>NC_092333.1:548657500-551568750 GCF_046630445.1 Rutidosis leptorrhynchoides | reverse complement strand
CCAACCGGTGCGGCTATCCAATCGGTCTGTTTCTGTTATTTAACGATGATGATAAATATAATTGAAAGTGATACTCGTGATCATACTTAATTATTCACACAAAGTAATGTTATTTAAATTGCCGTGAGCTGTTTTTATTATGATTATGTTAATGGAAGATGTGGTATTGATGACAAGAGGATGATGATTGCGTAATTTTTCCTGCTTCTGTCGGTTAAAAAGGAGAGGAAGAAAAAGATCGAAATCCCTTTTTTGTTGTGGGCCGAGATTTTATTTTCATTTGGGCCGTGGTGATTAAAGATACCTAGGATAGTATTGGGCTTAGTGGATTTAATAGGCTTTTAGAATTGGGCCACTTGAATCGAGATATATATTATAGTTGGTAATGCAAGTTAATACAGTAAAACATTAGTGGTTCATTGGTTCAGGGTGTTTGTGTTTAACCGAGAGGTCGCGGGTTCGAGCCCAAGCATTGGCGTTTATTTTTTTTACCGTGTTACTATAAGGTAGCATTATTATTCTTATTCTTATTCTTATTATTATTATTATTATTATTATTATTATTATTATTATTATTATTATTATTATTATTATTATTATTATTATTATTATTATTATTATTATTATTATTATTATTATTATTATTATTACTACTATTACTATTATTATTATTATTATTATTATTATTATTATTATTATTATTATTATTATTATTATTATTATTATTATTATTATTATTATTATTATTATTATCATATCATTATTAGGAATGTAAGTATTATTATTATCATTATTATTAACTAAAATTGTCATTTTATTAAGATTAAAATTATTAGTAAAATTATTACTTTTATCATTATTATCATAATTAGTATTATTATTACTCAGTATTAGTATTAGGTATTATTATCAATATTATTATAAAAATAAAATAACTTATTATTATTATTATTAATATTATCATTATCAAGATTTTTATATATTATTATCATTATTTTTACTATCACTACTATTATTTATTATTATTATTATTAGTATTATTATTATTATTATAAAAATATTACAACTTTCTATTATAAATATTATTTTACCAAATAAAGTAGTAGTTATATAAAAACATATCTTAATATAATCATATATATATATATATATATATATATATATATATATATATATATATATATATATATATATATAGTGGTAGGATCAATAGGAAAGTAACCATTCGGGGGGAAGCAAAAACTTTTTTTTTTCGTTTTTTGAAAAAACTTTGTTCACGAACATTATAGATGAGATGAAAATATGAACATTTAGTATAGACACTTTGCGATAAATGTTTTTATTTTGGCGGGAAAACGCTCGAAGAAGTAATATATAACAATTATCGTGTTTTTCGAGCGTATTTTGAAGTTTTAGCTATTGGGGTTTAGATATTAGGGTTTAGATATTAGGGTTTATAGGGTTTATATTAGGGTTTAGAAATTTAGGGTTTAGGGTTTAGATTTAGGGTTTAGATTTAGGATTTATATTGAGTTTTTAACACAAACGGTTTAGAGTTTAGGGTTTGGTGTTTTGGGTTTATGGAATAAACCCAAAACACCAAACCCTAAACCCTAAACCCTAAACCCTAAACTCTAAACTCTAAATCGGGCTAAATTTTACTTCACAAAACATGAAGAAAAAAAACATTCATATTCTTCACAAACAATATTATCTTGAATGTTATTTTTGTCGATCGTTTTTCCGCCTAAATAATAACATTCATCATGAAGTGTCTTTTCTAAATGTTCATATTTTCGTGTTATCTTGATGCCGGAAAAAAAAATTCAAAAAAAAAACGAAAAAAACTTTTTTTGCTTACCCCCGCTTCCCCCCGATTAGTTACTTTCCCATTGATCCTGCCCCTATATATATATATATATATATATATATATATATATATATATATATATATATATATATATATATATATATATATATATATATATATATATATATATATATATATATATATATATATATATAAAGATATTAATCTTAATACATTATATAATATAAATAAACTCAGTTGATTAAATGTGATATATGTTAATATATATACATGATATAGGTTCGTGAATCCGAGGCCAACCCTGCATTGTGCAGTTCCGTCGTATGCATATTTTTACTACAAATTATCGTATCGTGAGTTTCATTTGCTCCCTTTTTAAATGCTTTTGCAATATATATTTTTGGGACTGAGAATACATGCGCTGCTTTTATAAATGTTTGACGAAATAGACACAAGTACTTAAAACTACATTCTATGGCTGGATTATTAAACCGAATATGCCCCTTTTTAATCTGGTAATCTAAGAATTAGGGAACAGACACCCTAATTGTCGCAAATCCTAAAGATAGATCTATTGGGCCGAACAAGCCCCATCCAAAGTACCGGATGCTTTAGTACTTCGAATTTATCATGTCCGAAGGTTGTCCCGGAATGATGGGGATATTCTATATGCATCTAGTTAAGGTCGGTTACCAGGTGTTCACCATATGAATGATTTTTATCTCTATGCAGTTTGCGAAATGCCTGATATGAGAATGATGTTTATGAAAAATGAAATCTTGTGGTCTATTAAAATTATGGAAATGATTATTTATGATAAACTAATGAATTCACCAACCTCTTGGTTGACACTTGAAAGCATGTTTATTCTCAGGTATGAAAGAAATCTTCCGCTGTGCATTTGCTCATTTTAGAGATAATACTTGGAGTCATTCATGACATATTTCAAAAGACGTTGCATTCGAGTCATTGAGTTTATCAAGAATATTATTAAGTCATTGATAGTTTGATATGTTATGAAATGGTATGCATGCCTGTCAACTTTCGATGTAATGAAAGTTTGTCTTTTAAAAACGAATGCAATGTTTGTAAAATGTATCATATAGAGGTCAAATACCTCGCAATGTAACCAAATGTTGTAGTGACCCGAACTTTTCCATGTTTATATATATTAATTGAGATTGATATTTACATGATTAAATGTTTCCAACATGTTAAGCAATCAAACTTGTTAAGACTTGATTAATTGAAATATGTTTCATATAGACAATTGACCACCCAAGTTGACCGGCGATTCACGAACGTTAAAACTTGTAAAAATGACATGACGATATATATATATGGATATACATATGGTTAACATGAGATTATGATAAGTAAGTATCTCCATAAGTATATTAATAGTGAGTTATATACATATAAACAAGACTACTAACTTAAGGATTTCGAAACGAGACATATATGTAACGATTATCGTTGTAACCACATTTAAATGTATATATATATCATATTAAGATATATTAATATATCATAATATCATGATAATATAATAATTTAACATCTCATTAGATATAATAAACAATGGGTTAACAACATTAATTGAGATCGTTAACTTAAAGGTTTCAAAACAACACTTACATGTAACGACTAACGATGACTTAACGACTCAGTTAAAATGTATATACATGTAGTGTATTTAGATGTATTAAAATACTTTTGGAAGACTTCAAGACATATATCAAAACACTCATACTTAATGAAAATGGTTACAGTTACTTTTCCATTCTTTTCTTTCATCAAGAATTCTAGTCGTATTCTTACCCGTATTATACACAGCTTCAAAACGTACTTACTATGAGTATATACCAATAGTAACTAGCATGGGATTCCACTCTTGATTATGTCATGTATAACTAATCAATTTTAACTTCTACCATGAGCTAGTCAACTAACTAGAACTCCTTTTAACCCCACTCACCACTCACCAATTACCACTCATCATTCACTCCATTTCACTTCCAATTCTCTTTCTAATTCTCTCTCAACACATACACACACACTATTATGAACATATTTTTCCAGTAGTTAATCATCATCTTCATCAAAAATCACTTCAAGAATCAAGCTATAATCATCATAGGAAGAACACTTCAAGAACACTTTAAAAATCCCTTCAAGTTTACTAATTTACTTCCAAGCTTTCTAATCCATTCCAAGTAATCATCTAAGATCAAGAAACCTTTGTTATATACAGTAGGTTATCTTTCTTATTCAAGGTAATATTCATATTCAAACTTTGATTCAATTTCTATAACTATAAACTATCTTAATTCGAGTAAAAATCTTACTTGAACTTGTTTTTGTGTCATGATCCTACTTCAAGAACTTTCAAGCCATCCAAGATCCTTTGAAGCTAGATCATTTCTTGTCACTTCCAGTAGGTTTACCTACTAAACTTGAGGTAGTAATGATGTTCATAACATCATTCGATTCATATATATAAAACTATCTTATTCGAAGGTTTAAACTCGTAATCATTAGAACATAGTTTAGTTAATTCTAAACTTGTTCGCAAACAAAAGTTAATCCTTCTAACTTGACTTTTAAAATTAACTACACACATGTTCTATATCTATATGATATGCTAACTTAATGATTTAAAACCTGGAAACACGAAAAACACCGTAAAACCGGATTTACGCCGTCGTAGTAACACCGCGGGCTGTTTTGGGTTAGTTAATTAAAAACTATGATAAACTTTGATTTAAAAGTTGTTATTCTGAGAAAATGATTTTTATTATGAACATGAAACTATATCCAAAAATTATGGTTAAACTCAAAGTGGAAGTATGTTTTCTAAAATGGTCATCTAGACGTCGTTCTTTCGACTGAAATGACTACCTTTACAAAAACGACTTGTAACTTATTTTTCCGACTATAAACCTATAATTTTTATATTTAGATTCATAAAATAGAGTTCAATATGAAACCATAGCAATTTGATTCACTCAAAACGGATTTAAAATGAAGAAGTTATGGGTAAAACAAGATTGGATAATTTTTCTCATTTTAGCTACGTGAAAATTGGTAACAAATCTATTCCAACCATAACTTAATCAACTTGTATTGTATATTATGTAATCTTGAGATACCATAGACACATATACAATGTTTCGACCTATCATGTCGACACATCTATATATATTTCGGAACAACCATAGACACTCTATATGTGAATGTTGGAGTTAGCTATACAGGGTTGAGGTTGATTCCAAAATATATATAGTTTGAGTTGTGATCAATACTGAGATACGTATACACTGGGTCGTGGATTGATTCAAGATAATATTTATCGATTTATTTCTGTACATCTAACTGTGGACAACTAGTTGTAGGTTACTAACGAGGACAGCTGACTTAATAAACTTAAAACATCAAAATATATTAAAAGTGTTGTAAATATATTTTAAACATACTTTGATATATATGTATATATTGTTATAGGTTCATGAATCAACCAGTGGCCAAGTCTTACTTCCTGACGAAGTAAAAATCTGTGAAAGTGAGTTATAGTCCCACTTTTAAAATCTAATATTTTTGGGATGAGAATACATGCAGGTTTTATAAATGATTTACAAAATAGACACAAGTACGTGAAACTACATTCTATGGTTGAATTATCGAAATCGAATATGCCCCTTTTTATTAAGTCTGGTAATCTAAGAATTAGGGAACAGACACCCTAATTGACGCGAATCCTAAAGATAGATCTATTGAGCCTAACAAACCCCATCCAAAGTACCGGATGCTTTAGTACTTCGAAATTTATATCATATCCGAAGGGTGTCCCGGAATGATGGGGATATTCTTATATATATATGCATCTTGTTAATGTCGGTTACCAGGTGTTCACCATATGAATGATTTTTATCTCTATGTATGGGATGTGTATTGAAATAAGAAATCTTGTGGTCTATTGTTACGATTTGATATATATAGGTTAAACCTATAACTCACCAACATTTTTGTTGACGTTTAAAGCATGTTTATTCTCAGGTGAATACTAAGAGCTTCCGCTGTTGCATACTAAAATAAGGACAAGATTTGGAGTCCATGTTTGTATGATATTGTGTAAAAACTGCATTCAAGAAACTGATTTCGATGTAACATATTTGTATTGTAAACCATTATGTAATGGTCGTGTGTAAACAGGATATTTTAGATTATCATTATTTGATAATCTACGTAAAGCTTTTTAAACCTTTATTTATGAAATAAAGGTTATGGTTTGTTTTAAAAATGAATGCAGTCTTTGAAAAACGTCTCATATAGAGGTCAAAACCTCGCAACGAAATCAATTAATATGGAACGTTTTTAATCAATAAGAACGGGACATTTCAGTTGGTATCCGAGCGTTGGTCTTAGAGAACCAGAAAATTTGCATTAGTGTGTCTTATCGAGTTTGTTAGGATGCATTAGTGAGTCTGGACTTCGACCGTGTTTTCTTTAAAAATGATTGCTTAACATTTTTGTTGGAAACTATATATTTTTAACATATGAATATTATGTGATATATTAATCTCTTAACGTGTTTAATATTATGTGATAGATGTCTACCTCTAGAACAAGTCCCATTGACTCACCTAATAATAATGAAGAGTCAAATGTAAATTGGAATGATTCGTGGACTGATTCACAAGTTCCCGAAGAGGAACCGGAAGAAGAGTCAGAACCGGAAGAAGAGTCGAAACCGGAAGAAGAATCGGAACCGGAAGAAGAGTCGAAACCGGAAGAAGAATCGGAACCGGAAGAAGAATCGGAACCGGAAGAAGAAATAGAACCGGTGGGGGAAATAATAAAACGGTTAAGTAAAAGAGAATCCTCAACCAACCGACCAAGGTTAATTATGGTCAATGGTATTTCTGCCAAGGAAGCAAAATATTGGGAGGATTACCAATTCTCCGATGAATCGGATTCTGACAAGAATTCCGATGATGTTATAGAAATTACCCCAACTGAATTTAAAAAGGGAAAAGAAAATAATAAGGGAAAGGGCATAAAAATAGAGAAATCTAATTCCAACCCCGATGAACTTTATATGTATCGTCAACCCCCGAAGTCCTTAAGTTGTAACAATGACCCGGGAACCTCTAAACCACCAGGTTTTTCTAAACCAATGTGGACAACGACGGCTCGTATTAGGGGAACATCATATATCCCTAGAAACTTGGCAAAACGAACCAAAACCGAACAAGAAGAAACGAGCGAGTCAGAATAAGATAGTTGTATTTGTGTGGTGTAATATATGTAATATAGTGTGCTTATGCTTTATGATATATGTAAAAATTGCTTGTATTAATAAGTATTTTTTTTATGAATCTAACTCTTGTCTATTTTACAGTATAAAAACACAAAATGGATAGACAACCCAATATTTTAAGAGACCTACCCGGAGACATGATTGATGAAATCTTGTCTAGAGTCGGTCAAAATTCCTCGGCACAACTATTTAAGGCGAGATCAGTTTGTAAGACATTCGAAGAACGTTCCAAGAATGCCTTGGTTTATAAAAGGCTTTCGTTCGAAAGATGGGGGATATCACATTGGGAAATCCATAAGTTAAGATGTGTTTATTTTGACGCATATATTGCGGGGAACCCAAATGCTATTTTACGCAACGGGTTAAGAAATTATTTTGACTCAGTATATCCGAATATAGGACTTCGTGATTTAGAAAAAGCGGCTAACATGCAACATAAAGAAGCATGTTATGCTTACGGGTTAGTAATGTTCGCTTCTCACCAAAGTGAGAACAAGAACATCGGGCTACAACTATTAAACAAAACGTTCCCACAAGTGACGGAGTCGGTAATTGGGGTAAGAAATGAGGTTTTTAGGTTATTACGAGACTGTTGGTCATTACGTAACCCTCGTCCCTTTGACGACGTTACAACACACTGTCTTATCAACGGCTATAACGGTTATGTTCCACAAGACCAAGGATGGGAAGTAGTCCTAGTAAAACCAGAATGCATGACTTGTTTCTGGACGTATGAATTACGTGTCTTTATTGCCTTTGCTGAACGACTTGTGTACTAGCTAGAATTATCTTCACAACTATCTTGTATCAAAGTTATTGTGTGCTATATTTCATGCTTTATGTAAAATAAGCGGTATTGTAAGTTTGTAAAATATTGTATAAAAGTTTGAACGCGAAATATTATTACAATCAGTTTTTCATATAGAATTGTAGTAGTTGAATTGTATATTAGCTACTAAGTATGAACTTAACGGGTAGGTACTACCCGAATTTAAACTTATAAAACGCTAATATGAAGAAAAAGCTTTTATAAATGAGTTCATATTATGCTACGAAATACTATTAACTACTCTTAATATTCTGTATGATTAACTTGTTCCATTTGACTATTTTGAAGGAAATGGCACCGACTACTCGACACACCGTGAATATGAATGAAGAGGAATTCCGTACTTTTCTAGCTTCAAACATAGCCGCAGTACAGGCTGCGCTACATACCAACAATAACCTTGGATCTGGCAGTACAGGAAATCGTATAGGATGCACCTACAAAGAATTCACTGCCTGCAAACCTTTGGAATTTGATGGAACCGAAGGACCGATCGGATTGAAACGGTGGACCGAGAAGGTCGAATCGGTGTTTGCCATAAGTAAGTGTACTGAAGAGGACAAAGTGAAGTACGCTACGCATACCTTCACAGGTTCTGCGTTAACATGGTGGAATACCTATCTAGAGCAAGTGGGACAAGATGATGCGTACGCACTACCGTGGTCAGCATTCAAGCACTTGATGAACGAGAAGTACCGTCCCAGAACCGAGGTCAATAAGCTCAAGACAGAACTTAGAGGGTTACGAAACCAAGGATTTGATATTACCACGTACGAAAGACGATTCACAGAATTGTGCCTATTGTGTCCGGGAGCATTCGAAGATGAGGAAGAGAAGATCGACGCGTTTGTGAAAGGATTACCGGAAAGAATCCAAGAAGATATAAGTTCACACGAGCCCGCCTCCATACAACAGGCATGTAGAATGGCTCACAAACTAGTGAACCAGATTGAAGAAAGAATTAAAGAATAGACTGCTGAAGAGGCCAATGTGAAGCAAGTCAAAAGAAAGTGGGAGGAGAACGGTGATAAGTGAAATGTCCCGTTCTTATTGATTAAAAACGTTCCATATTAATTGATTTCGTTGCGAGGTTTTGACCTCTATATGAGACGTTTTTCAAAGACTGCATTCATTTTTAAAACAAACCATAACCTTTATTTCATAGATAAAGGTTTTAAAAAGCTTTACGTAGATTATCAAATAATGATAATCTAAAATATCCTGTTTACACACGACCATTACATAATGGTTTACAATACAAATATGTTACAACAAAATAAGTTTCTTGAATGCAGTTTTTACACAATATCATACAAGCATGGACTCCAAATCTCGTCCTTATTTAAGTATGCGACAGCGGAAGCTCTTAATAATCACCTGAGAATAAACATGCTTAAAACGTCAACAAAAATGTTGGTGAGTTATAGGTTTAACCTATATATATCAAATCATAATAATAGACCACAAGATTTCATATTTCAATACACATCCCATACATAGAGATAAAAATCATTCATATGGTGAACACCTGGTAACCGACATTAACAAGATGCATATATAAGAATATCCCCATCATTCCGGGACACCCTTCGGATATGATATAAATTTCAAAGTACTAAAGCATCCGGTACTTTGGATGGGGTTTGTTAGGCCCAATAGATCTATCTTTAGGATTCGTGTCAATTAGGGTGTATGTTCCCTAATTCTTAGATTACCAGACTTAATAAAAAGGGGCATATTCGATTTCGATAATTCAACCATAGAATGTAGTTTCACGTACTTGTGTCTATTTTGTAAATCATTTATAAAACCTGCATGTATTCTCATCCCAAAAATATTAGATTTTAAAAGTGGGACTATAACTCACTTTCACAGATTTTTACTTCGTCGGGAAGTAAGACTTGGCCACTGGTTGATTCACGAAGCTATAACAATATATACATATATATCAAAGTATGTTCAAAATATATTTACAACACTTTTAATATATTTTGATGTTTTAAGTTTATTAAGTCAGCTGTCCTCGTTAGTAACCTACAACTAGTTGTCCACAGTTAGATGTACAGAAATAAATCAATAAATATTATCTTGAATCAATCCACTACCCAGTGTATACGTATCTCAGTATTGATCACAACTCAAACTATATATATTTTGGAATCAACCTCAACCCTGTATAGCTAACTCCAACATTCACATATAGAGTGTCTATGGTTGTTCCGAAATATATATAGATGTGTCGACATGATAGGTCGAAACATTGTATACGTGTCTATGGTATCTCAAGATTACATAATATACAATACAAGTTGATTAAGTTATGGTTGGAATAGATTTGTTACCAATTTTCACGTAGCTAAAATGAGAAAAATTATCCAATCTTGTTTTACCCATAACTTCTTCATTTCAAATCCGTTTTGAGTGAATCAAATTGCTATGGTTTCATATTGAACTCTATTTTATGAATCTAAACAGAAAAGTATAGGTTTATAGTCGGAAAAATAAGTTACAAGTCGTTTTTGTAAAGGTAGTCATTTCAGTCGAAAGAACGACGTCTAGATGACCATTTTAGAAAACATACTTCCACTTTGAGTTTAACCATAATTTTTGGATATAGTTTCATGTTCATAATAAAAATCATTTTCTCTGAATAACAACTTTTAAATCAAAGTTTATCATAGTTTTTAATTAACTAACCCAAAACAGCCCGCGGTGTTACTACGACGGCGTAAATCCGGTTTTACGGTGTTTTTCGTGTTTCCAGGTTTTAAATCATTAAGTTAGCATATCATATAGATATAGAACATGTGTTTAGTTGATTTTAAAAGTCAAGTTAGAAGGATTAACTTTTGTTTGCGAACAAGTTTAGAATTAACTAAACTATGTTCTAGTGATTACAAGTTTAAACCTTCGAATAAGATAGCTTTATATGTATGAATCGAATGATGTTATGAACATCATTACTACCTTAAGTTCCTTGGATAAACCTACTGGAAAATAGAAAAATGGATCTAGCTTCAATGGATCCTTGGATGGCTCGAAGTTCTTGAAGCAGAATCATGACACGAAAACAAGTTCAAGTAAGATCATCACTTGAAATAAGATTGTTATAGTTATAGAAATTGAACCAAAGTTTGAATATGATTATTACCTTGTATTAGAATGATAACCTACTGTAAGAAACAAAGATTTCTTGAGGTTGGATGAACACCTTACAAGATTGGAAGTGAGCTAGCAAACTTGAAAGTATTCTTGATTTTATGAAACTAGAACTTTTGGAATTTATGAAGAACACCTAGAACTTGAAGATAGAACTTGAGAGAGATCAATTAGATGAAGAAAATTGAAGAATGAAAGTGTTTGTAGGTGTTTTTGGTCGTTGGTGTATGGATTAGATATAAAGGATATGTAATTTTGTTTTCATGTAAATAAGTCATGAATGATTACTCATATTTTTTTAATTTTATGAGATATTTCATGCTAGTTGCCAAATGATGGTTCCCACATGTGTTAGGTGACTCACATGGGCTGCTAAGAGCTGATCATTGGAGTGTATATACCAATAGTACATACATCTAAAAGCTGTGTATTGTACGAGTATGAATACGGGTGCATACGAGTAGAATTGTTGATGAAACTGAACGAGGATGTAATTGTAAGCATTTTTGTTAAGTACAAGTATTTTGATAAGTGTATTGAAGTCTTTCAAAAGTGTATAAATACATATTAAAACACTACATGTATATACATTTTAACTGAGTCGTTAAGTCATCGTTAGTCGTTACATGTAAATGTTGTTTTGAAACCTTTAGGTTAACGATCTTGTTAAATGTTGTTAACCCAATGTTTATAATATCAAAATAGATTTTAAATTATTATATTATCATGATATTATGATGTACAAATATCTCTTAATATGATATATATACATTAAATGTCGTTACAACGATAATCGTTACATATATGTCTCGTTTCAAAATCATTAAGTTAGTAGTCTTGTTTTTACATATGTAGTTCATTGTTAATATACTTAATGATATGTTTAATTATCATAATATAATGTTAACTATATATATAACCATATATATGTCATCATATAGTTTTTACAAGTTTTAACGTTCGTGAATCACCGGTCAACTTGGGTGGTCAATTGTCTATATGAAACCTATTTCAATTAATCAAGTCTTAACAAGTTTGATTGCTTAACATGTTGGAAACATTTAATCATGTAAATATCAATCTCAATTAATATATATAAACATGGAAAAGTTCGGGTCACTACAGTACCTACCCGTTAAATAAATTTCGTCCCGAAATTTTAAGCTGTTGAAGGTGTTGACGAATCTTCTGGAAATAGATGCGGGTATTTCTTCTTCATCTGATCTTCATGCTCTCATGTGAACTCGAGTCCTCTACGAGCATTCCATCGAACCTTAACAATTGGTATCTTGTTTTGCTTAAGTCTTTTAACCTCACGATCCATTATTTCGACGGGTTCTTCGATGAATTGGAGTTTTTCGTTGATTTGGATTTCATCTAACGGAATAGTGAGATCTTCTTTAGCAAAACATTTCTTCAAATTCGAGATGTGGAAAGTGTTATGTACAGCCGCGAGTTGTTGAGGTAACTCAAGTCGGTAAGCTACTGGTCCGACACGATCAATAATCTTGAATGGTCCAATATACCTTGGATTTAATTTCCCTCGTTTACCAAATCGAACAACGCCTTTCCAAGGTGCAACTTTAAGCATGACCATCTCTCCAATTTCAAATTCTATATCTTTTCTTTTAATGTCAGCGTAGCTCTTTTGTCGACTTTGGGCGGTTTTCAACCGTTGTTGAATTTGGATGATCTTCTCGGTAGTTTCTTGTATAATCTCCGGACCCGTAATCTGTCTATCCCCCACTTCACTCCAACAAATCAGAGACCTGCACTTTCTACCATAAAGTGCTTCAAACGGCGCCATCTCAATGCTTGAATGGTAGCTGTTGTTGTAGGAAAATTCTGCTAATGGTAGATGTCGATCCCAACTGTTTCCGAAATCAATAACACATGCTCGTAGCATGTCTTCAAGCGTTTGTATCGTCCTTTCGCTCTGCCCATCAGTTTGTGGATGATAGGCAGTACTCATGTCTAGACGAGTTCCTAATGCTTGCTGTAATGTCTGCCAGAATCTTGAAATAAATCTGCCATCCCTATCAGAGATAATAGAGATTGGTATTCCATGTCTGGATATGACTTCCTTCAAATATAGTCGTGCTAACTTCTCCATCTTGTCATCTTCTCTTATTGGCAGGAAGTGTGCTGATTTGGTGAGACGATCAACTATTACCCAAATAGTATCAAAACCACTTGCAGTCCTTGGCAATTTAGTGATGAAATCCATGGTAATGTTTTCCCATTTCCATTCTGGGATTTCGGGTTGTTGAAGTAGACCTGATGGTTTCTGATGCTCAGCTTTGACCTTAGAACACGTCAAACATTCTCCTACGTATTTAGCAACATCGGCTTTCATACCCGGCCACCAAAAATATTTCCTGAGATCCTTGTACATCTTCCCCGTTCCAGGATGTATTGAGTATCTGGTTTTATGAGCTTCTCTAAGTACCATTTCTCTCATATCTCCAAATTTTGGTACCTAAATCCTTTCAGCCCTATACCGGGTTCCGTCTTCCCGAATATTAAGATGCTTCTCCGATCCTTTGGGTATTTCATCCTTTAAATTTCCCTCTTTTAAAACTCCTTGTTGCGCCTCCTTTATTTGAGTAGTAAGGTTATTATGAATCATTATATTCATAGATTTTACTCGAATGGGTTCTCTGTCCTTCCTGCTCAAGGCATCGGCTACCACATTTGCCTTCCCCGGGTGGTAACGAATCTCAAAGTCGTAATCATTCAATAATTCAATCCACCTACGCTGCCTCATATTCAGTTGTTTCTGGTTAAATATGTGTTGAAGACTTTTGTGGTCGGTATATATAATACTTTTGACCCCATATAAGTAGTGCCTCCAAGTCTTTAATGCAAAAACAACCGCGCCTAATTCCAAATCATGCGTCGTATAATTTTGTTCGTGAATCTTCAATTGTCTAGACGCATAAGCAATCACCTTCGTTCGTTGCATTAATACACAACCGAGACCTTGCTTTGATGCATCACAATAAATCACAAAATCATCATTCCCTTCAGGCAATGACAATATAGGTGCCGTAGTTAGCTTTTTCTTCAATAACTGAAACGCTTTCTCTTGTTCATCATTCCATTCAAATTTCTTCCCTTTATGCGTTAATGCAGTCAAGGGTTTTGCTATTCTGGAAAAGTCTTGGATGAACCTTCTGTAGTAACCAGCTAGTCCTAAAAACTGGCGTATGTGTTTCGGAGTTTTCGGGGTTTCCCACTTTTCAACAGTTTCTATCTTTGCCGGATCCACCTTAATACCTTCTTTGTTCACTATGTGACCGAGGAATTGAACTTCTTCCAACCAAAATGCACACTTTGAAAACTTAGCGTACAATTCTTCCTTCCTCAATACTTCTAACACCTTTCTCAAATGTTCACCGTGTTCTTGGTCATTCTTTGAGTAAATAAGTATGTCATCAATGAAAACAATGACAAACTTGTCAAGGTATGGTCCACACACTCGGTTCATAAGGTCCATGAACACAGCTGGTGCATTAGTTAAACCAAACAGCATGACCATAAACTCGTAATGACCGTAACGTGTTCTGAAAGCAGTCTTTGGAATATCATCTTCTTTCACCCGCATTTGATGATACCCGGAACGTAAGTCAATCTTTGAATAAACAGACGAGCCTTGTAGTTGATCAAATAAGTCATCGATTCTCGGTAGTGGGTAGCGGTTCTTGATGGTAAGTTTGTTCAACTCTCGGTAGTCGATACACAACCTGAATGTACCATCTTTCTTCTTGACAAACAAAACAGGAGCTCCCCATGGTGATGTGCTTGGTCGAATGAAACCACGCTCTAAAAGTTCTTGTAATTGGCTTTGCAGTTCTTTCATCTCGCTGGGTGCGAGTCTGTAAGGAGCACGAGCTATTGGTGCAGCTCCTGGTACAAGATCTATTTGAAATTCAACGGATCGATGTGGGGGTAATCCCGGTAATTCTTCCGGAAATACATCGGGAAATTCTTTTGCAATGGGAACATCATTGATGCTCTTTTCTTCAGTTTGTACTTTCTCGACGTGTGCTAGAACAGCATAGCAACCTTTTCTTATTAGTTTTTGTGCCTTCAAATTACTAATAAGATGTAGCTTCGTGTTGCCCTTTTCTCCGTACACCATTAAGGGTTTTCCTTTTTCTCGTATAATGCGAATTGCATTTTTGTAACAAACGATCTCTGCTTTCCCTTCTTTCAACCAGTCCATACCGATTATCACATCAAAACTCCCTAACTCTACTGGTATCAAATCAATCTTAAATGTTTCGCTAACCAGTTTAATTTCTCGATTCCGACATATATTATCTGCTGAAATTAATTTACCATTTGCTAATTCGAGTAAAAATTTACTATCCAAAGGCGTCAATGGACAACTTAATTTAGCACAAAAATCTCTACTCATATAGCTTCTATCCGCACCCGAATCAAATAAAACGTAAGCAGATTTATTGTCAATAAGAAACGTACCCGTAACAAGCTCCGGGTCTTCCTGTGCCTCTGCCGCATTAATATTGAAAACTCTTCCACGGCCTTGTCCATTCGTGTTCTCCTGGTTCGGGCAATTTCTAATAATGTGGCCCGGTTTTCCACTTTTATAACAAACTACATTGGCACTACTTGCTCCGCCATTACTCGTTCCGACACCATTTGTTCCTTTCGTTCTATTAACCCCTGGTCCGTAGACCTCACACTTCGCCGCGCTATGACCATTTCTTTTACACTTGTTGCAAAATTTGATGCAGAACCCCGAGTGATACTTTTCACACCTTTGGCATAGCTGCTTCTGATTGTTGTTGTTGTTGCGGTTATTATTGTTGTTGGGATGATTGTTGTAGTTGCTGTTGCTGTTGTTGTTGTTGTTATTGTTGGGCAGTTTGTTGTAGTTGCGATTGATGTTGCGATTGTTGGGATAATTGTTGCGATTATTGTTGTAATTGCTGTTGTTGTTGTATTGGTGATTCTTATCACCGTTTTCCTCCCACTTTCTTTTGACTTGCTTCACATTGGCCTCTTCAGCAGTCTGTTCTTTAATTCTTTCTTCAATCTGGTTCACTAGTTTGTGAGCCATTCTACATGCCTGTTGTATAGAGGCGGGCTCGTGTGAACTTATATCTTCTTGGATTCTTTCCGGTAATCCTTTCACAAATGCGTCGATCTTCTCTTCCTCATCTTCGAATGCTCCCGGACACAATAGGCACAATTCTGTGAATCGTCTTTCGTACGTGGTAATATCAAATCCTTGGGTTCGTAACCCTCTAAGTTCTGTCTTGAGCTTATTGACCTCGGTTCTGGGACGGTACTTCTCGTTCATCAAGTGCTTGAATGCTGACCACGGTAGTGCGTACGCATCGTCTTGTCCCACTTGCTCTAGATAGGTATTCCACCATGTTAACGCAGAACCTGTGAAGGTATGCGTAGCATACTTCACTTTGTCCTCTTCAGTACACTTACTTATGGCAAACACCGATTCGACCTTCTCGGTCCACCGTTTCAATCCGATCGGTCCTTCGGTTCCATCAAATTCCAAAGGTTTGCAGGCAGTGAATTCTTTGTAGGTGCATCCTACACGATTTCCTGTACTGCTAGATCCAAGGTTATTATTGGTATGTAGCGCAGCCTGTACTGCGGCTATGTTTGAAGCTAGAAAAGTACGGAATTCCTCTTCATTCATATTCACGGTGTGTCGAGTAGTCGGTGCCATTTCCTTCAAAATAGTCAAATGGAACAAGTTAATCATACAGAATATTAAGAGTAGTTAATAGTATTTCGTAGCATAATATGAACTCATTTATAAAAGCTTTTTCTTCATATTAGCGTTTTATAAGTTTAAATTCGGGTAGTACCTACCCGTTAAGTTCATACTTAGTAGCTAATATACAATTCAACTACTACAATTCTATATGAAAAACTGATTATAATAATATTTCGCGTTCAAACTTTTATACAATATTTTACAAACTTACAATACCGCTTATTTTACATAAAGCATGAAATATAGCACACAATAACTTTGATACAAGATAGTTGTGAAGATAATTCTAGCTAGTACACAAGTCGTTCAGCAAAGGCAATAAAGACACGTAATTCATACGTCCAGAAACAAGTCATGCATTCTGGTTTTACTAGGACTACTTCCCATCCTTGGTCTTGTGCAACATAACCGTTATGGCCGTTGATAAGACAGCGTGTTGTAACGTCGTCAAAGGGACGAGGGTTACGTAATGTCCAACAGTCCCGTAATAATCTAAAAACCTCATTTCTTACCCCAATTACCGACTCCGTCACTTGTGGAAACGTTTTGTTTAATAGTTGTAGCCCGATGTTCTTGTTCTCACTTTGGTGAGAAGCGAACATTACTAATCCGTAAGCATAACATGCTTCTTTATGTTGCATGCTAGCCGCTTTTTCTAAATCACGAAGTCCAATATTCGGATATATTGAGTCAAAATAATTTCTTAACCCGTTGCGTAAAATAGCATTTGGGTTCCCCGCAATATATGCGTCAAAGTAAACACATCGTAACTTATGGGTTTCCCAATGTGATATCCCCCATCTTTCAAATGAAAGTCTCTTATAAACCAAGACATTCTTGGAACGTTCTTCGAATGTCTTACAAACTGATCTCGCCTTAAATAGTTGTGCCGAGGAATTCTGGCCGACTCTAGACAAGATTTCATCAATCATGTCTCCGGGTAGGTCTCTTAAAATATTGGGTTGTCTATCCATTTTGTGTTTTTAAACTGTAAAATAGACAAGAGTTAGATTCATAAAAAAATACTTATTAATACAAGCAATTTTTACATATATCATAAAGCATAAGCACACTATATTACATATATTACACCACACGAATATAACTATCTTATTCCGACTCGCTCGTTTCTTCTTGTTCGGTTTTGGTTCGTTTTGCCAAGTTTCTAGGGATATATGATGTTCCCCTAATACGAGCCATCGTTGTCCACATTGGTTTAGAAAAACCTGGTGGTTTAGAGGTTCCCGGGTCATTGTTACAACTTAAGGACTTCGGGGGTTGACGATACATATAAAGTTCATCGGGGTTGGAATTAGATTTCTCTATTTTTATGCCCTTTCCCTTATTATTTTCTTTTGCCTTTTTAAATTCAGTTGGGGTAATTTCTATAACATCATCGGAATTCTCGTCGGAATCCGATTCATCGGAGAATTTGTAATCCTCCCAATATTTTGCTTCCTTGGCGGAAACACCATTGACCATAATTAACCTTGGTCGGTTGGTTGAGGATTTTCTTTTACTTAACCATTTTATTATTTCCCCCACCGGTTCTACTTCTTCATCCGGTTCCGATTCTTCTTCCGATTCCGATTCTTCTTCCGGTTCCGACTCTTCTTCCGGTTCCTCTTCGGGAACTTGTGAATCAGTCCATGAATCATTCCAATTTACATTTGACTCTTCATTATTATTAGGTGAGTCAATGGGACTTGTTCTAGAGGTAGACATCTATCACATAATATCAAACACGTTAAGAGATTAATATATCACATAATATTCATATGTTAAAAATATATAGTTTCCAACAAAAATGTTAAGCAATCATTTTTAAAGAAAACACGGTCGAAGTCCAGAATCACTAATGCATCCTAACAAACTCGATAAGACACACTAATGCAAATTTTCTGGTTCTCTAAGACCAACGCTCGGATACCAACTGAAATGTCCCGTTCTTATTGATTAAAAACGTTCCATATTAATTGATTTCGTTGCGAGGTTTTGACCTCTATATGAGACGTTTTTCAAAGACTGCATTCATTTTTAAAACAAACCATAACCTTTATTTCATAGATAAAGGTTTTAAAAAGCTTTACGTAGATTATCAAATAATGATAATCTAAAATATCCTGTTTACACACGACCATTACATAATGGTTTACAATACAAATATGTTACAACAAAATAAGTTTCTTGAATGCAGTTTTTACACAATATCATACAAGCATGGACTCCAAATCTCGTCCTTATTTAAGTATGCGACAGCGGAAGCTCTTAATAATCACCTGAGAATAAACATGCTTAAAACGTCAACAAAAATGTTGGTGAGTTATAGGTTTAACCTATATATATCAAATCATAATAATAGACCACAAGATTTCATATTTCAATACACATCCCATACATAGAGATAAAAATCATTCATATGGTGAACACCTGGTAACCGACATTAACAAGATGCATATATAAGAATATCCCCATCATTCCGGGACACCCTTCGGATATGATATAAATTTCGAAGTACTAAAGCATCCGGTACTTTGGATGGGGTTTGTTAGGCCCAATAGATCTATCTTTAGGATTCGTGTCAATTAGGGTGTATGTTCCCTAATTCTTAGATTACCAGACTTAATAAAAAGGGGCATATTCGATTTCGATAATTCAACCATAGAATGTAGTTTCACGTACTTGTGTCTATTTTGTAAATCATTTATAAAACCTGCATGTATTCTCATCCCAAAAATATTAGATTTTAAAAGTGGGACTATAACTCACTTTCACAGATTTTTACTTCGTCGGGAAGTAAGACTTGGCCACTGGTTGATTCACGAACCTATAACAATATATACATATATATCAAAGTATGTTCAAAATATATTTACAACACTTTTAATATATTTTGATGTTTTAAGTTTATTAAGTCAGCTGTCCTCGTTAGTAACCTACAACTAGTTGTCCACAGTTAGATGTACAGAAATAAATCAATAAATATTATCTTGAATCAATCCACGACCCAGTGTATACGTATCTCAGTATTGATCACAACTCAAACTATATATATTTTGGAATCAACCTCAACCCTGTATAGCTAACTCCAACATTCACATATAGAGTGTCTATGGTTGTTCCGAAATATATATAGATGTGTCGACATGATAGGTCGAAACATTGTATACGTGTCTATGGTATCTCAAGATTACATAATATACAATACAAGTTGATTAAGTTATGGTTGGAATAGATTTGTTACCAATTTTCACGTAGCTAAAATGAGAAAAATTATCCAATCTTGTTTTACCCATAACTTCTTTATTTCAAATCCGTTTTGAGTGAATCAAATTGCTATGGTTTCATATTGAACTCTATTTTATGAATCTAAACAGAAAAGTATAGGTTTATAGTCGGAAAAATAAGTTACAAGTCATTTTTGTAAAGGTAGTCATTTCAGTCGAAAGAACGACGTCTAGATGATCATTTTAGAAAACATACTTCCACTTTGAGTTTAACCATAATTTTTGGATATAGTTTCATGTTCATAATAAAAATCATTTTCTCTGAATAACAACTTTTAAATCAAAGTTTATCATAGTTTTTAATTAACTAACCCAAAACAGCCCGCGGTGTTACTACGACAGCGTAAATCCGGTTTTACGGTGTTTTTCGTGTTTCCAGGTTTTAAATCATTAAGTTAGCATATCATATAGATATAGAACATGTGTTTAGTTGATTTTAAAAGTCAAGTTATAAGGATTAACTTTTGTTTGCGAACAAGTTTAGAATTAACTAAACTATGTTCTAGTGATTACAAGTTTAAACCTTCGAATAAGATAGCTTTATATGTATGAATCGAATGATGTTATGAACATCATTACTACCTTAAGTTCCTTGGATAAACCTACTGTAAAAGAGAAAAATGGATCTAGCTTCAATGGATCCTTGGATGGCTCGAAGTTCTTGAAGCAGAATCATGACACGAAAACAAGTTCAAGTAAGATCATCACTTGAAATAAGATTGTTATAGTTATAGAAATTGAACCAAAGTTTGAATATGATTATTACCTTGTATTAGAATGATAACCTACTGTAAGAAACAAAGATTTCTTGAGGTTGGATGAACACCTTACAAGATTGGAAGTGAGCTAGCAAACTTGAAAGTATTCTTGATTTTATGAAACTAGAACTTTTGGAATTTATGAAGAACACCTAGAACTAGAAGATAGAACTTGAGAGAGATCAATTAGATGAAGAAAATTGAAGAATGAAAGTGTTTGTATGTGTTTTTGGTCGTTGGTGTATGGATTAGATATAAAGGATATGTAATTTTGTTTTCATGTAAATAAGTCATGAATGATTACTCATATTTTTGTAATTTTATGAGATATTTCATGCTAGTTGCCAAATGATGGTTCCCACATGTGTTAGGTGACTCACATGGGCTGCTAAGAGCTGATCATTGGAGTGTATATACCAATAGTACATACATCTAAAAGCTGTGTATTGTACGAGTATGAATACGGGTGCATACGAGTAGAATTGTTGATGAAACTGAACGAGGATGTAATTGTAAGCATTTTTGTTAAGTACAAGTATTTTGATAAGTGTATTGAAGTCTTTCAAAAGTGTATAAATACATATTAAAACACTACATGTATATACATTTTAACTGAGTCGTTAAGTCATCGTTAGTCGTTACATGTAAATGTTGTTTTGAAACCTTTAGGTTAACGATCTTGTTAAATGTTGTTAACCCAATGTTTATAATATCAAAAGAGATTTTAAATTATTATATTATCATGATATTATGATGTACGAATATCTCTTAATATGATATATATACATTAAATGTCGTTACAACGATAATCGTTACATATATGTCTCGTTTCAAAATCATTAAGTTAGTAGTCTTGTTTTTACATATGTAGTTCATTGTTAATATACTTAATGATATGTTTAATTATCATAATATAATGTTAACTATATATATAACCATATATATGTCATCATATAGTTTTTACAAGTTTTAACGTTCGTGAATCACCGGTCAACTTGGGTGGTCAATTGTCTATATGAAACCTATTTCAATTAATCAAGTCTTAACAAGTTTGATTGCTTAACATGTTGGAAACATTTAATCATGTAAATATCAATCTCAATTAATATATATAAACATGGAAAAGTTCGGGTCACTACAATAAGAATCACCAATACAACAACAACAGCAATTACAACAATAATCGCAACAATTATCCCAACAATCGCAACATCAATCGCAACTACAACAAACGGCCCAACAACAACAACAATAACAACAGCAACTACAACAATCATCCCAACAACAATAATAACCGCAACAACAACAACAATCAGAAGCAGCTATGCCAAAGGTGTGAAAAGTATCACTCGGGGTTCTGCACCAAATTTTGCAACAAGTGTAAAAGAAATGGTCATAGCACGGTGAAGTGTGAGGTCTACGGACCAGGGGTTAATAGAACGAAAGGAACAAATGGTGTCGGAACGAGTAATGGCGGAGCAAGTAGTGTCGGAGCAAGTTATGCCAATGTAGTTTGTTATAAATGTGGAAAACCGGGCCACGTTATTAGAAATTGCCCGAACCAGGAGAACACGAATGGACAAGGCCGCGGAAGAGTTTTCAATATTAATGCGGCAGAGGCACAGGAAGACCCAGAGCTTGTTACGGGTACGTTTCTTATTGACAATAAATCTGCTTACGTTTTATTTGATTCGGGTGCGGATAGAAGCTATATGAGTAGAGATTTTTGTGCTAAATTAAGTTGTCCATTGACGCCTTTGGATAGTAAATTTTTACTCGAATTAGCAAATGGTAAATTAATTTCAGCAGATAATATATGTCGGAATCGAGAAATTATACTGGTTAGCGAAACATTTAAGATTGATTTGATACCAGTAGAGTTAGGGAGTTTTGATGTGATAATCGGTATGGACTGGTTGAAAGAAGTGAAAGCAGAGATCGTTTGTTACAAAAATGCAATTCGCATTATACGAGAAAAAGTAAAACCCTTAATGGTGTACGGAGAAAAGGGCAACACGAAGCTACATATTATTAGTAATTTGAAGGCACAAAAACTAATAAGAAAAGGTTGCTATGCTATTCTAGCACACGTCGAGAAAGTACAAACTGAAGAAAAGAGCATCAATGATGTTCCCATTGCAAAAGAATTTCCCGATGTATTTCTGAAAAAATTACCGGGATTACCCCCACAGCGATCCGTTGAATTTCAAATAGATCGTGTACCAGGAGCTGCACCAATAGCTCGTGCTCCTTACAGACTCGCACCTAGCGAGATGAAAGAACTGCAAAGCCAATTACAAGAACTTTTAGAGCGTGGTTTCATTCGACCAAGCACATCACCGTGGGGAGCTCCTGTTTTGTTTGTCAAGAAGAAAGATGGTACATTCAAGTTGTGTATCGACTACCGAGAGTTGAACAAACTTACCATCAAGAACCGCTACCCACTACCGAGAATCGACGACTTATTTGATCAACTACAAGGCTCGTCTGTTTATTCAAAGATTGACTTACGTTCCGGGTATCATCAAATGCGGGTGAAAGAAGATGATATTCCAAAGACTGCTTTCAGAACATGTTACGGTCATTACGAGTTTATGGTCATGCCGTTTGGTTTAACTAATGCACCAGCTGTGTTCATGGACCTTATGAACCGAGTGTGTGGACCATACCTTGACAAGTTTGTCATTGTTTTCATTGATGACATACTTATTTACTCAAAGAATGACCAAGAACATGGTGAACATTTGAGAAAGGTGTTAGAAGTATTGAGGAAGGAAGAATTATACGCTAAGTTTTCAAAGTGTGCATTTTGGTTGGAAGAAGTTCAATTCCTCGGTCACATAGTGAACAAAGAAGGTATTAAGGTGAATCCGGCAAAGATAGAAACTGTTGAAAAGTGGGAAACCCCGAAAACTCCGAAACACATACGCCAGTTTTTAGGACTAGCTGGTTACTACAGAAGGTTCATCCATGACTTTTCCAGAATAGCAAAAGCCTTGACTGCATTAACGCATAAAGGGAAGAAATTTGAATGGAATGATGAACAAGAGAAAGCGTTTCAGTTATTGAAGAAAAAGCTAACTACGGCACCTATATTGTCATTGACTGAAGGGAATGATGATTTTGTGATTTATTGTGACGCATCAAAGCAAGGTCTCGGTTGTGTATTAATGCAACGAACAAAGGTGATTGCTTATGCGTCTAGACAATTGAAGATTCACGAACAAAATTATACGACGCATGATTTGGAATTAGGCGCGGTTGTTTTTGCATTAAAGACTTGGAGGCACTACTTATATGGGGTCAAAAATATTATATATACTGACCACAAAAGTCTTCAACACATATTTAATCAGAAACAACTGAATATGAGGCAGCGTAGGTGGATTGAATTATTGAATGATTGCGACTTTGAGATTCGTTACCACCCGGGGAAGGTAAATGTGGTAGCCGATGCCTTGAGCAGGAAGGACAGAGAACCCATTCGAGTAAAATCTATGAATATAATGATTCATAATAACCTTACTACTCAAATAAAGGAGGCGCAACAAGGAGTTTTAAAAGAGGGAAATTTAAAGGATGAAATACCCAAAGGATCGGAGAAACATCTTAATATTCGGGAAGACGGAACCCAGTATAGGGCTGAAAGGATTTGGGTACCAAAATTTGGAGATATGAGAGAAATGGTACTTAGAGAAGCTCATAAAACCAGATACTCAATACATCCTAGAACGGGGAAGATGTACAAGGATCTCAGGAAATATTTTTGGTGGCCGGGTATGAAAGCCGATGTTGCTAAATACGTAGGAGAATGTTTGACGTGTTCTAAGGTCAAAGCTGAGCATCAGAAACCATCAGGTCTACTTCAACAACCCGAAATCCCGGAATGGAAATGGGAAAACATTACCATGGATTTCATCACTAAATTGCCAAGGACTGCAAGTGGTTTTGATACTATTTGGGTAATAGTTGATCGTCTCACCAAATCAGCACATTTCCTGCCAATAAGAGAAGATGACAAGATGGAGAAGTTAGCACGGCTGTATTTGAAGGAAGTCGTCTCCAGATATGGAATACCAATCTCTATTATCTCTGATAGGGATGGCAGATTTATTTCAAGATTCTGGCAGACATTACAGCAAGCATTAGGAACTCGTCTAGACATGAGTACTGCCTATCATCCACAAACTGATGGGCAGAGCGAAAGGACGATACAAACGCTTGAAGACATGCTACGAGCATGTGTTATTGATTTCGGAAACAGTTGGGATCGACATCTACCATTAGCAGAATTTTCCTACAACAACAGCTACCATTCAAGCATTGAGATGGCGCCGTTTGAAGCACTTTATGGTAGAAAGTGCAGGTCTCCGATTTGTTGGAGTGAAGTGGGGGATAGACAGATTACGGGTCCGGAGATTATACAAGAAACTACCGAGAAGATCATCCAAATTCAACAACGGTTGAAAACCGCCCAAAGTCGACAAAAGAGCTACGCTGACATTAAAAGAAAAGATATAGAATTTGAAATTGGAGAGATGGTCATGCTTAAAGTTGCACCTTGGAAAGGTGTTGTTCGATTTGGTAAACGAGGGAAATTAAATCCAAGGTATATTGGACCATTCAAGATTATTGATCGTGTCGGACCAGTAGCTTACCGACTTGAGTTACCTCAACAACTTGCAGCTGTACATAACACTTTCCACGTCTCGAATTTGAAGAAATGTTTTGCTAAAGAAGATCTCACTATTCCGTTAGATGAAATCCAAATCAACGAAAAACTCCAATTCATCGAAGAACCCGTCGAAATAATGGATCGTGAGGTTAAAAGACTTAAGAAAAACAAGATACCAATTGTTAAGGTTCGATGGAATGCTCGTAGAGGACCCGATTTCACCTGGGAGCATGAAGATCAGATGAAGAAGAAATACCCGCATCTATTTCAGAAGATTCGTCAACACCTTCAACAGCTTAAAATTTCGGGACGAAATTTATTTAACGGGTAGGTACTGTAGTGACCCGAACTTTTCCATGTTTATATATATTAATTGAGATTGATATTTGCATGATTAAATATTTCCAACATGTTAAGCAATGAAACTTGTTAAGACTTGATTAATTGAAATATGTTTCATATAGACAATTGACCACCCAAGTTGACCGGCGATTCACGAACGTTAAAACTTGTAAAAATGACATGACGATATATATATATGGATATACATATGGTTAACATGAGATTATGATAAGTAAGTATCTCCATAAGTATATTAACAGTGAGTTATATACATATAAACAAGACTACTAACTTAAGGATTTCGAAACGAGACATATATGTAACGATTATCGTTGTAACGACATTTAAATGTATATATATATATATATCATATTAAGATATATTAATATATCATAATATCATGATAATATAATAATTAACATCTCATTAGATATAATAAACAATGGGTTAACAACATTAATTGAGATCGTTAACTTAAAGGTTTCAAAACAACACTTACATGTAACGACTAACGATGACTTAACGACTCAGTTAAAATGTATATACATGTAGTGTATTTAGATGTATTAAAATACTTTTAGAAGACTTCAAGACATATATCAAAACACTCATACTTAACAAAAATAGTTACAGTTACTTTTCCATTCTTTTCTTTCATCAAGAATTCTAGTCGTATTCTTACCCGTATTATACACAGCTTCAAAATGTACTTACTATGAGTATATACCAATAGGAACTAGCATGGGATTCCACTCTTGATTATGTCATGTATGACTAATCAATTTTAACTTCTACCATGAGCTAGTCAACTAACTAGAACTCCTTTTAACCCCACTCACCACTCACCAATTACCACTCATCATTCACTCCATTTCACTTCCAATTCTCTTTCTAATTCTCTCTCAACACACACACACACTATTATGAACGTATTTTTCCAGTAGTTAATCATCATATTCATCAAAAATCACTTCAAGAATCAAGCTATAATCATCATAGGAAGAACACTTCAAGAACACTTCAAAAATCCCTTCAAGTTTACTAATTTACTTCCAAGCTTTCTAATCCATTCCAAGTAATCATCTAAGATCAAGAAACCTTTGTTATATACAGTAGGTTATCATTCTTATTCAAGGTAATATTCATATTCAAACTTTGATTCAATTTCTATAACTATAAACTATCTTAATTCGAGTAAAAATCTTACTTGAACTTGTTTTTGTGTCATGATCCTACTTCAAGAACTTTCAAGCCATCCAAGATCCTTTGAAGCTAGATCATTTCTTGTCACTTCCAGTAGGTTTAACTGCTAAACTTGAGGTAGTAATGATGTTCATAACATCATTCGATTCATATATATAAAACTATCTTATTCGAAGGTTTAAACTCGTAATCATTAGAACATAGTTTAGTTAATTCTAAACTTGTTCGCAAACAAAAGTTAATCCTTCTAACTTGACTTTTAAAATTAACTATACACATATTATATATCTATATGATATGATAACTTAATGATTTAAAACCTGGAAACACGAAAAACACCGTAAAACCGGATTTACGCCGTCGTAGTAACACCGCGGGCTGTTTTGGGTTAGTTAATTAAAAACTATGATAAACTTTGATTTAAAAGTTGTTATTCTGAGAAAATGATTTTTATTATGAACATGAAACTATATCCAAAAATTATGGTTAAACTCAAAGTGGAAGTATGTTTTCTAAAATGGTCATCTAGACGTCGTTCTTTCGACTGAAATGACTACCTTTACAAAAACGACTTGTAACTTATTTTTCCGACTATAAACCTATACTTTTTCTGTTTAGATTCATAAAATAGAGTTCAATATGAAACCATAGCAATTTGATTCACTCAAAACGAATTTAAAATGAAGAAGTTATGGGTAAAACAAGATTGGATGATTTTTCTCATTTTAGCTACGTGAAAATTGGTAACAAATCTATTCCAACCATAACTTAATCAACTTGTATTGTATATTATGTAATCTTGAGATACCATAGACACGTATACAATGTTTCGACCTATCATGTCGACACATCTATATATATTTCGGAACAACCATAGACACTCTATATGTGAATGTTGGAGTTAGCTATACAGGGTTGAGGTTGATTCCAAAATATATATAGTTTGAGTTGTGATCAATACTGAGATACGTATACACTGGGTCGTGGATTGATTCAAGATAATATTTATCGATTTATTTCTGTACATCTAACTGTGGACAACTAGTTGTAGGTTACTAACGAGGACAGCTGACTTAATAAACTTAAAACATCAAAATATATTAAAAGTGTTGTAAATATATTTTAAACATACTTTGATATATATGTATATATTGTTATAGGTTCGTGAATCAACCAGTGGCCAAGTCTTACTTCCCGACGAAGTAAAAATCTGTGAAAGTGAGTTATAGTCCCACTTTTAAAATCTAATATTTTTGAGATGAGAATACATGCAGGTTTTATAAATGATTTACAAAATAGACACAAGTACGTGAAACTACATTCTATGGTTGAATTATCGAAATCGAATATGCCCCTTTTTATTAAGTCTGGTAATCTAAGAATTAGGGAACAGACACCCTAATTGACGCGAATCCTAAAGATAGATCTATTGGGCCTAACAAACCCCATCCAAAGTACCGGATGCTTTAGTACTTCGAAATTTATATCATATCCGAAGGGTGTCCTGGAATGATGGGGATATTCTTATATATATATGCATCTTGTTAATGTCGGTTACCAGGTGTTCACCATATGAATGATTTTTATCTCTATGTATGGGATGTGTATTGAAATAAGAAATCTTGTGGTCTATTGTTACGATTTGATATATATAGGTTAAACCTATAACTCACCAACATTTTTGTTGACGTTTAAAGCATGTTTATTCTCAGGTGAATACTAAGAGCTTCCGCTGTTGCATACTAAAATAAGGACAAGATTTGGAGTCCATGTTTGTATGATATTGTGTAAAAACTGCATTCAAGAAACTGATTTCGATGTAACATATTTGTATTGTAAACCATTATGTAATGGTCGTGTGTAAACAGGATATTTTAGATTATCATTATTTGATAATCTACGTAAAGCTTTTTAAACCTTTATTTATGAAATAAAGGTTATGGTTTGTTTTAAAAATGAATGCAGTCTTTGAAAAACGTCTCATATAGAGGTCAAAACCTCGCAACGAAATCAATTAATATGGAACATTTTTAATCAATAAGAACGGGACATTTCAAATGTAATGTATTTGTCCAGATGGATTAGGACGGGTCTTTACATTAATCCTTGAAGAAAGCTGACTTGCACCTTGAGAAGACGAAGCTGTGCCAAATTTGGAATTCAAAGTTTTTCTGAATTCAACAACTTCAGGTAAACTAGAGTTGAACCATAGTTTTATGCAATAATATGCATTCTGGATGGATAATTCTTTTTTAACTTTGAACAATAAATAAGTATGACAAAACCAATAAAGCCATTATATGTGTATATAGGTTAAAACTGTATTGCTGTTCATAAAGTTGGTCATTAGGGTACCTTTCTAGTATTTCACTCTACCAAACTGAATGATTAAAACAGGAGTATCAAGACTTTTGTTTCCAGCAATAAAATCATGCATCTGTTGTGCATAATCATCCCAAAATGTGCAGCATAACTTCAAATTACTATACATACAATAACAGAGATGAATTAGTATTGACATTATGTTGCACTATTCAAACATAAAATAATAAATTGTTAAAAACTTACTCAGCATCTTCTATTTGAATGTTCAACCTCTTTCCTTCTCCTCCATCATCTTTATCATATGGTTTCACATCACCAGAGTCAACAACTTTCCCAATGACATCTACAATAATATTTATATAAATATAAATGTCATATTTGTAGCAATTACTTTAATACATATATATAATTATAAGAAAATTATACAATAATAAAAAGTTCTTTACCAACTAAAAGGTTAGTCTCATCGTTTTTGTCAAAGACTTGACTAAATGGCAAGAATTGGAAATCGTTATCAGGACCATCAAAAGTGAACACACGACGGAGAGTTGTATTACAATAAAAGTTAAGCTTCCACTTATGTATATACACTGGATAAGAACCTTTGTTATCTCCCACACCAAAATTAGTTAAGATGTACACTCCACCTTCTTGCAAATCGTTCTCAAACTCTGGACATAAGACTTTTTTCACAACAGTACTGATTTTGTGACACTACACGATACAAATGCAACAACCTAAAATAAGGACACCTTTCAATCATTTAAACCTCGTTACATTCAAAATCAGAGAATAGTATAGTCAAAAAACATAAATGCTATAACAATAATAACAACAACATTAAAGAACAATAATAATCAATATGTTTCATCTATCTAATTGGCTTATTATAACAACTTAATAATGCTTAGAAAATTAATAATACGAAAATGTGCAGCTTATCTACAAACATACATACATGTTCTAACAACAATAACAACAACATTAAACAACTACAATAATCAATATCAATCATCTAATTGAAGTATTATAACAACTTAATAATGGTTGGATTAACGATACCTTTTCATCCATGACAATCATTTGCAATTTGTAGAGTGTCTTCCAAATACGCAGAACCCTGACTTTCAATTTCCATGAGTTTTTGACATTGTCAATCTCTGAAACTAAATCGTAATTTTCTTCCGACATCTTGTCTTGATTAAGATTTTAATAACCAAAGCAATTTAATTGAAGAACTTTAGATGATGTGAAGGGAGATGATGTTTAGGTGGATTTATAATGTAAGCGTGAACCATATCTTTACAGAGATGCTTGGAAAACTGAAACGTTCGTCTTGGAATTGATCGAAGATGCAGAGATGCGGATGCAGTTTTCTAGGGTTTCATATTTTAAAGACGGGTTTTGTTTTGTATTAAATATATTCCGTAAAAAAATAAAGCTTTTGTTTTTTATTACACGGGGTTCTTTTTTTAAATTCCTTTTTTTATATTAATTAATTTACAAGTTTTTTAATGGATGATGTGAGCATGGTGTTTTAGATATGTGCCATGTGTCCCATTTATTTTTTTAAGCTAAGGTAAAAATTATACAATGATGACATCAAAGTGGCATTTTAGTAGCATGTAATAGACATGATTAGATCATAACTTAACATATTTAGTAAAAGGCATGGGAGGTTGACCCAAACACACACACACACACACACACACACACATATATATATATATATATATATATATATATATATATATATATATATATATATATATATATATATATAAAAGGGGATAAGCTCCCAAAAAATTTCATATATCAAAAACTAACACCTACAAATAAAACGGGTATCCGAGGAAATTACATCAGTGAACATCACGACTCTCAAAAAAATATAAGAAAAACACATATTCTACACAACATATACCCATTACACTTTTTACAATCACAACTCAAAGATACCAAAATAATACCAACACTAAAATGCAAATTCCCTCCATTAATTCCTTGATTTTGTATACCAATCTGCAGGCCCAACATCTCCAATTCAGCCCACCATAAACCGAGAATGCTTATATTCCAACTTAACATGCTCACCAAGCCTTCATTACACCATGAACTCATCCAATAATTGCCAATGCAGAGATTAAAATAAAACCAAAACCACCACCATTATGCAGTTTGACCTAAAAAAGTCAGACTGTCCAAAAATTTCATCCCGCACAAGCTGCAAACTACCCTACTGATCGGTTCATAAATACCGATCATATTTGATATTAAGAGTTGGATTTTATGCGTGCATTTGAAGTTTAAAAAGTTATTTTATAAGGTTTTCATAATGGGCAACAAGTCAACACGAAACGCGAAAATGAGGGTTAAAACGAGAAAAAGATGCGAAAAATGGAACTCAGCAGCAAATTGCGGCTGGTGGGCTCAAGGAGGAGCCTAGCCTGGGGTCACAAACTCTTCAGGTGGAATTCGGGCATAAGGAGGCGCCTGGAATTGGCGCCCAGGCGTAATTTGTGCCCGGTGAGCATAATTTGCGACTGGAGCTATTTTTGGATAGAATTTGAGGCCGAATTTGAGGGATTTCATGCTTGGGGAATACCCTACTTCATCCCTATATAAGGTAAACCCTAGGCTACGAATTCCACACCTTTTCCATCAGTTTTGAGAGCATAAAACACACAAAAACACACCATCAATCATCATCAAACAAAGATTCAAGCTAGGATTCAAGGAGTGTTCATCATGCAACTTCAAGAAACAACCATGATCATCATCACCAACATGCTTGGCTAGTCTCTTTTACTTTATTCCTTGCATGAACAATTATTGTATGTTTAGTTCTTCATTTACTTATGTGACTCTTGATTTTGTAATCCTTATGTCTTTTGGTTTATAATTTCATTGAATCTTTTGAATTATCAATTAATGCAAGTTTGAAAGTTATTGATTGTTGCAAGACAAGTGATTGATATTTAACATCTTGTGCTTAATCCAACCTTGTTATAATTTAGTATAGGGATAAAGACAACGTGTGTAAGTAGCATTGCTTGTGCCCAAGATATTCATAAATTAGAAAACTGAAGAAGTCTTGTCTATGAGATTTAGTTGATAATTTGATAGCATAAGGATTTGTTGAACCAATGCATGCATAATTGGGATTGTAAAGGAATAAAGGCTTCCATCCAATTGATTACAACCTTTTCATTTAGCTCATTGTTTATGTTCTTAAATACTCAAAGTTTACATTTGCTTAGTAATTGTTAATCTAGTCTTTACATTAGTTAATTTTATTTAATCACAAACAAACCAATCTTGAAATTGCTTGCTAGTTAACCATAACTTCCCGTTGAATGAATCCTGCTTACCCTATCTAAAGTAGAGTAATTAGGCTATTTTTAACCGGCCATTCGACACCGATCACCTACAACACATCAACCCTTCATCACTTTTGAAAACTTCCTGCCATTTTATAATCCAACAGCTTCTAGCACAAATGATCCAATATAGGCAATATAAGCATTCAACAAAATCACCAACTTTGACTTTAAGTCCACTCAAGTCAAAATAGCCCTTTAAACACCATATTATGCCCAAACTCCAATTGCTGCCATCTATAGCATGCATATAAAACTTATTGCCACTATTGTTTTCATTATAATAATTTGACTACAAAAGTCAATCCAAACCCTAATATGAAACAACCCAACCCGTAATCAACTGGATAAATTTTTTTTTTTTAATAAATTAATCAACCAATTACGCCCAAAATAATTGGTTACATAACGTAAACCATTTCATACAACCCACTTGAACGTACAACATGTTTAAAGTTTACATCACGGGCACGAAGACCCTTAATCAAAAGTAATACAAGTTCGACCCATATTTGATAGTTTTAAACCAAACGACACTCGAGCATGGTTTGGGGCTAAACTACCCAAAACGCTAGGTCGACTTCCAAAAAACTTCCACAAGCATCAATATTAGAACATCTAATTCCCGGCAACCCCTTCCCTTTATCCACGTTCGAACCTAAAAAGTAAACAACGAGAGGGGTAAGCAAAGCTTAGTGAATGCAATAATTATACATATATGTAACACCCCATTTTTCCCCGTACATGATTTATAGGTGAATTGGGTATGTACGATAGGCGTATGAAGGGTTCGGGACATTTTTCTAGTGTTAAGTCTTATGTGAGGAGAAAATGACTCAGATCGTGCTTTGTGTCGCGGTGCGACAAAGGAGGCCGCGGCGCGGCAATGGACTGAAATTGAGATCAGAAGTATGACAAAAAATGATTCCAGACCTAGGCAAATGTCACGGCGCGACGATTAAGGCCGCCTCGCGGCATTCTGGGCAAACTGGTGCCGGATTTTTGTAATATTAAATGAGAAGCAAGGGCATTTTGGTCTTTTCAAGTTTGAGCCAGATTTGAGGCTTTAACCTCATCCACTCATTCATTTTCTTTATTTTCTTTTCCTTTTTCTTTCATTTTTTCCCAAGAAACTCAAATACCCCAAGTGATTCAAGTGGGATTTTAGAAAGGAAGAAGCGGGTTTTGATCTTTGGCGTAGTTGACAAGTTTGTTCTCCTCGTTCTTAGCTACACGGTGATATTAGTGGTAAGCTCTAACTCCGAAATTCGTTTTTGTGTTCTTCATTCAATTTTGGGGCTTTTGATTGTATGATTCATAGATAGAACCCATTTAGTTGTTAATTGGAGATTAACACCAATATTCGGGTTTATTGTTGTTATTGGCGGGTTTTGGGCTTGGTGTACAAGTTCATGCTTGTGAGACTTGCAATTTGGGTGAAATCACTAGCATTTAGTGATTATTGAGATGTTGGAAGCAATTAGGGTTTGATGATGATTTTGACCCGATTGTTGATTTAATAAGGTTTATAAACTTAAAATGGATTAAGTTGAAGTATATACCCGAGTTAAATGTGTTTTGGTGTCAAGACTTGTAAATGGTGAGATTTTGACTTAATGGGTCAAAATTAGGGTTTTGGTGTCAAAATGGGTGAGACACGTGTTTAACACTTGTGTTCGGGTTTAATTGGCATATTAGGACCATTATCACTTGTGTTAGTGATTATTGGTTAGTTTGGGCGCGGTTTGTCCTTGAAAGTGCATTTGGGTCGAAATTGCACTAGTTGTCAATTTGGGTTGATTTGTATATCCACCCTAATTGTGTTACTTGTTATGTGATAAATGGATTAGGTACATTCCATCGGCGATTGCGGATTATTCGGTAGCATTCTTCAAGGCAACAAGGTGAGTGTTAATATCCTATATGCATATGTATGTGTAGGATGGGTGCGGGTCGGGTAAAGTGGTTCTCGGTTATAGAGCTCACTTCACATATAGGTGGATTTGATGGACTTGTGTATAGGTCCAATTGGCACAGTTGTGCGTTTTGTTTGACCACCTTTGGCGAGGTGCATACTTTGTGTGTACGTTATCACATGGGCGTGTGAGGTGGACTTATATAACCCCAATGACGAAGGGTTAATATAGTGAGTGGAATAATTATATGCGTAGATATATAATGTATTTATTTGTGTAGCGTGAAATGTGAAGTGTCGATGTGCTAAGATACCACGTTCACGTGACGAGTGAAGTGTCGATGTGCTAAGACACCACTCAAAGTAGTATGACGGGTGAAGTGTCGATGTGTTAAGATGCCACCCGGGGTGAAGTGTCGATGTGTTAAGACACCACTCGGAGTGAAGTATCGATGTGCTAAGATGCCACTCCAAGTAAGTTGAAGTGTGAAGTGCCGATGTGTTAAGGCGCCACTCGAGGTGAAGTATCGATGTGTTAAGATGCCACCTCAAGTAAAATGAAGAGTGAAGTGTCGAAGTGTTAAGACACCACTCGGGGTGAAGTATCGAAGTGTTAAGATGCCACCCGTGGGGTTAGTGTACGAAGTGTTAAGTGCACTAATGGTTGTTATGAACATCGATGACTTGTTTCGCGAAGTCATTCCCTTGCGAAGATTTGGTTAACCATGGTTATTGTGTTGTAAGCGTAAGCAAATTATGTTATTCGATATATATATATATATATATATATATATATATATATATATATATATATATATATATATATATATATATATATATATTGTATACATATAATGTTGTATTGTCGTGATGTAGCTAACCCTCTGGGTGTAGCTTATTGGCATTGTTCACATCGTTGTTGGTGAACTTATATTTTGTTGATGTATCTTTAGCTCGTTGCTTAGTGATCTTGCGGTATGCTTAGACTAGCTTGCCTTTATGCTTGGATGCTCAGGTATGCGGTATTTGGTTTGTGTGGCGTGTCCATTTTATGCATATATATCTATGTAGTATATTCTCACTCACTAAGCGTTAGCTTACCCCTCTCGTTGTTGATATTTTTATAGGTTCGCATGATGGTGGCTCGAGTAAGCATGGGAATTAGAGATCTTGACTAGTATGCTTTAGAAGATCTTGCTTTCGTACTTGATTAGGATTTGGGTAGCGTAGTCCCAAATCACCATGCTCGGTTTTGGTTGGAAATTAAACTAGTCGGGTCGTGTATGTCCGTTTGGACAATTAATCAATGTATTAAATGTTTTAAGGTTTATTAAACCTTCTATTGTATTAAAGATGTTTATGGAAACACAATTGGGACCTAAAGTATTATTTAACGCGTATTAAAAGGAAAAATTTTTATGGGCCGATTTTCATACGGGTTGGGTCGTTTCAATATACGTATATAACTTACTCACTTGCAAACACTTACACAAATCCGCATACATACTAGCATTACAATTAGCATACCATCTTAAAGTATAACGCTAAACCTCCAATAACATACGATAGTATAGCAATATCATATAATCACGTGCAATATAATATGCTATAACACAATACACAAACATTGATGTTCACAACATCCATTAGTACTCAAATCCCAAGGCTAGCCCTACGAATGGTATCGTCAACATCGAACTTAATCCCCATTCGTCCCAATAAATGTGGTATCGTCAACATCGAACTTAATCCCACATATGAGGTATCGTCAACATCGAACTTAAACCCTCATCAACTAACGTCACTACAATAGTGGTATGGCTTCGTCAACTTCGAACTTTAAATCCATACATGAGGTATCGTCAACATTGAACTTAACCCTCATCAAAACGAACAAACAATATACTCTAGGATATGGTATCGTCAACATTGAACTTTAACCCATACCCCACAAGCAAATAAAGCATATACCTACATATATAATTATTCCACTCACCTTAACACGTCGGTGGTGATTTAACACTTTCGTATGCTTCGAGCAAGGTACCTGATGTCGTAGCGTGGGGTTACGAAATATACTATATTTTTAATACGGAATGCTACAAAATTTAACAAGTTTTAATTAAATATTTACAAAATGGATATACCAAAACCTTGCTACAACACAATAGGCAGTGTACCTAGTCGCGGAGTAGTATAGTTTTTAGTAAGTTCGGTTCGTTCCACAGGGAGACGGGCTTATGAAACACTTATTTTTATATAATTATATTTGTACAAAAATATATAAATATATATATAATAATATATAAAAGTGGGGGTTTTACCGTTTAATGACCGGTTTGTCGATTTATATTTTAAGCGAAGCGTATAGTAAATGACGATATTTAAATAACAATATAAAATAAATAACAATAATTGAAATGACAATAAATAAAAGTACGAGAAAAAATGAAATAAAATATATTATGCTTATTTAAACTTCCGTAACCATGATGTTTGACGTTTTGATTTTAATTTATTGTCCTGGGCTAATTGTCCTTTGTCCTGGATGTATTTGAAACCTATATGGTTTTTGTCCATAATAGTTCATCGGTCATAATTATAAACTGCTCGGCAAATTTAACCTTATACCCGAAGTCAAATATTCCAACTAACTGGGGATTCGAACTGTAACAAGGTCTTAATACTTTGCTTAATGAATACACCAGGTTATCGACTGTGTGTAAACCAAGGTTTAAATACTTTGTTAACAATTACACCAATTACCCTTGAATGTAATCCACCCCTGTTTTAATGAGTCCATTGACTATTAATCCATCCCCGTGTCCGGTCAAATGAACAATAATTCGTACTTATAAATATCCCGCCCATCGTGTCCGATTAAGCGTATGTGGTTATATATAGATACGTCAAATCATAACCTTTATATTAAATTAACGAGGTATCGTTAATTTAATATAAATCCCATTAATAGCCCATAGTCTAATTTCCACAAGTGTCGTTCTTTTGTCCAAACCCCAATTATGGTACAAAACCCAATTACCCCATCTTTAATATTTAGCTCAACATCATGATTACTTCGGCTCAAATAAGCATAATAATAACTTAAGTACGAGACATTAATTTAAAAAGGAGAACATAGCTTACATTGATTATTTATCGCGTAGTGTTACACGGACAGAGCTCCGACTTTAAAACCCGTAAAATAACCTTTACATAACCCGAACTAATCTAATATAAAACTACACTATACTATATATATTATATATATATTTATTTATTACAGAGTATTATTATTATTATGTGTGTGGTTCTCAAACTCGGACGAAAAATGGCAAATTTATAGACCAGGCCTGATTCTGATCCTCATGCGACTCGCATGGGAAATAGCCTTATGGCCATGCGACTCGCATGGCCACCAGAATCCAGCTCAATCATTTTTGTTTTCTTGTTCGTCGACATAATTTAAAATAAATATAAATATATAAATAATTAATATAATTATTTATATATTATATTTTATTCTTGTGCATAGTAGACTAGATATTTTTGGTCCGTTGCGTCGGGCGTTTCTTCTTGGCTCGGGTCCCGGTTCCGGATTTTCGGACGTCTTCGCGTATTATTTTATATCGTGTACTTTGCGTTCCGCAACTTGTACACTTGTCATTTTTAGACGTTCTTCATCAATAATTTGAACCACTTTAATTGTATCTTTGTACATTTGAGCATTTTGGACCTTTCCGTCTTCAATTCTTCGTTTTCGCCTTTTGTCTTCGCACTTATTAAATATAAACGAATATTACTTGAATATGGAACAATTACAACTAAATAATTTACATATTGGGAGGATATTGCTACTAAATATATGTTCATTTGGAGCACTATCAAATATCCCCACACTTGAACGTTGCTTGTCCTCAAGCAATACATAACTTGAAATTATAATACATCACACGAATCACTTCTTTATTCTTCACACTTTGTACATCAGTGATTTTGATATGGCGGTATAAATAATGATAGTAACGATAGAACCATGGTTAAAGGTGGGTGTGTCATCCACAGTTGCCTCGGGTTTTGGTCAACGACACTTGCAATCAAATAGCCGATTTACTTTCGGTTTTCAAAGCAAAGTGCACATTTGAAAGGTGGTTTACAGTCCCACATGACTATAAAAATGTAGATCCTTAAGGAAATTGGATCTTTATGAAAACATTTGATCTTTTAAAAATTCAAGCTAGATTTTACCCTAGACAAGTTTTCTGATTTGATCCATCATCGGTGTTGCAAAATATATTTGTGGATCAATATTTTGGCTTAAAACTTTTAGGTTCGTGTAATCCACTGCTATCCCGGTATCGGAAGCACACATCCAGTTTACTTGTTCCGTATATTACCTTTCGGTAAACTACAGTCCGGTTGTAAAGGAAAGCGATGAACAAGAAACTGTTAAGGCAATGTCTAATGACATGCATTTGTTCATGGTCTAATTAACGTGTCGGATGCTAGAACTATCCTTGGTAGGAGCAATAGTAAAGATCATCCTTTGATTTTTTGGTCTGGCACAAGGTCCTGTCTTCGACCATGCTATGCAACCACCGTTCTTACGGTTGACACCCGATTTGGTTCAGGTGACCTAATGAATTCCAGGTGAATTCCTAGGATTTTACGTTCAATGGTAATGAACGCATTGAAAATGGGTTTTCAGAAAACAAATCGGTTTGTAATTTTTATCAAAATATTTTCTCGTTCAAGCTCGAGTTTAGATATCATCGAATTCCATGAGTTTGAATTCTCAATCTTTAAGGTCAATCTCAAGGATTGAGTAATATCAGGCTTAAAAGCTGATTTTTAATCTTTTAAGGAGATTATCCTTTCTGGGGATCTGATTCATTAGTCTTATCAAGCTAATTTGCACGGTGCCTCCCCATTGTACGAGATAAATCCTTCTCATGGTTAGGATAAATCTGACCACTTGGCGACCCTGTTTGATGCTGAGGTCCGTGGATTTCCAGCCGATTTTAGTGATGACTTTTCTAGATTTTTCGTCAACCTACAGCTGGTCTGGACGACAACTTCATGACCTAAATCAAGAAGCGCGTGTCTTTTTCGGAAGACTTTACTTCCTTTTAATGATGGAATTGATTCATCGTGTAGATCCATCTTTCATTACAGTAAATCGGGTAAAACAGTTAATTTAGTCCAAAACAAAAACACCTGCAATAACTTTACAGAAACATATGATAGATAGTTTTTAATAACTTGGTATATTCTCCCCACACTTAGTTTCTTTCTTTGCCTTGTTATTTTCCTTTATTCCATTTTAAATGAATTCAAGCGTTTTGGGTTGTTTCTCAATTTATGTCCTTTTCTAGGTAACGATAATTTCGGTATTAACACCTAATTTTCATCGTTCATAAATATGTATAAACATGATTTTGACTTCATTTAGTTGAAATTTTTTCAAATTTTCACAAAATTTGGCAAATAAACTAAGTGTAAACCCGAGAGAATTTATAACCCTTCCCCACACTTGAGATCATGCAATGCCCTCATTTGCATGAAATCAGACTATAATTATAAATTCATGAGGGTGATTAGTGTAGAAAAGTGATTAAGAATACCTAGTTTGTACTTACAAAGCTCGTCGAATGATAGATGGCGCGCCTCATCGTTCCTTCCTTTTTGTTTTATCACATATGTTTTTCTTCAAAAATGGTTGCTTTTCTGAACTGTTTGCTAATTTTTTTTGAAAATACATATTTTACCCTAACTTATCATGCATGGTTATTAACGAGTTATGCACTAACCCGAACCCCTATTTTAACGTTAAGTGGGGTTAGACTTCCCCACACTTAGCTGACGACATGTGAAGTCGGTAGAATAAGTTCCACGAATTAGAATAGTGAGCCAGTTATTTATATCTCGGGTGGTGTATAATATATCAATGGGTTTAAAGTTTAGACTCACCCGATCGTCACTACTTAATTCTTTTTTAAATGTAGCTTTTAGTAAATGTATATGTCTCTTTTCTGGTTCTTGGTCAAATGGATCGATATACACCGACATACATACTATAGGGTGGACAATTCCTAACATTTCCTTCCGTTTATTCTCGGGATCAAAGTTTTCACCTCTATTACCCAATTGGGTGAAATCCGAGGTGTCATTATCTATTAAAGCTCGTAGTTCATCTTCGGTAGATGACTCGTCTTTTGAGAATATTGGGTTGGAAGGTTGTGGAATGGTGAATTTCGGGATTGGAGTAGATTCTTCTTCATTAACGGTACTTATTGGTCTCACCATTTTGGTCTCGGGGGTAAAATTTTCAACATTATCGTTTTCCCAAGAGTACCAATTTGTCACCCTTACATCTTCTTCGTCGGTAGAGGCTAATGTGTCGATATGTTGTGAAATTGGTAAGGCTGAATAAGAATTATCATCGGGATAGTTGGTGATTTCGGAGCTCTCGAATTCATCAAAATTCGATGATTTGAGATTTTCTTGCACAATACTCCTCAGATCAACAGGTGTGTAATCTGATAGAGTTTCAGCTTGCCTATTTACAAACTCTCTCATTTGTTCCTTTTGAGCATCAAGTTCTTCGAGTTTGATTCTCATATAATCTAAAGAATCTTCAAGTTCTTCTGGTTGTTGAGTTTGAATATCTTCTTGGGAATAATCCCAATTAGAATTGTGTTCTTCATAATCGTTCCATTCAGGTTCTGTGGGTGCGTAATTTTCAGTAGGAACGTAATAGTAACATTCCCATGTTGAGTGATAATCTCCACAGATTTCACAACCAGTTATTGTTTCGTCGTTCGCGATCCAAGATTGACTGACCGAATTGTCATCAACACTCGGTTGAGAGTATTGATTTAATTGATTTTGGAGTTCAAAAAGAGTTTCCAAGGCCTTGTTTTCAAAATTTTCCATTTTATTGCGATGGCCAAATTTTAGCTACAATGTGGTGCATTCACGAATTATCCTATTAGTTATAAAAATAGAAAAACTTATATAAGTTGTCCAATTAATAGACTTTTCTGATTTTGCCCACGTTTCGAATAGCCAAAAGATGCAGCAGGTAGCCAGGACCCTTTAAATCGGAAGCCCACAACTAGCCACTAACAAATCCAACTATTACTACGAACCAGAAAAATGTCAACGTCCATTAATTTAACCGCTTAAATAATTTTTCTTTCTGTTTGAGATATTAGATAAGAAATAGAGAAAATTCTAGGTCCTAAAAACTAGAGTGTCGAGAAAATAGAAAGAAATAGATTGCGCGTCGAAAAGTGTCGAAAAATAAAAAGGTAGAAAAATAGACGTCGAAAAATAAAAGTAAGAAAGTCGTACGAAAAATGGCGTCGCAAAATTCTAAAGCACCTAAATCTTAGTCTAAGGAATAAGTACTTAAGGGATTTTACGGCAAACCTAAAAATCTAGAAATATAAAAATAAACTACGGCAAAATCTATATTTAAAACTAAGTACGAACGACAAAATACAAATATTACGCTAAACGACTAAAAGATACAAAATATAAAAATATATAAAAAGTTGAGAAAAAGAATAATTTTTATAAAAAAATATTATTTTTATATTATTATTTATTAAAGATATTAATTTATATATTAATAAAACTAATTAAAAGTAAAATACAAATTAATTAAGAATTAAAACTAATTAATATTAAATTAATAAACTAATTAGGGTTTATATTAATAATAATAAATAAAATACCGTATTTAATGCGAAAGTAGGGTTGTATGTGGCCCTGTCAGACCCCTCATGCGACTCGCATGGGGTTCAGGCTAAGGGTCATGCGAGTCGCATGACCTCCAGAGCCGGTTCAAATGAGGGGGGTCAAATGACAGGCTCAACCGTATTATTTATATTTATTTATATTTTCTGTTTTAAATATTAAATAAAATATATATATAATTTAAATAAAAACTTAATATTTTTATAAAACTAAAAATAGAAATATTTGATAATAAAAATCTTAAAATTATATAAAAATATATATTTTTTTTTTCTTTTCGGTTTTAATTTTTTAAATTTTTAGATTTTTAAATTTTTTAATTTTTAGGATTTTATATTGTTTTTCTAAAAATAATATATATATATATATACAAAAATGAAAAATAGATAGTTTCGCCGACTCCCCGGCAGCGGCGCCAAAAACTTGATGTCGTAGCGTGGGGTTACGAAATATACTATATTTTTAATACGGAATGCTACAAAATTTAACAAGTTTTAATTAAATATTTACAAAATGGATATACCAAAACCTTGCTACAACACAATAGGCAGTGTACCTAGTCGCGGAGTAGTATAGTTTTTAGTAAGTTCGGTTCGTTCCACAGGGAGACGGGCTTATGAAACACTTATTTTTATATAATTATATTTGTACAAAAATATATAAATATATATATAATAATATATAAAAGTGGGGGTTTTACCGTTTAATGACCGGTTTGTCGATTTATATTTTAAGCGAAGCGTATAGTAAATGACGATATTTAAATAACAATATAAAATAAATAACAATAATTGAAATGACAATAAATAAAAGTACGAGAAAAAATGAAATAAAATATATTATGCTTATTTAAACTTCCGTAACCATGATGTTTGACGTTTTGATTTTAATTTATTGTCCTGGGCTAATTGTCCTTTGTCCTGGATGTATTTGAAACCTATATGGTTTTTGTCCATAATAGTTCATCGGTCATAATTATAAACTGCTCGGCAAATTTAACCTTATACCCGAAGTCAAATATTCCAACTAACTGGGGATTCGAACTGTAACAAGGTCTTAATACTTTGCTTAATGAATACACCAGGTTATCGACTGTGTGTAAACCAAGGTTTAAATACTTTGTTAACAATTACACCAATTACCCTTGAATGTAATCCACCCCTGTTTTAATGAGTCCATTGACTATTAATCCATCCCCGTGTCCGGTCAAATGAACAATAATTCGTACTTATAAATATCCCGCCCATCGTGTCCGATTAAGCGTATGTGGTTATATATAGATACGTCAAATCATAACCTTTATATTAAATTAACGAGGTATCGTTAATTTAATATAAATCCCATTAATAGCCCATAGTCTAATTTCCACAAGTGTCGTTCTTTTGTCCAAACCCCAATTATGGTACAAAACCCAATTACCCCATCTTTAATATTTAGCTCAACATCATGATTACTTCGGCTCAAATAAGCATAATAATAACTTAAGTACGAGACATTAATTTAAAAAGGAGAACATAGCTTACATTGATTATTTATCGCGTAGTGTTACACGGACAGAGCTCCGACTTTAAAACCCGTAAAATAACCTTTACATAACCCGAACTAATCTAATATAAAACTACACTATACTATATATATTATATATATATTTATTTATTACAGAGTATTATTATTATTATGTGTGTGGTTCTCAAACTCGGACGAAAAATGGCAAATTTATAGACCAGGCCTGATTCTGATCCTCATGCGACTCGCATGGGAAATAGCCTTATGGCCATGCGACTCGCATGGCCACCAGAATCCAGCTCAATCATTTTTGTTTTCTTGTTCGTCGACATAATTTAAAATAAATATAAATATATAAATAATTAATATAATTATTTATATATTATATTTTATTCTTGTGCATAGTAGACTAGATATTTTTGGTCCGTTGCGTCGGGCGTTTCTTCTTGGCTCGGGTCCCGGTTCCGGATTTTCGGACGTCTTCGCGTATTATTTTATATCGTGTACTTTGCGTTCCGCAACTTGTACACTTGTCATTTTTAGACGTTCTTCATCAATAATTTGAACCACTTTAATTGTATCTTTGTACATTTGAGCATTTTGGACCTTTCCGTCTTCAATTCTTCGTTTTCGCCTTTTGTCTTCGCACTTATTAAATATAAACGAATATTACTTGAATATGGAACAATTACAACTAAATAATTTACATATTGGGAGGATATTGCTACTAAATATATGTTCATTTGGAGCACTATCAGTACCTAATACATTAAGTACACATTCAATACACAACTTGTGGAACTAACCACATTACTTACACTTGAGCATTTAATGACCCAATTGCATTAAATAACTCAATTACACCAAAACCGCCCATAAATGGCCAAGACTCATCTTAAATCACTAAAGCAAGTGATGTAAAGTCTACTAACCTTAACTAACACAAACTTAGAGTATTTCATACCCATTTCACCCAATTAGGTCAACCATTACCCATTTAACCCATTTTAGCACTTAGACTCATAATTTAAGTCACACTTAACCCATTTACAAGTCTTTCAACATTAAACAAGTGTGTTAGTGACTAACAACACCATTTGACACTTACAACCTCAATTCGTAAGACCAAACCCTAGGTTATAGCTATTAGGGTTTCTTTTCATCAATATTACCCAAATTCACCCATTTAACTCCCAAATGGGTCTCACAAGACTCAAATGGCTAAAATCCTAGCCGTAAATTAACTAAAACTCAAAACATGGAGTTAAGACTTACCAATACTATCAAGTCGTAGCTAAGAACGAGGAGAAAAAATTTCCTATTTGCTCCAAAGATCGAATCACAAGTCTTCACCTTCGAATCTCACTTTTAATCCAAATGGGTTTTATGTTTTGGAAAAGAAAATGGAAAGAAAAGAGAAAAGAAAATGAATTAAATGAGATAAGTGGCTGAGACTTAAAGTCTAAATCAGATCTACACGTGAAAAGATGAATATACCCTTGAACTCCACCTTTTAAAAACAATTTCCGGAACCAGTTTGTCCAGATGGTCGCGGCGCGACCCCGAATACCGTGGCGCGGCGTTACGCTGTTTTCTCGAGCTGTTTTAGTCGCCTCCTAACTTTGGTTTGCGCCTAGTGTCGCGGCGCGACCCTCTTTACCGCGGCGCGACAAACAACATAAATTTATGGCTATTTTGATTGGCTCCTGACTCTGATCTGTGTGTAAAGTCGCGGCGCGACCACACTCATCGCGGCGCGGTAAACGCCTAGGACTGATCAATTCGACCACTTAAAACTAATTATCGATTTACGCGACTTATACGTGCCATTCTTTCTTCATATTCATCTAATCTTCAACATAAGGTCTCACATAACTTAACACCATCAAAACTCATGTATAAACGTATACATGAGTATGTTCTCAAGTATATATATACACATATATATATACATTTACACATAAACTAACGCCTTATTTATTTTATCACATAAACGAACGAGTTATAAGCGTACTAACGGTTAAATTCGTACCTTTAGACATGTATGGGAAAAATGGGATGTTACAATTCTCCCCCACTTGAATCGGAGCGCGTCCTTGCGATCCAAGCCGCATGACAAGAGGGAAGGTAAACCAATACGAACTCTTCAGGCTCCCAAGTAAACTCGGAACCTTTACTAAGACGCCATTTGAAATGTCCCGTTCTTATTGATTAAAAATGTTCCATATTAATTGATTTCGTTGCGAGGTTTTGACCTCTATATGAGACGTTTTTTCAAAGACTGCATTCAATTTTAAAACAAACCATAACCTTTATTTCATAAATAAAGGTTTAAAAAGCTTTACGTAGATTATCAAATAATGATAATCTAAAATATCCTGTTTACACACGACCATTACATAATGAATTACAATACAAATATGTTACATCGAAATCAGTTTCTTGAATGCAGTTTTTACACAATATCATACAAACATGGACTCCAAATCTTGTCCTTATTTTAGTATGCAACAGCGGAAGCTCTTAGTATTCACCTGAGAATAAACATGCTTTAAACGTCAACAAAAATGTTGGTGAGTTATAGGTTTAACCTATATATATCAAATCGTAACAATAGACCACAAGATTTCATATTTCAATACACATCCCATACATAGAGATAAAAATTATTCATATGGTGAACACCTGGTAACCGACATTAACAAGATGCATATATAAGAATATCCCCATCATTCCGGGACACCCTTCGGATATGATATAAATTTTGAAGTACTAAAGCATCCGGTACTTTGAATGGGGTTTGTTAAGCCCAATAGATCTATCTTTAGGATTCGCGTCAATTAGGGTGTCTGTTCCCTAATTCTTAGATTACCAGACTTAATAAAAAGGGGCATATTCGATTTCGATAATTCAACCATAGAATGTAGTTTCACGTACTTGTGCCTATTTTGTAAATCATTTATAAAACCTGCATGTATTCTCATCCCAAAAATATTAGATTTTAAAAGTGGGACTATAACTCACTTTCACAGATTTTTACTTCGTCGGGAAGTAAGACTTGGCCACTGGTTGATTCACGAACCTATAACAATATATACATATATATCAAAGTATGTTCAAAATATATTTACAATACTTTTAATACATTTTGATGTTTTAAGTTTATTAAGTCAGCTGTCCTCGTTAGTAACCTACAACTAGTTGTCCACAGTTAGATGTACAGAAATAAATCGATAAATATTATCTTGAATCAATCCACGACCCAGTGTATACGTATATCAGTATTGATCACAACTCAAACTATATATATATTTTGGAATTAACCTCAACCCTGTATAGCTAACTCCAACATTCACATATAGCTAACTCCGACACCATTTGTTCCTTTCGTTCTGTTAACCCCTGGTTCGTAGACCTCACACTTCGCCGCGCTATGACCATTTCTTTTACACTTGTTGCAAAATTTGGTGCAGAACCCCGAGTGATACTTTTCACACCTTTGGCATAACTGCTTCTGATTGTTGTTGTTGTTGCGATTATTATTGTTGTTAAGATGATTGTTGTAGTTGCTGTTGTTGTTGTTATTGTTGTTCTTGTTGTTGTTGTTGGGCCATTTGTTGTAGTTGCGATTGATGTTGCGATTGTTAAGATAGTTGTTGCGATTATTGTTGTAATTGCTATTGTTGTTGTATTGGTGATTCTTATCACCGTTTTCCTCCCACTTTCTTTTGACTTGCTTCACATTGGCCTCTTTAGCAGTCTGTTCTTTAATTCTTTCTTCAATCTGGTTCACTAGTTTGTGAGCCATTCTACATGCCTGTTGTATGGAGGCGGGCTCATGTGAACTTATATCTTCTTGAATTCTTTCCGATAATCCTTTCACAAACGCGTCGATCTTCTCTTCCTCATCTTCGAACGCTCCCGGACACAATAGGCATAATTCTGTGAATCGTCTTTCGTACGTGGTAATATCAAATCCTTGGGTTCGTAACCCTCTAAGTTCTGTCTTGAGCTTATTGACCTCGGTTCTGGGACGGTACTTCTCGTTCATCAAGTGCTTGAATGCTGACCACGGTAGTGCGTAAGCATCATCTTGTCCCACTTGCTCTAGATAGGTATTCCACCATGTTAACGCAGAACCTGTGAAGGTATGCGTAGCGTACTTCACTTTGTCCTCTTCAGTACACTTACTTATGGTAAACACCGATTCGACCTTCTCGGTCCACCGTTTCAATCCGATCGGTCCTTCGGTTCCATCAAATTCCAAAGGTTTGTAGGCAGTGAAATCTTTGTAGGTGCATCCTACATGATTTCCTGTACTGCTAGATTTGAGGTTATTGTTGGTATGTAGCGCGGCCTGTACTGCGGCTATGTTTGAAGCAAGAAAGGCACGAAATTCCTCTTCACTCATATTCAAGGTGTGTCGAGTAGTCGGTGCCATTTCCTTCAAAATAGTCAAATGAAACGAGTTAATCATATAGAATATCAAGAGTAGTCAATAGTATTTCGTAGTGTAATATGAACTTATTTATAAAAGCTCTTTCTTCATATTAGCGTTTTATACTCTTTAATTCGGGTAGTACCTACCCGTTAAGTTCATACTTAGTAGCTAACATACCATTTCAACTACTACAATTCTATATGAAAAACTAATCACAAAAAATATATATCATATTCAAACCTTTATACAATAACTTGCAAACTTACAATACCGCTATTTTACATATAGCATGAAATATAGCACATAAAAGTTTGATACAAAGTAGTTGCGAAGATAATTCTAGTTAATAAATAAGGCGTTCAGCAAAGGCAACAAAGACACGTAATTCATACGTCCAGAAACAAGTCATGCATTCTGGTTTTACTAATACCACTTCCCATCCTTGGTCTTGTGGAACGTAACCGTTGTGACCGATAGTATGACAACGTGTTGTAACGGCGTCAAAAGGACGAAGGTTACGTAATGACCAACAGTCTCGTAATAACCTAAAAACCTCATTTCTTACCCCAATTACTGACTCTGTCACTTGTGGGAACGTTTTGTTTAATAGTTGTAGCCCGATGTTCTTTTTCTCACTTTGGTGAGAATCGAACATTACTAACCCGTAAGTATAACATGCTTCTTTATGTTGCATGTTAGCCGCTTTTTCTAAATCATGAAGTCCTATATTCGGATACATTGATTCAAAATAATTTCTTAATCCGTTGCGTAAAATAGCATTTGGATTCCCCGCAATATATGCGTCAAAGTAAACACATCGTAACTTATGGGTTTCCCAATGTGATATCCCCCATCTTTCAAACGAAAGCCTTTTATAAACCAAGGCATTCTTGGAACGTTCTTCGAATGTCTTACAAACTGATTTTGCCATAAATAGTTGTACCGAGGAATTCTGACCGACTCTAGACAAGATTTCATCAATCATATCTCCGGGTAAGTCTTCTAAAATATTGGGTTGTCTATCCATTTTGTGTTTTTATACTGTAAAATAGACAAGAGTTAGATTCATAAAAGATACTTATTGATACAAGCAATTTTTACATATATCGTAAAGCATAAGCACACTATATTACATATATTACACCGCACAAATACAACTATCTTATTCCGACTCACTCGTTTCTTCTTTTTCGAACTTGGTTCTTTTTGCTAAGTGTTTAGGGATATACGATGTTCCCCTAATACGAGCCGTCGTTTTCCACATTGGTCTAGAAAAACCTGGTGGTTTAGAGGTTCCCGGGTTATTGTTACAACTTAAGAAATACGGGTGTTGACGATACATATAAAGTTCATCGGGGTTGGAATCAGATTTCACTATTTTTATGCCCTTTCCCTTATTGTTCTCTTTTGCCTTTTTAAATTCAGTTGGGGTAATTTCTATAACATCATCGGAATCCTCGTCGGGATCCGATTCATTGGAGAATTGGTAATCCTCCCAATATTTTGCTTCCTTGGCGGAAACACCGTTGACCATAATTAACCTTGGTCGGTTGGTTGAGGATTTTCTTTTACTTAACCGTTTTATTATTTCCCCCACCGGTTCTATTTCTTCTTCCGGTTCCTCCTCCTCCGGTTCCGATTCTTCTTCCGGTTCCGATTCTTCTTCCGGTTCCTCTTCGGGAACTTGTGAATCAGTCCACGAATCATTCCAAATTACATTTGACTCTTCATTATTATTAGGTGAGTTAATGGGACTTGTATTAGAGGTAGACATCTATCACATAATATCAAACACGTTAAGAGATTAATATATCACATAATATTCACATGTTAAAAATATATAGTTTCCAACAAAATTTGTTAAGCAATCATTTTTCAAGTAAACACGGACGAAGTTCAGACTCACTAATGCATCCTAACAAACTCGATAAGACACACTAATGTAAAATTCTGGTTCTCTAAGACCAACGCTTGGATACCAACTGAAATGTCCCGTTCTTATTGATTAAAAACGTTCCATATTAATTGATTTCGTTGCGAGGTTTTGACCTCTATATGAGACATTTTTTCAAAGACTGCATTCATTTTTAAAACAAACCTTAACCTTTATTTCATAAATAAAGGTTTAAAAAGCTTTACGTAGATTATCAAATAATGATAATCTAAAATATCCTGTTTACACACGACCATTACATAATGGTTTACAGTACAAATATGTTACATCGAAATCAGTTTCTCGAATACAGTTTTTACACAATATCATACAAACATGGACTCCAAATCTTGTCCTTATTTTAGTATGCAACAGCGGAAGCTCTTAGTATTCACCTGAGAATAAACATGCTTTAAACATCAACAAAAATGTTGGTGAGTTATAGGTTTAACATATATATATCAAATCGCAACAATAGACCACAAGATTTCATATTTCAATACACATCCCATACATAGAGATAAAAATCATTCATATGGTGAACACCTGGTAACCGACATTAACAAGATGCATATATAAGAATATCCCCATCATTCCGGGACACCCTTCGGATATGATATAAATTTCGAAGTACTAAAGCATCCGTTACTTTGGATGGGGTTTGTTAGGCCCAATAGATCTATCTTAAGGATTCGCGTCAATTAGGGTGTCTGTTCCCTAATTCTTAGATTACCAGACTTAATAAAAAGGGGCATATTTGATTTCGATAATTCAACCATAGAATGTAGTTTCACATAATTATGTCTATTTTGTAAATCATTTATAAAACCTGCATGTATTCTCATCCCAAAAATATTAGATTTTAAAAGTGGGACTATAACTCACTTTCACAGATTTTTACTTCGTCGGGAAGTAAGACTTGGCCACTGGTTGATTCACGAACCTATAACAATATATACATATATATCAAAGTATGTTCAAAATATATTTACAATACTTTTAATACATTTTGATGTTTTAAGTTTATTAAGTCAGCTGTCCTCGTTAGTAACCTACAACTAGTTGTCCACAGTTAGATGTACAGAAATAAATCGATAAATATTATCTTGAATCAATCCACGACCCAGTGTATACGTATCTCAGTATTGATCACAACTCAAACTATATATATATTTTGGAATCAACCTCAACCCTGTATAGCTAACTCCAACATTCACATATAGAGTGTCTATGGTTGTTCCGCAATATATATATATATATATATATATATATATATATATATATATATATATATATATATATATATATATATATATATATATATATATATATATATATATATATATATATATATAGATGGGTCGACATGATAGGTCGAAACATTGTATACGTGTCTATGGTATCTCAAGATTAAATAATATACAATATAAGTTAATTAGGTTATGGTTGGAATATATTTATTACTAACTTTCACGTAGGTAAAATGAGTAGTTTTTATCAATCGTGTTTTACTCGCCATTTCTTCGTTTCTAATCCGTTTTGAGTGATTCCAGTGGCCACTGTTTCGTACTGAACTTAAATTTATGAATCTAAATAGAAAAAGTATAAGTTTATAGTCGGAAATACAAGTTACAAGTCATTTTTGAAAGAGGTAGTCATTTCCGTCGAAAGAACGACATCTTGATGACCATTTTGAAAAACATACTTTCACTTTGAGTTTAACCATGATTTTTGGATATAGTTTCATGTTCATAAGAAAAATCATTTTTTACAGAAGTATTGATTTTAAATCAAAGTTCTTCTTAGCTTTTAATTATCCCAACCAAAACAGCCCCCGGTTTTACTACGACGGCGTATATCCAGTTTTATGGTGTTTATCGTGTTTCCGGGTTTTAAATCATTAAGTTAGCATATCATATAGATATAGAACATGTGTTTAGTTGATTTTAAAAGTCTAGCTAGAAGGATTAACTTTATTTGCGAACAAGTTTAGAATTAACTAAACTATGTTCTAGTGATTACAAGTTTATAACGTTGAATAAGACAGCTTTTTATGTATGAATCGAATGATGTTATGAACATCATTACTACCTCAAGTTCCTTGGATAAACCTACTGGAAATGAGAAAAATGGATCTAGCTTCAAAGGATCCTTGGATGGCTTGAAAGTTCTTGAAGCAGAATCATGACACGAAAACAATTTCAAGTAAGATTTCCACTCGAAATAAGATTGTTATAGTTATAGAAATTGAATTAAAGTTTGAATATGATTATTACCTTGTATTATAAAGATAACCTACTGTAAGTAACAAAGGTTTCTTGATCTTGGATGATTACTTGGAATGGATTTAGAAAACTTGGAAGTAAACTTGCAATCTTGGAAGTATTCTTGATTTTATGAAACTAGAACTTTTGGAATTTATGAAGAACACTTAGAACTTGAAGATAGAACTTTAGAGAGATCAATTAGATGAAAAAAATTGAAGAATGAAAGTGTTTGTAGGTGTTTTTGGTAGTTGGTGTATGGATTAGATATAAAGGATATGTAATTTTGTTTTCATGTAAATAAGTCATGAATGATTACTCATATTTTTGTAATTTTATGAGATATTTCATGCTAGTTGCCAAATGATGGTTCTCACATGTGTTAGGTGACTCACATGGGCTGCTAATAGCTGATCATTGGAGTGTATATACCAATAGTACATACATCTAAAAGCTGTGTATTGTACGAGTACGAATACGGGTGCATGCGAGTAGATTTGTTGATGAAACTGAACGAGGATGTAATTGTAAGCATTTTTGTTAAGTAGAAGTATTTTGATAAGTGTCTTGAAGTCTTTCAAAAGTGTATGAATACATATTAAAACACTACATGTATATACATTTTAACTGAGTCGTTAAGTCATCGTTAGTCGTTACATGTAAATGTTGTTTTGAAACCTTTAGGTTAACGATCTTGTTAAATGTTGTTAACCCAATGTTTATAATATCAAATGAGATTTTAAATTATTATATAATCATGATATTATGATGTACGAATATCTCTTAATATGATCTATATACATTAAATGTCGTTACAACGATAATCGTTACATATATGTCTCGTTTCAAAATCATTAAGTTAGTAGTCTTATTTTTACATATGTAGTTCATTGTTAATACACTTAATGATATATTTACTTATCATTTAACATTATTAACCAAGTGTATCAATATCTTAATATGATTCATATGTACCTAGTAAGACGTTATAACGATAATCGTTATATATATCGTTTTTGAGTTTCTTAATTTAATAGTCTCATTTTTATGTATATAACTCATTGTTAAAATACCTAATGAGATACATACTTATAATAAAATCATGTTAACTATATATATAACCATATATATGTCATCGTATAGTTTTTACAAGTTTTAACATTCATGAATCACCGGTCAACTTGGGTGGTCATTTGTCTATATGAAACCTATTCCAATTAATCAAGTCTTAATAAGTTTGATTGCTTAACATGTTGGAAACACTTAATCATGTAAATATCAATTTCATTTAATATATATAAACATGGAAAAGTTCGGGTCACTACACCATTGAACTTTAAAAGTCCTAACCTCTTTATTTCTCAACATTTTGACCATCTCATCGAGTATAGAAATCGGCTCCTCAATATACTCTAACTTATTGTTTAGCTCAATCTCTTCTAATGGCACCCATGATGAATCATCCGCAAGACACTTACGGAGATGGAAAACATGGAATGTATTATGGATCCCCGCAAGCTCTTCGGGTAATTCCAAACGATACGCGACTTCACCAACACGAGCTAAAACCTTAAATGGGCCAATAAACCGAGGAGCTAGCTTTCCCCGTTTTTGAAATCAAATAATACCTTTCCATGGCGAAACCTTAAGCATCACCATGTCACCTTCTTGGAATTCGATCATTCGCCTATATTTGTCGGCATATGATTTTTGTCTATCTTGAGCCTTTTTCAAATGAGCCCGAATCATATCAATCTTGCTATTCGTCTCTAAAACCAAATCGGTACTCTCGATTTCCTTTTGTCCCACTTCACCCCAACAACTTGGAGTTCGACACCTCCGCCCATAAAGCATCTCGTAAGGTGGCATCCCGATACTAGTATGATAACTATTATTGTACGAGAATTCTACCAAAGGTAAGTGCTCATCCCAACTACCACCGAAATCAATAATACACGAACGTAACATATCCTCTAAAGTTTGATTCGTACGTTCGGTTTGACCTTCCGTTTGAGGATGATACGCCGTGCTCAATTTCAATTGTGTACCCATATCTTCATGAAACTTCTCCCAAAATCGAGATGTGAAACGGGTATCTCGATCCGAAATGATAGATATAGGAACCTCATGTCGAGAGATTACTTCCTTGATAAACAACTTAGCCAAGGTCTCCGAAGATATCGCTTCCCGAATGGGAAGAAACAAAGCACTTTTCATCAATTGATCAACTATCACCCAAATCGTATCATATTGGGTTCTCGCCGTCTTTGGTAACTTAGTAATGAAGTCCATGGTAATGTGCTCCCATTTCCATTTCGGGATTTCTAACGGTTGCAACTTACCATACGGCTTTTGGTGCTCGACCATAACTTGCAAACATGTAACACATTGTTCAACATATTTTACAACATCACGTTTCATGCCCGGCCACCAATAATCCTTCCTAATCAAGATACATCTTCGTTGCGCCCGGATGAATGGAATACTTTGACTTATGTGCTTCATCAAGTAGCACCCGTCAGAAATCTCCCATTCTAGGCACCCATACTCTTCCTTGAAAAAACAACAAACCATGCGGGTCCATAGTAATGAACTCTGATTGCCCCACGATTCGTTCCGAATGCTTTTTGTGAACATAAGCCTCTATTTGAATCTCACCAAGTTTTACAAGAAAATCATTACTAATACTCATACGTAACAATCCCAATCGTAATGCCGGATGTTGACTCTTTCGACTTAACGCATCCGCGACCACATTTGCCTTGCCCGGATGATAAAGTATCTCGCAGTCGTAATCTTTCACCACATCCATCCATCTACGTTGACGATAATTCAAATCTCGTTGATCAAAAAGATGTTTCAAACTTTTATGATCTGAATAAATCGTACAATTGACACCATACAAGTAGTGGCGCCAAATTTTCAACGCATGTACAACCGCTGCCAACTCAAGATCATTAGTCGGATATCTCGTCTCGTGTTCCTTTAATTGTCGAGAGGAATAAGCGATGACTTTATCTCTTTGCATTAGAACACAACCGATCCCATTTAAAGACGCATCACAATAAACCATCATATCTTCTACACCTTCCGGCAACACTAACACCGGAGCTTGACATAACTTTTCTTTTGACAATTGAAAAGCAATTTCTTGCTCGTACTCCCAATTAAATCTAGCGTTCTTTATCGTCAATTTCGTCAACGGAGAAGCAATATTAGAAAAGTCTTGGATAAACCGACGATAATAACCGGCCAATCCGAGAAAACTTTGGATTTCCGTGGGCGTAGTCGGTCATCCCCAACTCTTCACCGTCTATATCTTCCCCGGATCTACTTGAATACCGTCCTTGTTCACAATATGACCGAGGAATTGAACTTCCCTTAGCCAAAATTCACATTTGGAGAATTTAGCATAAAACTTCTCCTTTCGTAATGTCTTCAACACGCCCCGCAAATGATGTTCATGTTCCTTCATACTCTTCGAATAGACAAGTATGTCGTCAATGAACACAATTACCGACTTGTCCAACATAGGTTGGCGCACTTGGTTCATAAGATCCATGAATGCCGCCGGTGCATTCGTAAGACCAAAAGGCATTACCACAAACTCAAAATGCCCATAACGCGTTCGAAAAGTCGTTTTCTCAATATCTTCCTCACGGACCCGCATTTGGTGATAGCCGGACCGTAGGTCGATTTTAGAGAAATACGTTGCACCTTGGAGTTGGTCAAAAAAATCGTCAATCCGAGGCAATGGATAACGATTCTTGATCGTCACTTTATTCAACTCCCAATAATCGATGCAAATCCGCATACTACCATCCTTCTTCTTCACGAATAAAACCGGAGCGCCCCATGGCGAAGCACTCGGTCGAATGAAACCCTTCTCAAGCAACTCTTGGGTTTGATTTAACAACTCTTGCATTTTCGTTGGTGATAAACGATAAGGAGTTTTAGCAATGGGGGTAGCCCCCAGAACCAACTCAATGCGAAATTCAACTTGTCTTTCCGCGAGAACAACCGGTAACTCATCCGGAAAAACGTCTTGAAATTCACTTACCACCGGAATTTCACGAATGGATGGTGGCTCATCTAGCGTATCAACAACATGGGCAAGAAAAGCCATGCCACCACTAACAAGGAAACGACGTGCCCGTGCAAAAGTGCATATCGGCACAAGTCTTCTTCGTTTATCACCGTGAATAATTAACTCTCCCCCACTTGGGGTCTTTACCCGAATAAACTTATCATGGCATGCAATATCTGCTCTATAACGATCGAGCCAATCCATACCAACGACGATATCAAAATCACCTAAAGGTCATCGGGATGAGATCGATTTTAAAGTTTTCGGCACCAAACACAACATTACAAATTTTACACACATCAACCACTAGCACCGTCTTGCCATCCGCTATTTCGACCTCTACCGGACGACTTAACTTAGCTAACGGTCTATCAAGTTTAGGCACAAATTTTGGAGAAACAAATGATAAATTAGCACCACTATCAAATAGGATCCGTGCCGGATTAGAGTTAACCATGAAAGTACCTGAGACAACTTCGTTTGATCGCTTGGCTTCATCATTCGTCATCAAATAATTTCGTCCCCTAGCCGTACCCACCGCCTTCTCTAACCGTTTAACATGGTCGATGTTCAAGTCGGGACACTTCGACTTCCGGTGCCCTTCTTTGTTGAAATTAAAGCAAGTGAGCTTGTTTGTTGAAGGAGGCTTTATACAATCTCGAGCCAAATGACCTCGTACCCCACAATTGTAGCAAGTAGGGATAAAGTTCCCGAAACCTCCTTTCTTTACACTATTTACACTTTCAGAACCTTTCTTGTTTTACTTGTTTGAAAAGTTCGATTGACTCGAACCTTCGAATTTTCTCTTTGAGAAAGAGAAGTCGCTTCTTTTTGGAACCTTTGGCTCGAAACCCCGAGCCAATTCAAATAACTCATCAAAAGACTTAGCCATTCCCCGACTAATCTTACCCTTCAATTCATCGTTCATTGTACGGTAGAAATCTTGCATCAACTTGCGATCGTCACCCACATACTCCAGACAAAAACGAGTCTTTGCCAAGAAGGTAGACTTGAGAGTAACCAAGTCCATTGAACCTTGTCGCATATTGTGCAACTCATCCCGAATTTTATCAAGGTCGAAAGAAGTTCAATATTCTTTGAAGAATTCCTTCTTAAACTCCTCCCACGTCAAGCTCATGCATATAATTGGATTTTATCATCCCACCACAACTTCGCCTCTTCTCGTAACATGCTAGAACCATACCTCGCCTTCTTCTCGGGAGGACATTCCGCGGTACGGAAAGCTCCCTCGATATCGGAAATCCAACATGTGCTTTTCAACGGATGTCGTACCCCATTAAACATCGGGGGTTGAGCATCCTTGAAATTTTTGTAATGGAAGTCCCGCCTTCCATTCCCACCGTTACCATCACCCCCTTTGCCACGAGGATGAATGTTTCTAGCTTCTAATGCCTCCTCGATCACGGCATTCATTTGCTCATTAATCATTTCGATTACTTGCCCATCAACCGATTCTTGGAAAACCTTTCGAACATCATCAAGAAATTCCGTTTTTAGCCTTTTAAAGATGGCCTCAACCTTGGCCGTGAGTTCAACGTCCTCGCTCGTGCCTCCTTCATTGGTATCATGTCCATTTCTCATATTCATTCTATAAAACGGAAAAGATTAAACAACGAAATGAAAGGACTTAACACATATGTATATACATATACACCACAAAACCTCATCTTGCTCAACAATCGTCGTACATCGCTTGTTTGACACGATTTGAACCCGTAACAATGGTAGCTAATCATTGTTACGCGAGCACGTCGCGTTAACTTGCTAGTACAACGCCTATCTCGCTTGATGTTTGCAAAACAACATAAAAACAATTAGTGCAAGGTTAGTTCGCATAAACCTAAGCACTAACCATCCCGGTCCGACCCGTCTCCTACAAGTCCCACATAAAGCGCATACACAATAAAGTCTAAGTCTAGGCACCTATCTCGAGTCGCCTAAATCCCTTAGACCATGCTCTGATACCACTTGAAACAACCCAACCCGTAATCAACCGGATAATTTTTTTTTTTTAAATTAATCAACCAATTACGCCCAAAATAATGGTTACATAACGTAAACCATTTCATACAACCCACTTGAACGTACAACATGTTTAAAGTTTACATCACGGGCACGAAGACCCTTAATCAAAAGTAATACAAGTTCGACCCATATTTGATAGTTTTAAACCAAACGACACTCGAGCATGGTTTGGGGCTAAACTACCCAAAACGCTAGGTCGACTTCCAAAAAGCTTCCACAAGCATCAATATTGGAACATCTAATTCCCGGCAACCCCTTTCCCTTTATCCGCGTTCGAACCTAAAAAGTAAACAACGAGAGGGGTAAGCAAAGCTTAGTGAATGCAATAATTATACATATACGTATATAACTTACTCACTTGCAAACACTTACACAAATCCGCATACATTCTAGCATTACAATTAGCATACCATCTTAAAGTATAATGCTAAACCTCCAATAACACACGCTAGTATAGCAATATCATATAATCACGCGCAATATAATATGCTATAACACAATACACAAACATTGATGTTCACAACATCCATTAGTACTCAAATCCCAAGGCTAGCCCTACGAATGGTATCGTCAACCCTCATCAACTAACGTCACTACAATAGTGGTATGGCTTCGTCAACATCGAACTTTAAATCCATACATGAGGTATCGTCAACATCGAACTTAACCCTCATCAAAACGAACAAACAATATACTCTAGGATATGGTATCGTCAACATCGAACTTTAACCCATACCCCACAAACAAATAAATCATATACCTACATATATAGTTATTCCACTCACCTTAACACGTCGGTGGTGATTTAACACTTCCGTATGCTTCGAGCAAGGTACCTAATACATTAAGTACACATTCAATACACAACTTGTAGAACTAACCACATTACTTACACTTGAGCATTTAATGACCCAATTGCATTAAATAACTCATCTACACCAAAACCGCCCATAAATGACCAAGACTCATCTTAAATCACTAAAGCAAGTGATGTAAAGTCTACTAACCTTAACTAACACAAACTTAGAGTATTTCATACCCATTTCACCCAATTAGGTCAACCATTACCCATTTGACCCATTTTAGCACTTAGACTCATAATTTAAGTTACACTTAACCCATTTACAAGTCTTTCAACATTAAACAAGTGTGTTAGTGACTAACAACACCATTTGACACTTACAACCTCAATTCATAAGACCAAACCCTAGGTTATAGCTATTAGGGTTTCTTTTCATCAATATTACCCAAATTCACCCATTTAACTCCCAAATGGGTCTCACAAGACTCAAATGGCCAAAACCCTAGCCATAAATTAACTAAAACTCAAAACATGGTGTTAAGACTTACCAATACTTTCAAGTCGTAGCTAAGAACGAGGAGAACAAATTTCCTATTTGCTCCAAAGATCGAATCACAAGTCTTCACCTTCGAATCTCACTTTTAATCCAAATGGGTTTTATGTTTTGGAAGAGAAAATGGAAAGAAAAGAGAAAAGAAAATGAATTAAATGAGATAAGTGGCTGAGACTTAAAAATCTAAATCAGATCTAAACGCGAAAAGACGAATATACCCTTGAACTCCACCTTTTAAAAACAATTTCCGGAACCAGTTTGTCCAGATGGTCGCGACGCGACCCCCATCGCCGCGGGGCGGCGTTACGCTGTTTTCTCGAGCTGTTTTAGTCGCCTCCTGACTTTGGTTTGCGCCTAGTGTCGCGGCGCGACTCCCTTTACCGCGGCGCGACAAACAACATAAATTTATGGCTATTTTGATCGGCTCCTGACTCTGATCTGTGTGTAAAGTCGCGGCGCGACCACACTCATCGCGGCACGGCAAACGCCTAGGACTGATCAATTCGACCACTTAAAACCAATTATTGATTTACGCGACTTATACGTGTCGTTCTCGCTTCATATTCATCTAATCTTCAACATAAGGTCTCACATGACTTAACACCATCAAAACTCATGTATAAACTTATACATGAGTACTTTCTCAAGTATATATATATATATATATATATATACACATATATATACATTTACACATAAACTAACGCCTTATTTATTTTATCACATAAACGAACGAGTTATAAACGTACTAACGGTTAAATACGTACCTTTAGACATGTATGGGAAAAATGGGATGTTACATAATACCATCATTATACTAAGACTACATAAGTCAACCCAAACCCTAATACCCAAATATATATATATATATATAACTAATGCAGAAATTATGTTATGAAAACAATATAATTACAATGATAATATTTATCTTATATTCTAAAAATAGTGAAGTGATTTATAACTCAAATTAACTCATTCAAATGTATATGAGTCGACCAACTCAGTAGTAAATGAGTCTACCTACTCATATGTAAATTAGTCAACATTGCCACCTCCAGTCTACTTATATTCTAACTTTCCATTTACTTTATTGATTATTGATTACAAGAAATATCTAATTAGTGCTAAAGAATTAACAGTAAAAAGAAACCTGGAAACTCTTCGTTCCAATCTACCAATAATTTAGAGTAATGTTCACCGTTGCGTGAACGATGTGATCCGAGTAAACCTTAAGCCTGAAGTCTATACAACACTGGCGCCGCTTTTCATAACTTGTAAGAGGTGGATTCTGTCGTATTATCTTCAGGAGTTGTAAGTGTGGCCCCTCAGGTTGACTCGGGACCCGCACGGTCAACTGGGGGTCTACCAGATGTCTTCCTTTGTTGTTTTTCTGGGGCTCTGCCTCTTCTCACCACTTTTGGTTGTAATTCCCCATCTTCACCCTCTTGCCTCAGATTTTCAAAGTCCTTTTTTGCCAACTCTTGTATAGATCTCGCCTAATATAACGAATAACACATAATAAGCTTTTTTTATTAAACTATTATACTTTATTAGTGTGTATATAATGTGAAGTTGTGACCCCTATACCTTCCGGAAGTAGATGGTATCAGACAAAATATATTGCATTACATTGGAGCAAATCAAATTAACATCAACATGTAAACACGAGAAATAAAGTTTAAATGTATGAATGATGTGATGATCGCTCCAAATCCATATGGACGAACACGGCATTCATCGATTTCATTGCGAGGTATTTGACCTCTATATGATACGTTTTGTAAACATTGCATTCTTTTGAAAAGGCTCACCATAAATGAATATTTAAATCAAAGGTTTTCGATATCTGATGATTTCTACATATAGACAATCACCGTAAATAATAGTTTACAATAGTACTTCCGTTGACAATGCAGTCAAAATAAGATACATGGTGATGATTTGGTGAATGCAACGTTTCCTTGAAAAATATGCCATGTAAGACTCCATAGCTTGTCTAACATATAAGCAAACAGCGAAAGACTTCTAGGAAACCTGAGAATAAACATGCTAACAAGTGTCAACACAAAGGTTGGTGAGTTCATAGTTTTAATGTTTTGCATAATCTGCACATAAAGGTGGATCACAAGATTTCAGTTGTTTCATCCAGAAACGTTTATCAAAATATTCTACAAGATTGAGCACCATGGTAACTAAACTTAACGTATATATAATTTGTACCATTTGTATAATCATCTTAATAATACACGCAAACCAACGTGTACGCTTCTCAAATAGCATACGTCCGTTAAAAGGCTAGCGCTCTAGCTCGGACAGGGATATCAAGCCGTATGGATCCATATATTACTACTCGCGCCCACCAGTTCTTATAACTGGCAGTTACTAGTTACCAAAGCTAAGGGATTTTCGGTTCAAACTCAGTGTAGAATTTAGTATATACTTGTATCCATTGTGTTTAAAATAAAGTGCATGTATTCTCAGCCCAAAAATATATATTGCAAAAGCATTTAAAAAGGGAGCAAATGAAACTCACCTTAGCAGCATATAAAGTCGTTCACCAAAATGTGACCGAAACTCGGATTACCAAATAACTGTAGATCTCAACCTAGAGAACATATGTTGGTCAATAAATGTCTATCAAGCTAGGTCAGGTCATAGTGTATCACAATCCTAATGCTCGAGATCGACATACAAAAGTTATCCAAAGTCGTTTCAAAAAGTCAATTTTGACAATAGTTCAACAAAACGAGACGTACCTTATATAAGGATTCATTTACTCGGTTGGTAATATTCAAAAATCCAATTTATCAATCTTACAAATAAGTTGTTTAAATATTAATTGCAGATTCAAAAGCAATTCTAATTAACGTCAATCATAATTCAGCTGATCATATCTTTTGATTCGTTCATCGAAATTACGCGATTTCTAAATGAAAAGTTATTGATTTTTCGCCAGCTTTCCAAAAACATGTATATCATATACCTTTTACTAGTAATATATGTATTTAATTCGTGATTTAATATAAACCGTTTAACGACGAAATTTAGCATACAAGCATGCATGAATATATATACTCGAGCACTAGACATGGATACACAATTAATATATAAAAGATAAAATATGAATGCTCACGTATCAATATCGTGATTCAATATTGCAGGGAAGTACGTAGACGCAACAGAGATGATAAACACTAGGTTTGACTTGCCAATAATACCCACGTACATTACCCATAACCTCCATAACTATAACCCATAATTTCCTTAGCTCTATCCCGCTCATAAAACCCGTTTTGAAAACATGCGAGCAGAACCTCGTCGTAGTATTTTATGTAATAATACTAATAATAATAATAACACTACTAATAATAATAATATGAATCTTAATAATAATAATAATAATAATAATAATAATAATAATAATAATAATAATAATAATAATAATAATAATAATAATAATATAAATAATAAAAATATTGAGAGCAGAGGGAGTAATATATATCGGATGTATATGTGTGTGCACAAATGAAACGAAAACGTTCGAATTTAAAGACATGGCCTCATTTCCTCAGCCAAGCGATCGCATGGTTCAGTAAGGCAAATTCCATGCGATCGCATGGATGCATTTTCCAGCTCACAATCCTTTGTTTTTATTCTCGTCGACATGATTTTATAATATAAATATAATATATAATTTATATAATTAATTATATATTATATTAAATTTATGTGCATAGTTGACTTGTAATTTTCGTTCCGATGACTCGTACGTCGTCCCTCGACTTATGTCCCGGTTCCGGTTTTTCGAACGTCCCTTCGTACGCTGAGAAAACTCGCACTTTACGTTTCGTGACTCGTACCTTTGTCAAAAATTAAACTTAATCATTGATAAACTATGTCACTCGAAGTGTAGCTTCAATCAATTAAGTGTTTTGGTTATTTGCTTCTATAAATCATCGTCTCGTAGTATATACACATACATATATGCATTTTCATTTTAAAATAGTGTTTTACTGTAGCAAAGTTTTTTTACTGTAGCAAATAGTGATTTTTGAAAACACTGTAGCTTTTCGGGTACTGTAGAAATTCAAAAATACTGTAGCAAATTAGTGTTTTACTGGTTCATCTTAAACGTTTTAGTTAACTTATCTAAATATCAATCGAATCAATAATCGAATGTTACTATCGTTTACTAAATAACTTGAAATCATATATATATATGCACATTAAGTTATATATATATTATTCGTGAATCTTCGAGAACAGTCAAAGAATAATTGATTACATGAATATAGTTCCAAAACTTTAGACTCATCATTACAGACTTTGCTTATCGTGTCGAAAACATTAAATCATTTTAAAGATAAAGTTTAAATTTGGTCAGAAATTTTCGGGTCGTCACAAATGAAAACAAATAGAAAGAATAATCATCTAACTATGGCTATCGATGTAAACATGCATAAAACATATTTATATGGATGCGAAACAATATTTGAAGAAATAGGCAACACATAATGTTAGAAATTGGGTATGAATTGACTGCCGGATTCGTTCTTGAATCGTGTGTTCACTTTCTCTATAATGTATTTCGACCCTACGATTGCCTCGGTTGCACGAAATCATTACATGGATAAGACAAGAACGCAATCAGTGTTTTTAGCAACGAAATCACTGATCAAATTGTTAGAGAGTATGTGTGTGTTTTCTGTTTATTAGAATGAAAGCAAAGTCCTCTATATATAAGAGGTGAAAAGGTGCGACGAAAGGATATAACCTTTCAATGTAAATGTGCAACATTTCAACGAAAATATGCAACTTTTCATTTACATCTTTTAGAAATAACATCACTCTTTATGAAGAGATGTAACCATTCGTGGTTACCTTCACATGAAAAGATGCAATTCCCAATACCTTATCTAATTAACCCGAACGAGCATGCACTCCGCACTCTCCAAACTCGTCATTGAGCCTAATTCGATAAGCCTTTGCTTTCTAGTAAATCCCAATTAACTAAAATGATTGTGGATAACACTAAAATCACCAACAAATCCCCCCATTTTAGTGTAATCCTTGATTTACTAAAATAATTAAACAAATAGAACAAACTAATGCATAAATGAAAATGTTTCAGAAATTGAATTTTCACTTAGTATAATATTTACGAGAATTCGAGAATCAGGGTGTTTCAGAAATTGAACCCTTCAACTCATATGAAAACTATAAAATATTATACACATCAGTTTCTTACATATCCCTAAGACAATCTTGACACTATTATAAGCCATGTGTCCCAATCCTTCAGTGAACATATTGGCAGCTAAGTCCAAAGCTCCATTGAAGAAGCAAAACTTCATGTTCACATATATAGTTCTTTTACATCTTGCACCCGCATTTGCAATTTTTCAAAAGAACTATTAAGAAGTTAAACTTCAACCTAACTCCACTTACGGGTCTAAACACATACTTTGGGATCAGTATATTTATGTGTTTCAATCTTCAGAAAGTAAGCTTACCTCATTGAATTCAGCTCCTAGCGTTGTACTAGAAGGGAATTGAGCATCTCACTTTGGAAGATCTGGTTGGACTTCAATCCCACAACATTAGCCGACTTGTGCGCACTTAAGTCTCAACCTAATTCTTTTCGTCAAGTGATCCATTCAAATTTTGTTTGAACTCAACAAAATCTATAGATATCACTTCATTCGTGATCAACTCACGAAACACTATTTATACAAGGCATAAGTGTCTAGACTTTTACTTGTATAATTACATGCCTTAGTCACAAGACATCCCATCACTAGGGATCACCATGAACTTTAATCTTATTCATTTTGACTTCAATCAATTTTCTTTTCCAGTCCTTTTATCCAAGGATTTACCAAGTCCTTATTATACCATGAGAAACTCGTGAGTACTCAAATTAATTGATTGATTAATTATTTCATATGTCCACTTTTCACATAGTCACCAATGTAATCCTATAACTTTTACACCCTTGATAATGGGCCCTTATTATCATAATATGCACAATTATTGCCATTACATTGAACATTACGATTTTTATTATTATAAACATACTTTAGTCAATCCACTTCTAGAACCAAGAAGTAATGACAACTAGTTTATAATATTAGTAATCTCAACATCATTCTTTTGATTCAAGATACATCATCTATATCAAGTGTAAAAGTCAACAACATGTAGATGTATCATCTTCTTGATCAATAGTAAACTCAATATATTTTAAATATGCTATAAGGATTCTCATAATTAGAAATCTAAATGAACATTACTCTTATTACCTTATATCTATTTACCTCTGGAATGGAGAGCTCCTATTGGCCCATTTTTACTTTTCAACTTTTAACCCTTTTTTTTTTTTTTTTTTTTTTTTTTTTTTTTTTTGTACTATCTCTAAAGGTTAGTTCTTTGGAGAAAAAATTGTATCCGACTACATTACTGTTTTCTATGAATTTATTTGTCAAAAATTGTACACTACTATATTATTGGTTCGGAGTATATATTTTTTTGTAGCTCTAAAGGTGAATTCTTTGGTCCAAAATTTTAGGCAACTATATTATTGGTTTCCGCAAACTCTAAGGGTGAATTTTTTTGGTCAAAAAATGTTTACGACTATATTATTGATTTCGGAGTATTATATACTATGTATGTATTACTTATTTGAGGTTAAAATTTTTTGTAATCACAACATTAGAAAACATGCATAGCAAATATGTTTCGATTTTGGTACTTCAATTTATTTTGCAACTAAATAATTTTTATCTTAAGTTTAATGAGTAACATTTTAACAACGAGTTATATGTTAATTACTTATAAAAATTTAATTTGACACATTAAAAAATGTTACATTTTAATTATGAATATTGGACGACTTGTAATTTTCGCCAGCGTAGCGGAAAAACTATTTCTCTTATTTTATTCAAAAGGTTACAAGAATAAATATAATAAAATAGTTAAAACAGATTCCAGCGAATATGAAACCTTTATATTTACAACCGTTGACCATCGGATCCAAAGGTAAAAAATTGTGACCTTTTACCACTCATTACAACTAGTGAATTAATTCACAATTTATTAGTTCTTACTGTGGAATTCACACGCCATATGTTGTTCATTCATTATAATTATAACTAGTTCGAGTTCGGCTCGCGCGATGCGGAGGGGGCTTTCGGCCTCTGTATTCATATTTAACGTAGATTTATGTATTTACAGAAGGGAAAACGGCCCATGTGATAAGCGCCGATGTTGGTGTTGTCGTCTTTAGTGCTTTTTAAAATATGTCCGGTTTGAACGTAGTTAGTTTCTTTTTGTTGATAAAATTATTTCGAGTCTGACGGCGCTGTCGGAAAAATATAACTCGCGGCGAACAGGAAGATACGGGCTGTCATTGTTTTTAGCGTTTTTTAAAAAGTGTCCGTTTCAAACGTACTTTTTATCGTTTTGTTCATAATATTATTTCGAGTCTGACGCTCATGTCGAAAAAATTTAACTCGCGGCGAGCGGAAAGATACGGGTTGTCGTTGTGTTTAGCGTTTTTGAGAAGTGTCCGTTTCACGTTTAGTTAGTCCCATTTTGTTCGTAAGACTTTTTCGAGTTGAACGGTGGTCTCGAAAAAATTTAACTCGCACCGAGCGAGAAGATATGATCCGTTATAAATTCGGGTGGAATTAATTTCTTTTATTTTAATAAAATTATATGTTTACACTTTTTACCCCTGAAAATGTGTAAACTTGAGGGACCGTTGTGTAAATATAGCCGAAGTTGAGGGACCGTTTGTAATGTGAACGCAAACTCAAAAGGATATAACTGAAATTACGAAAACTTGCATCACTTTTAGGATATAAGAATTGAAAACTTGCATCACTTTTAGGATATAAGGATTAAAATATAAGGATTAAAATTAATTATTATTATAATAATTATAATAACAATCAACTCGGCCATGTTATCTCATGTTATAATTTTCTCACCAACTACCAGAACGTATCAACTGTTTCCATTGAACCATTGTGAGTCTGTGACTATATAGCCACAACTTACTTAACATTCAATTATTCATGTGATGTTTTCAAGAGTAATAACGTTCGTGCAGTATGATATTAAAAACATTATTTGCAATCATTGACGCACATAAATCATCATTTATGATTTTATTCATAACATTGATCATCATGTTCATGCCATCAAGTTAATTAATATAAAATTCAGATCACGAATTTATCAACATAACTAATAGTCAAAACCCTGTAACACTATTCATCAATAATGTCAGGGATATTTTGGTCATTTTGCTTTTTTTTTAATTTCCTAATTCCTCTCCTTAAAACACTCCCACCCTTCACCCTCTCCAGTCTCCACGTTTCTTCACCTTTCGAGACTTTTCTCCATCTCTGTCTCTTCACCTCCACACCTTTTTTCTTCTAGGGTTTCTTCACTTTGCAAAAAAAAAAAAAAAGAAAACCTTCTCAGTTCTTATCCCTGTATAATTTTTGCATGTTTCTCAATTATTTGAAACTCTTATTTAGTGGTGGAGTATGGATTTGTTTGGATTGAAACCAAAATCGCATACAGCGACATGAAAAACAAATGGAATACGTGAATTTCGTCACATGGAATCCGTGAATTTCGTCGTAAACAAATCCATCAGTGGCGACGGCGCCACCCCAGAATCGCCATCTTCTTCATCTCATTAGGTCGGCCGTGAGGTATTTCCGTGATTTGCTTTAAATCTTTTGTACTATGACTTGATTGTTTGATTAATTAGGAATTAGGGATTAAAACTACTTTTATATGACGAATTAAGAACCGTAGCTACGGTTTTCGTCCAACTTTCTCTATTAAATTGGTCAAATTATCATCATTAAATGTAAGGTTTTTAGTATTAGTATAATGTTATGGTACTCTAAAAGTAAGTATTTGCACTATTTATTTGAGCATAAATAGCATAAATAGAGTTAGCTGTCGATCATTCATTCATCAATTTGTCATCGTATTTGTAACAAACAACACATAACATTAGTGTAACAATATATGTCTATCGGTTATCAATTACAGCCATCTAGATTAAAAGGTCAAGAATTGGTTATTGAAGTACAAATATAGCTGAAGGATCTTTCAATACTGATGTGAAAAATCTCAGGTGAGTTTTCATATTTATCATTTGTTTCTTCCTTTTTCTCTTTTTTTTTCTTTCAAGTTTGTAATGTATCAACTTATTACCGGCTACACATTATATCAAGTTCTCACCAATGGAGATGGTTCAGAGTATTGTGTTACTCTACGGTAATTCAGTAATTGCTAATAAAAAACGCTAAATATTTAGGGTATTTTTCATATACGTTGATTTTTCACTCGTAGACTCCGTAACTAAACACAATAAAATACATTAAAAACCGAACCCCCGGCGCGAAGTGAGGGTTCGAAAACTAGTTATGATCATGAGACACCATTATTGTTAATAAATACATGCGTTTTATTAATTATCTATAAAAAAAAAGATATCAAAATAAACACCCAGAAAAAAAAAAAAAAAAAACACCACCACATGTGTATTTAGTATGGAGAAACATACTAACCGACATAAACCGTCACATAACAGTAACAACTGCCATATCATATCATTATTTTATATTTCAAAAATATTCAATGAAAATCTCGTGCATTTAAAGTCGGTTCCGCTGGACACCACCATTAATCAAAACATATACTTCAATGGATTTTAATCATCAAATAGTTTTCTCGGTCAAAATGATAAACCGTTTGACTTTTACATCGAATAGTTTGATCAAAACTAGATCATGGAAGTACACCAATTGACAAAAGCAGTCACATGTATTGAAAATTAACACATTAACTATTAGACAAAACTAATGAATAGTATCAAGCGCATTTTTAGACAAAACTAATGAATAGTATCAAGCGCATTTTTGTCTTTTCACTTTTTCACCTTTACCTTTCTTTTATTTTCTAAAAAAACCCCACACTTTTTTCAAAAATTAAAATCGACCCCCCAAACAGGGTATTAGACAAAACTAATGAATAGCATCAAGGGCATTTTCGTCCTTTCACTTTTTCACCTTCACCTTTCTTTTATTTTCTAAAAAAACCCCACACTTTATTAGACAAAACTAATGAATAGTATCAAGCGTATTTTTGTCTTTTCACTTTTTCACCTTTACCTTTCTTTTATTTTCTAAAAAAACCCCACACTTTTTTCAAAAATTAAAATCGACCTCCCAAACAGGGTATTAGACAAAACTAATGAATAGCATCAAGGGCATTTTCGTCCTTTCACTTTTTCACCTTCACCTTTCTTTTATTTTCTAAAAAAACCCCACACTTTTTTCAAAAATTAAAATCGACCCCCCAAACAGGGGGTAAAGTGTCAAATACCTATTTTCGTAAAAAATCTTAAATAAACTCCACCCAAATATTCGACGGGTCATATCTTCTCGCTCGCAACGAGTTAAATTTTTCCGGCACTGTCGTTAAACTCGAAATAATTTTAGGAACACAATGTCACTAACTATGCGCAAAACGGACGCTTTTTAAAAAACGCTAAATATTTGAGGTACTTTTCATACACATTGATTTTGCGTTAAATTTTTAAAAGTCGACAATTCCATAATGAAATGCGGAGATGCACATGTATTGTTAATTTAAAATAACATTTAAAACTTTCACGGATTTTACTTTTAGTTCGACTCAAGTTGCGCTTCAACGACATCATCGTTAGCCACGAAATAATTTTACAAACTAAACGCAATAAAATACATTGAAAAACAAACCCCGGTGCGAAGCGATGTTTCGTAAACTAGTTAATACTAAAATAATTTTACTTCACATGTCATCGAAAATTGGTGAATGTATTGTCCAAAATCGCCGACTTATCCATGGAACAAAACACACCATGGAACCCACTAATATTATAGTAATAAAATAAAAGTCACGAAGGATTATTTGTTTCATGTACCTTGAGGATTGTTCCCGAAGTAATCCAAACGTCCATCAATATTTCTTACTTGTGCCACCGTTAGAATAATTCTTTAACCATATGCATCCAAGATAGATCACTGCCTATATCCTTGCACGATTCATCCAAGATTTTTTTTTTTTTCATCCGACACCAATCCATGATTATGAACGAATATACTTTATAGATTTGTTAGAAATTAGGTATGAATTGACTGCCGGATTCGTTCTTGAATCGTGTGTTCACTTTTTCTATAAAGTATTTCAACCCTACGATTGCCTCGGTTGCACGAAATCTTTACACGGATAAGACAAAAACGCAATCAGTGTTTTTGGCAACAAAATCACTGATCAAATTGTTAGAGAGTATGTGTATGTTTTCTGTTTATTAGAATGAAAGCAAAGTCCTCTATATATAAAAGGTGAAAAGGTGCGACGAAAGGATATAACCTTTCAATGTAAATGTGCAACCTTTCAACGAAAAGATGCAACTTTTCATTTACATCTTTTAGAAATAACATCACTCTTCATGAAGAGATGTAACCATTCGTGGTTACCTTCTCATGAAAAGATGTAATTTCCAATACCTTATCGAATTAATCCGAACGAGCTTGCACTCCGCACTCTCCAAACTCGTCATTGAGCCTAATTCGATAAGCTTTTGCTTTCTAGTAAATCCTAATTAACTAAAATGATTGTTAATAACACTAAAATCACCAACACATAATGAACATACAACCTTTCAATCGTTATGTAACGGGACTGGTTATACACGAAAGAAAAAGATGAGATCAATATTTTTTGAAGGCAAAAGCAACCATAAGTAGATTAAAGAAAACTGTAAGATTTCTTTTAGGGGACCCTTGAAACTTGATTAATATCAAACCAGGGCAACAAAAAGCCTATACCTCGAAACTTTCTTCCCATATTTAACTTGGAAAGAAAATAATACAGAGTGCCAACTAACAAACAAAACATAATTAAATAATACAAACCTCTAATTCTTCCAAATTTGGATAGAGCCCCGCATCAAGGATATGATACTCTGTGATATTTCAACTGTAACAGCGGGCCACCTCCCAATGCCACTTTATGATATTTCCTTTTATGTTGTTCTCCCCCATTGTTCTGGTCAGGATCTGCTGTCTCATTTATCAGATCATTTACATGTTGCATACATCATATCCTTGTCAATTTTTACTTCCTGTTGACTTACATGTTAGATACCATATGATCCTTCATTATAGTCAACCAAAAATATCAATGAGGTTATGGCTATTACAAATAGTTAGTGAATGGTTATTGGTTCAAAATATTATGTTGGGTACTAAATAACATATACACTTGAACTAAATCATGTTTAATGATAATCATGTCCAATTCAGAAGTTGGAAGGGGGATATCAACAACTACTGTTTGGTACAATTTAGTTGACCCAATTGCCAAAGTATTTCATTCTATATACATTAGTAGTTGTTGGCAGAGAAAATTTCCGTCTGAAAAATAAATATACCTTCTAGCTCAAAGTGCGATCGATTTGACCAGTGACGTAAGAAGTTAATTCAAAGTCAATAGCGCTTGCATTTTGCATATCATATCACTGAATTTAACATTCACCATACATAAAAACCAATTTTAATACAAAACACGAACGTAAACCATGTCACCCACCCATATTGTCACCTTCAACTGGACCACTGAATTAGCAACCAAAAGTTAAATTTACTTGTCATGCAATGTACTCAAATGGTAAACATGGTATACAAAAAACAACATGGCCCATTAATAGTAATTTCAGATACCTCAAAGACTATCATTAAGCTTCACGTTCACACTACTCATAAAGCAACATATATAAAATTCTAGTCCAGTATCCTATATGATCAACCAAAGCAAATTCCAACAACAATAATGTAATCGGAAAAAAAATAGTGACCGGGTTACCAACGTATCAAATTTATATCTTCTTGTATATAATCCGAAAAATAAAAAACAATAAGCATCCACATTACCTTTTCACAAACACATGTCGTGTGTAAACACAAATGTAAGATTTTATGATTGATAAGTTGGATAAGTTAAGAATGAAAGAATTAAACCTTTAAAACCATATCATGACAATTAACAATATAGATGCGACTGTGTTTATAACTGTAACGTATCCCTTTCATAATTAAAGAATCAGATAAGAAGGTTAATTGAAAAAAATGATTAGAATATATTATATGTAAATTTAATTAGGTTTAAATCAGAAAACCTAATTTTAACAATATTATTAATTCTAATCCAGAATTCTAATGTATAATTAAAAGAAATAAATTACAAAAACAAAAATACCTTGTAACCATGTTCCATCAATTCGGTATCGATTGAATATGAATTGATATCGATTGAATGTGATTCATATGACCATCTTTTGACTCATTGAGTAGGTCATTGTATTAGGTTTTATAGCAGATGAATTAAGGATGTTGTGATGAAAGGAAAGAAGATTAATTGGTCTGTGTGATTTTGAAAAACCTAAATTCCTTTCTGTGGAAGAAGACAGAGATGCTGAAGCCGTGGAAGGTTCATTTGTGGTTCAATTGGACGCGTGTCACTTCTAGGTAATTAGTGGAATATAAATAATGATTATTTAGATAATTTCATATCATCACATTCACATGCTTTATAATAGGTTATAGATAGAAGATACGTTTAATAAGTTTGATGCATATTTAAAAGAAATATATAATTTATATATTTATATTTATGAGAGAGAAATATGAGATATCCTTATGATTACTTAATAATTGATCAAGCCAAAATCTGACTCGAGTGCAAGTAAAAGAATAAGTGAGATTCTAACTTTGGAAGTGGTTTCTTTGGTTAGAATGGGGGGGATTGGGGAGTGTGTTGGTGGTTAACTTTTGACGAGCCTCCCAGGTGAGTATGAGATGAAGATTAGAATAGGTGTATCATGTATGTGCATTAACTTCCAAATAACAATTAATCTCGTTTTGCAGATGGATATTGGTGGTTATATTAATAACCGCTAACTCGTAACAGCCTAATCATAACTGTCCTTCCAGAATGTTCTAATCACACCCTCGTCCTACTCCATGTCCTCTACGTTGTCCAACAATCAAGGACGAGTCAGTGACCAAGGAATCTGCCGAGTCAACGTCACAATGCCCTAGGCGTGACATTGACTTGACTTTAAGCTATCCAGTTATAGCTAATCACTAGGATAGAGCGCCATGAGGTACACGTGATACCTCATAGCGTGATGCACATCACTAAGTCCCCCAGTTTGATGGAGTGCAAACTAGCCGTGGACGCAATCAAACTTAAAAAAATTATGCCTCGAAACCCTAGTAATCATGCATTAATTATTCCTGATAGACGACGGGGGTCACATCAAGAGTCCTTTCATTTGTCTTTCCCGATACTGACGGCGTGCCCTTCCCTAATTACAGTTGTAACTTTTCAATGATGGGCATCTAACGGTCATCTCATGATCTCCCCTTGACACGTGTATGATCCGGATGGAAGCCCAATAGGGAAAGCCCATCCGACTTTCCCTTATAAATAGGGGTTTTAACCCTTGCATTTTTTACCACTTCTTCATTCGTCTCTTTTCTAAAAACACTCTGATTATATTTCTTGTTTCTCATCTACGTTTCCCATCACGCCTAACACGACACGGAGGTTTGTTAATTACATCATCTCAAAAGCTAACGTAGAACATGAGGAGAGTAACATCACATCATAAATTTTGATGGAAATAATCGACGAGTTTCCCTTAGTGGAAGCGTGGCAGCCGATGGTGGCGTTGTCTACTCCGCGCGCTCATACGCCACCGGAGGATTATTTCACCTTGTATTGGAAGCCTGTGACCGTCGAAAATCTGTGTCTACACATAACGGATTTTGTTGCCTCCATTTTGGGGCATTACCACACAGGGATCTCACAACTTCATCCACACGCGTGACAACTTGTTACAATTTTTGAGATGTTCTTTAGGGGACAAAATTTATCGACACGGTTGAATGTTTTTAGGTCAATGTTTAAGTTGACGGCATCCAGGAAAGGGTGGTTCACTTTCGAAAGGGCGTGCAACTTTACCACAAAGAAATCCCCGTCCCTCAAGGACTGGAGGGATACATATTTTTTTGTACACCGCTGTGCTTTCGGTTGGGGGCATGCTCATTTGATTCCATGGCAATTGATATTGCTCCAAACGAACATATATTTAGTCGCAATTTCAGTCCTTAATGTTATGATTTTATATGTATTCGAGTAGTTTTCGGGTTGTAATTGGTAAAAATGTCTAAAGCGTCGAATTAAATGTTATTATGGATTATCAACAAAGTAATGCTCAAAATGAAGACAAAACGAAGATTTCCTATGAGCAACAAAAGACCAAAAACATCGCACCTCAAGACTACAAGTCAAAACGATCGAAATCACCAAATCTGCGCGCCTGCACGAGAAAAATCATAACTAAACCATACTGACTCGAAAAAAGGTGAATCCAAAGCCCAGACGTTCGTAACTCAGAAAACTACAACTTGGATTTGAATGCCTACTAAAAATTCGGACCATATCAGTGCTCTATGACTAATACATCACGAACAATTAAACAAATAATAAAATAAAATGGTTGGTTGCATGGAATATGACACTCACAATCAAATATATTAAATAAAGTTAGGACATGCCACTTTCGGTGTTACTTTTGTTAAAAAAAATATAAAAAGGTTGGTCAATGTTGGTGATAGAGATTAAGAAGGGAGTATTATATATGTATTATATTTTGGTTAGTATGTGGAGAGGGAAGAACGGAAAGACTGATACTACTGTCTCACGTCTCACCTAACCAATGAAATTTTCTACCAGTCGAAGACAATACAAGTGAAGAAGTGAAAAGAACAAGATTTTAAAGCTACAAAGAAGACATGTCAAGGTACAAGTTACACTCCGAAAGACACAATTCAGCGAAGCATAAAGGTTTAAAGAACGAAGAGTGTAGAAGTGACGCAACACAAGTTACAAGCCTATGAAGCCTATGTATATATATATATCTTAATATATATATATATATATATATATATATATATATAAAATAATAATAATAATAAATAAAATAAATATAAATAATAAACAATAACGTCGGCAAGCTAGCAAACAAAGCAATGTGAGCTGTCCCAGGTGGCCATGCGATCGCATGGCCAGGAAGAAGAAATCCCATGTGATCGCATGAGCCCAAAAAGCTGGTCAGGTTCTATAAATAGCAACGAATTCGACGAGTAAATGTACACATAATTCAATCTCTCTTATATCTGTATAATATATATATATATATATATATAGTTTAGTTTTATATTAGTTAGTTTGGGTTATGTAACGGTTATTTTACGGGTTTTTAAGTCGGAACTCTGTCCCTGTAATACTACGCGATTAATAATCACTTTAAGCTAAATTCTACCTTTTTAATTATGTATTGTACTTAAGTTATTATTATGCTTATTTGAGCCGAAGTAATCGTAATGTTGGACTAAATATTAAGACGGGGTTATTGGGCTTTGGACCATAATTGAGGTTTGGACAAAAGACCAACACTTGTGGAAATTGGACTATAGGCTATTAATGGGCTTTATATTTGATTAACTAAATAATATCTTGTTAATTTAATATAGAGATTTATAATTTAACGTATCTATATATAATCACATACGCTTGACTAGGTACGGTAAGCGGGATATTTATAAATACTAATAATTATTCATTTGACCGGACAAGGGGATGGATTAATAGTCAATGGACTCATTAAAACAGAGGTGGCTTACATTCAAGGGAAATTGGTGTAATTATTAATAAAGTATTAAAACATTGGGTTACACGTAGTCGATAACCTGGTGTAATCATTAACAATGTATTAAAACCTTATTACAGTTTAAGTCCCCAATTAGTTGGAATATTTGACTTCGGGTATAAGGTTAATTTGGCGAAGACCCTCGCACTTTATAATTATGACCGATGGACTATTATAGACAAAACCAGATGGACTTATCAAATTATCCAGGACAAAGAACAATTAACCCAGGTTAATAAATTAAAATCAAAACGTCAAACATCATGAGTACGAAAGTTTAAATAAGCATAATACTTTTATTTTATATCTCACCGCACTTTTATTTACTGTCAATTTATTCATCGTACTTTTAATTATAGCACTTTTATCGTCAGTTACTTTACGCTTCGCTTAAAATATAAAATCAACAAACCGGTCATTAAACGGTAAAACCCCTCTTTATAATAATAATAATTGTAATATATATATATATATATATATATATATATATATATATATATATATATATATATATATATATATATATATATATATATATATATATATATATATATTGTACAAATATAGTTGTTTTAAATATAGTGTAAAATAAGCCGTCTCCCTGTGGAATGAACCGAACTTACTAAAAACTATACTACTCTACGATTAGGTACATTGCCTATAGTGTTGTAGCAGAGTTTAGGTATATCCCATCTGTAAATAAATAATTAAAACTTGTGTAATTAGTATCGTATTTCGTATTTAAAATAATAGTATTTTCGTACTACACCTCGCACACATCAAGTTTTTGGCGCCGCTGCCGGGGACACGTGAAACGCCATATTTTTAATATATATTTGTAAAAATATAATTATATATAAGTTTTTTTTTAAAAAAATATATGTATTTCGTACAGCATAGTAGCATTCAAATTTTGTAAGGTGCAATTTCAGTTTTACATAAGCAATTTCGGATTTGAACCTGCAATTTCAGAATTTACACATGCAATTTCGGATTTCAACAGGTAATTTCAGATTTTAAACATGCAATTTCAGATTTTAAACATGCAATTCCAGTTTTAAACACGCAATTTCAGATTTTCAACACGCAATTTCGGTTTTTGAACACTCAATTTCAGTTTTAAACATGCAATTTCGGATATTACACACGCAATTCTAGTTCTGAACACGCAATTTCGGATTTTCAACACGCAATTTCAGATTTTCGACACGCAATTTCAGATTTTCAACACGCAATTTCGGTTTTGAACATGCAATTCCAAATTTTAAAATAAAAAATAATAATTTAAAATCGAAAATAAAAAAAAATTTATCACTTTCTTTTAAAATTTCCTCTAAAATTTTAGACGCTAAATATCTTAGTTTTAGTTTTAGTTTTTAGTTTTTCAACTTTCGCTTTTCGACATGTTTTTATATTTTGTACAAGGGATTAAATTAATAGACGCCAATTTTCTAGTTCGTAGTAATAGTTGAATTTGTTAGTGGCGAGTTGTGGGCTTCCGATTTAAAGGGTCCTGGCTACCTGCTGCATCTATTGGCTATTCGAAACGTGGGCAAAAGCAGAAAAGTCTATTAATTTGATAACTTATATAATTTTAAATAAGATAATTAGTAAATGCACCACATTGTAGCTAAAATTTGGTAATAAGTGTATTATGGAAAATTTCGAGAATATGTTGGAAACTCTTTCTGACATGCGAAATCAATTAAATCAATACTCTCAAACGAGTGTTGATAAAAATTCATTCGATCAATCTTGGATCACGAATGACGAAACAATAACTGGTTGTGAAATCTGTGGAGATTATCACTCAACATGAGAATGTTATTATTACGTTCCTATGGAAAATTATGCACCCATAGAGCCTGAATGGAATGATTATAAGGAATACAATTCAAATTGGAATTATTCCCAAGAATATATCCAGACTCAACAACCAGAGGACGAGGAAAATTATGTGTCTGAAAAATTATTAGATTATATGAAAATCAAACTCGAAGAATTTGACGCTCAAAATGAACAAATGAGAGAGTTTGCAAATTGGCAAGATGAAACTCTATCGGACTACACACCTATTGATCTGAGGAGTCATGTACAAGAAAATCTCATATCATTGAATTTGGATGAATTCGAGAGCTCCGAAATCACCAATTATCCCGATGATACTTTATATTTAGTTTTACCAATTTCACAACATATCGACACATTAGCTTCTACCGACAAAATCATCGATCCATTAATGGATGAAGAAGAAGTAAGGGTAACAAATTGGTACTCTTGGAAAAACGATAACGTTGAAAATTTTACCCCCGAGACCAAAGTGGTGGGACCGATAAGAACCGTTAATGAAGAAGAATTTGCTTCGATCCCGAAATTCACCATTTCACAACTTTCCAACGCAATATTCTCAATAGACGAGTCATCTACCGAAGATGAACTACGAGCTGTAATAGATATCGACACCTCAGATTTCACCTAATTGGGTAATAGAGGTGAAACCTTTGATCCCGAGCATGAACGGAAAGAAATGTTAGGAATTGTTCACCCTATAGAAATATGTATGTCGGTGTATAACGATCCATTTGACCAAGAACCAGAAAAGAGACATATCCATTTACTGAAAGCTACACTTAAAAAAGAATTACGTAGTGACGCTCGGGTAGGTCTAAACGTTAAACCCATTGATATATTTTATACCACCCGAGATGTAAATAACTGGCTCACTATTTTAATTCGTGGAACTTATTCTACCGACTTCACATGTCGTCAGCTAAGTGTAGGGAAGTCTAACCCCACTTAACTTTAAATTCGGGGTTCGGGTTAGTGCATAACTCGTTAATGAACATGCTTGATAAGATAGGGTAAAATACGCATTTTCAAAGTTTAGCAAACAGTTCAGAAAAGCAACCATTTTTGAAGAAAAACACGTGTGATAAAATAACGAAAGTAATGAACGATGAGACGTCATCTATCATTCGACGAGCTTGGAAATTACAAACTAGGTATTTTTAATCACTTTTCTACATTAATCATCCTCATGAATTTATAATTATAGTCTGATTTCATGCAAATGAGGGCATTGCATGATCTCAAGTGTGAGGAAAGGTTATAAATTCTCTCGGGTTTATACTTTGTTTATTTTCTAAATTTTATGAAAATTTGAAAAATTTTCAACTAAATGAATTCAAAATCATGTTTATACATATTTATGGACGATAAAACTAGGTGATAATACCGAAATTATTGTTACCCTAAAAAGAGGACAAAATTGAGAAACAACTAAAACGCGTGAATTTATTTATTAAGATATAAAAAGACGCATGAAAAAAGCTAAGTGTGGGGAGAATTCACCAAGTTATCTTTAAAACATATATATCACATATATTTGTACAAGATTATTGCAGATACTTTTGTTTTAGACTAAACTAATCAGTTTTACCCGATTTACTGTAATATATTTGAAAGAAAGATGGATCTACATGATAAATCAATTCCATCATTAAAAGGAAGTAAAGTCTTCCGAAAAAGACACGCACTTCTTGATTTAGGTCAAGAAGTTGTCGTCCAGACCAGCTGTAGGTTAACGAAAATTCTAGAAAAGTCATCTCTAAAATCAGCAGGAAATCCATAGACCTCACTATCAAACAGGGTCGCCAAGTGGTCAGACTTATCCTAACCATGAGAGGATATGTCTCGTAAAATGGGGAGGGCGTCGTGCAAATTAGCTTGATAAGACTAATGAATCAGACCCCCAGAAAAGGATAATCTCCTTGAAGATTAAAAATCAGCATTTAAGCCTGATATTACTCAATCCTTGAGATTGACCTTAAAGATTGAGAATTACAAACTCATGGAATTCAATGATATCTAAACTCGAGCTTGAACGAGAAAATATTTTGATCAAAATTAAAACCGATTTGTTTTCTGAAAACCCTATTTTCAATGCGTTCATTACCATTGAACGTAAAATCCCGAGAATTCATCGGAATTCATTAGGTCACCTGAACCAAATCGGGTGTCAACTGTAAGAACGGTGGTTGCATATCATGGTCAAAGACAGGACCTTGTACCAGACCGAAAAATTATAGGGTGATCTTTACTATTTCTCCTACAAAGGATAGTAATTGCATCCGACACATTGTGGACCATGAACATCTGCATGTCATTAGACATTGCCTTAATAGTTGCTTGTTCAACGCTTTCCTTTATAACCTGATGGTAGTTTACCGAAAGGTAATATGCGGAGCAAGTATACTGGACGTGTGCTTTCCTAATACAAGGTTAGTAAGTGGGTGACACAAAATCACAAGTTTTGAGCTAAAATTTTAAAATCTGAAACCCACAAAACCCACAAAAACATTTTGCAAACACCGGTGACTGGTTATTCCGGAAAACTTATCTAGGGTAAAAGCTAGAATGAATTTTCAAAAGATCAAATGTTTTCATAAAGATTCAATTTCCTTAAAGGATCTAAATTTTCATAGTCATGTGGGACTGTAAACCACATCGTTACTATCATTGTTCATACCGCCGTATCAAAATCACTAATGTATAAAGTGTGAGAATAAAAAAATGATTAGAGTGAAGTGTGATTTTATTTCAAGTTCTGTATTGCTTTAGGACAAGCATAGTTCAAGTGTGGGGATATTTGATATTGCTCCAAACGAACATATATTTAGTCTCAATTTCAGTCCTTATTGTTATGATTTTATATGTATTCGAGTAGTTTTCGGGTTGTAATTGGTAAAAATGTCTAAAGCGTCGAATTAAATGTTATTATGGATTATTAACAAAGTAATGCTCAAAATGAAGACAAAACGAAGATTTCCTATGAGCAACAAAAGACCAAAAACATCGCACCTCAAGACTACAAGTCAAAACAATCGAAATCACCAAATCTGCCTGCACGAGAAAAATCATAACTAAATCATACTGACTCGAAAAAAGGTGAATCTAAAGCCCAGACGTTCGTAACTCAAAAAACTACAACTTGGATTTGAATGCCTACTAAAAATTTGGACCAGATCAGTGCTCTATGACTCATACATCACGAATTATTAAACAAATAATAAAATAATATGGTTGGTTGTATGGAATATGACACTCACAATAAAATATATTAAATAAAGTTAGGACATGCCACTTTCGATGTTACTTTTGTTAAAAAAATATATAAAAAGTTTGGTCAATGTTGGTGATAAAGATTAAGAAGGGAGTATTATATATGTATTACATTTTGGTTGGTATGTGGAGAGGGAAGAACGGAAAGACTGATACTACTATCTCACGTGTCACGTCTCACACAACCAATGAAATTTTCTACCAGTCGAAGACAATACAAGTGAAGAAGTGAAAAGAACAAGATTTTAAAGCTACAAAGAAGACATGTCAAAGTACAAGTTACACTCCGAAAGACACAATTCAGCGAAGCATAAAGGTTTAAAGAACGAAGAGTGTACAGTGACGTAACACAAGTTACAAGCCTATGAAGCATATGTATATATATATATATATATATATATATATATATATATAATAAAAAAATAAAAAATATATAAATAATAAACAATAACGTCGGCAAGCTAGCAAACAAAGCAATGTGAGCTGTCCCAGGCGGCCATGCGATCGCATGGTCAGGAAGAAGAAATCTCATGTGATCGCATGAGCCCAAAAAGCTGGCCAGGTTGTATAAATCTCGTATCGTTCGGTGCATCCTGGGGTCATTATGGCTGAGGACGACCTTCTTTGCTCATGAGCTTGAGTAGTTTTCTTTTAGTTGTATGGCTTCGGGGATGTCTACCGTAAAGGTGCATGAGTGGTGCTTTGGTTTGTTACGGGTGGTTGGCTCTTTACTTGTGCAACAACTTCCACCAGGCATACCTTTCGTGTTCTGTTTACAAGGTCCCTTGGCTTTATTTATTGAGGCAACACCAAACGTTGATTAAGTGGCGTCTTGACTGCCGCTTAGAGCCTAAATTGATTTTCAGGCAGGCTTTTAAACCCATGAAAATTTGATTCTACCATTTTCATGGTGTCTCATTTTTTATGTATTTATTTATTTATTTATTATTTTATTTTACTATTTTTTTTTAAAGGCCGGAGGTCCACTCGGAAGCAATCTCTTTATCTGCCGAATAAAGAGAGGGATGACTTTCTCTACTTTTCTGGGTGGAGAAATGACTTGTTTCTATTCTCGGATAAAGGAAGGATTGTCTACATCTCACCTCCCCCATACACCACTCAAGTGGTATTGGGTACTGTTGTTGTTGTTGTTGTTGTTGTTGTAAACGAGTAAATGTACACATAATTCAATCTCTCTTCTCTCTGTATAATATATATATATATATATATATATATATATATAAAATATAGTTTAGTTTTATATTAGTTAGTTTGGGTTATGTAACGGTTATTTTACGGGTTTTAAAGTCAGAACTCTGTCTCTGTAACACTACGCGATTAATAATCACTGTAAGCTAAATTCTCCCTTTTTAATTATGTATCGTACTTAAGTTATTATTATGCTTATTTGAGCCGAAGTAATCGTAATGTTGGACTAAATATTAAGACGGGGTTATTGGGCTTTGGACCATAATTGGGGTTTGGGCAAAAGACCGACACTTGTGGAAATTGGACTATGGGCTATTAATGGGCTTTATATTTGATTAACTAAATAATATCTTGTTAATTTAATATAGAGATTTATAATTTGACGTATCTATATATAACCACATACGCTTGACTGGGTATGGTGAGCGGGATATTTATAAATACTAATAATTATTCATTTGACCGGACACGGGGATGGATTAATAGTCAATGGACTCATTAAAACAGGGGTGGATTACATTCAAGGGAAATTGGTGTAATTGTAAATAAAGTATTAAAACCTTGGGTTACACGCAGTCGATAACCTGATGTAATCATTAACAACGTATTAAAACCTTATTACAGTTTAAGTCCCCAATTAGTTGGAATATTTGACTTCGGGTATAAGGTTAATTTAGCGAAGACCCTCGCACTTTATAATTATGACCGATGGATTATTATGGACAAAACCAGATGGACTTATCAAATAATCCAGCACAAAGAACAGTTAACCCAGGGTAATAAATTAAAACATCATGAGTACGGAAGTTTAAATAAGCATAATACTTTTATTTTATATCTCACCGCACTTTTATTTACTGTCAATTTATTCATCGTACTTTTAATCATAGCACTTTTATCGTCAGTTACTTTACGCTTCGCTTAAAATATAAAATCGACAAACCGGTCATTAAACGGTAAAACCCCCTTTTATAATAATAATAATTGTAATATATATATATATATATATATATATATATATATATATATATATATTGTACAAATATAGTTGTTTAAAATATAGTGTAAAATAAGCCGTCTCCCTGTGGAACGAACCGGACTTACTAAAAACTATACTACTCTACGATTAGGTACACTGCCTATAGTGTTGTAGCAGAGTTTAGGTATATCCCATCTATAAATAAATAATTAAAACTTGTGTAATTAGTATCGTATTTCGTATTAAAAATAATAGTATTTTCGTACTACATCTCGCACACATCAACAATTCAAACGAGAGACGGATTTATCCAAGATGCCAAACTTGGATGAAAATGACCATTATTTGTTCAATCTCTACAAAGACGTGGGATTGGAGATGCGTCAATATGGCGACGTATAGTTGAAAATTTTATACATTCAGTGTTATTGGCCATAGGAGAACAGAGTTCCAGTAATTCAGTTCAATAGACATGGTATGCACCACATGATGTAGCGTTTATTTGTAAATAACCTTCACCGAACGTTTTTTAAATATAACTTGCTTTTTTGCAGAGATGGATTTTCCCAACGCACGAAAGCACCCTTCCCTTCAAGGATAGGAATTTAAACGTATCAAAAGTCCTCCTTGCCGGAAGGTGATCCTAGGGAAACACAAGACTAAGCCGTTGTGTCATCAACAAATGCCACCAGCAATTCCATCGCGAATGCTCAAACTGAAACCTCTACGCCTATGACCAATTCGGATCCTTTATTTGTTGCACCTCCATTGACGGAAACATAACAAACACAACTGAAGCGTTCGCCTGCGACGCTTAAGGTCCTTTCGTCGGGACGAAAGAAATAAAATATGGCAAGGGAGGTCGCCGAGAGCAACTCAACACATTTGAGACGCTCTCTAGCACACTGCCGGAAGTTAATGAAAGTTTTTGTGTTCAAGGCCAACTGCAGACAATCCACTTGTCGATCTCTCCAGAATGGAGGATACTACCCTACTGTACAAAACCTATCGCTGTAAATGAGCTGAGCTACTCAAGCTCGAGTCGTAGAAAACTCGACTTGAGCCGAGCCTAAACGAGTTCGAGCTCGAGCTTGAACTATTTTTGAAACTCGTTTAATAAACGAGCTCGAGCTTCATATCTCGAGCTCGGAAATCTCACGAGCCTAAACGAGCTTTTCGTTTATATATACTAAAATACTATTTTGTAATAATATAGTATATAACTATATAATAATTATATAAATAATAGTTAAAATAATAAATATATTAAATATGATTATAAGGGGATAACAATTACTTAAACAAAAAATATTTTATAGAATAAAACTAAATAATATATAAAAATAAGTATATGGAATTAACGAGTCGAGCTCGAGCCAGGCTCGAGCTTGTAAAATGCCAAACAAGCCGAGCTCGAGTTTAAGATATTAGGCTCGAATCGATTCGAACCCGAGCTCTATAAAGCTGAGCTCGAGCCTAGCCAACCTCGAGCTCAGCTCAGCTCGTTTACAGCTCTAACAAAACCAGAAGCCACACCGTTTCTTCTTACAGTACTGGATCCGGTCATTAAGAAGTGGAAACACACATCACTTCACAAGAGCTGCCACATTCACCAGGCTTTGGAAAATAGCCTACTTTCAGCAATTTTGACTCCATTAGGAACATATCTCATAGTGACATTGTGTCGCAATTTGAGTACCTTCACATGTGTGTTCCTCCGATTCTTATGGACTTAATAAAGAAGATGCCCGACAGCGATGCCCGACGTGCCAGAGTGCAGCATATCTATCACGGGATTGGTTTTACCCTTGATGAGATTGTGAGGTCCAATAACATGGACCAAAGGTGTCGTCGTACTGAATCCATCAACGAAGAAATCGCGGCGAAAATCGTGACAGTTAGGGCCAAACTGGAAGAGGACTGTCGTGCTGCAAACACGATTGATATCAATTAGAAACAAGCACTACGTGAAGCGCATAGGGCCGCCAAATATATGGCGACGTTGATATCGGCTAAATAGTCTCGTTTTTACCCCCGATATTAGTCCCATTTATGATAAAGTAATTGACTTTATCATCTAAATAAGCATTTATTTTCTTCATTTGGTAGATTATGTCATTACAAAGGCTCATTATGAAGGCTATGTTTCAAGAATCACTAAAAACGGATGAAAAACGAGCAAAACCGGCTAAGACGATTAACTCGCGTTTAAATAACTTATTTTATAAATTTCAAAAAAGTTTATTTACTTAATATCATGTTGTAGGGTATTCAATTACGAACGCTTGGGCGCAAGAATCGTCAGAAACAGAGCTAAAACGAAGATTCTAGAGTAAAAACGGTGAAAGACAAGAAATCAAGTTACGATCCAGCGAATCAGCAAGCCAAACGGCCTGCCAGTATGGCAAATGGCCTGCCATATGCCCAAGGCAAACGGGCATGGTAAACGGGCTGACTGGTCAAATGGGCTCTGCAAACAGCTTGCCAAACAGCCTGTCAAACGGCCAGCCAGCCGTTTGCAGGCAAAATTCAAGTCCACGTTGATTAAATGATTGGAATAATCTAGAATGTGCTTGCCCTCCAAGTTATACTTGCTCTCCAAGGTCACCTTAGCCACCAAGTTCTTAAGATACTTTGCTTGGTCACCAAGCTCATTTATTTACAACTTTGCCATCAAGCCTTTCCTATAAATAGGTGGCTCATCCAACCATTTCAACACACACCAATTCTTCACTTCTCTTTCAAATATCTCTCTATAGTCAGTCTTTAGTGATCTATAGGAGATTAGTTCTCTCTCTACTTTCTCTCTCTAGTTTCTAGAGAGAGAAAAGTATAGAGATTAGGAAATGTAATTGATGTGCGTAGAGGTGTATACGAAATAGTTATATTTTTACAAGGAAATACTATTAAATACGATACAATTTTACACAAGTTATTTATTTATTTATAGAGTGGATATACCTAAACCTTGCTACAACACTAATAGGCAGTGTACCTAATCGTACAGTAGTGTAGTTTTTAGTAAGTCCGGTTCGTTCCACATGGATCTAGCCAAGTTTAACGCTATATTTAAAACTAAATTTGTATATAAATATATATATATATATAAATATAAGTAGTATTATTATTATAAAAGGGGGTTTTTACCGTTTAATGACCGGTTTGTCGATTTTAAAACTTTAGTCGCAGTTAAAACCTAATGTAAAATATTAAAAGTAAATATAACTTAATTTAAAGCGTAAAGTAAATAACGATAAATTAAAATGCGATAAATAAAATGACAATAAATAAAATTGTGATAATTAAAAAGTACGATAATTAAAAGTGCAATTAAATAAAATGACAGTAAATAAAAGTGCGAAGAAATATGAAATAAAGGAATTATGCTTATTTAAACTTCCGTAATCATGATGTTTGACGTGTTGATTTTAGTTTATTACCATGGGTTAATTGTCCTTTGTCCTGGATTATTCAATATGTCCATCTGATTTTTGTCCATAACAGTCCATCAGTCATAAATATAAAGTGCGAGTGTCCTCGTCAAATTATCCTTATATCCGAAGTCAAATATTCCAACTAATTGGGGACTTAAACTATAATTACACCAATTTTCCTTGTATATAATTCACCCCTGTTTTAATAAGTCCATTGACTATTAATCCATTCCAGTGTCCGATTAAATGAACGATTATTAGTACTTATAAATATCCCGCCCATCGTGTCCGATCGAGTGTATATGGTTATTTATAGGTACGTCCAATTGTAATTTTTATATTAAATTAACGAACTATCATTCAATTAAACAAATATAAAGCCCATTAATAGCCCATAGTCTAATTTTCACAAGTGTCGTTCTTTTGTCCAAACCCCAATTATGGTACAAAGCCCAATTACCCCGTCTTTAATATTTTAGCCCAACATCACGATTACTTCGGCTTAAATAAGCATAATAATAACTTAGCTACGAGACATTAATTTAAAAAGTTTGAACATAACTTACAATGATTAATAATAGCGTAGCGTTACACGGACAGAATTTTGACTTACACACTTACAACATTCGCTAACATACCCTTATTATTATTAAATTAAAATTAAAATTAAAATTAAAATTATAATATATATATATATATATATATATATATATATATATCTGTGAGAGATAGAGAGTAGAGAAAGATGTGTACAAAACGTCCGCAAAATGCTGAATTTATAGATGTGGCCTGACTTTAGCCACCATGCGATCGCATGGGATATAGGCTTTGTGGCCATGCGATCGCATGGCCTTCTGTGACAGCTCATAATGTACCAAAAAATGTGGGCGGCTTTGATTTTTATAATATTTATAATATAATATAATTAATTATATATAATTAATTATAAATTATATTATATTCTTGTACTCCGTTGACTTGTAATTTTCGGTCCGTTGCGTCGAGCGTTGAGAGTTGACTCTGGTCCCGGTTTCGGATTTTCGAACGTCCTTTCGTACTATTTAATATCTTGTACTTTGCATTTTGCGTCTTGTACTCTTGTAATTTTTAGACGTTTCTCATCAATAAATTGAACCACTTTGATTGTACTTTGTACTTTTGAGCTTTTTGATCGTTTGCATCTTCAATTCGTCGAATCTGTCTTTTGTCTTCACCTTTTATTATTTAAACGAATATCACTTGTAAATAGAACAATTGCAACTAAAAGCTTGTCTTTCTTGAGGGATAATGCTATAAAATATATGTTCGTTTTTAGCATTATCAATAATTATCTCTCTATTGTCGCTCTCTAGTGATCAATAGAAGATTAGTATGTAGTTAGTAGTAGAAGCTATCAAGCATTGTAGCGCTATGGATATTATGAAGAAATACAAGTGTTATTATGCCGACATTATTCGGTAACATCTATCTTTTCTTTTATTAATTCATTATAATATTCTTGTTCGATGTTTGTGATTTATTAATATTAGAAATGCTTGTTGCCATGATGTGTGAGTAATTACTTGATTGTTTGCCATGATTTAATAATGGTAGTTAGGAATGATTATCGTTTCGTACTCGCTTTTGGTCTATGATATTAAACCTCGTTATTATTGTCCTTCCACCAATAAACGTGATTAAAACCTTTTATAAAGTTGATAATTATAAGGTAATTAATTATCTGTGTTTATATATTGGTCAAGGTATGAATCCATCGGAAATACTATAAAGTACATGGGGAATTACCGTAGGACCAGATCAAGACATTGGTCAAGAGTATAAGACTCGAGGAAATACTGTTGCAACAGTAGAGTACAGAGTTGATGTACTATAGGATCACTTGAGCATGGTCAAGGTTAGAAGCTATGGAACCACTATAAGTCTAGTACATGGTGGATAACTAAGGAATTTATTGGGTAGATTTAAGTAAGGGCTGGTTTAAATCATAAATGAGAGTTTAACGCACTACAATACAAACTAACCTTATAAATCTTTAAGGATGACTGAGAACTATCAGAGGTTCTAATTTGTCTACAAACCCTTAGATTTTACCAAACCATTGACAGAAAGGAATTCAAAACACAATCATAACCACTCACTTGGATGATACACTAGGGTGTTAAGAAAGGTTGAATATTCTTTATATATGGCTATGCTACTTTATTCGTGCGCCCAAAGTATGCATTGTATCTAAGATAGGCCGCTTATATTCTTAAACTGGATAAAGCGTCGGGAGTTGAGCATAGTCCATCCGATCAGAATCTTCAAAGCCTAGTTCCTCGTGACATGCTAATCGGGAAACCGCTTAGTAGGGAGTTTAGTGTTCACACCAAGGTATATATCCAAGGAATGTCTCATAATCATCCCGACACTTCATCATCTTAAATCATGGTGAACCACGTCTTCTTTGTCCTTAGCTGTTGCATGCTAGCTAGCTTATTTTAATTATATTGCTTTAATATTTTAAATACAATTATAAATCAAATCAACCCAACTATTGCCTTTACATAATTTGATAGTCCGAATAAAGTGATGTCTAGAATAAGCCGGTTGGACTTGGTTGTTGAATTTTCTGAACAGTCGCCAATTTATTGGGACCAAAAGGATCCTGCCTCTCCACATAAGGTGTACCTGGCCACTAGTCTTGGATACTAAATTGTGTACAAAACCCAATCTTAATTACTAAAATATCCGAATAAGCTCCATTTCAAATTCGACTGTTCAAGGATCATATTTGCCCTTGCTAACCCATAGGAAGAAATAATAGATTTAGGCCCAGCAATATATAAATTAAACAATCAACTTCTTCTGTTGATATCCTAAATTGATGTTTTGCGACCTAACGACACCGCATAAATAAACCGTCCGATTCGGGTATATCAGACGTTTGACAAAAAGGAAAAGCATGCCCTCAAGGATTTGGTTGAGGTCCAAAAAGAGTTGGCAGAGGAGAAGGTCACGAATGAGGTTCTTGATACCAAGAACCAAGAGTTAGATGTTGCCTTAAAGAAGGTAACGGAAGACTTTGAGGGATTGCACACAGCCATTCCCAACATTTTCAACAAGGCTCTCCTGTGACGCCCCGTACAAAATCATCGTGTACGGATCATCAACAATAGGATCATTACAAGGTCAAACACTATATGCTATTTAAAAACCAGTTTTGCATTCATGAAAAGATAACGTCAAAAGTTTTACAAAAGATAACGTGCTTCTACGAATAGAAAGCATAAACATAAGTACGTGACTCAAGGGTCATTACAAAGCCATTATTCAAAAATAACGTAAGTTGTGAATGCAAGATAAAAGTTCCATGACTGAGACATCTCTAAACAATGCAGCGGAAGTCTAACACATCAGTCTATTACAATGGAAGCAATAAGCGTCTTAGTTACCTGAGAATAAAACATGTCAAAACGTCAACACGAATGTTGGTGAGCTATAGTTTTTGTAATTAACGATATAATGTAGACAACGAGATTTCGTTTTTAAAACAGTATGAAAAGTATATGCGTATCCATGGGCACCCGGTAACTAACTTAACATAAAAATAATATATTACCCCCTAAAAGTACACTTGGCGAGTGCGTATGTTCTCGAAGTATTAAACACCCGTTAAATGCTAGCGCGACTAGCCCGAGTGGGGATGTCAAACCCTATGGATCCATATCTAAGATTCGCGTCTACCGGTTCAAAAACCAATAGTTAAACGGTGCTAAGGGGAAAGTTTATGCCGTTATATAACTGATGTTATGCGAGGTGTATACGAAATAGTTATATTTTTGTTACGAAATACTATTAAATACGATACAATTTTACACAAGTTATTTATTTATTTATAGAGTGGATATACCTAAACCTTGCTACAACACTATAGGCAGTGTACCTAATCGTACAGTAGTGTAGTTTTTAGTAAGTCCGGTTCGTTCCGCAGGGAGCTAGCCAAGTTTAACGCTATATTTTTAAACTATATATATATATATGTATATACATATATATATATATACATATATATATATATATATACATATACATATATATATATATACATATACATATATATACATATACATATATATATATATACATATATATATATATATATATATATATATATATATATATATATATATATATATATATATATATATATATATATATATATATATATATATATATATATATATATAAGTAGTATTATTATTATAAAAGGGGGTTTTTACCGTTTAATGACCGGTTTGTTGATTTTAAAACTTAAGTCGCAATTAAAACCTAATGTAAAATATTAAATATAAATATAACTTAATTTAAAGCGTAATGTAAATGACGATAAATAAAAATGCGATAATTAAAAGTACGATAATTAAAATGACGAAAAATAAAATGACAATAAATAAAAGTGCGATGAAATATGAAATAAAGGAATTATGCTTATTTAAACTTCCGTAATCATGATGTTCGACGTGTTGATTTTAGTTTATTACCATGGGTTAATTGTCCTTTGTCCTGGATTATTCGATATGTCCATCTGGTTTTTGTCCATAACAGTCCATCAGTCATAAATATAAATTGCGAGTGTCCTCGTCAAATTATCCTTATATCCGAAGTCAAATATTCCAACTAATTGGGGACTTAAACTGTAACAAGGTCTTAATACTTTGTTTAATAATTACATCAGGATATCGACTGCGTGTAACCCAAGGTTTTAATACATTGTTAACAATTACGCCAAGTGTCCTTGTACATAATCCACCCCTGTTTTAATGAGTCCATTGACTATTAATCCATTACAGTGTCCGGTCAAATGAACGATTATTAGTATTTATAAATATCCCGTCCATCGTGTCCGATCGAGTGTATATGGTTATTTATAGATACGTCAAATTGTAAATCTCTATATTAAATTAACGAATTATCATTCAGTTAAACAAATATAAAGCTCATTAATAGTCCATAGTCCAATTTCCACAAGTGTCGGTCTTTTGTTCAAACTCCAAGTATGGTACAAAGCCCAATAACCCTGTCTTTAATATTTAGTCCAACATCATGATTACTTCGATTTAAATAAGCATAATAATAACTTAGCTACGAGACATTAATTTAAAAAGGTTGAACATAACTTACAATGAGTATTAATTGCGTAGTGTTACACGGACAGAATTTCGACTTACAAACTTAAAACATTCGCCACTATAACCTTATTATTATTAACTTAAAATTAAAATTAAAATTAAAATTATAATATAAATATAAATATATATTGAGAGTGAGAGACATTGAATATTGTGTAAATAAATCGGCCAGAATTCGTGAACTTTATAGGACTTGGCCTGCTATAGGAAGCCATGCGACCGCATGGTTTTTGTGTGTCCAGGCCATGTGATCGCATGGCCAGCTGGATCAGAGCACATTCTTTTGTTTGCTAGTTTGCCGACGGTTTTTAATATATATATATATATATATATATATATATATATATATATATATATATAATTTTAAGAATTATTTATATATTATATTATATTCATGTGCATAGTTGACTTGTCATTTTAGTTTCGTTGCGTCGAGCGTTGATAGTTGGTTCATGTCCCGGTTCCGGATTTTCGAAAGTCCTTGCGTACTATTTAATATCTTGTACTTTGCGTTTTGCGGCTTGTACTCTTGTAACTTTTAGACGTTTCTTATCAATAAATTGAACCACTTGAATTGTATTTTGCACATTTTAGCTTTTTGGTCGTTTGCGTCTTCAAATCATCGAATCTGTCTTTTGTCTTCACCTTTTAATATTTAAACGAATATCGCTTGTAAATAGAACAATTGCAACTAAAAGCTTGTCTTTCTTGAGGGATAATGCTATGAAATATATGTTCGTTTTTAGCATTATCAAATATTCCCACACTTGAGCGTTGCTTGTCCTCAAGCAATAGAAATTGAATATAACTTACTAGAATCACTTCTTTATTCTTCACACTTTGTACATCAGTGATTTTAATACGGCGGTATGAACAATGTTAGTAACGTTGTGGTTTACAGTCCCATTTGACTATAAAAATTTAGATCCTTTAAGAAATTGGATCTTTATGAAAACATTTGATCTTTTGAAATTTCAATCTAGCTTTTACTCTAGATTAGTTTTCCGGAATAACCCTTCACCGGTGTTTGCAAAATGTTTTTGTGGGTTTTGTGGGTTTCAGATTTGAAAATTTTAGCTCAAAACATATGGTTTTGTGTCACCCACTCGCTAACCTTGTATTGGGAAAGCAACACGTCCAGTATACTTGCTCCGTATATTACCTTTCGGTAAAATACCGTCCGGTTGTAAAGGAAACCGTTGAACAAGCAACTGTTAAGGTAATGTCCCGTGACATGCTTTTAATTATGGTCTATATCGTGTCGGATGCAATTACTATCCTTTGTAGGAGCAATAGTAAAGATCACCCTATAGTTTTTCGGTCTGGCACAAGGTCCTGTCTTCGACCATGCTATGCAACCACCATTCTTACGGTTGACACCTGATTTGGTTCAGGTGACCTAATGAATTCCAAGTGAATTCCTAGGATTTCACGTTCAATGGTAATGAACGCATTGAAAATAGGGTTTCAGAAAATAAATCGGTTTGTAATTTGATCAAAATATTTTCTCGTTCAAGCTCGAGTTTAGATATCATTGAATTCCATGAGTTTGAATTCTCAATCTTTAAGGTCAATCTCAAGGATTGAGTAATATCAGTCTTAAAAGCTGATTTTAGATCTTTAAGGAGATTATCCTTTTTGGGGATCTGATTCATTAGTCTTATAAGCTAATTTGCACGGTGCCCCCCATTGTACGAGACAGATCCTCTCATGGTTAGGATAAGTCTGACCACTTGGCGACCCTGTTTGATGCTGAGGTCCGTGGATTTCCAGCTGATTTTCGAGAAAACTTTTCAAGGTTTTTCGTAGACCCTACAACTGGTCTGGACGACAACTTCCTGACCTAAATCAAGAAGCACGTGTCTTTTTCTCGGAAGACTTTACTTCCTTTTAAATTTTATTTATATTACAATAAACTGGGTAAAACTGATTAATATCGTTCAAAACAAAAAGTATCTTCAATTATTTGTACAAAAATATGTGATATATGTTCTAAATAACTTGGTAATTTTTTCCACACTTGGCTTTTATTTTCCTTTCTTTGCCTTTTTATTTTCCTCTATTCCATTTTAAATGAATTCTAACATTTTGGGTTGTTTCTCAATTTATGTTCTTTCCGAGGTAACAATAATTTTGGTGTTAACACCTAGTTTTATCGTTCATAAATATGTATAAACATGATTTTGAATTCATTTATTTGAAAATTTTAAATTTTTTTTTTACTAGAAGTGGGTAGTCAGTATATAAGACTAGGGTTGTTCTTTATTATCAGAGAGCACTAGATTCTAATACAACTACTACGTTACTAGTATTTTTAATGGTAACCAATTGTTTAAATTAAAATTTTAAAAATCCGAAAGAATTTAACCCCTTCCCACACTTAAGATCTTGCAGTGCCCTCATTTGCAAGAAATCAGTAACAATTTAAATTATTGAGGGTGATTAGCGTAGAAAAATGATTAAATTTTACCAAAGTTTTCAAACATATTGTTGTTTATGCTGAATGATAAATGGTGCATATCATTTGTTCATTCCGTCTGTTGTTACATCACACTTGTTTTCGTTTTGTCGTCAAAATTAATAGCTTTTGCTGAACTTAATGCCAGTCTTTGAAAATGCGCTGTTTTACCCTGTTGTGTACATGAAATAAAATACATACAATACAAATATAAACATGTATGGTATTTTGAAATGGGACTTAATATCCCACTTTCAAATTAAAAATGAAATATTAGTACAAAATAATAAAAATATTAAACATTACATTAAAGTATCAAAATGTTAAATGTTTAGCATAAATAGATAAAAATAATAAAAGAGAAGACATCACCAATGGAACACTATTAATTTGGATAGGGGTTCCAGTTCATATCATCGTTTGGGTTCCATGGTTGGTGATAGGTGTTCTGGTATGCTTGATTAGGGTAGTACAGGTTAAAGGGTGGTCGCATGTCGGGCTGATGTGGTGGATAGTAAGCAGGACGAGTCGGGATGTAGTTATTTGGTACCTGATATGATAGCTGGCTTATGATTTGGTGCTGATGAACTTGCCAGCTATCGTGTTGGCGTCGCCTGAAAGTCTCATACTCATTCGCGGCTTGCCACTGCTCATACCGACGATGCCTTTCCTCATTAGTCATTTCTACCTCATCTATATGCTGGAAAACGTCAGTAAAACTATCCCTAATGACATCTCTAATGTCATTCGCCTCCTCCATTTTCTCATCCGAACTCCTCTCTACCTGTGGATGGCGGCCCTGATATTGTACTGCCTGATTGCGTCTCCTAGTCAATACCTTTGCACCTTGATAGACTTGCAAACCTAAAGTCTCGTCATGTTCCCTACATACCATCATCGGACCCCCTTGATCTATATCTACACCTAAATACTCTCCAATAAGAGTAACAAAAATACCTCCTCCTATTATTCCCCCTTTCTGTATTCCTTCCACCATTTTGGACAGATAAAAACCAACACAGTAGGGGATATTAACAAAGCTTCTAGTATTTCGAATGCACTTAAGGTAAAATAAATCGTGTAGAGTCATTTTCTCCTTGTTGTTACCTCTTTGTGTAATCGAGTTTGCTAAGAATCTATGTATTATACGAAGCTCGGCTTTATTAATATCTAAATAGGAGTGTCTTCCTCCCCGCGTAAACACATTAAAATTTGACATACGCCTCCAGATGGCGTTGGCGTCAAAATTTCTATCTACCCGCTCACCATGATAAATCAAATTTGTACAATCAGGTAATAGTAATTCAGCGGGAGTATAAATCTGTAAAGCCCTGGCCATATCCAGCATGGACATCCTGTACATCCTACGACCAAGTAAAAATCTAAGAAAACTCTTATTGTCTAACCTATCTACATCCTTATTAAAAGCTATAGAACTCATAAGCTCAACACACCACTCCTTATATACAGGCCTAATAAACGTTCCCAATCGGGAAAAAAAGAGCTGCCATACCTTTGGATTAGATGTTGCCTAACTGGGTTAGCTAGGTGGACCCTTTCCAAAGGCTCCCAATCGATTACCCTTGGTACTTCTACATTTTTGGTCCAAAGCTTAAATTTGTTACTTTGGTACGTTGGGTAATCTCTCCAACTTCTATCAATCCTTAAATTGGGATGCAACTGTTCTTCATGAATTGTTGGGTGTTCTATTATATGGTGAGCGGGAAATACTACGTAAGCAATAAAAAATTGTGGATCCGGCTCATAGTATGGCACATGTTGATCAGGTTGTTGTTGTTGTTCCTGTTGTTGCTCCTGTTCGTGATATTGCATTTCTGGCTGTGGTTCCGGAGCAGGTTGCCTAGATGATGATGATGCACCATCAGTATCGGTATTTCTCTGTAAAACACATTAAACACAAAATTTGTGCATCCAAATATGCATTAGTGTTAGCAAAATAACAAATTAAAACAATTACAATAACATGTTTAATCCATATTAAACTCATACACATTTTCATATTTTTATCAATTCTACACATTTTCAAATAATCATATATGAATGTTTACAAAGTTCATAAGCATTCAACTCAAATATCATGTCAAAATAATCATTACTAGCAATTAAACAAGTTTCAAATGGCATTTACATCAATTTAATCAAGTTCATGAATTTTAGACTTAAAAAGTCCACTTTAATTCTCAAAAATCATGTTTAGGATCAAAGTTTGGATCATTTAGCTACCTAAACATGTTACACTACTTAATTTAGCAATAATTCATGACAAAAATCGGTCATAACCTGTTTATATCAAAAAGCCCCAAATTGCTCAAAAACACAAACCCTAGATTTCTAAAAATTTTGAAGTTTTTGGCTTCAAATCATGTTAAGTAGCATCAATCTAGGTTATACATGCATAATATACTAACAATTTAACTTTAATTACACTAGAAATTAACAAAATTAAATTATGTAAAATTTAGCTCAAGAACACAAAAATTCAAATTTAAAGAGTTTTAGGGGTGAAATCTTTACCTTCCCGCCTCCCCATCTGAATATAGGCATGATTATAGCGGATTATTGTGAGAAATTTGGTTGATTTTGGTGGAAAATGGCGAATTTTTGAGAGGGTTTTGATGGTTGTTCGTGTATGTGTGTGTTAAATGTGGGGAAGACAGAACCAGTCGACTACTTTTTGTTTCTGCCCAGTTTTATGGGGTCATGCGATCGCATGGATCCTCCTTGCAAATCCCATGCGATCGCATGGGCCCATGTATTTTTATTTTTATTTTTTTTATAAAAACCTTATACTTATAAAACAAAAATTAAATAAATTTAAAATTTTGTTTTCCTTGTTATTTAGGACGAGGTCGTTTCGGATTGTTGTCCTAGTCCGTCCCTCGACAAAATTTTAAAATTCGTCATTTTAAAGCGTTGTTTTAAAAAGCAAAGATTTTTTTTTTGGGTTTTTTTAATGTTTTTGGTATACTTTAATTCAATAAGATTAAAAATAATGATAACAAAATTTCTCGTCCCTCTCTGGGGCTAAGCAATTTCGGTTCAACGATCTAGTCTTCAACTTACGACGAATTTTAAATATCAAATTTTTAATTTAATGAAATAAAGTAAATTTTTGTTTTTAAATTCACACCAAACTTAAATTTAAAATGCATAAAATTAAAAATTCATATTATTAATATTTTTATACATTAATTTTACAAACTTATATTAAAAATATTAATTTTTAAAATATTTAAAAACTTAAATATATTGGTTTTAAAAATTACAATAATAATTTAATATCAATTTTAAAAACAAGGTAAAAAAATAAAATTAAAAATCTTTTTGGTCTTTTATCCCACTTTAATCAATCAAATATTATCAAAAATATACGCCCCTCTTTTGGGTAAAGTAATTTCGGCTATTTTACCTAGTTTTACTCCTGACGAATTTCTGAAATATTTTTGGATTGATTGATTAAAGATATTTATACCTTAAGAATAAACGGTAAATTTCGCAGTGATGTAATAAATTTTTGTATGATATCAATAATTTCGGTTTCGCATACCTAATTTTATTGAATATCAATTTAATACTTTATAGTGAACGATTCAGCGTTTATTATCAAAAGGTTAAAAGCAATAAAATAAAAATAAAACTGTACATACTTACCTGTGAGATAGAATTCTCAGAGACCTGCTTTAGCCGACTCATAGGAGAGTCGTGTGATTTGGTTTTCCATAGCTACATAAGCATAACCTCGATTTTTCAATAACTTTTCTTCTAAACATATGAACGGTCCTTCTCTGCATAGAGTAACAAATTCGGTATTTGAATATGTTTGATTGTTCGAACATTTACCTCCGTGTGACCATTTTTCGCATTTATGACATCTTTCAAGGTGTCGTGCTCTTCTTTTTGTTGTGGATTTTGATTTTCCTTTACCAAAATGTGTCTTATGATGATCTTTCCTGAGTTCTTTCCTCACTTCGTCCATTTTGCCTCTTATGAAGGATACCAGTTCACTCGGGAAAGTGTTATTATTACGTTTAGTAATCATAGCGTGTAGTAGTAGACCATGGTTCAGATCAAAGGAATTCTTCATCTCGTAAAACCTAAAAGAAATAAAAATTCAGAATGGAGGGAGAAGACTAGTTTTTTAGGGTCTGCTAGGGAAAGACCATTCGGATTCCATTCTCGAGAACTACACGAGAACAAAATATCTAACTCTAACAGAAATACATATTACCCTAAAAAGATTCGAATCTTCCCACACTTAATTAGCTGTGGTGTCGAAATTGTGATTAACTTCATCTTCAACTTCCATTGGATTATCTATGTAATGTTTAACTCTGTGACCATTAACCTTAAATTCAATCTCATTTGAATTTATTAACTCTACTGTTTCGTATGGGAAAAATCTTTTGACTATGAATGGTCCAGACCATCTTGATTTCAATTTTTCAGGAAACAGCTTGAATCGTGAATTGAAAAGAGGAACTCTGTCTCCTTCTTTAAATTCTTTTGAACTTCTGATTTTTTTATCATGCCATTTCTTCGTTCTTTCCTTATAGATTAACGAATATTCATATGCTTCATGTCTTAATTCTTCTAATTCGTTTAATTGACTTAACCGTAGACGTCCGGGTTCATGCAAATCAAGATTACATGTCTTCAAAGCCCAAAATGCTTTGTGCTCAAATTCTACTGGAAGGTGACATGCTTTTCCGTAATCAAGTTTAAAAGGTGTGGTTCCAATTGGAGTTTTGTAGGCTGTTCTAAAAGCCCAGAGTGCATCCTCCTATTTCATGGACCATTCTTTCTGATTTAATCCTACGGTTTTCTCTAGAATACGTTTTAATGCTCGGTTGGTATTTTCAACTTGTCCACTTGTTTGTGGATGATAAGCGGTTGAGATTTTATGAGTTACTCTATATCTTTTGAGAACTTTCTCAAGTTGATTATTATAAAAATGAGTACCCAGATCACTTATTAAAGCTTTCGGTGTTCCGAACCTAGCAAAAAGATGTTTTAAGAAGTTAACTACAACTCGTGCATCGTTAGTTGGGAGAGCTTGTGCTTCCGCCCATTTAGATACATAATCAATGGCAACGAGAATGTAGAGATTATTATGAGATTTTGGAAATGCACCCATAAAGTCAATACCCCAAATGTCAAATACTTCACATACTTGAATGACATTTTGTGGCATTTCATCACGTTGACTTATTTTTCCGGCCCTTTGACAAGCATCACAGGATTTACAAAGTAGGTGTGCGTCTTTGAAAATTGTAGGCCAATAGAATCCAGCGTCATAGACTTTCCTTGCTGTGAGTTGAGGCCCATAATGCCCTCCTGTTGGTCCTGTGTGACAATGGTTTAAGATTTGACTGGCTTCATCCCCGAATACGCAACGGCGAATTATTCCATCGGAACAACTTTTAAACAAATGTGGATCTTCCCAGAAATTGTGTTTTATATCACTAAAGAATTTCTTTCGTTTTTGGTAAGACAACCCTTTTTCAAGGAATCCACATACTAAATAGTTTGCATAGTCTGCAAACCATGGAATTTCACTATAATCGGTTTTCAATAGATATTCATCAGGAAAGTTATCTTGTATGGCCGATTCATTTTGAACTTCTAATTCGGGATTTTCAAGACAAGAAAGATGATCAGCGGCGAGATTCTCTGCTCCCTTTTTGTCCCGGATTTCAATATCGAACTCTTGTAAGAGTAAGATCCAATGGATTAATCGTGGTTTGACATCTTGTTTTGAAAATAGGTATCTAAGAGCAGAGTAGTCGGTATAGACCACCGTTTTAGCTAGAACGAGATATGAACGGGATTTTTCAAAAGCAAAGACAATAGCAAGGAGTTCTTTTTCAGTAGTTATGTAATTTGTTTGTGCTCCTTGTAACGTCTTACTAGCGTAATAAATAGGTTGAAATCGTTTTTCAATCCTTTGTCCTAAAACAGCCCCCATTGCAAAATCACTTGCATCGCACATGAGTTCAAATGGTAGATTCCAATTTGGAGTTATCATGATTGGCGCATTAGTGAGTTTTTCTTTAAGAATATTAAAAGATTTGATGCATTCATCTGAAAAGATGAATGGAGCATCCTTTTCTAGGAGTTTATTCATAGGAGTGGCAATTTTAGAAAAATCTTTTATGAAACGGCATGCCCTAGAAAACTCCTAACTCCTCTAACATTGGTGGGATGTGAAAGTTTAGCAATTACATCTATTTTAGCTCTATCCACTTCAATTCCTTCCTTTAAAATTTTATGACCAAGAACGATGCCTTCTTTAACCATGAAATGGCATTTCTCCCAATTAAGTACTAGATTTGATTGCTCGCATCTAATAAGCATTCGTTCAAGATTAACTAGACATGATTCAAATGTATCACCGAAGTCTGAAAAGTCATCCATGAAAACTTCCATGCATTCTTCTATCTTGTCGTGAAAAATTGCCATCATGCACCTTTGAAAGGTTGCAGGGGCGTTGCAAAGTCCAAATGGCATGCGTTTGTAAGCAAAAGTACCATAAGGGCACGTGAATATGGTTTTCTCTTGGTCCTCGGGTGCTATTGGAATTTGAAAATATCCGGAAAAACCGTCAAGAAAACAATAGTAACTATTTCCAGCTAACCTTTCCAACATTTGATCAATGAAAGGTAAGGGAAAGTGATCTTTTCTGGTGGCGTCATTTAATTTTCTATAATCAATACAGACAAGCCATCCTGTTACAGTCCTAGTAGGAATAAGCTTATTTTTTTCATTTGTGATGACAATCATGCCACCCTTCTTAGGTACGCATTGAATTGGGCTTACCTATGGACTATCAGAGATTAGATAAATTAAACCTGCATCTAGCAGTTTAATAATTTCTTTCTTAACAACATCTTTCATATTAGGATTTAGTCTTCGTTGACGTTGCACATAGGTTTTATGGCCTTCTTCCATAAGGATTTTATGTGTGTAATACGAAGGACTTTTGCCTTTAATGTCATGAATCTTCCATGCAATAGATGGTTTATGAGCTTTTAACACAGAAATGAGTTGAGATTTTTCATTTTCCGTAAGAGAAGACGATATTATTATAGGTAATTCAGATTCACCATGTAAATAAGCGTATTCCAAATGGTTTGGAAGTGGCTTTAACTCTAATGTCGGTGGTTCTTCTATCGATGATTTGTATCGATATCTGTCTTCTTCTTTTAGCATTTGAATTTCCTCTGTTGTTGGTTCGTATTCATTAGCCATGAGTGCGGATAACATTTCAGCTTCATCAATTGGTTCAGTTCCTTCTCCTAAAGAACATTCTCCTGTTCCTTGTAATTCTGGAAATTCTTCTAACAATTCTGCATGTGAATCTATAGTTTGAATATAATAACATGTATCATCTGTAGATTGCGGTTGTTGCATGGCTCTATTCACATAAAAGGTAACACTCTCGTCCTCTATACTTAGGGTCAGTTTCTTACCGAACACGTCTATTATTTCTTTAGCCGTATTTAAGAATGGTCTTCCTAATATAAGAGGAACTCGAGAATCTTCTTCCATGTCCAGAATAACAAAATCTACTGGAAATACTAAAGTACCAACTTTAACTAGCATGTTCTCCATTATCCCTCTAGGATATTTCACTGATCGATCGGCTAGTTGTATACTTATTCGTGTTGGTTTCAATTCTCCAAGGTCTAGTTTAGCGTATAGTGAATACGGCATTAAATTTATACTAGCACCTAAATCTGCCAATGCTTCTATTGAACTAAGACTACCCAAAAAACATGGAATTGTGAAACTTCCTGGATCTGAAAGTTTTTCTGGTAGCTTATTCAACAGCATGGCAGAACAATTAGCATTCATAGTAACAGCCGAAAGTTCTTCCATTTTCTTTCTATTTGTGATTAGATCTTTAAGAAATTTGGCATATCTTGGCATTCCTGAAATCACATCAATGAAAGGAAGATTGACATTTATTTGTTTAAACATATCCAGGAATTTGAATTGCTCGGCTTCAAGTCTTTCTTTTCTCATTTTACTTGGGTAAGGAAGTGGTGGTTGGTATGGTTTAACATACGCTTTAGCCTTAACTGTGTTATCTTCATTAACCTTTTCAACTACCGGTTATGTTTCCTTATCTTGATCAGATTGTGTTTCTTGTGGAGTAGGAATAGAGTCATCAGAAATTACAGGTATTTCAGGTGGTTTAAGTGTAACACCACTTCTCGTGGTAATGGCTTTAGCTGTTTTATTCCGGGGGTTAGCATTTGTATCGCTAGGTAGACTTCCTGGTTTTCTTTCAGCTATCAACCTTGCTAGGTTACTCACCTCTTGTTCCAGATTTTGAATAGAAGCTTGTTGATTTCTAAATGCTTGAGCATTTTGTTCATTAGTTTGTTTCTGAGATGTGAAAAACTGCGTTTGAGATTCAACTAGCTTCGACATCATATCTTCTAAATTTGGCTTATTATCATCGGTTTGTGATGGTTTATTTTGAAAAATAGGTCTTTGCTGGTTCTAAGTATTGTTAGATACTTGTTGATTGCTAGGACCTTGTTGGTTGTTGTATGGAACATTTTGATTATAATTCTGGTTTTGATTGTAGTTTGGTCTTGGCAGTTGATAATTATTCTGATAAATATTTCCAGGCCTTTGGTTTATGTATGAAACATTCTCTCTTTGTTCCATTGTTTGTTCAATACTGAGACAATCTTTTGTCAAATGTGGTCCTCCACACTGCTCACAACTAATTTGTATTGAGTGAATATCTTTAGTCATCTTTTCCATTCGTCTCTCAAAAGCATCTATCTTTGCAGACATGGAATCAAAGTCATGGCTAGAATCGGCTCTAGCCGCTTTAGATGATCTAACGATGTCTTTTTCTTGATGCCACTTATGTGAGTGGGAAGCAGTGTTATCAATAATTTTATAAGCTTCAGTTGCGGTTTTCTTCATAATGGAACCACCAGCTGCTATGTCGATGTCTTTTCGTGTAGTAATGTCGCATCCTTGGTAGAATATTTGTACTATTTGATAAGTGTCTAAACCATGTTGCGGACATCCTCTTAATAACTTTCCAAATCTTGTCCACGCCTCTTATAGTGTTTCATTTGGCTTTTTGTGTAAACGTAACAATTTCTCCTTGAAGTCTCACGGCTTTAGATGCCGGAAAGAATTGTTTAAGAAAATTTTCAACTAAAACATCCCATGTATCAATCTCCCCTTCAGGTAACCTCGGTGATAATTAAAATCCAAAATCATAAGTACAATTTAACCGAAATTGTACTCTACCACAAATCGACCAAAACTAGGTCCCAGCACAATTTTCGGATCTACCAAAAGCATCGTCCGAAATCTCACACCAAAACCTCCTCGTGCGGGAGTGTAACTCCCCCACTTGGAATTACGTTCCATAACCACAACTTGTACACCCGTACAATGCTACCAAAAGTAGACTTTACCAATAATTAGGTTCACACGACCCATCACCATATCTTGCTCCAACCTTGAGTATACTAAGGATCTTAACCTATCCTTAAACACTTCGAACGAAAAGTGTACCACAAATTACACAAACTATACTCTCGCAATCATCCAATTGCTTTAGTTTGTCAACTTTCACCCAATCACTCATGTACCTAAGGGTTTCACTCGGTACCCTAAGTACAATGTAACCGCAACATAATCGGAGTCGAACACCACGCTAGTAGGTATAAAAGAGGCACCTAATGTCGCGTCACGTAGACTCCTTTACCAACATTCATCGAGATCAACACTCGATTTCTCGGGTTTCATCCCACCCGTCGAACCTCATGGTCCATCAACTTCAACACCACGCGCTTAACAACCGAACACCAAAACCCATTTCCATGGCTTGGTAGAAACATTTCCCAAATACTAAGGAATGCTTGGTTGCACCAAGTCTTACGCCCTTCGCCCGACAATCAAACGTCACCATAGGGTACTTCCATTAGGAACGTCACCCATATTAATAACATGCATAACACAATGCATCTAATAAACTCAAACTCAATGGCACATAATAAATAATCAAAGGACATATTTATTAAAACGAAACGTACCTTAACGTCTCCTTGCCACACTCGTCCCCGCTAACTCGGGACATTCCGACTTACGATGTCCTTCTTCTTGGAAATGGAAGCACCCCATGCCATCACCCTTTGGTTGTAACATCCCGCGTTTTTCCGTTAAATTATTTTAACGCCCGTCTTTTTTTTTTTAAATAATACCTTTCGTTATTTAAATTCGTAGTTTCCGTTGACTAACGTTCATAATAATTCCGTCATTTAATTATAACACCTCTTGTTAACTTGCGTTTTAAAAATATTCGATCGGTTAAATCCCGCACCCGCTTCTAAACTCGAGGGACTAAAATTGACACGGGGCAAACTAGTTGACTAGGTCAACTAGTCCACCCCAATCACCACCATTCAATCACCTCCATCTCTCTCTCTTTCTCTCTAGCAAGAACACACACACAAACACCCAATTCAAACATTCATCATCTAAATTCGATCTAGGAGGCTTACAACAAAACAAATTACATATTTGGAATCCTCTCTTCATCCTCTACAATTTGATACCAACTTCATCTCATCTGGGTAACATTTCTAAAACACTAGATTTCTTTAAATTCGTGTTCTTGACTTATAAAGTTGTTAATTAGCGTCTATGGCTCATTGTGATGTCGTGTATGTAATTTGTATGCTCGATTCGTTGTTTTTGGTGTAACTAGTTCAATATGAAAAATTACTTGCTAAATCCTTGATTTTGGATGATCAAATGTTGTTAGATTGTTAAAGTGCATGTTTTAAAAGTGTTACTAGTATCATTAGCTTCGTTTTGATGTATAGGTTGATTAAGGAAACTCCAAGAACATGATTAATGATTTTGTGAACTTGGATTAGGGTTTGATGAGCTTTACATGAACTTTTGATGCGTCAAATGCTATGAGATATTGTTGTTAAGTGTTTTGTTGCAATGTGTGTTTGATTACCTTCGAAACGGCATAACATACATGTAAATTGGTTGCCCGAATCATAAAATGCGTTTTTGGAACTTGAACTTTGATTATGAATGTTTAATTGTGGTTTTTGGTTGTTATAAGTGGAAGTTTGATTGATGATATGTGTTTAGTTGTATTCCTCGTCAAAATACCTTTCCAACGATATATGATAGGCATTATAAGTGTTTGCGGGTCAATTGTTGTGTTAGAATTGATTTTGGCTCGTGCATACTTGGGAAAAACAGAAACAGACCTGCACAGATGGTGGCGCGGCGCGCCCCATCCCCGCGCGGCGCGCAGATGTGCCTGGTCAGATTCTGACCTCCTTGTCCCATTTCACGTGAAATGTTTGATGACCTACGGACCTCCGATTCACATGAAACTTGTTTTAATATACTTGTATATGAATAATTAGCATAGAAAATTTGTCCGGGACCCGACCCGAACGTGTTGACTTTTGTTGACTTTGACCGACCAAGTTTGACTTTTTGTCAAACTTAACCAAATACTTATGCAACCTTTCTAACATGATTATTTACTTGTAACTTGCATTAAACTTGACTAGTTGATTCACATGTTAATATAATCGAGTCGTAACGAGCCATAGGACTAATTGAACATCTTTGACCGTTTGTGTTTACCGTTATTGATATAACCTATATGTTTAGGTCAAGACTAGCCTTGTCTTTGCACGCGTTTACTTGTTGAAGTACTTTTATAACTCTCGCACTCAAGGTGAGATCATAGTCCCACTTTTACTCTTTTTGAACTTATATTTGGGATGAGAAAACATAAACGATTCTTTTGAACTAAGTGAACACAAGAACGGGAAAACAAACATTCTACATACGAGTTTAGAACAAAAATCCTCAATTCGATTATCATTAGTTACACTTACCGGGTGTAAGCGAGAACTTATGTTATATGGCCATATGGGTTTGACAAACCCTCATTCAAACGGTTCGCTACCGTTTACGAATGAAATATATTTTCGGGAACAGTGTTGTTCTAGCACTAATTGATGGGGTATTCAACGGACGGAACGTTAAGCTTTGATAATTGGGTGCTCGTGAATATTAACTTTTAGAATGTACTGCTATTATTTCAACTTTGCAAATCTTGTGGTTCGACTTACTTTACTTTTACTCACTTACTTACTTAAACCTATGATTTCACCAACGTTTTCGTTGACAGATTTCTATGTTTTTCTCAGGTCTTGCACGATATGTGATACATGCTTCCGCTCACTATTTGATACTTGCATCCGATGTCGAGTATACATGCATTTCATGGAGCGTCTTTTGACTTTACTTTAAACCGTGTCGCCTAGATTTCAATCGTACTTATAACGTTGTAACTTAACTTTTGGTTGAACAATTCTTGTAAACTTTGAAACAATCTTTATTTTGAAATGAAGGCGACATATTTTGGTCAAACGTTATCTTAAAGACTTATAATCAGGTAATGGGACCCACGTAGCCGACGCCGTCACTTGACGATTTTTCGGGGTCGCTACAAGTGGTATCAGAGCCTTGGTTGTAGGGATTTAGAGTTCATTTGTGTCCACCCCGAGTCATAGGGTACATAGGTGAATCTAGACTACAACCGGCATATAGACTGAAGTAGGAATTATTTGACTAATTGTGCATTTATACTCGAACTCTTCTATCATATCTAACTCGTATTCAATCTTGATCTTACGTTGATAAATTTTGTTGATGCGCCACCTTGACTTTATGAAGTAATGTTAAATGCACATGAGAATCAGGGTAATATAATTTCCGGGATTATATTACGGTGATTCACATGGACGTTCCGACATTATGACGTAAAGAATTTAAGGCGAGTCAAGGAAAAATTTCCTCTCTATCCTATTTCCATACTCCGGTTAGTATTGTTGAAAATACTAACCAACGATATTCTTGTCTCATGAAGGAACAATGGCTCACCAAGGTCAACACAATACTCCTCTCGAAACTCTAGAACAAGCTCTTCAACAAATGATAACCACCGCCGTGGGTACGGCCGTGGCCGATCACTTTTCTAACAACAACAATCATGGAGCCGGTAATTCAATCGAAGGTTGCTCCTACAAGAACTTCATGAAGTACAATCCTCCCACTTTCGATGGAACCGGAGGACCGGTTACTCTCACCCGATGGTTTGAACAAATGGAGACCGTTTTTAACACAAGCGGTTGTCGAGACCAAGATAAGGTCAAGTTTTCCACCCTCACCTTCACCGGCATTGCTCTCTCGTGGTGGAACACGTATGTACAATTGGTGGGAAGCGATGAAGCCCACACACTCTCTTGGACCGAATTAAGAGAAAGAATGATCACCGAATACTTCCCGCGCGACGAGACTCGAAGGCTCGAACAGGGTCTAAGGAATTTAAAAACGGTCGGAAATGACCTCGAAGCTTATAATCAACGGTTTACCGAACTAGTCTCGATGTGTCCAAATCTCATGACTCCCGAATCCCTAAGAGTCGAACTTTACATGGATGGCCTCCCTAAGAGCATTCAACACAAGGTAATGACATCTCAACCCACTAACCTACAAGAGGCTTTAACAATGGCCCGCCAAGCCTTAGAAACGGTGAATGAAATGGAAGCACCGGCACCAATGGTCGAGAACCAATCGAGCGGCAATAAAAGAACATGGGAAGCCTCTCAATCAAGCAACCACAACCACAACAACCTCTCCAAGAAGCCTTTCGCCTCCAACGACAAGAAAGGCTATACCGGAAAACTACCTTTTTGTAACGAATGCCACAAGCATCACTTTGAAGGATGTGGCAGGTTTCGCCACCGGCGCCAAGGACCCGTCGCTCGAAAGATGCCCAACGCACACAGAACGGGTGCTTGCTTCGAATGTGGCCAACCGGGTCATTTTAGGAATGTGTGCCCAAATAAGAAAATCAACCCCAACGCACGCCATTGAACTTTCAACATCGACACCTAGGATGCCCGAGACTACGATGGACTAGTCACGGGTACGTTCCTTCACAACAAACCGTATACTTCATACTTGTTCGATTCGATTACCGCTAGACGTTTTACAACCAATACTTTGACTTGTACTCATTACCTTCCATCTTTTCCCCTAGATATTATTTAGGCGATTTAAGCGACCAACGAAAAAATATTGTGTGCCTATAAATATTATCGGAGGATATACGTTAAGAAATTGAACTCGACATCAATAGAACTAAGGAACTCAAAACCTATTCATTAAGGAGATATTGTTGCCCTACATTTATGTATAGATTATTGTGAACTAAGAAATTTTCGGTTGAAAACCGATACCCTCCCCTTCGCATCCATGACCTCATGATTATTTGCATGAATCACGCATGTTCCAAATCAACCTCCGTTCCGGTTATCAATTGGGGGTTAAGGGAGACGATGTCTCCTAAGCCATTTTTTTCCGAACTCGCAACGTTAGTTGTAAATCTCTCTTAGTACCGTTTGATTTATTTAGGACTCCGTCCGTATTCATGAACCTCCTAAACCACGTATGCAACTTATCTAGACAAATCTGTTATCGTATTTATGGATGACATCTTAACTTATTTAAGTAAAGAAGGAAAACGAACAACATCACCATCTTACGCTCGAACTTTTGAGAAAAGAGCAACTCTATACCTAATTCTCCGAGTGAGAATTTCTGTTGAACGAAGTCCAATTTTCTAGACCATGATGTTAATGGTCAAGGCATTACAATCAATCTCGAAATCAAGCCACATGTAATCAGGAAACTCTACCAACTCGGACTTGTATTCGTAAAAATCTTAGATCTCGTCTGTTATTACCGAAGATTCATTTCTGACTTTTCTCGTGTTACACGACTTTTAAACTCGTTAACTCACTAAGGAAAACTCTAAACCTCTCCGTGTTCGAACCTTGAGCGTGATTCTTCACACCAACATTTCTAGTTAAAAATCGTATAGCAACAGATGGAACTCGAACATGGAAATATTTCTATTTGAACGCCGAAAGGCATACTCTCTCGACTCAATTTTACACGAAAAAAAAAAAAAAAAAAAAAAAAAAAAAACATAACTAAAATTCGTTATTTTACACGAAGAATTCGAATACTAAATTGTGGATCCGATCAATTTTCTCGTCATCCCGTACCACACTACCTACCCCTGTTATTTCACCGTCACCGTCTAATCTTACTGGAATTTAAGATAACACACAATCCAACGATACTTCACTCTTCTTTGACTTAACGCCCTTGTGTTTCTGATAATCGGTCAACTATTATTCAACCCCGAACTATACAACTACGTGTACTACCTCGTTTCTCTTTCAGACTTCAACTTTTGACAACTAGAGGCACGTTATGGCAACCTCGAGATGCAAGCTCATCCTATTCTAAGTCCTCATTTCACTCCTATCTTTATCGCTCACATTTCCGTTTAAAGAAATTCCTCATATTACCTAAGTATTCGCCACGAGGGTGAATAGTCCTAACGAACATTTTTCGAACCCTAACTAACTTGTTCAAACGTATCTTAAGAGATTCTATTCCAACACGGCGTATCTTTGTCAATTATTCCGTATCGAAATACTCGTTTCACTTCTAGTTTTACAAGAAACCTTGGAGACCCGTTTAGACATGAGTACCGCGTACCACCCACAAACCGACGAACCGAGCAAACGAACGATTTACGTCTTGGAAAGACATGTCACAAACTCGTATTGTCACCTTTAGTAGATCACTCTTACAACAGTAGATACCACTCGTGTGTTCACACGCACTTTCCGAAACCCTATATGACCGCTAATGTCATACCCTGTTCATTTAACCGAAGCATCAACCACCGAAATCTAAACTCCATCAAGAAACAACAATTTAGATCGTTCAAGTCCGAGAAGAGCTCGAGACGACCCGTAGTCGCCCAAAAGAGTTATACCAAACTTAGATGAAAACCTCACAAATCCCAGTGTGTAATCGCGTAATATTGAGAAAACGCACCTTGGAAAGGTGAAATCCATTTTAGGAAATCGAGAAGGGCTATATCTGCAATATTGAACCTTTTGAAACCTTGGGGCGTATTGGAACCGCTTCCTACCGTTTAGAACTTCCGACTCAATTAAGTTTCCGTTTACCTTACATTTCGTGTAACAAACATAGAGACGTGTCCTGCGGAACAGGAACGTGCAATTCTTCTAAATACACCAACTATTGAAGACAAACTTCTCTTCATAGGAAAACCAGTTGAAACCGGGGATCGTAAAAATCCAAATTCATGAGAACACTCAAGGACGTACCTTCACTTATTCATAGCATTGACATCTCCGGTCTCGAGTGAGAGGTATCGATTATTACTTCCAACTAAATTTCGGGACGAAATTTCTTTTGAGGTGTGGATAATGTAACATCCCGCGTTTTTCCGTTAAATTATTTTAACGCCCGTCTTTTTTTTTAAAATAATACCTTTCGTTATTTAAATTCGTAGTTTCCGTTGACTAACGTTCATAATAATTCCGTCATTTAATTATAACACCTCTCGTTAACTTGCGTTTTAAAAATATTCGATCGGTTAAATCCCGCACCCGCTTCTAAACTCGAGGGACTAAAATTGACACGGGGCAAACTAGTTGACTAGGTCAACTAGTCCACCCCAATCACCACCATTCAATCACCTCCATCTCTCTCTCTTTCTCTCTAGCAAGAACACACACACAAACACCCAATTCAAACATTCATCATCTAAATTCGATCTAGGAGGCTTACAACAAAACAAATTACATATTTGGAATCCTCTCTTCATCCTCTACAATTTGATACCAACTTCATCTCATCTGGGTAACATTTCTAAAACACTAGATTTCTTTAAATTCGTGTTCTTGACTTATAAAGTTGTTAATTAGCGTCTATGGCTCATTGTGATGTCGTGTATGTAATTTGTATGCTCGATTCGTTGTTTTTGGTGTAACTAGTTCAATATGAAAAATTACTTGCTAAATCCTTGATTTTGGATGATCAAATGTTGTTAGATTGTTAAAGTGCATGTTTTAAAAGTGTTACTAGTATCATTAGCTTCGTTTTGATGTATAGGTTGATTAAGGAAACTCCAAGAACATGATTAATGATTTTGTGAACTTGGATTAGGGTTTGATGAGCTTTACATGAACTTTTGATGCGTCAAATGCTATGAGATATTGTTGTTAAGTGTTTTGTTGCAATGTGTGTTTGATTACCTTCGAAACGGCATAACATACATGTAAATTGGTTGCCCGAATCATAAAATGCGTTTTTGGAACTTGAACTTTGATTATGAATGTTTAATTGTGGTTTTTGGTTATTATAAGTGGAAGTTTGATTGATGATATGTGTTTAGTTGTATTCCTCGTCAAAATACCTTTCCAACGATATATGATAGGCATTATAAGTGTTTGCGGGTCAATTGTTGTGTTAGAATTGATTTTGGCTCGTGCATACTTGGGAAAAACAGAAACAGACCTGCACAGATGGTGGCGCGGCGCGCCCCATCCCCGCGCGGCGCGCAGATGTGCCTGGTCAGATTCTGACCTCCTCGTCCCATTTCACGTGAAATGTTTGATGACCTACGGACCTCCGATTCACATGAAACTTGTTTTAATATACTTGTATATGAATAATTAGCATAGAAAATTTGTCCGGGACCCGACCCGAACGTGTTGACTTTTGTTGACTTTGACCGACCAAGTTTGACTTTTTGTCAAACTTAACCAAATACTTATGCAACCTTTCTAACATGATTATTTACTTGTAACTTGCATGAAACTTGACTAGTTGATTCACATGTTAATATAATCGAGTCGTAACGAGCCATAGGACTAATTGAACATCTTTGACCGTTTGTGTTTACCGTTATTGATATAACCTATATGTTTAGGTCAAGACTAGCCTTGTCTTTGCACGCGTTTACTTGTTGAAGTACTTTTATAACTCTCGCACTCAAGGTGAGATCATAGTCCCACTTTTACTCTTTTTGAACTTATATTTGGGATGAGAAAACATAAACGATTCTTTTGAACTAAGTGAACACAAGAACGGGAAAACAAACATTCTACATACGAGTTTAGAACAAAAATCCTCAATTCGATTATCATTAGTTACACTTGCCGGGTGTAAGCGAGAACTTATGTTATATGGCCATATGGGTTTGACAAACCCTCATTCAAACGGTTCGCTACCGTTTACGAATGAAATATATTTTCGGGAACAGTGTTGTTCTAGCACTAATTGATGGGGTATTCAACGGACGGAACGTTAAGCTTTGATAATTGGGTGCTCGTGAATATTAACTTTTAGAATGTACTGCTATTATTTCAACTTTGCAAATCTTGTGGTTCGACTTACTTTACTTTTACTCACTTACTTACTTAAACCTATGATTTCACCAACGTTTTCGTTGACAGATTTCTATGTTTTTCTCAGGTCTTGCACGATATGTGATACATGCTTCCGCTCACTATTTGATACTTGCATCCGATGTCGAGTATACATGCATTTCATGGAGCGTCTTTTGACTTTACTTTAAACCGTGTCGCCTAGATTTCAATCGTACTTATAACGTTGTAACTTAACTTTTGGTTGAACAATTCTTGTAAACTTTGAAACAATCTTTATTTTGAAATGAAGGCGACATATTTTGGTCAAACGTTATCTTAAAGACTTATAATCAGGTAATGGGACCCACGTAGCCGACGTCGTCACTTGACGATTTGTCGGGGTCGCTACATTGGTACCGAACATTCCCAAGACTTGTGACCCCTCACGCCACAATTGTAACACCTAGACGCACTAGAATCCGATATACCCGTCCGTGTACCATCCATGCTCACACTCGGACCCTTAGTCCTCTTACTCGGAGCACCATACGAAACAACCCTTCTCTCACATGAAGGTTCACCCTTCTTGGATCGCGAATACGACTCGAAACCTCTAGCCAAGTCGAATAATTCCGCAAACAATTTCGCTTGACCTCGACTAATTTTACTCTTCAAGTCATCATTCAAGGTCCGATAGAAATCCCCCATCAACAAACGATCATTCCCCAAATACTCCGGGCAAAAACGAGCCTTCGCCATAAAGGTCGTTTTGAGAGTATTCAAGTACATAGAACCCTGTTGCAAATTTCGCAACTCATTACGCATTTCCGATAAATTGGCTGAAGTCCGGAACTCCTCGAAGAATTCCTTCTTAAATTCGTCCCATGATAACGCCATAAACGTTTCGCCACCGACAAGATCAATCTTACCATCCAACCAATCCTTCGCCCTACCCCGCAACAAACTAGTAGCGAGTCTTGTCCTCTTCTCGGGAGGGCATTCAATAGTACGAAAACACCCTTCGACATCCGAGATCCAAGTTGTGCTTATCAAAGGATCCGGTTTTCCGTCATACATAGGGGGTTTAGTCCTCATGAATCTCTTAAGACAACGCTCCATTTCACCACTACATTGAAGTTCGAAATACTTCCTATCCATTTCTTCTCGAAACGCACTCATTTGCTCCACAACGGCGGCCGCAACTCTAGCGTTAAACTCCAAATCGTTCGTCTCGATCCCGTTTCCGGTTGCCATTCTAAGGAATGCAAAGCGATTAGATCACGAATGTAAAAAGCACACACACAATACCGCCCCCATTTTGCTAAACACTCTTCGTACATCACTTGCTAGACACGATTTGCACCCGTAATAAGGTTTGCAAGTCCTTATTACGCACACATGCCGTATCAACTCGTTAGTACAATGACCGCCTCGCTCGATGATATAAACGAATACAAAAAAAATTCTACGCGATATAAACACACGCGAGAATTATTATCACAACACAATAATATATTAATAATATCCGCATTACTAATATAAACGTTAGTCCACCTACAAACAAGACACTAACTACAACCTATTCTGACCCGTAATCCTACATGTCCCGCAACAATTAAGCACACACAAAAGTCTAAGTCTAGGCACCTATCTCAAGTCACCTAAATCCCTTAGACCATGCTCTGATACCACTTGTAACGACCCAACCCGTTAATCCTTCCAAAAACGTGCCATAAAAAAAATTTATGGGACAGTACTTCTGGACGGCGTCCAGATTTCTGGACGGCGTCCAGCTCTGAAGGACTGGACGGCGTCCAAGCCCTTTGGACGGCGTCCAAATGGTCTGCCAGATTCTGTTCAGTTTTACAATTACACGCGGGCGAACAACCCGCTTCCCCACACTTTTAAACCAAAACACTTTCACAATATGTTATAATAGTTAAACCTAAGAGTTTTCCACAATAAAACCGAGTTTTACAACACCGAGCCCACATCGACCCAAATTACCACAAAGTGACCATTTCGACCCAATTTAGTTTATACAAAACATAGACCGAGCATGGGATTGGGGATACGCTACCCAATCCTAATCATATCCAAAAGCAAGTCTTATAAAGCAAACTACGCAAGTTCACTAGTTCCCACGCTTACCCGAGCCACCGAATCCATGCAATCTATAAAAAATGTAAACAACGAGAGGGTAAGCTAACGCTTAATGAGTGAGAATATACTACTTACATATATATGCATAAAATGGACACGCTACACAAATAATCAAATACCGCATACCGGAGCATCCAAGCATAAAGGCAAGCTAGTCTAAGCATACCATACGATCACTAAGCAACAAGCTAAGATACAACGACAAATATAAGTTCACCAACGACGATGTGAACAACGCCAAATAGCTACACCCGGAGGGTTAGCTACATCACAACAATACATTAATATATATAACAAAATATGAACGTTCAAGGTTAACCCCTTAACCCAAATACCGAGAACCAAATACCACAATGAAGATTGGCCGAACTACACGAGCCTTAGTAAATCCGCATCCACACGAGACTACTATCTTCACTAGCACAACAACATCGAGGTTGGCCGAACTACATGAGCCTTAGTGAATCCGAACTACACGAGATCACTACCTCAATAAGATGACCGAACTACACGCGTCATCATGAGTCCGAACTACACGAGACTCACTTCCGATAAGATGACCGAACTACACGCGTCATCGTGAATCCGAACTACACGAGATTCACTTCTCCAATATCAAAACCCACGGTCACGGGATTATAAAATCCACCACATCGGGGTTATCCACATCACAACAACGTGTGATAACGTACACACAAAACGAGTACCTCGCCAAAGATGGTCAACCAAAACGCACAACCGTGCCAATTGGACCTATACACAAGTTCATCAAAACCACTTATATGTGAAGTGAGCTCTATAACCGAAAACCACTTCACCCGACCTGCTCCCATCCTACACATACATATGCACATAGGATATTAACACTCACCTTATCGCCTTGATGAATGCCACCGAATAATCCACAACTCGTCAATGGAAAGTACCTATTCCATTATCACAAAACACACAACACAATTAGGGTTGACTTACAAACCAACCCATTTGACACTTAGTGCAAATTCGACCCAAATGCACTTCCAAGCACAAAACGCGCCCAAACTAACCAATAATCACTAACACGAGTGAAAATGGTCCTAATACGCCAAACAAACTCAAACACAAGTGTTAAACACGTGTCTTACCCATTTTGACACCAAAACCCTAATTCGACCCATTTCAAAATTAGTCAACCAAATACACCCAAAAGTGTTCCAACACTTCCATAATCACTAAACCTAGTGATTAAACCCATTATCAAAGCCTAATCATGGCCAAAATGTCAACCAACCCAAAACCCGCCAAGTGACAAGAATAACTAGTCACCATAAACCCATTTCATCATCTAAGAGGGTTTTACAACAAACTAGCTCAAAACCCTAACTTGAATATCAAATCTAACAAATGAAATTCGGAGTTTGAGCTTACCAATACAACCACAACGTAGCCGTGAGCGAGATGAGCAACTTTAGAACCTGAGCTTTGGTGAGAAACCGACTCCTTCTTCTCCAAATCAAGCTCTCTCTCTAAACCCCTACTCTCTCTCTAAATATGGTTGAGAGTGTTTTGTTGGTGAAGATACGGTTGAATGAGCTCAACCTTTGCCTATTTGTGGCTTAAAACCGGCTACCAAGTGAAAAGACCAAAATACCCCTCTAAATATCTTAAAATCTCACAGCTGGCCCGACAGACCAACTGGACGGCGTCCCAAATATTGGACGGCGTCCAGCTCTTCTTTGCTGGACGGCGTCCCGATCAACTGAAATGGAAACAGGGTCTTACAACTCTCCCCCACTTAGACATGATCACGTCCTCGCGATCTGCGCCACTTAACCGAAAGAACCACACTCAACGGTCCTCAAACATAAGTCCCAATCCGACTTTCCTAGAAAATTCTTCCTAATGAATCGCCTTTAACAACCAAAATCGTCACACGCGATTTATCAAATCACAATCCGAGCACTAAACCTTGCTCAATCCCTCACATCGGGAAAAACTCACCCAATATCGAACTGAGATAGCAACCCCTAGCATACCATACCAAGTAACACCGTTAGTAACCACCGCTCATCAAAATAGAGTCAACCATCTAAACCGACGAAGACCAAACAAAAGCAAACCCTTACGGATAACACTTACCACTTAACATCCTTTGTAGTGCGCAACACGACCAATACGCAACTACCGTAACATCATAATCCAAGCTAAAACCGATTGCGCCCAACGACCATGGCAACGCAAATCCCAAGGTGTACAAAATCGACTATCGTCACACCCGTAACATCATGTGAGCGAAACACGGCTATCGCATTACTAATCATACAACACGGTCCTCACGACCCCACCATCGGTGTATAGAACAACCGATAGGTCACACAACATGGTCCTTACGACCCCACCATCGGTGTATAAAACAACCGATAGATCACACAACATGGTCCTTACGACCCCACCATCGGTGTATAAAACAACCGATAGATCACACAACATGGTCCTTACGACCCCACCATCGGTGTATAAAACAACCGATAGATCCCACAACATGGTCCTTGCGACCCCACCATCGGTGTATAAAACAACCGATAGATCACACATCAAACAACATGAAGGCTGGCCGAAAAATACACGCGCCTCAATGAATCCGCAACCACACGTGACCCACTACCTCCACCGCACAACAATCGGGATTGACCGAACTACACGCGCCTTAGTGAATCCGAACTACACGAGAGTCACTATCCCAATAGAATGACCACAACCACACGCGTCACTTGTGAATCCGAACTACACGAGACTCACTCCTCAATACAATGACCGAAACCGCACGAGTCATTTGTGAATCCGAACTACACACGACTCACTTACACAATACAATGACCGAAACCACACGAGTCATTTGTGAATCCGAACTACACGCGACTCACTTCTACAATAAGATGATCGAAACTACACGCGTCATCGTGAATCCGCAAACACACGCGATCCACTTCCAAATCTCAACACCGGATGAAGTCAGCGGACCCCGTCAACGGTCATGCTTCACCAATATCGCACCACTCCCATGATGAAGTCAGCGGACCCCGAAGGTCATGCTTCACCAATATAACACTACTCCCATGATGAAGTCAGCGGACCCCGAAGGTCATGCTTCACCAATATAACACTACTCCCATGATGAAGTCAGCGGACCCCGAAGGTCATGATTCAGCAATCAACGCCCTTTTGGCCTCGAACAACGAGTAGCGTAACATCGCGCTCTGCTACGCCATAGTGAATCCTAATGGATACCACTAACCATTCACACAATCGAGCAAGAACCACCTATATCAAACATAGGTATAAAACAATAATTTTCTAGAAGAGAATCCGACACACACATCCCTTAACCGAGGGATTTCACCTTGCTCGCCAAACACGTCCATTATCTCTTAACGAGATTTACCACATTACCACCTCGGTGATAATTAAAATCCAAAATCATAAGTACAATTTAACCGAAATTGTACTCTACCACAAATCGACCAAAACTAGGTCCCAGCACAATTTTCGGATCTACCAAAAGCATCGTCCGAAATCTCACACCAAAACCTCCTCGTGCGGGAGTGTAACTCCCCCATTTGGAATTACGTTCCATAACCACAACTTGTACACCCGTACAATGCTACCAAAAGTAGACTATAGCAATAATTGGGTTCACACGACCCATCACCATATCTTGCTCCAACCTTGAGTATACTAAGGATCTTAACCTATCCTTAAACACTTCGAACGAAAAGTGTACCACAAATTACACAAACTATACTCTCGCAATCATCCAATTGCTTTAGTTTGTCAACTTTCACCCAGTCACTCATGTACCTAAGGGTTTCACTCGGTACCCTAAGTACAATGTAACCGCAACATAATCGGAGTCGAACACCACACTAGTAGGTATAAAAGAGGCACCTAATGTCGCGTCACGTAGACTCCTTTACCAACATTCATCGAGATCAACACTCGATTTATCGGGTTTCATCCCACCCGTCGAACCTCATGGTCCGTCAACTTCAACACAAAAGCGAACACACCCTTAACAACCGAACACTAAAACCCATTTCCATGGCTTGGTAGAAACATTTCCCAAATACTAAGGAATGCTTGGTTGCACCAAGTCTTACGCCCTTCGCCCGACAATCAAACGTCACCATAGGGTACTTCCATTAGGAACGTCACCCATATTAATAACATGCACAACACAATGCATCTAATAAACTCAAACTCAACGGCACATAATAAATAATCAAAGGACATATTTATTAAAATGAAACGTACCTTAACGTCTCCTTGCCGCACCCGTCCCCGCTAACTCGGGACATTCCGACTTACGATGTCCTTCTTCTTGGCAATGGAAGCACACCATGCCATCACCCTTTGGTACCGAACATTCCCAAGACTGGTGACCCCTCACGCCACAATTGTAACACCTAGATGCACTAGAATCCGATATACCCGTCCGTGTACCATCCATGCTCACACTCGGACCCTTAGTCCTCTTACTCGGAGCACCATACAAAACAACCCTTCTCTCACATAAAGGTTCACCCTTCTTGGATCGCGAATACGACTCGAAACCTCTAGCCAAGTCGAATAATTCCGCAAACGATTTTGCTTGACCTCGACTAATTTTACTCTTCAAGTCATCATTCAAGGTCCGATAGAAATCCCCCATCAACAAACGATCATTCCCCAAATACTCCGGGCAAAAACGAGCCTTCGCCATAAAGGTCATTTTGAGAGTATTCAAGTCCATAGAACCCTGTTGCAAATTTCGCAACTCATTACGCATTTTCGATAAATCGGCTGAAGTCCGGAACTCCTCGAAGAATTCCTTCTTAAATTCGTCCCATGATAAGCCATAAACGTTTCACCACCGACAAGATCAATCTTACCATCCAACCAATCCTTCGCCCTACCCCGCAACAAACTAGTAGCGAGTCTTGTCCTCTTCTCGGGAGGGCATTCAATAGTACGAAAATACCCTTCGACATCCGAGATCCAAGTTGTGCTTATCAAAGGATCCGGTTTCCCGTCATACATAGGAGGTTTAGTCCTCATGAAGCTCTTAAGACAACGCTCCATTTCACCACTACATTGAAGTTCGGAATACTTCCTATCCATTTCTTCTCGAAACGCACTCATTTGCTCCGCAACGGCGGCCGCAACTCTAGCGGTAAACTCCAAATCGTTCGTCTCGATCCCGTTTCCAGTCGCCATTCTAAGGAATGCAAAGCGATTAGATCACAAACGTAAAAAGCACACACACAATACCGCCCCCATCTTGCTAAACACTCGTCGTACATCACTTGCTAGACACGATTTGCACCCGTAATAAGGTTTGAAAGTCCTTATTACGCACACACGCCGTATCAACTCGTTAGTACAACGACCGCCTCGCTCGATGATATAAACAAACACAAACAAAATTCTACGCGATATAAACACACGCGAGAATTATTATCACAACACAATAATATATTAATAATATCCGCATTACTAATATAAACGTTAGTCCACCTACAAACAAGGCACTAACTTTAACCAATTCTGACCCGTATTCCTACAAGTCCCGCAACAATTAAGCACACACAAAAGTCTAAGTCTAGGCACCTATCTCAAGTCACCTAAATCCCTTAGACCATGCTCTGATACCACTTGTAACGACCCAACCCGTTAATCCTTCCAAAAACGTGCCATAAAAAAAAAAATTGGGACAGTACTTCTGGTCGGCGTCCAGATTTCTGGACGGCGTCCAGCTCTGAAGGACTGGACGACGTCCAAGCCCTTTGGACGGCGTCCAAATGGTCTGCCAGATTCTGTTCAGTTTTACAATTACATGCGGGCGAAAAACCCGCTTCCAGACACTTTTAAACCAAAACACTTTCACAATATGTTATAATAGTTAAACCTAAGAGTTTTCCACAATAAAACCGAGTTTTACAACACCGGGCCCACATCGACCCAAATTACCACAAAGTGACCATTTCGACCCAATTTAGTTTATACAAAACATAGACCGAGCATGGGATTGGGGATACGCTACCCAATCCTAATCATATCCAAAAGCAAGTCTTCTAAAGCAAACTACGCAAGTTCACTAGTTCCCACGCTTACCCGAGCCACCGCATCCATGCAATCTATAAAAAATGTAAACAACGATAGGGTAAGCTAACGCTTAGTGAGTGAGAATATACTACATACATATATATGCATAAAATGGACATGCCACACAAATAATCAAATACCGCATACCGGAGCATCCAAGCATAAAGGCAAGCTAGTCTAAGCATACCATACGATCACTAAGCAACAAGCTAAGATAAAACGACAAATATAAGTTCACCAACGATGATGTGAACAACACCAAATAGCTACACCCGGTGGGTTAGCTACATCACACCAATACATTAATATATATAACAAAATATGAACGTTCAAGGTTAACCCCTTAACCCAAATACCGAGAACCAAATACCACAATGAAGATTGGCCGAACTACACGAGCCTTAGTAAATCCGCATCCACACGAGACTACTATCTTCACTAGCACAACAACATCAAGGTTGGCCGAACTACACGAGCCTTAGTGAATCCGAACTACACGAGATCACTATCTCAATAAGATGACCGAACTACACGCGTCATTATGAGTCCGAACTACACGAGACTCACTTCCGATGAGATGACCAAACTACACGCGTCATCGTGAATTCGAACTACACGAGATTCACTTCTCTAATATCAAAATCCACGGTCACGAGATTATAAAATCCACCACATCGGGGTTATCCACATCACAACAACGTGTGATAACGTACACACAAAACGAGTACCTCGCCAAAGATGGTCAACCAAAACGCACAACCGTGCCAATTGGACCTATACACAAGTCCATCAAAACCACCTATATGTGAAGTGAGCTCTATAATCGAGAACCACTTCACCCGACCCGCACCCATCCTACACATACATATGCACATAGGATATTAACACTCACCTTATCGCCTTGATGAATGTCACCAAATAATCCGCAACTCGTCAATGGAAAGTACCTATTCCATTATCACAAAACACACAACACAATTAGGGTTGACTTACAAACCAACCCATTTGACACTTAGTGCAAATTCGACCCAAATACACTTCCAAGCAAAAAACGCGCCCAAACTAACCAATAATCTCTAACACGAGTGAAAATGGTCCTAATACGCCAAACAAACCCAAACACAAGTGTTAAACACGTGTCTTACCCATTTTGACACCAAAACCCTAATTCGACCCATTTTAAAATTAGTCAACCAAATACACCCAAAAGTGTTCCAACACTTCCATAATCACTAAACCTTGTGATTAAACCCATTATCAAATCCTAATCATGGCCAAAACGTCAACCAACCTAAAACCCGCCAAGTGACAAGAATAACTAGTCACCATAAACCCATTTCATCATCTAAGAGGGTTTTACAACAAACTAGCTCAAAACCTTAACTTGAATATCAAATCTAACAAATGAAATTCGGAGTTTGAGCTTACCAATACAACCACAACGTAGCCGTGAGCGAGATGAGCAGCTTTAGAACCCGAGCTTTGGTGAGAAACCGACTCCTTCTTCTCCAAATCAAGCTCTCTCTCTCTAGACCCTTACTCTCTCTCTAAATATGGTTGAGAGTGTTTTGTTGGTGAAGATAAGGTTGAATGAGCTCAACCTTTGCCTATTTGTGGCTTAAAACTGGCCACCAAGTGAAAAGACCAACATACCCCTCTAAATATCTTAAAATTTCACAGCTGGCCCGACAGACCAACTGGACGGCGTCCCAAATATTAGCGGCGTCCAGCTCTTCTTTGCTGGACGGCGTCCCGAATCCTAGATGACGTCCCGATCAACTGAAATGGAAACAGGGTCTTACATAAAGGTATTAAAGCTTAAAAGGAATTCTATATCCAAAACGGCAATAACTTAAAAGGCACTAAAATTTATAAAATATTAAAGCGATAAGCGACGCCGTAGAATTCTAAAGCGTCTAAATCTTAATCTAAAGAAAAAACACTTAAGGGATTTTACAGCAAATCTTAGAATTCTAGAGATAAAAATAAACTACGGCAAAAACTAAGCTTAAAACTAGTTACGAACGATAAATACACAGTTACGTACTAAATAATAAAAAGATACAAAAATGATAAAATTACTAATTTTTATAAAAATATTATTTTATATTATTATTTTATAAAAGTATTAAGTTTATAATTTAGTAAAACTAATTAAAACTTAAAAATACAAATTTAATTAAAACTTAAACTAATTATTATTAAATTAAACCCTAACTATAATTAATTAATAATAATATTAATTAAACACAAACCCTAATCGATTCTGTACCAGGTCAGGCGTGTCAGAAGCTACCATGCAGTCGCATGGGTTTATGCCTTCACTCTCATGCGATCGCATGGAGTGCAGGTTCAGATCAGGTGCAGGTCGAAAAATTACAGGTTCAGTTTTCTTTTCTTTTCTTTTTTTTTTTTTACTTTTTACTTTATAATTTTACAAAATTTAAAATAAGTAATTAAAATACACTTATATTTTTAAGATCTAAAAAAAATACTTTTATACTTTATAAAATATATATTTTCGTTTTAAATTTTTTTATGTTTTAAATTTTTATTTTTAATATTTAAAACGTATTTTTATGACAATAAATTAAAACTTAATAATTTTTTTTTTTTAGAAATAGCGTTTCGCTTCGGCGTTAAGGTTCCCCGGCAGCGGCGCCAAAAATACTTGATGTTATGCGAGGTGTATACGAAATAGTTATATTTTTGTTACGAAATACTATTAAATACGATACAATTTTACACAAGTTATTTATTTATTTATAGAGTGGATATACCTAAACTTTACTACAACACTATAGGCAGTGTACTTAATCGTACAGTAGTGTAGTTTTTAGTAAGTCCGGTTCGTTCCGCAGGGAGCTAGCCAAGTTTATATATGTATATATATATATATATATATATATATATATATATATATATATATATATATATATATATATATATATATCCATATGTATGTCATCAAATAGTTTTTACAAGTTTTAACGTTCGTGAATCACCGGTCAACTTGGGTGGTCAATTGTATATATAAAACCAATTTCAATTAATCAAGTCTTAACAAGTTTGATTGCTTTTAATATTTTAAGTAGTAGTATTATTATAAAAGGGGTTTTTTACCGTTTAATGACCGGTTTGTCGATTTTAAAACTTAAGTCGCAATTAAACCTAATGTAAAATATTAAAATATAAATATAACTTAATTTAAAGCGTAAAGTAAATGACGATAAATAAAAATGCGATAATTGAAAGTACGATAATTAAAATGACGATAAATAAAATGACAATAAATAAAAGTGCGATGAAATATGAAATAAAGGAATTATGCTTATTTAAACTTCCGTAATCATGATGTTCGACGTGTTGATTTTAGTTTATTACCATGGGTTAGTTGTCCTTTGTCCTGAATTATTCGATATGTCCATCTGGTTTTTGTCCATAACAGTCCATTAGTCATAAATATAAAGTGCGAGTGTCCTCGTCAAATTATCCTTATATCCGAAGTCAAATATTCCAACTAATTGGGGATTTAAACTGTAACAAGGTCTTAATACTTTGTTTAATAATTACATCAGGATATCGACTGCGTGTAACCCAAGGTTTTAATACTTTGTTAACAATTACGCCAAGTGTCCTTGTACATAATCCACCCCTGTTTTAATGAGTCCATTGACTATTAATCCATTACCGTGTCCGGTCAAATGAACGATTATTAGTATTTATAAATATCCCGCCCATCGTGTCTTATCGAGTGTATATGGTTATTTATAGGTACGTCAAATTGTAAATCTCTATATTAAATTAATGAATTATGATTCAGTTAAACAAATATAAGGCCCATTAATAGTCCATAGTCCAATTTCCACAAATGTCGGTCTTTTGTTCAAACCCCAATTATGGTACAAAGCCCAATAACCCCGTCTTTAATATTTAGTCCAACATCATGATTACTTCGATTTAAATAAGCATAATAATAACTTAGCTACGAGACATTAATTTAAAAAGGTTGAACATAACTTACAATGAGTATTAATCGCGTAGTGTTACACGGACAGAATTTCGACTTACAAACTTAAAACATTCGCCACTATAACCTTATTATTATTAACTTAAAATTAAAATTAAATCTAAAATTCAAATATAAATATAAATATATATTGAGAGTGAGAGAGATTGAATATTGTGTAAATAAATCGGCCAGAATTCGTGAACTGTATAGGACTTGGCCTGCTACAGGAAGCCATGCCACCGCATGGTTTTTGTGTGTCCAGGCCATGCGATCGCATGGCCAGCTGGATCAGAGCACATTCTCTTTTTTGCTAGTTTGCCGACAGTTTTTAATATATAATATAATATATATATAATTTTAAGAATTATTTATATATTATATTATATTCATGTGTATAGTTGACTTGTCATTTTAGTTCCATTGTGTCGCGCGTTGATAGTTGGTTCATGTCCCGGTTCCGGATTTTCGAACGTCCTTGCGTACTATTTAATATCTTGTACTTTGCGTTTTGCGGCTCGCACTCTTGTAACTTTTATACGTTTCTTATCAATAAATTGAACTACTTGAATTGTATTTTTCACATTTTAGCTTTTTGGTCGTTTGCGTCTTCAAATCGTCGAATCAGTCTTTTGTCTTCACCTTTTAATATTTAAACGAATATCGCTTGTAAATAGAACAATTGTAACTAAAAGCTTGTCTTTCTTGAGGGATAATGCTATGAAATATATGTTCGTTTTTAGCATTATCAATAACCCACACATATATAAAGTTTAAGTACTCGTGTCAAGTAAGTAAAACATAAAAGGCGCATGTATTCTCAGTCCCAAAAATAGTTAAAGTAAAAAGGGAGCTATAACTCACAGTGAAAAATGCGGTAAAAGTCGATATGAAAAGTATGCAAGTAGTAAGTCGGTCCGAAAGTTCCTCAACCTAAGTCAAAGGTTACTAAGTCAGTATATTGTCCCAAAAGGTTTTAAAGTAAATAAATTAAGTCTTAAGTATCATCATCATCATCATCATCATCATTCGTAAAAGATAAAGTAAGTTTTCAACAAGAATAGAGATCGAAACAAAAGGCTGACTTCGTACAGCTGTTACGACCTCTATACAAACTGTGACGACCCAGAAATTTCTGACCAAATTTAAAATTAATCTTTAATGTTTCTGACACGATAAGCAAGTCTATAAATTTGAATCTCAAAATTTTTGAACTACTTTTATATATTCAATTACCCTTCGACTACTCCCGACGATTCACGAACAACCATTTATTAATGGACATGTGTATAAATATATATATATATATATATATATATATATATATACAATAAATTAGAATATTAATTTTTAGAATTAAATATATAAATAACATGCAACATGTATTTAAAACGTGTTTATGAATATTGAATGTATATATATAATTTCAAATGAATTAAGTAAACGATAGTAACATTTGATTATTGATTCGATTAATATTTAGTTAGGTTACTTAGAACATTTGAGAAGTTAAAATAAACGTTGGCGCATAAATGAATTATATCATATTAAGTTCTAGAGCGTAAACGTTAGGTGATATAATAATTTCTACTATTTAAACGATTTTAAATTATATATATTGAAATATAATTAGTTTTGAGAAACTAAACATTATATTATATTTCAATTATATATATACAAATTTATATTTCTAAATGAATATATATATATTATACAAAAATGATAAATATTAACCTAGTTATAAAACGTTTAGATTTTTAAATAATATTATTAAATATATATTAATAAACAACGAGAAGTTGATTTAAAGAAGCAAATGACCAAAACACTCGAACGTCCAGGATACACTTCGGGTAACATAGTTATTGATAATTTAAGTCTATATTTTGACAAAGGTATGAGTCACGAAACGTAAAGTACAAGTTTTCTAAGCGTACGAAAGGACGTTCGAAAATCCGGAACCGAGACATAAACCGAGTATCAATGTACGAGTCAACAGACCTAAAATTACTAGTCAACTATGTACATGAATATAATATAATATATATATATATAATTAATATAAATTATATATATATATATATATATATATATATATATATATATATATATATATAATATGTCGACAAACAAGAAAACAAAAAAATTGTGAGCTGGATTTTGGGGCCATGCGATCGCATGGGAAATAGGCAAAAAACCCATGCGATCGCATGGGGGTCAGGAATCAGAATTCTTCTATAAATAGCTCAGTTTTCTGTCGAATCCTTTACAATTCATTCTATTTCTTTCTCTCAATATTTATATTTTTTATTATTATTATTATTATTATTATTATTATTATTATTATTATTATTATAAATCTTATTATTATTATTATTAGTATTATTATACATAAAATACTACGACGAGGTCATGAGCAAGTTATTTTCAAAACAAGCTTTTCGAGCAGGATAGAGCTAAGGAAATTATGAGTTATAGCTAAGGAGGTGATGGGTATTATTCGGGGGTATTGCTCGTGAGGTCAAACTAGTGTTTATCATTTTCGTTGCGTCTACGTACATTCCTGCAATATTGAATCACAAAAATGATACGTGAGCATTCATATCTTACCTTTTATATATTAATAGTGTATCCATGTCTAGTGCTCGAGTATATATGTTTATACATGCTTGTATGCTAAATTTCGTCGTTAGATAGTTTTATGATGAATCACGAATTTAATACATATACTACTGATATAAGGTATATGTTATGCATGTTATTGGAAAGCTGGCGAAAAATTAATAACTTTTCATTTAGGAATCGCGTGATTTCGATGAACGAATTAAAAGTTATGGTCAACTGAATTATGATTGACGTTAATTGAAATTGCTTTTGAATTTACAATTTAAACAACTTATTTATAAGATTAATAAATTGGATTTTTGGATACTACTAGTAGAGTAAATGAATTCTTATATAAGACACGTCTCGTTTTGCTAAACAATTGTCAAAGTTGACTCTTTGAGATGACTTTTGTTAACTTTTGCATGTCGGTCTCGAGCATTAGGATTGTGATACACTATGACCTGACCTAGTTTGTTAGACATGTATTGACCAACATATGTTCTCTAGGTTGAGATCTACGGTTATTTTGCATTCCGAGTTTCGGTCACATTTCGGTTAATGACCTTATGTGCTGCTAAGGTGAGTTTCATATGCTCCCTTTTTAAATACTTTTGCAATATATATTTTTAGGCTGAGAATACATGCACTTTATTTTAAACGCACTGGATACAAGTACATACTAAATTCTACACCAAGTTTGAACCAAAAATCCCTTAGCTTTGGTAACTAGTAACTGCCGGTTATAAGAGCTGGTGGGCGCGAGTAGTTATATATGGATCCATAGGGCTTGACATCCCCGTCTGTTCCAGGTATAGAAACCCTAGCCTGAACTATAAAACAGACGTATGCTATTTGAGTTTAGTACACGTTGGATTGCGTGTATTGTACATGTTGGTTGCATGTATGTTAAAACAGGGGTACTTATTATAACGTTAAAGTTTAGTTACCAGGGTGCTCAATCTTGTATAATAATTTGATAAACGTTTCGGATGAAACAACTGAAATCTTGTGATCCACCTTTATATACAGATTATGCGCAACATTAAAACTATGAACTCACTAACCTTTGTGTTGACACTTTTAAGCGTGTTTATTCTCAGGTTTCTAGAAGTCTTCCGCTGTTTGCTTATACGTTATACATGCTATGTGCATGGAGTCATACATGCCTTATTCAAGAAAACTTTGCATTCACAAAATCATCACCATGTATCTTATTTTGACTGCATTTTCAACGAATGTAGTATTGTAAACTATTATATACGGTGATTGTCTGTACGTAGAAATCATCAGACGTCGAAAACCTTGGATTTATATATATTCATTTATGGTGTGCCTTTTCAAAAGAATGCAATGTTTACAAAACGTATCATATAGAGGTCAAAACCTCACTATGAAATCAATGAATGATGTATTCATTCAAATGGATTTGGACGGGTCATCACAGTTGGCATCAGAGCTTGAGGTCATAGGGAACTAGAATTTGCATTAGTGTGTTTAACTGGTAATTGTTAGGATGCATTAGTGAGCCTGGACTATGACCGTATCTGTTTTTACCGAGTTTTACTTATCATTTCTTGTCGAAAATTACATGCTTATCATTCTTAAGTTTAGACACGTTTCCTGCATTTATTGCATACATAGTGTACATACGAATTCATAACTTAGCATATATATTACTGTAAACTTTGCTTGACATCTTCCGAAAATTCCTCCGTGATTTATGGAATTTTGGTATTATATATACATATGTAAATTATGTATTGAAGAGTACCAATCTAAATTCTATAATCTATTTCATATCAAAAATCATCTCTCTAATTATACAAGATGGATCCCGTATCTAGTTCAAATTCCTTAAACTCCAACAGCTATTCTGATATGGATATTCACCTGAACTCCGAAGACAGTGTAACCGGAATGGATCAACCAATCAGCCATCACCTATTCTGGATGAATTGGGGATGGGTTCGTAGCCTACTTAGTCATTGGAGATAAGAAGAAGGTGATCCCTTCCATCCACCACATTCCTCTATTGGCGAAGAACCTGAATCACTTACCGGCGAACCTGTTCGTAATACCATTTTCTCTCTCATTTCCAGAGTATCTCGTCATGATTATATACTATCTCAAAATTCTGGACACAAAGGCGTAGTGATTTTCGGAAGGCTATAAATCCTAAACCGTATATCGGATTTAGGCGAGTCTTAAACGAAAAGTCATCTACTCGAACCGAACTATCTGAAAATCAACTTTCCAAAAGTCCTAGGTGTCTGATCAGACCCCGAAAAATAGTAAACAAGTGCTCCGGTGGGTTTTTTGGTGCTTGATGCTCATCACGGTTCTCATCCTTGATGCGTGTAAGCTTCAAGTGTACAACTCTTTGATATTTTAGCATCACTTTGACCAGGTTTCAATCATCAACACACAATGTCAAGACTAAGAAGTAATACAACTCACTCAAGAGTTTTAGATGGATGATGAACCATGGTTATATCATGTTCTTAGTCTTAACACAAATACAAGTTCTATTCAAGATTAAAGCTACAAACTTTGATTCAATCAAACAAGCAAGACATAAATTTGATCAATCAAAGTAATGGAACCCTAAGCTAGAGAGCTTGGATTCTTTAACAAATAATTATGAGATTTCAAAACTAGAAAGCTTGAATCTTTTATGTTCTTGAAGATTTTTAAAGCAAGAAGCTAGATCTTCAAGTTTCATGAAGATCATAAACACAAGTTTTGATCTTTTAGCAAAAACAAAGTGATCTTAAGCTATAAAGCTTAGATCCATCAAAGTAAAGAGATCATAATCTAGAAAACTTAGATCCAACAAAAGTAATGAAGATTCAAAGCTAGAAAGCTTGAATCTTTCATGTTCTTGAAGGATTCAAATCAAAGTTTGAATCTACAAGATATAACAAGATCAAAAAGCTAGAAAGCTTGATCTAAACATGATGATGATGTCGTGATTATGAGAAGAAGAAGAAGAAGAAGAAGAAAATTTAAAACTTACAATTATTAGTGTGAGAAAGACTAGAGAGAAAATTAGAGAGTAAGTGTGTGTAAAATGTGAATGAGATCAACTGTGAAATGGGTGAAATAAGCTTGGTATTTATAGTGGTGGTGAGGCCTCATGGCCGTGGGGTTTTGGGGGGGGGGGGGGGGGGGGGAGGGGGAGGGGGGACAAGGGGACAACTTTTTGCTTTTTGCTTGATGCTGGTCTAAAGGTGGTGCTTATTGTTGGGATTCCATGCAACATTTGTAATAATGATTAATAAAAATGCTAGTATGTTGGCTCATCTTAATGGTTTTTGTCCTACATCTTAATGGGTCATAAACTTATTAAAATTGGGCTAACTTAAGAGTCCATTAGCTAGAGTAGGGTGGACTTAAGTCCACTAAGGTAGAAAGTCCACTAAGACTAACTAGTGTGCATTAGTAAGTTACTAAACGTAATTAAGCAACCAATAAGCCAAGTAATTGTCATTAGAAAAAAACAATTAGTATTACGTAGTTATAATATTCCAATTATGACAAAAGTTAAACATGTACCAAAATGTCAAGTGACACTAACGGTCATAAAAGCATTCGAGGATCAAGTTAAGTAACTACATACTTAATAACACGTTCTAAAATATTAACGAAAGTAATCAACATGAAATAAGATCCCAGAATATAATCTAACACAGTACGCACAAATACGCAGTTTCGTGAAAATATAAAGCACAAATATAAGTCAAAAAAGTCGGGTCGTTACATCTCCAGTCCCCCAAGTTATAGGCTCTTTCTCTAAGTTGCTTGATGCATCTCATGGCATCGAGCGTCTAGAGGCATACAACCTCTTCAAAATGACAATGCCACAACTATGCATCCCATGCCACAGGACATTCGTGACTACTTGGATCCAGATGAGTTTGATAAGTTTCAAGCCACCACAGCTGAAGTGAAAAAGTTGAAGGTGCCATTCGTGGAGGCAATAGGCACTCAACCTGGTTTAAACTTGGATAGGGTTTTGAGCATGATCCCATAGTTTTTATAAATATTGTAAGGGATCATGGCACCATTTTTTGTAATGAACTATGAATTAAATGTAACTAGCTCGTATTTTCTTTTTTGCAAGAATCATTAATTTTGTAAATTTAAATAAGCAATCAGCATATCAAACATATGCGCTACCGTTGTCACGAAGGTGCAACAACCTCGATTTGTCACTCGAAATTTGTCATGTGTCATGACATGCATGTATATAGACAATGTAGGAATATGTGAGACGGGTACGAAAATCGGAGGCAATTCCGTTACGGTGCCTCGTTGCCCAGGCGGGAGGCGTCGTCTCTACCGTATGAAAGCTAGGTTACAATTCATCCAGGGTAGTTGTAAGTGAGAATGGACTTACTAATTCATCACCTAAGTGTAGCCATAAATAGTTACGCAATGCAATGGGAAAATGCATTGAAATAAAAGCAAAGCAACCAAACGAGTCTTATGGCATCGCGCTTATATAGTTGTGGTGATCAATCACAAACTAAAACATAAAACTGATTTAAAAATCTTAAACTTCAGTACGTTAAATGCAAATTTTCTTCAAATTGGTTGCGTGCCAAGTGCGCGACACAAATTTTCCATCATGCGTCTTTTGGTTATACGCTCCGCCTCCAAGGGCTTCAACCACTTCATATGGACCCTCCCAATTTGGTTCTAATTTGCCAATATTCTTAACTCGGCTTGCATTATTTTTTGCGCCAAATGAAAGCTTCGGGTCGAAACGGTCGAATACAAATGAGCCGGTTGTAGTACTTGGCGATTTTTTGTATTTTCGACGCTTCTCTGATGGCATACATCGTCCTTCTTTCCTCAAGTAAGTTCAAGTTTTCCTTCATAGATATCATATTTGACTCTTCATTAAAATTTGCAACACGTTGCGTTGGAACTGTTAATTCGGCCGGAATCACTGCTCTCGAGCCATAGACCACGCTAAAAGGTGTTTCTCTATTACTACCTCTTAACGTTGTACGAAATGCCCATAAGACCTTTTGTAAAGCGTCCACTCAGCCGGTATGATTCGTTCCTAGTCTTGCCTTAATCCCAGCAACAATATCCCTGTTGGTTACTTCCACTTGACCATTTGCTTGAGGATGTGCAACGGAGGTAAAACTTTGTATCACATTCAGTTCAGTACACCATGATCTAAACGGGTCACTTTCAAACTGCTTTCCGTTATCACTTACAATTTCATGAGGTACCCCGAAACGACACACGTTGTCTTCCCATACAAAATTCAAGATTTGCCTCCCCATGATAGTTTTGACGGGTTTAGCTTCGACCCGTTTGGTAAAAAAGTCTATAGCCACTATCAAATGTTTACTGTCGGGGAAAGGACCAACTATATCGATTGCCCATTTGTAAAACAGCCAAGCATGTGTGATAAGAATCGGCTCATGCGGTGGTGAGTGTATGAGCGGCGTGTGACGCTGACACGAGTTGCAACCCTTAACTATTTCGCTCATGTCTCGATACATAGAGGGCCGATAGTATCCTAAGTGCTTGATTTTTCCGACTTTAGTCCTGTATCCGGCGTGCATGCCACAAGATCCTTCGTGTACTTCCCTTATAACTGTTTCCACATCCTGTGGACCGACACAGCGCAGTAGCGGGCCCAAAAAAGATTTCTTATACAATACACCTTCCTTCATCATGTACATTGGGGCCTTCATTCTAATTTTTTAGCCGCTACGCTGTCTAGAGGTAGCGTAGTGTTCCTTAGATAAGCTACGATATGACTCATCCACGTCTTAGCCTCCTCGATGGTTGCCGCTACCTATACGGCTATACCACATCATTTTAGCTGCAATGACACAAAATAAAAATTGAGACGGAACAATGTTTCACCTGTATCACATCTGTGGATTTTTGGTCCAAGACTTCGACCCACACATCCTTAGCAAAACGTTTGAAGGTCAAGGACGCGAGCATGCTCAACACATCAACCTTTTTGTTCAGTGATCTCGGTACTTGAGAGATTGAGAACAATTCAAATCTGTTTGCCATTTCCTCCGTCAATTACAAATATTTCTGCATGGCAGGGTCTCTTGCTTCGAATGTACCATTCATTTGGTTCGTCACCAATTGTGAATCCACCGACAAACGCAGTGCTGTAATTTCCATTTTGAGAGCAATTCGCAACTCGGACAATAATGCTTCGTATTCTGATTCATTGTTCGAGACTGGAACCGCGAAACGTAGGGCATATGTATGCTCTTCTCCTTCTGGATCAATAAGTGTGAGACCTGCGTCGACTCCTTTATCACTAGATGCACCGCTGTGAAGAGTTCACACGTCACAGGACCAACATCTGCTTGATCGACTAGCGTCGGTGGGCAGCATTTATGAATTCGACATGGAAGTCCGCCATGACTTGGCCTTTAACAGCGTTTCGGGGAGCGTACTTGATCTCGTGTTCTCCACGTTCAATCGCCCACTTTACCAACCAACCAGAGATTTCCCGTTTGCTCAGTACCTGCATGACAATCTTTAGATAATCCTCCAACGCGATCATTGCTTCGATTTTCATGAACATGTTTTATAGGCGTGTCGGTCAGAACTAAAACAGGGTGCACTTGGAAATAACGTTTCAAACGCCGCGCTGTATGCACTAGAGCCAGAACTAGTTCCTCCATTGGGTTGTAATTTACTTCCCCATTATGCAATACTTTACTGATAAAATAGATCGACATTTTCCTTCCACCACACTCCGCAATCAATACCGAACTGATTGCTTCAGCTCCCGCTGTCAAGTATACTGTCATAGTTTCTCCTGAAAACTGAAACTTTTATTCAATTAATCAATACCCATAAGACATTACAAGGGTAGGAACGACATCACTACCGACATCGGGGCGGTTAGCGTTAGCAGCGTTCTTATAAGGGCTTTCATTTCTTGGAAGGCCTCCTCTGTCTGCGGCATCCAAACGAAATTCCTTCCTAATAGGTATGTCCATAACCACTAATAGATAAGCAGTGACCATTACCAACAATAATACATTTAGAGACATTTGAAGGATAATAAGTCGTGAAGTTACCGTGAGACCCTGCCATGTGTGATGTTGCTCCCGTATCAAGGTACTAGTTTGGGGGGGGGGGGGGGGGGGGGGGGGGGGGGGGGGGTTGAGCTCATGGTGTGCATTGCAACTTCAATATCAGTAGCAGTAGGGGAGGAAGATGATAGCATTAAGACAAAATATATACGTAATTTAGTTCGATATAATTATACAAATAAATAATTTGCAGATACCACAATGAGTCTTGCACCACTAAAAAATTACTAATTATATAATAATGATAACTTGCACATGGGTGATTGGTACGAGTACTAGAATTAAAAAGAGAATAAGACCTTGTCGTAGAATTTGACTGGTGGACGGTAAATTTCAAGGGTTCTTTTTTTTTTTGTGCGGTAAGGAAAAGAAAAAAAAGGAGGTGGGATCGTTAGTTTGAGGCTGATACCCAAAGAGTATATAATTCCTTGCCATTTTCATTAACAGTAAACATGTGTATATAATACAATGCATATCTCCTATTTGTGTTAACAATAATAAACTTTCTCCTATTTTAGAGAAAGACACGTACGATAACTATGACGATACTAATCGTAATATACAGCTCAACAACAACATTGATATATATATATATATATATATATATATATATATATATATATATATATATATATATATATCCTATATATAATTATTGACTTTTGGTGACCATTACTCCTTCATAGTTGAAGCTATCGCTTTGCGAATGTAGAGACTGGATCTAAATTCTTCAAATAATAACGGTGGTAATCCTTTGGTGGAGATGTCTGCGATTTGCAAGCGTGAACATGTAATATCCGGACTTGACCACGAGAGACTTTTTCTGGTACAAAATGTATATCCAGTTCGATGTGTTTGGTTATTTGGGGTTGTACTGAATTACCTGATAAATATATGGTACTGACATTGTCGTAGAGAATAGTTGTGGCTTCCATGATAGGATACATGAGTTCAAACAGCAGATTTCGTAAACAACATGATTCAACGACAACATTAGCAACTCCGCGATATTTGGCTTCGGTGCTTGATCTAGACACGGTTGGTTGTCGTGTTGACGACCAAGATATTAAGTTGTCGCCTAAATAAATACAATATCTCGATGTGGAACGGCGAGTGTCAGGACAACCCGCCCAATCTGCTTCGGTATACGACACATGTGAATGACAAGAATTCTTCGGGATAAACAAACTGAGAGAGATGGTGCCCCGTAGGTATCAAATAATGCGCCTGAGTGCAAGCATATGAGCATCATGTGGAGCAGGCATGTGTATGCAAACTTGCTGAACAACATACGGAATATCCGACCTTGTAAAAATAAGGTATTGAAGTGCTCCTGCTAGACTCCGAAAGTATGTGGGATCGGGGTATGCATTACCCAAGGTAGGCACTTTGTTTGCCATTTGTGTCAACGGGAGTTGCTACGGGGTTGTATGAAATCATACCTGTACGTTGAATAATATTTCTTGCATAGGTAAATTGATCTAGAAACAGTTCGTTCGTACAAAGTTTAACATATATACCTAAAAATGAACTCAAAGGACCTAAATCTTTCATGGAAAATTCGCTTGCTAACTTAGCCATTAGGTAATCACGCAATGTATCCGATGAGGTGTCTAAAACAATGTCGTCGACATATGATAATTAATAAGCAACGTGCGTGCCATGGTGATAAACAAAAAGCGAATGGTCACACTTGCTATGCGTGAACCCAATGGTGAATACATAATCAGCAAAGCGTTGGTACCACGCGCATGGTGCTTGTTTCAAACCATAGAGGCAACGTTTGAGCAATCATACGTGATTTGGGCGAGTGCGATCTTTGAAACTTGTAGGTTGGTGCATATATTCCGTTTCATTAAGATTGCCATGTAAAAAAATATTTTTGACATCGAGTTGATGATTGGTCCAAGAGTTAGAGATGGTAATGCTAAGGACTGTCTGGATGATAACAGGTTTAACAACCGGAATAAAAGTTTCGTGACATTCGATACCGAGCTGTTGAGCTTGCCCATCTCCAACAAGTCGAGCTTTATACTGCTCGAAAGTACCATCGAACTTTATCTTGTGACGAGATATCCACATGGACCTAATAACATGCATATGTGACTTACGATATAAGCACACAATGTTCATACATACAAAAAAAATTCCGAATTATGTAAAATATTAATGCTTGTGAATACATTAAGTGGTGAATATCAAAAACTATTACTAAGACAAATGTAACTTCTAACCGTAACCCATGCACAACTGAGGAACTTGGCGACAAGACCAATGTAATAACTTTCTTTCTTTTTTGAGTAGGTGATAATTTGGAGGGTAGGACGAAATGTGTCATACCCCCAAAAAGAGCCGGGGAAATATGACTTCACAATATCACAACACAAGTATGTATAAACGAGAACGACTCTATATGAGACGCTTTATTTGATAATCAATGTATTAAAGCAGCGGTAAGTATTAAGTCATTACAATTGTATACTATAATGTTCTAATGCAATAATATGAATGTATATATGCGGACTCCAAAAGCAGCAAAGTCCAAATAGCAAATAATCTTTAGCAATCTTCACCTGACACAAAACATGCTTAAAGAGTCAACCAAAAAGGTTGAGTGAACAACATAGGTTTAATAGTTATAACAAGTTTTAGACCCCAAGATTTAAGTAAGCGGTTTAATCAGTTCGGAAGTAGTGCTGGTGTATATGATATCGATACTAACCATTAGTTACCCTAAACACATCACGTTCGTGTCGTTCATCGTTATTATGTATCAATTGACCAGAGGTCATCCGGATAGAGACGTCACCCTCAATAGTGCTATCACAATAACTAAGCTTGCCTTTATACGTAGCAATTAACGATATCATGGTAGGGATTAAGCATGAATCAAAGCATGTTAGCAACAGTTTGAACTAATCAAAATAAAGTTTGAGTACTTGCGTCTAAGCGTAAAACAGTTTAAAAGCAAGCATGTGTCTCACCCCAAAATTTAAAATAAGTATATAAAGATAGTTAAAAAGTGGGGCTATGAAGTTCACCTTAATAGCAAGCAAGCAAATCCACGCAAATAGTAAGAATGGAGTGTGTAAGCGGAGATCTCAACCTAGAGATGTAATGTTCGATTAGGTAATGTCTAATAGACATAAAGTTGGTTTATTAATATAGCAAACTATATTAACAGTGACGGTTTTCGAGAAAAGTTGTATGATAATATACTTAGTGTTATTAAGTGTTACTATTTAATTAGGTGTATAGGTTATACTAGTTATAGTATTATTAATCTTTAATTATTCAACTATTGAGTAAGTTATCATTATATGTTATGTATATAATTATATCTATGTGATACATACATATATTCTTTATTATTATCATACATGTATGTATTTATAACTATATGATATGTATATATATTTAGTAGGTGTATATGTTACATATATATAAGTGTAGGATGGTACATATACTTATTACTTCTTATTATTATTATTATTAGGTTTACTATCTTATTAACCTACATAATGAACATTCATACATACATTCACACGTACATATACATACTTATATACACATACATATACACGTATGCATATATTTACATATACACACACACATATACATACAGTGTATACATGCACACATGTACGTATGCATGCATGCATGCACGTACACCATGATCATAACCTAAATCTTAATCACAATCTTTATAATTTGACATAAAATCATAAGTTTGTAACTTAATAACTAGTGTCTTTCTAGCCAATTCATAATCTTTATCTACCTTTACTAACTAATTCATAACTCTTCACATAAAATCATAACTTTTCTTCACAATTAATAGTTACATTCATTAACCCTAATCATCATCACCATAATCATACATGTTATTACTTTTTAATCACCCTTTAAAATATACTTTTACCTTATTACTCCACATAAATCATAATCATATTCCTATCATTATCGTCATAACTTTTAACATAACCTAAATACTTTTATGATCATACTTCACATTCAAAATCTTTATTCACTTACAAGTTACCTCATAAAATCATAACTAATTATAATACTTGATCATAATCTTATCATTATTCATTATAGGTTACATCTAAACTCAACATAAAATCATAGACTTTTATCTTTCATCCTTGATTCACTTACATAAATTATAAATTTACTAATTGTTCATAACCTTCACTTTTTATTAAGCATAATACTTTATCAAGTTCATACATAATAACTTTTAATATGATACTTTTAACTTGGTTTATAACTATGAACATTGTTCATTATAACTATCCTTACAACATCAAATTTTTTTTTTCATTACTTAATCTTAACACTTATAACAATAAACTTAAAAGAATTAATGTAGGATTGAACCATGGTATATTAGGTATACCTTAAGCTAGAGATCGAGAATGGAAGCTGATTGGGATGCGAAAACAGACAGGAAACAACAGCAGCAACAATCGACCCAAATTAAGGTCTTTTGGGTCTGAATGATCACGACAGAAACAACAGAAACTTGGACTGATTTTGATCACGATTAGCAGCAACAGAAACAGAAAATAAACACAGCAACAAGCAGAACAATAAGTGATCTTGGGTCTGTAAAAGATATCGAATAACTCAGCATAAACAGAAGGAACTTACTTGAGTTTTTCCTTGGCTGTTTGGTTCGACAGAAGACAGGAGATATACAGTAGGTTTCTTGGCGAATTTGGACAGGCTGGATGAATGGCTTTTAATCGTTGATGGAGGGTTTAATGGGAAGGGTTTTGATGAGAGTTTTAAATCAACTGAAAGCAGGCTGTGTTGCAGGTTATTAGCCGACAGAAAATTGAGGGAAATAGCAGGGAATAGTCGACAATATTTAGAGGGAAAGCAGGTAAATCAGTCGACAGAATTGCAGGTTTAATTGTGGTGATAAATCTGGAAATTCACGAGGTTTATATAGGACTTGTAGGTTTCCTAATAACATTAGACTACTTGGAGAACAAGAACACTAATTATGGTTAAACAAGGATTGTGAAAACTTGGTGACTAAGTAAATTATTTGCTGCATACACCAGCCGATTTGTTTTCTATTATTTCATGTATTTACATATTATTTTTTTTTATACGGCTCTTATGTATTTATTTACATATTTTATATATTTTATTATTATTATTATTATTATTATTATTATTATTATTATTATTATTATTATTATTATTATTATTATTATTATTATAATTACTAGGGTTACATTTATTTAAATTACATTTTATTTATATATTTGTCCCTAACTTTTATTAATTTTATCTAGTTCCAATTAGTTTACATAACTTCTTATTTGTTTAAATCTTATTAATATTGTCACATTTTAATTTATTACTTATATTATTTATTTAGTATTAGGGTTAGGATTAATATTCAATATTAAATGCTATTAGGGTTTCGTATTTAATGTATAGGGTTAAGTTTAGGATTTTTATATATTATTAGGGTTTTAACAATACTTACGAACATTTAATGAAAGCATAAATGTTCGTTTGTCGAAATGGATAACAACCCTAATGATGATGCACAGAATATGACGTTGAACCCTAAGGACAACTTGGTAAATTCATAAGGGAAAAGTGAGGGTTGTTATAGTACCTCCCCGTTAATTTAAACTTCGTCCCGAAGTTTCAGTAGGACTTCTCGGATGCATCAACATTTGAGAATAGATGGGGATATTTTGGCTTCATTCGGTCTTCACGTTCCCAGATATACTCGGGGCTTCTACGTGAATTCCAACGGATCTTAACAACAAGAATATAGTTTTGTTTCAAACGTTTAACCTCACGATCCATAACTTCTATAGGTTTTTCGATGAAGTGAAATTAATGCGAAAATCATTCAAGGGAATAACGAGTATGTTGTCAACAAGACACTTTTTAAGATTCGAGATGGGAAATGGATGAACTTTAATTAACAGGAAGTATGGACTATAAATTACCATTCAGTAAACATTTTGTTAAAGCAAAGTTTACACCTAATTACAGTGGGGATCTATTTGAGTGAGAGCTGATGTTGCATGAAGTTTTAGCTAAAAGAGCCTAGGTGATTAGAATATCTAGTCTTATGGACTTCCTCCATGACTAGTTCTTGAAAATTTCTGATTAATGGTGATTTTTATAGGATCAACATGTATTCCTTCACTATTAACTACATGTCCAAGGAATTGTACGATTCGTAGCCAAAGTTCACACTTGGAAAAACTTGGCATATAGTTGTTCCTTCTTTAAGAGCTCTAGAATCAATTGCAGATGTTGCTCATGCTCTTTCTCGCTCTTGGAATTGATTAAGATGTCATCAATGAAAACAGTTACGAATTTATCATGATAAGGTTTGCATACACGGTTCATAAGATCCATGAATACAGCAGGAGCATGGGTTAAGCCAAAAGACATGACAAGAAACTTATAGTGTCTATAACGAGTTAGGAAAGTAGTCTTAGAAACATTGGTTTCCTTGACTCTCAATTAATGATAACCCGACCTAAGATCAATTTTCGAATAGATACTTGACCCTTGCAGTTGGTCAAACAGGTCATAAATAAGCGGGAATGGATAACGATTCTTGATGGTTAGCTTGTTGAGTTCTCGGCAATTAATACACATTCTCGACGTGCCACCTTTCTTAATGAAAAGAACGGGTACTCCTCATGGAGGCAAGCTAAGATGAATGAAACCCTTTTCAAAAACTTATTGGAGTTGATTGAATGTTTCCTTCATTTCGAATGGATCTAAGCGGTATGGAACCTATGCAATAGGTACAGCTTCGGGCGTGGATAATTGATAAGTAAAAGATATATAATATCTAGGGTTGATATTTTTAGTTGACAATATAGTGATAAGGAGTATGTAATGGTACACAATGGTCCTAAGGTTGATCAAATCTTATTCCCATCATGATCCATTAGGATTTCTGTATGACTTATCATAATATAATGACGTTGATCAAGTGTCATTATGTTATTCTAAATTATACTTTTATCACTCCATAAGGTTACTACTATGTCATCCACTCAATATTCATCTTCATCGAGGTGAATGGAAAATGAAAGAAAAGAAAATAACATCATCCATTAAAAGAAAATAACTAGAGTATTACAGAAACTTAACGAAATCTTTCAAACTATAGAAGTACTAAACGGTAACACAAAGAATACTATGAAAATTTAATTGACTCTTGTAGTTGTCAAAAACTCTTCATTGTGCCTCTTCCCCTTCTTCCTCATTGCCCCGAGCTTCCTCGGCAGTCATCCCAAACGCTCGACCTTTAGCATTTCCTGTGTTATCCTTTTTCTTTGGACACTGGTTGCGATAATGCCCTTTTTCTCCATAGTCATAGCATGTAGGAACGACTGCGTTGGCTTTTCTTGCAGGTGTATTGGTCGAAGGAACTGCAACCCTACAAGTCTTGGCTATATGACCAATCTTCTTACACTTAGTGCACTCAGCCTTGCACCACCCAGAATGGTGTTTCTCACAGGGATTACAATAAGGTTGGTTCCCTAAATAACCTCCTCTTGAATTTTCAGCAACCTTCTTATTCGAACCAAGGTTTGATTCCTGAGTAGGCTCATTCTTCCTTTTGCATTCACTAGTCTTAGCCCTGGCTTGTTTATTAGCCGCGGCCTTTCTCCTCTTAGCCATCATCAAGTTTTGAGACATAAGTATCACTGCATCTAAAGTCTCCTTACTAGCAGCAATTACGTTTTCTTGAATCTCATCAGGAAGATCTTCTATGTATCGCTCGATCTTTTTTTGTTCAGTTGGTACCATATCCGGGCACAGAGTAACCAACTCTATAAACCTGTTGGTATAAGCTTCAATGTTAGTACCAATGACCTTCAATTCCCAAAACTCAACCTCTAGCTTTTGAATTTGGTTCCTTGGGCAAAACTTATCCGTCATCATTCTTTTCACAACAGCCCATGGAATAGCATTAGCAGCATCTAGCCCTATAGTTTGGGTATAAGCATTCCACCAAGTCAAAGCAAGACCACTTAGTGTATGAGTGGCATACTTCACTCGGTCGACCTCCGCGCAGTTACAAATGCGAAAGATTGATTCGAGTTTTTCGAACCAACGAGTTAGCTCAACTGCTTCCTCATTCCCATTGAAGGATGGAGGCTTACAGTTCATAAACTCCTTGTAGGTGCATGATGTAGGTGGGTTTCCTTGGTTGTTTCCTTGATTATTGTTGCCTTGGGCGGCAGCAAGCAGTTATTGAAATTGTTCAGGAGTCAAAGTAACATTGGGAAGAGCGTTAGCACCGCGAGTTGTCATTGATCTTCAATACACAAAAAATAGTATTAGTTGAAGAGTTTATGGTGCACTAGGTAGCAACACCAATGGATAAGAAAAGGTAATATGGGTTAGTTAGTGATAATGATGGTGAAACAAGCGAGTAATTGGGCGTGCGGGTAGATCCTTTAGTGTCGAATCCTTCGGTGTCCAATACGATGACTGGGTGATGACAAGGCATCCTAAAGAAGGAGTACTAACTAGATTCTAAGGCACGGTATGATGGCAAAGATATAAGGAGAGCATAGTAAGGCAAGCATAGATATGAGGATTACACTTCAAACTAAGGCAGGAAAGGTTATAGTCCTATAGATTGCTAAGGCACCTAACTAACACATAAGGCACACATATTATGCAATCCTAGTTCTCTATAACAACCTGCTCTGATACCACTCTGTCATACCCCCAAAAAGGGCCGGGGAAATATGACTTCACAATATCACAACACAAGTATGTATAAACGAGAACGACTCTATATGAGACGCTTTATTTGATAATCAATGTATTAAAGCAGCGGTAAGTATTAAGTCATTACAATTGTATACTATAATGTTCTAATGCAATAATATGAATGTATATATGCGGACTCCAAAAGCAGCAAAGTCCAAATAGCAAATAATCTTTAGCAATCTTCACCTGACACAAAACATGCTTAAAGAGTCAACCAAAAAGGTTGAGTGAACAACATAGGTTTAATAGTTATAACAAGTTTTAGACCCCAAGATTTAAGTAAGCGGTTTAATCAGTTCGAAAGTAGTGCTGGTGTATATGATATCGATACTAACCATTAGTTACCCTAAACACATCACGTTCGTGTCGTTCATCATTATTATGTATCAATTGACCAGCGGTCATCCGGATAGAGACGTCACCCTCAATAGCGCTATCACAATAACTAAGCTTGCCTTTATACGTAGCAATTAACGATATCATGGTAGGGATTAAGCATGAATCAAAGCATGTTAGCAACAGTTTGAACTAATCAAAATAAAGTTTGAGTACTTGCGTCTAAGCGTAAAACAGTTTAAAAGCAAGCATGTGTCTCACCCCAAAATTTAAAATAAGTATATAAAGATAGTTAAAAAGTGGGGCTATGAAGTTCACCTTAATAGCAAGCAAGCAAATCCACGCAAATAGTAAGAATGGAGTGTGTAAGCGAAGATCTCAACCTAGAGATGTAATGTTCGATTAGGTAATGTCTAATAGACATAAAGTTGGTTTATTAATATAGCAAACTATATTAACAGTGACGGTTTTCGAGAAAAGTTGTATGATAATATACTTAGTGTTATTAAGTGTTACTATTTAATTAGGTGTATAGGTTATACTAGTTATAGTATTATTAATCTTTAATTATTCAACTATTGAGTAAGTTATCATTATATGCTATGTATATAATTATATCTATGTGATACATACATATATTCTTTATTATTATCATACATGTATGTATTTATAACTATATGATATGTATATATATTTAGTAGGTGTATATGTTACATATATATAAGTGTAGGATGGTACATATACTTATTACTTATTATTATTATTATTATTATTATTATTATTATTATTATTATTATTATTATTATTATTATTATTATTATTATTATTATTATTATTATTATTATTATTATTATTATTATTAGGTTTACTATCTTATTAACCTACATAATGAACATTCATACATACATTCACACGTACATATACATACTTATATACACATACATATACACGTATGCATATATTTACATATACACACACACATATACATACAGTGTATACATGCACACACGTACGTATGCATGCATGCATGCACGTACACCATGATCATAACCTAAATCTTAATCACAATCTTTATAATTTGACATAAAATCATAAGTTTGTAACTTAATAACTAGTGTCTTTCTAGCCAATTCATAATCTTTATCTACCTTTACTAACTAATTCATAACTCTTCACATTAAATCATAACTTTTCTTCACAATTAATAGTTACATTCATTAACCCTAATCATAATCACCATAATCATACATGTTATTACTTTTTAATCACCCTTTAAAATATACTTTTACCTTATTACTCCACATAAATCATAATCATATTCCTATCATTATCGTCATAACTTTTAACATAACCTAAATACTTTTATGATCATACTTCACATTCAAAATCTTTATTCACTTACAAGTTACCTCATAAAATCATAACTAATTATAATACTTGATCATAATCTTATCATTATTCATTATAGGTTACATCTAAACTCAACATAAAATCATAGACTTTTATCTTTCATCCTTGATTCACTTACATAAATTATAAATTTACTAATTGTTCATAACCTTCACTTTTTATTAAGCATAATACTTTATCAAGTTCATACATAATAACTTTTAATATGATACTTTTAACTTGGTTTATAACTATTAACATTGTTCATTATAACTATCCTTACAACATCAATTTTTTTTTTTCATTACTTAATCTTAACACTTATAACAATAAACTTAAAAGAATTAATGTAGGATTGAACCATGGTATATTAGGTATACCTTAAGCTAGAGATCGAGAATGGAAGCTGATTGGGATGCGAAAACAGACAGGAAACAACAGCAGCAACAATCGACCCAAATTAAGGTCTTTTGGGTCTGAATGATCACGACAGAAACAACAGAAACTTGGACTGATTTTGATCACGATTAGCAGCAACAGAAACAGAAAATAAACACAGCAACAAGCAGAACAATAAGTGATCTTGGGTCTGTAAAAGATATCGAATAACTCAGCATAAACAGAAGGAACTTACTTGAGTTTTTCCTTGGCTGTTTGGTTCGACAGAAGACAGGAGATATACAGCAGGTTTCTTGGCGAATTTGGACAGGCTGGATGAATGGCTTTTAATCGTTGATGGAGGGTTTAATGGGAAGGGTTTTGATGAGAGTTTTAAATCGACTGAAAGAAGGCTGTGTTGCAGGTTATTAGCCGACAGAAAATTGAGGGAAATAGCAGGGAATAGTCGAAAATATTTAGAGGGAAAGCAGGTAAATCAGTCGACAGAATTGCAGGTTTAATTGTGGTGATAAATCTGGAAATTCACGAGGTTTATATAGGACTTGTAGGTTTCCTAATAACATTAGACTACTTGGAGAACAAGAACACTAATTATGGTTAAACAAGGATTGTGAAAACTTGGTGACTAAGTAAATTATTTGCTGCATACACCAGCCGATTTGTTTTCTATTATTTCATGTATTTATATATTATTATTTTTTTTACGGCTCTTATGTATTTATTTACATATTTTATATTTTATTATTATTATTATTATTATTATTATTATTATTATTATAATTACTAGGGTTACATTTATTTAAATTACATTTTATTTATATATTTGTCCCTAACTTTTATTAATTTTATCTAGTTCCAATTAGTTTACATAACTTCTTATTTGTTTAAATCTTATTAATATTGTCACATTTTAATTTATTACTTATATTATTTATTTAGTATTAGGGTTAGGATTAATATTCAATATTAAATGCTATTAGGGTTTCGTATTTAATGTATAGGGTTAAGTTTAGGATTTTTATATATTATTAGGGTTTTAACAATACTTACGATCATTTAATGAAAGCGTAAATGTTCGTTTGTCGAAATGGATAACAACCCTAATGATGATGCACAGAATATGACGTTGAACCCTAAGGACAACTTGGTAAATTCATAAGGGAAAAGTGAGGGTTGTTATAAGCTGGGTAGCATGTCAAAGTGGGAAACTCTTATATGGGTCAGGCTGTGTTTGTTAGAAATAAACAAACAAATAAAGACAAAGTAAAAGGAATATTACCTTGAAAGGTATTTGAACTTTTGGATGTTATATTCATTACTTCCAACTATAGAAGATCACATGACACTAACAAATGTGTCCAAAGTCTCAACGGATACAAGCATACAAACGGCTACCTTTCAACATCATCATACCATAAATATTAGAGTGGTTTTAAAAGTATATTGGAGCCATACTCTAAGTAGAATTAGTTGTTAGCCTTTGATTGTATAATTACTCACTTTGTCAATTGTAAAAGCAAGAAAACAAGTCACAATGTAACCTTTCATTATTTGATCAATTCAAGTATCAATTCAGTTTAATACAAACCGATCAATACTGATCGATCAACTTATTATTTATTTCATATGTTAACATCAAATACTTCCGCATATCAATTCTTAACATGGTATTAGAGCTTACGGTGTCGATCTTGGATCAAGACACTCATTTTTAGCTTCAATCATCTACCTCAAATCTGAGCTGCCATGTCAACCGACAGTATCTCAGATAACACAGTTTCAAAACCTAACCAAATTCAGGTAAACGGAAGAGCCGAAAGGTTTGTTGATCCAAGAATCAAAGTAATCACCTTTCAAGGCTTACTTCACTTACCATGATTTGTGTCACCATGTCCAAAGACAGTAGCACAAATCAAACATCATAAAATACCAGAGGTAACCATGATCAAACTGCTCAACCGAGCAAATTACCAATTACCTCAATAATCTGATTGTTCAGTGCCAAATGAGTCAAATAAATGACTATCACAAGAGGGGGCAATTGAGAACTCAAGATTATCAGAAAGCAAGCTGCCATGTCAAAGAAGGACGGTAACTTGACTCAATTATCAACCGAGAACCACAAATCAAGCCTCAAAATCACCGGTCACCAAGCAAATTTGAGGTTTCCATGGCGATTATATAGCGGCTTCAAAACAAAGAATGAGTGGGTTTGCAGCCGTGTGTAACCAAAAGGCTACCAACAAAGGTGACCACAACCAACAAAATAATTAGCAGCGACCATAGGTGACTACCTGGCACCGGAAAAAATCTCCGACGAAGGAAGTACCAGCCAGTAGCAGCGGCCTAAACAACGGCGAAGGGAGCATCAGTTATAGTCGACGGCAACCATGAGGCTACCAGGAACGACGCTGTGACGGCCCGGAAATTTCCGACCAAATTTAAACTTGATCTACATTTGATTTTGACACGATAAGCAAAGTCTGTAAGATTGAGTCTCGAAAAGTTTGAACTGTTTCATATATTCAATTAACCTTCGACTGTTCTTGACGTTTCACGAACAACTAATTGTAAATAAATATGAGTGTATGTATATATAACTAATAATTCAAAATATAATTTGAAGTAATATATGTTGTTATTAAAAATTAACAAAATAAAAATAGGATATTATAATAGTTATTTAAAATATAACTATATATATAAATAAATATATTAAAAATAAATATTAAATGATTGAAATACTCGTTTGATGTTCCGATTGATATTAAGCAAGATAAATTCAAATTTATATGATTTTAAAATAAACGGTGATTCGAAAATGTAACGACCCTGGAAATTCCAACTTTTATTTATTAATAATTATTATTATTAATACGTGTGATTAAACGAATATATGTTATTACATTTACATGTTGCCATTATTGCCTGTACTTGACTTTAATTGCCCGAAACGTCTTTGTGACACACGAAACTTTTACGAATAATATTTTTGAATATTATTTACATTCATGGTTAATTTATTAATCATTTTAATTAACTATGATTATTAGTTAGTTACTTGGGCTTTTGTTGGATTAACTTGTTAGTTACTTGAACTTGGGCCTTTATTAGTATTAATGGACCTAAAAGCCCATCCTACTTCTTTAGTGGACTTATTAGCCCATACTTACATGTAAGTAACCCATTTAAGTGTAACTAGTTAGTTTAAGGTAATAGGAATCTAGTTACCACCTTATCCCCATGCAAGCTCCCTTATTATCCAACTTTTTAAGGCTTTACCATGCATAAACTAGTAGACAAATCCCTCCCCCCATTCCTTGCCAAAACCGTCCACTTTAAGCCATGGGGGAGTGTTCCATTTTCATTTTTTTTGTATTACTTCTTTCACTTATTCATTTCACTTCACACACACACAAGTTACTTGCTCTCATTTCTCTCATCTTTTGCTCTCATTTCTCTCTCGATTTGTAAGTAATAAGACTTCTTCTTCTTCTTCTTTTCTTTTTCTCTCCAAAACCGTGACCATGCACTTTCATCATCATCACTCTTTTGTTAAATGTTACTTGTCTTTGATTATTTGTTACTTACTTGTAGTTACTTACTTGTTATTTTGAATCAAACTCTTTAGTTTGATTCTTCTTTTATCTTGTATTTACAAGAACACTCAAGAACATAAACTTACTAGTTTATGATTCTACCTTATTTGTTTTAAAAGATTTATGGTTCATGTGTTGTAAATCATATTTGTAATTCATGTTAGTAAACTTTAAAGTTTACTTTCTTAAAGATCAAACTTTAGTTTGAATCTTTAAAGTATGAACAACCTTGAACTAACTACTTGTTTACTTAGTTATTTCTTTATATTATGCACTTTTACATTTCATGTTTGTTGGTTGTTATTGGTCAAATGTTACTAGTTAACTTTGATCTCATTAATCTTGAACTAAAATTAACTTTGAAAGTTCAAGAACATGTAAGTAAGCTTTCTATAATTATAACTTGGTACACTTATGTTAGATCTAGACTTTTGAGCCTTGGATCTTCAAGATCAAACTAAGAACTATGTTCTACAACTCAAGATCTTGATTTCATAAATTCACTTTCAAGTTTGTAACTTATTGTTAGTTTTAAAGTTCATGTATGTGTTAGATCTAAGACTTTGATGTAACCTTGGTTCATCAAAACACTTGCAACACTTAAGTGAGTTGTGCTTCATGTCTTAGACTTACACTTGGGTTATGATGGTCAAACCTTGGTGAAAACGATGCAAACACGTCAAAGAGTTGTACACTTGAAACTATATGCATCAAGGATGAGAACCATGATAAGCATCAAGCACCAACAACTACCGGAACCTACTGACCCTACTGTTCTACTGTTTCTGTGACTGACCCGTACAACCTGGGCTACTGTAACTATGATTTTCATATAGCTCTATTCGAGTAGATAAATTTTCATATAGGACTCGTCTTAATCCGAGTTACGGTTTAGGATTTATGGCCCTCCGATCGTCACTATGTCCATTTAACGTTGTGCTGAAAATTCTGACCTACTCGCACTTAGACCGTCGCCACGGTCAAACGAAGAATAGTTTGCTTCTGTAATTTTTACCACAACTAAAGGACTCAATGATGGAGCCATGGCCACTGGTCTCACCTTATTTCAGTAGGTATAGAGGCCGTGGTGACTGATCGAACTCAGCCTTTGTTTTAAACTCTTTTCATGAACGAAACTTATTTTACACCTTTTGTTTGATGATGAATGATGATGACCTTTAAGACCTAATTTACATTCTTTTAAACCTTTTTGGACGATTTACTGACTTAGTACTATTTGACTTAGGTTGAGGACTTTCCGGACCTACATACTTGCTTACTTTCCGACTCATACTTTACCGCTACTTTATCATTGTGAGTTATAGCATTCCCTTTTTACTTTAACTTATTTTGGGAACTGAGAATACATGCGGATTTTATGTTTTACATACTAGGCACGAGTACTTAAACTTATATATGTGTGGGTTATATAACGGCAGAAACATTCCCTTTAGCTCGGTAACGTTTAGTCATTGGTTTTTGAACCGGTGAACGCGAATCTTAGATATGGATCCATAGGGTTTGACATCCCCACTCGGGCTAGTCGCGCTAGCATTTAACGAGTGTTTAATACTTCGTAAACATACGCACTTGCCAAGTGTACTTTCAGGAGGTATAAACATTAAGTTAGTTACCGAGTGCCCACGGTTGAGCATATACTTAAACATAATGATTTGGATTACTGTTTTGAAACGCTCTTTGTAGCACTGAAATCTCGTGGCCTACCTTACATACTATTATACTTAAACTATAGCTCACCAACATTTGTGTTGACGTTTTTAAGCATGTCTTTCTCAGGTGCTTAAGGTTTGCTTGCTTTCGCTGTGTACTAGTCTTGCTGTAGACACCCGCTGCTCTAGAGTTATCTCCGCATGAATTACTTTATCTTGCATTCAAACTTAATTACTTTTGAACTATGAATTGTAACGACCTAAGGGTCACGTACTATTACCTTTGCTTCTGTTCATTGAAGCATACTTTTGATGTAAAACATTGACGTTAGTTATGATGTCACCTTTTGATATGAATGCAAACTCTTTTTGAAATTGCATATAGTACTTAACCTTGTAATGATCCTATTGTTGATGGTCCGTACATGATGATTTAGTATGGGGCATCACAGAAAATAAGTTATATAAACTATAGGCTTATTTAAAGTGTATTTAAGAGCACGAGTTAACATCCGCGATAAAACTAAGAATTTAAAATCTTCGGCTACTAACTGTATCATACCTGTTGTGAGTGATTGTTATTGTTAATATTAAATATTATATTTATATCGTTCAGTTATATATTTATTCTAATATACATGTACACATTATAAGAGTGATGTAACATGTAACAAACTTTGTCTTCTGTTTCCTTTCTAACAAACACATCAACTCACCACATATATTATAATTGAAATATTGTGTTTAATGAAATCAATTAGAATCATTGTGTTACTTTTTCATCGAGCTAACTTATCCTATCTATGTTACAAATAAATACACGTATCCATTACACAAAGACACAAACCAAACCCAATTTGTTTCTTGCTTTTCATTGTGTACCCACAAAAGCACCTACTTTTAACCACAACACTTACCATTCTATCACCAATCGTTATCAAATTATATTTGACAATCAAACAATCCAAAGCCATCATTAAATTCATACAAGTATCATCTAAGAAATACCAAACCCATTTTACTATCGAACCGTTCATAATAAAGTTTAACAACAATTTAAACCATCCTTACTACTCGATGAAGACCCAAGATCAACCTCAAACATAAACCACTATCATCTCCATTTTTATGCTATACCTACTCAACTGCTACAACTGTTGTATCATTCTATTTCTGTTTCGAGCTTCATTTTGGCTACTGCTGCTTGTTTGTTGCTGTATTTGATCGAAACACCATGGACAAATAATTGTTGCTGCTACTACTTTTTCCTGTTACAAGCTCGACACAAAAACACATCCATTTCACTATATCAAAACTTAAATTCAAAATAACACATGAAAAACATACCTCATAGCAGCTACAAATTCGAATTTCTAAAACCTCCTTATTCATCACTAGCACTACCTTAAACCGACCCAAAACACATCCACCATCTCAATATTTGTCCTGATGTATACCTGCTGTTCAAATCATAAACCACACAGGAACACAACTCAAACACCCAACTAAATATCTATCATGATTTACTGCTATGTACACATTAACTGATGCAGTTTCTTGTTCGGTTTTAAAAGAAAAAAGAAAACCAGATTCCCACAAATCATTGATATTCACAATCATCATCAAACCTGCTTACAATTTAGGAAAAGAAAACAGAATATTCTAATTTATCATATACAAACCAAACAGATAGATTACATCGCTGTAAGTTTGATTGAATTGAATAATTTCTTATGATGAACGATGATGACTATTAAATATATATATATTCATATATAATTAAATAAGTTTATATATAAAAAAAAAGAAAAGAAAACACAAATCATTGTTTCTGTTCTCTATTGTTACTCGATGGAGATAATAATCAATGATAATTGATGCAGTACCTGTAATCACGCTACTAGAATTATCGATTTCTTCCTGATTGGACAAACATCAACTATTTCTTCAATTCTTCTGTTAACGATGATGATTAAGGTTGATGAGAATGATTGAACGATGATGAACAATGAATCGATGACCTATTATACCATGATGATTGTTAGATCGATCGATGGATCGATTAAAGAACTGGAGATCCCTTGAACTGTGATTTATGCTGCGTTCGTGTTTCTGCTTTTCTCGATCTGAATTAAACCGCCAACAAACGAATTTCCCTTTATTAGGTAGATAATTATTATTATTATTATTATTATTATTATTATTATTATTATTATTATTATTATTATTATTATTAAATATTAGGGTTAGAAAAATTGTATAATATAAACATGATCATGGATATATTTTATGAAGACTTAAGTTATGAAAATGAAGATTTAATAAGAACACATGAATACTAATATGAAGATAATTATGTATAAAGAGATGTTTATGAATATTATTAAGATTATTATTATTATCATGATAAATATAAAGATTATAAACAAGAATATTAATATGAAAATGATTAAAATTACAATTAAGATACAAGTTAAAATAATTATTAAAAGTATTATTATCAATAACACCATTACTATTATTAATAAGATTATCATTAATAAGTATTGTTATTACTAAGAATTTTTATCATTATTATCACTTTTATAAAAATTATCATTTTTATTATTATTATTAGAATTATTATTATTATTATTATTATTATTATTATTATTATTATTATTATTATTATTATTATTATTATTATTATTATTAGTTCTATTAAAAGTATCATAACAACTACAATTATCAAAGTTATCATTTTTTTATTAAAACTATAATTTTTGTTAAAACTTAATATTTTTAGTAAAGTAATTATCTTTATTAAAATTATCATTTTTAAAATTAACATTGATATTATTATTATTATTATTATTATTATCATTATTATTATTATTCCTATTAGTATTATTACAAATAGATATTTTTTTTACTATATTCTATCAATTAAATATTATTAATTAAACTATATATTTTTATCATAAAGACCTTAATGTAAAGTTCTAATTTTTATAAATAAATTATTTAACTACCTTAATAAGAAATTATTTTTAATATTAATAAATGAATTAATGAAACATAAAACAATTATATCACTAATAATAATATATAAATCTGTTCGATTACCATTATATGTGTTAATATATATACATATATAAATGATATAGGTTCGTGAATCCGAGGCCAACCTTGTATTTGTTCAATGTCGTCATATGTATTTTTACTACAAAATACAGTATGGTGAGTTCATTTGCTCCCTTTTACTCTTTATATTTTTGGGACTGAGAATACATGCGCTGTTTTTACAACTACTTTATTAAATGCTTTTGAAATATATTTTGAACTGTGAATACATGAAATGCTTTTATAAATGCTTGACGAGATAGACACAAGCAAAACATTCCTCGAATGAATTATTATGCAGACAGAAGTTCTGCGGATTATTGTTGAATTATGTGGACATGATAATTGCCACCGTTGAATTATGTGGACATGATAATTGCCACCGTTGAATTATGTGGACATGATAATTGCCACCGTTGAATTATGTGGACATGATAATTGCCACCATTGAATTATGTGGACAAGATAATTGCCACCAATTGATATGAATGTTATGTATCGAGAGAATGATTTTATACACAGGTTATGTGTATGTTATTTTTGTACACAAGATATGTGTACGGTTACTAAGATTTATGAAAGATGATTTCATACACGAGAAATGTGTACTGTATTTAAAAGATATCGCATGTACATTACATGTGGGTATAGGATTCGGGCCCATTTGTACCATGCAGCATTTAAATCTTGTGGTCTATCAAAATGATGAATTTTATTGTTTTATGATAAACTTATGAACTCACTAACCTTTTGGTTGACACTTTAAAGCATGTTTATTCTCAGGTATGAAAGAAATCTTTCGCTGTGCATTTGCTCATATTACATGGAGTCGTTCATGGCATATAGAGGTCAGAACCTCGCAATGGGACCAACTGTTGAAGACTTTGTCCAGATGGATTAGGACGGGGCACTTCAGTTGGTATCAGAGCGGTGGTCTTAGCGAACCAGGTCTTGCATTAGTGTGTCTAACTAGTAGTTGTTAGGATGCATTAATAAGTCTGGACTTCGACCGTGTCTGCATGTCAAAAGTTTTGCTTATCATTTCTAGTCGGAAATCATCTGCTTATCATCCTTAGAAAATTACCTGCTTATCATTCTTAGTATAGACACATCTTATTGCATTGATTGCATGAATAGTGTATAGACAAAATTCGTATCTTAGCGTATCTGCAAATTCATATCTTAGCGTATCTATTATTGTTACCTTTGCCTGACAGATTTCGTAGATTCCTCCGTAACTTATGGAATTTTAGTATTATATATGCATATATAAATTATGTATTGCAGGGTACTAATCTACATCCTATAATCTATTTCTTATCGAAAAGTCCTTCATCTGATCGTACGAGATGAATCCCTCAACCAGTTCAAATTCCTCGAATTTCGACAGCTATTCCGATATGGAGTTTCACCTATCAGCGTCACTAGAATGAATCAACTAATCAGTCATCCCCAATTCATCTGATGGGTTCGTAGTCGACTTAATCAATGGAGACGCGAAGAAGGCGATCCGTTCCACCAACCGAATTTACCTCTTGGTGATGAACCTGAAGCACTTACCGGCGAACCTGTTCGTAATACTATTTTCTCTCTCATTTCCAGAGTATCTCGTCACGATTATATACTATACCAAATTCTAGATCATATTTATCCGCTCGTCCGAACTGACAATCACCCCGGTGTAAAAGAAGAAGTCAATGAGCTTCGCGCTCGGGTAGTGGATTTGGAGAATATGGTGCAAAGGTTACAAACGCCAGCAGCAGCACCAGCAGCATAACCAGCACCACCATCATCAACGCCAACAGTACTATTACCGCCACCAACAACAACTGCATCGCAAACCTCAACTTCACAATCTGTCACACGAATATCAACGTCATACGCACCATAGATACCAAGGAGTACCAACAATAATGAACGATGAATTATTAATTCGTAACTTCATTGAAGAAATATTCTGCGAAGAATATGTGGTTTCTAAAAGTTTTAGAGATTATGTATTCTAGCTTTGAACGTAAACCAAATGAGTTTAATACTATATTAACTCATTAAATCCATGATTACATCTGAAGAAGATATATATGTAAGTATATTTTCACAAAGATTGTAATTAAAAATTCTTTCGTACAAACTGTTAATGGTGAAAATATTTTAACGGGTAGGTAATACCCGAGGAATATATAGATTTCACATTAATAAGTTACACTGTACATTCTTTCAAATCTGATTCAACAGTCATTTACTATCCTATTTACATTCACCGATACACATATCCGTTCACCACAGAATAACCATATTCATCCAATTTCATATTTGGATTTTGATTTATCTGAATCCAACAAGTGGCATAATGAAGAAAACATTTGACAAAATAAAATTTGTTAGAAACAAACAAATTAACTATGAGAAATTTTGTTAAGAATCCACGCTAACTGTCCCTAGTTAATTGTTCCTAGCTAACTGATTACATTTTATTTATCGCAATTTAATTATCGCAATTTACATTCTCGCAAATTTATTTATCGTCATTTAATTTCTGTTATTTACTTTACGCACTTTATTTATCGTTATTTAATTTCTGTTATTTATTTTACGCACTTTAAATATCGGGACACGTATACAAGGTTTTGACATATCATATCGACGCATTTATATATATTATTTGGAATAACCATAGACACTCTATATGAAGTAATGATTGAGTTCTCTATACAGGGTTGAGGTTGATTCTACAATAATATATATAATTTGAGTTGTGATCGAGTCTGAGACATGTACACGGGTCACGATACGTATTAATTAATTCGAATATTATAAATTAAACTATATATGAATTATTGGACTGTTAACTGTGGACTATCGACTGTGGACTATCAAGATTGGACAATTAAAAATGAATTAAAATATTGATTATAACATATGAAACTAAACAATTCTTCAAGTTTGCCACTTGATTTCATCTTAAACCTCATTTGTATCCTGACGATTACAATCTACGTTCAAACCTTTCATGATTCTTGAAAACACCTCAATCGAGAGGATGAACTAACCGCACTTCATCTACGGAAGGAAAGATTTATGCATATAGATATGTACCTGAAAACACTCGGAACCTGAGTAAACGTTTAAAACATGTCTGTGCTAACTCCTTTGGTGTTGTTATTACCGAAAATGAATTTGCAATCCATTTTCAAGGTATCAAATTTTGTCACAGCTCCATCAAGTCAACTTCAACTTTTCGTTCGAAACAACCTTATTATCACTTTGATACATATGTGTGCTCTTTTATTGTTACCGGGGAACCTTTTATATTCCACCATATTACCATCAGCGTTTAATCATCTAAAAACACAATTCTCCTGAAACCACCTCGGATTGATAACCGACGATTCAGATATGGCTGCATTAAATGTAGAGGAAACAGTAAAATTGTAAATGACCTAAATGGCCAAAAGTTTCATGATAAAGAATGGAGTATTGGGAACGCTCGATAGAAAATTTGGTACTAAAAAACGGATTGAACTAACCATGAAGGAGACCAAGGACAAATACAAGAACCAAACCCTATATTCAAAGAATCCAGGTAATTCTAGATCCGATGAAATCTTTAGAGAATATCTTGCTCCAAAGTCATATTAAAATCTTACGGAAAATCTTTCTTCATCAACCTTCGAACTTTGAAATTCCAAAATATCATCATAAATATCTTCGATATTTCTGAGGATATTTTCATAAATATTCTTGTCCGAAATTATCTACCTCTTCGTGTTTTCTGTATTCCATTATATAGGAAACTTCAGTAAAAATCCAAGTATAAATTATGAATGAATTGTGGAGAAGTATTGGGAATTGAAGCAGGTTAGTATAATATAATGACGCCCGGCCAAGGTGATTATATTACAGTAAGTCATGCTGAGTTTCTAATGAAACGTGATGATGGTTCACAGTAGATCATACCATCATCATGTGTCATGTTACATAACTCTATCATTCTACTTAACTTCTGAACATATCAAGAAAATGTATTCTTGATGGTTCTACCTTCCGTGATGTTGATAAATTTGAAAATCAAATCGTGCTATCACGTTCCTTCCTGCTTAGAACATTATGATCATTCAAAACTCTATATCTACAAATTCTGGACCATTATCCGCTTGACTTAAAGTCGGGAAGAGAAAACAAAAGTATGAAACTCCAAAATATAAGGAAAAGTATAAAACCCGATAACAACACATAAAATTACAAACCGTGTATATCAATGTTTATCGCAACATAAAGACACGGGAGAATTAAAAACACTATAACCCCACAGGTGAAGTAGAAGAAAACAGAATTCCTCCTGTGGAAGTTAGAAAAGGAGAATGATTGTTGCGATAGTAAGGATAAGGACAAGGATTAGAACAAAATTAAGCATTTTCACAATCTTTTGAAGTTGGGAATTGGATATAGGAGTGATGAAAGTAATGGAATAGAATAAGTAAATTTATAGTGAAATATTTGATAAAGAAATCAAGGCAGATCTCCGCGTTTAATCAGAGAGATCCTAATTTCCTTACTCGCCGAAGAATCAAATCTTTTAGATTTTGAAGATTTTCTCTAAATCTCTTGAACTCCGGAAATCAATTCTATCTACGTCAAAAGATATGACGAAATCTACATTTACTCATTTCATTCTTTTTTGATAACTTCACTCATACGCTTCGAGTAATCGAATCATTTTATTCACATTATTCTATGGTAATAAAATCCTATTTATCAACTCATATTCGTCATGAAAATATTTTTAGTGTTAGCTATGACGACCTCACTCAAATTTCGGGACGAAATTTCTTTAACGGGTAGGTACTGTGATGACCCGGAAATTTCCGACCAAATTTAAACTTGATCTACATTTGATTTTGACACGATAAGCAAAGTCTGTAAGATTGAGTCTCGAAAAGTTTGAACTGTTTCATATATTCAATTGACCTTCGACTGTTCTCGATGATTCACGAACAACTAATTGTAAATAAATATGAGTGTATGTATATATAACTAATAATTCAAAATATAATTTGAAGTAATATATGTTGTTGTTATTAAAAATTAACAAAATAAAAATAGGATATTATAATAGTTATTTAAAATATAACTATATATATAAGTAAATATATTAAAAATAAATATTAAATGATTGAAATACTCGTTTGATGTTCCGATTGATATTAAGCAAGATAAATTCAAATTTATATGATTTTAAAATAAACGGTGATTCGAAAACAAGTTATATAAACTATAGGCTTATTTAAAGTGTATTTAAGAGCACGAGATAACATCCGCGATAAAACTAAGAATTTAAAATCTTCGGCTACTAACTGTATCATACCTGTTCCTTCTTTAATTCGTTAGTGATTGTTATTGTTAATATTAAATATTATATTTATATCGTTCAGTTATATATTTATTCTAATATACATGTACACATTATAAGAGTGATGTAACATGTAACAAACTTTGTCTTCTGTTTCCTTTCTAACAAACACATCAACTCACCACATATATTATAATTGAAATACTGTGTTTAATGAAATCAATTAGAATTATTTTGTTACTTTTTCATCTAGCTAACTTATCCTATCTATGTTACAAATGAATACACGTATCCATTACACAAAGACACAAACCAAACCCAATTTGTTTCTTGCTTTTCATTGTGTACCCACAAAAGCACCTACTTTTAACCACTACACTTACCATTCTATCACCACTCATCATCAAATTATATTTGAGAATCAAACAATCCAAAGCCATCATTAAATTCATACAAGTATCATCTAAGAACTACCAAACCCATTTTACTATCGAACCGTTCATAATAAAGTTTAACAACAATTTAAACCATCCTTACTACTCGATGAAGACCCAAGATCAACCTTAAACATAAACCACTATCATCTCCATTTTTATGCTATACCTGCTCGACTGCTACAGCTGTTGTACCATTCTATTTCTGTTTCGAGCTTCATTTTGGCTACTGCTGCTTGTTTGTTGCTGTATTTGATCGAAACACCATGGACAAATAATTGTTGCTGCTACTACCTTTTCCTGTTACAAGCTCGACACAAAAACACATCCATTTCACTATATCAAAACTTAAATTCAAAATAACACATGAAAAACATACCTCATAGCAGCTACAAATTCGAATTTCTAAAACCTTCTTATTCATCACTAGCACTACCTTAAACCGACCCAAAACACATCCACCATCTCAAGATTTGTCCTGATGTATACCTGCTGTTCAAATCATAAACCACACAGGAACACAACTCAAACACCCAACCAAATATCTATCATGATTTACTGCTATGTACACATTAACTGATGCAGTTTCTTGTTTGGTTTGAAAAGAAAAAAGAAAACCAGATTCCCACAAATCATTGATATTCACAATCATCATCAAACCAGCTTACAATTTAGGAAAAGAAAACAGAATATTCTAATTTATCATATACAAACCAAACAGATAGATTACATCGCTGTAAGTTTGATTGAATTGAATAATTTCTTATGATGAACGATGATGACTATTAAATATATATATATATATATATATATATATATATATATATATATGTATTCATATATAATTAAATAAGTTTATATATATAAAAAAAAGAAAACACAAATCATTGTTTCTGTTCTCTATTGTTACTCGATGGCGATAATAATCGATGCTAATTGATGCAGTACCTGTAATGACGCTACTAGAATTATCGATTTCTTCCTGATTGGACAAACATCAACTATTTCTTCAATTCTTCCGTTAACGATGATGATTAAGGTTGATGAGAATGATTGAACGATGATGAACAATGAATCAATGACCTATTATACCGTGATGATTGTTAGATCGATCGATGGATCGATTAAAGAACTGGAGATCCCTTGAACTGTGATTTATGCTGCGTTCGTGTTTCTGCTTTTCTCGATCTGAATTGAACCGCCAACAAACGAATTTCCCTTTATTAGGTAGATAATAATAATAATAATAATAATAATAATAATAATAATAATAATAATAATAATAATAATAATAATAATAATTATTATTATTATTATTATTATTATTATTATTATTATTATTATTATTATCATTATTATTATTATTAAATATTAGGGTTAGAAAAATTGTATAATATAAACATGATCATGGATATATTTTATGAAGACTTAAGTTATGAAAATGAAGATTTAATAAGAACACATGAATACTAATATGAAGATAATTATGTATAAAGAGATGTTTATGAATATTATTAAGATTATTATTATTATTATCATGATAAATATAAAGATTATAAACAAGAATATTAATATGAAAATGATTAAAATTATAATTAAGATACAAGTTAAAAGAATTATTAAAAGTATTATTATCAATAACACCATTACTATTATTAATAAGATTATCATTAATAAGTATTGTTATTACTAAGAATTATTATCATTATTATCACTTTTATAAAAATTATCATTTTTATTATTATTATTAGAATTATTATTATTATTATTATTATTATTATTATTATTATTATTATTATTATTATTATTATTATTATTATTATTATTATTATTATTATTATTATTATTAGTTCTATTAAAAGTATCATAACAACTACAATTATCAAAGTTATCATTTTTTTATTAAAACTATAATTTTTGTTAAAACTTAATATTTTTAGTAAAGTAATTATCTTTATTAAAATTATCATTTTTAAAATTAACATTGATATTATTATTATTATTATTATTATTATTATTATTATTATTATTATTATTATTATTATTATTATTATTATTATTTCTATTAGTATTATTACAAATAGATATTTTTTCTTACTATATTCTATCAATAAAATATTATTAATTAAACTATATATTTTTATCATAAAGACCTTAATGTAAAGTTCTAATTTTTATAAATAAATTATTTAACTACCTTAATAAGAAATTATTTTTAATATTAATAAATGAATTAATGAAACATAAAACAATTATATCACTAATAATAATATATAAATCTGTTCGATTACCATTATATGTGTTAATATATATATATATATATATATATATATATATATATATATATATATATATATATATATATATATATATGATATAGGTTCGTGAATCCGAGGCCAACCTTGTATTTGTTCAATGTCGTCATATGTATTTTTACTACAAAATACAGTATGGTGAGTTCATTTGCTCCCTTTTACTCTTTATATTTTTGGGACTGAGAATAAATGCGCTGTTTTTACAACTGCTTTATTAAATGCTTTTGAAATATATTTTAAACTGCGAATACATGAAATGCTTTTATAAATGTTTGACGAGATAGACACAAGCAAAACATTCCTCGAATGAATTATTATGCAGACAGAAGTTCTGCGGATTATTGTTGAATTATGTGGACATGATAATTGCCACCGTTGAATTATGTGGACATGATAATTGCCACCGTTGAATTATGTGGACATGATAATTGCCACTATTGAATTATGTGGACATGATAATTGCCACCAATTGATATGAATGTTATGTATCGAGAATGATTTTATACACAGGTTATGTGTATGTTATTTTTGTGCACAAGATATGTGTATGGTTACTAAGATTTATGAAAGATGATTTCGTACACGAGAAATGTGTACTGTATTTAAAAGATATCGCATGTACATTACAGGTGGGTATAGGATTCGGGCCCATTTGTATCATGCAGCATTTAAATCTTGTGGTCTATCAAAATGATGAATTTTATTGTTTTATGATAAACTTATGAACTCACCAACCTTTTGGTTGACACTTTAAAGCATGTTTATTTTCATGTATGAAAGAAATCTTCCGCTGTGCATTTGCTCATATTACATGGAGTCGTTCATGGCATATAGAGGTCAGAACCTCGCAATGGGACCAACTGTTGAAGACTTCATCCAGATAGATTAGGACGGGGCACTTCAGACGCCACAAAACGCCTCGATTTCATAGCTTCGAACGTCTGCTAATCAGGTAAAGGGTTTGTGATTAACAACTCAAACCCTTATCTCCTCAAACTATTTCTTTTAATTTCGTGCTCATCTCAAGAACTGATAGGAGAAACAGAGTTAACATTTGTTTAATTGGATCATATTTAGTGTAAAATGTAGAGAGGAAAAAGGATTGGGTTGAACTATAAAATAAATTGCTTTTCATATAAAGAAGCTTAAAATAAATTAAAAAAAGGAAGTGGTCAAATATCCTTTCAAGACATGGAGGAGTGGGGTAAGTTCTTGTTTCTATTTGAAATAATTTTAGGCATCAAATTTTTTGAGTGTCGACCTTTCCAAACGTTTTTTTGTCGGTATTTGGTCTATGAAGGGAAAACTCAATTTTAATTTTAAGACAAAATGACTCATTTTGTCCCTATGTTTTTTACTTTTTGCCCGTTTCATCAATGTATTTTATTTTCTCCATTTTTCATCCTTAAAAGCTTTTTAAAGTCTCAATTTCATTCTCACCCTAACGAAGGTTAACTGAGTCCGTTAAAACTATTCACAGGACTATCCACGTAATCTTCAACTAAAAACATTTATTTGTTTGAAGTTCTATTATGTTATGGTTTAAATATAGTAGACATTTGTTTGAGTAAGTGATTTAGTGTGAATGTGATAATTAATCTGTATATACATCTAAGTTTATTACTAGGTTTTCAATTGTGAATAAATGATATGAATTATGAGCATTGATTTTATGTTTGAATTATTGATTTAGTGTGAAATAGGGTTTCGAGTAGTGGATAAATGATACGGACTATAATTTTTGAATCATGTCTGTTCAGTTGTTTGAATGAGTAAATTTAGTGTAACATAGGGCTCAAGCTTTGAGTAATGCGTTATCATCTTAGTTTGTATCAGCCTAAATATGATTTTAAGTTGAATAAGTTTGAATCATAGAGGAACGAAATGAGGACTGTTTTATTTTTGAGCAAGAATTGTAGTTGGTGTTAATATGCTAATATATTCAAGTTGATCAGGTTTTGAATCATGAATTATTGATATAATTAATTAATTATTATTTTTATTTTTTTGGACAGCGATTGGGATCACCTGAGGGGGACTAAACTACCCGTTGAGATCATCTCCCGTTTCGACTATGCCTATGCAGCGATAATAAACCCGTCTTCATCGCTTCCCGAGAAGAAACTTTAAAACCGATCCAAGAGCACGGCCAAGTAAAACCCACCTCCACTTTACCTCAAACGATATCATGGTAATGACTAATGAATGATTTTTTTTTTTTTTATTAGCTGAATTTTTGTGAAATAGGGTCTAAACTCTGATTAATGCATGACTAATATCAAGAAATTGCCGAAATCAACTTGGATGGGCAACATCACCCAATCCTAATTCTCAGTACTTTTGTTCCATTATTTTATTTTAAGACAATTTTGGGCAATTTAATTTTGCTCATACATTCTCGGTAAGAATGAGCTCGTTAAGGGTGTCACTGAGGGTGAGACACGTGTCCTGAGGAGGAGATATTTAGAGGAACTAAATAGATTAAACAAGAGGTGTTTGAGAAAGTTCAACTTGAATTGAATCAGTTTGGATTATGGATTTATAACGCGAACGTTAAACAGTTAGTCGATGTTCCTGGACACGAGTATTTCTCGTATTTAGCTCAAAAAACACAGCAGGAAGCTGCTAATCATAACATATATTTAAACCATAACATATATTTAAACTATAAAATAATTAGTTAAAGATTACGTGATAGTTCATGTGAATAGTTTTAACGGACTCAGTTAACTTTCGTTAGAGTGAGGGATGAAATTGAGACTTTAAAATGTTTTTAAGGATAAAAAATGCAGAAAATAAAATACAAGGATGAAACGGCCAAAAGGTAAAAAAAACATGGACGAAATGGTCAATTTTGTCTAATTTTAATGTCATTTCATTTGTGGGAGAATTATAACTTGGTTGGTGACTGAAAAGGTTAAAAGAACACATGGGGTTGTGAAAGGCCCATGCCACTTGAAGTAAATTCTCAAAATAACCACAATTGATTGATACGGAGGATATCAAGATCTTTTAAATACTACGTACATTTAAAAGTTTAAAACTTATTAAACAGGAGATTTGGAAGCTTTTTTTTTTACGTTTACGATGAAGTGAAAAATTCTCTACAAAATACAACAATTTTTTGGGAAATTAAGTGTTTTGATTTTAATGAGTTAAAAAGGGGGAGACTTTTAATATGGTTGTAAATCTTATAAAGCAAAACAAATTTTTTTTTTTTAATTGAATGGCCAGTTTAATAATGAGAAGTTAAAAATATGGTCAAATTGTTTTTCAACTTTTGTTCGTCAGATTCTTTTAAGAAGTGAAGAGTCATCAAAAGTTCTTTCTAATATTGTCATTTAAAACCCTCTACTTTTGTAACTTGGTTGAAAAGCCATCAAATATTAATATTATTATTAATACATATATTTATTTATTTATTTATTTATTTTTTATTTTTTATTCTATTCAAAACGATGGTGGTCTCCGTCGTTTCAGTTATATCGGATTGTCGTTATGAGTTTGCGTTCACATTACACACGGTCCCTTAACTTCAGCTATATTTACACAACGGCCCCTCATATTTACACTTTTTCAGGGGTAATAAGTGTAAATATATAATTTTATTAAAATAAAAGAAACAAATTCCACCCGATTTTATAACGAGCTCTATCTTCTCGCTCGGTGCGAGTAAAATTTTTCCAAGACCACCGTTCAACTCGAAAAAATCTTACGAACCCAACGGGACTAACTATACGCGAAACGGACACTACTCAAAAAACGCTAAACACCTCGGGCTATCTCCAATACATTTCTTTCTGTTCGCCGCGAGTTAAATTTTTCTGACACCACCGTTACACTCGGAAAAATTTATTGAACAAAAAAAAAAACTAACTACGTTCGAAACGAATACTTTTTAAAAAACGCTTAACACAACGACATCTAAAACGGCGCTTAACACATGGGCTGTGTTCCTCTCTGTAAATACACAATGCTACGTTAAATATGAATACACAGGCCGAAAGCCCCCGCCGCAACGCGTGGGCCGGTCCGGACTAGTTGAAAATAAAATGTGATGGTTGGAGTCATTTTTACTCAAAATTTGTGTCATAAACTAAAACTTAAAAACCTTAGTCAGAATTGTTTTGGTCAAAGTCGGTGTTTGTAATTGGAAAAGGTTTTGTAGTCAGAATTGTTTTGGTCAAAGTCGGTGTTTGTAATTGGGAAAGGTTTTGTTTGTAAAACTAGAAGACCTCTCACAAATCTAAAATAAAGTGGATTAAATCATCTGTTTCTATTAATTTACAAAAATATTTTTCATTTGTGTTGAAGAGTAGAATATATCCACTTTTCTTATAATACTGAAGAGTAAAAAAAAGTGGTCGACATTGAAGAGTTAAAGGTTCTCTATGACTCTTATCTTTGGTCACTATTTTTTAGTCGAATAAAATTTTTTGAACAACCATCATTCAAAACCTTTTTTGTCAGTGATGTGAGAAATTCCTTTTTTTTATATTCAATTTCACTAATTATTGGTTAAAAAGGAGAAGAGTAATACGGAGCAACTCTTACTTTTATGAAAGGTATTTATGTTTGGGGTTTTTATCTACATATGGCCCAGGCCCAAAACTTTTGTATGTTTGGGAATAATGGATAGGCCCATATCCGAGCTCAAAAATTGATTATATCCACAAAACATGCCCACCAGACTTCTCTTTTAAAACTAACAAATTTTCAAGAAATAAGAAGGTAGATTTATATATATATATATATATATATATATATATATATATATATATATATATATATATATATATTTTTTTTTTTTTTTTTTTTGATAAATGTTTTCTTAAAAGAGGTTCTAACTTATTTTTGAAAATTGTGAGTCAAAACTACAGATAAATACAATTTAAATCGTAAATGGGGGTTTTCTTTTTTAAAGGTTCGGTGGATGAAACCTCATCAATATTAGAACTATCATATTGTCTTTTAAGTTCTAGTTCAAAATAGTATCACATCTTCACTTGAATTATAACGCTTTTTAGACTAAATATTATTATAAACTCCAACACACAAGTGAGGGGGAGTTTAATCATAATACCATTGTGTGTTGGTGGAAAAGAAGTGTGATTACGATGTAACTAATCCTTGATCTTATGATATTTTCGATATATATCCAACACATGGGTGAGGAGGAGATTGATTCTAGCGTCACTGTAAGTCGATTATCAGGGCATCTAATGAAATAAAGCAAGGCATTTCGGCATTTATAAAACAAGAAACTTAAATATTTTCGGCGAACCAAACAAGGTTTAAATTGAACTGGGTTCATGTCAGGAAAATTGATTACTCCGGGCGAACTAATGAAGGCTCATGTCGAACTGGGTTCATGTTAGGCAAACCGAACAAGGTTCAAGATTGAAACTGGATTCAAGTCTGGCGAACCAAACAAGGTTCACGTTGAACCGGGTTCATGTCACGAAACAGAAACTTAAATATTCCAAGCAAACCAAACAAGTTTGAAGAATGAACTGGGTTCATGTTTGGAATCCGAATATTCCTAGACGAACCAGTAAAGTCCAAGTTGGACTGGCTTCATGTCTAGAAATTAAATATATTCCTTGGCGAACCAGTAAAGGTCCAAGTTGGATTGAGTTCATGTCGAGAAGCCGAATATCTAGCGAAAATTCAAGGCAAATCAAAGAAGTTTAAGTTGGGTTCGAATGAACAAGATTGAATACTAGCTTGCAGCTAGTTCGAGAAAAAAAAAAGGAGAATAATTAGTCAAAGGAAGACTCCTCAATGATGTATTGGGCAAGTTGAATTGTGGAAATCTCACTATTCAACTTGAGGGGGAGTGTTAGAAATAAACAAACAAATGAAGACAAAGTAAAAGGAATATTACCTTGAAAGGTATTTGTACTTTTGGATGTTATATTCATTACTTTCAACTATAGAAGATCACATGACACTAACAAATGTGTCCAAAGTCTCAACGGATACAAGCATACAAACGGCTACCTTTCTGTAACACCCTAGTTTAAAAAAAAAAAAAAAACACACAGCGGAAGTACTAATAATTACCAAATCAGCCTTAGTTAACGTTTATATAACACTGTTTACAAATCAACTTAGTTAACATTATTACAATATTCCAAAACGACGGTGTTACTTAAAAACAGTACAAAATAAGAAAACATCAGAGTTCAGCCAATAGTCAAACATTTCTTCAATCCGTCCGCAACACCTGTCCTAAACAGCAGTACCTAAACCTGCAAGGGTGAAAATGTGGGGGAATTAGCACAACTGCTAAGTGAATGGATACTATCTAACAGACCAAGCATAAGCAACTGAACATGCAAGGGTCACATATATGTTAACGTCCTGAACTAGCATAAAACAACGACTGGCAATATGAGGATCGGCGGTTTGTACGAGCACACGACTTAGCTGATCAGGCTACAGTCTACCGATAGTCCGCTTTACTGACTCCAATGCATAACCGTCCAGACGCAACACATACGTCCTTCTATGCTATACTGAACAATCAGTAACATCATGACCCGACCAGGCTAACACGTGTGATGACCCGGGAATTTCCGACCAAATTTAAACTTGAATCTTATTTGATTCCGATACGATAAGCAAAGTCTGTAATGTTGAGTCTCAAAAACTTTGAACCGTGTTCATATAATCAAATACCCTTTTATCATTCCCGACGATTCACGAACAATTGTTGCAAATGAATATGTATAAATAAATGTATGTATATATAATAATTTAAATTATATAATATAATTTAAACCTTAGAAATAAAATTTGAAATAGGATACAAAATGATTAAGTGTATTTTAAAAATGAGTTTAAATATGTATATATATATATATAATCTCCATTCATGTATATTGTAATATATAGATAACTTATAAATAATAAATAATCAATAAAAAAAATATTATATAATGATATATGATTATTAAATATTACATAAGTAACAATATATTAATAACAAGTTAAAATATAGATGTTATAATAATACTATTACTATTTTTTTTTTTATTATTATTATTATTATTATTACTAATACTAATGTTAATATTAATAGTCAATAACAGTATTAGTTATATTACTAGAGATATTATATAGATATGAAAGTTAATGCATTTAATTTGCTATCTCTACAAATATTATTATTATTACCTTTATTATTAGTATTAAAGTAAATGTTTAATATTAATATGAGTGTTATCATTGTTATGACGTAAAATACATAAATATGAAATTTGATACAATTAATAAATTGTAAAAGTAATTAAAAGTTAAAAATATAATTATTAATATTATTATTACTCTCAAAGATAAATACTAATATTAATCTTATTGGTATCATTGTTATTGGTAAAATTTTAAATGTAATTATTATTAAGATTATTAAAAGTATTACTATTAACTTGATAAAAAAAATATAAATATATCATGTTATTTAAAATTATTATTATTATCCTTACTAATATTATTATGATATCAATATTATCATTATTATTAATATTACTAAATTTTTTATTAAAATTTTATTATTAATGTTGGTAAAATGTTATATTTCCTTAATATGTAAAATACATAAATAATTAGATATATAAATATTCATATATACAGATATACATAAATTATACAGTTTACATAAATTATACAGATATACATACAATTACATAAATACTATTAATACATATATATAAATATAAGAAATACGTATTATGTTTACTTTCACCATCAACTTTATTGATTTATATTTTACTGTCTGATTGGATCTTGTAGCAGATTATTCGATTGTACCAGTCAAGTGGAAAACCAGATACCTACTTAGTACTTTTATTATTTTTTTTATATAATTCCTGTTACAGTTTTTGTTAACTATCAAATTCAATCATCAATACAAACAAATTGTGATCAATTAGGAATCTTATATCAGATATGCAATCACAATAACATTACAACTGCAAAAATAAAAAAAATAAAAAAACCATAACAGACTCGTAAGCTTTATTCTTCAACTTTACAGTCATATCATAAATTCGAGTCATAATTCAAAAAGTAAAAATGCAGAAAGATTAGAAATCTTTTATTGAATCTATCTGCAAAACCCCAATTCTCAACTCTTTATAACGAGCTAGAATTTTTGAGTCAAATTTTCAAAATAAAAGTCAACAGAATTTGTTCTTCGCAAAATACGAATTTGTTTTGATGTTTTTCGTAAAATTGATGATTCCTAAAGATTATGAGAACGATTTCCAATCCTTTTCATGTTGGAAGTTTCTTTTAAAACGAACTAGAAATTTAAAATCGAATTGGTGTTCTTTAAGGCCATCAGCGAAACTGTATGGCTTCTTTTTTTATATTTTTTTTAATTTCTTTCGAATTTAATTAATTTACAACACATCCACTTGATTTATAAATCGGTTTTGTATTCTGAAAACAACACTTAACTGGTATTTATAATTAGCTTAAGAGTTTGGTCGATTGGATTTAAAATGAGGAAGAAGAAAAGGAAATACACAGAAGATGGGTTTATAAATTACAGGAGGGTATTAAAAACAGAAAAACGGACCTTGGTCCAATGGTTAAGAAGAGTGTCGGGTTTGCTGGTGGTCTCGGGTTTGAGTCCCTGGAGCTGCAATATTTTTTTAGGACAATTTCTTCTAAGGTAGCCTTTATCATTATTAATATTATTAATATTAATATTAGTATTATGTATATTATTACTACTGTTAGTATTATTATGATTATTAATTATTTTTACTAGGTTAAGGAATTGTTAGTACAAACAATAATAAAGATGATTATTATTATTATTATCATTATCGAGTTAATAACAATAATATTATAGTTATTAGTAGTATTATTATTTAATATTATAATTAATGTTACTAAGATAAGTATTAGTTATTACTACTAAAATTAAGATTATCATCATTACTATTATTATTATTAGTATTATTATTATTATTATTATTATCATTATTATTATTATTATCACAACTATAGGTTTCACAATATGTATTATTATTATTATCATCATAAGTATTATTATTTATATTATAACGAATAATATTATTATGTAATTACTAAAACTATTGTCATGACTATCATTCACAGGAAAACTAAGATTTTTACGGTTATTAATATTAAAACCATTAGTATAGAATTAATAACATTAGTATCTTTATTAGTAATATGAAGCATTATAATTACTATCATTTTTTATTATCATTAATATTATTCTAATAATACTATAACTATTATTTTACGAACAAAAGATTATTTATATAAATATAATAATAGCCATAACCTAAATATATAAATACTCTTAATTAAAATATATATAAAAAAAAGAAGAAGAAAATATAATGAAGTAAATAAGTTATTGATATAAAAATTATATCACAAATAATAAATAAAGTTGTTTGATTTCAATTATACGTTTTAATATATATATCAATGATATAGGTTCGTGAATTCGAGGCCAACCCTGCATTATTCAATATAGTCATATGTATTTTTACTACAAAATACATTAGGTGAGTTTCATTTACCTTTTTACCCTTTATATTTTTGGGCTGAGAATACATGCGCAATTTTTATAAATGTTTTACGAAATAGACACAAGAACTTAAAATTACATTCTATGGTTGGATTATTAATCGAATATGCCCCTTTTTATTAAGTCTGGTAATCTAAGAATTTGGAAACCGATCTCCAAATTGACGTGAATCCTAAAGATAGATCTATCGGGCCCAACAAGCCCCATCCAAAGTACCAGATGCTTTAGTACTTCAAAATTTATATCATGTCCGAAGGAGGATCCCGGAATGATGGGGATATTCTTATATGCATATTGTGAATGTCGGTTACCAGGTGTTCAATCCATATGAATGATATTTTTGTCTCTATGCATGGGATGTATGTTTATGAGAAATGTAAATATGAAATCTTGTGGTCTATTAAAATTATGAAATGATTATTTATGTTAAACTAATGAACTCACCAACCTTTTGGTTGACACTTGAAAGCATGTTTATTCTCAGGTATGCAATAAATCTTTCGCTGTGCATTTGCTCATTTTAAGGACATTACTTGGAGTCATTCATGGCATATTTCAAAAGACGTTGCACTCGAGTCGTCGAGTTCATCAAGATTATTATTAAGTCAATTATAGTTGGATATATTATGAAATGGTATGCATGTCGTCAACTTTCGTTGTAAAGAGAGATTGTCTTTTAAAATCGAATGCAATGTTTGTAAAATGTTTCATATAGAGGTCAAGTACCTCGCGATGTAATCAATTGTTGTGAATCGTTTAGAATCGATATGGACTTCATCCGGATGGATTAGGATGGGTCTCTACAGTTGGTATCAGATCGGTGGTCTTAGCGAACCAGGTCATGCATTAGTATGTCTAACTGATAGTCGTTAGAATGCATTAGTGAGTCTGGACTTCGACCGTGTCTGCATGTCAAAAGTTTTACTTATCATTTTTGTTGGAAATCATCTGCTTATCATCCTTAGAAAATTACCTGCTCATAATTCTTAGTCTAGACAAGTTTTACTGCATTGATTGCATGAATAGTGCATAGACAAAATTCATATCTTAGCATATCTACTAATCCATATCTTAGCGTATCTATTACTGTAGACTTTATCTGACACGTTTCCTTAATTTTCTCCGTAATTCACGGAATCTTTGGAAGTATGCATAGATATTCTATATATAATTAGAATATCATTCGATATTCGAAAATCATTTCATATCAAAATTTTTTAACTGATTGTGAGAGATGGATCCTACACCTAGCTTGGATTCCATTAGTTTCGGAAGCGATTTCGAGATGTATATTGAAGCAGACTCCGAAGTCAATGGACCAGAAGTGCCTCAACCATTTAGTTATTTTTCTTTCTGGAGGAGATGGGGGTGGGTCCGAGACTTACTCACTCGATGGAGAAATGAAGAAGGCGATCCCTACCGCGAACCAAACTTACCTCCTAACATCGAAGAAAAATGATGTACTCACCGGTGAACCTATGCGTAACACTGTATTCACCCTTTTTGCTAAAGTTTTCCACCTCGAAAATCGTATTACTGCAATCTCAGAAAAATATTCAACCTCTACTTCCGAATATCAATAGAAGGGGAATATTAGAAGAAGTTAGGGAACTTCGAATTGATAATCAAGATCTATCGAATCAGATGAGTGGATGGATAGAAATGATAGAGGGTAGGATAGAAACCCTGACAAGAATGGTGCGTGATCTACAAGCTATACTTACTACACCAACATCATCACCAACCTCAGCACCAACAACACTTGTAGCACCGACAGCAACAGTACCACCATCAGCAGCATAACCAGTACCAACAATAACATCATCACACGTCTCAACCTCGCAATCTATACCTCAATCATAATCATCGTTCTACGAATCGTTCTACATAAACTATCTTCGTCCTTCGTGATGATTTTGTAATCTCTAATGTTTTAGAGATTATGTACTCTAGTTCTAGCCGTAAATCTGATGAGTTTAATATCACATTGACTCATTAAATCCATGATTACGTCTGAAGAAAATATATATGTATATATGTTTTCATAAAGATTGTAATTAAAATTTTTATTGTACAAACTGTTAATGGTGAAAATATTTTAACGGGTAGGTAATACTCGAGGGATATTTAGATTTCACATTAATAAGTTACACTGTACATTCTTCAAATCTGATTCAATATTCATTTACTATCCTACTTACATCTACAAAGATACGAATCCGTTCACCACAGAACAACAATTTTCATTCAATTTCATATTTGGGTTTTGACCTATCAGAATCCAACAAGTGGCATAATTAAGAAAAACATTGGACAAAATAAAATTTGTTAGAAACAAACAAATTATCTATGAGAAAAATTTTGTTAAGAATCCACGCTAACGAAATCCTAGCTAACTGTTCCTAGCTAACTGTTAATTCCGTATTACATCTTAATTATCGCAATTTATTTATCGCAATTTAATTATCACAATTTTAATTCTCGCAATTTTATTTATCGTCATTTAATTTCTGTTATTTACTTTACGCACTTTATTTATCATCATTTAATTTCTGTTATTTATTTTACGCACTTTAAATATCGAGACACGTATACAAGGTTTTGACATATCATATCGACGCATCTATATATATTATTTGGAATAACCATAGACACTCTATATGCAGTAATGATCGAGTTCTCTATACAGGGTTGAGGTTGATTCTATAATAATATATATAGTTTGAGTTGTGATCGAGTCTGAGGCGAATACGGGTCACGATACGTATTAATTAATTCGAATATTATATATTAAACTATATATGAATTATTGAATTGCTAACTGTGGACTATCAACTGTGGACTACCAACATTGGACAATTAAAATGAATTAAAATATTGACTATAACATATGAAATTTAACAATTCTTCAAGTTTGCCACTTGATTTCATCTTAAACCTCGTTTGTATTTTGTCGATTCTAATCTACGTTCATACCATTCATGATTCTTGAAAACATCTCACTCGAGAGGATGAACCAATCACACTTCATCTATAGAAGAAAAGACATATGTATATAGTTATGCACCTGAAAACTCTCGAAAACTGAATAAACGTTTAACACGTAGTTGTGCTAATTCCTTAGTGTTATTATTACCCAAAATAACTTGATAATCTCTTTTCAAAGTAGCGAATTTTGTCACAACTCCAGCAAGATAACTTCGACTTTTCGTTCGAAACAACCTTATTATAACCTTGATATATATGCGTGCTCTTTTATTGTTACCGGGGAACCTTTCATATTCTACCATATTACCAGCAGATGTACCAGCAATCTCGTCGCTCCTTGGTTTAAATCCCTTTGGCAAATCACTATATTTATCTAGTGAAGTCTCATCATGTACTCATCCGCATCTTGTAACAATAATTGCTATACCAATTACCGGGAATTAGCAAGCAGTATTTTGAAATCTCGCAGCCTGTCTACATCAACAGTTATATGTAAACATATAACATTTATCTCTTAGAATTATGATCTTCCATTCTGAAACTCTGAAAAGCACCCAGTCTACGAATCTATACACTAAATGTTGAAAAAGCTGAAGGAACCAGCAAAACCGTAAACGACCTTAATCATCGAAAGTTTGATGATAAATAATAGTATGTTGGTAAAACTCAGAAAAGTTGGAATTGAAAAACTGATTGAGCAAACTACGAAGGGTCTCTGAACAAATCACAAGGACTAAACTTGTACATTAAGAATCCTGATGATTCTATTTCTGATGAAATTTTTAGCGAATACCTTGCTTCTGATTTCAAACTCTTGCGGACAAATTTTCTTCACCATCCTTCGATATTAGAAATTCCAAGATATCATCGTATTTTTTTCATTATAAATATCCTCCATATTTCTGAAGATATTTTTATAACTATTCTTATCTGAAATCATTAATCTCTTCGTGCTACCAGTGTTACATCATATAGAAACTGTTAGTTTCTATATTCTGTAAACTTTCGAGCTTAAAATATGAATGTTATTGAAGTAATGTTGGGAACTGATGTATGAGTTAGTATAATATAATGACACTTGATCAACGTGATTATATTACAATAAGTCATGCTGAGTTTCTAATGAAGCATGATGATTCACAGATTATAACGTCATCATGTGCCATGTTACATAACTCTTTCATTCTGCTTAACTTCTGAACATATCAAGAAAGTATATTCTTGATAGTTCTATTCTCAATGATTCTGATAATTTGACAAATCAAATCGTACGATTACGTTCTTTCTTATTTAGAATATTAAGTTCATTCGAAACTCCATATCTACGAATTTTGGACCATTACTTGATCTATTTAATATCGGGAAGAGAAAACAAAAGCATGGAGCTCTGAAATATAAAGGAGGATATAAAGCTCAATAACAACACGGAGGTTACAAACCGTGGATATTAATACGAATAGCAATATAAAGACACGGTATAATTAAGAATAGTATCACCCCAAGGTAATAGTAGGAGTAAACAGATTTTTCTAGTGGAAGATTGAAGGGAAGGATGACAGAAATGATAATTAGGAAAATATTAGGGATTAGAACTGGACTAAGCAATTTCACAATCTTTTGGATGTATGAACTAAGAAAGAAAGTATAGGAATGATGAGAATAATGGGACGGAGGAGTTTAATTTATAATGGAAACATCGGACAGAGTAATCGAGGCAGATCACAGTATTTAATTATAGAGATCTTAATTTTGTTATTCACCGAAGAATCAAATCTTATAGATTTCGAAGATTTTCTTTTAAATCCCTTGAATTCCGGAATTCAACCAAGACAACGTCAAAAGTTAAAACGAAAATTCATTTATTCATTTCACTCTTTTGTGATAGCTTCACTCGTGCTCTTCGAATAATCGAATTATTTTATCTGTATTATTCAATAATGATAAAACCTTATTTATCAGCTCATATTCGTCAGGAAAACATATTTATTGTTAGCCATGATGACCTCACCCAAATTTCGGGACGAAATTTCTTTAACGGGTAGGTACTTTGATGACCCGGGAATTTCCGACCAAATTTAAACTTGAATCTTATTTGATTTCGATACGATAAGTAAAGTCTGTAATGTTGAGTCTCAAAAACTTTGAACCTGTTCATATAATCAAATACTCTTTTATCATTCCCGACGATTCACGAACAATTGTTGCAAATGAATATGTATAAATAAATGTATGTATATATAATAATTTAAATTATATAATATAATTTAAACCTTAGAAATAAAATTTGAAATAGGATACAAAATGATTAAGTGTATTTTAAAAATGAGTTTAAATATGTATATATATATATAATCTCCATTCATGTATATTGTAATATATAGATAACTTATAAATAATAAATAATCAATAAAAAAATATTATATAATGATATATGATTATTAAATATTGCATAAGTAACAATATATTAATAACAAGTTAAAATATAGATGTTATAATAATACTATTACTATTTTTATTATTATTATTATTATTATTATTATTATTATTATTATTATTATTATTATTACTAATACTAATGTTAATATTAATAGTCAATAACAGTATTAGTTATATTACTAGAGATATTATATAGATATGAAAGTTAATGCATTTAATTTGCTATCTCTACAAATATTATTATTATTACCTTTATTATTAGTATTAAAGTAAATGTTTAATATTAATATGAGTGTTATCATTTTTATGACGTAAAATACATAAATATGAAATTTGATACAATTAATAAATTGTAAAAGTAATTAAAAGTTAAAAATATAATTATTAATATTATTATTACTCTCAAAGATAAATACTAATATTAATCTTATTGGTATCATTGTTATTGGTAAAATTTTAAATGTAATTATTATTAAGATTATTAAAAGTATTACTATTAACTTGATAAAAAAAATATAAATATATCATGTTATTTAAAATTATTATTATTATCCTTACTAATATTATTATGATATCAATATTATCATTATTATTAATATTACTAAATTTGTTATTAAAATTTTATTATTAATGTTGGTAAAATGTTATATTTCCTTAATATGTAAAATACATAAATAATTAGATATATAAATATTCATATATACAGATATACATAAATTATACAGATATACATACAATTACATAAATACTATTAATACATATATATAAATATAAGAAATACGTATTATGTTTACCTTCACCATCAACTTTATTGATTTATATTTTACTGTCTGATTGGATCTTGTAGCAGATTATTCGATTGTACCAGTCAAGTGGAAAACCAGATACCTACTTAGTACTTTTATTATTTTTTTATATAATTCCTGTTACAGTTTTTTGTTAACTATCGAATTCAATCATCAATACAAACAAATTGTGATCAATTAGGAATCTTATATCAGATATGCAATCACAATAACATTACAACTGCAAAAATAAAAAAAAATAAAAAAAACCATAACATACTCGTAAGCTTTATTCTTCAACTTTACAGTCATATCATAAATTCGAGTCATAATTCAAAAAGTAAAAATGCATAAAGATTAGAAATCTTTTATTGAATCTATCTGCAAAACCCCAATTCTCAACTCTTTATAACGAGCTAGAATTTTTGAGTCAAATTTTCAAAATAAAAGTCAACAGAATTTGTTCTTCGCAAAATACGAATTTGTTTTGATGTTTTTCGTAAAATTGATGATTCCTAAAGATTATGAGAATGATTTCCAATCCTTTTCATGGAAGTTTCTTTTAAAACGAACTAGAAATTTAAAATCGAATTGGTGTTCTTCAAGGCCATCAGCGAAACTGTATGGGTTCTTTTTTTTATTTTTTTTTAATTTCTTTCGAATTTAATTAATTTACAACACATCCACTTGATTTATAAATCGGTTTTGTATTCTAAAAACAACACTTAACTGGTATTTATAATTAGCTTAAGAGTTTGGTCGATTGGATTTAAAATGAGGAAGAAGAAAAGGAAATACACAGAAGATGGGTTTATAAATTACAGGAGGGTATTAAAAACAGAAAAACGGACCTTGGTCCAATGGTTAAGAAGAGTGTCGGGTTTGCTGGTGGTCTCGGGTTCGAGTCCCTGGAGCTGCAATATTTTTTTTAGTACGATTTCTTCTAAGGTAGCCTTTATCATTATTAATATTATTAATATTAATATTAGTATTATGTATATTATTACTACTGTTAGTATTATTATGATTATTAATTATTGTTACTAGGTTAAGGAATTGTTAGTACAAACAATAATAAAGATGATTATTATTATTATTATCATTATCGAGTTAATAACAATACTATTATAGTTATTAGTAGTATTATCATTTAATATTATAATTAATGTTACTAAGATAAGCATTAGTTATTACTATTAAAATTAAGATTATCATTACTATTATTATTATTATTAGTATTATTATTATTATCATTATTATTATTATTATCATAACTATATGTTTCACAATATGTATTATTATTATTATCATCATAAGTATTATTATTTATATTATAACGAATAATATTATTATGTAATTACTAAAACTATTGTCATAACTATCATTCACAGGAAAACTAAGATTTTTACGGTTATTAATATTAAAACCATTAGTATATATTAGTATAGAATTAATAACATTAGTATCTTTATTAGTAATATGAAGCATTATAATTACTATCATTTTTTATTATCATTAATATTATTCTAATAATACTATAACTATTATTTTGCGAACAAAAGATTATTTATATAAATATAATAATAGCCATAACCTAAATATATAAATACTCTTAATTAAAATATATATATATAAAAAAGAAGAAAATATAATGAAGTAAATAAGTTATTGATATAAAAATTATATCACAAATAATAAATAAAGTTGTTTGATTTCAATTATACATTTTAATATATATATCAATGATATAGGTTCGTGAATCCGAGGCCAACCCTGCATTGTTCAATATAGTCATATGTATTTTTACTACAAAATACATTAGGTGAGTTTCATTTGCCTTTTTACCCTTTATATTTTTGGGCTGAGAATACATGCGCAATTTTTATAAATGTTTTACGAAATAGACACAAGAACTTAAAATTACATTCTATGGTTGGATTATTAATCGAATATGCCCCTTTTTATTAAGTCTGGTAATCTAAGAATTTGGAAACCGATCTCCAAATTGACGCGAATCTTAAAGATATATCTATCGGGCCCAACAAGCCCCATCCAAAGTACCGGATGCTTTAGTACTTCGAAATTTATATCATGTCCGAAGGAGGATCTCGGAATGATGGGGATATTCTTATATGCATATTGTGAATGTCGGTTACCAGGTGTTCAATCCATATGAATGATATTTTTGTCTCTATACATGGGACGTATGTTTATGAGAAATGGAAATATGAAATCTTGTGGTCTATTAAAATTATGAAATGATTATTTATGTTAAACTAATGAACTCACCAACCTTTTGGTTGACACTTGAAAGCATGTTTATTCTCAGGTATGCAATAAATCTTCCGCTGTGCATTTGCTCATTTTAAGGACATTACTTGGAGTCATTCATGGCATATTTCAAAAGACGTTGCATTCGAATCATCGAGTTCATCAAGATTATTATTAAGTCAATTATAGTTGGATATATTATGAAATGGTATGCATGTCGTCAACTTTCGTTGTAAAGAGAGATTGTCTTTTAAAATCGAATGCAATGTTTGTAAAATGTATCATATAGAGGTCAAGTACCTCGCGATGTAATCAACTGTTGTGAATCGTTTAGAATCGATATGGACTTCGTCCGGATGGATTAGGACGGGTCTCTACAACACGGTCGACCTCACATCAACCATACCTTGCCGCCTCGGTGGTTTCCCAACCTTGCCACCTCGGTGGGTTCCCAACCTTGCCGCCTCGGTTGGGGTCCAACTAACAGTGCGCACATAAGATCATAGATAATCAGTCATGCAATCATCCTAACTAGCATGACAATATCTAACTACACATGGTATTCATACAGGGCATAAACATAAAAATAAAGAGTCTGAACAAGTAGCGTGTCAGTAACTTAATACTCTATCCGAAGATAGACCCACTCACAAAATACCAGCAACTAGCTCAGATAAGCTATCACTGAGCGGCTTCCTTATCCTTATCTCCTGAACATAAGGCAAATCTAGTTAGTTTCTGTCTGTTAGCACAGTACAACAAATCAATCACAAAAAGTGTCACTAAAGGTCCACCTAACACTTACGCATTTTCAGAATTTACATTGTGATTATCATAAGTCACACGGGCAGCATAACGGCTAGACATCAACACTTGGCAAAATATTCTGCCCATAAAGATACACGATCGACTGAGTCACACAGTCGATCGACTGTGTCCACACACTCGGTCGAGTGTCATCTCACACGGTCGACTGACTAAATTAAATCATCTGATCAGAACTCAGACACACTCGGTCGAGTGTGTCACTTAACCGGTCGATCGTTTACACAGTCGGTCGAGTGTCAGGAGACACTCGGTCAAGTATGTTCATCTGATGAGGAAGATGAACACAGCTACGATTTTAACCCAAAATTCATCATTTCTTGCTCTAGAGCTCGTTTCTTACCTCAAAACTGACCAAATCAAGTACACTAAACATCACTAAGCATAAACCCACAAGATTTTGACACAAACAATATCAAAATCAACCAATTTGACACTAAAACCCACTTTAACAAAGCTTAACACAAAAATCTCAATTTCTCAAAGATTAAATCTTGACACACTTTAATTCTTACCTCAAAAGATTCAGTAAACTGTAAGGAACAAGATGGTATGAATGATTTGAGCTCTTGAACACAAATTGGAAATCTAGGGTTAGAGATTGAAGAAGAAGTGAGTACGGGTGTGTTTGGTGAAGATTCTAGAGAGATGGAGAAATGAGAGAAAAAGAGCTGCACAATACACTTAATTAAGGTTAAAATCCCATACCCCATCACACACGGGTATTTACCAGTTATCAGATAACTTTCGTACTTAATTTGACTGCCCTAACGGAGTCCAAATTAAATAAACGAACCTATTCTGCGACCCTTGTCATAAACTGGTCTTAACCAAATAATAAAATAATATAAACTATTCAATGAAAATAAAAGCATAATTAATCACACAATTATGCCTAAGGGCAAAAAGGTCATCTTACATCTAATCCCTGTCTGAGGATGTTACACTTTCAACATCATCATACCATAAATATTAGAGTGGTTTCAAAAGTATATTAGAGCCATACTCTAAGTAGAATTAGTTGTTAGCCTTTGATTGTATAAATAGACTCAGTTTGTCAATTGTAAAAGCAAGAAAACAAGTCACAATGTAACCTTTCATTATTTGATCAATTTAAGTATCAATTCAGTTTAATACAAGCCGATCAATACTGATCGATCAACTTATTGTTTATTTCATATGTTAACATCAAATACTTCCGCATATCAATTCTTAACAGTGTTGACCCGAAACCCTTTTTGTCTTGACAAGTCTGACCTATATGAATCAGAATTTAACCATGGCTAATAAATTGTTAGTAATAATGTACCTATTTAAGCTGATTATCCGCAGTCATAACAAACGAACCATGAATACTGCATTATATATATATATATATATATATATATATATATATATATATATATATATATACATATATATATTGGACAGATTCATGCTAAGCAAATTTTAGGGTACAAACTAGATAAGCAAATGTGGACCACAAATGACTATGCATCATATAGTAATGAATGATAAATTAATCATTCATCGTTGTCTGATGAATGATAAGCAAATATGGACCACAAATGATCATTCATCATATAGTGATGAATGATAAATTAATCATTCATCATCGTCGCCTGACTAGATAAGCAAATGATGAATGATCATTTATGGTCCACATTTGCTTATCCAGTTTGTACTCATTTTAAGCTTAGCTATGGATCAGTCCCATATATATATATATATATATATATATATATATATATATATATATATATATATATATATATATATATATATATATATATATATATATATATATATATATATATATATATATAGTCATCATCAAGGGGGAAACAATTTTTTTCTGGGGAAGTAAATTAATTTCTTTTTTTTTTGAACTTTTTTTCAAATATTAGGATCACTTGAAAATATGAACATTTAAAAAAGACACTTTGTGATGAATGTTATTATTTTGGCGGGAAAACGCTCGCAGAAATAAATGATAAAATGTATCAGGAGTAATGTTTTAATTAGAGTTTCTTTTCATCGTTTTTGTTTCTTCAAAATTTAATCCGATTTAGAATTTTGTGTTTGGGTTTAGTCCCTAAACCCAAAACCCAAAACCTTAAACTCTACACCGCTCGTGTTAAAAATTCTGTCTAAACCCTAAACCCTAATTTCTGAACCCTAATATCTAAACCATAATTTCTAAATCCTAATTTCTAACCCCTTAAAAAAGACTTTAATAAAAACATACATATGATGTATGTTATCATTTATTCTTAAAGATTTTCCTAGCCAAAATAATAATATTTTGTCACAAAATGTCTTTTTTAAATGTTCATATTTTCATTTAAAAATATTTCAAATATTGTAAATAGAGGTAGCATGAAGGATACTCATTAACTCAAAAGAGCTATTGATGGAAAGTGTTATAAAACTGTGGAGTGTTGCAGGGTAAATCAACGAAGATCCTGTTCGGTCCACATTTATTGAAAATTGAATGTAGCAATTAACCATCCATGGGATACCTGAAAATAGCAAGACATGATATATATTAAAAAAAGATAAAAATAAGAAAGAAAAAAATACTAAGGAAATGTTCGTTGATGCATTATGTGTACCCTAAGAAGCGATGGGTCAATCTTTTTGTTGATGCATATTTGTATGGCCGTCGTTGGGCGAATAACGTTTATTATTCCATTGTACACCTAGGATTGTATTGAACAAGTAAACTCTAGTCACATGAGCATATGTGACAAAACATCCTATATAAAGAGTTACTTGGTTCATTTGTCATTTGAGCACCTCCAAAGTTTGTGTGAGCACTTGTGTAACATCCCGCCTTTTTCCGTTTACCTTCCGTTATGTTATTTTAAAGTCTGTTATATAATTATAACATCTTCAGTTAATACGCGTTTTAAATTATCTCGTTTAGGTAATTCACGCACCCGATTTAAACTTGAGGAACTAAACTTGCAAAGATGCCAAACATTTGACTAGTTTGACTAGGTCAAGGGTTAAACCCTTCCTCCTCCATTCATTCATCCTCCTCTTTCTCTAATACTTCCATTCGTTTTCTCTCAAGCAACCCAACAAAGAATCATCATCTATTTTGAATCTATCAAGTATCGACTAAAACAAATTACATATTCGGAATCCTTGCATCTTCCTCTTCGAATCCATACCAATCTCATTGCATTTTGGGTAACTTTCTAAAAACACTAGATTTTGTGTTCTTGATGTTTTTAACTTATAGAAGTGTTAATTAGTGTCTATGGCTCAAGTCTAACATGAATATGTGATTTATATGCTCGATCTTGTTATTTTAATTAACTAGCATGAACTTGAAGTTTGGTGTGTTTAATCTTGTGATTTGGTTGCCTAAATATTGTTAGATGTTAAAAGTGCATGTATTAAATGTGTTACTAGCATCACTAGCTTCAATTTGATGTGTAGGTTGACTTGAAAAGACTCCATTAACATGATTGTTGAAATTATGATTTTTAGTTAGGGTTTGATAGAAGTAAAATGGACTTTTGATGCATCAAATGCTTGACAATGTTGTTTGTAAGTGTTTAGTTGTATTGTATGCGTAATTATCTACGAAACAGCGTATTGGATATGTGCATTTAATTCCCGAATCATAAATGTGCAATTATGAACTTGAATGTCATAAATGATGGGCATTTAATGCGTTTTTGGTTGTTGTAAATGATGAGTTGTTTGATGAAAGGTGTTTAGTTATTTTCCTCGAAATGCCTTTCCGATGATATAAGATACATGTTTTGATTGTTTGCGGGTCATAAATTGGGATTGTTTGAGTTTTGGTTCGTGCATTTGTGTATTTCAGCAAGCAGGACCTGGGGGTTGATTGGGACGCCGTCCAAGAATCTGGATGCCGTCCAGCCCTTCACATCTGGACGCCGTCTAGCATATTTGGACATCGTCCAGATGAACTACCAGGTTCTGATTTGGTTGGCCGTTTACCAATTAATTCTAACTATGCTGCGCACCTCCGATTAACATGTAACTTATTATAACATGCTTTTATATAATTAAAAACATCATAAAAATAGTTTAGGACCCGACCCGAACGTCTTGACTTTTTCGTTGACTTTGACTTGACCAAAGTTGACTTTTGTTTAAACTTAACCAAATACTTATGCAATCATCCTAACATGCTTTTATACTTATATCTTGCATGAAACTTGACAACATGATTCACATGCTATATGTAATCGAGTCGTAATGAGCCATAGGACTAATTGAACAACTTTGACCCATCGTGTTTACCGTTATTGATACAACCTACTTGTTTAGGTTGAGACTAGCATTCGTTCTTGCACACGTTTATTTGTGAAGTACTTTTGTACTCTTGCACTCAAGGTGAGATCATAGTCCTACTTTTACTCTTTTATACTTATACTCGGGATGAGAAAACATAAACGATTCATACTTTTATACTTTGAGCACAAATACGAAAGCAAAGATACATACGAGTTAGAATAAAAATCCTCAAATCCAATTATCATCAGTTACACTTGTAGGGTGTAAGCGAGAACTTATGTTGTGTGGCCATACGGGTTTAACGAACCTTCATTCGGATGGTTCGCTACCGTTAGCGAATGAAATATAATTTTATTGGAATAGTGTATGTTCTAACACTATTATGCAGAGGTAAGATTCAGTTAAGCTTTGGTAATTGGGTGCTCGTGATACAAACAACATCTTTGGGATGTATATGCTTTGAAAATTATTTTATACTAAATCTTGTGGTTCAAATACATACTTTACAAATACACCTATGATTTCACCAACGTTTTCATTGACAAATTTTCTATGTTTTTCTCAGGTCCTTGAATGCTAAACGATACATGCTTCCGCACTATACTTTTTGATACTTGCTTGGATGTCGAGTATACATGCATACGTGGAGCGTCTTTTGACTTATCCTTAAATTGTGTTGCATATGTTTCAATTGTACTTTAAACATTGTAATGTAACTAGTTGTTGAACTACTTTGTAAACCTTGAAACATCCTCACTTTTGAAATGAATGCGACATATTTTGGTCAAACGTTGTTTTAAAAGACTTATGACCACATAACAGGACCTAAGTAGACGGCTCCGTCAATGACGATTTTGTCGAGTTGCTACAACTTGAAAGTTAAAGTGAGGTGAGCTCCACCTCTTCACCTTCATGGTGTAGAGGATCCATGGTGGATTGATGCTCCAACCACCATGGAAATGACAAAGTGATTAGCTTAGATTAGTGTATTAGTTATTGTAATCGTTTATCATTATTGTACATGTAATCTTGATTAGTTTCAGCTGATTATCTTTGAGTTTGTTTGATGTTATGCGAGGTGTATACGAAATACTATTATTTTTATTACGAAATACGATACAATTTACACAAGTTTTATTAATTTACGGATGGGATATACCTAAACCTTGCTAAAACACTTATAAGCAGTGTACCTAATCGTAGAGTAGTATAGTTTTTAGTAAGTCCGGTTCGTTCCACAGGGAGCTAGTGATACGCACTATATTTTTAACAACTATATATATATATATATATATATATATATATATATATATATATATATATATATATATATATATATATATATATATATATATATAAGTAGTAATAATATTATATAAAAGGGGAGTTTTACCGTTTAATGACCGGTTTGTCGATTTTATATTTTAAGTGTAAAGATAAATGATGATAATTAAAATGCGTAAAATAAATAACAATATTTAAAATGACAATAAATAAAAGGACGATGAAATATGAAATAAAAGTATTATGCTTATTTAAACTTCCGTAATCATGATGTTTGACGTTTTGATTTTAATTTATTTATCTGGGTTAATTGTCCTTTGTCCTGGATTTATTTGATACCTATCTAGTTTTTGTCCATAATAGTCCATCGGTCATAATTATAAAATGCTCGTCAAATTAACCTTATTTTCGAAGTCAAATAGTCCAACTAATCAAGGATTTAAACTGTGACGCAGTTATCACTTCTGTCAACAATTACTCCAGTTGTCACTGCATGTAATCCACCCTATTTTAATTAGATATGAATATTAATTTACCCACTTGATCAGAATGAATAATCAATTACCCAACCCGAATAATTAATTAAATGATTGTAAACGATGTCGTATAAACGTCACTAAATAGGACATTCGTAATCAATTTAATAATTATTAGTTTAACTAATTTGAAGATAGGTTTGACAGGTTCCAATGAGTTGTCGTTCAATTAGACAATACCCCTACCTATTAATAGTCAATAATTCAATGTTCACAAGTGTCGGTCTTTTGTCCAAACCTTAATTATGGTACAAAATCCTATAACCCCATTTGAATATTTAGTCCAACATCATGATTACTTCGGCTCAATTAAGCATAATAATAACTTAGTTACGAGACATTAATTTAAAAAGGAAGAACATAGCTTACAGTGGTGATTAATCGCGTAGCGTCGCACGGACAGAATTTTGACTTAAAACCCATAAAACATTCTTACAATAACCTTATTATTATAAACTTAAAATTAAAATTATATTATAAATATAAATATTTATTATGATTATAGAAGGAAATAAAATGAAAAGAGTGTACATAATTCGGCAGAAAACGTTGCTATTTATAGAACTTGGCCTGCTACAGTAACTCATGCGAGTGCATGACTTTTGTGCCTACTGGCCATGTGATCGCATGGCCGTCATTTCCTGGTCACATTGATTTGTTTGCTAGTCTGCCGACACTTATAAATATATATATAATATATATATAATTTTTATATAATTATATATATATATTATATTATTTTCATGTGCATAGTTGACTTGTAATTTTAGGTCCGTTGACTCGCGCGTTGATGCTCGGTTTATATCTCGGTTCCGGATTTTTGAACGTCCTTTCGCACGCGTAGATATCTTGTACTTTGCATTTCGCGACTTGTACTCTTGTCATTTTTAGACGTTTCTTATCAATAAATGGAACCACTTGAATTATATCTTGTACATTTGAGCTTTTTGGTAATTTGCGTCTTCAAATCGTCACTTTCTTCTTTTGTCTTCGCACTTATTTATTTAAACGAATATTACATAAAAATAGAACAATTACAACTAAAAGCTTTACATATTGGAAGGATATTGATACTAAATATATGTTCATTTGGAGCACTATCATTGTTCATTGTTCATCTCATATTCATCATGTTCATCTTATTAATCACTTGTTTATGCTCAAATTGTCAATTGGTTTTTGTTCTTTGATCGAAAGATCCTAGCATGGGATCTAACAATTGGTATCAGAGCCTAAGATCAACCAAGAATCGATTTGATTGAAGCAATTTGATGAAATTGAAGTTTTGGATCTCGGTTTGACTTTTGTTGACTTTTTTGGGTTTTGGTGATTTAGACCGAATTGAAGAAAACTATGAATTGGGAAAGCTTTCTAATCATCAAGTGAATGTTTCTTCAAATTTACAGCTCCCAATTCTTAGTATTCATCGAGTTATGAAGAATTTTCGATTTCTAGTTCTTGAGACTGAAATCGATTAATCTGTGATTATTGGGAGTTTGTTTGTAAAATCTGTTAATAGAGAAGTGTTTAGCGGGTTCTAAGGTTGCTCTCTACAAAATTTTGAAGCGTTTTCATAAAGTTTTCAGCGTTTTGCCATGCTCACCACCGTGAACCGCCATAGCACCACCACCTCTGCCGGATTTTTGGAAAACGAAGAAGAAGAGTCCAACCGTGTGGTTGGGACCTCAAAAACACGGTTGCAATATCAGAAAAACGGTTGGATAACTGAACCGTACAGTCGATGGCAGGAAACCTCTTTGTCGGCTGGTAACCAGTCGATGGTAACCAGTCGATGGTAACCAGTCGATGGCAGGAGCGTAATTAAGTGGAACTTTAACTGCTGGGTCCCACCAGGAAACCTCTTTGTCGGCTGATTTAAATTAAAAGAAGAAAAGCATGCGGACCCCACCTGGTAACTTTGTCTCCATGCCTCCTATTAAATCACATGCCACCTTCTAGAAACAATTTCAATTCATGTTAATACTTAACATCCGTATAAATAATGTATCATTTTCTTTTCGGATCACACCATGACCCACAACCCGATCCATGAACCAGGATCTGACCCAACACCATACCCAACTTATATTTAACACAGGTAGTCCTCCAGTTAAATTATTTAACGTCAGTTAAAACCCCAGGTACCACCAATGCAAAATTTGAGAACTTTTTTAGAATTTTCAATTTTGGTACCTCAACTTTCTGAAAATTTTATTTTCAGCCCATGAACTTCTAAAAATTTATACTTTTGGTCCCTCAACTTTTGTAAGTTTTTCACCCATGATCCTTAATGTTCATTATTCAATATTTTCTATACCAAACCCTTCCTAAACCTTTCTTTCATAGTATTCACTAAAGTGTTAATATATAGAGTTTAGTGGACAACCTCCTTTGTTCGTCAGACTTATTTAGTAAGTGAATACGGAAACACTTGTTTTTAAGATGTTATTGTGGGTATTCGGGAGCATACGATTATTATGGGCCAATGACGTTATATTTTATCTTCCGCATTTTGTTAATTCTGCTTTGTAGAGGGAATTTGTTTTGGGTTATTGTCACGCAATCACAGGATCATACATTTTTCATTCTTGGTGACTATTTGGAGTACTTATTGATATGTTTGGGATCGTTAGTTGTGGGATGGATGCCTCTATTATATGCCTATAATGTTTGAGTCATGAGGACGATACGTGCTTTATAAAGTGTATTAGGATGCAACTATTAGAAGAGGGGAAAGTTTTACAGTTGACGATACCGAGCTTATTGGTTTGTATGAAGACTAAAACATCAGAAATTTGACCGAGTTCAGTCTTAGGGGGAATCTGGTTGCTTTAGTACTATGGGTTACACTTACGAGTGAAGTTTGAAGAAACTACAGGATGACTATTAGCATTTCGACTTCAATGAGCGGAAACATTGATGTTCGAAGTTTGGGCTTTCATGTATTCTGGAAGACTTTTGATGGAGCTTGTGATTCATTAGATTATGGTAATACTGTAGAGATTGACTGAAGATTGCAAGAGGTGTTTACAATAATTCTCCAGCAACGTCCAAGGGGAATTTGTTGATGCATATTTGTATGGCGAGAATTTGTTGATGCATATTTGTATGGCCGTCGCTGGGCGAATAACGTTTATTATTCCATTGTACACCCAAGATTGTATTGAACAAGTAAACTCTAGTCACATGAGCATATGTGGCAAAACGTCCTATATAAAGAGTTACTTGGTTCATTTGTCATTTGAGCACCTCCAAAGTTTGTGTGAGCACTTGAAAGTTAGAGTGAGGTGAGCTCCACCTCTTCACCTTCATGGTGTAGAGGATCTATGGTGGATTAATGCTCCAACCACCATGGAAATGACAAAGTGATTAGCTTAGATTAGTGTACTAGTTATTGTAATCGTTTATCATTATTGTACATGTAATCTTGATTAGTTTCAGCTGATTATCTTTGAGTTTGTTCATTGTTCATCTCATATTCATCATGTTCATCTTATTCATCACTTGTTTATGCTCAAATTGTCAATTAGTTCTTGTTCTTTGATCAAAAGATCCTAGCATGGGATCTAACACTTTTAATAGCTACAAAACTTAGTGTTAAATTATAAACTACTAGACCACATTTTTTTTTATATGGTGTCAAGTGACCCTTCCAATTAACATGTGACTTCGCCTTAAATTAATGAAAATTTGGATTAATATTTAAGTTAATATTGAGCTCGACCTGTTTATATTTTGTGATGGGGGGGGGGGGATTGAAGAAAATAAATTTGTTGAATCGGATTCTGGTGCACGATTCAATGACATTAATCTGACAACAATATTGTCATCGGAGGATGTGTTATTTCTTGAACGAGATTTTGATGATGTGGAAATTAAAAATGCGGTTTGGGATTGTGGGAGTTCTAAAGCCCCAGGCCCGGATGGTTTCTCATTCGGATTCGTTAAACACTTTTGGGATTTACTAGGCTTTGACATACGCAGAGATGTTAGAGATTTCTTTGCTTCGGGTATTATGCCAAATGGGGCGAATTCCGCTTTCTTCACTTTGATCCCTAAGGTGAAAAACCCGGTCCTTATCAATGATTTCCGCCCGATCTCATTGGTTGGTGTTTTTTATAAGACGATTTCGAAATTGTTAACGAATCGACTATCTTGAGTTATTGATAAGATTATATCTCCGGTAACAGTCGGCTTTCACTTCGGGTCGTCAAATTTTAGATGATCCTTTAATGCTAAGTGATCAAGCATATTTTCACGAGGTCAAGGTGAACCTACGCTTGAGTGCTTGATAGGGTTTAAGGACTAACAATATTCGAACCTCCGATGCTTAGTCGTGGATAACCCACATCGGTATCGTTTCGATTCCGACAAGGTGGCCGATTTGAGAGTCCACCAACAACCCAGCATACGGGGTTGAGTGGCCCAAAGACATTAAGGTTTTATAGTTATAGTCATACCTGAAAGTCTTTACATTTTAGATCGTATGAAGCTTGTTCGTACGATGATGATATGTATGCTATTGTTACGTATGAGTAACCGAATATGTTTTTCGGGTTTTATGAGCTATGTATTTATAGGCTCATGAATTAGGGTTTCGATAGAATCCCTTTCGTAATTAAATGCGATCTCATCCTAACTAACTTTCGTTATTTAAGGAAAAGAATCCGAATTAATTATACCGTACATTCTTCTAGAATTTACTGGACCCTTATGCAAGTATACGAAACTCACATCAGATGGTATAGACTATACTCGTGCCATATTTCTTACATGGCAATTAGTGTGCGGTTCAGGGCTTTGGATGCGTAATTCGCATAGTCATGCGGATATGCGTATCATTAAGTCCCCCCAGTTCGATGTTATATACAATGCCAATGAGTGTATAGCATCGAACTAATTTAAAATAAAATAGTACCACAAAACAATGCCCAATGATTACACCGGCTCATAGAATTGCTCATATAAACGTATTGATAATACACATAGGACATTATATGCGTGTATGTGTAACCAACCGCCATTTGCGTTTAATGCAATACATTCGTATAGTTGAAAAATCATCCTTTCGACTGTAATTCCTATACCCGAAGTGACAATTGTCATTATTTATCCTAAAGATAATGACGAAAATATATGCAACTGCCTAGAGTTGCTATCGTACGCCAACTGTCAAACAACCTTTTAGATTGATACACGTGTACGCTCAGAAATTGAACGTGTCATTTTCAATTTCCTTTGCCTATAAATAGTTAATTTACCCTTTTTGGGTTTTACACGCTCCTCCCTCATTTCAAATTTAGTTCTTTTTTCGCCAGCCATTTGCTTTTTCGTTCGTATTTGTTTATTCGAAGGTCCGTGTTTTCTTTCGTTCATTCTTTTTATTTACTTTATAAATCTTGCATCGGAATATCATGTCTTCTGATAAGAACGTGAAAGATATAGAATCTTCTATTACTGAAACATAGATTTGCCGAATCGTCGATCAATATCCCCCCATTGAAAAATATTCTCCGATCACCCCTTTAAGCGGCCAACGGGCTAACGAGCCTCCGGAGCATATGATTGCTGTTTATGACAAGGTTATGGAGCTCGGCAATACCTGTAACGACCCGACTTTTTTTGACTTATATTTTTGTGCTCTATACTTTCATGAATCTGCGTATATGTGCTTACTGAGCTAGTTTATACTCTGGGATCTTATTTCATGACTAATTACTTCCGTTAATACCTTATAACGTGCTATTAAGTGTTTAATCACTTAACTTGATCCTCGAATGCTTTTATGACCGTTAGTGTCACTTGACGTTTAAAGCGAGCTACGTACTTGGTACACGTTTAACTTTTGCAATAATTGGAATATTATGACTACGTAATAGTAATTGTTATTTTCTAATGACAATTACTTAGCTTATTGGTTGCTTAATTACGCTTAGTCATTTACTAATGCACACTAGTTAGTCTTGTTGGACTTTTTGCCTTATTGGACTTAGGCCCACCCTACTCTAGCTAATGGACTATTTAGTTAGCCCAATTTTAATGGATTTATGACCCATTAATATGTAGAACAAAAACCCATTAAGATGAGCCAACATACTAGCATTTTTGTTAACCATTACTAAACATGTTGCATGGGATCCCAACAATAAGCACCAGCTTTAGACCACCATCATGCAAAAAGTAAAAAGTTGTCCCCTTGTCCCCCCCCCCCCCCCCAATACCTACGCCACCTAGCACCCTCCACCCCTATAAATACCAAGCCTCATTCACCCATTACACTCTTGCTCTATAATTTTCTCTCTAGTCTTTCTCACACTAAAAATTGTAAGTTTTAAGTTTTCTTCTTCTTCTTCTTTTCTTCTTATACACGACATCATCATCATCATCATCAAAAGATCAAGCTTTTTAGCTTTTTGATCTTGTTATATCTTGTAGATTCAAACTTTAATTTGAATCCTTCAAGAACATGAAAGATTCAAGCTTTTTAGCTTTGAATCTTCATTACCTTGTTGGATCTAAGTTTTGAAGCATAAGATCACTTTATTTTGTTAAAAGATCAAAACTTGTGTTTATGATCTTCATGTAACTTGTAGATCTAGCTTTTTGCTTCAAGGATCTTCAAGAACATTAAAGATCCAAGCTTTCTAGCTTAGGGTTTCATTATTTTGTTGAAGATCTAAGTTTTTTAGTTTATGATCTCATTACTTTTACTAGATCTTAGCTTTCTAGCTTATGGTCTCATTAATCTTGTAAAGATCCAAGCTTTCTAGCTTAGGGTTTCTTAACACTTGAGATCTAAGTTATTATTGTAGATCTCACTTACTTGGAACCTTTTTATGATTTTTATGATGATAAAAATCAAATCTTCATCATCTCATATGATGAAGATGCATAAACTTGTATCAAAAGGACAAAGGTTGAAGCTTTATTGTGTTTATACAATAAAGAGACAACCTTGATGTTCAAAACTTGTAAAAAGTTAGCTTTTACTTTTAGTTATGCATTGATGGTTAAAACTTGGTCATAATAATGCTAAAACGTCAAAGAGTTATACACTTGAAGCTTATACGCATCAAGGATGAGAACCGTGATGAACATCAAGCACCAAGAAACCCACCCAAGCACTTGTTTTCTATTTTTCGGGGTCTGATCAGACTCCTGGGGCTTCTGGAAAGTTGATTTCCAGATATTTCGGTTTGAGTAGATGACTTTGCGTTTAAGACTCGCCTAAATCCGATATATGGTTTAGGATTTATAGCCTTCCGAAGGTCACTACGCCTTTGTAACGACGTGCTGAAAATTCTGACATACTCGCGCTTGAACCATCGCCACGGTCAAACGACATCGAGTTAAGATCTGAAAATTGGACAGCGGTACGAGGACTTAAATACGGAGCCTTGGCCACTAACCACGCATCTTTTCAATTTGTATAGAGATCGTAGCAGTTGTCTGAAGTCAGCCTTTTGTTTCAATCTCTATTCTTGTTGAAAACTTACTTTATCTTTTACAAATGATGATGATGATGATACTGAAACTTAATTTATTCACTTTTAAACTTTTGGGGACAATTTACTAACCTAGTAACCTTTGACTTAGGTTGAGGACCTTTCGGATCGACTTGCTACTTGCATACTTTTCATAGCGACTTTTACCGCACATTCACTGTGAGTTATAGCTCCCTTTTTACTTTAACTATTTTTTGGACTGAGAATACATGCGCTTTTTTATGTTTTACATACTAGAAACGAGTACTTAAACTTTATATATGTGTGGGTGACATAACGGTACAAAGATTCCCCTTAGCTCGCTAACGTTTAACTATTGGTTTATGAACCGGTAGACGCGAATCTTAGATATGGATCCATAGGGTTTGACATCCCCACTCGGGCTAGCCGCGCTAGCAGTCAACGGGTGTTTAATACTTCATAAACATACGCACTTGATAGGTGTACTTTTAGGGGTGATATTTATATTACTTTGTTAAGTTAGTTACCGGGTGCCCACGGATAAGCATATACTTTATCATACGAATTTGAGATACTGTTTTGAATACGAAATCTCGTGGTCTACATTACATTTTGTTTACAAACAAACTATAGTTCACCAACATTCGTGTTGACATTTTAAAGCATGTATTTCTCAGGTGCTTAGACGTTGTTGCCTCCACTGTTAGACTTGCTGTTATAGTCTTGGTGTTAGACTTGCTGTTACAGACTCGGTGTGTTAGACTTCCGCTGCATTACTTAGAGATGTCTCAATCATGGAACTTTTATTTTACATTCACAACTTATGTTACATTTGAACAATGTCTTTGTAATGACCTTTGTGTCACGTACTTATGTTAATGCTTTCTATTCATAGAAGCACGTTATCTTTTGTAAAACATTTGACGTTGGTAAAAACGTTACCTTTTCATGAATGCAAAACTTGTTTTAAAACAGCATATAGTATTATACCGTGTAATGGACCTGTTGTTGATGATCCGTACACGATGGTTTTGTACGGGGCGTCACAATACCCGTATTCCTCCTACCCTTACATTCTTCGTCATTATTCAATCGGTATTAGCCAACTGCACCCTTATGGTGCCAATCGTATTTCTATCTTTGAAATGTGGTGTCGTGCAAACGGTCGCAAACCTTCTTTATCCATTTTTACCAACCTGTTTCGTACTTCGATGAGTGATGAGAGTTGGTATTCTTTCGATAATTTCTACAAGTTTTGTGTTACCCCAAAACAGGGTGTGAAGGGAATGTGGGAAAAAAATCCTTTTTCTTTGTTAAAGCTACTTGTGTTCCTGAAGAATACAACATCATTCTTATCTGGTATTCTTGCAAAAAAGGTGAGAAAAACAAACCTCTGCCGATTCTTCCTAAGGAAGATAAATTTTACAAGTCTTGCCTTAATCTACTGCTTCCATCTCGCGTTTATCCCAATGTCCCACTAGTTCTTGGCTGCATTTCAACCCACTAGACATGCTCTAATAAGCATCCCGTTATTATTAGAAACAAGAAGGGTATATCCCTTTTTTATTTGCATTACCTTGGGAGTATATTTAAATCCTTTTTTCTTATACTTGAATTTCATCTTATATTGCAGAAATGGATTTGAATGAGTTCTTGATGTTGAAGGCGTCTGATAGCGTTGTTTTTGGACAAAAAGATCTGCATGATACGGACCCCAATGTTCAACCAGAGATTATTAAGGTTCCAACTAATCCAGCTTCTCCTGCAACTTCAAAGCGCAGAACAACTAGCCTGCGTCAAGAAAGAGAGACTGATGTCTCTTTTTTTGTTGATATTCAGCGGTCTCCTGTTGTGGAAACATCCAAAGCGGCCGGAAAGAGGCCAATTATCGGTAAGCAATCATTATGCTTTCTTTATACATTCAATAACAATTACTCTGCATGCAAAGTTAAATGCTACTCCCAATTTTTGCAGATGTTAGCAAGCCGATTGAAATTGACCAGGAGGTTGAGTCTGACAATCGTGCCCTTGTTCCGGAGAACCAGGCATCTCAGACATGGGAAGATACTGCCCCAAATTCTCCTATTTGCCGTCAATCGATTACTGATCCTAATCTTTCCCGTGAGCTTTCACCATTTCAAAGGCGCACCAATTTGTATACCGATGCCCCTTCACTGGATACCAGTCGCAATAAGCGTGCTCGACTTAACATCCCTACTAGCATTTCTTTGTCTCCTGACATTAATTTGGAATATTTCGATGAGTTCTTTAAGATATCTATGCCTACCTTTACTTAGCAGTTTTTGCATCTTGGTGCATGCGCTCCTTCCAACCTTACTGCGAAGTTTGAGCATTTGTCCCCTGAGCAAGACCTTCTTATTGACACGCAGGCCACGATGTTCAATCTTGCTAAAGATATTAGCCTCTTAAAGCAGAAATCTAATTCCATAATTCTTGGTCACAAACATCTGTTGCGTGAACAAAAGGAGTTTTCCAAACTTGATGCTGAAAAGAAACAGTTATCTGAACAACTTCACCAGTCTGTTGCAGCTCGTTTGAAGGCGGAAGAGAGGAATTCTCATCTTGAGGGTAAATGTCAGCGTTTGATGAATGAAATTAGGCGTTCGGAAACTATTTGAGCCGATCTTGAGACTCAAGTGAATGACCTGTCCTTGAAACTTGGTACTGTGACATCTGATAATTGCCAGCTTAAAAAGCAACTTGATGAACAGGACGCGAAGCAAAAAGCAGTTGTTAGTGAGCGTGATAATCTTAAGGCCGAATGCTCAAGCCTTAAATCTGAATACTCAATTTTAAGATCTGGTCTCCCTGAAATTGCGAAGCATATCATGTCCTGTCCGAGTGTTCGCGTTCCTTTTGGTCATGCCATACTTGCTGCACGTGCCTATGAGCGATCCCTTTTCTGGGATGTTGTTAAATCAAACCTTATTGTACCGGACATTATTCCAGTCCCCATTTCGAATGAGCTTGTGGAAGATGCCACTGGGAGATGCAATGAGGCCTGTGCGGCTTTAGCGAGCTTGAGAATTCCTCGTTTGGAGGAATTAGCTGAGAACAGGGATTTTACGTCCCGCCAGGTGGTTGATGACATGCTAGCTTTTGCTTGCATGCAGCTTGGATTGGAGGGACAATGGTTGTCCACTTCCAAGTTGTTGTTTGGAGTCAACGAGGGATGGGCCCAGCAGTTTAAGGGTTTCGCATCCCTATATCTATATTTATTTATTTATTTCCTGTTTTGTTTGAAAAAGCAGGGTATGCGTCTGATCACTGCGGGCGAGGATTGTATATTCTCCTTAGTGTAGGGCACCGTTCCAATTAAGCCACCCTTAGTATATTAGTAAGTTTGTAGGAAATAATTATCTTGACCGTTTTATGCAAGAGTAGAAATCTATTTTCTTAGATATCTGCTTTTTCTTTCAAGCCATCGCAGCATATGATTTTTTCTTTTGCTAGACGCATTTTATTTAAGTACTCTTGTGCTTAGCGTTAGGCGTATGTAACCTTTCTTTATCGTTATATTATTACATTTGTGCTACATGCTTTCATACTTATTGCAAATTTATAAGCGGTTTTCTTTAAATACTTGCACTTTATGCACATTATAACATATGAATAAATGTTATTTGCATATGACGGGAGCGACCCCTCTATACACGTATAATCTTTTTTATTCTTGCGTATTAGCAAATTAATACTGAGCGTTAAAAAGCAAACCAATACTTATACATATTATACTCTTGATATTTAAAAATTGTTTGCACGGATTGATAATTCAATATCGAATCCATCTATATAAGCAACTCAATGCTTATCGCAAGAGTCTTCCGGACAATCCAATGTCCGTGTTATTAACAAGTAACCAAACTTATATTTTATAGTCATGACTTTGCAAGTCTCCGTCTTGCGCGGTGTACAAGCGTTTGAAGCAATCCAATGTTTTACTACTGTCACCATTAAAATAGTATTAGTAACCAAACTAAACTATTCCACTTGGGATTCAAAGTGCATCCATGTGCAGCTTGGGGCTCCATAATTAAATTTGAATGCAAGCATTTATTGGCTTAAATTGACTGATTCAGTATATTTAAAATAATTCAAACGACAAAATTCTTTATTTAAAAACATAGCAAGTATAACAAAATTTCAACAGATGTCTGGGTGATCAATCCTACTGTTGATATCTTTTGCTTTTTTGTGCCTTCTAGATTTATGCATGCAAGGCGCATCCTGCCAATTTATTTTCAAGCCACCGTGCCCCCTTAGTTCTTTTTCCCAGTAACCATATTATCTGGGTTATCCACCACGTAGTAACTTCTGGGTTTTCTATTATTTACTGCCTTTACCGCCATTAATCTGGCAGATTCATAGCCTTCTTGCAATTTAACCCCGTTACTCTTTCGTGGCAGATTTATGTTTTCCCTTGACTCTTTTCCGCTTGCGTTAATCATTTCACGAACCGTCTTCAGAGGTTTATTATTGATTTGGTGTTTGTTCAACCCATCACTCGAGTGCCGTTGTTTTAAACGCCACAAACCTCCTGCTGATATATTGTCCGAAAATAAATTTCAATTTTGCTTAGGGTAAAATATTTAACTTAGCTGCTATTTTATGTATGCAATTTTACCTCCTCTTGATAACCATGTTTGAATGACGTCAGGAGATGTTTGAGTGCTTACACTTTGCTTTATAATGAATTCTTCAGGCGCGCCATTTTTTGCAGCTGCACAAATTTTTGATGGTACGCATGCTTTTTATTTGATTTGATGTATGCGTACACCTGCACGTTTCACTTTTGCATCACAAATCGCGCTTCATTTGCTTTCATCAAAATTTTCTGATTATCATCTTTTACGTTGAGTAATTTTTCTACCCATGTCTGTGCTACTTTTCTCTTATTCCTTGGTGTGCGCTTTTTCATTAAGCTCGCGATGTGAATGCGGATCACTTTGCCGCTTCCTCTTAGGATCTCATTGATTATCTTAAAAAAATTTCGGAGATTTTCCCAATCCTGCACCTTGTTTATTATAATAATGGGTAATGTGTTTAAAAAAGAAATTATAGCGAATTTTTATGCATTTACGTCATATAGTTAAGCGTTTGCCTACATCGTTTACTCTTTTGCTGAGTTAGATTTTGATTGTGCCGTGAATTTATACTTTAGCTTTTTTAAGAATTATAAATTGCTATTTTTCGCAACATCAAATACTAAATTAAAATATTTGTACGTACGACATACCTGTGAGCAATGTGCGTGTTCCAATGACTGAACTATTTGCTGTTCATCAGACTCTGCATTTTTACGACCCTGCCTTATGCCCTTTTGTACCGTACTCACTTTTCCATCCACTTCTGACTTTATAGTTGCGACTCCCCACTTTGTTGGGAATCTTAATAAATCGTGTATCGTGGATGGTACGACTCCTAATTTTTGCAAGGTTTTTCTGCTTAACAGCGCATTATACTCAGCTTTCGACTTGACTATAGCAAACTTAATGTCAACATCCCTTCTCTTTTCACCATTGTTATCGTCTCGTACCTCTAACTTAACCCTAACCGTCCCTAATTACGGGACTTGTTCACCAGCGAAATCGTATAAATTAACTGCTTGCTTCTTTAGCTGTGACTTAACAGATCTAGGTAGCAACATATAACAATGCTCATATATGATATCCATGTCGCAGCCAGTGTCTATATACAGACCTTTAAGTTCCTGATTACAGTTTTTTATGTACCCTTTAATCACCATGGGTGCATTAAACTGCTGCCTTTCATATGCTCTGAATGAGAATGTCGCATCTTCCCAATCTTTCACTTCCTTTAGCACTGCCCTTACGCTTATATTCATTACCATGTTTATAGTTTTTTCCGTTTCTTTTGCCTTTGATTCGTTCTTCTTTTACCACGAGTATTCTTTTTCTTGCTTTGACTTACCACCCTCTGTTTTGGCGGATTTCTTTAGGTGCTGCAATCTCCCCTTTTTTTAGTTCTGCGACCACCTTTTCAATTAACTGCCTGCACTTGTTAGTTTCATGACTGAAATCATCATGGAAGTCGCAAAACTTGGTTTTGTCTTTCTTCGCGTAATCGGGTAGCGGCACCGGAGCTTCAAAGGTTTTACATACTGGCTCAGTTGCTAGTATTTCCTTTGGTGTTTTGCTGAGATCTTTTATGATTGCGTAATTGTCATCGTGGGCGCCTTTGCTTTTGTAACTGCTTCCTCCTTTGTTATTGCTAAACTTGCAGTATTTGTTGTTACTATTGTAACTTTCGCCTTTTAACGGGCTGTTATTGTTATACCTCTTTGCGGATCCGGAGCTTTTGCCCTAATCACGGTGGTGATCATCATCATTATTCCTTCCCGTATGGCCTTTTCCGCAGTTTTGCGTTATATCTTCTTGCGCCCGCATATAATCATGCGCCTCTTTTATTGCTTCCGCGAATGTTTGCGGTACTTTCCTCTGCAACCTCTGCCATAACGACCAGTTTCTGTCTGTATCAAGGCAATGAATAAATCCTGACACTTTCTGGCTTTCTGGTAGATCTGGTATTTTAGCTACTTCCTTTGTATATCTATCAATAATCTCACCCAAAGGTTCTTTGGGTTTTTGTTTGATATCAAGGCATTCTACGTGCGTTCTTCTGCATGCGTGCAAACTATGGAAGTTAAGTAGAACCAAGATCTTAAGTTCGCATAACCTGTTATGCTCCTGGGAGTTAGATTGTTGAACCACTCCCATGCTACTCCTTATAAGACAATTGTAACATATGACATGCTACCGCATCTCCCCAATTGTGGGTTCTTGCAGTTCCTTCAAATCTTTGTAGGAAGTCATTGGGGTCGGATAGCCCGTCATAGCTTCCTAATGTTAATGTATTACCGGTGCCTCCAGAAATGGGTGATTTGCTATGTGTGCGGCGAACTTTTCTGTGGTAGGAGCCACTTCCAGAGATTGTCTTGCTTTATGCCCTTTCATCACTGCAAACCAATTTTGCATGAACTCCTGGAACCGCGCTGGTTCATTAAGCGCTTGCGCTAGGTGCGGAGGTGCAACTTGTTGTAGTTGTGATATGAAGTTATTTGAACTGCTTGGCTCTAGAGGGTCATAAGGTGCACTTCCCTGGTCACCCTGATGTTGAGTTTGCCTCAACTCACATACGTTTGGCTGCGGCGATGTATAAGTCATTCTTGCTTGCAGTGGCGCTACTATGATGTATGAACCGTCCAGGTTTCTCAAACCCATTCTCCTAATTTCTTCATGTGCACTTGCCGGGGTAACCCTGAAAGTTTGGATTCTCGGTTCTATCGTTGTGATAATTGGGATTGTTCCTACATACGCAGTTTTTGCCATTAACTTGGCATTTCCTGGAGGGGATTCATACCCAGCATCTGCTTCTTTAGAACGTATATAGCTAGTGTTCGATGGAGATCCGAAACTTATTTTTTCTGGAGACTTCGTGCGTCTAGTTTCCGTTTCTTTGAAACGGATGTAGCTAGCTTCTACTCCTGGGGTGTATCTTCCCCAATGCTCTGTAGCTACTCGCTTTCTTCCTCATCCACAGTTGGAGGAACCGTTTTCGTGATTTCAACGCTTGTCGGCCCCATTAGGATAGCCTTTGTTGAAGGGGGTTTTGACACCTTTTTCCTTTCTGCCGTAGATGCCTGTTTTGACGTTTGTACAGGTGTTCGTTGACCTGGGAATATCGAAAAAGATGGCTTTGAACCTTTGTTGCCTGCCATTGATTTTAATTAGGCGAATAACCTGAAATTGACTGATTTATTTAAACAAAAACATTTTATGGAAAAGACAGATAACGAATTATATATTCAATATGAATTTCCATCTTATTTGTTCATATTACCGGTCCCACGGATGGCGCCAAATGATCAAGCATATTTTCACGAGGTCAAGGTGAACCTACGCTTGAGTGCATGATAGGGTTTAAGGACTAACAATATTCGAACCTCCGACGCTTAGTCGTGGATAACTCACATCGGTATCGTTTCGATTCTGACAGGGTGGCCGATTTGAAAGTCCACCAACAACCCAGCATACGGAGTTGAGTGGCCCAAAGACATGAAGGTTTTATAGTTATAGTCATGCCTGAAAGCGTTTACATTTTAGATCGTATGAAGCTAGTTCGTACGATGATGATATGTATGCTATTGTTATGTATGAGTAACCGAATATGTTTTTAGGGTTTATGAGCTATGTATTTATAGGCTCATGAATTAGGGTTTCGATAGAATCCCTTCCCTAATTAAATGCGATCTCATCCTAACTAACTTTCGTTATTTAAGGAAAAGAATCTGAATTAATTATACCGTACATTCTTCTAGAATGTACTGGACCCTTATGCAAGTATACAAAACTCACATCAGATGGTATAGGCGCATAGAGTGCGACTATACCCGTGCCATATGTCTTACATGGCAATTAGTGTGCGGTTCAGGGCTTTGATTGCGTAATCCGCATAGTCATGCGGATATGCGTATCATTACTAAGCGAGATTATGGATTGGGTTAAGAAGAAAAAACATAAGATGCTTCTTTTAAAGGTTGACTTTGAGAAGGCTTATGATTCCATCAGTTGGAGTTATCTTATTTTTATGCTTCGGTCGTTGGGATTTGGTGAAGTTTGGTGTAGTTGGATTGTAGGTTGCCTAAAATCTGCAAGAACATCCGTTTTGGTTAATGGAAGCCTGACCCGTGAATTTCCGTTACAAAGAGGCTTACGTCAAGGGGATCCCCTCAGCCCGTTTCTTTTTATTATTGTAATGGAGGGGCTGCATTTAGCATTTACGAAAGCTTTGGAATCCAATTTACTACGTGGTATAAAAATTGGTTCGGAAGATCTTCGATTATCTTATTTAATTTATGCAGACGACGTCATTATTATGTTTGAATGGCATCACCAAGAGTTAAGAATTATCTTACAAATTCTTGAAGTCTTATATCTCGTGTCGGTCCTTAAGATAAATGTTTCTAAGTACCACGTTTTCAGGGTAGGTGTTAATGCGGCTGCCATGATAGCTATGGCAGAAGATTCAGGTTGTAGGGTTGGTTCATTTCCAACCAAATACTTGGGCATTCCTATTGGCTTGAGTACGAGAAGGATCACTAGCTTGGATAGTATGGTCGTTAAGTTTAAATCTCGTTTAGCTTCATGGAAGGTAAGTCTTATTTCTTCATGTGGTAGGCTTACCCTCTTAAAGTCTATCGGCTAAAAAGTCATGTTTTTACCCCTGATATTGATTCCCAAAAGCATAAAAGATCAAAACTTTGTCTGCAAAATAATCGCTTTTTCGGGTTAAATTTGTAGATAAAGTAATTACGAAGATGATGCAAAAAGAAACAAGAGAAACAGAGCTAAAACGAAGATTCTAGAGCGAAAACGGTGAAAGACAAGAAATCAAGTTACGATCCAGGGAATCAGCAAGCCAAACGGCTTACCAAACGGCTTTCCAGTGTGGCAAACGGCCTGCCAAATGCCCTGATCAAACGGCCTCGTTAAACAGCTTGCCTTAGCAAACGGGCTCTGCAAACGGCTTGCCAAACGGCCTGCCAAATGTGACGACCCGAAAATTTCTGAACAAATTTAAACTTATTATTATGTCGACACGATAAGCAAAGTCTGTAATGTGTGGTCTCAAAAAATTTGAACTGTGTTCATGTATTCATTTGACTTTCGACCATTCTCAATGATTCACGAACAACCATATGTAAATAGATATGTGTGTGTGTGTGTGTGTATATATATATATATATATATATATATATATAATTGGAAATATAATTTGAAATATTATATGTTATTGTTATTAAAATTAATTATGTAAAATAAAATAAAAAATAAGATATTATAATAATTATTATTTAAAGCATAACTATATATAAATAAAGTATATTAAAAATAAATATTAAATGATTGTAATACTCGTTGGACGTTTTGTTTATTATTTAGAGAAGTTTAATTCGAACTTATGTGATTTTAAAATAAACGGTGATCCGAAAATGAGTTCTATAAATTTTAGGCTTACTAAAAATGTATTTAGGATCTAGTTATTAAATTTTAGCACTTTTTATATTTTACCCAGGATCGAGCGTGGACAGTTGATTTAATTTCTATTTAATAAATTAATGACCAATTTTATACCATAATGACTTAAATAAATAAAGATAATTATTATAAAAATATGGGATTTTTCTGAATAATTTTATCCACCATTGATTAACAACGAAGTACGAAATTCAGTCCGTGAAAGGGAAATTAAATCAATAATGTAAGGCGGCGAACTGAATTGATATTATGGAGATTACTGTACTTTCACATGTCCCTTAACTTTCTCAATTATTGTTATATTATTAAGTTATTAATCATTATATATATAGGAATATGTTATGCATATATACATAGACACACCATTACTTCTTCTTCCTCATATCACCGAAAACACCATCACTCTCTTCACTAAATGCACCATTTCTTGATCAACCATCTCAGGCCACCCTAAATCGGCCACTTCACCTTGATCACCACAACCACCCCATGGCCACCTCAAGAGCCACCACCATGAACCTATTTTTCTTGTCCCTGCCGACCATGATCCACCGACCACCATACTCTGCCACTTTTCTCTACCGTGTGTAACCGAGAATCATCACCTTGATCACCTTCGGACCACTATCACAAACCCATTTCTTACTTCCTGTTTCTATTCGTGATCATCACCACAACCCAACAAACCACCATCTTCAACCACCGTCTCTTATATTTATATATACATACAGTGAATGATACTTATAGGTAATTATCTATCTAGTTCTATCTATATATATATATTTGAAATGCATACTTGAGAAACCACTCCATAAAAAACCCATCACCACCTGCCACCATCGAAACCCACCCCTATAGCATCACTTTCCACCACCATCCAAACCACTCGCGTATTACTGCTAATATATTATCTGGGTTTTTGGTTCGGGTGAAACCCACAAACTCGTGATCAGACCCATCATCAACGAACACCATCTTCAACTTCAAAACATCATGATTTGCTGCTACTGTAGTAACAGTCTTAAACACCACGATCACCACTAAACCCTCACCACTATCGTTTTTATTCACAATCAAGAACCCCACAATTACTTTTTCTTCTATCTTTCTGTTTCAGATATCGATCAACCTTACCATCTTCAACGGATTATTTATTTACGCTGTTATATTTTTTTTCTTGTTCATTCACCAAACTACTCTTTGTTCTCGTTCCGTTCAATTAGCCTAACCAAACCCTCATTCATCGAAAACATATTGTTATGAGAAAACTTATTTTGTTTTCTTTTGCGTGTCTGTTTCTTAACACACGCTTTTCCTCTTTATTTTCTGGCCGACAAATAAACCAAAGATCCACTTAATTATTTGGTAGGGCTGCCTTACTGGATCCCATGATTTATATACCAAAGAATTAATCAAACCTATCTGCTTTTGGATCGATTTACTAGTTGGGCTGATGCAGTCCCTTAAACCCTATTAACAATCCATATTTCTAATTGCTAGTGGGCCGTGACCTAACTCAGTATCTGTTGGGCTGGGAACCAAATTCTATTTAGCTGTTATTGAAACAAGAACCATAAACGATGATGATGATAAGATAATGATGATAATGATGCATGTTGACGAGGAAGTACAATGACGATTCAAATCACAAACACATTATGGATATAAGATGATGAAATGGTGATGCTTGTTAATAATGATGATGATAACCGAATGGATAATCGAGTTATATATAAATGATGATGTTAATCATCATATGACGATAATAATTAAAATATAATGATGGCTTGATGTTATGATGATGAGGAGATGATAATAAGAGTGAGGTTGATTATGATGATGGTTATAGCAAAATGATAATGATGATAATTAGTATATGATTATGGGTATGATTAAGATTATGGTTATGGTATGATGCTCGAATGATGATCATGAAATGCGTACATGAATGATGGAGATAATGATAATGATAATGGTATAAATTCAATTATTATTATTATCATTATTATTATTATTATTATTATTATTATTATTATTATTATTATTATTATTATTATTATTATTATTATTATTATTATTAGTATTAGTAAAATTATTAGTAAAATTATTATTATAATTATTAGTATCATTATTTTTATCATTATTATTATTAACATCATTATTAGTATTATTAATATTAAAATTAGTATTATTATTAACATTAGTAAAACTACTATTTTTATAGTTATTATATTCATTTTCATTAAAATTATTATTATTTTTATCAAAAATTATTATTATTAATATTATCACTATAATCCTTATTGAAATTATTAATATTAATACTAATACTATTATCATTATCTTTATAATTATAATTATTACTATTGAAATTATTTTAACAAAAGTTTAACATATTAACATTAATGATTTACATTTTAAATTTACATTAGTGATATATATTAATCACTTCAAATATTGAAAACAAATATATATAAGTTAAATATTAGTATAATATATATCTATATATATAACATTTGAAATAACGAATATATTGATAATTTAAATAAGTAATATATTATAAATTTAATATATAAAATTTGTTTAATTGTTATTATATGTGTTAATATATATATAAATGATATAGGTTCGTGAATCCGAGGCCAACCCTGCATTGTTCAGTTGCGTCGTATGCATATTTTTACTACAAAATATCGTATTGTGAGTTTTCATTACTCCCTTTTTAAATGCTTTTGCAATATATATTTTTGGGACTGAGAATACATGCGCAACTTTTATAAATGTTTGACGAAATAGACACAAGTACTTAAAAACATTCTATGATTGAGTTATGAGTACACCGGATATCACCCCTTTATAGTCTGGTAATCTAAGAATTAGGGAACCGAGCCCCTAACTGACGCGAATCCTAAAGATAGATCTATGGGCACTCACAACCCTCAGTCAGAGAATTTGAACTGCTTTAGTACTTCGAAATATGTATACAACCGCCAGCTTTAAAAGATATGATCTGTTTGTGAGGTGTACACAACCATCGTATTTAAAAGAGTGGCATGTTTGTAGGCTTTTGCATGACCATGCGGAATGCCGGTATGCGGGGGATATTCTATATGCATCTTGTTAAGGTCGATTACCAGGTGATGTGCGAGCGATGGTATACGAAATACTATTATATTTTATTATAAAATACTACAAAATATGATACAAGTTTTAATTAATTTATGGGATTTACCTAAACCTTGCTACAACACTATAGGCAGTGTACCTAATCGTAGAGTAGTGTAGTTTTTATTAAGTTTGGTTCGTTCCACAGGGAGCTAGTGATAACGTACTATATTTTTATAAAATATATATAATTATATAAGTAGTAATAATATTATATAAAAGGGGGGTTTTACCGTTTAATGACCGGTTTGTCGATTTTATATTTTAATCGTAAAGATAACTGACGATAATATAAATGACAGAATTTAAATTGCGATAAAGTAAATTGCAGTAATTAAAATGACAGTAAATAAATGTACGATGAAATGTGAAATAAAAGTATTATGCTTATTTAAACTTCCGTAATCATGATATTTGACGTTTTGATTAATTGTTACCCAGGTTAATTGTCCTTAGTCCTGGTTTATTTGATACCTATCTGGTTTTTGTCCATAATAGTCCGTCAATCATAATTATAAAATGCTCGTCAAATTAACCTTATTCCTGAAGTCAAATATTCCAACTAATTAGGGATTCGAAATGTAACAAGGTTTTAATACTTTGTTAATAATTACACCAGGTTATTGACTGCGTGTAATCTAAGGTTTTAATACTTTGTTAACAATTACACCAATTATTCTTGTATGTAATCCACCCCTGTTTTAATTAGTCCACGACACATTAATTTATTCACTTGGCCATAATGAATAATCAATTACCCAATCCAATTGATTAATTAAATGATTGTAAACGATGTCATATAAACGTCACTAAATAGGACATGCATAATCATTTAATAATTATTAGATTAACTAATTTGAAAATAGGTTCGACAGATTCCAATGAGTTGTCGCTCAATTAGACAATACCCCCAACTATTAATAGTCCATAGTCCAATGTCCACAAGTGTCGGTCTTTTGTTCAAACCCGAATTATGGTACAAAATCTAATAACCCCATCTTAATATTTAGCCCAACATCACGATTACTTCGGCTCAAATAAGTATAATAATAACTTAGTTACGAGACATTAATTTAAAAAAAGAAGAACATAGCTTACAGTAATTATTTATCGCGTAGCATTACACGGACAGAGTTCCGACTAAAAACCCGTAAAACATTCTTACAATAACCTTATTATTATTAACTTAAAATTAAAATTATATTATAAGTATATATATATATATATATATATATATATATATATATATATATATATATATACGTTACATAGAAAGGAAAAGAAAAAGATGTGTCGAATTCGAGCAGAATGCGTGAGCTTTTATCGGCCCACTTTGAACTGTACAGCTCCGCGAGTGCGGTACTTTTGTGCCTTACAGCTCCGTGAGTGCGGAGCATCGGATTCCAGCTTACCAAATTGAGTTAAACGTGGGCTGATGAATATTATAATATATAATATAATAATATATAATTTTATATAATTATATATATATTATATTATATTCTTGTGCATAGTTAACTTGTACTTTTAGCTCCGTTGAGTCGTACATTGTTAGTCGGTTCATGTCTCGGTTCCGGATTTTCGAACGTCTTTTCGTACGCTTAGATATCTAGTACTTTGCGTTTTGCGGCTTGTACTCTTGTCATTTTTAGGCGTTTCTCATCAATAAATTGAACCACTTGGATTGTATCTTATACATTTGAGCTTTTTGGTCATTTGCGTCTTCAAATCGTCGTTTTCTTCTTTTGTCTTCGCACTTATTTATTTAAACGATTATTACATAAAAATAGAACAATAGTAACTAAAAGCTTTACATATTGGAAGGATATTGATACTAAATATATGTTCATTTAGAGCACTATCAAATATCCCCACACTTGAACGTTGGTTGTCCTCAAGTAATACAGAACTTGAAATTAAATCACAGTTCACTCGAATCACTTTTTTATTCTCACACTTTATACATCGGTGATTTTGATACAGCGGTATACACAATGATAGTAACGATGTGGTTTACAGTCCCACATGACTATGAAAATTTAGATCCTTTAAGGAAATTGGATCTTTATGAAAACATTTGATCTTTTGAAAATTCATTCTAGCATTTACCCAAGATAAGTTTTCCGGAATAACCCTTCACCGGTGTCTGTAAAATATTTTTGTGGGTTTTGTGGGTTTCATGTTTTCAAATTTTAGCTCAAAACTTATGGTTTTGTGTCACCCACTTGCTAATCCTTGTATTAGGAAAGCACGCGTCCAGTATACTTGCTCCGTATATTACCTTTCGGTAAACTACCGTCTGGTTGTAAAGGAAAACGTTGAACAAGCAACTGTTAAGGCAATGTCAAATGACATGCAGATGTTCATGGTCCACAACGTGTCGGATGCAAAAACTATCCTTTGTAGGAGCAATAGTAAAGATCACCTATAGTTTTTTTTAGTCTAGCACAAGGTCCTGTCTTCGACCATGCTATGCAACCACCGTTCTTATGGTTGACACCCGATTTGGTTCAGGTGACCTAATGAATTCCGGTGAATTCTTAGAATTTTACGTTCAATGGTAATGAACGCATTGAAAATGGGTTTTCAGAAAACAAATCGGTTTTAATTTGATCAAAATATTTTCTCGTTCAAGCTCGAGTTTAGATATCATTGAATTCCATGAGTTTAAATTCTCAATCTTTAAGGTCAATCTCAAGGATTGAGTAATATCAGGCTTAGAAGCTGATTTTTAATCTTTAAGGAGATTATCCTTTCTGGAGGTCTGATTCATTAGTCTTATCAAGCTAATTTGCACGGCGCCCTCCCTATTTTACGAGACAGATCCTCTCATGGTTAGGATAAGTCTGATCACTTGGCGACCCTGTTTGATGCTGAGGTCCGTGGATTTCCTACTGATTTTAGAGATGACTTTTCAAGATTTTTTGTCAACCTACAGCTGGTCTGGACGACAACTTCCTGACCTAAATCAAGAAGCGCGTGTGTTTTTTGGAAGACTTTACTTCCTTTTAATGATGGAATTGATTCATCATGTAGATCCATCTTTCTTTCAAATATATTACAGTAAATCGGGTAAAACTGATTAGTATCGTCCAAAACAAAAGTACCTGCAATAATCTTGTACAAAATATGTGATATATGTTTTAAAGAACTTGGTGAATTCTTTCCACACTTAGCTTTTATTTATTCTTTTCTTTGCCTTTTTATTCTCCTTTATTCCATTTTAAATGAATTCAAGCATTTTGGGTTGTTTCTCAATTTATGTTCTCTCTGAGGTAACAATAATTTAGGTATTATCACCTAGTTTCATCATTCATAAATATGTATAAACATAATTTTGAATTCATTTAGTTGAAAATTTTTCAAATTTTTCACAAAATTTGGCAATTAAACCAAGTGTAAACCCGAGAGAATTTATAACCCTTCCCCACACTTGAGATCTTGCAATGCCCTCATTTGCAAGAAATCAGACTATAATTATAAATTCATGAGGGTGATTAGTGTAGAAAAGTGATTAAAAATACTCAGTTTGTAATTACTAAGCTATTCGAATGATAGATGGCGCGCCTCATCGTTCATTCCTTTTGTTGTAATTTCATATATGTTTTGCATCTTATCGTCAAAATTACTAGTCTTTACTGAACTTAATGTCAGTCTTTGAAAGTGCGCTGTTTTACCCTATTTTGTACATAAGATAAAATACAAACATACATAATATTTTTATTATATACATATTTTTTTTATAAAACCTTTATTTATTAAAACAATTTAAATGAATAATTATTTAAAATTTTGTTTCCTTTTACTTTAGGTAGTTTCGGTATGTTTACCTAGTCCGTCTCTCGACAAAATTTAAAGTTTGTTGTTAAAGCGATTGTTTTAAAAGCAAAGATTTTTGGGTTTTTTTAATTTTTTTGGTATACTTTAGATCAATAAAATTAAAAATAATGATAACAAAATTGTTCGCTCCGCCCTCGGGTAAAGTAATTTCGGTTCCATGACCTAGTCTTTAACTTACGACAAATTTTAGAAATCATTTTTTAAATGAAATAAAGTAAATTTTGTTTTTAAATTCACACAAAACTCAAATTTAAAAATGCACATTAATTTCATATAAAACCTACAAAACAAAAAAAATCAGAATGGGGGGAGAAAACTAGTTCTTTAGTGTCTGCTAGTGGAAAAGACCAATCGGATTCCATTCTTGGAACTACACGAAAACAGAACAACTAACTCTAGACAACGTTTTCTTTTTAGAACATTTGAATCTCCCCACACTTAGGCAGCCGCGGTGTCGAAATTGTGATTAACTTCATTGTTAATTTCTCTTGGACCATAATCAACTTGCATATCTGTGACTTTTGCTTTAAGCCATTGGTCTGATTCCTGTGTAATATCCACAAATTCAACTAGTTTCGCCTTTTCTTTAGGCGATAGATTGGATATTAACCGGTTACATAACTTAAAGTTCCCCGTGGTTCTAGCATCGTGAATCCGTTTAATAAGTTTCTTCATTGAACTGTTAATAACGGGATCATTTAATTTCGTATCAACAACGGGGTTCTTTGTTATCAGGTCATCATTAGGTGTCATTTCATCTTCCCCACACTTAGGCGTTCTATTATTGTTAAGCATTACCGTTGGAGTTGGTAAAACAACATGGTTCTTACCAATCGTTTTTGTTGGTTCAACGGTTTTGGTTGGTGGACATTTAGACTTTCGACTCACAAAGATGATCGATTTTTCATCATTACTAAGTATCATTCTACCCTCTCTTACATCAAATAACGCCCTAGTGGACGCTAAGAATGGTCGACCTAAAATTAGAGGAATGTTTGAGTCATCTTCTATGTCACTGACAATAAATTCGACTAGAAAGGTTAAATTACCTACTTGAATGGGTAGGTTGTCAGCAATTCCAACTGGGTGCCTAACGGTTTGATCAAAGAGTCGAACACTCATTTCCATTGGACTTAACTCACCTACTCCTAATCTCTTATATAATGAAAGAGGCATAACACTCACACTCGCACCTGAATCTGCTAGTGCATCATACATGACACAATCACTAAGTAGACAAGGAACAATAAATTCACCCGGATCACCCAACCTTGATGGAAGTTTTGGTAGAACTGTCTTTACCGGTTTATTTTTACGGTTTTTGTTTCTTGCACTTTCTTATTCTTCTTCCTCTTTCCAGAGGTATCACAAACTTTATTACCTATCACTTTCTCATACTCAACTCCTTTTCTTGGAAACGGGATGGGTGGTCTGTATGGTGCCACCACTGGCTTTACATACTCGGGTGGTGGTGGTGTTGTAACTTCTTCATTTTTACTCACATCTAAAACCTTCCCATCTTTTGATGCTGGTTTTTCAGAATTCGTTGATACCATATTAACATTCTCATTCCGAGGATTTACTTCAGTATTACTCGGTAGCTTTCCTTGTTCCCTCTTACTCATCAAGCTAGCTAGAGTACCTATGTGTTTTTCTAGATTCAGAATGGAAGCTTGTTGAGTTCTTAATGACTGATCAAACCTCTCATTCGTTTAGGTTTGAGATGTAATAAATTGTGTTTGAGATTCCATTTGCTTTGCCAACATTTCTTCCAGATTTGGCTTTTTCTCTTCGGTTTGTTGTGGTGGTTTATACAAGCTAGGTCTTTGTTGATTGAAATTGTTGTTTTGAGTTGGTTGGTTATTTGGACCTTGTTGGTTATACGAGTTATTGTTGGATCTATTTGGATTGTAAAGAATGTTTTGATTTCGATTAAAGTTTGGCCTTGGCGGTTGATAATTATTTTGATAATTATTTCCCGGCCTTTGGTTCAAGTAGGAAACATTCTCACGTTGTTCCATCGTTTGTTCAATGTGACAATCTTTCGTTAAGTGTGGTCCACCGTATTGCTCACAACTGATTCGTATTGCGTGAATATCTTTAGTCATCTTTTCCATTCGTCTCTCGAAAGCATCTATTTTTGCAGAAACGGAATCAAAGTCATGGCTAGAATCGGCTCTAGCCGCTTTAGATGAACGAAAGATATCTTTTTCTTGATGCCACTCATGCGAGTGGGATGCTGTGTTATCAATGATTTTGTGAGCTTCGGTTGCGGTATTCTTCATAATGGAACCACCAGCTGCTGTGTCGATGTCTTTTCGTGTAGCAACGTCGACACCTTGGTAGAATATTTGTACTATTTGATAAGTGTCTAAACCGTGTTGAGGACATCCTCTCAATACCTTTTCGAATCTTGTCCACGCTTCATATAATGTTTCATTTGGCTTTTGCGCGAACGAAACAATTTCTCCTTGAAGTCTTACGGCTTTAGATGCCGGAAAGAATCTTTTAAGAAATTTCTCAACTAAAACATCCCATGGGTCAAACGCTCCTTCAGGTAACGATTCTAACCAATCTTTGGCTTCTCCCTTTAAAGTCCAGGGAAACAACATGAGATAGATCTGTTCATCCTCAACTTCTCTGATTTTAAATAGAGTACAGATCCTATTAAAGGTTCGAAGATGTTCTTTTGGATCTTCTTTTGGCGTACCACTATATTGGCATTGATTAGTTACCATGTGTAGGATTTGTCCTTTGATTTCATAATCTGGCGCATTAATGTCTGGCTTAATAATGGTGTGTCCTTGGCCCGTGCGTGTGGCTCTCATTCGGTCTTCCATACTTAGAGGTTCCGTTATTTTCATATTTGAATTTGTTGAATACGAATCACTAGAAGATTCTGATTTAACGATTTGTGGTTCAGGAGGAATGATTATAGGTTCAGGATCTTGGAATTGTCCATGAATATCCTCCGGGTTCTCAATTGTGAGGTCGGGTTCAAAAAATGGATTATCGAAAATTTGAATTGGAATACTTGGTCGACTTGATGATGATTCTAAAGAAAAATCAACGGCGACAATATTGGCTAGATGTCTTGATCGATTACAAGTGGTGAACGTATGAAAGGTGGTGAACGTTTTGCTCGGTGCATTCACTGAATATCCTATTAGTTATAAAAATAAAAATAAAATTATATAAGTTATCAAATTAATAGACTTTTCTGATTTTACCCACGTTTCGAATAGCCAATAGATGCAGCAGGTAGCCAGGACCCTTTAAATCGGAAGCCCACAACTCGCCACTAACAAATCCAACTATTACTACGAACCAGAAAATTTTGGATGTCTATCAATTTAACAGCTTAAAATAATTTTTCGTCGAAATTTTGAAGATAAAATATATGTCCTAAAAACTAGAGCGTCGAGAAATAAGAGGAAGAAAAAGAGTGCGTCGAAAAACATTGAAAAATAAAAAATCGAAAAATAATAATAAGAAAGTAAAGCGTCGAAACTTAAAAGTCTAAAAACTAAATATTAAAAGTTACGTCTAAAGGAATTAAAGCTTAAAAGGAATTCTATATCCAAAACGGCAATAACTTAATAGGCACTAAAATCTATTAAATATTAAAGCGATAAGCAACGTCGTAAAATTCTAAAGCGCCTAAATCTTAATCTAAAGAAAAAGCACTTAAGGGATTTTACGGCAAATCCTAAGAATCTAGAAATATAAATTAACTACGGCAAAAACTAATCTTTAAACTAATTACGAACGAAAAATATACAAATTACGAATAAACGATAAAAATATAAAATTTATAAAAAGAAATAAAAAAATTAAAAAATTACTTATTTTTATAAAAATATTATTTTTATACTATTATTTTATAAAAGTATTAATTTATATAATTAATAATAATATTAAAACTTAATATTACTAATTATAAATTAAAACTAAAAACTAAATACTAATTAAATAAATCAAAACCTAATTAGGTTAATAATAATTAATTAAATTATTAAAACCCTAATCAGCAATTAATGCGTACAAGGTTGCAGATGTCAGACAGCTCCGCGAGTGCGGATGCTTGATGCCCAAAAGTCTCCGCGACTGCGAAGTTTGCAGATTCAGATTTCGTGCAGGCCAAATTCGTGCAGGTTCAGTTTTCTTTTTTCTTTTTAAAAAAAATAAAATAAACTTATATTTTAAAAATTAGAAATAAAACTAAAAATACTTTTTAATTTTATATATATTAAACAAACTCTTAAAAATATATTTTTTTATATTTTTTTCTTTTTTTAATATATTTTTTAAAAAATATAGCGTTTTACCGCTCCCCGGCAGCGGCGGCAAAAACTTAATGTGCGAGCGATGGTATACGAAATACTATTATATTTTATAACGAAATACTATGAAATATGATACAAGTTTTAATTAATTTATGGGATATACCTAAACCTTGCTACAACACTATAGGCAGTGTACCTAATCGTAGAGTAGTGTAGTTTTAATAAGTCCGGTTCGTTCCACAGGGAGCTAGTGATAACGTACTATATTTTTATAAACTATATTTGTATAAAATATATATAATTATATAAGTAGTAATAATATTATATAAAAGGAGGGTTTTCCCGTTTAATGACCGGTTTGTCGATTTTATATTTTAATCGTAAAGATAAATGACGATAATATAAATGACAGAATTTAAATTGCGATAAAATAAATTGCAGTAATTAAAATGACTATAAATAAAGGTACGATGAAATGTGAAATAAAAGTATTTTGCTTATTTAAACTTCCGTAATCATGATATTTGACGTTTTGATTAATTGTTACCCGGGTTAATTGTCCGTAGTCCTGGTTTATTTAATACCTATCTGGTTTTTGTCCATAATAGTCCATCGGTCATAATTATAAAATGCTCGTCAAATTAACCTTATTCTCGAAATCAAATATTCCAACTAATTAGGGATTCGAACTGTAACAAGGATTTAATACTTTGTTAATAATTACACCAGGTTATCGACTGCGTGTAATCTAAGGTTTTAATACTTTGTTAACAATTACACTAATTATCCTTGTATGTAATCCACCCCTGTTTTACTTAGTCCATGATACATTAATTTATTCACTTGGACATAATGAATAATTAATTACCCAATCCAATTGATTAATTAAATGATTGTAAACGATGTCGTATAAACGTCACTAAATAGGACATGCATAATCATTTAATAATTATTAGATTAACTAATTTGAAGATAGGTTCGACAGATTCCAATGAGTTGTCGCTCAATTAGACAATACCCCCCATCTATTAATAGTCCATAGTCCAATGTCCACAAGTGTCGGTCTTTTGTCCAAACCCGAATTATGGTACAAAATCCAATAACCCCATCTTAATATTTAGCCCAACATCACGATTACTTCGGCTCAAATAAGCATAATAATAACTTAGTTACGAGACATTAATTTAAAAAAAGAAGAACATAGCTTACAATGATTATTTATCGCGTAGCGTTACACGGACAGAGTTCCGACTTAAAACCCGTAAAACATTCTTACAATAACCTTATTATTATTAACTTAAAATAAAAATTATATTATATTATATATATATATATATATATATATATATATATATATATATATATATATATATATATATATATATATATATATATATATATATATACATACATATATATATACGTTACATAGAAAGGAAAAGAAAAAGATGTGTCGAATTCGAGCAGAATGCGTGAGCTTTTATAGGCCCACTTTGAACTGTACTGCTCCGCGAGTGCGGTACTTTTGTGCCTTACAGCTCCGCGAGTGCGGAGCTTCGGATTCCAGCTCACCAAATTGAGTTAAACGTGGGCTGCTGAATATTATAATATATAATATAATAATATATAATTTTATATAATTATATATATATTATATTATATTCTTGTGCATAGTTGACTTGTACTTTTAGCTCCGTTGAGTCGTACGTTGATAGTTGGTTCATGTCTCGGTTCCGAATTTTCGAACGCCTTTTCGTACGCTTAGATATCTTGTACTTTACGTTTCGCGGCTTGTACTCTTGTCATTTTTAGGCGTTTCTCATCAATAAATTGAACCACTTGGATTGTATCTTGTACATTTGAGCTTTTTGGTCATTTACGTCTTCAAATCGTCGTTTTCTTCTTTTGTCTTCGCACTTATTTATTTAAACGATTATTACATAAAAATAGAACAATAGTAACTAAAAGCTTTACATATTGGAAGGATATTGATACTCAATATATGTTCATTTAGAGCACTATCACCAGGTGTTTATATATTGTATGAATGATTTTCTAGCAGTGAGCAGACCTGCACAGATTGTTTTCGAAATATGAGTATCTTGTGGTCTATTATATTATTGGAAATGATTGTTTTTGATAAACTAATGAACTCACCAACCTTTTGGTTGACACTTTAAAGCATGTTTATTCTCAGGTATGAAAGAAATCTTTCGATGTGTATTTGCTCATTTTAGAGATATTACTTGGAGTCATTCATGACATATTTCAAAAGACGTTGCATTCGAGTCGTTGAGTTCATCAAGATTATTATTAAGTCAATTATAGTTGGATATATTATGAAACGGTATGCATGTCTGTCAACTTTCGATGTGATGAAAGTTTGTCTTTTAAAAACGAATGCAATATTTGTAAAATGTATCATATAGAGGTCAAGTACCTCGCGATGTAACCAAATGTAATGTATTCGTCCTTATGGTTTAGGACGGGTCATCACATGTGGTATCAGAGCGGTGGTCTTAGTGAACCAGGTCTGCATTAGTGTGTTTAACTGATAGTCGTTAGGATGAATTAGTGAGTCTGGACTTCGACCGTGTCTGCATGTCAAATGTTTTGCTTATCATTTTTGTCGAAAATTACCTGCTTATCATTTTTAGTCTAGACACATCTTACTGCATTGATTGCATGAATAGTGTATAGACAAAATTGATATCTTAGCGTATCTGTTACTGTAAACTTTGCCTGAAATATTCCGTAAATTCTTCCGTAATCTACGAAATCTTTTGTTCTATATCTATAGATATTCTATGTATTTAGAATATCATCCGACATCCGAAAATCATTTCATATCGAAAATCCTTTATCTAACCGTGCAAGATGAATTTTGCAACCAGCTCAAGTTCCTCGGATTCCGACAGCTATTCCAATATGGATTTCCACTCGAGCTCCAAAAGCAGTGTGACCGGAATGGATCAACCAATCAGCCATCATCAATTCTGGATGAATTGGGGATGAGTTCGTAATCTACTTAATCATTGGAGACAAGAAAAAGGCGATCCTTTCCATCCACCAAAATTTCCCTCTTGGTGAAGAACCTGAAGCACTTACCGGCGAACCTGTTCGAGACACCATTTTCTCTCTTATTTCCAGAGTATCTCGTCATGATAATATACAATCTCAAATTCTAGATCTTATTCATCCACTCTTCCGAACCGACAATCATCCCAGAGTAATCGAAGAAGTCAACGAGCTTCGCACTCGAGTAATAGCTTTGGAGAATATGGTGCAATATTTACCAGCTTCAGCAGCACCACCAGCACCAGTAATACCACCAACAACAACATCCGCATCACATGACTCAACATCGCAATCTATACCTCGAGCATAATCTTCGTTTCACATCTTCATTTCCATCGGTTATCTTCGTTCTACGTATCGTTCTACATCATTTATCTTCGTTCCTCATGATGATTATGTAATCTCTAATGTTTTAGAGATTATATACTCTAGTTCTAACCGTAAAGCAAATGAGATTAATATCATATTAACTCATTAAATCCATGATTACATCGGAAGAAAATATATATGTATATATGTTTTCTTAAAGATTGTAATTAAAAATTCTTTTGTACAAACTGTTAATGGTGAAAATATTTTAACGGGTAGGTAATACCTGAGGAATATTTAGATCTCACATTAACATGTTACACTTACCCCACACATATGGGATTGGGTTTTGTTGTTGTTGTTGTTATTGTTGTTGTTGTTGTTGTTGTTGTTGTTGTTGTTGTTGTATTAACATGTTACACTGTACATTCTTCAAATCCGATTCAGCAGTCATTTACTATCCTATATACAACCACAGATATACGTATTCGTTCACCAAAGAATAACCATTTTCATTCCAAATCAATTTCATATACGAGTTTCTACCAATCAAAATCCAAGTCAAGATTTGACAAGTGGCATAATGAAGAAAATAATGAATAAAATAAATTTGATTAGTAACCAATTAATTAACTACGTAAAATTTCTTCATCATCTTCTGATCTTAAATAAATTTAAATTCTAAGATTATATATGGGACTATTGGACTATTAACTGTGGACTACTAACATTGGACAATTAAAAGATATTAAAATATTGATTATAACATACTAGACTAAACATCTCTTCGAGTTTGCCACTTGATTTCATCTTAAACATTATTTGTATCTTGATGATTACAATCTGCGTTCAAACCTTTCATGATTCTTGAAAACACCTCAATCGAGAGGATGAATCAACCGCACTTCATCTATGGAAGAAAAGATTGATGCATATAATTATGCACCTGAAAACACTCGGAACCTGAATAAACGTTTAACACGTATCTGTGCTAGCTCCTTTGGCATTGCTATTACCGAGAATAACATTTCAATTCTTTTTCAAATTAGCCAATTTTGTCACAGCTCCAGCAAATCAACTTCGACTTTCATTCGGATTAGCCTTATTATAACCTTGATATATAAGTCTGCCCTTCATCGTCGTTACCGGAGAACCGTTTATATCCCACCACATTGACAGTAAACTTACCAGCAATTTCATTATTCATTGACTCAAGTCTCTCCGAAGAACCATTACATTTGTTCATTAAAACCTTATCATATACTCATCCACATCTTATAACGAGAATTACTACATCAATTACCGAAAATTAGCAATCAGCATTTTGAAATCTCGCAGCATGTCTACATCAACAGTTATATGTATACATATAACCATTATCTCTTAGAATTATGATCTTCCATTCTGAAACTCTGAAAAGCACCCAGTCTACGAATCAAAACTCCAAATTTTGAAAATTGCTGATGAAGCAGCAAAAACTGTAAACTACCTTAACCATCAGAAGTTGATGATAAAGAATAGTATGTTGGAAAAACTCAGAAAAGTTGGAACTGGAAAACGAATTGAGCAAACCATAAAGGAGGCCGTGGACAAATCACAAAGGTTAAATTTGCCTTCAAAGAATCCAAATGATTCAGTATCTGCTGAAGTCGTTAACAAATACCTTGCTCCTAACTCTAAACTTTTATGAACAAATCTTCATCATCATCCATCTATATTAAAAATTCTAAGATATTATCGTATCTTTCATTATAAATATCCCCAATATTTCTGAAGATATCTTCATAAATATTCTTGTCCGATATTAATTATCTCTTCGCGCTATCTGTGTCACATTACAAAAGAAACTGTTTTAGTTTCTAAAGTCTAAAAACTTCGAGTTTAAAGTATGAATGTTTTTGAGGTAGTGTTGAGAATTGAAGCATGAGTTAGTATAATATAATGACACTTGATCAACGTGATTATATTACAGTAAGTCATGCTGAGTTCCTAATGGAATATGATGATTCACAGATCATAACGTCATCATGTGCCATGTTACACGACTCTTACATTCTATCTTACCTCTAAACATATCAAGAACATATTATCTTGATAGTTCTATATTTTCCCTTGAATTCAGGAAATCAACCGTGACTACGTCACCGGTTAAGGCGAACCTGCATTTAATCATTTCACTCTTTTGTGATAGCTTCACTCGTACTCTTCACATAAATGAATCGTTTTATTCATATTACTCACTAATGATAAAAACTCGAATTTCTAGCTCGTATGCGTCATGAAAACATACTTATTGTCAGTCATGACCATCCTAATCAAATTTCGGGACGAAATTTCTTTAACGGGTAGGTACTGTGACCACCCGGAAATTTTCGACCAAATTTAAACTTAAAATTATTTCGACACGATAAGCAAAGTCTGTAATATGAGGTCTCAAAAACTTTGAACTGTGTTCATGTATTCATTTGACTTTCGACCATTCTCAACGATTCACGAACAACTATATGTAAATAGATATGTGTGTGTATATATATATATAGATATAATAATTGGAAATATAATTTGAAATATTATATGTTATTGTTATTAAAATTAATTATGTAAAATAAAATAAGATATTATAATAATTATTATTTAACGCATAACTATATATAAATAAAGTATATTAAAAATAAATATTAAATGATTGTAATACTCGTTGGACGTTTCGTTTATTATTTAGAGAAGTTTAATTTTAACCTTATGTGATTTTAAAATAAACGGTGATCCGAAAATGAGTTCTATAAATTTTAGGCTTACTAAAAATGTATTTAGGATCTAGTTATTAAATTTTAGCACTTTTTATATTTTACCCAGGATCGAGCGCGGACAGTTGATTTAATTTCTATTTAATAAATTAATGACCAATTTTATACCATAATGACCTAAATAAATAAAGATAATTATTATAAAAATATGGGATTTTTCTGAATAATTTTATCCACCACTGATTAACAACGAAGTACGAAATTCAGTCCGTGAAAGGGAAATTAAATCAATAATGTAAGGCGGCTAACTGAATTGATATTATGGAGATTACTGTACTTTCACATGTCCCTTAACTTTCTCAATTATTGTTATATTATTAAGTTATTAATCATTATATATATAGGAATATGTTATGCATATATACATAGACACACCATTACTTCTTCTTCCTCATATCACCGAGAACACCATCACTCTCTTCACTAAATGCACCCATTCTTGATCAACCATCTCAGGCCACCCTAAATCGGCCACTTCACCTTGATCACCACAACCACCCCATGGCCACCTCACGAGCCACCACCATGAACCTATTTTTCTTGTCCCTGTCGACCATGAGCCACCGACCACCATGCTCCGCCACTTTGCTCTACCGTGTGTAACCGAGAATCAACACCTTGATCACCTTCGGACCACTATCACAAACCCATTTCTTACTTCCTGTTTCTATTCGTGATCATCACCACGACCCAACAAATCACCATCTTCAACCACCGTCTCTTATATTTATATATAAATGCAGTGAATGATACTTATAGGTAATTATCTATCTAGTTCTATCTATATATATATGTATTTGAAATGCATACTTGAGAAACCACTCCATAACAAACCCGTCACCACCTGCCACCATCGAAACCCACCCCTATAGCATCACTTTCCACCACCATCAAAACCACTCGCGTATTACTGCTAATATATTATCTGGGTTTTTGGTTCAGGTGAAACCCACAAACTCGTGATAAGACCCATCATCAACGAACACCATCTTCAACTTCAAAACATCATGATTTGTTGCTACTGTAGTAACAGTCTTAAACACCACGATCACCACTAAACCCTCACCACTATCGTTTTTATTCACAATCAAGAACCACACAATTACTTTTGCTTCTATCTTTATGTTTCAGATATCGATCAACCTCACCATCTTCAACGGATTATTTATTTACGCTGTTATATTTTTTTCTTGTTCATTCACCAAACTGCTCTTTGTTCTCGTTCTGTTCAATTAGCCTAACCAAACCCTCATTCATCGAAAACATATTGTTATGAGAAAACTTATTTTGTTTTCTTTTGCGTGTCTGTTTCTTAACACACGCTTTTCCTCTTTATTTTTTGGCTGACAAATAAACCAAAGATCCACTTAATTATTTGGTAGGGTTGCCTTACTGGATTCCATGATTTATATACCAAAGAATTAATCAAACCTATCTGCTTTTGGATTGATTTACTAGTTGGGCTGCTGCAGTCCCTTAAACCCTATTAACAATCCATATTTCTAATTGCTAGTGGGCCGTGACCCAACTCATTATCTGTTGGGCTGGGAACCAAACTCTGTTTAGCTGTTATTGAAACGAGAACCATAAATGATGATGATGATAATATAATTATGATAATGATGCATGTTGACGAGGAAGTATAATGACGATTCAAATCACAAACATATTATTGATATAAGTTGATGAAATGGTGATGTTTGTTAATAATGATGATGATAACCGAATGGATAATCGAGTTATATATGGTTGAGGTTGATTCTATAATAATATATATACTTTGAGTTGTGATCGAGTCTGAGACATGTACACGGGTCACGACACGTATTAATTAATTCGAATATAATATATTAAATTATTGAACTGTTAACTATAAAGGGGCATATTCGATTTCGATCATTCAACCATATAATGTAGTTTCAATTACTTGTGTCTATTTCATAAAACAGTTATTAAATGATGATGTTAATCATAATATGACGATAATAATTAAATAATAATGATGGCTTGATGTTATGATGATGAGGAGATGATAATAAGAATGAGGTTGATTATGATGATGGTTATAGCAAAATGATAATGATGATAATTAGTATATGATTATGGGTATGATTAAGATTATGGTTATGGTATGATGCTCGAATGATGATCATGAAACGCGTACATGAATGATGGAGATAATGATAATGATAATGGTATAAATTCAATTATTATTATTATTATTATTATTATTATTATTATTATTATTATTATTATTATTATTATTATTATTATTATTATTATTATTAGTATTAGTATTAGTAAAATTATTAGTAAAATTATTATTATAATTATTAGTATCATTATTTTTATCATTATTATTATTAACATCATTATTAGTATTATCAATATTAAAATTAGTATTATTATTAACATTAGTAAAACTACTATTTTTATAGTTATTATATTCATTTTCATTAAAATTAAAATTATTTTTATTATTATTTTTATCAAAAATTATTATTATTAATATTATCACTATAATCCTTATTGAAATTATTAATATTAATACTAATACGATTATCATTATCTTTATAATTATAATTATTATTATTGAAATTATTTTAACAAAAGTTTAACATATTAACATTAATGATTTACCTTTTAAATTTACATTAGTGATATATATTAATCACTTCAAATATTGAAAACAAATATATATAAGTTAAATATTAGTATAATATATATCTATATATATAACATTTGAAGTAACGAATATATTGATAATTTAAATAAGTAATATATTATAAATTTAATATATAAAAATTTGTTTAATTGTTATTATATGTGTTAATATATATATAAATGATATAGGTTCGTGAATCCGAGGCCATCCCTGCATTGTTCAGTTGCGTCGTATGCATATTTTTACTACAAAATATCGTATTGTGAGTTTTCATTACTCCCCTTTTAAATGCTTTTGCAATATATATTTTTGGGACTGAGAATACATGCGCAACTTTTATAAATGTTTCACGAAATAGACACAAGTACTTAAAAATATTCTACGATTGAGTTACGAGTACACCAGATATCACCCCTTTATAGTCTGGTAATCTAAGAATTAGGGAACCGAGCCCCTAATTGACGCGAATCCTAAAGATAGATCTATGGGCACTCACAAGCCCCAGTCAGAGAATTTAAACTGCTTTAGTACTTCGAAATAGGTATACAACCGCCAGCTTTAAAAGATATGATCAGTTTGTGAGGTGTACACAACCATCATATTTAAAAGAGTGGCCTGTTTGTATGCTTTTGCATGACCGTGCGGAATGCCGGTATGCGGGGGATATTCTATATGCATTTTTTTAAGGTCAATTACCAGGTGTTAATATATCGTATGAATGATTTTCCAGCAGTGAGCAGACCTGCACAGATTGTTTTCGAAATATGATTATCTTGTGGTCTATTATATTATTGGAAATGATTATTTTTGATAAACTAATGAACTCACCAACCTTTTGGTTGACACTTTAAAGCATGTTTATTCTCAGGTATGAAAGAAATCTTCCGCTGTGCATTTGCTCATTTTAGAGATATTACTTGGAGTCATTCATGACATATTTCAAAAGACGTTGCATTCGAGTTGTTGAATTTATCAAGATTATTATTAAGTCAATTATAGTTGGATATATTATGAAATGGTATGCATGCCTGTCAACTTTCGATGTGATGAAAGTTTGTCTTTTAAAAACGAATGCAATGTTTGTAAAATGTATCATATAGAGGTCAAGTTCCTCGCGATGTAACCAAATGTAATGTATTCGTCCTTATGGATTAGGCCGGGTCATCACACCAAACGGCCTGCCAGCCGTTTGCAGGCAAATTTTGTGCTTATTTAAAGGCTTTTTGTCATCCAATTTCAACACACCTCTTTTCACTCTCTCACTACAATACACTTTCTCTCACTAGAGCTTTCATGGCCTTCTCACCTCCGAGCGGAAAATTAAGTACCCGAAGATGAACGCCGAAGATTGTAATAGAAGCGGGCTAGAGGATGTCAGCACTTGTAATGGTCCAGATCTTGTCGGTGAACGCTTTCCTTAATTTAATGAAGTTATCTTGTTATCTTAAGTTGCTTTCATCTTGCATGCTTATCTGTCTGTTACAAATATTTATTATATGTTGAATACTTTATCTAAGACTTATCATACTGTTATGCTGAAACCTTGACGGTTTAGAAGTTTAATTTACGAACCACCCTTTCCGCTTATTCACGTGGCTATAACCTAGTATTAGGACCTGATCAACCCTAGGATACAAGGTAAGTAGTTATGTGTGCTTAACGTCACAATAGGGATATAGTACCTACGTACGAATAACCAATTATTCGTCAAAGAAGAGCTGCCCATTTAGGTTGTGATTAGAGTCAGCAACATAGAGTTCAGTGAACACTATCTTGCTCAAGAGCATGATTCGCGTCAGAAGCAATGTTCTTGAGATGTTGTAAGATGATCCGGGGTTGAATAAGTGATCGCAAAGGAGAGACCTCTAATCCAATTAGCAGTACCTTAGAATATCTAAGATTGCACATCTGTTAATGTTAAGGCATAGCATAGTGTTAAGTGGTGGAATATTGCTTTAGTTAGACCAATTAGGATTAAGAAAAGCTGAGACTTTCCTTTATGGGTATACCACTTTGTTCATGTACCTAGGATTCTATCCATAAGGTCGTTTAAACCCTTTAGGTTAACGTTGGGAGTAGGGATATTCGTCTTAGCCAGAATCTTCAAGGCCTAAACTCTTAGTGACAAATCAGTTAGGTTCATAGCCCAGTTGATTGAGGTTTAGTGTTTATCCTAGGAAGTTAAACTCTTGTGATAATTCCCCTTCGGAATTCTATTCTCCATACCTATCTATCTGTATCTTTATAAGTTCAATTACTGTTTTATTTAGTTAATCTTAATCTATCACCTCTTGTCACTAGGGTTAACTATATAGGCACTTTTATCCCACGTTACTGAGCAAACATACAAAAATACGAACCTGAGTTATATTTACCACTTACTAGTTAAAAGGAAGACAAGTAGGTGAGTTATAGCTAGGAAACCCCAGCTAAATATAAATAATAAAACCATTACTCTCTTGTGGTAGCTAATCCTGACGTGTTGCAACCTAACAACACCGCATAAATAAAACCGTCCGTTTTGGCCATATCACCTGGCACATCATAGATTTTAACAAAAATATTCAATGTCAGTTAGTGGCTAGGAACAACCGCACAACGTCTGCAAATTTCAGAGGCATCCACATAAAAAAGATATCTTAAACGTGTGGTAGTTTAGCACAAATTTTAGGAACCTACTAGGTATTTTATATAACGACCCTCATTTTCTCCATTTATGTTTCTACTATTCTACTATTAGGACCTTTGTACTATTACGACCCTCATTTTCTCCATTTCTGTTTCTACTGGTCTACTATTAGGACCTTTGTACTCATAAACTTTATTTAACAAAACGTTGATTAAATAGTAATTTTTGATCAATACTTCATGTCGATTAAAGTTTATGTATTATGTGATATTTTATATATATAAACTATATATAATAATTTAAATGTGATAATAATATAAATCGAAAACTAATGAGAAGTAAATAAAAAATAAAGAAAAAGACATGGACAAATATGTAAAATGATTAAATAAAATGTATTTTTAAATAAAAGTAACTTTAAATATATATATATATATATATATATATATATATATATATATATATATATATATATATATATATATATATATATATATATATATATATATATATATATATATATATATATAAAATTAATAATAATAAGCCGAATTATATAAAAAAATAATAATAATAATAATGTATATATAAAGAAAATCGGCTATATATATATATATATATATATAAAGAAACTTGATCACTAAGCAAATCTTAATCCTAATCCTAATCTAGTTCTAAGACTTTAAGCTAATCCAAATTCTTGATCACGAAGTCATCTCCTAGAAATCCTAATGTGTTCATGACTCTAAAACTCAACTATAAAAAGATCACTTGGGCTCTCATAACCCCTCACAAAATAAACTCACAAAACCTTCTCCTCCTTATTGATTTCATTCGACAATTCACCTCTTGAAACAGCCCACCTGCAGTCGACACTCAAACTCACCCTTAACAGCCCTCTTTTAGTTGACATCCATCACCTCAAGACAACCTCCTAATCGCCACCCAAAACAGTCCTAAAACCACCATCCTGCTGCACTTTTTCTGATGTTACAAACCGCCACCAACAGCCCTTCTTCCTTCAAGGTTTCGACACCCAAACAGACCCAAGAAGCTTGCTCGTTTGGTCCATTGTTGCTACAATTTTTTGCCTATTTCTGCTGGTTCTTGCGTGACAAAACAGACCCAAAAACCCTTCAGTTTGGGTCTAGTTTTTCTGCTGGATTTCTGTTTCCTGTTTCGATTCATATTCATCATCTTTTCTTGGTCTTAACTCATAAGGTATACCTAGACCCTAATGATTAATCATAATTATAAATTTGTGTGATTAAGATTGTTAATATTGAATAAGTAATATGATATGAGAATTATAAACTTGAATATGATTAATGAATAAAAGGTTGTGATTTTATGTACATGAATAAAGATTAGTGTTAATATTTTTGAAAGTGGATTAGTAAAATTAATGATAAAGACACACATGCATGCATGCATACGTATGTATGTACATGTATATAGTGTTGGTATATGCGTGTGTATATATATGTGTATATATACATGCGTGTATATGTATGTGTATGTATGTATGCATATGTACGTGTGTGTATGTATGAGTGTGTGTGTATGTGTAGGTTTATGAAATTGATAAAACACATAATGAAAAGTAATATAAGAATATATATGTATTGTGCATATGAATATATGTATATGTATTATAGGTGATTATAAGAGCTGATAAGTCATAGTATGTATGTATTTATATGTATCACTTTTGACTTAAATATATGTAACACATACATAGAATATATACATATATATCATATAGTTATGAACATATACATGTATAATAATAAAGAATATATGTATGTATCATGTAGGTGACTATATGTATGTAACACGTATAAAGATCATATTGTATCTGTATGCGAAATATGATAAGATTATATATAGAAGGTTGATTAAGTAAAAGATAATTAAAGGATAATAATATTATTACTATAACTTGTAATCCTATCTATATGGTAACACCTTAATTACACTAAGTTATATTATCATATATGTATATGTATGTGTGTGTATATATATATATATATATATATATATATATATATATATATATATATATATATATATATATATATATATATATATATATATATAATTATTAAGTACATTGATAGTATATTAATAAGTTGTATTTATACATCTATAATGTGAAGGTTATGATTAAAGATAACGTAAAAAGTCTACAAACTTCACCGCTACTTACGGTCGTAAGAGGATGATGTCTAGGTTGCCATTTATGGGGATAGCTTGTGGATCTCGAATGCCATGACTTAGATTCTGGTCAAGAGTCCTGGGCCCTCGGTTACATCTGGTCATCCCTGACTTACTTGATAGCAATGAAGTTTGGGCAAGATTGTACAACGTCTTTGTGAAGAATTATAACCCGAACTTACTTACTATAAGTGGAAGCTTTCCATAAATAGTAGGTTTCCGAAACCTTTGAGAAATAGGAACTTTTCTCGAAAACCGTCACTGTTAATATAGTTGCTATATTAATAAACATACTTTATGTCTGTTAGACGTTAACTAACCGAACGTTATATCTCTAGGTTGAGATCTTCGATTACTTACTCCGTTCATTCTTCTTTGCGTGGAATAACTTACTTGCTACTAAGGTTAACTTCATATCCCCACTTTTTAACTTTCTCTATTTACTTATTTTAAACTTTGGGGTGAGACACATGCTTGCTTTTAAAACTGTTTTACGCTTAGACACAAGTACTCGAAACTGTTTAACTGTGCTGCCATGCTATGTTTCATGCTAAATCCCTACCATGATATCATTAATTGCTTAGCGTAACGCAAGCTTAGTTAATGTGAATAGGCCTATTGAGTGTGACGTCTCTATCTAGTTAACCGTTGGTCAATGGATACATATTAATGATTCAACGACACGAACGTGTTGTGTTTTAGGGTAACTTATGTTTAGTCTCGATATCATAACTTCGGCACTTACTTTGGAATGATGTTGCTACATCAAACTTGATAACTAAATCTTGTGGTCTAAAAACGATTATAAACCTATGTTGTTCACTCAACCATTTTTGGTTGACACTTTAAGCATGTTTTGTCTCAGGTGAAGATTGCTAGAGATTGTTTGCTATTTGGACTTTGCTGCTTTGGAGTCCGCATTTTAGTTTATTGAATTAAAACATTTATATTTACATTTACATTTTGGAATTTCATTTGTAATGACTATTTACTTTTCGCTGTTTTAATTACATTGGTTTTTTAATAAAAACGTCTCATTTAGAGTCATTCTCGCTTTACACTTGTGTTTTGATATTGGTTAGTCACATATGACCCCCAGTCCCATTTAGGGGGTGTGACATTTTATCTTATTATTTATTATATTGTAATATACTATAACTAAGTAAAGTAGGTAAATTGCTATTGGTGGTAGTCTGGCGGCCACCAGGGGCTGCCGACGGTTGATATGACTCCGGTCATTAATGACACTGTTGGCGGTCGTTGGTGGCTACCAGTGACCTAAGATGGTGTTGGTCCTAGTTGGTTGGCGTTGGCGGCTGCTGGTTTTTTGCCCGCGGCTACCGGCGAAAGCCGGCGGCAGTATTGATGACTTCTGAAATTTTTGGATTTTCATATGTCCTCAGAAAATCAGTGAAGACGACTGATTCCTTTATGGTGCGACTCTGTGTTTTGATATGTTCGGTTGCTGCTCAACCGGTTCGTTCATTCCATTTATCCCTTCGCCGAGCTTATTCAGGTGGGCTCGGTGTCGTTTTCGACGTTGTTAACTTGTTTGACATCGGAAAACCAATGTTTACTGGGTTTCTCTCGGGGTCGAATTGTCTGCCCGAACGAAGTTTAGTACTTACTCGGTAGGCTCAGTTTTTGGGTTTATCGGATACGAGGGTTTTCTTTGGCTTGCAGGCCTCAGGTTAGTTGTTCTTGGGTTTCCCGGTGAACGATACGGGATCGGGTTTATACGTATGTTTTAGGTTTAAGTATGGTGGTCATTGTCTGTTTGTACTTTCAATTACAATTTCAATTATGCTCGCTCTGGTTTTAATGTTGTCATCCAGTTTGTGTAAGATGCAGAGCGAGAGGCAATGGGTTTTGGTCAGTTGTAGTCAAGTACTCTTACTATAGATGGTTAAGATCTGCTTCGTATCACCACCGGTTCTTTGAACCTATTATATATATATATATATATATATATATATATATATATATATATATATATATATATATATATATATATAAAAGTACTCTTACTATAGATGGTTAAGATCTGCTTCGTATCACCACCGGTTCTTTGAACCTATTATATATATATATATATATATATATATATATATATATATATATACATATACATATACATGTACATATACATATACATATACATATACATGTACATATACATATACATTACATGTACATGTACATGTACATATACATATACATATACATGTACATATACATATACATATACATGTACATGTATATGTATATGTATATGTATATGTATACATGGTGAGGATCCAGAGAGAACTAGAGGTGGTAGAGAACCGAGAGAACCAACAGCTCGACCTTCATCTATGTGCAGCTCGACCTTCAATCTGCGTGCAACTCGAGTCAATCTGCGTGCAGCTCGAGTCAAGCTGGGTGCAGATTGAGTCAATCTGCGTGCAGATTGAGCTTGTTTTGGGTGCAGGCACACTCTGTTCTTCGTAAGAAATTGAATCTCTCAAAATCAAACATATAGCAAAAATTAAAAACGCAGATTTATTAGGTTTCATCTCGTGAATCTATGTGCAAAGTTTCAGATTCTAACTCCTAGATTTGAGCTCGAATTCGTGAGTCAAAGATTTGGGAAAAAAGTCAACAATTTTTCATAGCTCAAATTTATAATCTATATGATGTTTCAGCTTAAATTGACGATTGGCGAACATTAGATGCAACAATTTAAGCAACTTTCATGTTGGAATCATCATCTAAAACGTCTTTGATTGATGTTACGAATTCATGTTCATCGTTCATCATCCGTTCACTGTTTATCATGAAATTGAGGAAATTGTTGATGATTTGGAGTATAATCCTTCAAGGAAGTTGACAATCGCTGCCTTAAAATCTTGTTTCAATCGATTTTAACTTTCAATTTCATTGTTTGTGGCTTGGTAAAATCAAAGGTGATGGCTCGTTGAGTTCTTCCAGGATCCTTCTCTCTCTCTCTCTCTCTCTCTCTCTATATATATATATATATATATATATATATATATATATATATATATATATATTTGTCACACAAAAAAAAAAGGTAAAGTAGGTAAATAGTAAAAGAAATAAACGTCGTTAACGCCATAAATATAGAGTTATGCTGATGTTGCTTGCCTTCACATTCTTATCCGTTTATGAGTACGTGGCAAAACCAACTGCCCAAGACCCAAGTTGGCATGTTGCATAATTAATTTTAAATCTTTATCATGCATCTAAAAAAGATCATAGTAGAAGTATTTTTTTTACCTATCAAATGTTTTATTGATAATTTTTTCTTTTCTTTTTTGAACAGCGATTGGGATCACCTGAGGAGGACTAAATCACCTGTTGCGATGATCTCCTGTTTCGACTATGCCGATGCAACGATAATAACTCCGCCCCCATCGCTGCCCGGGAGGAAACCTTGAAACCGATCCAAGGGCACGGTCAAGTAAAACCCCCTCCCCTTTACCCCCAAACGATATGAGAAAGGTGTAATGAGTGGATACTTCATGGCAGGGATAAAATTGTGTTTTTAATATGTAGCCAACGGAGGTCGAACTCCTGACCTCCCCTAAAGGAAGCAGGCCACATTAGCCAATACATTTTTTAGATGATGAGGAATACATACATACATTATAAATAAATTATATTGAATATGTGATTCAACTATTATTTAAGAAATCATAATTTTCTTAAAATTTAACTAAAAGTAATCTAGGCACAAATAATTAATAATAATTAATATACATATACTAAATTAAATACATAAGCAAATCAAAATTGTTTATTTAAAGTACCTTTGATAAAACTAAATAATTAAGCTCTAAATAATTAATAATCCGAATGATTCAAAAAATCTTAATGAAGCTGATTTTGAATAACAATAATATAATTCATAATTATTTTGAATTAAGAGTATAGATGACATTGTTATACCACCTAAGTTCAAATCTCGTCGGGGTTATTCCCCCTTAGCGTTTTCTCATAAGTCAATATGTTTTGCTATTAATTATAGATTTGCTCCAGAATAGGTGTACTCTGGATATGATCGGGTGGTTCAATTTTCGTTAAAAAAAAGTTCACCTCCACTTATGTAAATATGAAAGGAGTCTGTGTCAAGTGGTATGGATCATTGACCATGTCAAAATTACCTCAAAACTCCCGATAGAAATGGGTCATTACTCTCAGGGGCGGATGTAGTATGTGATCCGTAGTTGTACGAGATATCATTGAAATACGCGATGTAGTGAAATTTTTTTTGAAATTTTAAATAGTGATACCTGTAGATAATGTAATTTTTTTGTGTGTGACACCAATGAAATAAACCATCTAGTAGAAACTTTTTTGAGATTTTAACCGGTAACACTATTGATAACTAATCATAGATCCGCCACTAACTACTCTAACACCGCATGGGACTAAAAGAGCTAAAACAACTCAATAATCTTATGTTCCAACATTCAACCACCTATCTTTAAAAGATATCTCATTCACCTTAAATTTTTTAATATACAGATCGACAAGGATACTTTAACTTTGTATTTTGTAAGAAAACCACTCAACTTTTCACATTAGAGTCGGATACAAGTAATATACTTTCACTTAATACTCTTTATGTGACGGAAATGAGACTAATTATGTAGTGACAAGAGGTGCAAATTTTTGACAAGAATGTGGCTCGAACACGCACCCACAATAACAAAGAATTTTCATATAGCGGGCTCTGACTTATAAGGCAACATGTACCATTCACGTTGAACCGCAGTGATTCGTTCACTTCACTAAAATCCCTATTTTCCCACGCATAAACTTATACCGTATCTTCACTTTCGATTGTAGTCATACTAACACAGGCTCACTTTTGACAAACAATCATTTAATTCTAGAAAGTAAAACTACTCAATTTTTAAGATTAAAATTGAAAACAATAATTGGATATACGACGATGAGATTATCTATGGATAATATTGAGAAATATGGAAAAAGAATTCGAACTTTTGTGATAGATGAAACTGAGTGTACAAGCTCACCGACGAAAACCTGGTGAATGGATATCATTTGGAATTTACTGCTTAACAACTTTGGAAGAATTAAGTACGTGGGTAGGTTTATGTATGTGTATGTACGAATGTATGTACGTTTGTATGTATGTTTATATATGTATGTATGTGGGTTTATGTATGTATGTGTGATGACCCGAAAATTTTTGACTTATTTAAACCAATTCTCTATACGGTTTATTATTTTAACACGCTAAACAAAGTCTGTTAGATTGAGTCTCAAAATTTTAGAACTGTTTCATATATACAATTACCTTTGATTACTCTCGACGATTCATGAACAATTATATGTATGTATATATATATATATGTACAAGTAAAAACGACTTTCCTACAGTAAAACCCTATTTGTTACAGTAAAAATTACTTTGCTACAGTAAAGCACTATTTGCTACAGTAAACACTATTTGCTACAGTAAACACTATTTGCTACAGTAAACACTATTTGATGTCGACGAACTAGCAAACAAAAACAGAAAAGGCGGCCATGCGATCGCATGGCAAAAACACTGAAAACTCATGCGATCGCATGAGCTACAGTAAATCGAAAAGTACTATAAAAGGTCAGTTTTGCTCGACGATATTTTTCATAAATATATCTGTAATAAGTTTTAATTTATAATTATAATTATAATTATAATTTAAGTTTAATAATAATAAAGTATATTCGAGGGTATTTTTAATTCGGGTTTCAAACCGTTTTAAAATAAGGAAATATTGGGTATTGTTCGAGGTATTGTTCTTGAATCCAAGGCCAACCATACAGTCGTCTACCATCATTACGTCTACGCAATTTGCCTGCAATATTGAGTCTCAATATTGAACTGTGAGTTATAGTCTCCCTTTTTAAATGCTTTAAATATTTTTGGGCTGAGAATACATGCAATTTATTTTAAACGCAATAAGACACAAGTACATACAAAATTCTACACTGAGTTAAACCGAAAATTCCTTAGCTTTGGTAACTAGTAGCTGCCAGTACATAGGATATGGACTGGTGGGCGCGAATAATTGTATATGGATCCATAGGGCTTGACATCCCCGTCCGAGCTAGAGCGCTAGCCTTTTAACGGACGTATGTTATTTGAGTTTAAGACACGTTGGTTTGCGTGTATTAAAACGAATGGGGTAATTTTCACTATAGCGTTAAGTTTAGTTACCAGGGTGCTCTGTTACGTAGAATCTATTAATAAACTTTTGATGAAATCTTGTGGTCTATCTTTATATATGTTTATGACTCGAGCAATTAAACCTATAACTCACCAACATCCGTGTTGACTTTTTAGCATGTTTTATTCTCAGGTCCTTAGAATGCTTCCGCTGTGATGTGCTTGTTGCCTGCATGGAGTCTCTCATGCTTTGTACAAAGTTTATTGCATTCAAAATAAAACTGCGTTGTGTAATAAATAATTGGACTGTGATGTCAACCTGTAAATTAAAGACTTATGTATTTCGGGGTTTTGCTTATACCTAAGCACTCGCCCACATGTTTATAACTTTCTATGTTTAGAAAGTCACTTATTTTAATGAATGCAATATTTTATCAAAACGTATCATATAGAGGTCAAAACCTCACTGTGGAATCAATGATTAACGTGCCGCGTCAATAGCGATTTTGACGGGTCGTTACAGTATGTATATGTGTGTATGTATGTATGTATGTATGTATGTATGTATGTACACACTAACGGAATGTTAACTCTGGTCACGGTGTTTGGCTTGACTTCTACGTAACAGCAATGTTCTACAGCGGAAGCAATTAATACCTGAGAAATAACACGTAAAACGGGTCAACAATAATGTTGAGTGAATCTACAGGTTTAAGTAAACAATACAGTATGTTTAAGAAACGATTTTCAGAAAACGTTTATTAGCGAAAGACCACCAAGGTTTAATATTAAAAGTTTGCAGACAACATTTGTCAAGTTTTAGTTTGTTTGTGAACATCAATGTCAAGTTTCAGCTGTGTATGACATTCAAAAATATTTTGTTTCTAATGCTTGTAAAACACAAGTTTAAGTAACCAATCGCAACGTATGAGACCACAAAGGTTTCATATTTAAAGTTTGTAGACAACACTGTGTCCTGTTTCAAATGTTTGTAGACAATATCATGTCAAGTTTCAAATGTTCGTAGACATTACCATGTCAAGTTTTATTTCTCTTGTTTGTAAACCACCGTTTTAAGTAACGTAAAATAGTATATGAAAAACATTATTATGAAAAATAGTTCATTTTCATTTGACCACGAGATTTCAATAAGCACAACCCAAGCGTTGCAAAAATATACATACATCCATGAGCACTTGAATACTAGCATAAAGACCTGCGAGTAGTTTACAACTACACTTATCCTTTACCCCATATATCGTATACACTTGTTCTAGTGTACATATAGTTCAAAGTAAATGCACCACAATTATAGTATGGTGAGGTTTGCCTAACCTAACGGATCCGTCCATATAATTTGTGCTTACCAGAATGTAATTAAAGTATTCAAGCTAGGAGCTTTGTGAACAATAACTCAACATGTATAATAGTACTCGTGTCAAAAGTAAAAGCATTTGTAATAATGTAAATGTAACCAGCGTGTATTCTCATCCCAGAAAACATGTAAAAAGCAGAACAGTAGACTCACCTTGTTTGCACAGTAAAAGCTTAGTCAAATGTAATACGTAGACCGGACAATTTAAAATCGTAAAGCGTAACCTAATCAATTAGATCGTTCACATAAGTTTATAATATCACACTATGTTATATCTGTTGGAGTATGATACCAAAATATAGCGAGCGGAAGCATTTTAAAATTTTACAAAATCATACTCTTCCAAGGACCCATGTACAAAACTTTTAGCAAACAAAATATAAATCGAACAAGAGAAAGTTATATTACAACCTTTGTAGCCTTTCTTGATGATTGTTACGGAGAACCCGAAGAAGAGTTCCTCTAAACGGTAGACACCCAAAGTTCCAACCTTTATTTGATATATACCTTCTAATTCTCTAATTCACAAACTCTTCTCTACCAATTTAAAACCCGTTATTCCCTTTTGTTATTAGATTCACCGAACCAAAAAAAAGGGAAAAACACTTGTGAAGTGTTATAGATTTTTGTTCTCTTTTCTTGGTCAAGATGATTAAAAAAACAATTGGAGAGAGAGTAGTCCTATTTTAAAGATATTGTATCGGTTTTTATCTTAACAAAACAAGCATGCCATCTTTTGTGTTTTTTGAGGTACATATGTGTCTCCTTAGCATGCATTTTATTATTATTTTATTATAAAACAGTAACATGCTTTCAAGAATGAGATGCATAGAATTAAGATGATGCATGTGTTTAAGGCAAAAGCTGACATCCTTTTATTTTTTTAAGACAGTGTGTAAATTTAATTTACACACACAACCTACAAGTTTAGTTAATAAGTTAACAAATTAATTAAACTAATCTTAAAACTTATTTAATTTATCAATCCATTAACACATGATTAACAAACTAATTCCCGATTAGAAGGTATATCAAACAATTTACAATTGGCCTTTGTGTGTGACCGAATAGGATAAATGGGCTTTATATTATTTAATGTCATGGGCATACCTTCGGAATATATGTACCACGGTCAAACCACGATTGAATCGTAACCAACCCGAGAACATATTTCCAACAGACTCCCACTTGCACTGACATTAATAATATTGGTTAGTGATATTGCTCAATAACATCATATATATCTATCGCAATATCGTGTAAAAATGCTCTAGAATCAAGGATAATGAAGGCGTTTCTACAAGTAATAGGCCAAGATGTGCAAATTTGTATCGGAGAGTAATTTATATAGAGTTTTTATGATTTATGACCTTAGTTGATCCCGATACAAGTTAAGGTCTAATTTATGCTCTAAAATGGTAAAACAAGACTCCAAAGGTGTTAGGCTTCGTCCAAATGAAAGAAGATTGAAAAGAAAACAAAACAGCAACTTTCAGTACATCGGGACGCCGTCCAATAATGTGGGACGCCGTCCTTCCTTTCAAACTGAGACGCCGTCCGGGCTTTTAGGACGCCGTCCAGCCCTTAACAACGGGACACCGTCCAGCATTCTGGACGCCGTCCGGAAGTAGGTTTCAGCCTACTTTTGCCTTTTGACCTACTTTCTCCACTTTAAAACCTACTGATTGAGGAACTGTTTTATCACATACGAAACCAGAGGTTACTGAGACGATTTTGGGAGCAAATTTGGTGAACTTCAAGCTCTTGGAAGACGATCAACATCAAGTCTTCAAAGATCAAAACCTTCTCCATCCAAGATTCATTCTCTAGTAGGTTGTTTTCTTGTTCTCCAACAATGAATTCTACTTATCAGTTGATTGTTATTTTGTTTGTAATTATGATTGTTGGCTAAACTCTATAATGTTCATCTAGATAAATAACTGAGATGTTGAATGTTTACTTTTGATTGATTTTTATTATGCACGATAGTTTGATGTTTGAATACAAGAACCATTCTTGTTAAAGCTTAATCCTTTCGATTCAACTAGTTGATATGTTCATTTGATTAAGAAACATCATCTTGTTAAATTAATGTATTGATTTACATCTAGTGACATGTGTTTATCCATCTTTTACCAAAAGGGATAAGTTGAGTTCAAATGGTTAGTTTATATAGGGATGTAAGAACGACTCTTGTAGATACTTTCGGATAACCTAATTGATATGTGTAGTTATATAGGTGAACGATCAATTCCCTAGATTATGTTATACATATTTTCATTACTCGATTCCATATAACTAATAGGTGTTAGTAATCTGCCTTATCTAGTGACGTTTATAGGGATCTTATTACCACACTAAATTGATTACTTGGGTTGGGTGAATTGAGCATTTAACCGGACCAAGGGAATGAACTAGGTTAAATCATAAGTTGACATAGGATTGGATCATGATCAACACACCATTGACTTGATCATTCTTCAAGTCTTTAGACTAGTTGAATTAGTTGATTACAAATAGGAGGTCTTAGATGACAAGAACATCACTTGCGTCTTGTAATCCCGTTTGAGTGTTTACTCAAGACTAATCTTGGTGAACCGATCAATTAGTTCTCGTGCATAACCAATCAATCCGGTCTTAATCTTAAATAACATTCAACATCGAGGGTAAAAATTCTAGATGAGCATTTTTCCTTAAATTGATATCAAATATATCTTACTTACTTTCTTTACACTTATTTTCATTTTATAAACTTAAAAGACCAAAAATATTATTTTTACATTTAACCTTCTCTGATTTGGCTAAATCGTTAAATAGCCACCAAAACATAAAACTTGTACCTTTAAGCTTCATTTACTTAGTTAATCATAATATAGTTTATAATTCTAGTTTGACTAATACAACTGTCCTTGGAACGATACACGGAACTAAACCAGTTACTATACTACTACACGATCGGGTACACTGTCCGTTAGTGTGTAGCAATCTCTAATCGGTATTTTTCCATATTATTTTATACAACAATTCATATACCACTTTTCGCACATCAGTTAGTCTTTAAAAGACTCACCATGTGTAACAACTAGTCAATTAAGTTACACTCCTATATTTTGATTTATATCAATCATCCTTTTGTTCTAGATATCTTTATGAACGTGTGACATGGTTAAGTGTCAATCATCATCGTTCAAGATTATGTTTCCCGATTGAGATTTGTGGTGATCAAATAGACTGCTATTGCATCAATTCAGTCGTAGCATGGCCATGCATTTAATTCAGCACAAATCAACGAGGGCCCCATCGCTTCAACTTTCTAAGAGAAGAAGGAACAAATTGCTTCAACTGTATAGACATCCACCACATCCCATATTATACCTGATCTGCACCCTTATAACTGGCATTTACGCACAGTGTTAAATACAGGTCAAAGTAGAATATAGTTTGTGTCAGGATTCCTCATACATATCCACTCTAGGATAAATGATGTTGCCATCTTAGAGCTTACTTGTGACTTAAAACCATGAAGTAGCGTCTAAGTGTGGTCATTCCAGAACCTTGAATCAACTATCAAGTTCCTCGTGAATGTAGTTTCATATAAGCCTATATTACTACACTTCATAGCAGCCTTAATTCAATTCTCTCTTCCATAGAGAATGACCGACTGTGGAGGTTTATGAAATAATATTCATTGGAAGTTAAAACATGCAAAATGAAACATGGCAATATACAATGAAATGATCGCATCGTGCGTAAAATATAATCTTAATATATTAATCATCAGATCAATTGCAACATATATTATTGCCGAATGTTTAAAGTTTCAAACTTAACATAAATATAAATACAATCAAACTTTATCATCAATGACACGAATGCCAATAGACATGCTATGAGCATCATGCTTAGTTTGTGGCAAAGGCTTGGTGAAAGGATCAGCCAAGTTCTTAGTCGTGTCTACTCTACTTAATAATATGTCATTATCTGCTACAAGTTGACGGATGTAATGGTACTTTCTGAGTATGTGCCGTGTGCGCATTTGTGATCTCGGTTCTTGAGCCAAGACAACCGCACTCACATTGTCACAGAAAATCTCAACAGGATCATGGATTGTAGGAACCACTCCTAGATCCCCGATGAATTTCTTTATCCACATGGCCTCTTTAGCAGCTTCATTTACCACTATATACTCGGCTTCTGTCATAGAATCAGCAATAGTACTTTGCTTAGAGCTTCTCCAAGTGACGGCTCCACCGTTCAACATAAACACAAATCCAGATTGTGATGAGCAATCATCTCTATCTGATTGGAAACTAGCATCAGAGTATCCTTTGACGCTCAGCTCGTCATTCACACCATAGACCAAGAACATCTCTTTAGTTCTTCTAAGATACTTTAGAATGTTCTTGACTGCTATCCAATGAGCTTCACCAGGGTTAGCCTGATAACGACTAGTCATGCTTAGTGCATACGATACGTCAGGCCTAGTGCATATCATGGCATACATGATCGACCCTATAGCTGAAGCATATGGAGTCTAACTCATGGTAGCTGATTCCAAGTCAGAATTAGGACATTGAGACTTGCTCAATATCATTCCAGGGTTCATAGGAACACACCCTTTCTTGGAGTCGTGCATACCGAATTTCTTCAGTATCTTATCTACATATGCACTTTGGCTTAGCCCAATCAATCTCCTTGACCTATCTCGATAGATCTTAATACCCAAAATATATGATGCATCTTCCAAATCTTTCATGGAGAAACATTTCCCTAGCCAAGCTTTGACATCTTTCAATGTTGGAATATCGTTTCCCATGAGTAATATGTCATCGACATATAGTACAAGGAAGACTACAACACTCCCACTAGACCTAACATAGACACATGGCTCATCTTCGCTTCTGATAAAACCAAATTCTTTGATTTTCTCATTAAAGCAAAGATTCCAGCTACGAGAAGTTTGTTTAAGTCCATAAATGGACTTTTGAAGTTTCACACACTTTTAGGATACTTAGGATGTACAAAACCCTCAGGCTGTGTCATAAACACATCCTCTGTTAGCTTACTGATAGTGCTCCAAATGAACATATATTTAGTAGCAATATCCTCCCAATATGTAAATTATTTAGTTGTAATTGTTCCATATTCAAGTAATATTCGTTTATATTTAATAAGTGCGAAGACAAAAGGCGAAAACGAAGAATTGAAGACGGAAAGGTCCAAAATGCTCAAATGTACAAAGATACAATTAAAGTGGTTCAAATTATTGATGAAGAACGTCTAAAAATGACAAGTGTACAAGTTGCGGAACGCAAAGTACACGATATAAAATAATACGCGAAGACGTCCGAAAATCCGGAACCGGGACCCGAGCCAAGAAGAAACGCCCGACGCAACGGACCAAAAATATCTAGTCTACTATGCACAAGAATAAAATATAATATATAAATAATTATATTAATTATTTATATATTTATATTTATTTTAAATTATGTCGACGAACAAGAAAACAAAAATGATTGAGCTGGATTCTGGTGGCCATGCGAGTCGCATGGCCATAAGGCTATTTCCCATGCGAGTCGCATGAGGATCAGAATCAGGCCTGGTCTATAAATTTGCCATTTTTCGTCCGAGTTTGAAAACCACACACATAATAATAATAATACTCTGTAATAAATAAATATATATATAATATATATAGTATAGTGTAGTTTTATATTAGATTAGTTCGGGTTATGTAAAGGTTATTTTACGGGTTTTAAAGTCGGAGCTCTGTCCGTGTAACACTACGCGATAAATAATCAATGTAAGCTATGTTCTCCTTTTTAAATTAATGTCTCGTACTTAAGTTATTATTATGCTTATTTGAGCCGAAGTAATCATGATGTTGAGCTAAATATTAAAGATGGGGTAATTGGGTTTTGTACCATAATTGGGGTTTGGACAAAAGAACGACACTTGTGGAAATTAGACTATGGGCTATTAATGGGATTTATATTAAATTAACGATACCTCGTTAATTTAATATAAAGGTTATGATTTGACGTATCTATATATAACCACATACGCTTAATCGGACACGATGGGCGGGATATTTATAAGTACGAATTATTGTTCATTTGACCGGACACGGGGATGGATTAATAGTCAATGGACTCATTAAAACAGGGGTGGATTACATTCAAGGGTAATTGGTGTAATTGTTAACAAAGTATTTAAACCTTGGTTTACACACAGTCGATAACCTGGTGTATTCATTAAGCAAAGTATTAAGACCTTGTTACAGTTCGAATCCCCAGTTAGTTGGAATATTTGACTTCGGGTATAAGGTTAAATTTGCCGAGCAGTTTATAATTATGACCGATGAACTATTATGGACAAAAACCATATAGGTTTCAAATACATCCAGGACAAAGGACAATTAGCCCAGGACAATAAATTAAAATCAAAACGTCAAACATCATGGTTACGGAAGTTTAAATAAGCATAATATATTTTATTTCATTTTTTCTCGTACTTTTATTTATTGTCATTTCAATTATTGTTATTTATTTTATATTGTTATTTAAATATCGTCATTTACTATACGCTTCGCTTAAAATATAAATCGACAAACCGGTCATTAAACGGTAAAACCCCCACTTTTATATATTATTATATATATATTTATATATTTTTGTACAAAAATAATTATATAAAAATAAGTGTTTCATAAGCCCGTCTCCCTGTGGAACGAACCGAACTTACTAAAAACTATACTACTCCGCGACTAGGTACACTGCCTATTGTGTTGTAGCAAGGTTTTGGTATATCCATTTTGTAAATATTTAATTAAAACTTGTTAAATTTTGTAGCATTCCGTATTAAAAATATAGTATATTTCGTAACCCCACGCTACGACATCAAGTTTTTGGCGCCGCTGCCGGGGAGTCGGCGAAACTATCTATTTTTCATTTTTGTATATATATATATATATTATTTTTAGAAAAACAATATAAAATCCTAAAAATTAAAAAATTTAAAAATCTAAAAATTTAAAAAATTAAAACCGAAAAGAAAAAAAATATATATATTTTTATATAATTTTAAGATTTTTATTATCAAATATTTCTATTTTTAGTTTTATAAAAATATTAAGTTTTTATTTAAATTATATATATATTTTATTTAATATTTAAAACAGAAAATATAAATAAATATAAATAATACGGTTGAGCCTGTCATTTGACCCCCCTCATTTGAACCGGCTCTGGAGGTCATGCGACTCGCATGACCCTTAGCCTGAACCCCATGCGAGTCGCATGAGGGGTCTGACAGGGCCACATACAACCCTACTTTCGCATTAAATACGGTATTTTATTTATTATTATTAATATAAACCCTAATTAGTTTATTAATTTAATATTAATTAGTTTTAATTCTTAATTAATTTGTATTTTACTTTTAATTAGTTTTATTAATATATAAATTAATATCTTTAATAAATAATAATATAAAAATAATATTTTTTTATAAAAATTATTCTTTTTCTCAACTTTTTATATATTTTTATATTTTGTATCTTTTAGTCGTTTAGCGTAATATTTGTATTTTGTCGTTCGTACTTAGTTTTAAATATAGATTTTGCCGTAGTTTATTTTTATATTTCTAGATTTTTAGGTTTGCCGTAAAATCCCTTAAGTACTTATTCCTTAGACTAAGATTTAGGTGCTTTAGAATTTTGCGACGCCATTTTTCGTACGACTTTCTTACTTTTATTTTTCGACGTCTATTTTTCTACCTTTTTATTTTTCGACACTTTTCGACGCGCAATCTATTTCTTTCTATTTTCTCGACACTCTAGTTTTTAGGACCTAGAATTTTCTCTATTTCTTATCTAATATCTCAAACAGAAAGAAAAATTATTTAAGCGGTTAAATTAATGGACGTTGACATTTTTCTGGTTCGTAGTAATAGTTGGATTTGTTAGTGGCTAGTTGTGGGCTTCCGATTTAAAGGGTCCTGGCTACCTGCTGCATCTTTTGGCTATTCGAAACGTGGGCAAAATCAGAAAAGTCTATTAATTGGACAACTTATATAAGTTTTTCTATTTTTATAACTAATAGGATAATTCGTGAATGCACCACATTGTAGCTAAAATTTGGCCATCGCAATAAAATGGAAAATTTTGAAAACAAGGCCTTGGAAACTCTTTTTGAACTCCAAAATCAATTAAATCAATACTCTCAACCGAGTGTTGATGACAATTCGGTCAGTCAATCTTGGATCGCGAACGACGAAACAATAACTGGTTGTGAAATCTGTGGAGATTATCACTCAACATGGGAATGTTACTATTACGTTCCTACTGAAAATTACGCACCCACAGAACCTGAATGGAACGATTATGAAGAACACAATTCTAATTGGGATTATTCCCAAGAAGATATTCAAACTCAACAACCAGAAGAACTTGAAGATTCTTTAGATTATATGAGAATCAAACTCGAAGAACTTGATGCTCAAAAGGAACAAATGAGAGAGTTTGTAAATAGGCAAGCTGAAACTCTATCAGATTACACACCTGTTGATCTGAGGAGTATTGTGCAAGAAAATCTCAAATCATCGAATTTTGATGAATTCGAGAGCTCCGAAATCACCAACTATCCCGATGATAATTCTTATTCAGCCTTACCAATTTCACAACATATCGACACATTAGCCTCTACCGACGAAGAAGATGTAAGGGTGACAAATTGGTACTCTTGGGAAAACGATAATGTTGAAAATTTTACCCCCGAGACCAAAATGGTGAGACCAATAAGTACCGTTAATGAAGAAGAATCTACTCCAATCCCGAAATTCACCATTCCACAACCTTCCAACCCAATATTCTCAAAAGACGAGTCATCTACCGAAGATGAACTACGAGCTTTAATAGATAATGACACCTCGGATTTCACCCAATTGGGTAATAGAGGTGAAAACTTTGATCCCGAGAATAAACGGAAGGAAATGTTAGGAATTGTCCTCCCTATAGTATGTATGTCGGTGTATATCGATCCATTTGACCAAGAACCAGAAAAGAGACATATACATTTACTAAAAGCTACATTTAAAAAAGAATTAAGTAGTGACGATCGGGTGAGTCTAAACTTTAAACCCATTGATATATTATACACCACCCGAGATATAAATAACTGGCTCACTATTCTAATTCGTGGAACTTATTCTACCGACTTCACATGTCGTCAGCTAAGTGTGGGGAAGTCTAACCCCACTTAACGTTAAAATAGGGGTTCGGGTTAGTGCATAACTCGTTAATAACCATGCATGATAAGTTAGGGTAAAATATGTATTTTCAAAAAAAATTAGCAAACAGTTCAGAAAAGCAACCATTTTTGAAGAAAAACATATGTGATAAAACAAAAAGGAAGGAACGATGAGGCGCGCCATCTATCATTCGACGAGCTTTGTAAGTACAAACTAGGTATTCTTAATCACTTTTCTACACTAATCACCCTCATGAATTTATAATTATAGTCTGATTTCATGCAAATGAGGGCATTGCATGATCTCAAGTGTGGGGAAGGGTTATAAATTCTCTCGGGTTTACACTTAGTTTATTTGCCAAATTTTGTGAAAATTTGAAAAATTTTCAACTAAATGAAGTCAAAATCATGTTTATACATATTTATGAACGATGAAAATTAGGTGTTAATACCGAAATTATCGTTACCTAGAAAAGGACATAAATTGAGAAACAACCCAAAACGCTTGAATTCATTTAAAATGGAATAAAGGAAAATAACAAGGCAAAGAAAGAAACTAAGTGTGGGGAGAATATACCAAGTTATTAAAAACTATCTATCATATGTTTCTGTAAAGTTATTGCAGGTGTTTTTGTTTTGGACTAAATTAACTGTTTTACCCGATTTACTGTAATGAAAGATGGATCTACACGATGAATCAATTCCATCATTAAAAGGAAGTAAAGTCTTCCGAAAAAGACACGCGCTTCTTGATTTAGGTCATGAAGTTGTCGTCCAGACCAGCTGTAGGTTGACGAAAAATCTAGAAAAGTCATCACTAAAATCGGCTGGAAATCCACGGACCTCAGCATCAAACAGGGTCGCCAAGTGGTCAGATTTATCCTAACCATGAGAAGGATTTATCTCGTACAATGGGGAGGCACCGTGCAAATTAGCTTGATAAGACTAATGAATCAGATCCCCAGAAAGGATAATCTCCTTAAAAGATTAAAAATCAGCTTTTAAGCCTGATATTACTCAATCCTTGAGATTGACCTTAAAGATTGAGAATTCAAACTCATGGAATTCGATGATATCTAAACTCGAGCTTGAACGAGAAAATATTTTGATAAAAATTACAAACCGATTTGTTTTCTGAAAACCCATTTTCAATGCGTTCATTACCATTGAACGTAAAATCCTAGGAATTCACCTGGAATTCATTAGGTCACCTGAACCAAATCGGGTGTCAACCGTAAGAACGGTGGTTGCATAGCATGGTCGAAGACAGGACCTTGTGCCAGACCAAAAAATCAAAGGATGATCTTTACTATTGCTCCTACCAAGGATAGTTCTAGCATCCGACACGTTAATTAGACCATGAACAAATGCATGTCATTAGACATTGCCTTAACAGTTTCTTGTTCATCGCTTTCCTTTACAACCGGACGGTAGTTTACCGAAAGGTAATATACGGAACAAGTAAACTGGATGTGTGCTTCCGATACCGGGATAGCAGTGGATTACACGAACCTAAAAGTTTTAAGCCAAAATATTGATCCACAAATATATTTTGCAACACCGATGATGGATCAAATCAGAAAACTTGTCTAGGGTAAAATCTAGCTTGAATTTTTAAAAGATCAAATGTTTTCATAAAGATCCAATTTCCTTAAGGATCTACATTTTTATAGTCATGTGGGACTGTAAACCACCTTTCAAATGTGCACTTTGCTTTGAAAACCGAAAGTAAATCGGCTATTTGATTGCAAGTGTCGTTGACCTAAACCCGAGGCAACTGTGGATGACACACCCACCTTTAACCATGGTTCTATCGTTACTATCATTATTTATACCGCCATATCAAAATCACTGATGTACAAAGTGTGAAGAATAAAGAAGTGATTCGTGTGATGTATTATAATTTCAAGTTATGTATTGCTTGAGGACAAGCAACGTTCAAGTGTGGGGATATTTGATAGTGCTCCAAATGAACATATATTTAGTAGCAATATCCTCCCAATATGTAAATTATTTAGTTGTAATTGTTCCATATTCAAGTAATATTCGTTTATATTTAATAAGTGCGAAGACAAAAGGCGAAAACGAAGAATTGAAGACGGAAAGGTCCAAAATGCTCAAATGTACAAAGATACAATTAAAGTGGTTCAAATTATTGATGAAGAACGTCTAAAAATGACAAGTGTACAAGTTGCGGAACGCAAAGTACACGATATAAAATAATACGCGAAGACGTCCGAAAATCCGGAACCGGGACCCGAGCCAAGAAGAAACGCCCGACGCAACGGACCAAAAATATCTAGTCTACTATGCACAAGAATAAAATATAATATATAAATAATTATATTAATTATTTATATATTTATATTTATTTTAAATTATGTCGACGAACAAGAAAACAAAAATGATTGAGCTGGATTCTGGTGGCCATGCGAGTCGCATGGCCATAAGGCTATTTCCCATGCGAGTCGCATGAGGATCAGAATCAGGCCTGGTCTATAAATTTGCCATTTTTCGTCCGAGTTTGAAAACCACACACATAATAATAATAATACTCTGTAATAAATAAATATATATATAATATATATAGTATAGTGTAGTTTTATATTAGATTAGTTCGGGTTATGTAAAGGTTATTTTACGGGTTTTAAAGTCGGAGCTCTGTCCGTGTAACACTACGCGATAAATAATCAATGTAAGCTATGTTCTCCTTTTTAAATTAATGTCTCGTACTTAAGTTATTATTATGCTTATTTGAGCCGAAGTAATCATGATGTTGAGCTAAATATTAAAGATGGGGTAATTGGGTTTTGTACCATAATTGGGGTTTGGACAAAAGAACGACACTTGTGGAAATTAGACTATGGGCTATTAATGGGATTTATATTAAATTAACGATACCTCGTTAATTTAATATAAAGGTTATGATTTGACGTATCTATATATAACCACATACGCTTAATCGGACACGATGGGCGGGATATTTATAAGTACGAATTATTGTTCATTTGACCGGACACGGGGATGGATTAATAGTCAATGGACTCATTAAAACAGGGGTGGATTACATTCAAGGGTAATTGGTGTAATTGTTAACAAAGTATTTAAACCTTGGTTTACACACAGTCGATAACCTGGTGTATTCATTAAGCAAAGTATTAAGACCTTGTTACAGTTCGAATCCCCAGTTAGTTGGAATATTTGACTTCGGGTATAAGGTTAAATTTGCCGAGCAGTTTATAATTATGACCGATGAACTATTATGGACAAAAACCATATAGGTTTCAAATACATCCAGGACAAAGGACAATTAGCCCAGGACAATAAATTAAAATCAAAACGTCAAACATCATGGTTACGGAAGTTTAAATAAGCATAATATATTTTATTTCATTTTTTCTCGTACTTTTATTTATTGTCATTTCAATTATTGTTATTTATTTTATATTGTTATTTAAATATCGTCATTTACTATACGCTTCGCTTAAAATATAAATCGACAAACCGGTCATTAAACGGTAAAACCCCCACTTTTATATATTATTATATATATATTTATATATTTTTGTACAAATATAATTATATAAAAATAAGTGTTTCATAAGCCCGTCTCCCTGTGGAACGAACCGAACTTACTAAAAACTATACTACTCCGCGACTAGGTACACTGCCTATTGTGTTGTAGCAAGGTTTTGGTATATCCATTTTGTAAATATTTAATTAAAACTTGTTAAATTTTGTAGCATTCCGTATTAAAAATATAGTATATTTCGTAACCCCACGCTACGACATCACTTACCATGAAGGAAAGCTGTTTTTACATCCATTTGCCATATTTCGTAGTCATAAAATGCAGCTATGGCAAGAAGTATTCTAATGGATTTCAACATAGCTACTGGTGAAAAAGTTTCATCATAGTCTACTCCATGTTGTTGCGTGTAACCCTTAGCCACCAGTCTGTCTTTGAATGTGTGTACATTTCCATCCATGTCAGTCTTCTTCTTGAAGACCCACTTACACCCAATGGTTTTAATTCCTGGTGTATGATCAATCAAGGTCCAGACTTGATTATCATGCATGGATTGAATCTCGTTGTCCATAGCCTCCTTCCATTTGGCAGACTCGGGGCCTGTCATCGCTTCCTGATAGGTAATAGGTTCATCAGAATCTATATTTTCGTCATCACCCTCAAATATGTATAAACTATATTTCTTTAGTGTTTGACGCACTCTATCAGATCTACGTATGGGTGGTGGCTGTAGGTTAGTTTCTCTCTCAACAGCAGGCTCATCGACCTCTTGAGGAGAATTGGTTCCAATATCGGTTTCCATGTCGGTTGATTCTTGAATTTCTTCAAGGTCAATTTTGCCCCCACTGGTTCCTTTTGATATGAGATCCTTTTCAAGGAAGATTCCCCTTCGAGACACAAAGACTTTGTTCTCAGTAGGGTTGTAAAACAAATATCCAAAAGAATCAGTCGGGTATCCAACAAATAAACACTTTTCAGATCTGGGTTCAAGCTTATCTTGAGCTTCACGACGAACGTAAGCCTCACATCCCCAGATTCTAAGATACGAGAGAGACACGGTTTTGCCATACCATATCTCATAAGGTGTTTTGGAAACTTTCTTGGTTGGGATGAGGTTAAGGATCCTTGCGGCAGTTTGTAGGGCGTAACCCCAAAAACTGATTGGAAGCATTGTGCGACTCATCATGGATCGAACCATATCAAGTAATGTTCGATTCCTCCTTTCAGCCACACCATTATGCCGTGGTGTTCTAGGAGGAGCTAATTGTGAGATTATCCCACAACCCCGTAGATGATCACGAAATTCGTCATTAAGATATTCACCACCTCTATCAGATCGGAGACTCTTAATTCTTTTGTTCAGTTGATTTTCTACTTCGTTTTGGTATGCCTTGAACACTCCTAAAGTTTCAGACTTTTGTTTAATTAAATAAACATAACCATATCTACTGAAGTCATCAGTAAATGTAACGAAGTATCGTTCCTGGTGTCTAGTAGGAGATCTGAACGGACCGCACACATCAGTGTGTACCAAGTCCAACAGATCCTTACCCCTTTCACAGTTTCCTGTGAAAGGTGCTTTTGTCATTTTTCCTAATAAGCAAGATTCGCATTCATCATATGATTGAATATCAAATGATTCTAGAATTCCACCTGACTGGAGTTTAGCTATGCGTTTCTTGTTTATATGGCCTAAACGACAATGCCATAGATACGTTTTATCCAAAACATTTTTGGATGAATCAACATTGTAGATTGAACTATCATTTAGCTTTGCTGTGGTTTCCAAGATGCCTTTACAAGGACTAGCCTTGAAATAAAACATCCCATTTTTGTGAACAAGTATTGATCCATTATCAAAACTAAAATTAAAACCATCATTAAATAAAGCATCAAAAGATATAATGTTTCTTGCCATTTCGGCACTGTAGCAAACATTAGATAAAACAATACATAGACCAGAATCAAAAGTAAGCTTATATTCTCCAATCATATCAACAGAGGCGGCAACGTTCTTATTTCCCATGATTAGATTAAGCTCTCCGGTCTTCAGCTTCCTACTTCTTGTGAGTCCCTGCACATTAGTACAAATGTGAGTACCACATCCTGTGTCCAATACCTAGGAATTAGAAATAGTAGTATTGTTTAGTTCAATCATGAACAAACCTGAAGGTAGGGCGACTCCCTTAGCCCGTAGTTCATTAAGTTCCTTCAAGTACTTGGTACAATTGCGCCTCCAATTTCCTTTATCCCCACAATGGAAGCATATTGCTTCTTCAGGAGACTTGGTTTACGAGATCTTTGAAGTAGAAGAGTTAGCAATGCCCTTAGGTTTAGGTTTAAAGTTGGATGTGCCAAACTTACCCTTGCCCTTGTTCTTGCCCTTTGTTTTGCTTTTCTTCTTCTTGTTGATCCCACCTTCACGAATGGCTAGGACGGTAGTTGCGGGTTTAGCTTTGGCCATGTTAGCCTCAGCGGTTTTCAACACGCCATGGAGCTCCATGATTATTTTCTCCATATTGTTCATAATATAGTTCATAATGAATCCTTCATATGCACTAGTCAGCGAGTTCAGGATAAAATCCGTTGCAAGCTCCTGACTTATGGAAAAACCAAGGCACTCCAGCCGGTCTATGTACCCTTTCATTTGTAGTACATGGACACTAACGCTACTTCCCGTTGCCATTTTGCAAGATACGAGAGCTTTCACGGTGTCAAACCTTTCTTGCTTTGCTTGTTGTTGGAACATGTCCTTGAGTTGGTTAAGCATGTCATATGACCCTAAGCTCTCCATGCCCTTTTGAAGCTCTAGAGACATGGTCGCCAACATCAAGCATGCTACCTCATTAGACTCGGAACAACGTTTTTCAAACTCGTCCCTAGCCGCTTGAGTAGCTCTCGATCTGGGTTCTGCCGGTAAGGGTTCCTCAATTGCCCTGATCTTTCCTTCCATCCTAAGAGCAATTCTTAGGTTGCGAAGCCAGTCCATGTAGTTCAAGCCCGTAAGCTTGTCCTTTTCGAGGAGCCCTTTAAGGTAGAAATTAGTGATTGATGACGGAGTAGGATTTGTGTTTGTTGTAGACATCTGTCATATTTTTAAAGTAAGTTGTATTAGTTAGTTTGATATATTTAATCCTTGTTAAGATAATTACCCAATTGTGTTCAATATTCAAACAATTATAATTAACAAGGTTAAGATCCATATTTCACTTATGGTAACAACGGGTTTGCCGCGGATCGCTAATCATAAGCTATTTAGGTAGGTAAACATATTACCAATTTCATCTATTATGAAATTCTTAGCTTCTGCGGGATTTAGTGATAATCAATTATTTCACTTGGCATGTTTAATCCCTTCTACGCAAATCCTTCCTCGTGGCGAGTTTGCCGCAAACCACGATTTCAGATTGTAAACTGTCCGTGATAGATACACATGAAATCCGGCCCAAGACTCTCGGGTATCGCGAAATTCACCTCACCCTTCCCAACACCCAATTAAAGTCTGGCCCAAGACTCTCGGGTAACGCGAACTCTAATAGGTAGAAAGTTCGGATGTGTGTACTACTCATGAGTAGCGTAAAGTTTACATTTAAAACGGGTTTTTTTTTGTTTTCTTTTAGCAAAAGTATATACCATTTTAAAACATTTGCTAATTATGTATTGAGTGTTGCGTTTGTTAAACTAATTTTAACCAAACCATTTTATATGATTATTGTCCTTTTGTTTTTAAAACATTTTCTAGCTAGCATGGTATAGACAAATAATAAAACAATAATAATCATGACACGCAAATATCGGTAGTATGCCTCGAGTCCTATGCGTTTTTCCGGTGAACCAACACACGGAAAAACATGGTCAACTAGGGACATAACCTTGTGTGAGAATTGGCTCCCACTAAAACCGCTGTAGTGACCTGAATTTTTCCATGTTTATATATATTAATTGAGATTGATATTTACATGATTAAATGTTTCCAACATGTTAAGCAATCAAACTTGTTAAGACTTGATTAATTGAAATATGTTTCATATAGACAATTGACCACCCAAGTTGACCGGTGATTCACGAACGTTAAAACTTGTAAAAACTATACAATGACATATATATGGTTATATATATAGTTAACATGTTTTTATTATAAGTATGTATCTCATTAGGTATTTTAACAATGAGTTATATACATAAAAATGAGACTATTAATTTAAGAAACTCGAAAACGATATATATAACGATTATCGTTATAACAACGTCTTACTAGGTACATATGAATCATATTAAGATATTGATACACTTGGTTAATTATGTTAAATGATAAGTAAATATATTATTAAGTGTATTAACAATGAAATACATATGTAAAAATAAGACTACTAACTTAATGATTTCGAAACGAGACATATATGTAACGATTATCGTTGTAACGACATTTAACTGTATATACATCATACTAAGATATATTATATATCATAATATCATGATAATATAATAATTTAACATCTCATTTGTTATAATAAACAATGGGTTAACAACATTCAACAAGATCGTTAACCTAAAGGTTTCAAAACAACATTTACATGTAACGACTAACGATGACTTAACGACTCAGTTAAAATGTATATACATGTAGTGTTTTAATATGTATTCATACACTTTTGAAAGACTTCAAGACACTTATCAAAATACTTCTACTTAACAAAAATGCTTACAATTACATCCTCGTTCAGTTTCATCAACAATTCTACTCGTATGCACCCGTATTCGTACTCGTACAATACACAGCTTTTAGATGTATGTACTATTGGTATATACACTCCAATGATCAGCTCTTAGCAGCCCATGTGAGTCACCTGACACATGTGGGAACCATCATTTGGCAACTAGCATGAAATATCTCATAAAATTACAAAAATATGAGTAATCATTCATGACTTATTTACATGAAAACAAAATTACATATCCTTTATATCTAATCCATATACCAACGACCAAAAACACCTACAAACACTTTCATTCTTCAATTTTCTTCATCTAATTGATCTCTCTCAAGTTCTATCTTCAAGTTCTAAGTGTTCTTCATAAATTCCAAAAGTTCTAGTTTCATAAAATCAAGAATACTTTCAAGTTTGCTAGCTCACTTCCAATCTTGTAAGGTGATCATCCAACCTCAAGAAATCTTTGTTTCTTACAGTAGGTTATCATTCTAATACAAGGTAATAATCATATTCAAATTTTGGTTCAATTTCTATAACTATAACAATCTTATTTCAAGTGATGATCTTACTTGAACTTGTTTTCGTGTCATGATTCTGCTTCAAGAACTTCGAGCCATCCAAGGATCCATTGAAGCTTGATCCATTTTTCTATTTTCCAGTAGGTTTATCCAAGGAACTTAAGGTAGTAATGATGTTCATAACATCATTCGATTCATACATATAAAGCTATCTTATTCGAAGGTTTAAACTTGTAATCACTAGAACATAGTTTAGTTAATTCTAAACTTGTTCGCAAACAAAAGTTAATCCTTCTAACTGTAACAACCCAAACCATCCGCCGACTAAACCTATCAAATTTCGAGACAAAAAAAAAAATTTGCTGGATGACAGGTTGCGCGCCGCGCGGACACCCTTGCGCGCCGCGCAAAAAGGGGCTGTCCCCGGTGCGCTTTAATGCGAAAAAGATTAGGTGCTTCCCGACACATTTAGCCAAAACGCTTTTAACCGAACATTTATATATGTAAAACTAACACATAACTAAGGTTTAAACGAGTTTTACAAAGTGGGGCCCACACGTGCCCAAAACGCCGCTAAGTGTAAAAATACAAATTTAATACAAAATAGAGTTTCGACCACAAAAAGTTTAATTGCCAAACGACACAACGAGCATGGTGTTTGGGGTTAAACTACCCAAGTCTCGGTCAAACTCCAAGCCAAAGCCAAAAGCGCTTCCTAATCATCAAAGCGGGAAACTTAATCCAAGGTAATGCCCTTACCCTTATCCACACACGAACCTATAAAAAGGTAAACAACGAGAGGGTAAGCAAAGCTTAGTGAGCAAAATAATTATACATATACATATATAATCTACCTACTTGCATCACTTACACAACGTCATACTCGGTTTAACATTTCGACAATCATACAACAATATTATGCATATACCATAAACCGCAAATCCACGAGTAGCTAATAATACAATAGCATACGATTCATAATTAAATACATTCAATACATAATTCACGCAACCTTGGTTAACCAATTCGAACAAGGGAAACGGTACTTACAAGACCGTTGGAGTTCATAACATCCATTAGTGTTACTTACACACCGCGTAATCACTAATCCCCCGGGTGATGTCTTGAACACCGCGACTAACTCACCCTTACGACAATGTGGCGTCTTAAACACCGCGATGAATCCACACTTCATTCAATACAATGAGTGGTGTCTTAAACACCGCGACAATTCCACTCCCATGACAATGTGGTGTCTTAAACACCGCGACAATACCACATGTCAATTAAACAATGAGTAGTGTCTTAAACACCGCGACAATACTACTCGTCAAACATACTATGAGTAGTGTCTTAAACACCGCGACAATACTACTCGTTACCTAGAATGTGGTGTCTTGAACACCGCGACAATACCACATTCGTGCAACACAAATAAATACATTATATACACATACGCATAATTATTCCACTCACCTTAGCGCCAAGATGATGATTATGCACTTCCGATCTTCAAAGCAATCGTACCTAATACATAAGTACACATTCAATTACGCAACTAGTGGAATTAACCACAATACTTACACTTGAGCATTTAATGACCCAATATGCATTAAATAGCTCGACTATACCAAAACCGCCCATAAATGGCCAAGACTCAACTAACATCAATAAAGCTAGTGAATTAAAGTCTATTAACTTCAACTAGCATAAACTTAGGGTATTTCATGCCCATTTCACCCCATTAGGTCAACCTTGACTCATTTGACCCATTCTCAAGTTTTTCATCATTTATAAGAGTGCTAATGACTAGCAACTCGATTCAACACTTACAAAACCTCAAACACATGAATAAACCCTAGGTTAACACCCTTTGGGTCATCTTTTACCAATTTAACCCAAACTAGGTCAACATTACCCATCTTGACCCATTTTAATACTTAACCCTAAAATTGGGTCAACTTCACCAAAAACCCTAACTCTTAACATTTAAGGTCTTCATACCCATTAAATCGCTAGGTTTTAACACAAAACACTAACATTAACCAACATTGGTCCATTTTGACCCATTTGACCTAATAAAAGTCAATACACTCATTTTGGGTCATCTATACCCAAATAGCACCCATTTATACATCAAGCAAGTGTTCTAACCAATTATTAGCCAATTAGGGTTTCTTAACATCAATTAACACTTTTAAAACCCTAGCTAACCCATTATTGAGTCTACATGACCCAATTTACCCAAAACACCCAATTTATCTAGAAATGGGTCTTAGTGTTCATCTTCAACACAAACCCTAACCCATACACAAAATCAAAACAAGAAATGGAAGTTAAGGCATACCACAACTATCAAAATGTAGCAAATGACGAGATGAACAACTTTAAAGCTTGCGATTAAACCCGAAACGAACTCCTTCTCCTTCAAAATGAGCTTCCTCTCTCAACAATCAACTCTCTCTCTCTAGAGTGAATGGGAGAAGATAAGGTTGGTGTAGTGGGAGTAAATGAGTTCCCAACCAACTGATCTAGGTAATAAATTCGGGTTATAGGTGAATTTACCAATTTGCCCTCGCTTTAAATTAAATAGAACAAGGAATCTGGCAGCTCGATTATGCGCGGCGCGCGCCTCATCTGCGCGGCGCGCAGGTACCTGGACAGTAACAGTTTCCCCTTTTTAAATTGTAAAACAAAACCCCAACTTCCGAATCATTTATATTTACATATATACAAGGAATACACGGGTCTTACAACTCTCCCCCACTTAGAATCGATCACGTCCCCGTGATCCACGTCACTTAACCGCCCGGAACCACGCTCTATGGTACTCAACAAACGTTACGATCCGATTTCCATCACAACACGCATTAACCCAAAGATTGACCCAAGAACTAAATACACATTTGCATGCATTCCGTAACGTGCAATACACACCACACCCGAAGTCTATAACGAGAACTCAGGATACGCGAGAACGCCACGTACCCTTTCCACTCTTCTATGCAATCCTCCCCTAAGAGTCATCACCAAAATTGATTCGTCACTCGCGATTTGTCAAAATCCCTTTCTTCAGGAAAAACTCAACCGACCTCGTACCGAGATACCAATGCCAAAAACAACCGAACTCAACCGTCACGTACCCTTAGCGTACTCTTACCTAGTACAATGCTAAGAACAACCAAAATCTCAACCCAAGGTCAACGACCCAAACGAATGAAGACCGGACAAAAGAGAATCCTTACGGATAACACCTATTACTTAACATTCTTAGTAGCGCGCAACCACGACTAGTTCACAACTATCGTAAAATCGTAAGCAAGTGACCAAAAACCGCTGATGTCGAAAACGACTATTACTCACCACCATGTGCACAAAACGGCTAAGTGCACAATTTACACGGGCAATTAACATCATAAACCTACGAGTAACGGTTCTTTCCGAAAACCGCTCACCACCCACCACAACCAAGAGTGGTTAACGAAGAGCTAATCCTCCCGGATATCACTCATCACCTATTACTAGTCAAACGCGGTCAACCTAGAGATAACCCCAAATAAATACTTACATGTAACCATCTCGTAATACACAATAATGGCTATTGTGTAACTATCACTCAAAGTATACGATAATGAGGCACCGTGCCCTTTCTCAAAGTCCCATTATGCCATTTCCAAGGTAACCAAACGGCTAACACAATCGAGCCAAAAACAACCCATATTGCGCATAGGCGCAACAATAATCCCCTAGAAGAGAATCCGGTACGCACATCCCTTAACCGAGGGACCTTACCTTACTCGTCGAATACATCAATTATCTCCCAAGGAGATTTTCCACATTACCACCTTGGTGGTAATTTGAACCCAAAACCATAAGCACAATTTATTCCAAATTGTACTTTTGCCACCGTCGACCAATGTAGGTCTCAACACTAGCTTCGTATCCATACGAACGTCATCCAAAATAACATTACAATAGAGCACCTTCGTGCGAGAGTATAACTCCCCCACTTAGGACTCTGTTCCGTAACCACATCGTGGAATAATAGCATCCCGTGGGAGGTCCACTTATCCACATACACCATCGATGTCCTCATTGGTCATAGTTCTCGAATTCTTGCGAATTCATCCTTAACAATAAATCCCGACGATAAACACATATTCGCGTTCGCAGAAAGAGTGACCACTAACCTAACAACTAATTCGCCAAATCGCATTATCGTAATTCCTATAAGAGAGACGAGGTTCACCCGTCTTGCATCTCTTAATACGCACGTCACCAAAACCTTGCTCCAACCCCGAGCATACGAAGGAATTTAACCTAACCTTAAACTCTTTAAACGTAGAGTTTACCACGATATACACAACCTTGCACTTGCAATAATCCCATTGCTATAGCTCATCAATTTTCCACACGAAGACGAACACGCCCTAACATCCAAAACCAAAGCCCGTCTCCATGGCTTAGTAGAAAACATTTCCCAAACATTAAGGAATGCTTGGTTGCACCAAGTCTTACGCCCTGCGGTCGACGATCCCAACTCCAACGTATGGTAATTCCGTTAGGAATGCTACCCGTAACAATACCACGTATTTACACTAATGCATTCGCCCCTCAAGTCGCATTCACATGAGTCAATGACTCAAACGCTACCCTAGTGCGCTGTCATCTTATCACTAGCCCCGCGCCCGTAAGGGTACGGTTAAAATATACGTTCGCTTAAAACTTATTAGGTTTGGTAATGAGATTTAGGTCTCAATTTCATAACCGAATACATTGGCACACAACATCAATAATAGTAAGGCATATTTGCATCGAGAAGTGAAGGTACCTGAAACAACATCGCTCGGTGCTTCACCACCCATCGAATACTCGCGCTCTAACCTCTTAACCCGATCGGCAAACGCTTCCGAACACTCTGACTTTCGATGTCCCTTCTTCTGGCAAGCAAAGCACTTGATCGTGCTCAAAGGTGTACCCGTACAATCCCGTGCCAAATGGCCTCGTCCTCCACACTTAAAACACGTAAGCACCCAACCTCCAAACCTCCTAGTCTGATTACTAGCTAAATCGGGACACTCAGACCTTTGGTGCCCTTCCTTCCAACAATAAAAACATACAGTTTTGCCCGACGGACAATCGCGAGACTTATGTCCCCGTTGCCCACAATTGTAACACTTAGACCCACCGGAGCCCGTTACTACCTTCCTCATGCTACTAGACGCCTCATTTACACTTCTACCTTGATCATTGAGCAACTCGGGACACTCCGACCTTCGGTGTCCCTCTTTATGGCAATGGTAGCACATTCTGTTTTCGTTTCTCGGCAACGTGCACTCCCATATCTTGTGGCCCCTAACACCACAATTGAAACATCTAGATGTGTAACTTCCCTTGTTCTTCTTTTTCACATACTCTACGCCTTCAGGCGTACCTCTTTTCCTTTTACCCGAAGTACCATGTGGCTCTAGCCTTGCATGTACTTCTTCGTCACCCCTACCTCGAGGTTTAGGAAACCTCTTCTCAAACTCTTCCCTTACGACCTTCGTCACTTGGTCTCGGACCATTTCGGTCACCCGTCCTTCGATTGACTCTTTGACTACTTGGCCAACTCCGTTGGCGACACCCGAGACACATTGTTCAATCGCGGCTTCAACCATTACCGCTAATTCGTTCTTCTTTTCATTAGTAGACCCTTCCGTTCCGTATTCATCTTCCATCTTCATTCTTAAGAAACAAAATAGATTAACCAATGAAACGAAAAGATATAACACGTATGTATATATATACATATATATATACATATGCCACACTACCCCATCTTGCTTAACAATCGTCGTACATCGCTTGTTTGACACGATTTGCACCCGTAGTAATGGTAGCTAGTCATTACTACGCGAGCACGTCGCATTATCTTGCTAGTACAACGTCCATCTCGCTTGATGATTGCTACACAACATGAACAAATAACACATGATTAGTTCACATGAACCTATGTACTAACCAAGTCCCGGTCCGACCCAAAGTCCTACAAGTCCCGCACAATGCACACACAAAAGTCTAAGTCTAGGCGCCTATCTCAAGTCACCTAAATCCCTTAGACCATGCTCTGATACCACTTGTAACAACCCAAACCATCCGCCGACTAAACCTATCAAATTTCGAGACAAAAAAAAAATTTGCTGGATGACAGGTTGCGAGCCGCGCGGACACCCTTGCGCGCCGCGCAAAAAGGGGCTGTCCCCAGTGCGCTTTAATGCGAAAAAGATTAGGTGCTTCCCGACACATTTAGCCAAAACGCTTTTAACCGAACATTTATATATGTAAAACTAACACATAACTAAGGTTTAAACGATTTTACAAAGTGGGGCCCACACGTGCCCAAAACGCCGCTAAGTGTAAAAATACAAATTTAATACAAAATAGAGTTTCGACCACAAAAAGTTTAATTGCCAAACGACACAACGAGCATGGTGTTTGGGGTTAAACTACCCAAGTCTCGGTCAAACTCCAAGCCAAAGCCAAAAGCGCTTCCTAATCATCAAAGCGGGAAACTTAATCCAAGGTAATGCCCTTACCCTTATCCACACACGAACCTATAAAAAGGTAAACAACGAGAGGGTAAGCAAAGCTTAGTGAGCAAAATAATTATACATATACATATATAATCTACCTACTTGCATCACTTACACAACGTCATACTCGGTTTAACATTTCGACAATCATACAACAATATTATGCATATACCATAAACCGCAAATCCACGAGTAGCTAATAATACAATAGCATACGATTCATAATTAAATACATTCAATACATAATTCACGCAACCTTGGTTAACCAATTCGAACAAGGGAAACGGTACTTACAAGACCGTTGGAGTTCATAACATCCATTAGTGTTACTTACACACCGCGTAATCACTAATCCCCCGGGTGATGTCTTGAACACCGCGACTAACTCACCCTTACGACAATGTGGCGTCTTAAACACCGCGACGAATCCACACTTCATTCAATACAATGAGTGGTGTCTTAAACACCGCGACAATTCCACTCCCATGACAATGTGGTGTCTTAAACACCGCGACAATACCACATGTCAATTAAACAATGAGTAGTGTCTTAAACACCGCGACAATACTACTCGTCAAACATACTATGAGTAGTGTCTTAAACACCGTGACAATACTACTCGTTACCTAGAATGTGGTGTCTTGAACACCGCGACAATACCACATTCGTGCAACACAAATAAATACATTATATACACATACGCATAATTATTCCACTCACCTTAGCGCCAAGATGATGATTATGCACTTCCGATCTTCAAAGCAATCGTACCTAATACATAAGTACACATTCAATTACGCAACTAGTGGAATTAAACACAATACTTACACTTGAGCATTTAATGACCCAATATGCATTAAATAGCTCGACTATACCAAAACCGCCCATAAATGGCCAAGACTCAACTAACATCAATAAAGCTAGTGAATTAAAGTCTATTAACTTCAACTAGCATAAACTTAGGGTATTTCATGCCCATTTCACCCCATTAGGTCAACCTTGACTCATTTGACCCATTCTCAAGTTTTTCATCATTTATAAGAGTGCTAATGACTAGCAACTCGATTCAACACTTACAAAACCTCAAACACATGAATAAACCCTAGGTTAACACCCTTTGGGTCATCTTTTACCAATTTAACCCAAACTAGGTCAACATTACCCATCTTGACCCATTTTAATACTTAACCCTAAAATTGGGTCAACTTCACCAAAAACCCTAACTCTTAACATTTAAGGTCTTCATACCCATTAAATCGCTAGGTTTTAACACAAAACACTAACATTAACCAACATTGGTCCATTTTGACCCATTTGACCTAATAAAAGTCAATACACTCATTTTGGGTCATCTATACCCAAATAGCACCCATTTATACATCAAGCAAGTGTTCTAACCAATTATTAGCCAATTAGGGTTTCTTAACATCAATTGACACTTTTAAAACCCTAGCTAACCCATTATTGAGTCTACATGACCCAATTTACCCAAAACACCCAATTTATCTAGAAATGGGTCTTAGTGTTCATCTTCAACACAAACCCTAACCTATACACAAAATCAAAACAAGAAATGGAAGTTAAGGCATACCACAACTATCAAAATGTAGCAAATGACGAGATGAACAACTTTAAAGCTTGCGATTAAACCCGAAACGAACTCCTTCTCCTTCAAAATGAGCTTCCTCTCTCAACAATCAACTCTCTCTCTCTAGAGTGAATGGGAGAAGATAAGGTTGGTGTAGTGGGAGTAAATTAGTTCCCAACCAACTGATCTAGGTAATAAATTCGGGTTATAGGTGAATTTACCAATTTGCCCTCGCTTTAAATTAAATAGAACAAGGAATCTGGCAGCTCGATTATGCGCGGCGCGCGCCTCATCTGCGCGGCGCGCAGGTACCTGGACAGTAACAGTTTCCCCTTTTTAAATTGTAAAACAAAACCCCAACTTCCGAATCATTTATATTTACATATATACAAGGAATACACGGGTCTTACACTAACTTGACTTTTAAAATCAACTAAACACATGTTCTATATCTATATGATATGCTAACTTAATGATTTAAAACCTGGAAACACGAAAAACACCGTAAAACCGGATTTACGCCGTCGTAGTAACACCGCGGGCTGTTTTGGGTTAGTTAATTAAAAACTATGATAAACTTTGATTTAAAAGTAGTTTTTCTGAGAAAATTATTTTTATTATGAACATGAAACTATATCCAAAAATTATGGTTAAACTCAAAGTGGAAGTATGTTTTCTAAAATGGTCATCTAGACGTCGTTCTTTCGACTGAAATGACTACCTTTACAAAAACGACTTGTAACTTATTTTTCCGACTATAAACCTATACTTTTTCTGTTTAGATTCATAAAATAGAGTTCAATATGAAACCATAGCAATTTGATTCACTCAAAACGGATTTAAAATGAAGAAGTTATGGGTAAAACAAGATTGGATAATTTTTCTCATTTTAGCTACGTGAAAATTGGTAACAAATCTATTCCAACCATAACTTAATCAACTTGTATTGTATATTATGTAATCTTGAGATACCATAGACACGTATACAATGTTTCGACCTATCATGTCGACACATCTATATATATTTCGGAACAACCATAGACACTCTATATGTGAATGTTGGAGTTAGCTATACAGGGTTGAGGTTGATTCCAAAATATATATAGTTTGAGTTGTGATCAATACTGAGATACGTATACACTGGGTCGTGGATTGATTCAAGATAATATTTATCGATTTATTTCTGTACATCTAATTGTGGACAACTAGTTGTAGGTTACTAACGAGGACAGCTGACTTAATAAACTTAAAACATCAAAATATATTAAAAGTGCTGTAAATATATTTTGAACATACTTTGATATATATGTATATATTGTTATAGGTTCGTGAATCAACCAGTGGCCAAGTCTTACTTCCCGACGAAGTAAAAATCTGTGAAAGTGAGTTATAGTCCCACTTTTAAAATCTAATATTTTTGGGATGAGAATACATGCAGGTTTTATAAATGATTTACAAAATAGACACAAGTACGTGAAACTACATTCTATGGTTGAATTATCGAAATCGAATATGCCCCTTTTTATTAAGTCTGGTAATCTAAGAATTAGGGAACAGACACCCTAATTGACGCGAATCCTAAAGATAGATCTATTGGGCCTAACAAACCCCATCCAAAGTACCGGATGCTTTAGTACTTCGAAATTTATATCATATCCGAAGGGTGTCCCGGAATGATGGGGATATTCTTATATATGCATCTTGTTATTGTCGGTTACCAGGTGTTCACCATATGAATGATTTTTATCTCTATGTATGGGATGTGTATTGAAATATGAAATCTTGTGGTCTATTGTTACGATTTGATATATATATAGGTTAAACCTATAACTCACCAACATTTTTGTTGACGTTTAAAGCATGTTTATTCTCAGGTGAATACTAAGAGCTTCCGCTGTTGCATACTAAAATAAGGACAAGATTTGGAGTCCATGTTTGTATGATATTGTGTAAAAACTGCATTCAAGAAATTGATTTCGATGTAACATATTTGTATTGTAAACCATTATGTAATGGTCGTGTGTAAACAGGATATTTTAGATTATCATTATTTGATAATCTACGTAAAGCTTTTTAAACCTTTATTTATGAAATAAAGGTTATGGGTTGTTTTAAAAATGAATGCAGTCTTTGAAAAACGTCTCATATAGAGGTCAAAACCTCGCAACGAAATCAATTAATATGGAACGTTTTTAATCAATAAGAACGGGACATTTCAGTTGGTATCAGAGCGTTGGTCTTAGAGAACCAGAATTTTGCATTAGTGTGTCTTATCGAGTTTGTTAGGATGCATTAGTGAGTCTGGACTTCGACCTTGTTTACTTGAAAAATAATTGCTTAACAAATTTTGTTGGAAACTATATATTTTTAACATGTGAATATTATGTGATATATTAATCTCTTAACGCGTTTGATATTATGTGATAGATGTCTACCTCTAGAACAAGTCCCATTGACTCACCTAATAATAATGAAGAGTCAAATGTAAATTGGAATGATTCGTGGACTGATTCACAAGTTCCCGAAGAGGAACCGGAAGAAGAGTCGGAACCGGAAGAAGAATCGGAACCGGAAGAAGAATCAGAACCGGATGAAGAAATAGAACCGGTGGGGGAAATAATAAAACGGTTAAGTAAAAGAAAATCCTCAACCAACCGACCAAGGTTAATTATGGTCAATGGTGTTTCCGCCAAGGAAGCAAAATATTGGGAGGATTACCAATTCTCCGATGAATCGGATTCCGACGAGAATTCCGATGATGTTATAGAAATTACCCCAACTGAATTTAAAAAGGCAAAAGAAAATAATAAGGGAAAGGGCATAAAAATAGAGAAATCTAATTCCAACCCCGATGAACTTTATATGTATCGTCAACCCCCGAAGTCCTTAAGTTGTAACAATGACCCGGGAACCTCTAAACCACCAGGTTTTTCTAAACCAATGTGGATCACGACGGCTCGTATTAGGGGAACATCATATATCCCTAGAAACTTGGCAAAACGAACCAAAACCGAAGAAGAAGAAACAAGCGAGTCGGAATAAGATAGTTGTATTCGTGTGGTGTAATATATGTAATATAGTGTGCTTATGCTTTATGATATATGTAAAAATTGCTTGTATTAATAAGTATTTTTTTTATGAATCTAACTCTTGTCTATTTTACAGTTTAAAAACACAAAATGGATAGACAACCCAATATTTTAAGAGACCTACTCGGAGACATGATTGATGAAATCTTGTCTAGAGTCGGCCAGAATTCTTCGGCACAACTATTTAAGGCGAGATCAGTTTGTAAGACATTCGAAGAACGTTCCAAGAATGTCTTGGTTTATAAGAGACTTTCGTTTGAAAGATGGGGGATATCACATTGGGAAACCCATAAGTTACGATGTGTTTACTTTGACGCATATATTGCGGGGAACCCAAATGCTATTTTACGCAACGGGTTAAGAAATTATTTTGACTCAATATATCCGAATATTGGACTTCGTGATTTAGAAAAAGCGGCTAACATGCAACATAAAGAAGCATGTTATGCTTACGGATTAGTAATGTTCACTTCTCACCAAAGTGAGAACAAGAACATCGGGCTACAACTATTAAACAAAACGTTTCCACAAGTGACGGAGTCGGTAATTGGGGTAAGAAATGAGGTTTTTAGATTATTACGGGACTGTTGGACATTACGTAACCCTCGTCCCTTTGATGACGTTACAACACGCTGTCTTATCAACGGCCATAACGGTTATGTTGCACAAGACCAAGGATGGGAAGTAGTCCTAGTAAAACCAGAATGCATGACTTGTTTCTGGACGTATGAATTACGTGTCTTTATTACCTTTGCTGAACGACTTGTGTACTAGCTAGAATTGTCTTCACAACTATCTTGTATCAAAGTTATTGTGTGCTATATTTCATGCTTTATGTAAAATAAGCGGTATTGTAAGTTTGTAAAATATTGTATAAAAGTTTGAACGCGAAATATTATTATAATCAGTTTTTCATATAGAATTGTAGTAGTTGAATTGTATATTAGCTACTAAGTATGAACTTAACGGGTAGGTACTACCCGAATTTAAACTTATAAAACGCTAATATGAAGAAAAAGCTTTTATAAATGAGTTCATATTATGCTACGAAATACTATTAACTACTCTTAATATTCTGTATGATTAACTTGTTCCATTTAACTATTTTGAAGGAAATGGCACCGACTACTCGACACACCGTGAATATGAATGAAGAGGAATTCCGTACTTTTCTAGCTTCAAACATAGCCGCAGTACAGGCTGCGCTACATACCAACAATAACCTTGGATCTAGCAGTACAGGAAATCGTGTAGGATGCACCTACAAAGAATTCACTGCCTGCAAACCTTTGGAATTTGATGGAACCGAAGGACCGATCGGATTGAAACGGTGGACCGAGAAGGTTGAATCGGTGTTTGCCATAAGTAAGTGTACTGAAGAGGACAAAGTGAAGTACGCTACGCATACCTTCACAGGTTCTGCGTTAACATGGTGGAATACCTATCTAGAGCAAGTGGGACAAGATGATGCGTACGCACTACCGTGGTCAGCATTCAAGCACTTGATGAACGAGAAGTACCGTCCCAGAACCGAGGTCAATAAGCTCAAGACAGAACTTAGAGGGTTACGAACCCAAGGATTTGATATTACCACGTACGAAAGACGATTCACAGAATTGTGCCTATTGTGTCCGGGAGCATTCGAAGATGAGGAAGAGAAGATCGACGCGTTTGTGAAAGGATTACCGGAAAGAATCCAAGAAGATATAAGTTCACACGAGCCCGCCTCCATACAACAGGCATGTAGAATGGCTCACAAACTAGTGAACCAGATTGAAGAAAGAATTAAAGAACAGACTGCTGAAGAGGCCAATGTGAAGCAAGTCAAAAGGAAGTGAGAGGAAAATGGTGATAAGAATCACCAATACAACAACAACAGCAATCGCAACAATTATCCCAACAATCGCAACATCAATCGCAACTACAACAAACGGCCCAACAACAACAACAACAACAACAACAACAACAACTACAACAATCATCCCAACAACAATAATAACCGCAACAACAACAACAATCAGAAGTAGCTATGCCAAAGGTGTGAAAAGTATCACTCGGGGTTCTGCACCAAATTTTGCAACAAGTGTAAAAGAAATGGTCATAGCGCAGCGAAGTGTGAGGTCTACGGACCAGGGGTTAATAGAACGAAAGGAACAAATGGTGTCGGAACGAGTAATGGCGGAGCAAGTAGTGTCGGAGCAAGTTATGCCAATGTAGTTTGTTATAAATGTGGAAAACCGGGCCACATTATTAGAAATTGCCCGAACCAGGAGAACACGAATGGACAAGGCCGCGGAAGAGTTTTCAATATTAATGCGGCAGAGGCACAGGAAGACCCGGAGCTTGTTACGGGTACGTTTCTTATTGACAATAAATCTGCTTACGTTTTATTTGATTCGGGTGCGGATAGAAGCTATATGAGTAGAGATTTTTGTGCTAAATTAAGTTGTCCATTGACGCCTTTGGATAGTAAATTTTTACTCGAATTAGCAAATGTTAATCAATTTCAGCAGATAATATATGTCGGAATCGTGAAATTAAACTGGTTAGCGAAACATTTAAGATTGATTTGATACCAGTAGAGTTAGGGAGTTTTGATGTGATAATCGGTATGGACTGGTTGAAAGAAGTGAAAGCGGAGATCGTTTGTTACAAAAATGCAATTCGCATTATACGAGAAAAAGGAAAACCCTTAATGGTGTACGGAGAAAAGGGCAACACGAAGCTACATCTTATTAGTAATTTGAAGGCACAAAAACTAATAAGAAAAGGTTGCTATGCTGTTCTAGCACACGTCGAGAAAGTACAAACTGAAGAAAAGAGCATCAATGATGTTCCCATTGCAAAAGAATTTCCCGATGTATTTCAGAAAGAATTACCGGGATTACCCCCACATCGATCTGTTGAATTTCAAATAGATCTTGTACCAGGAGCTGCACCAATAGCTCGTGCTCCTTACAGACTCGCACCCAGCGAGATGAAAGAACTGCAAAGCCAATTACAAGAACTTTTAGAGCGTGGTTTCATTCGACCAAGCACATCACCGTGGGGAGCTCCTGTTTTGTTTGTCAAGAAGAAAGATGGTACATTCAGGTTGTGTATCGACTACCGAGAGTTGAACAAACTTACCATCAAGAACCGCTACCCACTACCGAGAATCGACGACTTATTTGATCAACTACAAGGCTCGTCTATTTATTCAAAGATTGACTTACGTTCCGGGTATCATCAAATGCGGGTGAAAGAAGATGATATTCCAAAGACTGCTTTCAGAACACGTTACGGTCATTACGAGTTTATGGTCATGCCGTTTGGTTTAACTAATGCACCAGCTGTGTTCATGGACCTTATGAACCGAGTGTGTGGACCATACCTTGACAAGTTTGTCATTGTTTTCATTGATGACATACTTATTTACTCAAAGAATGACCAAGAACACGGTGAACATTTGAGAAAGGTGTTAGAAGTATTGAGGAAGGAAGAATTGTACGCTAAGTTTTCAAAGTGTGCATTTTGGTTGGAAGAAGTTCAATTCCTCGGTCACATAGTGAACAAAGAAGGTATTAAGGTGGATCCGGCAAAGATAGAAACTGTTGAAAAGTGGAAAACCCCGAAAACTCCGAAACACATACGCCAGTTTTTAGGACTAGCTGGTTACTACAGAAGGTTCATCCAAGACTTTTCCAGAATAGCAAAACCCTTGACTGCATTAACGCATAAAGGGAAGAAATTTGAATGGAATGATGAACAAGAGAAAGCGTTTCAGTTATTGAAGAAAAAGCTAACTACGGCACCTATATTGTCATTACCTGAAGGGAATGATGATTTTGTGATTTATTGTGATGCATCAAAGCAAGGTCTCGGTTGTGTATTAATGCAATGAACGAAGGTGATTGCTTATGCGTCTAGCCAATTGAAGATTCACGAACAAAATTATACGACGCATGATTTGGAATTAGGCGCGGTTGTTTTTGCATTAAAGACTTGGAGGCACTACTTATATGGGGTCAAAAGTATTATATATACCGACCACAAAAGTCTTCAACACATATTTAATCAGAAACAACTGAATATGAGGCAGCGTAGGTGGATTGAATTATTGAATGATTACGACTTTGAGATTCGTTACCACCCGGGGAAGGCAAATGTGGTAGCCGATGCCTTGAGCAGGAAGGACAGAGAACCCATTCGAGTAAAATCTATGAATATAATGATTCATAATAACATTACTACTCAAATAAAGGAGGCGCAACAAGGAGTTTTAAAAGAGGGAAATTTAAAGGATGAAATACCCAAAGGATCGAAGAAGCATCTTAATATTCGGGAAGACGGAACCTGGTATAGGGCTGAAAGGATTTGGGTACCAAAATTTGGAGATATGAGAGAAATGGTACTTAGAGAAGCTCATAAAACCAGATACTCAATACATCCTGGAACGGGGAAGATGTACAAGGATCTCAAGAAACATTTTTGGTGGCCGGGTATGAAAGCCGATGTTGCTAAATACGTAGGAGAATGTTTGACGTGTTCTAAGGTCAAAGCTGAGCATCAGAAACCATCAGGTCTACTTCAACAACCCGAAATCCCGGAATGGAAATGGGAAAACATTACCATGGATTTCATCACTAAACTGCCAAGGACTGCAAGTGGTTTTGATACTATTTGGGTAATAGTTGATCGTCTCACCAAATCAGCACACTTCCTACCAATAAGAGAAGATGACAAGATGGAGAAGTTAGCACGACTGTATTTGAAGGAAGTCGTCTCCAGACATGGAATACCAATCTCTATTATCTCTGATAGGGATGGCAGATTTATTTCAAGATTCTGGCAGACATTACAGCAAGCATTAGGAACTCGTCTAGACATGAGTACTGCCTATCATCCACAAACTGATGGGCAGAGTGAAAGGACGATACAAACGCTTGAAGACATGCTACGAGCATGTGTTATTGATTTCGGAAACAGTTGGGATCGACATCTACCGTTAGCAGAATTTTCCTACAACAACAGCTACCATTCAAGCATTGAGATGGCGCCGTTTGAAGCACTTTATGGTAGAAAGTGCAGGTCTCCGATTTGTTGGAGTGAAGTGGGGGATAGACAGATTACGGGTCCGGAGATTATACAAGAAACTACCGAGAAGATCATCCAAATTCAACAACGGTTGAAAACCGTCCAAAGTCGACAAAAGAGCTACGCTGACATTAAAAGAAAAGATATAGAATTTGAAATTGGAGAGATGGTCATGCTTAAAGTTGCACCTTGGAAAGGTGTTGTTCGATTTGGTAAACGAGGGAAATTAAATTCAAGGTATATTGGTCCATTCAAGATTATTGATCGTGTCGGACCAGTAGCTTACCGACTTGATTTACCTCAACAACTCGCGGCTGTACATAACACTTTCCATGTCTCGAATTTGAAGAAATGTTTTGCTAAAGAAGATCTCACTATTCCGTTAGATGAAATTCAAATCAACGAAAAACTTCAATTCATCGAAGAACCCGTCGAAATAATGGATCGTGAGGTTAAAAGACTTAAGCAAAACAAGATACCAATTGTTAAGGTTCAATGGAATGCTCGTAGAGGACCCGAGTTCACCTGGGAGCGTGAAGATCAGATGAAGAAGAAATACCCGCATCTATTTCCAGAAGATTCGTCAACACCTTCAACAGCTTAAAATTTCGGGACGAAATTTATTTAACGGGTAGGTACTGTAGTGACCCGAACTTTTCCATGTTTATATATATTAATTGAGATTGATATTTACATGATTAAATGTTTCCAACATGTTAAGCAATCAAACTTGTTAAGACTTGATTAATTGAAATATGTTTCATATAGACAATTGACCACCCAAGTTGACCGGTGATTCACGAACGTTAAAACTTGTAAAAACTATACAATGACATATATATGGTTATATATATAGTTAACATGTTTTTATTATAAGTATGTATCTCATTAGGTATTTTAACAATGAGTTATATACATAAAAATGAGACTATTAATTTAAGAAACTCGAAAACGATATATATAACGATTATCGTTATAACAACGTCTTACTAGGTACATATGAATCATATTAAGATATTGATACACTTGGTTAATTATGTTAAATGATAAGTAAATATATTATTAAGTGTATTAACAATGAAATACATATGTAAAAATAAGACTACTAACTTAATGATTTCGAAACGAGACATATATGTAACGATTATCGTTGTAACGACATTTAACTGTATATACATCATACTAAGATATATTATATATCATAATATCATGATAATATAATAATTTAACATCTCATTTGTTATAATAAACAATGGGTTAACAACATTCAACAAGATCGTTAACCTAAAGGTTTCAAAACAACATTTACATGTAACGACTAACGATGACTTAACGACTCAGTTAAAATGTATATACATGTAGTGTTTTAATATGTATTCATACACTTTTGAAAGACTTCAAGACACTTATCAAAATACTTCTACTTAACAAAAATGCTTACAATTACATCCTCGTTCAGTTTCATCAACAATTCTACTCGTATGCACCCGTATTCGTACTCGTACAATACACAGCTTTTAGATGTATGTACTATTGGTATATACACTCCAATGATCAGCTCTTAGCAGCCCATGTGAGTCACCTGACACATGTGGGAACCATCATTTGGCAACTAGCATGAAATATCTCATAAAATTACAAAAATATGAGTAATCATTCATGACTTATTTACATGAAAACAAAATTACATATCCTTTATATCTAATCCATATACCAACGACCAAAAACACCTACAAACACTTTCATTCTTCAATTTTCTTCATCTAATTGATCTCTCTCAAGTTCTATCTTCAAGTTCTAAGTGTTCTTCATAAATTCCAAAAGTTCTAGTTTCATAAAATCAAGAATACTTTCAAGTTTGCTAGCTCACTTCCAATCTTGTAAGGTGATCATCCAACCTCAAGAAATCTTTGTTTCTTACAGTAGGTTATCATTCTAATACAAGGTAATAATCATATTCAAATTTTGGTTCAATTTCTATAACTATAACAATCTTATTTCAAGTGATGATCTTACTTGAACTTGTTTTCGTGTCATGATTCTGCTTCAAGAACTTCGAGCCATCCAAGGATCCATTGAAGCTTGATCCATTTTTCTATTTTCCAGTAGGTTTATCCAAGGAACTTAAGGTAGTAATGATGTTCATAACATCATTCGATTCATACATATAAAGCTATCTTATTCGAAGGTTTAAACTTGTAATCACTAGGACATAGTTTAGTTAATTCTAAACTTGTTCGCAAACAAAAGTTAATCCTTCTAACTTGACTTTTAAAATCAACTAAACACATGTTCTATATCTATATGATATGCTAACTTAATGATTTAAAACCTGGAAACACGAAAAACACCATAAAACCGGATTTACGCCGTCGTAGTAACACCGCGGGCTGTTTTGGGTTAGTTAATTAAAAACTATGATAAACTTTGATTTAAAAGTTGTTATTCTGAGAAAATGATTTTTATTATGAACATGAAACTATATCCAAAAATTATGGTTAAACTCAAAGTGGAAGTATGTTTTCTAAAATGGTCATCTAGACGTCGTTCTTTCGACTGAAATGACTACCTTTACAAAAACGACTTGTAACTTATTTTTCCGACTATAAACCTATACTTTTTCTGTTTAGATTCATAAAATAGAGTTCAATATGAAACCATAGCAATTTGATTCACTCAAAACGGATTTAAAATGAAGAAGTTATGGGTAAAACAAGATTGGATAATTTTTCTCATTTTAGCTACGTGAAAATTGGTAACAAATCTATTCCAACCATAACTTAATCAACTTGTATTGTATATTATGTAATCTTGAGATACCATAGACACGTATACAATGTTTCGACCTATCATGTCGACACATCTATATATATTTCGGAACAACCATAGACACTCTATATGTGAATGTTGGAGTTAGCTATACAGGGTTGAGGTTGATTCCAAAATATATATAGTTTGAGTTGTGATCAATACTGAGATACGTATACACTGGGTCGTGGATTGATTCAAGATAATATTTATCGATTTATTTCTGTACATCTAATTGTGGACAACTAGTTGTAGGTTACTAACGAGGACAGCTGACTTAATAAACTTAAAACATCAAAATATATTAAAAGTGCTGTAAATATATTTTGAACATACTTTGATATATATGTATATATTGTTATAGGTTCGTGAATCAACCAGTGGTCAAGTCTTACTTCCCGACGAAGTAAAAATCTGTGAAAGTGAGTTATAGTCCCACTTTTAAAATCTAATATTTTTGGGATGAGAATACATGCAGGTTTTATAAATGATTTACAAAATAGACACAAGTACGTGAAACTACATTCTATGGTTGAATTATCGAAATCGAATATGCCCCTTTTTATTAAGTCTGGTAATCTAAGAATTAGGGAACAGACACCCTAATTGACGCGAATCCTAAAGATAGATCTATTGGGCCTAACAAACCCCATCCAAAGTACCGGATGCTTTAGTACTTCGAAATTTATATCATATCCGAAGGGTGTCCCGGAATGATGGGGATATTCTTATATATGCATCTTGTTATTGTCGGTTACCAGGTGTTCACCATATGAATGATTTTTATCTCTATGTATGGGATGTGTATTGAAATATGAAATCTTGTGGTCTATTGTTACGATTTGATATATATATAGGTTAAACCTATAACTCACCAACATTTTTGTTGACGTTTAAAGCATGTTTATTCTCAGGTGAATACTAAGAGCTTCCGCTGTTGCATACTAAAATAAGGACAAGATTTGGAGTCCATGTTTGTATGATATTGTGTAAAAACTGCATTCAAGAAATTGATTTCGATGTAACATATTTGTATTGTAAACCATTATGTAATGGTCGTGTGTAAACAGGATATTTTAGATTATCATTATTTGATAATCTACGTAAAGCTTTTTAAACCTTTATTTATGAAATAAAGGTTATGGGTTGTTTTAAAAATGAATGCAGTCTTTGAAAAACGTCTCATATAGAGGTCAAAACCTCGCAACAAAATCAATTAATATGGAACGTTTTTAATCAATAAGAACGGGACATTTCAACCGCCATCTCCATTATATGCTCGGATGGGCCGCCTTGTGAACATCGTCTTCTTGATTCCATTCTTGGTTGCATTATCTTACAAAATAAAAAAAACTATTCTATTTCCTATACTATTACAAATACAATATAAATAGAAAGACGACATGCAAGTCGTTTAATAAATTATTACATTCATCCCGAATAAATAATAAACACGACATGCAAGCCGTTTAATAAATTATTACATTCATCCGAATAAATAATAAATTAAATCATACAACCAAACATCCACACAAGGGTCTTATTGAGGCAAATACTACCGATTTCATACAACAATCACATACAAAACAAATGGAGTGCCAAATATCCATTTTCATGAAACATGTTTCGATAAGGATTGATTGAAACAACACTTAATGGCACTTATAATATTCAATTCTTGTTTACATAACATATGTATGTAAACCCACTTTATATTTTGTAAGTATGGTTTTCATGCCAAAACCATCCAAACAAACATATTAAGTGAATTAAAACATGTTGGAGATTTATACACTTTACCAAAGCATAAAGTCTAAAATTAATAATTTTAATTTTCTCATTTCATGTAAAACATGAAATGAATTCATGTACTTTATTTTCCTAAACATTGAATCTTTAATAGTCAACATGCAAGTTACAATTTTTAATTTTCGGAATTATTTTTGGCAGATTCATACATCAACTTTAAATGGTCATATCTTACTCATTTCTAATCCGTTTTAGATGAATTTTTTTTTCAAATTTAAGTTCTTTCAGTTAGCTTTCAAATGCAATTGGCCTCATACGAAAATATGGAGTTTAAAGCCTCGAAACAGTCCATGGAAGATAGACTGTTCAAGCTGAAAAAAAACTTAAAAAAAAAAGATTAACCATTTAACATTTTGCCAAAACCAAAGATTCAAATGTTATTTAGGAAACATAAAAACACAAATCATGATAATAGTTTTGTATGTTTGTTATGCATAATCATCTCCAAGTATCATGCATACACATTCATCAAAACGATTATCATAAGAAAAGTTTGCTAAAACTTATACAAGATTGCTCGGATACCACTTGTTGGAGTATGATACCAAAACATAGCGAGCGGAAGCATTTTAAAATTTTACAAAATCATACTCTTCCAAGGACCCATGTACAAAACTTTTAGCAAACAAAATATAAATCGAACAAGAGAAAGTTAGATTACAACCTTTGTAGCCTTTCGGAAGAATAGTTCCTCTAAACGGTAGACACCCAAAGTTCCAACCTTTATTTAATATATACCTTCTAATTCTCTAATTCACAAACTATTCTCTACCAATTTAAAACCCGTTATTCCCTTTTGTTATTAGATTCACCGAACCAAAAAAAAGGGAAAAACACTTGTGAAGTGTTATAGATTTTTGTTCTCTTTTCTTGATCAAGATGATTAAAAAAAAAACAATTGGAGAGAGAGTAGTCCTATTTTAAAGATACTGTATCGGTTTTTATCTTAACAAAACAAGCATGCCATCTTTTGTGTTTTTTGAGGTACACATGTGTCTCCTTAGCATGCATTTTATTATTATTTTATTATAAAACAGTAACATGCTTTCAAGAATGAGATGCATAGAATTATGATGATGCATGTGTTAAAGGCAAAAGCTGGCATCCTTTTATTTTTTTAAGATAGTGTGTAAATTTAATTTACACACACAACCTACAAGTTTAGTTAATAAGTTAACAAATTAATTAAACTAATCTTAAAACTTATTTAATTTATCAATCCATTAACAAATGATTAACAAATTAATTTCCGATTAGAAGGTATATCAAACAATTTACAATTGGCCTTTGTGTGTGACCGAATATGATAAATTGGCTTTATATTATTTAATGTCATGGGCATACCTTCGGAATATATGTACCACGGTCAAACCACGATTGAATCGTAACCAACCCGAGAACATATTTCCAACAATATCCATAGTGTACATGTTGTTCTGGTGCTCAAACTGACGCGTTTATAAGTAAAAGTCAACACATAAGTCAACTAGTCATGCAAGTCAAACCAAAAGTCAAACTTAGTCAAAGTGGTCAACCAAAGTCAACCATATCATTAGGTCATGCCAATGTTATCATAAAGTCAAACCAAGGTCAACTCATAAGTTTCATATAGTCGTTTAGTCAAATAACGTTTACTAGTTTAGCTATCGTATGTTTTCACAATGGTCATGCAATCGGACAAGTATAGTTCACAAATGACACATCAAACAATCATGAAAAACTCCACATCATAAGTTCATGTTATAAGCTTTCTAAAAAGACCAAGCACGCTATCATACGATTCCTAGAACTCACGTAGCATGCAAAACATTCAAGTTCAGTTTCTGTTTGCGCATCAGTTTCGTTTTAATTATCATTTAATCTAGAACATAGTAATTAACAAATGGCCAACTGGAGATGACTCTAAACACCTCAAATCAGTGGTAATATAATCAAATAAAACCAAGTAGCCAATTTGTACAGTTTTAATCAACTTGTCGGACTTTCTGATTTAGAAAGAATCCAGACCTTTAGTTTCGGCGCGCATATAACACTTAGCAAATAAGACTTTCAGAGCTAGACATGTAAACAAGATATTCTAAGAAATATGCATACAACAACATACCAGAAGCACAAAGTCCAATTCAACTTCTACTTCATGCTAGACAATTATTTGTGCAAAATAGACAGATTCGATCCCATTCAGGTAGTCGTTTTCGGGGTCGAATATAAAAGCATCTAGAAACATTTAGCATGTGAAGTCTACATGAAATATCAAGTACTAATCATGCACTTTACAGAATACAAAAGATTGGTTATCAAAAAGCATGTTAAATGGTCGTTTGGTCCATGAACAAATTACTAGTCAACACGTTTTACCGCAAACATTCAGGTAGTCATAAAACGACTTTCACAAATCCAATTACTATGAATTCCTAGTTCATTTTATGTGTTTTTCAGTTCTTTATCCATCTAGCATCAGTTCATAAGCCAATTCAATTAACACAAATTTCAGTTTTCATATTATAGCATAATTACATACCGAAACTTCAAACGATCATAACTTAGGCTATACAAAACGAAATCATGCGATTCTTGTGAGAAGAGTTAATAATTTTTTGATAGCTTTTCATCTAGATACTTTTCATTTACAAAAAAAATGATTACAATATTAGTAGCATGCCTTTTAAATTCGGGATTCAATTAAAACACACAAACCGAGTAAATTAAAGACTAATATCATGCATACACACATAGGATTGAGCAATAGACCAACCAACACTATGTAATCTAAAAAAATCATATTTATAAAATTAGGGTTTGTAAATATACCTCAAACAAGAAATCAATTTGTATCACTATATAGAGAACGATGAGAGGAATCACTTTGATGTTGAAGGTTTGATCTAATTTCAAGTTTTTGATGGTGAATTTGGGTGATGATGATGATGAACGACTTTGAGGGATGGGAAGGGGTTTGATCGACTAAAATTAGGTTAGGGAGAGTTTAAAGTGTTTTGATTTAATACACTAATTAGCTTTAGGGCCTAATTAAGTAGTTAATGGATCAATTAAGCAAAAAGACCCAAATTAAAAGTCAAGGGAGAATAATTTTGGCCCTTAGGTCATAAAAGGAAGTTTTTGGGCTAATTTGAACTAGTTGGTACATTTATAGTGTAGCCCGTTAGGTGTCGATAGGTTCTGTGGCCCGAAAATGCGAACCGAGTTGCTAAACATTAATTTTTCGCGTTTTTAATCTATAAAAATTCCAATAAATTTAAAGTGTCTTAAAAACATAATAATTATATAATATAATTATTAAAAGTGAATTACATTATGTTTTGGCTTGCTAGTCCGCTAAGTGTGGTTCGTTTCTAGTTGCCGTTAACCGTACCGAGTTCTCGGAACGTTAACCGATCGTTAAAACGTATCCCACCAAGTTTAATTCATTAAATATATAATAAATTAAATAAGTTTTTATCAAAGTGAATAATTATTAAAAAATAATTATTTTATAAAAATTCGACCATTTCGCAATCCCGAAAGACTTCTATTGCAGTTTTCAAAACTGTATCGTTTTCTCAGTATTTCAAAACATGAAATATGTTTTCTGATTAATATATTCATATATTAATTATAGTAGTTCTTCAAGAACCAAGTATGCACTTGATTAATATATTCATATATTAATTATAGTAGTTCTTCAAGAACCAAGTATGCACTTGATTAGATTAAATACACAAAATTCAAGTAAGTTCCGTTAAATAACTTAACGGTCAGTTAACGAAGCTTAACGGAAATAGCAGGGTTGTTACATTATCCCCCCGTTAAAGAAATTTCGTCCCAAAATTTAGTGCCCGTCGGCTGGAGTTGTTTCGTCTGGAAACAGTTGGGGATACTTTTGGTTCATCTGGCCTTCAAGTTGCGGATACTCGTTAGGAGTAAACATAATTATATTGCACCCAAGAAAACCTCCGAAAGAACCTTGTTAGAATTGGGCAGAGTCCATCATTTGCAAGAAACTCCTAGATGACTCCATAATCAATTGGAAAGCAAATTACATGAGACTCGAACTCGAGACCTCCGAACACTTATAAAGGGACGGTAACCACGGTTTAAATTTCAAGTGACTTATGAAAGTTCAAATTTCATCCCAATCTTTTTGTTATTTTGTGTGTCATACCATTTTTATTGCTCAATGTTAATAAACATTTATTAAATAACTCGATGGAAATATCAACCTCCATGTAAAATTATACCAAAAAAATTACTTAATATACATTTTAAAACAATAACCTAATTTTTTTTTTTTGAAACGGCCGAAACAATAACCTAAAATTGACATACCAATATGCCATCTGCATACATTTTGTATCTACAAGTCTACAACGTATACGAGTATAACATTAACATTTAACGAGAACGATATATTCTCCTTTTAAACTTTGGTATGGAACTTTAAGACCCCTCCCTATGGTTAGTTACCCGTTCATTACCCTCTCATTACCCGTAATGAATCATAGGCACGACTTAGTTATCCGCATTAGTTACCCGCACTCACCATGGATTTAATGGAAGAGTTTTGGTTAGTTATAGGAATTGTGGCTCCCAGTGACTTTTTATTGTTGGACTTGATGCTTTATTGCTTGTACGTTATATATTAAGAGGAGTATTGTTTTAGCCATGATAGGGAGTGTTTAGTTATGAGTTAGTTATAGGATATTGGTGTTGATGTGGCGCTGATGTGGAAAGTTAAGAGGATGAATAATTTAGTTACGATAGGGAGTGGTCTAATACAAGCCTACTTTTAAGCCGTCAAGTATTATACATCTAGACTATTAGTTCTAGAAGTTTAGATCAAGCTTTTATAAGTAATTTATTTCTCTTTTCTAAAATTTAATAATTTTTTTATTTTTATAAAAAAAATTCCCTGAACGACTTTTGTCAGCTGTCCCCATAATGTTGTCCACTATAAAATGACACAAACACACATACGCATTCCAACACAACAAAACAATGAATTCCAAATCTTTTCCTTCAGCCAGTCAATGTCTCCTAAACTCATCCAATAACAAACCACTAATTTCATCTTTCACCCCTCAACTTTCATTTACTTACAATAACACCCCTGTCAAGATTCCACGTATTTCGATCCGGAAACATAATATTACAGCGAAAGCAACCGTCGCCACTGCCGCAGCAATACCGGAAACATTATATGACTTACTTGGTATTTCAAATAACGGAACACTGTCGGAGATTAAACATGCGTACAAAAAAATGGCGTTAAAGTACCATCCTGACGTGTCACCACCTGATAGGACGGAAGAATATACTGTTAGATTTATTCGGGTACAAGATGCATATGAAACTTTATCCGACCCGGAAACTAGATCCGTATACGATAGCTGTATGGCGAAAGGAATTCAATATGCTTTTTCTGGTAAGAGAAAAACCCGGTTTCATCCGAGGTCCAGTGAAAAGAACCGGTGGAAGGAGATGTGGAGCGGGCAAATTTCGGAGCTGACCCGGCGGAGTAAGATGAATCCGGGAAAAGAGATGTCGTGGGCAGCCCGGATCCGGAAGCAACGGAGCGAATCACATGCTAATGGGTGGGGTCAAGACTAATGAATAAAGCAAAATATCTGTATATTATGGTTTTTTTACGGAGTAACTTATTTAAGCACTTTAGTACAGTAGTTATTTTGTTTAGCATGTGGACAAGTGTTTTTATAAAATCAAAAAAAAAAAAAAAATTATTATTAGTATTAATAAACATATTATTGTTATTGTTTTATTATGATTGTTATTAGTAAACTTATTAAAATTTATCAATTTTGTGATTCTTAATATCACAATTATTTATAATTATTATTAACACAATTATTATTATTATTGATATTACTATCATTAATATTATCTTTATTATTATTATTAGTATTTCGAAATTTTTATTAGTAAATTTATTATAGTTATTATTAGTATTAGTATTTTATTATTAATAACATTATAAATATTAAAGTTTATGAATTATAATCAAATATATAAACATATTTATATAAATACTTATAGATATATATATATATATATAATACAGATTTACATATATAAAAACACATATACTGATTTATATTTATATAAATACAATTATATACATTTATAAATAAAAATAATCACGTAATTCATCCTAAGAGAATTAAAAATCAGTTCCTATCATTATAAACTGTTTTATAAATCGTTTATTATCTACAAACTGGTACGACCAATTCCAATTAGTCATATAACCAAACAAATTCTGTTGAGAATCAATCTTACTTTTCTTATTTTCTTTCTGACGGAATATTTTCTTTGTCTAGCCAAATTAACTATAATACAAATGTTAATTGAGATAATCCAGTTGTACTTATATCTGTTAGGCTTTATATAATCTTCTACTACTGCAATCTGAGTTAAAAACAGATAAACCAAATGAAAATTTGAAGAACCTGCACGACTGCCCTGTTCTTGTTCTTATTTTTCAAAAATCTCGAATTCAAAACAATTTCCAAAATCTATTAATGCAAAGATGTTAGAAATCTTGTATTCAAACTATCTGGAACGTTTCAATTCTCAATTCTTACTATTGATCAAGAATTTTCAAGTCAAAGTTTAATCTCAAAAAGTCAACTGGATCGTTCATGGTAAAATTCGAATTCATCTTTATGTTTTAAGTTTATTTGAGGATTCATAAAGTTTATAACATTGATTTAAAGCCTTTTTCATTTTGGAATGTTAATCTAAAATGTTCAGAAAATTAAAATTTGATTTGATGTTCATAGTTTTATTAACTTTGATATTCAATATAACGAAATTGAATACATTTTAAAAATGTAGAAATGTAGTCGTGTTTAGAATCTATTAATCAAACTATCTGGAAATTTACAAGTTTTAAATTATCGTATTAATCATTAATTGTCGAGTCAAAGTTTAAAAACGAAAAGTCAAAGGAATTGTTCATAGCAAAATTCGAAATGGTTTTGATGTTTTCTGTAAAATTGATAATTTATAAAGTTTATATGAATGGATTGAAACCTTTTTCATATTATATGTATAGTCTAAAACTTTCAAAAATTTCAAATTGGATTTTGTGTTCATACGACACCTTTAGTACCTGTTACAGCTTCCTTTTAATTTGTTTTTCTGTTTTAAAATTAATGTGATCAATCAGTAATCGTTCTTACATCTATTTTATATCCTAAAACTAAATATTGGAATCATTGATAACTGGTTTTGATCCTGGGTCAGTTACGATGAAGAAGAAAAAGGAGAAACAATAATTCGGGTTAAATGAAAATGGGTGGGAGTCTAAACAGAAAAGTAGCAGCAGAGTGAATGGTTTGGTTATGTGTCGGGTGAGCGAGAGGTCGCAGGTTCGAGTCCGGTGTCGGGCAATTCTTTTTAAAATGGCTTTCTAAAGGGTATACACTTCATTTTAATATTTTTATTATTATTATTATTATTATTATTATTATTATTATTATTATTATTATTATTATTATTATTATTATTATTATTATTATTATTATTATTGTTATAATGATTAATGTTATAATTATTAACATTATTATTAATATGATTTTGATTATTACTATTATATTTAGCATTAATATTATTTTAATTACTAGTATCATAACAATTATTAGTATTACAATTATTATTATAAGTATCATAATTTTTATTGTATTTATTATCATAATTATAAGTATTATATCTATTATTATTATTATATATTACTTATGATATTATTTTTATAAATTTTTTAAATTTAACATTATTATCATTATGATAAAAACTTTATTATTATTATCATTATGAAAATAGTACAAATTATTATCATTTTCGTAAATATTAGTAATAGTATCTTTTTTTGTAAATAATAGAATTTCCAATATTAACCTAAGTATTATTATTTATATTATCACGAGTATTATTATTATGTAATTACCAAAATAAGTATCATAACTATCATTTACAGTAAAATTAATATTTTTACATTTGTTATCAGTAATAACATTATTATTATTATCAATAATAGAATCCTTAACGTTATTATCTTATTAATAATATTAAGTATTATAATCATTTTTTTCACTAATAACATCATTTTTGGTATTATTATAACTTCTATTATTAATATACGAATGATATATTTAATACACATAACATAACAAAAGCTAATATTTTTATATATAAAATGAATATATGAAACACATATATACTATTAATATTAAAAGGATATAACTAATAAATTTATATGTATATTTGTTCGATTACTATTATGTATATTGATAGATGTACAAATGATATAGGTTCGTGAATCCGAGGCCAACCCTGCATTGTTCAGTTCCGTCGAATGCATATTTTTACTACAAAATATCGTATCGTGAGTTTCATTTGCTCCCTTTTTAAATACTTTTGCAATATATATTTTTGGGACTGAGAATACATGCGCTGCTTTTATAAATGTTTTACGAAATAGACACAAGTACTTAAAACTACATTCTATGGTTGGATTATTAAACCGAATATGCCCCTTTTTAGTCTGGTAATCTAAGAATTAGGGAACAGACACCCTAATTGACGCGAATCCTAAAGATAGATCTATTGGGCCCAACAAGCCCCATCCAAAGTACCGGATGCTTTAGTACTTCGAATCTATCATGTCCGAAGGGAGTCCCGGAATGATGGGGATATTCTATATTCATCTTGTTAAGGTCGGTTATCAGGTGTTCACCATATGAATGATTTTTATCTCTATGCAGTTTGCGAAATGCCTGATATGAGATTATGTTTATGAGAAATTGAAATATGAAATCTTGTGGTCTATTAAAATATTGAAATGATTGATTACGATAAACTAATGAACTCACCAACCTTTTGGTTGACACTTTAAAGCATGTTTATTCTCAGGTATGAAAGAAATCTTCCGCTGGGCATTTGCTCATTTTAGAGATATTACTTGGAGTCATTCATGACATATTTCAAAAGACGTTGCATTCGAGTCGTTGAGTTCATCAAGATTATTATTAAGTCAATTATAGTTGGATATATTATGAAATGGTATGCATGCCTGTCAACTTTCGATGTGATGAAAGTTTGTCTTTAAAAACGAATGCAATGTTTGTAAAATGTATCATATAGAGGTCAAATACCTCGCGATGTAATCATATGTTATTGTATTCGTCCTTATGGATTAGGACGGGTCGCTTCATGTGGTATCAGAGAGGTGGTCTTAGCGAACCAGGTCTTGCATTAGTGTGTCTAACTAGTAGTTGTTAGGATACATTAATGAGTCTGGACTTCGACTGTGTCTGCATGTCAAAAGTTTTGCTTATCATTTCGTATCGAAAATTACCTGCTTATCATTCTTAGGAAATTACCTGCTTATCATTCTTAGTCTAGACACGTTTTACTGCATTGACTGCATGAATAGTGTATTGACAAAATTCATATCTTAGCGTATCTGATAATTCATATCTTAGCGTATCTGTTACTGTAGACTTGCCTGACATATGCCCCGTAGTCTATGAAATCTTTAGTACTATATATATAGATATTCTATGTAGTTAGAATATCATCCAATATTCGAAAATCATTTCATATCGAAAAAATCCTTTACTCTATCGTACGAGATGGAACTCGCAACTAGTTCAAATCCCTCGGATTCCGACAGCTATTCCGATATGAATTTCCACTCAAACTCTGAAAGCAGTGAGCCCGGAATGGATCAACTGATCAGTCATCATCAATTTTGAATGAATTGGGAATGAGTTCGTAGTCGACTTAATCAATGGAGACAAGAAGAAGGTTGTCACGACCCTACTTTTTTCGTTATCTTTTACCGTTTATTATTTAACGTTCGTTAATTGTTATTCGTGCCACGTCATTTCTATGACCTATATTATTATTTTAGTAATAATATATTAATTATTATGTGTTATATGAATATTTGTATTCATATTTTAAATTGTACGTTTCTACGTGTCGTGGATTTCTATCCGGCGAATCTTTTCGGTTTTCAAACTAACGATCAAACTTTTGGGATTTTTAAATCCAAATTATTTTAAATATGATTTTTTATGTCATATGAATATATATATATATAGTGTTTATATATTTTATTTGTCGCGTATATGTTATCTCTCCGAATATTTAATCGCGTAGCGGTGTTTTCGCGTTTCGGGCTTCGTTCGGGCATTCGAGCCACAAGAAAATACTCTTAGCATCAAGTTGGCCCACAATTGGGGCCCACCCATCATATTTTAGTCGAAAATTGTCAAGGGGAGTGGGTGGTTTTGCCATATCTTGTAATTAGTGATTCATTTGATTAAAACACCCAAAATACTCCTCATTTTAACCCTAGCTTTCATTTTAACATTCCTCTCTTCTCCTTTTTCTTGTTTAGAACGACCACCATTCAGCAACATCATCATCAACATTTGATCATCATCTAATACTTGGAATTTAGGGCTTTCATCGTATCCGGATTCATCTCTTCGATCTCTACACGTTCATATTACTTGATTATTGATTAAGGTATAAACCCTAACCCTAAATTTTTGATCTTTTATTTATTTTACTGATTTTGATGTTTAATATGATAGTATAATGCTTGTATGTTGTTGGATTATTGATTGTATGCATAAAATCACTCGTTATCGCATGTTTTCGGTTTGATTGATTGTGGATAGCAGACTATTCAACCATTTCAGGGAACTAAACTGATGTTTTTGTAAAATTAAAGTGTTTAGATGTGTTCCTCTCATCAAGACATTGAATTTAGACTCCAGATTCATGTTATTTCGATTCCCGGAACTCAAATTATGATTAAAATGGTGTTTTCATGAAATCAAAGTATAAAAACGAATGTGTTCAGGTTTGGTCCGACTTTGTGACCATATTTAAGTCTCTAGGGTGTACTAGTGTGTTAGGATTGATGATTGGATGAACATTCATGTTCGGGTCATCGAAATTCGAGCCACGGATCACCCGTTATGACTAAAACATGTTTTTGAACGGATTAAAGTTCTAAGTTGATATATGGCTGATGGTCATGACTTGGTGGCTGTTCTGGAGGTGTTCTTGAGTGCACTAATGTTTCGGGTGATTTGGTTAGGCGGAGATAGATATAAGCCTCGCCGAAAACCGATACTCGGGGCTCAAGTTATGACCCGATGAACTTTTAATTAAAACTTATGGTTATAAAATGGAACTTATGATATAAATAATGATTTTCATTATTATTAAATTACTTAGGATATAAAAAGTAATTATTTAATTTAAGACTTATGATATACATATTTATTATATCATTTATTCATTACATTTTGATTAATGAAACTTTAATTAAACTTATGATTAATAATACTTTCATTATTAATGAAAAATACTTATGGTAAGTATTAAACTTATGATATGGGATTATTATAATAAGACTTATAATAAAAATTAATTAATTACTTAATTATTATAAGACTTAGTTATTATTTAATTATAATTTAATTATTAAATACTTATGATTTAATAATTATAATTAAAACTTATGATATGATTAATAATTCATTATTAATTAATAATACTTATGATACAATTAAAATTTATTATTAATTAATAATATTTATGTTATGACTAATATTTAATTAATTAATTAAATAGTTATGTTATATTAATTATATCATTTAAACTTATGTTAACTTTAATAATTCATTTTAATTTAATTAAACTTATGTTATGACATAATTATACATATATGACTTTAAATAACATTATAAATTATATTATTAATTTAATTTATACTTTAAAATTCAATGTTGACTATGTTTGACCAAGGTTGACTTTTGAGTTGACTTTCAGTTGACTTTTACTTTCAGTTGACTTTTGTTGCCTTCCTAATTAAGGAAACTTTCCTAACTTATAATCTTTCCAAAAATAGAAACTTTCCTAAAATAGAAACTTTCCTAAAATAGAAACTTTTCAAAAATGGAAACCTGCTAAAAATAGAAACTTTCTAAAAATAGAAAGTACGTGTCCTTACGCTATTCTGATCAAACCGAAGCATACTGAGTGTTGTTCTATGATTACTTACAACAAGTACTATAGCTATCATACTAAGACTTGACCTAAGTTAGTTATTTATATCGACCTGCTTTATTTATAGGTTGGCGTTGTGATCATTCTTGATCACATTTATTTCGTGCAGTTCACGTTTTCTGTGATATTACTTCATTTTCGCTAAGGTGAGTTATAATCCCATTTTTCTATTTTATATCTTTTGGGATGAGAATACATGCATTTTATTTTTCATATTGGACACAAATGGAAGTTGGTTTAAGTTATTCATTGTGAGTTGAACGAAAATATTCCCTAGTCTGGTAACTGTAATCATTGGTTTCTACTGGTGAACGCGAATCCTATGGATAGATCTATCGGGTTTGACAACCCCATTTCGTGCTAGTCGTGCTAGCAAGTTTTGAAGACGGAATGTATTAGTACTTCGTAATTATTTGAAGATACACCTGTTCAGTGTATATTGTGTTTGGTAAGGGTGGAATTGGTTAAGTGGTTACAAGGTGGCTCACGGGTTAATGGAATAATATTTTATATGTTTTTGAGCATATAATTTTTGTGGTCCAAAATAAGGCTTTATGTTTTCAAACATAAATTTTTACGGTTTAAATTAAATATTGTTTGCAATATTAAACTTATAAATTACTCAACATTTTTGTTGACTGTTACTCGCACGTTTTATTCTCAGGTTCATGATTGGTTGCTTCCGCTGTGCTTAGAGAGTCTGCATATTTATGATGGCAGCTTTTGTTAAACATTAACTTGCATTCTATTTTGATACATTAAATTGTGGGTGTTTGTTGACTTTGTTTTGGTCAACTTTTGATTAAGTATTTATGTATGGTTTTTCTAAACTTACATATTTTGGTAGGTTTCCTTTATATGAAATCATTTTTAAATAAAGAATGCAAGGTTATTTATTAAATTCATTTAGAGTTATGATCAAGCTGTGGGACCAAGATAACGATGGTCGTCAAGTGTACTTTGACGGGTCACTATAAAGGTGATCCTTTCCATCAACCGAAATCACCTCTTGGCGAAGAACCTGAAGCACTTACCGACGAACCTATTCGTAATACCATTTTCTCTCTCATTTTCGGAGTATCTCACCACGATTGTATCTCAAGTCAGATTCTAAACCTTATTCATTCGCTCGTTCTTACCGACAATCATCCCGGAGTAATAAAGTCAATGAGTTTCGCGCTCTAGTTGTAGCCTTGGAAAATATGGTGCAAAACGTACCAGCTTCAGCAACATCAACGGCATCAACAGTACCACCAGCAACAACACAAACCACAACAACACACGCCTCAACATCACAATCTGTACCTCGAGCATAATCATCGTTCTACATGACGTTCTACATCATTTATCTTCGTATGACATGACGATTATGTAATCTCTAATGTTCTAGAGATTATATATTCTTGTTCTAACGGTAAATCAAATGAGTTTAATATCATATTGACTCATTAAATCCATGATTACATCTGAAGAAAATATATATGTATATATGTTTTCATAAAGGTTGTAATTAAAAATTCTTTCGAACAAACTGTTAATGATGAAAATCTTTTAACGGGTAGGTAATACCAGAGGAATATTTAGATTTCACATTAATAAGTTACATTGTACATTCTTCGAATCTGATTCAACAGTCATTTACTATCCTATTTACATCCACAGTTATACGTATCCGTTCACTGCAGAATAAACATTTTCATTCAATTTCATATTTAGATTTCGACCTATCAGAATCCAACAAGTGGCATAATGAAGAAAACATTGGAAAAAAAAATTAAAATTTGTTAGAAACAAAAAAATTAACTATGAGAAATTTTGTTAAGAATCCACGCTAACAAAATCCTAGCTAACTGTTCCTAGCTAACTGATTACAATTTATTTATTGCAATTTATTTATCACAATTTTAATTCTCGCAATTTTATTTATCGTCATTTAATTTCTGTTATTTACTTTACGCACTTTAAATATCGTCGTATAAATCGGGACACATATACAATGTTTTGACATATCATATCGACGCATCTATATATATTATTTGGAATAACCATAGACACTCTATATGCAGTAATGCTTGAGTTAGCTATACATGGTTGAGGTTGATTCTACAATAATATATATACTTTGAGTTGTGATTGAGTCTGAGACATGTATACAATGGGTCACGATACATATTAATTAATTCGATTATTATATATTAAACTACATACGAATTATTGAATATCTAACTGTGAACTACTAATTGTGGACTACCAACATTGGACAATTAAAATGAATTAAAATATTGACTATAACATATGAAACTAAACAATTCTTCATGTTTGCCACTTGATTTCATCTTAAACCTCATTTTTATCTTGACGATTACAATCTGCGTTCAAACCTTTTATGATCCTTGAAAACACCTCAATCGATAGGATGAACCAACCGCATTTCATCTACGGAAGGAAAGATTTATGCACATAGTTATGCACCTGAAAACACTCGGAACTTGAGTAAACGTTTAACACGTATCTGTGCTAATTCCTTTAGCGTTATTATTACCAAAAATAACTTTGCAACTCCTGTTTGAGATAGCCAGTTTTGTCACAACTCCAGCAAGTCAACTTCGATATTTCGTTCGAAACAACCTTATTATAATCTTGATATATATGCGTGCTCTTTTATTGTTACCGGGAAACCTTTTATATTCCACCATATTACCAGCAGATATACTAGCAACCTCATTGCTCCTTGGCTTAAATCTCTCCGACAATTCACTATATTTATCTATTGAAGCCTTATCATGAACTCATCGGTATTTTGTAACGATAATTACCATACCAAATACCGGGAGACATCAATCGATAATCTCGAATTTCTCAGCGATTCTACGACAACAATTATATATATATATATATATATATATATATATATATATATATATATATAACCTCTATCTCCTGGATTTATGAACTTCAATTCTGAATTTCTGAAAAGCACTTTAGTCTATGAATCAGTTTTCTGAGTTTTGAAAAAGCTGATGAAACAATAAAAACTGGGGACTGCTGTAGTGACCCGAACTTTTCCATATTTATATATATATTAAATGAAATTGTTATGATTAAGTGTTTCCAACATGTTAAGCAATCAAACTTGTTAAGACTTGATTAATTGAAATAGGTTTCATGTAGACAATTGACCACCCAAGTTGACCGGTGATTCACGAACGTTAAAACTTGTAAAAACTATATGATGACATATATATGGATATATATATAGTTAACATGATATTATGATAAGTAAACATATCATTAAGTATATTAACAATGAACTACATATGTAAAAACAAGACTACTAACTTAATGATTTTGAAACGAGACATATATGTAACGATTATCGTTGTAACGACATTTAATGTATATATATCATATTAAGATATATTCATACATCATAATATCATGATAATATAATAATTTAAAATCTCATTTGATATTATAAACATTAGGTTAACAATATTTAACAAGATCGTTAACCTAAAGGTTTCAAAACAACACTTACATGTAACGACTAACGATGACTTAACGACTCAGTTAAAATGTATATACATGTAGTGTTTTAATATGTATTCATACACTTTTGAAAGACTTCAAGACACTTATCAAAATACTTCTAGTTAACAAAAATGTTTACAATTACATCCTCGTTCAGTTTCATCAACAATTCTACTCGTATGCACCCGTATTCGTACTCGTACAATACACAGCTTTTAGATGTATGTACTATTGGTATATACACTCCAATGATCAGCTCTTAGCAGCCCATGTGAGTCACCTAACACATGTGGGAACCATCATTTGGCAACTAGCATGAAATATCTCATAAAATTACAAAAATATGAGTAATCATTCATGACTTATTTACATGAAAACAAAATTACATATCCTTTATATCTAATCCATACACCAACGACCAAAAACACCTAAAAACACTTTCATTCTTCAATTTTCTTCATCTAATTGATCTCTCTCAAGTTCTATCTTCATGTTCTAAGTGTTCTTCATAAATTCTACAAGTTCTAGTTTCATAAAATCAAGAATACTTCCAAGTTTGCTAGCTTACTTCCAATCTTGTAGAGTGATCATCCAACCTCAAGAAATCTTTCTTATTTATAGTAAGATATCTTTCTAATACAAGGTAATACTCATATTCAAACTTTGATTCAATTTCTATAACTATAACAATCTTATTTCGAGTGGAAATCTTACTTGAACTTGTTTTCGTGTCATGATTCTGCTTCAAGAACTTTCAAGCTATCCAAGGATCCTTTGAAGCTAGATCCATTTTCTTCATTTCCAGTAGTTTTATCCAGAAAACTTGAGGTAGTAATGATGTTCATAACATCATTCGATTCATACATATAAAACTATCTTATTCGAAGGTTTAAACTTGAAATCACTAGAACATAGTTTAGTTAATTCTAAACTTGTTCGCAAACAAAAGTTAATCCTTCTAACTTGACTTTTAAAATCAACTAAACACATGTTCTATATCTATATGATATGCTAACTTAATGATTTAAAACCGAAAAACAAGAAAACCACCGTAAAACCGGATATACGCCGTTGTAGTAACACCGCGGGCTGTTTTGTGTTTGATAATTAAAAACTATGATAAACTTTGATTTAAAATTTGTTCTTCTGGGAAAATGATTTTTCTTATGAACATGAAACTATATCCAAAAATCATGGTTAAACTCAAAGTGGAAGTATGTTTTTCAAAATGGTCATCAAGACGTCGTTCTTTCGACTGAAATGACTACCTCTTACAAAAATGACTTGTAACTTATATTTCTGACTATAAACCTATACTTTTTCTGTTTAGATTCATTAAATAGAGTTCAATATGAAACCATAGCAATTTGATTCACTCAAAACGGATTTAAAATGAAGAAGTTATGGGTAAAACAAGATTGGATATTTTTTGATTTTAGTAGCTACGGGAAATATTAACAATTCTATACAAATCATATCCTAGCTAACTTATATTTTATTATACATGTATTCTAATATATTATGTAATCTTGGAATACCATAGACACGTATGCAAATGTTTTGACATATCATATCGACCCATCTATATATATTATTTGGAACAACCATAGACACTCTATATGCAGTAATGTCGGAGTTAGCTATACAGGGTTGAGGTTGATTCCAAAAATATATATAGTTTGAGTTATGATCTAGCCTGAGACGTGTATATACTGGGTCGTGGATTGATTCAAGATAATATATATCGATTTATTTCTGTACATCTAATTGTGGACAACTAGTTGTAGGTTACTAACGAGGACAGCTGACTTAATAAACTTAAAACATTAAAACGTATTAAAAATGTTGTAAATATATTTTGAACATACTTTGATATATATATGTACATATTTGTCATAACCCGTCCTTAACCATAAGAACGCGTTAGATAACGTATGATTTCATTGCGAGGTATTGACCTCTATATGAGACATTTTTAAAAGAAAAACTGCATATATTATACATTACAAACCACAACCATTATTTTTGTTACAAGCTTAAGACAATAAAAAGAAGATTAACGTTTAGCGATAATCTTCGACTTACAAACTTTACAAATGATGACAACAACACGGTTTCTAGCATATTTTACAATACAACATCTCGGATATGCAGTTTTATTTTTGACACAAACATGCGTACGCAAGATCCTGGTTAGATCCAACATGATGCAGCGGAAGCTTTAGAAATCACCTGAGAATAGACATGTTTTAAAAAGGTCAACATAAAGTTGGTGAGATATAGGTTTAATGCCGGCAGCAATATATATATAGACCACAAGATTTCGTATATAAACAGTTTAATAAAAGTATTCTAAGTGGTTGAGCACTTGGTAACCATACTTAACATTTTCACGTCGCATATTCCCTTTAATATGAAATCTTACTACACCGTACCAAGTGTAGTCACAAAACGAAGTACTGTGCAACCGTTGAATACTGGTCGTCCAGTCCGGTTGGGGTTGTCAGGCCCAATAGATCTATCAACAGGATTCGCGTTTACAATACCGCTGTAAATATTAGTTACCAAGCTACAGGGAAGTATGCCAGTGGTACAACTCAACGTAGAATATATTTTTCAGTTACTTGTGCCCATATCGTAAAACATAAAATACATGTATTCTCATCCCGAAATATTTAGAGTTTAAAAGTGGGACTATATACTCACTCTTGTCTTGATGATATATATAATTTGACTCGGTCTTCCGGTTGATATCACGAACCTATCCATATATAATATATCAATATGTTTTCATTTTTAAACAAACGTTATAAATATATACTTGTTATACTTTTAATACTTTGAATAATTCCTTAGTCCGTAGTTAGTAGTCCGATGTTAGTAATTCAATTTTAATGGTTCATTTTTAGATGTTTAATATACCCGCAATGAAATAAATAAAACCCCCAACGAAATCAATAAAACCCCATCGTATATGTGTTGGTCGAGATTAATCTTGACCCATGGTACCGGTGTTGTCAAATGACGTATTGCGTACATAAAGTACCGGTGTTGTCAAATGACGTGTTGCGTACAAACATGGGATCTTATGATTAATCTTCTCGTATTGTTTACGGGTGATCCTGAACCATATAAAATTGAATTATAAGTACATATATATAAAATATCATGTTATCTTAGAAATATGTGATTTATATCATTTTTTTCCAATTGATCCCGTAGTTGAAATGATCTAGGATAACCAATTTTGTTTCGGTCATAGTTTCTTCGTTACAAATCCGTTTTCGTTGATTCAAATTGCCATCTTCTTGGATCGAGTTCTTCTTTAAGACTATGAACTGTAAATACCTTGGTTTGTATTCAAAATCATACGGCATAAGTGAAACATTAGTGAAACATATGAAGTTAAACATTTTTGTTACAACAAAATCATTTAATGACCATTTTTCTAAAAATACTTATACTTTGAAAAACCAAGTTTTACCTTGTTAAATTAGCATATACATAAGTTATATTACAGGTCTTGAAGTATTTTAAAAGTTAAGTTAGAAGGATCTATTTAGTTTGCAAACAAGTTTGAAAACATTCAAACTATGTTCTTGTTGTTAAACTTGTATACCACAAAATATGATAGCTATATATATATGAATCGAATAAGGTTATGAACATAGATTCTACCTCAAGTTCCTTGGATGAAGTTGCTGTAAAAGAGAAGTAAGAAGCTAGAATCAAAAGGGTACTAGAGGTGAATGAAAGATTGGAAGTAAGTTGGTGTTCTTGGAGGGTTTTCTTGAAGTGTTTTTGTATGGTTTTCTTATGGTGTTTTAGTATGGTTTTTGAAGCTAGATCTTCTTGGAAACTTTGCTGAATTGATTAAGGGTTTTAAGGGTTGTGAAAGAGTGTGTGTTTAACTAAAAATGAGGTTAGAAAATGAACTAGAAATGGTGATACTTATAACCTAAAAAAAACGTGTATCATGTAATACATGATAAGATTTTTAGTTTGTAATTTTGTTAATTAGTCAAGTAATCATCCAAAAGTGATTACCTAGCTCTAAGGGCATGAATAATGGCTGGTTAGGTGGTGATTTTGATGTGTATTTACTATTAGTAAATACGTATAGGAGCTAGGTATGATACGAGTACAAATACTCTAGGTATACGTATAGAAATTTTGTGAAAAATGAAATGAGGATTCAAATATAGCTATCTTTTGTGAATACACTTATATGGTTTTATGTATTTAAGTTCTTTAAAAGTAATTAAATACATTACTTATACAATATATGTATAACATTATAAGTCTTAAGTATATATGTCAAATAACGTTACGTATTGTTATCGTTTTGAAAACTTAAGTTAGTAGTTTCAAAATACACATATAACTTGTTGTTATTAATATAAAATGAGGTATTAAAACATTCTTTAATCATGTTAAATATGTATATATACATATATATACACAAACGTATAATTATCATATATTGTATAGTTCGTGATATCATCGGTCAAACTAGACGGTCAAACGTTATGTAAAACTCTTTTCGGAAACATAAATCTCAACAATTTGGATTGCTTATCATGTTGGCAAGGTTTAATTTATGTAAATATTAATCTTATAAGTATAGAATGATCGAAAAAGTGCGGGTCGTTACATTACCTCCCCGTTAAATAAATTTCGTCCCGAAATTTTAAAATTGTACCTATTTTGCGTCATCGAGAAACAAATGCGGATACTTTCGTTTCATCTGATCCTCTCGTTCCCACGTAAACTCGGGACCTCTTCTAGCATTCCAACGAACCTTAACAATCGGTATATTGCTCTGTTTGAGCTGTTTAACTTCACGGTCCATGATGTCGATTGGTTCTTCGACGAATTGTAGTTTCTCGTCGACATGGATTTCTTCAAGAGGAATGGTGAGGTCTTCCTTTGCAAGACACTTCTTAAGGTTTGAGACGTGAAAGGTATTATGTACTCCGGCGAGTTGTTGCGGTAACTCGAGTCGATAAGCTACCGGTCCAATGCGTTCGATGATCTTGAACGGGCCTACGTACCTTGGGTTCAGTTTACCCCTTTTTCCAAAACGTATCACACCTTTCCAAGGTGACACCTTTAGCATAACCATGTCCCCGACCTGAAACTCTAATGGTTTCCTTCGGACATCGGCGTAGCTCTTTTGGCGACTGCGGGCTGTTTTTAATCTCTCCTTGATTTGCACTATCTTCTCAGTCGTTTCATGTATGATCTCGGGACCAGTTAATTGTCGATCTCCTACTTCATTCCAACAGATAGGAGATCTACACTTCCTTCCATACAATGCTTCGAATGGCGCAGCTCCAATGCTCGCATGATAACTATTATTATACGAGAATTCTGCTAACGGTAGATATTTATCCCATCCGTTTCCAAAATCGATCACACATGCCCTGAGCATGTCTTCAAGAGTCTGAATTGTTCTTTCACTCTGCCCGTCCGTTTGCGGATGATATGCGGTACTCATATCCAAACGAGTTCCTAGTGCCTCCTGTAGTGATTGCCAAAACTTTGAGGTAAATCTACTATCACGATCGGATATAATGGAAATAGGTATTCCATGCCTTGAAACAACTTCCTTTATATACAATCGTAATAGTTTCTCCATTCTATCTGTTTCCTTTATAGGCAAGAAATGTGCAGATTTGGTAAGACGATCAACAATTACCCAAATGGTGTCGTATCCCCAGGCAGTCTTTGGTAACTTCGTGATGAAATCCATGGTAATACCATCCCATTTCCATTCTGGGATTTCTGGTTGTTGAAGTAACCCTGACGGCTTCTGGTGTTCTGCTTTAACTTTGGAACAAGTTAAACATTCCCCAACATATGTTGCAACGTCTGTCTTCAAATTAGGCCACCAATAATGCGTCTTAAGATCTTGGTACATCTTTCCAACTCCAGGATGTATCGAATATCTTGTCTTATGTGCCTCGTTCAATATCAACTTCCTTAATCCACCCAACTTCGGTACCCAAATACGATTTGCAAAATATCGAATTCCATCTTCCCGCATAACGAGTTGCTTCTCATACTTCTTCATTATTTCATTTCCTTTATTTTCTTTAGTAAGTGCTTCTCGTTGAACTTCTTTGATTTGTGAGTTGAGATTCATGCGAATTTTTATATTCATTGCTCGAACTCGAATTGGTTCTCGTTCTTTTCTGCTTAAAGCATCAGCCACCACATTTGCCTTCCCGGGATGATAACGAATTTCACAATCATAGTCGTTTATTAACTCGACCCACCTACGTTGCCTCATGTTCAATTGTTTCTGATCAAAAATATGTTGAAGGCTTTTATGATCAGTAAACACAGTGAATTTAACCCCATACAAGTAGTGTCTCCACATCTTCAATGCAAACACGACTGCTCCCAATTCTAGATCATGCGTCGTATAATTTCGCTCGTGAATCTTCAATTGTCGGGATGCAAATGCAATAACTTTCTTCCGTTGCATAAGAACACAACCAAAACCTTGTCGCGAAGCGTCACAATATATTTCAAAATCATCGTTCCCTTCTGGTAACGATAATATAGGCGCCGTAGTTAACTTCTTCTTCAGTATTTGAAATGCGTTCTCCTGCTCCGAGGTCCATTCATATTTCTTCCCTTTTTGCGTTAACGCTGTCAATGGCTTAGCTATTCGGGAAAAATCTTGAATAAACCTTCTATAATAACCGGCTAAACCCAAAAATTGGCGTATCTGTGTTGGTGTCTTAGGAGTCTCCCATTTTTCAATAGCTTCAGTTTTTGCTGGATCAACCTGAATTCCTTCGCTATTAACAACATGGCCAAGAAATTGCACTTCTTTCAACCAAAAAGCACACTTGGAAAATTTAGCATATAGCTGTTCTTTTCTTAACAACTCCAATATCAACCTTAAATGCTCTTCATGCTCTTGCTCACTCTTGGAATAGATAAGAATATCATCAATGAAAACGATAACAAACTTATCTAAATACGGACTACAAACTCGATTCATGAGGTCCATGAATACAGCTGGCGCATTCGTCAATCCAAACGGCATAACCAAAAATTCGTAATGACCATAACGTGTCCGAAAAGCAGTTTTCGGAATGTCCTCTTCTTTAACGCGTAGTTGATGATAGCCCGATCTTAGGTCGATTTTCGAATAAATACATGATCCTTGCAGTTGATCAAATAAGTCATCAATTCTCGGTAGTGGATATCGATTCTTGATAGTTAACTTATTTAATTCACGATAGTCTATACACATCCTAAAAGATCCATCTTTCTTCTTAACAAACAAAATTGGAGCTCCCCACGGTGAAGTACTCGGTCGTATGAATCCACGGTCCAGTAATTCTTTTAACTGACTTTGAAGTTCTTTTAACTCGGACGGTGCAAGTCTATATGGAGCACGAGCCACTGGTGCAGCTCCTGGTACTAAATCTATTTGAAATTCTACCGATCTAAATGGAGGTAATCCCGGCAATTCTTCCGGAAAAACTTCAGGAAAATCTCTTGCCACAGGCACGTCGTTGATGCACTTTTCTTTCTTTTCGACTTTATTAACATGTGCTAAAATAGCGTAACATCCCTTTTCTAAACACTTCTTGGCTTTCAAACAGCTAATGAGTTTTAGCTTTGAGTTACCCTTCTCTCCATAAATCATCACCGGTATTTTATCCTTACCAGGAATACGAATTGCCTTCTTAGCACAAACAACTTCCGCTCCTATTTTGGACATCCAGTCCATGCCGACTATTACATCAAAACCTCCTAATTCTACGGGTATTAAGTCGATTTTAAACGTTTCTCCGGCTAGATTTATTTCACAACCACGACAAATTTTATCGGCTTTAATTAGTTTACCATTAGCTAACTCAATCAAGTACTTAGCATCTAGAGGTAATGATGAACAATTCAATTTAGTGTAAAAATTTTTACACACATAACTTCTATCGGCGCCAGTATCAAATAAAATAGATGCTGATAAGTTATTAATGGTAAACGTACCCGTAACAAGCTCCGGGTCTTCTCGTGCCTCTTTAGCATTAATAACAAACGCTCTTCCACGTGCAGGTCCGCCATTCTGATTCGGGCACTGGCTCTTATAATGACCTTGTTTTCCACACCCAAAACAAGTAATGTTAGCCAAAGCAGTTCTATTTGCGTTGGTGGCAGGAGTCTTGTTACCATTTGCATTTGTAACGAGAGCCTTACAATCTTCAGCAAGATGTCCCTGTCGATTGCATTTGGTGCACAACACACTACAGTAACCAAAGTGATGTTTGTGACAACGGTTGCATAAAGGACTTTGTCCTTTGTAACCAAAGCCTGAACCGCTACCCGCACCTTTCGGGGTTTCTGGTTTCTTAAAAGATTGCTGTTGATAACCTCGATCATAATTTCCGTTCCACTTCCTTTTGTTACTCGATACCTTCACCTCAGTAGTGAATGCTTTCTTATCCAGAATGACCTGATCCATTAACTCGTTCGCCATGGTTATAGCTTCATGAATTGTCTTAGGTTTCGACGCCGTAACGTTTGCCTTGACCTTTCTGGGCAAACCACCTTTGTACATTTCAATCTTCCGTGCTTCGGTTGGAACCAATTCAGGACATAGTAAAACCAATTCCATGAATCGCTGATTGTAGTTGGTGATTTCAGTACCAACCACCTTCAAACTTCGTAACTCATCTTCTAACTTAATAACCTCATTCCTTGGACAATACTCGGTGATTATCATTGCTTTGAATTCTTCCCATGGAGTATCATAAGCTACATCTCCTCCTACCGCCTTCACATAATTCTTCCACCATGTGAGTGCACTATCTTGTAAAGTGCACGATGCAAACTTGGTCATGTCTTTTTCATCACAACCACTGATTTTAAACACCGTCTCCATCTTTTCTATCCATCGGGTTAAACCGATCGGTCCTTCCGTTCCACTGAATGATGAGGGCTTGCAAGCTTGAAACGTCTTGTAGGAGCATCCTACACGAGGATTTGGGTTAACTGCAGCAGCTCTTGCAGCCTCAACCCATAACATTCTGTCGTTTACTCGCTGGTTGATGAGTTCCTCGAGTTCTTGTTCCGTCATTCGATTCAATCGCGCCATTTCCTAATGAAAGAAAATAATTATTCACATGGAATATTATAGATGTAGTGTGTATTTATAGTACATTTATAGCTTGTTAATAATATGAACCAGGTATTATTATAAAAGCCTTTTCTTCTTATTAGCGTTTTATAATTATATCTAGGGTAGTACCTACCCGTTAATGTTCATACTTAATAGCTTAGTACAGAACCAATTACTACAATCTAAATAATACTTAACCATGGAAAATTATTGCATTTCATACTTCGCTATTTTACATATGCTTATCTTACATCGAACATTAAACAAACCACACTAATAATATTATACAAAACATTATTTGATTCCATGGTTTAATTCGGCAGCGCATCGTTTGATCTATTTCCCAAAACATTTATGTCCAGGGAATCCCCCAACGCGAATCCTAGCTGTCTCCCTACGTTTTGGCTGAGGAGCCGAAGAACTAGACGCCGGGATAGCACTAATAGGAATAGCGGGGATAGGGGTGGTAGTGTTTAGTGGAATTGGTGCCACTTCATTCTCATTAAACTCGGGATTTGGATTTTCTAATTCACTAGCTTTTCGTTTCTTTCCTAGTTCGAACTCGTCTTTTGTAATTTCCTGTATTTCTTCCTCGGGTTCACTTTCCTCCTCGGGTTCACTTTCCTCCTCGGGTTCACTTTCCTCCTCGGGTTCACTTTCCGGGTTCTCTATAGTTGGTTCATCCGGAATTTGTGAGTCTTCCCCAAAAATACCACTTTCGTCATCGGATATGTTAATGACTGGAACACCATATGAAGGTTCTGATTCGGAGTCGCTGAATGTGATAATAAGTTTCGAGCCCGACATCTATCACACAACAACTAACCCATTAGTACTTACATAATATTTACATATAAATTTTAACCAACAGTGATAAGCAATGGTTTTTTTTTTTTTTTTTTTTTTTTTTTTTAAATCAGACCCGGTCAAAGTCCAGACTTTACTAATGTATTCTAACGACTTCTCGGTTAGACACACTAATGCAAACCTGGTTCGCTAAGACCAACGCTCTGATACCACATGTCATAACCCGTCCTTAACCATAAGAACGCGTTAGATAACGTATGATTTCATTGCGAGGTATTGACCTCTATATGAGACATTTTTAAAAGAAAAACTGCATATATTATACATTACAAACCACAACCATTATTTTTGTTACAAGCTTAAGACAATAAAAAGAAGATTAACGTTTAGCGATAATCTTCGACTTACAAACTTTACAAATGATGACAACAACACGGTTTCTAGCATATTTTACAATACAACATCTCGGATATGCAGTTTTATTTTTGACACAAACATGCGTACGCAAGATCCTGGTTAGATCCAACATGATGCAGCGGAAGCTTTAGAAATCACCTGAGAATAGACATGTTTTAAAAAGGTCAACATAAAGTTGGTGAGATATAGGTTTAATGCCGGCAGCAATATATATATAGACCACAAGATTTCGTATATAAACAGTTTAATAAAAGTATTCTAAGTGGTTGAGCACTTGGTAACCATACTTAACATTTTCACGTCGCATATTCCCTTTAATATGAAATCTTACTACACCGTACCAAGTGTAGTCACAAAACGAAGTACTGTGCAACCGTTGAATACTGGTCGTCCAGTCCGGTTGGGGTTGTCAGGCCCAATAGATCTATCAACAGGATTCGCGTTTACAATACCGCTGTAAATATTAGTTACCAAGCTACAGGGAAGTATGCCAGTGGTACAACTCAACGTAGAATATATTTTTCAGTTACTTGTGCCCATATCGTAAAACATAAAATACATGTATTCTCATCCCGAAATATTTAGAGTTTAAAAGTGGGACTATATACTCACTCTTGTCTTGATGATATATATAATTTGACTCGGTCTTCCGGTTGATATCACGAACCTATCCATATATAATATATCAATATGTTTTCATTTTTAAACAAACGTTATAAATATATACTTGTTATACTTTTAATACTTTGAATAATTCCTTAGTCCGTAGTTAGTAGTCCGATGTTAGTAATTCAATTTTAATGGTTCATTTTTAGATGTTTAATATACCCGCAATGAAATAAATAAAACCCCCAACGAAATCAATAAAACCCCATCGTATATGTGTTGGTCGAGATTAATCTTGACCCATGGTACCGGTGTTGTCAAATGACGTATTGCGTACATAAAGTACCGGTGTTGTCAAATGACGTGTTGCGTACAAACATGGGATCTTATGATTAATCTTCTCGTATTGTTTACGGGTGATCCTGAACCATATAAAATTGAATTATAAGTACATATATATAAAATATCATGTTATCTTAGAAATATGTGATTTATATCATTTTTTTCCAATTGATCCCGTAGTTGAAATGATCTAGGATAACCAATTTTGTTTCGGTCATAGTTTCTTCGTTACAAATCCGTTTTCGTTGATTCAAATTGCCATCTTCTTGGATCGAGTTCTTCTTTAAGACTATGAACTGTAAATACCTTGGTTTGTATTCAAAATCATACGGCATAAGTGAAACATTAGTGAAACATATGAAGTTAAACATTTTTGTTACAACAAAATCATTTAATGACCATTTTTCTAAAAATACTTATACTTTGAAAAACCAAGTTTTACCTTGTTAAATTAGCATATACATAAGTTATATTACAGGTCTTGAAGTATTTTAAAAGTTAAGTTAGAAGGATCTATTTAGTTTGCAAACAAGTTTGAAAACATTCAAACTATGTTCTTGTTGTTAAACTTGTATACCACAAAATATGATAGCTATATATATATGAATCGAATAAGGTTATGAACATAGATTCTACCTCAAGTTCCTTGGATGAAGTTGCTGTAAAAGAGAAGTAAGAAGCTAGAATCAAAAGGGTACTAGAGGTGAATGAAAGATTGGAAGTAAGTTGGTGTTCTTGGAGGGTTTTCTTGAAGTGTTTTTGTATGGTTTTCTTATGGTGTTTTAGTATGGTTTTTGAAGCTAGATCTTCTTGGAAACTTTGCTGAATTGATTAAGGGTTTTAAGGGTTGTGAAAGAGTGTGTGTTTAACTAAAAATGAGGTTAGAAAATGAACTAGAAATGGTGATACTTATAACCTAAAAAAAACGTGTATCATGTAATACATGATAAGATTTTTAGTTTGTAATTTTGTTAATTAGTCAAGTAATCATCCAAAAGTGATTACCTAGCTCTAAGGGCATGAATAATGGCTGGTTAGGTGGTGATTTTGATGTGTATTTACTATTAGTAAATACGTATAGGAGCTAGGTATGATACGAGTACAAATACTCTAGGTATACGTATAGAAATTTTGTGAAAAATGAAATGAGGATTCAAATATAGCTATCTTTTGTGAATACACTTATATGGTTTTATGTATTTAAGTTCTTTAAAAGTAATTAAATACATTACTTATACAATATATGTATAACATTATAAGTCTTAAGTATATATGTCAAATAACGTTACGTATTGTTATCGTTTTGAAAACTTAAGTTAGTAGTTTCAAAATACACATATAACTTGTTGTTATTAATATAAAATGAGGTATTAAAACATTCTTTAATCATGTTAAATATGTATATATACATATATATACACAAACGTATAATTATCATATATTGTATAGTTCGTGATATCATCGGTCAAACTAGACGGTCAAACGTTATGTAAAACTCTTTTCGGAAACATAAATCTCAACAATTTGGATTGCTTATCATGTTGGCAAGGTTTAATTTATGTAAATATTAATCTTATAAGTATAGAATGATCGAAAAAGTGCGGGTCGTTACAATATTTGTTATAGGTTCGTGAATCGACCAGTGGCCAAGTCTTACTTCCCGACGAAGTAAAAATCTGTGAAAGTGAGTTATAGTCCCACTTTTAAAATCTAATATTTTTGGGATGAGAATACATGCAGGTTTTATAAATGATTTACAAAATAGACACAAGTACGTGAAACTACATTCTATGGTTGAATTATCAAAATCGAATATGCCCCTTTTTAATAAGTCTGGTAATCTAAGAATTAGGGAACAGACACCCTAATTGACGCGAATTCTAAAGATAGATCTATTGGGCCTAACAAACCCCATCCAAAGTACCGGATGCTTTAGTACTTCGAAATTTATATCATATCCGAAGGGTGTCCCGGAATGATGGGGATATTCTTATATATGCATCTTGTTAATGTCGGTTACCAAGTGTTCACCATATGAATGATTTTTATCTCTATGTACGGGATGTATATTGAAATATGAAATCTTGTGGTCTATTGTTACGATTTGATATATATAGGTTAAACCTATAACTCACCAATATTTTTGTTGACGTTTTAAGCATGTTTATTCTCAGGTGATTATTAAGAGCTTCCGCTGTCGCATACTTAAATAAGGACAAGATTTGGAGTCTATGCTTGTATGATATTGTGTAAAAACTGCATTCAAGAAACTTATTTCGTTGTAACATATTTGTATTGTAAACCATTATGTAATAGTCGTGTGTAAACAGGATATTTTAGATTATCATTATTTGATAATCTATGTAAAGCTTTTTAAACCTTTATTGATGAAATAAAGGTTATGGTTTGTTTTAAAATGAATGAAGTCTTTGAAAAACGTCTCATATAGAGGTCAAAACCTTGCAACGAAATCAATTAATATGGAACGTTTTTAATTAATAAGAACGGGACATTTCAACTGCCTTAACAGTCAAAAGTTTGATAATAACAAAGTGAGTAAACCATAAAGGAGACTCTGAACAAATCACAAGGACTAAACTTGTACATAAAGAATCCAGATGATTATGTTTCTGATAAAATCTTTAGCGAATACCTTGCTCCTTAACCGCTCTAAATCATCGTGAATGAATTTCTTCATCACAATTTGATTCTAACATTCCAAGATATTATCGTATCTTTCATTATAAATATCCTCCATATTTCTGAAGATAATTTCATAACTATTCTTATCTGAAATCATTAATCTCTTCGCGCTATCAGTGTTACATCATATAAGAAACTGTTAGTTTTTATATTCTGTAAACTTTCGAGTTTAAACTATGAATGTTTTTGAAGTAGTGTTGGGAACTAAAGCATTAGTTAGTATAGTATAATGACACTTGATTAACGTGATTATATTACAGTAAGTCATGTTGAGTTTCTAATGAAACATGATGATTCACAGACCATAACGTCATCATGTGCCATGTTACACGAATCTTACATTCTACCTAATCTCCAAACATATCAAGAACATATCTTCTTAATAGTTCTATCTTCTCTCTTGAATTCTGGTAATTTAACAAATCAAGATCGTGCTATTACAATTTCTTTCTTAGAACATTAACTATGTTCATTCCGAATTTCATAACTACGAATTCTGGACCATTACTCGCTTTACTAGAGGTCGAGAAGAGAATAAAAAGGCAAAGACCTCCAAAATATAAGAGGAAATATAAAGCCCAATAACAACACGGAGGTTACAAACCGTGAATATTAATACGAATAGTAATATAAAGACACGGTAGAATTAAGAGAAGTATCACCCCTAAGGTAATAGTAAAAGTAAACGGATTTTTCTGGTGAAAGATTGAAAAAAAAAAAATTGATGACAGAAATGATAATTAGGAAAATATCAAGGATTAGAACTGAATTAAGCATTTTCACAATCTTTTGAATTCGAAAATTGAGCATAGGAGTGGTAAAAGTAATGAAACGGAAGAAGTTAATTTATAGTGAAATATCTGATAAGGAAATCAAGGAGGATCTCTGCATTGAATTAGAGAGATCCTAATTTCCTGAATTACCGAAGAATCAAATCTTATATAAATTTCGAAGATTATCTCTAAATCCTCTGAATTCCGGAATTTAACAGTGACTACGTCAATAGTTAAGACGAATCTTTATTTCCTCATTTCACTACTTCGTGGTAACTTCACTCGTACGCTTCGAATAATCGAATTGTTTTATCGGTACTACTCAATGGTGATAAAATTCTATCTTATCAAATAATATTTGCCATGAAAACATTTTTATTGTTAGCCATGATGACCTCACTCAAATTTCGGGACAAAATTTCTTTAACGGGTAGGTACTGTGACGACCCGGAAATTTCTGAACAAATTTAAACTTTATCTTTATATAATTTTGACACGATAAGCAAAGTCTGAAATGTTGAGTCTCAAAAATTTCGGAATTTTATTTATGTAATCAATTACCCTTTGACTGTGCTCGACGATTCACGAACAATTGTGTGTAAATAAAAATGTAAATATATATGTATAAACAAATTCTATAGATAAGTAATATTATATATATTGTAAATATTAAAGATTCAATAAGTTATATAATTGATAGTAAAATATTTGTAATATTAAATTTGTTATCATTAATTTCATTATCATTATCATTATTATTATAAAAAGTATATATGAAATTTGACATGTACAAGTATTATTATTAACATTAGTATTATTATCATTATTAATTTTATTGTTATTATTATTATCTGTTTCATTAATATTAGATATTAAAATTTGTATAATTAATGTTATTATGATTCCTTATATATTTGATATAAGTTATTATATTATCAAAATTATTAATATTATTATTATTAACAATATTATGATAAGTAGTATTATTATTAGTATTAATAAACATATTATTGTTATTGTTTTACTATGATTGTTATTAGTAAACTTATTAAAATTTATCAATTTTGTGATTCTTAATATCACTATTATTTATAATTATTATTAACACAATTATTATTATTATTGATATTACTATCATTAATATTATCTTTATTATTATTATTAGTATTTCAAAATTTGTATTAGTAAATTTATTATAGTTATTATTAGTATTAGTATTTTATTATTAATAACATTATAAATATTAAAGTTTATGAATTATAATCAAATATAAAAACAGATTTATATAAATACTTATAGATATATATAAAATACAGATTTACATATATAAAAACACATATACTGATTTATATTTATATAAATACAATTATATACATTTATAAATAAAAATAATCACGTAATTCATCCTAAGAGAATTAAAAATCAGTTCCTATCATTATCAACTGTTTTATAAATCATTTATTATCTACAAACTGGTACGACCAATTACAATTAGTCATATAACCAAACAAATTCTCTTGAGAATCAATCTTACTTTTCTTATTTTCTTTCTGACAGAATTTTTTCTTTGTCTAGCCAAATTAACTATAATACAAATGTTAATTGAGATAATCCAGTTGTACTTATATCTGTTAGGCTTTATATAATCTTATACTACTGCAATCTGAGTTAAAAACAGATAAACCAAATGAAAATTTGAAGAACCTGCACGACTGCCCTGTTCTTGTTCTTATTTTTCAAAAAGCTCGAATTTAAAACAATTTCCAAAATCTATTAATGAAAAGATGTTAGAAATCTTGTATTCAAACTATCTGGAACGTTTCAATTCTCAATTCTTACTATTGATCAAGAATTTTCAAGTCAAAGTTTAATCTCAAAAAGTCAACTGGATTGTTCATGGTAAAATTCGAATTCATCTTTATGTTTTAAGTTTATTTGAGGATTCATAAAGTTTATAACATTGATTTAAAGCCTTTTTCATGTTGGAATGTTAATCTAAAACGTTCATAAAATTAAAATTTGATTTGATGTTCATAGTTTTATTAACTGTGATATTCAATATAACGAAATTGAATAAATTTTAAAAATGTAGAAATGTAGTCGTGTTTAGAATCTATTAATCAAACTATCTGGAAATTTACAAGTTTCAAATTATCGTATTAATCGTTAATTGTCGAGTCAAAGTTTAAAAACGAAAAGTCAAAGGAATTGTTCATAGAAAAATTCGAAATGGTTTTGATGTTTTCTGTTAAATTGATAATCTATAAAGTTTATATGAATGGATTGAAACCTTTTTCATATTATATGTATAGTCTAAAACTTTCAAAAATTTCAAATTGGATTTGGTGCTCATACGACACCTTCAGTACCTGTTACAGCTTCCTTTTAATTTGTTTTTCTGTTTTAAAATTAATGTGATTAATCAGTAATTGTTCTTACATCTATTTTATATCCTAAAACTAAATATTGGAATCATTGATAACTGGTTTTGATCCTGGGTCTGTTACGATGAAGAAGAAAAAGGAGAAACAATAATTCAGGTTAAATGAAAATGGGTGGGAGTCTAAACAGAAAAGTAGCAGCAGAGTGAATGGTTTGGGTATGTGTCGGGTGAGCGAGAGGTCGCGGGTTCGAGTCTGGTCTCGGGTAATTCTTTTTAAAATGGCTTTCTAAAGGGTATACACTTCATTTTATTATTATTATTATTATTATTATTATTATTATTATTATTATTATTATTATTATTATTATTATTATTATTATTATTATTATTATTATTATTATTATTGTTATAATGATTAATGTTATAATTATTAACATTATTATTAATATGATTTTGATTATTACTATTATATTTAGCATTAGTATTATTATAATTACTAGTATCGTAGCAATTATTAGTATTACAATTATTATTATAAGTATCATTATTGTTATTGTATTTATTATCATAATTATTAGTATTATATCTATTATTATGATTATATATTACTTATGATATTATTATTATAAATTTTATAAATTTAACATTATTATCATTATGATAAAAAAGGTTATTATTATCATCATTATGAAAATAGTACAAATTATTATCATTTTCGTAAATATTAGTAATAGTATCTTTTTTTGTAAATAATAGAATTTCTAATATTAACCTAAGTATTATTATTTATATTATCACGAGTATTATTATTATGTAATTACCAAAATAAGTATCATAACTATCATTTACAGTAAAATTAATATTTTTACATTTGTTATCAGTAATAACATTATTATTATTATTATCAATAATAGAATCCTTAACGTTATTATCTTATTAATAATATTAAGTATTATAATCATTTTTACCACTAATAACATCATTTTTGGTATTATTATAACTTCTATTATTAATATACGAATGATATATTTAATACACATAACATAACAAAAACTAATATTTTTATATATAAAATGAATATATGAAACACATATATACTATTAATATAAAAAGGATATAACTAATAAATTTATATGTATATTTGTTCGATTACTATTATGTATATTGATAGATGTACAAATGATATAGGTTCGTGAATCCAAGGCCAACCCTGCATTGTTCAGTTCCGTCGTATGCATATTTTTACTACAAAATATCATATCGTGAGTTTCATTTGCTCCCTTTTTAAATACTTTTGCAATATATATTTTTGGGACTGAGAATACATGTGCTGCTTTTATAAATATTTTACGAAATAGACACAAGTACTTAAAACTACATACTATGGCTGGATTATTAAACCGAATATGCCCCTTTTTAGTATGGTAATCTAAGAATTAGGGAACAGACACCCTAATTGACGTGAATCCTAAAGATAGATCTATTGGGCTCAACAAGCCCCATCCAAAGTACCGGATGCTTTAGTACTTCGAATCTATCATGTCCGAAGGGAGTCCCGGAATGATGGGGATATTCTATATGCATCTTGTTAAGGTCAGTTACCAGGTGTTCACCATATGAATGATTTTTATCTCTATGCAGTTTGCGAAATGCCTGATATGAGATAATGTTTATGAGAAATTGAAATATGAAATCTTGTGGTCTATTAAAATATTGAAATGATTGATTACGATAAACTAATGAAATCACCAACCTTTTGGTTGACACTTTAAAGCATGTTTATTCTCAGGTATGAAAGAAATCTTCCGCTGTGCATTTGCTCATTTTAGAGATATTACTTGGAGTCATTCATGACATATTTCAAAAGACGTTGCATTCGAGTCGTTGAGTTCATCAAGATTATTATTAAGTCAATTATAGTTGGATATATTATGAAATGGTATGCATGCCTGTCAACTTTCGATGTGATGAAAGTTTGTCTTTAAAAACGAATGCAATGTTTGTAAAACGTATCATATAGAGGTCAAATACCTCGCGATGTAATCATATGTTATTGTATTCGTCCTTATGGATTAGGACGGGTCGCTTCATGTGGTATCAGAGCGGTGGTCTTAGCGAACCAGGTCTTGCATTAGTGTGTCTAACTAGTAATTGTTAGGATGCATTAATGAGTCTGGACTTCGACCGTGTCTGCATGTCAAAAGTTTTGCTTATCATTTCGTGTCGAAAATTACCTGCTTATCATCTTTAGGAAATTACCTGCTTATCATTCTTAGTCTAGACACGTTTTACTGCATTGACTGCATGAATAGTGTATAGACAAAATTCATAACTTAGCGTATCTGATAATTCATATCTTAGCGCATCTGTTACTGTAGACTTGCCTGACATATGCCCCGTAGTCTACGAAATCTTTAGTACTATATATATAGATATTCTATATAGTTAGAATATCATCCAATATTCGAAAATTATTTCATATCGAAAAATCCTTTACTCTATCGTACGAGATGGAACTCGCAACTAGTTCAAATCCCTCGGATTCCGACAGCTATTCCGATATGAATTTCCACTCAAACTCCGAAAGCAGTGAGACCGGAATGGATCAACCGATCAGTCATCATCAATTCTGAATGAATTGGGAATGGGTTCATAGTCAACTTAATCAATGGAGACAAGAAGAAGGCGGTCCTTTCCATCAACCGAAATCACCTCTTGGCGAAGAACCTGAAGCACTTACCGGCGAACCTATTCGTAATACCATTTTCTCACTCATTTTCGGAGTATCTCGCCACGATTATATAAGTCAGATTCTAAACCTTATTCATTCGTTCATTCCTACCGACAATCATCCCGGAGTAATAAAGTCAACGAGTTTCGCGCCCGAGTTGTAGCCTTGGAAAATATGGTGCAAAACGTACCAGCTTCAGCAACATCAACGACATCAACAGTACCACCAGCAACAACACAAACCACAACAACACACGCCTCAACATCACAATCTGTACCTCGAGCATAATCATCGTTCTACATGACGTTCTACATCATTTATCTTCGTACGACATGACGATTATGTAATCTCTAATGTTCTAGAGATTATATATTCTTGTTCTAACGGTAAATCAAATGAGTTTAATATCATATTGACTCATTAAATCCATGATTACATCTGAAGAAAATATATATGTATATATGTTTTCATAAAGGTTGTAATTAAAAATTCTTTCGAACAAACTGTTAATGATGAAAATCTTTTAATGGGTAGGTAATACCTGAGGAATATTTAGATTTCACATTAATAAGTTACATTGTACATTCTTCGAATCTGATTAAACAGTCATTTACTATCCTATTTACATCCACAGTTATACGTATCCGTCCACTGTAGAATAAACATTTTCATTCAATTTCATATTTGGATTTCGACCTATCAGAATCCAACAAGTGGCACAATAAAGAAAACATTGGAAAAAAAAATTAAAATTTGTTAGAAACAAACAAATTAACTATGAGAAATTTTGTTAAGAATCCACGCTAACAAAATCCTAGCTAATTTTTCATAGCTAACTGATTACAATTTATTTATCCCAAATTATTTATCGCAATGATTGATTACGATAAACTAATGAACTCACCAACCTTTTGGTTGACACTTTAAAGCATGTTTATTCTCAGGTATGAAAGAAATCTTCCGCTGTGCATTTGCTCATTTTAGAGATATTACTTGGATTCATTCATGACATATTTCAAAAGACGTTGCATTCGAGTCGTTGAGTTCATCAAGATTATTATTAAGTCAATTATAGTTGGATATATTATGAAATGGTATGCATGCCTGTCAACTTTCGATGTGATAAAAGTTTGTCTTTAAAAACAAATGCAATGTTTGTAAAATGTATCATATAGAGGTCAAATACCTCGCGATGTAATCATATGTTATCGTATTCGTCCTTATGGATTAGGACGGGTCGCTTCATTTATCATGACAACACCTATTTTTTTTTTTTTTTTTGCGTACTTGATACCTATGTTTTATTTAACTTATGTGGTTGATACTCCTGATTCACAATAGTTGATTACATCGTGAGGTATTTGACCTCTATATGATACATTTTACAAACATTGCATTCGTTTTTAAAAGACAAACTTTCTTTACACCGAACGTTGACAGTATGCATATCATTTCATAATATATTCAACTATAATTGACTTAACAATAATCTTGATGAACTCAACGACTCGAACGCAACGTCTTTCAAAATATGCCATGAATGACTCCAATTAATATCCGTAAAATGAGCTAATGTACAACGGAAGATTTCTTTAATACCTGAGAATAAACATGCTTTAAAGTGTCAACCAAAAGGTTGGTGAGTTCATTATTTTATCATAAACAATCATTTTTCATCATTTTAATAGACCACGAGATTTCCAGATATATAATTGTACACGTAACCCGAGTACAAAATAACACGCGTAACCCGCGAATTAAAAATCCATCTCATATCAGGCATTTCGCATAAACTACATAGAGATAAAAATCATTCATATGGTGAACACCTGGTAACCGACATTAACAGAACGCGTCTAGAATATCCCCATCATTCCGGGACTCTCATCAGACATGATAAAATCGAAGTACTAAAGCATCCATAACCTGGATGGGGTTTGTTAGGCCCAATAGATTTATCTTTAGGATTCATGTCAATTAGGGTTTCTGTTCCCTAATTCTTAGATTACCAGACTAAAAAGGGTGATATTCGATTCGATAATCCAACCATAGAATGTAGTTTCGATTACTTGTGTCTATTTCGTAAAATATTTATAAAAGCAGTGCATGTATTCTCAGTCCCAAAAATATATATTGCAAAAGCATTTAAAAAGGGAGCAAATGAAACTCACAATACTGTATTTTGTAGTAAAAATACATATGACGATACTGGATAAGTACAGGGTTGGCCTCGGATTCACGAACCTATATTAAGTATATATATATATATATATTTATATAATGGTCAATATCTATCTAACAATTTAGGTCAAGTCATAGTGTATCACAATCCTAATGCTCGAGATTATCATGCAAAAGTTAACAAAAGTCAATTTGACTCAAAATGATTTCCAAAATTTATACACGTTTATTATATAACTTAAATGTAATCGTTTTATATATTTAAATATATTTATTAGATTTTATTATGGTAAATAATAGAAGTCATTTATTAAAAAAAATTATATCAACGTTTATATATGATAAAATATATTTTATATATCTTAAGTAGTAAAATTTATAAAGTTCACTTAATATCGTAAAAATATAGTGATATGTATTATTAATGTAACTATATTACGTGTGGTAAAAAATATATTTGTACCACATATTTATTTGATAAAATAATATCAATAATAACAATAATAAGTAAAAGTTGTATTATTTTGTAATATTAATAATTATTATTATTCTACTAATAATAATAATATTATTTATATTTATTAAAGAGGATATTAATTATGATAAGATGATAACTCTAATCATGATAATCTTAATAATAATAACGATACTTTTTAATATTAACAGTGATAATAATAATATTTTATAAAGATAATAGTTCTATTAAAATGATAATTAATAATACTAAGATGATAATAATAATGATATCTTATAATAACAATGATATTTCTATTAAAAATGATAATTTTAATAAAAATGATGGTTTTAATATTAATGATACTTTAAATAATAATAATGACGATAAAAATAATAAAATGATAGTTTTGATAAAAATATTAACTATTTTAAAAATATTAATAATAATAATAATAATAATAATAATAATAATAATATTGATAATAATGATAATAACGACGATAACGTTAACGATAACGATAACGATAACGATAATAATAATTATTTTAACAATAATACTTTTAAAATTATAGATAATTCAATTGACGATATCATTTAATCCGTTCATCGAAATCATTCGATATCTAAATGAAAAGTTCTTAATTTTTCGCTAGCTTTCCAACGACATGCATATCATATACCTTATCTGTGATGACCCGGAAATTTCCGATCAAATTTAAACTTTAATCTTTATATGTTTCTGACACGATAAACAAAATCTGTAATATTGAGTCTCGAAAGTTTTGAAATCTATATTCATGTAATCAATTACTCTTTGTCTATGCTCAACGATTCACGAACATTTATGTGTATACTGATATGTATATATAATATATACTTATTAATTGAAAACATTAACAAAGTATTAGATATAAAATACTTTACATAAAAGTATTTATTTCAATATGTTTATCGATGGAATTAAAAGATAATATCATATGATTAAATTATCAGATACATTGAATTATGATTACGAGTCTCTGTTATGAGGTCCACGTTGATTTGAGAAATCATTTCTTTTTAACGGTATTCGGAATATTTGGTAATGTGATTTACAAGTAAGAACAAAAGTGTCATTAACGAGAATTAGATAAAAGTTAGTGGAGATTCATGCTTAACTTTCAATGCATGGTTTACAATGATTATCTCGTGTCTTTTGGTAAGATAATGATTAGTTTTCATAATATTGAAAACATTTTACGATATAGATAAAACCTTTTTAAAGGATGATTTGGAATATAATTAATTTTGGAAAACCAAATTTATAAGTACTCGATTTAGTTTCAAGCGTACAAAAACGTTTTCAGTTTAAAAAGAACTTTATTATTAAAACGTATATAACTTTGATAAATATCTAGAATCACTTTTGACAACTCATTACTTAACCAGTATGATAAAGATAACGATATTTATATTTTATTTTATTAAATATATATAACGATTTAAATTAATACGCGTATTATACGTACATAGTTTTATACTTTTACTATACTTTAACTTTACCTTTACTTTACTTTTACTTTACTTTAACTTTAATAATTCACTTTAATAATTCAATTTAATAATTCAAAAATCTATTATAAATAGAATTCAATAGGTTTCATTATTTCATAGAAACTTGAAAATATATTTCTCTAAACTCTCTCAATCGAATTACATATATATATTTACTTAGTATTATTTCAAGATATTATTAGTATATATAAAATACTACGACGGAGTTATATTCAGACGATTTCAAAATAAGTTTTCAACCCCAACCGGGCTAGTCGCTCTAGTATCGTAAACGGTTGCATAGTACTTCGTTTTTACTACACTTGGTACAGTGTAGGGAGATTTCATAATAAAGGGAATATGCCACTAAATTGTTAAGTATGGTTACCGAAGCGCTCAACAACTTATAGAATACTTTTATACACTTGCGAGTGTACGAATATTTATGGAAACTGAAATCTTGTGGTCTATTACTATTACGGAAATGATTGATTATGATAAACTAATGAACTCACCAACCTTTTGGTTGACACTTTAAAGCATGTTTATTCTCAGGTATTAAAGAAATCTTCCACTGTGCATTAGCTCATTTTAAGGATATTACTTGGAGTCATTCGTGACATACTTTGAAAGACGTTACATTCGAGTCGTTGAGTTCATCAAGATTAATATTAAGTCAATTATAGTTGGATGTAATATGAAATGGTATGCATGCCGTCAATTTTTTATGTAAAGAAAATTTGTCTTTTAAAAACGAATGCAATGTTTGTAAAACGTATCATATAGAGGTCAAATACCTCGCGATGTAATCAACTATTGTGAATCGTTTATAATGTATATGAACGGGTCCTTTCATTATCTCAGTAGCATATGTATCTAATTTAGGATTCAACATAACCTATCTAACGACAATATCAAAAATACAAGCATGCATAATCCTATATATACTCGAGCACTAGTCAGGGATACACTAATAATATATAAAAGTTAAGTTATGAGTGCTCACGTATCAATATTGAGATTCAATATTGCAGAAAAAGTACGTAGACGCAACGGGGATGATAAACACTAGTTTGACTCACGAGCAATACTCCCGAACCATACCCATAACCTACATAGCTATAAGCCATAATTTCCTTAGCTCTATTCCGCTCGAAAAACAATTTCGAAATCACTCGGACAGCACTCCGTCGTAATATTTTATGTATACTAATAATATCTTGAAATAATACGGAGTAAATATATATATATATATATATGTAAATCGATTGAGAGAGTTTAGAGAAAAATATTTTTAAGTTTCTATGAAATAATGAAACCTATTGAATTCTATAATAGATTTTTGAATTATTAAAGTGAATTATTAAAGTATGAATTATTAAAGTATGAATTATTAAAGTGAATTATTAAAGTATGAATTATTAAAGTGAATTATTAAAGTATGAATTATTAAAGTTAAAGTAAAGTAAAAATAAAGTAAAGGTAAAGTTTAAGTATAGTAAAAGTATAAAACTATGTACGTATAATACGCGTATAAATATATATAATATTAATTTAAATCATTATATATATTTAATAAAATAAAATATAAATATCGTTATCTTTATCATACTGGTTAAGTAATGGGTTGTCAAAAGTGGTTCTAGATATTTATAAAAGTTATATAAGTTTTAATAATAAAGTTCTTTTTAAACCGAAAACGTTTTTGTACGTTTGAAACTAAATCAAATAAATATGATAATTTTATTTTCCAAAACTAAATATATTTAAGAATCATTTTGTTTAAAGGTTAAAATAATGGAAATCGTTATATCATAAAACGTTTTAGAAAAGTAGAATCATATATATTCATAATAGGTTTCAAGTTTTTAAATTACAGTCTGTTGGTGAAGCATGGGATAAAGTCCAAAGGTTAAATAAACGTATGAAATCAACTTAATGAAAAAATGTCGAGTTACTTAACTTGTCGATATCCAACATCTAAGTTATTTACACTCCACGTTCTTACTTATAAATCACTTTACCATTTTCCAAATGTTGTCAAAAAGAATAGATTTCTTAAATCACAGTGGACCTCATAACATGGACCCGTAATCATATCACAATGTATCTGATAAATCAATCATTTGATATTATCTTCTAATTCCATCGATAAACATATTGAAACAAATACGTTCGTGTAAAGTATTATACGTTTAATACTTTATTAATATTTTCAAGTTATAATATATATATACATATATATACATATCTATTTATATATAACGGTTCGTGAATCGTCGAAATTTGGTCGAGGTTATAATGAATGTATGAACACAGTTTAAAATTCTTGAGATTTAACTTAACAAACTTTGCTTATCGTGTCAGAATAATATAAAGATAAAGTTTAAAATTTGGTTGGAAATTTCCGAGTTGTCACAGAATTTATAAGTACTCACAATAAAACATGTATATCTCAACACAAAAATTACACATAATTTGTCATAATATATTTTTTATAGTAAATTTAACAAATTATGTCACTTTTAGACAAAACATTACACATTCTGGTGAAATTTTTTAAATTATCTCATGTTATATTACTTTTTTTGTTTTCACTATATATTTAAAAATATTATAAGATTTTTTAAATATTCAATGGATATCCATTAATCCGCTGGATATATAGATATAGATTGATGAATTAAATTTAACTAGATATGGATATGAATAAACAATAACTAAATGGATATGAATATGAATATGATCTCATACCTTCACCCGATCCATATCTAATCCATTTACATTCCCAGAATGAAGGATTGAAGATAAAACTGTAAGATATAGTAATTTAGAAGGAAGTAAAAAAGAATTAGAATTGAAATCGAACAAGAGTTTGTTTATTTTTATATCTAATATATTCAATATCTCATACTATAAAATAATAAGTGGGTTAATTTCAAACACTTTAGTGGTCCAAACCATTAAACTATAATCTCTAAAAATTTATGGGGTCTCATTATCATATTTAGTGGTGTCCTATACAAAAAAAAAATAAAAATTTTGTAATAAATTTCGAAAAACTAGTGGTGTCACAGGACCCCACTCCTCAATACCTAAAGTCGCCTCTGACTGAATGCTAAACAGTTCAGCATTCAGTGCTGAACCATTCCATTAAAAAACAAACAAACGCACCCTAAGTTACAACGGAGTATGATAAAAAAAACATATGTGAAGTTTTGTGACATTATATTATATTATATTATATTATATTATATTATATTATATTATATTACTCCATTATACTAATATGAAAAACTACTTTTTAAATGGCAATATTTAGTTATTGTAGATAAGTATAATTTCTCTTACTGTCTTGCATTGAAGTATTATTTCTTCGGTAACCAAAATATTTTATTTTTTATCAGATATGTTTAGTACTCCGTAATATATTAACTATATATTATCCATTATCCAATATCCTAATTGACAAACCGAAAAACAACGGATCGGTATACCAGCTACAAGAAAAGTCTGCATAGTCTAGAAAGTCATACATATCGTTTTCCAGATGTTCACACGCGTCCTATTTAATGACTCCGTCATTTTTGGCGTTTCATTGTTATGGGACCATTACGTCTTGCTTAGGGACCATACACTTGCGATTTCAGAGATACAAATTTAATGGAGTTCTAAAATTATATTATATTATAATTATAAATATATTGAATAGAAACTATATTTTTAGTATTTACAGCATTATTTTAATACTAAAATCCGATTTTCCAAATTGACCCTTCAACTTTGGTCAAAATACAAATCGGCCCCCAACTTTAGTCAAAATACAAATCGGCCCCCCAATCAGGGGGCAAAACGTTAAACCAAAATTCTCACAAAAAAATCTTAAATAAATTTCACCCAAATTTTCAACGGGCCATATCTTCTAGCTCGCCGCGAGTTAAATTTTTTCAACAATACCGTTCAACTTGAAATAATTTTACGAACACAACGCAACTAACTACTCGTAAAACGGATGCTTTTTAAAAAACGTTAAATAGTTAGATCCACCTTTCATACATGTTGGTTTTTTCTTTTTTTCAAACACTGGGTTTTTCATTAGGACCTGCTTTGGAGTTCCGCTGCGAAGCGCAGGCTCCTTAACTTGTTTATTTCATTACTAATTATATTTGAAATATTTGAAATACTGTTTTAATAGTTGTTTATTTTAAAAAACTACAAATTCGAAAAATATATTGAATCCGAGTAGTTAAATATAGTGGTTTTCTATACATTTTAAAAGAAAAACTATAAATTCGAAAAAAATATATGGGGTCCTCCAGTTAAATTTAGCAGTGTCCTATATAGGGATGTTCATCGGTTCGGTTTTCGGTTTGTTCGGTGTAATCGGTTCGGTGTATTCGGTTTTGAATTTTTTTTGGGCAAAACCGAAAACCGAACCGAAAATCGAATTCAAAGTTGAAACCGAACCAAACCGAAAACCGAATTCAAATTCAGATTCGGTTCGATTTTCGGTTAAAACCGAATATTATGAAAAAGTCGAGAACGATGGTAGTTTAATTGTGGCGTTACCGATGTGTTAGTTATATACAACCTAAAACAATGACGTACTATTAAATTATCAAGAATTCGATGATTTATTAATATTTACAGCTTAATTATGACGTTTATTGCTTCTGTTATTGAAAAGAATAACATAAAAATTTGAGTAACATAATTATAATGTGAGCTATCAAATCGTCATATGGGTGAGAACATATTTTATTGATTGGATCCTAAATTATAGTGACATTTGAACATTAATATACAAATTAATTTTATATAAATTTTGAATTCGGTTTTGAATTCGGATTTCGGTTAAACCAAATTCAGAATTATCAAAAACGAAAACCGAACCGAAAACCGAATTCAAATTCGGTTTCGGTTTGACTCGATCCGAAAACCGTTTTTCAAATTCGGTTTAGGTTTTTTCCGGTTTGGTTTCGGTTTGGTTTTCGCGTTAAACGGTTTCAAACCAAATACTGACCACCCCTAGTCCTATACAATTTATGAAGTATTTTCATCTAATAATTTTCAAACTAGCTGTATCACGTGATTCCACTACGTAGACTCGCCACTGGGACCATGTCATTTTTAAAAAGTACTCCCTCCGTCCCAAATCTATTGTCCCCAGACAAAAAACACGCAGTTTTAGGAAATCTCACTAACTTCATTCTCCACCAATCATATATATTCTCTCTCCAGAATAACCTCTTTTGATTGGTTGAAAAAGAATCTGGACAATTAATTTGGAACATTCCAAAATGAAATAATTGACAATAGATTTGGGACGGAGGTAGTAATTAACAAAGGATTATACTGTAGCAGATATTTAACAAAATTATAATTATAATACCTATTAGAAAATAGAATTCTTATACGATGTGTTCCAAGCTAACGAAACCTTTTTTTTTTTTTTTTTTTTTTTAATTTGAATTAAATTAATGAATATTTCACTTTTTTCTTGCTATAACAAAAGTTACTGTTACTTAATTATCTTATACAAAGTTGACGTAGTCATAGTATGCAAACGAGCAATATGGCATTCAACTTTTAAATGTAAAATTATCGTAACGTAATGAATAAAATCATGGATTATATTTAATGACTATTTCTTTTTTCTTTTTTCAACTATAAAACAAACAACAAACAACCATTTCTGGGTATATATATATATATATATATATATATATATATATATATATATATATATATATATATATATAGAGTGAGGTTATACTACAAAGAGTGTTATGCTACATATGATAGGATGAAATTGTAACCGTCAGATTAGTCATATTAGGGATGATCAAGAAATTACAAAATAGAGATTTTTTAGTGTAACTTGTTTTAAATTAAATCACTCGAGGGGTATAATGGTCAAAGCATATTCTTCCATTCTTGATTTACACTCTAGAAATATGGATTTTAAATCGCCACTTTAATCTTCAAAGTTACCCACCAATTTTTAATTTTTTTTCGAAACAATAAATACCTACCATATATTTGTTCCAGCAAAAATCATCATCAATTTACAAACATTGTAAATTTGATACACTTTAAATATTAAAAATTATACATAACAACTTATTGATTATACGTAAATTTTGATGAACATATGCTCAAAATTGATGCACAAACAATAACGATTTGATACATAGTAGATTTTTGGTACACGTTAGGAAAACGAGCAAAATTGTCGCACAAACAACAATAATTTGATACATTCATGCCTCTTAAATTGATGTATTGTTATGTTTCTGATGTATAAGAGTACTGTATGTCAATTGAAATCAGAAAATTGTTGATAAAAACTTCAACTTAGTAAAATATCGTTGGAGAAGATGACAAGTTTCAAACCCAAATTAGAAATAGTCCTGTATGTGCGAACCGTTTTATTTTGAATAAGGTGTTTCATAGAATAAGTTGGGCCGAATTTTATTGATTTTTTTGCAGGATTTTCATAGAATAACACAATTGCAACCAAATGATGTATCGAAAACCTAAGCAATACACTATGAAGCATCGTTTTCATATCTTGAATGATGCATCGAAAGATACACTATGAAACATCAATGATATAATTAAATGAAGTTTAATGGAAGTGGAGAATTATGAATCATTTTGATGTTACACAACCACCTATCATTTGATGTACATGAGTGAGTGTCGATGTACATATTGAAACAGAATACACAAAGTGAAAAATCATATACTTTTTCCCTGGATTCAAAGGTAGAGTAGATCATAAGTCTTGAAGCAAAGTTAAAATCTGATTTATTGATGCAAAACGCCCAATGATATACAATTTATCCATTAAATTTACGAGTTTGATACATGTTTATTAATACAATAGCAAGTTGATTCAATAATGCACAATTATTTCCTCTGTGTCAAATATTGAGTCGAAATACAATTAGACCACCATTTTTCACTATAAGTTATTATCATTTTCATTGAAAGAAATTTAAATATGTAAAACGTGGAATACGAAACAGTCATACCAATTTTCAAGGAGTAATAAGTTACTGACTCAGGATATATACGGAGTAATTGCTAAGCCTTAATTTGACCAAGTTACCCTTTAATATTAAAATAATTAGTTTTTATTAAATGACACATGTCAACAAATGAGTGGCTTTGTACCTTATGTATCTTAAGGTTCAATGTACACGATTCATGGATAAGCTTAAAAGGAGTACAAATCGGATAAGCAAAATAAAATTTTTTTTTTTTGAATTTTTTTTTTACATTCATAAATCTGCATTAAAATGCACCTCTAATCAATTTTTTTCATAAATAAAAAGTTCAAAATCTTTCAAAAATCGATGATGAATGGTAAACTTAACCATTCATCGGGTTAATTTATCATTCATCTTGTTTACGATTAATGATAAAATTAATCAATGCTAAAAAAAACCAGATGAATGGTTAAATTAACCATTCATCTGTTTTTTTATCATTCATCATAAACAGATGAATGGTTAAATTAACCATTCATCTGCTTTTTTTTAGCATTGATTAATTTTATCATTCATCGCGAACAAAAATGAATGATAAATTAACCAGATGAATGGTTAATTTTACCATTCATCATCAATTTTTACCATTCATCATCGATTTTCGAACGATTTTGTTCAAAAACTTTTTAAAATTTTTTCGTTTTCTTCTATTTGCATATTAAAGGATCGTTTTTTTTAAAAAAAAAATTTGAAATTTTACTTATCCAGTTTGTGCCCCATTTAGTGCTTATCCATGGATTGGTTATATAGGGGCACGATCCATAGATAAGCTTAAAAGGAGTACAAACGGGATAAGCAAAATAAATTTTTTTTTTTTGAAATTTTTTTACATTCATAAATAAATCTGCATTAAAATGCACCTCTAATCAATTTTTTTCATAAAAAAAAAGTTCAAAATCTTTCAAAAATCGATGATGAATGATAAAATGAACCATTCATCGGGTTAATTTATCATTCATCTTGTTTACGATGAATGATAAAATTAATCAATGCTAAAAAAACCAGATGAATGGTTAAATTAACCATTCATCTGTTTTTTTATCATTCATCATAAACAGATGAATGGTTAAATTAACCATTCATCTGCTTTTTTTTAGCATTGATTAATTTTATCATTTATCGCGAACAAAAATGAATGATAATTAACCAGATGAATGGTTAATTTTACTATTCATCATCAATTTTTACCATTCATCATCGATGTTTACCATTCATCATCGATTTTCGAACGATTTTGTTAAAAAACTTTTTAAAATTTTTTCGTTTTCTTCTATTTGCATATTAAAGGATCGTTTTTTTTATATAAAAAAATTGAAATTTTACTTATCCAGTTTGTGCCCCATTTAGTGTTTATCCATGGATTGGTCCCCTATATATATATATATATATATATATATATATATATATAAATGGACAAAATACAAAGCCTCATAAATTGAAAAAGGGATTCACAAAAGTAATTTATATGTAACAACTGCCAACTAATAATATAATTAAAGAAAAGACTTTACATAAAAGATAATAAACCCTCTTGAATTGAGAAGACTCGGTAATATAATAAAATTTCTTTCTATTGATCGGCACTATATGTATCGGTTGATTTCAACTAATATTACAAAAGAAAAGAAATACCACTAAAGCTTAAATATTTTTTTTTTTTGAAAGGCAAGCTTGCATCAGCGTATCATTTATTTCAACGACACTCATCATTTGCACACACACACGTGCTTTCGGGCAGGAAACCCGAACCACACTCTGAGGATCCGACCCTTAAACCATCCCGAGGGGCAGGCGGGCCGGACCTTAGTCCCGGAGCGGGTCGGTAAAACCTTCCATTTGGGCCACCTTCAAGGAATATATTTCAGTTCCTAGAGCGGGTGACGAGGTTCGAACCCGAGACCTCTAGCCCTGCGAGTACACAAGTGTAACCGCGTTACCGCTGGACCGAAGATCCGTTGGTAAAGCTTAAATATTTTGAAAGCTACCATCATCCCTCTATCATCTCTTGAAAACTCCTTCAAACACATAAAATCACAGCTGCGCATCTATAATTCACTCACATTCTCATCAAAACTAATACAACGACATCTACTGTATCATTAACTACGTTAATAGTATTACATTTGAACAAATATGGTTACTATTTTTCAATAGTAACTTTTTTGTCCTTTTGTTTTTTTTTTTTTTGCTTGTCCATCCCAAACTATTTTCGTCTTTGTTCCAACAACTATAACCGTCATACTTCCGGCAACGCAACTTTTAGAACCTACGCACATAGCTTTTAGACCTAAAAAAACCTCATAAACTCATCCCAAACTTTGAACGCAAATACTTTCATTTTTCTAGCGAAATAAAAAGACACCACCTACACAAATTAACTCGTAGCATATTTTCGAACGTACAATTTTTACCAGCAATCGGTCTGAAGCGCACTGCCACACGCCACACACATAGGTCATCGGAAATTTCTTCCGCCAGTTTTTTTTCTGAGTTTCTCCAGGTAGTATAGATGTGTTCTTCAGTGGGAACAAAAGATATCAACGACGGAAAAAGGAAAGAAGGAAGATAAGTCCGGAAGTTCAGAGGATACCAGAAGCCGGAACGACGCCAAAAAAAATCAGGTTTTAGGCGAGACACGTGAGAGAAGGCAGAGTCAACAAAAATGTAGAGACTCATAGAAAAAATATTCAGAAGATATTGTAAATGGTTACCTGAGAAGAAGACCGGAGACCAGAGAATCAAATGGAAAAGGCAAAATGATATGGGTAGATTTTCAAGTAAGAGAGGAATAGAGAAAGGAGCACGTGATGACTTTTTTTAATACTAGCTACATACATATAGCCCTTGCTCCAATTAAAGACTTGGAGTCATTAAATATTCCTTTAATGTGTAACACAAATTACATTACAATTACAATTATAAATTACATTAAAATTGGGTCATTCTTTTCTAACTTGAATTTTCAAACCTTATTAAATCATTTTTAATTTATACGGAGTAATTTTTATTACGTGTATAAAAATTTATTTACGTGTTATATAGTAATTATTTATAACAGTTAATTTGATACATCTCAAAAAAATATTATACAACATAATTTGAACAGCTCAGGATAATTAATTTGTTACAATCCATATAGTAATATATGACAATATGTTTCTTTGCAATTGTATTACGTTAACTGCTTTGCTTTAATTTATACTGCTGACCACCTGCTTGTCACTATAATTTACGGGTGTTCAATATTTATTTTCAAACCGTTTAGTTAAAATATAAAACCGATTCAAACCGGTTAAAAATCAAATAGAATTCAAACAACGGTTTCAATATTTGAATTGTGGTTAGATTTCGATTTTAGATTCAATTTACGCCAAACCCATAAACAAACATGTCCATCGGAGTTTATGTTATCACCGTAGAAGGAAGACAACCAACCAAGTAAGAGAACACTTGCTAGACAAAAAACAGTGTCGAAAGAACGTGACAACACAAACCAAACTAGGTGGTGATTAAGCGAGATTTGGGAATGATTCGCCAACTACATACCAACTTCTCATAGACTTAAAAATGATTCTATACATATTTTGATAACCAAAAAAAGAAAAATGGATTTCCATAAGTTTGGGAGAGTATGTGGTTGCAAAATCTTACTATATTATAGGTTGCAAAATCTTACTATATTATATTCACAATAAACAGAAAGAATGTTACATAAAATGTCGCCTTTTTGCTTATAATTAGTTATCAGTTAACGACAGTGACCCTGCTGCTGTTGGAAGTGAGAAGACATGGTCAAGAAATTATTAGGCTGCAAAGATAAAGATGGGATACTGAATCCAGTTGATTGAGGAACACCGATTGTTGAATAAGGGATTGAACCGCTGCAATATATGAGTTGGGCATTATGAATAAGCCATATAATAATATACATGTGTCATCTAACATTACATCTCATGATGAAAAGAGAGGGTAAAACCGACCCTTCGGTGGCCCCACACCGACTGGTCCCATAGCTAACATGTGAGAGGAAAATTGCGTAACTCATGCTTAAAGGGACATGGGCCCGGGATTGAACCCATGACCTCCGCTTTATGTTAATTGTCTCCCAACCACTAGGCTACCGTTGCAGGGACAATCATCATTTGCGTTATGTATTATAACAAATAGGTCAAATAAGTTATTAATGAAAAATGTCATAAAGGTCGAATTTGGTTGAATGCCAAACAAAATATCAAGGTTGTAAAAGTGGATGGTCTAGGACTAGTCAGACGAGACTTTGTAGGGAGTAGTCGGACACTCGGATATTGACCAACTTTGACTGATTTTGACCAGTTTTGACCGAACTAATCCAACTTGGATCAACTAAATCCAATTTTTGACCAATATTTAGTCCTGCCGATGACCCCGAGTTGTGATTGACTTGGCCTAGTTGGGACGGACTACTTCAAAATCTCAACTAGTCGGCCAACTTTTACAACCATGCAAAATGTACTCCTTTATTCTCCTTTAATTTTAACTCCATTTAGATTTAGATTATTATTGTTCTTATTATGACGATAATGATATAGTTATGGTTGATGCCCGACAAGTGATTTGGAAAATTTACATGCAAAACTTCAAACCTGAATGTTAATGACAAGGAAGATTCCCCTGGCGCCGGAATACCATGGTGATCAGAGGGGAAAAGCGACCAGAAAACTGGAAAAAAAATTAATAGCAGCCATAAGATATTTCATATCATATCTTTATTACGTTATATTCTACCTTTATATAAGCATGAAGAGCGATATTTATGTGGTAATTAATTAGTAAAAATATAGATATATATATACCAGGGTGTTGAGCTTCATCCTCGTAGTCAGAGCAAAACAAAAGATCCTGCAACAAAAGGTAAGGTTAAAAAGGGAATCATATCATTATTCCAAATCTTTACATGTAATGATTTATTTATGAGGTTGTATGTTTGCGATTTTACAGCCATTTGATCATCTTCTCATTTTAGCCAAATTTTTGATTTGATAAGTTTGAGATAATAAACAACCAAATCAACCCATTCATAGGTAAATCTGGTCGAAACAGTAAACAAACGAAAATCCTTATATTCAAGTTCTTTTCGAACATATCCTAAAGCTCACCTGTGTTCTGTTACCAGTGTTATTGACCACTTCTGCATAATTAGAAAAAGAAGATGTTAGAAGAAAAAGAACATGCTTAATAAACTCATGAATTTTTTGAATATATGCATATGAATTTAACATTTAATTCACAGTCTGAAAAAAAAAAGAATCAAATTTGTTACCGATATTAGGAACACTAGGGTTGACTGCCAAGGTCAAACCCAGAAAACAATCATCTGTTTTATGACTGAAATCCCAGAGATTCAACTCAAGATTTGGTTGTGATCCTGTAAAATCATAATATATAGTCGGCATCAATCAACAATTTGCTAAAATAATTGCATTTAGGGATCGCAATTTGGACACCGTTACTTACGAACGGGTGAGTCAAATGGGTCAAAGAAGTCAAAAGTCATCCAAGTATAATTTCAATGGTAAAAGTGTAAAACACGTTTTACTAAGCCATTTTAGCAAACTACTTCCATGATAACATTTAACAATTTACTTTTCATTTTCAATTTCAATTTCTGTTCTTTTTTAGAAAATAAAAGGCGTTACGGATTCAACCCGATCCGACCTGGCCTGTTTAGAATCGTTTTAAAATAATAAAGATTTAGATCTGTTTTTAGAATACTCACCCATGTTATCAATTTTCAGCTGAGCAGGATCTCCAAGTGGACGAGGAATCCACATGTTAACCTATGAAATACAAGACAACAGATTATTATTTTCAACATAAAGTGTTACTAAAATATGACTTAAAAAAGAATGACGAAACGCATTACATAAAAAAATGGATGTCGTAAGCACTGTTCTGCAGTTGGCCTCTTTAACGGGTCCCAGGAACATAGTTGCTTCATTAAAAAGAATCAAATTCAAAGTTATAAAACGTAATGTGACTGAACAAGCCAACTAGAAGTTCGCATAAGGCAGATCTTATAAAAAAAAACTCACTTTGATCAAATTAATAGCTTCCGAGCTCGCATTTGGTAACAGATCAGCAAGGTTAACCGCCATAACCTACAGAAGCAATAAGTCAACTAGTCGTAGATTAAATAAGTCTTCTTTTAATAAACGGACAAGTTGGTCAGAAAACACAATTTTGCCCATTTTTATAAATTATTATATTATATATAGTAATAGTCCAATATCATTACAAAAGCAATATCATCACAAGTATCGAAATCAGTGAACAAAAATAATCTCGGAGCTTGTATGCATAAGATATACTCTTGGGTAAATTTCAACCTATAGATTTTGATCCGTTTGAGATAAAACAGAATTCAAATCTATCAAATAATGAGTAATTCGTCAAAATTGTCACCTCTGAATAACGAATATCCATTAACCGAAAAACATTTCTGGCTTCGGGAAAGAGTGTCCAATCTGGTATGCCAAGAACACAGCATATCTTGTACCACTGATCTATTTCACTGCCCAATCATCATACCAAATACACATCATCTATTAGTTTAGCTCAAAAAAAAAAAAACACGTTAGTTTCCCTAAGGAAAAGATAGGTTATTAAATATATTTAAAAAGAATATATATAATCTTTGCTTTCGATTATTCAAAACACATCTTATAATTCCTATTTACAAACTTTTTCTAAACTTGACTATAATACCTTTATCTAATATCTAATAGAATAACTGAAATACTACCATCACCAGTTTTATATTAATAATAATAATTATCCTCATATAAAGCAAAAACTGCAATGATGTTATTTTTGATAGTATATGTGTAATCAGGGTTACATAAGGGAGTCACCTTTCACCGGGAAACAACGGGCACAAAGTGAAAAGTTCAGCAAGTATTGCACCGATGGCCCACATATCTACAACAAACTTTCATTTGTCAGTACAAATAGCTATATACTATTGAACATCAAATGGTGAAACATAGATAGATATATATCAGGAAATAAATCACAAAATTCCTTATACACGATTTTATCTCACTACGAGGCATTTATAGGAGTATTATATAACGAACAGCCATTTATGCCATGTCACATTTACATTTAGATTCCATTTATACAATTTAAAAAGAACAAGCATACCTATGGCAGGAGTGTATCTAGATGATTGCAACAGGACTTCTGGTGCTCGATACCTTTAAAAAAAAGAGTAATATCACAAAATGATATACGAGTACAACTTATAACAAAAAAGTTAAAATTTCCTGAAAAGGGAAAATTAAAAAGAAGTAGAAAAGGAAAAACACTTTGTAAATACTCACCAACGAGTAGAAACGTAATCAGTAAAAGGAGGGGCCGATGATACTTCTCTAGCCATGCCAAAATCAGCAATTTTCAAAGTATTGTTGGTCACCAACAAATTCTCTAACAAAAAGAATATAGAAAAGATAATAATCTTAATCTTTTTTTTCTTCTAGATATAAATAACTTGACGATCTAAGCCAGATACCGAGTAGTCCTATAGAGTAGAATATATACCAGGTTTTAGGTCCCGATGAAAATATTCATTTTTATGCATATGTACAAGACCTTGCAAAAGCTGAGTCATCAGATCCCTAATCTCTTCCTCCGAGAACGGTCTTTGGCGTTCTCTCATTATGTGATACAAATTATGTTCCTAAATGTAAGATAATACTCATTAATGAACTTATAACCAGTTTATAAACAGGACGGTGAGACTGTAATAATATAACGTACACAATGTGGAATAACGAGAATCAGTTAATGCCAAACAAAAAGAGAAAAAAACACATATATTATTATATAATATATATATATATATATACCATGTATTCAAATATGAAGAACAATTCATTGTTCTCTCTTACAAGCTCCTTCAGCTTTATGATGTTAGGATGATTCAATTTCCGGAGGGACTGTATTACGATGAGAGTAACGGGTTAAGTAAACTTTTGACAACTGTATTTTCATATAAGTTGAGAGAAAAAAATGTAATATGTAAAAGTCATATAACGCAGACTAACAAATAGAAACGTTTAATACCTTAACTTCCCGCAAGTTCACACACTCTTCCCAAACGTAATACTTTCTCTTCATTTTCTTAACCGCAACCTGTCATAATTATAGAAGTTGATAAATACAACTAGTGTAAACGTTTTGAACATACTTATAAGTGTTTTTATTGTCAACTTACAGTTTTCTGTCTAATTGCCATAAAAGAGAAAATATTTAAAAAAACAAAGGAAATATTCGAGCTACTAGCGAAAGCGAGTCGAAACCACGTAATTCGAAAAAAAAAAAAAAGAAGTAACATATTTGAATTTAAGTTGATAAATTAATGAGCTACTATTTTCAGTGACAAACAAATATTTTCTTAATAACTGATTTACAACAAGTTAGACTATAACAAAAAACGGTTTAGTGACTGTTCAAACTGAAAAACTAACAATTTCAGACGTCTCCAAGTTGATGGCTTTATATACAGTTCCGCAGGTTCCATCTCCAATTTCTTCTATACTTCTATATCTGAAAATAATAATCATTTATAAAAAAAAAAAAACCATAAGATTTTAATCATAAACACAAAATTAGTACAAACATTTTAATGAAAGTTAAAATAATTGTAGCATACCTTTCCATTATTAACACTGTAGCAAGTAAGTTATTAAGCAATTAGTTAATGAAATTCCAAGGTCCAATAAGAGGCTTCTATACAGCTTAAACAGCGCCTTTCTTCGTTTATTTGTAAACTACCATTAGCAGTTAAACACGATAAACTACGCAAAGTATCGTGAAAACTCGATTTTTCGCTGTAAGGATGATTAAGCATCAAACTGAATGCAATCAACATGCTTTAAATGCAGCTGCAACCACCTGCTTTCATCTAAAATCACCGTTTTAATCCACTAAATTTACGTACGTAATACTACCCTTATTTCGCTACAGTTATTTAATTCAACGTGGTTGTGAAGACTAATTCGTATCAATCAATTCAAACTTCCATTTTCTGCCTACTTTTTCTGCCATCTGAAATCACAAAAAAATAAAAAAATAATAAAAATAAAAAAAAATAAAATATGTCAACTGGAAGTAAATATTCTAATATGAAAATATTGATCAAGTTAATCATAGAAAAATGTTTAAAGAATATATTCAGATAGTGAATCACAGTATATCACTTTGAAATAGGTTAACAAACATCTGCTCACCCTTAAAACAATAAATTAAACCATTATGTTTCAAATAATTATGTATAAATAAATACACACATATACATATGTACACACATATATTTTATCAGTATATATATAGTACTTATTATTATTTTTTTAAGGCATCAGTATATATAGTATTTATAGTATTGAGACGAGTTATAGCATAAACCTATAATTTAATCATGTAAAGATTTAATCTAGTATCAACAATCTCATTCCTAAATCAAATATTCAATTAATTGGTAAATAAAAAATTAAATAAAAAAGATAAAATCAACAAGGAAAAAAAAAAAAAAAAAAACTATATACGGAGTAATTTCAAACATTATAAATACAGTAGCTTAAAAAAATTCTTGGAGAAAAAATTATAAATTACTGCAATTAAATTAAATATCAGTATCAATAAAAAAGATAAAATCAACAAGAAAAAAAGGCTGATTTCAAACTCTAAACCGGAAGAAACTAAAATAATATGAACAAAAAAATTATTGTAAAAAAAAAGTACTTAATCACTTATTAATAAAGTACTTAATCACTTATTAAAAGACCTGAATCAAAATTTATGGCCAAATGCGAATTATATTAAAAAGGTAAAACTCACCATTAACGATAAGATAGAGATCTCGAAAGATAAAATTGAGAATTGAAACCCGCAATGCAAGAATCAAAATTGAATCTTTAAAATTAAAAGAGAGAAATTGAAGAGTGAATTAATGTAAATAATAATAAAAGAATTATGGTGTTGGTATAAAAACAGCCAAATTTGCAGAAGAAACGAAGGAGATGAACCCAAAAATTATTATTATTAATTTCAATAAATTCAATCTTATTATTTGCAGAAGTATTTACATTCTGGCTACTTATACTTTAGATGTATTAGCAAGTTTTTCCATTATGTTTAGTAATTTATAAAACAAGCCTAATTTTGGCTCATCAAAAGTTAGGTACATCTATGCATTTACAACTTATTCATTTTGTATCTTAATCTTAATACATTACATTTATATATTATATATAAAATGTTTAATAAGGTACTTTAAGTAATTAATTGATTTTGTAAGTTTATAATTTATTTTATAAGTTTTACCATTATTATTTTATATTAATATTTATTTACTTTTTGCTATTACAAGAAATATAGTAAAAGGCAATTCTAACTTAAACTTGTATATTTAACAATTTTAGTATGTATTTTTTATTATTTTATTTTGAAATTTATTTATATGCTAGTAAATTATTAGGACTACATATATTTTGAAAGTAAGTTTAGAATTTAATTTAAGTTAAAAATCATTTAAGAGATATAAATTATGTGACTTAATTTCAATAACTGGTTTATATCAAAAGTAGAGTTAATTTTTAATAGTAATTTAGTTAGCAACTTAGTAATAATTAATAATATATTATAGGAATGATTGAAAATGTAAAATAAATTTATGATATAGCATGAGAGATAATAAATGATAAAAACCATCCCAAGATAGTAATGTGGTTGAACTCGTGAGTTCCTTGCAAAAGGTCTCAAGTTCAAATTCTGTCTAAGTCAGAGAATAATTTTGCTGGGTTACGTACATCAGAATATGAGAAATAAATGATAAAAGAATTAAGATTGAAAATAAATCAAAATCTATGTTATCATATGTTTTAATATTAAGAGTGGTGATTTGTTTGTTATTGCTTGAAAAATTCACTAAAAATATACACTAGTTAGCGTACACAAGTTAAGTACAATTTAATTAATTTAATAAAAAGTTGTGAAATATCACTATGGATGATTTAAGTTTTAAGATGTCATTCTAGTTTTCTTCCAGATTGTTTGTATAGTGTCTTTATTAAGGATGACAATGGATACCCGATTCAGTGAATATTCACCCGATTCACCCGATTATTCGTTGATATGGACGATCTAAATGGATATGATATAGATATGGATGAACCGAAATGAATATGGATATGGATGAAAAGTTTTATTCAAGGATGAACTCGCTTTCACCCGAAATAACTAAATATATAAATTTATCACTCGGATTGATATCATTTATGTAGTGATATTTCATAAATAATATTATCTTTCTTTATATTATATTTTCTCTAATAATATAAATTTTTTCTTATATTTTGTTTCGTTTAAATCATTACATGTATTAGTACTTTTGTGATTTAAATGTGATTTTATGTAACTAAAAAGTAAGCAACTTATAGTTAATCGATATATTTACACGTTTAATAGGCTATTTATTGACTATTTGTTATATAGATTAGTAAAAATGTGACGTTCGATCGTATAAACTATTAAGAAATATTACCTTTGATCGTATAGAGTGAATCACCGCTTATAATTGTTAAAAATAAAATTAGTTTAAGTGGATATGGATGATTATCTATTAACCCACTTCACTCGACGGATATGAATATGGATGGATGAAATTTTTATAAATGGATATGAATATGAACTAAAAAAATAATGGATATGGATATGGAGACGGCCTCACCCGATCCATGTAATAATTTTCTTATACATTAATAAAATTCCTTGATTGCTTTAAAAAAAAAAAATCACTATGGATGATTTTCTATGTGTCTTTAAGAACTACAATTCAATATGTTAATTTTGTATGTATATTTACTTCTATAATTAACCCGAACTTAATAACCTAAGGTTTATTTGGCCATTGAACTTGCATATCTCGAATTTGAATAACTCAATTCTTTTTTAAAGACAGAACTAAAATCTAACTCTTAATAACAATTTCTTTTTCTTTTTCTTTTTTTTTTTTTTTTTTGATGTCTGAATTCAAAAAAAAAAAAAGGTCTTAAATAAACACCACTTTCAAATTTTTAATACTTCGTAATAGTTTTAAAATAACAAATTCCATATTAACGCAAAAGAGTTGGCTAAAAGTCATTTGTCCATTAACATAGTCATGCTTATCCTTTGCAACATGGGATTGTGATCTCAATTAACAAAAGCTACTTTGTGGATTTTTTTTTTTTTTTTTTTTTTTGAAATTCAAGAAGGATATATTAAAAACCAAACAGAATACAACAAGAGTTGTATCCAAATAATGATCATTAAACTGTAATTTTATAGAACATGAAGGTAATACTTCATGAAGGTAATACTTCACACTCCACCGTAACTTAAAGGGCTATTTGGTACTACACTAAAAATGTGAACCGATATCCTATATTAAATTGCTAATTAAATGTTTTTAATGTCCTTAGGACTTTAGGAGTATTAAATTAGATTAATTAAATTTTTGTTAATTAAATTAAAATATGAATTTAATTAAAAAATATAAATACCACTCCAACTATTTGATTGGTTGTGGGAAAAAGTATACAACACACTTTCAAGGCTATTACCAAAGCACCCTTGGTTTAATAGGACTATTACAAAATTGAGGGATTCAAGAATAGAGCAAGCAAACGCGTTGCGGCTAAATTTCATCATACGTATGTATGCTGTTCATTATGCATTTTGGTAACTTTACAAATATCGATTTTTTTTATTTTAAATCAACCTTTTTAATCGTCATTAATAGCATAAAGTTTAGCCATTTAGCCTAATTGTTAGCATGTATAAATATTGTATAAAACAATTAATTATTACAATTAAGATGATATCTATTCTTCTCTAATATTTGTCTAAAACTATGATGTCATAAAGAAGGTATTACATAGCTTAAAAAAATCAAAACAAAAAAAGAAAAAAGGAGAGGGGCTTTGATGATGTCATTAAGGGGGATTAATTTTTAATTAAATTAATTAAACAAATACAGAAAAAAATCTAAAAAAAATCTAAAAAAAATTATTAAAAGAGAAAAAATTGCACGCATGCTTCCTTCTTCCAAGACAAAATCAGTGGGCACCATTGCCCTAAATTTATACTCGCACGCCATCTCCATCTCTTCTATCAAGAATTTAAATTTTGATTACATCTAAGTTCGTTCATTTGACACAAACCCTAATTTAGGGTTCATTCCAAATCATAAAACCCGAGATCAGATCCATCTACAGCCACCATCACCGCCATCATCTACAGCCGCCATCATCTACAGCCGCCTCCACCACCGTTGCTGCCAATTAACAAGGGATTTTTTATCAATCGATCCAAAAACCCCAAATTACAGGTTAGTATTTCTTATTTTTTTGAATAAATCTTCCATGAAAGCAGTTCTTCTGATTGTTATTCATCAATCGTTCATTTCATATTGCAGCGGCCGCCATGAGGTTAACCAACACAATTGGTTGGTCCGTCTCAAAAAGTAGAGTAGAAGTTATCTCTATTTTCATTAATAGGGTTAGGTTTAACCCTGATGTTTAACTCGTCTTTTGTATTAACTTTTACATGTTTTGTAGCACTTGAACATATAAGGAAGGGACATTGCTGGAGCGTAAGGCAAAGGGACGTGCTGTTGGAGATAAGGATAGGGGTAACAAGTTTACGGAGGAAGATGTTATGCAGAATATTGATTGATTGATAGGTTTACATTCTATCTCTATTCCGTTTTTATAATTTGGTTAGTTTGATCTGTTTATCAGTTATCGTTACGGATCTTTAGCTCAATATTCTTTTTTTAATCATTAGAATTTGAGTATCAAACTCTTTGGTTTCTGAGATTGCAGCATTGCTATTGATAATGCTTCTTTTGTTGAATTTATGTTATTAGGTTATTCTGTTATGATTTTAATTTATTTGGTGTTTATGTTGGTTTGGTTTTAATGGTTTGTTATTAGTACAATTTAGCAATTTAGCAATTAGGCTTCATAGTTAGTGTTAAGGAAAAATTGAAATTTGTATAGAAATCTGAAGAAGGTGAAACATGTTAAGTTTCATCTGTTAACAGCTGACCAAAAAATAAGATTGCTAACAATTCATGATCATCTCTATGGTCGAAATTCTAACGACCCGTCCTAATCCATCTGGACGAATATATTATATTTGGTTACATCGCGAGGTACTTGACCTCTATATGATACATTTTACAAACATTTGCATTCGTTTTGAAAAGACAAACTTTCTTTACATCGAAAGTTGACGGCATGCATTCCATTTCATAATATATCCCACTATAATTGACTTAATAATAATCTTGATGAACTCGACGACTCGAATGCAACGTCTTTTGAAATATGTCGTGAATGACTCTAAGTAATATCTCTAAAATGAGCAAATGCACAGCGGAAGATTTCTTTCATACCTGAGAATAAACATGCTTTCAAGTGTCAATCAAAAGGTTGGTGAGTTCATTAGTTTAACATAAATAATCATTTCCATCATTTTAATAGACCACGAGATTTTCATTTTCAGTTCTCATAAATATACGTCTCATGCATAGAGACAAAAATATCATTCATATGGATTGAACACCTGGTAACCGACCTTAACAAGATGCATATAGAATATCCCCATCATTCCGGGACTCCCTTCGGACATTATAAATTCGAAGTACTAAAGCATCCGGTACTTTGGATGGGGCTTGTTGGGCCCAATAGATCCATCTTTAGGATTCGCGTCAATTAGGGTGTCTGTTCCCTAATTCTTAGATTACCAGACTAAAAAGGGGCATATTCGATTTGATAATTCAACCATAGAATGTAGTTTCGATTACTTGTGCCTATTTCGTAAAACAGTTATAAAAACAGCGCATGTATTCTCAGTCCCAAAAATATATATTGCAAAAGCATTTAAAAGGGGAATAATGAAACTCACAATACTGTATTTTGTAGTAAAAATACATATGACGATATTGAACAATGCAGGGTTGGCCTTGGATTCACGAACCTATATCATTTATATATATTAACACATATAATTGTAATCGAACAAATTCATATATTATATCTTAAATTATATATATTATATATTTAATTTGTACACATTTAAAATAGTTAATATTTATATAGATTAATGTTATATTTAAAATCAATAATTTGTTATATGTAAATATTTATATAAATAAACTTTATATATTATGGTAGTTGGAATATATATACACTTATATAGAAAATACTTATTTGTTATAATAATATTGTTAATGTAAAAGTAGTAATCATAACAATAATAATAATAATAACAATAACAACAACAATAATAATAATAATAATAATAATAATAATAATAATAATAATAATAATAATAATAATAATAATAATAATAATAATAATAATATTTATAAAAATAATGATTTTACTAATAATAATATTACTAACATTTATTTTAATTACTATAATGATATTAATGATAAGAATTTCAATAATGATAAGTAAATAAATAAATAACTACCTCAAAGAAGTAGTCCTTAAAAAAATACTCAAGTCCGGGTTTGAACCCGCGACGTCCCGCTAACCCGATAACATTCCTAACCATCACTCCACCCATTCATTTCTGAGTAAACCCAGATTAATATTTATGTAACCCCTTACTATCTGCTTATTTTCTCCTTCTTCTACTTAATCAAATCTATTTAATTCTCTTTATCATTATCATCTATCACCACACGGCTTCATCATAATTATCAGTATATATATATCATCATTTTTATCGGCTACTAACATTTCATGATCCATTTTCATCACCTCATTTTGTCATCGCGTTCATCAACTTCTTAACATCACCATTATCATCGTGACATAGCATCATGACCATCATTTATATTATCATCACCTCATGAAATCATCATCAAACGCATACCCGAATCATCATCATACGATCATAATTTCATCATCATGATCATTAACATCCTAATCTAATCAATTATCATCGCTAAATTTTTCATCATCCTACACTAATCTCATCATAACCATCAGGTTAATCGTTTCCATTTAACATCGTCCTCATCATCGAAATGCATCATATCATATCATTATTAGACTAACATCGATGTTTATCATTTGTTTCTATCCTACCTTGCCATCGTTCTAGGTACCACAAAAGAGATTATAGTTTTTGAATATCAAATCACTTGAGACTCATTCTCAAGCAAAGCCCAACGGAAACAGCAGTCCAACAACGACTTGGCCCAACAGCAAAACTACAAACCCAACTAAAAAAATATATATGTGCGATAGCCCAACTTCAAAACAATTTTTACGACCCTTTCGTCTAGTGCACAGAAAAAAAATGTCACGGCCCTATTAACATAGCTTAAGGATTCGGTGTAGTTGGTTTATAATACAACGAAATGACCCCACTCTTAATCCTGTTTCCCACCTAATTATATGTCTACTTTAACATTATTTTACAATTTTATGATGATTAAAAAATGGGCATGCGGAGTGCTAATTGTCGGCCAGCATCAAAAAAAGAAAAGGAGTTCACATGTCTTTATCTTTATTGCTTTAGCATCTATCAAGTGGGTTATTTGTTTAGTAATTTATTGGCCACTAGAAAAGAAAGAATGATTGTGCAGTTAAACATCGAATGAGTTAGAAATGGAGAAGGTGTGACGAGGGTTTAGGTGGTCTTCAAATGGTAGTAGCAAAACCGAATGGTTTGTATTGTGAGGTGGTTGTTTACGGTATTGTGAGGTGGTTGTAATGAGTTTGTTGATGGTGTCAAGATGGCGGTTTGATTAAAATGGGAACATAAATCACTTAAACAAAGGGTTACTTGGTGGTTCGATGGTGGTGATGAATTCACTAAGAAGAACATGAGAGAAAGAAAAAAGATGAGAGAGATATGTGAGAGAGAGTGAATTGGTGATGATCTGTGGTGGTTGTGATGTTAGTTTATGATGGAGAATTAATAAAAGAAACTGCACAGCAGCAGTTATTCGTGGGTTTGGTTTCAACATGAAACAGAAATAACCTGTAGCAGCTGTAGCAGTAATAGTTCGATGATGCACACAAGAAATAGCAGCTGTAATTGCGTCGATTGAAGTATAAACAGGAGATGATCGAGTGTTGTTGTAATGATGGTTGAACCAGGGATGATGGTGATGGTTGGTGTTGTACATTCGACCAACGAAAAACCTAAGTGGTTTTCGGTTGTGTTGCAACCAAACAGAAAAACATCTATGGTGGTGGTTTGGTTAATGTTGTAGGTGTGTTTGAAGTTGTCATGGTTATGACTATGATATTTGGGTCGAGTAAACACATGAGACAAGTATGTACCGATTCTAATGTTGTATGTAAGAGTGGTTATAAGGTGATACTTGACAACAAGAAAGAATCAGAGAAATCGAATACAAGGGTGATGTATAAAGGTGATTCAAGGTGGAGTATGATGTTGTAGTGGTGGTTGTACGGCGGTTAGAAAGGGTGTCGAGTTATGGCAATGAAAGGTGAATTTCCGGTAGTGATTGAGAGTGTTATTTGAGTTGTGATGGTGGGTGATATATTACTCAGTGTTATGTAAATGTATATATGTAATATGTATTTATATAATACGTGGATGAATTATTATCCAATCAAACATAAATCAGAAACAGTGAACTTGATTGATATTTAATCATTCACGGGTTAATTAATTATCACTCTGCCGACAGTTTATCACAGATGACAATATCGTGTCCATTGCTAAACAGTTAACGTTATAAAAGTGTTCCTAAAAATCCCAAACTTTTAGATTAAATATAATTAATTATTTCACTCATTAACTGTTTGAAACCAGATCAAAAAGGTTCGATAATTATTTATTTTCTGTTCCAATTTATATGTACGGAGTACTAATATTTAAACTTAAAAATGTAAAAACTATTTTTAACAAATCTAAAATCTTCGTAATCAATTTACAGTTCAACTTTTATCTTAATCATTCATGAACATGTAATATATCTATATTAAAACTAACGAAACGTCAACCGAGTGTCACTGACGTTTACTAATTAGGCTCGAAATCAATTATGTTTAATATATTCTCTTTCTATATGCAAACAGTTTTAAATAGTAAGTCTTAACTACTAAAATAAATATATTGTATATTTTTAATATAATTATATATATTTACAAGAAATATTTATATACATTTTTTTATATATATATAACTATACATTTATAATAATAGCTTTCATTACATCGCATATTATTTTACATATTTATTTCCAACAATTAAATCATATATTATTTCAAATAATATTTCAAATTATTATTATATATATATATATTTAAATATACATGTATCTATTTACAATTAGTTGTTCGTGAATCGTCGAGAACAGTCGAAGGTTAACTGAATATATGGAACAGTTAAAAAAATTTGAGACTCATATTAACAGACTTTGCTTATCTTGTCAAAGATATTAAATCGTATCGAGAGTTTGATTTAAAATTAGTCGAAATTTTACGGGTCGTCACAGTACCTACCCGTTAAAGAAATTTTGTCCCGAAATTTGATCGAGGTCGTCATGGCTAACATTAAAAATGTTTTCATGACAAATATGAATTGATAAAATAGAATTTCATCACCGTTGCGTAATATAGATAAGATAATTCTATCATACAAAGAGTACGAATGAAGCTATCATAAAAGAGTGAAATGAGAAATAAAGATTTGTCTTGACTTTTGAAGTAGTCACGGTTGATTTCTGAAATTCAAGGAATTTAAGGAAATCTTCTAATCAGAAAGAAAATGTAATAGAACAATTTATTAGCAACTGTTGGAATTATGGAAAGGATAGAAATATCAAGAGAATATTTTCTTGATATGTTTAGAGGTTAAATAGAATGAAAGAGTTATGTAACATGGCACATGATGATGGTATAGTCTGTGAATCATCACGTTCCATTAGAAATTCAGCATGACTTACTGTAATATAACCACGTTGGCCCGGCGTCATTATATTATACTAACTCATGCTTCAATTCCCTACACTTCTCCAGGAATCATTCAAACTCGAAGGTTATAGAATTTTTAGAAAACTAAAACAGTTTCATTTATGATGTAACACAGATAGTACGAGGAGATAGATAATTTCGGAAAAATATTTATGAAGTTATCTTCAGAAATATCGAGAATATTTATAATGAAAGATACGATGATATCTTAGAATTTAAAATATTTAGGATCAGAAGATGATGAAGAAATTTGTCCGCAATGATTTAGAATAAATAGGAGTATGATATTCGTTTAAAGGTTTCAGCAGATACTGAATCATATGAATTCTGTAAGTACATATTTTGTGATTTATTCAGAGCCTCCTTCATAGTCTGCTCCATCCGTTTTTCAATACCAAAACTTTTGAGCTTTTTCAGTATATCGCTCTTTATTATCAAACTTTTGACTGTTTAAACAGTCTTCAGTTTTCGCTGCTTCATCAGCTTTTTCAGAACTCAGAGTTCTGATTCGTAAGCTAGAGGTCTTTTCAGGAATTCAGATATTCCGAATTGAAATTCATCGGTCCAGAAGATATACGTTATATCTAGATATATAACTGTTGACGTAGGAACACTGCAAAATTGGAGAATTAATGATTAATGCTTCTTGGTATTTGGTATGGCAACTATCGTTACAAGATGTCGATGAGTACATGATATGATTTCAATAAATAAATATAGCAATTTTTCGAAGAGATTTAAGTCAAGGAGCAATAAGGTTGCTGGTACTTCTGTTGGTAATATTGTAGAATATAAAAGGTTTCCCGGTAACAATAACAATGGCAAACGTATATATCAAAGTTATAATAAGGTTGATTCGAACGAAAAGTCGAAGTTGACTTGCTGGAGCTGTGACAAAACTGACTATTGTGAAAAAGAATTGCAATGTTATTTTCTGTAATAACAATGCCAAATGAGCTAGCACAGATACGTGTTAAACCTTTTCTCAGGTTCCAAGAGTTTTTCAGGTGCATAACTATATGTATCAACCTTTTCTTCCGTAGATGAAGTATGGTTGGTTCATCCTATCGATTGAGGTGTTTTCAAGAATCATGAAAGATTTGAACGCAGATTGTAATCGACAAGATACAAACGAGGTTTAAAATGAAATCAAGTGGCAAACTTGAAGAATTGTTTTAGTTTCATATGTTATAATCAATATTTTAATTCATTTTAATTGTCCAATGTTGGTAGTCCTCAATTGATAGTCCACAGTTAACAATTCAATTATTCATATACAGTTTAATATGTAATATTCGAATTAATACGTATCGTGACCCGTGTACATGTCTCAGACTCGATCACAACTCAAAGTATATATATATTATTGTAGAATCAACCTCAACCCTGTATAGCTAACTCCAGCATTACTGCATATAGAGTGTATATGGTTATTCCAAATAATATATATAGATGAGTCGATATGATATGTCAAAACCTTGTATACGTGTCCCGATATTTAAAGTGCATAAAATAAATAACAGAAATTAAATGACGATAAATAAAATTGCGAGAATATAAATTGCGATAAATAAAATGTAATCAGTTAGCTAGGAACAGTTAGCTAGGAACAGTTAACGTGGATTCTTAATAGAATTTTTCATAGTTAATTTGTTTGTTTCTAACAAATTTCATTTTGTCCAATGTTTTCTTCATTATGCCACTTGTTGGATTCTGGTAAATCAAAATCCAAATATGAAAATGGATGAAAATGGTTATTCTGTGGTGAACGGATATGTATATATGTGGATGTAAGTATGATAGTAAATGACTGTTGAATCAGATTCGAAGAATGTACAGTGTAACTTATAAATGTGAAATCTAAATATTCCTCGGGTATTACCTACCCGTTAAAATATTTTCATCATTAACAGTTTGTACGAAAGAATTTTCAATTACAATCTTTATGAAAATATACTTACATATATATTTTCCTCAGATGTAATCATGGATTTAATGAGTAAATATAGTATTAAACTCATATGATTTACCGCTAGAACTAGAGTACATAATCTCTAAAACATTAGAGACTACATAATCGCCATGAAGAACGAAGATAATTGATGTAGAACGATACGTAGAACGATGATTATACTCGAGGTACAGAATGAGATGTTGAGGCATGGATTGATGATGGTACTGGTGCTGTTACTGATGGTACTGTTGGTGTCGGTGATGTTGCTGAAGCTGGTAAGTTTTGCACCATATTCTCCAAATTTATTACTCTGGCGCGAAGTTCGTTGACTTCTTCTATTATTCCGGGATGATTGTCGGTCGGAACGAGCGAATGAATAAGGTTTAGAATCTGAGTTATGATATAGTCGTGGCGAGATACTCTGGAAATGAAAGAGAAAATGGTATTACGGACAGGTTCGCCGGTAAGTGCTTCAGGTTCATCGCCAAGAGGTGAATTCGGTTGGTGGAAAGGATCGCCTTCTTCTCGTCTCCATTGATTAAGTCGACTACTAACCCATCAGATGAATTGATGATGGCTGATTGGTTGATTCATTCCGGTGACGCTGCTTTCGGAGCTTAGGTGAACATCCCTGTCGGAATAGCTGTCAGAATAACTATCGAAATAGCTATCGGAATCTGAGGGACTCGAACTGGTTGAGGGATTCATCTCGTACGATCAGATGAATGATTTTCGATAAGAAATAGATTATAGGATGTAGATTAGTACCCTGCAATACATAATTTACATATGCATATATAATACTAAAATTCCATAAGTTACGGAGGAATCTACGGAAGCTATCAAGAAAAGTCTACAATAACAGATACGCTAAGATATGAATTTTTGTCTATACACTATTCATGCAATCAATGCAGTAAGATGTGTCAAGACTAAGAATGATAAGCAGATAATTTCTGACAAGAAATGATAAGCAAAACTTTTGACATGCAGGCATGGTCGAAGTCCAGACTCACTAATGCATCTAAACAACTATCAGTTAGACACACTAATGCAAGACCTGGTTCGCTAAGACCACCGCTCTAATACCAACTCTAACATAGTTGGGGACAACCACCGTCCCAACCAGTGCCTTCCCAGCTAACCGCCTGGTGACCACTGTGTGTACCTCAGATACCGATTTTAGGGCCTGCCTCTCGGCTACTGCCAACCCTCGTAAGGGATCGCAAGTAGTAAGAGCCAATGCTTCGTCACAGGTAACACTGTAAGAACCTCCTTTACGACTAACCTGCCACACATGGACGGCGTTATACCAGCTCTGATGCCAACTCTAACGACCCATCCTAATCCATCTGGACCCATTCATTTCTGAGTAAACCCAGATTAATATTTATGTAACCCCTTACTATCTGTTTATTTCCTCCTTCTTCTACTTAATCAAATCTATTTAATTCTCTTTATCATTATCATCTATCACCACACGGCTTCATCATAATTATCAGTATATATATATCATCATTTTTATCGGCTACTAACATTTCATGATCCATTTTCATCACCTCATTTTGTCATCGCGTTCATCAACTTCTTAACATCACCATTATCATCGTGACATATCATCATGACCATCATTTATATTATCATCACCTCATGAAATCATCATCAAACGCATACCCGAATCATCATCATACGATCATAATTTCATCATCATGATCATTAACATCCTAATCTAATCAATTATCATCGCTAAATTTGTCATCATCCTACACTAATCTCATCATAACCATCAGGTTAATCGTTTCCATTTAACATCGTCCTCATCATCGAAATGCATCATATCATATCATTATTAGACTAACATCGATGTTTATCATTTGTTTCTATCCTACCTTTCCATCGTTCTAGGTACCACAAAAGAGATTATAGTTTTTGAATATCAAATAACTTGAGACTCATTCTCAAGCAAAGCCCAACGGAAACAGCAGTCCAACAACGACTTGGCCCAACAACAAAACTACAAACCCAACTAAAAAAATATATATGTGCGATAGCCCAACTTCAAAACAATTTTTACGACCCTTTCGTCTAGTGCACAGAAAAAAAAATGTCACGGCCCTATTAATATAGCTTAAGGATTCGATGTAGTTGGTTTATAATACAACGAAATGACCCCACTCTTAATCCTGTTTCCCACCTAATTATATGTCCACTTTAACATTATTTTACAATTTTATTTTGATTAAAGAATGGGCATGCGGAGTGCTAATTGTCGGCCAGCATCAAAAAAAGAAAAGGAGTTCACATGTGTTTATCTTTATAGCTTTAGCATCTATCAAGTAGGTTATTTGTTTAGTAATTTATTGGCCACCAGAAAAGAAAGAATGATTGTGCAGTTAAACATCGAATGAGTTAGAAATGGAGAAGGTGTGACGAGGGTTTAGGTGGTCTTCAAATGGTAGTAGCAAAACCGGATGGTTTGTATTGTGAGGTGGTTGTAATGAGTTTGTTGATGGTGTCAAGATGGCGGTTTGATTCAAATGGGAACATAAATCACTTAAACAAAGGGTTACTTGGTGGTTCGATGGTGGTGATGAATTCACTAAGAAGAACATGAGAGAAAGAAAAAAAGATGAGAGAGATATGTGAGAGAGAGTGAATTGGTGATGATCTGTGGTGGTTGTGATGTTAGTTTATGATGGAGAATTAATAAAAGAAACTGCACAGCAGCAGTTATTCGTGGGTTTGGTTTCAACATGAAACAGAAATAACCTGTAGCAGCTGTAGCAGTAATAGTTCGATGATGCACACAAGAAATAGCAGCTGTAATTGAGTCGATCGAAGTAGAAACAGGAGATGATCGAGTGTTGTTGTAATGATGGTTGAACCAGGGATGATGGTGATGGTTGGTGTTGTACATTCGACCAACGAAAAATCTAAGTGGTTTTCGGTTGTGTTGCAGCCAAACAGAAAAACATCTATGGTGGTGGTTTGGTTAATGTTGTAGGTGTGTTTGAAATTGTCATGGTTATGACTATGATTTTTGGGTCAAGTAAAAACATGAGACAAGTATGTACCGATTCTAATGTTGTATGTAAGAGTGGTTATAAGGTGATACTTGACAACAAGAAAGAATCAGAGAACACGAATACAAGGGTGATGTATAAAGGTGATTCAAGGTGGAGTATGATGTTGTAGTGGTGGTTGTACGGCGGTTAGAAAGGGTGTCGAGTTATGGCAATGAAAGGTGAATTTTCGGTAGTGATTGATAGTGTTATTTGAGTTGTGATGGTGGGTGATATATTACTCAGTGTTATATAAATGTATATATGTAATATGTATTTATATAATACGTGGATGAATTATTATCCAATCAAACATAAATCAGAAACAGTGAACTTGATTGATATTTAATCATTCACGGGTTAATTAATTATCACTCTGCCGACATTTTATCACAGATGACAATATCGTGTCCATTGCTAAACAGTTAACGTTATAAAAGTGTTCCTAAAAATCCCAAACTTTTAGATTAAATATAATTAATTATTTCACTCATTAACTGTTTGAAACCAGATCAAAAAGGTTCGATAATTATTTATTTTCTGTTCCAATTTATATGTACGGAGTACTAATATTTAAACTTAAAAATGTAAAAAATATTTTTAACAAATCTAAAATCTTCGTAATCAATTTACAGTCCAACTTTTATCTTAATCATTCAGGAACATGTAATATATCTATATTAAAACTAACGAAACGTCAACCGAGTGTCACTGACGTTTACTAATTAGGCTCGAAATCAATTATGTTTAATATATTCTCTTTCTATATGCAAACAGTTTTAAATAGTAAGTTTTAACTACTAAAATAAATATATTGTATATTTTTAATATAATTATATATATTTACAAGAAATATTTATATACATATTTTTATATATATATAACTATACATTTATAATAATAGCTTTCATTACATCGCATATTATTTTACATATTTATTTCCAACAATTAAATCATATATTATTTCAAATAATATTTCAAATTATTATTATATATATATATATATTTAAATATACATGTATCTATTTACAATTAGTTGTTCGTGAATCGTCGAGAACAGTCGAAGGTCAACTGAATATATGGAACAGTTAAAAAAATTTGAGACTCAGATTAACAGACTTTGCTTATCTTGTCAAAGATATTAAATCGTATCGAGAGTTTGATTTAAAATTAGTCTAAATTTTCTGGGTCATCACAGAAATGAATAGAACATTTGGGTCATATTTGATTTTGGGTGAAATCCGTAGCATTTCTCTATAAATTGCAAACCAACATTGTCTGATACATACATGTTTTGGTTAATGAAACAACCCCACTTGATTTATTTAGTTTGATGTCTTCGATTTTGCAGATTTTAAGATGCATAATATTGAAAGTTGCTTTTGAAGTTAGACACACTTGCAGCCTTTCAAGTTTTTTGAAAGTAAAGATTGTCACATTGGTATTGTTATTAGCACAATGATATCATTACATTAATATTGTATCATTATCACTTTCAATAGTACTACTCTTATATATTTCTCGATCGTGTTTACATTGCAGAAACTTTTTAAAATCAGATCGTGTTTACATTGCAACTTGGGTGTAATGGGTCGGTTTTGCACTTGAATCAAATGATGATTGCTACAAAGCTTTATTTTTCAAATATATGTGTAAGCTGTTGAAATGGGCATGAACTCGGTGAGGGCTTTGGTTATAATTGTTGCCAATATAGCAACTGATGTAAGCTACTTTTTCATTTTTCTCCAATAAATTAATTTTAGCTGGTGGCAATATGGGCGGGTATTATAACAGTGGACACAAATCATTGGACACAAAATCATGAAAATGAAAATGCCTGAATAGTGGTTTTATAAATTGAGGTTCGTTATAAGTTTGATTTGAATAGTAGTTTTATAATGGTTATATTTGTGTTTCTTATAAAGATCGCTCATAGCAGGCAACTCTTTAAGTTCAATTCATAATTCATAAAGATCCCTCAAAACTGAATTATCAATACATACGAAGCAGTGTCTGGTAAATTGTTTACCATTATTATGGTATAAATTATTAGTTGTTGTCTATCGATGTAGTTCTATATTATTCTAAATTTGTTATGTGTGTTTTAATGCTTTGATTCACAGTTGTAGGTAGAACATCGACTCAGTCTATGGAATATGATAAGTTACAAATTTTGTAACCATGCTAAGGTATGTCTATGTTTAGTATGTTAACTTTTGATTTTTTCAATTATTTTTCATGTGTTTATTTTGGTTTATGATGGTTCATAATAGTGAAACTGGTAGATATTAAGATGGATGATAATGCTTGATGAATATATGTCTATTAGAGGTAATTAATTAGTGTTGGGTTGTTTAAGTTTGCAGATTAGGAGCTTTTAATTACATGACAGTGGACATAAATGGTGTTAGATTCATAATTATGCGTTATACCAAGAAGGTATTATTTGGTATCTAATAATTGATCTTTTAATTTTAAACTTGTTACAAGCCATTTGTCTAAGAAATGTAAAACATTAAGAAGGGTTGTTATAAGTTGTGCAGATTATGTACTTTGAAATTTGAATTGATGAAGTCACAAATTAAATTTATTTGCAATTGGTAATGTTATTGGTAAAGTATTGTTCATGATACACACAAGTCTCTCTAAAAACATTTGTTAAGGTACCTTTCATGTATCTCTATGTTCTACTTTTTTTGCACGTTCCTTTTTTTTAATTGTTCTTTTTTATGAGTTCAGCTGTTCGAGTGCACTATAATCTTGGGTATGATATTGGTTAGGTACAATTATTTTATGATATTAATCAGCACAACCAACGACCCCTCTTTAGGTTAAAGTGTAGAGGTTGAACACGGTTATGTGAACATGAGACTGAATTAAGGACTACCTCATCCAGCCATTGAAATTTGAGATGTATGCTTGGTTTAGATTTATCATTGTTATAAATAACGATTTTGAGATCAAGAATTTTTATTTCACCATAGTTTATATGGCTAGATGCTCTGCATAAGTGTTCAGGATTAAGAATTGCTTCTGTTTTAGCTAATTGTAATATGCAACTGTTTAGTCAAGCTTAGAGTAGAGAGTAATTTGTTAAGTTATAAATGATTTTAGTGTTCTGTTGTTGTTTATGATTATCAAATGCATCTACTCTTATTTTTTAATTGATTGATAGTAGTTTTGGTGTTGATTACATCTACTCTTATTCTTTAGGATTATGAAGGTTACTATTGTTATTGTTGGTGATGATAAGATGCAAAAGACTCCGTTTACCAGATTCTCTATAAATTTCAATTCCGTTTTGTGCTTATTACTTATTCTTTTAGACATGAAATAAAGTGTTCATACAGTTCTCTTTAAACTCACAATATGTCGGTTTAATGTGATTATTCAGTTATAGATTCATTTTTTAGTTCACTTTTACATTTACATTATGTATGCACATATATGATTGGATCAAAATGGAAACATAAAAGTTAATATATGAAGCTAGAAATGTGGTTTTAATGTGAATGGGTGTCGAATGAGTTAAACAAGAAGATTCAAAGGTGAATGGGTGTCAAAATGGCTTAAAGTGGTGGATAATAAAAAAAGTCTTTTTTTTTTTTTTTTTTTTTTTTTTTGTATATAATCTTTCTAATAAACCTGTGATTTCACCTTAATATTTTTGTACCAAAATAACAATCTATCACAATGATTTTTAACTAACCCATAAATTTACGGGTCACTTCACTAGTTTAGTTATATAGTATTATTGTTAGTCCCAAAAGAACACGATAAATGTGATCGATAATATATATTGAAGTTATATTCACATCTTCGTTGATCTCAATACGTAGTTCTTTCTAATACAAGTTAGGACTTAAATGGGGAATGATTACACCTTTTGTGTGTGTGATTTTACGGCTCTATACTCTCATGTTACTTGTGTGTGGCTAGAGCATCCTAAGGTTAAGTACCTTGTGCGTAAGGCTTTGTCAAAGCTCAAGTCCACTACAACACACATCTCATTATTGGACTCCTTAAAAATTAAGTTTTTATAATCCTATAATAAAAATACCAACTTTATGATCAGTTTATTACCGAGTATTTTATAGAGATTTTTCAAATTAACAAAAAAAATACAATGGTTTTAGTAGATGCATATATTCTATTCTATAGTTTCTATTAAAATCCTAAAATGACAATGTCATTATTAGGCTAATTTCTTTGTTTAAAAAAATCTAAAAATAAAAGAAAAAAAATCTAAGCATGGTGGGAGATGTCATTAATCTAAATAATTTTGAATTAAAATTAAATCTTATTAATTAATTATTATTATTATTAAATCTTATTAATAATTATTTTAATTATTAAAATTTTATAATTTTGAATTATTTTAATCAATTATTTTGAATTTAGTATTAGAATGTATAAAAGCTAGCCAGAAAGAAATTAATTTTAAATTTATATTTTAATTTACACTTTTAAAATAAAATGACAATCAATATTATCTCTTATGATTGGATGTGGATTGTTTAATATGTATTTTAGGTGTTTGATGAAATGTTCAGCTGACGAGTTTCGTAGTCGGACTTTCTGTTAGTTCCACGGGTCATTAAACTAAATGACTTTAGCATTTACGTTCACTTAATACCTAAAACATATCATTAAACTGTTTCGTTTAAACAAACCCGTGATTCCACGGATCATTTCAGTAGTATCTTATTTGTTTTCTAAGATATAAGAGCGTCATATGATTATTGTATAGATAGATATATTACGTAAAAACGTCATTAGTGATGAAACAGTAATGAAGACCGACTTAGGGAATCTTTTGCAAAAGATTTATTCTATTGTTTTAGCATATGAAAGTAGACTTTGCATTTACAATTTTTTAAAGACTAAAGACGCAATATAAATTCAATTTAAACGTGGTAAATAATTGCATAGTAGAATTTTTTGGTGGTAGGATATTTCAGTAGTAACATTGATGTTGGATTTTATACAGATTGAGAAGTCGACACACAATATAAGCGATGATCTATCATTTCATGTAAAATATGTCCATAGAATTTTGTTAAAACGTCATATTAAGATACACAATTTCATATTACCGAACACTCATTTAAACAAAAGCATCAGACAATTCTCTTGCTGGGTTTGCTAGAGATTCACACAAAATTTACACAAAGGTATCCACAAATGATGTGGACAAATAATTGAACCAATCAAATTGTTTTTTTATTTTTCATTCTTGCTTCTTCTTCTCTCCCATCATGTTATTGGTACATATTATTTGCTTGAAACGTTTTGTGTGAATCTATCATTTGTATCATGCGATTCTCAACCATGACACACTTCTTTAAATAAAGATATTACTACATTACTATTTTCTTATCATTTCTTTCATATCACTAATTTGAATGGTATATATTTTGAGTTAATGAAGACTAAATACACATCAAAAACTTAATTTTTATCAAAAAAAAAAAAAAAAAAAAATGTACAATTTAACTAGGGGGATGATTCTCACACACACTTTTTTGATCCTCACACACCAATTTAAAGAAATGGAGTATTATTAGAAGAGTAAAAGGTTAAAATATGTATGTGAGGATCAAAAAAAGGTGTGTTAGAATCATCCCCCATTTAACTACATCTTATAGTAGTCTTAAAATAAAACTGAAATTAGCTCAGAATAAGACAATTGATTCAAAGTTATCCTATTTTCCCCAAAGTTCTAAACAACGTAAATGTCGAAGAAGATCAGTCCGAAACAACCTAACGCTAATTGATCAATACCCACATAGTTGACACTTCTAATGTCGTTGAATCAATCGCTTTTGTTGAGATACTCGATTTGTCGAATCGATCAATGCTCACATAATGGAAGATCTCGCAATGACCAAGCATATAATCGATATTGAAGAACAAATGAATTAGGGATAATGAAAACCATGAATTTATTTCTGACATACCTCTGCATCACATATCACTTTCAACCATCACACCCTTTATCAACCGCTATAAATAAATTAATTAATTAAATTATGGTACAAATTTAAAAGCAACATGTATAAGTAAATAAAGCCAAATCTTCTGTGGTGGTTTATGCTTGATATCGACGAATTGCATGGCGAGATGAAACTGGCTAAGGATTAACACACTGCTGCCAATAGATGCTTGAGATTGACAAGGTGATTGGCGACTAGATCACGAGTAGGTTGGGAATGCTCTTACCAGATAGGTTATAGATTAATATGAAAACAAACCTTAGACTTTTGACCAATTCACACTTTCTCGGATTAATCAAATATGACTATAAAGTCCATATTTAAACAAAATGAGCTATGTAACTTGTTGTCCTTAGAGCACACGGAGTTGTCAGTTGGATTCGCTGTCAGACTACCGGGACGTCGGATCCGACGGTCGACCCACTTCGACAGGCGTTGGGAGTCGGCGTTCGAAGTTAAGCTAACGACGGTGAAATTGGTGAGATTTACATTATAAACTCAAATATTTATCCGTTATTCTTCTTTCCTTTTGGGTTTTTTCCTTTCAATTTTTTCTTTCTTCTTTTGCATGATTATGTGAAGGAGATATGAAAAGGAAGGATGCTTTTTATTTGTTATTTTGGGCTAAAACAAATTGGATCAAAAAATAAATTGGACTGAAAATTTATTTGTTAAATTGGACTGAATATTTATTTGTTAAAATTTATGGAATGAAAAATTCATCATTTAGTTTAGAGTTAATTATACCGTTGGTTCTTGTGGTTTACCTTAAATTATATTGGTCGTCCCTATCTTTTAAAAAATATACTAGTAGTCCTGTGGTTTTACAAACGCGCGACGTTGATCCAATTCAGAAGCCAGTTAAGTTGGTCCGTTAAATGATGAGCAAATATGTAATTTTGTCATATACACTCTAGCTAAAACAATTTATGTCATTTCATTTACGTATATAATTTCAACTTCATCTTCTCCATTTCTTTCACAAACCATAATCAAATTTTTTCCATAAACAATTTCATTCTATTTACATAAAAAGTAAAAATAAAAATAAAATGAATCATATCTTCAATTTCATTACCTCACACAATATTAAATTAAAAAATAAGATGAAAATAATAGAATAAGGGAACTGCTTTCTTGTTCAATGAACCAGATCTTCAATTCTTCGATTTTTATAGTAAAAATTAAAAAATTAAATTGTAATCATGCACAAAAACTCATGAGTTTCTTTAATGGATTGTTCTTTGTTTTCCTTTTATCTTCTTTGAATTATTTCATTGTTTCATACCTTCAAAATTATTCACAAATTGGTTAAACCATTTACAAACAACAATCGAAATATACTTTGCAAAAAATCATTTACAAACAGCAATCGAATGAACTGTAGTAAACTCATCAGGTCCGAATAAACCCATCAAATTAATAATTGGAAAATAATAGAATTGTGATATTTCAGGACTTTGATGAAAGGTTTTGGGTGGAGAAATTAAGAAACAATATCGTGTTTATGAAGGAGAAAATTGAGAAGAATTGGTTATATAAGAAAGGGAGAGAATACATGGAAATGAATTGAATGGAATTACATATTTGTCCATCATTTAACGGACTAACTTAATTGGCGTTAAGATTTTGGAGCATCACCGTGCGTTTGTAAAATCACAGGGACCGGCGGTATAATTTTTAAAAGATAGGGACGATCAATATAATTTTAGGTAAATCATAGGGACTAGCGGTATAATTAACTCTTTAGTTTATTAAGTGTAAATATTTTAGTGATTTAAAATTATAAAACATATTAAAAAAAAAAAATAAGTATTAAAAATGAATTAAATAAGAATAACAATTATAAAGAAAACTAGTGAAATAACCCGTGGTACCACGGGTTTGTTTAAACGAAACAGTTTAATGATATGTTTTAGGTATTAAGTGAACGTAAATGCTAAAGTCATTTAGTTTAATGACCCGTGGAACCACATAGTCCGACTAAGAAACTCGTCAGTTGAACATTTCATCAAACACCTCAAATGCATAATAAACAATCCACATCCAATCATAAGAGATAATATTGGTTGTCATTTTATTTTAAAAGTGTAAATTAAAATATAAATTTAGAATTGGTTTCCTTCTGCCTAGCTTTTATACCTTCTCGTACTGAATTCAAAATAATTACTTAAAATAATTAAAAATTGTTTAATTTTAATATTTAAAATAATTATTAATAAGCTTTAATAATAATAATTAATTAATAAGATTTAATTTAATTCAAAATTATTTAGATTAATGATATCACCCACCATGCTTAGATTTTTTCTTTTTCTTTTTGATTTTTTTTCTTAACAAATGAATTAGCCTAATAATGACATCATCATTATAGTATTTTAATATTAACTATAGATAGTCATTGAACAACTCTTTCACTTTTACTCAAGAGTCTTTTTCTCAGTGTCTCCTTAGACCATCTTTATCCCTGAAGGGCATTTTGGCGTATTGCTGGGTGGGGATGGGGTGCTTGATGAGCGTGCTACGAGACTGCTGTGTAATGGGGTGGAGTGTTAAATGGCGTATTGGGTGATGTGTTAAAATATGATTGGAAGTTGGATGGAAAAGATGATAAAAACTAATTAAAAAAGGGGAAAAATGGTTGCACGCTTCATTGTTTCTCCGTGCCAGGTTGAAGCACGTCTCTAACACACACCCCAACACGCCCCATTATCCATGTGCTGGAGGCGTGTTGGGAGCACTTGAAGCCTAACACGGCAGCGTTAAATATGGTCTTAGACACTCTCGGTGTTTAACCTCCTTAGACACTGAATTAGACCATCATGACTTCTATTGCTCTTACTTTTAAAGTTGATTTATTTATTTTGAGATATGTATTTATTTTATTTTATTTTATTAGTAAAACAAAGGTAATATCACAACCTCCTTTGCCTTTTGAGTTCTATGTGTTTAAGTTTTATAAGTACTAAAACTCTAAAAGTGAATTCAGAAACACACTCTGAAGATTCATTCATTCAGAAGAAGAGAAGCACTATTACTTTGTACGTAGTAATTTTTATTATCATCATTGATCAATGATTTGTAGATAGAAGGCAGATGAAAAGGTTTTCACACGTGAAGACCCATTTTGACACCTGCAGACATTTGTGCTATGTGAAGCTGATCCATATTGACATGTTACCCAACAAGTATAACCTGACTATTTTACATACATATGAATTTGAGTTAAATTACTGTATGTCACTTAATGGAGTATACAAATGCAGAAAATTCTTCCTTTATCAAAAATATTTAATACTTTGTAATAATGAACTTTATATATATATATATATATATATATATATATATATATATATATATATATATATATATATATATATATATATATATAATCATATTTTGAAATAAACGTTTTGTAAAACTAATAAAATGGATGGAATGTTTGTATACTGGCACAACCCAACCCAAACTAACGGCTCCTCTTTGTAAAATCACCAATTTTGGACCGAAACTTGTTTTTGACTACTAGACCTGTTTGGTTTATATGACTCATACTTAAAAAACCACCAATTTAGACCCAAACACGTTTTGACAGCTTACACAGACTCACCCGCACCACCCAGTAATCCAGTATTGAGTAATACTCAAGTTTCACAATTTCACTTTGAACATTGGAAGCTTATATGAGCAAGTATTATTATGGACATAGTATATAGTATATCAGTATAATATAGTGTAACAGTATATATATATATATATATATATATATATATATATATATATATATATATATATATATATATATATATATATATATATATATATATATATATGTATATATATATATGTATAGGGGCAGGATCAATGGGGAAGTAACCAATCGGGGGGAAGCAAATTTTTTTTTTTTTGGAATTTTTTTTCCCGCCATCAAGATCACACGAAAATATGAACATTTAGAAGAGACATTTCGTGATGAATGTTATTATTTAGGCGGGAAAACGATCGACAAAAATAACATTCAAGATAATATTGTTCGTGAAGAATATGAAAGTTTTTTTTTCATGTTTTGTGAAGTAAAATTTAGCCCGATTTAGAGTTTAGGGTTTAGGGTTTAGGGTTTGGTGTTTTGGGTTTATTCCATAAACCCAAAATACCAAACCCAAAACCCTAAACCCTAAACCCTAAACTCTAAACCGTTCGTGTTAAAAACTCAATCTAAATCCTAAATCTAAACCCTAAACCCTAATATCTAAACCCTATAAACCCTAATATCTAAACCCTAATATCTAAACCTCAATAGCTAAACCTCAACATACGCTCGAAAAACACGATAATTGTTATATATTACTTCTTCGAGCGTTTTTCCGCCAAAATAAAAACATTTATCACAAAGTGTCTCTACTAAATGTTCATATTTTCATCCCATCTATAATGTTCGTGAACAAAGTTTTTTCAAAAAATAAAAAGAAAAAAAAGTTTTTGCTTCCCCCGCTTCCCCCCGATTGGTTACTTCCCTCTTGATCTTATATATATATATATATATATATATATATATATATATATATATATATATATATATATATATATATATATATATATATATATATATATATATATATATATATATATTAAAATCGAATTAACCATATAGGCATATATAATCATCAAACTATTCAAGCTATGGCTCAACGATAATTTTATCAGTAGCATGCCCATCAATGCTCTTTGCCCAAGCTTCTTCAGCCTTGTTTAACGGATATCTAGAGTTGATTATAGTCTTAATCTTCCCTTCTTTCACCAACCCAACCATGTACTCCAAGTTTTTAGCTTTGGATACAAAAGTATCGGGAACAGTTTCTTTTTCGAGCATGTGACTTTCTTCACCACAGCAGTCCAAACAGAACTCAGACCCGGAGTTACATCTATAACCTTACCATTCGGGCCAAGATTCGGCTCGAAAGTAGACCAAGGAATAGGTGTCGCACAATGAATCACCGGATCATATTTCTTATTCGATGGACTTGTTAGTGCTGCCCCCTGTGTAGTGTTGTAGTCGAGAACCTCATCAGCACCAAGGCTTTTCACTAGGTCTATGTTTCGGGCCCTACAAGTGGCTGTAACATGGGCGTTACTTAGCTTTGCGAGTTGGACAACGTAATGGCCTACACCGCCTGAAGCGGCGGTGACGAGGATGTTGGTGGTGGGCTGGTTTTATCGAGGGTAAGACCACCATGATAGGTGAGAGCCTGAAGTGCTGTAAGGCCAGCAACAGGTAGCCCTGCACCTTCAGCTGCTGATACTTCGGGTGGTCTGGAAACTGTCAGTTTTTCACTACTTACAGCGTACTCATATAGTCCTCCACCTTTCTGTGAGTTTCAGGGATCAATGTAGAATAATTGTTCAAAGTATCAATCTAATTGTTTTTCTTTATTCTTGTTTGTTTCTTATTGCATGATTAGTATTGTGCAGGTTTGCTGGTTGATTGTTTGATAGCTATGATGAAGTTGTTGCTGTATGATACTTGGTGAAGATTATTTGAAGGTTTTAGACTCTTTGCGAATCATGTGTTGTTAGTTGTTAAATCGACATACCTAGTATGGAGGTTACACTAATAACACAACGATGGGACGTAGTTGAGTCTAATTCTAACATCCAGGGGCCATTCTTACCAACTTCTAATAGTTTATATAGTTGAGGGGATTAGATGTATTTTATGTAAAGTTTATGGGTTATGTCGGTGTATCTTCTAATATATCCAGATGGGATCTAGGGTTTGTGTATTCATTCAATCAATTTGTTTCCAGTTTGTAAAAAAGCTCTCAAAATATTTTGTTTTGTGATTCTGTCTAAGTTTCTTAATTCATCTAGTTGATGAATTGTGGTTTTCTTTGAGATTACTGTATTGGTTTCACTTGTTTATTAAAAGTGATTCAATTCATTATTGTTGATTCTGTGAAATAGATCTGAAAGTATACGATCTTGTATACTTTGATTCATTATTTTTTACATGGTATCAGAGCGATACGGATCGATTGTGGTGATTTTTATTGTCTATCTTCATCGTTCGATTCAGTGTTCTGGATTTTAGGGTTTCATCGATCTCTGTGTTTATCGGTGATACAACTGTTACTGGTCATATCTTGTTTCGTTTTGGGATCAATCAAGAACATCTGGGGTGATAGATCGTTGAATCTACCAATTGCTGCTGAAAACCCTAATTTTCTTCAATTAGGGTTTGGTGTTCATCGTTCTCAAATCTTCATCATCTGATTCTTGTTTGTCTTCCGCTGCATCATCAATCATTCGTGATTAATTGGTTACTTCTTACCCTTCTTTATCTTTATTGTGTACTAACTTTCTTGGTTTTATTGTAGAAGAGAAGGTCCCAAGTAAGACCTGGAGTGAATTTCCTTGAAAATTCACTTATCTGGATCACTACTTGAATTACCTTTTAGGTTTTCTGTGCTGTTTTTATTATTTTTTAATACTATTTGTTTAATATGGCTAAAGATAATGATGATGTTTCTGGTAGTGGTACTACTCAGATTAGCAAACTGGATTTTGGGGATCCTCTTTATCTTCACCCAAGTGATATTAGTAGTACTCCTTTAATAAATGTAAAGCTAAAAGGAACTGAAAACTATAAATCTTGGTCTTGTGCAATTGAACTTGCTTTACAAACAAAGAATAAAATGGGTTTTATAAATGGAACTTTTAAAAGAAGTGAAGATAATGAGGTTCTTGAAATCCAGTGGGATAGATGTAATGCTGTTGTTTTATCTTGGATACTTGGTTCTATGTCTGATGAGTTATATAATGGTCAAATATATTCAAAAATTGCTTCTGATGTGTGAAAAGAACTAAAAGAAACCTATGATAAAATAGATGGATCTGTGATATTTAACTTGTTTTAAAAATTAAATTCTTTGACTCAAAATGGTAATTCTGTTTCTGATTATTATCATACACTTAATTCATTATGGAAACAATATGATACCATGGTTCATCTTCCTAGCTGTCAATTTACATCATCAAAAGAATTTAAAGATCATACAAGTTTAATAAAACTAATGCAATTTCTGATGGGTTTAGATGATGTTTATCAACCCATCAGAAGCAATATACTCACCAGAGATCCACTGCCCTCAGTGAATACTGCCTTTGCAATAATTTCAAGGGAAGAATCACACAGAAAATCAAATATGAGTGGAAAAAAGAGTTCTGAATCTTCTGCTTTCTATTCTAATTCATTTAAACCAGGTTTTAACTCACAACCCAAAGATTTAAAGTGTGTTAAATGTGGTAGAACAAATCATACAGTTGACAAATGTTTTGAAGTGGTTGGTTATCCTACTAGAACTGGAAATCTTAAATGCACAAAATGTGGTATGACTAATCACACTGTTGACAGATGTTTTGAAGTGGTTGGATATCCTAATAATCTAAAAAGAAAGGGATTTGGTTCAAATAATAATATTAAAGGAAATGCTAGTAAATCCAATTGTGAAAATCAAGGGAGTAGCTCCTCTACTCCCATATCTTTGAGTAATGAACAGGTTATGAGGTTATTAAGCTTACTTGATGAAAAAGGAGGGGTTAAGCCTGGTGTTTCAAATATGTCAGGTAATTTTGCAAACTTTAATGTACACTTTAACTCCAACTTTGAAATTTTTTATATGGCTAATAAATGCATTGATAATATTCATTATGGGTGGATTGTTGATTCTGGTGCTAATAAGCACATGACTAATTCTGTTAAAAAACTTTGTGTCATATATTGATGTTAGTGATCTTAACTTAACTGTCTCTCATCCAAATGATACTAAAGCTAAAGTTAGCAAAATTGAAAATCTTAAAATCTCCAATAATGTTGTTTTACAAGATGTTCTGGTATTTCCAGACTATTGTGTGAGTTTGTTATCTGTGTATTGTTTGGTTAGAGATAGTAAGTTGTTTGTTGGTTTTGATGAGAGTGCCTGTTATATTCATGACTTGGTGTCCAAGAAGACACTTGTGACTGGTAGTCAATGTGGTGGATTATATTATCTAACTCGAAATGAAAAAGGTATTGTTGGTAGTTCCAACATTAGTAAAATAAATAACAATTCTATTGATTTGTGGCATTGCAGGCTGGGTCATCCAACTGAGCAGGCTGATGTGGTAGCACGGGGTTACAAAATAGTGTATATTTTTAATACGGAATGCTACAAAATTTAACAAGTTTTAATTAAATATTTACAAAATGGATATACCAAAACCTTGCTACAACACAATAGGCAGTGTACCTAGTCGCGAAGTAGTATAGTTTTTAGTAAGTCCGGTTCGTTCCACAGGGAGACGGGCTTATGAAACACTTTATTTTTATATAACAATATATAAATATAAATATAAAAAGGGGGGTTTTACCGTTTAATGACCGGTTTGTCGATTTTATATTTTAAAGTCACAATTAAAAGCTAATGCAAAATATTAAAAATAACTAAAAACTTAATTTAAAGAGTAAAGTAAATGACGATAATTAAAATGACAGAAATTAAAGTGCGAAAATTAAAAGTGCAATTAAATATGAAATAAAATAAATTAAATATGAAATAAAAGAATTATGCTTATTTAAACTTCCGTAATCATGATGTTTGACGTGTTGATTTTACTTTTATGCCCATGGGTTAATTGTCCTTTGTCCTGGATTATTTAATATGTCCGTCTGGTTTTTGTCCATAACAGTCCATCAGTCATAAATATAAAGTGCGAGTGTCCTCGTCAAATTATTATTATACCCGAAGTTAAATATTCCAACTAATTGGGGATTCGAATTGTAACAAGGTTTTAATACTTTGTTTAATGAATACACCAGGTTATCGACTGCGTGTAAACCAAGGTTTTACTACTTTGTTAACAATTACACCAATTACCCTTGAATGTAATTTCACCCCTGTTTTAATTATTCTAGTGGCTATTAATCCATTCCCGTGTCCGGTTAAATGAACGATTATTCGTACATATAAATACCCCGCCCATCGTGTCCGATCGAGTGTATATGGTAATTTATAGGGACGCCCAATTGTAAATCTTTATATTAACATTAACAAACTATCATTTAGTTAAACAAATATAAAGCCCATTAATAGCCCATAGTCTAATTTCCACAAGTGTCGTTCTTTTGTCCAAACCCCAATTATGGTACAAAGCCCAATTACCCAATTTTAGTAATTAGCCCAACATCATGATTACTTTGGCTCAAATAAGCATAATAATAACTTAGTTACGAGACATTAATTTAAAAAGGAGAACATAACTTACATTGAGTATTTATCGCGTAGTGTTACACGGACAGAATTTCGACTTCAAAAACCCGTAAAATAACCTTTACATAACCCAAACTAATCTAATATAACACTAATCTATACTGTATATACATATATATATTTATTTATATTATACTAGGGAGTATTATTATGTATTTGTGTGTGTGTGTGTAAAAACGAACGAAAACTGGCAAATTTATAGACCAGGCCTGATTCTGATCCTCATGCGACTCGCATGGGTTTATGCCTATTTGCCATGCGACTCGCATGGCCACGCTGGACAGCTCACATATCTTTTGTCTTCTTGTTCGTCGACATATTTATTAAATATATATAAAATATAAATAATTTTAATAATTATTTATATATTATATTATATTTATGTGCATAGTAGACTAGATATTTTTGGTCCATTGCGTCGGGCGTTTCTTCTTGGCTCGGGTCCCGGTTCCGGATTTTCGGACGTCCTTGCGTACTATTTTATATCGTGTACTTTGCGTTTCGTAACTTGTACTCTTGTTATTTTTAGACGTTCCTCATCAATAATTTGAACCATTTTAATTGTATCTTGTACATTTGAGCATTTTGGACCTTTCCGTCTTCAAATCTTCATTTTCGCCTTTTGTCTTCGCACTTATTTAATATAAACGAATATTACTTGAATATGGAACAATTGCAACTAAAATCTTGTCTTTCTTGGGGGATAATGTTATGAAATATATGTTCCTTTTTAGCCTTATCAATATCCCCACACTTGAGCGTTGCTTGTCCTCAAGCAATACAGTCTTGAAATAATATAATACATCACACAAATCACTTCTTTATTCTTCACACTTTATACATTAGTGATTTTGATATGGCGGTATAAACAATGATAGTAACGATGTGGTTTAAAGGTGGGTGTGTCATCCACAGTTGCCTCGGGTTTAGGTCAACGACACTTGCAATCAAATAGCCGATTTACTTTCGGTTTCCAAAGCAAAGTGCACATTTGAAAGGCGGTTTACAGTCCCACATGACTATAAAAATGTAGATCCTTAAGGAAATTGGATCTTTATGAAAACATTTGATCTTTTGAAAATTCAAGCTAGATTTTACCCTAGACAAGTTTTCTGATTTAACCCACCATTGGTGTTGCAAAATATATTTGTGGATCAATATTTTGGCTAAAAACATTTAGGCTCGTGTAATCCACTGCTATCCCGGTATCGGAAAGCACACATCCAGTTTACTTGTTCCGTATATTACCTTTCGATAAACTACCGTCCGGTTGTAAAGGAAAGCGATGAACAAGAAACTGTTAAGGCAATGTCTAATGACATGCATTTGTTCATGGTCTAATTACGTGTCGGATGCTAGTACTATCCTTGGTAGGAGCAATAGTAAAGATCATCCTATGATTTTTCGGTCTGGCACAAGGTCCTGTCTCCGACCATGCTATGCAACCACCGTTCTTACGGTTGACACCCGATTTGGTTCAGGTGACCTAACGAATTCCAGGTGAATTCCTAGGATTTTACGTTCAATGGTAATGAACGCATTGAAAATGGGTTTTCAGAAAACAAATCGGTTTGTATTTTTGATCAAAATATTTTCTCGTTCAAGCTCGAGTCTAGATATCATTGAATTCCATGAGTTTGTAATTCTCAATCTTTAGGGTCAATCTCTAGGATTGAGTAATATCAGGCTTAAAAGCTGATTTTTAATCTTTAAAGGAGATTATCCTTTCTGGGGATCTGATTCATTAGTCTTATCAAGCTAATTTGCACGGTGCCTCCCCATTGTACGAGATAAATCCTTCTCATGGTTAGGATAAATCTGACCACTTGGCGACCCTGTTTGATGCTGAGGTCCGTGGATTTCCTGCTGATTTTAGAAATGACTTTTCTAGATTTTTCGTCAACCTACAGCTGGTCTGGACGACAACTTCTTGACCTAAATCAAGAAGCGCGTGTCTTTTTCGGAAGACTTTACTTCCTTTTAATGATGGAATTGATTCATCGTGTAGATCCATCTCTCATTACAGTAAATCGGGTAAAACAGTTAATTTAGTCCAAAACAAAACACCTGCAATAACTTTACAGAAACATGTGATAGATAGTTCTTAATTGAATGACTTGGTATATTCTCCCCACACTTAGTTTCTTTCTTTGCCTTTTTATTCCATTCAAGCATTTTGGGTTGTTTCTCAATTTATGTCCTTTTCGAGGTAACGATAATTTCGGTATTAACACCTAGTTTTCATCGTTCATAAATATATATAAACATGATTTTGACTTCATTTAATTGAAAATTTTTCAAATTTTCACAAAATTTGGCAAATAAACTAAGTGTAAACCCGAGAGAATTTATAACCCTTCCCCACACTTGAGATCATGCAATGCCCTCATTTGCATGAAATCAGACTATAATTATAAATTCATGAGGGTGATTAGTGTAGAAAAGTGATTAAGAATACCTAGTTTGTACTTACAAAGCTCGTCGAATGATAGATGGCGCGCCTCATCGTTCATTCCTTCTTATTTTATCACACATGTTTTTCTTCAAAAATGGTTGCTTTTTTTAAACAGTTTGCTAATCTTTGAAAATGCGTCTTTTACCCTAACTTATCATGCATATTTATTAACGAGTTATGCACTAACCCGAACCCCTAATTTAACGTTAAGTGGGGTTAGACTTCCCTACACTTTAGTTGACGATATGTGAAGTCGGTGGAATAAGTTCCTCGAATTAAAATAGTGAGCCAGTTATTTACATCTCGGGTGGTATAAAATATATTAATGGGTTTAAAGTTTAGACCCACCCGATCGTCACTACTTAATTCTTTTTTAAGTGTAGCTTTTAGTAAATGGATATGTCTCTTTTCTGGTTCTTGGTCAAATGGATCGTTATACACTGACATACATATTCCTATAGGGTGGTCAATTCCTAACATTTCCTTCTGTTCATTCTCGGGATCAAAGTTTTCACCTCTATTACCCATTTGGGTAAAATTTGAGGTGTCATTATCTATTACAGTTCTTAGTTCATCTTCGGTAGATGATTTGTCTATTGAGAATATTGGGTTGGAAGGTTGTGGAATGGTGAATTTCGGGATCGAAGTAGATTCTTCTTCATTAATGGTACTTATCGGTCCCACCACTTTGGTCTCGGGGGTAAAATTTTCAACGTTATCGTTTTCCCAAGAGTTCCAATTTGTCACCCTTACTTCTTCTTCATCCATTGGTGGATCGATGATTTCGTCGGTAGAGGCTAATGTGTCGATATGTTGTGAAATTGGTAAAACTGAATAAAAAGTATCATCGGGATAGTTGGTGATTTCGGAGCTCTCGAATTCATCAAAATTCGATGATTTGAGATTTTCTTGAACAATACTCCTCAGATCAACAGGTGTGTAGTCTGATAGAGTTTCAGCTTGCCGGTTTACAAACTCGCTCATTTGTTCATTTTGAGCATCGAGTTCTTCGAGTTTGATTTTCATATGATCTAAAGAATTTTTGGACACGTAATTTTCCTCGTCTTCTGGTTGTTGAGTTTGGATATATTCTTGGGAATAATCCCAGTTTGAATTGCGTTCTTCATAATCGTTCCATGCAGGTTCTGTGGGTGCGTAATTTTCCATAGGAACGTAATAGTAACATTCCCATGTTGAGTGATAATCTCCACAGATTTCACAACCAGTTATTGTTTCATCGTTCGCGATCCAAGATTGACTGAATGAATTGTCATCAACACTCGGTTGAGAGTATTGATTTAATTGATTTTGGAGTTCAAAAAGAGTTTCCAAGGCCTTGCTTTCAAAATTTTCCATTTTATTGCGATGGCCAAATTTTAGCTACAATGTGGTACAATCACGAATTATCCTATTAGTTATAAAATTTAGAAAAACTTATATAAGTTATCCAATTAATAGACTTTTCTGATTTTGCCCACGTTTCGAATAGCCAAAAGATGCAGCAGGTAGCCAGGACCCTTTAAATCGGAAGCCCACAACTAGCCACTAACAAATCCAACTATTACTACGAACCAGAAAAATGTCAACGTCCATTAATTTAACCACTTATATAATTTTTCTTTCCGTTTGGAGAATTAGATAAGAAGTAGAGAAAATTCTAAGTCCTAAAAACTAGAATGTCGAGAAATAAGAAAGAAAAAGATTGCGCGTCGAAAAGTGTCGAAAAATAAAAATAAGAAAAAAAAAACGTCGGAACTTAAAAGTCTAAAAATTATATCTAAAAAGTTGCGCCTAAAGGTATACAGGTAAAACTAAAGCGAAAAACGGCGTCGCAAAATTCTAAAGCACCTAAATCTTAGTCTAAGGAATAAGCACTTAAGGGATTTTACGGCAATGCCTAAAAATTCTAGAAATAAAAATGAAACTACGGCAAAAACTAGACTTAAAACTAAGCACGAATGATAAAAATACAAAAATTACGCTAAAAATAAATAAAAGATACAAAATATAAAAGTTAATAAAAAGTTTATAAAAATTATTAGATTTATAAAAATATTATTTTTATATTTTATATTATAAAAGTATTAAGTTTATAAATTTAAAACAAATTAAAAGTAAATATAAATTAAATTATCTAAAAATAATAATAATAATAATAATAATAAAAACTAGGGTTATAATAATAATAATAAAATAAAAACGTAATAAATGCGTTTTTAGGTCAAGTGAGTGGGCCTGTCAGAACCCCTCATGCGACTCGCATGGGTCTAAGAGAAAAGGTCATGCGACTCGCATGACCTGCTGGTTCAGTTCAAGAAGGGTTCAAAAATGACAGGTCAGTTCGTATTTATTATTTATTATTTATTTTTATTTTGTTTTATATTTAAAGTAATATATATATAAAATAAATAAAAACTTATATTTTTATAAAACTAAAAATAGAAATATTTTATATTTTCATAAATAAAAATCTTAAAAATATATAAAAGCAATTATTTTTTTTTCGGTTTTTAAATTTTTAAATTTTTTTTTTTTTTTTTATAGATTTTATATTGTTTTTCTAAAAATGTAAATAAATATTTCGCCGACTCCCCGGCAGCGGCGCCAAAAACTTGATGATGTATCGTGAGGGTACGAAATAGTATTATTTTTAATACAAAATACTACAAAATATGACACAAGTTTTATTAATTTACGGATGGGATATACCTAAACCTTGCTACAACACTATAGGCAGTGTACCTAATCGTAGAGTAGTGTAGTTTTTAGTAAGTCCGGTTCGTTCCCCGGCAGCGGCGCCAAAAACTTGATGTGGTAGCACGGGGTTACAAAATAGTGTATATTTTTAATACGGAATGCTACAAAATTTAACAAGTTTTAATTAAATATTTACAAAATGGATATACCAAAACCTTGCTACAACACAATAGGCAGTGTACCTAGTCGCGAAGTAGTATAGTTTTTAGTAAGTCCGGTTCGTTCCACAGGGAGACGGGCTTATGAAACACTTTATTTTTATATAACAATATATAAATATAAATATAAAAAGGGGGGTTTTACCGTTTAATGACCGGTTTGTCGATTTTATATTTTAAAGTCACAATTAAAAGCTAATGCAAAATATTAAAAATAACTAAAAACTTAATTTAAAGAGTAAAGTAAATGACGATAATTAAAATGACAGAAATTAAAGTGCGAAAATTAAAAGTGCAATTAAATATGAAATAAAAGAAATTAAATATGAAATAAAAGAATTATGCTTATTTAAACTTCCGTAATCATGATGTTTGACGTGTTGATTTTACTTTTATGCCCATGGGTTAATTGTCCTTTGTCCTGGATTATTTAATATGTCCGTCTGGTTTTTGTCCATAACAGTCCATCAGTCATAAATATAAAGTGCGAGTGTCCTCGTCAAATTATTATTATACCCGAAGTTAAATATTCCAACTAATTGGGGATTCGAATTGTAACAAGGTTTTAATACTTTGTTTAATGAATACACCAGGTTATCGACTGCGTGTAAACCAAGGTTTTACTACTTTGTTAACAATTACACCAATTACCCTTGAATGTAATTTCACCCCTGTTTTAATTATTCTAGTGGCTATTAATCCATTCCCGTGTCCGGTTAAATGAACGATTATTCGTACATATAAATACCCCGCCCATCGTGTCCGATCGAGTGTATATGGTAATTTATAGGGACGCCCAATTGTAAATCTTTATATTAACATTAACAAACTATCATTTAGTTAAACAAATATAAAGCCCATTAATAGCCCATAGTCTAATTTCCACAAGTGTCGTTCTTTTGTCCAAACCCCAATTATGGTACAAAGCCCAATTACCCAATTTTAGTAATTAGCCCAACATCATGATTACTTTGGCTCAAATAAGCATAATAATAACTTAGTTACGAGACATTAATTTAAAAAGGAGAACATAACTTACATTGAGTATTTATCGCGTAGTGTTACACGGACAGAATTTCGACTTCAAAAACCCGTAAAATAACCTTTACATAACCCAAACTAATCTAATATAACACTAATCTATACTATATATACATATATATATTTATTTATATTATACTAGGGAGTATTATTATGTATTTGTGTGTGTGTGTGTAAAAACGAACGAAAACTGGCAAATTTATAGACCAGGCCTGATTCTGATCCTCATGCGACTCGCATGGGTTTATGCCTATTTGCCATGCGACTCGCATGGCCACGCTGGACAGCTCACATATCTTTTGTCTTCTTGTTCGTCGACATATTTATTAAATATATATAAAATATAAATAATTTTAATAATTATTTATATATTATATTATATTTATGTGCATAGTAGACTAGATATTTTTGGTCCATTGCGTCGGGCGTTTCTTCTTGGCTCGGGTCCCGGTTCCGGATTTTCGGACGTCCTTGCGTACTATTTTATATCGTGTACTTTGCGTTTCGTAACTTGTACTCTTGTTATTTTTAGACGTTCCTCATCAATAATTTGAACCATTTTAATTGTATCTTGTACATTTGAGCATTTTGGACCTTTCCGTCTTCAAATCTTCATTTTCGCCTTTTGTCTTCGCACTTATTTAATATAAACGAATATTACTTGAATATGGAACAATTGCAACTAAAATCTTGTCTTTCTTGGGGGATAATGTTATGAAATATATGTTCCTTTTTAGCCTTATCACAGGCTTTGTTGTGTTTAAAAGATAGTTTGAAACTAAATGATAAAAGTTTAAATGGTCCCTGTGATGTATGCCATAAGGCAAAACAAACTAGGAAATCTTTTCAAAATAGTGTTCATAAAACCACTGAGTTGGGTGAACTTTTGCATCTAGATGTCTGGAGTCCTTATAAAGTTCAAAGCCATAAAGGTTTTAAATATTTTCTTACAGTTGTTGATGACTTTACTAGAGGTGTTTGGGTTTATTTACTTAAAACTAAAGAAGAAGTGGCAGACTGTTTAGAAAATTTATTTCATCTTTTAAAAAATCAATTTAATAAAACTGTCAAGTGTTTTAGATGAGATAATGGAACAGAGTTTATTAATTCTAGAGTAAGTGAATTTGTTCAAAACAATGGGATCATTCATCAGACATCTTGTGCATATACTCCACAACAAAATGGTTTAGTAGAAAGGAAACATAGGCACTTGCTTAATGTGGCAAGAGCTCTTATGTTTCAAGGGGGAATTCCTTTAAGGTTTTGGGATGAATGTATTTTAACTGCTGTATATTTGATTAACAGGACTCCTACATCTTGGCTGAATGGAAAGTGTCCCTTTGAACTCATTTATAAAAGAATTCCAAATCTTTCCCACTTAAGGGTTTTTGGTTGTCTTGCTTTTTCTACTATTTTAAACAATAAAGACAAGTTTTCTGAAAGATCTGAAAAATGTGTTTTTCTTGGCTATTCTTCTGTTGAAAAGGGATACAAGTTATATAGTTTAGATAATAAAAATTGTTTTGTGTCAAGAGATGTCAAGTTTTATGAGAATATTTTTCCTTTTAAAATCTTAAAAGAAGGTTTAGATTCTGTTAAAAAATTTCAAAGTCAAATAAATTCTTTTAAAAATATGGAATTAGACAATCAAAATTCTCAAAGTCCCAATGATGAAGGGGAAGATCTAGACCATCAGAGTGATGGCAGTAGTGACTCAATGCATGTTGATAATTCTGATAATTCTGTTTATACAGTAGAATATGAAGAGTATGGCAGGGCAACAAGTCCTACAGCCAAGGTTGAAAAAGGCGCGAGACGGGGCCGAAACGGTAGCGACCTCAAAACGTCGCAACGGAAAAAACGGGGCCGAGACGGTGTCGAAACGGATGTTGACTAATGTTGACTTTTATATATATAAATATATGTTTACACATATTTTAGAGCTAAAAAATATTTGTTGACAAGTTTGTACCTATAATTGCTATTAGCGTTAATATAATACAAAATGGAATACTAAGCTAAGTCAATTTGATTGATTTGACCGACTTATGACCAATTTTAACAGAATTTCTGACTTTTAACCGGCGTTGACCCAATTTTTCCTACAATTGACCTGACTTTTGACCGTTGACCGGCTTATAAGAAAACGGGACGGGGTCGAAACGGTTGAGTCACCAAAACGCCGCAACGGGCGTCGCAACGGACGCAACGGACGCCGTTTACAACAATGCCTACAGCAACACTCAATGATAAAATCATAAACCCTGAGGGCATTGTTTTACAAAATAAAGAAGGTGAATCATCTACTTATACTTTTCAACCTTCTATCAGAAAATCTCAAAGGAACACTTTCCTTCCAAAAAGATTTAATGAATTTGTTTTAGATGGAAAGGTGAAATATGGTATAGATAAGTTTGTTAACTATTCAAAGCTTAATAAAGAAATGTTTGCCTTTACCACTAGTTTGAATAAAATATCTGAACCATCTACTTATTGGGAGGTCTGTAAGTTCAAACATTGGATAGAGGCCATGAATATGGAGATGGAGGCTCTTCATAGAAATGGAACCTAGGAATTGACAGAATTGCCCTTAGATAGAAAAACAATTGGATGTAAATGGGTATACAAGATTAAATATAAGTCTAATGGTGAAATTGATAGATTTAAAGCTAGACTTGTGGCTAAAGGGTATAATCAAAGAGAAGGCATTGATTTTGATGAAACTTTTTCTCCTGTAGTAAAAATGACAACTGTTAGATGTTTGATTAATATTGCAATTCAAAATAACTGGGAAATCTTTCAACTTGATATTAACAATGTTTTTTTCTATGGTGATTTAGATGAGGATGTTTATATGGATCTGCCTTTAGGATATTTTAGTGATAAAGAAAACAAAGTGTGTAAATTAAAGAGATCTTTATATGGGCTTAAACAAGCACCTAGGAAATGGAATGAGAAACTTACTGCTGCATTATCTGAGATTGGTTTTAAACAAAGCTTGAATGATTACTCTTTATTTGTAAAATCTGATAACAGCATTTTCATTGTTGTTTTGGTATATGTTGATGATATTGTTGTTACATGTAATGATGTTGAGAAAATTAAAACCTTTAAAAACTACTTAAAGACTAAATTTCAGATAAAAGACTTGGGAATTCTAAAATATTTCTTGGGAATTGAAGTTATAAGGAATAAAGATGATATATGTTTGTCTCAAAGAAAGTATACTCTTGATCTTCTATCTGAATTTGGTCTACTAAGTAGTAAACCTATTCAAACTCCAATTGAACCAAATTTAACATTTTGTGTTAATGAAAACTCAAGTGATCCTCCATTAACTTGTTGGTAAGCTAATTTACTTAACTTTATATTTCATATTCAGTGCATGTTTTAAGTCATTTCATGCATGCTCCAAGGTATTCTCACTTGAAGTGTGCAATGAGGGTTTTGAGATATCTTAAGTCTGCTCCAGGTAAAGGTATTTGTATTTTAAAGAGTGAATCAAATGGCTTGATTAGCTATGTTGATTCTGACTGGGGAAAGAAAGTAATGGATATAAAGTCTGTTACAGGTTTTTGTTTATTTCTAAATGGATCCCTTTTATCTTGGAAAAGTAAAAAAGCAACCTACCATTTCCAGGTCATCAGCTGAAGCTGAATACAGGGCTCTAGCTGATGTTACTTGTGAAATTGTTTGGGTTTTGAAATTATTAAGGGATTTTGAAATAAATCTTAAAGTACCTTTAACTGTTTTTATAGATAATACAGCTGCTATTAAAATAGCAGCTAATCCTATGTTTCATGAAAAAACTAAACATTTTGATCTTGATTTACATTTTGTGAGAGAAAAAATTGTTAAAGGTATTATTCAAACTGAAAAAATTAATTCTCATAAAAATATAGCTGATGTGTTTACAAAGGGACTGGGTACTTTTGAACATAACAAAATGTGCAGTTTGCTTGGTCTTAAAGATTGCTTTGGAAATTATATTGAGGAGGGGTGTTCAAAGTATCAATCTAATTGTTTTTCTTTATTCTTGTTTGTTTCTTATTGCATGATTAGTATTGTGCAGGTTTGCTGGTTGATTGTTTGATAGCTATGATGAAGTTGTTGCTGTATGATACTTGGTGAAGATTATTTGAAGGTTTTAGACTCTTTGCGAATCATGTGTTGTTAGTTGTTAAATCGACATACCTAGTATGGAGGTTACACTAATAACACAACGATGGGACGTAGTTGAGTCTAATTCTAACATCCAAGGGCCATTCTTATCAACTTCTAATAGTTTATATAGTTGAGGGGATTAGATGTATTTTATGTAAAGTTTATGGGTTGTGTCGGTGTATCTTCTAATATATACAGATGGGATCTAGGGTTTGTGTATTCATTCAATCAATTTGTTTCCAGTTTGTAAAAAAGCTCTCAAAATATTTTGTTTTGTGATTCTGTCTAAGTTTCTTAATTCATCTAGTTGATGAATTGTGATTTTCTTTGAGATTACTGTATTGGTTTCACTTATTTATTAAAAGTGATTCAATTCATTATTGTTGATTCTGTGAAATAGATCTGAAAGTATACGATCTTGTATACTTCTGGTGTTTGATTCATTATTTTTTACAACAATCATCACAAACAAATAAACACGGTCAGATTGAGTCAACAATATTGTTCTTGGGCTGAATAAGCGGGTTGGGTAATGGGTCAAAATGGTTAGATTTTGGTAGTTAAGGATTATAAACATGTTTCTGCAGAAAAAAATTTGTACGTATATGTTTTTATTTTAAAAAATCATCTTAAGTTTTCCTAGTTAGTTTGTTAAATATGATTACTATGTTTATATATATTTTTTCTTTTTCCATAATAAAAGCATTCAAGATGTTTTACGTCTTACAGATACACTTTTAACAACTTTTAACCAATTCGACTCATTTTGTTTGACTCGTTGTAGAAAAAGCATACCCCAATCGGGTCATTCAAAATGGTTCCAAATTGTCATCTCCAAACAGAAGCATCAGGAGTCACACTCAGGAAACCAAAAGATGTAGGAACTTACAAATGAATTAAGCATGGACACAACTCTATCACCAACTTTGAAATTCTTGACTCCAGGTCCAACATCTAACACTTCTCCGGCTACATCAGTAGCTGTTCCAATAAAGAAAAGAAAACTCTTAATTTCATAAGCAAATTATGCAAAGTCTATAGAAAATAGTGCAACAAAAAAAGTACTGTAATTTAACTAACACACCCGGTATCCAAGGGATTTTAAGTGGTAAAAATGGGGGCAGCATGCCCTTTTGTATTTTCCAATCTACAGGATTTATGCTAGTTGCCTCTAGTTTTAACAGAAGTCCACCTTTATTTGGCTTAGGAATAGGCAATTCAACATGCTACAAAAACAAAAACCACATGATATCTATGCAATTTCAAAATTGTATATAAACTTTGTTTGCTAATAAGAAAGATTATTTTACAACTCACTCTCATAATCTTACATTCGCACGGAAAAATGACAAAATGTATATATATATATATATATATATATATATATATATATATATATATATATATATATATATTCATTGTGTAGATATTCATAGTCATAGGCGATTCTAAGTGGAGACCCATGAGGTCAGGGACACATATAGTTTGAAAATTTTTAATAGAAAAATTTTATAGGACACCACAAAATTTAAATGTATGACCCCATATATTTTTCAAATCTATAGTTTTTCTTTTGAATTGTATAGGTTACCACTAAATTATACTAATCGGACCACAAATATTCTTTGAATTTATAATTTTTTTTGAAGGTAAACTATCACTAAAATAGCAATATAATATAATTGGTACTGAAAAAAATTTCCCATAGATTTATAATTCTGGAATCGCCACTGTTCATAGTGTATTCTAGATAATTAATAGGCGTGCAACCTTACTTTGTAAATCTACAAACTTGTAAATAAACCACATAACAACAAATTAGTGCAGTCTGAAATAGTACTTCGTGTAGAATTAATAAGTAACACTTAATAAGCAACCATCAATTAAGTAAAGTAATTAGTTTAGAAACTGGCAAGAAAGAATTATACCTTAAGACCAGCAACACCGCCTCCATAGCCATCACACTGAAGCTCACGACCCGCAGACAAACCCCCGAGTTAATAAATGCAGTTTAACTATCTATTATGAGTTTTCATAATTTAAATAAATGATAACAGAAGTAGCAATAGCGGAGGCCCTTAGGAAACAAAGTGATCGACCGCTCGGGGTCCAGGATTTTCAGGGGTCATTTTTTTTATATATACAGATATAATCGGAGATTTTAAAAGTATGAGAACTAGAAAACACAACCGAAAAACAATAATCAAGCACCAGAAAAAAAAAGAAATCAAAGTCCACTAGCATTCTAACAAAGGTGAAAGGGTCTTTTATAGTTATTTTATATTATGTGTTAGGGCCTAATAACCTTTTTTCAACTCGTTTTTAGTACTTAAATTCTCGGTACCAATTATGAGTAGCAATAAACTATATTTCTATATAAGTGTGCAAGTCATGAATCAAGGAAAGTAGGAGTGGGATAAGCAATTTTATTGAAAAACACGCTTTTTAAATGCAATAAGTCTAAAGAGAAAAATGAGAAAATAAACATGTTGTGAAGACTAAATAGAAAGACTCCTAATTTGAGTCGGGAAATAAACAGATAAGACAAGTTTTAACTATGTCTGTAATGTTACAGTTAAATTGTGTACTTTTTGATAATAATAAAAAAATCTTCGTATGACATAGTAATGTTAGTCTTTGACCTCAATCAACTCAAATGTCATATTTATGTGTCTAATTTTTGTAGGGTCCATTAGTTTTTTATTATTACATTTTATTATATAAAATTAACATATTGTTCAATACAATTAATAATTTAATATTCATTAAAATAATAAAAAAAATTAACTACTAGTAAATTAAAAAAGGACTTAAATTAAAAAAATACAATAATTAAACTACATATAAAAAGTATTTCAAATAAAAAATTAAGAATTAAATTAATAAACCAGTCGTCATCTTCGGATGATTCGTCGGTTTGTTGTGATGGTTTGTCGACTAAATGCTTGAACTTATCAAGGTACAATCTCTGAAACTTTTCAATATAGTCTTTGTGATCGGGGTCCTCGATACCCCTCGTAATGCCGGTGAAAATGCTAGCACCTGCAAAAGCGGTTCAGAGGGTCTCTTGTTTTTTCGCATGTTTAACACCTTTTGTTCTTTTCGTTTATCCCTTGAAATCGCTTCCAAAGCTTTCTCCGCTTTTGATGAACGAGTTGAACGACTTGACTCGGTAGAATAGTTTGATTGGGCCTTTTTTGGCCTTGTCTCGGCCATTGGCCTCTAAAAAAATCGTCATCAAATATATCGTTGTTTTGAGTAACGGAAATCTCAAACCCCTCCTCGTTGGCATCTAAACGAACATGGCTACTGACTCACTCATTGTAACGACCCAGGATTTTCCAACGTTTATTTATTAATAATTATTATTATTAATACGTGTGATTAAACAAATGTATGTTATTACATTTACATGTTGCCATGATTGCCCGAACTTGACTTTAATTGCCCGAAACGTCTTTGTGACACCCGGAACTTACACGAATAATATTTTTAAGTATTATTTACATTCATGATTAATTTTATTAATCATTTTAATTAACTATGGTGATTAGTTAGTTACTTGGACTTTAATTGGTTTAACTTGTGAATTATTGAACTTGGGCTTTGATTAGTGTAATGGACTTATGACTTTGGGCTTATAAGTCCACCCTACTTCCTATATGGACTTAACTAGCCCAACATTGCATGTAAGTATTACATTCATAAGTAACTAGTTAGTTAAGGCATTAGGAATCTAGTTACCTTACAATCCACATGAACTAACACTAAATATCCAACTTTTGTAAGACTTTACAAGCTTGTAACCAACAAACAACTCTCTTCCCCCTCCCCCACTCCAAAACCGTCGGCCTAGGGCCATTTTATGTGTTCAAAATCTTTTTTTTTTTACTACTTGATCACTAGTGTATCCTTCACTCTTCACACACACTTTTACTTGCTTTCATTTTTACTCTCTTTTCTCTCAAGGTTTCTTTCTTTCTTGTAAGTAAATGGAACTTCTTTTCTCTTCTTCTTTTCTTACAAAACCGAAATATACACATGTATCATCATCATCTTTTGTTACTTGTTCTTGATTATTGTTTAACTACTTGTCTTTGTTAATTGTTGTTACTTACTTACATGTTACAAGAATAAACTTTCTAGTTTGATTCTTCTTTTATCTTGTATCTTCAAGAACACATAAGAACTTAATTTACTAGTTATGTTCTGAAATGTCCCGTTCTTATTGATTAAAAACGTTCCATATTAATTGATTTCGTTGCGAGGTTTTGACCTCTATATGAGACGTTTTTCAAAGACTGCATTCATTTTTAAACAAACCATAACCTTTATTTCATCAATAAAGGTTTAAAAAGCTTTACGTAGATTATCAAATAATGATAATCTAAAATATCCTGTTTACACACGACTATTACATAATGGTTTACAATACAAATATGTTACAACGAAATAAGTTTCTTGAATGCAGTTTTTACACAATATCATACAAGCATGGACTCCAAATCTTGTCTTTATTTAAGTATGCGACAGCGGAAGCTCTTAATAATCACCTGAGAATAAATATGCTTAAAACGTCAACAAAAATGTTGGTGAGTTATAGGTTTAACCTATATATATATATCAAATCGTAACAATAGACCACAAGATTTCATATTTCAATATACATCCCATACATAGAGATAAAAATCATTCATATGGTGAACACCTGGTAACCGACATTAACAAGATGCATATTTAAGAATATCCCCATCATTCCGGGACACCCTTCGGATATGATATAAATTTCGAAGTACTAAATCATTCGGTACTTTGGATGGGGTTTGTTAGGCCCAATAGATCTATCTTTAGGATTCGCGTCAATTAGGGTGTCTGTTCCCTAATTCTTAGATTACCAGACTTAATAAAAAGGGGCATATTCGATTTCGATAATTCAACCATAGAATGTAGTTTCACGTACTTGTGTCTATTTTGTAAATCATTTATAAAACCTGCATGTATTCTCATCCCAAAAATATTAGATTTTAAAAGTAGGACTATAACTCACTTTCACAGATTTTTACTTCGTCGGGAAGTAAGACTTGGCCACTGGTCGATTCACGAACCTATAATAAATATGTACATATATATCAAAGTATATTCAAAATATATTTACAACACTTTTAATACATTTTGATGTTTTAAGTTTATTAAGTCAGCTGTCCTCGTTAGTAACCTACAACTAGTTGTCCAACGTTAGATGTACAGAAAAAAATTGATATATATTATCTTGAATCAATCCACGATCCAGTGTATACACGTCTCAGGCTAGATCACAACTCAAAGTATATATATATTTGGAATCAACCTCAACCCTGTATAGCTAACTCCCACATTACTGCATATGGAGTGTCTATGGTTGTTCCAAATAATATATACACATGGGTCGATATGATATGTCAAAACATTTGCATACGTGTCTATGGTATCCCAAGATTACATAATATATTAGAATACATGTATAATACAATATAAGTTAGCTAGGATATAATTAATATAGATTTGTTACCAATTTTCACGTTGCTACAACAAGAAAAATTATCCAATCTTATTTTACCCATAACTTCTTCATTTTAAATCCGTTTTAAGTGAATCAAATTGCTATGGTTTCATATTGAACTCTATTTTATGAATCTAAACAGAAAAAGTATAGGTTTATAGTTGGAAATATAAGTTACAAGTCGTTTTTGTAAAGGTAGTCATTTCAGTCGAAAGAACGACGTCTAGATGACCATTTTAGAAAACATACTTCCACTTTGAGTTTAACCATGATTTTTGGATATAGTTTCATGTTCATAAGAAAAATCATTTTCCCAGAAGAACAACTTTTAAATCAAAGTTTATCATAGTTTTTAATTAACTAACCCAAAACAGCCCGCGGTGTTACTACGACGGCGTATGTCCGGTTTTACAGTGTTCTTCGTGTTTTCAGGTTTTAAATCATTAAGTTAGCATATAATATAGATATAGAACATGTATTTAGTTGATTTTAAAAGTCAAGTTAGAAGGATTAACTTTTGTTTGCGAACAAGTTTAAAATTAACTAAACTATGTTCTAGTGATTACAAGTTTAAACCTTCGAATAAGATAGCTTTATATGTATGAATCGAATGATGTTATGAACATCATTACTACCTCAAGTTTTCTGGATAAAGCTACTGGAAATGAGAAAAATGGATCTAGTTTCAAAGGATCTTAGGATGGCTTGAAAGTTCTTGAAGCAGAATCATGACACGAAAACAAGTTCAAGTAAGATTTCCACTCGAAATAAGATTGTTATAGTTATAGAAATTGAATCAAAGTTTGAATATGAGTATTACCTTGTATTAGAAAGATATCTTACTGTAAATAATAAAGATTTCTTGAGGTTGGATGATCACTCTACAAGATTGGAAGTAAGCTAGCAAACTTGGAAGTATTCTTGATTTTATGAAACTAGAACTTGTAGAATTTATGAAGAACACTTAGAACTTGAAGATAGAACTTGAGAGAGATTAATTAGATGAAGAAAATTGAAGAATGAAAGTGTTTATAGGTGTTTTTAGTCGTTGGTATATGGATTAGATATAAAGGATGTGTAATTTTGTTTACATGTAAATAAGTCATGAATGATTACTCATATTTTTGTAATTTTATGAGATATTTCATGCTAGTTGCCAAATGATGGTTCCCACATGTGTTAGGTGGCTCACATGGGCTGCTAAGAGCTGATCATTGGAGTGTATATACCAATAGTACATACATCTAAAAGCTGTGTATTGTACGAGTACGAATACAGGTGCATACGAGTAGAATTGTTGATGAAACTGAACGAGGATGTAATTGTAAGCATTTTTTTTAAGTAGAAGTATTTTGATAAGTGTCTTGAAGTCTTTCAAAAGTGTATGAATACATATTAAAACACTACATGTATATACATTTTAACTGAGTCGTTAAGTCATCGTTAGTCGTTACATGTAAGTGTTGTTTTGAAACCTTTAGGTTAACGATCTTGTTAAATGTTGTTAACCCATTGTTTATTAAATCAAATGAGATGTTAAATTATTACATTATCATGATATCATGATGTATTAATATATCTTAATATGATAATATACATTAAATGTCGTTACAACGATAATCGTTACATATATGTCTCGTTTCAAAATCATTAAGTTAGTAGTCTTGTTTTTACATATGTAGTTCATTGTTAATATACTTAATGATATGTTTACTTATCATAATATCATGTTAACTATATATATATCCATATATATGTCATCATATAGTTTTTACAAGTTTTAACGTTCGTGAATCGCCGGTCAACTTGGGTGGTCAATTGTCTATATGAAACCTATTTCAATTAATCAAGTCTTAACAAGTTTGATTGCTTAACATGTTGGAAACATTTAATCATGTAAATATCAATTTCATTTAATATATAAACCATGAACTAATTACTTGTTACTTAGTTTATTTACTTCATGTTATGCACTTTAATTTATGTTTGTTGGTTGTTATTGGTCAAATGTTACTAGTTAACTTTGATCTCATTAATCTTGAACTTAAAGTTAACTTTAAAAGTTCAAAAACATGTAAATGAAACTTTTTAATTATAACTTTGTACACTTATGTTAGATCTAGACTTTTGAGTCTTGGATCTTCAAGATCAAACTAAGAACTATGTTCTACAACTTAAGATCTTGATTTTATAAGTTCACTTTCAAGTTTGTAACTTATTATTAGTCTTAAAGTTCATGTATGTGTTAGATCTAAGACTTTGATGTAACTTTGGTTCATCAAAACACTTGCAACACTTAAGTGAGTTGTGCTTCATGTCTTAGACTTGCACTTGGGTTATGATGGTCAAAACTTGGTAAAGATGATGTAAACACATCAATGAGTTGTACACTTGAAGTTATATGCATCAAAGATGAGAACCATGATGAACATCAAGCACCAAACCCACCGGAACCCACTAATATTCTGCTTACTGTCTTCTGCCTACTGTTTTGCTGTTTCTGTAACAAACCAGTAAACCTGGGCTACTGTAACCTTGATTTTCTGATAGAACTTTTCGAGTAGATAACTTTTCATATAGGACTTGACTTAATCCGGGTTACAGTTTAGGATTTATGGCCCACCGATCGTCACTATGTCCTTTTAACGTTGTGCAGAAATTTCTGACCTACTCGCACTTAGACCGTCGCCACGGTCAAACGAAGACGAGTTTGCTTCTGTAAATTTTACCACACTTAAAGGACTCATATACGGAGCCATGGCCACTGGTCTCACCTTAATTCAGTAAGGGTAGAGGCCGTGGTGACTGACTGAAGTCAGCATTTGTTTTAAACTACTTTCATAAACGAATCTTACTTTACGCCTTTTGTTTGATGATGAATGATGATGACCCTTAAGACCTTATTTACGTACTTTTAAACCTATTCGGACGATTTACTGAATTAGTACTATTTGACTTAGGTTTAGGACTTTCGGACCGATTACTTGCACATTTTTCCCAACTCGACATTACGACTACATTATCATTGTGAGTTATAGCATTCCCTTTTTACTTTAACTTATTTTGGGAACTGAGAATACATGTGGATTTTATGTTTTACATACTAGGCACGAGTACTTAAACTTATATATGTGTGGGTTATACTGTAATGACCCGGAATTTTCCGACCAAATTATACTTATGAGATTAATATTTACATAAATTAAACCATACCAACATGATAAGCAATCCAAATTGTTGAGACTTGTGTTTTTGAAAAGAGTTTTACACAACGTTTGACCGTCCAATATGACCGATGATATCACGAACTATATAACATACGATAATTATACGTTTGTGTTTATATATGTATTTATATATATTTAACATGATCTAAGGATGGTTTAACATCTCATTGTGTACTAATGACAATGAGTTATAAGAATATTTTGAAATTACTAACTTAAGTTTTCAAAACGATAACTATACGTAACATTCTTTGATATATATACTTATAATCTATAATGCTTATACATGTATCGTATATATAATGTATTTAATCACTTTTTAAGGACTTAAATACATAAAACAATATAAGTATATTCACAAAAGATAGCTATATTTGAATTCGCGTTCCGTTTCCTCAAGATTTCTATACGTATATCTAGGGTATATGTACCCGTATAATACCCAGCTTCTATACGTATTTACTATTAGTATATACACATCAAATCAACATCCTAATCAACATTATTACTGCCCTAGATATGAGGTAACTAGAATTTGTCAAGCAGTATGAATTATTAGTAAGAAAACAAAATTAGGAATCCTTTTCTTTCTTTATAAACTAAAAACGTTTTTATAAATGAACACCATTTCTTCACTCCATTTTCTCATACCTACACCCTCATTTCTCTCTCAAAATACTCCTAACTTCATACTTGATCATCTCCAAGCATTTTCCCCATCATTTAGCTTCAATTACAAGCCTTAAACACCATAAGAAAACTCTTTCAAGAACATATCAAAATAACCACCCATTTGAAGAAGTTTACTTCCAACCTTTTGATCTAACTCCACCACTCTTTGATTCCAAGATTATTTCTTATCTTTTGCAGTAACTTTATCCAAGTAACTTGAGGTAGTAACCTTGTTCATAATCTTATTCAATTCATATTCATATAGCTATCTTATTTTGTGGTATAAAATTTTAACAACAAGAACATAGTTTGAATGATTTCAAACTTGTTCGCAAACTAAATAGATCCTTCTAACTTGAATTTTAAAACACTTCAAGACCTGTAATATATCATAATGATATGCTAACCTAACAAGATATAACTTGGTTTTACAAAGAACATCTTAAAAACGAAATCTACGTCGTCGGAGTGCAACCGGGGGCTGTTTTGGGTTGGATAATTAAAAACCATCTTGAGAAAATATTTGGAGAAAAAGTAAATTAATCATATCTTTTCTAATTAATATGATATTTTATATATAATTACTTATGAGTTGATTTTATATATTTCAGGACCACCCGTAAACAACACGAGAAGATTAATCATAAGACCTTATGATTGTACGCAATACGTCATTTGACAACACGGTACTTTATGTACGCAACACGTCATTTGACAACATGGTACCATGGGTCGAGATTAATTCTGATCAATACGAATACGATGAGGTCTTTATTTATTTTATTTAAGCAACTAATTGTGGACCACTAACATTGGACTGCTAACTGCGGACTAAGAAAATATTAAAAGTATTAAAAGTATATATATATGTAACGATTACTTAAAAAGAAAATATGTTGATATATTATATATATGGTTAGGTTCGTGATATCTATCGGAGACCAAGTCGAATTAAATACCTTCAAGGCAAAAGTGAGTTTCATTTGCTCCCTTTTTAATTGCTTTTGCAATATATATTTTTGGGCTGAGAATACATGCGCTGCTTTTATAAATGTTTACAAAATAGACACAAGTACTTAAAAATATATTCTACGTTGAGTTGTACCACTGGCATATTTTCCTGTAGCTTGGTAACTACTATTTACATGGGTATTGTAAACGCGAATCCTGTTGATAGATCTATCGGGCCTGACAACCCCAACCGGACTGGACGACCAGTATTCAACGGTTGCACAGTACTTCATTTTGGTGACTACACTTGGTACAATGTAGTGAGATTTCATAATAAAGGGAATATGCGACGTTGATTAAATGTTAAGTATGGTTACCAAGTGCTCAACCACTTAGAATGCTTTACATACACTTGCGAGTGTATTATGTTTATGATTATGAAATCTTGTGGTCTATTAACATATTGAAATGATTGTTATGATAAGCCTATGAACTCACTAACCTTTTGGTTGACACTTTAAAGCATGTTTATTCTCAGGTACGAATTAAGTCTTCCGCTGTGCATTTGCTCAATATAAGGACATTACTTGGAGCCGATCATCGCAATGGGACCAAATGTTGATGACTTCGTCCAGGTGGATTAGGACGGGTCCTTTCAGTTGGTATCAGAGCGGTGGTCGTAGCGAACCAGGTCTTGCATTAGTGTGTCTAACTAGTAGTTGTTAGGATGCATTAATGAGTCTGGACTTCGACCGTGTCTACATGTCAAAAGTTCTGCTTATCATTTCTAGTCGGAAATCATATGCTTATCATCCTTAGGAAATTACCTGCTTATCATTCAAAAGTCTAGACACGTTTTACTGCATTTACTGCATTGATAGTGTATAGACGAATTCTTATCTTAGCATATCTGTTATTGCGAACTTTGACTGATACCTTTTCAAAGATTCTCCGTAATTTACGGGATTTTGGTATTATATATACATATGTAAATTATGTATTGAAGAGTACCAAATCTAACTCCTATAATCTATTCCATACCAAAAATTCATTTTCCCCATTATACAAGATGGATTCCGCATCTAGTTCGAATTCTTCAGATTCCGACAGTTATGCCGATATGGATTTCCATTCGGGCTCCGAAAGCAGCGTCATCGGAATGGATCAACCAATTTCCCATCATCTATTCTGGATGAATTGAGGATGGGTTCGTAATATACTAAATCACTGGAGACAAGAAAAAGGTGATCCATTCCATCCACCAAATTGACCTCTTGGCGATGAACCTGAAGCACTTACCGGCGAACCTATTCGAAACACCATTTTCTCTCTCATTTCTAGAGTATCTCGTCACGATTATATACTATCCCATATTACAAATCTTGTTCATTCGCTCGCTCCAACCGCCAATCATCCCGGTGTACTAGCAGAAGTTAACGAACTTCGCACTCGCGCGACGGCTTTGGAGAACATGGTGCGAAGGTTGCAAACACCAGCAGTAGCACCAGCAGCATAATCAGCACCACCATCAATAACATCAACAATACCATCATCACCACTAACAAACAACATCCGCATCACACGTCTCGACATCATAATCTGTCCCATAAACATCAACATCATACGCACCATAGATACCAAGGAGTACCAACAATAATGAACGATGAAGTATTGATCCATAACTTCATTGATATTCTGCGAAGAATATGTGGTTTTAAAAAGTTTTAGAGATTTCTTATTCTAGCTCAAACTGAAAAGCAAATGAGATTAATATCATATTAACTCATTAAATTCATGATTTCATCTGAAGAAAATATATATGTATATATGTTTTCATAAAGATTGTAATTAATACAAAATATTAATGGTGAAATTTTTTCTTTAACGGGTAGGTAATACCCAAGGAGTAATTAGATTTCATCTTAATAAGTTACATTGTACATTCGTCGAAGCTGATTCAACAGTCATTTACTATCCTACTTATAACCACCGATATACGTATCCGTTCACCGCAGAATAACCATTTTCATTCAATTTCATATTTGGATTTTGACTTCCCATAATCCAACAAGTGGCATATGAAGAAAACATATGACAAAATAAAATCTGTTAGAAACAAACAAATTAACTATGAAAAATTTTGTTAAGAATCCACGCTAACTGTTCCAGCTAACTGTTCCTAGCTAACTGATTACATTTTATTTATCGCAGTTTATTTATCGCAATTTAATTATCGCACTTTTATTTATCGTCATTTAATTTCTGTAATTATTTTACGCACTTTAAATATCGGGACACGTATACAATGTTTTGACATATCATATCGACGCATCTATATATATTATTTGGAATCACCATAGACACTCTATATGCAGTAATGATCGAGTTCTCTATACAGGGTTGAGGTTGATTCTACAATAATATATATAGTTTGAGTTGTGATCGAGTCTGAGACGTATACGGGTCACGACACGTATTAATTAATTTGTATATTATATATTAAACTATATATGAATTATTGGACTGTTACTGTGGACTATCGACTGTGGACTAATGACATTGGACAATTAAAATGAATTAAAATATTGATTATAACATATGAAACTAAACATTTCTTCAAGATTGCCATTTGATTTCATCTTAAACCTCATTGTATCTCGACGATTACAATCAGCGTTCAAATCTATCATGATTCTTAAAAACACCTCAATCGAGAGGATAAACCAACCGCACTTCATCTACGGAAGAAAAGATTGATGCATATAGTTATGCACCTGAAAAACCCTCGGAAACTGAGTAAACGTTTGACACGTATCTGTTCTAGTTCCTTTGACATTGTTATTACCGAAGATCGTTTTGCAATCCCTTTCCAAAGTAGCTAATTTTGTCACAGCTCCAGCAAGTCAACTCCGACTTTTCATCCGAAACAACTTTATTATAACCGCGATATATATGCGTACTCTTTATTGTTACTGGGGAACCTTTTATATTCCACAATATTACCATCAGCGATTAATCATTCTAAAAAAACACAATTCTCCTAAAACTACCTCGGTTTGATAACCGATGACCCAGATCAGTTAACTTTGAAAATACTGACGAAGCAGCATGTTGTAGATGATCTTAATGGCCAAAAGTTTGATGATAAAGAAAGGAGTGTTAGGAACGCTCGATAGAAAATTTAGTACCGAAAAGCGGATTATGCGAAACTATGAAGAAAGCCGTGGACAGATCACAAAAAATAAGTTTGCCTTCAAAGAATCTAAATGATTCTGTGCCTGCTGAAATCGTTAGCAAACATCTTATTTCTCATTCTAAACCTTCACAGACAAATCTTCTTCATCATCCATTGATATTAGAAATTCTAAGATATTCTCGTATGTTCTATTATAAATATCCTCCATATTTCTGGCGATATTTTCACAACTATTCTTATCTGAGATCATTTATGTCTCCGTAATATCTGCAACATAAAAGAAACTGTGTTAGTTTCTAAATTCTGAAACCTTCGAGTTTAAAATATGAATGTTTTGAAGTAGTGTTGGGAACTGAAGCATGGATTAGTATAATATAATGACACTTGATCAACGTCATTATATTACAGTAAGTCATGCTGAGTTTCTAATGAAGCATGATGATTCACAGTACCGTCATCATGTGCCATTTACACGACTCTTACATTCTATCTAATCTCTAAACATATCAAGAGAATATTTTTCTGGATGACTCGGTCTTCTCCAGGGTATTCTGGTAATTTAACAAATCAAAATCGTTCTATTACCATTTTCTTCTTAGAGCATTAGCTATGTTCATTCTGAATTTCATATCTACGAATTCCGGACCATTACTCGCTTGACTCGAAGTCGGGAAGAGAAAACGAAAGCATGAAGCTCTGAAAAATAATGAAGAATATAAACTTCGATAATAACCCCGAAATTTCAAACAGTGTATATCGATGCAAATAGCAATATAGAGACACGGGAGAATTAGAAACACTATAAACACAAGAGTATAGTAGAAGTAAATAGATTCTTCTGGTGGTAGATGAAAAAGAAGAATGACAGATATAAAAGTTAGGAGTATATCAAGAATCAGGACTGGATGGAGCATATTGATGAATGCTTTAAAGTAAGAATAAAGGGAGAAAGAATAGAAGGTGTGAGTCGTGGAAAATAAGGAAACGAAGGGATGAATTTATAGTGAAATATCCAACAGAGCAATCGAAACATATTATTGCATATAATCAAAGAAGATCCTGATTTCCTTAATCACCAAAGAACCAAATCTTATTACGTAAGATTCTCTTTAAATCCCTTAAATCCCGGAAATCAATCATAACTACGTCATCGGTTAAGACGAATATATTTTACTCATCTCACTCTTTTACGATAGTCTCATTTATATTCTTCGCATAATCGAATCGTTTTATCTACATTACTCAATGATGATAAAACTCCATTATCACCTTATATTTGTCATGAAAACCTTCATGAAAACCTTCTTATTGTTATCCATAACAACCTCTATCAAATTTTGGGACGAAATTTCTTTAACGGGTAGGTACTGTAATGACCCGGAATTTTCCAACCAAATTATACTTATGAGATTAATATTTACATAAATTAAACCATACCAACATGATAAGCAATCCAAATTGTTGAGACTTGTGTTTTTGAAAAGAGTTTTACACAACGTTTGACCGTCCAATATGACCGATGATATCACGAACTATATAACATACGATAATTATACGTTTGTGTATATATATGTATTTATATATATTTAACATGATCTAAGGATGGTTTAACATCTCATTGTGTACTAATGACAATGAGTTATAAGAATATTTTGAAACTACTAACTTAAGTTTTCAAAACGATAACTATACGTAACATTCTTTGATATATATACTTATAATCTATAATGCTTATACATGTATCGTATATATAATGTATTTAATCACTTTTTAAGGACTTAAATACATAAAACAATATAAGTATATTCACAAAAGATAGCTATATTTGAATTCGCGTTCCGTTTCCTCAAGATTTCTATACGTATATCTAGGGTATATGTACCCGTATAATACCCAGCTTCTATACGTATTTACTATTAGTATATACACATCAAATCAACATCCTAATCAACATTATTACTGCCCTAGATATGAGGTAACTAGAATTTGTCAAGTAGTATGAATTATTAGTAAGAAAACAAAATTAGGAATCCTTTTCTTTCTTTATAAACTAAAAACGTTTTTATAAATGAACACCATTTCTTCACTCCATTTTCTCATACCTACACCCTCATTTCTCTCTCAAAATACTCTTAACTTCATACTTGATCATCTCCAAGCATTTTCCCCATCATTTAGCTTCAATTACAAGCCTTAAACACCATAAGAAAACTCTTTCAAGAACATATCAAAATAACCACCCATTTGAAGAAGTTTACTTCCAACCTTTTGATCTAACTCCACCACTCTTTGATTCCAAGATTATTTCTTATCTTTTGCAGTAACTTTATCCAAGTAACTTGAGGTAGTAACCTTGTTCATAATCTTATTCAATTCATATTCATATAGCTATCTTATTTTGTGGTATAAAATTTTAACAACAAGAACATAGTTTGAATGATTTCAAACTTGTTCGCAAACTAAATAGATCCTTCTAACTTGAATTTTAAAACACTTCAAGACCTGTAATATATCATAATGATATGCTAACCTAACAAGATATAACTTGGTTTTACAAAGAACATCTTAAAAACGGAATCTACGTCGTCGGAGTGCAACCGGGGCCTGTTTTGGGTTGGATAATTAAAAACCATCTTGAGAAAATATTTGGAGAAAAAGTAAATTAATCATATCTTTTCTAATTAATATGATATTTTATATATAATTACTTATGAGTTGATTTTATATATTTCAGGACCACTCGTAAACAACACGAGAAGATTAATCATAAGACCTCATGATTGTACGCAATACGTCATTTGACAACACGGTACTTTATGTACGCAACACGTCATTTGACAACATGGTACCATGGGCCGAGATTAATTCTGATCAATACGAATACGATGGGGTCTTTATTTATTTTATTTAAGCAACTAATTGTGGACCACTAACATTGGACTGCTAACTGCGGACTAAGAAAATATTAAAAGTATTAAAAGTATATATATATGTAACGATTACTTAAAAAGAAAATATGTTGATATATTATATATATGGTTAGGTTCGTGATATCTATCGGAGACCAAGTCGAATTAAATACCTTCAAGGCAAAAGTGAGTTTCATTTGCTCCCTTTTTAATTGCTTTTGCAATATATATTTTTGGGCTGAGAATACATGCGCTGCTTTTATAAATGTTTACAAAATAGACACAAGTACTTAAAAATATATTCTACGTTGAGTTGTACCACTGGCATATTTTCCTGTAGCTTGGTAACTACTATTTACATGGGTATTGTAAACGCGAATCCTGTTGATAGATCTATCGGGCCTGACAACCCCAACCGGACTGGACGACCAGTATTCAACGGTTGCACAGTACTTCATTTTGGTGACTACACTTGGTACGATGTAGTGAGATTTCATAATAAAGGGAATATGCGACGTTGATTAAATGTTAAGTATGGTTACCAAGTGCTCAACCACTTAGAATGCTTTACATACACTTGCGAGTGTATTATGTTTATGATTATGAAATCTTGTGGTATATTAACATATTGAAATGATTGTTATGATAAGCCTATGAACTCACTAACCTTTTGGTTGACACTTTAAAGCATGTTTATTCTCAGGTACGAATTAAGTCTTCCGCTGTGCATTTGCTCAATATAAGGACATTACTTGGAGCCGATCATCGCAATGGGACCAAATGTTGATGACTTCGTCCAGGTGGATTAGGACGGGTCCTTTCATATACAACGGCATAAACATTCCCTTTAGCTCGGTAACGTTTAGTCATTGGTTTTTGAACCGGTGAACGCGAATCTTAGATATGGATCCATAGGGTTTGACATCCCCACTCGGGCTAGTCGCGCTAGCATTTAACGAGTGTTTAATACTTCGTAAACATACGCACTTGCCAAGTGTACTTTCAGGGGGTATAAACGTTAAGTTAGTTACCAAGTGCCCACGGTTAACATATACTTTATCATACTGTTTTGAAACGCTCTTTGTAGCACTGAAATCTCGTGGCCTACCTTACATACTGTTATACTTAAACTATAGCTCACCAACCTTTGTGTTGACGTTTTTAAGCATGTTTTTCTCAGGTGCTTGAGGTTAGCTTCCGCTGTGTAATAGTCGTGCTGTAGACACCCACTGCTTAGAGTTGTCATCGCATGAACTGCTTTATCTTGCATTCATTTACTACTTTTGAACTATGACTTGTAACGACCATTGTGGTCACATACACTTATTATTTGCTTCTACTTAGTGAAGCATGCTTTTGGATTGTAAAACATTCGATGTTGGTTTAGACATCACTCTATTTATGAATGCAATTTTTTTTTGAAATCGCATATAGTACTTAACCTTGTAATGATCCTGTTGTTGATGATTCGTATACGATGGTTTTGTACGGGGCATCACACTCATTGTGCTCTGTGACTCCTATGAAAGCAACACATCGGAACCATTTTCATCATGCAAAAAGAAATTGAAAATCGCATATGATGTTACTACTTATTACTCCATCAATCTAAACAAAAATATTTTTATTAGTGTCTGACACATAATTCTAAGTAACGTACAAATATCCATCATTTTAAAAGGCTACTGTTATTTTAACTCTTACTTTCAGTGACACAACTTGAACTAGTATACAAATGAGGCGGGTGTAAAAATTTAATAGATTTTTCATTGTCAGCAGAGGTGAACACTAAAAAAACCCTTTTTTTTGGTAATTTTTTTTTTAGTGTAAATTTTTTTTTTCGTTAAATCTAGATGAAGCGGATACCCCTTTAAACATAACTTATAAGAAAACATATTAGTAAATGTAAAGTTGACTGTCTAATATGAGGGGATGTTGAGAATAGCTAATCTAAACATAGAAATTATAAAATCTTTTATATAATATATATAATTGTAGGTTTATTTTGACGTTTGAAAAAATTGTAGGTTTATTTTTAATCTCTTAAAGATATTAAAGGGTGGATAGTTAGAGGATCATTTCAGTAAACATTAAAACATGAGGGTCTAAAATGTAAATTTTGAGTTCGTATATAAATAAATTATAGGGTTTGGGTTAGATCATTCTTCTGGCTTTCTCCTTCGTCGTGAGATTGTGCCCAAAATTAGGGTTTACAATCTTCTACTATTTCGTTCAGGTTTGTTTACGTTATCTTGAACATTTTTATCAGAGTTTACTTAGTTAGAGAATTAGTGCACAAGTATTGTAACAGAGTAAAGTTCATACTCCTAATTCGTATTTATTTGTGCGTCCCTTCATTATTACGCTTTTGTTCAGATATGATGAACGATTTAACGGCGTTTGATGCTTCGATGACCTTTAAAGTCGGAGACGAAAAAGAAATCGGTGATCAAGGTTTAAAGAAGAAGCTTCTTAAAGAAGGTGAAGGTCAGGACTCTCCTGATAATGGCGATGAAGTTGAAGGTATACCGGCGTTCTGACTCTGTATCTATATATTTAACTGTATACGGCGTTCTGACTTTGTATCTATATATTTATCTGTATCTATATATTTAACTGTATGCGGCGTTCTGAATCTGTATCTATATATTTAAATGTATCTATATATTTAACTGTTTACGGCGTCTGACTATGTATCTATATATTTAACTGTATACGGTTTATTTATTTTGTTAATAGTTTGATTTTGTTTTACAGTTGATTACACTGGAACTTTGCTTGACGGAACTCAGTTTGATTCTAGTAGAGATAGGGAGACTCCGTTTAAGTCCACTCTAGGTCAAGGTAAGCATTATTGTTTTTTCAATTGCTATATGTATCTGATCAAATACAGTTCAGTTATTATTCTGAGTATCAAATTAATTATTGGCTGTTTTGTGTTGTGATCTAATTTTATTTGAATTATCTGTTGTAGTACTGTTTATTCTGCAAATGCAATATGCGTTCTTACTTCAAAAACATACATACAGTTATTATATTTTCACATTTACTACAAACGCATGATGTTGAGAAATCGAAATGTCATAATACTAATAGATGTTTGTTTGTTAGTGGCACTAATTAGGGATCTTGACATTCTAATTAAGATCCTTCATTTATTTGAGAATGCTAATGTTAGATGTAGCCCTTAGCGTTACGTTTAAGTTTATTATATTTAGGTTTCTAAATTCGGTTGAATTGATTACAATATACTCGTATAAGTTTTCCTTTTTAATATTGATTTTTCGTATTCATATGGTAACTTGCAGGTATAAACATGAAATTAAGTTAAATATGGTAAGCTTAGACGTCTACACTTAGCATTTTCTAAGTAAGAACTAGTAAAATAATGAAATCCTTATGTGGTTAGTTATCGATGTGTTTTTAATAGCTTCCAATTTGTTTAAGACTTCCATTTGATCATTTTTGCATCATAGATACCTAATTTGATTATTCTAGGTCAGTATTTATTACTATTATATTTCCATCTATATTGCATTCTTCTAATTTTACTCGTTATCGTTATTTAATTCATACACCGCTGGAGATATTATATTTGCTAATGTTCAGATTCGACCATTTTTTTGCCTGCAACTACCAAAAGTGTGAAATGGTTTAGGTTAACAATTGAGTGTCTTGCTTTTGAAATGTGCACTTTTGTGATTGAAATGTGAGGCTAATTGATTTTTATATGAGAAGGTATATTTATCAACATTGTAACTCCAACAACAGGTCAAGTTATTAGGGGATGGGATCAAGGAATTAAAACAATGAAGAAAGGAGAGAATGCACTCTTTACTATTCCTGCAGAGCTTGCATATGGTGAGTCTGGTTTGCCTCCAACTATCCCTCCAAACGCCACTCTACAGTTTGATGTGCAGCTGCTTTCGTGGTTGAACACTTCGGAGAAGATCGAGACAGCTGGCAAAATGAAGGAAGAAGGGAATGCTTACTTTAAGGCCAGTAAATATCTAGAAGCTGCAAACTGTTATGAGAAGGTACTGTTCTGTTTCCTGTTTGTGGATGCTAAATGTGTTGTTAATAAGAGCTTGTGGATGTGATGAACCTTGTTAATTATTTTTAGGCTGCCAAGTTGATTGAACATGATACTAATTTTAGTGAGGAGGAAAAGAAGCAAACCAAAGCATTAAAGGTCGCTTGCTACATGAATGATGCACTCTGTAAGCTGAAGCTGAGTGAGCTGAATGATGATTACACAAAAGTTCCCAAGCTTTGTTCCAAGGTGTGTTGGAAAAAGAACTAATATTTTGATTCATAATATATGTTTTCAAAATTGACCCGCTTAAACTGTTGGGCAAAGTAAATAAACGAAACAAATATCTAGAATTAAATGGGTCGTAAACTTGTCATCATAAAAAAAAAGGTCAAAAAATGATTAACTCGTTGCTGATCAAACAGTTCACATATTAACAAATTTTGCAACAAGGTGCACTTATAAGGCTGTATGTTTTGACCTGAACCCTGTTTGCCTGTTACTAAGTATTTAAATTTTTTTTTTCTTCTGCAAAATGCAAACTAATGAATGTTATTGCATTTAGATGGATGTATACTGTAAATATCACAGATATGTTGATATGATGAATTTATTTCAGGTATTGGAAATTGAAAGCACAAACGTCAAGGCTTTATATAGAAGGGCTAAAGCTTATGTTTATCTTGCTGAATTTGACCTCGCAGAGCGTGACCTTAAAAGGGCTCTTGAAATAGACCCGGGAAACAGGTAGACAATTGTATATTGTGCTTACCTGTTACTATAATAGGGTGAGGGTGCAGCTACTGACATGTTGATTGATCTTTTTTGTGTTGTTGATAATCAGAAATGTGAAGGATGAGTTCCGAGTGTTGAATATAGCAAGAATGACGCTAGGTGTTGGGGAAATAGTATCGCCAGGTATCACAAGATGTTTTGATGTCTTGAAGGAAGAGGCTCACAAGTAATTGTTTTGTGCAGAAAGCAGCTCCAAAAGTGTAATTGAAATAGACCTGAGTTTGGTTGTCATTGTCTGTCTTTGTTCTACTCGGCTTTTGCATTTTGTACCTAGAAGCTATGCATTACCTCTATGAAGCTTTGATTTACGAAAGAGTCACAAAGTTAACTGTTCGTAAGAACTTACAATGGCTTGCAATTGCACAACCTAACCATTTTGTTAATCCATTGAGAATCATAGAAATCATCGTTCTTTACATATATCCTACAGACCATAGTTGCAGCTTGAAATATTATCTGTCTGCATAACCTAATAGACCAAAACCATGGTTGAAACTTGCAAAATGAATAATTTGTGTTGTCAGTTGTCTGACTGTATAACTTAGAAGAATGATAATGTTTTATAACTAATCATTCTAGCATCCAGCATTTTAAAATTTAAGTTCAAATGTTTAAGGTTTTCTACACTAAACTAAAATTAGTATGTACAATTAGAAGTACCAACTCCTAGTCCACATGGATGGCGAAAGCCTAAAACAGTATGCACCTATGTGTGATACTGGTGCAATAAGATCAACTAGTTACGCTATACTTTTTAGTCTTTCAGAAAAAGAAAAAAAAAACAATATATTACGGAGTATAACAAACAAGGAACTTTCATCATCTCCTGATGAAAGAACCAAACAAGAAGCAACAAAGAACCAGCTCGGATCGCAACTACAAAACAACACCAAACAATGACCTGCCCTAAGCTATCAAGAAGCGATCCAACGACCAAACAAATCAAGTGCATAACCGAGTAGTAGTGCACAAAAACCGGTTTCGGACCGGTTCCGGTTCTCGGGGTCGTTTTTTTGGAATTGGTTTTTTTGGTTCTGAATCGTATTTTTGACTCGTATTTTTGCCGGATTCAAATTTTACGAGTTATATTTTACATGATCGATTTTTAACGTTTGAACAACAATAATATAAACAATATAATCACAAATTATAACATTTAAACAACTATAAATAACATAATTACTAGATTATGACCCGCGAATTCGCGGAACTACGCCACAATTTATAATACAAAGCTTATACAATAATTATGTTTTTTTAACGGCGTTATCCACATCGAATGCTCTCATTTGTTACCCACACACGCGTTAGGTGGAATTCCAATTCGCGACGATGTTGGCAGTACCATCAAAGGTTGGGAAACACCCCCAAAGATCTTCCCAAATCGCATTGATATTGACAGTACCATCAAATCTTGGAAACTCCTGGCTTGGAGTGAGAATGGAACCTGAGTTGGCAGTACTCTAAGTTGAATCTCAACCCATGCTACTCAAGTCAAGCTTTGGTAATACATTAATTATGTTTTCTTGTCACAAGTTTTAAGTTACTATTATATATCAGGCATTGCAAGCAAAATGTTTGAAAATTACTTTGCAATAAATGTTTTACTTTGAATGTAACGCTTAAACAACTATAAATAATATAATTATAAGTTATAACGCTTACCACTTTAATAATATAAAAGTTATAAATAACAACAATTTTATCTAAACAATACAATTATACATCAACTAATAGAGCTTCAGCATGACCATCACTAGAAAATGTATTAGGGTCTAAAGTATATCGAGTTTCGGCATTGCTGATGTCATGTTTGCGCAACGTATAACTTTACCCTCTAAATTTATTGTGACGACCCGGAAATTTCCGACCAAATTTAAACTTTATGTTCATACGAATTCGACACGATAAGCAAAGCTGTAATGTTAAGTCTTGAAAATTTTTGGAACTATGTTTATATACTCAATTTCTCCTCGACTGTTTCCGACGGTTCACGAACAATTGTGTGTAAATAAATACGTAAATAAATATATATATGTAAGTATAAATAAAATTGCATATATTAATTTAAATTAATATAATACCATTTAATCATTTGAATTAAGTATGAAGAGTAAAATGCAAAACAATTAAGATGTTATTTAAAATAAATATATATAGATATATATATGAATTCTGTACACAATTAATATTATATGTATGTCATAATATATATAATATATATAAATATTAAATATCCAAATATGTTATTATATAATATAAGTATTACATAATTAATATATGTAATATTAATATATTAAACTTAACTACAAGTTAAAATAGAGCTATTATATTACTTTCATTATTAATATTTTTCGGCTCTATTTTTGAGTCAACAGCAAGCGTCGATTTATTGGCGTCTTGACTGCCGTTTAGAGCCTAAATTGAATTCCATACAGGATTTAAAACTCATGGAAATTTGATTCTACCATTTTCATGGCGTCTCAATTTTATTTTTAATTTTATTTTACTTTTTTTTTTAAAAAATTTCCTACTTATTGGCCGGAGGTCCACTCGGAAGCAATCTCTTTATCCGTCGAATAGAGAGAGGGATGACTTTCTCTACTTTTGAGAGTGTTTCACTCTGGGTGGAGAAATGACTTGTTTTTATTCTAGGATAGGGGAAGGATTGTCTACATCTCACCTCCCCCATACACCACTCATGTGGTATTGAGTTTTGTTGTTGTTGTTGTATTAATATTGATACCTGTATTATTAATTAAATATATAGTATATATAAATGAGATTTGATAAGCATAAATTGTTATATCAAAAATATTAGTACAACTCTCATTATTATTATCAATATTGATATTAACATTATTATTTATATTAGTATTATTACTATTAATATTATTATAACTAATAAGATTATTATTATCATTATTATTATCATTCAAATTATTATTATTATCATTATTGGTAATAAACATTGTTGTTAGTATTAATATTATTATATTATTATTTATCATTAATAGACTTTATTAATATTATTATTATTAATAATATTATTATTAGCATTATTAATGTTAATACTATTAATTTAATTATAATGGTTAAATATCAAAAATAAAAGATTAGATATATACGTATATGGATATATAACCAAAATTATGTAACTACATATACATACATATAAAATCATGTATGTATATAAAATACTGATATTTATGTACATAAATACATATATAAATGTATATATTTATATAAAAGCGATTATATATATATATATATATATATATATATATATATATATATATATATATATATATATATATATATATATATATATATATATATATATTGAAGAATTACGTGTATTCTGTTTCATATCCTTATCAAAGGCTGTAGGTGATTTATTCCATAGTACAAATCACGACTTTGTGATCACATTAACAGCCAATTCAGTTAACAATCGTGCTCAGCCTTTTCATTTTTTTATTTTATTTTTCTGTCTGTTCTTGTTGGACTGAGTATGAAAGGGGCGACACCACAATTTCCATATAATTGATTAATCCGGGTGTTAAACACTTTATTTGAGTTTCCTCTTTCAGTATCAATTACACAATACCACTTAATCACAATTAATTGAAGAATCAATCAGGAAAACTCAGATGAATAGCTCCTGTCCCCTGCTCGTATACATTTTAATCAATCTTTAGAATTCTTAACGATTTTTAAAATCCCTAAATGCAGTTTTGTTAGTAATGTCCTAAACGATCTTCCTGCAAAATTTCATATATCAATTCGTCATATCAAGCTTTAATTTCTGAGTCAAAGTTAATTTTACAAAAGTCAACCAATATGTTATTGAGGAAATTCGAATACATTTTGATGTTTAAAGTCAAATTGATGATTCAGATAGATTATAAGGAAGATTTGAAACATATTTCATGTTGAAAGAGTGGTCCAAAACTGTCTTAATTTCAAAATCACCCTTTATGTTCTTCGTGTTCAAACAGATACTGTTACAACGCTTTTAAATTTTTATTTTCCTTCTTTTTCTGATGACAAATTAAACCACATCATCCCAGATGTTTGCTGTTTCAAATATAGAACTTAAATCGTTTAGCAATTGGCCGTTTTGATTGTTAAATTCTATAAGCAATTTTGATAAGTGAGGAGGAAGAAGATAGAACAGAAAACTGAGTAAATAGAAAACCGTTTCAGTATTATAACAGAAAAATAGAAGTGGTCGAGTGGTTAATTGTTGATGTGGGTGAGCTAGTGGTCGTAGGTTCAAATCTGTATCTGGACTGCATTTTTTTTACTCTATGAGGTAGTCTTTCATCCGTTATTTTTTTATTATTATTATTATTATTATTATTATTATTATTATTATTATTATTATTATTATTATTATTATTATTATTATTATTATTATTATTATTATTATTATTATTATTATTATTATTATTATTATTATTATTATTATTATAGATTGTTATTATTATTGTTATTGTTATTATTGCTATTATTGATTGATATTATTATTAAGTATTAGTATTATTATTATTATTATTATTATTATTATTATTATTATTATTATTATTATTATTATTATTATTATATATTATGAATATCATTTATTATTAGTATTATCAATATCAATATTGTTAGTATTAGTATAATAATTATCTTTATTACAAATATAAGACCTAGGATAAAAATTTCCATTTATTATTAATATTATGATAACAATTATTATTATTAGTAATGTTATGAAGATAATAAAAATTTATTATTAAGTTCATTAATATTAGTATTAGTATAATCTTATTTAGTATTATTCACATATTAAAATTTGTAATATCATTATTATCATTATTATTATCACATGTATTATCATTAATATTATCAAAATTATTTTTTTATCAATAAGTAATGTACATAGAATATACTTATTACATATATTCTAACTATAAAACTATATATCAAACATATTAACATTTTTTTATAAATACTTATATATAACAACTTATTAAATTTTTCATTTAATAATAAACATATAGATAGATATAAATATGGTAATATAACTAAATGTATAGATAATAATTATTTTAAATATATATACAAAATAAACAGATATAAAATAAGATATGTTTTTAAAAGGAATTTAGTATAAAACTTATATAACTACAAACACATAAATATTATATAATTAATAAATGAAATTATGAAATTTCCATTATATGTTTTAATGGATATACAATTGATATAGGTTCGTGAATCCGAGGCCAACCCTGCATTGTTCAGTTTCGTCGTATGAATATTTTTACTACAAAATATTGTAGAGTGAGTTTCATTACTCCCCTTTTAAATGCTTTTACAATATATTTTTGGGACTGAGAATACATGTGCAACTTTTATAAATGTTTGACGAAATAGACATAAATACTTAAAAACATTCTACGAATGAGTTATGAGTACACCGGATATCACCCCTTTTAGTCTGGTAATATGAGAATTTGGGAACCGAGCCCCAAATTGACGTGAATCCTAAAGATAGATCTATGGGCACTAACAAGCCTCAGTCAGAGAATTTGAACTGCTTTAGTACTTCGAAATAGGTATACAACCGCCAGCTTTAAAAGATATGATCAATTTGTGAGGTGTACACAACCATCATATTTAAAAGAGTGGCCTGATTGTATGCTTTTTGCATGACCGTGCGGAATGCCGGTATGCGGGGGATATTCTAGATGCATTTTGTTAAGGTCGATTACCAGGTGTTTGTAGTTCGTATGAATGACTTTTATACACAGATTATGTGTATTAGTTTTTGTGCACGAGATATGTGTACGATTATTAAAATTCGCGAGGCAACCTACGGGGGAGAAAAGGATACGAACCTACTCTGCTAAGCATTATGAAATATGGTTTTGTAAACGAGATAGGTGTACTGTATTTAAATCTGTGGTCTATTAAAATAATGAATTTTATTGTTTACGATAAACCTATGAACTCACCAATCTTTTGATTGACACTTGAAAGCATGTTTATTCTCAGGTATGAAAGAAATCTTCCGCTGTACATTTGCTCATTCTAGAAATATTACTTGGAGTCATTCATGACATATTTTAAAAGACGTTGCATTCGAGTCGTTGAGTTCATCAAGAATATTACTAAGTCAATTATAGTTGGATATATTATGAAATGGTATGCATGCCGTCAACTTTCGATGTAATGAAAGTTTGTCTTTTAAAAACGAATGCAATGTTTGTAAAATGTATCATATAGAGGTCAAGTACCTCGCGATGTAACCAAATGTAATGTATTCGTCCAGATGGATTAGGACGGGTTATTTCATTTATATATGATTCAAACACTACAAATAAGCACAAACAACTAACGAGCACTTAGAACCCGATTATTATAGCACTTTAATGTAAGTATTCTTATCAAATTCGTCCTAAGAGAGCGGTGTAAGTTGAATATTTGCAACTATCAATTATCCTAGAGTTTGTTTGATTTGGGGGGGGGGGGGGGGGTTGATTGATATTAACTAACAACTAAAACTTGCACAATTAAACAAACTTAAACTTAACAAGTAAACTAGTAGCAAGAAACAAGTAACGAAGTATTAAGACTTAAATCAAATTAACTAAGAAACGTTCACTTATCTAATCCTCTCTATGCTTGGCATGCCCCGTTTTGCCCATTTTGCTATCTCATTCGTTGTCGAACTATTAAATATTTAGCATCACTACTAAACCTCAAATCAAATAAAACTCCGCGAATTCAAACAAGCATTGTATTCTAAGATCGAGTAAAGCATGATTTAGTCATTGAGATTGAGCTTGGGTTAAAATCACTTAAAACCCCCAACTATCGAAATCACTTAAGATAATCGGCACTATTATGTTGACTAAAGGCCAATTGAAAACCAACCTAGATCAAAAACACAACCACTTGCAATTCCTAAGCTAGTTGACTAGATCACCTAAGGTGTTGAAGCACACATTGATTCACTTCTCAAATAACTAAGAGAGCTACTCCTCATATGTAATCAAAGTCAAGCCTAAAACAAACTCATAACAATGGATCTTTAGCTAACTCAACAACACATGATCATGTAATTCATTCAAACAACATTATTTAATTGATTGTTGGGGCAAACACTAGCATTAGAGATTCAAAGATAAGCAAACACAAGAGATTTAGCCAATCATGGCTAAAATCAAACTAATAATAAGCATAGAAACATAAACAATCATCATCTTCAAGTTATTACAAGTAATAGATTCAAAATATGTAAAGTAAAGTGGAGATTACAACCCAAAATGTAAAGAAGATGAAGATCTAAGCTAAACAATGATGAATCTTGAGCTAGCTTCCTTGAATCCACCCTTAAACACCAATGGATGATGAAATTAGGGTTTTGTATGTGAGATTCGGACCTAAGACAGATGCTCTCTAAAGATGCATATGAAAAATGACCTAATCTCGTTCCTTTTATAGTGCTGAAAATCTGGGCTAAAACAGCGACATGAGCGCCACTTTTGACTAAGGAGAGGCGCTTTTGGCTTAAATGAAGAGCGGCGCTTTTGATCAGGAATGCCGCTTTTGGCAACATTCTGGGACGGCGCTTTTGCTTTAGGAGCACCGCTTTTAGCTGGATAGGAGCGGCGCTCTTGACTTTAGGAACGACGCTTCTGGCCACTGGTGGAAATGGAGCTGAAATGTGCATAAGAACTTCGCTTTTAATGTTGGTGCGGCGCTTTTGCTCCACAGGAGCGGCGCTCTTAGAGTAGGAGCGGCGCTTTTTGAGCTGATTCTGCACTTTCCAATTCCTTAGCCAATTTTGCCCAAGATTTGGTCAATTTTACACCAAATCAAGTCCTTAGCCCTAAAATTACCATTTAGCTCAATAACACACAAAATAAGCTCCAAGATAGTCAAAAACCGAACAAAGTGAGGGAGATATCGCGAGATAAAACATATATAAATGGAGCGATATCAATTGCCATCACCTGTTAGAATTTAATCGTCTTGCCTTTGCCATTCTAGATTTCATTCTTGTTGATGAAAGAGATCTTCATCTAAGTGTTATCGCATTCGAGTTATTGATGTTATGCGAGGTGTATATAAAATAGCTTTATATTTTAGCAGAAAATACTATTAAATACGATACAATTTTACACAAGATATTTATTTATTTAGAGAATGGATATACTTAAACCTTGCTACAACACTTATAGGCAGTGTACCTAATCGTACAGTAGTGTAGTTGTTAGTAAGTCCGGTGTAACATCCCGCCTTTTTCCGTCAACTTTTCCGTTTAACTATTTATGTTCCGTTATATGTTTATAACACGTCTCGTTGATACGTGTTTGAATTATCTTGTTTAGGTAATTCCCACACCCGTTTTAAAGTTAAGGGACCAAACTTGCCAAGGGTTGAAACTTTTGACTAGGTCAAAGAGTCAACCCTCATCCTCATCCATTCAATCTCATCTCTTTCACTCTTACTACTTCAACTTTTCTCTCAACTTCCATACAAAGATTCATCATCCAAAATCGAGCTAGCGGTCATCTTGCCAAACAAATTACATATTTGAACTCCTCGTGATCTCCTCTTCGATTCCATACCGACCTCATCAAATTTGGGTAACTTTCTAAAACCACTAATTTTATGTGTTCTTGAGATTTTTGAATTAAAAGGTTGTTAATTAGTGTCTATGGCTCAAGTCTAGTTTGATTATGTGTTTTGTATGCTTGTTCTTGCTATTTTAATGTAACTAGTTCACATTGAAAGTTCACATGCTTAATCTTGAATTTTAAGTGGTTATATGTTGTTTGATGTTAAGAGTTCATGTTTTAATCTTGTTCCTAGTGTTACTAGCTTCATTTGGATGTAAAGATTTATCAAAGAAACCTCTTAAACTTGATTATGAAATTTGGTGATTTTTGGTTAGGGTTTCATGAACTAGGAATGGATTTTTGATGCTTTAAATGCTTGAAAATGTTGATTGTAAGTGTTAGGTTGTGTTGTATGCTTAATTACCTTCGCTACGGCATATCGTTCGTGTAATTTGGTTGCCAAATCATTAAATTGCATTTATGACTTGTATGCATTGAATGGGGAACATTAATTGTGGTTTTTGGTTGTTATAAGTGGAAGTTTGATTGATGATATGTGTTTAGTTGCATTCCTCGTCAAAATACCTTTCCAACGATGTATGATAGGCGTTATAAGTGTTTGCGGGTCAAGAGTTGTGTTAGAATTGGTTTTGGCTCGTGCATAGTTTGAAAGACAGAAAAATAGCTGAACTACAGGTCGCGCGGCGCGCACCCTACCCCGCGCGGCGCGCCAAATGGCCTGGACAGATTCTGACCTCCATGTCCCTTTTAACGTGAAATGTTTGACTAGCTACCGACCTCCGATTCACATGAAACTTGTTTTAATATACTTGTATATGAATAATTAGCATGGAAAATTTGTCCGGGACCCGACCCGAACATGCTGACTTTTTCGTTGACTTTGACCCGACCAAGTTTGACTTTTTGTCAAACTTAACCAATTAATTATGCAATCTTCCTAACATGCTTTTATACTTGTATCTTGCATGAAACTTGACAATTTGCTTCACATGCTATATTAATCGAGTCGTATTGAGCCATAGGACTAATTGAACAACTTTGACCCTTCGTGACTATCGTTATTGATACAACCTATTTGTTTAGGTCGAGACTAGCGTTGTCCTTTGCGCACATTACTTGTTGAAGTACTTTTTGTTCGTGCATACAAGGTGAGATCATAGTCCCACTTTTTACTCTTTTGAACTTACTTTTGGGATGAGAAAACATAAACGATCCTTTTGAACTAAGTGAACACAAGAACGGGAAAACAAACATTCTACATACGAGTTTAGAACAAAAATCCTCAATCCGATTATCATTAGTTACATCAGATGGTGTAAGCGAGAACTTATGTTATATGGCCATATGGGTTGACAACCCTCATCTTTGACGGTTCGCTACCGTCTACGGATGAAATATATTTTCGGGAAACAGTGTTGTTCTAGCACTAATTTATGGGGTATTCAACGGACGGAATGTTAAGCTTTGATAATTGGGTGCTCGTGAATATTAACTTTTAGAATGTATTACTACTTTATAAATATTGCAACTCTTGTGGTTCAGCTTGCTTTTACTCATTTACTTATTTAAACCTATGATTTCACCAACGTTTTCGTTGACAGATTCTCTATGTTTTTCTCAGGTCCTTGAACTTAGGTGATACATGCTTCCGCACATACTTTTTGATACTTGCATTGGATGTCGAGTATACTTGCATACGTGGAGCGTCTTTTTGGCTATTTTAAACTATGTCGCACGTGTTTCATATGAACAATAACTTTTGTTATGTACTTGTCTTGGGAATTACTTTTGTAAACATTGAAACATCCTTTATGAAATGTATGCGACATATTTTCGGTCAAACTTTGTTATAAATACTTATAACCATGAAATGGGACCATACGTAGACGACGCCGTCACTTGACGATTTGTCGGGGTCGCTACAAGTGGTATCAGAGCTTTGGTTGTAGGGATTTAGAGTTCATTGGTGTCAACCCCGAGTCATAGGGTACATTGGTGAGTCTAGACTACAACCGGCATATAGACTTGACATAGGAATTACCTGACAATTTGTGCATTTATACTCGAACTCTCTTACTCATATCTACTCTTATTTTATCTAAATCTTGCGTTGTATAATTTAATTGACACGCCACCTTGAATATATGATGTAATGTCGAATGCACATATGAATTAGGGTAATATAATTCCCGGAAATTATATTACGGTGACTCATATGAACATACCGACATTATGCCATAAAGAATTTAAGGCGAGTCAAGGATAATTTTCTCTTTATCTTTATTCCATATCGCGGTTAGTATTATTTAGAATACTAACCAACGGTATTATTTTGTTTTGAAGGAACAATGGCTCCTCGTCGTGTACGCCGCAATGAAACTCCCGAACAAGCTCTCGAACGGATGATAGCTACCGCCGTAGATGCGGCCATGGCCGGTCACTCTTCCAACAACAATAACAATAACAACAACAACAACAACAACAACAATGGGGCCGGTAACTCAAACGAGGGATGCTCCTACAAAGCTTTCATGGGGTGCAAACCTCACACTTATGATGGAACCGGGGGACCGGTTGTGCTTACTCGTTGGTTTGAACAAACCGAGGCCGTCTTTAGCATAAGCGGTTGCCGGGACCAAGAAAAGGTCAAATACTCCACCCATACGTTCTCCGGGGTTGCTCTCACTTGGTGGAACACCTATGCTCAATCGGTGGGTACCGATGAAGCTCATGCCCTCTCTTGGGCCGATCTAAGGGAAAAGATGATTGTTGAATATTTTCCGCGCGAAGAAACCCGAAAGCTTGAGGAAGAACTAAGAGCTTTGAAAGCGGTCGGAAACGATCTTAAGGCTTATAATCAACGCTTCGCCGAACTATCCTTAATGTGTCCTAATCTTGTTAACCCCGAATCTCAAAGGATTGAGCTCTACATGCTCGGTCTTCCAAAAAGCATCAAACAAGGGGTGATGTCATCCAAACCCACTACTCATCAAGCCGCTATGAACATGGATCGCCAATTAATTGAAACGGTTGACGAAATCGTAGTGCTGGCTCCTAAGGCCGAGGACAAGTCGGGTGGCAACAAAAGGAAATGGGAAGCCACTCCATCAACCAACTACAACAACAACACCTTCACCAAAAAGCCTTTCAACAACGACGGCAAGAAGGGTTATGTCGGAAACTTACCTTTTTGCAACAAATGCCACAAGCATCATCACGGCGAATGTAACAAGCTAGTTTGTCACCGTTGCCAAGGTGTTGGTCATAGGGCCAACAATTGCACAAGTGCCGCCCCCGTTGCTCGAAAGGGGCCCAATCCTCCAAAAACGGTCACTTGTTACGAATGTGGCCAAACGGGCCATTATAAGAACGAATGCCCGAAAAAGAAAACCAACCCCAACAACCGAGGCCGAGCCTTTAACATCAACACCGAGGAAGCCCGAGATGACAATGAACTAGTCACGGGTACGTTTCTTCTCAACAACTCTTATGTTACTTGCTTATTCGATTCGGGTGCCGATAAATGTTTTGTGTCTAAGACTTTGGCTCCTACCCTTTGCACTCCACCACACCCTTTAGATACTACTTATTCCATCAAAGTGGCCGACGGAAAACTCTTAAGTGCCGACACATATTACCGGGGGTGTACTTTGAACATTTTGGGTACGGAATTTGAAATTGACTTGATACCCATGGAATTAGGGAGTTTTGATGTAATAATCGGTATGAATTGGATGGTCAAAAATAAATCTCACATTCTTTGCGATCTTCACGCAATCCGAATTGCTATCGAGAATGGTGAACCATTGATTGTCTATGGCGACAAAAATTGCACCGGACTCAATCTCGTTTCGTGCCTTAAAGTTCGAAAGCTACTTCGCAAGGGTTGTTTCACGATTCTTGCTCACGTTAAGAAAGTCGAGGCCGACGAAAAGCGCATCGAAGGTGTGCCAATTGTTAGTGACTTTTCCGATGTATTTCCCGACGAATTACCGGGTCTTCCACCTCATCGACCGGTTGAATTTCAAATCGATCTTATTCCAGGAGCCGCACCCGTAGCGCGTGCACCATATAGACTCGCTCCATCCGAATTGCAAGAATTGCAAAGTCAAATCCAAGAGTTACTCGACCGTGGTTTCATTCAACCTAGCCATTCACCATAGGGCGCTCCGATTTTGTTCGTCAAGAAGAAAGAAGGATCCCTACGAATGTGCATTGATTATCGTGAACTAAACAAATTGACGGTTAAGAACCGATATCCTCTTCCTCGCATCGATGACCTCTTTGATCAACTACAAGGGTCTTGCGTATATTCAAAAATCGATCTCCGTTCGGGTTATCATCAACTAAGGGTTAAGGGGGAAGATGTCTCCAAAACCGCTTTCCGGACTCGTTATGGTAGTTATGAGTTCCTTGTCATGCCTTTCGGTCTCACTAACGCACCGGCGGTGTTCATGGATCTCATGAACCGCGTGTGCAAACCTTACCTCGACAAATTCGTTATCGTGTTCATCGATGATATTTTGATCTATTCTAAAAACGAAGAGGAACACAAAGAACATCTCCGACTCGTGCTCGAGCTCTTGAGAAAAGAGCAACTATATGCCAAGTTCTCCAAGTGTGAATTTTGGTTAAAGGAAGTTCAATTTCTTGGTCATGTTGTAAGTGATCAAGGCATTAAAGTCGATCCCGCGAAAATCGAAGCCATTAGTAAATGGGAGACTCCTACTACTCCTACTCAAATTCGTCAATTCTTGGGTCTTGCCGGATACTATCGTAAATTCATCAAGGATTTCTCCCTAATCGCTCGTCCTTTAACCGCGTTAACTCACAAGGAACGAAAATTCGTTTGGACCTCCGAACAAGAAACCGCTTTTCAAATCTTGAAAACCAAGCTAACCACCGCTCCTATCTTGTCACTTCCCGAAGGCAATGATGATTTTGTTGTATATTGTGATGCCTCGAAAAACGGTTATGGATGCGTATTAATGCAACGAAAGAAAGTCATTGCTTATGCCTCTCGACAACTCAAAGTCCACGAACGAAACTGCACGACACATGATCTTGAACTCGGTGCCGTCATCTTTGCACTTAAGTTAGGGAGACATCATCTTCTTGGTACCAAAAGTACCATCTTTACCGATCACAAAAGTCTCCAACATATCTTCGATCAAAAGCAACTAAACATGAGACAACGAAGGTGGATTGAGACCTTGAACGATTATAATTGCGAGCTTCGTTACCACCCCGGAAAGGCAAATGTAGTGGCCGATGCCTTAAGTCGAAAGGAAAGAGCGGTGCCTCTTCGTGTCCGAGCATTAAACATCACCATCCACTCCAACCTTAATAGCCAAATTCGTGTAGCTCAAGAGGAGGCTCTTAAGGACAACCACATCGGACGTGAACTTTTAAACATCCTCGTCTCCCGATTCGAAGTTAAGGAGACCGGACTTCGATATTACGCCAGAAAGATTTGGGTGCCTAGATATGGCGATTTACGAAACCTCATCTTAGACGAAGCCCACAAATCGCGATACTCGATTCATCCCGGCGCCAATAAGATGTACCATGACCTTAAAGAACAATATTGGTGGCCGAACATCAAAAAGGAGGTTGCTAGATACGTCGCCAATTGTTTGACTTGCGCTAAAGTCAAAGCCGAACACCAAAGACCGTCCGGGTTACTTCAACAACCCGAGATCCCGCAATGGAAGTGGGAAAGGATCACGATGGATTTTATCACCAAACTACCGAAAACGTCGGGCGGTTATGATACAATTTGGGTCATTGTTGACCGTCTCACCAAATCCGCGCACTTTCTCGCCATGAAAGAAACCGACAAAATGGAGAAACTTGCACGACTTTACATTAAAGAGATTGTAGCCCGACACGGAGTACCGTTATCGATTATCTCCGACCGAGATGGCCGTTTCGTTTCTAGATTTTGGCGTACGTTACAAGAAGCGTTGGGAACGCGTTTGGACATGAGCACCGCATATCATCCCCAAACCGATGGGCAAAGTGAACGTACAATACAAACCTTAGAGGATATGTTACGAGCCTGTGTTGTTGATTTTGGAAAAGCTTGGGACAATCACTTACCTCTCGCCGAATTCTCTTACAACAATAGTTATCACGCGAGTATTAAGGCCGCACCTTTTGAAGCGTTATATGGTCGAAAATGTCGCTCTCCTCTTTGTTGGGCCGAAGTGGGTGACGTGCAAATTTCCGGGCCTGAACTCATTCACGAAACCACCGAGAAGATTCTTCAAATCCGAGATAGGCTTCGGACGGCCCGGAGTCATCAAAAATGCTATACCGACAAAAGACGCAAAGACCTCGAATTTCAAGTCGATGACCGCGTCATGTTAAAAGTCGCACCTTGGAAAGGTGTCATCCGTTTCGGGAAACGTGGGAAACTAAATCCGCAGTATGTTGGTCCTTTCGAAATGTTAGAGCGTGTTGGAACCGTTGTTTATCGTTTAAACCTTCCGCCTCAACTAAGCTCCGTCCATCCTACTTTTCATGTATCTAACTTGAAGAAGTGTCTCGCCGAGCCCGATATCGTCGTCCCTCTCGAGGAACTTACTATTAATGACAAACTCCATTTTGTGGAGGAACCGGTTGAAATTGTGGACTACGTCGAGAAGGAATTAAAACAAAGCCGGATCCCGATTGTTAAGGTCCGTTGGAACGCCAAAAGAGGACCCGAGTTTACTTGGGAAAGAGAAGATCAAATGCGAAAGAAACACCCTCATCTATTCCCGGTTCTGGAAACGTCAGATTCCGAGGAAGAAACAACGACTACTACGCCTACCTAAATTTCGGGACGAAATTTCTTTTAAGGTGTAGGTAATGTAACATCCCGCCTTTTTCCGTCAACTTTTCCGTTTAACTATTTATGTTCCGTTATATGTTTATAACACGTCTCGTTGATACGTGTTTGAATTATCTTGTTTAGGTAATTCCCACACCCGTTTTAAAGTTAAGGGACCAAACTTGCCAAGGGTTGAAACTTTTGACTAGGTCAAAGAGTCAACCCTCATCCTCATCCATTCAATCTCATCTCTTTCACTCTTACTACTTCAACTTTTCTCTCAACTTCCATACAAAGATTCATCATCCAAAATCGAGCTAGCGGTCATCTTGCCAAACAAATTACATATTTGAACTCCTCGTGATCTCCTCTTCGATTCCATACCGACCTCATCAAATTTGGGTAACTTTCTAAAACCACTAATTTTATGTGTTCTTGAGATTTTTGAATTAAAAGGTTGTTAATTAGTGTCTATGGCTCAAGTCTAGTTTGATTATGTGTTTTGTATGCTTGTTCTTGCTATTTTAATGTAACTAGTTCACATTGAAAGTTCACATGCTTAATCTTGAATTTTAAGTGGTTATATGTTGTTTGATGTTAAGAGTTCATGTTTTAATCTTGTTCCTAGTGTTACTAGCTTCATTTGGATGTAAAGATTTATCAAAGAAACCTCTTAAACTTGATTATGAAATTTGGTGATTTTTGGTTAGGGTTTCATGAACTAGGAATGGATTTTTGATGCTTTAAATGCTTGAAAATGTTGATTGTAAGTGTTAGGTTGTGTTGTATGCTTAATTACCTTCGCTACGGCATATCGTTCGTGTAATTTGGTTGCCAAATCATTAAATTGCATTTATGACTTGTATGCATTGAATGGGGAACATTAATTGTGGTTTTTGGTTGTTATAAGTGGAAGTTTGATTGATGATATGTGTTTAGTTGCATTCCTCGTCAAAATACCTTTCCAACGATGTATGATAGGCGTTATAAGTGTTTGCGGGTCAAGAGTTGTGTTAGAATTGGTTTTGGCTCGTGCATAGTTTGAAAGACAGAAAAATAGCTGAACTACAGGTCGCGCGGCGCGCACCCTACCCCGCGCGGCGCGCCAAATGGCCTGGACAGATTCTGACCTCCATGTCCCTTTTAACGTGAAATGTTTGACTAGCTACCGACCTCCGATTCACATGAAACTTGTTTTAATATACTTGTATATGAATAATTAGCATGGAAAATTTGTCCGGGACCCGACCCGAACATGTTGACTTTTTCGTTGACTTTGACCCGACCAAGTTTGACTTTTTGTCAAACTTAACCAATTAATTATGCAATCTTCCTAACATGCTTTTATACTTGTATCTTGCATGAAACTTGACAATTTGCTTCACATGCTATATTAATCGAGTCGTATTGAGCCATAGGACTAATTGAACAACTTTGACCCTTCGTGACTATCGTTATTGATACAACCTATTTGTTTAGGTCGAGACTAGCGTTGTCCTTTGCGCACATTACTTGTTGAAGTACTTTTTGTTCGTGCATACAAGGTGAGATCATAGTCCCACTTTTTACTCTTTTGAACTTACTTTTGGGATGAGAAAACATAAACGATCCTTTTGAACTAAGTGAACACAAGAACGGGAAAACAAACATTCTACATACGAGTTTAGAACAAAAATCCTCAATCCGATTATCATTAGTTACATCAGATGGTGTAAGCGAGAACTTATGTTATATGGCCATATGGGTTGACAACCCTCATCTTTGACGGTTCGCTACCGTCTACGGATGAAATATATTTTCGGGAAACAGTGTTGTTCTAGCACTAATTTATGGGGCATTCAACGGACGGAATGTTAAGCTTTGATAATTGGGTGCTCGTGAATATTAACTTTTAGAATGTATTACTACTTTATAAATATTGCAACTCTTGTGGTTCAGCTTGCTTTTACTCATTTACTTATTTAAACCTATGATTTCACCAACGTTTTCATTGACAAATTCTCTATGTTTTTCTCAGGTCCTTGAACTTAGGTGATACATGCTTCCGCACATACTTTTTGATACTTGCATTGGATGTCGAGTATACTTGCATACGTGGAGCGTCTTTTTGGCTATTTTAAACTATGTCGCACGTGTTTCATATGAACAATAACTTTTGTTATGTACTTGTCTTGGGAATTACTTTTGTAAACATTGAAACATCCTTTATGAAATGTATGCGACATATTTTCGGTCAAACTTTGTTATAAATACTTATAACCATGAAATGGGACCATACGTAGACGACGCCGTCACTTGACGATTTGTCGGGGTCGCTACATCCGGTTCGTTCCACAGGGAAAATCTTTAAACAAAGCTTAACGCTATATTAGTTTACTTTTATAAAAATACAAATATATATATAAGTAATATTATTATTATAAAGGGGGGTTTTTACCGTTTAATGACCGGTTTGTCGATTTTAATTCTTCAGTCGCAGTTAAAACCAAATGTAAAATATTAAATAAAAGACTTAATTTAAAGCGTAAAGTAAATAAGATAATGAAATTACGAATAATAAAAGTGCGATAAAATAAACTTGCGATAATTAAAAAGTACGATAATTAAAAGTGCAATTAAATACAATAACAATAAATAAAAATGCGATAATTAGAAGTGCAATTAAATATAAAATAAAGGAAATTAAATATGAAATAAAAGAATTATGCTTATTTAAACTTCCGTAATCATGATGTTTGATGTGTTGATTTTAGTTTTATGTCCATGGGTTAATTGTCCTTTGTCCTGGATTATTTAATATGTCCGTCTGGTTTTTGTCCATAACAGTCCATCAGTCATAAATATAAAGTGCGCGTGTCCTCGTCAAATTATCCTTATACCCGAAGTTAAATATTCCAACTAATTGGGGACTTAAACTGTAACAAGGTTTTATTACTTTGTTTAATAATTACACCAGGATGTCGACTGAGTGTAACCCAAGGTTTTAATACTTTGTTAACAATTATGCCAAGTGTCCTTGTACATAATTTCACCCCTGTTTTAATAATTCTAGTGGCTATTAATCCATTCCCGTGTCCGGTTAAATGAACGATTATTTGTACATATAAATACCCCGCCCATCGTGTCCGATCGAGTGTAAATGGTTATTTATAGGGACGCCCAATTGTAAATCTTTATATTAACATTAACAAACTATCATTTAGTTAAACAAATATAAAGCCCATTAATAGTGTAGTGACCCGAACTTTTCCATGTTTATATATATTAATTGAGATTGATATTGACATGATTAAATGTTTCCAACATGTTAAGCAATCAAACTTGTTAAGACTTGATTAATTGAAATATGTTTCATATAGACAATTGACCACCCAAGTTGACCGGCGATTCACGAACGTTAAAACTTATAAAAACGACATGATGATATATATATGGGTATACATATGGTTAACATGAGATTATGATAAGTAAGTATCTCCATAAGTATATTAACAATGAGTTATATACATATAAACAAGACTACTAACTTAAGGATTTCGAAACGAGACATATATGTAACGATTATCGTTGTAACGACATTTAAATGTATATATATCATATTAAGATATATTAATATATCATAATACCATGATAATATAATAATTTAACATCTCATTAGATATAATAAACAATGGGTTAACAACATTAATTGAGATCGTTAACTTAAAGGTTTCAAAACAACACTTACATGTAACGACTAACGATGACTTAACGACTCAGTTAAAATGTATATACATGTAGTGTATTTAGATGTATTAAAATACTTTTGGAAGACTTCAAGATATATATCAAAACACTCATACTTAACGAAAATGGTTACAGTTACTTTTCCATTCTTTTCTTTCATCAAGAATTCTAGTCGTATTCTTACCCGTATTATACACAGCTTCAAAACGTACTTACTATGAGTATATACCATAGGAACTAGCATGGGATTCCACTCTTGATTATGTCATGTATGACTAATCAATTTTAACTTCTACCATGAGATAGTCAACTAACTAGAACTCCTTTTAACCCCACTCACCACTCACCAATTACCACTCACCATTCACTCCATTTCACTTCCAATTCTCTTTCTAATTCTCTCTCAACACACACACACACACACACACACACACACTATTATGAACGTATTTTTCCAGTAGTTAATCATCATCTTCATCAAAAATCACTTCAAGAATCAAGCTATAATCATCATAGGAAGAACACTTCAAGAACACTTCAAAAATCCCTTCAAGTTTACTAATTTACTTCCAAGCTTTCTAATCCATTCTAAGTAATCATCTAAGATCAAGAAACCTTTGTTATATACAGTAGGTTATCTTTCTTATTCAAGGTAATATTCATATTCAAACTTTGATTCAATTTCTATAACTATAAACTATCTTAATTCGAGTAAAAATCTTACTTGAACTTGTTTTTGTGTCATGATCCTACTTCAAGAACTTTTAAGCCATCCAAGATCCTTTGAAGCTAGATCATTTCTTGTCACTTACAGTAGGTTTACCTACTAAACTTGAGGTATTAATGATGTTCATAACATCATTCGATTCATATATATAAAACTATCTTATTCGAAGGTTTAAACTCGTAATCACTAGAACATAGTTTAGTTAATTCTAAACTTGTTCGCAAACAAAAGTTAATCCTTCTAAATTGACTTTTAAAATTAACTACACACATGTTCTATATCTATATGATATGCTAACTTAATGATTTAAAACCTGGAAACACGGAAAACACCGTAAAACCGGATTTACGCCGTCGTAGTAACACCGCGGGCTGTTTTGGGTTAGTTAATTAAAAACTATGATAAACTTTGATTTAAAAGTTGTTATTCTGAGAAAATTATTTTTATTATGAACATGAAACTATATCCAAAAATTATGGTTAAACTCAAAGTGGAAGTATGTTTTCTAAAATGGTCATCTAGACGTCGTTCTTTCGACTGAAATGACTACCTTTACAAAAATGACTTATAACTTATTTTTATGCCTATAAACCTATACTTTTCTGTTTAGATTCATAAAATAGAGTTCAATATGAAACCATAGCAATTCGATTCACTCAAAACGGATTTAAAATGAAGAAGTTATGGGTAAAACAAGATTGGATAATTTTTCTCATTTTAGCTACGTGAAAATTGGTAACAAATCTATTCCAACCATAATTTAATTAACTTGTATTGTATATTATGTAATATTGAGATACCATAGACACGTATACAATGTTTCGACCTATCATGTCGACACATCTATATATATTTCGGAACAACCATAGACACTCTATATGTGAATGTTGGAGTTAGCTATACAGGGTTGAGGTTGATTCCAAAATATATATAGTTTGAGTTGTGATCAATACTGAGATACGTATACACTGGGTCGTGGATTGATTCAAGATAATATTTATCGATTTATTTCTGTACATCTAACTGTGGACAACTAGTTGTAGGTTACTAACGAGGACAGCTGACTTAATAAACTTAAAACATCAAAATATATTAAAAGTGTTGTAAATATATTTTAAACATACTTTGATATATATGTATATATTGTTATAGGTTCGTGAATCAACCAGTGGCCAAGTCTTACTTCCCGACGAAGTAAAAATCTGTGAAAGTGAGTTTCATTTGATCCCTTTTTACCCTTTATATTTTTGGGCTGAGAATACATGCACAATTTTTATAAATGTTTTTACGAAATAGACACAAGTAATCAAAACTACATTATATGGTTGAATGATCGAAATCGAATATGCCCCTTTTTATTAAGTCTGGTAATCTAACAATTAGGGAACAGACACCCTAATTGACGCGAACTCTAAAGATTGATCTATTGGGCCTAACAAACCCCATCCAAAGTACCGGATGCTTTAGTACTTCGAAATTTATATCATATCTGAAGGGTGTCCCGGAATGATGGGGATATTCTTATATATATGCATCTTGTTAATGTTGGTTACCAGGTGTTCACCATATGAATGATTTTTATCTCTATGTATGGGATGTGTATTGAAATGTGAAATCTTGTGGTCTATTGTTACGATTTGATACATATAGGTTAAACCTATAACTCACCAACATTTTTGTTGACGTTTAAAGCATGTTTATTCTCAGGTGAATACTAAGAGCTTCCGCTGTTGCATACTAAAATAAGGACAAGATTTGAAGTCCATGTTTGTATGATATTGTGTAAAAACTGCATTCAAGAAACTGATTTCGATGTAACATATTTGTATTGTAAACCATTATGTAATGGTCGTATGTAAACAGGATATTTTAGATTATCATTATTTGATAATCTACGTAAAGCTTTTTAAACCTTTATTTATGAAATAAAGGTTATGGTTTGTTTTAAAAATGAATGCAGTCTTTGAAAAACGTCTCATATAGAGGTCAAAACCTCGCAACGAAATCAATTAATATGGAACGTTTTTAATCAATAAGAACGGGACATTTCAGTTGGTATCAGAGCGTTGGTCTTAGAGAACCAGAAAATTTGCATTAGTGTGTCTTATCGAGTTTGTTAGGATGCATTAGTGAGTCCGGACTTCGACCGTATTTTCTTTAAAAATAATTGCTTAACATTTTTGTTGGAAACTATATATTTTTAACATATGAATATTATGTGATATATTAATCTCTTAACGTGTTTGATATTATGTGATAGATGTCTACCTCTAGAACAAGTCCCATTGACTCACCTAATAATAATGAAGAGTCAAATGTAAATTGGAATGATTCATGGACTGATTCACAAGTTCCCGAAGAGGAACCGGAAGAAGAGTCGGAACCGGAAGAAGAATCGGAACCGGAAGAAGAATCGGAACCGGAAGAAGAAATAGAACCGGTGGGGGAAATAATAAAACGGTTAAGTAAAAGAGAATCCTCAACCAACCGACCAAAGTTAATTATGGTCAATGGTGTTTCCGCCAAGGAAGCAAAATATTGGGAGGATTACCAATTCTCCGATGAATCGGATTCCGACGAGAATTCCGATGATGTTATAGAAATTACCCCAACTGAATTTAAAAAGGCAAAAGAAAATAATAAGGGAAAGGGCATAAAAATAGAGAAATTTAATTCCAACCCCGATGAACTTTATATGTATCGTCAACCCCAGAAGTCCTTAAGTTGTAACAATGACCCGGGAACCTCTAAACCACCAGGTTTTTCTAAACCAATGTGGACAACGACGGCTCGTATTAGGGGAACATCATATATCCCTAGAAACTTGGCAAAACGAACCAAAACCGAACAAGAAGAAATGAGCGAGTCGGAATAAGATAGTTGTATTCGTGTGGTGTAATATATGTAATATAGTGTGCTTATGCTTTATGATATATGTAAAAATTGCTTGTATTAATAAGTATTTTTTTTATGAATCTAACTCTTGTCTATTTTACAGTATAAAAAAACAAAATGGATAGACAACCCAATATTTTAAGAGACCTACCCGGAGACATGATTGATGAAATCTTGTCTAGAGTCGGTCAGAATTCCTCGGCACAACTATTTAAGGCGAGATCAGTTTGTAAGACATTCGAAGAATGTTCCAAGAATGCCTTGGTTTATAAAAGGCTTTCGTTCGAAAGATGGGGGATATCACATTGGGAAATCCATAAGTTACGATGTGTTTACTTTGACGCATATATTACGGGGAACCCAAATGCTATTTTACGCAACGGGTTAAGAAATTATTTTGACTCAGTATATCCGAATATAGGACTTCGTGATTTAGAAAAAGCGGCTAACATGCAACATAAAGAAGCATGTTATGCTTACAGGTTAGTAATGTTCGCTTCTCACCAAAGTGAGAACAAAAACATCGGACTACAACTATTAAACAAAACGTTCCCACAAGTGACGGAGTCAGTAATTGGGGTAAGAAATGAGGTTTTTAGGTTATTACGAGACTGTTGGTCATTACGTAACCCTCGTCCCTTTGACGACGTTACAACACGCTGTCTTATCAACGGCCATAACGGTTATGTTCCACAAGACTAAGGATGGGAAGTAGTCCTAGTAAAACCAGAATGCATGACTTGTTTCTGAACGTATGAATTACGTGTCTTTATTGCCTTTGCTGAACGACTTGTGTACTAGCTAGAATTATCTTCACAACTATCTTGTATCAAAGTTATTGTGTGCTATATTTCATGCTTTATGTAAAATAAGCGGTATTGTAAGTTTGTAAAATATTGTATAAAAGTTTGAACGCGAAATATTATTACAATCAGTTTTTCATATAGAATTGTAGTAGTTGAATTGTATATTAGCTACTAAGTATGAACTTAACGGGTAGGTACTACCCGAATTTAAACTTATAAAACGCTAATATGAAGAAAAAGCTTTTATAAATGAGTTCATATTATGCTACGAAATACTATTAACTACTCTTAATATTCTGTATGATTAACTTGTTCCATTTGACTATTTTGAAGGAAATGGCACCTACTACTCGACACACCGTGAATATGAATGAAGAGGAATTCTGTACTTTTCTAGCTTCAAACATAGCCGCAGTACAGGCTGCATTACATACCAACAATTACCTTGGATCTGGCAGTACAGGAAATCGTGTAGGATGCACCTACAAAGAATTCACTGCCTGCAAACCTTTGGAATTTGATGGAACCGAAGGACCGATCGGATTGAAACGGTGGACCGAGAAGGTCGAATCGGTATTTGCCATAAGTAAGTGTACTGAAGAGGACAAAGTGAAGTACGCTACGCATACCTTCACAGGTTCTGCGTTAACATGGTGGAATACCTATCTAGAGCAAGTGGGACAAGATGATGCGTTCGCACTACCGTGGTCAGCATTCAAGCACTTGATGAACGAGAAGTACCGTCCCAGAACCGAGGTCAATAAGCTCAAGACAGAACTTAGAGGGTTACGAACCCAAGGATTTGATATTACCACGTACGAAAGACGATTCACAGAATTGTGCCTTTTATGTCCGGGAGCATTCGAAGATGAGGAAGAGAAGATCGACGCGTTTGTGAAAGGATTACCAGAAAGAATCCAAGAAGATATAAGTTCACACGAGCCCGCCTCCATACAACAGGCATGTAGAATGGCTCACAAACTAGTGAACCAGATTGAAGAAAGAATTAAAGAACAGACTGCTGAAGAGACCAATGTGAAGCAAGTCAAAAGAAAGTGGGAGGAAAATGGTGATAAGAATCACCAATACAACAACAACAGCAATTACAACAATAATCGCAACAATTATCTCAACAATCGCAACATCAATCGCAACTACAACAAACGGCCCAACAACAACAACAACAACAACAACAGCAACTACAACAATCATCCCAACAACGATAATAACCGCAACAACAACAACAATCAGAAGCAGCTATGCCAAAGGTGTGAAAAGTATCACTCGGGGTTCTGCACCAAATTTTGCAACAAGTGTAAAAGAAATGGTCATAGCGCGGCGAAGTGTGAGGTCTACGGACCAGGGGTTAATAGAACGAAAGGAACAAATGGTGTCGGAACGAGTAATGGCGGAGCAAGTAGTGTCGGAGCAAGTTATGCCAATGTAGTTTGTTATAAATGTGGAAAACCGGGCCAAATTATTAGAAATTGCCCGAACCAGGAGAACACGAATGGACAAGGCCGCGGAAGAGTTTTCAATATTAATGCGGCAGAGGCACAGGAAGACCCGGAGCTTGTTACGGGTACGTTTCTTATTGACAATAAATCTGCTTACGTTTTATTTGATTCGGGTGCGGATAGAAGCTATATGAGTAGAGATTTTTGTGCTAAATTAAGTTGTCCATTGATGCCTATGGATAGTAAATTTTTACTCGAATTAGCAAATGGTAAATTAATTTCAGCAGATAATATATGTCAGAATCGAGAAATTAAACTGGTTAGCGAAACATTTAAGATTGATTTGATACCAGTAGAGTTAGGGAGTTTTGATGTGATAATCGGTATGGACTGGTTGAAAGAAGTGAAAGCAGAGATCGTTTGTTACAAAAATGCAATTCGCATTATACGAGAAAAAGGAAAACCCTTAATGGTGTACGGAGAAAAGGGCAACACGAAGCTACATATTATTAGTAATTTGAAGGCACAAAAACTAATAAGAAAAGGTTGCTATGCTGTTCTAGCACACGTCGAGAAAGTACAAACTGAAGAAAAGAGCATCAATGATGTTCCCATTGCAAAAGAATTTCCCGATGTATTTCCGAAAGAATTACCGGGATTACCCCCACAGCGATCCGTTGAATTTCAAATAGATCTTGTACCAGGAGCTGCACCAATAGCTCGTGCTCCTTACAGACTCGCACCCAGCGAGATGAAAGAACTGCAAAGCCAATTACAAGAACTTTTAGAGCGTGGTTTCATTCGACCAAGCACATCACCGTGGGGAGCTCCTGTTTTGTTTGTCAAGAAGAAAGATGGTACATTCAGGTTATGTATCGACTACCGATAGTTGAACAAACTTACCATCAAGAACCGCTACCCACTACCAAGAATCGACGACTTATTTGATCAACTACAAGGCTCGTCTGTTTATTCAAAGATTGACTTACGTTCCGGGTATCATCAAATGCGGGTGAAAGAAGATGATATTCCAAAGACTACTTTCAGAACACGTTACGGTCATTACGAGTTTATGGTCATGCCGTTTGGTTTAACTAATGCACCAGCTGTGTTCATGGACCTTATGAACCGAGTGTGTGGACCATACCTTGACAAGTTTGTCATTATTTTCATTGATGACATACTTATTTACTCAAAGAATGACCAAGAACACGGTGAACATTTGAGAAAGGTGTTAGAAGTATTGAGGAAGGAAGAATTGTACGCTAAGTTTTCAAAGTGTGCATTTTGGTTGGAAGAAGTTCAATTCCTCGGTCACATAGTGAACAAAGAAGGTATTAAGGTGGATCCGGCAAAGATAGAAACTGTTGAAAAGTGGGAAACCCCGAAAACTCCGAAACACATACGCCAGTTTTTAGGACTAGCTGGTTACTACAGAAGGTTCATCCAAGACTTTTCCAGAATAGCAAAACCCTTGACTGCATTAACGCATAAAGGGAAGAAATTTGAATGGAATGATGAACAAGAGAAAGCGTTTCAGTTATTGAAGAAAAAGCTAACTACGGCACCTATATTGTCATTGCCTGAAGGGAATGATGATTTTGTGATTTATTGTGACGCATCAAAGCAAGGTCTCGGTTGTGTATTAATGCAACGAACGAAGGTGATTGCTTATGCGTCTAGACAATTGAAGATTCACGAACAAAATTATACGACGCATGATTTGGAATTAGGCGCGGTTGTTTTTGCATTAAAGACTTGGAGGCACTACTTATATAGGGTCAAAAGTATTATATATACCGACCACAAAAGTCTTCAACACATATTTAATCAGAAACAACTGAATATGAGGCAGCGTAGGTGGATTGAATTATTGAATGATTACGACTTTGAGATTCGTTACCACCCGGGAAAGGCAAATGTGGTAGCTGATGCCTTGAGCAGGAAGGACAAAGAACCCATTCGAGTAAAATCTATGAATATAATGATTCATAATAACCTTACTACTCAAATAAAGGAGGCGCAACAAAGAGTTTTAAAAGAGGGAAATTTAAAGGATGAAATACCCAAAGGATCGGAGAAACATCTTAATATTCGGGAAGACGGAACCCGGTATAGGGCTGAAAGGATTTGGGTACCAAAATTTGGAGATATGAGAGAAATGGTACTTAGAGAAGCTCATAAAACCAGATACTCAATACATCCTGGAACGGGGAAGATGTACAAGGATCTCAGGAAATATTTTTGGTGGCCGGGTATGAAAGCCGATGTTGCTAAATACGTAGGAGAATGTTTGACGTGTTCTAAGGTCAAAGCTGAGCATCAGAAACCATCAGGTCTACTTCAACAACCCGAAATCCCGGAATGGAAATGGGAAAACATTACCATGGATTTCATCACTAAATTGCCAAGGACTGCAAGTGGTTTTGATACTATTTGGGTAATAGTTGATCGTCTCACCAAATCAGCACATTTCCTGCCAATAAGAGAAGATGACAAGATGGAGAATTTAGCACGACTGTATTTGAAGGAAGTCATCTCCAGATATGGAATACCAATCTCTATTATCTCTGATAGGGATGGCAGATTTATTTCAAGATTCTGGCAGACATTACAGCAAGCATTAGGAACTCGTCTAGACATGAGTACTGCCTATCATCCACAAACTGATGGGCAGAGCGAAAGGACTATACAAATGCTTGAAGACATGCTACGAGCATGTGTTATTGATTTTGGAAACAGTTGGGATCGACATCTACCATTAGCAGAATTTTCCTACAACAACAGCTATCATTCAAGCATTGAGATGGCGCCGTTTGAAGCACTTTATGGTAGAAAGTGCAGGTCTCCGATTTGTTGGAGTGAAGTGGGGGATAGACAGATTACGGGTCCGGAGATTATACAAGAAACTACCGAGAAGATCATCCAAATTCAACAACGGTTGAAAACCGCCCAAAGTCGACAAAAGAGCTACGCTGACATTAAAAGAAAATATATAGAATTTGAAATTGGAGAGATGGTCATGCTTAAAGTTGCACCTTGGAAAGGCGTTGTTCGATTTGGTAAACGAGGGAAATTAAATCCAAGGTATATTGGACCATTCAAGATTATTGATCGTGTCGGACCAGTAGCTTACCGACTTGAGTTACCTCAACAACTCGCGGCTGTACATAACACTTTCCACGTCTCGAATTTGAAGAAATGTTTTGCTAAAGAAGATCTCACTATTCCGTTAGATGAAATCCAAATCAACGAAAAACTCCAATTCATCGAAGAACCCGTCGAAATAATGGATCGTGAGGTTAAAAGACTTAAGCAAAACAAGATACCAATTGTTAAGATTCGATGGAATGCTCGTAGAGGACCCGAGTTCACCTGGGAGCGTGAAGATCAGATGAAGAAGAAATACCCGCATCTATTTCTAGAAGATTCGTCAACACCTTCAACAGCTTAAAATTTCGGGACCAAATTTATTTAACGGGTAGGTACTGTAGTGACCCGAACTTTTCCATGTTTATATATATTAATTGAGATTGATATTTACATGATTAAATGTTTCCAACATGTTAAGCAATCAAACTTGTTAAGACTTGATTAATTGAAATATGTTTCATATAGACAATTGACCACCCAAGTTGACCGGCGATTCACGAACGTTAAAACTTATAAAAACTACATGATGATATATATATGGGTATACATATGGTTAACATGAGATTATGATAAGTAAGTATCTCCATAAGTATATTAACAATGAGTTATATACATATAAACAAGACTACTAACTTAAGGATTTCGAAACGAGACATATATGTAACGATTATCGTTGTAACGACATTTAAATGTATATATATCATATTAAGATATATTAATATATCATAATACCATGATAATATAATAATTTAACATCTCATTAGATATAATAAACAATGGGTTAACAACATTAATTGAGATCGTTAACTTAAAGGTTTCAAAACAACACTTACATGTAACGACTAACGATGACTTAACGACTCAGTTAAAATGTATATACATGTAGTGTATTTAGATGTATTAAAATACTTTTGGAAGACTTCAAGATATATATCAAAACACTCATACTTAACGAAAATGGTTACAGTTACTTTTCCATTCTTTTCTTTCATCAAGAATTCTAGTCGTATTCTTACCCGTATTATACACAGCTTCAAAACGTACTTACTATGAGTATATACCATAGGAACTAGCATGGGATTCCACTCTTGATTATGTCATGTATGACTAATCAATTTTAACTTCTACCATGAGATAGTCAACTAACTAGAACTCCTTTTAACCCCACTCACCACTCACCAATTACCACTCACCATTCACTCCATTTCACTTCCAATTCTCTTTCTAATTCTCTCTCAACACACACACACACTATTATGAACGTATTTTTCCAGTAGTTAATCATCATCTTCATCAAAAATCACTTCAAGAATCAAGCTATAATCATCATAGGAAGAACACTTCAAGAACACTTCAAAAATCCCTTCAAGTTTACTAATTTACTTCCAAGCTTTCTAATCCATTCCAAGTAATCATCTAAGATCAAGAAACCTTTGTTATATACAGTAGGTTATCTTTCTTATTCAAGGTAATATTCATATTCAAACTTTGATTCAATTTCTATAACTATAAACTATCTTAATTCGAGTAAAAATCTTACTTGAACTTGTTTTTGTGTCATGATCCTACTTCAAGAACTTTCAAGCCATCCAAGATCCTTTGAAGCTAGATCATTTCTTGTCACTTCCAGTAGGTTTACCTACTAAACTTGAGGTAGTAATGATGTTCATAACATCATTCGATTCATATATATAAAACTATCTTATTCGAAGGTTTAAACTCGTAATCACTAGAACATAGTTTAGTTAATTCTAAACTTGTTCGCAAACAAAAGTTAATCCTTCTAACTTGACTTTTAAAATTAACTACACACATGTTCTATATCTATATGATATGCTAACTTAATGATTTAAAACCTGGAAACACGAAAAACACCGTAAAATCGGATTTACGCCGTCGTAGTAACACCGCGGGCTGTTTTGGGTTAGTTAATTAAAAACTATGATAAACTTTGATTTAAAAGTTGTTATTCTGAGAAAATGATTTTTATTATGAACATGAAACTATATCCAAAAATTATGGTTAAACTCAAAGTGGAAGTATGTTTTCTAAAATGGTCATCTAGACGTCGTTCTTTCGACTGAAATGACTACCTTTACAAAAACGACTTGTAACTTATTTTTTCAACTATAAACCTATACTTTTCTGTTTAGATTCATAAAATAGAGTTCAATATGAAACCATAGCAATTCGATTCACTCAAAACGGATTTAAAATAAAGAAGTTATGGGTAAAACAAGATTGGATAATTTTTCTCATTTTAGCTACGTGAAAATTGGTAACAAATCTATTCCAACCATAACTTAATTAACTTGTATTGTATATTATGTAATCTTGAGATACCATAGACACGTATACAATGTTTCGACCTATCATGTCGATACATCTATATATATTTCGGAACAACCATAGACACTCTATATGTGAATGTTGGAGTTAGCTATACAGGGTTGAGGTTGATTCCAAAATATATATAGTTTGAGTTGTGATCAATACTGAGATACGTATACAATGGGTCATGGATTGATTCAAGATAATATTTATCGATTTATTTCTGTACATCTAACTGTGGACAACTAGTTGTAGGTTACTAACGAGGACAGCTGACTTAATAAACTTAAAACATCAAAATATATTAAAAGTGTTGTAAATATATTTTAAACATACTTTGATATATATGTATATATTGTTATAGGTTCGTGAATCAACCAGTGGCCAAGTCTTACTTCCCGACGAAGTAAAAATCTGTGAAAGTGAGTTTCATTTGATCCCTTTTTACCCTTTATATTTTTGGGCTGAGAATACATGCACAATTTTTATAAATGTTTTTACGAAATAGACACAAGTAATCAAAACTACATTATATGGTTGAATGATCGAAATCGAATATGCCCCTTTTTATTAAGTCTGGTAATCTAACAATTAGGGAACAGACACCCTAATTGACGCAAACTCTAAAGATAGATCTATTGGGCCTAACAAACCCCATCCAAAGTACCGGATGCTTTAGTACTTCGAAATTTATATCATATCCGAAGGGTGTCCCGGAATGATGGGGATATTCTTATATATATGCATCTTGTTAATGTCGGTTACCAGGTGTTCACCATATGAATGATTTTTATCTCTATGTATGGGATGTGTATTGAAATTTGAAATCTTGTGGTCTATTGTTACGATTTGATACATATAGGTTAAACCTATAACTCACCAACATTTTTGTTGACGTTTAAAGCATGTTTATTCTCAGGTGAATACTAAGAGCTTCCGCTGTTGCATACTAAAATAAGGACAAGATTTGAAGTCCATGTTTGTATGATATTGTGTAAAAACTGCATTCAAGAAACTGATTTCGATGTAACATATTTGTATTGTAAACCATTATGTAATGGTCGTGTGTAAACAGGATATTTTAGATTATCATTATTTGATAATCTACGTAAAGCTTTTTAAACCTTTATTTATGAAATAAAGGTTATGGTTTGTTTTAAAAATGAATGCAGTCTTTGAAAAACGTCTCATATAGAGGTCAAAACCTCGCAACGAAATCAATTAATATGGAACGTTTTTAATCAATAAGAACGGGACATTTCAAATAGCCCATAGTCTAATTTCCACAAGTGTCGTTCTTTTGTCCAAACCCCAATTATGGTACAAAGCCCAATTACCCAATTTTAGTAATTAGCCCAACATCATGATTACTTCGGATTAAATAAGCATAATAATAACTTAGCTACGAGACATTAAATTAAAAAGGTTGAACATAACTTACAATGATTAAAAATAGCGTAGCGTTACACGGACAGAATTTCGACTTACACCCTTACAACATTCGCTAACATACCCTTATTATTAGGATTAAAATTAAAATTAAAATTAAAATATAAATTATAAATATAAATATTACGTTTAGATAGATGGATGGATATATATGTTGGTTTTTTTACGATCAGAATGCGCGAGCTTTATAGGCAGTTTCTAAATTTGGGGCTCCGCGACTCGCGGCAATTTTTGCCTTCAAACTCCGCGAGTCGCGGAGTTTGAAAATACAGCTCACCCTCCTTTGGCTTCTTTCTTGCCGACGATTTATAAATATATTATAATATATATATTAATTTTAAGAATTAATTATATATTATATTATATTTATGTACATAGTTGACTCGTAATTTTTAGTCAGTTGCGTCGAGCGTTGAGAGTTGACTCATGTCCCGGTTCCGGATTTTCGAACGTCCTTGCGTACAATTTTATATTTTGTACTTTGCGTTTTGAATTTTGTACTCTTGTAATTTCGAGACGTTTCTTATCAATAATTGGAACCTCTTTGATTGTATTTTGTACTTTTGAGCTTTTTGGACCTTTGCGTCTTCAATTCATCGAATCTGTCTTTTGTCTTCACCTTTTATTATTTAAACGAATATCACTTGTAAATAGAACAATTGCAACTAAAAGCTTATCTTTCTTGAGGAATAATGCTATGAAATATATGTTCGTTTTTAGCATTATCAAATATTCCCACACTTGAGCGTTGCTTGTCCTCAAGCAATATAGTCTTGAAATACTAGAATCACTTCTTTATTCTTCACACTTTGTACATCAGTGATTTCTTTACGGTGGTATAAACAATGGTAGTAACGATATGGTTTACAGTCCCACATGACTATAAAAATTTAGATCCGTTAGGAAATTGGATCTTTATGAAAACATTTGATCTTTTGAAAATTCAAGCTAGATTTTACCCTAGACAAGTTTTCCGGAATAACCCTTCACCGGTGTTTGCAAAATATTTTTGTGGGTTTTGTGGGTTTCAGATTTGAAAATTTTAGCTCAAAACTTATGGTTTTGTGTCACCCACTTGCTAACCTTATATTAGGAAAGCAACACGTCCAGTTTACTTGTCCCGTATATTACCTTTCGGTAAACTACCGTCCGGTTGTAAAGGAAAGCGATGAACAAGCAACTGTTAAGGCAATGTCCCGTGACTTGCTTTTGATTATGGTCTATAACGTGTCGGACGCAATTACTATCCTTTGTAGGAGCAATAGTAAAGCTCACCCTTATAATTTGTAGGTTTGGCACAAGGTCCTGTCTTTGACCACTATGCAACCACCGTTCTTACGGTTGACACCCGATTTGGTTCAGGTGACCTAATGAATTCCAGGTGAATTTCTAGGATTTTACGTTCAATGGTAATGAACGCATTGAAAATGGGTTTTTAGAAAACAAATCGGTTTGTAATTTTGATCAAAATATTTTCTCGTTCAGGCTCGAGTTTAGATATCATTGAATTCCATGAGTTTGTAATTCTCAATCTTTAAGGTCAATCTCAAGGATTGAGTAATATCAGGCTTAAAAGCTGATTTTTAATCTTTAAGGAGATTATCCTTTCTGGGGATCTGATTCATTAGTCTTATCCAGCTAATTTTCACGGTGCCCTCCCCATTTTACAAGACAGATCCTCTCATGGTTAGGATAAGTCTGACCACTTGGCGACCCTGTTTGATGCTGAGGTCCGTGGATTTCCTGCTGATTTTAGTGATGACTTATTCTAGGTTTTTCGTCAACCTACAGCTGGTTTGGACGACAACTTCTTGACCTAAATCAAGAAGCGCTTGTCTTTTTCGGAAGACTTTACTTCCTTTTAATGATGGAATTGATTCATCGTGTAGATCCATCTTTCTTACAGTAAATCAGGTAAAAAAAATTTTACTTTAGTCCAAAGCAAAAGTATTTTCAGTTATTTGTACAAAAATATGTGACATATGTTTTGAATAACTTGGAGAATTTTCCCACACTTGGCTTTTATTTTCCTTTTTATTGTCCTCTATTCCATTTTAAATGAATTTTAACATTTTGGTTTGTTTCTCAATTTATGTTCTTTTCGAGGTAACAATAATTTCGGTGTTAAAACCTAGTTTTATCGTTCATAAATATGTATAAACATGATTTTGAGTTCATTTAATTGAAAATTTTGAAAAATTTTACTAGAATTGGGTAGTCAGTATATAAGACTAGTGTTGTTCTTTATTATCAGAGAGCACTAGATTCTAATACAACTACTACTTTACTAGTATTTCTAATGGTAACCAAGTGTATAAAGTAAAAATTTTAAAATCCGAAAGAATTTAACCCCTTCCCACACTTAAGATCTTGCAATGCCCTCATTTGCAAGAAATCAGTAACAATTTAAATTATTGAGGGTGATTTGTGTGAAAATGATTAAATTTTACCAAAGTTTCCAAACATATTTGTGTTTGTTTGCTGAATGATAAATGGTGCACATCATTTGTTCATTCCGTCTTGTTGTCATTTCACATATATTTTGCATCTTGTCGTCAAAATTAGTTGCTTTTGCTGAACTTAATGCCAGTCTTTGAAAATGCGTTGTTTTACCCTGTTGTGTACATAAGATAAACTGCAAACATATATACATATTTTTGAAGTTTGGTATATTACCCCACATTCAAAAATTATTAAAATCTAAGAATAAAAGTTAGAAAATTATAAAAACTATTACAATATTAACATAAGTATTAAACGTATCAACATTACAAATTACAAAATAAATAAAACTAAGTAGACTAGGGATGATACTGATACCAGTAGGGGTTCCATGCATAACCATAGGTGCTATAAAATGCTTCGGCTGGGTTATACGTAGGATACGGTAGTTGAATCTCTATAGACCAGGGAGGGAATATGGGCTTTGTAGTAGGAATATAGTTTCTACCTATATGTTGGCAATAAGCTATGATTTGGTTTTGATGAACTTGCCAATCTTCAAATGCTCTATGTCTAGCATTTTCGTACTCCTGTGAAGCTATAAACCTTTGCATTTCTTGCATTTCATTTCCCCCCTCCTATATTACCTTACTGTTGGTTTCTCTCAACCTGTGGATGTCTACCATGGTATTGTACTGCGGCGTTATTTCGCCTCTTCAAAACTTTCACACCATGGTATACATTTAAACCTATTGTATCGCGGGGTTCTGGTTCTTCGACTAATAATCCCCCCCGACTTATATCCACACCGAGATATTCAGCAATCAAAGTAATAAATATACCACCTCCTATTATGCTATGTGGTCTCTTCCCCCTAACCATAGCTGATAAATAATAACCCACACAATAAGGTATACTTACAGCGCTTTGTGGGTCTCGAATACACATATGGTAAAACAAATCCTGTTCATTTACCTTTTCCTTGTTCTTACCTCTTTGTGTAATTGAATTAGCTAAAAACCTATGAATTACTCTTAATTCAGCTCTATCTATATCCAAATAAGAGTAATTTCCCCCTTTAAATCGGTGATGGCTTGTCATTTGACTCCATACACCATGTGTATCAAAATTTTCATCTATCTTTCTACCATTTAGTATCAACCCTCTACAATCGGCAGATGCTAACTCCTCAGGCGTATATATACGTAAAGCCTGAGCCATGTCTAGTAAAGACATGTGGCGCATCGAACCTCCTAACAAAAATCTAATAAAAGATCGATCGGTTAAACTAGCTACCCGATAATTTAATTCTATACTACACAACAATTCTTCACACCATACTTTATATACAGGTCTACGCATGGTGAATAAACGTACCCAGTCGTTAAAAGTAGAATTACCATACCTCTGTGCAAGTAATTTCCTAATTGGCCCGGCCAATTCTACAGCTTCTAATGGTTCCCATTCTATGATCCTAGGTACCTCAACAACTTTAGAATGAAGAGCATGCAAACCCCTTTGGTATTTTGGATAATCTATCCAAAGTCTGTCAAATCTCAGGTTCGGGTGCAAATCTTCCAAGTGCATATCAGAAAATGTCATGACTGGATGAGGTATATCTTGTTTGTAGTAGTTATCCACCTCCTGTTGTTCCGCATTCTCAGCAGGAGCATTGCGAGCTTGGGATGAAGATTCACCCCTTTCAGTCTGCAAAACACATCAAACACAATTTTTGTGCATCCAAATATGCATTAATATCAGCAAAATCATCAATCAAAATAATTACAATCACATGATCAATTTATATCAAACTTAAGCTCATTTTCATATTTTCATCAAATCTACACTTTTTCAAATAAGCATATACGAAAATGTTTACCAAGTTCATAAGCATTCAACTCAAATAACATGTCAAAATAATCATCACTAGCAATTAAACAAGTTTTAAATGGCATTATCTCTCAAAAATCAAGTTCATGAATTTTAGACTTGAAAAAGTCCACTTTAATTATCAAAATCATGTTTAGGCTCAAAGTTTGGATCATTTAACTACCTAAACATGTTACACTACTTAATTTAGCAACAATTCATAACAAAAATCGGCCATAACCTGTTTATATCAAAAAGCCCCAAATTTGCTCAACAACACAAACCCTAGATTACTCAAAATTTGAAGTTTAAGGCTTCTAATCATGTTAAATAGCATCAATCTAGGTTATACAAGCATAATACATAAACAATTTAAGCATAATTACACTAAAAAGCATCAAAATCAAATTGGGGAAAAAATTGCTCAAGAACACTAATTTTCGGATTAAATGGTGTTTAGGTGTAGAAATTTACCGTTTTCTTGAGTAATTCCTTGATAGCATCCTTCTCAACATGATTTTAGTAAAAGATTTGATGATTAACGGTTAAAAATTGTGATTTTGGGGGAGTTTTCTCGGGTTTTTGTGCAGTATTTTTGGGTTTTATTTGTGTTGTGGTGTGCAAATGAACTGCTCTTTACGTTTTTATTTTTTTCTGGGTTTTGGTCCCTCCGCGAGTCGCGGGGTTTTTACCCTTCAAACTCCGCGAGTCGCGGAGTTTTTTTTTTTTATTTTTTTTAACATCTTATACTAATTAAAACAATTAAGTAATTAATTTTAAAATTTTGTTTCCCTTGTTATTTAGGACGAGGTCGTTTCGGATCGATGTCCTAGTCCGTCCTTCGACAAAATTTTAAAATTTGTCTTTTTGTAGCGATTGTTTTAAAAGCTAAGATTTTTGGGGTTTTTTAAATGTTTTTGGCATACTTTAATTCAATAAGATTAAAAATAATGATAATAAAAGTTCTCGTCCCTCCCTTGGGTAAAGCAATTTCGGTTCAAAGACCTAGTCTTCAACTTACGACGAATTTTAAAAATCATATTTTTAACTTAATGAGATAAAGTAAATTTTTGTTTTTAAATTCACACAATTTAAATATAAAATTCAAAATTAATATTAAAAATTCACACCAAACTTAAAATTTGAAATGCATAAAATTAAAAATTCATATTTTAAAAATTAAAAATTCACACCAAACTTAATTTAAAAATTCATATTATAAATTCACACCAAACTTATATTAAATTTTCAAATATTTACAATTTTAAATATATTGTTTTTACAAAGTTTACAATATTAATTTAAGATTTATATATTAATTTTAAAAACATGGTAAAAATAAAATTAAAAATCTTTTTGGTTTTTTATCCCACTTTAATCAATCAAATATTATCAAAAATATGCGCCCCTCTTTTCGGTAAAGTAATTTCGGTTCCAAGACCTAATTTAACTCATGACGAATTTTTGAAATATTTTGGGTTGATTGATTAAAGATATTTATACCTTAAGAATAAACGTTAAATTTCGCAGTGATGTAATAAATTTTTGAATGATATCAATAATTTCCGTCGCCAAACCTAATTTTATTCAATACCAATTTAATACTTTATAGCGAACAAATTAGCGTTTATTATCAAAAGGTTAAAAATAAAAATAAAAAAAATAAAAACTGTACAAACATACCTGTGAAATAGATTTCTTAGTTATATGATCTATCCCATTCATAAGATAGTCGGTTTAATTGGTTTTCCATGGCTACATAGGCGTAACCTCGAGCATTCAGTGTTTTTTCTTCTAAACATATGAACGGTCCGTCTCTGCATAAAGTAACAAATTCGGTGTTTGAATAGGTTTGATTATTTGAACATTTACCTCCATGTGACCATTTTCCGCATTTGTGACATCTTTCAAGGTGTCGTGCTCTTCTTTTCGCTGTGGATTTTGATTTTTCTTTACCAAATTGTAACTTATTATCTTCGCATCTGGATTCTTTTCTAACTCCGTCCAATCTTTCTCTGATTACTGATACTATTTCACTCGGAAGTGTGTCATTATTACGTTTAGTGATCAATGCGTGTAGTATTAGACCATGGTTTAGTTCACAGGCAGCCTTCATTTCCTAAAAAAAATAAAAATTCAGAATGGGAGGAGAAGACTAGTTCTTTAGGGTCTGCTAGGGAAAGACCATTCGGATTCCATTTTCGAGAACTACACGAAAACAGACAATATAACTCTAACAGAAATACATATTATCCTTTAAAGACTTGATTCTCCCCACACTTAGTTAGCTGTGGTGTCGAAATTGTGATTAACTTCATTGTCGAATTCCATCGGACTATCTATGTAGTGTTTAACTCTGTGACCATTAACTTTAAATTCAATCCCATTTGAATTTATTAATTCTATCGTTCCGTATGGGAAAACTCTTTTGACTATGAATGGTCCAGACCATCTTGATTTCAATTTTCCAGGAAATAGCTTGAATCGTGAATTGAAAAGAAGAACTCTGTCTCCTTCTTTAAATTCTTTTGAACTTCTGATTCTTTTATCATGCCATTTCTTCGTTCTTTCTTTATAAATTAACGAATTTTCGTATGCTTCATGTCTTAATTCTTCTAATTCGTTTAGTTGACTTAATCGTAGACGTCCAGCTTCATGTATATCAAGATTACATGTCTTCAAAGCCCAAAATGCTTTGTGTTCAATTTTTACTGGAAGATGACATGCTTTTTCATAAACAAGTCTAAAAGGTGTGGTTCCAATTGGAGTTTTGTAGGCTGTTCTAAAAGCCCAGAGTGCATCCTCCAATTTAATAGACCATTCCTTCGGATTTGATCCTACGGTTTTCTCTAGAATACGTTTTAAAGCTCGGTTGGTATTTTCAACTTGTCCACTTGTTTGTGGATGATATGCGGTGGAGATTTTATGAGTTACTCCATATCTTTTAAGAACTTTCTCAAGTTGATTATTACAAAAATGAGTACCCCGATCACTTATTAAAGCTTTAGGTGTTCCAAACCTTGCAAAAATACGTTTTAAAAAGTTGACTACAACTCGTGCATCGTTAGTTGGGAGAGCTTGTGCTTCCGTCCATTTAGATACATAATCAATGGCTACGAGAATATAGAGATTATTATGAGATTTTGGAAATGGACCCATAAAGTCAATACCCCAAATGTCAAATACTTCGCATACTTGAATGACATTTTGTGGTATTTCATCACGTTGACTTATTTTTCCGGCCCTTTGACAAGCATCACAGGATTTGCAAAGAAGGTGTGCGTCTTTGTAAATTGTAGGCCAATAGAATCCAGCTTCATAAACTTTTCTTGCTGTTAATTGAGGCCCATAATGCCCTCCTGTTAGTTCTGTGTGACAATGGTTTAATATTTTACTGGCTTCATCTCCGAATACACATCGGCGTATTATTCCATCTGGACAACTTTTAAACAAATGTGGATCTTCCCAGAAATAGTGTTTTATATCACTGAAGAATTTCTTTCGTTTTTGGTACGATAATCCTTTTTCAAGGAATCCACATACTAAGTAGTTTGCATAGTCTGCAAACCATGGAATTTCATTATAATCTATCTTCAATAGATATTCATCAGGAAAGTTGTCTTGTATGGCCGATTCATTTAGAACTTCTAACTCAGGATTTTCAAGACGAGAAAGATGATCAGCGGCGAGATTTTCTGCTCCCTTTTTATCTCGGATTTCAATATCAAACTCTTGTAAGAGTAAGATCCAACGGATTAATCTTGGTTTAGCATCTTGTTTTGAAAATAGGTATCTAAGAGCAGAATGGTCGGTATAGACCACCGTTTTTGCTAGAACGAGATATGATCGAAATTTGTCAAACGCAAAGACAATAGCAAGGAGTTCTTTTTCAGTAGTTGTATAGTTCGTTTGTGCTCCTTGTAACGTCTTACTAGCATAATATATAGGTTGAAATCGTTTTTCAATCCTTTGTCCTAAAACGGCTCCCATTGCAAAATCACTTGCATCGCACATTAGTTCAAATGGTAGATTCCAATTTGGTGTTATTATGATCGGCGCATTAGTTAGTTTCTCTTTAAGAATATTAAAAGATTTGATACACTCATCTGAAAAGATGAATGGAGCATCCTTTTCTAGGAGTTTATTCATAGGAGTGGCAATTTTAGAAAAATCTTTTATGAAACGTCGGTAAAAAACGGCATGCCCTAGGAAACTCCTAACTCCTCTAACATTGGTGGGATGTGGAAGTTTAGCAATTACATCTACTTTAACTAGCATGTTCTCCATTATCCCTCTAGGATATTTTATTGATCTATCGGCTAGTTGTATGCTTATTCTTGTTGGTTTCAATTCTCCAAGGTCTAGTTTAGCGTATAGTGAATACGGCATTAGATTTATACTAGCACCTAAGTCTGCCAATGCTTCTATTGAACTAAGACTACCCAGAAAATATGGAATTGTGAAACTTCCTGGATCAGATAATTTTTCTGGTATCTTATTCAACAGCACTGCTGAACAATTAGCATTCATAGTAACAGCCGAGAGTTCTTCCATTTTCTTTCTATTCGTGATCAGATCTTTCAAGAATTTAGCATATCTAGGCATTCCTGAAATCACATCAATGAAAGGAAGATTTACATTTATCTGTTTAAACATATCCAAGAATTTGGATTGCTCGGCTTCAAGTTTCTCTTTCTTCATTTTACTCGGGTAAGGAAGTGGTGGTTGGTATGGTTTAACATAAGGTTTAGCCTTAACTGTGTTATCTTCATTAACCTTCTCAACTACCGGTTCTTTTTCATCAGAAGTTACAGGTATTTCAGGTGGTTTAAGTGTTGTACCACTTCTTGTGGTAATGGCTTTAGCAGTTTCATTCCGGGGGTTAGCATTTGTATAACTAGGTAGACTTCCCGGTTTTCTTTCACCTATTAACCTTGCTAGGTTACTTACTTATTGTTCCAGATTTTGAATAGAAGCTTGTTGATTTCTAAATGCTTGAGCATTTTGTTCATTGGTTTGTTTTTGAGATGTGAAAAACTGCGTTTGAGTTTCAACTAGCTTCGTCATCATATCTTCTAAATTTGGCTTTTTATCATCGGTTTGTTGTGGTGGATTGTTTTGAAAATTAGGTCTTTGCTGATTGTAAGTATTGTTGGATACTTGTTGATTGCTAGGACCTTGTTGGTTGTTGTATGGAATATTTCGGTTATAGTTCTGGTTTTGATTGTAAATCGGTCTTGGCGGTTGATAATTATTCTGATAATTATTTTCAGGCCTTTGGTTTATGTATGAAATATTCTCTCTTTGTTCCATTGTTAATTCAATACTGAGACAATCTTTTGTCAAATGTGGTCCTCCACACTGCTCACAACTAATTCGTATTGAGTGAATATCCTTAGTCATCTTTTCCATTCGTCTCTCGACAGCATCTATCTTTGCGGAAATGGAATCTAAGTCATGGCTAGAATCGGCTCTAGCTGCTTTAGATGATCTAACGATATCTTTTTCTTGGTGCCACTCATGTGAGTGAGAAGCAGTGTTATCAATAATTTTGTAAGCATCAGTTTCGGTTTTCTTCATAATAGAACCACCAGCTGCTATATCGATGTCTTTCCTTGTAGTGATGTCGCATCCTTGGTAGAATATTTGTACTATTTGACAGGTGTCTAAACCATGTTGCGGACATCCTCTTAATAACTTTCCAAATCTTGTCCACGCCTCATATAGAGTTTCATTTGGCTTCTGTGTGAACGTAACAATTTCTCCTTGAAGTCTTACGGCTTTAGATGCAGGAAAGAATTGTTTAAGAAAATTTTCAACTAAAACGTCCCATGTATCAATCGCCCCTTCAGGTAATGATTCCAACCAATCTTTGGCTTCTCCCTTTAAAGTCCAGGGAAATAACATGAGATATATCTGTTCATCCTCTACTTCTCGGATTTTAAATAGTGTGCAGATCCTATTAAAGGTACGTAGATGTTCATTAGGATCTTCCTTCGGCGTACCACTAAATTGGTATTGATTAGTCACCATGTGTAGAATTTGTCCTTTGATTTCATAATCTGGCGCATTAATGTCTGGATGAGTAATTGCGTGACCTTGGCCAGTGCGTTTAGCTCTCATTCGGTCTTCCATACTTAAAGGTTCCAGATTCTCCATAATTGAATTTGTTGAATCGGAATCACTAGAGGATTCTGATTTAATGGTTCGTTCCTCAACAATCTCTATTTGAATGATTGGTGGTTCCGGAGGAAAATTTAATGGTTCAGGATCTATGAATCGTCCCTGAATATTTTCCGGATTCTCAATTGTGAGGTCGGGTTCAAAAAATGGATTATCGGAAATTTGAACTTGAGTACTTGGTCGACTGGATGACGATTCTAAAGAAAAATCAACGGCAGTAATATTTGCTAAATGTCTTGATCTAGTTACAGGTGGTGAACGTACAAAAGGTGGTGAACGTCTTGCTCGGTGCATTCACTGAATATCCTATTAGTTTTTAAAAGGAAAGAAAAATTATAATAAGTTATCCAATCAATAGACTTTTCTGATTTTGCCCACGTTTCGAATAGCCAAAAGATGCAGCAGAGGGGCAGGATTCGTTTGGTCTCAATATAATTGAGGACTGTTTGGCTCCAATAACCCGGTCCACATACAAATCCAACTATTACTACGAACCAGAAAATTTTGATGTCTATCAATTTAACCACTTAAAATAAATTTTCGTAATTTTAAGAAATTTAGATAAGAAGTAGAATAAAAATCTATGTCCTAAAACTAGAATAGCGAGAAATAAGAAAGAAAAAGAGTTCGTCGAAAAAGGTCGAAAAAGAAAAATGGTTGAAAAATAAAAGGTGACGGAAAAATAAAAGAAACTTATAACACTTAAAAACACTTGACTAACCTAACCTTATTACTACAACTAACTTAAAATTATAATCGCAAATTGAAATTACTAATTGGAATGATAATTGATACATAGGTAAAAGGTGTCTAAAATATTAAAGCTTACAAGAAAAACTATATCCCAAATGGCAATAACTTAAAAAGAAACTAAAACTTAAAAAGGCGTCGCAAAATTCTAAAGCACCTAAATCTTAGTCTAAAGAAAAAGCACTTAAGGGATTTTACGGCAAAGCCTAAAAATCTAGAAGTAAAAATAACTATGGCAAAAACTATGAGTTAAAAATAAATACAAGCGAAAAATACAAAAATTACGATAAAACTATTAAAAAGGGACAAAATATAAAAATATACAAAAAGTTGTAAAAAGTACAATTTTTATAAAAATATTATTTTTATATTATTTATTTTATAAAACTATTAAATTTATAATTTATTTAAACTAATTTAACTAAATAATACAAATAATAAATAAACTAAACTAAATAATATAATATATAACCCTAATTAGGGTTTAAATATAATAATAATAATTATAATCCGTAATTAATGCAGTACGATGTCAAACTGTGGCGTGTCAGCAGGGCTCATGCGATCGCATGAGTCCTAAGTTACCCAGCCATGCGATCGCATGGGCTAGGGTTTCGGGCTATAGAGTGGGCTGCTACAGTACCGGACTCGAGTGTTTTTTTTTTTCTTTCTGATTTGTGTTTTATTTTTCTGTTTTATATATTTATATAAATTAAATAAAACTTATATTTTTATAAAATAAAGATAAAGAAACTTTTATAGAACTTAAATATTTAACAAACTCTTAAAAATATTTATATTTATATTTTTCTTTTTATATTTTAGAATATTTAAAACGTATTTTTACAAAAGCGTATTTTTTTTATAAAAGTAAACTTAAAAATAAAAATCTTTTTTTTTATATAGCGTTGCGCTTCCGGCTTTTAAGCTAGATTTGTCCCCGGCAGCGGCGCCAAAAATACTTGATGTTATGCGAGGTGTATATAAAATAGCTTTATATTTTAGCAGAAAATACTATTAAATACGATACAATTTTACACAAGATATTTATTTATTTAGAGAATGGATATACTTAAACCTTGCTACAACACTTATAGGCAGTGTACCTAATCGTACAGTAGTGTAGTTTTTAGTAAGTCCGGTTCGTTTCACAGGGAAAATCTTTAAACAAAGCTTAACGCTATATTAGTTTACTTTTATAAAAATACAAATATATATATATATATATAAGTAATATTATTATTATAAAGGGGGGTTTTTACCGTTTAATGACCAGTTTGTCGATTTTAATTATTCAGTCGCAGTTAAAACCAAATGTAAAATATTAAATAAAAGACTTAATTTAAAGCGTAAAGTAAATAACGATAATGAAATTACGAATAATAAAAGTGCGATAAAATAAACTTGCGATAATTAAAAAGTACGATAATTAAAAGTGCAATTAAATACAATAACAATAAATAAAAATGCGATAATTAGAAGTGCAATTAAATATAAAATAAAGGAAATTAAATATGAAATAAAAGAATTATGCTTATTTAAACTTCCGTAATCATGATGTTTGACGTGTTGATTTTAGTTTTATGTCCATGGGTTAATTGTCCTTTGTCCTGGATTATTTAATATGTCCGTCTGGTTTTTGTCCATAACAGTCCATCAGTCATAAATATAAAGTGCGAGTGTCCTCGTCAAATTATCCTTATACCCGAAGTTAAATATTCCAACTAATTGGGGACTTAAACTGTAACAAGGTTTTATTACTTTGTTTAATAATTACACCAGGATGTCGACTGAGTGTAACCCAAGGTTTTAATACTTTGTTAATAATTATGCCAAGTGTCCTTGTACATAATTTCACCCCTGTTTTAATAATTCTAGTGGCTATTAATCCATTCCCGTGTCCGGTTAAATGAACGATTATTTGTACATATAAATACCCCGCCCATCGTGTCCGATCGAGTGTAAATGGTTATTTATAGGGACGCCCAATTGTAAATCTTTATATTAACATTAACAAACTATCATTTAGTTAAACAAATATAAAGCCCATTAATAGCCCATAGTCTAATTTCCACAAGTGTCGTTCTTTTGTCCAAACCCCAATTATGGTACAAAGCTCAATTACCCAATTTTAGTAATTAGCCCAACATCATGATTACTTCGAATTAAATAAGCATAATAATAACTTAGCTACGAGACATTAAATTAAAAAGGTTGAATATAACTTACAATGATTAAAAATAGCGTAGCGTTACACGGACAGAATTTTGACTTACACCCTTACAACATTCGCTAACATACCCTTATTATTAGGATTAAAATTAAAATTAAAATTAAAATATAAATTATAAATATAAATGTTACGTTTAGATAGATGGATGGATATATATGTTGTTTTTTTACGATCAGAATGCGCGAGCTTTATAGGCAGTTTCTAAATTTGGGGCTCCGCGACTCGCGGCAATTTTTGCCTTCAAACTCCGCGAGTCGCGGAGTTTGAAAATACAGCTCACCCTCCTTTGGCTTCTTTCTTGCCGACGATTTATAAATATATTATAATATATATATTAATTTTAAGAATTAATTATATATTATATTATATTTATGTACATAGTTGACTCGTAATTTTTAGTCCATTGCGTCGAGCGTTGAGAGTTGACTCATGTCCCGGTTCCGTATTTTCGAACGTCCTTGCGTACAATTTTATATTTTGTACTTTGCGTTTTGATTTTTGTACTCTTGTAATTTCGAGACGTTTCTTATCAATAATTGGAACCTCTTTGATTGTATTTTGTACTTTTGAGCTTTTTGGACCTTTGCGTCTTCAATTCATCGAATCTGTCTTTTGTCTTCACCTTTTATTATTTAAACGAATATCATTTGTAAATAGAACAATTGCAACTAAAAGCTTGTCTTTCTTGAGGAATAATGCTATGAAATATATGTTCGTTTTTAGCATTATCAGTTATATTTTCTTCAACGTCAAAGGGATCAAATTTTCACCTTTTTCTCATTCGGTCTCAGTATTTGACTCGGTTGTTGGAGGTGATATTCTGGCTCTTTGTTCTTCTATCATTATACAGTCTTCAACGTCTTCGCCTAATGGACATTCTAATGATGTCTCATGTTGTATCATATCTACCCCGTCCAAATAATCCTTCAAACATAAACATACTTCCACGACTTCGGGGGTAAGTCTTGATCTTCTATCCGGTTCGGAAGCTACCGTCGAAGCTTGGACGACTAATAAATCACGAGCCATAGCGGCCAAAATGGCAAAGTTGTGAAATTGTTCGGGATTGATGGATAGTGCTAATTTTGTAAGCTTGTAGTTTCTCAACTCGATTTTGAGTGTCGATGTCCGTGCACGCTTCGTAGCGTCTTCCCTAATTGGTTAAAAGGCTTATATTAACGTCTCGGGGCTTCAAGAAGACGATCTGGTCATTGTCGACCATATTTTGTTGCATACATTTCAAATAAGTTTTCAAAAGTGGTATTAAATTCGTGTTTTTGGTTACTTATATAAAAGTGGGATAATAACTATTGGGACCATCCGTACAATTCAAATTTTGGTATATTGTTGTCGTCAAAAGTTCCACCCCATTACAAATTAGGCGTGGGTCAAGTGCGGCCACACAACAATAAACCATAGGTATTTTTCCAAAATATTTCACTAGTTTCTTTCTCATATAAAAAACCGTTTTTCTGAACATATGAGTATTTGAGTACACCTATTCATATATTTTTCTGTCATTAAATAAAATTGTGAAACTAATGAACTAGTTAGATAATAAACACCCGATAATTTGGTCATTGTCGCTTTAAAAACTTCTATAAATTTTGTATGCACAATAGTACTACCAACTCGGAGTCCACATGGATGGCGAAAGCCCAAAGCAGTATGCACCTGTGTGTGATTCTGGCGCACGAGCTTCCCGAGGTAGTAAACATAAGATCAACTAGTTACGTCAATTATTTTGGACGAAAAACAAACAATATATTATAACAAGGAACTTTGAATGAAAGAACTAAATAATAAACAACAACGCACCAGCTCAAATTGCAACCACAAAACAAAACCAAACAATTACCTACCCTAAGCTATCTAGAAACGATCCAAGGGAGAAACAAATCAAGTGCATAACAGAGCAACACAACAATAAACTCTAAATAACAATAGCCAAACCGAATCTAAAAACATACAACCCACAACTTAACCTACAGCGAAAACGACCCAATTTCTCTGTCTCCAATTTCCTTCTTTTCTTTATGAGGCTTTCATTGTTCAAACTAGCCGAAAAACGAGAATATTTTGTACTTAAAAATGTATGCGATCTAACCAGATTATCCAGTGACCATTTATGTTCCTTTTTTCTGGCAACCGCACTATATGTTGCTAATGAGGTTTGAACCTAAACCTCTTGTGATGATATCATAGCCCCAACCATTAAACTATCTTTGAGCGGTTTTTGGGTCTCCAATTTGTGGGTCTTATATTTGTTTCTTTATGATCAAGTATTTGAGACAAAAAAAATGGCGTCTTCATTTCTTTAAAAATCATATAAACAGAATCACAAGACTATTTTACCCGTTTTCAGATGACACAGAGTATCACTCAAGTTTCACAATTCACTATAACATTGGAAATTTATATGAACAATTTATTATGCACGAAGTTTTAAGTTAAACCAATTAACCATATAATCATATACAATCATCAAAATATTCAAACTATGGCTCAACAATTATTTTACCAGTAGCATGCCCATCAATACTTTTTGCCCAAGCTTCTTCAGCCTTGTTTAAAGGACATCTAGAATCAATAATAGTCTTAATCTTCCCTTCTTTCACCAACCCAACCATGTACTCCAAGTTTTTAGCTTTCGGATACAAAAGTATCGGGACCAGTTTCTTTTTCGAGCATGTGACTTTCTTCACCACAGCAGTCCAAACAGCACTCAGGCCCGGCGTTATATCTATAACCTTACCATTTGGGCCAAGATTCGGCTCAAAAGTAGACCAAGGAATAGGTGTAGCACAATGGATCACCAAATCATATTTCTTATTCGATGGACTATTTAGTGCTGCACCATGTGGAGTTTTGTAGTCAAGAACCTCATCAGCACCAAGGCTTTTCACTAGGTCAATGTTTCGGGCCCCACAAGTGGCTGTAACATGAGCGTTACTTAGCTTTGCGAGTTGGATGGCGTAATGGCCTACGCCGCCTGAAGCGGCGGTGACGAGGATGTTGGTGGCGGGGCTGGTTTTATCAAGGGTAAGACCACCATGATAGGTTAGGGCCTGAAGTGCTGTAAGGCCAGCTACAGGTAGCCCTGCACCATCAGCTGCTGATACTTCTGGTGGTCTGGAAACTGTCAGTTTGTCACTACTTACAGCGTACTCGGATAGTCCTCCACCTTTCTGTAAGTTTCAGGATCAATATAAATAATCATCACAAACAAATAAACACGGTCAGATTGACTCAACAATATCGTTCTTGGGCTGAATAAGTGGGTTGGGTAAGGATTATAAACATCTTTCTGCACAAAAGAATCTGGACTTATAAGTTTTTATTTTAGGAAATCATCTTAAGTTTTCCAAGTTAGTTTGTTAAATATGATTACTATTTATATATATATATATATATTTTGTTTTTTCCATAATAAAAGCATTCAAGATGTTTTACGCCTTACAGATACACTTTGAACAACTTTCAACCAATTCGACTCATTTTATTTGACTCATTAGGGAAAAAACATACCCCAATCGGGTCATTCAACATGGGTCCATATTGTCATCTCCAAACAAGAGCATCGGGAGTCACACTCAGGAAACGAAAAGAAGTAGTAACTTACAAATGAATTAAGCATGGACACAACTTTATCACCAGCTTTGAAATTCTTGACTCCAGCTCCAACGTCTAACACTTCTCCTGCTACATCAGTTGCTGTTCCAACAAAGAAAAGAAAATTCATTATTTCATAAGCAAATTATGCAGGGCCCAGGGCCTATAGGTAGTCGCGCGATAAATAAAACGAATTTAACTAACACACCTGGTATCCATGGGATTTTGAGTGGTAAAAAAGGGCGCAGCATGCCCTTTTGTATTTTCCAATCTACTGGATTTATGCTAGTTGCCTCAAGTTTTAACAGAAGTTCACCTTTACCCGGCTTAGGAATAGGCAATTCAACATGCTACAAAAACAAAAACCAATACAAAATTTACAAAATTGTATATAAAGTAACCTTTGTATGTTAATAAAAAATCTTGTTCAAAAACTCACTCTCATAATATTACATTCTCAGGGCCCGTTTATTTAAATTGATGGTCTGAAGGAATTATTTCAGTTGCTTTTGGGTTTGTTTGCTTTGGACTTAATTATTGAGCCCGTGTTAGCCAACTGCTTATTAGTTGACAAATACAAATTCATTAAGCCTGTGTGTATACACAAGTTTTAGGACTTATTGACACCTCTACCTTTCATTCTTCGATCTTCACACAAAAGAAAAAGACCGCCATGATCAATCGATTAGTTGACATCTTGTAAATCTCCTTCCTCCAATTTGATGTGGTTCCCAGCAACCATCATATTCATCATCTCCGTTCACCTTTTGTTACATGTATATTTTTTTAGTTTTTTTTTTTTAATTATTATGGGGGTTTTGTTTGAACAGTTTTTTTTCACTATTAAAGTTGTTAATGTTTTATTTAATTAAAATGTGTAAAGCTTCATCATCCTCATCGTATATGGCTATCTCCGAGTTATTTTGAAGAATCTTTTTCAAACTTCCTCGTAGTAATTTTGTTGCCGTTGTTTGTCCAAATAAAGTAGACTTTTTATGTAGCTATTTTTTTAAGAAAACAGCAAAAATTTATATACAGATGAATGATCTTAAGCGATGTAGTTAATATGTCTTTGTTTAGGTACATGTGCTTTAATTGTTGGCTCCTGATTCATTTCCAGTGCAAACAAATGTGGTGATTGCTTGTTTGCAATAAATAATTATATAACGGAATGAAATATTTAAGATATATTTCTTACAGAGTGCGACAAAGATTTCCTTTTTGACAATGATGAACAACCCGAACGGAATGTAAAAGAAGAACGTGATGGAACACATAGTGATGCTCAAAGTTCCCAATATATGGCTAATTTTGCAGAATGAAATTGCCCGAAATTTGGATTGAGTAACTTGAATATGAATTGTTGATTATTTAGGTAGCATGTAAGTTTAATGAAGTCACTAGTTGACTTAACCAAATTGTATTATAGAGTAATATGGTTGTTTTGAGAAGCCACCGATAAACTAAAATCAAATGACCTGTTAACTAAAACTGCATGACCTGATATATTGTGTCTGCAAGTTTGAATTGATATTTATGCATGTCATCATATTGTTCATAATCATGGAGAACAAAAACTGACAACAAATGTTAGTTAACTATTCATTAATTATTAAGACAATTAGTCCTCAGTCATTACATATTATATATTGTTATAAAAGTAATAATTGGATGATAATTTTATTATTATTATAGATATTGCATAGTATATTTTTTTGAGTATAAATAGGTGTGTTGAGTTAGAGTTTATTGTATGTATTTTTTGGTTAACAAAAACACTCTCTCTCTAGATTCCAAATGCCACCAAACTCTCATTGTACATTTTTCTATAAATAAAAAACCAATTACTCATACCTTTTGTTCAACCTTTGTTTTCTCCGTTTTACAGTATCTCTATCTCTATATACCTTCTACAGTCAAGAACCACTAAAGGTAGTTATAAGCCTACTGAATTATAACACGTTATCAGCACGATTATCTCAACATTTATACTAAATATGGTTGGCTCTGCCACCTAACTAATATATGGTCGGTTATACCACCTAAATGATATATGGTCGACACTGTCGCCTAATTTACATTTATGTTATCTAACATTTATTTATGTATACTAACATTTACATTTATGTTATCTAACATTTATTTATGTATACTAACATTTACAGTTATGTTCACTAACATTTATATTTATGTTATTTAAGTTATATATGGTCGGTTATACCACCTGAATTATATTTTCTGTAATCTAACTCTTATTAACTTCACTAACATTTATATTTATGTTATTTAAGTTATATATGGTCGGTTATACCACCTGAATTATATTTTCTGTAATCTAACTCTTATTAACTTCACTAACATTTATATTTATGTTAATAAGACCTCATGATTGTACGCAACACGTCATTTGACAACACGGTACTTTATGTACGCAACACGTCATTTGACAACACGGTACCATGGGTCGAGATTAATTCCGATCAATACGAATACGATGGGGTCTTTATATGTTATCTAACATTTATGATTACTTATGCAATTAATCATTATTTATTTCATGCATACTAATGTTTATTCTTAAATTTATAATCTTAAAAGTTAAAATAAAAAAAAAAGTAGTTTGTATTTTTATTAAAAGTAAATCTTAAAAGTTAAAATAAAAAAGTAGTTTGTATTTTTATTAAAAGTAAATCTTAAAAGTTAAAATAGAAAAAGTAGTTTGTATTTTTATTAAAAGTAAATCTTAAAAGTTAAAATAAAAAAAGTAGTTTGTATTTTTATTAAAAGTAAATCTTAAAAGTTAAAATAGAAAAAATAGTTTGTATTAAAAGTAAATCTTAAAAGTTAAAATAAAAAAAGTAGTTTGTATTTTTATTAAAAGTAAATCTTAAAAGTTAAAATAAGAAAAGTAGTTTGTATTTTTATTAAAAGTAAATCTTAAAGGTTAAAATAAGAAAAATATATTATAATAATATATATTATAACTTAATATATATTATAATAATATCATTAATAATATAATATAATATGAACCTATATTCCCTTATGATTTTATTATTTGTAATCATACCATTATTCCTTTGTTTACTACTTATGAATCTAAACTAATTCTAATTGCATGTTGTTATTTATCTACGAAAAAAAAAAAATATTATGATTATGATTATGATTTATGTTGTTCATCTTTCTGAAAATAGAAAATGTCAAACTTATCAAAGCTTGAGTTTGATGCCTTAGACGTATCGGGAACAAACTACACATCATGGGTTATGGACGTAGAAATAAATCTTGGATCATTGGGTATTCTAGAAACTTTAAAAGAAAATAATACTTGTTCCGATCAAGATAAATTAAAATCAATTGCTTTTATTCGCAAACATATTGATACCACCTTAAAACATATGTTTCTCACTATCAAAGATCCACATGTTTTATGGGAAAGTATCAAGAGTAGATTCGATAATCAAAAGGAAATATTACTTCCAGCTGCGAGGGAAGAATGGAGAAATCTAAGGTTCCAAGATTTCAAAAAGGTAAGTGAATACAGCTCGGCCATGTTCAAGATCCGTTCAAAGCTTCAATTCTGTGGTCAAGAAATAAGTGATGCTGATATGATGGAGAAAACTTTCTCCACAATGCATTCTGCAAATATAACTGTGCAAGAAAATTTAAGATTGCAGAATTATAAAACTTTTTCCAAACTTCAAACTTATCTCTTGGTTGCAGAAGTTAATAAAGAATTACTGATGAAAAATCAAGAATCTCGTCCTACCGGTGCGCTAGCATTTCCTGAAGCTAATGTTATTAACAATAATAATAATAATAATAAAAGAAGAAATGCACATGGACGAGGGCGTGGAAGAGGTCGTAGCCATATTGGCCAAAACCATCATCATGGAAATTACCATAACAATAATAAAAATCATAACTATGTTCGAAATCACCCTTATGGTAATGGTCGTGGTGGTGGTCGTGGTCGTGGTGGTCGTGGTCGTGGACAAAGAAATAATAATCCACAAAATTATAAAATCCAAACACCATACAATCCCACAAATCACAATGTTGAAGAAGGCTCTTCAAAGAATGTTGAAGATTCTTGTTACCGATGTGGTAAAATTGGCCACTGGTCTAAAAACTGCCGAACAAATCAGCATTCTGTTAATCGGTATCAAGAATCCCTAAAGGGAAAAGGAAAAGAAGCAAATCTTGTGGATGACCGTGATACAAAAATCACTGAGCCAACTTGTGACTACTTTAATGAATAAATTTCTAATATCTATATATATATATATATATATATATATATATATATATATATATATATATATATATATATATATATATATATATATATAGATATCCTATTATATGTTCTCGTTAAATAAATGGTTGTAGATTTTCAATCTACACCATATCTAGTTTACTACATATTTCCTTATTATATGCTATCGTTTGTAACATGTTTTGAATGTAATATATTGATGAATTATATACTCATTATTTGTTTCTCATATTTTTTTTGAAGTTCATGATGTATACTGCTGGAGTAAAAAATCAGTCAAATGGTGGAGATATTTGTATTGCAGACAGTGGTGCCACTCACACCATACTCAAATCTAAAAAATATTTCACAGACTTGAAAGCAACGGAAGGAACTATACATACTATATCAGGTCCTGTGGACTTAATAAAAGGAATGGGAAAGGCAAAATTCATGTTACCAAATGGTACGAATTTTCTGATAAATAATGCCTTATTTTCTCCCATGTCAAAGAGAAATTTGTTAAGTTTCTCTGACATATACCAAAATGGATATGATTATCAGTCAGTGACAACAGAAAATGAAAAATATTTAAGTATCACTGATAAGAATCGTGTAATTGAAAAACTACCAAGACTTCATTCTGGTTTACATTATACACATATAAATGTACCTGAAGTAAATGTGGTAGTTAAAGAAAAATTATGTGATCCTGTAATGATCAGTTTGTGGCATGAGAGATTAGGTCACCCAGGATCAACAATGATGAAAAGAATAATACAAAATACACATGGACATCCATTGGCGGATCAAAGGATCCCTCATGATGCACTTATCCCATGTACATCATGCTCACTTGGAAAGTTGATAATAAGACCATCACCTCTTAAGGTTGAAAAAGAATCACCAATGTTTCTTGAAAGAATTCAAGGTGATATATGTGGACCAATTCATCCACCATGTGGACCATTTAGATATTTTATGGTTCTAATAGACGCATCTAGTAGATGGTCTCATGTTTGTCTATTATCAAGTCGAAATATGGCATTTGCAAAATTTCTTGCTCAAATTATTAAATTGAGAGCACATTTCCCTGATTATACTATTAAAAGGGTGAGACTAGATAATGCCGGTGAATTTACGTCTCAAGCATTTAATAACTTTTGCATGTCTATTGGGATTATTGTTGAACATCCCGTTGCCCATGTGCATACACAAAATGGTTTAGCTGAATCATTAATTAAACGATTGCAGCTAATAGCTAGACCATTGATAATGCGAACAAAACTCCCAGTATCTGTATGGGGCCATGCAATTTTGCATGCTGCATCATTGATTCGCATTAGACCAAGCGCAAGTCATACATATTCTCCTTTGCAACTTGCTTTTGGTCATCAGCCAAATATTTCCCACCTTAGAACATTTGGTTGTGCGGTTTATGTCCCTATCGCACCACCACAACGCACTAAAATGGGTCCTCAAAGAAGGATGGGAATATATGTTGGATATGAAACATCTTCAATAATAAGATATATTGAACCCATGACGGGTGATGTTTTTACAGCACGTTTTGCTGATTGTCACTTTAATGAAACATTATTCCCTAGATTAGGGGGAGAAATAAAAAATAAAGAAAATGATGTTTCATGGTGTGAACCTCAATTAATGTATCTTGATCCTCGCACAAAAGAATGCGAGATCGAAGTTCAAAAATAATGCATATGCAAGAACTTGCAAATAAATTGCCTGATGCATTTACAGATACAAAAAGAGTGACTAAATCATATATACCAGCAGCAAATGCTCCAGCTCGAATTGAAATTCCAAAAACTGGCAATAATGTTATTCTTGAGTCTTTGCCACGCCAGAAACGTGGGAGACCAATTGGTTCCAAAGATAAAAATCCTCGGAAAAGAAAATCAGCTGATAATGAGGTAAAAGAAAGTGTTCAAGAAGAACTACAAATCAATACTCCTTCTGCAGAGGAGATTGATGATGTCAATACGGAATTTTCAATCAATTACGCACATTCAAAAATATTATGGAACCGAAATGAAATGAAAAATCTTGACGAGATATTTTCATATAATGTTGCATATGACATCATGAATGATGATGATGATCCAGAACCAAAATCTGTCACGGAATGTCAAAATAGACATGATTGGGATCATTGGAAAGGAGCAATACGAGCTGAATTTGAATCACTCAATAAAAGAAAAGTTTTCGGATCTATCATTCTCACACCTAAAGATGTGAAACCTGTGGGATATAGATGGGTTTTTGTGCGAAAAAGAAATGAGAAAAATGAAGTTACAAGGTATAAAGCTAGACTTGTAGCTCAAGGTTTTTCTCAAAGACCGGGAATTGATTATGAGGAAACTTATTCTCCTGTTATGGATGCAATTACTTTTAGATACTTAATCAGCCTAGCAGTTTCTGAAAATTTAGAAATGCATCTCATGGATGTTGTGACTGCTTATCTTTATGGATCACTTGATAGTGATATATATATGAAGATACCTGAAGGATTTAATGTATCAGAAGCAACCAATGCAAAACCCAAAGAAATGTACTCAATCAAGTTACAAAGGTCTTTATATGGGTTGAAACAATCGGGTCGTATGTGGTATAAACGATTAAGTGATTACTTGATAAGCAAAGGGTATACCAATAATCTTATTTGCCCATGTGTTTTCATTAAGAAAACAACATCCGGATATGTGATCATAGCTGTTTATGTTGATGATCTTAATATCATAGGTACAAATAAAGAGATCCATGAAGCCATTCAACTTCTAAAGAAAGAATTTGAAATGAAAGATCTCGGAAAAACCAAGTATTGCCTTGGTTTACAAATTGAACATATGCCTAATGGTTTACTTGTACATCAAACAACATATACTGAAAAGATTTTAAAACGTTTTAATATGGACAAGGCAAAACCATTAAGTACTCCTATGGTTGTTAGATCACTTAATGTTGACACTGATCCATTTCGTCCCTGTGAAGATCATGAAGATATCCTGGGACCAGAAGTACCATATCTTAGTGCAATTGGAGCTCTTATGTATCTTACAAATTGTACAAGACCTGACATTTCTTTTGCAGTTAATTTGTTGGCAAGGTTCAGCTCAGCTCCTACCAAAAGACACTGGAATGGGATCAAACACATATTTCGATACCTTCGAGGAACTACTGATTTAGGATTATTTTATTCTAACGAATCAAAACAAGATTTGGTTGGTTATGCAGATGCTGGTTATTTATCTGATCCACATAAAGCTAAATCTCAAAATGGATATGTATTCCTAAATGGAGGTACCGCAATATCATGGCGTTCTCAAAAACAAACACTTGTTGCAACATCATCAAATCATGCCGAAGTAATTGCATTACATGAAGCCAGTCGGGAATGTTTTTGGTTGAGATCAATGACACAACTCATTACTGATTCTTGTGGACTAGAACGCAATAAAAGTTCAACAACTATCTATGAAGATAATGTAGCTTGCATAACACAGATGAAAGAAGGGTATATCAAAAGTGACCGAACAAAACACATACCCCCTAGATTCTTCTCATACACTCAAAATCTCATTAAGGACAACCAGATTGAAATGAGATATGTTCAGTCCAGCAAAAACTCTGCTGACCTTTTCACCAAAGCACTTCCAACTGCTATTTTCAGAACACACGTTCATAATATTGGCATGAGGCATGTTCAGAAGATGTAACAACTCAGGCGTTGCCTACTTGAGGGGGAGTCAACTCTATGCTGCACTCTTTTTCCCTTAGCTAAAGTTTTATCCCAAAGGGTTTTCTTTAGCAAGGTTTTTAATGAGGCAGTACTAGTTATTCACTAATAAAATTATCATCCAAGGGGGAGTGTTATAAAAGTAATAATTGGATGATAATTTTATTATTATTATAGATATTGCATAGTATATTTTTTTGAGTATAAATAGGTGTGTTGAGTTAGAGTTTATTGTATGTATTTTTTGGTTAACAAAAACACTCTCTCTCTAGATTCCAAATGCCACCAAACTCTCATTGTACATTTTTCTATAAATAAAAAACCAATTACTCATACCTTTTGTTCAACCTTTGTTTTCTCCGTTTTACAGTATCTCTATCTCTATATACCTTCTACAGTCAAGAACCACTAAAGGTAGTTATAAGCCTACTGAATTATAACATATATTATATATTAAATAATAAATAACAATTACTGTAATTAACTTATTCTACAGTAGTATATCCCAAGGTTAAAATGGTTATTTAGTTTCATTCAGATCATTCATTAATCACAAAAAATAAGCAAATATTTACTTTCTCTAGTTACTAAAGGCCCGTTTGGCTCACGGATTTAGACACACGTCGTGTCTGAATTCAATCCCAATTCCGCAAGAATCCTATTGGATTCCAGAACCCCATTGGATTCCGGAACCCCATTGGATTCCGTGAGCCAAACGGGGCCTAAATATAGTTGCTCATTATCCATTCTATTATTCAAATTCATTAGAATTGGTTTTCAATGTTCCAAGTCATTCAATACACAAACAATGCAAAATTTCATATACTCTGTATCTTCTAATCTAATGATTTCTAACACCTAGCATAGAACAAAATGTACAGATATTCATAGTGTATTCTAGATAATTAATAGTAGTATAACCTTACTTTTTACCAATTAATAAACCCTAAACTCAGAAACCGCATAACAACAGATTAGTGCAGTCTGAAATAGTACTCCGTATACAATCAAGTAACGATCAATAAGCAACCATCAATTAAGCAACAATCAAGTAAAGTAATTAGTTTAAAAACTGGCACGGAAGAATTATACCTTAAGACCAGCAACACCACCTCCATAGCCATCACTCTGAAGCGCACGCATAAGCTTTTCCTCCATTATTACTTACACAACACAAATTTTCTTCAATCAAGTATAATTATAGGGAGTAGCAGACGGCAATTAAAGTGTGAAATCGTCAATTTTGATATATAGGCATTGATGATAGTTTTAGCTGTTTGTGCTTTTCGTTAACGTGACGTGACGGACTCGCATCCACCAGTTTAAGTAATTCAAAAATTGACGGTGAATTTCATTTCCTTCGTTACTAACCATGACAACTATCGGGTCGGCCGGTCTGGGCCGAATATAACAGAAAGCCCATCTAATAACAACCGGGTCAAGCTATAGTTGTTTTATTCAGAAATATTGAAATATAAGAACGCCTCTAAGACCATTCCCAACACTGACTGTGACGTCACAGGCAGTTGGTGCGCTTTTTGGCTAAAAAGTGCAATTTGACTCTGACTGGCCAGTGTCAGTTTCTGACCTTTTTAAACCCAAAATGTCAGTTTTCAGTGTCAGTTTCAGTAGGGTCCACCAGTTTTTTATTTTTGCAGTTTTTATTTCCCTTGTGACAACGTCTTGATCACGTCCTCTATTCCTAACATGAACATCCTTCGAATCAGAATCGGAAGCGAGTATATATGACGCCATAATTTTTTTTGAATAAAATGTATAATTATTGAGAGTTATTTGTTGTTTTTTTCTTGTGTAAAAATGAAATGAATGGTTGGTATTTATAATGGAAAAGAAAAAAAAATATGAAAAACGGCTATAAAGCCGTTGCCTAACGGCTAGGACACGTGTCCCAATCAAACCGCGACAACACCCACTGACGCTTTTTTCCGTTGCAGTCCCGACTAACGCCCCTCTTTGACGAAAACTGACGCCACGTTAACGGCCATCAGTTTTCGTCAAAAAATGCCAGCAAGGACTGACCTTGCAAACTGACGGAGGGTTAGGAGTGGTCTAACCATATGAACGAGCGTTTTTGTAACTATAATTTTGACATTAGTAAAAACATAGAAGACAATTAAGCTCTTTTATACCAAATATTTCTTGTGAAATATAAGTGATACACTGTTGCTTTTTGTGATGCACTATAAAATTTAGTGTTTATCACATATATTATAAATTAACCCTCAGATACTAAAACACATGGTCAAATGTGCAGTTTTAGTTATTTCCGGTTGTAATTTTGCGTTTGCGGTCACACTACAATAGGTCCTTTAACTTCGGTTCAATTCACCCAATAACCGCTCAAGTTTACACTTTTTCATGGGTAGAAAGTGTAAACATATAATTTTATTAAAATAAAAGAAACTAATTCACCCAAATTTATAACGGGCCCTATCTTCTCGCTCGGTGCGAGTTAAATTTTTCCGAGACTACCGTTCAACTCGAAAAAGTCTCACGAACTCAACGGGACTAACTATACGCGAAACAGACACTTTTTAAAAAAACGCTTAACACAACGACAGCCCGTATCTTTCTGTTCACCGCAAGTTAAATTTTTCCGACAGCACCGTTACACTCGAATTTTTTTTGAACAAAACGAAACTAACTACGTTCGAAACGGACACTTTTTAAAAACGCTTAAGACAACGACATTTAAAACGGCGCTTAAGACATGGCCGTTTTCCCCTCTGTAAATACACAACGCTACGTTAAACATGAATACACAAGCCGATAGCCCCCGCCGCATCGCGCGGGCCGGATCCGGACTAGTTTAAGTTATTTATCATATTAGATGAATTGATTTTTTGAAACTTGGTCTCCGCCCTTGAGATTTTTAAATCTTAGATCACGCATTATGTGCATTAGCTTTTAATGTCCACCTCACTTGCTAGCTTAATGTTCTACATGTATGCATTAAAAATTATTCATATATTCATATTCATATTCATTTTAGGATTGAATCCACCGTTTTGTTATTTGTTTTGCGTATGACTTTTCGTACCAATATGCATAAAATTTAACATGCCTTTTGGACAGGACTAGCAAATTTCCAACACGACCCGACACAAAATCTACCCGAGAAAATCAGTTTTGGGGTCAATAAATCTTTGCACCGCAAACCTAATATGATTCCGGATTCAGTTTCGGGTCACTCATGAATTTTTGTCGAGCTCTTGAAACAACTTGATTCTCTCCTCACATTCGGGCTACTTTCTCAAGAAACGAGGCAACACCCACTCCTTAATCCCACCTTCAATTACCTTCAGCTCCTCTTGAAACGAGGCAACACCCTTATCTCTTGAAAGCAGTGTTGTAAATCTCCCGAGATCTCCCCCGAGATCTCGTTTTTAGAAGGCAACCGTGTTGGAAGCTTCGACGAGCCCAACACACCCACTACAGAGGACCTAGATTATACTACACTCACTACACCAACACTTGACGTTGGTTAGCCTTTAATTTTATGAATCCTTAGTGCACAATAATGTTTAGGCGACAGTGTCAACCATATATCATTCAGGCGGTATAACCGACCATATATCACTTAGGCGGCAGAGCCGACCATATAATAGATGCAACACAAGTGCACTAAGAACTTAAACACAAACTGAGGCTTAAATGGGAAACTTAACGAAGAACACTTTTATAATTACAAAGAAACAATTACAATATTATGAACTAACTCACACTCTTCTTTTACTTCTTCACCTTACTTCTTCTCTACTTCCTCACAACTCTCACACCTTACACAAATGAACTACTCATCACCCATATTTATACTACCCCATGGAACATTCTAGAAACTAGATATTTCCATGGATAAATATCTAGATATTTTCTACACATACAAATATCTAGATTTTTCCTATCAAATACAAATTTCTAGATTTTTCCTACCATATTCTAAATTCTAGATATTTTCTTATACATATTAATATCTAGATATTTTACATATATACATCTACTAATACCAAATTTGCATTGTATTTTAACACTCCCCCTCAATGCAAATTTTCTTCCAACGATGTCTTGCAGACCATTCCAAGTGCTTCTCTGAATTTTGTAAACTTCGGTTTACTTAGGCTCTTGGTGAATATATCTGCAACATGTTCATATGTCTTTGTTGCCATCATCTTGATCTCCCCTTTGAGGACCTTCTCGCGAACATAGTGATAGTGCACTTCTATATGTTTTGTTCTTGCATGGAAGACTGGATTCTCTGCTAATCGAATAGCTGATAGATTATCGCAAAGAAGATTTACTTGATAATCTGTTGATTGATGAAGATCTTCCATTAATTGTTTCAACCATGTAATTTCTTGTGTTGCTGATGATGCCGATCGATATTCTGCTTCGGTGCTTGATAAGGATACGGTTGGTTGTCTCTTGCTGCACCATGATATTACTCCCGATCCAAGACTAAACATGTATCCAGTTGTTGATCGTCGTGTATCATAGTCTCCAGCGTAATCAGCGTCACAATATCCAGTCACGTGACATTCTTTTGTTTTCTTGTACAAAATGGCAAAGTTAATAGTGCCTTTAACATACCTTAAGATGCGTCGTACAACATCAAGGTGAGGCTTCTTTGGATTGCTCATGTATCGACTAACCACTCCAACTGCATAAGATATGTCTGGTCGGCTTAATGTGAGATAAATAAGACTTTCGACCATCTTTCGATACATGGTAACATCTTGAAGACTTTTTCCTTCATCTGCTCGTAGTTTTGTATTCGGATCCATCGGAGTTGAGATAGGTTTGCAATTAAGCATTCCATACTTTTGTAAAAGATCTTGCGCATATTTCTGTTGTCCTAGAAATAATCCTTCTCTTTTCTTCTCTATTTCGAGTCCAAGAAAATGTTTGAGTTCTCCAAGCTCCTTCATATGAAATCTGATAGACAGATTCTCTCTTGTTCTTTGGATCTCCTCATAGTGATCTCCCGTGATGATTAAGTGTGATGACCCGAAAAATTTCGACTAATTTAAACCAATTCTCTATATGATTTAATATTATGTAAATATATATATATATATATATATATATATATATATATATATATATATATATATATATATATATATATATATATATATATATATATATATATATATATATATATATATATATTAAGATGTACAAGTAAAACACTAATTGCTACTGTAAAAACGACTTTGCTACAGTAAAACACTATTTGCTACAGTAAAACACTATTTGCTACATTGAAATCATATTTTGCTACAGTGCTACAGTGAAAACGACTATGATACAGTGATTGCTACAGTAAACGCTATTTGCTACAGTAAACACTATTTGCTACAGTAACACTGTTTGCTACAGTAACACTATTTGATGTCGACGAACTAGCAAACAAAAACGGATAAGGCGGCCATGCGATCGCATGACAAAAATACTGAAAACTCATGCGATCGCATGAGCTACAGTAAATGGAAAAGTATTATAAATACACCAGTTTGCTCGACGATTTTTTTCAACTCTTTCTTATTCTTCTTCAATTTAAATTTAAATTTATAATTATAATTATAATTTTAATTTTAAGTTTAATAATAATAAAGTATATTCGAGGGTATTTTAATTCGGGTTTCAAACCGCTTTAAGCTAAGGAAATATTGGGTATTGTTCGGGGTATTGTTCTTGAATCCAAGGCCAACCATACAGTCGTCTACCATCATTACGTCTACGCAATTTGCCTACAATATTGAGTCTCAATATTGAACTGTGAGTTTATAGTCTCCCTTTTTAAATACTTTAAATATTTTTGGGCTGAGAATACATGCAAATTATTTTAAACGCAATAAGACACAAGTACATACTAAATTCTACACTGAGTTAAACCGAAAATCCCTTAGCTTTGGTAACTAGTAGCTGTCAGTACATAGGATATGGACTGGTGGGCGCGAATAATTGTATATGGATCCATAGGGTTTGACATCCCCGTCAGAGCTAGAGCGCTAGCCTTTTAACGGACGTATGTTATTTGAGTTTAAGACACGTTGGTTTGTGTGTATTAAAACGAATGGGGTGATTATCACTATAGCATTAAGTTTAGTTACCAGGGTGCTCTGTTACGTAGAATCTATTGATAAACTTTTGATGAAATCTTGTGGTCTATCTTTATATATGTTTATGACTAGAGCAATTAAACCTATAACTCACCAACATTCATGTTGACTTTTTAGCATGTTTTATTCTCAGGTCCTTAGACTGCTTCCGCTGTGATGTGCTTGTTGCCTGCATGGAGTCTCTCATGCTTTGTACAAAGTTTATTGTATTCAAAATAAAACTGCGTTGTGTAATAAATAATTGGACTGTGATGTCAACCTGTAAATTAAAGACTTATGTATTTTGGGGTTTTGCTTATACCTAAGCACTCGCCCACATATTTATAACTTTCTATGTTTAGAAAGTCACTTATTTTAATGAACGCAATATTTTATCAAAACGTATCATATAGAGGTCAAAACCTCACTGTGGAATCAATGATTAACGTGCCGCGTCAATAGCAATTTTGACGGGTCGTTACAGTTGGTATCCGAGCTTGAGGTCATAGGGAACCAGAAATTACATTAGTGTGTTTAACTGGTAATTGTTAGGATGCATTAGTGAGTCTGGACTATGACCATATCTGTTTTTACTGATTTTTGCTTATCATTTGGTCAAAAACATTATATGTGATATATTTATATGCTAACGTAATTGCTGTTTCAATTATGTGATAGATGACTTCTTCTAATCCTATCATTTTGTACGACTCGGAATCGAACACTGAATCTATTATATCCACAACTGAAAAGGGCGTTCCAATACCTATTAAAGAAGAAATTGTGTTAGCCAGGGAATCTCAACTTCAGGTTAACCCAGAGGAGGTCCCAGCTCCACCCAGCTTTAGTTTTTCGGAGCCACAGTAAACGAGGATCGTCCATTTTTAAACGAACATGGACATTGGGCCAGATACACCGCCGACGGGCGGGTTGTGCAGATTACGCCTGGCAGATTTCGGTTCATGACCACCGGTACATATTCTCGTACACATGATTCAGACGGTTCGTCATCATATTCTCCTACACATGACTCAGACAGTTCGTCATCAGACGAGATCAGTGAGGAAGAGGATTTCGCTAATGAAATAAAAGAAGTCACTAAGGAGAAATTCCAACTTGCTATAGATAATAAAAACAACCACAATAATAAAATGTCCTTAATTATTAAAAAGGAACAGGACCATTCGATCCGTAACCACCCTTATTGTATTAAACCCACTGAGGCAACGGGTACCTCAAAACCCCAACCAAAAATAAAATACACTGCCAGAATGTCTGTCGGATCATGTGCACACAAACAATTGGCAGAGAGAACCAAATGGGAAGAAGTTTCTGATAGTTCTGAATAAACGACCTCGCAACCATAAATCTTCCATGCGCTATTCTATTGCTTATGTGTGCTACTCTATCTTGTTATGTAAAATAAGCATATGTAAAATATCAGTATTGTATGGTATTGTATTATTTTGGTTTATTAATAATAAATGCATGGAATGATTATTTGTATTATTACTACTTCTTATTATTATTATAATGTAGTAACTCGCTATAATTTTTCATAGTGGAATATTATTAGGATTTTAGTAGTTAATTCCTTGTACTAGCTATTATGTATGAACTTAACGGGTAGGTAATACCCTAGAAATAATTATAAAATGCTAATAAGAAGAAAAGGCTTTTATAATAATTGGTTCATATTATTAATATGCTACGATTAACTATTGACAACTCATTTTACCTATAATATTCTATATGATTAAATTATCTCTGTTGTGTTTATTGAAGAAACATGTCTCAAATGTCGGATGCTGAGTTAGAAGAACTAGTCGAGAAACGTGTGAATGAAAGAATTGCTGCAGCCGAGGCAGCAAAAACAGTAGCCGAAGCAGCAGCCAAAGCAGCAGCTGTGAACACAAACTCACGAAATGGATGCTCATACAAAACTTTTCAAGGATGCAAACCACAGACGTTTAGTGGAACCGATGGACCAGTTGGTCTAACCCGATGGTTTGAAAAGATGGAGTCCGTTTTCAAAATCAGTAATTATGCGAACGGAGACAAGTCAAAGTATGCTTCGTGCACGTTGCAAGACGGTGCACTTACTTGGTGGAACAATTATGCTAAATCAGAAGGAATAGATACTGCATATGATATCTCTTGGGAAGAAATGAAAAAGATGCTAATCGAGGAGTACTGTCCTCGAAACGAGATCAGAAAAATGGAATCTGAGTTACGTAATCTGAAGGTTTTCGGCGCGAATCTCAATAACTATGAAAAGCGTTTCATGGAACTAGCCTTGTTGTGTCCCGAAATGGTGCCAAACGATAAACGAAAGATAGAAATGTATATTGACGGTTTATCGATCAATATCAAAGGAAATGTTACATCGTCCAAACCGAATACGATGCAGGAAGCCATGACAATGGCACACCAACTCATGGACCAGATCACAGAGAGTTCGATTAAGGCACCAATTACCGAAGTCAAGACAACTGAAGGAAAGAGGATTTGGGAAGACTATAAGGGCAAAAGTACTCATCTGAAGAAACAAGAAACTTTTAAAGGTAAACAAGATGGGGCAACTGCAAGTCCAAACTATAAGGGACCCCATCCGTTCTGCAAAAGATGTTACACACATCATGCAGGTTATTGCCAAGTGGTCTGTGATAAGTGCAACAAGAAAGGACATGTGGCGAAAGATTGTTATGCCACCGTTTCTGAAGTAAAGACAAAACCGACCGATGTTAAGAAATGTTTTGGATGCGGGAAGTCTGGTCACTTTATAAATCAATGCCCTGATAAGGAGAAGAACAAAGAACCCGCACGTGGGAGGGCATTTAATGTTAGTACCAGTGAAGCACGTGAGGATCCTAATCTTGTCACGGGTATGTTTACCGTTAATAATCAACTAGCTTCTATTATGTTTGATACGGGTGCTGATAGAAGTTATATGTGTAAAGACTTTAGTTCTAAACTAAAATGTGCATCATTGCCTCTAGACGATATATATACTATTGAATTAGCTAATGGTAAACTGATAAAAGCCGATAAAATTTGCCATGGTTGCGAAATAAATCTCGCTGGTGAAACCTTCAAAATCGATTTGATACCCGTAGAATTAGGAAGTTTTGACGTAATCGTTGGCATGGACTGGATGTCCAAAACAAGAGCGGAAGTTGTTTGCGCTGAGAAAGCAATCCGCATCCCTCGTAAGGATGAAACGTCATTAATGATTTATGGGGAGAAGAGCAACTCGAAGCTAAACCTTATCAGCTGTATGAAGGCTCAAAAACTTATAAGAAAAGGTTGTTATGCTATTCTCGCACACGTAAAGAAGATCGATACTGAAGAAAGAAGCATTGATGACATGCCGGTTGTAAGAGAATATCCCGGAGTATTTCCAGAAGAATTACCGGGGCTACCTCCACACAGATGTGTAGAATTCCAGATTGATCTCGTGCCAGGAGCCGCACATGTAGTCCGATCCCCATATAGACTTGCACCTTCAGAAATGCAAGAATTACAAGACCAGTTGCAAGAATTATCAGACCGTGGATTTATTCGTCCCAGTTTTTCACCTTGGGGTGCTCCTATTTTGTTCGTCAAGAAGAAGGATGGATCTATGAGAATGTGCATAGATTACCGAGAATTAAACAAATTAACCACCAAGAATCGGTACCCATTACCGAGGATTAATGATTTGTTTGATCAATTGCAAGGATCAAGTGTTTATTCTAAGATTGATCTACGCTCCGGATATCATCAGCTGGGAGTGAAGGAAGAAGATGTTCCTAAAACCGCGTTCAGAACCCGTTACGGTCACTATGAATTTTTAGTCATGCCTTTTGGATTGACTAATGCTCCAGCAGTATTTATGGATCTGATGAATCGCATCTGTAGACCGTATTTAGACAAATTTGTCATTATTTTTATCGACGACATATTGATTTACTCGAAGAACAAGGAAGAACATGAGCAACACTTAAGACTGGTACTAGAGATACTCAAGAAAGAAGAATTGTACGCAAAATTTTCGAAGTGTGATTTCTGGTTACAAGAAGTACAATTTTTGGGCCATGTTGTTAGTAAACATGGAATTAAAGTTGACCCTGCCAAGATGGAAGCCATTTGTAAATGGGAAACACCGAAGACTCCAACATAAATCCGCCAATTCTTAGGTCTTGCTGGTTACTACCGAAGATTCATTCAAGATTTCTCTAGAATCGCCAAACCCTTAACTGCATTGACTCAAAAGGGAAAGAAGTATGATTGGTCCACGGAACAGGAATCCTCATTCCAGTTATTAAAGAAGAAGTTAACGTTTGCACCCATTTTGTCATTACCAGAAGGAAATGATGATTTCGTGATCTATTGTGACGCTTCGCGCCAAGGTTTAGGATGTGTATTAATGCAACACACAAAAGTTATCGCATATGCCTCACGACAACTAAAAATTCATAAAAAGAACTATACGACGCACGATTTGGAACTAGGAGCAGTAGTTTTTGCACTCAAAATATGGAGACATTATCTATATGGCACCAAGTGTACAGTATACACCAACCATAAGAGTCTTCAGCATATTTTTGATCAAAAACAACTCAATATAAGGCAACGTCGCTGGGTAGAGTTGTTAAACGATTACGATTGTGAAATCCGTTACCACCCCAGAAAGGCTAATGTTGTAGCTGATGCCCTAAGTCGGAAAGAAAGAGTAAAACCTCTTAGGGTCCGAGCTTTGAATATTACAATTCGTACTGATCTCACAAAGCAAATTCAAGCAGCACAGTTAGAGGCTTTAAAAGAAGAAAATGAAAAAGGCGAAATGAGCAGAGGGTTAGAAAAACAGCTTGAAGTAAAAGCCGATGAAACCCTGTATTTTGCTGGTAGGATATGGGTACCAAAACATGGTAACCTAAGGCAACTAGTACTGGATGAAGCACACAAAACGAGGTACTCAATTCACCCAGGAAATGGAAAAATGTACCAAGATCTCAATAAGTTCTATTGGTGGCCTAATATGAAGACAGAAATTGCTACTTATGTAAGCAAATGTTTGACGTGTGCAAAGGTCAAAGCTGAGCACCAAAAGCCGTCAGGATTACTGAAACAACCGGAAATTCCGCAGTGGAAATGGGAAAGAATAACCATGGATTTCATTACGAAATTGCCAAAGACTGCAAGTAGTCATGATACTATTTGGGTGATAGTTGATCGTCTAACTAAATCAGCTCACTTCCTACCAATAAAGGAGATAGACAGTATGGAAAGATTAGCACACCTATATTTGAAGGAAGTAGTTTCCAGGCATGGTGTACCTATCTCCATCATATCTGATCGCGACACTCGATTCACATAACGTTTCTGGCATTCATTACAAAAAGCATTGGGAACTCGATTAGATATGAGCACCGCTTATCACCCACAGACAGATGGTCAAAGTGAATGAACAATACAAACATTGGAAGACATGTTACGGGCATGCGTGATTGACTTTGGAACCAGTTGGGATCAACACTTACCGTTGGCAGAATTTTCATACAATAACAGCTATCATACGAGCATCAACACAGCGCCATTTGAAGCACTTTACGGTAGAAAGTGCAGATCTCCTATCTGTTGGAGTGAAGTAGGAGAAAGACAACTTACTTGTGATGACCCGGAAATTTCTGACCAAATTTAAACTTTATCTTTAAATGATTTAATGTTTCCGACACGATAAGCAAAGTCTGTAAAGTTGAATCTCAAAATTTTTGAACTATTCAATTACCTTTCGATTGTTCTCAACGATTCGCGAATAATTATATGTAAATATATACATATATATACCATAAATTGAAAACATAACAAAGTGTTGAGTATATGATACTGTGCATTAAACTTATTGGTTTGATTATCTGATTGATATATTTAGATACAGAGTTAAAAGATTATGCCAAACGATTGAATTAAAAGATAATTATTGAATTTCTTAAGGATTATGATATTATTACGGGTCTCTGTTGTAAGGTCCACGTTGATTTGGGAAATCATTCATTCTTAACGGTATTCGGAATAAATGGTAAAGTGTTTGTTTAAATAACGTAATTTGGACACATACAATAATAAGGAATATCAACTGTTGGAATTAGATATATGAATAACTTGTGATATGTATTTTAAAACATGTTTATTAATATTGAAAATATATATTTAACAATACGATAAAATATAATATTAACTTGGTCATAAAAACGAATTGTTATTATATATATATTAACAAATAGCGAGATGATGATTTATAGAAGTAAATGATCAAAATAATCGAAAGTTTAAGATATACTTTGAGTGGTATAGTTTAGGGATAATTTAAGGCTATATTTTGACAAAGGTACGTGACACGAAATGTAAAATACAAGTTTTCTCAGCGTACGAAAGGACATTTGAAAAACTGGAACCGGGACATAAGTTGAGTGATGACGTACGACTTATCGGAACAAAAATTACAAGTCAACTATGCATGTGAATTTAATATAATATATAATTAATTATATAAATTATATAAATTAAATATATTATATAAAATTATGTCGACAAACAAAAAGTTAAAAGTTTGTGAGTTGGATCAGAGGGCCATGCGATCGCATGGCCTTGAAGCACAAATCCCATGCGATCGCATGGGGTACTACTTTTCAGAAAAGGTTCTATAAATTGCACGATTTTTGGCTCAGAATCTATCTCTCTTTCTCTAGTATTATTACTCCATAATATTTATTTAATTTAATTTATTTTATTATTATTATTATTATTATTATTATTATTATTTATATTATTAAGATTAATATTATTATTAATCTTATTATTATTAGTATTATTAATTATGTATTATACATAAAATACTACGACGAGGTCATGAGTGGGTTATTTTCAAAATGGTTTTCAAGCGGGATAGAGCTAAGGAAATTATGGGTTATTGCCAAGGAGGTTATGGGTAATGTTCGGGGGTATATTTGTGAATCAAACCTAGTGTTTATCATCTCCGTTACGCCTACGTACTTTCCTACAATATTGAATCTCAATACTGATATGTAAGCACTCATATCTTATCTTTTATATATTAATTATGTATCAATGTCTAGTGCTCGAGTATATATATTTATATATGCTTGTATGCTAAATTTCGTCGTTAAACAGTTTATAATGAATCACTAATTAAATACATATATTACTAGTAAAAGGTATATGGTATACATGTTTTTGGAAAGCTGGCGAAAAATCAATAACTTCTCATTTAGATATCGAATAGTTTCAATGAACAGATTAAAAGATATGATCAACTGAATTATGATTGACGTTAATTGAAATTGCTTTTGAATCTGCAATTAATATTTAAACAACTTGTTTACGAGATTGATAAAGTGAACTTTTAAATATTACCAACCGAGTAAATGAATCCTTATATAAGGTACGTCTCGTTTTGTTGAACTATTGTCAAAATTGACTTTTTGAAACGACTTTGGATAACTATTATATGTCGATCTCGAGCATTAGGATTGTGATACACTATGACTTGACCTAGCTTGATAGACATTTATTGACCAACGTATGTTCTCTAGGTTGAGATCTACGATTAATTGGTAATCCGAGTTTCGGTCACATTTTGGTGAACAACTTTATATGCTGCTAAGGTGAGTTTCATTGATCCCTTTTTAATTGCTTTTGCAATACATTTTTGGACTGAGAATACATGCACTTTATTTTAAACACAATGGATACAAGTACATACTAAATTATACACTGAGTTTGAACCGAAAATCCCTTAGCTTTGGTAACTAGTAACTGCCAGTTATAAGAACTGATGGGCGCAGGTAGTAGTATATGGATCCATAGGGTTTGACATCCCCGTCCGAGCTAGAGCGCTAGCCTTTTAACGGACGTATGCTATTTGAGAAACGTACACGTTGGTTTGCGTGTATTATTAAGATGATTATACAAAGGGTACAAATTATATTATAATGTTAAAGCTTAGTTACCAGGGTGCTCAATCTTGTAGAATATTTTGATAAACGTTTCTGGATGAAACAACTGAAATCTTGTGATCCACCTTTATATACAGATTATATGAAACAATAAAACTATGAACTCACCAACCTTTGTGTTGACACTTGTTAGCATGTTTATTCTCAGGTTTTCTAGAAGTCTTCCGCTGTTTGCTTAGATGTTAAACAAGCTATGTGCATGGAGTCTTACATGACATATTTTTCAAGGAGACGTTGCATTCACCAAATCATCACCATATATCTTATTTTGACTGCATTGTCAACGGAAATACTGTTATAAACTATTATTTATGGTGATTGTCTATATGTAAAAAATATCAGATGTCGAAAACCTTTGATTTAAATATTCATTTATGGTGTGCCTTTTCAAAAGAATGCAATGTTTACAAAACGTATCATATAGAGGTCAAATACCTCGCAATGAAATCAATGAATGACGTGTTCGTCCATATGGATTTGGAGCGATCGTCACAGTTGGTATCAGAGCATTGGTCCTAGTGAACCAGGTCTTGCATAAGTGTGCCTAACTGATAGTTGTTATGATGCATTAGTAAGTCTGGACTTCGACTGTGTCTGCATGTCAAAAGTTTTGCTTATCATTTCTTGTTAGAAATTACCTGTCTATCATCTTAAGTCTAAACGCGTCTTATTGTATTGATTGCATTGATAGTGTATAGACAAAATTCATATCTTGGCATATCTATTACAGTAAACTTTGACTGCCATCTTCCGAAAATTTCTCCGTGATTTATGGAATTTGGTATTATATATACATATGTAAATTATGTATTGAAGAATACCAAACTAAATTCTATAATCTAATTCATATCAAAAACCATCTCCCTAATTATACAAGATGGATCCCGTATCTAGTTCAAATTCCTTAAACTCCGACAGCTATTCTGATATGGATATTCACATGAATTCTGAAGACAGTGTAACCGGAATGGATCAACCAATTAGCCATCATCTATTCTGGATGAATTGGGGATGGGTTCGTAGTTTACTTAATCATTGGAGACAAGAAGAAGGTGATCCCTTCCATCCACCACATTGCCCTCTTGGCGTAGAACCTGAAGCACTTACCGGAGAACCTGTTCGAGACACCATTTTCTCTCTCATTTTCAGAGTATCTCGTCACGATAATATACTATATCAAATTCTGGATCTTATTCATCCGCTCGTCCGAACCGCCAATCATCCCGGTGTAGTAGAAGAAGTCAACGAGCTTCGCGCTCGGGTAGTGGCTTTGGAGAATATGGTGCAAAGGTTACAAGCACCAGCAGCATCACCGGCATCAACAGTACCACCGACAACAACACCAACAATACCATTACCACCACCAACAACATCCGCATCGCAAACCTCAACTTCACAATCTGTTCCACGAGCATCAACGTCATACGCACCGTAGATACCAAGAAATACCAGCAACAATAACCGATGAAGTATTAACTCATTTCCCCTGAAGAAATTTTATGTATATTTAATATATATGAATTTTGAAATCAAAATAAATCTTTTCGTACTAAGCTATTACATGTGAATCTTAACTGGTAGGTACTACTCGGTTAGTTCGTATTACTAATATGCAATGATGTACATCCTTCCTTAACAACTTAACCATTGTTAACTACAATCTCTGTTTCAACCCAATAGATTCCATTTCATAATAAACCAAGTGTATTAATCAATTACATAATTGATTTTACATTTTCAATTTCGATATACTCAAAACTTTCCAGAAAACATCATCTCTGCCTTGTAAGGTTCACAAAAAAAAATTCCACGAGTACCAACATCCTTCACCAAGGAATATCAATAAGAATAAATAATGAAGTATTGATTTCATTAGCGAAATACTCCGCAAAGATTATGTAATCTTTAATATTTTAAAGATTAATCATTTCTAAGTCAAGCCGAAAATCAAATGAGCTTAATATGATATTAACTCATTAAATCTGTATTACATCTGAAGAAAATATACATACATATATTTTCATAAAGACGGTAATAAAAATTCTTTTGTACAAAATATTAATTGTGAAATCTTTAACGGGTAGGTAATACTCGGGAAATATATAAGTTCACAATTAATATGTTATACTGTACATTCTTCAACTTTGATTAAAAAAATATATATTAACAATACTCACAACGATATACAATCATTTTCATACAAATTCAATTACATATTCTGATATTGACGGATCAGAATCCAAGTCATAACTCTGAACCGGTGACATCATTCTTAGATCTCTACATCTTTTAAAGCTATACTTTGACTTCAAAACTGTGAAAGATCCTTTGGTATTGTTTTTACCAAAAATAACCTTGGAATTCCTTTTCAAAGTATCCAGTATTATCAACCATTCAACCAGTCAACGATGACCTTTCAGACTTGTAATTTTGGCATATACGTTTTAATTACTGGGGAACCTTTCATGTTCCACCACATTAGCAGTAAATTTACCAACAACTTCATTGATCTTTGACCTTCCGAAAAATCCTTATACTCATTGAAACTGTATCATGTACTCATCCACATCTTGTAACGACAATTGCCATACCAACTATCGGAAATTAGCAATCAGTATCTTGAAATCTTGTAGCACGTCTACGCCAACAGTTATATGTGTACATATAACGTCTACCTCCTGGACTTACATACTTCGAATGTGAAGTTTCCGAAAAACACCCCAAACTACGAAACTAGTTCTCCGAATTTTGGAAAAATATTGATGAAGCAGCAAAAATTGTAAACGACCTTAACAGTCAAAAGTTTGATGATAAAGAATAGTATGGTTGGAAAGCATAGAAAAAGAGAAGGTTTGGAATTGAAAAACAGATTGAGCAGACCATGAAGGAGGCTGTGGACAAATCACAACGACTAAATCTACCTTCAAAGAATCCAAATGATTCAGAGTCTGCTGAAATCATTAGCGAATACCTTGCTCCTTACTCTAAAACCTTTGCGGACAATATTCTTCATCATCATCTTATCTTAAATATTCTAAGATATCATCGTATCTCCCTTTATAAATATCCTCCATATTTCTGAAGATATTTTTCGAAACCATTCTTATCTGAAATCATTACCTCTTCGCGCTATCTGTGTTACATCATAAAAGAAACTATTTTAGTTTCTAAAATCTGAAAAATTCGAAAAAAAAAATGGATGTTTTGAAGTAATGTTGGAAACTGAAGCATGAGTTAGTATAATATAATGACACTTGATCAACGTGATTATATTACAGTAAGTCATGTTGAGTTTCTAATGAAACGTGACAAAGGTTCACAGATCACACCCTCATCATAAACCATGTTACATAACTCTTTCATTCTATATAATCTCTAAATATATCAAGAAAATATATTTCTTGATGATTCGGTCTTTTCCGAATATTCTGGTAATTTGACAAGTCGGATTGTGCCATTACCGTTTCTTTCTTAGAACATTAATTATGTTTATTCTGAAATTCATACCTACGAATTCTGGACCATTATTCGCTTGACTTAAGGTCGGGAAGAGAAAACGAAAGCATGAAGCTCCGAAATATAATGGAGAACATAAAGTCCGATAACAACCCCGAAATTACAAACCGTGTATATCAATGCGTATAGCAATATAAAGACACGGGAGAATGAAAAACACTATAACCCCAAGGTAATAGTAGAAGAAAATAACTTCCTCTGGTGGCAGATGAAAAAGAAGAATGAAGGATACGCTAGCCAGGAAAATATCAAGAATCAGAACTGGATTAAGCATTTTCACAATCTATTAGGATGTATGAAATAAGAAAGAAGATTATAGGAGTGGTGAAAATAAATAAAACGGAAGAGGTCAATTTATAGCAATCGAGACAGATTACGCATTTAATCAAAGAAAATCCTAATTTCCGCAAATTCCGAAGAATCAAACCTTATTTAGATTATGAAGATTTTCTATTCCTTAAATTCCGAAAATCAATCGTAACTACGTCAAAAGCTAAGACGAATCTCTATTCTTTCATTTCACTCTTTTACGATAACTTCTCTCATACGCTTCGAGAAATCGGATTGTTTTATCCGTATAATTCAACGGTGATAAAATTTTATTTATCAACTCATATTCGTCATGAAAACATTTCTATTGTTAGCCATGATGACCTCACTTAAATTTCGGGACGAAATTTCTTTAACGGGTAGGTACTGTGATGACCCAAAAATTTCTGACCAAATTTAAACTTTATCTTTAAATGATTTAATGTTTCCGACACGATAAGCAAAGTCTGTAAAGTTGAATCTCAAAATTTTTGAACTATTCAATTACCTTTCGATTGTTCTCAACGATTCGCGAATAATTATATGTAAATAGATACATATATATACCATAAATTGAAAACATAACAAAGTGTTGAGTATATGATACTGTGCATTAAACTTATTGGTTTGATTATATGATTGATATATTTAGATACAGAGTTAAAAGATTATGCCAAACGATTGAATTAAAAGATAATTATTGAATTCCTTAAGGATTATGATATTATTACGGGTCTCTGTTGTAAGGTCCACGTTGATTTAGGAAATCATTCATTCTTAACGGTATTCGGAATAAATGGTAAAGTGTTTGTTTAAATAACGTAATTTGGACACATACAATAATAAGGAATATCAACTGTTGGAATTAGATATATGAATAACTTGCGATATGTATTTTAAAACATGTTTATTAATATTGAAAATATATATTTAACAATACGATAAAATATAATATTAACTTGGTCATAAAAACGAATTGTTATTATATATATATTAACAAATAGCGAGATGATGATTTATAGAAGTAAATGATCAAAATAATCGAAAGTTTAAGATATACTTTGAGTGGTATAGTTTAGGGATAATTTAAGGCTATATTTTGACAAAGGTACGTGACACGAAATGTAAAATACAAGTTTTCTCAGCGTACGAAAGGACATTTGAAAAACTGGAACCGGGACATAAGTCGAGTGATGACGTACGACTTATCGGAACAAAAATTACAAGTCAACTATGCATGTGAATTTAATATAATATATAATTAATTATATAAATTAAATATATTATATACATTATATAAAATTATGTCGACAAACAAAAAGTTAAAAGTTTGTGAGCTGGATCAGAGGGCCATGCGATCGCATGGCCTTGAAGCACAAATCCCATGCGATCGCATGGGGTACTTTTTCAGAAAAGGTTCTATAAATTGCACGATTTTTGGCTCAGAATCTATCTCTCTTTCTCTAGTATTATTACTCCATAATATTTATTTAATTTATTTTTTTATTATTATTATTATTATTATTATTATTATTATTATTATTATTATTATTATTATTATTATTATTATTATTATTATTATTATTATTATTTATATTATTAAGATTAATATTATTATTAATCTTATTATTATTAGTATTATTAATTATGTATTATACATAAAATACTACGATGAGGTCATGAGTGGGTTATTTTCAAAATGGTTTTCAAGCGGGATAGAGCTAAGGAAATTATGGGTTATTACCAAGGAGGTTATGGGTAATGTTCGGGGGTATATTTGTGAATCAAACCTAGTGTTTATCATCTCCGTTACGCCTACGTACTTTCCTACAATATTGAATCTCAATACTGATACGTAAGCACTCATATCTTATCTTTTATATATTAATTATGTATCCATGTCTAGTGCTCGAGTATATATATTTATATATGCTTGTATGCTAAATTTCGTCGTTAAACAGTTTATAATGAATCACTAATTAAATACATATATTACTAGTAAAAGGTATATGATATACATGTTTTTGGAAAGCTGGCGAAAAATCAATAACTTTTCATTTAGATATCGAATAGTTTCGATGAACAGATTAAAATATATGATCAACTGAATTATGATTGACGTTAATTGAAATTGCTTTTGAATCTGCAATTAAGATTTAAACAACTTGTTTACGAGATTGATAAAGTGAACTTTTAAATATTACCAACCGAGTAAATGAATCCTTATATAAGGTACGTCTCGTTTTGTTGAACTATTGTCAAAATTGACTTTTTGAAACGACTTTGGATAACTATTATATGTCGATCTCGAGCATTAGGATTGTGATACACTATGACTTGACCTAGCTTGATAGACATTTATTGACCAACGTATGTTCTCTAGGTTGAGATCTACGATTAATTGGTAATCCGAGTTTCGGTCACATTTTGGTGAACAACTTTATATGCTGCTAAGGTGAGTTTCATTGATCCCTTTTTAATTGCTTTTGCAATACATTTTTGGACTGAGAATACATGCACTTTATTTTAAACGCAATGGATACAAGTACATACTAAATTCTACACTGAGTTTGAACCGAAAATCCCTTAGCTTTGGTAACTAGTAACTGCCAGTTATAAGAACTGGTGGGCGCAGGTAGTAGTATATGGATCCATAGGGCTTGACATCCCCGTCCGAGCTAGAGCGCTAGCCTTTTAACGGACGTATGCTATTTGAGAAACGTACACGTTGGTTTGCGTGTATTATTAAGATGATTATACAAAGGGTACAAATTATATTATAACGTTAAAGCTTAGTTACCAGGGTGCTCAATCTTGTAGAATATTTTGATAAACGTTTCTGGATGAAACAACTGAAATCTTGTGATCCACCTTTATATACAGATTATATGAAACAATAAAACTATGAACTCACCAACCTTTGTGTTGACACTTGTTAGCATGTTTATTCTCAGGTTTTTTAGAAGTCTTCCGCTGTTTGCTTAGATGTTAAACAAGCTATGTGCATGGAGTCTTACATGACATATTTTTCAAGGAGTCGTTGCATTCACCAAATCATCACCATGTATCTTATTTTGACTGCATTGTCAACGGAAATACTGTTGTAAACTATTATTTATGGTGATTGTCTATATGTAAAAAATATCAGATGTCGAAAACCTTTGATTTAAATATTCATTTATGGTGTGCCTTTTCAAAAGAATGCAATGTTTACAAAACGTATCATATAGAGGTCAAATACCTCGCAATGAAATCAATGAATGACGTGTTCGTCCATATCGATTTGGAGCGATCGTCACATTACTGGACCAGAAATTATTCATGAAACCACCGACAAGATCATTCAAATACAACAGTGAATGAAAACGGCCATGAGTCACCAAAAGAGTTATACTGATGTAAGAAGAAAACCGCTAGAATTTTAAGTGGGCGACAAAGTCATGTTGAAAGTGTCACCCTGGAAAGGCGTTGTACGATTCGGTAAACGAGGAAAGCTAAGTCCTAGGTATGTAGGACCCTTTGAAATCACCGAAAGAATTGGAGCAGTTGCTTATCGATTAAAGCTACCACAAGAACTTAGTAGTGTTCATGACACATTTCATGTGTCAAATTTAAAGAAATGTTTAGCTGAAGAGGATGTCGTAATTCCTCTTGACGAAATACGAATCAATGATAAACTCCATTTTATCGAAGAACCTGTTGAAATCATGGACCGTGAGGTCAAACAATTAAAACAAAGCAAAATACCGATAGTTAGGGTTCGTTGGAACGCAAGACAAGGACCCGAGTTTACTTGGGAACATGAAGATCAAATGAAGCAAAAGTATCCACATTTGTTCACTGATATCGCTCATGAAACAGGTACTACTCGAAATTTCGGGACGAAATTTTCTTTAACGGGGAGGTTATGTGATGGCCCGGAAAATTTCGATTAATTTAAACCAATTCTCTATATGATTTAATATTATGTAAATATACATACATATATATATATATATATATATATATATATATATATATATATATATATATATATATATATATATAATATATATATATATATATATATATATATATATATATATATATGTGTATATATATATATATATATTATAAGATGTACAAGTAAAACACTAATTGCTACTGTAAAAACAACTTTGCTACAGTAAAATACTATTTGCTACAGTAAAACACTATTTGCTACAGTGAAACCGTATTTTGCTATAGTGCTACATTGAAAACGACTATGATACAGTGATTTGCTACAGTAAACACTATTTGCTACAGTAAACACTATTTGCTACAGTAACACTATTTGATATCGGCGAACTAGCAAACAAAAACGGATAAGGCGGCCATGCGATCGCATGGCAAAAACACTGAAAACTCATGCGATCGCATGAGCTACAGTAAATGGAAAAGTATTATAAATACACCAGTTTGCTCGATGATTTTTTTCAACTCTTTCTTATTCTTCTTCAATTTAAATTTAAATTTATAATTATAATTATAATTTTAATTTTAAGTTTAATAATAATAAAGTATATTCGAGGGTATTTTAATTCGGGTTTCAAACCGCTTTAAGCTAAGGAAATATTGGGTATTATTCGGGGTATTGTTCTTGAATCCAAGGCCAACCATACAGTCGTCTACCATCATTACGTCTACGCAATTTGCCTACAATATTGAGTCTCAATATTGAACTGTGAGTTTATAGTCTCCCTTTTTAAATAATTTAAATATTTTTGGGCTGAGAATACATGCAAATTATTTTAAACGCAATAAGACACAAGTACATACTAAATTCTACACTGAGTTAAACCGAAAATCCCTTAGCTTTGGTAACTAGTAGCTGCCAGTACATAGGATATGGACTGGTGGGCGCGAATAATTGTATATGGATCCATAGGGTTTGACATCCCCGTCCGAGCTAGAGCGCTAGCCTTTTAACGGACGTATGTTATTTGAGTTTAAGACACGTTGGTTTGCGTGTATTAAAACGAATGGGGTAATTGATGTGGTAGCGTGGGGGTACGTGATAGTACTATATTTTACTACGAAATACGTTACAAATTACACAAGTTTTAATTATTTATTTACAAATGGGATATACCTAAACCTTGCTACAACACTATAGGCAGTGTACCTAATCGTAGAGTAGTATAGTTTTTAGTAAGTCCGGTTCGTTCCACAGGGAGCGGGCTTATTGCACACTATATTTTTAAACAACTATATTTGTACAAAATATATATAATTATATATAATAATATATAAAAGGGGGTTTACCGTTTAATGACCGGTTTGTCGATTTATATTTTAAGCGAAGCGTATAGTAAATGACGATATTTAAATAACAATATAAAATAAATAACAATAATTGAAATGACAATAAATAAAAGTACGATGAAATATGAAATAAAATATATTATGCTTATTTAAACTTCCGTAACCATGATGTTTGACGTTTTGATTTTAATTTATTGTCCTGGGCTAATTGTCCTTTGTCCTGGATGTATTTGAAACCTATCTGGTTTTTGTCCATAATAGTTCATCGGTCATAATTATAAACTGCTCGGCAAATTTAACCTTATACCCGAAGTCAAATATTCCAACTAACTGGGGATTCGAACTGTAACAAGGTCTTAATACTTTGCTTAATGAATACACCAGGTTATCGACTGTGTGTAAACCAAGGTTTTAATACTTTGTTAACAATTACACCAATTACCCTTGAATGTAATCCACCCCTGTTTTAATGAGTCCATTGACTATTAATCCATCCCCGTGTCCGGTCAAATGAACAATAATTCGTACTTATAAATATCCCGCCCATCGTGTCCGATTAAGCGTATGTGGTTATATATAGATACTTCAAATCATAACCTTTATATTAAATTAACGAGGTATCGTTAATTTAATATAAAGCCCATTAATAGCCCATAGTCTAATTTCCACAAGTGTCGTTCTTTTGTCCAAACCCCAATTATGGTACAAAACCCAATTACCCCGTCTTTAATATTTAGTCCAACATCATGATTACTTTGACTCAAATAAGCATAATAATAACTTAAGTACGAGACATTAATTTAAAAAGGAGAACATAGCTTACATTGATTATTTATCGCGTAGTGTTACACGGACAGAGCTCCGACTTTAAAAACCCGTAAAAATAACTTTTACATAACCCAAACTAATCTAATATAACACTAATCTATACTATATATACATATATATTTATTTATATTATATTAGGGAGTATTATTATTATTATGTTATTAAACTCGGCAGAATTCGCGACCTTTTATAGGGATTCTGAAATTTCTGTGCTCCGCGAGTCGCGGCACTTTGTGCCTGAGAACTCCGCGAGTCGCGGGGATATGGAATACAGCTCACACCCCTTTGGATCTTCTTTGCCGACGTTTTATATATATAAATATAAAATATAAATAATTATTTATATATTATATTATATTCTTGTGCATAGTAGACTTGTAATTTTTAGTCCGTTGCGTCGGGCGTTGATAGTTGACTCATGTCCTGGTTCCGGATTTTCGAACGTCCTTGCGTACAATTTTATATCGTGCACTTTACGTTTTGTAACTTGTACTCTTGTCATTTTTAGACGTTTTTCATCAATAAATTGAACCTTTTGAATTGTATCTTGAACATTTGAGCTTTTTGGACGTTTGTGTCTTCAAATCTTCATTTTCTCCTTTTGTCTTCGCACTTTTTTATTTAAACAATTACAATGAAAATATAATACAATTACATATGAACACCTATTATTTAGGAGGGATATTGCTATGAAATATATGTTCCTTTTTAGCCTTATCAAACATCCCCACACTTGAGCGTTGCTTGTCCTCAAGCAATACAGAATTTGAAATAAAAACATACATGAATCACTTTTTTATTCATCACACTTTGTACATCAGTGATTTTGATATGGTGGTATAAACAATGATAGTAACGATAGAACCATGGTTAAAGGTGGGTGTGTCATCCACAGTTGCCTCGGGTTTAGGTCAACGACACTTGCAATCAAATTGCCGATTTACTTTCGGTTTCCAAAGCAAAGTGCACATTTGAAAGGCGGTTTACAGTCCCACATGACTATGAAAATTTAGATCCGTAAGGAAATTGGATCTTTATGAAAACATTTGATCTTTTGAAAATTCAATCTAGTTTTTACCCTAGATAAGTTTTCCGGAATAACCCTTCACCGGTGTTTGCAAATTATTTTTGTGGGTTGTGTGGGTTTCAGATTTGAAAATTTTAGCTCAACACTTGTGGTTTTGTGTTACCCACTTGCTAACCTTGTATTGGGAAAGCAACACATCCAGTATACTTGCTCCGTATATTACCTTTCGGTAAACTACCGTCCGGTTGTAAAGGAAAGCGATGAACAAGAAACTGTTAAGGCAATGTTCCATGACTTGCTTTTGATTATGGTCTATAAACGTGTCGGATGCTATTACTATCCTTTGTAGGAGCAATAGTAAAGATCATCCTATGATTTTTCGGTCTGGCACAAGGTCCTGTCTCCGACCATGCTATGCAACCACCGTTCTTACGGTTGACACCCGATTTGGTTCAGGTGACCTAATGAATTCCAGGTGAATTCCTAGGATTTTACGTTCAAAGGTAATGAACGCATTGAAAATGGGTTTTCAGAAAACAAATCGGTTTTATTTTTGATCAAAATATTTTCTCGTTCAAGCTCGAGTTTAGATATCATTGAATTCCATGAGTTTGTAATTCTCAATCTTTAAGGTCAATCTCAAGGATTGAGTAATATCAGGCTTAAAAGCTGATTTTTGATCTTTAAGGAGATTATCCTTTCTGGGGATCTGATTCATTAGTCTTATCAAGCTAATTTGCACGGTGCCCCCCCATTGTACGAGATAAATCCTTCTCATGGTTAGGATAAATCTGACCACTTGGCGACCCTGTTTGATGCTGAGGTCCGTGGATTTCCTGTTGATTTTAGAGATGACTTTTCTAGATTTTTCGTCAACCTACAGCTGGTCTGGACGACAACTTCATGACCTAAATCAAGAAGCGCGTGTCTTTTTCGGAAGACTTTACTTCCTTTTAATGATGAAATTGATTCATCGTGTAGATCCATCTTTCATTACAGTAAATCGGGTAAAACAGTTAATTTAGTCTAAAACAAAAGCACTTGCAATAAACTTTACAGAAACATGTGATAGATAGTTTTTAATTGAATAACTTGGTACATTCTCCCCACACTTAGTTTCTTTCTTTGCCTTTTTATTCTCCTTTATTCTATTTTAAATGAATTCAATCGTTTTAGGGTGTTTCTCAATTTATGTCCTTTCCGAGGTAACAATAATTTCGGTATTAACACCTAGTTTTCATCGTTCATAAATATGTATAAACATGATTTTGACTTCATTTAGTTGAAAAATTTTCAAATTTTCACAAAATTTGGCAGTTAAACCAAGTGTAAACCCGAGAGAATTTATAACCCTTCCCCACACTTGAGATCATGCAATGCCCTCAATTGCATGAAATCAGACTATAATTATAAATTCATGAGGGTGATTAGTGTAGAAAAGTAATTAAAAATACCCAGTTTTTAATTACAAAACTCGTCGAATGATAGATGGCGCGCCTCATCGTTCATTCCTTCATGTTTTATCACACATATTTTTCTTCAAAAACGGTTGCTTTTCTGAACTGTTTGCTAATCTTTAAAAATACGTCTTTTGTCCTAATTTATTATGCATGTTTATTAACGAGTTATGCACTAACCCGAACCCCTAATTTAACGTTAAGTGGGGTTAAACTTCCCCACACTTAGCTGACGACATGTGAAGTCAGTAGAATAAGTTCCAAGAATTAGAATAGTGAGCCAGTTATTTACATCTCGGGTGGTGTATAATATATCAATGGGTTTAAAGTTTAGACTCTCCCGATCGTCACTACTTAATTCTTTTTTAAGTGTAGCTTTTAGTAAATGGATATGTCTCTTTTTTAGTTCTTGGTCAAATGGATCGATATACACCGACATACTTATTTCTATAGGGTGGACAATTCCTAATATTTCCTTCCTTTTATTCTCAGGATCAAAATTTTCACCTCTATTACCCAATTGGGTGAAATTTGAGGTGTCATTATCTATTACAGCTTGTAGTTCATTTCCGGTGGATGACTCGTCTATTGAGAATATTGGGTTGGAAGGTTGTGGAATGGTGAAGTTTGGTTTGGCCTTGGGGGTAAAATTTTCAACGTTATCGTTTTCCCAAGAGTACCAATTTGTCACCCTTACTTCTTCTTCATCATCCATTGATGGATTGATGATTTCGTCGGTAGAGGCTAATGTGTCAATATGTTGTGAAATTGGTAAGACTGAATAAAAAGTATCATCGGGATAGTTGGTGATTTCGGAGCTCTTGAATTCATCAAAATTCGATGATATGAGATTTTCTTGTACAATACTCCTCAGATCAACAGGTGTGTAGTCTGATAGAGTTTCAGCTTGCTGGTTTACAAACTCTCTCATTTGTTCATTTTGAGCATTGAGTTCTTCGAGTTTGATTTTCATATAATCTAAAGAATTTTCAGGCACATAATTTTCCTCGTCTTCTGGTTGTTGAGTTTGGATATATTCTTGGGAATAATCCCAATTTGAATTGTATTCTTCATAATCGTTCCATTCAGGTTCCGTGGGTGCGTAATTTTCCATAGGAACGTAATAGTAACATTCCCATGTTGAGTGATAATCTCCACAAATTTCACAACCAGTTATTGTTTCGTCGTTCGTGATCCAAGATTGACCGAATGAATTTTTATCAACACTCGTTTGAGAGTATTGATTTAATTGATTTCGGATATCAAAAAGAGTTTCCATAGCCTTGTTTTCAAAATTTTCCATTTTATTGCGATGGCCAAATTTTAGCTACAATGTGGTGCATTTACTAATTATCCTATTAGTTATAAAAATAGAAAAACTTATATAAGTTGTCCAATTAATAGACTTTTCTGCTTTTGCCCACGTTTCGAATAGCCAAAAGATGCAGCAGGGAGCCAGAACCCTTTAAATCGGAAGCTCACAACTCAGCCACTAACAAATCCAACTATTACTACGAAGCAGAAAATTGTCAACGTCCATTAATTTAACCACTTAAATAATTTTTATTTCCGTTTGAGATATTAGATAAGAAATAGAGAAAATTTCTAAGTCCTAAAAACTAAAGCGTCGAGAAATAAGAAAGAAAAAGAATGCGTGTCGAAAAATGTCGAAAAATAAAAATAAGAAAATAGCGCGTCGTAACTTAAAAGTCTAAAAATTATATCTAAAAAGTTGCGCCTAAAGGTCTAAAGGTAAATGCAATTTTATTCAGAAAACGTCAATTACTTAAAGGCACTAAAATCTATTTAAAACTAAAGCGAAAAACGGCGTCGCAAAATTCTAAAGCGCCTAAATTTTAATCTAAAGAAAAAGTACTTAAGGGATTTTACGGCAAAGCCTAAGAATCTATACATATAAAATAACTACGGAAAAACTAATTTTAAAACTAATTGCGAATGAAAAATATACAAAATATTACGATTACACTAAATAAAAGGATACAAATTACAAAAAGTGATAAAATTACTTATTTTTATATTTATTTTATAATAGTATTAATTTTTATATATAAATAAAACTAATTAAAATTAATTATTACTAATTAATTAAAATTAAAACTAAATATTAAATTAATTAAACTAATTAGGGTTTTAAAAATAATAATAATTAATATACTCCGTATTAAATGCGATTAGGGTTCCGTGGTCAGGTCTGCCAGGGCGGCTCCGCGAGTCGCGGTGATCCGTACCAGAAAACCTCCGCAAGTCGCGGAGATTGAAAAACGTGTTTTTTTTTTTTATATATTGTTTTTCTAAAAATATATAAAAATATATTTATACAAAAATAAATTAAAAATATAGCGTTTTGCCGAGTCCCCGGCAGCGGCGCCAAAAACTTGATGTGGTAGCGTGGGGGTACGTGATAGTACTATATTTTACTACGAAATACGTTACAAATTACACAAGTTTTAATTATTTATTTACAAATGGGATATACCTAAACCTTGCTACAACACTATAGGCAGTGTACCTAATCGTAGAGTAGTATAGTTTTTAGTAAGTCCGGTTCGTTCCACAGGGAGCGGGCTTATTGCACACTATATTTTTAAACAACTATATTTGTACAAAATATATATAATTATATATAATAATATATAAAAGGGGGTTTACCGTTTAATGACCGGTTTGTCGATTTATATTTTAAGCGAAGCGTATAGTAAATGACGATATTTAAATAACAATATAAAATAAATAACAATAATTGAAATGACAATAAATAAAAGTACGATGAAATATGAAATAAAATATATTATGCTTATTTAAACTTCCGTAACCATGATGTTTGACGTTTTGATTTTAATTTATTGTCCTGGGCTAATTGTCCTTTGTCCTGGATGTATTTGAAACCTATCTGGTTTTTGTCCATAATAGTTCATCGGTCATAATTATAAACTGCTCGGCAAATTTAACCTTATACCCGAAGTCAAATATTCCAACTAACTGGGGATTCGAACTGTAACAAGGTCTTAATACTTTGCTTAATGAATACACCAGGTTATCGACTGTGTGTAAACCAAGGTTTTAATACTTTGTTAACAATTACACCAATTACCCTTGAATGTAATCCACCCCTGTTTTAATGAGTCCATTGACTATTAATCCATCCCCGTGTCCGGTCAAATGAACAATAATTCGTACTTATAAATATCCCGCCCATCGTGTCCGATTAAGCGTATGTGGTTATATATAGATACTTCAAATCATAACCTTTATATTAAATTAACGAGGTATCGTTAATTTAATATAAAGCCCATTAATAGCCCATAGTCTAATTTCCACAAGTGTCGTTCTTTTGTCCAAACCCCAATTATGGTACAAAACCCAATTACCCCGTCTTTAATATTTAGTCCAACATCATGATTACTTTGACTCAAATAAGCATAATAATAACTTAAGTACGAGACATTAATTTAAAAAGGAGAACATAGCTTACATTGATTATTTATCGCGTAGTGTTACACGGACAGAGCTCCGACTTTAAAAACCCGTAAAAATAACTTTTACATAACCCAAACTAATCTAATATAACACTAATCTATACTATATATACATATATATTTATTTATATTATATTAGGGAGTATTATTATTATTATGTTATTAAACTCGGCAGAATTCGCGACCTTTTATAGGGATTCTGAAATTTCTGTGCTCCGCGAGTCGCGGCACTTTGTGCCTGAGAACTCCGCGAGTCGCGGGGATATGGAATACAGCTCACACCCCTTTGGATCTTCTTTGCCGACGTTTTATATATATAAATATAAAATATAAATAATTAATATAATTATTTATATATTATATTATATTCTTGTGCATAGTAGACTTGTAATTTTTAGTCCGTTGCGTCGGGCGTTGATAGTTGACTCATGTCCTGGTTCCGGATTTTCGAACGTCCTTGCGTACAATTTTATATCGTGCACTTTACGTTTTGTAACTTGTACTCTTGTCATTTTTAGACGTTTTTCATCAATAAATTGAACCTTTTGAATTGTATCTTGAACATTTGAGCTTTTTGGACGTTTGTGTCTTCAAATCTTCATTTTCTCCTTTTGTCTTCGCACTTTTTTATTTAAACAATTACAATGAAAATATAATACAATTACATATGAAAACCTATTATTTAGGAGGGATATTGCTATGAAATATATGTTCCTTTTTAGCCTTATCAGTAATTATCACTATAGCGTTAAGTTTAGTTACCAGGGTGCTCTGTTACGTAGAATCTATTGATAAACTTTTGATGAAATCTTGTGGTCTATCTTTATATATGTTTATGACTCGAGCAATTAAACCTATAACTCACCAACATTCGTGTTGACTTTTTAGCATGTTTTATTCTCAGGTCCTTAGACTGCTTCCGCTGTGATGTGCTTGTTGCCTGCATGGAGTCTCTCATGCTTTGTACAAAGTTTATTGCATTCAAAATAAAACTGCATTGTGTAATAAATAATTGGACTGTGATGTCAACATGTAAATTAAAGACTTATGTATTTTGGGGTTTTGCTTATACCTAAGCATTCGCCCACATATTTATAACTTTCTATGTTTAGAAAGTCACTTATTTTAATGAATGCAATATTTTATCAAAACATATCATATAGAGGTCAAAACCTCACTGTGGAATCAATGATTAATGTGTCGCGTCAATAGCGATTTTGACGGGTCGTTACATTAAGTCATCCACATATACTAGCACTATGGCTAGTTTTCCTTGATCTTGTTTCACAAATAAACTAGAATCTGAAGGAGCAACTGTGAAACCACTTTGTACTAAGAACTCGGCAATCTTCCCGTACCAAGCTCTTGGAGCCTGCTTCAAGCCGTATAGTGCTTTCTTTAATTTGCAGACATAGTCAGGATGGATCTTGTTCTCAAAGCCTCTTGGTTGCTCCATATAAATGTTTTTGTAAAGTTCTCCATGTAAGAAAGCGTTCTTGACATCCATCTGCCATAACTTCCAAGATTTGCTAGCGGCTAAAGCTAATAGAGCTCGAATTGTTGTGATCTTCGCCACTGGACTAAACGTTTCTTCATAATCCAGCCCATATTGTTGAGAAAAACCTCTAGCAACAAGTCGAGCTTTATACCTTTCAATGGAGCCATCTGATCGAGTCTTCACCTTGTAAACCCATTTACAAGATATTGGTTTTACATCTTTTGGCTTTGGAACTAAACTCCATGTCTGGTTTTCTTTTAGTGCATTAATTTCTTCTTCCATCGCTTTCTGCCATTCTCGACTTTGTGCTGCTTCTTCATAAGTAGAAGGCTCAATAGGTATTGATTTATCCACATGAGCAGCATTGGCATACCTCGGATTAGGTTGCCTCGGTCTTGTTGATCTCCGTAATTCTTGTACATGCTCCTCGACATCCATTTGGCTTGGACGAACCTCCTTGGATATAGATTGATGCACACCAGTTTTCCATGGACTCGTTTCCTTAGAGTACGACTCTTCTCCTTCTTTAGTTGGATCTACTATTTGCTCTTTACGTTCTTCTATTTTTTCTGGAACTTCTTCTAATCCATGAGATTCTGGAAGCTCTATCTTTTGAGGTGACCACCATGAAGAAGCTTCATCAAATACCACATTTCTTGAAGTATGACACTTTCCAGTATTTGGATCACAACATCTCCATCCTTTTCTTGATTCATCATAACCGACAAAAATGCACTGAATTGCCTTCTTATCAAATTTGCTTCGTAGATGATCTGGTACGAAGACGTAGCATACACATCCAAAAACCTTGAGATGGTTGACGGTTGGCTTGATCTTCCATAATCTTTCATATGGTGAAATATATCCCAACTTTGTTTGTAGGAGTCTGTTAATCACGTATGAAGCCGTCCTCATACATTCGGCCCAAAATCTTCCTGGTACATTCTTACCATGAAGCATACTTCGACAAGTTTCGGCAAGGTGACGATTCTTGCGTTCCGCCACTCCATTCTGTTGTGGAGTATTGGGGCAAGTCAATTGCCTTCTGATCTTGTGCTTCTCAAGATAGATATTGAACTCAGTTGATAAATATTCTCCTCCATTATCTGTGCGTAAGCACCTAATCTTATTATTGAGCTCACTTTCTATCTTCTTCTTGAACTCTTTAAACTTCTTAAAATTCTCCGACTTTTCCTTCATGAAGTAAACCCACACATACCTTGAGAAGTCATCAATGAATGTCACCATATACTTCATTCCTCCAAGTGATGTTTGTTTCACTGAGCCAAAGACGTCTGAGTGTACGAGCTCTAGTGGTGTCTTGGACTGATGTTGTGACTCCTTGAATGGCAATTGGTGAGCTTTTCCAAATTGACATCCAGCACATATTGTATCTGTTCGGATATCAATTTGAGGAAGCCCATTTACTATGTGTTTTACCATCATCTCCTTTAACTTGTTGTAGCCCACATGCCCAAGACGTTCATGCCACAGATCAGCCGTCTCATTCTTTCGAGTCTTATCCACATAAGCTGTTTCAATAGATAATACATAGACCGATTCTATTCTTCTTCCATGCATAACTGGATTGCCAACCACCTTTACTCTCTTGAATACGGACACATCTTCTGGTCCAAAGAGTACATAGTTCCCTTCTGCTATTAATTGTGGTACTGACAGTAAATTCTTCTTTAGGCCAGGGACAAGATACACCTTCTCGTGTCGGAGCTTATGAGAGTCACCATCACTTGGAATTATTGTCCTTCCAATGTGAGAAATAGACTACCTTGAGTTGTTGGCTGTCAACACGACTCTCTTTCCTTTGTAATCCTCCATTTCTTGCAGCTTCATCCCATCATTGGTCATATGATTTGAGCACCCAGAATCGATGATCCAATCATCTTTGTAGTTTATTGTTGACTTTAAGGTTGCTGCAAGAGCTTGATCATCCATGCCAGCTTCAACAGAAAATCCAGCTTCTGCATCCCATGTTTCCTCATTAATGGTTGCTTCAAATGTGACCTCTTTCTTCTCATCTCTTGCGGTGGCCACATTTCCTTCAAAATTTCGCCTTTTGGGGAATTTACAATCTCGAGCAAAATGACCCTTCTTGCCACAATTGAAGCATTCACCATTCTTTCTCTTATCATTTTCTCCATGTTGTTGGCGATGATCTATTCTTCCTTGTTGAGCTCCCCGAGCTCCCCCTGAAGCGTTGCCTTTTGACTTTGGGTGACTCTTCCATCCATATGTCTGACTTTCTTTCATCGCATCTTGTCTTCGAGATGTTGATTTCTTCTTATTGGTGAAGAGTGCATCTTCTCCGTCTTTTATGGTTACTTCATTCATCTGCTTGGCTAATGCCTCTTGATTAGCCAATAAATTCTCCAGCTCTATTAATGATGGTTGAGTAGGCCATCCTCTCACAGCGGCTATAAATCCATTATACTCGGACCTTAAGCCGTGGATGATAATTCTCTTCATCCTTGCATCACTCACTTTCTCTTCAGGAGCAAGTTTGAAAGGACCCGTCCTAATCCATCCGGACAAAGTCCACATCGATTACAAACGATTCACAATAGTTGATTACATCGCGAGGTTCTTGACCTCTATATGATACATTTTACAAACATTGCATTCGTTTTGAAAAGACAAACTTCCTTACATCGAAAATTGACAATATGCATACCATTTCATAATATATCTAATTATAATTATCTTAATAATAATCTTGATGAACTCGACGACTCGAATGCAACGTCTTTTGAAATATGTCATGAATGACTCCAAGTAATATCTTTAAAGTGATCAAATGCACAGCGGAAGATTTCTTTCATACCTGAGAATAAACATGCTTTCAAGTGTCAACCAAAAGGTTGGTGAGTTCATTAGTTTAACATAAATAATCCTTTCATAATTTTAATAGACCACAAGATTTCATATTTCCATTTCTATAAACATACGTCCCATGCATAGAGACAAAAATATCATTCATATGGATTGAACACCTGATAATCGACATTCACAATATGTATATAAGAATATCCCCATCATTCCGGGATCCTCCTTCGGACATGATATAAATTTCGAAGTACTAAAGCATCCGGTACTTTGGATGGGGCTTGTTGGGCCTGATAGATCTATCTTTAGGATTCGCGTCAATTAGGGTGTCTGTTCCCTAATTCTTAGATTACCAGACTTAATAAAAAGGGGCATATTCGATTTCGATAATTCAACCATATAATGTAGTTTCAATTACTTGTGTCTATTTCGTAAAACAGTTATAAAAGCGCATGTATTCTTAGTCCCAAAAATATATATTGCAAAAGCATTTAAAAAGGGAGTAATGAAACTCACGCATATAATTATTGTAAAACAGTTACTAAAGCATTTGCATGTATTCTCAGCCCCAAAAATGTAAAGAGTAAAAGGGGATCAATGAAACTCACCTAATGTATTTTGTAGTAAAAATACATATGACTATATTGAACAATGCAGGGTTGGCCTCGAATTTACGAACCTATATCATTTGTATATATATTAATACATATAATCGTAATCGTGCAAATTTATATATATTTAGTTATGTATTAAGGTTAATATTTATATATAATTTTGTTAATACATATTATATATCATAAAGTTTATTTGATATATAATTTAGTTGACGTTACATCAAAATAAATAATATTATATCTTAATATTAGATATTATTAGTATACTTATGTACTAAGTATATTCTTTATATAAATTTCTTTTGTTTGCAAAAACAATATTTGATAATACTAGCACAAATATAATAATAATAATAAAATTTTTAATACTAATGATATTAATACTAAAGATAGTAATAATAATAGTTTCAAATAAAAAAAATGATAATAATATTATTAATAATGATATTTATAATAATAATGATATTTATTATAATAATGATAATTCTACTAGTAATAACAATAATAATATTGATATTAATAATAATAAATATAATAACAATCATAACACTAATACTTAGTAATAATAAGTATAACTGAAAGGACCCGTTCATATACATTATAAACGATTCACAATAGTTGATTACATTGCGAGGTATTTGACCTCTATATGATACATTTTACAAACATTGCATTCGTTTTTAAAAGACAAACTTTCTTTACATCGAAAATTGACAGGCATGCATACCATTTCATAATATCCACTATCCAACTATAAATTGATTTAATAATAATCTTTGATGAACTCAATGACTCGAATGCAACGTTCTTCGAAATATGCTATGAAAGACTCTAAGTAATATCTTTAAAATGAGCAGATGCACAGCGGAATATTTCTTTAACACCTGAGAATAAACATGCTTTAAAGTGTCAACCAAAAGGTTGGTGAGTTCATTAGTTTATCATAATTATTTATTTCCATCATTTTAATAGACCACAAGAATTTCATTTCCAGTTCTCATAAATATACGTCCCATGCATAGAGACAAAAATAATCATTCATATGGTGAACACCTGGTAACCGACATTAACTAGATACATATAAGAATATCCCCTATCATTCCGGGATCCTCCTTCGGACATGATATAAATTTCGAAGTACTAAAGCATCCGGTACTTTGGATGGGGTTTGTTACGCCCAATAGATCTATCTTTAGGATTCGCGTCAATTAGGGTGTCTGTTCCCTAATTCTTAGATTACCAGACTTTAATAAAAAGGGGCATATTCGATTTCGATAATTCAACCATAGAATGTAGTTTCAATTACTTGTGTCTATTTCGTCAAACATTTATAAAAGCGCATGTATTCTCAGTCCCAAAAATATAAAGAGTAAAAAGGCAAATGAAACTCACCATACTGTATTTCGTAGTAAAAATACATATAACGTCATTGAATAAGTGCAAGGTTGGCCTCGGATTCACGAACCTAAATTAATTATATATAATTATGTGTTGGTCAATATTTGTCTAACAAATTAGGTCAAGTCATAGTGTACCACAATCCTAATGCTCGAGACTAATATGCAAAAGTCAACAAAAGTAAATTTGACTCAAAATAATTTCCAAAAATCTATACATGATTAATATATAGTTTAAATATCGTCGTTTTATATTTTTAAATATTTTTAAAAGATTTATTAGAGTAAATAATATAATTTATTTATTAATAAATAAAATTTATATAATATTTTATATATATTAAGTAATAAAATTTATAGGGTTCATTTAATATCATAAAGATAATATGATAGGTATTATTAAAGTAAGTTATTACACGTAGTAAAATATGTTTGTATCACATATTTATTTGATAAAATAATATCTATAATGATAGTAAGTAAAAGTTGTATTATTTTGTAATAATAATTATAATATTTTAATTTCATCATGATACTCTTACTCATTATTTCCTAATCGTTTTGTTTAATAGCTTTTAATCGTCTTTTATATCGTGTTCATAATAATGATAATAATAGTAATCAAAATAATTAGGTGTTACAAATATTTTTTTTTAATTACACAAATATTAATAATGATAGTTACTATAACATTATTAACGATAATACTAATAATTATCTTAATGATAATATAGTAATAATAATAATAACAATAACAATAACCATTTTTAAATAATGATATATACATTAATAATGATAATAATAATAATAATACTAATAATAATAATAATAATAATAATAATAATAATAATAATAATAATAATAATAATAATAATAATAATAATAATAATAATTGGATAATAATAATACTAATTATAACTTTAACGATAATAACGATAGTAATAATAAAAAAATAACAATTTTTAATGATAAATCCCTTTTATTGATAAAGATAATAATAATGATAATAATAAGATAAAACTAGAACGACGATAAAAACGACGATAATAATAATCATTTTTAATAAAAATATCGAAAATTCAATTGATTATAACTTCTAATCCGTTCATCGAAACCATTCGATATCTAAAGGAAAAGTCCTTAATTTTTCGCTAGCTTTCCAAGGACATGCATATCTTATACCTTATCTCAACCGCAAGTGTAATTAATTCAATATTCAACCTAACCTGTCTAAGGGCAATATTAAAAGTACAAGCATGCATAATCCTAAATACTCGAGCACTAGTCAGGGATACACTATTAGTATGTAAAAGTTAAATTATGAGTACTCACGTATCAATATTGAGATTCAATATTGCAGGAAAGGTACGTAGACGCAACGGAAATGATAAACACTATATTGACCTCACGAGCATACCCATGAACCATACTCAATCACCTCCATAGCTATAACCCATAATTTCCTTAATCCTATCCTACTCGAAAAACAATTTCGAAATCACTCAGACAGCACTCCGTCGTAATATTTTATGTATACTAATAATATCTTGAAATAATACGGAGTAAATATATATATGTAAATCGATTGAGAGAGTTTAGAGAAAAATATTTTCAAGTTTCTATGAAATAATGAAACCTATTGAATTCTATTTATAATAGATTTTTGAATTATTAAAGTGAATTATTAAAGTATGAATTATTAAAGTGAATTATTAAAGTGAATTATTAAAGTATGAATTATTAAAGTGAATTATTAAAGTATGAATTATTAAAGTGAATTATTAAAGTATGAATTATTAAAGTGAATTATTAAAGTTAAAGTAAAGTAAAAATAAAGTAAAGGTAAAGTTTAAGTATAGTAAAAGTATAAAACTATGTACGTATAATACGCGTATAAATATATATAATATTAATTTAAATCGTTATATATATTTAATAAAATAAAATATAAATATCGTTATATTTATCATACTAGTTAAGTAATGAGTTGTCAAAAGTGGTTCTAGATATTTATAAAAGTTATATACGTTTTAATAATAAAGTTCTTTTTAAACTGAAAACGTTTTTGTACGTTTAAAACTAAATAGATCAATCGAGTCTTTATGAGATTCAATCTTCCACTATCCTTTGTCTAGTTCTCAATGATTGACAATTTGTTCTTATTTATAAATCACTTTACCATTTTCCGAATATTGTTAAAATGGAAAGATTTCTCAAATCAACGTGGGCCTTTCAACAGAGACTTGTAATCATAATTCAATATATCTGATAATTCAATCATTTGATCTTATCTTCTAATTCCATTGATAAACATTTTGAAACAGATACAATCATATAAAGTATTTAATCTAATATTTTGTTTACGTTTCAAGTTATAATATATATACACATATACATATATAATCATATTCGTTTAATGGTTCGTGAATCGTTGAAACTTGGTCGAGGTTGAATGAATGTATGAACATAGTTTAAAATTCTTGCAATTTAACTTAACAAATATTGCTTATCGTGTCGGAAACATATAAAGATTAAAGTTTAAATTTGGTTGGAAATTTCCGGGTTATCACAGTACCTACCCGTTAAAGAAATTTCGTCCCGAAATTTGAGTGGAAAGGTCGTGAATGATAATAAGTATGTTTTCATGATGCATACGGGCTGAAAATTAGAGTTTTATCATCAGCGAATAATTTGGATAACCAATCCATTTATTTGAAGAGTACGAATGAAGCTAACATAGAAGAATGAAATGAGTAAGCGTAGATTCATCTTATCATTTGACGTAGATATGATTGATTCCCAGATTTCAAGGGATTTGAAGAAAATCTTCTTAATAAGATTTGACTCTCCGGTAACCAAGGGAATTAGGATCCGCTTTAAATGCGATCGTCTATTTTAATTATTCTATCGGAGATTTTCTTATAAATTCACCTCTTTCATTTCCTTACAACTCACACCTTCTGTTGATGCATTTTATGCAAGTCACTAGACATCTACCCACGTTCATTGCAGGTACAACAGTTTACAGGCCACCATGATTGCTCATTATTATCCTATCCGTGTTTGTATGTGGTTACAGGAACTGCAGGAACGAGATTTAGATGTTTGACTATGTTAGACTTAGTCAGACGTACGTGTGAAGCCTCACTAGTACAGCTGACAGGCTCATACGCACGGTTGATGCTGAGCTAAGTCACAATTACAACCTAAATAAGAAGACACGAGTGAGTGATCACCCGTACGGCTGATGAAGCCAACTCGTACATGTGATGAATGAATCGTATGGGTGAGTCAACAGCAGGGGTATATAAAAGTCTTATGTTCTTCATTTTAGGTTAAGCCTCTCATTTGTTACACACACTCAGATCTAGTGAGCTCCTCCGATTCTCTCTCAGTCCAAATCACCCAGGTGGTGAATAATAGCTCTAGGTGTTGATCTAATCACACTTGATTTAGTTGTGGTTTGACTAAATTAATCAAAAAAAAACTTAACCTATTCACTAGAGGGTTTGATTCACTTATTCTGCCATTGTGTGAGTTAAATATGTTGATTTCTAAGTTCCTAGTCATGTTTCATCACCTTCTATTCTTTCCCCCTCAACTCATATTTTAAAGTATTCATCAATATGCTCCATCCAGTTCTGATTCTCGATATACTTCTAACTTTCATATCGGTCATTCTTCTTTTTCATCTACCGCCAGAAGAATCTATTTACTTCTACTATACTCTTGGGTTTATAGTGTTTCTAGTTCTCCCGTGTCTTTATATTGCTATATGCATCGATATATATGGTTTATAATTTCTGGTTTGTCGTTGGGATTTATATGTTCCCTTATATTTCAAAGTCTCTGCTTCTGTCTTCTATAATCATTATCATTCACAGTTAATGCTCTCTTTTATTTGCTGTAATTTATACCCCAATTTCTATTTCGGAGTTTTGTCCTTTCGTTTCTTCTTCTTGCGATTAAGCACCGCTTGTAATGGTCTAGAATTCACAGATATGAATTTCGGAATGAACATTGTTAATGTTCTAGGAAGGAAATTGTGATGGCACGATCTTGACTTGTCAAATTACTAGAATACCTTGGAAAAGGCCGAATCATCAAGAAATATTTTCTTGATATTTTAGAGGTTAAATATAATACAAGAGTCATATAACATGGCACATGATGATGTTATGATCTGTGAATCATTACGTTCCATTTAGAAACTCAGCATGACTTACTGTAATATAATCACATTGATCAAGTGTCATTATATTATACTAATTCATGCTTCAGTTCCCAACATTACTTCAAAATATTCATATTTTAAACTTGAATGTTTCAGAATTTAGAAACTAAAATAGTTTCTTTTATGATGTAATACAGATAGCGCGAAGAGGTAAATGATTTCAAATAAGAAAAATTAAGAAAATATCTTCAGAAATATGGAGGATATTTATAATGAAAGATATGATGATATTTTAGAATTTCTAATATCAGAGGATGATGAAGAATATTGTCTGCAGGGGTTTAGAGTCAGGAGCAAGGTATTCGTTAATGACTTCAGCAGGTACTGAATCATTTGGATCCTTTGAAGTCAGGTTCAGTCTTTGTAATTTGTCCACAGCCTCCTTCCTACTTTGCTCAATCCGTTTTCCAGTTCCAAAACTTCTCTTTTTCTGCGCTTTGCCAGCACACTTCATAATTATCATCCAGCTTTTACCGTTTAAAGTCGTTTATAGTTTTTGCTGCTTCATCAGCATTTTTTTTTTCCATATTCGGAGAACCAATTCGTAGTTCGGAGTGTTTTTCAGAAACTTCACATTCAAATTAAGTCCAAAAGATAGACGTTATATATAAATATAACTGTTGGTGTAGACATCCTGCAAGATTTCAAAATACTGATTGCTAATTCCCAATGATTCGTATGGCAATTCTCATTACAAGATGCGAATGAGTAAATGATGGGGTTTCAATGAATAATTATAATGACTTTTTGGAGAGGCTAAAGTCAAAGGGTAATGAAGTTGTTGGTACATCTGCTAATAATGTGGTGGAATGTAAAAGGTTCCCTGGTAACGATGGTGTATATCTCAAGGTTATAATAAGGTTAGTCTGACTGAAAAGTTGAAGTTGACTTGCTGGAGCTGTGACAAAACTGGCTACTTTGAATAGGAGTCGCAAAGTTATTTTTGCTAATAAATGCCAAAGAATCTGACGCGGATACGTTGTTTAAACTTTTACTTTGGTTTCAAGAGTTTTTCGGGTACATAACTGTGGGTAACATGTGGTTGGATCATCATCTCTATTGCTCATAATTCGAAGTGTCTTCAGAAATTTTCGAAGGGTTTGAACACAGATTGTAATCGTTAACATACATTTGATGTTCTAACACAGTTTTGAAGTCAAAATATAGCTTGTGAAAGATGTAAGGATCTAAGAGTGATGATTTTGGTCATATCTCAAGTTGAATTTTGAGATTTCAAAATCAGAATATGTAATTAAATTTTGAATGAGTATGGTTGTTTTGATTTCTATAAAAGAATGTATATTGTTGTGAAAGTAGGGAGTATAATGGATGATTTGCTGAATCAGATTCGAAGAATGTAACATATTAATTGTGAATTTATATATCTCTCGGGTATTACCTACCCGTTAAAAAAATTTTCACAATTAAAATTTTGTACAAAAGAATTTTATTACAGTCTTTATGAAAATATATATATGTATATTTTCTTCAGATGTAACATAGATTTAATGAGTTAATGTTAAATTAAACTCATTTGATTTACGGTTGAAACTAGAATTGCATAATCCCTAAAGGCTTTAAAAAGTACATAACTTTTACGCAGTATTTCTTTAATGACATTGAAATTATGAATCAATACTTCGTTATTTGTTGATGTATGATGTTCGGTTCGTGGAATTCTTGTGAATTTCGCAAAGTACGAATGATGTTATCTGAAAAGTTTCGGGTACATCGATGATGAAGTGTAAAGTCAAATATATACTTGATTTATTATGAATTGGAATTTGTTGAATTGCGACAGAGATTGTAGTTAACGCTGGTTAAGTTGCGGTCGAAGGACGTACATTATTGCATATTTGTAATATGAATTAACCGAGTAGTTAAGATTCACACACAATAGCTTAGCACGGAAAGATTTATTTCAAAATATATATATATATATATATATATATATATATATATATATATATATATATATATAATATACATACAATTTCTTCAGAGGGAATGAGTTAATTCTTCATAACTCGTTGATACAATATACACGTTATTGATTCGTAATGATGTCCACAGTGATTCTTGAACTGACGGATTTTGTGATGTTATCGGTGTTGTTGATTCGGATGTTGACTGTACTGACGATGCTGGTAACGCTAACGGTACTGTTGATGCTGTTGGTAAAGCAAGTTTAGCTTGTTTATCATACACCATTTTTGTCAGGGTTTCTACTCTTCCTTATATCATTTTGGTTCGCTTAACTGATTTATGGTTAGGGCTAGATTAGATAATCTCTAAGACTTTAGAGATTACATAATCACCGCAGAATGTTTCTCCAATGAAGTTATGAATTAATAATTCGTCAGTTATTGTTGTTGGTACTCCTTGGTATCTATGGTGCGTATGACGTTGATGCTCGTGGGACAGATTGTGAAGTTGAGGTTTACGACGCAGTTGTGGTTGGAGGTGGTAATGGTACTGTTGGCGTTGATGATGGTGGTACTGGTTATGCTGCTGATGCTGCTGCTGGTGTTTGTAATCTCTGCACCATATTCTCCAAAGCCACTACCCGAGCGCGAAGCTCGTTGACTTCTTCTATTACACCGGGGTGATTGTCGGTTCGGACGAGCGGATAAATAAAATCTAAAATATGATGTAATATATAATCGTGATGAGATATTCTAGAAATGAGCGAGAAAATGGTGTTTCGAACAGGTTCGCCGGTAAGTGCTTCAGGTTTTTCGTCAAGAGGGTAATGTGGTGGATGGAAGGGATCACCTTCTTCTTGTCTCCAATGATTGAGGAGGCTACGAACCCATCCCCAATTCATCCAGAATAGGTGATGACTGATTGGTTGATCTATTCCGGTCACACTGCTTTCGGAGCTTGAATGGGATTCCATTTCGGAATCTGAGTGACTTGAACTGATGACGAATTGCATTTCGTACGATTGGATAAAGGATTTTTTTTTTCGATATGAAATGATTTTGGCTAACGGATGGTATTCTAATTACATAGAATATGTATATATATAGATCAAAAGATTTCGTAGATTACGGAGGACTTTGCGGGATATGTCAGGAAAAGTTTAAAGTAACAGATACGATAAGATATGATTTAGCAGATATGCTAAGATATGAATTTTTGTCTATACACTATTCATGCAATCATTGCAGCAAGACGTGTCTTAGACTAAAAATGATAAGCAGGTAATTTCCTGAGGATGATAAGTAGTTAATTTTTGACACAAAATGATAAGCAAAACTTTTGACATGCAGACACGGTCGAAGTCCAGACACACTAATGTATCCTATCGACTTATCAGTTAGACACACTAATGCAGATCTGGTTCGCTAAGACCACCGCTCTGATACCAACTGAAAGGACCCGTTCATATACATTATAAACGATTCACAATAGTTGATTACATTGCGAGGTATTTGACCTCTATATGATACATTTTACAAACATTGCATTCGTTTTTAAAAGACAAACTTTCTTTACATCGAAAATTGACAGGCATGCATACCATTTCATAATATCCACTATCCAACTATAAATTGATTTAATAATAATCTTTGATGAACTCAATGACTCGAATGCAACGTTCTTCGAAATATGCTATGAAAGACTCCAAGTAATATCTTTAAAATGAGCAGATGCACAGCGGAAGATTTCTTTAACACCTGAGAATAAACATGCTTTAAAGTGTCAACCAAAAGGTTGGTGAGTTCATTAGTTTATCATAATTATTTATTTCCATCATTTTAATAGACCACAAGAATTTCATTTCCAGTTCTCATAAATATACGTCCCATGCATAGAGACAAAAATAATCATTCATATGGTGAACACCTGGTAACCGACATTAACTAGATACATATAAGAATATCCCCTATCATTCCGGGATCCTCCTTCGGACATGATATAAATTTCGAAGTACTAAAGCATCCGGTACTTTGGATGGGGTTTGTTACGCCCAATAGATCTATCTTTAGGATTCGCGTCAATTAGGGTGTCTGTTCCCTAATTCTTAGATTACCAGACTTTAATAAAAAGGGGCATATTCGATTTCGATAATTCAACCATAGAATGTAGTTTCAATTACTTGTGTCTATTTCGTCAAACATTTATAAAAGCGCATGTATTCTCAGTCCCAAAAATATAAAGAGTAAAAAGGCAAATGAAACTCACCATACTGTATTTCGTAGTAAAAATACATATAACGTCATTGAACAAGTGCAAGGTTGGCCTCGGATTCACGAACCTAAATTAATTATATATAATTATGTGTTGGTCAATATTTGTCTAACAAATTAGGTCAAGTCATAGTGTACCACAATCCTAATGCTCGAGACTAATATGCAAAAGTCAACAAAAGTAAATTTGACTCAAAATAATTTCCAAAAATCTATACATGATTAATATATAGTTTAAATATCGTCGTTTTATATTTTTAAATATTTTTAAAAGATTTATTAGAGTAAATAATATAATTTATTTATTAATAAATAAAATTTATATAATATTTTATATATATTAAGTAATAAAATTTATAGGGTTCATTTAATATCATAAAGATAATATGATAGGTATTATTAAAGTAAGTTATTACACGTAGTAAAATATGTTTGTATCACATATTTATTTGATAAAATAATATCTATAATGATAGTAAGTAAAAGTTGTATTATTTTGTAATAATAATTATAATATTTTAATTTCATCATGATACTCTTACTCATTATTTCCTAATCGTTTCGTTTAATAGCTTTTAATCGTCTTTTATATCGTGTTCATAATAATGATAATAATAGTAATCAAAATAATTAGGTGTTACAAATATTTTTTTTTAATTACACAAATATTAATAATGATAGTTACTATAACATTATTAACGATAATACTAATAATTATCTTAATGATAATATAGTAATAATAATAATAACAATAACAATAACCATTTTTAAATAATGATATATACATTAATAATGATAATAATAATAATAATACTAATAATAATAATAATAATAATAATAATAATAATAATAATAATAATAATAATAATAATAATAATAATAATAATAATAATAATAATAATAATTGGATAATAATAATACTAATTATAATTTTAACGATAATAACGATAGTAATAATAAAAAAATAACAATTTTTAATGATAAATCCCTTTTATTGATAAAGATAATAATAATGATAATAATAAGATAAAACTAGAACGACGATAAAAACGACGATAATAATAATCATTTTTAATAAAAATATCGAAAATTCAATTGATTATAACTTCTAATCCGTTCATCGAAACCATTCGATATCTAAAGGAAAAGTCCTTAATTTTTCGCTAGCTTTCCAAGGACATGCATATCTTATACCTTATCTCAACCGCAAGTGTAATTAATTCAATATTCAACCTAACCTGTCTAAGGGCAATATTAAAAGTACAAGCATGCATAATCCTAAATACTCGAGCACTAGTCAGGGATACACTATTAGTATGTAAAAGTTAAATTATGAGTACTCACGTATCAATATTGAGATTCAATATTGCAGGAAAGGTACGTAGACGCAACGGAAATGATAAACACTATATTGACCTCACGAGCATACCCATGAACCATACTCAATCACCTCCATAGCTATAACCCATAATTTCCTTAATCCTATCCTACTCGAAAAACAATTTCGAAATCACTCAGACAGCACTCCGTCGTAATATTTTATGTATACTAATAATATCTTGAAATAATACGGAGTAAATATATATATGTAAATCGATTGAGAGAGTTTAGAGAAAAATATTTTCAAGTTTCTATGAAATAATGAAACCTATTGAATTCTATTTATAATAGATTTTTGAATTATTAAAGTGAATTATTAAAGTATGAATTATTAAAGTGAATTATTAAAGTATGAATTATTAAAGTGAATTATTAAAGTATGAATTATTAAAGTGAATTATTAAAGTATGAATTATTAAAGTGAATTATTAAAGTTAAAGTAAAGTAAAAATAAAGTAAAGGTAAAGTTTAAGTATAGTAAAAGTATAAAACTATGTACGTATAATACGCGTATAAATATATATAATATTAATTTAAATCGTTATATATATTTAATAAAATAAAATATAAATATCGTTATATTTATCATACTAGTTAAGTAATGAGTTGTCAAAAGTGGTTCTAGATATTTATAAAAGTTATATACGTTTTAATAATAAAGTTCTTTTTAAACTGAAAACGTTTTTGTACGTTTGAAACTAAATAGATCAATCGAGTCTTTATGAGATTCAATCTTCCACTATCCTTTGTCTAGTTCTCAATGATTGACAATTTGTTCTTATTTATAAATCACTTTACCATTTTCCGAATATTGTTAAAATGGAAAGATTTCTCAAATCAACGTGGGCCTTTCAACAGAGACTTGTAATCATAATTCAATATATCTGATAATTCAATCATTTGATCTTATCTTCTAATTCCATTGATAAACATTTTGAAACAGATACAATCATATAAAGTATTTAATCTAATATTTTGTTTACGTTTCAAGTTATAATATATATACACATATACATATATAATCATATTCGTTTAATGGTTCGTGAATCGTTGAAACTTGGTCGAGGTTGAATGAATGTATGAACATAGTTTAAAATTCTTGCAATTTAACTTAACAAATATTGCTTATCGTGTCGGAAACATATAAAGATTAAAGTTTAAATTTGGTTGGAAATTTCCGGGTTATCACAGTACCTACCCGTTAAAGAAATTTCGTCCCGAAATTTGAGTGGAAAGGTCGTGAATGATAATAAGTATGTTTTCATGATGTATACGGGCTGAAAATTAGAGTTTTATCATCAGCGAATAATTTGGATAACCAATCCATTTATATGAAGAGTACGAATGAAGCTAACATAGAAGAATGAAATGAGTAAGCGTAGATTCATCTTATCATTTGACGTAGATATGATTGATTCCCAGATTTCAAGGGATTTGAAGAAAATCTTCTTAATAAGATTTGACTCTCCGGTAACCAAGGGAATTAGGATCCGCTTTAAATGCGATCGTCTATTTTAATTATTCTATCGGAGATTTTCTTATAAATTCACCTCTTTCATTTCCTTACAACTCACACCTTCTGTTGATGCATTTTATGCAAGTCACTAGACATCTACCCACGTTCATTGCAGGTACAACAGTTTACAGGCCACCATGATTGCTCATTATTATCCTATCCGTGTTTGTATGTGGTTACAGGAACTGCAGGAACGAGATTTAGATGTTTGACTATGTTAGACTTAGTCAGACGTACGAGTGAAGCCTCACTAGTACAGCTGACAGGCTCATACGCACGGTTGATGCTGAGCTAAGTCACAATTACAACCTAAATAAGAAGACACGAGTGAGTGATCACCCGTACGGCTGATGAAGCCAACTCGTACATGTGATGAATGAATCGTATGGGTGAGTCAACAGCAGGGGTATATAAAAGTCTTATGTTCTTCATTTTAGGTTAAGCCTCTCATTTGTTACACACACTCAGATCTAGTGAGCTCCTCCGATTCTCTCTCAGTCCAAATCACCCAGGTGGTGAATAATAGCTCTAGGTGTTGATCTAATCACACTTGATTTAGTTGTGGTTTGACTAAATTAATCAAAAAAAAACTTAACCTATTCACTAGAGGGTTTGATTCACTTATTCTGCCATTGTGTGAGTTAAATATGTTGATTTCTAAGTTCCTAGTCATGTTTCATCACCTTCTATTCTTTCCCCCTCAACTCATATTTTAAAGTATTCATCAATATGCTCCATCCAGTTCTGATTCTCGATATACTTCTAACTTTCATATCGGTCATTCTTCTTTTTCATCTACCGCCAGAAGAATCTATTTACTTCTACTATACTCTTGGGTTTATAGTGTTTCTAGTTCTCCCGTGTCTTTATATTGCTATATGCATCGATATATATGGTTTATAATTTCTGGTTTGTCGTTGGGATTTATATGTTCCCTTATATTTCAAAGTCTCTGCTTCTGTCTTCTATAATCATTATCATTCACAGTTAATGCTCTCTTTTATTTGCTGCAATTTATACCCCAATTTCTATTTCGGAGTTTTGTCCTTTCGTTTCTTCTTCTTGCGATTAAGCACCGCTTGTAATGGTCTAGAATTCACAGATATGAATTTCGGAATGAACATTGTTAATGTTCTAGGAAGGAAATTGTGATGGCACGATCTTGACTTGTCAAATTACTAGAATACCTTGGAAAAGGCCGAATCATCAAGAAATATTTTCTTGATATTTTAGAGGTTAAATAGAATACAAGAGTCATATAACATGGCACATGATGATGTTATGATCTGTGAATCATTACGTTCCATTTAGAAACTCAGCATGACTTACTGTAATATAATCACATTGATCAAGTGTCATTATATTATACTAATTCATGCTTCAGTTCCCAACATTTCTTCAAAATATTCATATTTTAAACTTGAATGTTTCAGAATTTAGAAACTAAAATAGTTTCTTTTATGATGTAATACAGATAGCGCGAAGAGGTAAATGATTTCAAATAAGAAAAATTAAGAAAATATCTTCAGAAATATGGAGGATATTTATAATGAAAGATATGATGATATTTTAGAATTTCTAATATCAGAGGATGATGAAGAATATTGTCTGCAGGGGTTTAGAGTCAGGAGCAAGGTATTCGTTAATGACTTCAGCAGGTACTGAATCATTTGGATCCTTTGAAGTCAGGTTCAGTCTTTGTAATTTGTCCACAGCCTCCTTCCTACTTTACTCAATCCGTTTTCCAGTTCCAAAACTTCTCTTTTTCTGCGCTTTGCCAGCACACTTCATCATTATCATCCAGCTTTTACCGTTTAAAGTCGTTTATAGTTTTTGCTGCTTCATCAGCATTTTTTTTTTCCATATTCGGAGAACCAATTCGTAGTTCGGAGTGTTTTTCAGAAACTTCACATTCAAATTAAGTCCAAAAGATAGACGTTATATATAAATATAACTGTTGGTGTAGACATCCTGCAAGATTTCAAAATACTGATTGCTAATTCCCAATGATTCGTATGGCAATTCTCATTACAAGATGCGAATGAGTAAATGATGGGGTTTCAATGAATAATTATAATGACTTTTTGGAGAGGCTAAAGTCAAAGGGTAATGAAGTTGTTGGTACATCTGCTAATAATGTGGTGGAATGTAAAAGGTTCCCTGGTAACGATGGTGTATATCTCAAGGTTATAATAAGGTTAGTCTGACTGAAAAGTTGAAGTTGACTTGCTGGAGCTGTGACAAAACTGGCTACTTTGAATAGGAGTCGCAAAGTTATTTTTGCTAATAAATGCCAAAGAATCTGACGCGGATACGTTGTTTAAACTTTTACTTTGGTTTCAAGAGTTTTTCGGGTACATAACTGTGGGTAACATGTGGTTGGATCATCATCTCTATTGCTCATAATTCGAAGTGTCTTCAGAAATTTTCGAAGGGTTTGAACACAGATTGTAATCGTTAACATACATTTGATGTTCTAACACAGTTTTGAAGTCAAAATATAGCTTGTGAAAGATGTAAGGATCTAAGAGTGATGATTTTGGTCATATCTCAAGTTGAATTTTGAGATTTCAAAATCAGAATATGTAATTAAATTTTGAATGAGTATGGTTGTTTTGATTTCTATAAAAGAATGTATATTGTTGTGAAAGTAGGGAGTATAATGGATGATTTGCTGAATCAGATTCGAAGAATGTAACATATTAATTGTGAATTTATATATCTCTCGGGTATTACCTACCCGTTAAAAAAATTTTCACAATTAAAATTTTGTACAAAAGAATTTTATTACAGTCTTTATGAAAATATATATATGTATATTTTCTTCAGATGTAACATAGATTTAATGAGTTAATGTTAAATTAAACTCATTTGATTTACGGTTGAAACTAGAATTGCATAATCCCTAAAGGCTTTAAAAAGTACATAACTTTTACGCAGTATTTCTTTAATGACATTGAAATTATGAATCAATACTTCGTTATTTGTTGATGTATGAGGTTCGGTTCGTGGAATTCTTGTGAATTTCGCAAAGTACGAATGATGTTATCTGAAAAGTTTCGGGTACATCGATGATGAAGTGTAAAGTCAAATATATACTTGATTTATTATGAATTGGAATTTGTTGAATTGCGACAGAGATTGTAGTTAACGCTGGTTAAGTTGCGGTCGAAGGACGTACATTATTGCATATTTGTAATATGAATTAACCGAGTAGTTAAGATTCACACACAATAGCTTAGCACGGAAAGATTTATTTCAAAATATATTTATATATATATATATATATATATATATATATATATATATATATATATATATATAATATACATACAATTTCTTCAGAGGGAATGAGTTAATTCTTCATAACTCGTTGATACAATATACACGTTATTGATTCGTAATGATGTCCACAGTGATTCTTGAACTGACGGATTTTGTGATGTTATCGGTGTTGTTGATTCGGATGTTGACTGTACTGACGATGCTGGTAACGCTAACGGTACTGTTGATGCTGTTGGTAAAGCAAGTTTAGCTTGTTTATCATACACCATTTTTGTCAGGGTTTCTACTCTTCCTTATATCATTTTGGTTCGCTTAACTGATTTATGGTTAGGGCTAGATTAGATAATCTCTAAGACTTTAGAGATTACATAATCACCGCGGAATGTTTCTCCAATGAAGTTATGAATTAATAATTCGTCAGTTATTGTTGTTGGTACTCCTTGGTATCTATGGTGCGTATGACGTTGATGCTCGTGGGACAGATTGTGAAGTTGAGGTTTACGACGCAGTTGTGGTTGGAGGTGGTAATGGTACTGTTGGCGTTGATGATGGTGGTACTGGTTATGCTGCTGATGCTGCTGCTGGTGTTTGTAATCTCTGCACCATATTCTCCAAAGCCACTACCCGAGCGCGAAGCTCGTTGACTTCTTCTATTACACCGGGGTGATTTTCGGTTCGGACGAGCGGATAAATAAAATCTAAAATATGATGTAATATATAATCGTGATGAGGTACTCTAGAAATGAGCGAGAAAATGGTGTTTCGAACAGGTTCACCGGTAAGTGCTTCAGGTTTTTCGTCAAGAGGGTAATGTGGTGGATGGAAGGGATCACCTTCTTCTTGTCTCCAATGATTGAGGAGGCTACGAACCCATCCCCAATTCATCCAGAATAGGTGATGACTGATTGGTTGATCTATTCCGGTCACACTGCTTTCGGAGCTTGAATGGGATTCCATTTCGGAATCTGAGTGACTTGAACTGATGACGAATTGCATTTCGTACGATTGGATAAAGGATTTTTTTTTTTTCGATATGAAATGATTTTGGCTAACGGATGGTATTCTAATTACATAGAATATGTATATATATAGATCAAAAGATTTCGTAGATTACGGAGGACTTTGCGGGATATGTCAGGAAAAGTTTAAAGTAACAGATACGATAAGATATGATTTAGCAGATATGCTAAGATATGAATTTTTGTCTATACACTATTCATGCAATCAATGCAGCAAGACGTGTCTTAGACTAAAAATGATAAGCAGGTAATTTCCTGAGGATGATAAGTAGTTAATTTTTGACACAAAATGATAAGCAAAACTTTTGACATGCAGACACGGTCGAAGTCCAGACACACTAATGTATCCTATCGACTTATCAGTTAGACACACTAATGCAGATCTGGTTTGCTAAGACCACCGCTCTGATACCAACTGAAAGGACCCGTTCATATACATTATAAACGATTCACAATAGTTGATTACATTGCGAGGTATTTGACCTCTATATGATACATTTTACAAACATTGCATTCGTTTTTAAAAGACAAACTTTCTTTACATCGAAAATTGACAGGCATGCATACCATTTCATAATATCCACTATCCAACTATAAATTGATTTAATAATAATCTTTGATGAACTCAATGACTCGAATGCAACGTTCTTCGAAATATGCTATGAAAGACTCCAAGTAATATCTTTAAAATGAGCAGATGCACAGCGGAAGATTTCTTTAACACCTGAGAATAAACATGCTTTAAAGTGTCAACCAAAAGGTTGGTGAGTTCATTAGTTTATCATAATTATTTATTTCCATCATTTTAATAGACCACAAGAATTTCATTTCCAGTTCTCATAAATATACGTCCCATGCATAGAGACAAAAATAATCATTCATATGGTGAACACCTGGTAACCGACATTAACTAGATACATATAAGAATATCCCCTATCATTCCGGGATCCTCCTTCGGACATGATATAAATTTCGAAGTATTAAAGCATCCGGTACTTTGGATGGGGTTTGTTACGCCCAATAGATCTATCTTTAGGATTCGCGTCAATTAGGGTGTCTGTTCCCTAATTCTTAGATTACCAGACTTTAATAAAAAGGGGCATATTCGATTTCGATAATTCAACCATAGAATGTAGTTTCAATTACTTGTGTCTATTTCGTCAAACATTTATAAAAGCGCATGTATTCTCAGTCCCAAAAATATAAAGAGTAAAAAGGCAAATGAAACTCACCATACTGTATTTCGTAGTAAAAATACATATAACGTCATTGAACAAGTGCAAGGTTGGCCTCGGATTCACGAACCTAAATTAATTATATATAATTATGTGTTGGTCAATATTTGTCTAACAAATTAGGTCAAGTCATAGTGTACCACAATCCTAATGCTCGAGACTAATATGCAAAAGTCAACAAAAGTAAATTTGACTCAAAATAATTTCCAAAAATCTATACATGATTAATATATAGTTTAAATATCGTCGTTTTATATTTTTAAATATTTTTAAAAGATTTATTAGAGTAAATAATATAATTTATTTATTAATAAATAAAATTTATATTAAATTTATATAACATTTTATATATATTAAGTAATAAAATTTATAGGGTTCATTTAATATCATAAAGATAATATGATAGGTATTATTAAAGTAAGTTATTACACGTAGTAAAATATGTTTGTATCACATATTTATTTGATAAAATAATATCTATAATGATAGTAAGTAAAAGTTGTATTATTTTGTAATAATAATTATAATATTTTAATTTCATCATGATACTCTTACTCATTATTTCCTAATCGTTTCGTTTAATAGCTTTTAATCGTCTTTTATATCGTGTTCATAATAATGATAATAATAGTAATCAAAATAATTAGGTGTTACAAATATTTTTTTTTAATTACACAAATATTAATAATGATAGTTACTATAACATTATTAACGATAATACTAATAATTATCTTAATGATAATATAGTAATAATAATAATAACAATAACAATAACCATTTTTAAATAATGATATATACATTAATAATGATAATAATAATAATACTAATAATAATTATAATAATAATAATAATAATAATAATAATAATAATAATAATAATAATAATAATAATAATAATAATAATAATAATAATAATAATAATAATAATAATAATTGGATAATAATAATACTAATTATAACTTTAACGATAATAACGATAGTAATAATAAAAAAATAACAATTTTTAATGATAAATCCCTTTTATTGATAAAGATAATAATAATGATAATAATAAGATAAAACTAGAACGACGATAAAAACGACGATAATAATAATCATTTTTAATAAAAATATCGAAAATTCAATTGATTATAACTTCTAATCCGTTCATCGAAACCATTCGATATCTAAAGGAAAAGTCCTTAATTTTTCGCTAGCTTTCCAAGGACATGCATATCTTATACCTTATCTCAACCGCAAGTGTAACTAATTCAATATTCAACCTAACCTGTCTAAGGGCAATATTAAAAGTACAAGCATGCATAATCCTAAATACTCGAGCACTAGTCAGGGATACACTATTAGTATGTAAAAGTTAAATTATGAGTACTCACGTATCAATATTGAGATTCAATATTGCAGGAAAGGTACGTAGACGCAACGGAAATGATAAACACTATATTGACCTCACGAGCATACCCATGAACCATACTCAATCACCTCCATAGCTATAACCCATAATTTCCTTAATCCTATCCTACTCGAAAAACAATTTCGAAATCACTCAGACAGCACTCCGTCATAATATTTTATGTATACTAATAATATCTTGAAATAATACGGAGTAAATATATATATGTAAATCGATTGAGAGAGTTTAGAGAAAAATATTTTCAAGTTTCTATGAAATAATGAAACCTATTGAATTCTATTTATAATAGATTTTTGAATTATTAAAGTGAATTATTAAAGTATGAATTATTAAAGTGAATTATTAAAGTATGAATTATTAAAGTGAATTATTAAAGTATGAATTATTAAAGTGAATTATTAAAGTATGAATTATTAAAGTGAATTATTAAAGTATGAATTATTAAAGTGAATTATTAAAGTTAAAGTAAAGTAAAAATAAAGTAAAGGTAAAGTTTAAGTATAGTAAAAATATAAAACTATGTACATATAATACGCGCATAAATATATATAATATTAATTTAAATCGTTATATATATTTAATAAAATAAAATATAAATATCGTTATATTTATCATACTAGTTAAGTAATGAGTTGTCAAAAGTGGTTCTAGATATTTATAAAAGTTATATACGTTTTAATAATAAAGTTCTTTTTAAACTGAAAACGTTTTTGTACGTTTGAAACTAAATAGATCAATCGAGTCTTTATGAGATTCAATCTTCCACTATCCTTTGTCTAGTTCTCAATGATTGACAATTTGTTCTTATTTATAAATCACTTTACCATTTTTCGAATATTGTTAAAATGGAAAGATTTCTCAAATCAACGTGGGCCTTTCAACAGAGACTTGTAATCATAATTCAATATATCTAATAATTCAATCATTTGATCTTATCTTCTAATTCCATTGATAAACATTTTGAAACAGATACAATCATATAAAGTATTTAATCTAATATTTTGTTTACGTTTCAATATAATATATATACACATATACATATATAATCATATTCGTTTAATGGTTCGTGAATCGTTGAAACTTGGTCGAGGTTGAATGAATGTATGAACATAGTTTAAAATTCTTGCAATTTAACTTAACAAATATTGCTTATCGTGTCGGAAACATATAAAGATTAAAGTTTAAATTTGGTTGGAAATTTTCGGGTTATCACAATAACGATTAAGGTTTATGACTATAATTTATAATATCCTTTATATCATGTCTATTTCATAATACCAATATCGTTCTTAATACTTAATATCTTAATCAGGTCATTAAGCGCAATAATAATCATACTACTCTTACATAGATCATAAAAATGCTCATGAGCGTAATAAATTCATATCTATACTTATCAAAACAATGTAATTATATTCCTTTTATCATATTTTATCTAATCATAAACATAATCATAATAATTTTAATTAATAATAATAATAATAATAATAATAATAATAATAATAATACTTATAATACTTATATCAATAATTTTTAATATTAATTATAATGCTAGTGACATTAAGAACAATATTAATAATAATCATAATAACAATAATAATAATTGAAATAAAATTAGTAATAAAAATACCCTTTATAGAAGCTTTTAATAAAAAGATGAACCAAACGGGACTCGAACCCGCGACCTCTCGAACACACACCAAGTACTTAACCACTCGTCCCTTCTGTTTTTCCTTACAATCCTCACAACTCAATTATATTTAGATCGTTTCTCCTTCCTGATTATTCCTTTCCTTCTTCATCTTCACGAACAATCAACCCAAGGAATTAACAAACAAAACAGTCAAACACTAAATGAATTAAGTTCATCATTGGAGACGACTTGTGAAGGATATAGTTGATCGATTAACATAAAAAAAACAAAAAAAAACCTGCACAGGCTTGCTGCTGTCGCAGCCTTTTAACAAAAAAAAAAAATATAGATTATCGATTTTAAGAACGTTTTAACAGAAATTTCCTACATGAAATAGATTGAATATCACTCCTAATATCTTTATCAATCATCAATTGAACTTGAATCATTGAGTTGAGTTCGAATTTTCACGAAGACAGAACGTTGACTTTTTTTTTTTTAAAGATTGACCTCAAAATTAAACTTTGATTTCACGAGTTACAATTTGAAAACTTACAGATATATTGAACAAGAGATTCCTAATATAACTGCAATTCCATTTTCTTCAATTGAATTCGTATTTGAGTTTTGGCAGAAAACTTCAAGAACAGAGAAAAAAAAGAAGAACACGTTTTATTTATTTATTTATTTTTTTCACAGAATACATGTTGTAATCAATATATAACTAATGATTTCTTGTTCTAAATCCTGATTGAGAATTACTTGCAACTGAATCCGACAATTACAAAAAAATTACAGTAAAGATAGTGATGTGAACTGAATTCGTACATTTATGACTTTTGAGCACCAACCCATTTGCTTGTTTGTAACTGATTACAGCTGTATTATAATTCATTTTATAGATAAAATTTAGTAATTAAATAAGTAATAATAATAATTGAGATAATGGTAGTAACATTAATAATAATAATATCAAATAAATTCTAAAAAAAAAAAGATATCCAAAAATAATGATATTTAATAAGAATGATCATTTTGAAGTAATAATTAATAATCATTTTAATCCTAATAATGATACTACTAGTTGTTAATAATAATGTCTAATAATAATACAATTAATAAATAAGATATAATAAGTTACGTATTTCCATTCTTATATAATAGTCTTAATAATACAATTATTGACATTAGTAATAAAAATAATGATAGTGATATTACAACAATTATATTTTTAAATTATAATTATATATAATATGTTAAATATTTGACACTTTTACATTTTTCGTTTATTACGATATAATAATAATTATTAATAGGAATTATATATAGGTATAAATATAGATTCATAATAATATCATATTTATTTTTATATAAATGCTTAATTGATTATTATTTTATATGTTTAATTCCAATTGATTAAAGTTTATTTTATTAATTCAAAATATCACATATACACCTTTAATTATAATTACATATATATATATATATATATATTTATATATTTATTTACACAATGGTTCGTGAATCGTCGAAAACAGTCGAAGGACAAATGTACTTATATAAACAATTAAAAAAAATATGAGACTCAACTTTACAGACTTTGCTTATTGTGTCAAATTCATATAAGAATGAAGTTTAAATTTGGTCGGAAATTCCCGGGTCATCACAGTACCTACCCGTTAAAGAAATTTCGTTCCGAAATTTGAGTGAGGTGGTCATGGCTAACAATAAAATGTTTTCATGACGAGTATGAGTTGATAAATTGAGTTTTTATCATTATTGAGTAATATGGATAAAAATAATTCGATTAATCAAAGAGTACGAATGAAGCTATCACCAAAGAGTGAAATAGGAAACTAAAGATTTATCTTAACTTTTGACAGGGTCAGAGTTGAATTCTGGAATTCAAGGGATTTAAAGAAAATCTTCGAAATCTAAAAGATTTGATTTTTCGACGATTAAGGAAATTAAGATCTCTATACTTAAATGCAGTAATCTGCCTCGATTACTCTGTCTGATATTTCCCTTATAAATTAAGCTCTTCCGTTCCATTATTCTCACCATTCTCATACTCTCTTCCTTAGTTCATACATCCAAAAGATTATGGAAATGCTTAATCCAGTTCTAATCCTTGTCCTTATCCTTACTATCGTAACAATCATTCTCCTTTTCCAACTTCCACCCGAGGAATCTGCTTACTTCTACTTTGCTCTTGGGATTATAGTGTTTTTAATTCTCCCGTATCTTTATGTTGCGATAAACATTGATATACATGGTTTGTAATTTACGTGTTGTTATAGGGCTTTATATTTTCCTTTAAATTTCAAAGTCCCTGCTTCTGTCTTTAATAATCATTGTCATTCACCGTTAATGATCTTTCCTATTTGCTGTGATTTATACCCCCCATTTCCATTTTAGAGATTCATTCTTTTGTTTTCTCTTCTCGACTTTAAATCAAACGAATAATGGTCCAGAATTCGTAGATATAGAATTTTGAATGATTATAATGTTCTAAGCAGGAAAGAACGTGATAGTACGATTTGATTTTCAAATTTATCAACATCACGGAAGATAGATCCATCAAGATTACATTTCCTTGATATGTTCAGAAGTTAAGTAGAATGAAAGAGTTATGTAACATGATACATGATGACGGTATGATCTACTGTGAACCATCATCACGTTTCATTAGAAACTCAGCATGACTTACTGTAATATAATCACGTTGATCAAGTGTCATTATATTATACTAACTCATGCATCAGTTCCCAACACTACTTCAAAAACATTCATATTTTAGACTCGAAAGTTTACAGAATATAGAAACTAACAGTTTCTATATGATGTAACATTGATAGTACGAAGAGAATAATGGTTTCAGATAAGAATAATTATAAAATATCTTCAGGCATATGGAGGATATTTATAATGAAAGATACGATAATATCTTTGAATATCTAAGATCAGAGAATGATGGAGACTATTGTCTGCAAGGGTTTAGAGTAACGAGCAAGATATTCGCTAAAGACTTCAGCAGACATTGAATCATTTAGATTCTTTGAAGTCAAACTTATTCTTTGTGATTTATCCACGGCTTTCTTTATAGTTTCGCACAATCTGCTTTTCGGTACTAAATTTTCTCTTGAATGTTTCCAATATAATGATACACAGGAAGCACGAAGAGGTATATAATTTTGGACGAGAATATTTTTGAAAATATCCTCAGAAATATCGAAGATATTGATGATGATATTTTATTTTTTTTTGGAATTTCTAAGTTCGATGGTTGATGGAGAAAGATTTTCCGCAAGATTTTAACATGACTTCGGAGCAAGATATTCTCTAAAGATTTCAACGGATTCAGAATTATCTGGATTCTTTGAATATAGGGTATGGTCCTTGTATTTGTCCTTGGTCTCCTTCATGGTTAACTCTTTCCGTTTTCCAGTTCCAACGTTTCTGAGCTTTTCCAACATATTATTCTTTATCATCAAACTTTCGACGACTAAGGTCGTTTACAGTTGCCTACAGTTTCTGCTGCTTCATTCAGCTTTTTCAACATTCAGAGTATCGATTCATAAACTGGGTGCCTTTTCAAAATTTCAGAATTGAAGGTTGTAATTCTAGGAGATAATTATTATATGTATACATATAACTATTGATGTAGAAATATTACGAGATTTGAAATATTGATTGCTGATTCCCGGTAGTTGGTATGGCAATTATTGTTACAGGGTATAGATGAATGCAAGATGGGGTTTCAATGAATATAATGATTTTTCGGAAAGTCCAAATTCATTGAAGTTGCTGGTAATTTTACTGCTAATGTGGTGAAATATAAACGGTTCTCTGGTAACGATGACGACAGGCAAACTTATATATCGAGGTTATAATAAGGTTAATTCGAATGAAAATTGGAGTTGATTTGTTGGAGCTGTGACAAAATTGGCTAATTTGGAGTGGTGTTGTAAAGTTATCTTCGATAATAACACGCTAAAGAAGTTAGCACAGATACGTGTTAAACGTTTACACAAGTTCCGAATGTTTTCAAGTGCATAATTATATACATCAATCTTTTCTTCCGTAGATGAAGTGCGGTTGATTCATCCTCTCGATTGAGGTGTTTTCAAGAATCATGAAAGGTTTGAACGTAAATTAGGATTGTCAAGATACAACTGGCATTTAAGATGAAATCAAGTGGCAAACTTGAAGAATTGTCTAGTTTCATATATTATAATCAATATTTTAATTCATTTTAATTGTCTAATGTTATTAGTCCACAGTCTATAGTCCACAGTTGACAGTCCAATAATTCATATATATAGTTTAATATATAATATTTGAATTAATTAATACGTGTCGTGACCCGTATACATCTCAGACTCGATCACAACTCAAACTATATATATTATTGTAGAATTAACCTCAACCCTGTATAGAGAACTCGATCATTACTGCATATAGAGTGCCTATGGTGATTCCAAATAATATATATAGATGCGTTGATATGATATGTCAAAACCTTGTATACGTGTCCCGATATTTAAAGTGCGTAAAATAAATAACAGAAATTAAATAACGATAAATAAAGTGCATAAAGTAAATAACAGAAATTAAATAACAATAAATAAAATTGCGAGAATTAAATTGCGATAAAATAAATTGCGATAATTAAATTACGATAAATAAAATGTAATACGGAATTAACAGTTAGCTAGGAACAGTTAGCTAGGATTTTGTTAGCGTGGATTCTTAACAAAATTTCATATTGTTAATTAGTCTGTTTCTAATCAATTTTTATTGTGTCCATTTTTTCTTCATTATACCACTTGTTGGATTCTGATATGTCAAAATCCATATATAAAATTAAATTTGAATGAAAATAGTTATTCTTTGGTGAACGGATACGTATATCGGTAGACGTAAGTAGGATAGTATATGATTGTTGAAACAGATTCGAAGAACGTACAATGTAACTTATTAATGTGAAATTTAAATATTCCTCGGGTATTACCTACCCGTTAAAATATTTTTACCATTAACAGTTTGTACAAGAGAATTTTTAATTACAATCTTTATGAAAACATATATACATATATATTTTCTACAGATGTATTCATGGATTTAATGAGTTACTATGATATTAAACTCATCTGCTTTTCGGTTGGAACTAGAATAAATAATCTCTAAAACTTTAGAGATTACATATTCGCCATGTCGAACGAAGATAAATGAGGTAGAACGATACTTAGAACGAAGATCATACTCAAAGTACAGATGATGATATTGAAGCATGGATTGTTGATGGTACTGGTGCTGTTATTGATGGTACTGTTGGTGCCGGTGATGTTGCTGAAGCTGGTACATTTTGCACTATATTCTCTGAATTGATTATTCGAGCGCGAAGTTCGTTGACTTATTACTCCAGAATGATTGTCGATCAAAACGAGCGGATGAATAAGGTTCAGAATTGTGGATAGAATATAATCTTATCGAGTTACCCTGGAAATGAGACTGAAAATGGTGTCTCGAACAGGTTCGCCGGTAAACGCTTCAGGTTCATTGTCAAGAGGTGAATTCGGTTGGTGGAAGGGATTGCCTTCTGCGCGTTTCCATTAATTATGTCGACTACAAACCCATCAGATGAATTGATAATGGCTGATTGATTGATTCATGTCGATGACGCTGTTTTCGGAGTTTAGGTGAACATCTATGTCGGAATAGCTGTCGGAATAACTATCGGAATAGTTATCGGAATCTGAGGGACTCGAACTGGTTACAGGATTCATCTCGTACGATCAGATGGAGGATTTTTCGATAAGAAATAGATTATAAGATGTAGGTTAGTACCCTGCAATACATAATTTACATATGCATATATAATACTAAAATCTCATAAGTTACGGAGGAATCTACGGAAGTTGTCAGGCAAAGTTACAGTAACAGATACGCTAAGATATGAAGTAGCAGATACGCTAAGATATGAATTTTATCTATACACTATTCATGCAGTCAATGCTGTAAAACGTGTCTAGACTAAGAATAATAAACAAGTGATTCTCTAAGAATGATAAGCAGAAAATTTTTGACACGAAATGATAAGCAAAACTTTTGACATGCAGACCAGGTTCAAGTCCAGACTCCTTAAAGTAACCTAACAACTATTAAGTCGAACTCCAGACTCACTTATGTATCCTAACAACTCCTAGTTAGACACACTAGTGCAAGACCTGGTTCGCTACGACCACCGCTCTGATACCAACTGAAAGGACCCGTCCTAATCCATCCGGACAAAGTCCACATCGATTACAAACGATTCACAATAGTTGATTACATCGCGAGGTTCTTGACCTCTATATGATACATTTTACAAACATTGCATTCGTTTTGAAAAGACAAACTTCCTTACATCGAAAATTGACAATATGCATACCATTTCATAATATATCTAATTATAATTATCTTAATAATAATCTTGATGAACTCGACGACTCGAATGCAACGTCTTTTGAAATATGTCATGAATGACTCCAAGTAATATCTTTAAAGTGAGAAAATGCACAGCGGAAGATTTCTTTCATACCTGAGAATAAACATGCTTTCAAGTGTCAACCAAAAGGTTGGTGAGTTCATTAGTTTAACATAAATAATCCTTTCATAATTTTAATAGACCACAAGATTTCATATTTCCATTTCTCATAAACATACGTCCCATGCATAGAGACAAAAATATCATTCATATGGATTGAACACCTGGTAATCGACATTCACAATATGTATATAAGAATATCCCCATCATTCCGGGATCCTCCTTCGGACATGATATAAATTTCGAAGTACTAAAGCATCCGGTACTTTGGATGGGGCTTGTTGGGCCCGATAGATCTATCTTTAGGATTCGCGTCAATTAGGGTGTCTGTTCCCTAATTCTTAGATTACCAGACTTAATAAAAAGGGGCATATTCGATTTTGATAATTCAACCATATAATGTAGTTTCAATTACTTGTGTCTATTTCGTAAAATAGTTATAAAAGCGCATGTATTCTCAGTCCCAAAAATATATATTGCAAAAGCATTTAAAAAGGGAGTAATGAAACTCACGCATATAATTATTGTAAAACAGTTACTAAAGCATTTGCATGTATTCTCAGCCCCAAAAATGTAAAGAGTAAAAGGGGATCAATGAAACTCACCTAATGTATTTTGTAGTAAAAATACATATGACTATATTGAACAATGCAGGGTTGGCCTCGGATTTACGAACCTATATCATTTGTATAATTAATACATATAATCGTAATCGTGCAAGTTTATATACATTTAGTTATGTATTAAGGTTAATATTTATATATAATTTTGTTAATACATATTATATATCATAAAGTTTATTTGATATATAATTTAGTTGACGTTACATCAAAATAAATAATATTATATCTTAATATTAGATATTATTAGTATACTTATGTACTAAGTATATTCTTTATATAAATTTCTTTTGTTTGCAAAAACAATATTTGATAATACTAGCACAAATATAATAATAATAATAAAAATTTTAATACTAATGATATTAATACTAAAGATAGTAATAATAATAGTTTCAAATAAAAAAAATGATAATAATATTATTAATAATGATATTTATAATAATAATGATATTTATTATAATAATGATAATTCTACTAGTAATAACAATAATAATATTGATATTAATAATAATAAATATAATAACAATCATAACACTAATACTTAGTAATAATAAGTATAACGATTAAGGTTTATGACTATAATTTATAATATCCTTTATATCATGTCTATTTCATAATACCAATATCGTTCTTAATACTTAATATCTTAATCAGGTCATTAAGTGCAATAATAATCATACTACTCTTACATAGATCATAAAAATGCTCATGAGCGTAATAAAGTCATATCTATACTTATCAAAACAATGTAATTATATTCCTTTTATCATATTTTATCTAATCATAAACATAATCAGAATAATTTTAATTAATAATAATAATAATAATACTTATAATACTTGTATCAATAATTTTTAATATTAATTATAATGCTAGTGACATTAAGAACAATATTAATAATAATCATAATAACAATAATAATAATTGAAATAAAATTAGTAATTAAAATACCCTTTATAGAAGCTTTTAATAAAAAGATGAACCAAACGGGACTCGAACCCGCGACCTCTCGAACACACACCAAGTACTTAACCACTCGTCCCTTCTGTTTTTCCTTACAATCCTCACAACTCAATTATATTTAGATCGTTTCTCCTTCCTGATTATTCCTTTCCTTCTTCATCTTCACGAACAATCAACCCAAGGAATTAACAAACAAAACAGTCAAACACTAAATGAATTAAGTTCATCATTGGAGATGACTTGTGAAGGATATAGTTGATCGATTAACATAAAAAAAACAAAAAAAAACTGCACAGGCTTGCTGCTGTCGCAGCCTTTTAACAAAAAAAAAATATAGATTATCGATTTTAAGAACGTTTTAACAGAAATTTCCTACATGAAATAGATTGAATATCACTCCTAATATCTTTATCAATCATCAATTGAACTTGAATCATTGAGTTGAGTTCGAATTTTCACGAAGACAGAAAGTTGACTTTTTTTTTTAAAGATTGACCTCAAAATTAAACTTTGATTTCACGAGTTACAATTTGAAAACTTACAGATAGATTGAACAAGAGATTCCTAATATAACTACAATTCCATTTTCTTCAATTGGATTCGTATTTGAGTTTTGGCAGAAAACTTCAAGAACAGAGAAAAAAAAGAAGAACACGTTTTATTTATTTATTTATTTTTTTTCACAGAATACATGTTGTAATCAATAAATAACTAATGATTTCTTGTTCTAAATCCTGATTGAGAATTACTTGCAACTGAATCCGACAATTACAAAATAAATTACAGTAAAGATAGTGATGTGAGCTGAATTCGTACATTTATGACTTTTGAGCACCAACCCATTTGCTTGTTTGTAACTGATTACAGCTGTATTATAATTCATTTTATAGATAAAATTTAGTAATTAAATAAGTAATAATAATAATGGAGATAATGATAGTAACATTAATAATAATAATATCAAATAAATTCTAAAAAAAAAAGATATCCAAAAATAATGATATTTAATAAGAATGATCATTTTGAAGTAATAATTAATAATCATTTTAATCCTAATAATGATACTACTAGTTGTTAATAATAATGTCTAATAATAATACGATTAATAAATAAGATATAATAAGTTACGTATTTCCATTCTTATATAATAGTCTTAATAATACAATTATTGACATTAGTAATAAAAATAATGATAGTGATATTACAACAATTATATTTTTAAATTATAATTATATATAATATGTTAAATATTTGACACTTTTACATTTTTCGTTTATTACGATATAATAATAATTATTAATAGGAATTATATATAGGTATAAATATAGATTCATAATAATATCATATTTATTTTTATATAAATGCTTAATTGATTATTATTTTATATGTTTAATTCCAATTGATTAAGGTTTATTTTATTAATTCAAAATATCACATATACACCTTTAATTATAATTACATATATATATATATATATATATATATATATATATATATATATATATTTACACAATGGTTCGTGAATCGTCGAAAACAGTCGAATGACAAATGTACTTATATAAACAATTAAAAAAAATATGAGACTCAACTTTACAGACTTTGCTTATTGTGTCAAATTCATATAAGAATGAAGTTTAAATTTGGTCGGAAATTCTCGGGTCATCACAAAGTTGAGATATCTCACGACAAATAGATTTCACCATGGTGAAATATTGAGAAATAGATAGACTTTCTTGTGAGATATGTAACAACCCAACCCGATATACAATCGACCACGTGAAATTTACCAACATAAAAAAAAAATTTCTTTGTTCAGCAGGTGGCGCGGCGCGCCATAACCTTGTGCGGCGCACCAAAGTGGCCTGTCCAAAAAGTCTTGAAATGCTAAAATGTTTGACCACTTCCCGACGTATTTAGACAAGACACTATTCACAACATATTCATATATGAAAAACTAACATGTTCCATTCATAAAATAAATTTTACGAGACCGGGCCCACATCGGCCGTTTTACGACTTTCGTACGAAAATACAAGTTTTCAACCACATGATTTGTAATACAAAATAAAGGCCGAGCATGACGATTGGGGATACGCTACCCAATCCTAATCAATCTAAAAGCAAGCCTTCTAAAGCAACTACGCAAGTCCACTAGTCCCCGCTTACCCGAGCCTCCGCATCCATGCAATCTATAAAAAAGTCAACAACGAGAGGGTAAGCTAACGCTTAGTGAATGCAATACTTATACATATACATATGTAATTTACCTACACGCATCCACTTACAATACCATGTAAACAAAATGCATAAACTAGCTAGCAACACCAAACATACGACTAGCAACAACGTTAGTATATAAATCGCCACAATAATATACTAAATCACAATAATGCATAAATATAACAAACCGTTCCCCGCTATGGCACTACCGACTTGTAGACGACCATTAACGTCGAGTCTCACTCGTACGATGTCACCGACTTGTGACTCATCATAAGGTGTCACCGACTTGTGAATCACCATGTGGCATCAACGACTTGTGAAGCCCCACCTAGTGTCACCGACTTGTGAACACTAAGAAATGTCACCGACTTGTGACTCATCATAAGGTGTCACCGACTTGTGAATCACCATCTAGTGTCACCGACTCGTGAACACTACGAAGTGTCACCGACTTGTGAATCACTTCCCCAACTTATGGTATCACCGACTTGTGAACCATCAACCAATTACCAAAGGGGTCACCGCCTTGTGAACCACCATGAGGTGTCACCGACTTGTGAGGCACCTAACGAGACGCTACCAACCCATAGTTTTCTTCACCCTTAACCTCAATAAGTCACCATCTTGTGACATAACGCCCAATACTCACGATGTGGCACCAAAGGCCCACATCGCGTACGAGTAAATAAACCACATACATACATGTATAAATATTCCACTCACCTTGTCGCCTTGAAGAAATGCCACCGAATAATCCGCAACACACCGATATTATCACAAACACAACAACACAATTAGGGTGGATTTACAAATCAACCCAAATTGACAACTAGTGCAATTTCGACCCAAATGCACTTCCAAGCACAAACCGTGCCCAAACTAACCAATAATCACTAACACAAGTGAGAATGGTCCTAATACGCCAATTAGACCCAATCATAGGTGTTAAACACCTATCTTGCCCAATGATGTTACGCGAGGTGTATATAAAATAGCTTTTAAATTTTAGTAGGAAATACTATTAAATACGATACAATTTTACATAAGATATTTATTTATTTAGAGAATGGATATACTTAAACCTTGCTACAACACTTATAGGCAGTGTACCTAATCGTACAGTAGTGTACTTTTTAGTAAGTCCGGTTCGTTCCACAGGGAAAATCTTTAAACAAAGCTTAACGCTATATTAGTTTACTTTTATAAAAATACAAATATATATATAAGTAATATTATTATTATAAAGGGGGTTTTTACCGTTTAATGACCGGTTTTAAAACTTTAGTCGCAGTTAAAACCAAATGTAAAAAAATAAATAAATACAAGACTTAATTTTCAGCGTAAAGTAAATAACGATAATGAAATTGCGAATAATAAAAGTGCGATAAAATAAACTTGCGATAATTAAAAATTACGATAATTAAAAGTGCAATTAAATATAATAACAATAACAATAAAAATGCGATAATTAAAATAAAGGAAATTAAATATGAAATAAAAGAATTATGCTTATTTAAACTTCTGTAACCATGATGTTTGACGTGTTGATTTTAGTTTTATGCCCATGGGTTAATTGTCCTTTGTCCTGGATTATTTAATATGTCCGTCTGGTTTTTGTCCATAACAGTCCATCAGTCATAAATATAAAGTGCGAGTGTCCTCGTCAAATTATTCTTATACCCGAAGTTAAATATTCCAACTAATTGGGGACTTAAACTGTAACAAGATTTTAATACTTTGTTTAATAATTACACCAGGATGTCGACTGAGTGTAACCCAAGGTTTTAATATTTTGTTATCAATTATACCAAGTGTCCTTGTACATAATTTCACCCCTGTTTTAATTATCCTAGTGGCTATTAATCCATTCCCGTGTCCGGTTAAATGAACGATTATTCGTACATATAAATACCCTGCCCATCGTGTCCGATCGAGTGTATATGGTAATTTATAAGGACGCCCAATTGTAAATCTTTATATTAACATTAACAAACTATCATTTAGTTAAACAAATATAAAGCCCATTAATAGCCCATAGTCTAATTTCCACAAGTGTCGTTCTTTTGTCCAAACCCCAATTATGGTACAAAGCCCAATTACCCAATTTTAGTAATTAGCCCAACATCATGATTACTTCGTTTTAAATAAGCATAATAATAACTTAGCTACGAGACATTAAATTAAAAAGGTTGAACATAACTTACAATGATTAAAAATAGCGTAGCGTTACACGGACAGAATTTCGACTTACACCCTTACAACATTCGCTAACATACCCTTATTATTAGGATTAAAATTAAAATTAAAATTAAAATTAAAATATAAATATAAATATTTACGTATAGATATAGAGATGGATATATATGTTATATTTTGCTATCAGAATTCGTTTGCTTTTATAGGGAGTTTTAGTTTTTGGGGCTCCGCGACTTGCGGCCTTTTCTGCCTTCAAACTCCGCAAGTCGCGAAGTTTGAAATTCCAGCTCACCAACTTTGGAGTCTTTCTTGCCGACGGATTTTTTTATTTATATAATATATAAATAATTATAAGAATTATTTAAATATTATATTATATTTATGTGCATAGTTGACTTGTAATTTTTAGTCCGTTGCGTCGAGCGTTGAGAGTTGACTCTGGTCCCGGTTCCGGATTTTCGAACGTCCTTGCGTACAATTTAATATCTTGTACTTTGCGTTTTGAATCTTGTACTCTTGTAATTTCGAGACGTTTCTTATCAATAATTGGAACCTCTTTGATTGTATTTTGTACTTTTGAGCTTTTTGGTCGTTTGCGTCTTCAATTCGTCGAATCTGTCTTTTGTCTTCACCTTTTATTATTTAAACGAATATCACTTTTAAATAGAACAATTGCAACTAAAAGCTTGTCTTTCTTGAGGAATAATGCTATGAAATATATGTTCGTTTTTAGCATTATCAAATATTCTCACACTTAAGCGTTGCTTGTCCTCAAGCAATATCGTCTTGAAATACTAGAATCACTTCTTTATTCTTCACACTTTGTACATCAGTGATTTCTATACGGCGGTATAAACAATGGTAGTAACGATATGATTTACAGTCCCACATGACTATAAAAATTTAGATCCATTAAGGAAATTGGATCTTTATGAAAACATTTGATCTTTTGAAAATTAAATCTAGCTTTTACCTTAGATAAGTTTTCCGGAATAACCCTTCACCGGTGTTTGCAAAATATTTTTGTGGGTTTGGTGGGTTTCAGATTTGAAAATTTTAGCTCAAAACTTGCGGTTTTGTGTCACCCACTTGCTAACCTTGTATTTGGAAAGCAACACGTCCAGTTTACTTGTCCCGTATATTACCTTTCGGTAAACTACTGTCCGGTTGTAAAGGAAAGCGTTGAACAAGCAACTGTTAAGGCAATGTCCCCTGACATGCTTTTAATTATGGTCTATAATGTGTCGGACGCAATTACTATCCTTTGTAGGAGCAATAGTAAAGCTCACCCTTATAATTTGTAGGTTTGGCACAAGGTCCTGTCTTTGACCATGCTATGCAACCACCGTTCTTACGGTTGACACCCGATTTGGTTCAGGTGACCTAATGAATTCCAGGTGAATTCCTAGGATTTTACGTTCAATGGTAATGAACGCATTGAAAATGGGTTTTTAGAAAACAAATCGGTTTGTAATTTTATCAAAAAATTTTCTCGTTCAAGCTTGAGTTTAGATATCATTGAATTCCATGAGTTTGAATTCTCAATCTTTAAGGTCAATCTCTAGGATTGAGTAATATCAGGCTTAAAAGCTGATTTTTAATCTTTAAGGAGATTATCCTTTCTGGGGATCTGATTCATTAGTCTTATCCAGCTAATTTGCACGGTGCCCCCCATTGTACGAGATAAATCCTTCTCATGGTTAGGATAAATCTGACCACTTGGCGACCCTGTTTAATGCTGAGGTCCGTGGATTTCCTGCTGATTTTAGTGATGACTTTTCTAGGTTTTTCGTCAACCTACAGCTGGTCTGGACGACAACTTCATGACCTAAATCAAGAAGCGCGTGTCTTTTTCGGAAGACTTTACTTCCTTTTAATGATGGAATTGATTCATCGTGTAGATCCATCTCTTCTTTTCTTTTATTGGGTAAAACAGTTTAGTTTAGTCCAAAGCAAAAGTATTTTCAGTTATTTGTTACAGATATATGTGACATATGTTTAAGATAACTTGGTAAATTTTTCCACACTTGGCTTGTATTTTTCTTTTTATTGTCCTCTATTCCATTTTAAATGAATTTTAACATTTTGGTTTGTTTCTCAATTTATGTCCTTTCCGAGGTAACAATAATTTCGGTGTTAAAACCTAGTTTTATCGTTCATAAATATGTATAAACATGATTTTGAGTTCATTTAATTGAAAATTTCGAAAAATTTTACTAGAATTGGGTAGTCAGTATATAAGACTAGGGCTGTTCTTTATTATCAGAGAGCACTAGATTCTAATACAACTACTACTTTACTAGTATTTCTAATGGTAACCAAGTGTATAAAGTAAAAATTTTAAAATCTGAAAGAATTTAACCCCTTCCCACACTTAAGATCTTGCAATGCCCTCATTTGCAAGAAATCAGTAACAATTTAAATTATTGAGGGTGATTTGTGTGAAAATGATTAAATTTTACCAAAGTTTCCAAACATATTTGTGTTTGCTTGCTGAATGATAAATGGTGCACATCATTTGTTCATTCCGTCTTGTTGTTATTTCACATATATTTTGCATCTTGTCGTCAAAATTAGTTGCTTTTGCTGAACTTAATGCCAGTCTTTGAAAATGCGTTGTTTTACCCTGTTGTGTACATAAGATAAACTGCAAACATATATACATATTTTTGAAGTTTGGTATATTACCCCACATTCAAAAATTATTAAAATCTAAGAATAAAACTTAGAAAATTATAACAACTATTACAATATTAACATAAGTATTAAACGTATCAACATAACAAATTACAAAATAAATAAAACTAAGTAGACTAGGGATGATACTGATACCAATAGGGGTTCCATGCATAACCATAGGTGCTATAAAATGCTTCGGTTGGGTTATACGTAGGATACGGTGGTTGAATCTCTATAGACCAGGGAGGGAATATGGGCTTTGGAGTAGGAATATAGTTTCTACCTATATGTTGGCAATAAGCTATGATTTAGTTTTGATGAACTTGCCAATCTTCAAATGCTCTTTGTCTAGCATTTTCGTACTCCTGTGAAGCTATAAACCTTTGCATTTCTTGCATTTCATTTCCCCCTCCTACATTACCTTGCTGTTGGTTTCTCTAAACCTGTGGATGTCTACCATGGTATTGTACTGCGGCGTTATTTCGCCTCTTCAAAACTTTCGCACCATGGTATACATTTAAACCTATTATATCGCGGGTTTCTGGTTCTTCGACTAATAATCCCCCCCGACTTATATCCACACCGAGATATTCAGCAATCAAAGTAATAAATATACCACCTCCTATTATGCTATGCGGTCTCATCCCCCTAACCATAGCTGATAAATAATAACTCACACAATAAGGTATACTTACAGCGCTTTATGGGTCTCGAATACACATATGGTAAAACAAATCCTGTTCATTTACCTTTTCCTTGTTCTTACCTCTTTGTGTAATCGAATTAGCTAAAAAGCTATGAATTACTCTTAATTCAGCTCTATCTATATCCAAATAAGAGTAATTTCTCCCTTTGAATCGGTGATGGCTTGTCATTTGACTCCATACACCATGTGCATCAAAATTTTCATCTATCTTTCTACCATTTAGTATCAACCCTCTTCAATCGGCAGATGCTAACTCCTCAGGCGTATATATACGTAAAGCCTGAGCCATGTCTAGTAAAGACATGTGGCGCATCGAACCTCCTAACAAAAATCTAATAAAAGATCGATCGGTTAAACTAGCTACCCGATCATTTAATTCTATACTACACAACAATTCTTCACACCATACTTTATATACAGGTCTACGCATGGTGAATAAACGTACCTAGTCGTTAAAAGTAGAATTACCATACCTCTGTGCAAGTAATTCCCTAATTGGCCCGGCCAATTCTACAGCTTCTAATGGTCCCCATTCTATGACCCTAGGTACCTCAACAACTTTAGAATGAAGAGTATGCAAACCCCTTTGGTATTTTGGATAATCTATCCAAAGTCTGTCAAATCTCAGGTTCGGGTGCAAATCTTCCAAGTGCATATCAGAAAATGTCATGACTGGATGAGGTATATCTTTCTTGTAGTAGTTATCCACCTCCTGTTGTTCCGCATTCTCAGCAGGAGCATTGCGAGCTTGGGATGAAGATTCACCCCTTTCAGTCTGCAAAACACATCAAACACAATTTTTGTGCATCCAAATATGCATTAGTGTCAGCAAAATCATCAATCAAAATAATTACAATGACATGATCAATTTATATCAAACTTAAGCTCATTTTCACATTTTTATCAAATCTACACTTTTTCAAATAAGCATATACGAAAATGTTCACCAACTTCATAAGCATTTAACTCAAATAACATGTCAAAATAATCATTACTAGCAATTAAACAAGTTTCAAATGGCATTATCTCTCAAAAATCAAGTTCATGAATTTTAGACTTGAAAAAGTCCACTTTAATTCTTAAAATCATGTTTAGGCTCAAAGTTTGGATCATTTAACTACCTAAACATGTTACACTACTTAATTTAGCAACAATTCATGACAAAAATTGGCCATAACCTGTTTATATCAAAAAGCCCCAAATTGCTCAAGAACACAAACCCTAGATTACTCAAAATTTGAAGTTTAAGGCTTCTAATCATGTTAAATAGCATCAATCTAGGTTATACAAGCATAATACATAAACAATTTAAGCATAATTACACTAAAAAGCATCAAAATCAAATTGGGGAAAAAATTGCTCAAGAACACTAATTTTCGGATTAAATGGTGTTTAGGTGTAGGAATTTACCGTTTTTCTTGAGTAATTCCTTGATAGCATCCTTCTCAACATGATTTTAGTAAAAGATTTGATGATTAACGGTTAAAAATTGTGATTTTGGGGGTGTTTTCTCGTGTATTTTCAGATTTTATTTTCGCAGTATTTGTTTTTGTGGTGTGTGGACTGAGCTGTTCGTTCAGCTTTTATTTTTTTTCTGTAATTCGGTCCCTCCGCGAGTCGCGGTGTTTGACCCTTCAAACTCCGCGAGTCGCGGAGTTTGTATTTTTTTTATATATCTTATACTAATTAAAACAATTAAGTAATTAATTTTAAAATTTTGTTTCCCTTGTTATTTAGGACGAGGTCGTTTCGGATCGATGTCCTAGTCCGTCCTTCGACAAAATTTTAAAATTTGTCTTTTTGTAGCGATTGTTTTAAAAACTAAGATTTTTGGGGTTTTTTTTTAATGTTTTTGGCATACTTTAATTCAATAAGATAATGATAATAAAAGTTCTCGTCCCTCTCTCGGGTAAAGCAATTTCGGTTCAAAGACCTAGTCTTCAACTTACGACGAATTTTAAAAATCATATTTTTAACTTAATGAGATAAAGTAAATTTTTGTTTTTAAATTCACACCAAACTTAAAATAAAAATACATAAAATTCAAAATTAATATTAAAAATTCACACCAAACTTAAAATTTAAAATGCATAAAAATAAAATTCATATTTTAAAAATTAAAAATTCACACCAAACTTAATTTAAAAATTCATATTATAAATTCACACCAAACTTAATTTAAAAATTCATATTATAAATTCACACCAAACTTATATTAATTTTTCAAATATTTACAATTTTAAATATATTGATTTTACAAAGTTTACAATATTAATTTAAGATTTATATATTAATTTTAAAAACATGGTAAAAATAAAATTAAAAATCTTTTTGGCTTTTTATCCCACTTTAATCAATCAAATATTATCAAAAATATGCGCCCCTCTTTTCGGTAAAGTAATTTCGGTTCCAAGACCTAATTTAACTCATGACGAATTTTTGAAATATTTTGGGTTGATTGATTAAAGATATTTATACCTTATGAATAAACGTTAAATTTCGCAGTGATGTAATAAATTTTTGAATGATATCAATAATTTCGGTCGCCAAACCTAATTTTATTCAATACCAATTTAATACTTTATAGCGAACAAATTAGCGTTTATTATCAAAAGGTTAAAAATAAAAATAAAAAAAATAAAAACTGTACAGACTTACCTGTGAGATAGTATTCTTAGTTATATGATCTATCCCATTCATAAGATAGTCGGTTTAATTGGTTTTCCATGGCTACATAGGCGTAACCTCGAGCATTCAGTGTTTTTTCTTCTAAACATATGAACGGTCCGTCTCTGCATATAGTAACAAATTCGGTATTTGAATAGGTTTGATTATTTGAACATTTACCTCCATGTGACCATTTTCCGCATTTGTGACATCTTTCTAGGTGTCGTGCTCTTCTTTTCGCTGCGGATTTTGATTTTCCTTTACCAAATTGTAACTTATTATCTTCGCATCTGGATTCTTTTCTAACTCCGTCCAATCTTTCTCTGATTACTGATACTATTTCACTCGGTAGTGTGTCATTATTACGTTTAGTGATCAAAGCGTGTAGCATTAGACCATGGTTTAGTTCACAGGCAGTCTTCATTTTGTAAAAACCTAAAAAAAATAAAAATTCAGAATGGGGGGAGAAGACTAGTTCTTTAGGGTCTGCTAGGGAAAGACCGTTCGGGTTCTATTTTCGAGAACTACACGAAAACAGACAATCTAACTCTAACAGAAATACATATTATCCTTTAAAGACTTGATTCTCCCCACACTTAGTTAGCTGTGGTGTCAAAATTGTGATTAACTTCGTTGTCGACTTCCATCAGACTATCTATGTAGTGTTTAACTCTGTGACCATTAACTTTAAATTCAATCCCATTTGAATTTATCAATTCTATTGTTCCGTATGGAAAAAATCTTTTAACTATGAATGGTCCAGACCATCTTGATTTCAATTTTCCAGGAAATAGCTTGAATCATGAATTGAAAAGAAGAACTCTGTCTCCTTCCTTAAATTCTTTTGAACTTCTGATTCTTTTATCATGCCATTTCTTCGTTCTTTCTTTATAGATTAACGAATTTTCGTATGCTTCATGTCTTAATTCTTCTAATTCGTTTAGTTGACTTAATCGTAGACGTCCGGCTTCATGTAAATCAAGATTACATGTCTTCAAAGCCCAAAATGCTTTGTGTTCAATTTCTACTGGAAGATGACATGCTTTTCCATAAACAAGTCTAAAAGGTGTGGTTCCAATTGGAGTTTTGTAGGCTGTTCTAAAAGCCCAGAGTGTATCCTCCAATTTAATGGACCATTCCTTCGGATTTGATCCTACGGTTTTCTCTAGAATACGTTTTAAAGCTCGGTTGGTATTTTCAACTTGTCCACTTGTTTGTGGATGATATGCGGTGGAGATTTTATGAGTTACTCCATATCTTTTAAGAACTTTCTCAAGTTGATTATTACAGAAATGAGTACCCCGATCACTTATTAAAGCTTTCGGTGTTCCAAACCTTGCAAAAAGACGTTTTAAAAAGTTGACTACAACTCGTGCATCGTTAGTTGGGAGAGCTTGTGCTTCCGCCCATTTAGATACATAATCAATGGCTACGAGAATATAGAGATTATTATGAGATTTTGGAAATGGACCCATAAAGTCAATACCCCAAATGTCAAATACTTCACATACTTGTATGACATTTTGTGGCATTTCATCACGTTGACTTATTTTTCCGGCCTTTTGACAAGCATCACAGGATTTGCAAAGAAGGTGTGCGTCTTTGTAAATTGTAGGCTAATAGAATCCAGCATCATAAACTTTTCTTGCTGTTAGTTGAGGCCCATAATGCCCTCCTGTTGGTCCTGTGTGACAATGGTTTAAAATTTTACTGGCTTCATCTCCAAATACACATCGGCGTATTATTCCATCGGGACAACTTTTAAACAGATGTGGATCTTCCCAAAAATAGTGTTTTATATCACTGAAGAATTTCTTTCATTTTTGGTACGATAATCCTTTTTCAAGGAATCCACAAACTAAGTAGTTTGCATAGTCTGCAAACCATGGGATTTCATTATAATCTATCTTCAATAGATATTCATCAGGAAAGTTGTCTTGTATGGCCGATTCATTTAGAACTTCTAATTCGGGATTTTCAAGACGAGAAAGATGATCAGCGGCGAGATTTTCTGCTCCTCTTTTATCTCGGATTTCAATATCAAACTCTTGTAAGAGTAAGATCCAACGGATTAATCTTGGTTTAGCATCTTGTTTCGAAAATAGGTATCTAAGAGCAGAATGGTCGGTATAGACTACCGTTTTTGCTAGAACGAGATATGATCGAAATTTGTCAAAAGCAAAGACAATAGCAAGGAGTTCTTTTTCAGTAGTTGTATAGTTCGTTTGTGCTCCTTGTAACGTCTTACTAGCATAATATATAGGTTGAAATCGTTTTTCAATCCTTTGTCCTAAAACGGCTCCCATTGCAAAATCACTTGCATCGCACATTAGTTCAAATGGTAGATTCCAATTTGGTGTTATCATGATCGGCGCATTAGTGAGTTTCTCTTTAAGAATATTAAAAGATTTGATACACTCATCTGAAAAGATGAATGGAGCATCCTTTTCTAGGAGTTTATTCATAGGAGTGGCAATTTTAGAAAAATCTTTTATGAAACGTCGGTAAAAACCGGCATGCCCTAGAAAACTCCTAACTCCTCTAACATTGGTGGGATGTGGAAGTTTAGCAATTACATCTACTTTAGCTCTATCCACTTCAATTCCTTCTTTTGAAATTTTATGTCCAAGAACGATGCCCTCTTTAACCATGAAATGGCATTTCTCCCAATTAAGTACTAGATTTGATTGTTCGCATCTAATAAACATTCGTTCAAGATTAACTAGACATGATTCAAATGTATCACCGAAGACTGAAAAGTCATCCATGAAAACTTCCATGCATTCTTCTATCATGTCATGAAAAATCGCCATCATACACCTTTGAAAGGTTGCAGGGGCGTTACAAAGTCCAAATGGCATGCGTTTGTAAGCAAAAGTACCATAAGGGCACGTGAATGTGGTTTTCTCTTGGTCCTCGGGTGCTATTGGAATTTGAAAATATCCGGAAAATCCATCTAGAAAACAATAGTAACTATTTCCGGCTAATCTTTCCAACATTTGATCTATGAAAGGTAAGGGAAAGTGATCTTTTCTGGTGGCGTCATTTAATTTTCTATAATCAATACATACACGCCATCCTGTTACAGTCCTAGTAGGAATAAGCTCATTTTTCTCATTTGTAATGACAGTCATGCCACCCTTCTTAGGCACACATTGAACTGGGCTTACCCATGGACTATCAGAAATTGGATAAATTAGACCTGCATCTAGCAGTTTAATAATCTCTTTCTTAACTACATCTTGCATATTAGGATTTAGTCTTCGTTGGCGTTGCACATACGTTTTATGACCTTCTTCCATAAGGATTTTATGTGTGCAATACGAAGGACTTATTCCTTTAATATAATGAATCTTCCATGCAATGGCTGGTTTATGAGCTTTCAACACAGAAATGAGTTGTGATTTCTCATTTTCAGTAAGAGAAGATGATATTATTACAGGTAATTCAGATTCACCATGTAAATAAGCGTATTCCAAATGGTTTGGAAGTGGCTTTAACTCTAATTTCGGAGGTTCTTCTATCGATGATTTGTATCGATATCTGTCTTCTTCTTTTAGCATTTGGATTTCTTCTGTTGTTGGTTCATATCCATTAGCTATAAGTGTAGCTAACATTTCAGCTTCATTAATTTGTTCTGCTCCTTCTCCTAAAGAACATTCTCCTGTTCCTTGTAATTCTAGAAATTCTTCTAATAATTCTGCATGTGCATCTATAGTTTGAATATAATAACATGTATCATCTGCAGATTGTGGTTGTTGCATTGCTCTATCAACTGAAAAGGTAACACTCTCGTCTTCTATACTTAGGGTCAATTTCTTACCGAACACGTCTATCATTGCTTTAGCCGTGTTTAAGAATGGTCTTCCTAATATGAGAGGAACTTGAGAATCTTCTTCCATGTCCAGAACAACAAAATCTACTGGAAATACTAAAGTACCAACTTTAACTAGCATGTTCTCCATTATCCCTCTAGGATATTTTATTGATCTATCGGCTAGTTGTATGCTTATTCTGGTTGGTTTCAATTCTCCAAGGTCTAGTTTAGCGTATAGTGAATACGGCATTAGATTTATACTAGCACCTAAATCTGCTAATGCTTCTATTGAACTAAGACTACCCAGAAAACATGGAATTGTGAAACTTCCTGGATCAGATAGTTTTTCTGGTATCTTATTCAACAGCACTGCTGAACAATTAGCATTCATGGTAACAGCCGAGAGTTCTTCCATTTTCTTTCTATTTGAGATTAGATCTTTCAAGAATTTAGCATATCTAGGCATTCCTGAAATCACATCAATGAAAGGAAGATTTACATTTATCTGTTTAAACATATCCAAGAATTTGGATTGCTCGGCTTCAAGTTTCTCTTTCTTCATTTTACTCGGGTAAGGAAGTGGTGGTTGGTATGGTTTAACATAAGGTTTAGCCTTAACTGTATTATCTTCATTAACCTTCTCAACTACCGGTTCTTTTTCCTTATCTTGATCAGGTTGTGGTTCTTGTAGAGTAGGAATAGCTTCATCAAAAGTTACAGGTATTTCAGGTGGTTTAAGTGTTGTACCACTTCTTGTGGTAATGGCTTTAGCTGTTTCATTCCAGGAGTTAGCATTTGTATCACTAGGTAGACTTCCCGGTTTTCTTTCACCTATTAACCTTGCTAGGTTACTTACTTCTTGTTCCAGATTTTGAATAGAAGCTTGTTGATTTCTAAATGCTTGAGCATTTTGTTCATTAGTTTGTTTTTGAGATGTGAAAAACTGCGTTTGAGTTTCAACTAGCTTCGTCATCATATCTTCTAAATTCGGCTTTTTATCATCGGTTTGTTGTGGTGGTTTGTTTTGAAAATTAGGTCTTTGCTGATTGTAATTATTATTGGATACTTGTTGATTGCTAGGACCTTGTTGGTTGTTGTATGGAATATTTCGGTTATAGTTCTGGTTTTGATTGTAAATCGGTCTTGGCGGTTGATAATTATTCTGATAATTATTTCCAGGCCTTTGGTTTATGTATGAAATGTTCTCTCTTTGTTCCATTGTTAATTCAATACTGAGACAATCTTTTGTCAAATGTGGTCCTCCACACTGCTCACAACTAATTCGTATTGAGTGAATATCTTTAGTCATCTTTTCCATTCGTCTCTCGACATCATCTATCTTTGCGGAAATGGAATCTAAGTCATGGCTAGAATCGGCTCTAGCTGCTTTAGATGATCTAACGATATCTTTTTCTTGGTGCCACTCATGTGAGTGGGAAGCAGTGTTATCAATAATTTTGTAAGCATCAGTTTTGGTTTTCTTCATAATAGAACCACCAGCTGCTATATCTATGTCTTTCCTTGTAGTGATGTCGCATCCTTGGTAGAATATTTGTACTATTTGACAGGTATCTAAACCATGTTGCGGACATCCTCTTAACAACTTTCCAAATCTAGTCCACGCCTCATATAGAGTTTCATTCGGCTTCTGTGTGAATGTAACAATTTCTCCTTGAAGTCTTACGGCTTTAGATGCAGGAAAGAATTGTTTAAGAAATTTTTCAACTAAAACGTCCCATGTATCAATCGCCCCTTCAGGTAACGATTCCAACCAATCTTTGGCTTATCCCTTTAAAGTCCAGGGAAATAACATGAGATATATCTGTTCATCCTCCACTTCTCTTATTTTAAATAGTGTGCAGATCCTATTAAAGGTACGAAGATGTTCATTTGGATCTTCCTTCGGTGCACCACTAAATTGGCATTGATTAGTCACCATGCGTAGAATTTGTCCTTTGATTTCATAATCTGGCGCATTAATGTCTGGATGAGTAATTGCGTGACCTTGGCCAGTGCGTTTAGCTCTCATTCGGTCTTCCATACTTAAAGGTTCCAGATTCTCCATAATTGAATTTGTTGAATCGGAATCACTAGAGGATTCTGATTTAATGGTTCGTTCCTCAACAATCTCTGTTTGAATGATTGGTGGTTCCGGAGGAAAGTTTAGTGGTTCAGGATCTATGAATCATTCCTGAATATTCTCCGGATTCTCAATTGTGAGGTCGGGTTCAAAAACTGGATTATCGGAAATTTGAACTGGAGTACTTGGTCGACTGGATGACGATTCTAAAGAAAAATCAACGGCAGTAATATTTGCTAAATGTCTTGATCTAGTTACAGGTGGTGAACGTACAAAAGGTGGTGAACGTCTTGCTCGGTGCATTCACTGAATATCCTATTAGTTTTTAAAAGGAAAGAAAAATTATAATAAGTTATCCAATCAATAGACTTTTCTGATTTTGCCCACGTTTCGAATAGCCAAAAGATGCAGCAGAGGGGCAGGATTCGTTTGGTCTCAATATAATTGAGGACTGTTTGGCTCCAATAACCCGGTCCACGTACAAATCCAACTATTACTACGAACCAGAAAATTTTGATGTCTATCAATTTAACCACTTAAAATAAATTTTCGTAATTTTAAGAAATTTAGATAAGAAGTAGAATAAAAATCTATGTCCTAAAACTAGAATAGCGAGAAATAAGAAAGAAAAAGAGTGTGTCGAAAAAGGTCGAAAAAGAAAAATGTTTGAAAAATAAAAGGTGACGGAAAAATAAAAGAAACTTATAAAACTTAAAAACACTTGACTAACCTAACCTTATTACTACAACTAACTTAAAATTATAATCGCAAATTGAGATTACTAATTGGAATGATAATTGATACATAGGTAAAAGTCGTCTAAAAATATTAAAGCTTACAAGTAAAACTATATCCCAAATGGAAATAACTTAAAAAGAAACTAAAACTTAAAAAGGCGTCGCAAAATTCTAAAGTACCTAAATCTTAGTCTAAAGAAAAAGCACTTAATGGATTTTACGGCAAAGCCTAAAAATCTAGAAATAAAAATAATTATGGCAAAAACTAAGTTTAAAACTAAATATGAGCTAAAAATACAAATATTACGCTAAAACGATTAAAAAGGGATAAAATATAAAAATAAACTAAAAGTTGTAAAAAGTACAATTTTTATAAAAATATTATTTTTATATTAATTATTTATTAAAACTATTAATTTTATATTTTAATTAAACTAATTTAACTAAATTAAATAAATTAAATAAAAAGAAACTTTAAAATAAAACTAATTATAATAATAATAATTAATTAGGGTTAATAATAATAATAATTAATAATAATAATAATAATAATAATAATAATAATAATAATAATAATAATTAATTAGGGTTCCTGTGTGGTGTGTCAGATTGTCTCCGCGAGTTGCGGTATTCCAAGTAGCAAACCCCGCGAGTCGCGGGGTTCCAAAATTCAACTCTGGTACAGTTTTGAAATTCGACCTTTTTTTTTTTTTTAAATAAAAATATTTATATAATAAAAACTTATATTTTAAAAACTAGAATAAAAATAGAACTACTTTATAATTTTTATAAATAAAAATCTTAAAACAAGATTTATATATATATATATATTTTTTTTTTCCGGTTTTTTTTTATGTTTTATGTTTTAAATAAAAACAAAATACTTAAATAAAACTTATATAAAAATAAAGAAACTTTATAAAACTTAAATATTTAACAAAATCTTAAAAATACTTATATTTTTGTTTTTCTTTTTATATTTTCGAATATTTAAAACGTATTTTTATAAAAACGAATTTTAATAAAAGTAAACTAAAAATCTTTTTTTTTTTAATTAGCGTTGCGCTTCCGGCTTTTAAGTGATTCCCCGGCAGCGGCGCCAAAAATTCTTGATGTTTTAGCAGAGGGGTATATAAAATAGCTTTTAAATTTTAGTAGGAAATACTATTAAATACGATACAATTTTACACAAGATATTTATTTATTTATAGAATGGATATACTTAAACCTTGCTACAACACTTATAGGCAGTGTACCTAATCGTACAGTAGTGTAGTTTTTAGTAAGTCCGGTTCGTTCCACAGGGAAAATCTTTAAACAAAGCTTAACGCTCTATTAGTTTACTTTTATAAAAATACAAATATATATATAAGTAATATTATTATTATAAAGGGGGGTTTTTACCGTTTAATGACCGGTTTTAAAACTTTAGTCGCAGTTAAAACCAAATGTAAAATAATAAATAAATACAAGACTTAATTTTCAGCGTAAAGTAAATAACGATAATGAAATTGCGAATAATAAAAGTGCGATAAAATAAACTTGCGATAATTAAAAAGTACGATAATTAAAAGTGCAATTAAATATAATAACAATAACAATAAAAATGCGATAATTAGAAGTGCAATTAAATATAAAATAAAGGAAATTAAATATGAAATAAAAGAATTATGCTTATTTAAACTTCTGTAACCATGATGTTTGACGTGTTGATTTTAGTTTTATGCCCATGGGTTGATTGTCCTTTGTCCTGGATTATTTAATATGTCCGTCTGGTTTTTGTCCATAACAGTCCATCAGTCATAAATATAAAGTGCGAGTGTCCTCGTCAAATTATTCTTATACCCGAAGTTAAATATTCCAACTAATTGGGGACTTAAACTGTAACAAGATTTTAATACTTTGTTTAATAATTACACCAGGATGTCGACTGAGTGTAACCCAAGGTTTTAATATTTTGATATCAATTATACCAAGTGTCCTTGTACATAATTTCACCCCTGTTTTAATTATCCTAGTGGCTATTAATCCATTCCCGTGTCCGGTTAAATGAACGATTATTCGTACATATAAATACCCCGCCCATCGTGTCCGATCGAGTGTATATGGTAATTTATAGGGACGCCCAATTGTAAATCTTTATATTAACATTAACAAACTATCATTTAGTTAAACAAATATAAAGCCCATTAATAGCCCATAGTCTAATTTCCACAAGTGTCGTTCTTTTGTCCAAACCCCAATTATGGTACAAAGCCCAATTACCCAATTTTAGTAATTAGCCCAACATCATGATTACTTCGTTTTAAATAAGCATAATAATAACTTAGCTACGAGACATTAAATTAAAAAGGTTGAACATAACTTACAATGATTAAAAATAGCGTAGCGTTACACGGACAGAATTTCGACTTACACCCTTACAACATTCGCTAACATACCCTTATTATTAGGATTAAAATTAAAATTAAAATTAAAATATAAATATAAATATTTACGTATAGATATAGAGATGGATATATATGTTATATTTTGCGATCAGAATTCGTTTGCTTTTATAGGGAGTTTTAGTTTTTGGGGCTCCGCGACTTGCGGCCTTTTCTGCCTTCAAACTCCGCGAGTCGCGGAGTTTGAAATTCCAACTCACCAACTTTGGAGTCTTTCTTGCCGACGGATTTTTTTATTTATATAATATATAAATAATTATAAGAATTATTTAAATATTATATTATATTTATGTGCATAGTTTACTTGTAATTTTTAGTCCGTTGCGTCGAGCGTTGAGAGTTGACTCTGGTCCCGGTTCCGGATTTTCGAACGTCCTTGCGTACAATTTAATATCTTGTACTTTGCGTTTTGAATCTTGTACTCTTGTAATTTCGAGACGTTTTTTTTATCAATAATTGGAACCTCTTTGATTGTATTTTGTACTTTTGAGCTTTTTGGTCGTTTGCGTCTTCAATTCGTCGAATCTGTCTTTTGTCTTCACCTTTTATTATTTAAACGAATATCACTTTTAAATAGAACAATTGCAACTAAAAGCTTGTCTTTCTTGAGGAATAATGCTATGAAATATATGTTCGTTTTTAGCATTATCACCCAAAATGGCACTTAAACACTAATTTGACCCATTTTAAGTTTATAAACCTTATTAAATCGACAATTGGGTTATAATCATCACCAAACCCTAATCTTTGACTCTAGTCAAAGGTAGTCAACCAAACATACCCAAAAGAGTTTCAACACTACTAGAATCACTAATACTAGAGATTACACACTACATACAAGCCTTAAACATGGTTAAATCATTAACCAACCCTAAACCCACCAACATCAACAATAACTAGTTACAATTACCCATTTCACCTCTTAAATGGGTTTTATAACTAACTAGTTCAAAACCCTAAACTTGAATATCAAATTACAAAGATGAAGTTCGGAGTTTGAACTTACCAATACCGCCAAAATGATGCCGTTGACGAGTAGAACAACTTTAATACCCGAGGTTTGACCCGAAACACCCTTCTTCTTCTTCAATTGGAGCTGTCTCTCTCTAAAACTCTCCTCTCACTCTAGGGTTTGAAGATGAGAGTGTTTGATGAGTGAAAATGAGCTCCAATGGAGTTCTAGTTCAGTTTTGATGACCCTAAACCGACCCTAAATGAAAAGACCAAAGTACCCCTCATTTAGACCTTTTAAAAAGGCTGAAAATTGCATCAGACGGGTTCGGCGCGCCGCGCCGAAAGGTGGAGCGCCGCTCCAACCTACAGGTCAGTTTTCAGAAACTTGTTTTGGCCATAACTTTTTGACCGTAGCTCCGTTTTCGATGAATCAAATATCATTGGAAACGTAATAAGATTTCCTTTCCAATGGTAAGGCTTTGAAACATCAACACAAATTTTATTTGGGGTTGAAAATATACGTACACACCTTGCCACTTCAGACAACGTCCGGTTTCCTTCGGCGTTCGAGCAAGCAACACGTACACTTCATACACGCATCGTACACCATAAATACATTATGTACAATAAATATTTGGGTCTTACAAGATAACTGCGAGTTCATTTTCCAAGAACTGGAGGCGTGCTTCATTCTTCTTTGAAAATAATTTTTCAAAAGTTTTCCAAGCTGCCTTTGGTGTTTTCTCGTCACGGATGTGCTCCAATAGATCCTCCTCGATTGTAGTCTTCAATATAAATAAAGCCTTCCCGGCCTTGATGTTCCATTTTCTCAAGGCTTCGGCATTTTCTTTCGGTGGAGGCGTTGTGTCACTGCCAGCAACTATTTCCCATAAATCCTGTCCTTGTAGATAGGATTCTATGCAAGTCCGCCAATAACCATAATTGTGGTTATTGAGACTCTTGATTCCACTACTCGTACTTGCAAGATCTGCCATCATGACGTCCAACAAGCTTGGTCCCTGACCGATGAGCTTTCACAGTTCCTAACTGTGCTCCGACAGAATCTCCCTTAGAGCCTTGGTGAAAACAAGTCGATGTAAACGTCCAACGTTTACCGATTTCCTCCACTAGAAATGGTCCCGAACGACCTGCTCTGATACCAATTGTTGGAAGCTTCGACGAGCCCAACACACCCACTACAGAGGACATAGATTATACTACACTCACTACACCAACACTTGACGTTGGTTAGCCTTTAATTTTATGAATCCTTAGTGCACAATAATGTTTAAGCGACAGTGTCGACCATATATCATTCAGGCGGTATAACCGACCATATATCACTTAGGCGGCAGAGCCGACCATATAATAGATGCAACACAAGTGCACTAAGAACTTAAACACAAACTGAGGCTTAAATGGGAAACTTAACGAAGAACACTTTTATAATTACAAAGAAACAATTACAATATTATGAACTAACTCACACTCTTCTTTTACTTCTTCACCTTACTTCTTCTCTACTTCCTCACAACTCTCACACCTTACACAAATGAACTACTCATCACCCATATTTATACTACCCCATGGAACATTCTAGAAACTAGATATTTTCATAGATAAATATCTAGATATTTTATACACATACAAATATCTAGATTTTTCCTATCAAATACAAATTTCTAGATTTTTCCTACCATATTCTAAATTCTAGATATTTTCTTATACATATTAATATCTAGATATTTTACATATATACATCTACTAATACCAAATTTGCATTGTATTTTAACAAACCGAGACGAGATGTTCATCTCCCGAGATTTCTTGGTCAACGGGGTCAAACTTATTCAAAGCCACGATTTCTCGAATTTTCTTGCTAATTTGTAAGATTTTCTTGTAAAATTCGTAATTTCTAAGATTTTCTCGCTCATTTCTTGGATATTTTCTAAAATCTCGTAAAAACGTATATAAATATACATATATTGAAGTTTTTATGTATATTTCTATTAGAAAACTATAAAGTCAACGTCCGAGATCTCCCCAAGATTATTCCGAGATGCCGAGATCTCCCTAAAAAAATCCAAACGAGATCTCCCCGAAATCCGAATTCTCCAACCTTGCTTGAAAGTCATCAATTTTGTAGTAAGTTGAAGTGTGTAGAGCATCTTCACACAAAGTCAATCAGTCAATCACCCAATCAAGCGATCAAACCAATAACCAAATATTTAAAAGTACTCCCAGTACTCCCTCTCTGTTCCATTATAATTTGTCTATTTATTTTTTACAATCTCACTAACTTCATTTCTTCACCAATAAAATAACTTATAGTATTCTAGAAAACATTTCTTACAATATATACACTATGAAAACAGCAGTATATATATACACATCTAATTAAAATTACAAGAACAAAAAAAAAAAAAAAAAAATCAGTGACCAAACGGCTGTTGGTAGTAGTTTCTAATCAAATATATAATTACAAAGTTTATTAATGTAGCTATGATTGGTTTATCAAAAACACTCGTATAACTTTGAGCACCCATATGGTTATTCAACAAATCCATTACTATAGCTGTATCCATCTTCACAACACTTTCAACTGCAGCCTTAAACGTTTGTTCAATCAACTCCAGTAAATCCGATGTCAATTTCCCCTTCGGCCGAATAAGAACCTCTATCACAAGGTCAAATGATAAGTCAACAATCTTACTTATTGCACCCAAAACAATCTCCATAAGATACTCGAAAAGGTGCTCAACCAAGCCTTTGATCATCTCCAACACGCTCTCATATATTTCTTCTATCAACTCCTTAAAAGCCGACTTTAACTTATCCGCAAACCCTCTGCCTGCAGCTGTAGTTGCCATCATCCCAACCTTTACAACGATATCAAAGAATGACCAAACAATCATACTCATTGCCTGAAAAATAATATTTGAAAAAACTTTTAAAAAGTATACAACACATGTGAAATGACAACTGATTTGCTCTAATGCACACTGCACCACTTCTGCAGGAACTTTTAATGCTCGGATTGCGATTATGAGGACGTAGGGGACTGCATTGCAAAGCAAATAAGAGAGGTGGTTTGATATCATGGCTATGGTGGAACAAATGATTTTGATGAGGACCGCCATTGATAATAAACTAGAGATAGGTCAGCCGCACGTTGCTGCGGGCTTGTTGGCGTTATGGGGTTTGAACTTCTACAATACGATTGTATATGCCGAAAATTTACATGTCTTTTCTATAATATGAAAACATGGGAAAATTGGGTTTATCCTAACTTCTTTACCACCATGTATACGCTTCCGAGTTTTTGACCAAATCTCGAGTTATGTCGTACCAAACTTTACAATTCAAAGTTGACAACGATATATTATAGGATCACGCTACTTATTAACAACAATTACGTGCAGCCTTCTACTATTTGAAAAGTCGTATAGTTGCTACTTTTCCCCCCTATAAATACATTTCATATTCATACGTTTAAATACCCAACAAATCAACAACTTTAGATAGCATCTTATCAACTCACAATTTGAAATTTCACAATTAAAACAATACACAAATTAAAGAGGGGTTAATCACTCCAAAGTTCTGCAAACTTTCAACACAAAAATGGTAGTATTGTAACAGTTAGTACATGTGCTCTAGTAGTGTTATCAGTACAGATGACACGAATTATAAATGAAATCGAAAAACGCACTTACCACTTGCAAAATCTAGAGATTTAATGTCGAGAACCGTTAGCCAGACATGGTAGGTGACGGCATTCAAACTGTAGAGAGTCATTCCTTGTATCAGTAACCAGGTTTGACAAAAATAAGTGCCAATTAGTTCTTTCAAGAACCCATAATATTTGGTTAGATAGTTTGAAAATCTAAAAACTTGTAGTTATAAGTTTTATGGATTTATATAAGGATTGCTACTACAATGTGCACTTATCATAGGTGTAGCAAAAGCCATTTAATTGAAGAAAAAAAAAATGTTACACTTTCAGTGCGTAAAACAAAATGACTATGAACCTTAATGGCTAATCCATTTCCCGTTACATCAAAACCGTCAAATGCCAACAATGAGGAGTTGTTTTCACTGCCTGAATATATCACATTTATCTAAAATGATAAAAAGTTCAAATGTAGCATATGTAGAAGAGAATTATACAGTATGAACTAAAAATATAATCAAGCAACATAGCATTTGTAGTCAACGATAGTCTAATAACCTGACAATTGTGCACTCGCCTAACATCTTAACGCATATGTTCCGTAACCTTAAATCAATTGTTATTTGTTGCACATATATATCCATCACAATTACTTACCAACTAAAAGTCATATCAGTTCTTCATGCATATCTTTTCGCTAGTGCTAAGCTAGAAACTTCATGATTATATGAAAGTATAACTAAAATTCACTTTTGAGCAAACAAATGCTTACAATATAATGAACAATAAGATGCTTAGGATAGTGATTTACGAACAGTTTTGCCGCTAATCCCAATTACTATCACTGAGATAAAGTAAATTTTTTACATATTTACCGTAAATTCAATGATATAAATCACATGTACTCATATATCGAAGATACACCGGTTCAACGCAAATGTAGAACTCAAATCAATAACAACAAACAGGTATCATAGTTAATGAGAAGTTGATCTAATAATAAAAAAGAAAACATACCATGGTCCTCAAGGCTCAGCAGCTGACTACAACTTTCCGAACCACTGTCATCAATTGTTGGATTGTGTAACTGAAAACTAAATTAAAAAAGAAGCATACATCAATTGTATTTGTATCATATCATATTATAGATTAAACATGAAGCAAAATATACAGAGTAATAGAAAACAGATAAAAAATTACCTTTACAAATCAATTCAGATACCCAAATCTGGAAGCAGATAACATAGTTGAACCCATAAGGCAGAAATCGGTGACAAAATAGCTACAAACCCTAAAAAAATTCAAATTTTTTTTTAGCAAAAGATAAACGAAACAGAGATAACAATAAATTGATAAGTTGATACCGATTCGTGTATGGCACAATCGCCACACTAAAACACTACACATCGCAAAAATCACCAAGAACCCTAAATTTTTAGCTGCTTTCAATTCAAAAGAACAAAAAAAATCAGCAATGGCCCACACGTTGTTGCGGGCATCTTTAGAATGTTGTTTCTGGCGATCAATTTCGAATTCTGTCGATCAATTTCGAATGTCGGATTCAGATTAACAACCTGAAGCGATAACTTACAAAAAACATAGAAAATGGAAAAGTGGATCACGCCGTTGATACCACCGACTACCAATAGCTCAATGTCTTTTGCTCCGTCCTGATAAAGCTGCCTTATGGAACAAAGACAACCGAAAGCCATGTCTACAACCAATTGAGCAACATAACTTCATGATAGATGATTACTATAACATAGTTAACCAATCCATTATGATATTAGCATGTATTTATGCTGACCAAAACATTAAGCATAGTTAGACTGATGTCATCATCAACCTATAAAATCATAATCTTAAAAGGCATTCATGATAAAATTAACTATATATGTATCAATAAAAAAAAAGAGAATTAGCATATTAACCATTTAGTGATAATGGTTAGAAAGATGTTACCAAAACAATCTAGAAAGTAAATGGGTACTGATTGACTAAACGGGTACATATGGACCTGCATAAAACAAAATGGGTATATGTCACAATTATTCACTTAAAAGGTTTCAAGTTAAAATCTTATAATGGATACTCTTAAGGCAACATGTCATAAAGAAACATAAGAAAGTACAGTAGTGAATGAGTATTAGTCATAGTCTCGGAGACAAAAAGAAGCATTTTCATGACAAATCAGTTGATCAATGCTTTGAAAAAGCAATATAGAATTTTCACACAATGAGCGAACATATTGCTACTTCATGATACTAATAACAGCACATCACACAAACTAAAATTCAAACACACTAATTCAAGCATCAATACTCGAAGTCTGAGGAACCAATTACATTTATATGTTAATGGTAACTTTCATTTGTCGTCCTTTACTTACCATATTTAACCTTTTCCAACTTTTTTATATGTTTATGGCTCAATTACCCTTCTTTTTATAAAAAAAACTCTATTACCGACATTTTTTAAGCGCCATAACCACATCAAATAAAAGGAAGACTAACCTCATTAATCCAACAACAAAATTATTAAGCTAAACATATAAAAAAGTTGGAAAAAAGTTGATTTCATATCAATAAGCTAAACTTTATAGCAAAAATTTTTTTTTTTTTTTGAAAAGCAAGAATATATATCATTAATAAAAAATGGAGTTACAAGGCCCTATACATATCTATACATTGATGAAACGGAAATACAAAAAGGAGGCTAAAAAATCGCGGGAACCAACGAATACCAAAAAAACTAAAGAGGGAATAAGAACTGAAAGAAACAAGCCTATAATAATATCACAATAAAAGAATAATATCACAATATTATTAATAATATCACAATAAAAGAATAAAAGAAGACTAATCTTATTAATCCAACAACAAAAGGGGGCTGACTGGAGAGTAGAAACCACAACAACAAAACTATAATAATCATAAATTCATTGACTTTAAAGTTGGCCTGGAATCCTTGCAATCGTTACACATACAGTTCACAACAACCGAATCACAACAACCTTTGTCGCAAAAAATCATAAAGCATGTAAGTAAAGAATACTGTTAATAAAAAAATATACCTTAGATAACACAATTGTCGGAGATAACAGTTGCAACGGCGTTGACGGATAGGACTGACGGCGAGGTTTATAACTACAACGACGGTCGGTTTCATATGAATCGAAACTTTCTCTTCGAAATCCCAAATCGCTGGCACGGAATCAGAAACCTTAGGGTTAAAATGATAATCGCGCAGACGGAAACGTCTCGCATAAAACCCTAACATGTAGCAAAAAATCCAAAATCCTAGGGTTACGTCCCTATGGCACAAAGAGGGGTTGGAGATGAAGATAGGTGGTGAAGATGGCAGTGGATGAGGCTATTAAGGTGGTTTTATTTATTTAGTTTTGTGGAGTTTAGGGAAGAAGCTTCCAGACAATTGTGGTCAGAATGGAGGTGAGGTAGGGTTTTATGCTTTAGTTTAGAGGGAGATGTCGGTTTGGGGAGAGTGAAACAGTATAACGGTTAAAGTAAGAGTTTGTAGCCAATAGGGTTAGAGTAAAGTGTACGCTAGTTAGTATATTTAGTAATAGTAATAGTAATAGTAATAGTAATAATAATAGGAAGACTATAGATGAATATGATTAATTTTGGAAGTGTGTTTAATTTTTAATGATATATGAATGCAAGTACATCAAACTACATAGAATTTAAACCAGTGTCATTCTTTACTAATTAATTAATGTGATGGGCACATAAATCTTGGTCTTGGTGTTGAAAGATACATTAGGTATACATGTTTGCCTAGTTGTGATCAGCGTAGCTGGTTATAATTCGATGTATTTAAGTCGGCATGCATGTAAACAACCTAGTCAACAAAAGGCTTCAACCAATTAATGACATGACACCATATATTATATCATAATTCCTTATATCATCCCTTCATACATCAGATAGTCCTGATCTGAACCCATTGCCAAGTTTTTTGAGGCTCTGATATAAGTAATTATATGTTGACTTACAGTGTATAATTAACATAATCGACTTCATTGCGTGAATGCAACTTCTATTTCTTTACATTTAGTGTGATTTGGTTGATGGTTGATGGGTCATCTATATAAGATACCACACGACTTCCATACAATTTCCCACCAGAGTATTACATACGAAGAGCAATACTCGAAAGTTAAATACACATAATGAAAGTCAATTTTGCTGATTCAACTTAACGTAATTTTGAAAGTAGGACTAGAAAGTGCATACCCTCTGGTTGTGAATAGGTCAACCCTATGTAGCTATCTCATCAATTGCATTCACTGCTAACTTTTGTTTTTTTCTAGCACATTGTCCCTCATCAAACACTTGACTCACTTATTGTATCACAACTTATTGCCCACTTACAACCTCATTAACACACATTCATTATGTCACTCTATATGATCCAATGTTTCTGCAGCAACCAATTGGGTTAGAGAGCATTGATTATAGTCAACAACTCTTAAGCACACAAGTAACCTAACCCATTTTTGAATAAAAGATTTCAGCATGTGAGCCCCGAAACACATTCGCTCTTTAATACTCATAAAAAACAACTCTAAAATCGTTGCACACGGTAATCATGACAAGACAATATTTAAACGATTCCGATCAGTGTCCACCACCGTCACAGCCACCGCCACAGCCATCGCCGACACCACATGCCTCCACCTTCACACCAAGAATACCGCTGGTAAAACAATTCGAAACATGGCTGGAAAACCTAAAACCCCGATTCACACCATACAACCATACGACGTCGTAGAAACCTTATGACCTCAATCCGTACCAGACCTAGCATATGACATATTTCGGTGGACCGGCCAACAACGTGGTTACTGGTTACAAACACAACATACCCAACCACGATTCAAATCAAAGTATCTGGTAATTGCATGTTTGTTTGTTAAATTTGGACTCCGTTAAGACCGCCTAACGAAGTTCGTAAGTTATCTGAAAACTGGTAAATACTGCGTGAATGGGGTATGGGTTTATAACCCATTTATATTTATGTTTCTGGATATTTCTAGCCATTTTCCTAATTAGATACTTATCACTCTCGTTCCAAAAATCTAAACCCTAATTCGATTCTTGTTATGTTGTTAAAATTCAAGATTAGAAATCAATTCTCCGTGTGTGCGTGATAAAGATAAGGTAAGCATATCACATATTCATGTTTTAAATCTTGTTTAAATTAGTTTTTTTTTTTTTTTTTTAAATGATAAAAGTGTGTATTTTGGGCATGAATCTTGATGTTTATGCGTTAGTTAGCTTGTTTGTTGTCAGATTATAATTATGTGTATGTTAGCTTTTTATACAATTAAAACTTTACTAAGTTATATGTATTGTGTTTTTTATTTTTTAACTACTTGAGTCTACTAATATCTTCTATTTGTGTAGCTAGTTGAGTATCAAATTGGTGGAGGCTATGCATTTGCCTAACAGTTCTATAGGAGTGGAATTGATTAATATTTTTTGCATGCTTTAAATGGTCGAATATCAATTGTGTGAAGGCTAGGCATGTGCTACTGGAAGTATTCAAGTGTGTGCTACTGGCTATGCATATGAAAGTTTCACCTGGTAATTCACATGAACTGGCATCGATCCCGTATTAGTTGGAGTATGCACGGCCACACATTTGAGCGGTTCCTACATAGTTGAACGTGTTGATTTGTTTTTAGAACTATTACATGATGATTATTTTGTGGCATCCGGTTTCAATTTGCAGATAAACATTATCAAAGTAATTTTAGGAACTTTATTAACCTCCTATAATCATAAGTCTAATTGTCGTAAGTTTCAAAGTTCCAATAATGCCTTTCGTTATGTGGTTAATACTTGAAAGTAATATTGTTTGAAGGTGGAAGTTTTGACCCATTTATTTCTAATGTGTCGTTTGTGTTGTTGATTTATATATCAAATTTATTGGTAATAATATACTGTGAGAAAAGGAATATTTTTTATGTGTTATGTCTTACACATCTTATATGTACAAGGAAAAATGCAGTTATGTATTACCGATGTTTTCAAGTAGATAATGAAATGGAATGTTGGTGAAAGAATCTACAGACGATCTACGATGTCAATCATTTTGGGGAAAGCTAGAAGTAAAAATGGTATATAAGGTCCTCCATTGGAAGACAAACTAACGCTATGGAGGTTAGTAGTGGCACTTTTACTCCCCTAATAACACAATAAACCATACGCTGTAACCTAAGACTACACAACACACTGTATTATATCAATGCAGGAAAACTAATAAATGTCTGCAACTGCATCTACTCAACAACAGGTTTCCCACTAGCAAGTGCTTAAAAAGAAACGATAACATCAACACAAACAAACCTGGTAACGTTTGCTCGAGTTTAATGATTTAGATTAAGTAGAAGTAGCATATTGTTGGATAACGGGTGAAATAGATAATTTAGTAGGTTTTTTTTACTGTTCATGTTGCATTTATAATGGGTCGAAAGAGTCTTATACACCTATTAATAAGAATTGGTGTTTCAAATATGATCACAAGTATTGTATGTCAACAATAATAATTTAGCTTTGGCCATTTACTTTTCCCGATTAAACATATTCTTGTACGCTGCCTTGAAAAAACTCACAAGGCACATTTGGTTAGATGAAGTTGGAAGGATATAGTGAAATCATAGTAAATCAATCATGAATCTCAAGTACTATCTACGGAGTATTTTTTATGCCACATTTTTTACATCAGTAGATCATTTATTTCAATGACCATCATCATTTGCACGTAACACACACATTTGGGCGGAAACCCGAACCCGATCGATGGTACCCGGGAACACATCTATTCGGGCAGTGATCCGGGTAGAGGTCCGTGAACGAATCCGGTAAAACCTCCTTATAGGGTCAATATATACCACCATTGTTGGTGTTCAATTGTTTTAAAGAAAATCATGTCATCTCTAAGGATCGAACCCATGACCTCTCCATATCTCATGACACAAAGTGGTGAACCGTTGGGCTATGTCCGCGAGTTCAAAGAGTTTATAGTTATATAATATTAACAACTGTTTATGAAATGAAACTACAGGTTAGACAAAATGTGGGTGGATGATCATATGAGTTTTCACCGAATCATTTTTAATCATTTAAGTGAGTGGCTGCATTCAAGTATGCCTGGAAGATTGTAAATGGTTTAAACTTCTAAACTGATGCTTATGGTGATTGTGTAAGTAGCTTCATAATTCTCAAATTTGTTTTGCACACCAGTTTGTGGTTACGTCTCATTGAAGTTGACATGACTTACTTTGCAATATGATATACTATATCCATGTCCATCTAATAACACTTGCATTACAATTTATATTTAGTTACAAGTATTGCATCAACGGGCATTGGGAATTGTATCACATAGTTAATCGGTATCAATACTAATATTTTCAAATACTATTTTATAGAGCTGTCATGCAACGCACAGGCTCATAATTTATGTGTTATGTCTAAAGCAAAGTTTAAGTTATCCAACTCTTGATGATGTGTTTTGTGTAAAACAAAAATACTTAAGCAATTAACCTACAACAAAAAAATTTTATACTCTCTTTATCATACCGTTAATTACTATAACATATACGTTTTCAGTTTGTTTGATTAAGAGTCGCCATGCAACGCACGGGCTCTTAAAGGCTAGTATATTTATGTTTCTGGATATTTCTAGCCATTTTCCTAATTAGATACTTATCACTCTCGTTCCTAAAATCTAAACCCTAATTTGATTCTTGTTATGTTGTTAATATTCAAGATTAGCAATCAATTCTTCGTGTGTGCGTGATAAAGATAAGGTAAGCATATCACAGATTCATGTTTTAAATCTTGTTTAAATTAGGTTGTTTTTTTTCTAAAATGATAAAAGTGTGTATTTTGGGCATGAATCTTGATGTTTATGCGTTAGTTAGCTTGTTTGTTGTCAGATTATAATTATGTGTATGTTAGTGCAACTTCTTGAGTCACTAATTTGACCAAAACAGCTCGAAATCGTGAAAAATGGGTTGAAACCCGTAATTCAGCAGCGATTGCTACCTATTCTTGAATACATGTGCGTGTAAGCTCACGCGCGCGTGAGAGGGTATATTACACACACGTGTTAACTTTGAACGTATTGCTTATTTTGATAGGACACTGGATGAACGTATTGACTTTGAACCAGAGGGTCCTTCTGGCATAGCAGAATCACCTTTTATGCATCCTCTATCTTCCCCCAAGAAGAATGATAAGCATACCACTTGGGAAGATGACTCAGCTGCAAAGAGTAAGCCTGACATCAGAAAAATGAATCCAGATGAAAGGGAGGCTTATAGGCTTGAGATCACTGTCCCTGAGCTGGTAGAACAAAGAGAAGCAGCTATACCAGAAAGAATTCGCCACATCAGGCTGTTGTATCATCCGTTGGACCAGCAATTCTATATTGATGCCATGATGTACATCATTGATGTTGGTATGTATCTATACAACATTGGTCAAAGGCTTCACACTGATGAGGAGAAGGCCCTCTTTTATGAGGCTTTGCAGCTTGTCATGGACTTAAAGCAATATTGTGATGCCCTAAATACAGATGAGGGCAGGCAATTGATTGCAACAGCAAAATCCTTGAACATCACTGTTAATGACTATCTCATGAGTGTTAAAATTGAAAAGCAAAGAAGGGAGTATGCTGACGCTGAGTATGCTGAAAGGTTGAGGCTTAGGGAAGAAGAAGCTAAGTTGGCTGCTGACAGAAAACAAGAGGCTGCATCTCTCAAGTTAGCTAAAGCCATAGTTAAAGCACAGGACAAGGTATTTGATGAACTGGAAGCTGCTAAGAAAGCACCTGCTGAAATTCCTATTGAAACTGGAAGAACAAAAGAACTATCTGATCATTTCTTTAGGAGTAAGTATACTGATGTGATGACCAGAAGATCTAACCCTGGTAAGATCATCAAAGTGCATAAAGGCACAAAAAGGTCCTTCAGTATCAGCACGGACAATAATGTTCATGAGAGGGTAGATTACATGAATCTGAGAACCTTTGGATTCAGTGAGTGGATGGAGATACTTGTGACGACCCGAAAATTTTCGACCAAATTTAAACTTAATCTTTATATGAAATCGACACGATAAGCAAAGTCTGTATTGTGAGTCTCAAAATTTTTGGAATTGTTTATATAGATTCATTTGACTTCGACCATTTTCGACGATTCACGAACCATTGTGTGTAAATAAATAAATATATATATATATATATATATATATATATATATATATATATATATATATATATATATATATATAAACATAAGTGTATATATAATATGTAGAGTTAATAAAAAAAAATATACATTTTAATTACTTAAATTAAAAATGTAAAATAATATACAGGATAATTAAGTTGTTATTAAAATGAATATATATATATATATATATATATATATATATATATATATATATATATATATATATATATATATATATATATATATATATATATATATATATATATATAATTCTATACCTAAGTAATATTATATATGTTTTAATTAAAGATTCATTATATTATAAATATGATATAATTAATAAATTGTAATATATAAAATTTATAAGTAATATATTATTCAATAAAGATTATCATATAATATATGATTATTAAATATTACCTAGTTAAAAATATATATAATACAAGTTAAAATATAGTTATTATATTGATATTATTATTTTCATTATCATTATAAATATTAACATTAATATTAATATCAATATTATTAATAATATTACATATATGAAATTTGATACATTTGATTTGTTACTAATATTATAAATATCAATGTTAATATCATTATTATTATAATTAGTAATAAAATTATAATTTTAGTTATTATGATTTATATTAGTATTATTGTTAGATATTATTGTTACCATTATCATTAATAATTAGTATTATTATTATATATTATAATTACTATCATTTTCAGTATTATTTGATAATATTAATATTTTTATTAATTCTATTATTAATATTATTAGAATTTTAATTACTATTAATATAATTATAATTAGTAATTAATAGTATTACTTATATAAAATTTATATGAATGAGAATCAGTTGGACGTACCATCAAGCTTTATCCAATTTTGATTCTTGTCTCCAATTCAGTAATAAGATTCCAAATCAAACTCAGATGCATCCAAATTCAGTTACACATGTTATTCTGATTTTTTTTATTCATGTTTCTGTTCCTGAATTATTTTCCTGTCGAATCGGTTCAGCTACAAAACAAACCTTAATTGATTCAATCCAGCTGTAGTAATATCATTTAACTTCTATATAACCTTTGGCTATTGCAACATGAAAGGAAACAGAAAAATAAAACAGAAAAATTAAAAGAAATAACTCGCCATTCTCAGTTCTTGAAACCAAATCACCATAGCTCAATTTCATTCAAATTTTAAAAATGTATTAGTGCAGTTTTATTAGGAAAATACTGAGTGATCTTTATGCAAAGTTTCAAAACCCAAATCATCCTATCGATCCTTAATTTTGGAGTCAAAGTTTGGATTTTAAAAAGTCAACTAATGTGCTCATCAAGAAATTCGAACTTTGTGTGTTGTTTCTGGATCAATTAATGATTCAGAAAGTTTCTAAAGATAATTTAAAGTCTTTTTCATGTCATAATCATTAGCTAAAACGTCGTTGAATTTGAATTAGGCCTTGGAGTTCATTAACGGGTTTATAAGTTCTGTACATCAAGTTTTTTTTTTCTTTATTTATTTGGTTAAATTAATTCAAACATTGATTTTGGATCGTTTATGTTTCAATTTAGAAGTCTAAGACCAAAAGAAATCGAATTGGTTGCTATGGTTGATTTTGTTTCCCTGATCATACGAGGTATAGAAGTAGAAGAAGAAGGATAATTAAATTACGGGTTATAATTAAATAGAGGGTAACAGATAAGAGAAAAATGAATTTAGCTGGATGGTTATGGTTGTTAGTGCGTGAGCGAGAGGTCTTGGGTTCGAGCCCCATCTTGGGCAACTCATTTTAGAAAGGCTCTTTTAAGGGTATACTTTCTTTTTATTATTACTATTATTATTATTATTATTACTACTAGTATCATTATTACTATTTATCATTATTATTATTGTTATTGTTAGTATTAATGATTGTTAGTGTTACTAGTACAAGTATTAAAATTATTATTATTATTATTATTACAAAAATAAGTAATAGATATCATTTATTGTTATTATCATAATTATCATTACAAATATGACTATTATTATTATTATTAATGTTGTTACTAAAATTATTATCGTCATAATCTTACCATTTTTATGTATTATTATTATTAATATGAGTATGATTAAGAGTATTGTTATTCATTAATATTGTTATTATTATTATTATTATTATTGTTATCTATATAGAAACCAATAAAAATAATTTTGTTAAAATCTTACAAATTACTAGAATTATCATTACTAATAGTATTATTATTAGTGCTATTATTATTGTATTATTACTGTTTGTATTATTATTATTATAAATATTATCATTCATATTATTATTATGAATTTTCATTATAAGTATTGTTACTACTAAAAGTTATTATCATTTATATTATTTTTACTAAAATTATATTTTTGTAATCCTTAAAAACTATCATTTTATTTTTATCAATATCTATACTATTTATCAATATCTATACTATTATTATCTATACTATTATTAATAAAATAATTATAATTAGGAACATAAGAGTTTAAAAGGACATGGATAAGATTATAAGTATGAAAATTGAAAGTTATATATATAAAGATATCTTTAATATACACAACGTAATTATATTATAATTATTATGTACGAAAATGAAAATATATAAATAAATAATGAAATTTATAAAGTAATAAATACAACAATTATATTACTAATAATATATATATATATATATATATATATATATATATATATATATATATATATATATATATATATATATATATTAGATTACAAGAATATGTTTTAATACATATATGAATGATATAGGTTCGTGAATCCGAGGTCAACCATACACCTGTTCAATGTCGTCATATGTATTTTTCCTACAAAATACAGTATAGTGAGTTTCATTACTCCCTTTTTATATATATTTTTGGGACTGAGAATACATGCGCTGATTTTATTAATGTTTTACGAAATAGACACAAGTGATCAAAAGCTACATTCTATGGCTGGATTATGAATATTGAATATCACCCCTTTTTAGATTGGTAACCTAATGATTAGGAAACAGGTATGGCCCCCTAATCGACGCGAATCTTAAAGATAGATCTATGGACCTCTACAAGTCCCATCCGGGGTACGGATGCTTTAGTACTTCGAGATTATTATTATTATACAGACGAGAGGTTCTGTTTAGGGATATTCTATGCATTAAAGTTAAGTCGATTATCAAGCGTTCACCATATGAATGATTTTTAATTCGCGGGTTACGCATGTTATTTTGTACTCGGGTTACGTGTACAATTAAATATCTGAAATCTTGTGGTATATTAAAATGATGAAAATGAATGATTATGATAAACTAATGAACTCACCAACCTTTTGGTTGACACTTGAAAGCATGTTTATTCTCAGGTATGAAAGAAATCTTCCGCTGTGCATTTGCTCATATTAGAGATATTACTTGGAGTCATTCATGGCATATTTCAAAAGACGTTGCATTCGAGTCGTCGATTTCATCAAGATTATTATTAAGTCAATTATAGTTGAATATATTATGAAATGGTATGCATGTCGTCAACTTTCGATGTAAAGAAAGTTTATCTTTTAAAAACGAATGCAATGTTTGTAAAATGTATCATATAGAGGTCAAATACCTCGCGATGTAATCATATGTTATTGTATTCGTCCTTATGGATTAGGACGGGTCGCTTCAATACTGCAGTACTTCATTGATAAAGGTAAAAGTGCTATTAAAGATACACTGAAACCTGAACTTCAAGAACTTTTCAACAAGGCAGTCAAGTATGGGAATGCACCAGAAGTGAATGTAGAAGAAGTTCTTTCACAGAAGCCTAAAAGGAAGAAATCTATTGTGCTGGCCCACACAGAAGAGATCCCATCATTCTACCCCCTCAAATGCCAGTGTTTGATCCTGCTGAGATACCTATCCTGTTCCCTGAAGCCTGGGCAGCCATTAAAGTGAAGGAAGAAGAGCTATCTGGTGATGAACAAGATAAAGATAAGGATAAAGACAGATAGCCTTCTAGTGCTTAAGTGTATCTTTTGTTATTTCATGTTTCATTATATTGTTTTGTAATTATTGTATATATTCTGTTGTAATGAAAAAGAAATGAGTTTATCTTCAAAAATCATATCAATTTATAAGATATACATAACTCAGCAAAAGATCCCAAAACAAACCAAAAAGGGACAATTTTACTGCCTATTTTTTCTTTAGGTCTCTTAGTGCTGGCTTTAGTGTTTTCTCTACATGTCATAGGTTTTGTCATCATCAAATAGAGGGAGATTGTTGAGTCTCCAGAGTAATTAAGGATTTAATTATGACAAAACAGAATTTATTTGCACTAAAATGTAATGTGCAGCCAGCACAAGTTTGTTTATGTAAAGATAGGAAACATTGCTATGTCGAGTGTCTAGTATGCTGCTTAGTCTACCAGCACAAGGTAGACAGTATTCTTCGATCAGAACAGGATGTGTACCCATTAATTCAAGAATATCAAGTGACTCAGCATAGAAGAACCAGCATGGCTGGATAGCAGCATACAACACAAGACAACTATGCTCCATTACAAGCATAGTGGTTTTCTGAGTGGTCTACATCAATTGTACTATTCAACAGAAGTCGAAGACAAAGTTGAACAGAAAAGGACACACGTCGACGGCTGACAAGTGACCGTACAAGACCACGTGGGAATGCATAATTTTAACGCATGTGCAGACATATGTTATCCTTTGTCAACGCCTAGGGAACACAACATTCTATTTGTTTAATCAAATAGTGTTGCCAAACTGAATTGAGGTGTTCCTGCAAATAGCTATCAAAGAGGAAAGAAGGGAGCACGCTCTATGACACAATTGTTCCCACAAGTACAGACATCCTATGTACCAGTGGACAATAGAACAATTACACGGTTAATAGGACTACTATAAATTGGTGTATCCACTATTATAACAACTAGTGGTGTGGGTTTATTTATTTAGAGTCCAAACTTGTAATAGCTTTAGAATATCCTCAATAGCTATAACTTAGGTAAATCTGTATCAACCAACTATCATTCCGCCAAGGATAGTTGTAATTCTTTGTGATTCAATCAATAAAGAATAAATCGTTGAAAATTACCTTTCACTATATTTAATTTACTTGCTTGAATACTAAACCATTTTAACTGATTAAGTTAATTGAAAAGAATTGTACTCACCCCCCTCTACAATACTCCTGTTGTTTATCAAGGGACCAACAGTTATATTATTATTCTGTAGATTATAATAACAACAAATAAATTTAATAAATCACACTAAAATTTAAATTTAAATTACGATTACATGATAAAAAGTCCTAAAAATATAAAATTACAATAAATAAATAAAAGTCCTAAATTACTTTATGTTTAAAAAAGTCCAAAAAATTGAAAAATACAATAATATTAATAAAAGTCCTACTCGTCGTCGTCCTCGTCCAACAATTGAATTAAGTAGCCGTACTCTGCGAGCAAGGTCTTCTTCATCTTTGTAACGACCCGTCAAAATCGCTATTGACGCGACACGTTAATCATTGATTCCACAGTGAGGTTTTGACCTCTATATGATACGTTTTGATAAAATATTGCATTCATTAAAATACGTGACTTTCTAAACATAGAAAGTCATAATCATGTGGGCGAGTGCTTAGGTATAAGCAAAACCCCAAAATACATAAGTCTTTAATTTACAGGTTGACATCACAGTCCAATTATTTATTACACAACGTAGTTTTATTTAGAATGCAATAAACTTTATACAAAGCATGAGAGACTCCATACATGCAACAAGCACATCACAGCGGAAGCAGTCTAAGGACCTGAGAATAAAACATGATAAAAAGATCAACACGAATGTTGGTGAGTTATAGGTTTAATTGCTCGAGTCATAAGTATATAAAGATAGACCACAAGATTTCATCAAAAGTTTATCAATAGATTCTATGTAACAGAGCTGTAACACCCCGTCAAAATTCCCTTTAACGGAACGTTAACTCTGGTCCCAGTGCTTGGCTTGACTTCTACGTAACGGCAATATTCTACAGCGGAAGCAATTAATACCTGAGAATAAAACACGCAAAACGAATCAACAATAATGTTGAGTGAATCTACAGGTTTTAGTTAAACAATACAGTATGTTTAAGAAATAATATATTTCCAAAAAAAAACGTTTAATAGTGGAAGACCACCAAAGTTTTATATCAAAGTTTGCATACAGCAATGTCAAGTGTTAACTGTTCGTAATCAGTAATATCAAGTTCCAAATGTGTGACACCAAAATAGTTTCGTTTCATATACTTGTAGACATTACCATGTCTAGTTTTAAATGTTTGTAAACCTCAGTTTCAAGTAACGTATCATAGTATCTGAAAAACGGTTATCAGAAAAATAGTTTAGTTTCCTTGACTACGAGATTCTATCGTTTGCATAAACCGAGCACCTGAATACTAGCAATGACCCGAGTATAGAAGCCATTATACCCGCCTTACCTCGTAAAATGTTATACACTTGTTCAAATGTATTTAATGTTCAAAGTAAATGCACCACTGTTTTTATAGCGGGTGAGGTTGTCAACCTAACGGATCCGTCCATCTAAATTGTGCTTACACCGATGGTATTAAAAGTATTCAAGCTAGAGGCTTTTTGAACAAACTCATTATGCATATGTGTAGTACTCATGTCAATACAAAAGTATTTAAAAATGTAAATATAACAGCGTGTATTCTCATCCCTGAAAATATGTAAAAAGTGAGACTGTAGACTCACCTTTGAATAAGCTCGGATTGAAAAGTGAACAAATAACTTGTACGGTTTATAGCCGAGTAATGCAACCTAAGTATACGTATGTAGGTTGGTCAATATATGTATCTTATATAAGTGTGGTTTCATAGTGTACGTTGTCTTATTGCTCGACTCGACGCGTTTCAAAGTAAAAGTCAACTATATCATGCAAGTCAAACAAAGTCAACCGAAGTCAAACCAAAAGTCAAACTTGGTCAAAGTAGTCAACTAAAGTCAACATCAATAGGTTCATGCCAAATATTGGTCAACATGTCAAACCTAAGTCAAACAATACGTTTTAGGTCATGAATGATCATTTTCACAATTTCAGTTTATCGCCATGCACAAAGTTTATGAACACGTAGCATACTTAGCACATTATCTCATAGTACAAAATTCACGTAAACATGACAAACTCCAGATCAAGAACAACTTAAAATCGATTCCAAAAAGTCCATCCAGGGACTCATACGACAATTAAAAGTCAGGAATCAGAAGGGATACATTTAGGGTTTGCCAAGTCAGTTTCTGACCGCGCACTGATTTTATTTTGGCTATAACCGGAGTTAGGAACATGAAATTGATACAAGACCAGTGTAAATAGTTCAAAGACAAATCAAAGTAACACATATCAAAAATCTAGCAACTTTTGTTTAGCCAATTTGTACAGTTTATTCGTACAAGTTGAACATTCAGTTTTCAGCTCAAATCAGAATTCACATAAAGTATGGCTCTATTGTGCCCAATGCATAAGATTTCAGAGATTGACATAAACTAAAAATAAGTCACATATCATGTTAAGTTTCATTTTACAGAAGCATACATGCTCATGAAATTCACATAATCCACAGAGTACAAAACCGTGATCAATTTACAGATTCGATTCTCATTTAGTTAGTCACATTGCATGCGATTATCTGAAGATCTAGATACAATTAGCCTATGATATCCACATGAAAGATGAAGTAATTTTTGTCTACTTTTTAAATATGCAAAGCTTTAATCACATAAGTTAACACATTTTATCATACAAGGTTATTTTCATGCAAGTGCTGTATAAAACTACTTTTACACTAATTCTAGCATATCTCAGGCTATATATAAGCAAACGACATGATATCCTAGTCTAAATTGAGTGTTTTTAAATTATATTTCCAGTGGTATAAGTCTCACTTGCCAATTTGTTTTCTATCAATACCAAATTTCTGATCAAGCAACAAAAACACAACGATAATTCAAATCGACATAACTTAATCATACGGAAACGAAATCAAGCGAATCCAAAGCCTAAACTCAATAGTTTTTCTCAAGGAATCTGATTATAACATCATAATTAACATTTGAAAAACTTAATTTTTCTGATCAAATAAATACAAATTCGTTTTTAAACCCTAGCGCATCAAATAATCAAAATAACGATTACAATTAACACGTACGCGTATAGACTTGAGCAATTGACAACATAAATATGAAACTCACATGAAAAATCAGATTTTAAGAATTAGGGTTTATGCAATTATACCTTAGATCACAAAATTGTTTATACCAATGGATGAGGAGATGAACGCGATTCGTGTATAACACTCTTGCTAATTTTGAACGATGAAGGTATGGTGGTGATGGTGATGGTTGACGATGGGAGGAGAGGGAGGAGGGAAAAGCTGCATTTTTTTGTTTCTAATTAGGTTTAGGGAAAAGAATACAAGTACTAGTTAATTTATATATGGACTAAATACCCCTAATTGCACTTAAGTCCCTTCATTAGCCAAAAATTAACAAAATAAGGGGAGAGGGGAGGGGGTTCGGCCGAATGGGGCCCTCATGGGGTTCCCGGGCTCTCGTTTTGCAATCTCGTGTAATCGTGGTCCGTTTTAAGTGCCGTTTAGTCGTACCGAAGGCCCGGAACGCTAACCCGATCGTTAAACGCAACCAATTGTTTAATTTATTAAAAACCCAATAAATTAAATATTTTAAAAAGTTAATAATTAATAAAATTAATTATTAAAATAAACCCGAGCGTTTCGTTGCTCAAAAAGCTATGATCAAAATCGTATCGTTTTTATCGTATTTCATTATCCGAAATATTTATTTGAATTAATATCAACCCATATCAATTATTAAAACCCTCCGAAGATCAAGTACGCATTTAATATACGTAAACGCATAAAAGTTAAATAATCGCCGTTAAATAAACTAACGGAAGGTTAACAGAAGTAACGGAAAAATCAGGGTTGTTACATTACCCACCTGTTATTGAAAATTTCGTCCTGAAATTTTAGTGATCTTCTGCTGAAGTAGTTTCCTCGGGAAACAGTTGCGGATATTTCAGCCTCTCTGGTTTTCACGCTCCCACGTGAACTCTAGTCCTCTTCTCGCGTTCCACCAAACTTTAACGATAGAAATTCTGCTTTGCTTCAACTGTTTGACCTCTCGGCCCAAGATTTCAACAGGTTCCTCAATGAAATGAAGTTTGTCGTTGATACGTAGTTCCTCTAAAGGAATAATCAAATTATCATCGGCTAGGCACTTCTTTAGATTGGATACATGGAAAACGTCATGAATACCGCTGAGTGTTTGTGGCAGTTCCAATCTGTAAGCTACTGGTCCACCCTTTTCAGTTATCTCAAACGGTCCAACATATCTAGGACTCAGCTTACCTTGTTTCCCAAATCGTACAACACCCTTCCAAGGTGATACCTTAAGCATAACCTTGTCACCAGCTTGGAACTCTATGTCCTTCCGTCTAACATCGATGTAACTCTTTTGACGACTTCGAGCCATCCTCAGTCGTTCCTGAATCTGTAGAACTTTCTCAGTTGTCTCCTGAATAATTTCAGGACCTGTCAACTGACTATCTCCCAACTCGCTCCAACAAACGGGAGATCTACACTTCCTTCTGTACAATGCTTCGAAAGGTGTAGCTTTAATACTCGCATGGTAGCTGTTATTGTATGAGAACTCAGCTAGTGGTAAATACTTATCCCATCCGTTTCTGAAATCAATGACACACGCTCTCAGCATGTCCTCAAAAGTCTGAATAGTTCGTTCGCTCTGGCCATCCGTCTGGGGGTGATATGCTGTACTCATATCTAAACGGGTCCCCATTGCTTTCTGCAATGATTGCCAAAACCTGGAAGCAAATCTGTTGTCGCGGTTGAATATAATGGATATAGTCACTCCATGCCTAGAGACGACTTCCTTAATGTAGATCTGAGCCAACTTCTCCATTTTGTCAGTTTCTCTTATCGGTAAGAAGTGTGCGGACTTAGTGAGATGATCCACAATTACCTAAATAGTATCGTGACCTCCCGCCATTCTTGACAGTTTCGTAATGAAGTCCATGGAAATACCTTCCCACTTCCACTGGGGTATCTTTGGTTGAGTTTAATAATCCTGATGACTTCTGATGTTCAGCCTTGACTTTAGCGCAATTCAAGCACTTCCCGACATAGGTAGCAATGTCAGCTTTCAAATTTGGCCACTAATAAAACGCCTTCAAATCTTGGTACATTTTGTCTGATCCCGGATGAATTGAGTACCTTGACTTGTGTGCTTACTAGTTCTCTCAATCCACCAAACTTTGGTACCCAAATTCGATTAGCAAAGTACCGTGTTCTGTCCTCCTTGATGTCAAACTTCTTATCCATCCCTTTGAGAAATTCAACATCGACATTCTCTTGTTTCATGGCTTCTTGTTGTGCTTCGCGAATTTGTGACGTGAGATTCGTACGGACAACTATGTTAAGAGCTTTAACCTTAAGAGGTTTCTCTCGCTCCCTCCTGCTTAAGGCATCCGCCACAACATTCGCCTTGCCCGAATGGTATTGAAGTTCACAGTTATAATCTTTAAGTAGTTCCATCCAAATTCGTTGTTTCATATTGAGCTGTTTCTGATCGAATATGTGCTGTAAACTCTTATGGTCAGTGAAGATAGTGAACTTGGTTCCAAACAGGTAGTGTCTCCATATTTTAAGTGCAAAGACAAGAGCTCCTAACTCAAGGTCATGCGTAGTGTAGTTCTGCTCGTGAATCTTTAACTGACGCGATCCATAAGCAATAACCTTGTTTCGTTGCATAAGCACGCAACCCATTCCTTGACGTGAGGTATCACAATAAACAACAAAATCTTCACTTCCCTCGGGTAGAGACAATACTGGTGCAGTTGTTAACTTCTCTTTCAACAACTGAAATGCGGTCTCTATCGGTTCTGACCACTCAAACTTCTTGCCCTTATGAGTCAATGCGGTTAATGGTCGGGCGATCTTAGAGAATCCTTCAATGAATCTCCGGTAGTAACCAGCTAGACCCAAAAATTGCCTAATCTGCGTTGGCGTCTTTGGAGTTTCCCAATTCTTAACTGACTCAATCTTTGCTGGATCGACCTGTATTCCATTGGCTCCTACAACATGGCCAAAAAATTGTACTTCTGGTAGCCAAAAGTCACACTTGGAGAACTTTGCATACAACTGCTCTACTCTAAGCATAGACAATATCGAACGTAGATGCTGCTCGTGCTCTTCTCTATTCTTGGAGTACACCAATATATCATCAATAAACACAATGACGAATTTATCTAAGTATGGCTTACACACATGGTTCATGAGGTCCATGAACACTGCTGGTGTGTTCGTCAAACCAAACGACATCACTGTAAACTCATAATATCCATAACGTGTTCTAGACACTGTCTTCGGGACATCAGCTTCTTTGACTCTCAATTGATGATACCCGGATCTCAAATCAATCTTCGAATAACAACTGGATCCCTGCAGCTGATCAAATAAGTCATCAATCCTCGGTAGCGGATACCTATTCTTGATTGTCAACTTATTCAATTCTCTGTCGTCGATACACAATCTCATCGACCCATCCTTCTTCTTAACAAACAAGACTGGGACTCCAGCTCGGAAATTCATGGCTATGTGACCTACCTTCTAGTACCTGTCACAAACTAGGGCATTACAACTCTGATGTTCTTCACCACAGGAAGCTCTTGTAGTTATAAAGGTATAACTCCGTATATTGTACGCGTAACGGGTGCAGCTGCTGGCACCAAATCAATTCGAAATTCGACTTCACGGTGGGGTGGATGTGTTACCTCAGGGCAATCCCTAATAGTTGGGAAATATTCGGGTCTCTTAAATGTCAGCTCATCTTTACTCACATGTGCCAGAATTGCGAGACATTCTCATCTCCTGTACTTCTGGACCTTCGAGTAATTAGTGTAACATGACAGTGTACTGATCTCTTCTTCGTACACTATTATCGTTGGTGAAAGAAATTCGAATAGTCTTCTGGTCGTAGCTGCCTCGGTTGTATTGTCAGATAACCAGCTTGTTTCAACCACTAAGTTAAAACTTCCCAGTTTAATAGTTTTATAGAGTACACGTTGTCTCAGGAAGGTACATGTTTATAAACGTCGTGACTAATTTCTCTAGCGTTAAAGCTTCTCTCAGCACCGGTGTTGACAGCATATATAAACATTATGGTTGATGAGCGAGAACGTGATGATTTTCATGGAAAACGAAAATGAACAAGGTGTAATGGCAACTCAAACAAAATCTGATATTTAACCGAAAAGGGTTGGTACAAACTCCCAGACGGGTGTGTCTCGCAGGAACAGATGAAGTGTAGTTCGCGTTGATGTGTTCAAAGTTGGTTGGTAATGTTTGTGGGTATAATGAAAATGATTTTCGCTTAAGAATAGTATGTTGGAACAAAATGATGAGGGATATGGTAACGGGTAGTATTACTAGTAGCAACGAGTGGTGGCGTTAGCGGTAAGTAGCGATGGGTTGTGATGAGAAAGGATGATAGTAGTGACGGATAAGTTGTTAGATAGCATGCTCGCATCATAAGTATATGCACATGTACTCTAATGCACCCAATAAGGCATAACGGTCTTCAGTCGGTAGGCTCGTGTTGGAAAACAAAATCATGGACGGCGGATGGCTGAATGATAGGTAAGTTGGTAATCGAGTGGACAATATCTACTACGTATTGTGAGGGCGGTTATCAGGAATTCCTCCTCTAAAGACGTATCAGAAATGAGTTGTGATGCACATTAGCGAGTAGTAAAATGCGGAGGTGTTGGTAGTGTCGAGTATTACTTAGTAGTGGTAAGCAGTAATGAGTAGTATTGAGTAGTAGCAAGTAGCAAGGGGTAGTAGTAAGTAGTATTTAGTAATGAGAAGCAGTGAGAAGCAGTGATCAGTCGTGACTAGCAGTGAGAGGCGGCGTTGAGTAGTAGTTATCAGTGATAAACAGTACTGAGTAGTGGTAAGAGATGACGAGTGTGTTCAAGTAGTGTCTTAGTAGTGACAAGTAGTGATTGGTGGTGACAGACAGCGTCGAGCAGTGATGAGTTGGGTCAAGATCACAAGTTACTTACAAGCTATATTAACAATTAATTTGCGCATGGTGAAATGTCCCGTTCTTATTGATTAAAAACGTTCCATATTAATTGATTTCGTTGCGAGGTTTTGACCTCTATATGAGACGTTTTTCAAAGACTGCATTCATTTTTAAAACAAACCATAACCTTTATTTCATAAATAAAGGTTTAAAAAGCTTTACGTAGATTATCAAATAATGATAATCTAAAATATCCTGTTTACACACGACCATTACATAATGGTTTACAATACAAATATGTTACATCGAAATTAGTTTCTTGAATGCAGTTTTTACACAATATCATACAAACATGGACTCCAAATCTTGTCCTTATTTTAGTATGCAACAGCGGAAGCTCTTAATATTCACCTGAGAATAAACATGCTTTAAACGTCAACAAAAATGTTGGTGAGTTATAGGTTTAACATATATATATCAAATCGTAACAATAGACCACAAGATTTCATATTTTAATACACATCCCATACATAGAGATAAAAATCATTCATATGGTGAACACCTGGTAACCGACATTAATAAGATACATATATAAGAATATCCCCATCATTCCGGGACACCCTTCGGATATGATATAAATTTCGAAGTACTAAAGCATCAGGTACTTTGGATGGGGTTTGTTAGGCCCAATAGATCTATCTTTAGGATTCGCGTCAATTAGGGTGTCTGTTCCCTAATTCTTAGATTACCAGACTTAATAAAAAGGGGCATATTCGATTTCGATAATTCAACCATAGAATGTAGTTTCACGTACTTGTGTCTATTTTGTAAATCATTTATAAAACCTGCATGTATTCTCATCCCAAAATATTAGATTTTAAAAGTGGGACTATAACTCACTTTCACAGATTTTTACTTCGTCGAGAAGTAAGACTTGGCCACTGTTGATTCACGAACCTATAACAATATATACATATATATTAAAGTATGTTCAAAATATATTTACAACACTTTTAATATATTTTGATGTTTTAAGTTTATTAAGTCAGCTGTCCTCGTTAGTAACCTACAACTAGTTGTCCACAGTTAGATGTACAGAAATAAATCGATAAATATTATCTTGAATCAATCCACGACCCAGTGTATACGTATCTCAGTATTGATCACAGCTCAAACTATATATATTTTGGAATCAACCTCAACCCTGTATAGCTAACTCCAACATTCACATATAGAGTGTCTATGGTTGTTCCGAAATATATATAGATGTGTCGACATGATAGGTCGAAACATTGTATACATGTCTATGGTATCTCAAGATTACATAATATACAATACAAGTTGATTAAGTTATGGTTGGAATAGATTTGTTACCAATTTTCACGTAGCTAAAATGAGAAAAATTATCCAATCTTGTTTTACCCATAACTTCTTCATTTTAAATCCGTTTTGAGTGAATCAAATTGCTATGGTTTCATATTGAACTCTATTTTATGAATCTAAACAGAAAAAGTATAGGTTTATAGTCGGAAAAATAAGTTACAAGTCGTTTTTGTAAAGGTAGTCATTTCAGTCGAAAGAACGACGTCTAGATGACCATTTTAGAAAACATACTTCCACTTTGAGTTTAACCATAATTTTTGGATATAGTTTCATGTTCATAATAAAAATCATTTTCTCAGAATAACAACTTTTAAATCAAAGTTTATCATAGTTTTTAATTAACTAACCCAAAACAGCCCGCGGTGTTACTACGACGGCGTAAATCCGATTTTACGGTGTTTTTCGTGTTTCCAGGTTTTAAATCATTAATTTAGCATATCATATAGATATAGAACATGTGTTTAGTTAATTTTAAAAGTCGAGTTAGAAGGATTAACTTTTGTTTGCGAACAAGTTTAGAATTAACTAAACTATGTTCTAGTGATTACGAGTTTAAACCTTCGAATAAGATAGTTTTATATATATGAATCGAATGATGTTATGAACATCATTACTACCTCAAGTTTAGTAGGTAAACCTACTGGAAGTGACAAGAAATGATCTAGCTTCAAAGGATCTTGGATGGCTTGAAAGTTCTTGAAGTAGGATCATGACACAAAAACAAGTTCAAGTAAGATTTTTACTCGAATTAAGATAGTTTATAGTTATAGAAATTGAATCAAAGTTTGAATATGAATATTACCTTGAATAAGAAAGATAACCTACTGTATATAACAAAGGTTTCTTGATCTTAGATGATTACTTGGAATGGATTAGAAAGCTTGGAAGTAAATTAGTAAACTTGAAGGGATTTTTGAAGTGTTCTTGAAGTGTTCTTCCTATGATGATTATAGCTTGATTCTTGAAGTGATTTTTGATGAAGATGATGATTAACTACTGGAAAAATATGTTCATAATAGTGTGTGTGTGTGTTGAGAGAGAATTAGAAAGAGAATTGGAAGTGAAATGGAGTGAATGATGAGTGATAATTGGTGAGTGGTGAGTGGGGTTAAAAGGAGTTCTAGTTAGTTGACTAGCTCATGGTAGAAGTTAAAATTGATTAGTCATACATGACATAATCAAGAGTGGAATCCCATGCTAGTTCCTATTGGTATATACCCATAGTAAGTACGTTTTGAAGCTGTGTATAATACGAGTAAGAATACGACTAGAATTCTTGATGAAAGAAAAGAATGGGAAAGTAACTGTAACCATTTTCGATAAGTATGAGTGTTTTGATATATGTCTTGAAGTCTTCCAAAAGTATTTTAATACATATAAATACACTACATGTATATACATTTTAACTGAGTCGTTAAGTCATCGTTAATCGTTACATGTAAGTGTTGTTTTGAAACCTTTAAGTTAACGATCTCAATTAATGTTGTTAACCCATTGTTTATTATATCTAATGAGATGTTAAATTATTATATTATCATGATATTATGATATATTAATATATCTTAATATGATATATATACATTTAAATGTCGTTACAACGATAATCGTTACATATATGTCTCGTTTCGAAATCCTTAAGTTAGTAGTCTTGTTTATATGTATATAATTCATTGTTAATATACTTATGGAGATACTTACTTATCATAATCTCATGTTAACCATATGTATATCCATATATATATCGTCATGTCGTTTTTACAAGTTTTAACGTTCGTGAATCGCCGGTCAACTTGGGTGGTCAATTGTCTATATGAAACATATTTCAATTAATCAAGTCTTAACAAGTTTGATTGCTTAACATGTTGGAAACATTTAATCATGTAAATATCAATCTCAATTAATATATATAAACATGGAAAAGTTCGGGTCACTACAGTACCTACCCGTTAAATAAATTTGGTCCCGAAATTTTAAGCTGTTGAAGGTGTTGACGAATCTTCTGGAAATAGATGCGGGTATTTCTTCTTCATCTGATCTTCACGCTCCCAGGTGAACTCGGGTCCTCTACGAGCATTCCATCGAACCTTAACAATTGGTATCTTGTTTTGCTTAAGTCTTTTAACCTCACGATCCATTATTTCGACGGGTTCTTCGATGAATTGGAGTTTTTATTTGATTTGGATTTCATCTAACGGAATAGTGAGATCTTCTTTAGCAAAACATTTCTTCAAATTCGAGACGTGGAAAGTGTTATGTACAGCCGCGAGTTGTTGAGGTAACTCAAGTCGGTAAGCTACTGGTCCGACACGATCAATAATCTTGAATGGTCCAATATACCTTGGATTTAATTTCCCTCGTTTACCAAATCGAACAACGCCTTTCCAAGGTGCAACTTTAAGCATGACCATCTCTCCAATTTCAAATTCTATATCTTTTCTTTTAATGTCAGCGTAGCTCTTTTGTCGACTTTGGGCGGTTTTCAACCGTTGTTGAATTTGGATGATCTTCTTGGTAGTTTCTTGTATAATCTCCGGACCCTTAATCTGTCTATCCCCCACTTCACTCCAACAAATCGGAGACCTGCACTTTCTACCATAAAGTGCTTCAAACGGCGCCATCTCAATACTTGAATGGTAGCTGTTGTTGTAGGAAAATTCTGCTAATGGTAGATGTCGATCCCAACTGTTTCCGAAATCAATAACACATGCTCGTAGCATGTCTTCAAGCGTTTGTATCGTCCTTTCTGTGATGACCCAGGAATTTCTGACCAAATTTAAACTTAATATTTATATGTTTCTGACACGATAAGCAAAGTCTGTTAGGTTGAGTCTCCAGAATTTTGAGCTGTTTCATATATGCATTTGACTTTCAACCGTTCTCGATGATTCACGAACAATTAATTGTAAATAGTTATGTGTGTATATGTAAGTATATATAAATGGAAAATATGAAAAATAATTTGAAACATTATATGTTGTTGTATTTAAAATTAATTATGTAAAATAAAATAAAAAAATAAGATATTATAATAATTATTATTTAAAGCATAACTATATATAAATAAAGTATATTAAAAATAAATATTAAATGATTGTAAAACTCGTTGGACGTTTCGATTATTATTTAGAGAAGTTAAATTCAAACTTATGTAATTTTAAAATAAACGGTGATACGAAAATGAGTTTTATAAATTTTAGGCTTATTAATAATATATGTAGAAGATGTTTGTCAAATTTTAAAATTTTTTATATTTTACTTGGGGGTTGGGAGTGAATAATTAATGCAATTTTTATTTAATAGTTAATGACCAAATTTTATACCATAATGACCTAAATAAATAAAGATACTTAATTTAAAATTTTAGGATTTATCTGAAGACTTTTATCCGTCCCTGATTAACAACAGAGTACGAAATGATATCCGAAAAAGTAGATGTCGACCAATAATTCAAAAAGGAGTGATGGCTACACTATTTGATCTGTTTCATTTCGTTATCATGGTTATAGATTTTAGAATTTTTAATATATTATTATTATTAATTATTATTAATATTATATAGATTATATTATAATGAATATATCTATATTACACATACATACATACTGACAATGGAGATCACCATCTCCTCTTCTTCTTACCACCTTACCACCGGCTACTAACATCACCGCCACCCCACGGCTACCTTATCCAACCACTATCACCATGGTCAAATCGCCACTTTCCAACACCAACGAATCACCTCCGCTATCATCATCAACATCCGCCACCTTTCATCGCTACCACCATCACCACTCAATCAAACGCCACCTGCAACACCGTCGTGGGCTACTAAAACCACCACCACAAGCTGTCGACAATCATCACACCCTTTCCATCTCCACCACCTTGCACCAATATGAACCGCCAACACCATTCCATCAACCTTCTTTGGGTTCGTTGCGGTTTTAATATTGTATGCACCAGCTTTTTATGCCCTATGTAGCTTTGGCTCATTTTTCGCTTACCGGATGCGATAAGATTTAATTGTAGGTATGCTACAGATAGGCATATATCTCGGCTTCCGTCATATAAACGACTGATGTAGTGGCGGTCATGATCGCTGGTGATACAGAGGTATGATAGCCTTAGAAATCTTGTCGATATTAGATATTAGATATTAATATTATGGTGTAATATATAATTATATATGATATAAGTACTTTGTCTGATCATGTACGATTAACTATAAGCATTAGATTCATGTTCATACTCAGTCGAATTATTGTATTTTCTCACCTTAAGAAAGCATCTACTTTATACTCATATGAGAAGTGGGTCAGTGATGAGATGGTTAATTTACGCTACTTTATACATAACAACGAAAGATGTAATGGTAAATTAGTAATAATTCAAATCTAATCTAATTAGCAATATTAATATGATATAATTAATATTATACTATGTAAGAAGTATAATAATATAAATACTTATGAAATTTAACTTAGTAATTGTTGTCGTCCAGGTTGATATGATTAAAATGAATTTTTGGGTTTGGGTTCATATAGCTCGATGTTTAAAATATCTGATTAAGTAGATATATTAGTGGCTGGTTGAATTTTCGTAATCAAAGTTGGATGGTGATTAAAGATATTGCGAGGGATAGAAATGGGTTTATTATAGTTTTGGACTCCATTTGAAACTTATTATGTGTTGTGTTATACATGACTGAAATGATGGATAGTATTGTTACTATTGAAATCATGGGCCGATTAAATATTAATTAGGCTTCTTTGTAGATAAATGGACTAACCTTCTTAGACTTGTATAGGACATCGTTAGTAATGATAGTGATATGGAGTAATAACGAAGATGATGGTTTGATTATTGTTGTGATGAATATAATGATAATTATAGATGATTAGATTAAGATGATTGATGATGATGAATTGATAAGTCAAAGATAATAAAGGATGATGATAATGAAGATGTTAATGGGTTGTAGAAGATATTGGCATTTGTAGGATGAAATAAATTAATGTGTCAATTAATTCACAAAGAAACAGAAGGAGTACTGGTTTGGGGTGTTAGCGAGTTAGCGAGTTGTCTCGGGTTCGAGCCCGGCTTGGTGCAAATTTTTTTTAAACTGACTCCTAAGGTAGTTTTATACTTTTAAAAATTATTATTATTATTAATATTATTATTATTATCCTTAGGTATTTCTACAATTATTAATTTTACAAAACAAAAGATATATATGTAAATATATTATTACATAAAATATACTAATATTACATAAAATTATGTTTCAACTAATATTATTGATATAACATTAATTAAATATCAAATAAGTATCATAATATATTATAAGAATAATTAATACATAACAAATATATAAACTTAATTGATTTATACTATAATGTGTTAATACTTGATATAGGTTCGTGAATCCGAGGCCAACCCTGCATTGTTCAGTTGTTCAATATAGTTATATGTATTTTTACTACAAAATACATTAGGTGAGTTCATTTACTCCCTTTTTACTCTTTACGTTTTTGGGCCGAGAATACATGCAAATGCTTTATTAACTGTTATACAATATTTATACGCGTGAGTTTCATTAATCCCTTTTTAAATGCTTTTGCAATATATATTTTTGGGACTGAGAATACATGCGCTGCTTTTATAACTGTTTTACGAAATAGACACAAGTAATCGAAACTACATTCTATGGTTGGATTATTAAACCGAATATGCCCTTTTTATTAAGTCTGGTAATCTAAGAATTAGGGAACAGAAACCCTAATTGACGCGAACTCTAAAGATAGATCTATCGGGCCCAACAAGCCCCATCCAAAGTACCGGATGCTTTAGTACTTCGAAATTTATATCATGTCCGAAGGAGGATCCCGGAATGATGGGGATATTCTTATATATATATTGTGAATGTCGGTTACCAGGTGTTCAATCCATATGAATGATATTTTTGTCTCTATGCATGGGACGTATGTTTATGAGAAATGGAAATATGAAATCTTGTGGTATATTAAAAATTATGAAATGATTATTTATGTTAAACTAATGAACTCACCAACCTTTTGGTTGACACTTGAAAGCATGTTTATTCTCAGGTACGAAAGAAATTTTCCGCTGTACATTAGCTCATTTTATAGATATTACTTGGGGTCATTCATGGCATATTTCAAAAGACGTTGCATTCGAATCATCGAGTTCATCAAGATTATTATTAAGTTAATTATATTTGGATATATTATGAAATGGTATGCATGTCTGTCAACTGTCGATGTAAATGAAAGTTTGTCTTTTAAAAATGAATGCAATGTTTGTAAAATGTATTATATAGAGGTCAAGTACCTCGCGATGTAATCAACTGTTGGGAATTGTTTATAATCGATATGGACTTCGTCCGGATGGATTAGGACGGGTCCTTTCAGTTGGTATCAGAGCGGTGGTCTTAGCGAACTAGGTCTGCATTAGTGTGTCTGACTGAGAAGTCGTTAGGATGCATTAGTGAGTCTGGACTTCGACCGTGTTTGCATGTCAAAAGTTTTGCTTATCATTTCGTGTCGAAAATTACCTGCTTATCATTCTTAGAGAATCACTTACTTATCATCCTTAGTCTAGACACATCTTACTGCAATGAGTGCATGAATAGTGTATAGACAAAATTGGTATCTTAGCGTATCTGCCAATTCATATCTTAGCATATCAGTTACTATAGACCTTGCCTGACAACTTCCGTAGATTCCTCCGTAATTTATGGGATTTTAGTATTATATATGCATATGTAAATTATGTATTGCAGGGTACTAATCTACATCCTATAATTTATTTCTTATCGAAAAGTCCTTCATCTGATCGTACGAGATGAATCCCTCGACCAGTTCGGATTCCTCGAATTCCGACAGCTATTCCAATATGGAGTTTCACCTATCAGCGTCACCGGAATGAATCAACCAATCAGTCATCCCAAATTCATTTGATGAGTTCGTAGTCGACTTAAACAATGGAGACGCGAAGAAGGCGATCCCTTCCACCAACCGAATTCACCTCTTGACAAAGAACCTGAAGCGTTTACCGGCGAACCTGTTCGAGACACCATTTTCAGTCTCATTTCCAGGGTAACTCGACAAGATTATATTCTATCCACAATTCTGAACCTTATTCATCCGCTTGTTCAAACCGCCAATCATTCCGGAATAATAGAATAAGTCAACGAACTTCACACTTGAGTAATCAATTTGGAAAATATGGTGCCAGCTTCAGCAACATCACCAGCACCAATAGTACTATCAATAACAGCATCAATACCATCAACAATCCATGCCTCAACATCTCATTCTGTACCTCGAGTACAATCATCGTTCTACGTATCGTTATACATCAATTATCTTCATTCTTCATGGCGATTAAGTAATCTCTAAATGTTTTAGAAATTATGTATTCTAGTTCTAACGGTAAACCAAATGAGTTTAATATCATATTAACTCAATGAATCCATGATTACATCTGAAGAAAATATATATGTATATATGTTTTCATAAAGATTGTAATTAAAATTTTTATTGTACAAACTGTTAATGGTGAAAATATTTTAACGGGTAGGTAATACCCGAGGAATATTTAGATTTCGCATTAATAAGTTACACTGTACATTCTTCGAATCTGATTCAACAGTCATTTACTATCCTACTTACATCCACCGATATACAAATCCGATCACCACAGAATAACCATATTCATTCAATTTTATATTTGGATTTTGATTTATCAGAATCCAACAAGTGGCATAACGAAGAAAATAATTGACACAATAAAATTTGTTAGAAACAAACAAATTAACTATGAGGAATTTTATTAAGAATCCACGCTAACTATTCCTAGCTAATTGTTCCAAGCTAACTGATTATATTTTATTTATCGCAATTTAATTATCGCAATTTACATTTTCGCAATTTTATTTATCGTCATTTAATTTTCTGTTATTTACTTTACGCACTTTATTTATCGTCTTTTAATTTCTGTATTTATTTTACGCACTTTAAATATCGGGACACGTATACAAGATTTTGACATATCATATCGACGCATCTATATATATTATTTGGAATCACCAAAGACACTCTATATGCAGTAATGATCGAGTTCTCTATACAGGGTTGAGGTCGATTCTATAATAATATATATACTTTGAGTTGTGATCGAGTCTGAGACGAATACGGGTCACGATACTTATTAATTAATTCGAATATTATATATTAAACTATATATGAATTATTGGACTGTTAACTGTGGATTATCGACTGTGAACTAAAAATATTGGACAATTAAAATGAATTAAAATATTGATTATAACATATGAAACTAAACAATTCTTCAAGTTTGCCACTTGATTTCATCATAAACCTCATTGTATCTTGACGATTACAATCTGCATTCAAACCTTTCATGATTCTTGAAAACACCTCAATCGAGAGGATGAACCAACCGCACTTCATCTATGGAAGGAAAGATTTATGCATATAGTTATGCACCTAAAAATACTCGAAACCTGAATAAACGTTTCACATGTATCTGTGCTAGCTCCTTTGACGTTGTTATTACCTAATATAACTTTACAATCCCTCTTCAAATTAGCAAATTTTGTCACAGCTCCAGCAAATCAACTTCGACTTTCATTCGAATTAGATTATTATAACCCTGATATATAAGTTGTCTTTCGTCATCGATACCGGGAAACCGTTTATATCTCACCACATTAGCAGTAAATTTACCAAAAACTCCGTTAATCTTTGACTTTCCGAAAAATCACTATACTAAGTGAAACCCTATCATTCACACATTTACATCTTATACCAAGAATTACTACACCAACTACCGGGAATTAGCAATCAGTATTTTGAAATCCCGCAGCATGTCTACATCAACAGTTATATGTAAACATATAACATTTATCTCTTAGAATTATGACCTTCCATTCTGAAATTCTGAAAAGCACCTAGTATGCAAATCAATACCACAAATTCTGAAAAAAAAAAAAAAGCTGAATACAGCGGCAAAAACTGTACACGACCTTAACCGTCAAAAGTTTGATGATAAAGAATGGAGTATTGAAAACACTCAATAGAAAATTTAGTATCGAAAAGCGGATTATGCGAAATTATGAAGGAAGCCGTGACAAATCACAAAGAATAAGTTTGACTTCAAAGAATCCAAATAATTAAATGCCTGCTGAAGTCTTTAGCGAATATCTTGCTCCTTACTCCAAACTCTTGCGGACAAATTTTCTTCACCATCCTTCGATATTAGAAATTCTAAGATATCATAGTATCTTTCATTATAAATATCCTCCATATTTCTGAAGATATTTTCATAACTATTCTTATCTGAAATCATTAATCTCTTCGTGTTATCAGAGTTACATCATATAGAAACTGTTAGTTTCTATATTCTGTAAACTTTTGAGTTTAAAATACGAATGTTTTGAAGTAGTGTTGGGAACTGATGCATGAGTTAGTATAATATAATGACACTTGATCAACGTGATTATATTACAGTAAGTCATGCTGAGTTTCTAAATAGAACGTGATGATTCACAGATTATAACATCATCATGTGCCATGTTACACGACTCTTACATTCTATCTAATCTGTAAACATATCAAGAACATATTTTCTTGATAGTTTTATCTTTTCTCTTAAATTCTGGTAATTTAACCAATCAAGATCGTGCTATTGCAATATCTCTTAGAACGTTAGTCATGTTCATTCGAAACTCCATACCTACGAATTCTGAACCATTATTCGCTTGACTTAAAGTCAAGAACAGAAGATAAGAGTGTGGAACTCCAAAATAGAAAGTAATATGAATTTAAGTATAAAAGATGAGAGTTGTGAAAATAATAGAACGAAAGAGGTTCATTTATAGTGAAATGTCAGACGGAACAATCGAGACAGATTATCGCATTTAATCAAAAAGAATCCTAATTTTCTTAATTACCATAGAACCAAATCTTATTTTGAAGATTATCTTTAAATCCCTGGAATTCCGGAAATCAGTCTTGACTACGTCAGCTGGTTAAGACAAATCTTTATTATCTCATTTCAGTCTTTTGTGATAGCTTCATTCGTACTCTTCGAATAATCGAATTATTTCATCATTATTACTCAATGATGATAAAACTCTATTTATCAACTCATATTCGTCATGAAAACATTTTTATTGTTAGCCATGACTACCTCACTCAAATTTCGGGACGAAATTTCTTTAACGGGTAGGTACTGTGATGACCCGGGAATTTCTGACCAAATTTAAACTTAATATTTATATGTTTCTGACACGATAAGCAAAGTCTGTTAGGTTGAGTCTCCAGAATTTTGAGCTGTTTCATATATGCATTTGACTTTCGATCGTTCTCGACGATTCACGAACAATTAATTGTAAATAGTTATGTGTATATATGTAAGTATATATAAATGGAAAATATGAAAAATAATTTGAAACATTATATGTTGTTGTATTTAAAATTAATTATGTAAAATAAAATAAAAAAATAAGATATTATAATAATTATTATTTAAAGCATAACTATATATAAATAAAGTATATTAAAAATAAATATTAAATGATTGTAATACTCGTTGGACGTTTCGATTATTATTTAGAGAAGTTAAATTCAAACTTATGTAATTTTAAAATAAACGGTGATACGAAAATGAGTTTTATAAATTTTAGGCTTATTAATAATATATGTAGAAGATGTTTGTCAAATTTTAAAACTTTTTATATTTTACTTGGGGGTTGGGAGTGAATAATTAATGCAATTTTTATTTAATAGTTAATGACCAAATTTTATACCATAATGACCTAAATAAATAAAGATACTTAATTTAAAATTTTAGGATTTATCTGAAGACTTTTATCCGTCCCTGATTAACAACAGAGTACGAAATGATATCCGAAAAAGTAGATGTCGACCAATAATTCAAAAAGGAGTGATGGCTACACTATTTGATCTGTTTCATTTCGTTATCATGGTTATATATTTTAGAATTTTTAATATATTATTATTATTAATTATTATTAATATTATATAGATTATATTATAATGAATATATCTATATTACACATACATACATACTGACAATGGAGATCACCATCTCCTCTTCTTCTTACCACCTTACCACCGGCTACTAACATCACCGCCACCCCACGGCTACCTTATCCGACCACTATCACCATGGTCAAATCGCCACTTTCCAACACCAACGAATCACCTCCGCTATCATCATCAACATCCGCCACCTTTCATCGCTACCACCATCACCACTCAATCAAACGCCACCTGCAACACCGTCGTGGGCTACTAAAACCACCACCACAAGCTGTCGACAATCATCACACCCTTTCCATCTCCACCACCTTGCACCAATATGAACCGCCAACACCATTCCATCAACCTTCTTTGGGTTCGTTGCGGTTTTAATATTGTATGCACCAGCTTTTTATGCCCTATGTAGCTTTGGCTCATTTTTCGCTTACCGGATGCGATAAGATTTAATTGTAGGTATGCTACAGATAGGCATATATCTCGGCTTCCGTCATATAAACGACTGATGTAGTGGCGGTCATGATCGCTGGTGATACAGAGGTATGATAGCCTTAGAAATCTTGTCGATATTAGATATTAGATATTAATATTATGGTGTAATATATAATTATATATGATATAAGTACTTTGTCTGATCATGTGCGATTAACTATAAGCATTAGATTCATGTTCATACTCAGTCGAATTATTGTATTTTCTCACCTTAAGAAAGCATCTACTTTATACTCATATGAGAAGTGGGTCAGTGATGAGATGGTTAATTTACGCTACTTTATACATAACAACGAAAGATGTAATGGTAAATTAGTAATAATTCAAATCTAATCTAATTAGCAATATTAATATGATATAATTAATATTATACTATGTAAGAAGTATAATAATATAAATACTTATGAAATTTAACTTAGTAATTGTTGTCATCCAGGTTGATATGATTAAAATGAATTTTTGGGTTTGGGTTCATATAGCTCGATGTTTAAAATATCTGATTAAGTGGATATATTAGTGGCTGGTTGAATTTTCGTAATCAAAGTTGGATGGTGATTAAAGATATTGCGAGGGATAGAAATGGGTTTATTATAGTTTTGGACTCCATTTGAAACTTATTATGTGTTGAGTTATACATGACTTAAATGATGGATAGTATTGTTACTATTGAAATCATGGGCCGATTAAATATTAATTAGGCTTCTTTGTAGATAAATGGTCTAACCTTCTTGGACTTGTATAGGACATCGTTAGTAATGATAGTGATACGGAGTAATAACGAAGATGATGGATTGATTATTGTTGTGATGAATATAATGATAATTATATATGATTAGATTAAGATGATTGATGATGATGAATTGATAAGTCAAAGATAATAAAGGATGATGATAATGAAGATGTTAATGGGTTGTAGAAGATATTGGCATTTGTAGGATGAAATAAATTAATGTGTCAATTAATTCACAAAGAAACAGAAGGAGTACTGGTTTGGGGTGTTAGCGAGTTGTCTCGGGTTCGAGCCCGGCTTGGTGCAATTTTTTTTTAAACTGACTCCTAAGGTAGTTTTATACTTTTAAAAATTATTATTATTATTAATATTATTATTATTATCCTTAGGTATTTCTACAATTATTAATTTTACAAAACAAAAGATATATATGTAAATATATTATTACATAAAATATACTAATATTACATAAAATTATGTTTCAGCTAATATTATTGATATAACATTAATTAAATATCAAATAAGTATCATAATATATTATAAGAATAATTAATACGTAACAAATATATAAACTTAATTGATTTATACTATAATGTGTTAATACTTGATAGAGGTTCGTGAATCCGAGGCCAACCCTGCATTGTTCAGTTGTTCAATATAGTTATATGTATTTTTACTACAAAATACATTAGGTGAGTTCATTTACTCCCTTTTTACTCTTTACGTTTTTGGGCCGAGAATACATGCAAATGCTTTATTAACTATTATACAATATTTATACGCGTGAGTTTCATTAATCCCTTTTTAAATGCTTTTGCAATATATATTTTTGGGACTGAGAATACATGCGCTGCTTTTATAACTGTTTTACGAAATAGACACAAGTAATCGAAACTACATTCTATGGTTGGATTATTAAACCGAATATGCCCTTTTTATTAAGTCTGGTAATCTAAGAATTAGGGAACAGAAACCCTAATTGACGCGAACTCTAAAGATAGATCTATCGGGCCCAACAAGCCCCATCCAAAGTACCGGATGCTTTAGTACTTCGAAATTTATATCATGTCCGAAGGAGGATCCCGGAATGATGGGGATATTCTTATATATATATTGTGAATGTCGGTTACCAGGTGTTCAATCCATATGAATGATATTTTTGTCTCTATGCATGGGACGTATGTTTATGAGAAATGGAAATATGAAATCTTGTGGTCTATTAAAAATTATGAAATGATTATTTATGTTAAACTAATGAACTCACCAACCTTTTGGTTGACACTTGAAAGCATGTTTATTCTCAGGTACGAAAGAAATTTTCCGCTGTGCATTAGCTCATTTTATAGATATTACTTGGGGTCATTCATGGCATATTTCAAAACACGTTGCATTCGAATCATCGAGTTCATCAAGATTATTATTAAGTTAATTATATTTGGATATATTATGAAATGGTATGCATGTCTGTCAACTGTCGATGTAAATGAAAATTTGTCTTTTAAAAAATGAATGCAATGTTTGTAAAATGTATCATATAGAGGTCAAGTACCTCGCGATGTAATCAACTGTTGGAAATTGTTTATAATCGATATGGACTTCGTCCGGATGGATTAGGACGAGTCCTTTCACTTTCGCTCTGCCCATCAGTTTGTGGATGATAGGCAGTACTCATGTCTAGACGAGTTCCTAATGCTTGCTGTAATGTCTGCCAGAATCTTGAAATAAATCTGCCATCCCTATCAGAGATAATAGAGATTGGTATTCCATGTCTGGAGACGACTTCCTTCAAATACAGTCGTGCTAACTTCTCCATCTTGTCATCTTCTCTTATTGGCAGGAAGTGTGCTGATTTGGTGAGACGATCAACTATTACCCAAATAGTATCAAAACCACTTGCAGTCCTTGGCAATTTAGTGATGAAATCCATGGTAATGTTTTCCCATTTCCATTCTTGGATTTCAGGTTGTTGAAGTAGACCTGATGGTTTCTGATGCTCAGCTTTAACCTTAGAACACGTCAAACATTCTCCTACGTATTTAGCAACATCGGCTTTCATACCCGGCCACCAAAAATATTTCTTGAGATCCTTGTACATCTTCCCCGTTCCAGGATGTATTGAGTATCTAGTTTTATGAGCTTCTCTAAGTACCATTTCTCTCATATCTCCAAATTTTTGTACCCAAATCCTTTCAGCCCTATACCGGGTTCCGTCTTCCCGAATATTAAGATGCTGCTCCGATCCTTTGGGTATTTCATCCTTTAAATTTTCTTCTTTTAAAACTCCTTGTTGCGCCTCCTTTATTTGAGTAGTAAGGTTATTATGAATCATTATATTCATAGATTTTACTCGAATGGGTTCTCTGTCCTTCCTGCTCAAGGCATCGGCTACCACATTTGCCTTCCCCGGGTGGTAACGAATCTCAAAGTCGTAATCATTCAACAATTCAATCCACCTACGCTGCCTCATATTCAGTTGTTTCTGATTAAATATGTGTTGAAGACTTTTGTGGTCGGTATATATAATACTTTTGACCCCATATAAGTAGTGCCTCCAAGTCTTTAATGCAAAAACAACCGCGCCTAATTCCAAATCATGCGTCGTATAATTTTGCTCGTGAATCTTCAATTGTCTAGACGCATAAGCAATCACCTTCGTTCGTTGCATTAATACACAACCGAGACCTTGCTTTGATGCGTCACAATAAATCACAAAATCATCATTCCCTTCAGGCAATGACAATATAGGTGCCGTAGTTAGCTTTTTCTTCAATAACTGAAACGCTTTCTCTTGTTCATCCTTCCATTTAAATTTATTCCCTTTATGCGTTAATGCAGTCAAGGGTTTTGCTATTCTGGAAAAGTCTTGGATGAACCTTCTGTAGTAACCAGCTAGTCCTAAAAACTGGTGTATGTGTTTCGGAGTTTTCGGGGTTTCCCACTTTTCAACAGTTTCTATCTTTGCCGGATCCACCTTAATACCTTTTTTGTTCACTATGTGACCGAGGAATTGAACTTCTTCCAACCAAAATGCACACTTTGAAAATTTAGCGTACAATTCTTCCTTCCTCAATACTTCTAACACCTTTCTCAAATGTTCACCGTGTTCTTGGTCATTTTTTGAGTAAATAAGTATGTCATCAATGAAAACAATGACAAACTTGTCAAGGTATGGTCCACACACTCGGTTCATAAGGCCTATGAACACAGCTGGTGCATTAGTTAAACCAAATGGCGTGACCATAAACTCGTAATGACCGTAACATGTTCTGAAAGCAGTCTTTGGAATATCATCTTCTTTCACCCGCATTTGATGATACCCGGAACGTAAGTCAATCTTTGAATAAACAGACGAGCCTTGTAGTTGATCAAATAAGTCGTCGATTCTCGGTAGTGGGTAGCGGTTCTTGATGGTAAGTTTGTTCAACTCTCGGTAGTCGATACACAACCTGAATGTACCATCTATCTTCTTGACAAACAAAACAGGAGCTCCCCACGGTGATGTGCTTGGTCGAATGAAACCACGCTCTAAAATTTCTTGTAATTGGCTTTGCAGTTCTTTCATCTCACTGGGTGTGAGTCTATAAGGAGCACGAGCTATTGGTGCAGCTCCTGGTACAAGATCTATTTGAAATTCAACGGATCGATGTGGGGGTAATCCCGGTAATTCTTTCGAAAATACATCGGGAAATTCTTTTGCGACGGGAACATCATTGATGCTCTTTTCTTCAGTTTGTACTTTCTCGACGTGTGCTAGAACAGCATAGCAACCTTTTCTTATTAGTTTTTGTGCCTTCAAATTACTAATAAGATGTAGCTTCGTGTTGCCCTTTTCTCCGTACACCATTAAGGGTTTTCCTTTTTCTCGTATAATGCGAATTGCATTTTTGTAACAAACGATCTCTGCTTTCACTTTTTTCAACCAGTCCATACCGATTATCACATCAAAACTCCCTAACTCTACTGGTATCAAGTCAATCTTAAATGTTTCGCTAACCAGTTTAATTTCTCGATTCCGACATATATTATCTGCTGAAATTAATTTACCATTTGCTAATTCGAGTAAAAATTTACTATCCAAAGGCGTCAATGGACAACTTAATTTAGCACAAAAATCTCTACTCATATAGCTTCTATCCGCACCCGAATCAAATAAAACGTAAGCAGATTTATTGTCAATAAGAAACGTACCCGTAACAAGCTCCGGGTCTTCCTGTGCCTCTGCCGCATTAATTTTGAAAACTCTTCCGCGGCCTTGTCCATTCGTGTTCTCCTGGTTCGGGCAATTTCTAATAATGTGACCCGGTTTTCCACATTTATAACAAACTACATTGGCATAACTTGCTCCGACACTACTTGCTCCGCCATTACTCGTTCCGACACCATTTGTTCCTTTCGTTCTATTAACCCCTGGTCCGTAGACCTCACACTTCACTGCGCTATGACCATTTCTTTTACACTTGTTGCAAAATTTGGTGCAGAACCCCGAGTGATACTTTTCACACCTTTGGCATAGCTGCTTCTGATTGTTGTTGTTGTTGCGGTTATTATTGTTGTTGGGATGATTGTTGTAGTTGCTGTTGTTGTTGTTGTTGTTGTTGTTGTTGGGCCGTTTGTTGTAGTTGCGATTGATGTTGCGATTGTTGGGATAATTGTTGCGATTATTGTTGTAATTGCTGTTGTTGTTGTATTGGTGATTTTTATCACCGTTTTCCTCCCACATTCTTTTGACTTGCTTCACATTGGCCTCTTCAGCAGTCTGTTCTTTAATTCTTTCTTCAATCTGGTTCACTATTTTGTGAGCCATTCTACATGCCTGTTGTATGGAGGCGGGCTCGTGTGAACTTATATCTTCTTGGATTCTTTCCGGTAATGCTTTCACAAACGCGTCGATCTTCTCTTCCTCATCTTCGAATGCTCCCGGACACAATAGGCACAATTCTGTGAATCGTCTTTCGTACGTGGTAATATCAAATCCTTGGGTTCGTAACCCTCTAAGTTCTGTCTTGAGCTTATTGACCTCGGTTCTGGGACGGTACTTCTCGTTCATCAAGTGCTTGAATGCTGACCACGGTAGTGCGCACGCATCGTCTTATCCCACTTGCTCTAGATAGGTATTCCACCATGTTAACGCAGAACCTGTGAAGGTATGCGTAGCGTACTTTACTTTGTCCTCTTCAGTACACTTAATTATGGTAAACACCGATTCGACCTTCTCGGTCCACCATTTCAATCCGATCGGTCCTTCGGTTCCATCAAATTCCAAAGGTTTGCAGGCAGTGAATTCTTTGTAGGTGCATCCTACACGATTTCCTGTACTGCTAGATCCAAGGTTATTGTTGGTATGTAGCGCAGCCTGTACTGCGGCTATGTTTGAAGCTATAAAAGTACGGAATTCTTCTTCATTCATATTCACAGTGTGTCGAGTAGTCGGTGCCATTTTCTTCAAAATAGTCAAATGGAACAAGTTAATCATACAGAATATTAAGAGTAGTTAATAGTATTTCGTAGCATAATATGAACTCATTTATAAAAGCTTTTTCTTCATATTACCGTTTTATAAGTTTAAATTTGGGTAGTACCTACCCGTTAAGTTCATACTTAGTAGCTAATATACAATTCAACTACTACAATTCTATATGAAAAACTGATTATAATAATATTTCGCGTTCAAACTTTTATACAATATTTTACAAACTTACAATACCGCTTATTTTACATAAAGCATGAAATATAGCACACAATAACTTTGATACAAGATAGTTGTGAAGATAATTCTAGCTAGTACACAAGTCGTTCAGCAAAGGCAATAAAGACACGTAATTCATACGTCCAGAAACAAGTCATGCATTCTGGTTTTACTAGGACTACTTCCCATCCTTGGTCTTGTGGAACATAACCGTTATGGCCATTGATAAGACAGCGTGTTGTAACGTTGTCAAAGGGACGAGGGTTACGTAATGTCCAACAGTCCCGTAACAATCTAAAAACCTCATTTCTTACCCCAATTACCGACTCCGTCACTTGTGGAAACGTTTTGTTTAATAGTTTTAGGCCGATGTTCTTGTTCTCACTTTGGTGAGAAGCGAACATTACTAATCCGTAAGCATAACATGCTTCTTTATGTTGCATGTTAGCCACTTTTTCTAAATCACGAAGTGCAATATTCGGATATATTGAGTCAAAATAATTTCTTAACCCATTGCGTAAAATAGCATTTGGGTTCCCCGCAATATATGCGTCAAAGTAAACACATCGTAACTTATGGATTTCCCAATGTGATATCCCCCATCTTTCGAACGAAAGCCTTTTATAAACCAAGGCATTCTTGGAACATTCTTCGAATGTCTTACAAACTGATCTCGCCTTAAATAGTTGTGCCGAAGAATTCTGACCGACTCTAGACAAGATTTCATCAATCATGTCTCCGGGTAGGTCTCTTAAAATATTGGGTTGTCTATCCATTTTGTGTTTTTATACTGTAAAATAGACAAGAGTTAGATTCATAAAAAAAATACTTATTAATACAAGCAATTTTTACATATATCATAAAGCATAAGCACACTATATTACATATATTACACCACACGAATACAACTATCTTATTCCGACTCGCTTGTTTCTTCTTCTTTGGTTTTGGTTCGTTTTGCCAAGTTTCTAGGGATATATGATGTTCCCCTAATACGAGCCGTCGTTTTCCACATTGGTTTAGAAAAACCTGGTGGTTTAGAGGTTCCCGGGTCATTGTTACAACTTAAGGACTTCGGGGGTTGACGATACATATAAAGTTCATCGGGGTTGGAATTAGATTTCTCTATTTTTATGCCCTTTCCCTTATTATTTTCTTTTGCCTTTTTAAATTCAGTTGGGATAATTTCTATAACATCATCGGAATTCTCGTCAGAATCCGATTCATCGGGGAATTGGTAATCCTCCCAATATTTTGCTTCCTTAGCGGAAACACCATTGACCATAATTAACCTTGGTCGGTTGGTTGAGGATTTTCTTTTACTTAACCGTTTTATTATTTCCCCCACCGGTTCTATTTCTTCATCCGGTTCCGATTCTTCTTCCGATTCCGATTCTTCTTCTGGTTCCGACTCTTCTTCCGGTTCCTCTTCGGGAACTTGTGAATCAGTCCACGAATCATTCCAATTTACATTTTACTCTTCATTATTATTAGGTGAGTCAATGAGACTTGTTCTATAGGTAGACATCTATCACATAATATCAAACGCGTTAAGAGATTAATATATCACATAATATTCACATGTTAAAAATATATAGTTTCCAACAAAATTTGTTAAGCAATCATTTTTCAAGTAAACACGGTCGAAGTCCAGACTCACTAATGCATCCTAACAAACTCGATAAGACACACTAATGCAAAATTCTGGTTCTCTAAGACCAACGCTCTGATACCAACTGAAATGTCCCGTTCTTATTGATTAAAAACGTTCCATATTAATTGATTTCGTTGCGAGGTTTTGACCTCTATATGAGACGTTTTTCAAAGACTGCATTCATTTTTAAAACAAACCATAACCTTTATTTCATTAATAAATGTTTAAAATGCTTTACGTAGATTATCAAATAATGATAATCTAAAATATCCTGTTTACACACGGCCATTACATAATGGTTTACAATACAAATATGTTACATCGAAATCAATTTCTTGAATGCAGTTTTTACACAATATCATACAAACATGGACTCCAAATCTTGTCCTTATTTTAGTATGCAACAACGGAAGCTCTTAATATTCACCTGAGAATAAACATGCTTTAAACGTCAAAAAAATGTTGGTGAGTTATAGGTTTAACCTATATATATCAAATCGTAACAATAGACCACAAGATTTCATATTTCAATACACATCCCATACATAGAGATAAAAATCATTCATATGATGAACACCTGGTAACCGACATTAACAAGATGCATATATAAGAATATCCCCACCAATCCGGGACACCCTTCGGATATGATATAAATTTCGAAGTACTAAAGCATCCGGTACTTTGGATGGGGTTTGTTAGGCCCAATAGATCTATCTTTAGGATTCGCGTCAATTAAGGTGTCTGTTCCCTAATTCTTAGATTACAAGACTTAATAAAAAGGGGCATATTCGATTTCAATAATTCAACCATAGAATGTAGTTTCACGTACTTGTGTCTATTTTGTAAATCATTTATAAAACCTGCATGTATTCTCATCCCAAAATATTAGATTTTAAAAGTGGGACTATAACTCACTTTCACAGATTTTTACTTCGTCGAGAAGTAAGACTTGGCCACTGTTGATTCACGAACCTATAACAATATATACATATATATTAAAGTATGTTCAAAATATATTTACAACACTTTTAATATATTTTGATGTTTTAAGTTTATTAAGTCAGCTGTCCTCGTTAGTAACCTACAACTAGTTGTCCACAGTTAGATGTACAGAAATAAATCGATAAATATTATCTTGAATCAATCCACGACCCAGTGTATACATATCTCAGTATTGATCACAACTCAAACTATATATATTTTGGAATCAACCTCAACCCTGTATAGCTAACTCCAACATTCACATATAGAGTGTCTATGGTTGTTCCGAAATATATATAGATGTGTCGACATGATAGGTCAAAACATTGTATACGTGTCTATGGTATCTCAAGATTACATAATATACAATACAAGTTGATTAAGTTATGGTTGGAATAGATTTGTTACCAATTTTCACGTAGCTAAAATGAGAAAAATTATCCAATCTTGTTTTACCCATAACTTCTTCATTTTAAATCCGTTTTGAGTGAATCAAATTGCTATGGTTTCATATTGAACTCTATTTTATGAATCTAAACAGAAAAAGTATAGGTTTATAGTCGGAAAAATAAGTTACAAGTCGTTTTTGTAAAGGTAGTCATTTCAGTCGAAAGAACGACGTCTAGATGACCATTTTAGAAAACATACTTCCACTTTGAGTTTAACCATAATTTTTGGATATAGTTTCATGTTCATAATAAAAATCATTTTCTCAGAATAACAACTTTTAAATCAAAGTTTATCATAGTTTTTAATTAACTAACCCAAAACAGCCCGCGGTGTTACTACGACGGCGTAAATCCGGTTTTACGGTGTTTTTTGTGTTTCCAGGTTTTAAATCATTAAGTTAGCATATCATATAGATATAGAACATGTGTTTAGTTAATTTTAAAAGTCGAGTTAGAAGGATTAACTTTTGTTTGCGAACAAGTTTAGAATTAACTAAACTATGTTCTAGTGATTACGAGTTTAAACCTTCGAATAAGATAGTTTTATATATATGAATCGAATGATGTTATGAACATCATTACTACCTCAAGTTTAGTAGGTAAACCTACTGGAAGTGACAAGAAATGATCTAGCTTCAAAGGATCTTGGATGGCTTGAAAGTTCTTGAAGTAGGATCATGACACAAAAACAAGTTCAAGTAAGATTTTTACTCGAATTAAGATAGTTTATAGTTATAGAAATTGAATCAAAGTTTGAATATGAATATTACCTTGAATAAGAAAGATAACCTACTGTATATAATAAAGGTTTCTTGATCTTAGATGATTACTTGGAATGGATTAGAAAGCTTGGAAGTAAATTAGTAAACTTGAAGGGATTTTTGAAGTGTTCTTGAAGTGTTCTTCCTATGATGATTATAGCTTGATTCTTGAAGTGATTTTTGATGAAGATGATGATTAACTACTGGAAAAATACGTTCATAATAGTGTGTGTGTGTTGAGAGAGAATTAGAAAGAGAATTGGAAGTGAAATGGAGTGAATGATGAGTGGTAATTGGTGAGTGGTGAGTGGGGTTAAAAGGAGTTCTAGTTAGTTGACTAGCTCATGGTAGAAGTTAAAATTGATTAGTCATACATGACATAATCAAGAGTGGAATCTCATGCTAGTTCCTATTGGTATATACCCATAGTAAGTACGTTTTGAAGCTGTGTATAATACGGGTAAGAATACGACTAGAATTCTTGATGAAAGAAAAGAATGGGAAAGTAACTGTAACCATTTTCGTTAAGTATGAGTGTTTTGATATATGTCTTGAAGTCTTCTAAAAGTATTTTAATACATCTAAATACACTACATGTATATACATTTTAGCTGAGTCGTTAAGTCATCGTTAGTCGTTACATGTAAGTGTTGTTTTGAAACCTTTAAGTTAACGATCTCAATTAATGTTGTTAACCCATTGTTTATTATATCTAATGAGATGTTAAATTATTATATTATCATGATATTATGATATATTAATATATCTTAATATGATATATATACATTTAAATGTCGTTACAACGATAATCGTTACATATATGTCTCGTTTCGAAATCCTTAAGTTAGTAGTCTTGTTTATATGTATATAATTCATTGTTAATATACTTATGGAGATACTTACTTATCATAATCTCATTTTAACCATATGTATATTCATATATATATCGTCATGTCGTTTTTACAAGTTTTAACGTTCGTGAATCGCCGGTCAACTTGGGTGGTCAATTGTCTATATGAAACATATTTCAATTAATCAAGTCTTAACAAGTTTGATTGCTTAACATGTTGGAAACATTTAATCATGTAAATATCAATCTCAATTAATATATATAAACATGGAAAAGTTCGGGTCACTACACATGGTAAGTTTCTTCTCACATTCGGGGTTATACGGTTTGTGTTCTAAACGTTGTCTATCCAGGTAACCTACTTGACTCGGCCCCAATTCCTTATTTTGCGATGTCGGAACTTCTATCTGAGTTACCGTAATGTAATCCCGGTCATTACATTACGCTATCTCACATTTTCATTCGACATCACTCCATAAGTTCAAGATGGTGTAGTCAACTTAATTTAGTTAAATATGGCTTCGGGTGTACGTATGTGTTTCGGGATATAGTATATTTAGTTCAAGTCCATGTTGCATGGTATAAGGCGTATATGTATGTGGTGTACTGTGTAGCCCAACATGTAGCATTGTGAAGCAAATAGTGCAGGTATGGTGTATAAAAGTCGTCCAAGACACACGGCTATAGACTAGACTTCACTAATGAGCCCTACAGTTAGACACACTAATGTATCCTAGTTCCCTATAGCCACAGCTCTGATACCAAATGTAACACCCCGTCAAAATTCCCTTTAACGGAATGTTAACTCTGGTCCCAGTGCTTGGCTTGACTTCTACGTAACGGCAATATTCTACAGCGGAAGCAATTAATACCTGAGAATAAAACACGCAAAACGAATCAACAATAATGTTGAGTGAATCTACAGGTTTTAGTTAAATAATACAGTATGTTTAAGAAATAATATATTTCCGAAAAAAAACGTTTAATAGTGGAAGACCACCAAAGTTTTATATCAAAGTTTGCATATAGCAATGTCAAGTGTTAACTGTTCGTAATCAGTAATATCAAGTTCCAAATGTGTGACACCAAAATAGTTTCGTTTCATATACTTGTAGACATTACCATATCTAGTTTTAAATGTTTGTAAACCACAGTTTCAAGTAACGTATCATAGTATCTGAAAAACGGTTATCAGAAAAATAGTTTAGTTTCCTTGACCACGAGATTCTATCGTTTGCATAAACCGAGCACCTGAATACTAGCAATGACCCGAGTATAGAAGCCATTATACCCGCCTTACCTCGTAAAATGTTATACACTTGTTCAAATGTATTTAATGTTCAAAGTAAATGCACCACTGTTTTTATAGCGGGTGAGGTTGTCAACCTAACGGATTCGTCCATCTAAATTGTGCTTACACCGATGGTATTAAAAGTATTCAAGCTAGAGGCTTTTTGAACAAACTCATTATGCATATGTGTAGTACTCATGTCAATACAAAAGTATTTAAAAATGTAAATATAACAGCGTGTATTCTCATCCCTGAAAACATGTAAAAAGCGAGACTGCAGACTCACCTTTAAATAAGCTCGGATTGAAAAGTGAACAAATAACTTGTACGGTTTATAGCCGAGTAATGAAACCTAAGTATACGTGTGTAGGTTGGTCAATATATGTATCTTATATAAGTGTGGTTTCATAGTGTACGTTGTCTTATTGCTCGACTCGACGCGTTTCAAAGTAAAAGTTAACTATATCATGCAAGTCAAACAAAGTCAACCGAAGTCAAACTGAAAGTCAAACTTGGTCAAAGTAGTCAACTAAAGTCAACATCAGTAGGTTCATGCCAAATATTGGTCAACATGTTAAACCTAAGTCAAACAATACGTTTTAGGTCATGAATGATCATTTTTACAATTTCAGTTTATCGTCATGCACAAAGTTTATGAACATGTAGCATACTTAGCACATTATCACATAGTACAAAATTCACGTAAACATGACAAACTCCAGATCAAGAACAACTTAAAATCGATTCCAAAAAGTCCGTCCAGGGACTCATACGACAATTAAAAGTCAGGAATCAGAAGGGATACATTTAGGGTTTGCCAAGTCAGTTTCTGACCGCGCACTGATTTCATTTTGGCTATAACCGGAGTTAGGAACATTCAATTGATACAAGACCAGTGGACATAGTTCAAAGAGAAATCAGTTTAGCCATTTTGTACAGTTTATTCGTGAAAGTTGAACATTCAGTTTTCAGCTCAAATCAGAATTCACATAAAGTATGGCTCTATTGTGCCCAATTCATAAGATTTCAGAGATTGACATAAACTACAATAAGTCACACATTATGTTAAGTTTCATTTTCCAGAAGCATACATGCTCATGCAATTCACATAATCCACAGAGTATAAAACCGTGATCAATTTACAGATTCGATTCTCATTTAGTTAGTCACATTCGCATGCGATTATCCGAAGATCTAGATATAATTAGCCTATGATATCCACATGAAAGATGAAGTAATTTTTGTTTACTTTTTAAATATGCAAAGCTTTAATCACAGAAGTTAACACATTTTATCATACAAGGTTATTTTCATGCAAGTGCTGTATAAAACTACTTTTACACTAATTCTAGCATATCTCAGGCTATACATAAGCAAACGACATGATATCCTAGTCTAACTTGAGAGTTTTTAAATTATCTTTCCAGTGGTATAAGTCTCACATGCCTATTCGTTTTCTATCAATACCAGATTTCTGATCAAGCAACAAAAACACAACGATAATTCAAATCGACATAACTTAATCATACGGAAACGAAATCAAGCGAATCCAAAGCCTAAACTCAATAGTTTTTCGCAAGGAATCTGATTATAACATCATAATTAACATTTTAAAAACTTAATTTTTCTGATCAAACAAATACAAATTCGTTTTTAAACCCTAGCGCATCAAACAATCAAAATAACGATTACAATTAACACATACGCGTATAGACTTGAGCAATTGACAACATAACTATGAAACTCACATGAAAAATCAGATTTTAAGAATTAGGGTTTATGCAATTATACCTTAGATCACAAAATTGTTTATACCAATGGATAAAGAACGAGGAGATGAACGCGATTCGTGTATAACACTCTTGCTAATTTTGAAAGATGAAGGTATGGTGGTGATGGTGATGGTCAACGATGGGAGGAGAGGGAGGAGGGAAAAGCTGCATTTTTTTGTTTCTAATTAGGTTTAGGGAAAAGAATACAAGTACTAGTTAATTTATACATGGACTAAATACCCCTAATTGCACTTAAGTCCCTCCATTAGCCAAAAATTAACAAAATAAGGGGAGAGGGGAGGGGGTTCATCCGAATGGGGCCCTCATGGGGTTCCCGGGCTCTCGTTTTGTAATCCCGTGTAATCGTGGTCCGTTTTAAGTGCCATTTAGTCGTACCGAAGGCCCGGAACGCTAATCCGATCGTTAAACGCAACCAATTATTTAATTTATTAAAAACCCAATAAATTAAATATTTTAAAAAGTTAATAATTAATAAAATTAATTATTAAAATAAACCCGAGCGTTTCGTTGCTCAAAAAGCTATGATCAAAATCGTATCGTTTTTTTCGTATTTCATTATCCGAAATATTTATTTGAATTAATATCAACCCATATCAATTATTAAAACCCTCTGAAGATCAAGTACGCATTTAATACACGTAAACGCATAGAAGTTAAATAATTGTCGTTAAATAAACTAACGGAAGGTTAACGGAAGTAACGGAAAAATCAGGGTTGTTACATTACCCACCTGTTATTGAAAATTTCGTCCCGAAATTTTAGTGATCGTCCGCTGAAGTAGTTTCCTCGGGAAACAGTTGCGGATATTTCAGCCTCATCTGGTCTTCACGCTCCCACGTGAACTCTGGTCCTCTTCTCGCGTTCCACCGAACTTTAACGATAGGAATTCTGCTTTGCTTCAACTGTTTGACCTCTCGGCCCAAGATTTCAACAGGTTCCTCAATGAAATGAAGTTTGTCGTCGATACGTAGTTCCTCTAAAGGAATAATCAAATTATCATCGGCTAGGCACTTCTTTAGATTGGATACATGGAAAATGTCATGAATACCGCTGAGTGTTTGTGGCAGTTCCAATCTGTAAGCTACTGGTCCACCCCTTTTAGTTATCTCAAACAGTCCAACATATCTAGGACTCAGTTTACCTCGTTTTCCAAATCGTACAACACCCTTCCAAGGTGATACCTTAAGCATAACCTTGTCACCAGCTTGGAACTCTATGTCCTTCCGTCTAACATCGACGTAACTCTTTTGACGACTTCGAGCCGTCCTCAGTCGTTCCTTAATCTGTAGAACTTTCTCAGTTGTCTCCTGAATAATCTCAGGACCTGTCAACTGACTATCTCCCAACTCGCTCCAACAAACAGGAGATCTACACTTCCTTCCGTACAATGCTTCGAAAGGTGCAGCTTTAATACTCGCATGGTAGCTATTATTATATGAGAACTCAGCTAGTGGTAAATACTTATCCCATTCGTTTCCGAAATCAATGACACACGCTCTCAGCATGTCCTCAAAAGTCTGAATAGTTCGTTCGCTCTGGCCATCCGTCTGGGGGTGATATGCTGTACTCATATCTAAACAGGTCCCCATTGATTTCTGCAATGATTGCCAAAACCTGGAAGCAAATCTGCTGTCGCGGTCAGATATAATGGATATAGGCACTCCATGCCTAGAGACGACTTCCTTAATATAGATCTGAGCCAACTTCTCCATTTTATCAGTTTCCCTTATTGGTAAGAAGTGTGCGGACTTAGTGAGACGATCCAAGATAACCCAAATAGTATCGTGACCTCCCGCCGTTCTTGACAGTTTCGTAATGAAGTCCATGGAAATACCTTCCCACTTCCACTGGGGTATCTTTGGTTGAGTTTAATAATCCTGATGGCTTCTGGTGTTCAGCCTTGACTTTAGCGCAAGTCAAGCGCTTCCCGACATATGTAGCAATGTCAGCTTTCAAATTTGGCCACCAATAAAATGCCTTCAAATCTTGGTACATTTTGTCTGATCCCGGATGAATTGAGTACCTTGACTTGTGTGCTTCCTCCAACACTAGTTCTCTCAATCCACCAAACTTTGGTACCCAAATTCGGTTAGTAAAGTTCCATGTTCCGTCCTCCTTGATGTCAAATTTCTTATCCATCCTTTTGAGAAATTCAAGGTCGACATTCTCTTGTTTCATGGCTTCTTGTTGTGCTTCACGGATTTGTGACGTGAGATTCGTACGGACAACTATGTTAAGAGCTTTAACCCTAAGAGGTTTCTCTCGCTCCCTCCTGCTTAAGGCATCCGCCACAACATTCGCCTTGCCCGGATGGTATTGAAGTTCGCAGTTATAATCGTTAAGTAGTTCCATCCAATGTCGTTGTCTCATATTGAGTTGTTTCTGATCGAATATGTGCTGTAACTCTGATGGTCAGTGAAGATAGTGAACTTGTTTCCAAACAGGTAGTGTCTCCATATTTTAAGTGCAAAGACAACAGCTCCTAACTCAAGGTCATGCGTAGTGTAGTTCTGCTCGTGAATATTTAACTGACGCGATCCATAAGCAATAATCTTGTTTCGTTGCATAAGCATGCAACCCATTCCTTGACATGAGGCATCACAATAAACAACAAAATCTTCACTTCCCTCGGGTAGAGACAATACTGGTGCAGTTGTTAACTTCTATTTCAACAACTGAAATGCGGTCTCTTGCGGTTCTAACCACTCAAACTTCTTGCCCTTATGAGTCAATGCGGTTAATGGTCAGGCTATCTTAGAGAATCCTTTAATGAATCTCCGATAGTAACCAGCTAGACCCAAAAATTGCCTAATCTGCGTTGGCGTCTTTGGAGTTTCCCAATTCTTAACCGACTCAATCTTTGCTGGATCGACCTGTATTCCATTGGCCCCTACAACATGGCCAAGAAATTGTACTTCTGTTAGCCAAAAGTTACACTTGGAGAACTTTGCATATAACTACTCTTCTCTAAACATAGACAATATCGAACGTAGATGCTGCTCGTGCTCTTCTCTGTTCTTGGAGTACACCAATATATCATCAATAAACACAATGATAAATTTATCTAGGTATGACTTACACACATGGTTCATGAGGTCCATGAAAACTGCTGGTGTGTTCGTCAAACCAAACGACATCACTGTAAACTCATAATGTCCATAACGTGTTCTAGACGCTGTCTTCGGGACATCAGCTTCTTTGACTCTCAATTGATGATACCCAGATCTCAAATCAATCTTCGAATAACAACTGGATCCATGCAGCTGATCAAATAAGTCATCAATCCTCGGTCGTGGATACCGATTCTTGATTGTCAACTTATTCAATTATATGTAGTCGATACACAATCTCATCGACCCATCCTTCTTCTTAACAAACAAGACTGGGGCTCCAGCTCAGAAATTCATGGTTATGTGACCTACCTTCTAGTACCTGTCACAAACTAGGGCATTACAACTCTGATGTTCTTCACCACGGGAAGCTCTTGTAGTTATAAAGGTGTAAGTCCGTATATTGTACGCGTAACGGGTGCAGCTGCTGGCACCAAATCAATCCGAAATTCGACTTCACGGTGGGGTGGACGTGTTACCTCAGGGCAATCCCTAATAGTTGGGAAATATTTGGGTCTCTTAAATATCGGCACATCTTTACTCACATGTGCCAGAATTGCGAGACATTCTCATCTCCTGTACTTCTGGACCTTCGAGTAATTAGTGTAACATGACAGTGTACTGATCTCTTCTTCGTACACTATTATCGTTGGTGAAAGAAATTCGAATATTCTTCTGGTCGTAGCTGCCTCGGTTGTATCGTCAGATAACCAGCTTGTTTCAACCACTAAGTTAAAACTTCCCAGTTTAATAGTTTTATAGAGTACACGTTGTCTCAGGAAGGTACAGGTTTATAAACGTCGTGACCAATTTCTCTAGCGTTAAAGCTTCTCTCAGCACCGGTGTTGACATCATATATAAACATTATTGTTGATGAGCGAGAACGTGATGATTTTCATGGAAAACGAAAATGAACAAGGTGTAATGGCAACTCAAACAAAATCGGATATTTAACCGAAAAGGGTTGGTATAAACTCCCAGACGGGTGTGTCTCACAGGAACAGATGAAGTGTAGTTCGCGTCGATGTGTTCAAAGTTGGTTGGTAATGTTTGTGGGTATAATGAAAATGATTTTCGCTTAAGAATAGTATGTTGGAAAAAAATGATGAGGGATATGGTAGCAAGTAGTATTACTAGTAGCAACGAGTGGTGGCGTTAGCGGTAAGTAGCGATGGGTTGTGATGAGCAGGGATGATAGTAGTGACGGATAAGTTGTTAGATAGCATGCTCGCATCATAAGTATATGCACATGTACTCTAATGCACCCAATAAGGCATAATGGTCTTCAATCGGTAGGCTTGTGTTGGAAAACAAAATCATGGACGGCGGATGGCTGAATGATAGGTAAGTTGGTAATCGAGTGGACAATATCTACTACGTATTGTGCGGGTGGTTATCAGGAATTCCTCCTCTAAAGACGTATCAGAAATGAGTTGTGATGCACATTAACGAGTAGTAAAATGCGGAGGTGTTGGTAGTGTCGAGTATTACTTAGTAGTGGTAAGCAGTAATGAGTAGTATTAAGTAGTAGCAAGTAGCAAGGGGTAGTAGTAAGTAGTATTTAGTAATGACAAGCAGTGAGAAGCAGTGATCAGTCGTGACTAGCAGTGAGAGGCGGCATTGAGTAGTAGTTATCAGTGATAAACAGTACTGAGTAGTGGTATGAGATGACGAGTGTGTTCAAGTAGTGTCTTAGTAGTGACAAGTAGTGATTGGTGGTGACAGACAGCGTTGAGCAGTGATGAGTTGGGTCAAGATCACAAGTTACTTACAAGCTATATTAACAATTAATTTGCGCATGGTAAGTTTCTTCTCACATTCGGGGTTATACGATTTGTGTTCTAAACGTTGTCTATCCAGGTAACCTACTTGACTCGGCCCCAATTCCTTATTTCGCGATGTCAGAACTTCTATATGAGTTATCGTAATGTAATCCCGGTCATTACATTACGTTATCTCGCATTTTCATTCGACATCACTCCATTAGTTCAAGATGGCGTAGTCAACTTAATTTAGTTAAATATGGCTTCGGGTGTACGTATGTGTTTCGGGATATAGTATATTTAGTTCAAGTCCATGTTGCATGGTATAAGGCGTATATGTATGTGGTGTAATGTGTAGCCCAACATGTAGCATTGTGAAGCAAATAGTGCAGGTATGGTGTATAAAAGTCGTCCAAGACACACGGCTATAGACTAGACTTCACTAATGCGCCCTACGGTTAGACACACTAATGTATCTGATGTCGTGCGAGGTGTACGTGAAATACTATATATTTTTGATACGAAAAGCGATACAAATTACACAAGTTTTAATTATTTATTTACAAATGGGATATACCTAAACCTTGCTACAACACTATAGGCAGTGTACCTGATCGTAGAGTAGTATAGTTTTTAGGAAGTCCGGTTCATTCCACAGGGAGCGGGCTTATTGCACACTATATTTTTAAACAACTATATTTGTACAAAATATATATAATTATATATAATAATATATAAAAGGGGGTTTACCATTTAATGACCGGTTTGTCGATTTATATTTTAAGCGAAGCGTATAGTAAATGACGATATTTAAATAACAATATAAAATAAATAACAATAATTAAAATGACAATAAATAAAAGTACGAGGAAATATGAAATAAAATATATTATGCTTATTTAAACTTTCGTAACCATGATGGTTGACGTGTTGATTTTAGTTTTATGCTCATGGGTTAATTGTCCTTTGTCCTGGATGTATTTGAAAACTATCTGGTTTTTGTCCATAATAGTTCATCGGTCATAATTATAAACTGCTCGGCAAATTTAACCTTATACCCGAAGTCAAATATTCCAACTAACTGGGGATTCGAACTGTAACAAGGTCTTAATACTTTGCTTAATGAATACACCATGTTATCGACTGTGTGTAAACCAAGGTTTTAATACTTTGTTAACAATTACACCAATTACCCTTGAATGTAATCCACCCCTGTTTTAATGAGTCCATTGACTATTAATCCATCCCCGTGTCTGGTCAAATGAACAATAATTCGTACTTATAAATATCCCGCCCATCGTGTCCAATTAAGCGTATGTGGTTATATATAGATACGTCAAATCATAACCTTTATATTAAATTAACGAGGTATCGTTAATTTAATATAAAGCCCATTAATAGCCCATAGTCTAATTTCCACAAGTGTCGTTCTTTTGTCCAAACCCCAATTATGGTACAAAACCCAATTACCCCGTCTTTAATATTTAGCTCAACATCATGATTACTTCGGCTCAAATAAGCATAATAATAACTTAAGTACGAGACATTAATTTAAAAAGGAGAACATAGCTTACATTGATTATTTATCGCGTAGTAGTACACGGACAGAGCTCCGACTTTAAAACCCGTAAAAATAACTTTTACATAACCCAAACTAATCTAATATAACACTAATCTATACTATATATATATATATATATATATATATATATATATATATATATATATATATATATATATATATATATTATACTACAGAGTATTATTATTATTATCTTATTTAAACTCGCAGAATGCATGGCCTTTTATAGGGATTTCTGATTTTTCAAACTCCGCGAGTAGTGGAGTTTTTGGCCTTCAAACTCCGCGAGTCATGGAGTTTGATTTTCCAGCTCACAATTTTTTGGATCTTAGCTTGTCGACGTAATTAAATAATAATATAATATATAAATAATTTTAAGAATTATTTAAATATTATATTTTATTTATGTGCATAGTTGACTTGTAATTTTTGCACCGTTGCGTCGCGCGTTGAGAGTTGACTCATGTCCCGGTTCCGAATTTTCGAACTTCCTTGCGTACAATTTAATATCTTGTACTTTGTGTTTTGTAACTTGTACTCTTATCATTTTTAGACGTTTTTCATCAATAAATTGAACCTTTTGAATTGTATCTTGTACATTTGAGCTTTTTGGACGTTTGTGTCTTCAAATCTCCGTTTTCGCCTTTTGTCTTCGCACTTATTTATTTAAACAATTACAATGAAAATATAATACAATTACATATGAAAACCTATTATTTAGGAGGGATATTGCTATGGAATATATGTTCCTTTTTAGCCTTATCAAATATCCCCACACTTGAGCGTTGCTTGTCCTCAAGCAATACAGAACTTGAAATAAAAACATACATGAATCACTTTTTTATTCATCACACTTTGTACATTAGTGATTTTGATATGGTGGTATAAACAATGATAGTAACGATAGAACCATGGTTAAAGGTGGGTATGTCATCCACAGTTGCCTCGGGTTTAGGTCAACGACACTTGCAATCAAATAGCCGATTTACTTTCGGTTTCCAAAGCAAAGTGCACATTTGAAAGGCGGTTTACAGTCCCACATGACTATGAAAATTTAGATCCGTTAGGAAATTAGATCTTTATGAAAACATTTGATCTTTTGAAAATTCAATCTAGCTTTTACCCTAGACAAGTTTTCTGGAATAACCCTTCACCGGTGTTGCAAAATATTTTTGTCGGTTTTGTGGGTTTCAGATTTGAAAATTTTAGCTCAAAACTTATGGTTTTGTGTCACCCACTTGCTAACCTTGTATTAGGAAAGCAACACGTCCTGTTTACTTGTCCCGTATATTACCTTTCGGTAAACTACCGTCCGGTTGTAAAGGAAAGTGTTGAACAAGCAACTGTTAAGGCAATGTCCCCTGACATGCTTTTAATTATGGTCTATAACGTGTCGGTTTCTAGTACTATCCTTTGTAGGAGCAATAGTAAAGATCATCCTATAATTTTTCGGTCTGGCACAAGGTCCTGTCTTCGACCATGCTATGCAACCACCGTTCTTACGGTTGACACCCGATTTGGTTCAGGTGACTTAATGAATTCCAATGAATTCTCAGGATTTTACGTTCAATGGTAATGAACGCATTAAAAATGGGTTTTCAGAAAACAAATCGATTTATAATTTTGATCAAAATATTTTCTCGTTCAAGCACGAGTTTAGATATCATTGAATTCCATGAGTTTGTAATTCTCAATCTTTAAGGTCAATCTCAAGGATTGAGTAATATCAGTCTTAGAAGCTGATTTTTAATCTTTAAGGAGATTATCCTTTCTGGGGGTCTGATTCATTAGTCTTATCAAGCTAATTTGCACGGCGTCCTCCCCATTTTACAAGACAGATCCTCTCATGGTTAGAATAAGTCTGACCACTTGGCGACCCTGTTTGATGCTGAGGTCCGTGGATTTCCTGCTGATTTTAGGGATGACTTTTCTAGATTTTTCGTCAACCTACAGCTGGTCTGGACGACAACTTCTTGACCTAAATCAAGAAGCGCGTGTCTTTTTCGGAAGACTTTATTTCCTTTTAATGATGGAATTGATTCATCGTGTAGATCCATCTTTTCTTTTCTTTCATCGGGTAAAATAGTTAATTTAGTTCAAAACAAAAGCACCTGCAACAAACTTTACAGAAACATGTGCTAGATAGTTTTTAATTGAATAACTAGGTACATTCTCCCCACACTTAGTTTCTTTCTTTGCCTTTTTATTCTCCTTTATTCCATTTTAAATGAATTCAAGCGTTTTAGGGTGTTTATCAATTTATGTCCTTTCCGAGGTAACGATAATTTCGGTATTAACACCTAATTTTCATCGTTCATAAATATGTATAAACATGATTTTGAATTCATTTAGTTGAAAATTTTTCAAATTTTCATAAAATTTAGAAAATAAGCCAAGTATAAACCCGAGAGAATTTATAACCCTTCCCCACACTTGAGATCATGCAATGCCCTCATTAGCATGAAATCAGACTATAATTATAAATTCATGAGGGTGATTAGTGTAGAAAAGTGATAAAAAATACCCATTTTGTAATTACAAAGCTCATCGAATGATAGATGGCGCGCCTCATCGTTCATTCCTTCTTGTTTTATCACACATGCTTTTTTTTCAAAAACGGCTGATTTTCTGAACTATTTACTAATATTTGAAAAAGCGTCTTTTACCCTAATCATGCATTTTTATTAACGAGTTATGCACTAACCCGAACCCCTAATTTAACGTTAAGTGGGGTTAGACTTCCCCACACTTAGCTGACGACATGTGAAGTCGGTAGAATAAGTTCCACGAATTAAAATAGTGAGCCAGTTATTTACATCTCGGGTGGTATAAAATATATCAATGAGTTTAAAGTTTAGACCCACCAGATCATCACTACTTAATTCTTTTTTAAGTGTAGCTTTTAGTAAATGGATATGTCTCTTTTCTGGTTCTTGGTCAAATGGATCGATATACACCGACATACATATTATAGGGTGGACAATTTCTAACGTTTCCTTCCTTTTATTCTAGAGATCAAAGTTTTCACCTCTATTACCCAATTGGGTGAAATCCGAGGTGTCATTATCTATTACAGCTCGTAGTTCATCTTCGGTAGATGACTCGTCTATTGAGAATATTGGGTTGGAAGGTTGTGGAATGGTGAATTTCGGGATTGGAGTAGATTCTTCTTCATTAACGGTACTTATCAGTCCCTCCATTTTGGTCTCGGGGGTAAAATTTTTAACGTTATCGTTTTCCCAAGAGTACAAATTTGTCTTCCTTACTTCTTCTTCATCCATAGATGGATCGATGATTTCGTCGGTAGAGGCTAATGTGTCGATATGTTGTGAAATTGGTAAAGCTGAATAAAAAGTATCATCGGGATAGTTGGTGATTTCGGAGCTCTCGAATTCATCAAAATTCGATGATATGAGATTTTCTTGCACACGACTCCTCAGATCAACAGGTGTGTAATCTGATAGAGTTTCAGCTTGCCTATTTACAAACTCTCTCATTTGTTCATTTTGAGCATCAAGTTCTTCGAGTTTGATTTTCATATTGTCTAATAAATTTTCAGACGCATAATTTTCCTCGTCTACTGGTTGTTGAGTTTGGATATATTCTTGGGAATAATCCCAATTAGAATTGTACTCCTCATAATCATTCCATTCAGGTTCCATGGGTGCGTAATTTTCCATAGGAACGTAATAATAACATTCCCATGTTGAATGATAATCTCCACAAATTTCACAACCAGTTATTGTTTCGTCATTCGTGATCCAAGATTGACTGAACGAATTGTCATCAACACCCGGTTGAGAGTATTGATTAAATTGATTTCGGATGTCATAAAGAGTTTCCAAAATATTCTCGAGATTTTCCATAATGCGCTTATTACCAAATTTCAGCTACAATGTGGTGCATTTACTTAATTATCCTATTAGTTATAAAAATAGAAAAACTTATATAGGTTGTCCAATTAATAGACTTTTCTGCTTTTGCCCACGTTTCAAATAGCCAAAAGATGCAGCAGGGAGCCAGAACCCTTTAAATCGGAAGCTCACAACTCAGCCACTAACAAATCCAACTATTACTACGAAGCAGAAAATTGTCAACGTCCATTAATTTAACCACTTAAATAATTTTTCTTTCCGTTTGAGATATTAGATAAGAAATAGAGAAAATTTCTAAGTCCTAAAAACTAAAGCGTCGAGAAATAAGAAAGAAAAAGAATGCGCGTCGAAAAACGTCGAAAAATAAAAATAAGAAAATAGCGCGTCGTAACTTAAAAGTCTAAAAATTAAATCTAAAAAGTTACGCCTAAAGGTATTAAAGCTTAAAGGAATTCTATATCCAAAACGGCAATAACTTAATTAGGCACTAAAATCTAAAAACGGCGTCGTAAAATTCTAAAGCGCATAAATCTTAATCTAAAGAAAAAGCACTTAAGGGATTTTACGGCAAAGCCTAAAAATCTAGAAATAAAAATAAGCTACGGCAAAATACTAAATTTAAAACTAGCTACGAACAATAAAAATACAAATATTATGCTAAAAACAAATAAAAACAAACAAAAAAATAAAAATACTATATATTTTGAATACGAAAAGCGAGGTGTACGTGAAATACTATATATTTTTGATACGAAAAGCGATACAAATTACACAAGTTTTAATTATTTATTTACAAATGGGATATACCTAAACCTTGCTACAACACTATAGGCAGTGTACCTAATCGTAGAGTAGTATAGTTTTTAGGAAGTCCGGTTCGTTCCACAGGGAGCGGGCTTATTGCACACTATATTTTCAAACAACTATATTTGTACAATATATATATAATTATATATAATAATATATAAAAGGGGGTTTACTGTTTAATGACCGGTTTGTCGATTTATATTTTAAGCGAAGCGTATAGTAAATGATGATATTTAAATAACAATATAAAATAAATAACAATAATTAAAATGACAATAAATAAAAGTACGAGGAAATATGAAATAAAATATATTATGCTTATTTAAACTTTCGTAACCATGATGATTGACGTGTTGATTTTAGTTTTATGCCCATGGGTTAATTGTCCTTTGTCCTGGATGTATTTGAAAACTATCTGGTTTTTGTCCATAATAGTTCATCGGTCATAATTATAAACTGCTCGGCAAATTTAACCTTATACCCGAAGTCAAATATTCCAACTAACTGGGGATTCGAACTGTAACAAGGTCTTAATACTTTGCTTAATGAATACACCAGGTTATCGACTGTGTGTAAACCAAGGTTTTAATACTTTGTTAACAATTACACCAATTACCCTTGAATGTAATCCACCCCTGTTTTAATGAGTCCATTGACTATTAATCCATCCCCGTGTCCGGTCAAATGAACAATAATTCGTACTTATAAATATCCCGCCCATCGTGTCCGATTAAGCATATGTGGTTATATATAGATACGTCAAATCATAACCTTTATATTAAATTAACGAGGTATCGTTAATTTAATATAAAGCCCATTAATAGCCCATAGTCTAATTTCCACAAGTGTCGTTCTTTTTTCCAAACCCCAATTATGGTACAAAACCCAATTACCCCGTCTTTAATATTTAGCTCAACATCATGATTACTTCGGCTCAAATAAGCATAATAATAACTTAAGTACGAGACATTAATTTAAAAAGGAGAACATAGCTTACATTGATTATTTATCGCGTAGTAGTACACGGACAGAGCTCCGACTTTAAAACCCGTAAAAATAACTTTTACATAACCCAAACTAATCTAATATAACACTAATCTATACTATACATACATATATACATATATATATATATATATATATATATATATATATATTTATTTATATTATACTACGGAGTATTATTATTATTATCTTATTTAAACTCGCAGAATGCATGGCCTTTTATAGGGATTTCTGATTTTTCAAACTCCGTGAGTCGTGGAGTTTTTGGCCTTCAAACTCCGCGAGTCGTGGAGTTTGATTTTCCAGCTCACAATTTTTTGGATCTTAGCTTGTCGACGTAATTAAATAATAATATAATATATAAATAATTTTAAGAATTATTTAAATATTATATTTTATTTATGTGCATAGTTGACTTGTAATTTTTGCACCGTTGCGTCGCGCGTTGAGAGTTGACTCATGTCCAGGTTCCGGATTTTCGAACTTCCTTGCGTACAATTTAATATCTTGTACTTTGCGTTTTCTAACTTGTACTCTTATCATTTTTAGACGTTTTTCATCAATAAATTGACCCTTTTGAATTGTATCTTGTACATTTGAGCTTTTTGGACGTTTGTGTCTTCAAATCTTCGTTTTCGCCTTTTGTCTTCGCACTTATTTATTTAAACAATTACAATGAAAATATAATACAATTACATATGAAAACCTATTATTTAGGAGGGATATTGCTATGAAATATATGTTCCTTTTTAGCCTTATCAGTATCCTAGTTCCCTATAGCCACAGCTCTGATACCAAATGTAACACCCCGTCAAAATTCCCTTTAACGGAATGTTAACTCTGGTCCCAGTGCTTGGCTTGACTTCTACGTAACGGCAATATTCTACAGCGGAAGCAATTAATACCTGAAAATAAAATACGCAAAACGAATCAACAATAATGTTGAGTGAATCTACAGGTTTTAGTTAAACAATACAGTATGTTTAAGAAATAATATATTTCCGAAAAAAAACGTTTAATAGTGGATGAAACAACCCAACCCGTATTAAAACCGGCCCATAATTTTTTTTTCCTTTTAATACGCTTTAAATAATACTTTAGGTCCCAATTGTGTTTCCGTAAACATCTTTAATACAATAGAAGGTTTAATAAACCTTAAAACATTTAATACATTGATTAATTGTCCAAACGGACATACACGACCCGACTAGTTTAGTTTCCAACCAAAACCGAGCATGGTGATTTGGGACTACGCTACCCAAATCCTAATCGAATATAAAAGCAAGATCTTCTTAGCAACCTAGCCAAGATCTCTAATCCCCAAGCTTACCCGAGCCACCAAGCATGCGATCCTATAAAAATAGCAACAACGAGAGGGTAAGCTAACGCTTAGTGAATGATAATATACTACATACATATATATGCATAAAATGGACACGCCACACAAATAATCAAATACCGCATACCGGAGCATCCATGCATAAAGCAACTACACTAAGTATACCGTACTATCTCTAAGCAACAAGCTAAAGATATCAACAAAGTGTAAGTTCACCAACGACGATGTGAACAACGCCAATAAGCTACACCCGGAGGGTTAGCTACAACACAACGATACATTAATATATATAGAACAATATATAACGAATAAGGTTAACCCCTTAATCCATTACCGAATACCAAAACACCACAAGGAAGATTGGCCGAGCTACACGAGCCTTAGTAATCCGAACCCACACGAGATTACTATCTTCGCAACATCGAGGTTGGCCGAACTACATGAGCCTTAGTAATCCGAAACTACACGAGATTACTACCTCAATAAGATGACCGAACTACACGAGTCATCGTGAATCCGAACTACACGCGATTCACTTCTCAACATCAAAACCCACGGTCACGGGATTATAAAATCCACCACATCGGGGTCATCCACTTCACAACAATATCAACCCTTCGCCATTGGGGTTATAACATCCAAATCACAACCACGTGTGGTAACGTACACACAAGCGTGTACCTCGCCAAAGGTGGTCAACCAAAACGCACAAACGTGCCAATTGGACCTATACACAAGTCCATCAATCCACCTATATGTGAAGTGAGCTCTATGACCGAGAACCACTTCACCCGACCCGCACCCATCCTGCACATACATATGCACATAGGATATTAACACTCACCTTGTCGCCTTGAAGAAATGCTTCCAAGTAATCCGCAACTTGTCAATGGAAAGTACCTAATCCATTATCACAAATTCAACAACACACTTAGATTGGATCTACAAACCAACCCAATTCGACACTTAGTGCAATTTCGACCCAAATGCACTTCCAAGTACAAACCGCGCCCAAACTAACCAATAATCACTAACACAAGTGATAATGGTCCTAATATGCCAATTAAACCCGAACACAAGTGTTAAACACTTATCGTTCTCAAAATCGCCCATAAACCCTAATTTTGACCCATAAGGTCAAAATCTCACCATTTACGAGTTTTGACACCAAAACATGTTTAACTCAGTTTTTATACTTCAACTTAATCCATTTTAAGTTTACAAACCTCATCGAATTGACATTCGGGTTATAATCCTCAACAAACCCTAATTTCGACTCTAGTCAAAGTTAGTCAACCACGAAAACCCTAAAAGTCTCCAAAACATTAATAATCACTAACACTAGTGATTATACACCATTCTCAAGTCTTAAACGTGGTTAAATCATTAACCAACCCAAAACCCGCCTTTAACACTTACAAACCCGAATCTTGGTGTTAATCTCCAATTAACAACTAAATGGGTTCCATCTACGAATCATACAATCAAAAAGCCCCAAATTTGAATGATGAACACAAAAATAAAATTCGAAGTTAGAGCTTACCACTAGTATCACCGTGTAGCTAAGAACGAGGAGAACAAACTTGTCAACTACGCCAAAGATCAAAACCCGCTTCTTCCTTTCCAAAATCCCACTTGAATCACTTGAGGAATTTATGTTTTGAGAGGAAAATAGGAAAGAAAAGGAAAAAGAAAATAAAGAAAATGAATGAGTGGATGAGGTTAAAGCCTCAAATCTGGCTCAAACGTGAAAAGACCAAAATGCCCTTGCTTCTCATTTAATATTACTAAAATCCGGCACCAGTTTGCCCAGAATGCCGCGCCGCGGCCTAATTCGTCGTGCCGCGACCTATAACTAGGTCTGGGATCATTCTTTGTCCTACTTCTAATCTCAATTTCAGTCCATTACCGCGCCGCGGCCTACTTTGTCGCGCCGCGACACAAACACGATCTGAGTAATTTTCTCCTCACACAAGACTTAACACTAGAAAATGTCCCGAACCCTTCATACGCCTATCGTACATACACAATACACCTATAAATCATATACGGGGAAAACGGGGTGTTACAGTGGAAGACCACCAAAGTTTTATATCAAAGTTTGCATACAGCAATGTCAAGTGTTAACTGTTCGTAATCAGTAATATCAAGTTCCAAATGTGTGACACCAAAATAGTTTCGTTTCATATACTTGTAGACATTACCATGTCTAGTTTTAAATGTTTGTAAACCACAGTTTCAAGTAACGTATCATAGTATCTGAAAAAAGATTATCAGAAAAATAGTTTAGTTTCTTTGACCACGAGATTCTATCGTTTGCATAAACCGAGCACCTGAATACTAGCAATGACCCGAGTATAGAAGCCATTATACCCGCCTTACCTCGTAAAATGTTATACACTTGTTCAAATGTATTTAATGTTCAAAGTAAATGCACCACTGTTTTTATAGCGGGTGAGGTTGTCAACCTAACGGATCCGTCCATCTAAATTGTTCTTACACCGATGGTATTAAAAGTATTCAAGCTAGAGGCTTTTTGAAAAAACTCATTAAGCATATGTGTAGTACTCATGTCAATACAAAAGTATTTAAAAATGTAAATATAACAGCGTGTATTCTCATCCCTGAAAACATGTAAAAAGCGAGACTGTAGACTCACCTTTGAATAAGCTCGGATTGAAAAGTGAACAAATAACTTGTACGGTTTATAGCCGAGTAATGCAACCTAAGTATACGTATGTAGGTTGGTCAATATATGTATCTTATATAAGTGTGGTTTCATAGTGTACGTTGTCTTATTGCTCGACTCGACGCGTTTCAAAGTAAAAGTCAACTATATCATGCAAGTCAAACAAAGTCAACCGAAGTCAAACCGGAAGTCAAACTTGGTCAAAGTAGTCAAATAAAGTCAACACCAGTAGGTTCATGCCAAATATTGGTCAACATGTCAAACCTAAGTCAAACAATATGTTTTAGGTCATGAATGATCATTTTCACAATTTCAGTTTATCGTCATGCACAAAGTTTATGAACACGTAGCATACTTAGCACATTATCTCATAGTACAAAATTCATGTAAACATGACAAACTCCAGATCAAGAACAACTTAAAATCGATTCCAAAAAGTCCATCCAGGGACTCATACGACAATTAAAAGTCAGGAATCAGAAGGGATACATTTAGGGTTTGCCAAGTCAGTTTCTGACCGCGCACTGATTTCATTTTGGCTATAACCGGAGTTAGGAACATTCAATTGATACAAGACCAGTGGACATAGTTCAAAGACAAATCAAAGTAACAGATATCAAAAATATAGCAACTTTTGTTTAGCCAATTTGTACAGTTTATTCGTGCAAGTTGAACATTTAGTTTTCAGCTCAAATCAGAATTCACATAAAGTATGGCTCTATTGTGCCCAATTCATAAGATTTCAGAGATTGACATAAACTAACAATAAGTAACATATTATGTTAAGTTTCATTTTACATAAGCATACATGCTCCTGCAATTCACATAATCCACAGAGTACAAAACCGTGATCAATTTACAGATTCGATTCTCATTTAGTTAGTCACATTCGCATGCGATTATCCGAAGATCTAGATACAATTACCTATGATATCCACATGAAAGATGAAGTAATTTTTGTCTACTTTTTAAATATGCAAAGTTTTAATCATAGAAGTTAACACATTTTATCATACAAGGTTATTTTCATGCAAGTGCTGTATAAAACTACTTTTACACTAATTCTAGCATATCTCGGGCTATACATAAGCAAACGACATGATATCCTAGTCTAAATTGAGAGTTTTTAAATTATCTTTCCAGTGGTATAAGTCTCACATGCCAATTCGCTTTCTATCAATACCAGATTTCTGATCAAGCAACAAAAACACAACGATAATTCAAATCGACATAACTTAATCATACGGAAACGAAATCAAGCGAATCCAAAGCCTAAAATCAATAGTTTTTCGCAAGGAATCTGATTATAACATCATAATTAACATTTGAAAAACTTAATTTTTCTGATCAAACAAATACAAATTCGTTTTTAAACCCTTGAGCATCAAACAATCAAAATAACGATTACAATTAACACGTACGCGTATAGACTTGAGCAATTGACAACATAACTATGAAACTCACATGAAAAATCAGATTTTAAGAATTAGGGTTTATGCAATTATACCTTAGATCACAAAATTATTTATATCAATGGATAGAGAACGAGGAGATGAACGCGATTCGTGTATAACACTCTTGCTAATTTTGAAAGATGAAGGTATGGTGGTGATGGTGATGGTCGACGATGGGAGGAGAGGGAGGAGGGAAAAGCTGCATTTTTTTGTTTCTAATTAGGTTTAGGGAAAAGAATACAAGTACTAGTTAATTTATACATGGACTAAATACCCCTAATTGCACTTAAGTCCCTCCATTAGCCAAAAATTAACAAAATAAGGGGAGAGGGGAGGGGATTAGGCCGAATGGTGCCCTCATGGGGTTCCCGGGCTCTCGTTTTGCAATCCCGTGTAATCGTGGTCCGTTTTAAGTGCCGTTTAGTCGTACCGAAGGCCCGGAACGCTAACCCGATCGTTAAACGCAACCAATTGCTTAATTTATTAAAAACCCAATAAATTAAATATTTTAAAAAGTTAATAATTAATAAAATTAATTATTAAAATAAACTCGAGCGTTTCGTTGCTCAAAAAGCTATGATCAAAATCGTATCGTTTTTATCGTATTTCATTATCCAAAATATTTATTTGAATTAATATCAACCCATATCAATTATTAAAACCCTTCAAAGATCAAGTACGCATTTAATACACGTAAACGCATAGAAGTTAAATAATCGCCGTTAAATAAACTAACGGAAGGTTAACGGAAGTAACGGAAAAATCAGGGTTGTTACAAAAGCACCCTGGTAATTAAACTTAACGCTATAATGATAATTACCCTATTCATTTTAATACATGCAAACCAACGTGTCATAAACTCAAATAACATACGTCCGTTAAAAGGCTAGCGCTCTAGCTCGGACGGGGATGTCAAGCCCTATGGATCCATATACGATTATCCGCGCCCACCAGTCCATATCCTATGTACTGGCAGCTACTAGTTACCAAAGCTAAGGGATTTTCGGTTTAACTCAGCGTATAATTTAGTATGTACTCGTGTCTTATTGCGTTTAAAATAAATTGCATGTATTCTCAGCCCAAAAATATTTAAAGTATTTAAAAATGGAGACTATAAACTCACGGTTCAATATTGAGATTCAATATTGTAGGCAAATTGCGTAGACGTAATGATGGTAGACGACTGTATGGTTGGCCTTGGATTCAAGAACAATACCCCGAACAATATTCAATATTTCCTTAGCTTAAAACAGTTTGAAACCCGAATTAAAAACACCCTCGTATATACTTTATTATTATTAAACTTAAATTAAAATTATAATTAAAATTATAAATATAAATATAGAACACAGAAAGAAAAAGAAGGAAGGTGTATTTTATTTCGTCGAGCAAACTGGTGTATTTATAATACTTTTTCATTTCCTGTAGCTCATGTGATCGCATGGGTTTGTAGTGTATTTGCCATGCGATCGCATGACCGCCTGATCCGCTTTTGTTTGCTAGTTCGCCGACATAAAAATACTGTAGCAAGTAGTGTTTACTGTAGCAATAGTGTTTACTGTAGCAAATAGTGTTTGCTGTAGCAAAGTCGTTTTCACTGTAGCAAAGTCGTTTTCACTGTAGCAAATAGTTTTTCACTGTAGCAAACTCGTTTTTTACTGTAGCAAATAGTGTTTTACTGTAGCAAGTCGTTTTTACTGTAGCAAATAGTGTTTTACCGTAGCAAAGTCGTTTTTACTTATATATCTTATAATGTATATATACATACATATAATTGTTCATGAATCGTCGAGAGTAGTCAAGGTAATTGAATATATGAAACAATACTAAAATTTTGAGACTCAATCTAATAGACTTTGTTTAACGTGTCAAACTAATAAATCGTATAGAGAATTGGTTTAAATAAGTCGAAATTTTTCGGGTCATTACAGTACCTCCCCGTTAAAGAAAATTTCGTCCCAAAATTTTGAGTAGTACCTGTTTTATGAGCGATATCAGTGAACAAATGTGGATACTTTTGCTTCATTTGATCCTCATGTTCCCAAGTAAACTCGGGTCCTCGTCTAGCGTTCCAACGAACCCTAACTATCAGTATTTTGCTTTGTTTTAATTGTTTGACCTCACGGTCCATGATTTCAACAGGTTCTTCGATAAAATGGAGCTGTGGTCTCATGGATAATACCAACGGATTGGAAATACGAGTGGTCAATGTATTCACCTCCCCTATTCATTCTAAGTCTTTTAATCAAAGCCTTATGTTGCAATTCTACTTCAATTTTAAATATTTTAAATTTATCAAATGCTTCATCCTTAGTATGTAACAAGTAAACATAGCAAAACCTAGAAGCATCATCAATAAAAGTAACAAAATATTTCTTATTCCCTAAAGTAGGAGTTGCATGAAATCACACAAATCACTATGTATTAATTCCAAAATTTCAGTATCACGATGTACATTTTGAAATGGTTTCTTAGTGATTTTTGTCAACATACACGTTTTACACTTTTCATTGTTCATATCAAAGGCCGGTATTAAACCATTTTTAAACATATCTTGCATTCTTTTAAAGTGTACATGTCCTAGTCTAGCATGCCAAAGTGTAGAATTATTTATGCCAAAAGTTGAAATAAAAGCAAAATTAACATTTAAGTGATTAATGTTAAGTCTAAACATTCGATTACATAAATAATCAAAACCAACAAACATACCATGTTTTGACAAAACAAACTTATCAAATTCAATCACTTGTTTATAACCACAACAATTTAACACACTACTGGAAACTAAATTTTTTTCTTATTTGTGGTACATGCAAAACATCAAACAAACAAACAGTTTTTCCAGAACTAAAACACAAATCCATACTTCCACGCCCATGAACAGGAGTTGTTGACTCATTTTCCATATGAAGAATTGATACATCAGTCACGGACTCATAAGTCTTGAACCAAAATCTATCCTTGCATACATGGGTGGTAGCTCCCGAGTCAACCCACCACGCAACATCATCATTCTGCACAAAATAAGCTTCAGATATATGTGAAACATAATTCTTATTTGAATTATTAAACATATTCTGACCTTTCGAGCTTTGGTTAAACATATCTCGAACCGCTTGTGCTAGTTCCTTTGGCATTATTAATACCAAATATAACCTTGCAATCCATTTTCAAGTGTCCAGTTTTACCACACTTCCAACAAGTCAATTTAGACTTCTTATTCAGATTAGCCTTGTTATAACCTTGATGTTTACGTTTGCCCTTTTTGTCATTTTTACTAGTGAACTTTTTATGTTCCACCATATTGACAACAGACGTACCAGCAACTTCGTTGCTCTTTGGATTGTCATTATCCTGCAACCTGAGGGATTTCTCAATATGTAGATGACTACCTAACTCAACAAGAGTTAACTCCTCCTTTTTATGTTTCAAAGAATGTTTAAATTCTTTCCAAGATGGAGGTAGTTTATCAATGATACTTGAGACTTTAATAGACTCATCCATATTCATTTTATGTTGTGTGAATTGACCAAGTATACGAATGAGCTCATTGTATTGTTCCAAGACTGGTCTAGAATCGATCATCTTGTAATTATTAAAATTACTCACAAGAAACTTTTTACTAGAAGCATCCTCATACATATACTTGGTTTCTAAACAGTCCCATAATTCTTTAGCAGATTCAACATTTTGGTAAATATCAAAAAGGGAATCAGCCATACCATTGAGGATTAAACCTCTAGCGATGTAGTCATCGTTCTCCCACTTGCACCTTTTTCGAATTTGTTCAACAGTGGCATCATCACCATGATCTTCAGAAATTGGTGTGCTGAGTACGTACACCACACTCATACTGCTCAGAAAGAAGTGCATCTTCTTTTGCCATCTCCTAAAATCAATTCCCTCAAACTTATCAAGTTTGGAGAAATTCGCCGTCATGTGTTTCATCGTAGCCGCCATCGATTATAACAAATAATTACTTTCGATTGTTGGAGGTTTTATTGAATTTTCGTGTAGGGTAAAATAATCGATAGCCGGATAAATCACTGAATCGTGGTATCACTTTTCGAAAGTAATTATTCGACCCTTATTGCCTGGGTTACACGAATATCACTTTGGGATAAGACAGAGATTAGTTCTTGTTATTGGCAGTAAACAAGAACTCTTTTGCAGAAGAGTATTAGACGTTCGTAACTTATCTATCTCTCATGCATATTGGTTAATATATTTATATACACCCTTAATCATGAAAGAGTCTTTTATTAAAATCAATTGGCCGATTGATTAATAAAAGTATCTTCTATAATATTCAAAAGTGATTACAGAAAGAATATTTCTATAAACAAATATTATCACTTCCATAATTAAAGTAAAAGTTATTACTTTTACAATAAACAAATATTATCACTTTCATCATTAAAGTAAAAATTGTTACTTTTACAATAAACAAATATTATATTTTACAACTATTAAAGCATGAGTGATCACTTTATAATAAACAAGTATTATTCCTTCCACTATTAAAGTAAAAGTGGGTCCAGGAATAATTCTTCCGTAATCACTCAAAATTGTGTTAAGTGTTTTCTTGCTACTGCCTCTTAAGGACCAGCAACGCAAAAGTCAGCAAAAGGACCAGCAGCGCAAAAGTCAGCAAACAAGACCAGCAGCGCAAAAGTCAGCAAACAGGACCAGCAGCGTAGAGGAACCAGCAAACAGGACCAGCAGCGCAGAACAACCAACACAGAACACTTAGCCAAATTTCAGCTTACTAAGAAAACTTAGTACTGAAAACACTTAGTCAAATTTCAGGTAGACCAAGTCATGATAGTAAATAATGGAAAACTACTTTTGGGTCCGGGTAATCTATCACTTAATGGGTGTACACTCTGTACCTCCAAACCCATTTACAAGTGTAGATTAAAACCCACAATTATACTAAATTTCCAACATAAAATGGGCGTTACTTAGCTTTGCGAGTGGGACGACGTATTGGCCTCAGACGGCGGTGATAAGGATGTTGGTGGCAGGACTGGTTTTATCGAGGGTAAGACCACCATGATAGGTGAGGGCATGGAGTTCTGTAAGGCCAGCTACAAGTAGCCCTGCGCTGCCAGCTGCTGTTACCTCTGGTAGTCAGTTTTTCACTACCAACAGCATACTCGGGTAGTCGTCCACATTTCTATGAGTTTCAGGGATCAATATAAGTAATCATCCAAACAAATAAACGTAGCAAGATTGAGTCAAAAATATCATTCTTGTGGTTCACCTGTTACTAATAGGCAAGCGTAAGGGTGGGCCAAATAAGTAATTTTGGCACATAAGGATTTTTAACACCTTTCTTCGGAAAAAAAACCCGGACTACATGTTTTTGTTAGTCTGCGATTATGATTATCATTTGATTGGTGCCAAAATAATACATTACAAAGAGTATATATAGACTACCACATAAAATCCCTAATGGGCCCTTATAAGAATGGGCTACAAATGAATCTACCAAACATATGGGCTAACAAATATATCGGCTAACAGCCCCCCGCAGTTATACCAGGAGTAGGATGAACGCTTAAACTGGATCTGAACTCATCATACAAGACAGTGGGAAGCCCTTTGGTGAAGATGTCGGCATACTGATAACGAGAAGGAACATGAAGAACTCGCACATGTCCCTTAGTCACAAGATCACGTACGAAATGAATGTCAATCTCGATGTGTTTCGTCCGCTGGTGCTGAACTGGGTTCCCTGACATGTAAACCGCACTAACGTTGTCACAATACACAATAGTAGGTGAAAATAATGGACAATGAAGTTTGCGGAGAAGGTTGCGTAGCCAACATGTTTCCGCGACAGCATTAGCAACCCCGCGATATTCAGCCTCTGCACTGGAGCGAGAAGGTGTCAGCTGTCGCTTAGAGGACCATGAGAGAAGATTATTACCCAAGAATACACAATACCCTGACGTAGATCGACGGGTTCTGGGGCAGCCAGCCCAATCAGCATCCGAATAAGCTGTCAACTCTGTAGTGGTAGAAGCGTAAAGCTGAAGACCATGATCCAAAGTACCCTGTATATAACGTAAGATCCGCCGAAGAGCGGACCAATGCTGCTTACGGGGATCATGCATGAAGAGGGAAATCTGCTGTACTGCATAAGAAATGTCGGGTCGAGTAAATGTGAGATACTGAAGAGCCCCAGAAAGGCTCCGATATAGGGTCGGATTAGCGACCGGAGGACCTGAAGTACCCAGTTTAGAACTGGTCTCAACAGGCGTACGACTCGGATGACAACCAGTCATATCAGCACGCTCAATAATCTCAGTCGCATACTTCTGTTGAGATAAGAACATCCCTGAAGAAGTGCGTGTAACCGAAATACCCAAAAAATAATTAAGTGGACCCAGGTCGGTCATAGAGAACTCGCGATGTAAAGAGGTGATGACCCGCTGTAGAAAAGCATCGGACGAGGATGTCAAAACAATATCATCAACATAAAGCAGCAAATAGGCAGTATCAGTCCCCTGTCAATATATAAATAAAGAAGTGTCACAATGACTCTGCTGAAAACCAACACTCTGAGCATATCCAGCAAACCACTGGTACCAGGCACGGGGTGCCTGCTTCAATCCATAAAGGGATTTCTGCAGAAGACAAACATGATCGGGGCGTGAAGCGTCACGAAATCCTGGGGGCTGATGCATATAGACAGTCTCAGTAAGATGGCCGTGAAGAAAAGCATTCTTGACATCGAGCTGGTGAACTGGCCAGTGTCGAGAAATGTCAAGACTGAGAACAGTCCGAATGGTGGTAACGACCGGGCTAAATGTCTCATCACAATCAATACCAACCTGCTGGCTACGACCATTAGCAACTAGTCAAGCCTTATACCTGCTCAAGGTTCCATCAGCATTAAACTTGTGCTTAAACAACCACATGGAGCGAACTATGTTCGTGTTCGAAGGGCGAGGCACAAGAGTCCAAGTACCATTTTTAATTAAAGCATTATACTCTTCGATCATAGCGTGTTGCCAGTTAGGGTATTTAAAGGCGTGGGTGTAGGAGGTAGGGATAGGAGAGATGGTAGACACATGGAGGTTTAGACATTCTACAGGTTTAGTGGTGCCAAGTCGGTGATGGGTGATCATGGGATGAGTGGAGGAGGTGTTAGTAGTGGTTGGATTTGGTGGGTTTGCCTGGATTGGATGAGGTGGTGGTGTAGGAGATGGTGGCTGTGTAGGAGGCGTGGCATTTATGGGTGAGGTAGGTGGTGTGGGAGCGGTAGTAGGAACGTGATTTTCGGCGAAGCTACGAGAGAAAGAGTTGGGTGGTGGATCTAGGAAATCATAGGAAACGGTAGTGGTGGTAGTATTAGGCGAATATTGGGGGGAACCATACGGGAACACGGTTTCGTGGAAGGTAGTCGAGATAATATAACTGTGTGGGTGGAGAGATCAAGGCATCGATAGCCCCGATGATTAGATGGGTATCCAAGAAAGATGCATGGAGTAGAGCGGGGAGCGAGTTTGTTGGTTGTGTTTAAATGAGGGTAACAGAGGCAACCGAAGACACGTAGTGTGAAATAGTTTGGTGAATTTTTGTAGAGTCGTGTGTGAGGAATATCGTAGTTAATGGCAGAAGATGGGAGAAGATTTAGAAGGTAGGTGGCCATGTGTAGTGCCTCTGTCCAGAAAGTTGGAGGTAGGTTAGCTTGAAATAGGAGGGTGTGGATTAGGTTATTTATGGTGCGGATCATTCTTTCAGATTTTCCGTTTTGTTGGGAAGTTTGAGTGCAAGATAGACGAAGTTGAATTCCATTTGATTGGAACAGTTGGTGGAAAGGGGTGTTATCGAATTCTCCCCCTTGATCACATTGGAAAGCTTTAATTTCAGTGTTGAATTGTGTTTTAATGAATGCACGAAATTGTACAAATATATTGAATACTTCAGACTTATTGCGTAAAGGAAACACCCATAAATAATGCGAGTAATGATCCAAGAAAATAACATAGTATTTAAAACCACTAAGACTTAAAACTGGAGAAGTCCATAAATCAGAATGAATAATATCAAATGCAGAAGTAACATGCGAACTAGAACTACTGAACGGAAGTCTCACGTGTTTACCAAGTTGGCATGCATGGCAGAACTCGGGAGGCTTCGTTTTGTTACAAGCTATGTATTTATTAGAAACAAGACGACGAAATGATTCAACGATGGGATGTCCGAGACGTTGATGCCAAGTAGTGGCGGTAGTGAGGAGAGCATGTTGGACAAGTGTAGATGACTGAGGTGTGAACGGGTAGAGATCTCCGGTGCTGTCACATCGGAGGAGCAGACGATGAGTCATGTAGTCTTTGACAGAAAAATCAAACTCGTCAAAACAAACAGACACTTTATTGTCACGTGCAAAACGACGAACAGAAATACGGTTTTTTACAATGTTAGGTGTAACGAGAACATTAGACAGGTGTAGGGGTCGGTTAACATTAGGCAAAACGCTATGACCAGTGTTGACAACGGGGATGTGGTTCCCGTCACCAACAGCAACAGAAGGATAAATGCAATGATTAAAAACAGTACTTAAATTTTTAATGCTAGAGGTGAGGTGAGTTGACGCACCAGTGTCCATGATCCAACCGGAATTACCATAGTCTGAAGGAGTGTTGGCATTAAATGCCTTCGGTATAAAAGTCTCCTGATGTTGCATAGGACCGACAAATGGGCTGTTAGTAGGTGCAGCCGGCCCGCTGAAAAAGGTTGTAGCTTGTTGCTGTCGTTGGGCTTGCATAATTTCAATATACTAATTAAAAATCAATAGCTGCTTCAACACACAAACTCCCAGGGTGTAATCAAAGCCTTTCTAATTCTTGTATGGAGTTGAAAAAGAAAAATAATATATAAAACCTAATACTTATCTCCTCTTTTCAAAGTGATACGGATGATGGCTGATATTCCTTCCTTCGTTCTTCTTATACTTTTTTTTTTTCACGAAAAATGCAACCAAATTGAATTGGTTAATAATAGTCTTAAAGGTAGAAAATAGGGAGATGCAGATCGATTCACGTGAAATTAAGAAGAAGGATGTTGATTGGTTGATTGGGTGTTTGACTATAATAGCCACAGATCTGACCGAATGAGGAAGAAAAGAAATTAGGGTAGTACAAAGTAGGCTCTTGATACCATGTTAGTCTGCGATTATGATTATCATTTGATTAGTGCCAAAATAATACATTACAAAGAGTATATATAGACTACCACATAAAATCCTTAATGGGCCCTTATAAGAATGGGCTACAAATGAATCTACCAAACATATGAGCTAACAAATATATGGGCTAACAGTTTTTACTTTAAAAAACAATCTTTACTTTCAAGTTAGTGTGCTAAATATGATTACTATTTTTTTTCTTTTTTTGTAATATTAGCATTCAAGAGGTTTTATGCTTTAGAGATAGTCTTTGAGCAACTTTAATCAATTCGACTAATTTGATCCATTAGGAAGAAAAAAAAATATGTTCCGAATCAGCTCATTTATAAGTTAAAATGTATTTTAGTTATCTTAAGTTATGTCGTATATTTTTAGTTGTGGTTTACAAATGTCAAGAGGACTTTGTTTAGGTGCATCATGTGCATGCTTTCATTTAACATCAAATTTCATGTTTTTTTATCAAATAAAATGCAAGTACTCAAAGAATGAAGATAAATGGTCATCTTCATAGCGTATAAAAGGCGTTTATAGGAATGTTATATAAATGTTGCCATATGGTATGAATTTTAGCTACATCTATATTTTGACAAGAAATTGACATGTAAGTCGTTACAGCTGTATTTTGATACTAGGTTGGCATGTAAGCCGGTATTTTCTTTAGACGATCTTCAAATAGATTATGGACTCAGTATATGAATTCAAATTCAATGAACTACTCAGTACTCCGTACTATTTAAGCTAAGGATTTCATACTATTTTTCTAAAATTAAAGGGTTAAATTATTAGTCTAATGTAGTGTTTTCACGGGTCATTAAGATGCTATCAACCATGATAAGCTTCCTCACCAAGACTAGCCGACACATTAGCGTCACGTCAACACTTCCTCATTAATACTAAACACGCACAATCATGACATATTTTCTCAAATAAATTAGGATCCATTTGTTAGACTCTAGATTAAGCCCGCCCGTTTGTGGACTTAGGGTTTCCAGGTTGTAAACTCTATATATAGTTATCAATAATAAAGTAATCCTCACGGGTTTCATTATATAACATGGTATCAGAGCGGGTAGCTTAACCCTCTTACCTACCGCTTCCGCCTACTACCACCAACCATATATCCTCCGGTCATCGACTATTTATTGGTGATCGGGAGGGATCCCAATACATCGTTACTTCTAATTTCTCTTCCTCAATCTTCAAAGTTCCGTATGTATTTTTTATTTTATTATTATTGTCAATTATTCGTAGTTAATCTTTCTTTACAAACCAAACATCAACGGTAACTTCTTTTTTTATTTTTATCACTTTTGCAAGCAATTTATCAACAGCAAAGTTGCATTCAGTTTCTTTATCCAAAAAGAAAAATCGCTTAGCATTCATATTCATATTTCATACTATTTTATTCTTGAACTTGATTCGTAGCCACTATGCAATAATTATAATACTCCGTAATTATTTTTCTTTTCTATAATCAAGCCAATCCTTCCTTTTTCCGTTCTAGAAAAAAATTGTGATTACCATATACGTAGTAGTCTTTATCATCTAGAAAACAAATTCAAGCCTTAAGAATTTTTTTTCTCTCTCCGTTTGTTGTTCTCCCCGGCACTCAATTCTGTTTTTTTATTTTTCTTTTTAATAATAATGAAACAAAATCATCTACTTAACTGTTCCAATATTTCTTTCCAAATCTCGTTTTTAATTTCCTAACTCATTAAAACCTTCCTAAGGGTGTGTTTGGGTGAGGAGCTTGTCGGAGCTTATGGGAGCTTATAGGAGCTTGATCTTATGATGTTAATAAGCTCCAAGTCATAAGCTTCGTTTGGTAGACAAAAAGAGTAGAGCTTATGAAAATCATAAGCTCTGGAAAAATAAGCTACTTTTAGTAGCTTATGGAAAAAAAAGTAGAGCTTATGAACTAGAAAATAAGCTCCAGCTAGTTTACCAAACACTTATAAAAAATAATAAGCTCCAGCTACCGGCTTATAAGATAAGCTCCAGCTCCAGCTCTATCTCATAAGCTCCAGCTCCAGCTCCAGCTACTTTCATCCAAACATACCCTAAATCTCATTTTTCATTTTCTTATAATTCGAATCGAAATCAAAATCTTTTCATATCCACCATTCCTTATTCATCAATTTTCTTAAATCTCTTTTTCTTAAATCTCTTTTTAGCCCACCTATCTCAATTATAATCGACGTGGGGTTGAACCACCTAGCGTGACTAGGTTCCAAATCTCGAAAAAAATCAAAAAAAAAAAAAAAAAACCAAAAAAATCTTATTTGCAACATTGATGAAGATTGTTGTCGTCGACAAAGTTCTCTGCCCAAGTCTTGCTCAATCCTTAGGCAAAGCAAGCCACGACGTATAAATAAAACCTTACAGAAAAGGAAATGCAGTCAAGCAAGATGCAACGACATCACGAAAATCACAACAATGGTAAATAAATTGTGTTTTATTTGTATTTTTATATTAGTCTTGTAGTGACCCGAACTTTTCCATGTTTATATATATTAATTGAGATTGATATATACATGATTAAATGTTTCCAACATGTTAAGCAATCAAACTTGTTAAGACTTGATTAATTGAAATAGGTTTCATATAGACAATTGACCACCCAAGTTGACCGGTGATTCACGAACGTTAAAACTTGTAAAAAAACTATATGATGACATATATATGGTTATATATATAGTTAACATGATATTATGATAAGTAAACATATCATTAATTATATTAACAATGAACTACATATGTAAAAACAAGACTACTAACTTAATGATTTTGAAACGAGACATATATGTAACGTTTATCGTTGTAACGACATTTAATGTATATATATCATATTAAGAGATATTCGTACATCATAATATCATGATAATATAATAATTTAAAATCTCTTTTGTTATTATAAACATTGGGTTAACAACATTTAACAAGATCGTTAACCTAAAGGTTTCAAAACAACACTTACATGTAACGACTAACGATGACTTAACGACTCAGTTAAAATGTATATACATGTAGTGTTTTAATATGTATTTATACACTTTTGAAAGACTTCAATACACTTATCAAAATACTTCTACTTAACAAAAATGCTTACAATTACATTCTCGTTCAGTTTCATCAACAATTCTACTCGTATGCACCCGTATTCGTACTCGTACAATACACAGCTTTTAGATGTATGTACTATTGGTATATACACTCCAATGATCAGCTCTTAGCAGCCCATGTGAGTCACCTAACACATGTGGGAACCATCATTTGGCAACTAGCATGAAATATCTCATAAGATTACAAAAATATGAGTAATCATTCATGACTTATTTACATGAAAACAAAATTACATATCCTTTATATCTAATCCATACACCAACGACCAAAAACACCTACAAACACTTTCATTCTTCAATTTTCTTCATCTAATTGAACTCTCTCAAGTTCTATCTTCAAGTTCTAAGTGTTCTTCATAAATTCCAAAAGTTCTAGTTTCATAAAATCAAGAATACTTTCAAGTTTGCTAGCTCACTTCCAATCTTGTAAGGTGATCATCCAACCTCAAGAAATCTTTGTTTCTTACAGTAGGTTATCATTCTAATACAAGGTAATAATCATATTCAAACTTTGGTTCAATTCCTATAACTATAACAATCTTATTTCAAGTGATGATCTTACTTGAACTTGTTTTCGTGTCATGATTTTGCTTCAAGAACTTTGAGCCATCCAAGGATCCATTGAAGCTAGATCCATTTTTCTTTTTTCCAGTAGGTTCATCCAAGGGACTTAAGGTAGTAATGATGTTCATAACATCATTCGATTCATACATATAAAGCTATCTTATTCGAAGGTTTAAACTTGTAATCACTAGAACATAGTTTAGTTAATTCTAAACTTGTTCGCAAACAAAAGTTAATCCTTCTAACTTGACTTTTAAAATCAACTAAACACATGTTCTATATCTATATGATATGCTAACTTAATGATTTAAAACCTGGAAACACGAAAAACACCGTAAAACCAGATTTACGCCGTCGTAGTAACACCGCGGGCTGTTTTGGGTTAGTTAATTAAAAACTATGATAAACTTTGATTTAAAAGTTGTTATTCTGAGAAAATGATTTTTATTATGAACATGAAACTATATCCAAAAATTATGGTTAAACTCAAAGTGGAAGTATGTTTTCTAAAATGGTCATCTAGACGTCGTTCTTTCGACTGAAATGACTACCTTTACAAAAACGACTTGTAACTTATTTTTCCGACTAGAAACCTATACTTTTTTTGTTTAGATTCATAAAATAGAGTTCAATATGAAACCATAGCAATTTGATTCACTCAAAACGGATTTAAAATGAAGAAGTTATGGGTAAAACAAGATTGGATAATTTTTCTCATTTTAGCTACGTGAAAATTGGTAACAAATCTATTCCAACCATAACTTAATCAACTTGTATTATATATTATGTAATCTTGAGATACCATAGACACGTATACAATGTTTCGACCTATCATGTCGACACATCTATATATATTTCGGAACAACCATAGACACTCTATATGTGAATGTTGGAGTTAGCTATACAGGGTTGAGGTTGATTCCAAAATATATATAGTTTGAGTTGTGATCAATACTGAGATACGTATACACTGGGTCGTGGATTGATTCAAGATAATATTTATCGATTTATTTCTGTACATCTAACTGTGGACAACTAGTTGTAGGTTACTAACGAGGACAGCTGACTTAATAAACTTAAAACATCAAAATATATTAAAAGTGTTGTAAATATATTTTGAACATACTTTGATATATATGTATATATTGTTATAGGTTCGTGAATCAACCAGTGGCCAAGTCTTACTTCCCGACGAAGTAAAAATCTGTGAAAGTGAGTTATAGTCCCACTTTTAAAATCTAATATTTTTGGGATGAGAATACATGCAGGTTTTATAAATGATTTACAAAATAGACACAAGTACGTGAAACTACATTCTATGGTTGAATTATCGAAATCGAATATGCCCCTTTTTATTAAGTCTGGTAATCTAAGAATTAGGGAACAGACACCCTAATTGACGCGAATCCTAAAGATAGATCTATTGGGCCTAACAAACCCCATCCAAAGTACCGGATGCTTTAGTACTTCGAAATTTATATCATATCCGAAGGGTGTCCCGGAATGATGGGGATATTCTTATATATGCATCTTGTTATTGTCGGTTACCAGGTGTTCACCATATGAATGATTTTTATCTCTATGTATGGGATGTGTATTGAAATATGAAATCTTGTGGTCTATTGTTACGATTTGATATATATAGGTTAAACCTATAACTCACCAACATTTTTGTTGACGTTTTAAGCATGTTTATTCTCAGGTGATTATTAAGAGCTTCCGCTGTCGCATACTTAAATAAGGACAAGATTTAGAGTCCATGCTTGTATGATATTGTGTAAAAACTGCATTCAAGAAACTTATTTTGTTGTAACATATTTGTATTGTAAACCATTATGTAATGGTCGTGTGTAAACAGGATATTTTAGATTATCATTATTTGATAATCTACGTAAAGTTTTTTAAACCTTTATTGATGAAATAAAGGTTATGGTTTGTTTTAAAATGAATGCAGTCTTTGAAAAACGTCTCATATAGAGGTCAAAACCTCGCAACGAAATCAATTAATATGGAACGTTTTTAATCAATAAGAACGGGACATTTCAAGTCTTCTGTTTTCAGTCCGAACTTTCGTTTTCGACGTTCGGACTGCGGGAGAGTGTTAGAGTGTAGATTAAGCTCGCCCGTTGTGGGTTTAGGGTTTCTAGGTATCCATGTAAACTCTATATATAGTTATCAATAATAAAGTAATCCTCGCGGGTTTCATTATATAACAGGATTATATTAAATTAATTATTGTCTAGTACAAAAATTGCAAACACCATGTACAAGTCTGTTTAACATTTGTTCCGTCCAAATATCTGCCCTAAAAATAAATGAAAGAGGGCGATGGAGGCAGGGCGGAGCAGGGTGGCCGATAGGGTGGGGCTTGCTGTCATCGACGCATTGCTGGGCGGCTGTGTGAACGAGGCCAAACCGTATGGAACATCTTTAAGTATAATTATTATTTTATCATTTAAATAAATGTAAGAATATACGGGAACAAGTATCTAGAGCAATCCAATTCTTTCATCACCCTATTTTTCACTAACAAATTTTACTAAAGGACTGCACAAAACCGTTGGCCCGATTTTTATAAAACTAATTTTTCTATAAAGAAAAACGTTATGTTTATTGCTTTTTTTTATTATTATTATTCCCTAAACTTTCGCCAACAACAGCAAACAACCTTGAAGACTCCATGAGCTTGGCAAAAAAATGTCTACACGATGGCGCGACAACGCGCGCTCGCCTTTACTAGTTGTAAATAAATTATAACTAGTTATCGAACCCTCGCTTCGCGCAGGGGGTTCGATTTTCAATGTATTTTATTGTGTTTAGTTTGTAAAATTATTTCGTGGCTAACGATCATGTCGTTGAAGCGCAACTCGAGTCGAACTAAAAGGTATAACCCGTCAAAGATTTAGATGTTATTTTACATCTCCGCGTTTCGCTATGGAATTGTCGATTTTTAAAAATTTAACGCAAAATCAACGTGTATGAAAAGTATCTCAAATATTTATCGTTTTTTAAAAACCGTCAGTTTTGCCTATAGTTAGTGACATTATGTTCCTAAAATTATTTCGAGTTTAACGATGTTGTCGGAAAAATTTAACTCGTTGCGAGCGAGAAGATATGACCCGTTAAATATTTGGGTGGAGTTTAGTTAACATTTTTTATGAAAATAGTTATTTGACACTTTACCCCCTGTTTGGGGGTCGGTTTTATTTTCTGAACAAAGTTGGGGGGCTTTATTTGGGAAAAGGAAGGAAAAAGTGAAAAAGTAAAAAAATAAAAATAAAAGAAAAAAATTACGTTGTTGGTACCTGTGGTTCGTTCACATTTTCATCACAACACCTGAACTCTAATTTTAGCGTTGTTGGTACCAGTGGCTTCATTAAGTTACCTGGATCATACCCCAACCTAACGGCCATTATTTTTAAAAGTTAACCCCTCACATGTGCCACACATGTGAGGGTAATTTCGTCCAAATCATTTTATTAACCTTGTATGTTATTTATTAACTTAATCCAAATTGATCCATCTATAAGACCATCTTTATCCCTAAAGGAGTTGATGGGCGTGTTGCTGGGTGGGGTGGGGTGGGGTGCTTAATTAGCGTGCTGTCAGACTGCTGGGTAATGGGTGGCGTGCTGAGTGGCGTGTTAGGGGTATTTTTTTTTTCATTTTTCTTTCAATTTTATTGATTTATTAATTACTTTATATTATTATTTTATTAATTAAAAAGAAAACAAATACGATTAAAATAAAAACGATACGATTAAAATTAAATAAAATCGATACGATTACATTAATAAAAACGATACGATTACATAATAAAGATGATACGATAGATGATACGATAGATGATACGAAAAATAAAAGTCATAAACTAATAAATAGAATCCTGACTCACGTAACCTTCTTCAAGGCTACTCGAATCGGAGGGCTCCCGATTAACCGGAGTAACGCCCATGTTTACAAGATACAAGACAATTCGACATGGTCGTGTCCTGGCTCGCTCTTTTTGCGCATCCCATTGCTCATCCGTAAACATAAACATCAACGATTGATGCTCTTCGTCGAAATACACAATTTGCGTAAATACGTATGGTGTTTCTTTTTGGAGAAACTTGGACAGCTTCGTCCAATCTTCAATATCGGAAACGTCAACATCTTCAAATGAATTTTTTTCCCCGTCTACGTACGATTTCCAGTCGTACTCAACTCGGCCCCCGTAGTGAACGTCAAGAGAAAGTTTGTTCGAATTCATTGTGTTTTTATTATATGTAGAGGTGTATATGTCTATATGTTTATGTTGTGTGAATAGTTGTAGTCCAAAGTTAATTATGGTCAATGGTGTTTCCGCCAAGGAAGCAAAATATTGGGAGGATTACCAATTCTCCGATGAATCGGATTCCGACGAGAATTCCGATGATGTTATAGAAATTACCCCAACTGAATTTAAAAAGGCAAAAGAAAATAATAAGGGAAAGGGCATAAAAATAGAGAAATCTAATTCCAACCCCGATGAACTTTATATGTATCGTCAACCCCCGAAGTCCTTAAGTTGTAACAATGACCCGGGAACCTCTAAACCACCAGGTTTTTCTAAACCAATGTGGATCACGACGGCTCGTATTATGGGAACATCATATATCCCTAGAAACTTGGCAAAACGAACCAAAACCGAAGAAGAAGAAACAAGCGAGTCGGAATAAGATAGTTGTATTCGTGTGGTGTAATATATGTAATATAGTGTGCTTATGCTTTATGATATATGTAAAAAAAAAAATTGCTTGTATTAATAAGTATTTTTTTTTATGAATCTAACTCTTGTCTATTTTACAGTATAAAAACACAAAATGGATAGACAACCCAATATTTTAAGAGACCTACCCGGAGACATGATTGATGAAATCTTGTCTAGAGTCGGCCAGAATTCCTTGGCACAACTATTTAAGGCGAGATCAGTTTGTAAGACATTCGAAGAACGTTCCAAGAATGTCTTGGTTTATAAGAGACTTTCGTTTGAAAGATGGGGGATATCACATTGGGAAACCCATAAGTTACGATGTGTTTACTTTGACGCATATATTGCGGGGAACCCAAATGCTATTTTACGCAACGGGTTAAGAAATTATTTTGACTCAATATATCCGAATATTGGACTTCGTGATTTAGAAAAAGCGGCTAACATGCAACATAAAGAAGCATGTTATGCTTACGGATTAGTAATGTTCGCTTCTCACCAAAGTGAGAACAAGAACATCGGGCTACAACTATTAAACAAAACGTTTCCACAAGTGACGGAGTCGGTAATTGGGGTAAGAAATGAGGTTTTTAGATTGTTACGGGACTGTTGGACATTACGTAACCCTCGTCCCTTTGATGACGTTACAACATGCTGTCTTATCAACGGCCATAACGGTTATGTTGCACAAGACCAAGGATGGGAAGTAGTCCTAGTAAAACCAGAATGCATGACTTGTTTCTGGACGTATGAATTATGTGTCTTTATTGCCTTTGCTGAACGACTTGTGTACTAGCTAGAATTATCTTCACAACTATCTTGTATCAAAGTTATTGTGTGCTATATTTCATGCTTTATGTAAAATAAGCGGTATTGTAAGTTTGTAAAATATTGTATAAAAGTTTGAACGCGAAATATTATTACAATCAGTTTTTCATATAGAATTGTAGTAGTTGAATTGTGTATTAGCTACTAAGTATGAACTTAACGGGTAGGTACTACCCGAATTTAAACTTATAAAACGCTAATATGAAGAAAAAGCTTTTATAAATGAGTTCATATTATGCTACGAAATACTATTAACTACTCTTAATATTCTGTATGATTAACTTGTTCCATTTAACTATTTTGAAGGAAATGGCACCGACTACTCGACACACCGTGAATATGAATGAAGAGGAATTCCGTACTTTTCTAGCTTCAAACATAGCCGCAGTACAGGCTGCGCTACATACCAACAATAACCTTGGATCTAGCAGTACAGGAAATCGTGTAGGATGCACCTACAAAGAATTCACTGCCTGCAAACCTTTGGAATTTGATGGAACCGAAGGACCGATCGGATTGAAACGGTGGACCGAGAAGGTTGAATCGGTGTTTGCCATAAGTAAGTGTACTGAAGAGGACAAAGTGAAGTACGCTACGCATACCTTCACAGGTTCTGCGTTAACATGGTGGAATACCTATCTAGAGCAAGTGGGACAAGATGATGCGTACGCACTACCGTGGTCAGCATTCAAGCACTTGATGAACGAGAAGTACCGTCCCAGAACCGAGGTCAATAAGCTCAAGACAGAACTTAGAGGGTTACGAACCCAAGGATTTGATATTACCATGTACGAAAGACGATTCACAGAATTGTGCCTATTGTGTCCGGGAGCATTCGAAGATGAGGAAGAGAAGATCGACGCGTTTGTGAAAGGATTACCGGAAAGAATCCAAGAAGATATAAGTTCACACGAGCCCGCCTCCATACAACAGGCATGTAGAATGGCTCACAAACTAGTGAACCAGATTGAAGAAAGAATTAAAGAACAGACTGCTGAAGAGGCCAATGTGAAGCAAGTCAAAAGAAAGTGGGAGGAAAACGGTGATAAGAATCACCAATACAACAACAGCAATTACAACAATAATCGCAACAATTATCCCAACAATCGCAACATCAATCGCAACTACAACAAACGGCCCAACAACAACAACAACAACAACAGCAACTACAACAATCATCCCAACAACAATAATAACCGCAACAACAACAACAATCAGAAGCAGCTATGCCAAAGGTGTGAAAAGAATCACTCGGGGTTCTGCACCAAATTTTGCAACAAGTGTAAAAGAAATGGTCATAGCGCGGCGAAGTGTGAGGTCTACGGACCAGGGGTTAATAGAACGAAAGGAACAAATGGTGTCGGAACGAGTAATGGCGGAGCAAGTAGTGTCGGAGCAAGTTATGCCAATGTAGTTTGTTATAAATGTGGAAAACCAGGCCACATTATTAGAAATTGCCCGAACCAGGAGAACACGAATGGACAAGGTCGTGGAAGAGTTTTCAATATTAATGCGGTAGAGGCACAGGAAGACCCGGAGCTTGTTACGGGTACGTTTCTTATTGACAATAAATCTGCTTACGTTTTATTTGATTCGGGTGCGGATAGAAGCTATATGAGTAGAGATTTTTGTGCTAAATTAAGTTGTCCATTGACGCCTTTGGATAGTAAATTTTTACTCGAATTAGCAAATGGTAAATTAATTTCAGCAGATAATATATGTCGGAATCGAGAAATTAAACTGGTTAGCGAAACATTTAAGATTGATTTGATACCAGTAGAGTTAGGGAGTTTTGATGTGATAATCGGTATGGACTGGTTGAAAGAAGTGAAAGCAGAGATCGTTTGTTACAAAAATGCAATTCGCATTATACGAGAAAAAGGAAAACCCTTAATGGTGTACGGAGAAAAGGGCAACACGAAGCTACATCTTATTAGTAATTTGAAGGCACAAAAACTAATAAGAAAAGGTTGCTATGCTGTTCTAGCACACGTCGAGAAAGTACAAACTGAAGAAAAGAGCATCAATGATGTTCCCATTGCAAAAGAATTTCCCGATGTATTTCCGAAAGAATTACCGGGATTACCCCCACATCGATCCGTTGAATTTCAAATAGATCTTGTACCAGGAGCTGCACCAATAGCTCGTGCTCCTTACAGACTCGCACCCAGCGAGATGAAAGAACTGCAAAGCCAATTACAAGAACTTTTATAGCGTGGTTTCATTCGACCAAGCACATCACCGTGGGGAGCTCCTGTTTTGTTTGTCAAGAAGAAAGATGGTACATTCAGGTTGTGTATCGACTACCGAGAGTTGAACAAACTTACCATCAAGAACCGCTACCCACTACCGAGAATCGACGACTTATTTGATCAACTACAAGGCTCGTCTATTTATTCAAAGATTGACTTACGTTCCGGGTATCATCAAATGCGGGTGAAAGAAGATGATATTCCAAAGACTGCTTTCAGAACACGTTACGGTCATTACGAGTTTATGGTCATGCCGTTTGGTTTAACTAATGCACCAGCTGTGTTCATGGACCTTATGAACCGAGTGTGTGGACCATACCTTGACAAGTTTGTCATTGTTTTCATTGATGACATACTTATTTACTCAAAGAATGACCAAGAACACGGTGAACATTTGAGAAAGGTGTTAGAAGTATTGAGGAAGGAAGAATTGTACGCTAAGTTTTCAAAGTGTGCATTTTGGTTGGAAGAAGTTCAATTCCTCGGTCACATAGTGAACAAAGAAGGTATTAAGGTGGATCCGGCAAAGATAGAAACTGTTGAAAAGTGGGAAACCCCGAAAACTCCGAAACACATACGCCAGTTTTTAGGACTAGCTGGTTACTACAGAAGGTTCATCCAAGACTTTTCCAGAATAGCAAAACCCTTGACTGCATTAACGCATAAAGGGAAGAAATTTGAATGGAATGATGAACAAGAGAAAGCGTTTCAGTTATTGAAGAAAAAGCTAACTACGGCACCTATATTGTCATTGCCAGAAGGGAATGATGATTTTGTGATTTATTGTGACGCATCAAAGCAAGGTATCGGTTGTGTATTAATGCAACGAACGAAGGTGATTGCTTATGCGTCTAGACAATTGAAGATTCACGAACAAAATTATACGATGCATGATTTGGAATTAGGCGCGGTTGTTTTTGCATTAAAGACTTGGAGGCACTACTTATATGGGGTCAAAAGTATTATATATACCGACCACAAAAGTCTTCAACACATATTTAATCAGAAACAACTGAATATGAGGCAGCGTAGGTGGATTGAATTATTGAATGATTACGATTTTGAGATTCGTTACCACCCGGGGAAGGCAAATGTGGTAGCCGATGCCTTGAGCAGGAAGGATAGAGAACCCATTCGAGTAAAATCTATGAATATAATGATTCATAATAACATTACTACTCAAATAAAGGAGGCGCAACAAGGAGTTTTAAAAGAGGGAAATTTAAAGGATGAAATACCCAAAGGATCGGAGAAGCATCTTAATATTCGGGAAGACGGAACCCGGTATAGGGCTGAAAGGATTTGGGTACCAAAATTTGGAGATATGAGAGAAATGGTACTTAGAGAAGCTCATAAAACCAGATACTCAATACATCCTGGAACGGGGAAGATGTACAAGGATCCCAAGAAACATTTTTGGTGGCCGGGTATGAAAGCCGATGTTGCTAAATACGTAGGAGAATGTTTGACGTGTTCTAAGGTCAAAGCTGAGCATCAGAAACCATCAGGTCTACTTCAACAACCCGAAATCCCGAAATGGAAATGGGAAAACATTACCATGGATTTCATCACTAAATTGCCAAGGACTGCAAGTGGTTTTGATACTATTTGGGTAATAGTTGATCGTCTCACCAAATCAGCACACTTCCTACCAATAAGAGAAGATGACAAGATGGAGAAGTTAGCACGACTGTATTTGAAGGAAGTCGTCTCCAGACATGGAATACCAATCTCTATTATCTCTGATAGGGATGGCAGATTTATTTCAAGATTCTGGCAGACATTACAGCAAGCATTAGGAACTCGTCTAGATATGAGCACTGCCTATCATCCACAAACTGATGGGCAGAGCGAAAGGACGATACAAACGCTTGAAGACATGCTACGAGCATGTGTTATTGATTTCGGAAACAGTTGGGATCGACATCTACCGTTAGCAGAATTTTCCTACAACAACAGCTACCATTCAAGCATTGAGATGGCGCCGTTTGAAGCACTTTATGGTAGAAAGTGCAGGTCTCCGATTTGTTGGAGTGAGGTGGGGGATAGACAGATTACGGGTCCGGAGATTATACAAGAAACTACCGAGAAGATCATCCAAATTCAACAACGGTTGAAAACCGCCCAAAGTCGACAAAAGAGCTACGCTGACATTAAAAGAAAAGATATAGAATTTGAAATTGGAGAGATGGTCATGCTTAAAGTTTCACCTTGGAAAGGCGTTGTTCGATTTGGTAAACGAGGGAAATTAAATCCAAGGTATATTGGACCATTCAAGATTATTGATCGTGTCGGACCAGTAGCTTACCGACTAGAGTTACCTCAACAACTCGCGGCTGTACATAACACTTTCCACGTCTCGAATTTAAAGAAATGTTTTGCTAAAGAAGATCTCACTATTCCGTTAGATGAAATTCAAATCAACGAAAAACTCCAATTCATCGAAGAACCCGTCGAAATAATGGATCGTGAGGTTAAAAGACTTAAGCAAAACAAGATACCAATTGTTAAGGTTCGATGGAATGCTCGTAGAGGACCCGAGTTCACCTGGGAGCGTGAAGATCAGATGAAGAAGAAATACCCGCATCTATTTCCAGAAGATTCGTCAACACCTTCAACAGCTTAAAATTTCGGGACGAAATTTATTTAACGGGTAGGTACTGTAGTGACCCGAACTTTTCCATGTTTATATATATTAATTGAGATTGATATATACATGATTAAATGTTTCCAACATGTTAAGCAATCAAACTTGTTAAGACTTGATTAATTGAAATAGGTTTCATATAGACAATTGACCACCCAAGTTGACCGGTGATTCACGAACGTTAAAACTTGTAAAAAAACTATATGATGACATATATATGGTTATATATATAGTTAACATGATATTATGATAAGTAAACATATCATTAATTATATTAACAATGAACTACATATGTAAAAAACAAGACTACTAACTTAATGATTTTGAAACGAGACATATATGTAACGTTTATCGTTGTAACGACATTTAATGTATATATATCATATTAAGAGATATTCGTACATCATAATATCATGATAATATAATAATTTAAAATCTCTTTTGTTATTATAAACATTGGGTTAACAACATTTAACAAGATCGTTAACCTAAAGGTTTCAAAACAACACTTACATGTAACGACTAACGATGACTTAACGACTCAGTTAAAATGTATATACATGTAGTGTTTTAATATGTATTTATACACTTTTGAAAGACTTCAATACACTTATCAAAATACTTCTACTTAACAAAAATGCTTACAATTACATTCTCGTTCAGTTTCATCAACAATTCTACTCGTATGCACCCGTATTCGTACTCGTACAATACACAGCTTTTAGATGTATGTACTATTGGTATATACACTCCAATGATCAGCTCTTAGCAGCCCATGTGAGTCACCTAACACATGTGGGAACCATCATTTGGCAACTAGCATGAAATATCTCATAAGATTACAAAAATATGAGTAATCATTCATGACTTATTTACATGAAAACAAAATTACATATCCTTTATATCTAATCCATACACCAACGACCAAAAACACCTACAAACACTTTCATTCTTCAATTTTCTTCATCTAATTGAACTCTCTCAAGTTCTATCTTCAAGTTCTAAGTGTTCTTCATAAATTCCAAAAGTTCTAGTTTCATAAAATCAAGAATACTTTCAAGTTTGCTAGCTCACTTCCAATCTTGTAAGGTGATCATCCAACCTCAAGAAATCTTTGTTTCTTACAGTAGGTTATCATTCTAATACAAGGTAATAATCATATTCAAACTTTGGTTCAATTCCTATAACTATAACAATCTTATTTCAAGTGATGATCTTACTTGAACTTGTTTTCGTGTCATGATTTTGCTTCAAGAACTTTGAGCCATCCAAGGATCCATTGAAGCTAGATCCATTTTTCTTTTTTCCAGTAGGTTCATCCAAGGGACTTAAGGTAGTAATGATGTTCATAACATCATTCGATTCATACATATAAAGCTATCTTATTCGAAGGTTTAAACTTGTAATCACTAGAACATAGTTTAGTTAATTCTAAACTTGTTCGCAAACAAAAGTTAATCCTTCTAACTTGACTTTTAAAATCAACTAAACACATGTTCTATATCTATATGATATGCTAACTTAATGATTTAAAACCTGGAAACACGAAAAACACCGTAAAACCAGATTTACGCCGTCGTAGTAACACCGCGGGCTGTTTTGGGTTAGTTAATTAAAAACTATGATAAACTTTGATTTAAAAGTTGTTATTCTGAGAAAATGATTTTTATTATGAACATGAAACTATATCCAAAAATTATGGTTAAACTCAAAGTGGAAGTATGTTTTCTAAAATGGTCATCTAGACGTCGTTCTTTCGACTGAAATGACTACCTTTACAAAAACGACTTGTAACTTATTTTTCCGACTAGAAACCTATACTTTTTTTGTTTAGATTCATAAAATAGAGTTCAATATGAAACCATAGCAATTTGATTCACTCAAAACGGATTTAAAATGAAGAAGTTATGGGTAAAACAAGATTGGATAATTTTTATCATTTTAGCTACGTGAAAATTGGTAACAAATCTATTCCAACCATAACTTAATCAACTTGTATTATATATTATGTAATCTTGAGATACCATAGACACGTATACAATGTTTCGACCTATCATGTCGACACATCTATATATATTTCGGAACAACCATAGACACTCTATATGTGAATGTTGGAGTTAGCTATACAGGGTTGAGGTTGATTCCAAAATATATATAGTTTGAGTTGTGATCAATACTGAGATACGTATACACTGGGTCGTGGATTGATTCAAGATAATATTTATCGATTTATTTCTGTACATCTAACTGTGGACAACTAGTTGTAGGTTACTAACGAGGACAGCTGACTTAATAAACTTAAAACATCAAAATATATTAAAAGTGTTGTAAATATATTTTGAACATACTTTGATATATATGTATATATTGTTATAGGTTCGTGAATCAACCAGTGGCCAAGTCTTACTTCCCGACGAAGTAAAAATCTGTGAAAGTGAGTTATAGTCCCACTTTTAAAATCTAATATTTTTGGGATGAGAATACATGCAGGTTTTATAAATGATTTACAAAATAGACACAAGTACGTGAAACTACATTCTATGGTTGAATTATCGAAATCGAATATGCCCCTTTTTATTAAGTCTGGTAATCTAAGAATTAGGGAACAGACACCCTAATTGACGCGAATCCTAAAGATAGATCTATTGGGCCTAACAAACCCCATCCAAAGTACCGGATGCTTTAGTACTTCGAAATTTATATCATATCCGAAGGGTGTCCCGGAATGATGGGGATATTCTTATATATGCATCTTGTTATTGTCGGTTACCAGGTGTTCACCATATGAATGATTTTTATCTCTATGTATGGGATGTGTATTGAAATATGAAATCTTGTGGTCTATTGTTACGATTTGATATATATAGGTTAAACCTATAACTCACCAACATTTTTGTTGACGTTTTAAGCATGTTTATTCTCAGGTGATTATTAAGAGCTTCCGCTGTCGCATACTTAAATAAGGACAAGATTTAGAGTCCATGCTTGTATGATATTGTGTAAAAACTGCATTCAAGAAACTTATTTTGTTGTAACATATTTGTATTGTAAACCATTATGTAATGGTCGTGTGTAAACAGGATATTTTAGATTATCATTATTTGATAATCTACGTAAAGTTTTTTAAACCTTTATTGATGAAATAAAGGTTATGGTTTGTTTTAAAATGAATGCAGTCTTTGAAAAACGTCTCATATAGAGGTCAAAACCTCGCAACGAAATCAATTAATATGGAACGTTTTTAATCAATAAGAACGGGACATTTCAAGTCTTCTGTTTTCAGTCCGAACTTTCGTTTTCGACGTTCGGACTGCGGGAGAGTGTTAGAGTGTAGATTAAGCTCGCCCGTTGTGGGTTTAGGGTTTCTAGGTATCCATGTAAACTCTATATATAGTTATCAATAATAAAGTAATCCTCGCGGGTTTCATTATATAACAGGATTATATTAAATTAATTATTGTCTAGTACAAAAATTGCAAACACCATGTACAAGTCTGTTTAACATTTGTTCCGTCCAAATATCTGCCCTAAAAATAAATGAAAGAGGGCGATGGAGGCAGGGCGGAGCAGGGTGGCCGATAGGGTGGGGCTTGCTGTCATCGACGCATTGCTGGGCGGCTGTGTGAACGAGGCCAAACCGTATGGAACATCTTTAAGTATAATTATTATTTTATCATTTAAATAAATGTAAGAATATACGGGAACAAGTATCTAGAGCAATCCAATTCTTTCATCACCCTATTTTTCACTAACAAATTTTACTAAAGGACTGCACAAAACCGTTGGCCCGATTTTTATAAAACTAATTTTTCTATAAAGAAAAACGTTATGTTTATTGCTTTTTTTTATTATTATTATTCCCTAAACTTTCGCCAACAACAGCAAACAACCTTGAAGACTCCATGAGCTTGGTAAAAAAATGTCTACACGATGGCGCGACAACGCGCGCTCGCCTTTACTAGTTGTAAATAAATTATAACTAGTTATCGAACCCTCGCTTCGCGCAGGGGGTTCGATTTTCAATGTATTTTATTGTGTTTAGTTTGTAAAATTATTTCGTGGCTAACGATCATGTCGTTGAAGCGCAACTCGAGTCGAACTAAAAGGTATAACCCGTCAAAGATTTAGATGTTATTTTACATCTCCGCGTTTCGCTATGGAATTGTCGATTTTTAAAAATTTAACGCAAAATCAACGTGTATGAAAAGTATCTCAAATATTTATCGTTTTTTAAAAACCGTCAGTTTTGCCTATAGTTAGTGACATTATGTTCCTAAAATTATTTCGAGTTTAACGATGTTGTCGGAAAAATTTAACTCGTTGCGAGCGAGAAGATATGACCCGTTAAATATTTGGGTGGAGTTTAGTTAACATTTTTTATGAAAATAGTTATTTGACACTTTACCCCCTGTTTGGGGGTCGGTTTTATTTTCTGAACAAAGTTGGGGGGCTTTATTTGGGAAAAGGAAGGAAAAAGTAAAAAAATAAAAATAAAAGAAAAAAATTACGTTGTTGGTACCTGTGGTTCGTTCACATTTTCATCACAACACCTGAACTCTAATTTTAGCGTTGTTGGTACCAGTGGCTTCATTAAGTTACCTGGATCATACCCCAACCTAACGGCCATTATTTTTAAAAGTTAACCCCTCACATGTGCCACACATGTGAGGGTAATTTCGTCCAAATCATTTTATTAACCTTGTATGTTATTTATTAACTTAATCCAAATTGATCCATCTATAAGACCATCTTTATCCCTAAAGGAGTTGATGGGCGTGTTGCTGGGTGGGGTGGGGTGGGGTGCTTAATTAGCGTGCTGTCAGACTGCTGGGTAATGGGTGGCGTGCTGAGTGGCGTGTTAGGGGTATTTTTTTTTTCATTTTTCTTTCAATTTTATTGATTTATTAATTACTTTATATTATTATTTTATTAATTAAAAAGAAAACAAATACGATTAAAATAAAAACGATACGATTAAAATTAAATAAAATCGATACGATTACATTAATAAAAACGATACGATTACATAATAAAGATGATACGATAGATGATACGATAGATGATACGAAAAATAAAAGTCATAAACTAATAAATAGAATCCTGACTCACGTAACCTTCTTCAAGGCTACTCGAATCGGAGGGCTCCCGATTAACCGGAGTAACGCCCATGTTTACAAGATACAAGACAATTCGACATGGTCGTGTCCTGGCTCGCTCTTTTTGCGCATCCCATTGCTCATCCGTAAACATAAACATCAACGATTGATGCTCTTCGTCGAAATACACAATTTGCGTAAATACGTATGGTGTTTCTTTTTGGAGAAACTTGGACAGCTTCGTCCAATCTTCAATATCGGAAACGTCAACATCTTCAAATGAATTTTTTTCCCCGTCTACGTACGATTTCCAGTCGTACTCAACTCGGCCCCCGTAGTGAACGTCAAGAGAAAGTTTGTTCGAATTCATTGTGTTTTTATTATATGTAGAGGTGTATATGTCTATATGTTTATGTTGTGTGAATATATGTATGTGTGTATCTGTATATATATAGAAGAAAGAAACTGAGAGCCGTTGCAATATATCAGTGTATATACGTACACATTTACTCAAACACACTCGTAAAACTCCTGTGTTAATTTGAAGCACGCCTCGTAAAACTCCTCCCAACACGCCGCACTATGACGTGTTTGCCGACGTGTTGGTGCAAAACATGCTCGAGCACGCACCGTTAAAGTGGGTCTAAATGTATGCGTCCAAATTGTATTGGTTTAATCTTAAGCATTTTTACCTCACATGACAAATACAATCCAGAAGAAATTTAAGGTTTCTTCGACTCAACTCCGGTATCAATCTTGCCCATATCAGGCTCTTACATTGTTCATCGTGGGCCCATTTTTAGACGGCCTTTTGACGAATAAGAATGTTTTTGCTTTCAAATATACACCTCAAGTACTGGCGAGGACTAACCACCTTTTTTTCTTTTTTTTTTTTAGTAACCCAAATCATAATCGTATGTTGTTACAGGCGTTTATTGTGCTTTCCTGCTTTATAACGGTCTCTGTGAATTTCAATATTTTTTTTGGTAATCGGGAAGACATCTCCAGTGACGTATCAGGTTCTAGGACATCTAAAAACGTGTCTTGTTCTGGCTTTTGGGTACGTTTTACTAAATGACCCGTTTAGCTGGTGAAACATTCTTGGAATCCTTGTTGCTGTTGTTGGCATGATACTTTATTCTTATTTTTGTACTCGTGATGCCCCAACCAAAGGCCACCGAAGCAGCAACTCAAGTTTCTCAGGTAATATACAAAGCATTAATAAGATTCAGTGTGTGATTGTGTGAAGTTCCCTGTTCTCGTCATCCATGTAAGCAGCAGCACTCGTGTATTCTGAATTTCTTTCTTGTTTTCTCTAATGAGGGGTTAATTTGCCTAAAGTTATTTTTAAAACTTAATTTAGGCATATTTATTGGATTTATAGCAGTCTACACTCTACACACATGATGATTGACCAAATTATTGGTTAATAGAAAGATTTGTACGAAATTACCCTCACATGTGTGGCACATGTGAGGGGTTAACCTTAAAAATAGACGGCCGTTAGGTTGGGGTATGATCCAGGTAACTTAATGAAACCACAGGTACCAACAACGCAAAAATTGAAGTTTAGGTGTTGTGATGAAATTGTGAATAAATCACAAGTACCAACAGCGTAATTTCTTCAAAATAAAATAAAATTGAAACGATAAAAATGACCCTAATTACTATTCACTATTTTTGTCTAATAGTTAATATAGTTAGTTAACTAGTTTGGAGGTCCGTGCTTCGCTACGGAGACTAAATTCACATACACATATAATTTCAATACTTTTCTTAATCAATAATAAATAAACGGGTTATAAAATAAGGTAAATTATAAGTCGACTTCCAAAAATAGATAAAAATAATCATTACCTTTTGTATATAAGATAAAAATATAGGTAAAAAGTAAGTGGTTAAATGGTAAAGTAAATAAAAAGCATAATATAATGAATGTAATGTTTTAAACTGTGTATTTTTACCTAAAGACTATTAATATTGGACCGAGGAGTAACATATAACAATATTTTATAATACTTAAAAAAGTAAACAATTTTTCTATTTTGTATGTAATATTTGTATATGTTCGGTTTCATATTGGCCGGTGGTCTTCACTTGGGGTTGAGAAACGACTTTTCTTTATTGAAGGATAAATGAAGGATTATCAACGTCTCACCTCTCCTATAACCCATACATGTGAGATTGAGTTTTGTTGCTGTGTTGTTGTGTACACCAAATTTTATATTTTAAAGAAAAATCAAAGAAATCATTTGTTCAATTACTCAACCAACGTTTTAACCTCCAAAGCCCACCAATGGGCCTCTGGGCTGACCCGTCTTATATACTATACAAACAAAATTACTTTTCCATTAATTAACTTATTTCTCCAGTGTTGTTTCCCCCTTCTTTCATTCCATATACCACATTCTCCTTCTCATTCTTTTCTTGTTATTCTTTTACTTATCATCTACTAAATGTCTAATATCTAATATCTAATTAGGTAATTAAAATTAGTTCGTTATGAATACTTGAAATATTGAAGTTTTCTAGATGTTTTCTAGATCTGTTGTATAATCCTTTTAGCCACACGACTTCATTTTAGTTAATCTAGTTCGTTTAAAAATTATGCTATGGTGGCAAAATACAGAGCAACTGTGTGACACCGCTGATTTTTTTTTTTTAATACGTGGCGGAAGCATAATATTAATTTAATACGATATCCACATTAACTATTGTTAATACAACCTGTGTCACGTGTCATTACAAAATACTTGTTTATACAGAGAAGACATATTTACAAAAAGATTATTGTTTTCATAAAGCAAGACAACATCAGAGTTGACTCCTGTCAAACATAACATCTTCATGCCCGTCTTCTACCCAAAAGCATAAACTACAAAAGCTAATAACCTGCAGGGAGGAGAGGGAGGGGAATTAGCACGAAGCTAAGTGAGTACGACTAACTACAGGCCATAGCATACATAAGTGTTATACTAATCATGTCACATAGTCTAACACACAAACATCACCCAGTAGTGCAGTCTACAGAGACTCCGGCGGTTCGGCCAAACCATTAACCTCCAGTTGATCGGGCTGGGATTTACCGGAAGTTCCTCCTACATACCGTGCTGCATAAATCATCCACACGCGACGTACGCGTCATTCAAACATATACTACACGGATGCAAATAGGCTACCACATGAGGAACCCAACCCGCAGGTTGATCTCTCCTATCGAATTAGGCTACCACAAGATAGGGACGCACTGGGCTCCAGCAGACAAGCATCAACTAACATGCAGTCATCACAAGGTACTAACTAATCACAACAATAAGTATATCTAACAAGCATGGCAATCATAATATAACATGTTACAATATACTATATTCTCCAGTTAGTCCCACTCACCAAATACCAGCAAACGAGAAGGTATTCAGCTATCTAATCAATGAACCTTCTCTTTCTCCTTTTCTCCTGAGAAAACATATACACAAGTTAGTTTCTGTCCGTTAACACCAAATAACACAATATAAAAATTTTTGTCAGAAAAACTGTCCGCTAAAAATTTTTCTCCTTAACACTTATGCACTTTCAAAATTTACATCAAAATCATCAAAATACAAACGGGCAGCATAACGGCTAAAACTCAACACTTTGGTAAAATATTCTGCCCTGGACACTCAGTCGGTCGATTGACTCTTACAGTCGGTCGACTGTCTACACAATCGGTCGACTGACCTTCTCAGTCGGTCGACTCACTTGCTATTTCCACAATCGGCCGAAAGTCAACACTCAGTCGGTCGGTTGTATGTCAATCGGTCGGTTCACTACGTCGGTCGGTCGACTGTCGACTGACAGTCGGCCGACTGTGTTCATCTTCTTCAGAAACTGAACATAGGCTACGGACTTCAAGCTAAATTCACCAAAACTCGATCTAGAGCTCGTTTTCGACATCAAAACTTACAACAACTCAATTACTACATGTTATAGACTATAAACCCACAACAATTTGACCATAACAACACTTAAATCACTTGTTTTGACACAAATTCAAGCTTTTGAACAAATACACTTAAAAACACCATTTTAACACCAAATTGATCATGAAAGCTCATGATTCATACCTTAAAAGAATCAGTAGAGTGTAAAGAACGTGATTCCAAGACCAATTCGAGCTCAAGATCAACAATGGGGAATTAGGGTTTTGGTAGTTGGAGAAGATGAAGAACGGGGTGGTTTGGGAAAATTCTGGAAAATGCAAGAAAGGGATAGACACAAGTCTATTATTTGGGATTAAATCCCATACTGTGTGACACACGGGTATTTATCAGTTATCTGATATCTTTCGTACATCATTTGGTAACCCAAACGAAGTCCAAATTAAATAAACAAACCTGTTCTGTGACCCTTGTCACAAACTGGTCCTAACCACATTATTATTTAATAATAAATATTAAATAAAAATAAAAGCACATAGTAACACAATACTAACTTAAGGGCACATTAGTAATCTTACATCTAGGCCCGAATGAGGATGTTACAAACTGTGTTTATCTATGGATTTATATTTTATACTCCATTGTGGTAAGAAAAAAAAAATTCAGAGCAACTGCGTTTATCTATGGATTTATATTTTATATTCCATTGTGGTAAGGGAAAACCCAAAAGATTTATATTTTATACTCCATTGTGGTAAGGGGAAAAAAAAAAAAATTTCAGAGCAACTTTGTTTATCTATGAATTTATATTTTTATACTTCATTGTGGTAAGGAAAAAAAAAAAAATTGCTACAGTGATTTCGCTACTGTAGCTACAGTAGCTGCTACAGTAGCTAAAGTGTTTGCGGGATAGGTGGCGTGGTATGATTGATGGGTTTTGTCCATATTTAGTGTATAGTATAATATAATTGTTAATAGTTAATAATAGTAAGAGTAATAGTAATTATATGTTATTTTATCTTATAAATAAATAAATGTAAGAATAAGAATATAGGGGAACAAGTAAATAAATGTAAGAATATAGGGGAACAAGTATCTAGAACAATCCGATTCCTTCATCACCCTATTTTTCACTTACTTAAAAACCGTTTTAGAAAGAACTTTCTAGAACCATTTCACATTTGTTTTCCATCATCACTCCTGTAAGAAAACCCTCCCCCTTTCGTCACAAGTTCCACTAATTCACTACATTTATCTTCACTAAAATAACCACAAAATTTGTTTCATCAGAATCAAACACAATGGAGGACGATTTTGATTTTCCGGCAGCCGGAGATATGATGAACTATTTACCGGCGGCCTATGATGCTCCGGTGACATTAAAAGTTGGAGACGAAAAAGAAATCGGTACTCTAGGTATTAAGAAGAAACTTGTCAAAGAAGGTGAAGGTTGGGACACTCCTGATAATGGCGATGAGGTTGAAGGTATAACGACTATCTGATTGTGTATCTATATGTATCTACATGTATATGTATATGCATTTTGCTATTAATTATTTTCTCTTATTACAGTTCATTATACTGGAACGTTGCTTGACGGAACTCAATTCGATTCGAGTGGTGATAGGGGAACTCCATTTAAGTTAACTGTAGGTCAAGGTGAGCATTATTGCTTCTTATTCAATTGCTATATTTATATTTATTTGATCAAATACAGTTTATTTATTTTTCTGAGTATCAAATTAGTTATTGGATGTATTTTATTGTGATCTAATTTTAATTGAGCTATCTGTGGTGGCATTATTTATTCAGCAAATGTAGTAATATTCTTAATTTAAAAGCACACAAATAGTTATTATATTTATCTAAAACGCATGACGTTGAATACTTGAAATGGCATTATACAAATACATGTTTGTTTGTTAGTGGCATAGATTAGGGTTCATGGATCGTGGTTTGCTAATTATGAAATCCTCCATCAAGTTAAGAGCTAGTAAAATATGAAATCCTTATGCGGTTACTTAGCGTCTTACTGGTGTGTTTTTATTAGCTTCAAATGTGTTCAAGACTCATTTGTTCATTTTCGCATCATTTAAACCTTATCTGATCTTTTCTAAATTACTTCGTAGTACATAGTATATGTAGTTCATATATCCATCTCCAGACAAATGTATTTTGTAATCTTGTTAACAATTGAATGTCTTGCAATTAAATTGTTCACTTTAGTCCATACTGTTATTGTGTCTCAATAGGTCAAGTAATTAAGGGATGGGATCAAGGGATCAAAACAATGAAGAAAGGTGAGAATTCGCTCTTCACCATTCCTGCTGAGCTTGCATATGGTGAGTCTGGTTTGCCTCCAACTATCCCTCCAAACGCTACTCTACAGTTTGATGTGCACCTGCTTTCGTGGTTGAGTGTCAACGATATGCAAAGATGGTGGAATATTCAAGAAGATTTTAGTCAAAGGAGAGAAATTGGAGAACCCCAAGGATCTTGATGAAGTCATAGGTATTTTATTTAGGTTGTCATTCATTAAACATTATTTCTTCTTATTCATTCTTGATGTTTGTGCAGTGAATTATGAGGTTAAACTTGCGGATGATACTTTGGTTGTGAAATCAGATGAAGTCGAGTTCACTGTCAAAGATGGTAAATTTGCTTTGTTGATAACCTCTTCTTTTCTGTCAAGTTTCGTTGTTGTCGCAGTGTCTTTTACTTTTAGTGATGATTTGCTTATTATTTGGTTAGGCCATTTCTGCCCTGCGTTGTCTAAGGCTGTGAAAACAATGAAGAAAGGTGAAAAAGTAGTCCTTGCAGTTAAACCAAAATGTAAGTGAATGTTTTAGTACTTTAAAAATAGAATTTATTTCGTGTGTTTCGTTTAGTAGAATTTATTACAATATGTTATAGATGGATTTGGAGAGAAGGGGAAACAAGCTTCGGGTAATGAAGTTTGAGTACCACCAAATGCTACTTTACAAATTACGTTAGAGCTTGTGTCATGGATAACTGTTATAAATGTTACAAGTGACAAAAAGGTTGTAAAGAAAATATTGAAAGAAGGTGAAGGGTATGAGCACCCGAACGAAGGAGCTGTAGTTCAGGGTACGCATCTTTCTTTTCTGTTGTCATTTATTTTATCGTATGGAATTAATCGAGTTTGTGTTATAATTTTGTTGTTTATAATAATTCGGCAGTGAAATTGGTTGGTAAACTCCAAGATGGAACCATATTCTTCAAAAAAGGTTATGATGAGACTGCGCTTTTCGAATTCAAGACAGATGAAGGTATGAAACATCTGAAAGTCGTCATGTCTTTAATTAATAATTTGTCTGTTTTGATTTTTGGCTATTTTGGTCTTTGATCAGAGCAAGTAATTGATGGGCTTGATTGGGCTGTGGTGACAATGAAGAAAGGTGAGGTTGCTGATCTCATTATTGCACCAGAATACGCTTTTGGTTCTGCAAAATCTAAGCAAGAATTAGCTGTTGTGCCTCCAAACTCAACTGTGAAGTATGAAATTGAGCTTGTTTCTTTTGTTAAGGTTAGTGGGAGTTAATTGATGATCATGTTTACAACTACAAAGTTATAGGTTACGTAACAACATGTATTTGCAGGGTAAAGAGTCTTCTTATATGACTACTTTGGAGAAGATTGAGGCAGCTGACAAAAAGAAGGAAGAAGGGGACACCTACTTTAAGGCCGGTAAATATCTGAAAGCTGCTAAGCGATATGAGAAGGTATTGTATTGTCCTGTGTCCTTTTTCCTGTTTGTGGATGTAAAATGTGTTAATAATAATAGCTTGTGGATATGCTAAGTTTTGTTAATTTTTTTAGGCTGCCAAGTTTATTGAAGATGAGACTGATTTTAGTGAGGAGGAAAAGGAGCAAACAAGAGCATTAAAGGTCGTTTGCTACCTCAATGATGCAGCCTGTAAGCTGGAGCTGGATGAGCTGAATGATTACAAAGAAGTTCGGAAGCTTTGCTCCAAGGTGTGTTTGAAAAACAAGATCTAAAATTTTAATTTTTTAAAGAGAAAATTTATTTTCGAGGTGGTTGGTCCGCCAACGTACATCATAATTACGGACAGGGACCACCCACGCCCATTTTGTAAACCACAAGGACCAACCACCTCGGAAAAAAAGTTCAGGGACCAACTACTTCATATGATGTAAACCACATGGATCAACCGCGCAATTTTCTCTTTATTAAATTCCAAACCACTTAATTATAGATGGGGTTGATTTGGTTCAGATAGAGTGTGTCAAATTTGACAGCTTATATAATAGTATTTTTTTTTTAAAAAAAAACTTGCCACTTAACTTGCTGATCAACAGTTCACATATTAAAAAATTTTGTAACAAGGTGCACTTAAAATGTTGCATGTTTTGACCTGAGTCCTGTTTGCTGTAGAAATTTTTTCCTGCAAAATGCCAACTATAGAATCTTTTTATTACATTTAGATAGATAGATGGATGTATACTGTAAATATATACAGAGAGGTTGACATGATGAGTTTATTTATTGCAGGTATTGAAAATTGACCGCACAAACATCAAGGCGATGTATAGAAGGGCCAAAGCTTCCCTTGGTCTTGCGGACTTGGACCTCGCAGAAATTGATTTGAAAAGGGCTCTTGAAATAGACCCGGGAAACAGGTAAACAATAGTATAATGTGCTTACTTGTTACTGTGGTAATGCGAGATGCAGTTACTGACATTTTTTGTGTTGTTGATAATCAACGATGTAAAGTGGTTAACAAACCTAACTTTGTCTAGGTACTTTATTCGAAGAACCAGATTCACTTTCATTCAGTAATAGTTTTTGTAGTCCAGGTGCGATAACTAATGCACTGTATTCATTCATCACTTGTTCGTTTGTGTTAGACATTTTAATTGATTAAATGTTAAATTTAAAGTTAATTATGAGCTGTTTTAAAGTCACACGGTCGAATGTCCTTGACACACGGTCGATTGATTGAGACACACGGTCGAGTGTATGACTTACACGGTCGATTGTCTGACCAAATTTTGGCAGCACTTCGTTACAAAATGAGCCTTGGGTATTACAAACTCACACGGCCGATTGTCTATCTCCCACGGTCGGTTCACTATCTCACACGGTCGAGTGACAAACTAACACGGCCGACTGACCTTTTGAAACTAACACGGCTCTGGTAAAACTCACACGGTCGGTTGAAATACTCACACGGTCGATCTAAGGACTCACTCAGTCAGTTGTCAGTACACACACGGCCGAGTGTGTTCTTGACAGTAGCAGGTCGACAATTAGGGTTTTCTAGACAAAAATCGATTTTGCAATCGATTATGGATGAAAAACACAAAAACCAACACGTAGAAAACAATAGTGATGACTCCAGAAACGCCTTTTGACAATAAAACTACCAACAATAACGTAGAAAAACCAATTAATTGACTAAAAATCCAAAAACACCAAAAACATCAATTTTACCCACAAACGATTTGATCAAGCAAAATCAGCGACTCCAGCTCTGATACCACTTTGTAGACGATTGTTCTAAGGATCTTAGGTTGCTTGGACTCTAAACTAGAGGCGGAATACACTAGAAAAGGGTTAAACCGAGATATGGGTCGTTTTGAGATCGAATTGGTCAAACCTAGAGCAAAATCTAGATTAGATCGGCTCCTAGACGATATATTTCGGTGGTATATGGTGTTAGGGTTCTCTGGAGACGAAAACCTACGACTTAGGGTGAATGGGACGAGTAAACTCATCAAAGAAGTCTAAACCCGTATATATAGTGTACACAGACACACTCGGTCGAGTGTCTGTGAATACTCGGTCGACTGACTGACACAGTCGGTCGAGTGTCTATACACACTTGGTCGACTGTGTGCAGTTTAACATATTGATCACTTAATAAATTAAGTACGCACAAACACAAATATAATCAATAGTCTCGAGTAAACATTATTACATAACCGAAACGTGTTAAACATAAAAACGAATAACGGCTGGGGATTCATGCACCAACAATATAAATAGAAGATAGATTCATGCTATTATGAAGAAGAATGATGTTAGAAAGAGCACCTTTGATAAGGTTAGTATAGCTTGAATATTGACTTATTTACTTTTAGTTACGTAAAAATTTGTAAACCTGTTCGTAGATGCACATTGATAAAAAAAAATGTACATAATTATTGATTAAAGTAACTAAATTTTTTCAGATGTCATATATTGTCAATACTTCGTATATCTTTTAGTTTTGAACATGGCAGAGAGATTGGCTAATTAATTGATACTTTAAAGTTGAGATTGTAAAATGTTGCTTAATGGTATAATTATAGAACATTTTTGCATTGCATAGTAGAGAATTATTGTGATGACCCAAAAATTTTCGACCAAATTTAAACTTAATCTTATATGATTTCGATACGATAAGCAAAGTCTGTTAAACTGAATCTCAAAATTCTTGAACTATTCAATTACCTTTCGTTTATTCACGATGATGCACGAATAATTATATGTAAATAGATACATATACTATAACTTGAAAACGTAACTAAGTGTTGGGTATATGATACTGTGCATTAATCTTATTTGATTGATTACCTGATTGATATATTTAACTACGGAGTTAAAAGATTATGCCAAACGATTCAAGTAAAAGACATTTACTGAGTCTCTTAAGGATTATGATATCATTACGGGTCTCTATTGAGAGGTCCACGTTGATTTGAGAAATTATCCATTTTTAACGGTATTCGGAACAAATGATAAAGTGTTTGTTTAAATAACGTAACTTGGACACATACAATAATAAGGAATATTAACTGTTGGAATTAGATATATGAATAACCTGTGTTATGTATTTTAAAAACGTGTTTATTAAATATTGAATATATATATTTAAATATAATATTAACTTGGTCATAAAACAATCTGTTATTATATATATAATAACAAATAACGAGACGATGATTTATAGAAGTAAATGACCAAAATACTCGAAAGTTTAAGATATACTTTGAGTGGTATAGTTTAGGAATAATTTAAGACTATATTTTGACAAAGGTACGAGTCGCTAAACGTAATGTACAAGTTTTCTCAACGTACGAAGGGACACTCGAAAAACCGGAACTGGGACATAAGTCGAGTGATGACGTACGACTTATCGGAACAAAAATTACAAGTCAACTATGCATGTGAATTTAATATAATATATAATTAATTATTTAAATTAAATATATTATATATATTATATTAAATTATGTCGACAAACAAAATTACAAAAAATATGTGAGCTGGATCTGACGGCCATGCGATCGCATGGCAAATAGGCATAAAACCCATGCGATCGCATGGGCATCAGAATCAGGCCACACCTATAAAAGCTCGAGCATTTTGGTCTATGTCTTACACACATACATATCATACTCCATATTTATATTATTATTATTATTATTATTATTATTATTATTATTATTAAGATTAATATTATTATTAATCTTATTATTATTAATATTATTAATTAGTATTATACATAAAATACTACGACGAGGTTATGAGTGTGTCACTTTCAAAATGGTTTTAAGAGCGGGATAGAGCTAAGGAAATTATGGGTTATTGCCAAAGAGGTTATGGGTAATGTTCGAGGGTATATTTATGAATCAAATCTAGTGTTTATCATCTCTGTTGCGTCTACGTACTTTTCTACAATATTGAATCTCAATATTAATACGTAAGCATTTATATTTTATATTTTATAAATTAATAGTGTATACATACTAGTGCTCGAGTGTATATATTTATACATTATTGTACGCTAAATTTTGTCGTTAAACAGTTATGATGAATCACGAAGTAAATACATATATTACTGATAAAAGGTATATGATATGCATGTTTTTGGAAAGCTGGCGAAAAATCAATAACTTTTCATTTAGAAATCGCGTAATTTCGGTGAACGAATTAAAAGATATGATCAACTGAATTATGATTGACATTGATTGAAATTGCTTTTGAAACTTGTTTGTAAGAATGATAAATTGGATTTTTGAATATTACCAGGCAAGTAAATGAATCCATATATAAGGCACGTCTCGTTTTGTTGAATTATTGTCAAAATTGACTTTTTGAAACGACTTTGGATAACTTTTGTATGTCGATCTCGAGCATTAGGATTGTTATACACTATGACCTGACCTAGCTTGATAGACATTTATTGACCAACATATGTTCTCTAGGTTGAGATCTACGGTTATTTGGTAATCCGAGTTTCGATCACATTTTGGTGAACGACTTTATATGCTGCTAAGGTGAGTTTCATATGATCCCTTTTACTCTCTACATTTTTGGGCTGAGAATACATGCAAATCCTTTATTAACTGATTTACAATATTTATATGCGTGAGTTTCATTTGCTCCCTTTTTAATTGCTTTTGCAATATATATTTTTGGATTGAGAATACATGCAATTTATTTTAAACACAATGGATACAAGTACATACTAAATTCTACACTGAGTTTGAACCAAAAATCCCTTAGCTTTGGTAACTAGTAACTGCCAGTTATAAGAACTGGTGGGCGCGAGTAGTAGTATATGGATCCATAGGGCTTGATATCCCCGTCCGAGCTAGAGCACTAGCCTTTTAACGGACGTATGCTATTTGAGAAGCGTACACGTTGGTTTACGTGTATTATTAAGATGATTATACAAATGGTACAAATTATATATACGTTAAGTTTAGTTACCAGGATGCTCAATTTCGTAGAATATTTTGATAAACGTTTCTGGATGAAACAACTGAAATCTTGTTATCCACTTTTATATGCAGATTATGCGAAACACTAAAACTATGAACTCACCAACCTTTGTGTTGACACTTGTTAGCATGTTTATTCTCAGGTTCCCTAGAAGTCTTCCGCTGTTTTCTTATATGATAGACAAGCTATGTGCATGGAATCTTACATGGCATATTTTTCAAGAAAACGTTGCATTCACCAATTCATCACCATGTACCTTATTTAGACTGCATTGTCAATGGAAGTACTATTGTAAACTATTATATAAGGTGATTGTTTATATGTAGAAATCATCAGATGTCGAAAACCTTTGATTTAATATTCATTTATGGTGTGCCTTTTCAAAAGAATGCAATGTTTATAAAACGTATCATATAGAGGTCAAATACCTCGCAATGAAATCAATGAATGACGTATTAGGCCAAATGGATTTGGAGCGATCGTCACAGTTGGTATCAGAGCGTTGGTCCTAGCGAACCAGGTCTTGCATGAATGTGTCTAACTGATAGTTGTTATGATGCATTAGTAAGTCTGGACTTCGACTGTGTCTGCATGTTAAAAGTTTTGCTTATCATTTTTTGTCGAAAATTACATGCTTATCATTCTTAAGTCTAGACACGTTTTACTGCATTGATTGCATAAATAGTGTATAGACAAAAATTCATATCTTAGCGTATCTGTTACTGTAAACTTTTCCTGACATCTTCCGAAAATTTCTCCGTGATTTATGGAATTTGGTATTATATATACATATGTAAATTATGTATTGAAGAATTACAAACTAAATTCTATAATCTATTTCATATCAAAAATCATCTATCTAAATATACAAGATGGATCCCGTATCTAGTTCAAATTCCTTAAATTCCGACAGCTATTCCGATATGGATATTCTCCTGAACTCTGAAGAAAGTGTAACTGGAATGGATCAACCAATTAGCCATCATCTATTCTGGATGAATTGGGGATGGGTTCGTAGCCTACTTAATTATTGGAGACAAGAAGAAGGCGATCCCTTCCATCCACCACATTGCCCTCTTGGCGAAGAACCTGAAGCACTTACCGGCGAACCTGTTCGTAATACCATTTTCTCTCTCATTTCCAGAGTATCTAGTCATGATTATATACTATCTCACATTCTAAATCTTATTCGTCCGCTCGTCCGAATCGACAATCATCCCGGTGTAGTAGAAGAAGTCAACGAGCTTCGCGCTCGGGTAGTGGCTTTGGAGAATATGGTGCAAAGGTTACAAGCACCAGCAGCATCACCGGCATCAACAGTACCACCGACAACAACACCAACAGTACCATTACCACCACCAACAACATCCGCATCGCAAACCTCAACTTCACAATCTGTTCCACGAGCATCAACGTCATACGCACCGTAGTTACCAAGAAATACCAGCAACAATAACCGATGAAGTATTAACTCATTTCCCCTGAAGAAATTTTATGTATATTTAATATATATGAATTTTGAAATCAAAATAAATCTTTTCGTACCAAGTTATTACGTGTGAATCTTAACTGGTAGGTACTACTCGGTTAATTCATATTACTAATATGCTATGATGTACATACTTCGTTAATGACTTAACCATCGTTAACTACAATCTCTGTTTCCAACTCAATGAATTCCATTTCATAATAAACTAAGTATATTATTCAATTATATGGTTGATTTTATACTTTCATCTTCGATGTATTCGAAACTTTCTAGAAAACATCATTCGTACCTTGCGAAGTTAGCAAGAGTTCCATGAGCACCAACATGATTCACTGAGAAAATATCAATAAAACTGAGTATTGATTACATTAGTGAAATACTCCGTAAAGATTATTAAATCTTTAATGTTTTATTCATTTCTAATTCAAGTCAAAAATCAAATGAGCTTAATATGATATTAACTCATCAAATCTGTATTACATCTGAAGAAAATATACATACATATATTTTCATAAAGACGGTAATAAAAATTCTTTTGTACAAAATATTACTTGTGAAATCTTTAACGGGTAGGTAATTCCCGAGAAATATTTAAGTTCACAATTAATATGTTACACTGTACATTCTTCAACTTTGATTCAAAAATTATTAACTATGCTCACAGCGATATACAATCGTTTCCATACAAATTCAATTACATATTCTGATATTGACGGATCAGAATCCAAGTCAAGATTTAACGGGTGACATCATTCTTAGATCTCTACATCTTTCAAAGCTATACTTTGACTTCAAAAATGTGAAAGATCCTTTAGCATTGTTATTACTGAAAATAACCTTGCAATTCCTTTTCGAAAGTATCCAGTATTATCAACCGTTCAACCAGTCAACGACGACCTTTCAGACTTGTAACTTTGGCATATACGTTTTTGTTACTGGGGAACCTTTCATGTTCCACCACATTAGCAGTAAATTTACCAACAACTTCATTGATCTTTGACCTTCTGAAAAATCCTTATACTCATTGAAACCGTATCATGTACTCATCCACATCTTGTAACGACAATTGCCATACCAACTATCAGGAATTAGCAATCAGTATTTTGAAATCTTGTAGCACGTCTACGCCAACAGTTATATGTGTACATATAACGTCTACCTCTTGGACTTACATACTTTGAATGTGAAGTTTCCGAAAAACACCCCAAACTACGAAACTAGTTCTCCGAATTTTAGAAAAATGTTGATGAAGCAGCAAAAACTGTAAACGACCTTAACAGTCAAAAGTTTGATGATAAAGAATAGTATGGTGGTAAAGCTGAGAAAAAGAGAAAGTTTGGAACTGGAAAACGGATTGAGCAAAGTATGAAAGAGGCTGTGGATAAATCACAAGGACGAAACCTGTCTTCAAAGAATCCAAATGATTCAGTATCTGTTGAAGCCATTAACGAATACCTTGCTTCCGAATCTAAACCCTTGCGGACAATTTCTTCATCATCCTCTGATATTAGAAATTCTAAGATATCATCGTATCTTTTATTATAAATATCCTCCATATTTTTTGAGATAATTTCATAATCATTCTTATCGAAAATCAATTTTCTCTTTACGATATCTGTGTTACACCATAAAAGAAACTATTTTAGTTTCTAAATTCTGAAACTTTCAAGTTTAAAATATAAATGTTTTGAAGTAATGTTGGGAATTGAAGCATGAGTTAATATAATATAATGACACTTGATCAACGTGATTATATTACAGTAAGTCATGCTGAGTTTCTAATGGAACGTGATAAAGGTTCACATATCATACCCTCATCATGAACCATGTTACATAACTCTTTCATTCTATATAATCTCTAAAAATATCAAGAAAATATTTTCTTAATGATTCGGTCTTTTTTGAGGTATTCTGGTAATTTGACAAGTCAGATTGTGCTATTACCATTTCTTTCTTAGAACATTAGTTATGTTCATCTGAAACTTCATACCTACGAATTCTGGACCATTATCCGCTTGACTTAAGGTCAGGAAGAGAAAACGAAAGCATGAAGCTCCGAAATATAATGGAGAATATAAAGCCCAATAACAACCTCAAAATTTACAAACTGTGTATATCAATGCGTATAGCAATATAAAGACACGGGAGAATGAAAAACACTATAACCCTAAGGTAATGGTAGAAGAAAGTAACTTCCTCTGGTGGTAGATGAAAAAGAAGAATGACAGATATGAAAGTTAGGAGTATATCAAGAATAAGAACTGGATGAAGCATTTCACAATCTTTTGGAAGTATGAAATGAGGAAGAAGATGTAGGAGTGGTGAAAATAATGAGACGAAAGGGGGTTAATTTATAAGCAAAATAACAGACAGAGCAATCGAGGCAGGTGACCTCATTTAATTAAAGAAGATCTTAATTTTCTTAAATTCCGAAGAATCAAATCTTATTTAGATTATGAAGACTTTCTATTCCTTAAATTTCAGAAATCAATCGTTACTACGTCAAGAGATAAGACGCATCTCTATTCTCTATTTCACTTTATTACGATAACTTCCCTCATACGCTTCGAGTAATTGGATTGTGTTATCCATATTATTCAACGGTGATAAAACTCTAATTATCAACTCATATACGTCATGAAAACATTTTTATTGTTAGCCATGACGACCTCACTCAAATTTCGGGACGAAATTTCTTTAACGGGTAGGTACTGTGATGACCCAAAAATTTTTGACCAAATTTAAACTTAATCTTATATGATTTCGATACGATAAGCAAAGTCTGTTAAACTGAATCTCAAAATTCTTGAACTATTCAATTACCTTTCGTTTATTCACGATGATGCACGAATAATTATATGTAAATAGATACATATACTATAACTTGAAAACGTAACTAAGTGTTGGGTATATGATACTGTGCATTAATCTTATTTGATTGATTACCTGATTGATATATTTAACTACGGAGTTAAAAGATTATGCCAAACGATTCAAGTAAAAGACATTTACTGAGTCTCTTAAGGATTATGATATCATTACGGGTCTCTATTGAGAGGTCCACGTTGATTTGAGAAATTATCCATTTTTAACGGTATTCGGAACAAATGATAAAGTGTTTGTTTAAATAACGTAACTTGGACACATACAATAATAAGGAATATTAACTGTTGGAATTAGATATATGAATAACCTGTGTTATGTATTTTAAAAACGTGTTTATTAAATATTGAATATATATATTTAAATATAATATTAACTTGGTCATAAAACAATCTGTTATTATATATATAATAACAAATAACGAGACGATGATTTATAGAAGTAAATGATCAAAATACTCGAAAGTTTAAGATATACTTTGAGTGGTATAGTTTAGGAATAATTTAAGACTATATTTTGACAAAGGTACGAGTCGCTAAACGTAATGTACAAGTTTTCTCAACGTACGAAGGGACACTCGAAAAACCGGAACCGGGACATAAGTCGAGTGATGACGTACGACTTATCGGAACAAAAATTACAAGTCAACTATGCATGTGAATTTAATATAATATATAATTAATTATTTAAATTAAATATATTATATATATTATATTAAATTATGTCGACAAACAAAATTACAAAAAATATGTGAGCTGGATCTGACGGCCATGCGATCGCATGGCAAATAGGCATAAAACCCATGCGATCGCATGGGCATCAGAATCAGGCCACACCTATAAAAGCTCGAGCATTTTGGTCTATGTCTTACACACATACATATCATACTCCATATTTATATTATTATTATTATTATTATTATTATTATTATTATTATTATTATTATTATTATTATTATTATTAAGATTAATATTATTATTAATCTTATTATTATTAATACATATATTTTTGCAATATATATTTTTGGATTGAGAATACATGCAATTTATTTTAAACACAATGGATACAAGTACATACTAAATTCTACACTGAGTTTGAACCAAAAATCCCTTAGCTTTGGTAACTAGTAACTGCCAGTTATAAGAACTGGTGGGCGCGAGTAGTAGTATATGGATCCATAGGGCTTGATATCCCCGTCCGAGCTAGAGCACTAGCCTTTTAACGGACGTATGCTATTTGAGAAGCGTACACGTTGGTTTACGTGTATTATTAAGATGATTATACAAAGGGTACAAATTATATATACGTTAAGTTTAGTTACCAGGATGCTCAATTTCGTAGAATATTTTGATAAACGTTTCTGGATGAAACAACTGAAATCTTGTTATCCACTTTTATATGCAGATTATGCGAAACACTAAAACTATGAACTCACCAACCTTTGTGTTGACACTTGTTAGCATGTTTATTCTCAGGTTCCCTAGAAGTCTTTCGCTGTTTTCTTATATGATAGACAAGCTATGTGCATGGAATCTTACATGGCATATTTTTCAAGAAAACGTTGCATTCACCAATTCATCACCATGTACCTTATTTAGACTGCATTGTCAATGGAAGTACTATTGTAAACTATTATATAAGGTGATTGTTTATATGTAGAAATCATCAGATGTCGAAAACCTTTGATTTAATATTCATTTATGGTGTGCCTTTTCAAAAGAATGCAATGTTTATAAAACGTATCATATAGAGGTCAAATACCTCGCAATGAAATCAATGAATGACGTATTCGGCCAAATGGATTTGGAGCGATCGTCACAATTATGAACATGTATGAATGTTGATATACTTCCTTAAAATTGTAGGTTCTTAAGTGTATGTTTAGGTGCACCTAATGAAAGAAAAAATGCATCTTTATAAGACGTAATGGATACATACATGAATTTCCTACTTGAGTCTTGAGTTTTTAGTTATTAATTTCTTTGTGGTTTTTGGAGGTTGTCCTACGAATAAGTAATTTTTGTTTGCCTTTCCATTTGGTGATATTTAGGAATCTCTTTTGGTCGTTACATCATATCGTAGTTGTAATTGTAGATAATTGAAATTGGTTTTTTAACCATTTAATATTTAATATATGATTTATATTGTTAACAACATCCTCGACTTCATTATTGCCAAAAATCCATCTTGTATATTTAGGTTGCTTCTCTCCCGCTACAATCCCCGACTTCATCGAAGATCTTAGCAAACTCAGTCATGCATCCATTTAGAACGCGAATATCAAAATATTAATATGTGGGTCAAAACGTGCAACGCACGGGCACTTTATTTCAATTAATATTTTTAAATTCAATAATTTATTAATCCTTTATATATCAAAATATATACTCTACTTATCAACCACAGGTTTAACTATCAGTAATTTTGAAAATAGCCCGTCATCATGTATGTGTTTTGTTGATGACTAATTTTCATTAAAATTATTAGTAATTTATTAAAGCCTTAACGTTGATACATACTTATGAACACGTTAAGTTATTTGGCATTCCTTCATATTGAATCTGTCACACATCACTAATTCATACATTACATAAACTAAAACATTATATTAGCCATCAAATTTTACAGGCTCATGTTTGTCAACTAAAACTAAAATAGCTGACACAATAAAAGAGAAAATTTTGCGGTTGGTCCCTGTGGTTTACATGAAATGGGATGTTTGGTCCCTGAACTTCATTTTCGGGGTTGTTGGTCCCTGTGATTTTGAAAACACGTGTGGTTGGTCCCTGACAGGGACCAACTACACAAGTTTTGAACTTTCATTTTCGGGGTTGTTGGTCCCTGATAGGGACCAACCACACGTGTTTTGAAAATCACAGGGATCAACAACCCCGAAAATGAAGTTCAGGGACCAAACACCCCATTTCATGTAAACCACAGGGACCAACCGCACAATTTTCTCACAATAAAATTAGTTTGTACTAAAATTATATGCAATTAGAGATGTACATAAAATATTATTATTAACGATAAATTTTAAAACAACTCTTTACGAGTTTATGTTTTTAGTGTTTATCGATTAATTTTCAGTTGAAGTTAAAATGGTTTCAATAGACGGGCTCATAATATATGTGTAAATATTCAATACTAATGTTTTCAATAAAAATGTTATCAGTAAGAAAATGGTTTTCTTTTCATTAATCGTATTATATATTTGATAAATATCAATACTAAATAAAAAGGTTCTAACGTTTGTGAACTCTCATAATACATTTGGTTTTCTAACTATTCATTCTGATTTCATTTGTAATGCAAGTAATATAATGACATTTTGTGTTTTCTGAGAATGATTTTTTTATTTTTTTATTCAACAGTTGTGAAATGGACGGGCTCTGCAAGGAAGTTTTGCAACACTGTTTTAGGGGGTGTTTGGATTTGCGTTTTGAAAACTGATTATGCGTTTTAAATAATCAGAATCAAATAATCAGCTGTATCAAAACGTGATTTAGTTTTATAGTGTTTGGATTTGATTATGCTGTTTGATATCGAAATAATCAGATAATCAATTTTCTGAGTGTTTGGGAAATCTTATAATTTGACAACCTAACATGTAAAATTACTAAAAAGTACATTCCTTTAAGAAAAATAAAATACATAGATAACATAAAAAAATACACAAATAAAATACATACATAAAAAATCGTAAACAATAAAATCATAAACGTTTGAGCAATCGTTGTAATCATGGTACACAAATAAACACGAATAATTCATTCATCCATTTGACATTGATTATTGATTATATGCATAAACATAAACAAAAACAAACAAAAAAACAAGCAAGGTTGCTCAAACGTATTGGAGTTAGTGTATTATATACTTATAACTTTATAAGAGAAAAATTATCTGTATTTATAAGAGAAAAATTCATAGTAGGAGATGAGACAACGTATAGGCGTAGACAAAAAGAAAAGTAGCAGTTTGAAGGAACAAGATTGAAATAAAGGTACGGTAAATAGAAATGATTTTTAAATTGGGTATAATAGTAATAGTAATATGCATTGATGGGATGGGAAATGTTCTGAGAATTGCGTTTTCTTGGTAGTAAGCCGTTTTCTTGGTAGTAAGCCCCCACCCACTTTTGCAAAATCATGTTTTGGAGCTTTATAAACGCAAAAAATCACTTTTTTCCACATCTTTGCCAAACACTAAAAATAGATTTTTTGTGATTTGATAAACGTGATAATCAGAAAATCAGTTTTAATCGCAAAGACAAACACCCCTTAATAATAAATAATAAAACTTATGTTTTGGCATGATTTTCTACACGGGCTCTAAAACCAACCTAGTGTAGGAATAAAGGGGAACAAGTAAATAAATGTAAGAATATAGGGGAACAAATCTAGAACAATCCGACTCCTTCATCACCCTATTTTTCACTCACTTAAAAACCGTTTTAGAAAGAAGTTTCTAGAACCATTTCACATTTGTCTTCCATCATCACTCCTGTAAGAAAACCCTCCCCCTTTCGTCACAAGTTCCACTAATTCACTACGTTTATCTTGAATAAAATATACATTTTAACCACAAAATTTGTTTCATCACAATCAAACACAATGGATGACGTTTTTGATTTTCCGGCAGCCGGAGATATTATGAACAATTTACCGGCGGCCTATGATGCTCCGGTGACATTAAAAGTTGGAGACGAAAAGGAAATCGGTACTCTAGGTATAAAGAAGAAAATTGTCAAAGAAGGTGAAGGTCGTGACACTCCTGATAATGGCGATGAGGTTGAAGGTATACCGGCGGCTCTCTGATTCTGTATCTATATGTATCTACATGTATATGTATTTTTGCTATTGATTCTGTTCTCTTACTACAGTTCATTATACTGGAACGTTGCTTGACGGAACTCAATTCGATTCGAGTGGTGATAGGGGAACTCCATTTAAGTTAACTGTAGGTCAAGGTGAGCATTATTGCTTCTTATTCAATTGCTATATTTATATTTATTTGATCAAATACAGTTTATTTATTTTTCTGAGTATCAAATTAGTTATTGGATGTATTTTATTGTGATCTAATTTTAATTGAGCTATCTGTGGTGGCATTATTTATTCAGCAAATGTAGTAATATTCTTAATTTAAAAGCACACAAATAGTTATTATATTTATCTAAAACGCATGACGTTGAATACTTGAAATGGCATTATACAAATACATGTTTGTTTGTTAGTGGCATAGATTAGGGTTCATGGATCGTGGTTTGCTAATTATGAAATCCTTATGCGGTTACTTAGCGTCTTACTGGTGTGTTTTTATTAGCTTCAAATGTGTTCAAGACTCATTTGTTCATTTTCGCATCATTTAAACCTTATTTGATCTTTTCTAAATTAGTACATAGTATATGTAGTTTTATGTATCCATCTCCAGACAAATTTATTTTGTAATCTTGTTGGTTGCATTACTCGTTCGTGTTATTTATTTCGTACACTGCTGGAGATTTTATATTCGCTAATGTTTAGGTCGACTCGTGTATTTACCATTTTACCTGCAACCACTTAAAGTGCAAAACTGGTTTATGTTAACAATTGAATGTCTTACAATTGAATTGTTCACTTTAGTCCATAGTGTTATTGTGTCTCAATAGGTCAAGTAATTAAGGGATGGGATCAAGGGATCAAAACAATGAAGAAAGGAGAGAATGCGCTTTTCACCATTCCTGCAGAGCTTGCATATGGTGAGTCTGGTTTGCCTCCAAATATCTCACCAAACGCTACTCTACAGTTTAATGTGCAGCTGCTTTCGTGGTTGAGTGTCATCGATATTTGCAAAGATGGTGGAATAATCAAGAAGATTTTAGTCAAAGGAGAGAAATTGGAGAACCCCAAGGATTTTGATGAAGTCAAAGGTATTTTATTTAGGTTGTCATTCATTAAACATTATTTCTTCTTATTCATTCTTGATGTTTGTGCAGTGAATTATGAGGTTAAACTTGCGGATGATACTTTGGTTGTGAAATCAGATGAAATCGAGTTCACTGTCAAAGATGGTAAATTTGCTTTGTTGATAACCTCTTCTTTTCTGTCAAGTTTCATTGTTGTCGCAGTGTCTTTTACTTTTAGTGATGATTTGCTTATTATTTGGTTAGGCCATTTCTGCCCTGCGTTGTCTAAGGCTGTGAAAACAATGAAGAAAGGTGAAAAAGTAGTCCTTGCAGTTAAACCAAAATGTAAGTGAATGTTTTAGCACTTTAAAAATAGAATTTATTTCGTGTGTTTCGTTTAGTCGAATTTATTACAATATGTTATAGATGGATTTGGAGAGAAGGGGAAACAAGCTTCGGGTAATGAAGTTGGAGTACCACCAAATGCTACTTTACAAATTACATTAGAGCTTGTGTCATGGATAACTGTTATAAATGTTACAAGTGACAAAAAGGTTGTAAAGAAAATATTGAAAGAAGGTGAAGGGTATGAGCACCCGAACGAAGGAGCTGTAGTTCAGGGTACGCATCTTTCTTTTCTGTTGTCATTTATTTTATCGTATGGAATTAATCGAGTTTGTGTTATAATTTTGTTGTTTATAATAATTCGGCAGTGAAATTGGTTGGTAAACTCCAAGATGGAACCATATTCTTCAAAAAAGGTTATGATGAGACTGCGCTTTTCGAATTCAAGACAGATGAAGGTATGAAACATCTGAAAGTCGTCATGTCTTTAATTAATAATTTGTCTGTTTTGATTTTTGGCTATTTTGGTCTTTGATCAGAGCAAGTAATTGATGGGCTTGATTGGGCTGTGGTGACAATGAAGAAAGGCGAGGTTGCTGATCTCGTTATTGCACCAGAATACGCTTTTGGTTCTGCAAAATCTAAGCAAGAATTAGCTGTTGTGCCTCCAAACTCAACTGTGAAGTATGAAATTGAGCTTGTTTCTTTTGTTAAGGTTAGTGGGAGTTAATTGATGATGAATTGATGATCATGTTTACAACTACAAAGTTATAGGTTACGTAACAACATGTATTTGCAGGGTAAAGAGTCTTCTTATATGACTACTTTGGAGAAGATTGAGGCAGCTGACAAAAAGAAGGAAGAAGGGGACACCTACTTTAAGGCCGGTAAATATCTGAAAGCTGCTAAGCGATATGAGAAGGTATTGTATTGTCCTGTGTCCTTTTTCCTGTTTGTGGATGTAAAATGTGTTAATAATAATAGCTTGTGGATATGCTAAGTTTTGTTAATTTTTTTAGGCTGCCAAGTTTATTGAAGATGAGACTGATTTTAGTGAGGAGGAAAAGGAGCAAACAAGAGCATTAAAGGTCGTTTGCTACCTCAATGATGCAGCCTCTAAGCTGGAGCTGGATGAGCTGAATGATTACAAAGAAGTTCGGAAGCTTTGCTCCAAGGTGTGTTTGAAAAACAAGATCTAAAATTTTAATTTTTTAAAGAGAAAATTGCACGGTTGGTCCTTGTGGTTTACATGATATAAAGTAGTTGGTCCCTAAACTTTATTTTCGAGGTGGTTGGTCCGCCAACGTACATCATAATTACGGACAGAGACCACCCACGCCCATTTTGTAAACCACAAGGACCAACCACCTCGGAAAAAAAGTTCAGGGACCAACTACTTCATATGATGTAAACCTCATGGATCAACCGCACAATTTTCTCTTTATTAAATTCCAAACCACTTAATTATAGATGGGGTTGATTTGGTTCAGATAGAGTGTCAAATTTGACAGCTTATATAATAGTATTTTTTTTATAAAAAAAACTTGATCCACTTAACTTGCTGATCAACAGTTCACATATTAAGAAATTTTGTAACAAGGTGCACTTAAAATGTTGCATGTTTTGACCTGAGTCCTGTTCGCTGTAGAAATTTTTTCCTGCAAAATGCCAACTATAGAATCTTTTTATTACATTTAGATAGATAGATAGATGGATGTATACTGTAAATATATACAGAGAGGTTGACATGATGAGTTTATTTATTGCAGGTATTGAAAATTGACCGCACAAACATCAAGGCGATGTATAGAAGGGCCAAAGCTTCCCTTGGTCTTGCGGACTTGGACCTCGCAGAAATTGATTTGAAAAGGGCTCTTGAAATAGACCCGGGAAACAGGTAAACAATAGTATAATGTGCTTACTTGTTACTGTGGTATGGCGAGATGCAGTTACTGACATTTTTTGTGTTGTTGATAATCAGCGATGTAAAGTGGGAGTACCAAGTCTTGAATATAACAAGAATGACACTAGGTGTTGCGGAAACATTGAAACCAGGCTATCAGCAGAAACTAAGGTATGCCTGCCATTCTTCTTGCTTCACTTGTTCACTTGATATTTCATGTAAATTCCAACAAGGAAGAGACTCAGATGTAATCGTTTTGTGCAGAGAGCAGATGCGAAAGTATGGTTGACAGCAAGACATGATGAATACAAGGATCTCGTCATCAGTCTTTTGGTAGTTCTGTTATGTCTTCTCTTAGTTGGGAATGTGATAACACAGATTTCGATCTTTGAACAAAAAATCTAACTGAAATGTGACTTTCTGTCTTTTTTGTACTCGGCTTTGTGGTTTGTACCACGAGGGAGATATCTGGGCAAAGATGTGTTGCAACCTGTAGAAAAGATCTATCGAACTTACAATGGCTTACAAATACACAACCTAACCATTTTGTTAATCCATTGAGAGTCGTAGAAATCATCTATCTTTAGTTCTTTACATATATTTTATAGACCACAGTTGCAACTAGAAACATTAATTGTCTGCATAACCTAACTGACCAAAAACCATGGTTGATACTTCCAAAATGACTAATTTGTGTTGTCGGTTGTCACTGTATAACGTAGAAGAATTATTTACAACTAATCAATTTAGCACCCAACATTTATAAGTTGTATGTCACGTCACTGCATTTATATAAGTGTTATAGTTGAATAACACTTGACCCATTACGACCCAAATAAACCATTTCCATACCATGATTGATTCTTTGCTACAATTATGAATGGGCTGTGATAAACCAAATGAAGCAATCTCCCACTCCCACATTTGAAAAGTTAAGAAGGTCTTGTGCATTTTAGATGCCACTACTTGTTTTTATGTGGCTAGCACGTTCTAATATAATGTAAAGTTTTCTATATAGTTCTTTATTTTCACAAGGTTCGTTCAATTATAACAAGATCTATATGATGTTTGAGAGCTTTAGCATTCGAGTACGTATAACATGGAGAAGCAATTAAATATATGAACAACATACCTAGGAGGTTTGGCAATTTGTTAAACACCGTTCTTATCTGAAATCTTATTGCCAAGTTGGATTGATTATTTTTTTTGGCAAAAATTAAGATAACTTTTAAAATAACCGAAAATGTTTTTGAAATAAATGTACGGCTCTAGTTATTGAGTCGACAGCAAGCGTCGATTTATTGGCGACTTGACTGACTCTTAGAGCCTAAATTAAATTTCAGGCAGGATTTAAAATCCATGGAAATTTGATTTTACCACTTTCACGGTGTCTCAATTTTATTTTTAATTTAATTTAATTTTTTAAAATTTTTCCTACTTATTGGCCGGAGGTTCACTCGAAAGCAATCTCTCTATCCGTCGAGTAGAGAGAGGGATGACTTTCTCTACGTTTGAGAGTGTTTTCACTTTGAGTGGAGAAATGATTTGTCTTTATTCTCGGATAGGGGAAAGATTGTCTACATCTCACCTCCCCATACACCACTTATGTGGTATTGGGTTTTGTTGTTAGTTGTTTTTGAAATAAAAGCAAAATCAACAAGAAGATTTATAACGAGAACTTTTATCGCCAAATTGGATTGATATCAGACCACTTGATGGCGCATTTGATGACTTTGGAGAATCATCAAAACTCAAAGGTGAATTTTGACCTGAATCGAAATCTGCAAGTAAAGTCATGAGTGACTTATGTACACAAAAAAATATAGTATTTTATTTTAGAATCTAGTAACTCATACAAGTGCTTGTCAAATTGAAAGAACACGATCACAAAAGAACACATAAAAGAGGTGTAACAAAATCTATCTGTTGCTATATGTTAGATTGTTTTCGAAACACAATGGAAAAGGGTTTTTACCATTCTTTCCAGTACTCACTCTATGGTTCTCATCTTTTACAGATTCAGCATAATTGCATAAACAATAAAGATAAAGCAAAACGTCTTTGAAGCCCCAAAAACAACCAAAAAATTCAACGGAAACAACCATCAAAAACCACAACTGAAATAGGAGTCATTTTAACTACATCTAATAAACCATCAAGTAGACAACACATTACTAACAGTAAACTCGATTTTTCTTAAGATTTCATTAATTGTGAACTAACTATTACAAGTAGCTACAAGGACTATATATACACGAATACATTATCTATAACAACTAACCCACCCTAACAACTATTTGACTATTGAGTTGACTAATGTTGACTACTACTAAATAAGTTAAATTGGTTAAGTTAAAGAGGGCTATTGGTAACTAAACGTTTCCTGTGGTGATTAGCCTGAGATGAGGTGTGAGTGTTGATGTTGTTGCAGCCTATATCTCCAATACTCCCCCCGCAAGTTGGCAATGTGTAAGGATCACAGATGCCAAACTTGGCGATGCAACTATAAAATGGTGATTTGCTGAGAGCTTTAGTCAGGACATCTGCAACTTGTGTATTGGATGGTGTGAACATTTTGATAATTTGACCAGCTTTGATTTTGTCCCGAACAAAATGACAATCTATTTCAATGTGTTTAGTCCTTGCATGTTGTACAGGATTGGATGCCAAGGCAACTGCAGAATCATTATCACAAAGGATAGAGATAGGTAAATGTACAGAAACTTGCAAGTCTTTGAGAAGACTCTGTAACCAGGTAATCTCACATGTACAATCAGCCAAGGCCCTGTATTCTGCCTCAGTGGAGGATCTTGAGACAACCCTTTGAGGTTGGACAGTTACCCCAATCACTATCACAGAAAGCCCTAAGCTTTAGTGGACTGTTGGCTGAAATATGTAAACCTTGTGCTGGACATAATTTGATATATCTCAAGACCTTATACAAGGCTTTTAGGTGGAAAGTAGTGGGTTGTTGGCTGAACTGACTGAGATGTTGTGCAGCAAATGATAAGTCTGGCCTTGTAATAGTTAGGTAGATTAATTTCCCAACTAGGGTTCTGTAGAGAGATGGATCAGATAGTGGAACTCCTTCTTCAGCAACAGGTTTAATGTTTGGGTAAATTAGAACATTTGATGGTTTTTCATCAAGTATTCCTGTAGACTGTAGTGTGAAGCAATTCTAGAGCATACTTTCTTTGAGTCATTGTGATGCCTTCATTGTTTCTTAGAAATTCAATTCCCAAGTAATAGTTGAGAGATCCAAGATCTTTGATGCTGAAAGCCTTGTCCAGTTTGGTTTTGAAGGTAGAAATGAGTGAGGTGTTGTTACCAGTAATGATCAAGTCATCAACATAGATGACTATGGCTATGAAATCAGGACCATGAGTATAGGTGAGTAGAGAGGTGTCTGCATAGCTTTGTTTAAAACCATTATGTAATAGAAAAGTTGTGAGTTTTGTAAACCATTGTCTGTTGGCCTGTTTGAGGCCATATAATGACTTAGTGAGCCTGCACACTGCATTGGGAGGTAATTCTCTGTTGTACCCTTGAGGAATTTGCATGTAGACCTCTTCATGAAGGTCCCCATGTAAAAAAGCATTGTTTACATCCAGTTGTTCTATTGGCCTGTTATGATGTACTTCAATTGCAACTAGTGTCCTGACTGTAACCATTTTAGCAACTGGTGCAAAAGTTTCAGTGAAATCTATACCTTCCTTTTGTGTGAATCCCTTTGCAACTAATCTTGCCTTGTATCTCTCAATGGTCCCATCTGCCTTAAGTTTGATTCTGTAGACCCATTTACTACCCACTGTATTCTTACCATCTGGTAGTATAGTAATGACCCATGTGTTGTTTGATTCAAGGGCTTCCAATTCTTTGTTCATTGCTTTTACCCACTTCACATTTTTAGATGCTTGATTGTAGGTTTGTGGCTCCACTGATGCATTGATGGAGCAGATAAGATGTATATTGGTTGGAGAGTGAATATTATGGTAGTTAATATATTTTGAGTGATGAAATTTGGTGACAGAGTTAAGTGTGGAAGTCTTGAGGGAGCAGTGATAATCTTTAGATTTTAGTGGTGGATTGTGTGGTCTGGATGATGTTCTTCTTGTGTTTAAGTTGGTTGTTTGAGTTATGGTTGTTGTTGGTTGAGGTGGTGAGTCTTGAGGTTGACATGATGTGGCTGTGGAGGTAGATTGTGATTAAGATGACTGAGTGGTAGAAGAAGGATTAGTCTGATGTGTAGATATTGGTGTTGGTGGTGTAGAAGATGATTGAGAGTTGTTGCTGCTGTTGTTGTTGTTGTTGTTGTTGTGTTGAGATGTGTTTGAAGAAGTGAGTGAAGGTGGTATAGTAAGCCCATATGATTCAAAGTGATATGTAGTGGATATGGGTTGAGATGTAGATGTTGTAGAAGTGGGAGTGGATTGTGGTGCAAAAGGAAAGATGTTCTCATTAAAGGTAACATGCCTACTAGTGAAGATTTTGTGAGTTTGCAGATTGTAGAGTATATATCCTTTTTGGGTAGTTGGATAATCTAATAGAACAGATGGTATGAATCTTGTGTCAAACTTATCATGTGTCAGGTTATGAGCATTAGCTAGACAACCAATTATCCTTAAATGAGATATGTCAGGTGGTTTATTGAAAAGTAGTTGATATGGACTGTGGTTATTTAGTGGTTTGTAGGTAATCTATTTATAAGGTATGTGGCAGCTTGTATGCAATATCCCCAAAAGTGAATTGGAAGATGAGATTGAAACCTAATGGATCTAGCAATTTCAAGTAGTTTCTTGTGTTTTCTTTCAACCCTAGCATTTTGTTGGGGTGTGTAAGGACAGGTTGTTTGATGTATGATGCCATGAGTTTGGAAAAATTCTTGTAGTGAGTGATTGAGAAATTCAGACCCATTGTCTGATCTGACAGTTTTGATGTTTGCTTTTAAAATGATTAAGAACAAAAGAATGAAACAGTTTTATTTGGGAAGTAGCATGTTGTTTTGATGGAAGGATATAAGTCCATGTTGCTCTTGAATAGTCATCAACAATGGTGAGGAAGTATTTACAGTTGTGCATAGTGGTATGCTTGTATGGACCCCACATGTCAATATGGATCAAGTCAAACATAGTAGTAGCATGAGATTTACTATCACTAAATGGAAGTTTACTTTGTTTTGCCATAGGACACACAGTACATTCATGAGTATTTAAAGATTGTTTGATTACAGGGGATAGAAATGCTATATGTTTTAAAACTTGAAATGAAGAGTGGCCAAGCCTTGAATGCCACAGTAGAGCTTCTGCAGTGATAGAAGGATGGTTGATGGAATGAATTTGGTGCACTTTGTCTTGTTTGATGACATACAGACCATTACAGAGGGTGTCATGTGCAATCCTCCTGTTGTGGTCCTGAAAGTAGCAAGATAGTGGAGTGAAAAGTACAGATAAAGGTAGATGTTGACCTAATTTACTTACACAGAGGAGATTATAAGCAAAACTAGGTATGTAGTATACATCATGAAGCGTGATTTCATTGTTTATTGTGACTGAACCACATTGGTTCACTTGTGTATGATGGCCATTTGGTAGAGTGACAAAGATAGGGTTAGTGCAGGTTTGGATATTGTGCATTAGGGTGAGTGAGGTGGAAATATGATCAGTGGCCCCACTATCTACAATCCATACATCTGTATGATGTGTCATGACAGAAACAATGAATTTATATTTCTGCATATTGATATGAGATGCAATAAATCTGTGTATACCTGCTGTTGTATGCTCCTGTTGTGTGGACTGCATCATCATTAGCACTTGATTTAACTGGTTTTGTAATTGATTCATCCTTGCATTCATTGCAGAGTCATTTGTTGCAGTTTCAATATTTGAAGTGACCATGTTGACTGTTTTGTTGCTATGTGCAGTGTTGGTGTTGACCTTGTTTGGTGGCTTATACCTGTCATGCAAAGGATGACCAATAGGATATCCCACAAGCTTATAACACTCCTCCTTTGTGTGCCCTTCAAGACTGCAGTTGCCACAGAATATGCCTTTCTTGAATTTGCTCTTCATGTTGTTTGTGCTAGGCCTTTGTGCATTCCATCTTGTGGTGAATTTGTTGTTTGAATGCATAGACAGTGCAGCTGCAGTTGATGGCCTCATGGAGTGCTGTTCTTTCTGTTTCTCTTCTTGCCTAATCATGCCATATGCCTTAGCTGCATTTGGCATTGGTTGCATAAGTAAAATTTGACCCCTAACATTCGAGTAGCACTCATCTAGTCCCATGAGAAACTGAATTAGCCTCTTCCTTTGTTCCCTTTCACCATTAACCTTTCCATTCTCACAATTGCAGATGCAGGTACAGATGTTTGGAGCTTCTAGGGCATCTAATTCATCCCAATATCCTTTTAGCTTCTGGTAGTAGATCTCAACCGTGCAGCTTTCTTGTTTCAATTGTATTTGCTAATTGGTAGATCCTGTGTCCATCCAATTGAGAGTAATGCTCTTGCAGTTCCTTCCAAAGTGCAGATGCAGAGTTGATGAAACTTAGTGAGTTACCAATTTGATCTGAAATTGTATTCAAGATCCAGGAGATAATCATGTCATTAGTCCTATCCCAATGAGATTTGATGTTTGATTTAGCTGCAGGTTCTGTGATTTCACCAGTTACGATCTTCAATTTGTTCTTCGCGTTTAGAGCTATCATGATAGATCGTCTCCAGGAGCTGTAATTGTCTGATCCTGTTAGCTTCTTTGAGATTAGGATCAGCCCAGGGTGATAATTCTGGTGGAGATATAGTGGATGATTTGGTGAGGTTATGTCTTCTTCAATTGATGAAGCATTAATTGTCATCTTGATTAAACGGTGAAATTAGGTTTAGAAGGTTGATTAGTGATGAAATTGAGGATTGTGTAATGATCGGAGTGATCAGATAGTGCTGCTTTGTGGTTTAATTGGGTGATCTTGAGCTATTGATGCTGCTTAGTTGCAGAGCATCAATGGCGGATGTGATGAAGATGAATGTGGTCGAATTGTGACCAGATACAGGGACCTTAGTGATCGTCCCGCTCTGATACCATAACAGTAAACTCAAATTCTCTTAAGATTTCATTAATTGTGAACTAACTATTACAAGTAGCTACAAGGACTATATATACACGAATACATTATGTGTAACAACTTTGTAACTAACCTTACCAACTATTTGACTATTGAGTTGACTAATGTTGACTACTACTAAATAAGTTAAATTGGTTAAGTTAAAGAGGGCTATTGGTAACCAAATGTTTCCTGTGGTGATTAGCTGAGATGAGGTGTGAGTGTTGATGTTGTTGCAGCCTATATCTCCAATCCGAGTAAACCATCAGAAACACAACTCACTCAGTGAGTAAACCCGTTCAAATCTTAAATGAAACAGACAAATGGATAATAATAAAAACATCCTTGGAATCCACGAGTCGCACCCAAAAATAGAACAACAGAGCCACAAAAGCATACTCGAATGAAGAGTTAGCGTCCAAGAAGAAGCGTAGCGGCACAAGATGAATCGCAAGAGAAGGAGTTAAAAAAACGATCCAGCGCTAAACGAAGAGAAAAGAGAAGTAGGTTAAGAAATATACAAATCATGATACTACCAACACCTTGAACAAAACACAACCAACAAACAACTTTGAACCAAACCCACTTACCAACATAAAAACAATATATCTCTAAATGATCTAGATGCACAAAACCAAACACACAACAACTTAGACAACCAAGGATCCGAAGTACAACAAACAAGAGGTCATGTGCTGGCTTTGAAACAAAGAGAAACAATTTTGGCGACCTTAATGTTGCCAGTTGAGATACGGCACCACACTTCTAAAGAAAAGCCATCAAAAACTACCCACAACGACGCTAAAACCTCCGTAAATCCACTGCCTGCAAACCTTTGGAATTTGATGGAACCGAAGGACCGATCGGATTGAAACGGTGGACCGAGAAGGTCGAATCGGTGTTTGCCATAAGTAAGTGTACTGAAGAGGACAAAGTAAAGTACGCTACGCATACCTTCACAGGTTCTGCGTTAACATGGTGGAATACCTATCTAGAGCAAGTGGGACAAGACGATGCGTACGCACTACCGTGGTAAGCATTCAAGCACTTGATGAACGAGAAGTACCGTCCCAGAACCGAGGTCAATAAGCTCAAGACAGAACTTAGAGGGTTACGAACCCAAGGATTTGATATTACCACGTACGAAAGACGATTCACAGAATTGTGCCTATTGTGTCCGGGAGCATTCGAAGATGAGGAAGAGAAGATCGACGCGTTTGTGAAAGGATTACCGGAAAGAATCCAAGAAGATATAAGTTCACACGAGCCCGCCTCCATACAACAGGCATGTAGAATGGCTCACAAACTAGTGAACCAGATTGAAGAAAGAATTAAAGAACAGACTGCTGAAGAGGCCAATGTGAAGCAAGTCAAAAGAAAGTGGGAGGAAAATGGTGATAAGAATCACCAATACAACAACAACAGCAATTACAACAATAATCGCAACAATTATCCCAACAATCGCAACATCAATCGCAACTACAACAAACGGCCTAACAACAACAACAACAACAACAACAACAACAACAACAACAACAACAACATCAACTACAACAATCATCCCAATAACAATAATAACCGCAACAACAACAACAACAATCAGAAGCAGCTATGCCAAAGGTGTGAAAAGTATCACTCGAGGTTCTGCACCAAATTTTGCAACAAGTGTAAAAGAAATGGTCATAGCGCGGCGAAGTGTGAGGTCTACGGACCAGGGGTTAATAGAACGAAAGGAACAAATGGTGTCAGAACGAGTAATGGCGGAGCAAGTAGTGTCGGAGCAAGTTATGCCAATGTAGTTTGTTATAAATGTGGAAAACCGGGCCACATTATTAGAAATTGCCCGAACCAGGAGAACACGAATGGACAAGGCCGCGGAAGAGTTTTCAATATTAATGCGGCAGAGGCACAGGAAGACCCGGAGCTTGTTACGGGTACGTTTCTTATTGACAATAAATCTGCTTACGTTTTATTTGATTCAGGTGCGGATAGAAGCTATATGAGTAGAGATTTTTGTGCTAAATTAAGTTGTCCATTGACGCCTTTGGATAGTAAATTTTTACTCGAATTAGCAAATGGTAAATTAATTTCAGCAGATAATATATGTCGGAATCGAGAAATTAAACTGGTTAGCGAAACATTTAAGATTGATTTGATACCAGTAGAGTTAGGGAGTTTTGATGTGATAATCGGTATGGACTGGTTGAAAGAAGTGAAAGCAGAGATCGTTTGTTACAAAAATACAATTCGCATTATACGAGAAAAAGGAAAACCCTTAATGGTGTACGGAGAAAAGGGCAACACGAAGCTACATCTTATTAGTAATTTGAAGGCACAAAAACTAATAAGAAAAGGTTGCTATGCTGTTCTAGCACACGTCGAGAAAGTACAAACTGAAGAAAAGAGCATCAATGATGTTCCCATTGCAAAAGAATTTCCCGATGTATTTCCGAAAGAATTACCGGGATTACCCCCACATCGATCCGTTGAATTTCAAATAGATCTTGTACCAGGAGCTGCACCAATAGCTCGTGCTCCTTACAGACTCGCACCCAGCGAGATGAAAGAACTGCAAAGCCAATTACAAGAACTTTTAGAGCGTGGTTTCATTCGACCAAGCACATCACCGTGGGGAGCTCCTGTTTTGTTTGTCAAGAAGAAAGATGGTACATTCAGGTTGTGTATCGACTACCGAGAGTTGAACAAACTTACCATCAAGAACCGCTACCCACTACCGAGAATCGACAACTTATTTGATCAACTACAAGGCTCGTCTGTTTATTCAAAGATTGACTTACGTTCCGGGTATCATCAAATGCGGGTGAAAGAAGATGATATTCCAAAGACTGCTTTCAGAACACGTTACGGTCATTACGAGTTTATGGTCATGCCATTTGGTTTAACTAATGCACCAGCTGTGTTCATGAACCTTATGAACCGAGTGTGTGGACCATACCTTGACAAGTTTGTCATTGTTTCATTGATGACATACTTATTTACTCAAAGAATGACCAAGAACACGGTGAACATTTGAGAAAGGTGTTAGAAGTATTGAGGAAGAAAGAATTGTACGCTAAGTTTTCAAAGTGTGCATTTTGGTTGGAAGAAGTTCAATTCCTCAGTCACATAGTGAACAAAGAAGGTATTAAGGTGGATCCGGCAAAGATAGAAACTGTTGAAAAGTGGGAAACCCCGAAAACTCTGAAACACATACGCCAGTTTTTAGGACTAGCTGGTTACTACAGAAGGTTCATCCAAGACTTTTCCAGAATAGCAAAACCCTTGACTGCATTAACGCATAAAGGGAAGAAATTTGAATGGAATGATGAACAAGAGAAAGCGTTTCAGTTATTGAAGAAAAAGCTAACTACGGCACCTATATTGTCATTGCCTGAAGGGAATGATGATTTTGTGATTTATTGTGACGCATCAAAGCAAGGTCTCGGTTGTGTATTAATGCAACGAACGAAGGTGATTGCTTATGCGTCTAGACAATTGAAGATTCACGAAACAAAATTATACGACGCATGATTTGGAATTAGGCGCGGTTGTTTTTGCATTAAAGACTTGGAGGCACTACTTATATGGGGTCAAAAGTATTATATATACCGACCACAAAAGTCTTCAACACATATTTAATCAGAAACAACTGAATATGAGGCAGCGTAGGTGGATTGAATTGTTGAATGATTACGACTTTGAGATTCGTTACCACCCGGGAAAGGCAAATGTGGTAGCCGATGCCTTGAGCAGGAAGGACAGAGAACCCATTCGAGTAAAATCTATGAATATAATGATTCATAATAACCTTACTACTCAAATAAAGGAGGCGCAACAAGGAGTTTTAAAAGAGGGAAATTTAAAGGATGAAATACCCAAGGGATCGGAGAAGCATCTTAATATTCGGGAAGACGGAACCCGGTATAGGGCTGAAAGGATTTGGGTACCAAAATTTGGAGATATGAGAGAAATGGTACTTAGAGAAGCTCATAAAACCAGATACTCAATACATCCTGGAACGGGGAAGATGTACAAGGATCTCAAGAAACATTTTTGGTGGCCGGGTATGAAAGCCGATGTTGCTAAATATGTAGGAGAATGTTTGACGTGTTCTAAGGTCAAAGCTGAGCATCAGAAACCATCAGGTCTACTTCAACAACCCGAAATCCCGGAATGGAAATGGGAAAACATTACCATGGATTTCATCACTAAATTGCCAAGGACTGCAAGTGGTTTTGATACTATTTGGGTAATAGTTGATCGTCTCACCAAATCAGCACACTTCCTGCCAATAAGAGAAGATGACAAGATGGAGAAGTTAGCACGACTGTATTTGAAGGAAGTCATCTCCAGACATGGAATACCAATCTCTATTATCTCTGATAGGGATGGTAGATTTATTTCAAGATTCTGGCAGACATTACAGCAAGCATTAGGAACTCGTCTAGACATGAGTACTGCCTATCATCCACAAACTGATGGGCAGAGCGAAAGGACGATACAAACGCTTGAAGACATGCTACGAGCATGTGTTATTGATTTCGGAAACAGTTGGGATCGACATCTACCGTTAGCAGAATTTTCCTACAACAACAGCTACCATTCAAGCATTGAGATGGCGCCGTTTGAAGCACTTTATGGTAGAAAGTGCAGGTCTCTGATTTGTTGGAGTGAAGTGGGGGATAGACAAATTACGGGTCCGGAGATTATACAAGAAACTACCGAGAAGATCATCCAAATTCAACAACGGTTGAAAACCGCCCAAAGTCGACAAAAGAGCTACGCTGACATTAAAAGAAAAGATATAGAATTTGAAATTGGAGAGATGGTCATGCTTAAAGTTGCACCTTGGAAAGGCGTTGTTCGATTTGGTAAACGAGGGAAATTAAATCCAAGGTATATTGGACCATTCAAGATTATTGATCGTGTCGGACCAGTAGCTTACCGACTTGAGTTACCTCAACAACTCGCGGCTGTACATAACACTTTCCACGTCTCGAATTTGAAGAAATGTTTTGCTAAAGAAGATCTCACTATTCCGTTAGATGAAATCCAAATCAACGAAAAACTTCAATTCATCAAAGAACCCGTCGAAATAATGGATCGTGAGGTTAAAAGACTTAAGCAAAACAAGATACCAATTGTTAAGGTTCGATGGAATGCTCGTAGAGGACCTGAGTTCACCTGGGAGCGTGAAGATCAGATGAAGAAGAAATACCCGCATCTATTTCCAGAAGATTCGTCAACACCTTCAACAGCTTAAAATTTCGGGACGAAATTTATTTAACAGGTAGGTACTGTAGTGACCCGAACTTTTCCATGTTTATATATATTAATTGAGATTGATATTTACATGATTAAATGTTTCCAACATGTTAAGCAATCAAACTTGTTAAGACTTGATTAATTGAAATATGTTTCATATAGACAATTGACCACCCAAGTTGACCGGCGATTCACGAACGTTAAAACTTGTAAAAATGACATGACGATATATATATGGATATACATATGGTTAACATGAGATTATGATAAGTAAGTATCTCCATAAGTATATTAACAATAAGTTATATACATATAAACAAGACTACTAACTTAAGGATTTCGAAACGAGACATATATGTAACGATTATCGTTGTAACGACATTTAAATGTATATATATATCATATTAAGATATATTAATATATCATAATATCATGATAATATAATAATTTAACATCTCATTAGATATAATAAACAATGGGTTAACAACATTAATTGAGATCGTTAACTTAAAGGTTTCAAAACAACAATTACATGTAACGACTAACGATGACTTAACGACTCAGTTAAAATGTATATACATGTAGTGTATTTAGATGTATTAAAATACTTTTGGAAGACTTCAAGACATATATCAAAATACTCATACTTAACGAAAATGGTTACAGTTACTTTCCCATTCTTTTCTTTCATCAAGAATTCTAGTCGTATTCTTACCCGTATTATACACAGCTTCAAAACGTACTTACTATGGGTATATACCAATAGGAACTAGCATGGGATTCCACTCTTGATTATGTCATGTATGACTAATCAATTTTAACTTCTACCATGAGCTAGTCAACTAACTAGAACTCCTTTTAACCCCACTCACCACTCACCAATTACCACTCATCATTCACTCCATTTCACTTCCAATTCTCTTTCTAATTCTCTCTCAACACACACACACACTATTATGAACGTATTTTTACAGTAGTTAATCATCATCTTCATCAAAAATCACTTCAAGAATCAAGCTATAATCATCATAGGAAGAACACTTCAAGAACACTTCAAAAATCCCTTCAAGTTTACTAATTTACTTCCAAGCTTTCTAATCCATTCCAAGTAATCATCTAAGATCAAGAAACCTTTGTTATATACAGTAGGTTATCTTTCTTATTCAAGGTAATATTCATATTCAAACTTTGATTCAATTTCTATAACTATAAACTATCTTAATTCGAGTAAAAATCTTACTTGAACTTGTTTTTGTGTCATGATCCTACTTCAAGAACTTTCAAGCCATCCAAGATCCTTTGAAGCTAGATCATTTCTTGTCACTTCCAGTAGGTTTATGTAACAACCCGTCCTTATCCCCCTGGACGAAGTCATCAACATTTGGTCCCATTGCGATGATCGACTCCAAGTAATGTCCTTAAAATGAGCAAATGCACAGCGGAAGACTTAATTCGTACCTGAGAATAAACATGCTTTAAAGTGTCAACCAAAAGGTTGGTGAGTTCATAGGTTTATTGTAATAATCATTTTAATATGTTAATAGACCACAAGATTTGATAATCATAAACATAATACACTCTCAAGTGTATGTAAAGCATTCTAAGTGGTTGAGCACTTGGTAACCATACTTAACATTTAATCAACGTCGCATATTCCCTTTATTATGAAATCTCATTACACCGTACCAAATGTAGTCACAAAACGAAGTACTGTGCAACCGTTGAATACTGGTCGTCCAGTCCGGTTGGGGTTGTCAGGCCCGATAGATCTATCAACAGGATTCGCGTTTACAATTCCCATGTAAATAGTAGTTACCAAGCTACAGGGAAATATGCCAGTGGTACAACTCAACGTAGAATATGTTTTTAAGTACTTGTGTCTATTTTGTAAACATTTATAAAAGCAGCGCATGTATTCTCAGCCCAAAAATATATATTGCAAAAGCAATTAAAAAGGGAGCAAATGAAACTCACCATACTGTATTTTGTAGTAAAAATACATATGACGACATAGAACAAGTGTAGGATTGGCCTTGAATTCACGAACCTATATCATTTCTATATATATTAACACATATAATTGAAATCAAACAATTTACATATTATTAATGATATAATTGTGATTTTAATATATTATAGGTTTCATTCATATCATGATTAAATATATTTATTTTTGTATACTTTAAATAGATAATTCATATTTATTACAAAAATATTAATATAGTTATGTTTTATGTTATAATTATATTTTTTTTTAAGAAATTCTTTATTTGATATATTAATAATACTAATAATAATAATGATAAAAATTTTACTAATTATGATAAAAATCATAATAATTCTACTAATGATAATTTTAATAATAAAAATGATAATCTTGATAAAAATGTTTGTTTCAATAATAATACTAATTTTAATAAACATGATAAAAATAATGATACTTTTAATTATAATAATAATAATAATAATAATAATAATAATAATAATAATAATAATAATAATAATAATAATAATAATAATAATAATAATAATAATAATAATAATAGTAATTCTACCTCAAAGGAGTAGCTCTTAAAAAATGCCCAAGTCCGGGTCTGAACCCGCGACGTCCCGCTAACCCGAATACAATCTTAATCATCACGCTATGTGTTTAAAATAAAAATGCCCGACCAAGCTCAAACCCGAGACCTCTCGGTTAACTCAAACACACTAACCCAATGAACCCTTTATTACATTCTTGTATTATCTCCCACTTCCAACTATATATCCTTACAACTGTCATGACTTTCATTTTCACCACAACCATCATCTTTCATTATTTTAATTCATATAACCTCGTCATTATAATTCGTGATTATCATCATTAGTAATATATCATACGTACATCATTATCGTATTTTGCTTCACAGTATTCCCGAATTAGTTCTTGGCCCAACAACAACAAAATAATGGCCTGCGGCCCAACTATTGATTTCAAGCCTAAATCCATAAAACAAGCCCAATTAGCAAATTAAATCACACATGGCCCATAAAAAAAAACTCAATGTTGGCCACGTCCATGCTAAAATTATTTCGGTGTCCCGTATTTTTTTACAAATAAAAAAAAATTGACAAAAAGAACAAATGATTTTTGGTTTACTTCATTGATCACTTTTTGCACATCACTTTCTTTTACAGCTCACTATCCATTAACATAAAATATTCATTTGTTATTTCATCATCATTCTGTCTGTTCGTCATTCTACATCATCAACCACCTTGCCTAACAAAATAAAGATAGCAGTAACAAGTTTTCATGGGTCCTTCGGTTTATAACAAAACGTGAATATTGACTGCAGGTTTCGATTAAAAGAAAACAAAACGAGGAGAGGGAGAGGAGGGAGAGAGAGTTGCGAAGGTGGTGGTTGCGGTATTTGCTCAGGAAAGAAACAGAAATAAGAGTTAAATAGAAACGGAAACAAGTAATCCTGGTGGTGCAAGGTCGTGATCTTCAAAGGGTGATGGATTAAAGAAGTAATGAAGTGGGTTTCATTAAAAAGGGTAAGATAAACAAGAGAAGGAATGAAGTGGGTAACGGGTTTTCATGGTTGTTCCAAACAGAAAACCGAAGCAAGTAAGTAGCAGAAAAAATAAAATCTCGAGCTGTTGATTAGGAGAAATAAGATGGTTGTTCTCGGTGTTGGTGATCAATTAAGGTGGTGGCGAGGTAAGTGGGTTCAAGGTGGTTTAGTTTGATACTAGAAGGTGGTGGTGTGAGGTTGTGGAAGCTCACGCTGGACAACAAGCCCGAGAGATGGTTGTGGTTTTAGTTTCAGGTTCACGAAAAATTAAACAAGAAAGGAGTAATGGTTTGGTGTTCTTGTTGTTACAATCGAAGCTATAAACAGAAAATAGAGAAAGAAGGAGAGTGAAGGTGGTGTGTTTTTGGTTTTGTGAGAGATGCCACGTGTATGTAAATATAATTATATATAGACAGATATATAGACAAATATATTTGAAATATGAATCTTTAAATCGTGCATGTACAGTTGGTGATGATCAAGTTGCAAGGAAGTCCAAAAAGAAAACAGTAAAGGAATATTAAACATGAATCAATTATCATAAGTTAACAATCAATAACGTACAACTAATAAATAATAAAATATGTATTAGCAGCCATCATATTAACTTATTGTGTCGACAGTTTCCTCAGACTGCTAAATCGTACTTCGTTGTTAAATTAGGGGCGGGTAAAATGTCTTGGAAAAATTCTAAAATTTTAAATTAAATAACTTTATTTATTTCAGTCTTTTAGAGTGTAAAACTGGTCATTAATTATATACATTTATTAAAAAAATTTATTTATGAGCTTTCAACCTCGAGTAAAAATACTAAATGTTAAAATTAATCAAATAGATTCTAATTCTATTTTTAATAAAACTAAAATTTATAGGACTCGTTTTATTATATCATAAGTCGTTTACATATTAAATTAATTAAATCTTATATCACAATATTATATATATGTATATACATTTAAATATATATGTATCTATTTACAATTTGTTGTTCGTGAATCGTTGAGAATGGTCAAAGGTCAATTGAATATATGAAACAGTTCAAAATTTTTGAGTCTCAACCTATCAGACTTTGCTTATTGTGTCAAAATACGATATCGTATCGAGAGTTTGGTTTAAAATTTGTCAAAATTTTCCGGGTCGTGACAGTACCTACCCGTTAAAGAAATTTCGTCCCAAAATTTGATCGAGGTCCTCATGGCTAACAATAATTTTTTTTTTATGACGAATATTAATTGATAAATAGAGTTTTATCATCATTAAGTAATATGGATAAAACAATTCGATTACTTGAAGCGTATAAATGGAGCTATCACAAAAGATCGAGATAGAGATTTAACTTTTGACGTAGTCATGGTGGATTTTCGGAATTCATGGAATTTAAGGAAATCTTCTATCCAGAAAGAAATGTAATAGCACGATTTATTATCAAACTGTTGGAATTACGGAAGAACAGAAATATCAAAGGAAATATTTCCGTGATATGCTTAGAGCTTAATTAGAATGAAAGAGTTGTGTAATATGGCATATGATGAGGGTATGATCTGCGAACCATTATCACGTTCCATTAGAAACTCAGCATGACTTACTGTAATATAATCACGTTGGCCTGACGTCATTATATTATACTAACTCATGCTTCAATTCCCAACACTACTCCAGAAACATTCATAATTTAAACTCAAATTTTACAGAAGGATAGAAACTAAAACAGTTTCTTTTATGATGTAGCATAGATAGCACGAGGAGATAGATAATTTCGGTCAAGGATATTTATGAAGGTATCTTCAGGAATATCGAAGATATTTATGATGATATTTTGGAATTTCTAAGTTTGAAGGTTGATGAAAAAAAAATTTTCCGCAAGATTTTAACATGACCTTGGAGCAAGATATTCTCTAAAGTTTTCATCGGATCCAGAATTATCTGGATTCTTTGAATATAGGGTTTGGTCCTTGTATTTGTTCTTTGTTTCCTTCACAGTGTGCTCAATCAAATTTTCAGTACCAAATTTTCTATCGAGCGTTCCTAACACTTCCTTCTTTATCATCAACTTTTGGCCATTAAGACCATCTACAACATGCTACTTTGTCAGCATTTTCAAAGTTAACGGATCTGGATCATTGGTTATCAAATCGAGGTGTTTTCAAGAGAATTATGTTTTTAGATGATTAAACGCTGATGGTAATATGGTGGAATATAAAAGGTTCCCCGGTAACAATAAAAGAACAAGTACATATTGCACGGTTATAATAAGGTTGTTTTGAACGAAAAGTCGAAGTTGTCTTGTTGGAGCTGTGACAAAATTTGCTACTTTGAAGAAGAACTGCAAAGTTATTTTGGGTAATAATAACACTAAAGGAATTAGCACAACTACGTGTGAAACGTTTACTCAGTTTCTGAGAGTTTTTCAGGTGCATAACTATATGTATAACTCTTTCCGTCCGTAGATGAAGTGCGGATGGTTCATCCTCTCGATCGAGGTGTTTTCAAGAATCTTGAAAGATTTGAACATGGATTGGAATCGTTAAGATTCAAATGAGGTTTAAGAAGAAATCAAGTGGCAAACTTGAAGAATTGTTTAGTTTCACATGTTATAATCAATATTTTAATTCATTTTAATTGTTCAATGTTATTAGTCCACAGCCGATAGTCCACAATTAACAGTCCAGTACTTCATATATATTTTATTATATTATATTCGAATTAATTAATACGTGTCGTGACCCGTATACGTCTCAGACTCGATCACAACTCAAAGTATATATATTATTATAGAATCAACCTCAACCCTGTATAGAGAACTCGATCATTACTGCATATAGAGTGTCTATGGTGATTCCAAATAATATATATAGATGCGTCGATATGATATGTCAAAACCTTGTATACGTGTCCCGATATTTAAAGTGCGTAAAATAAATACAGAAATTAAATGACGATAAATAAAATGCGTAAAGTAAATAACAGAAATTAAATGACGATAAATAAAATTGCAAGAATGTAAATTGCGATAAATAAAGTGTAATCAGTTAGCTGGGAACAATTAGCTAGGAACAGTTAGCGTGGTTTCTTAACAAAATTTCTCATAGTTAATTTGTTTGTTTCTAACAAATTTTATTTTGTCAAATGTTTTCTTCATTATGACACTTGTTGGATTCTGATAGGTCAAAATCCAAATATGAAATTTGAACAGAAATGGTTATTTTATGGTAAACGGATACGTATATCGATGGTTGTAATTAGAATAACAAATGACCGTTGAATCAGATTCGGAAAATGTTCAGTGTAACTTATTAATGTGAAATCCAAATATTCCTCGGGTACTACCTACCCGTTAAAATATTTTCATCATTAATAGTTTGTACGAAGGAAATTTCAATTACAATCTTTATGAAAATATACTTGCATATATATTTTCTTCAGACGTAATTATGAATTTAATGAGTCAATAAGATATTAAACTCATTTGATTTATCGTTAATACTGGATTACATGATCTCTAAAACATTAGAGATTTCATAATCACCATGTCGAACGAAGATTTATGAGGTAGAACGTTACATAAAGCGAAGGTAATCGATGTAAAATGATATATAGAACGAGGATTATACTTGAAGTACAGATGATGATATTGAGGCGTGTGATGTTGATATCCGAGATACAGACCGTGATGTTGAGATTTACGACGTGATTGTGGTTGGGTGTTAAGAGTATTGTCGGCGTTGATGATGATGATACAGATTATGCTGCCGGTGCTGCTGCTGATGTTTGTAATCTTCGCACCGTGTTCTCCAAAGCCGTCACACGAGCGCGAAGTTCGTTAATTTCTGATAGTACACCAGGATGATTGGCGGTTGGGGTGAGCGAATGAACAAGATCCGAAATATGGGATAGGATATAATCGTGACGAGATACTCGAGAAATGAGAGAGAAAATGGTTTCTCGAACAGGTTCGCCGGTAAGTGCTTCAGGTTCGTCGTCAATAGGGCAATTCGGTGGGTGAAAGGGATCACCTTCTTCTTGTCTCCAATAATTTAGTACACTACGAACCCATCCCCAATTCATCCAAAATAGATGATGGGAAATTAGTTGATCCATTCCAGTGACGCTGCCTTCGGAGCCCGAATGAAAATCCATATCAGCGTAGCTGTCGGGGTCGGAGGAATTCGAACTGGACGCGGAGTTCATCTTGTATAGTCGGGGAATGAATTTTTGGTTTGGGATAAATTATAGGAGTTGGGTTTGATATTCTTCAATACATAACTTACATATGTATTTATAATACTCAAAATCCCGTGATTTGCGGAGAATCTTTGAAATTCGTCAGGCAATGTCTATAGCAACAGATACGCTAGGATAAGAATTTTGTCTATACACTATCGATGCACTAAATGCAGTAAGACGTGTCTAGACTTAAGAATACTAAGCAGGCAATTCCTAAGGATGATAAGCAGATGATTTCCGACTAAATATGATAAGCAAAACTTTTGACATATAGACACGGTCAAAGTCCAGACTCATTAATGTATTCTAACAACTACTAGTCAGACACACTAATGCAAGACCTGGTTCACTAAGACCAACGCTCTGATACCACCTGTAACAACCCGTCCTTATCCCCCTGGACGAAGTCATCAACATTTGGTCCCATTGCGATGATCGACTCCAAGTAATGTCCTTAAAATGAGCAAATGCACAGCGGAAGACTTAATTCGTACCTGAGAATAAACATGCTTTAAAGTGTCAACCAAAAGGTTGGTGAGTTCATAGGTTTATTGTAATAATCATTTTAATATGTTAATAGACCACAAGATTTGATAATCATAAACATAATACACTCTCAAGTGTATGTAAAGCATTCTAAGTGGTTGAGCACTTGGTAACCATACTTAACATTTAATCAACGTCGCATATTCCCTTTATTATGAAATCTCATTACACCGTACCAAATGTAGTCACAAAACGAAGTACTGTGCAACCGTTGAATACTGGTCGTCCAGTCCGGTTGGGGTTGTCAGGCCCGATAGATCTATCAACAGGATTCGCGTTTACAATTCCCATGTAAATAGTAGTTACCAAGCTACAGGGAAATATGCCAGTGGTACAACTCAACGTAGAATATGTTTTTAAGTACTTGTGTCTATTTTGTAAACATTTATAAAAGCAGCGCATGTATTCTCAGCCCAAAAATATATATTGCAAAAGCAATTAAAAAGGGAGCAAATGAAACTCACCATACTGTATTTTGTAGTAAAAATACATATGACGACATAGAACAAGTGTAGGATTGGCCTTGAATTCACGAACCTATATCATTTCTATATATATTAACACATATAATTGAAATCAAACAATTTACATATTATTAATGATATAATTGTGATTTTAATATATTATAGGTTTCATTCATATCATGATTAAATATATTTATTTTTGTATACTTTAAATAGATAATTCATATTTATTACAAAAATATTAATATAGTTATGTTTTATGTTATAATTATATATATATTTTTTTTTAAGAAATTCTTTATTTGATATATTAATAATACTAATAATAATAATGATAAAAATTTTACTAATTATGATAAAAATCATAATAATTCTACTAATGATAATTTTAATAATAAAAATGATAATCTTGATAAAAATGTTTGTTTCAATAATAATACTAATTTTAATAAACATGATAAAAATAATGATACTTTTAATTATAATAATAATAATAATAATAATAATAATAATAATAATAATAATAATAATAATAATAATAATAATAATAATAATAATAGTAATTCTACCTCAAAGGAGTAGCTCTTAAAAAATGCCCAAGTCCGGGTCTGAACCCGCGACGTCCCGCTAACCCGAATACAATCTTAATCATCACGCTATGTGTTTAAAATAAAAATGCCCGACCAAGCTCAAACCCGAGACCTCTCGGTTAACTCAAACACACTAACCCAATGAACCCTTTATTACATTCTTGTATTATCTCCCACTTCCAACTATATATCCTTACAACTGTCATGACTTTCATTTTCACCACAACCATCATCTTTCATTATTTTAATTCATATAACCTCGTCATTATAATTCGTGATTATCATCATTAGTAATATATCATACGTACATCATTATCGTATTTTGCTTCACAGTATTCCCGAATTAGTTCTTGGCCCAACAACAACAAAATAATGGCCTGCGGCCCAACTATTGATTTCAAGCCTAAATCCATAAAACAAGCCCAATTAGCAAATTAAATCACACATGGCCCATAAAAAAAAACTCAATGTTGGCCACGTCCATGCTAAAATTATTTCGGTGTCCCGTATTTTTTTACAAATAAAAAAAAATTGACAAAAAGAACAAATGATTTTTGGTTTACTTCATTGATCACTTTTTGCACATCACTTTCTTTTACAGCTCACTATCCATTAACATAAAATATTCATTTGTTATTTCATCATCATTCTGTCTGTTCGTCATTCTACATCATCAACCACCTTGCCTAACAAAATAAAGATAGCAGTAACAAGTTTTCATGGGTCCTTCGGTTTATAACAAAACGTGAATATTGACTGCAGGTTTCGATTAAAAGAAAACAAAACGAGGAGAGGGAGAGGAGGGAGAGAGAGTTGCGAAGGTGGTGGTTGCGGTATTTGCTCAGGAAAGAAACAGAAATAAGAGTTAAATAGAAACGGAAACAAGTAATCCTGGTGGTGCAAGGTCGTGATCTTCAAAGGGTGATGGATTAAAGAAGTAATGAAGTGGGTTTCATTAAAAAGGGTAAGATAAACAAGAGAAGGAATGAAGTGGGTAACGGGTTTTCATGGTTGTTCCAAACAGAAAATCGAAGCAAGTAAGTAGCAGAAAAAAATAAAATCTCGAGCTGTTGATTAGGAGAAATAAGATGGTTGTTCTCGGTGTTGGTGATCAATTAAGGTGGTGGCGAGGTAAGTGGGTTCAAGGTGGTTTAGTTTGATACTAGAAGGTGGTGGTGTGAGGTTGTGGAAGCTCACGCTGGACAACAAGCCCGAGAGATGGTTGTGGTTTTAGTTTCAGGTTCACGAAAAATTAAACAAGAAAGGAGTAATGGTTTGGTGTTCTTGTTGTTACAATCGAAGCTATAAACAGAAAATAGAGAAAGAAGGAGAGTGAAGGTGGTGTGTTTTTGGTTTTGTGAGAGATGCCATGTGTATGTAAATATAATTATATATAGACAGATATATAGACAAATATATTTGAAATATGAATCTTTAAATCGTGCATGTACAGTTGGTGATGATCAAGTTGCAAGGAAGTCCAAAAAGAAAACAGTAAAGGAATATTAAACATGAATCAATTATCATAAGTTAACAATCAATAACGTACAACTAATAAATAATAAAATATGTATTAGCAGCCATCATATTAACTTATTGTGTCGACAGTTTCCTCAGACTGCTAAATCGTACTTCGTTGTTAAATTAGGGGCGGGTAAAATGTCTTGGAAAAATTCTAAAATTTTAAATTAAATAACTTTATTTATTTCAGTCTTTTAGAGTGTAAAACTGGTCATTAATTATATACATTTATTAAAAAAAATTATTTATGAGCTTTCAACCTCGAGTAAAAATACTAAATGTTAAAATTAATCAAATAGATTCTAATTCTATTTTTAATAAAACTAAAATTTATAGGACTCGTTTTATTATATCATAAGTCGTTTACATATTAAATTAATTAAATCTTATATCACAATATTATATATATGTATATACATTTAAATATATATGTATCTATTTACAATTTGTTGTTCGTGAATCGTTGAGAATGGTCAAAGGTCAATTGAATATATGAAACAGTTCAAAATTTTTGAGTCTCAACCTATCAGACTTTGCTTATTGTGTCAAAATACGATATCGTATCGAGAGTTTGGTTTAAAATTTGTCAAAATTTTCCGGGTCGTGACAGTTTACCTACTAAACTTGAGGTAGTAATGATGTTCATAACATCATTCGATTCATATATATAAAACTATCTTATTCGAAGGTTTAAACTCGTAATCACTAGAACATAGTTTAGTTAATTCTAAACTTGTTCGCAAACAAAAGTTAATCCTTATAACTTGACTTTTTAAATTAACTAAACACATGTTCTATATCTATATGATATGCTAACTTAATGATTTAAAACCTGGAAACACGAAAAACACCGTAAAACCGGATTTACGCCGTCGTAGTAACACCGCGGGCTGTTTTGGGTTAGTTAATTAAAAACTATGATAAACTTTGATTTAAAGGTTGTTATTCTGAGAAAATAATTTTTATTATGAACATGAAACTATATCCAAAAATTATGGTTAAACTCAAAGTGGAAGTATGTTTTCTAAAATGGTCATCTAGACGTCGTTCTTTCGACTGAAATGACTACCTTTACAAAAACGACTTGTAACTTATTTTCCAACTATAAACCTATACTTTTTCTGTTTAGATTCATAAAATAGAGTTCAATATGAAACCATAGCAATTTGATTCACTCAAAACGGATTTAAAATGAAGAAGTTATGGGTAAAACAAGATTGGGTAATTTTTCTCATTTTAGCTACGTGAAAATTGGTAACAAATCTATTCCAACCATAACTTAATCAACTTGTATTGTATATTATGTAATCTTGAGATACCATAGACACGTATACAATGTTTCGACCTATCATGTCGACACATCTATATATATTTCGGAACAACCATAGACACTCTATATGTGAATGTTGGAGTTAGCTATACAGGGTTGAGGTTGATTCCAAAATATATATAGTTTGAGTTGTGATCAATACTGAGATACGTATACACTGGGTCGTGGATTGATTCAAGATAATATTTATCGATTTATTTCTGTACATCTAACTGTGGACAACTAGTTGTAGGTTACTAACGAGGACAGCTGACTTAATAAACTTAAAACATCAAAATATATTAAAAGTGTTGTGAATATATTTTGAACATACTTTAATATACATGTATATATTGTTATAGGTTCGTGAATCAACAGTGGCCAAGTCTTACTTCTCGACGAAGTAAAAATCTGTGAAAGTGAGTTATAGTCCCACTTTTAAAATCTAATATTTTTGGGATGAGAATACATGCAGGTTTTATAAATGATTTACAAAATAGACACAAGTACGTGAAACTACATTCTATGGTTGAATTATCGAAATCGAATATGCCCCTTTTTATTAAGTCTGGTAATCTAAGAATTAGGGAACAGACACCCTAATTGACGCGAATCCTAAAGATAGATCTATTGGGCCTAACAAACCCCATCCAAAGTATCGGATGCTTTAGTACTTCGAAATTTATATCATATCCGAAGGGTGTCCCGGAATGATGGGGATATTCTTATATATGCATCTTGTTAATGTTGGTTACCAGGTGTTCACCATATGAATGATTTTTATCTCTATGTATGGGATGTATATTGAAATATGAAATCTTGTGGTCTATTGTTACAATTTGATATATATAGGTTAAACCTATAACTCACCAACATTTTTGTTGACGTTTAAAGCATGTTTATTCTCAGGTGAATACTAAGAGCTTCCGCTGTTGCATACTAAAATAAGGACAAGATTTGGAGTCCATGTTTGTATGATACTGTGTAAAAACTGCATTCAAGAAACTGATTTCGATGTAACATATTTGTATTGTAAACCATTATGTAATGGTCGTGTGTAAACAGGATATTTTAGATTATCATTATTTGATAATCTACGTAAAGCTTTTTAAACCTTTATTTATGAAATAAAGGTTATGGTTTGTTTTAAAAATGAATGCAGTCTTTGAAAAACGTCTCATATAGAGGTCAAAACCTCGCAACGAAATCAATTAATATGGAACGTTTTTAATCAATAAGAACGGGACATTTCAGTTGGTATCCGAGCGTTGGTCTTAGAGAACCAGAATTTTGCATTAGTTTGTCTTATCGAGTTTGTTAGGATGCATTAGTGAGTCTGGACTTCGACCGTGTTTACTTGAAAAATGATTGCTTAACAAATTTTGTTGGAAACTATATATTTTTAACATGTGAATATTATGTGATATATTAATCTCTTAACGCGTTTGATATTATGTGATAGATGTCTACCTCTAGAACAAGTCCCATTGACTCACCTAATAATAATGAAGAGTCAAATGTAAATTGGAATGATTCGTGGACTGATTCACAAGTTCCCGAAGAGGAACCGGAAGAAGAGTCGGAACCGGAAGAAGAATCGGAACCGGAAGAAGAATCGGAACCGGATGAAGAAATAGAACCGGTGGGGGAAATAATAAAACGGTTAAGTAAAAGAAAATCCTCAACCAACCGACCAAGGTTAATTATGGTCAATGGTGTTTCCGCCAAGAAAGCAAAATATTGGGAGGATTACCAATTCTCCGATGAATCGGATTCCGACGAGAATTCCGATGATGTTATAGAAATTACCCCAACTGAATTTAAAAAGGAAAAAGAAAATAATAAGGGAAAGGGCATAAAAATAGAGAAATCTAATTCCAACCCCGATGAACTTTATATGTATCGTCAACCCCCGAAGTCCTTAAGTTGTAACAATGACCCGGGAACCTCTAAACCACCAGGTTTTTCTAAACCAATGTGGAAAACGACGGCTCGTATTAGGGGAACATCATATATCCCTAGAAACTTGGCAAAACGAACCAAAACCGAAGAAGAAGAAACAAGCGAGTCAGAATAAGATAGTTGTATTCGTGTGGTGTAATATATGTAATATAGAGTGCTTATGCTTTATGATATATGTAAAAATTGCTTGTATTAATAAGTATTTTTTTTTATGAATCTAACTCTTGTCTATTTTACAGTATAAAAACACAAAATGGATAGACAACCCAATATTTTAAGAGACCTACCCGGAGACATGATTGATGAAATCTTGTCTAGAGTCGGTCAGAATTCTTCGGCACAACTATTTAAGGCGAGATCAGTTTGTAAGACATTCGAAGAACGTTCCAAGAATGCCTTGGTTTATAAAAGGCTTTCGTTCGAAAGATGGGGGATATCACATTGGGAAATCCATAAGTTACGATGTGTTTACTTTGACGCATATATTGCGGGGAACCCAAATGCTATTTTACGCAATGGGTTAAGAAATTATTTTGACTCAATATATCCGAATATTGGACTTCGTAATTTAGAAAAAGCGGCTAACATGCAACATAAAGAAGCATGTTATGCTTACGGATTAGTAATGTTCGCTTCTCACCAAAGTGAGAACAAGAACATCGGCCTACAACTATTAAACAAAACGTTCCCACAAGTGACGGAGTCGGTAATTGGGGTAAGAAATGAGGTTTTTAGATTGTTACGGGACTGTTGGACATTACGTAACCCTCGTCCCTTTGACGACGTTACAACACGCTGTCTTATCAATGGCCATAACGGTTATGTTCCACAAGACCAAGGATGGGAAGTAGTCCTAGTAAAACCAGAATGCATGACTTGTTTCTGGACGTATGAATTACGTGTCTTTATTGCCTTTGCTGAACGACTTGTGTACTAGCTAGAATTATCTTCACAACTATCTTGTATCAAAGTTATTGTGTGCTATATTTCATGCTTTATGTAAAATAAGCGGTATTGTAAGTTTGTAAAATATTGTATAAAAGTTTGAACGCGAAATATTATTATAATCAGTTTTTCATATAGAATTGTAGTAGTTGAATTGTATATTAGCTACTAAGTATGAACTTAACGGGTAGGTACTACCCGAATTTAAACTTATAAAACGCTAATATGAAGAAAAAGCTTTTATAAATGAGTTCATATTATGCTACGAAATACTATTAACTACTCTTAATATTCTGTATGATTAACTTGTTCCATTTGACTATTTTGAAGGAAATGGCACCGACTACTCGACACACCGTGAATATGAATGAAGAGGAATTCCGTACTTTTCTAGCTTCAAACATAGCCGCAGTACAGGCTGCGCTACATACCAACAATAACCTTGGATCTAGCAGTACGGGAAATCGTGTAGGATGCACCTACAAAGAATTCACTGCCTGCAAACCTTTGGAATTTGATGGAACTGAAGGACCGATCGGATTGAAACGGTGGACCGAGAAGGTCGAATCGGTGTTTGCCATAAGTAAGTGTACTGAAGAGGACAAAGTAAAGTACGCTACGCATACCTTCACAGGTTCTGCGTTAACATGGTGGAATACCTATCTAGAGCAAGTGGGACAAGACGATGCGTACGCACTACCGTGGTCAGCATTCAAGCACTTGATGAACGAGAAGTACCGTCCCAGAACCGAGGTCAATAAGCTCAAGACAGAACTTAGAGGGTTACGAACCCAAGGATTTGATATTACCATGTACGAAAGACGATTCACAGAATTGTGCCTATTGTGTCCGGGAGCATTCGAAGATGAGGAAGAGAAGATCGACGCGTTTGTGAAAGGATTACCGGAAAGAATCCAAGAAGATATAAGTTCACACGAGCCCACCTCCATACAACAGGCATGTAGAATGGCTCACAAACTAGTGAACCAGATTAAAGAAAGAATTAAAGAACAGACTGCTGAAGAGGCCAATGTGAAGCAAGTCAAAAGAAAGTGGGAGGAAAACGGTGATAAGAATCACCAATACAACAACAACAGCAATTACAACAATAATCGCAACAATTATCCCAACAATCGCAACATCAGTCGCAACTACAACAAACGGCCCAACAACAACAACAACAACAACAACAACAACAACAACAACAGCAACTACAACAATCATCCCAATAACAATAATAACCGCAACAACAACAACAATCAGAAGCAGCTATGCCAAAGGTGTGAAAAGTATCACTCGGGGTTCTGCACCAAATTTTGCAACAAGTGTAAAAGAAATGGTCATAACGCGGTGAAGTGTGACGTCTATGGACCAGGGGTTAATAGAACGAAAGGAACAAATGGTGTCGGAACGAGTAATGGCGGAGCAAGTAGTGTCGGAGCAAGTTATGCCAATGTAGTTTGTTATAAATGTGTAAAACCGGGCCACATTATTAGAAATTGCCCGAACCAGGAGAACACGAATGGACAAGGTCACGGAAGAGTTTTCAATATTAATGCGGCAGAGGCACAGGAAGACCCGGAGCTTGTTACGGGTACGTTTCTTATTGACAATAAATCTGCTTACGTTTTATTTGATTCGGGTGCGGATAGAAGCTATATGAGTAGAGATTTTTGTGCTAAATTAAGTTGTCCATTGACGCCTTTGGATAGTAAATTTTTACTCGAATTAGCAAATGGTAAATTAATTTCAGCAGATAATATATGTCGGAATCGAGAAATTAAACTGGTTAGCGAAACATTTAAGATTGATTTGATACCAGTAGAGTTAGGGAGTTTTGATGTGATAATCGGTATGGACTGGTTGAAAGAAGTGAAAGCAGAGATCGTTTGTTACAAAAATGCAATTCGCATTATACGAGAAAAAGGAAAACCCTTAATGGTGTACGGAGAAAAGGGCAACACGAAGCTACATCTTATTAGTAATTTGAAGGCACAAAAACTAATAAGAAAAGGTTGCTATGCTGTTCTAGCACACGTCGAGAAAGTACAAACTGAAGAAAAGAGCATCAATGATGTTCCCATTGCAAAAGAATTTCCCGATGTATTTCTGAAAGAATTACCGGGATTACCCCCACATCGATCCGTTGAATTTCAAATAGATCTTGTACCAGGAGCTGCACCAATAGCTCGTGCTCCTTACAGACTCGCACCCAGCGAGATGAAAGAACTGCAAAGCCAATTACAAGAACTTTTAGAGCGTGGTTTCATTCGACCAAGCACATCACCGTGGGGAGCTCCTGTTTTGTTTGTCAAGAAGAAAGATGGTACATTCAGGTTGTGTATCGACTACCGAGAGTTGAACAAACTTACCATCAAGAACCGCTACCCACTACCGAGAATCGACGACTTATTTGATCAACTACAAGGCTCGTCTGTTTATTCAAAGATTGACTTACGTTCCGGGTATCATCAAATGCGGGTGAAAGAAGATGATATTCCAAAGACTGCTTTCAGAACACGTTACGGTCATTATGAGTTTATGGTCATGCCATTTGGTTTAACTAATGCACCAGCTGTGTTCATGAACCTTAGAACTGAGTGTGTGGACCATACCTTGACAAGTTTGTCATTGTTTCATTGATGACATACTTATTTACTCAAAGAATGACCAAGAACACGGTGAACATTTGAGAAAGGTGTTAGAAGTATTGAGGAAGGAAGAATTGTACGCTAAGTTTTCAAAGTGTGCATTTTGGTTGGAAGAAGTTCAATTCCTCGGTCACATAGTGAACAAAGAAGGTATTAAGGTGGATCCGGCAAAGATAGAAACTGTTGAAAAGTGGGAAACCCCGAAAACTCCGAAACACATACGCCAGTTTTTAGGACTAGCTGGTTACTACAGAAGGTTCATCCAAGACTTTTCCAGAATAGCAAAACCCTTGACTGCATTAACGCATAAAGGGAAGAAATTTGAATGGAATGATGAACAAGAGAAAGCGTTTCAGTTATTGAAGAAAAAGCTAACTACGGCACCTATATTGTCATTGCCTGAAGGGAATGATGATTTTGTGATTTATTGTGACGCATCAAAGCAAGGTCTCGGTTGTGTATTAATGCAACGAACGAAGGTGATTGCTTATGCGTCTAGACAATTGAAGATTCACGAACAAAATTATACGACGCATGATTTGGAATTAGGCGCGGTTGTTTTTGCATTAAAGACTTGGAGGCACTACTTATATGGGGTCAAAAGTATTATATATACCGACCACAAAAGTCTTCAACACATATTTAATCAGAAACAACTGAATATGAGGCAGCGTAGGTGGATTGAATTGTTGAATGATTACGACTTTGAGATTCGTTACCACCCGGGAAAGGCAAATGTGGTAGCCGATGCCTTGAGCAGGAAGGACAGAGAACCCATTCGAGTAAAATCTATGAATATAATGATTCATAATAACCTTACTACTCAAATAAAGGAGGTGCAACAAGAAGTTTTAAAAGAGGGAAATTTAAAGGATGAAATACCCAAGGGATAGGAGAAGCATCTTAATATTCGGGAAGACGGAACCCGGTATAGGGCTGAAAGGATTTGGGTACCAAAATTTGGAGATATGAGAGAAATGGTACTTAGAGAAGCTCATAAAACCAGATACTCAATACATCCTGGAACGGGGAAGATGTACAAGGATCTCAAGAAACATTTTTGGTGGCTGGGTATGAAAGCCGATGTTGCTAAATATGTAGGAGAATGTTTGACGTGTTCTAAGGTCAAAGCTGAGCATCAGAAACCATCAGGTCTACTTCAACAACCCGAAATCCCGGAATGGAAATGGGAAAACATTACCATGGATTTCATCACTAAATTGCCAAGGACTGCAAGTGGTTTTGATACTATTTGGGTAATAGTTGATCGTCTCACCAAATCAGCACACTTCCTGCCAATAAGAGAAGATGACAAGATGGAGAAGTTAGCACGACTGTATTTGAAGGAAGTCGTCTCCAGATATGGAATACCAATCTCTATTATCTCTGATAGGGATGGTAGATTTATTTCAAGATTCTGGCAGACATTACAGCAAGCATTAGGAACTCGTCTAGACATGAGTATTGCCTATCATCCACAAACTGATGGGCAGAGCGAAAGGACGATACAAACGCTTGAAGACATGCTACGAGCATGTGTTATTGATTTCGGAAACAGTTGGGATCGACATCTACCGTTAGCAGAATTTTCCTACAACAACAGCTACCATTCAAGCATTGAGATGGCGCCGTTTGAAGCACTTTATGGTAGAAAGTGCAGGTCTCCGATTTGTTGGAGTGAAGTGGGGGATAGACAAATTACGGGTCCGGAGATTATACAAGAAACTACCGAGAAGATCATCCAAATTCAACAACGGTTGAAAACCGCCCAAAGTCGACAAAAGAGCTACGCAGACATTAAAAAAAAAGATATAGAATTTGAAATTGGAGAGATGGTCATGCTTAAAGTTGCACCTTGGAAAGGCGTTGTTCGATTTGGTAAACGAGGGAAATTAAATCCAAGGTATATTGGACCATTCAAGATTATTGATCGTGTCGGACCAGTAGCTTACCGACTTGAGTTACCTCAACAACTCGCGGCTATACATAACACTTTCCACATCTCGAATTTGAAGAAATGTTTTGCTAAAGAAGATCTCACTATTCCGTTAGATGAAATCCAAATCAACGAAAAACTTCAATTCATCGAAGAACCCGTCGAAATAATGGATCGTGAGGTTAAAAGACTTAAGCAAAACAAGATACCAATTGTTAAGGTTCGATGGAATGCTCGTAGAGGACCCGAGTTCACCTGGGAGCGTGAAGATCAGATGAAGAAGAAATACCCGCATCTATTTCCAGAAGATTCGTCAACACCTTCAACAGCTTAAAATTTCGGGACGAAATTTATTTAACAGGTAGGTACTGTAGTGACCCGAACTTTTCCATGTTTATATATATTAATTGAGATTGATATTTACATGATTAAATGTTTCCAACATGTTAAGCAATCAAACTTGTTAAGACTTGATTAATTGAAATATGTTTCATATAGACAATTGACCACCCAAGTTGACCGGCGATTCACGAACGTTAAAACTTGTAAAAACGACATGACGATATATATATGGATATACATATGGTTAACATGAGATTATGATAAGTAAGTATCTCCATAAGTATATTAACAATAAGTTATATACATATAAACAAGACTACTAACTTAAGGATTTCGAAACGAGACATATATGTAACGATTATCGTTGTAACGACATTTAAATGTATATATATCATATTAAGATATATTAATATATCATAATATCATGATAATATAATAATTTAACATCTCATTAGATATAATAAACAATGGGTTAACAACATTAATTGAGATCGTTAACTTAAAGGTTTCAAAACAACAATTACATGTAACGACTAACGATGACTTAACGACTCAGTTAAAATGTATATACATGTAGTGTATTTAGATGTATTAAAATACTTTTGGAAGACTTCAAGACATATATCAAAACACTCATACTTAACGAAAATGGTTACAGTTACTTTCCCATTCTTTTCTTTCATCAAGAATTCTAGTCGTATTCTTACCCGTATTATACACAGCTTCAAAACGTACTTACTATGGGTATATACCAATAGGAACTAGCATGGGATTCCACTCTTGATTATGTCATGTATGACTAATCAATTTTAACTTCTACCATGAGCTAGTCAACTAACTAGAACTCCTTTTAACCCCACTCACCACTCACCAATTACCACTCATCATTCACTCCATTTCACTTCCAATTCTCTTTCTAATTCTCTCTCAACACACACACACTATTATGAACGTATTTTCCCAGTAGTTAATCATCATCTTCATCAAAAATCACTTCAAGAATCAAGCTATAATCATCATAGGAAGAACACTTCAAGAACACTTCAAAAATCCCTTCAAGTTTACTAATTTACTTCCAAGCTTTCTAATCCATTCCAAGTAATCATATAAGATCAAGAAACCTTTGTTATATACAGTAGGTTATCTTTCTTATTCAAGGTAATATTCATATTCAAACTTTGATTCAATTTCTATAACTATAAACTATCTTAATTCGAGTAAAAATCTTACTTGAACTTGTTTTTGTGTCATGATCCTACTTCAAGAACTTTCAAGCCATCCAAGATCCTTTGAAGCTAGATCATTTCTTGTCACTTCCAGTAGGTTTACCTACTAAACTTGAGGTAGTAATGATGTTCATAACATCATTCGATTCATATATATAAAACTATCTTATTCGAAGGTTTAAACTCGTAATCACTAGAACATAGTTTAGTTAATTCTAAACTTGTTCGCAAACAAAAGTTAATCCTTCTAACTTGACTTTTAAAATTAACTAAACACATGTTCTATATCTATATGATATGCTAACTTAATGATTTAAAACCTGGAAACACGAAAAACACCGTAAAACCGGATTTACGCCGTCGTAGTAACACCGCGGGCTGTTTTGGGTTAGTTAATTAAAAACTATGATAAACTTTGATTTAAAGGTTGTTATTCTGAGAAAATAATTTTTATTATGAACATGAAACTATATCCAAAAATTATGGTTAAACTCAAAGTGGAAGTATGTTTTCTAAAATGGTCATCTAGACGTCGTTCTTTCGACTGAAATGACTACCTTTACAAAAACGACTTGTAACTTATTTTCCGACTATAAACCTATACTTTTTCTGTTTAGATTCATAAAATAGAGTTCAATATGAAACCATAGCAATTTGATTCACTCAAAACGGATTTAAAATGAAGAAGTTATGGGTAAAACAAGATTGGATAATTTTTCTCATTTTAGCTACGTGAAAATTGGTAACAAATCTATTCCAACCATAACTTAATCAACTTGTATTGTATATTATGTAATCTTGAGATACCATAGACACGTATACAATGTTTTGACCTATCATGTCGACACATCTATATATATTTCGGAACAACCATAGACACTCTATATGTGAATGTTGGAGTTAGCTATGGAACGTTTTTAATCAATACCTCGCAACGAAATCAATTAATATGGAACGTTTTTAATCAATAAGAACGGGACATTTCAGCGTACTGCCGGACTTGAACTTGTCTGAAAATTTGTCGGAAGAAGACACCAACTTAAACTGAGAAAGAGAACTTTAGCACTTGTGTGGATGTGTGTTTTCTTTTTGTATTATATGTTTTTATGTATATCGTTTATGTACCCCAAGATGACATTTATAGATAACAATCAATGGGTAACGCCCAATCACTTATTTGAATACTCAAATATTCTGAGTAGTGGAACACCCAATACTTATTAGAATACTTAAATATTGTCACTAAAGGATTTGATAATAAAAGTAAAACTTAAACAAATCATTTAATCATTATAGTGACATAACCCATAAGTGATCAAAATTGTAACCGAAGTTACAATAAAAGAAACTGAACACATTATACCACACATCCAACTTTAAGATTCGATATCTCATTCTCCACCAATTCATTTTGGACATATCTTAGTTCGTGTCCAAAGTTGGTGAAAACAACCTTTCTCAACTAGTTTTCCAACAATCCCCCACATGAATGGAGATCGATCTTATAAACAACAATCTTCCAATTAAATTTCAGTGGTTGAATCTTGCATACGATAAGTAGGTATTACCCTTTGAAATTTCGCTTGTGAAAACGCACTTAGTCTACTGGCTCTGAGTAGACGGCGATGTCTTTGAACTCGTCTGCCGTTTGTGTAGGCGACAATACGCTTCACACAAGACTCTCCTTGACAACATCAAGTCCACATAGTTATGTTCGTTATGGTCATGAACATTAGCCTGGTTCTGCGAGAGCTTATCAAGTATTGTGCCCCAACAATACCCTTCGAAGCGACCCCACTTCTCTCTCACATAGGTGATTCACCACCGATTGGCTACTTAGTAACCACACATGGTTATCTCAGTTAAATCATTAAAATCCATAGGCTTATCCTCTTACATGTCACTTTTAGGAATGGACTAGAAAGTCTACTCTTTATTAGTAAACTCTCTTTAAAATTGTTAGGGTTGCTAGTTTAGTAATTAACTCCCCTACAATGACTTCACTAGTTCATACAAGTAGGTTGTCCTATTGAACTCAGATCTTGGGATCTCCAGTCAACTGAGTTAGGTTTTCCTTCATATAAACTTATCCTTTCAGGGGCTTCAGTCCCATTCCCACGCACGACTTATACACTAACTCTCTGCTTAAGCCTTTGGTCAGCGGATCCGTAATATTATCCTTTGACTTCACATAGTCAATAGTGATAATTCCTGTAGAGATTAGTTGTCGTACTGTATTATGTATACGTCGTATATGTCTATTCTTACCATTATACATTGTGCTATGAGCTCGCCGATTGGCTTTCACAATGTATACTAATGGTTGACACTAACTTAGGCCATCTTGGTATATCTTCAACGAATTGACGTAGCTATTCTGCCTCTTCACCAGCTTTATCTAAAGCAATGAATTCTGATTCCATCGTGGATCTAGCAATAACCGTTTGTTTAGACACTTTCCACGATATAGCAGCACCTTCAAGTGTGAATACATATCCACTTGTCGCTCTGGAATCATTTGTATCAGATATCCAGTTCGCATCACAGTGACCTTCGATCACCGCATGATATCTGTTATAATGCAGCCTGTAATTCCGAGTGTATCTTAAGTACCGAAGTAACCTAATCATATAACTCCAATGAGACGTACTTGGATTACTCGTGTATCTACTTAGCTTGCTTACTGCATATGCTAAGTCGGGTCGAGTACAACTCATTAGATACATTAAGCTGCCAATAATTCTTGAGTTAACTGGTGATATCGGCTAAAAAGTCATGTTTTTACCCCCGATATTGAGTCCCAAAAGCATAAAGTTCAAAACTTTGTCGGCAAAATAATCGCTTTTTTGGTTAAATTTGTAGATAAGGTAATTATGAAGACGATGCAAAAAGAATCAAGAGAAACGGAGCTAAAACGAAGATTCTAGAGCGAAAACGGTGAAAGGCAAGAAATTAAGTTACGATTTAGGAAAACCAGCTGACCAGGCAAGCCAAACAGCCTGCCAAACAGCTTACCTGGCTCACAAACAGCTTTCCAAATGGCCAGGGCAAACAACCCCTGCAAACGGGCAATTCTAGCAAACGGGCCCTCAAACGGCTTGCCAAACGGCCTGCCAGCCGTTTGCAGGCAAAATCCAATTCTATTTAAAGGCTTTTTATCATCCAATTTTAACACACCTCTCTTCACTCTCACACTTCAATTCACTTCTTTCTCTCTCTTGTACAATATTAGTCATACTTTCAAGGTCTTCGACTCCGTGCGGAAAACCTAGTACCCTGAGAAGAACGCCGAAGATTGTATTAGGAGCGGTCTGGAGTCTTGAATTTGTCACTTTTGTATTTGGAACTCGTTTAATCTACTGGTACTTCTATCCCTTATCTTTATATAATGTCTTCTATCTTATGTTATGTGATATTGTTGCCATGATTAGCGAGTAGTTATCTTTGGTGTATGCTATGATGTAAGCAGTTATAATGCCGAAATAATGTTATGGTTTGCGTATGTTGTTGAAATGCTTTCCGATTATGCTTTAAACTCAATCGCTTTTCCAACTAATAGAACGTAGTTATTGGCTCTGTTATTGGGAAGTCGCGAACCACGATTCAGAGTACACCATCTGTGTCACCCCTTGGTAAGAGAAGTCTATCGGATACAAGATCGACTGAGGCACACCAGTTGTAGTAAGTCTATCGAGCTTTGGATTCCGACTGAGGACTCTTTCGTAGAGAAACATCTGACTAGACCCTTAGTACATTGTCGGTCCCAGACCATGCTAGTGTAGTCACCAAGCATATAAACTTCGTACGTGCACGCTGAAGCACAGCGGTTGTTGTAAGCTGTACCTCTGCTAAGTAAGGTCATAAGGAACTGTTTGTTTAGACACATAAAGGATTGGACCGTTAGGATAACCGAACGTGTTCATGGAATTCAGCTTGACTTGTCCATGGTGTTCTTTATGGTTGAACTCTTTTTAAGGGCCTAACTATCTTTTAAACCAATCATTAACGAAAGCATTGAAACACATCACGTCTCTCGGATATGGTAAACCATGTATTCTATTATGCTTAAGAAAGTTTAGACCTTTGTGGAATGTTAATACGTCACCCAACTGAGTCGCTCAATTGGATGAGCCGTCTGAACGTGTATGCCTGTAGTCAGACTGCACGGGCGTCGGGGGTAAGGGATGTTGCTGTCTATTCAGAATCTTCAAGCCTAACGCAGTACCCAGTGATATGTCTTATGACAGGGGCGTCTAGGACCAGTGTAATGAATACAAGGCCTCTGCCTATTCATGAGCCAGCATTCCATAATCTCGGCAGAATAACTGATGAAATCATAGTATGCACTTACTTTAACCTTATCTGGATTACAAATTTTATCGCATTTACTTTATCTATCTTACAAATTAGAAAATCCCAAATTAAGTAACCACTACTCCTTCATAACTATCTTATGCTTAAATATAGTTTCGATTCTAATGATATCTCAAAAATACAACTCTAGGTCATACTTCCCTTACTCATACTAAGGAGTAGTACGATTTAGGCCCCGCTAAATATAAATTTAAAACAGTACCCCCCTCTTGGTGGTTGATTCTGACGTGTTGCGACCTAACGAAATATCACAAATAAAACCGTTCGTTTTGGCCATATCATAAGGAGTGTAAGTTTTTGGCGTCGCTGCCGGGGACTTATTTTCTGTCAGTTAAGGTAATCGTTGATTCTGTCAAAATATCTTAGATTCTTGATTGGTGTCTAAGAAAGACAATTACGCACGGACTTGGTTGTTGGATTTTTCGAACAGTCTCCAATTATATTGGAACCAAAAAGATCCTGCCTCTCCGTTGTCGGCATGGCCACTTATTTCAAAGATAAATTGACAAGAAACATACATGCTTAACAAACAGGGAGTTTGTCGGTATAGGATTTAAAGTCGCCATTACAGTAACCCTTTTCAAAACCATAAAAACAAAATATTAATTATGGTGTTAATTTCTGTAGATTCCAGTTCAAACTTAACCGATTACGAAGAAAGTGCGAAATGCAGTTGCTCTCCCACAACTTCGGAAACCGGCGAATTTTTTCTTTATAAACCCAAAACAAATCTAAACCCTGACGAGTCTCATCAAGAATTAGTTCTTGATCCTTGTAGTCCAAGAAGCTGGATAACTTCATCTGACTTAGAGATTTCATTGCTTTTGGATAAGTTTTACTCAAATGAACCAGGATTCAACCCTCTTCACGATTCAAAAGGGAGGCTCAATCTTAACGAACTCCTGATTATGGAAGATGAAATACGGGAAGAATACCCAACTATTTTCAATTATCCAGACTTGTTTGAATTTAATCCCAAGGAGAAACGACACACTGATAAAACAAAAGCTCCGTTTACTGGAAATCTGTTAAATCCTAGTAGAAGGTTAGACGTCTATAGAGAATTCATTAGGCACCTCTATTCCTCAGACTTCCCGTTCTCAACATTTCAAATCAATCTGTTAAAAGAGCTGCGTTCTCAAGTTCGTTCTCTTCACAAACTGTTAAAAGAATGTGGGGATGATATTTTTGTCAAGTATCGGGATGCAGAAATTGATTTCAAATTCGATTTAGAGTCATTCGTCAGTTTTCTCCCTCACTTCACCAATAAGGAAGTTTCTCCAATTCATATAAACCATTATATCGCCGCAATGATCTCTGAATTAGAATTTTGGATTGAAAGCAAGAAACCTAGCCCTATTTCAAATTATGGAAACCGATATTTCTTTTACTTTCATCCAGCCTCATTTCTCATCAAAAGATTAATTGAAGCATTTTCGGATTCTACCGAGGAAAGAATACATCAGAATTTCTTCGCAAAAAGAAAGGAAATATATTCTGAACTCATACAAATCCTCACTATGTCAAAATTTCCATTCACAACCCCGCAAAGAAAGAACATTCAGGAAATATCTACAAATTTTAAATTTACTATCGGTGATCCTGACTGCGCGGAAGATCTTTTATTTCAAGACATAGTGTCAAAACTTCTTTTTGAACTTAATTATTGAAGCGACCCGTCCTAATCCATAAGGACGAATACAATAACATATGATTTCATTGCGAGGTATTTGACCTCTAAATGATACATTTTACAAACATTGCATTCGTTTTTAAAATACAAACTTTCATTTCATCGAAAGTTGACAGGCATGCATACCATTTCATAATATATCCAAACTATAAATGACTTAATAATAATCATGTTGAACTCAACGACTCGAATGCAACGTCTTTTGAAATATGCCATTAATGACTCCCAGTAATATCTTTAAAATGAGCAAATGCACAACGGAAGATTTTTTTAATACCTGAGAATAAACATGCTTAAAAGTGACAACCAAAAGGTTGGTGAGTTCATTAGTTTATCATAACCAATCATTTCCATAATTTTAATAGACCACAAGATTTCATTTTTCATAAATAACATTACACTCGCAAGTGTATAAAAATCATTCGTATGATGAACACCTGGTAACCGACATTCGTATGTTGGTCAAAATCTGTCTAACAATTTAGGTCAAGTCGTAGTGTATCACAATCCTAATGCTCGAGATTATCATGCAAAAGTCAACAAAAGTCATCTAATCCAAAAATGACTTCCGAAATCTATATATATTTATTATATAACTTAAATATAGTCATTTTATATATTTAAATATATTTATCAAATTTTATTAAAGTAAATAATACAAGTCATTTATTAATAAAAATTTACATTAAAATTTATATATGATAAAAATATACTTTTATATATCTCAAGTAATAAAATGTATACAGTTCACTTAATATTATAAAAATATAGTGATATGTATTATTAATGTAATTATATTACGTGTGGTAAAATATCTTGGTATTACATATTTATTTGATAAAATAATATTGATAATAATAATGAGTAAAAGTTGTATTATTTTGTAATAATAATATTAATTATTATTATTCTACTAATAATAATAACTAGAAAAAATTTGACTGCGCGTTGCTGCGGTTGTATTCGGCGCGCGGTCGAATTTGAATATACCTTGTTTGGTACTTAATATATCTAATAGGTTGGGTCGTTTGTTGGACGTGTATGTATATGTATGTAATTTAGCCCGAAATATTTAATTTTTTTAACGATATCCGTTTCGCGTATAGTTAGTCACGTTGTGTTCGTAAAATTAATTCGAGTTGAAAGGTGGTCTCGGAAAAATTTAACTCGCACTGAGCGTGAATATAGGGCCCGTTATTTAGTGTTTTTTTAACGATGTCCGTTTCGCATATAGTTAGTCCCGTTGGGTTCGTGAGATTTTTTCGAGTTGAACGGTGGCCTTGGAAAAATTTAACTCGCACCGAGTAAGAAGATGGGGCCCGTTATAAATTTGGGTGGAATAAGTTTTTTTAATTTTAATAAAATTATATATTTACATTTTTTACCCCTGAAAAAGTGTAAAGTTGAGGGGGCGATGTGTAAATTATACGAAAGTTGGGGGGCTCTTTGTAGTGTGAACGCAAACTCAAAACGACATCGCGTAATAACTAAAACGACCAAAAACCCATGACATTTAGTATATAGGGGTAATAACAATATTTATTTACTAATAATGATATTAATTATAATAAATGATAATTATAATAATAACGATACTTTTTAATATTAACTGTAATAATAATAATAATTCTATTCAAAATGATACTTTTTAATAACAATAAAACTAAAATGATAATAAAAATGATATTTTATAATAACAATGATATTTCTATCAAAAAATGAATATTTTAATAAAAATGATAGTTTTAATATTAATGATACTTTTAATAATAATAATAATAATAATACTAATAACGATATTAATAATAACCTTAGTGATAATAACGATAGTATTAATAATAACAATAACAATTTTAATGATAATACGTATATTGATAACGATAACGATAATAATAACGATAATAATAATAATAATAGTTATTAGATAATAATAATAATAATAATAATAATAATAATAATAATAATAATAATAATAATAATAATAATAATGATAGCCATAACGACGATAGTAATAATAATAATAATAATATTAGAATTAATAATAATTCAGTCGATCATAACTTTTAATCCGTTCATTGAAACCACACGATTCCTAAATGAAAAGTTATTAATTTTTCGCCAGCTTTCCAACGACATGCATATCATATACCTTATTTTAGTAGTATATATATTAAATTCATGATTTATCATAAACTATTTAACGACGAAATCTAGCATACAAGCATGCATGATAATATATACTCGAGCACTAATCAGGGATACACTATTAATATAAAAAAATAGGATATGAATACTCACGTATCAATATTGTGATTCAATATTGCAGAAAATTACGTAGACGCAACGGAGATGATAAACACTAGTTTGACCTCACGAGCATACCCCCGAACCATACCCATAACCTCCATAGTTATAACCCATAGTTTCCTTAGCTCTATCCCGCTCGAAAAACCCGTCTTGAAATAACTCGCTCTTAATTTTGTCGTAGTATTTTATGGATTAATAATAATACTACTACTAATAATAAAAATACGATTAATAATAATATTAATCTTAATAATAAAAATAATAATGATACTATAAATATGAATATATAGAGAGAGATATCGAGTGTGTGAATTATGATTCAGAAACTTAGAACGATCGAGATTTTAAGCATATCTTGCCCACCTAACCCCCCATGCAATCGCATGGGGTTTGAATGGTATAGCCATGCGATCGTATGGCTAAGTGAAAATGGCCACATTCGAATTATTTAACCTGCCGACACTTTATATTATTATTATATATATATATATATATATATTATATTTAATTTATATAATTATTTATATATTATATTAAATTCACGTGCATAGTTAACTTGTAAATTTAGTTCCAATATCTTATACGTTAACACTCGACTCATGTCCCGGTTTCGGTTTTTCAAACGTCCTTTCGTACGCTGAGAAAACTTGTACTTTACGTTTCCTGTAACGTACCTTTAACAATAATTAGACTTATATCCCAATAATTTATATTATAAGAAATGTAACCTATACCTTTGAGTATTATGGTTGTTTCCTTCTATGAATCGACGTCTCGTTATATATACATATGATAATATTAATTTAAATCCAAAATGTTTTGTATCTAGTTAATATTATATTTTATCACATTGTAATATATATATTTTCATTTAAAAATATACACTTGTACATATCGTATGTAATGGAAATATTTATGTAATAATATAATATTTAGTTTTTCAAAACTAATTATACTTCAAAGTTCATTTTAAATTTGTTTAGAAAATATTATAACACGTAACGTTTACACTTTAAAACTTAATTTGATGTTATCTATTTATGCGCCAACGTTTATTTTTAACATCTTACAAGTTTTAAAACACGCTTTTATTTCTCGTTATATCAATCTATATTAATAATTTAATCACGGACCATTGTTATAGATAATTGTTCAAAAGGTTTCTAGAAAGATTCTAAAATTCAGGATAACGTTAAAACCTTTATCTTTATTATAATGGCTTAGTAATGAATTGTCAAAAGTGGTTTTAGAAATTTGTAAAGTTATATTCTTTTTAAAAAAGACGTGACACTCAAATCAAATTACATAATTTCTAAAATTCATAATAATAAAAGATAACAATAATAACCTTAATAATCTACTTCTTGACATGTTGTAAAATGTACTAACCTTTCGAAATATATCATAATACATTTTATATTTTTTGAAACAATAATTATATGTACTTGTGATTTAATATATATAGCATAAAACTTTAATTAGGTTTTATATACATTTTCAAATTACATTATGAAATGTTTTAATAATAGACTTCTTTTAGACTGAAAACATTTTCGTACGTTTGAAATTAAATCAAATAACTACTATATAGTTTATCCTTCTAAAACTAATTATATTCATATCACATAATTTATTATTAGAACTTATGTTTATCTTAAATTCTTATAAGTTTGTATTAACTTGTTTAATAATAATCAAGTGTTACTATATCTATTAATTGTATTCGAAACTGCTTATTTATAAGTTCAATATACTTTGGCTATATATATATATATATATATATATATATATATATATATATATATATATATATATATATATATATATATATATATATATATATATATATATATATATATATATATATTCACACATATGTATATATTCATACATATCTATTTATACATAATCGTTCGTGAATCGTCGAGAGCAGTCGAAGGGTAATTGAATACATAAACATAGTTCAAAGTTTTTGAGATTTCAACATTACAGACTTTGTTTATCGTGTCGGAAACATATAAAGATTAAGTTTAAATTTAGTCAGAAATTTCCGGATTGTCACAGTACCTACCCGTTAAAGAAATTTCGTCCCGAAATTTGATTAGGATGGTCATGGCTGACAATAATTATGTTTTCATGACGCCTACGGGCTGAAAATTAGAGTTTTATCATCATCGAGTAATATAGACAAAATAATTTGATTTTGTGAAGAGTACGAGTAAAGCTATCACAAAAGAGTGGAATGAGTAAATGTAGGTTAGTTTTAACCGGTGACGTAGTCATGATTGATTTTCGAAATTCAAGGGATTTAGAGAAAATCTTCGTGATAAGATTTGGTTCTTCTGTAATTAAGAAAATTAGGATCCGCTTTGATTAAATGCGATAATCTGTTTTGATTGCTCTGTTGGATATTTTACTATATATTCACCCCTTCGTTTCCTTATTTTCACAAATCACACCTTATATTCTTTCTTCCCCAATTCATACTTCTAAAACATTTGTCAATATGCTTGATCCAGTTCTTATCCTTGATATGTTCTTAACTGTCGCAACAATTATCCTTCTTTTTCAACTGGCTCCGGAGGAATCTGTTTACTTCTATTTCGCTCTTAGGGTGGTAATTTTCATAATCCTTCCTTGTATTTGTCTTTCCATAATTATTGAAATCTACGGTTAATGATCTTTTTCATTTGCTGTGATTTATACCCCCTTTCTATTTCGGAGCTTCATGCTTTTGTTTTCTTTTCGCAAGTAATGGTCCAGAATTCGTAGGTATGTAGTTTTGAATTATCATAATATACAAAGTAGAAAGGAAAGGTAGTAGCACGATTTGATTGTCAAATTACCAGAATATCCGGAAAAGACCGAATCATCAGGAAAAATATTTTCTTGATAGTTTAGAGGTTAAATAGAATGAAAGAGCTATGTAACATGGTTCATGATGAGGGTATGATCTGTGAAACTGTGTCACGTTCCATTAGAAACTCAACATGACTTACTGTAATATAATCACGTTGATCAAGTGTCATTATATTATACTAACTCATGCTTCAGTTCCCAACATTACTTCAAAACATTCCTATTTTAAATTCGAATTTCTCAGAATTTAGAAACTAAAACAGTTTCCTTTATGATATAATACTGATAGTACGAAGAGATAAATAATCTCAGATGAGAGTAATTATGAATATATCTTCAGAAATATCGAAGATATTTATAATGAAAGATTTGATAATATCATAGAATATCTAAGATCAGAGGATGATGAAGAATATTGTCCGCAAGGGTTTAGAGTCAGGAGCAAGGTATTCGTTAATGACTTCATCAGATACTGAATCATTTGGATTCTTTGAAAGCAGGTTTAGTCTTTGTGATTTGTCCACAGCCTCCTTCATAGTTTGCTCAATCCGTTTTTCAGTACCAAACCTTCTCTTTTTCTTAGCTTTGCCAACACACTATTCTTTATTATCAAACTTTTGACTGTTAAGATCGTTTACAGTTTTTGCTGCTTCATCTGCATTTTTCCCAAAATTCGGAGAACTAGTTCGCAGTTTAGGGTGTTTTTCAGAAATTCAGAATTGAAGATCGTAATTCTAAGAAATAAATGTTATATGTATACATATAACTGTTAATGTAGAAATGATGTGAGATTCGAAATACCGGTTGCTGATTCCCGGTAATTGGTTTGGCAATTCTCGTTGTAAAATGCGGATGAGTATATGATAGAGTTTTAATGAACAAATATAATGGTTTTTCGGAGAGACTTAAACTACTGAGTAATGAAGTTGCTGGTAAGTTTACTGCTAATGTGGTGGGATATAAAAGGTTCCCCGGTAACAGTGACATACAGGGTAACGTATATATCAAGGTTATAATAAGGCTAATCCGAATGAAAAGTCAAAATTGATTTTGCTGGAGGTGTGACAAAATTGGCTATTTTGGGAAGGGATTGCAAAGTTATTTTCGGTAATAACAACACCAATGGATCACGGATTTGTGTTAAACTTCTACTTAGATTCCGGGAGTTTTTCAGGTGCATGACTGTGGATAACATGTGGTTGGATCATCCTCTAGATTGTTTCTTAATTAAGGGATTTTCAAAAATCATGAAGGGTTTGAACGCATATTTTAAACTTCAATATACATATAATGTTCTAGAATTTTGAATGACATGAATATTTTTCTGGATTTATGGATAGAAGTGATGTTCAAGCACAATTTTGAAGTCAAATTATAGCTTTGAAAGATGTAAGAATCTAAGAGTGATGATATCGGTTATATCTCGATTTGTCAAAATCAGAATATGTAATTCGATTTGAATGAGAATGGTTGTTCTGATTTCTATGAAAGAATGTATATCGTTGTGAAAGTAATGAGTATAGTTGATGATTTACTGGATTAGAATCGAATAATGTAACATATTAATTGTAAATTTATATATCTCTCGGGTATTACCTACCCGTTAAAAGTTTCACAAGTAATATTTTGTACAAGAGAATTTTTATTACAGTCTTTATGAAAATATTTGTATATTTTCTTCAGATGTAATACAGAATTAATGAGTTAATATTAAATTAAACTCATTTGATTTTCGGCTGGAACTAGAAATGAATAATCTCTAAAACTTTAGAAATTTAATAATCTTTGCGGATTTTTTCATCAACTCAAATGAATTTATGAATCAATATGTGATGACCCGGAAATTTTCGACCAAATTTAAACTTAATCTTTATATGTTTCCGACACGATAAGCAAAGTCTGTAAGGTTGAGTCTCAAAAAGTTTGAATTGTTTCATATTTTCAATTGACCTTCGACTGCTCTCGATGATTCACGAACAATTAATTGTAAATAGATATGTGTGTATGTATATATAAATAATAATTCGAAATATAATTTGAAGTATTATATGTTGTTGTTATTAAAAATTAATAAAATAAAAATAGGATATTATAATAATTATTATTTAAAATATATATATATATATATATATATATATATATATATATATATATATATATATATATATATATATATAAAGTATATTAAAAATAGATATTAAATGATTATAATACTCGTTTGATGTTCCGATTGATATTAAGCAAGTAAAATTCAAACTTATGTAATTTTAAAATAAACGGTGATACGAAAATGAGTTCTATAAATTTTAGGCTTATTAAAAATGTATTTAGGAACTATTTGTTAAGTTTTAACACTTTTTATATTTTACTCAGAATCGAGGGGGACAGTTGATGTAATTTTTATTTAATAAATTAATGATCGAATTTTATACCATAATGACTAAAATAAATAAAGGAATTTAATTTAAAATTTTGGGATTTTTCTGAAAGACTTTTATCCGCCACTAATTATCAACGGGACACGATATAGCCATTCGTGATAAACTATCGGCAAGTAAATCCAACTTATAGGCTGCTGTACTATGCATATTACTGTTCAATTTTGTTGTCTTCACAAATGATTGCTATATTTATATATATTATATATGTATATGAATATGGGAGAAGAGATATTCATCAAACCCACATCATATTCATCACCATCCTTATTGCTATTCGATCAAGCCTACAACCGCCACCACCGTTGGCTTACCACCACCATCGGAGCACCATCACACCTTCTATCACTACAACACAAATCACCACCCACGAACATTACAAACGTCAACCATCACTTCTACCATCACCATTAAGATACTACCTCTGTTTATTCTAGCTTGTAATAATCAATCACCATCATAACACATAAACGCATGTTAAAAACCCGTCACTATTAATGTGTTTGTTTATGGTCGATAGCAATAGTAGTCCTAACTAACAACATAATACTTTTGATCAACTAGTCCTACTACTCGCTATTGTTGATGCTTGAAATCATCAAACGACAACCAAACAAACACCATTGATCACCCTTATCCTTACTATGGTGGTTTTATGTTATCCTTCGATCACTATCACCAACTTAACAAACCTGCAACCATTCGAAACCCACCTGTAAGCCCACCATGATCATCTTCATCAAAAGCAAATTAATCACCACCAAACCATCATCGATCACCACAAACCCACTTCAACACAAACAACCACCACCAACAAACTTTACTGCTGCAACCCGCCACCAAAACAGCCTCAAAACCATCGTAAACCTGCTGCTTCTGTTTCGCTACTGCTCGCTGCAATACCTACTGTTGCAGCTGCATTTTTTTTAGTTGTTGTACGTTTCTGTTCAGGCAAAAAAAAAAAACCGAACACCCACTTGTTAGTTTCACTATTGATTAACGATAATCATAATACGTTATGATGCATGATTTAATGAGAGTGAAGATGATAGATGATCGAACAACCCAAGAACCACTAGTTGCATCTTCATACAGCTCGATATTGTTTCTGTTTCTAATCGTAACCTACCTGCAGTTGATGAAATGACCCGTTGTTTATGAAGGAGACGAGATGGATAAATGATGATGATGATCCGTATGAGTAATGATGATAATGGAATTGATGATAATGATGCTTTTCTTATTTTAAACATTTACATAATATTTGATTATGTTGTTTTTCTTCTTTCTGTTGTGTGGCCGTGAGTGGCTGCTCCAGTCGTAGAACCCACCTTTGGGGTATGTATTGATCGAACAGCCATTCAAGAAAGATTAATTGTTTTTGGGTATTGTTGTTGGGCCGTGTTTGTTTATAACGTTGGGCCAAGGGAAATTGGGTCGTGATCATTGTTATGATAATTGGGCTTGGTGATTTGTTCCTTGGGCTTTAAGAGGACTACGATAGTAACGGGTTAAATAAATTAAAGTCCAGTATAAATTAGGAAAAATAGAACTGAAGCCATGGTTAAGGGGTGTTATGGGTGAGCGAGAGGTCTCCGGTTCGAGCCCTGTCAAAGGCAGTTATTTTCTTTTTGGAGCTTTTTCATGTGAGGTAGGATTATTATTATTCTTATCATTATCATTATTATTATTATTATTATTATTATTATTATTATTATTATTATTATTATTATTATTATTATTATTATTATTATTATTATTATTATTATTATTATTATTACCAATCTTGATATCATAATTATTATATTATTAATATCATTAATACTAATATGATTAAGATTACTAATGTTAAGATAAAAAAGATTAAGGTTGTGATTATGAATATAGTTAAGGTAATTACTACCGAAAAGTATAATTATAAGTACGTTTATGAGTAAAGATGAATATAAATACAATTAAGTCGTGATTAAATAAAATTATCATTTTAATTAAACTTATCATTATTATTATTATTAAAAGTATCATTATTATTATTATTATTATTAAACATGATTTTATTATTATATTTAAAATTATTATTTTTATTATTATTATCATTATTTTTATTATTATTATTATAAGTATCATTATTTTAATATATTATTATTATTATCATTATTGTTATTACAATAAAAGTTAATCATATAAAAACATACATAATAAAACTATATTATAATTATTTATTTAAAGTATACAAAATAAATGTAATTAATTAAGGTATTAATGAAACACATAATTAAAATAAAAATCATAGCACTAACAATATATAAATTTGTTGGATTACAATTATATGTATAAATATATATATACTTAATATAGGTTCGTGAATCCGAGGCCAACCCTCCATTGTTCAATATCGTTATATGTATTTTTACTACAAAATACAGTATTGTGAGTTTCATTTGCTCCCTTTTTAAATGCTTTTGCAATATATATTTTTGGAACTGAGAATACTTGCGCTACTTTTATAAATGTTTTTCGAAATAGACACAAGTAATCGAAATTACATTCTATGGTTGAATTATCGAAATAGAATATGCCCTTTTTATCATGTCCGAAGTTGTCCCGGAATGATGGCGAATTTATCATGTCCGAAGTTGTCCCAGAATGATGGCGAATTTATCATGTCCGAAGTTGTCCGAAGTTGTCCCGGAATGATGGCGAGAATTTATCATGTCCGAAGTTGTCCTGGAATGATGGCGAATTTATCATGTCCGAAGTTGTCCCAGAATGATAGGGATATTCTATATGCATCTTGTTAAGGTCGATTACTAGGTGTTCAATCCATATGAATGATTGTTGTCTCTATGTATGGGACGTATATTTATGAGAAATGGAAATGAAAATCTTGTGGTCTATTAAAATTATAGAAATGATCGATTATGATAAACTAATGAACTCACCAACCTTTTGGTTGACACTTTAAAGCATGTTTATTCTCAGGTATTAAGGAAATCTTCCGCTGTGCATTTGCTCATTTTAAAGATATTACTTGGAGTCATTCATAGCATATTTCAAAAGACGTTGCATTCAAGTAGTTGAGTTCAATAGAGATTATTATTAAGTAAATGACAGTTTAGGTCATTTATAGGTTAATATTATGAAATGGTATGCATACCTGTCAACTTTCGATGTAATGAAAGTTTGTCTTTTAAAACGAATGCAATGTTTGTAAAATGTATCATATAGAGGTCAAATACCACGCAATGTATTCATATGTTATTGTATTCGTTCTTATGGATTAGGACGGGTATTTACATCTGATACCACATGAAGCGACCCGTCCTAATCCATAAGGACGAATACAATAACATATGATTTCATTGCGAGGTATTTGACCTCTAAATGATACATTTTACAAACATTGCATTCGTTTTTAAAATACAAACTTTCATTTCATCGAAAGTTGACAGGCATGCATACCATTTCATAATATATCCAAACTATAAATGACTTAATAATAATCATGTTGAATTCAACGACTCGAATGCAACGTCTTTTGAAATATGCCATGAATGACTCCCAGTAATATCTCTAAAATGAGCAAATGTACAGCGGAAGATTTATTTAATACCTGAGAATAAACATGCTTAAAAGTGTCAACCAAAAGGTTGGTGAGTTAATTAGTTTATCATAACCAATCATTTTCATAATTTTAATAGACCACAAGATTTCATTTTTCATAAATAACATTACACTCGCAAGTGTATAAAAATCATTCGTATGATGAACACCTGGTAACCGACATTAACATAATGCATGTAGAATATTCCCCGCATACTCGCAAGTATGCTATATACCAGCAATCGCAATCACCATTTAAATCGAAGTACTAAAGCAGTTCAAATTCTCTGACTGGGGCTGGTCAGTGCCCGTAGATCTACCTTTAGGATTCGCGTCAATTAGGAGCCATTTCCCTAATTCTTAGGTTACCAAGTTAAAGGGGCAATATTCAGTATAGTAATCCAACCATAGAATGTAGTTTCAAGTATTTGTGTTTATTTTGTCAAACTTTTATAAAAGTAATGCATGTATTCTCAGCCCAAAAATATATATTGTAAAAGTATTTAAAAAGAGAGCAAATGAAACTCACAATACTGTATTTTGTAGTAATTATGCATATGACGGCATTGAACAAGTGCAAGGTTGGCCTCGAATTCACGAACCTATAATAAGTGTGTGTATATATATATATATATATATATATATATATATATATATATATATATATATATATATATATATATAATGGACCAATCCATGGATAAGCACTAAATGGGGTACAAACTGGATAAGTAAAATTTCGAATTTTTTTTTAAAAAAAAACGATCCTTTAATATGCAAATAGAAGAAAACGAAAAAATTTTAAAATTTTTTTAACAAAATCGTTCAAAAATCGATGATGAATGGTAAACATCGATGATGAATGGTAAAAATTGATGATGAATGGTAAAATTAACCATTCATCTGGTTAATTTATCATTCGTTTTGTTCGCGATGAATGATAAAATTAATCAATGCTAAAAAAAAGCAGATGAATGGTTAATTTAACCATTCATCTGTTTATGATTAATGATAAAAAAAAACAGATGAATGGTTAATTTAACCATTCATCTGGGTTTTTTAGCATTGATTAATTTTATCATTCATCGTAAACAAGATGAATGATAAATTAACCCGATGAATGGTTAATTTTACGATTCATCATCGATTTTTGAAAGATTTTGAACTTTTTTTTTATGAAAAAAATTGATTAGAGGTGCATTTTAATGCAAATTTATGAATGTAAAAAAAATTCAAAAAAAAAAAAATTATTTTGCTTATCCCGTTTGTACTCCTTTTAAGCTTATCCATGAATCGTGCCCCTATATATATATATATATATATATATATATATATATATATATATATATATATATATATATATATATATGTTATTCAAAATCTGTCTAACAATTTAGGTCAAGTCGTAGTGTATCACAATCCTAATGCTCGAGATTATCATGCAAAAGTCAACAAAAGTCATCTAATCCAAAAATGACTTCCAAAATATATATATATATATATATTTATTATATAACTTAAATATAGTCGTTTTATATATTTAAATATATTTATCAAATTTTATTAGAGTAAATAATACAAGTCATTTATTAATAAAAATTTACATTAAAATTTATATATGATAAAAATATACTTTTATATATCTCAAGTAATAAAATTTGTACAGTTTACTTAATATTATAAAAATATAGTGATATGTATTATTAATGTAATTATATTACGTGTGGTAAAATATCTTGGTATTACATATTTATTTGATATAATAATATTGATAATAATAATGAGTAAAAGTTGTATTATTTTGTAATAATAATATTAATTATTATTATTCTACTAATAATAATAATAACAATATTTATTTACTAATAATGATATTAATTATAATAAAATGATAATTATAATAATAACGATACTTTTTAATATTAACTGTAATAATAATAATAATTCTATTCAAAATGATACTTTTTAATAACAATAAAACTAAAATGATAATAAAAATGATATTTTATAATAACAATGATATTTTTATCAAAAAATGAATATTTTAATAAAAATGATAGTTTTAATATTAATGATACTTTTAATAATAATAATAATACCAATAACGATATTAATAATAACCTTAGTGATAATAACGATAGTATTAATAATAACAATAACAATTTTAATGATAATACGTATATTGATAACGATAACGATAATAATAATAATAATAGTTATTAGATAATAATAATAATAATAATAATAATAATAATAATAATAATAATAATAATAATAATAATAACGATAACCATAATGACGATAGTAATAATAATAATAATAATATTAGAATTAATAATAATTCAGTCGATCATAACTTTTAATCCGTTCATTGAAACCACACGATTCCTAAATGAAAAGTTATTAATTTTTCGCCAGCTTTCCAACGACATGCATATCATATACCTTATTTTAGTAGCATATATATTAAATTCATGATTTATCATAAACTATTTAACGACGAAATTTAGCATACAAGCAAGCATGCATGATAATATATACTCGAGCACTAATCAGGGATACACTATTAATATAAAAAATAGGATATGAATGCTCACGTATCAATATTGTGATTCAATATTGCAGGAAATTATGTAGACACAATAGAGATGATAAACACTAGTTTAACCTCGCGAGCATACCCCCGAACCATACCCATAACCTCCATAGTTATAACCCATAGTTTCCTTAGCTCTATCTCGTTCGAAAAACCCGTCTTGAAATAACTCGCTCATAATTTCGTCGTAGTATTTTATGGATTAATAATAATACTACTACTAATAATAAAAATACGATTAATAATAATATTAATCTTAATAATAAAAATAATAATGATAATATAAATATGAATATATAGAGAGAAATGTCGAGTGTGTGAATTATGATTCAGAAACTCAGAACGATCGAGCTTTTAAGCATATCTTGCCCACCTAACCCCCCATGCGATCGCATGAGGTTTGAATGGTATAGCCATGCGATCTCATGGCTAAGTGAAAATGGCCACATTCGAATTATTTAACCTGCCGACACTTTATATTATTATTATATATATATTATATTTAATTTATATAATTATTTATATATTATATTAAATACACGTGCATAGTTAACTTGTAAATTTAGTTCCGATATCTTATACGTTGACACTCAACTCATGTCCCGGTTTCGGTTTTTCATACGTCCTTTCGTACGCTGAGAAAACATGTACTTTACGTTTCCTGTAACGTACCTTTAACAATAATTAGACTTATATCCCAATAATTTATATTATAAGAAATGTAACCTATACTTTTGAGTATTATGGTCGTTTGCTTCTATGAATCGACGTCTCGTTATATATACATATGATAATATTAATTTAAATCCAAAACGTTTTGTATCTAGTTAATATTATATTTTATCACATTGTAATATATATATATATATATATATATATATATATATATATATATATATATATATATATATATATATATATATATATATATATATCTTCATTTAAAAATATACACTTGTACATGTCGTATGTAATGGAAATATTTATGTAATAATATAATATTTAGTTTTTCAAAACTAATTATACTTCAAAGTTCATTTTAAATTCGTTTAGAAAATATTATAACACGTAACGTTTACACTTTAAAACTTAATTTGATGTAACTATTTATGCGCCAACGTTTATTTTTAACATCTTACAAGTTTTAAAACACGTTTTTATTTCTCGTTATATCAATCTATATTTTATTGAATCACGGACCATTGTTATAGATAATTTGTCAAAAGGTTTCTAGAAAGATTCTGAAATTCAAGATAACATTAAAACCTTTATCTTTATTATAATGGCTTAGTAATGAATTGTCAAAAGTGGTTCTAGATATTTATAAAGTTATATTCTTTTAAAGAAGACGTGACACTCAAATCAAATTACATAATTTCTAAAATTCATAATAATAAAATAACAATAATAACCTTAATAATCTACTTCTTGATATGTTGTAAAATGTACTAACCTTTCGAAATATATCATAATACGTTTTATATTTTTTGAAACAATAATTATATGTACTTGTGATTTAATATATATAGCATAAAAATTTAATTAGGTTTTATATACATTTTCAAATTACATTATGAAACGTTTTAATAATAGACTTCTTTTAGACTGAAAACGTTTTTGTACGTTTGAAATTAAATCAAATAACTATTATATAGTTTATCCTTCTGAAACTAATTATATTCAGATCACATAATTTATTGCTAGAACTTATGTTTATCTTAAATCCTTATATGTTTGTATTAACTTGTTTAATAATAATCAAGTGTTACTATATTTATTAATTGTATTCGAAACTGCTTATTTATAAGTTCAATATACTTTGGCTATATATATATATATATATATATATATATATATATATATATATATATATATATATATATATATATATTCATACATATCTATTTACACGTAATCATTCATGAATCGTCAAGAGCAGTCGAAGGGTAATTGAATACATAAACATAGTTCAAAGTTTTTGAGATTTTAACATTACAGACTTTGCTTATCGTGTCGGAAACATATAAAGATTAAGTTTAAATTTGGTCGAAAATTTTCGGGTTGTCACAATTATCGAGATACTGGACCAAGGGATGGAATTTCGAACATTAAAAAGTTTAGAAGGGCTTTGGTTAAACTTATGGACGATATCGGAGATTTACAAAAGCGTGAGCTCAAGATGTTAAGTGATTTTGAAATATTTTCAGTACACTCCGCTGATTTACTCTGGATGGTCAAAGAAGCTTTAAACTTTTCTTTCTTCCCACATCATTTTTGGAATTTAGTTGTGGAACCTGTGTAATTTGTGTTTTTAATAAAATAAAATATTTTAATTTTACTCCGTCCATTTGTCTTTTTCTTTTTAATTTTAGTTTAGTTTAATAAAATAACCGGATTAAAATCCAAAGCAAAATTTTATTTATCTTTTGTTAACCTAGTTAAAATTTTAAAATTTTAAAAAGTTAAAAATTTGCGAGTCGGGTCGGAGAAATAAGCCCATGAGTCGCACGGGCCTAACTTTTCTTTTCTTCTCCTCCTTTCCTTTTCTCCTTCTCTTTTTTTTTTTTTGTTCTTCTTCTCCTTCTTGGCACCCCAAGGCCGACGCACCACCACCACACCACCAAACCCAAATTTTGACCGTTTTGACGATTCGAAGCTCAAATTCGACTCTCTCGTGCCTCCTAAACACGTTTCCATCATCAATTTGGTATAAAAGGTATTATTTCTTGGTCAAAATTCGAATTCTCACTCAAAGTCAATTTTTTGACTTTTGAGAAAATTGTGTTTTAGGCCCAATTTTGGATTCCTTTATGCTTAGTTAGATAATGTGATTGTTATGTGTTAGTTTCTAGGTTCGATTGAAGCATTTTGGATAGTTTTTAGCTCTCGGTTCGTTAGTTGAGATTTTAGGGTAGAAAATGGTGAGATTTTTGGAAAATTGATGTTTTGCTAGCTTATTTAGGCTTAGTAAATCATTTAGTGTGCTTAGAAACTAACTTTGGAACAATGTAGGCTTGTTTGCTTAAATTTGACATTAAGGTAAAACTACACTTAATTAGGATTAGGGTTTTTGCTATAGTTAAAACGTTTTTAAAACTTAGGATTGCCTTAAAACTAGCCCAAATGAAGATATCATTGGTTTGCTCATGAAAATGTAGCTTAGTCTTTGATTTTCTTTATTTTGTACGTTTTTAACAAAATGATTATTTTTCGGTAAAACGACCCTAATCTTTGACTTAAGAATGTTATAGCTCAAGTTTGGTGATTAAAAATATTTAAGGTAATCAAAAAATGATTTTTAGAACCATTATATGCTTAAAAATCATCACATTCTGATCAAAATTGCTTATTACGACTAACTCACTATAATTATTATTTTTAGCATTATTTATTGCATTCACGGGTACGCTTTGAATTTTGCTTGAAAATAAGTTTGTAGTAGGATTAGATATTGTTTGCGGTAATTTTGGCTATAATAAAGCTATAACAGGAATTTGGAAAATGCCATTTTTAAAGCCCTCATTTCAAATTTTTTTCGAAAAATATATGCATTTTTAAAAAAAAATTCTAAGTCTTAATCTTTTGGAACATAACCTATGTTACTTGTCCTTTGCAGATGGCTAATCGTATACCAGCAGAATATGAGTTGCCCCATTATCTTCTCGGGCAAGATGATCCAACAGACATTGAACCGTTTATGAGAACCTGGATTAATCGGCCAAAGGGGGCTAACAAATATATTAACTGGGCAATTATGGAGCAGTGTGGATGGACCGAAGAGCTTAGGGAAATCTTGAACGTTAGAGTAAACGGGAGAACAAACAGAGCCTGGCAAAACCTATTTGAGATAAATGAAAAGGTGTACGAAGAGCCATACGCGGAATTTATGGCAACTTGGAGGTTTGACTCAAACGTTGATCAAGAGGATTACAGTGATCACGAGTGCATCCACTTTCGCCATCAAAATCAAACGTACCACCTATCCCTTGCACGATTCACAAGGTATCTGAAACTGTACAAACTGTCACAACTCAACATTTATATATTCAAGAGAGGGTACACCACCTTGAACAACATAGACCACCAAGCTTTCTGGTGCGACCACACCTCCGATAGTGAACCATGGAGGTCAAGTAAAAAGGCTTCGAAATTCATCAATCCCGTACACCGCATTCTTCACCACCTCATCACTAAAACTCTTCACCCGAAAACCCAACATGGTGGTGCCGTTACCATTAACGATATGCGCCTGATGCACGCCATGATCCACAACCAGAATATGCAAGTCGCACACCTTCTGGCCCAGGAATTTACCAATGAAAGGAACGCTGCGAGAACAGTTGTGCCAGTTTTAGGGACCATTGTTGCCAAACTCCTTCGTCGGATGCATGTTTTAGGGAGTATCGAGAGATTTGGGTATAAGATCGGGGCCGAGTCGGAAGAGATAGGGTATAGGCTGCTGAACACTTGGGAGTACATTTGTATCGAGGGTGAACAGTTAATCATTGCAGCTAATCCAACAATACCTGACTCGGAGGACCGGACAGTGCCAGGGGTGAGAGTAATAGGGTTTAGGCCTGATTCTAGGATGAGAGATGGTAGGAGACGGTGAGGTTCTCAGGAACCACAGGATGAGGATGATCCCACCGTACAGGGACGGCCCACTGACACCCGCCGACACTCATCAGTTGAGGAAGGGGATAGGCCACGCTTTCTGCCGTACCACTACCACATGGGAGATCTACCAGGACATGAGAGTTGGTTCGCCCAGCATGCGATCTTTCAGAATTTGGATCATTTTACACATTATGCGGGCAGATAACTCAATGTCCTACCATATCCAAATGAGTATCCGGTACTAGTATCCCACAGGGACCCCAGAGGAGCAGGCCCGAGCCATCAGTATACGGGACCTCCATATCCACCTCGGCATCACTACACGCAGCGTACAGTCATCCCATCTCCTCCTAGGGAACAGAGCACAGGGGTTGCGGGTTTCGTCGACAACCTATTCGACACATCCCACATGCGCACTAATAGAGATACATCCACCGATGCTCAGGAATCCGTATAGGATCAAGCTGCAAACCGGTATATGACTGAGGGAATCACACAGGGTATAGATGGTATGGGTGTGAACCCACAGTGGGGTAGAGATCTGCAGGAAGGTATGGGTTGGCGTATAGGGCCTATGGTTCACACAAGCACCTCATCGCTTACAGGGCTGATCGCACGTTCGGACGAGATACAGTTCAGGATATCCTCAGGTATGAACATGGCGGAATTGGCACAATAATTCACCACGAACGAGGAGATGGCTGAAGAGGGACAGTCCAATTTAAGAAACTCAACGAGGCCGCGCACCAGTGTATCTTACTCCCTTCCGTACCCATCACCTCAGCCATGACTGTATTTATTTCTGAAATATTTGGATAATTACTTATGATACTTTATTACTTTATGTTTGTACGCCCAATTTCGGGCATAACTATTTTATGTTTTTAGTATGTATGATATTTAGAATAAAATTGAATGAATAAAACGTCACAAACAAGCGACGATCGAGACCATACGAGATGGAAGCACGGCTTGGAGCAAGGACGCATTGAATGAGGATGACGTCGGTACAAGAATTGAAGAAACCATAATTGGCGCGCCATGCGACTATACGCCTTGCAACCATAGGGGAGTACTACGTCTTCACCACTTTTTCAAATAGAATATATGCAAACTACTATACCACTTTAAAAACTAAGTGTGGGATTGGCAACCTCATCAACATAAACTTTTAATAACATAACGCATCTTTTAAAACCTAAAGTGAAGGATACGTCGTATCCTTAACATTGAGGACAATGTTATTTTAAAGTGTGGGATAGTAAATGTTGCACATAACGATTCTTGTAAAACCCTCAAGTGTTGGTAAAACTAAATTTTTCATAAAAATTTTAAACTTTCCGAACTATAAAACACTAAAGATTATACAATTCTATAAAAGATCAAAAAGTTTTTGCTACAAAATAGACAAAGGGGTAAAACAAGGTTAAAAACTTTTTGCGAAAATCAAACCAACTTTTCAAAAGAGCATTGCATAACGAAAGGCGCGATTCGACCCATTATAATTGTTGTGAGGCACCCCCAAATAAGGCTTTATAAGCACTCATTTTTAGTGCTTCACTATACTTCCGTTGAGCGTGCCGATGTTAACATCTCGGAATCAGAACTTGCTCTTGATCTACATTTCGGAATCACACATTTTTGCAAGAATGACTAAGTTAGAACCTCAGCTATTCGTGAAGACAAAAACAACCCCAATTACACATCTTCGTTTCCATCTCCATTCCACAAATCCATTCACCTCTACTTATCTATTCTATCCGCTTCAATAAATAAAGAAATAAATCCCGACAAAACCATTTCTTTCGGGAAACCCTCTACAAAACCGCATTAGAAAAATGCGAGCATCCAAGCCAACTATCGAAGAAGACCTCCATAAAAGGAGACCTCAAAGAGAAAATCAAAAGATGCTTGAAAAGAAAAGAAGAAAAAATTTTTCGATGAATAAAGGTTCTGAAAAAAGGAGCAGAACCAGAAAGGATTGAGGAAAGAAACTCCTGGCAGTCAAAAAGAAGGATGCACACCGTGAAATTCCTGACAAAAAGCTGAAAGGATCACTAAAAAATCGATCTTTCAAAAGAAAACTCCTATCTAAACCCTTCACACCCTAGAAACCTCCAAATCACCATCTCTTCACAATCCAAGCTGAGTCGATAACTGAAAATTCTCTCAAATGAGTGATAGAGATTTGAGTCTTGATCAAGCCTATGACGAAGAATGTAAGCATGACTGGCTAAGAGTGATTTCATTTCTTAGAACTATATAACACCCTAAACACTTTAGTGAAATGAGTGACCCGAGTGAGATAGCCTCAGTTATGTAACCTCCCCTCATGCTTGCGGAAAAAGGTTTGAGAATAACAAAAATAATAAAGACTAAGTTTTCACTCCTCCGCCTTGTGGAACAAAGACCACTTGATCCCTACGAATAAAGAGTCCTCATTGTTTAAAGTTCAGAAGTTTGCTTGAGGACAAGCAAAGTCTAAGTGTGAGATATTTGATATCGGCTAAAAAGTCATGTTTTTACCCCCGATATTGAGTCCCAAAAGCATAAAGTTCAAAACTTTGTCGGAAAAATAATCACTTTTTTGGTTAAATTTGTAGATAAGGTAATTACGAAGACGATGCAAAAATAATCAAGAGAAATGGAGCTAAAACAAAGATTCTAGAGCGAAAACGGTGAAAGGCGAGAAATCAAGTTACGATCCAGGAAAACCAGCTGACCAGGCAAGCCAAACGGCCTGCCAAACGGCCTACCAAATGGCTTGCCTGGCTCACAAACGGCTTGCCAAATGGCCAGGGCAAACGGCCCCTGCAAACGGGCAATTCTGGCAAACGGGCCCTGCAAACGGCTTGCCAAACGGCCTGCCAGCCATTTGCAGGCAAAATCTAGTTCTATTTAAAGGCTTTTTTATCATCCAATTTTAACAAACCTCACTTCACTCTCACACTTCAATTCACTTCTTTCTCTCTCTTGTACAATATTAGTCATACTTTCAAGGTCTTCAACTCTGTGCGGGAAGTCTATTACCCGGAGAAGAATGCCGAAGATTGTATTAGGAGCGGTCTGGAGTCTTGAAGTTGTCACTTTTGTATTCGGAACTCGTTTAATCTACTGGTACTTCTATCCCTTATCTTTATATAATGTCTTCTATCATTATGTTATATGATATTGTTGCCATGATTAGCGGGTTATCTTTAGTGTATGCTATGATGTAAGCAGTTATAATGTCGAAATAATGTTATGGTTTGTGTATGTTGATGAAATACTTTCCGATTATACTTTAAACTCAATCTCTTTTCCAACTAATAGAACGTAGTTATTGAAATGTCCCGTTCTTATTGATTAAAAACGTTCCATATTAATTGATTTCGTTGCGAGGTTTTGACCTCTATATGAGACGTTTTTCAAAGACTGCATTCATTTTAAAACAAACCATAACCTTTATTTCATCAATAAAGGTTTAAAAAGCTTTACGTAGATTATCAAATAGTGATAATCTAAAATATCCTGTTTACACTCAACCATTACATAATGGTTTACAATACAAATATGTTACAACGAAATAAGTTTCTTGAATGCAGTTTTTACACAATATCATACAAGCATGGACTCCAAATCTCGTCCTTATTTAAGTATGCGACAGCGGAAGCTCTTAATAATCACCTGAGAATAAACATGCTTAAAACGTCAACAAAAATGTTGGTGAGTTATAGGTTTAACCTATATATTATCAAATCATAATAATAGACCACAAGATTTCATATTTCAATACACATCCCATACATAGAGATAAAAATCATTCATATGGTGAACACCTGGTAACCGACATTAACAAGATGCATATTTTAGAATATCCCCATCATTCCGGGACACCCTTCGGATATGATATAAATTTCGAAGTACTAAAGCATCCGGTACTTTGGATGAGGTTTGTTAGGCCCAATAGATCTATCTTTAGGATTCGCGTCAATTAGGGTGTCTGTTCCCTAATTCTTAGATTACCAGACTTAATAAAAAGGGGCATATTCGATTTCGATAATTCAACCATATAATGTACTTTCACGTACTTGTGTCTATTTTGTAAATCATTTATAAAACCTGCATGTATTCTCATCCCAAAAATATTTGATTTTAAAAGTGGGACTATAACTCACTTTCACAGATTTTTTACTTCGTCGGGAAGTAAGACTTGGCCACTGGTCGATTCACGAACCTATAACAAATATGTACATATATATCAAAGTATGTTCAAAATATATTTACAACACTTTTAATACATTTTGATGTTTTAAGTTTATTAAGTCAGCTGTCCTCGTTAGTAACCTACAACTAGTTGTCCACAGTTAGATGTACAGAAATAAATCGATATATATTATCTTGAATCAATCCATGACCAGTGTATACATATCTCAGTATTGATCACAACTCAAACTATATATATTTTAGAATCAACCTCAACCCTGTATAGCTAACTCCAACATTCACATATAGAGTGTCTATGGTTGTTCCGAAATATATATAGATGTGTCGACACGATAGGTCGAAACATTGTATACGTGTCTATGGTATCTCAAGATTACATAATATACAATACAAGTTGATTAAGTTATGGTTGGAATAGATTTGTTACCAATTTTCACGTAGCTAAAATGAGTAGTTTTTACCAAATTTTGTTTTGCTTGCCATTTCTTCGTTTCTAATCCGTTTTGAGTGATTTAAGCGGCCACGGTTTCGTATTAAACTTGACTTTATGAAACTAAACAGAAAAGGTATAGGTTTATAATCAGAAATACAAGTTACAAGTCTTTTTTGAAAGAGGTAGTCATTTCCGTCGAAAGAACGACATCTTGATGACTGTTTAGAAAAACATACTTTCACTTTGAGTTTAACCATGATTTTTGGATATGGTTTCATGTTCATAAGAAAAATCATTTTTCCAGAAGTATAGCTTTTAAATCAAAGTTTTTCATAGTTTTTAATTATCCAAACCAAAACAGCCCCCGGTTGTAACTACGACGGCGTAAATCCGGTTTTATGGTGTTTATCGTGTTTCCGGGTTTTAAATCATTAAGTTAGCATATCATATAGATATATATCATGTGTATAGTTGATTTTAAAAGTGTAGTTAGAAGGATTAACTTTATTTGTGAACAAGTTTAGAATTAACTAAACTATGTTCTAGTGATTACTAGTTTACCACTTCGAATATGATAGCTTTTTATGTATGAATCGAATGATGTTATGAACATAATTACTACCTTAAGTTCCTTGGATAAACCTACTGGAAAAGAGAAAAATGGATCTAGCTTCAACGGATCCTTGGATGGCTCAAAGTTCTTGAAGCAGAATCATGACACGAAAACAAGTTCAAGTAAGATCATCACTTGAAATAAGATTGTTATAGTTATAGAAATTGAACCAAAGTTTGAATATGATTATTACCTTATATTAGAATGAAAACCTACTGTAAGAAATAAAGATTTCTTGAGGTTGGATGATCACCTTACAAGATTGGAAGTGAGCTAGCAAACTTGAAAGTATTCTTGATTTTATGAAACTAGAACTTGTAGAATTTATGAAGAACACTTAGAACTTGAAGATAGAACTTGAGAGAGATCAATTAGATGAAGAAAATTGAAGAATGAAAGTGTTTGTAGGTGTTTTTGGTCGTTGGTGTATGGATTAGATATAAAGGATATGTAATTTTGTTTTCATGTAAATAAGTCATGAATGATTACTCATATTTTTGTAATTTTATGAGATATTTCATGCTAGTTGCCAAATGATGGTTCCCACATGTGTTAGGTGACTCACATGGGCTGCTAAGAGCTGATCATTGGAGTGTATATACTAATAGTACATACATCTAAAAGCTGTGTATTGTACGAGTACGAATACGGGTGCATACGAGTAGAATTGTTGATGAAACTGAACGAGGATGTAATTGTAAGCATTTTTGTTAAGTAGAAGTATTTTGATAAGTGTATTGAAGTCTTTCAAAAGTGTATGAATACATATTAAAACACTACATGTATATACATTTTAACTGAGTCGTTAAGTTATCGTTAGTCGTTACATGTAAGTGTTGTTTTGAAACCTTTAGGTTAACGATCTTGTTAAATGTTGTTAACCCAATGTTTATAATATCAAATGAGATTTTAAATTATTATATTATCATGATATTATGATATATTAATATATCTTAATATGATATATACATTTAAATGTCGTTACAACGATAATCGTTACATATATGTCTCGTTTCGAAATCCTTAAGTTAGTAGTCTTGTTTTTACTTATGTAGTTCATTGTTAATACACTTAATGATATATTTAATTATCATATTATAATGTTATATATAATATAAAAATGTATTAATATGCTTCATATATATTTAGTAAGACGTGGTTATAACGATAATCGTTATATGTATCGTTTCGAGTTTCATACGTCAATACTCTCCTTTTTAAGTATATAACTTATTGTTACTATTTTTAATGAGATACTTGATGATCATTATATCATGTTAAACATATATATTTATTCATTTATGTATCATCATGTCATATACAACTTATAGCGTTCGTGAATCATTGGTCAAACTGGGTAATCAGACGTTTACAAAATTTCCGTTTCAATTAACCAAGTCTTAACAAGTTTGATTGCTTAACATGTTGGAAACATTTGATGTCGTGCGAGGTGTATATGAAATAGTATTAATTTAAATACGAAATTCGACGAAATTTTACACAAGTTTTATTATTTTTACGGATGGGAAATACCTAAACCTTGCTACAACACTTATAGGCAGTGTACCTAATCGTACTGTAGTGTAGTTTTTAGTAAGTCCGGTTCGTTCCACAGGGACGCAGTGAAGTTTAACACTATATTTTTATAAAACTATATTTTTACAAAAAATATATAATATAAGTAGTATTATTATTATAAAGGGGGGTTTTTACCGTTTAATGACCGGTTTGTCGATTTTAAAACTTTAGTCGCAGTTAAAACCAAATGTAAAATATTAAAAATAAATACAAGACTTAAATTAAAGCATAAAGTAAATAACGATAATGAAATTGCGAATAATAAAAGTGCGATAAAATAAACTTGCGATAATTAAAAAGTACGATAATTAAAAGTGCAATTAAATACAATAACAATAAAAATGCGATAATTAGAAGTGCAATTAAATATAAAATAAAGGAAATTAAATATGAAATACAAGAATTATGCTTATTTAAACTTCCGTAATCATGATGTTTGACGTGTTGATTTTAGTTTTATGCCCATGGGTTAATTGTCCTTTGTCCTGGATTATTTAATATGTCCGTCTGGTTTTTGTCCATAACAGTCCATCAGTCATAAATATAAAGTGCGAGTGTCCTCGTCAAATTATTCTTATACCCGAAGTTAAATATTCCAACTAATTGGGGACTTAAACTGTAACAAGATTTTAATACTTTGTTTAGTAATTACACCAGGATGTCGACTGAGTGTAACCCAAGGTTTTAATATTTTGTTATCAATTATACCAAGTGTCCTTGTACATAATTTCACCCCTGTTTTAATTATTCTAGTGGCTATTAATCCATTCCCGTGTCCGGTTAAATGAACGATTATTCGTACATATAAATACCCCGCCCATCGTGTCCGATTGAGTGTATATGGTAATTTATAGGGACGCCCAATTGTAAATCTTTATATTAACATTAACAGACTATCATTTAGTTAAACAAATATAAAGCCCATTAATAGCCCATAGTCTAATTTCCACAAGTGTCGTTCTTTTGTCCAAACCCCAATTATGGTACAAAGCCCAATTACCCAATTTTAGTAATTAGCCCAACATCATGATTACTTTGTTTTAAATAAGCATAATAATAACTTAGCTACGAGACATTAATGTAAAAAGGTTGAACATAACTTACAATGATTAAAAATAGCGTAGCGTTACACGGACAGAATTTCGACTTACACACTCAAACGATCTCTATCATAAATCTTATTATTATCATAATTTAAAATTAAAATTAAGATTATTGTTATATCTGATTACATTAACATTATGATAGAGAGATATAGATTTATAGATATATTTTTAGGTAGAAAAAGGATGGAAAAGGGTGTCTCTAAATCATCGATTTAGATGGCCTTTTATAGGCAAATGATAAATTAAAATTTTCACTTATGACCCCTGAACTATGCTCAATTAACAACTTTTTATTATTTAATATTATTCTTATTATGAATTATTTAAATATTATATTATATTCTTGTGCATAGTTGACTTTTAATTTTTACACCGTTGCGTCGAGCGTTGAGAGTTGACTCATGTCCCGGTTCCGGATTTTCGAACGTCCTTTCGTACAATTTTATATCGTGTACTTTGCGTTTTGTAACTTGTACTCTTGTCATTTTTAGACGTTCCTCATCAATAATTTGAACCTTTTTAATTGTATGTTGTACTTTTGAGCTTTTTGGACCTTTGTGTCTTCAATTCGTCGTTTTCGCCTTTTGTCTTCGCACTTATTTAATACAAACGAATATTACTTGAAAATGGAACAATTGCAACTAAAATCTTGTCTTTCTTGGGGGATAATGCTATGAAATATATGTTCCTTTTTAGCCTTATCAATATCCCCACACTTGAGCGTTGCTTGTCCTCAAGCAATATAGTCTTGAAAAACACTTGAATCGCTTCTTTATTCTTCACACTTTGTATATCAGTGACTTCAATACGGCGATATGAACAATGATAGTAACAATGTGGTTAAAGGTGGGTGTGTCATCCACAGTTGCCTCGGGTTTAGGTCAACGACACTTGCAATCAAATAGCCGATTTACTTTCGGTTTCCAAAGCAAAGTGCACATTTGAAAGGCGGTTTACAGTCCCACATGACTATAAAAATTTAGATCCTTTAGGAAATAGGATCTTTATGAAAACATTTGATCTTTTGAAAATTCAATCAAGCTTTTACCCTAGATAAGTTTTCTGATTTGATCCACCATTGGTGTTGCAAAATATATTTGTGGATCAATATTTTTGCTAAAAACATTTAGGTTCGTGTAATCCACTGCTATCCCGGTATCGGAAAGCACACATCCAGTTTACTTGTTCCGTATATTACCTTTCGGCAAACTACCGTCCGGTTGTAAAGGAAAGCGATGAACAAGAAACTGTTAAGGCAATGTCTAATGACATGCTTTTGGTTATGGTCTTTTAACGTGTCGGATGCTAGTACTATCCTTGGTAGGAGCAATAGTAAAGATCATCCTATGATTTTTCGGTCTGGCATAAGGTCTTGTCTCCGACCATGCTATGCAACCACCGTTCTTACGGTTGACACCCGATTTGGTTCAGGTGACCTAATGAATTCCAGGTGAATTTTTTAGGATTTTACGTTCAATGGTAATGAACGCATTGAAAATGGTTTTTCAGAAAACAAATCGGTTTGTATTTTTGATCAAAATATTTTCTCGTTCATGCTCGAGTTTAGATATCATCGAATTCCATGAGTTTGAATTCTCAATCTTTAAGGTCAATCTCTAGGATTGAGTATTATCAGTCTTAAAAGCTGATTTTTAATCTTTAAGGAGATTATCCTTTTCTGGGGATCTGATTCATTAGTCTTATCAAGCTAATTTGCACGGTGCCTCCCCATTGTACGAGATAAATCCTTCTCATGGTTAGGATAAATCTGACCACTTGGCGACCCTGTTTGATGCTGAGGTCCGTGGATTTCCTGCTGATTTTAGAGATGACTTTTCTAGATTTTTCGTCAACCTACAGCTGGTCTGGACGACAACTTCATGACCTAAATCAAGAAGCGCGTGTCTTTTTCGGAAGAGTTTACTTCCTTTTAATGATGGAATTGATTCATCGTGTAGATCCATCTTTCTTTCAAATGTATTACAGTAAACCGGGTAAAACTGATTAGTATCGTCCAAAGCAGAAGTACCTGCAATAATCTTGTACAAAAATATGTGATAAATTGAATAACTTGGTACATTCTCCCCACACTTAGTTTCTTTCTTTGCCTTTTTATTCTCCTTTATTCCATTTTAAATGAATTCAAGCATTTTAGGTTGTTTCTCAATTTATGTCCTTTCCGAGGTAACGATAATTTCGGTATTATCACCTAGTTTTCACCGTTCATAAATATGTATAAACATGATTTTGACTTCATTTAATTGAAATTTTTTCAAATTTTCACAAAATTTGGCAAATATACCAAGTATAAACCTGAGAGAATTTATAACCCTTCCCCACACTTAAGATCATGCAATGCCCTCATTTGCATGAAATCAGACTATAATTTAAATTCATGAGGGTGATTAGCGTAGAAAAGTGATTAAAAATACCCAGTTTGCAAACATCTTGTTGTTATCTCACATTTGATATTTTGCTTCTTGTCGTCAAAATTAGTACCTTTTGCTGAACTTAATGACAGTCTTTGAAAGTGCGTTGTTTTACCCTGTTTTGTACATAAGATAAAATACAAACATATATATATATATATATATATATATATATATATTTTTGAAGTTTGGTTTATAACCCCACTTTTCAAAAATTTATAAAGTATAATATTTTTGGCATACTTTAAATCAATAAAATTAAAAATAATGATAACAAAATTTGTCGCCCCGCCCTCGGGTAAAGTAATTTCGGCTTAATGACCTAGTCTTCAACTCACGACGAATTTTAGAAATCATTTTTTTTAAACTTAATGAAATAAAGTAAATTTTGTTTTTAAAAACTTAAATTAAAATGCATATTAATTTCATAAAAAAAACCTACAAAACAAAAATTCAGAATGGAGGGAGAAAACTAGTTCTTTAGTGTCTGCTAGCGGAAAAGACCAATCGGGTTCCATTCTCGGAACTATACGAGAACAGAACAACTAACTCTAGATAGCATTTTCTTTTTAGAACATTTGAATCTCCCCACACTTAGGTAGCCGTGGTGTCAAAATTGTGATTAACTTCATTGTTAATTTCTCTTGGTCCATAATCAACTTGCATATCCGTGACTTTTTCTTTAAGCCATTGGTCGGATTCCTGTGTAATATCCACAATTTCAACTAGTTTCTCCTTTTCTTTAGGTGATAGATTGGATACTAACCGGTTACATAACTTAAAGTTCCCCTTGGTTCTAGCATCGCGAATCCGTTTAATAAGTTTCTTCATTGAACTATTAATAACGGGATCATTTAATTTCGTATCAACAACGGGGTTCTTTGTTATCATGTCATCATTAGGTGTTACTTCATTTTCCCCACACTTAGGCGTTTCATTATTGCTAAGTATTACCGTTGGAGTTGGTAAAACCACATGGTTCTTACCAATTGTTTTTACTGGTTCAACGGTTTTGGCTGGTGGAGATTTAGACTTTCGAATCATAAAGGTGATCGATTTGTCACCACTTTTAAGTGTCATTCTTCCATTTCCTACATCAAATAACGCCTTGGTGGACGCTAAGAATGGCCGACCTAAAATTAGAGGAATGTTTGGGTCCTCTTCTATGTCAATGACAATAAATTCGACTAGAAAGGTTAAATTGCCTACTTGAACGGGTAGGTTGTCAGCAATTCCAACTGGGTGCTTAATGGTTTGATCAAAGAGTCGAACACTCATATCCGTTGGACTTAACTTACCTACACCTAATCTCTGATATAAGGAAAGAGGCATAACACTTACACTTGCACCTAAATCTGCTAGTGCATCATACATGACACAATCACTAAGTAGACAAGGAACAATAAATTCACCCGGATCACCTACCCTAGGTGGAGGTTTTGGTGGAACTGTCTTCACCGGGTTTATATTTACGGCTTTTGTTTCTTGCACTTTCTTATTCTTTTTCTTCTTCTTCTTTCCAGAGGTATCACAATCTTTATTACCTATCACTTGCTCATACTCAACTCCTTTTCTTGGAAACGGGATGGGTGGTTTGTATGGTACCACCACTGGCTTTACATACTCGGGTGGTGGTGGTGTAACTTCTTCATTGTTACTCTCATCTAAAACCTTCCCATCTTCTGGTGCTGGTTTTTCAGAATTCGTTGAAACCATATTAACATTCTCATTCCGAGGATTTACTTCAGTATTACTTGGTAGCTTTCCTTATTCCCTCTCACTCATCATGCTAGCAAGAGTACCTACGTGTTTTTCAAGATTCAAAATGGAAGCTTGTTGAGTTCTTAATGACTGATCAAACCTCTCGTTCGTTTGGGTTTGAGATGTAATGAATTGTGTTTGAGATTCAATCAGCTTTGCCATCATTTCTTCTAGATTTGGCTTTTTCTCTTCGGGTTGTTGTGGTGGTTTATACAAGCTAGGTCTTTGTTGATTGAAAGTGTTGTTTTGAGTCAGTTGGTTATTCGGACCTTGTTGGTTATACCAGTTATTTTCGGGTCCTTTTGGATTGTAAAGAATGTTTTGATTTCGATTTAAGTTTAGCCTTGGCGGTTGATAATTATTTTGATAATTATTTCCCGGCCTTTGGTTCATATAGGAAACATTCTCTCGTTGTTACATCGTTGGTTCAATGTGACAATCTTTCAATAAGTGTGGTCCACCGCATTGCTCACAACTGATTCGTATTGCGTGAATATCTTTATTCATCTTTTCCATTCGTCTTTCGAAAGCATCTATTTTTGCGGAAACGGAATCAAAGTCATGGCTAGAATCGGCTCTAGCCGCTTTAGATGATCGAAAGATATCTTTTTCTTGGTGCCACTCATGCGAGTGGGAGGCTGTGTTATCAATAATTTTGTAAGCTTCAGTTGCGGTTTTCTTCATAATGGATCCACCAGCGGTTATGTCGATGTCTTTTCGTGTGGCGATGTCTACGCCTTTATAGAAGATTTGTACTATTTGAAAAGTATCTAATCCATGTTGAGGACATCCTCTCAACATCCTTCCGAATCTTGTCCACGCCTCATATAATGTTTCATTTGGATTTTGCGCGAACGTAACAATTTCTCCTTGAAGTCTCACGACTTTGGATGCCGGAAAGAATTGTTTAAGAAAATTTTCAACTAAAACATCCCATGTGTCAATCGCCCCTTCACGTAACGATTCTAACCAATCTTTGGCTTCTCCCTTTAAAGTCCAGGGAAATAACATGAGATAGATTTGTTCGTCTTCCACTTCTCGGATTTTAAATAGTGTACAAATTCTATTAAACGTACGAAGATGTTCGTTTGGGTCTTCATTCGGCGCACCACTGAATTGGCATTGATTAGTCACCATGTGTAGAATTTGTCCTTTGATTTCATAATCTGGAGCATTAACTTCTGGTTTAATAATGGCATGACCTTGGCCCGTGCGTGTAGCTCTCATTCGGTCTTCCATACTTAGAGGTTCTAGATTTTCCATGATTGGAAGTGTTGTATCTGAATCACTAGAGGTTTCTGATTTAATGGTTTCTTCCTCAACAATCTCTGTTTGAATGATTGGTGGTTCCGGAGGAATAATTAATGGATCAGGGTCTCGGAATTGTCCCTGAGTATTCTCCGGATTCTCAATTGTGATATTGGTTTCAAAAACTGGATTATCGGAAATTTGAGTTGAAGTACTCGGTCGACTTGATGACGAGTCTAAAGAAAAATCAACGTCAGCTATATTTGTTAAACGATGTCTTGATCGAGTTACAGGTGGTGAACGTATGACCGGCGGCGAACGTCTTGCTCGGTGCATTCACAGAATTATCCTATTAGTTATAAAAAAATAATAAGAAAAACTTATATAAGTTGTCCAATTAATAGACTTTTCTGATTTTTGCCCACGTTTCGAATAGCCAAAAGATGCAGCAGAGGGGCAGGATTCGTTTGGTCTCAATATAATTGAGGACTGTTTGGCTCCAACAACCCGGTCCACGTACAAATCCAACTATTACTACGAACCAGAAAAATGTCAACGTCTATTAACTTAACCGCTTAAATAATTTCTCTTTCCGTTTAAGAAATATTAGATTAGATGTAGATAAAATTCTATGTCCTATAACTAGAATGACGAGAAATAAGGAAGAAATAGATTGCGCGTCGAAAAGTGTCGAAAAATGAAAAAGACGAAGAGTGGTTTGTAAACACGCGGTTAATCCAACCTTATAACTATCACTATCTTAAAATTAAAACTACAAATAGAGATTACTAATTGGAATTGTAATTGATACATAGGTAAAAGGCATCGAAAAATAAAAATAAGAAAATAACTATGGCAAAACCAAACTTAATACTAAAAGTTGCGACTATAGTCTAAAAATCTAAAGGTAATAAAACTAAAAAAACATTTTTTTTTATAGACAAAATCTTAAAAAAATATATTTTTTTAATAATTTTTTTTTTTTATTTTATTTTTTTTTTTTTTTACGTTTTTTTTTTTACGTTTTTTTTTTATTTTTTTTAAACGTTTTTTTTTAAAAAAAAAAAATTATATATTTTTACTCAAATATAGATTAATAGTATACGAAATATTATTTATGGTCTTTATTTTATAAAACATTCTATGGTCGAAGTATTTGGCTTTTCGACAAGTGTTTTTGGTAAATGTTGATTATATCAGAAATAATTTAAAAAATACTTGTCCACCCTTGGACATTAGTCTCTTGTCCATCAATATTAACTTTTTACAAATTTTTGACAATCCCACATGGGTGGGTCCCAGAATTTACAACAACCCAAAAACAATAGTTTTTTTTTTTTTTTACAAACTTATATTTTCACAAATATAAATTAAAAATATAGCGTTTTAGCGGTCCCCGGCAGCGGCGTCAAAAACTTGATGTCGTGCGAGGTGTATATGAAATAGTATTAATTTAAATACGAAATTCGACGAAATTTTACACAAGTTTTATTATTTTTACGGATGGGAAATACCTAAATCTTGCTATAACACTTATAGGCAGTGTACCTAATCGTACTGTAGTGTAGTTTTTAGTAAGTCCGGTTCGTTCCACAGGGACGCAGTGAAGTTTAACACTATATTTTTATAAAACTATATTTTTACAAAAATATATAATATAAGTAGTATTATTATTATAAAGGGGGGTTTTTACCGTTTAATGACCGGTTTGTCGATTTTAAAACTTTAGTCGCAGTTAAAACCAAATGTAAAATATTAAAAATAAATACAAGACTTAAATTAAAGCATAAAGTAAATAACGATAATGAAATTGCGAATAATAAAAGTGCGATAAAATAAACTTGCGATAATTAAAAAGTACGATAATTAAAAGTGAAATTAAATACAATAACAATAAAAATGCGATAATTAGAAGTGCAATTAAATATAAAATAAAGGAAATTAAATATGAAATAAAAGAATTATGCTTATTTAAACTTCCGTAATCATGATGTTTGACGTGTTGATTTTAGTTTTATGCCCATGGGTTAATTGTCCTTTGTCCTGGATTATTTAATATGTCCGTCTGGTTTTTGTCCATAACAGTCCATCAGTCATAAATATAAAGTGCGAGTGTCCTCGTCAAATTATTCTTATACCCGAAGTTAAATATTCCAACTAATTGGGGACTTAAACTGTAACAAGATTTTAATACTTTGTTTAGTAATTACACCAGGATGTCGACTGAGTGTAACCCAAGGTTTTAATATTTTGTTATCAATTATACCAAGTGTCCTTGTACATAATTTCACCCCTGTTTTAATTATTCTAGTGGCTATTAATCCATTCCCGTGTCCGGTTAAATGAACGATTATTCGTACATATAAATACCCCGCCCATCGTGTCCGATTGAGTGTATATGGTAATTTATAGGGACGCCCAATTGTAAATCTTTATATTAACATTAACAGACTATCATTTAGTTAAACAAATATAAAGCCCATTAATAGCCCATAGTCTAATTTCCACAAGTGTCGTTCTTTTGTCCAAACCCCAATTATGGTACAAAGCCCAATTACCCAATTTTAGTAATTAGCCCAACATCATGATTACTTCGTTTTAAATAAGCATAATAATAACTTAGCTACGAGACATTAATGTAAAAAGGTTGAACATAACTTACAATGATTAAAAATAGCGTAGCGTTACACGGACAGAATTTCGACTTACACACTCAAACGATCTCTATCATAAATCTTATTATTATCATAATTTAAAATTAAAATTAAGATTATTGTTATATCTGATTACATTAACATTATGATAGAGAGATATAGATTTATAGATATATTTTTAGGTAGAAAAAGGATGGAAAAGGGTGTCTCTAAATCATCGATTTAGATGGCCTTTTATAGGCAAATGATAAATTAAAATTTTCACTTATGACCCCTGAACTATGCTCAATTAACAAATTTTTATTATTTAATATTATTCTTATTATGAATTATTTAAATATTATATTATATTCTTGTGCATAGTTGACTTGTAATTTTTACACCGTTGCGTCGAGCGTTGAGAGTTGACTCATGTCCCGGTTCCGGATTTTCGAACGTCCTTTCGTACAATTTTATATCGTGTACTTTGCGTTTTGTAACTTGTACTCTTGTCATTTTTAGACGTTCCTCATCAATAATTTGAACCTTTTTAATTGTATGTTGTACTTTTGAGCTTTTTGGACCTTTGTGTCTTCAATTCGTCGTTTTCGCCTTTTGTCTTCGCACTTATTTAATACAAACGAATATTACTTGAAAATGGAACAATTGCAACTAAAATCTTGTCTTTCTTGGGGGATAATGCTATGAAATATATGTTCCTTTTTAGCCTTATCAACATTTAATCATGTAAATATAGTTTTCATTAAACATATAATCATAGAAAGGTTCGGAAAAGTTCGGGTCACTACAGTACCTACCCGTTAAATAAATTTCGTCCCGAAATTTTAAGCGATTGGAGGTGTTGGCTCATCTTCTGGAAATAAGTGCGGGTACTTCTTCTTCATTTGATCTTCTCGTTCCCAGGTGAACTCGGGTCCTCTACGAGCATTCCATCGAACCTTAACAATCGGTATCTTGTTTTGTTTAAGTCTCTTAACCTCACGATCCATTATTTCAACGGGTTCTTCAATGAATTGAAGTTTTTCATTGATTTGGATTTCGTCCAACAGAATAGTGAAATCTTCTTTAGCAAAACATTTCTTCAAATTCGAGACGTGGAAAGTGTTATGTACAGCCGCGATTTGTTAAGGTAACTCAAGTCGGTAAGCTACTGGTCCGACACGATCAATAATCTTGAATGGTCCAATATACCTTGGATTTAATTTCCCTCGTTTAGCAAATCGAACAACACCTTTCCAAGGTGCAACCTTAAGCATGACCATCTCTCAAATTTCAAATTCTATATCTTTTCTTTTAATGTCGGCGTAGCTCTTTTGTCGACTTTGGGCGGTTTTCAACCGTTGTTGAATTTGGATGATCTTCTCAGTAGTTTCTTGTATTATCTCCGGACCCGTAATCTGTCTATCCCCCACTTCACTCCAACAAATCGGAGACCTTCACTTTCTACCATAAAGTGCTTCAAACGGAGCCATCTCAATGCTTGAATGGTAGCTATTGTTGTAGGAAAATTCTGCTAACGGTAGATGTCGATCCCAACTGTTTCCGAAATCAATAACATATGCTCGTAGCATGTCTTAAAGCATTTGTATCATCCTTTCACTCTGCCCATCAGTTTGTGGATGATAGGCAGTACTCATGTCTAGAAGAGTTCCTAATGCTTGCTGTAATGTCTGCCAGAATCTTGAAATAAATCTGCCATCCCTATCAGAGATAATAGAGATTGGTATTCCATGTCTGGATACGACTTCCTTCAAATACAGTCGTGCTAACTTCTCCATCTTGTCATCTTCTCTTATTGGCAGGAAGTGTGCTGATTTGGTGAGACGATCAACTATTACCCAAATAGTATCAAAACCACTTGCAGTCCTTGGCAATTTAGTGATGAAATCCATGGTAATGTTTTCCCATTTCCATTCCGGGATTTTGGGTTGTTGAAGTAGACCTGATGGTTTCTGATGCTCCGCTTTGACCTTAGAACACGTCAAACATTCCCCTACGTATTTAGCAACATCGGCTTTCATACCTGGCCACCAAAAATGTTTCTTGAGATCCTTGTACATCTTCCTCGTTCCAAGATGTATTGAGTATCTGGTTTTATGAGCTTCTCTAAGTACCATTTCTCTCATATCTCCAAATTTTGGTACCCAGATCCTTTCAGCCCTATACCGGGTTCCATCTTCCTGAATATTAAGATGCTTCTCCGATCCTTTGGGTATTTCATTCTTTAAATTTCCCTCTTTTAAAACTCCTTGTTGCGCCTCCTTTATTTGAGTAGTAAGGTTATTGTGAATCATTATATTCATAGATTTTACTCGAATGGGTTCTCTGTCCTTTCTACTCAAGGTGTCGGCTACCACATTTGCCTTCCCTGGGTGGTAACGAATCTCAAAGTCGTAATCATTCAACAATTCAATCCACCTACGCTGCCTCATGTTCAGTTGTTTCTGATTAAATATGTGTTGAAGACTTTTGTGGTCGGTATATATAATACTTTTGACCCCATATAAGTAGTGCCTCCAAGTCTTTAATGCAAAAACAACCGCGCCTATTCCAAATCATGCGTCGTATAATTTTGCTCGTGAATCTTCAATTGTCTAGACGCATAAGCAATTACCTTCGTTTATTGCATTAATACACAACCGAGACCTTGCTTTGAGGCGTCACAATATATCACAAAATCATCATTCCCTTCAGGCAATGACAATATAGGTGCCGTAGTTAGCTTTTTCTTCAATAACTGAAACGCCTTCTCTTGTTCATCCTTCCATTCAAATTTCTTCCCTTTATGCGTTAATGCAGTCAAGGGTTTTGCTATTTTGGAGAAATCTTGGATGAATCTTCTGTAGTAACCAGCCAATGCTAAAAATTGACGTATATGCTTCGGAGTTTTTGGGGTTTCCCACTTTTCAACGGTTTCGATCTTTGCCGGGTCCACCTGGATACCTTCTTTGTTCACTATGTGACCGAGGAATTGAACTTCTTCCAACCAAAATGCACACTTTGAAAACTTAGCGTACAGTTTTTCTTTCCTCAATACTTCTAGCATTTTTCTCAAATGTTGTTCGTGCTCTTGATCATTCTTTGAGTAAGTAAGTATGTCATCGATGAAAACAATGACAAACTTGTCAATATATGGCCCACACACTCGGTTCATAAGGTCCATGAACACAGCTGGTGCGTTAGTCAATCCAAACGGCATAACCATAAACTCGTAATGACCATAACGCGTCCTAAAAGCAGTTTTTGGAATATCATCCTCCTTTACTCGCATTTGATGATATCCAGAACGTAAATCGATCTTCGAATAAACCGACAAGCCTTGTAGTTGATCAAATAAGTCGTCAATTCTCGGCAGTGGATAACGGTTTTTGATGGTAAGTTTGTTCAACTCTCTGTAGTCAATACACAACCTAAATGTACCATCTTTCTTCTTGACAAACAAAACAGGAGCTCCCCAAGGTGATGTGCTTGGTCGAATGAAACTACGTTCTAATAGTTCTTGCAGTTGGCTTTGCAGTTCTTTCATCTCGCTGGGTGCGAGTCTGTAAGGAGCATGAGCTATTGGTGCAGCTCCTGGTACAAGATCTATTTGAAATTCAACAGCTCGATGTGGAGGTAGTCCCGGTAATTCTTTCGGAAATACATCGGGAAATTCTTTTGCGATAAAAACATCATTGATGCTCTTTTCTTCAGTTTGTACTTTCTCGACATGTGCTAGAACAGCATAGCAATCTTTTCTTATTAGTTTTTGTGCCTTCAAATTACTAATAAGATGTAGCTTCGTGTTGCCCTTTTCTCCGTACACCATTAAGGGTTCTCCTTCTTCTCGTACAATGCGAATTGCATTTTTATAACATACGATCTCTGCTTTCACCTTCTTCAGCCAGTCCATGCCAACTATTACATCAAAACTCCCTAACTCTACTGGTATCAAATCAATCTTAAATATTTCGCTACCCAGTTTAATTTCTCGATTCCGGCATATATAATCTGCTGAAATTAATTTACCGTTTGCTAATTCGAGTAAAAATTTACTATCCAACGGCGTCAATGGACAACTTAATTTAGCACAAAAATCTCTACTCATATAGCTTCTATCCGCACCCGAATCAAATAAAACGTAAGCAGATTTATTGTCAATAAGAAACTTACCCGTAACAAGATCCGGGTCTTCCTGTGCCTCTGCCGCATTAATATTGAAAACTCTTCCGCGGCCTTGTCAATTCGTGTTCTCCTGGTTCGGGCAATTTCTAATAATGTGGCCCAGTTTTCCACATTTATAACAAACTACATTGGCATAACTTGCTCCAACACTACTTGCTCCACCATTACTCATTCCGACACCATTTGTTCCTTTCGTTCTGTTAACCCCTGGTCCGTAAACCTCACACTTTGCCACGCTATGACCATTTCTTTTACACTTGTTGCAAAATTTGGTGCAGAACCCCGAGTGATACTTTTCACACCTTTGGCATAGCTGCTTCTGATTATTGTTGTTGTTGCGGTTGTTATTGTTGTTGGGATGATTGTTGTAGTCGCTGTTGTTGTTGTTGTTGTTGTTGTTGTTGTTGGGCCGTTTGTTGTAGTTGCGATTGATGTTGCGATTGTTGGGATAGTTGTTGCGATTATTGTTGTAATTGTTGTTGTTGTTGTTGTATTGGTGATTCTTATCACCGTTTTCCTCCCACTTTCTTTTGACTTGCTTCACATTGGCCTCTTCAGCCGCCTGTTCTTTAATTCTTTCCTCAATCTGGTTCACTAGTTTGTGAGCCATTCTACATGCCTCTTGTATGGAGGCGGGCTCGTGTGAACTTATATCTTCTTGGATTCTTTCCGATAATCCTTTCACAAACGCGTCGATCTTCTCTTCCTCATCTTCGAACGCTCCCGGACACAATAGGCACAATTCTGTGAATCGTCTTTCATACGTGGTAATATCAAATCCTTGGGTTCGTAACCCTCTAAGTTCTGTCTTGAGCTTATTGACCTCGATTCTGGGACGGTACTTCTCGTTCATCAAGTGCTTGAATGCTGACCACGGTAGTGCGTAAGCATCATCATGTCCCACTTGCTCTAGATAGGTATTCCACCATGTTAACGCAGTACCTGTGAAGGTATGCGTAGCGTACTTCACTTTGTCCTCTTCAGTACACTTACTTATGGCAAACACCGATTCGACCTTCTCGGTCCACCGTTTCAATCCGATCGGTCCTTCGGTTCCATCAAATTCCAAAGGTTTGCAGGCAGTGAATTCTTTGTAGGTGCATCCTACATGATTTCCTGTACTGCTAGATCCAAGATTATTGTTGGTATGTAGCGCAGCCTGTACTGCGGCTATGTTTGAAGAAAGAAAGGCACGAAATTCCTCTTCGCTCATATTCAAGGTGTGTCGAGTAGTTGGTGCCATTTCCTTTAAAATAGTCAAATGAAACAAGTTAATGATACAGAATATTAAGAGTAGTCAATAGTATCTCGTAGCATAATATGAACTCATTTATAAAAGCTTTTTCTTCATATTAGCGTTTTATAAGTTTAAATTCGGGTAGTACCTACCCGTTAAGTTCATACTTAGTAGCTAATATACAATTCAACTACTACAATTATATATGAAAAACTGATTATAATAATATTTCGCGTTCAAACTTTTACACAATATTTTACAAACTTACAATACCGCTTATTTTACATATAGCATGAAATATAGCACACAATAAATTTGATACAAGATGGTTGTGAAGATAATTCTATCTAGTACACAAGTCGTTCAGCAAAGGCAATAAAGATACGTAATTCATACGTCCAGAAACAAGTCATGCATTCTGGTTTTACAAGGACTACTTCCCATCCTTGGTCTTATGGAACATAACCGTTATGGCCGTTGATAAGACAGCGTGTTGTAACGTCGTCAAAGGGACGAGGGTTACGTAATGTCCAACAGTCCCGTAACAATCTAAAAACCTCAATTCTTACCTCAATTACCGACTCCGTCACTTGTGGGAACGTTTTGTTTAATAGTTGTAGGCCGATGTTCTTGTTCTCACTTTGGTGAGAAGCGAACATTACTAATCCGTAAGCATAACATGCTTCTTTATGTTGCATGTTAGCCGCTTTTTCTAAATCACGAAGTCCAATATTCGGATATATTGAGTCAAAATAATTTCTTAACCCATTGCGTAAAATAGCATTTGGGTTCCCCGCAATATATGCGTCAAAGTAAACACATCGTAACTTATGGATTTCCCAATGTGATATCCCCCATCTTTCGAACGAAAGCCTTTTATAAACCAAGGCATTCTTGGAACGTTCTTCGAATGTCTTACAAACTGATCTCGCCTTAAATAGTTGTGCCGAGGAATTCTGACCGACTCTAGACAAGATTTCATCAATCATGTCTCCGGGTAGGTCTCTTAAAATATTGGGTTGTCTATCCATTTTGTGTTTTTATACTGTAAAATAGACAAAAGTTAGATTCATAAAAAAAAATACTTATTAATACAAGCAATTTTTACATATATCATAAAGCATAAGCACACTATATTACATATATTATACCACACGAATACAACTATCTTATTCCGACTCGCTCGTTTCTTCTTCTTCGGTTTTGGTTCATTTTGCCAAGTTTCTAGGGATATATGATGTTCCCCTAATACGAGCCGTCGTTTTCCACATTGGTTTAGAAAAACCTGGTGGTTTAGAGGTTCCCGGGTTATTGTCACAACTTAAGAAATACGGGTGTTGACGATACATATAAAGTTCATCGGGTTTGGAATCAAATTTCTCTATTTTTATGCCCTTTCTCTTATTGTTCTCTTTTTGTATTATATTGTCACAACTTAAGGAGACACCAACTTGAACCGAGAAAGAAAGCTTTAGCACTTGTGTGGATGTGTGTTTTCTATTTGTATTATATGTTTTTATGTATATCGTTTCTGTACCCCAAGATGACATTTATAGATAGCAATCAATGGGTAACACCCAATCACTTATTTGAATACTCAAATATTCTCAGTAATGGAACACCCAATACTTATTAGAATACTCAAATATTGTCACTAAAGAATTTGATGATAAAAGTAAAACTTAAACAAAGCATTTAATCATTATAGTGACATAACCCATAAGTGATCAAAATTGTAACTGAAGTTACAATAAAAGAAATTGAACACATTATACCACACAACCAACTTTAAGATTCGATATCTCATTCACCACTAATCCATTTTGAACATATCTTAGTTCGTGTCCAAAGTTGGTGAAAACAAACTTTCTCAACTAGTTTTCCAACAATTGGGAATAATGTTGAAGAGGTTAACTTGTTTGAAAGTTAACTTAATTCTTAAGATAATCAGATTTAGGGAAATTTAAACATTTTCTTGGTATTTAAGTGATTTAAGATAATGGTATTTCTTCAAGTAAAAAAAGTATTGCATAGAATTGTTAGCTCAATCTGGGTTAACTGCTTCAAAGCATTTTAATACACCAATTGAGCTAGCTAATATTGTAACCACTGATAAATTGAATGCTAGACGTGAATCTTTTAATCGATCTCGGTGAGTATCAAAGATTAATAGCTAAGTTAATTTACTTGAAACATAGAAGGCCTAATATTTCATATGTTGTGTATTGCTTGAATCATTTTATTCATTGTCCTTTGAATTCTCATTTGATCGTCAATTATTAGTTATTGTGTATTGTGTATTATTGGGAGATGTTTGACTTCTTTGAAAAGTAAGAAACTACCAAATGTTTCTCATTCTACTATTGAAGCAAAGTATAAAGCTATTGCATTAGTTTTTTGTCATGTGATTTGGATCCTAACCATTTTATAAATTAACTGTGCAGATTTAAATCTGCAATTCAGATGTATGCAAATATTGTATTTCATGAATGAACAAAGCATTTTGAGATTGACTTACATTTTATAAGAGAAAAAGTTTTTGGATGTGGAGTCTAATGTCACAACCCAACAAGTTTGTGGCCCAACCCACTAAGATTATGACCCAATTAAGAGTTTTAACCCAAGAACCTCATGGAAGGCCCAAGAACGTCATGGAAGCTCCCTAGAACTTTCCCATGAGTTCTTCCATGAAATGGTATGGAATGTTCATGGAAATATCTATCTCCATGTATATACTTGAAGTTTCTAGTACTTAGATCCTAACCATTGATTTAGATTAATCTTAGCCATCCATTTTGTGTTAGGAGTAGTATAAATTTGGCACACCACACCTCAAATCTCAAACATTCTCTCTTGTAAAGCATTTTCAAGCAATATAAGTATTTTCTTCAATTCCACTTGTTCTATAATATTTTCTCTTTTGGTTACTTGAATCGTTATAAGGTCCGAGTAAGGCTGACTTAGTAGAGACTAAGTGCCGCACGTGAGCTTATCGAGATAAGTCCGTGACATTTGGTATCAAGAGCAAGGTCGATTCAAGGAGATGGCAACCGAGACAGAGAAGAATGTAAGCGCAACAAGTGGTGTGATAGGTGATGAGACTCGTGGTCGGGTAGAGACTCGCCAAGGAGCCAAGAAGAACCGAGGTACGTCCAAAGACTTTGTCGCAAACTTGGACAAGAGGATCATGGATTTAGAGACATCCATGGACGACGTGAAAGCAAAGGTCGAAGACGTCCACCAACGTTTGGATGGTTTGGACGGGGACTTTGACGAATTGAAAGATGATTGCAAGAGTGCAATCAACGTGCTAGACGTTGACATGCGACGTGAGATCCATGACTTAAGGGGTATGCTCATGGGTGAGATTACGAAGTTGCGAGGCAAAATGGAGGGGGAGGTCTCCACTATTCACCAACGCCTCGTGAATTTACAAACCAACATGAACTCTTGTTTGAGATTCATGGCTAGTGGGGGTGGCAACACTGGATGCAATGCTCTGAAGGTGGACGTTCCCAAGCCATCACCGTTCGTGGGGAAGCGGGAAGCCCGAGCGATTGATGATTTTATATGGGAGATGGAACAATACTTGGAGGGAGTCAACATAGTGGATGATGCAATGAAGATCAAGACAGCAACCCGTTACCTGAAGGATACCACAGCGTTATGGTGGTGTCGTCGATATGGAGATATCGAGAAAGGTACGGTTACTATTGATACTTGAGATGATTTCCTTACTGAACTTAAGAATCAATTCTACCCCAAGAATGCTCAAAAGGATGCGATGAGTCGTCTACGTAAATTACATCATTCCGGGACAATTCAGGAGTATATTAAAGAATTCACGAACCTTAGCCTGGAGGTCCCAGATATTCCCGATGATATTCTCCTCTTCTATTTTCTCGATGGTTTGCAACCTTGGGCTAAAACGGAGTTGGAGAGATGAGGAGTCCAAGACCTTGCCACCGCAATTGCTCAAGCGGAGGCACTAGTCGACCATGCTAATATGAAAGATTCGTTCAAGTCAAAAGATAAAAGGGTGAGCCATGAGAAAGGTGGGGGAGATAAGCCCGCCCAATCAAGGAATGATAATACACGTAAGCCACCAACCGGGAATAACAAGAGCATAAAAACTTCTTACAAGAATGATGGATGTTTCATATGTGATGGACCGCATAGAGCCCGAGATTGTCCGAAGAAAGCTAGCCTTCATGCTATGGAAGCTCAAAAGGCGGGTTGTCAGGATGAGGAGTGGTGCATAGGATCAATGCATATCCTCAACGCAATCAAGGCCAAGTCGGAGATACCCAAGGTAGTGGCTAAAGGACTCCAATTCGTAGATATTAACATTTGTGGAGATCGGGTACGAGCTTTGGTGGATACGGGAGCAACTCATAACTTTATCTCCACCGATGATGTAGTGACCCGAACTTTTCCATGTTTATATATATTAATTGAGATTGATGTTTACATGATTAAATGTTTCCAACATGTTAAGCAATCAAACTTGTTAAGACTTGATTAATTGAAATAGGTTTCATATAGACAATTGACCACCCAAGTTGACCGGTGATTCACGAACGTTAAAACTTGTAAAAAAACTATATGATGACATATATATGGTTATATATATAGTTAACATGATATTATGATAAGTAAACATATCATTAATTATATTAACAATGAACTACATATGTAAAAACAAGACTACTAACTTAATGATTTTGAAACGAGACATATATGTAACGTTTATCGTTGTAACGACATTTAATGTATATATATCATATTAAGAGATATTCGTACATCATAATATCATGATAATATAATAATTTAAAATCTCTTTTGATATTATAAACATTGGGTTAACAACATTTAACAAGATCGTTAACCTAAAGGTTTCAAAACAACACTTACATGTAACGACTAACGATGACTTAACGACTCAGTTAAAATGTATATACATGTAGTGTTTTAATATGTATTTATACACTTTTGAAAGACTTCAATACACTTATCAAAATACTTCTACTTAACAAAAATGCTTACAATTACATTCTCGTTCAGTTTCATCAACAATTCTACTCGTATGCACCCGTATTCGTACTCGTACAATACACAGCTTTTAGATGTATGTACTATTGGTATATACACTCCAATGATCAGCTCTTAGCAGCCCATGTGAGCCACCTAACACATGTGGGAACCATCATTTGGCAACTAGCATGAAATATCTCATAAGATTACAAAAATATGAGTAATCATTCATGACTTATTTACATGAAAACAAAATTACATATCCTTTATATCTAATCCATACACCAACGACCAAAAACACCTACAAACACTTTCATTCTTCAATTTTCTTCATCTAATTGAACTCTCTCAAGTTCTATCTTCAAGTTCTAAGTGTTCTTCATAAATTCCAAAAGTTCTAGTTTCATAAAATCAAGAATACTTTCAAGTTTGCTAGCTCACTTCCAATCTTGTAAGGTGATCATCCAACCTCAAGAAATCTTTGTTTCTTACAGTAGGTTATCATTCTAATACAAGGTAATAATCATATTCAAACTTTGGTTCAATTTCTATAACTATAACAATCTTATTTCAAGTGATGATCTTACTTGAACTTGTTTTCGTGTCATGATTTTGCTTCAAGAACTTTGAGCCATCCAAGGATCCATTGAAGCTAGATCCATTTTTCTCTTTTCCAGTAGGTTCATCCAAGGAACTTAAGGTAGTAATGATGTTCATAACATCATTCGATTCATACATATAAAGCTATCTTATTCGAAGGTTTAAACTTGTAATCACTAGAACATAGTTTAGTTAATTCTAAACTTGTTCGCAAACAAAAGTTAATCCTTCTAACTTGACTTTTAAAATCAACTAAACACATGTTCTATATCTATATGATATGCTAACTTAATGATTTAAAACCTGGAAACACGAAAAACACCGTAAAACCGGATTTACGCCGTCGTAGTAACACCGCGGGCTGTTTTGGGTTAGTTAATTAAAAACTATGATAAACTTTGATTTAAAAGTTGTTATTCTGAGAAAATGATTTTTATTATGAACATGAAACTATATCCAAAAATTATGGTTAAACTCAAAGTGGAAGTATGTTTTCTAAAATGGTCATCTAGACGTCGTTCTTTCGACTGAAATGACTACCTTTACAAAAACGACTTGTAACTTATTTTTCTGACTAGAAACCTATACTTTTTTTGTTTAGATTCATAAAATAGATTTCAATATGAAACCATAGCAATTTGATTCACTCAAAACGGATTTAAAATGAAGAAGTTATGGGTAAAACAAGATTGGATAATTTTTCTCATTTTAGCTACGTGAAAATTGGTAACAAATCTATTCCAACCATAACTTAATCAACTTGTATTATATATTATGTAATCTTGAGATACCATAGACACGTATACAATGTTTCGACCTATCATGTCGACACATCTATATATATTTCGGAACAACCATAGACACTCTATATGTGAATGTTGGAGTTAGCTATACAGGGTTGAGGTTGATTCCAAAATATATATAGTTTGAGTTGTGATCAATACTGAGATACGTATACACTGGGTCGTGGATTGATTCAAGATAATATTTATCGATTTATTTCTGTACATCTAACTGTGGACAACTAGTTGTAGGTTACTAACGAGGACAGCTGACTTAATAAACTTAAAACATCAAAATATATTAAAAGTGTTGTAAATATATTTTGAACATACTTTGATATATATGTATATATTGTTATAGGTTCGTGAATCAACCAGTGGCCAAGTCTTACTTTCCGACGAAGTAAAAATCTGTGAAAGTGAGTTATAGTCCCACTTTTAAAATCTAATATTTTTGGGATGAGAATACATGCAGGTTTTATAAATGATTTACAAAATAGACACAAGTACGTGAAACTACATTCTATGGTTGAATTATCGAAATCGAATATGCCCCTTTTTATTAAGTCTGGTAATCTAAGAATTAGGGAACAGACACCCTAATTGACGCGAATCCTAAAGATAGATCTATTGGGCCTAACAAACCCCATCCAAAGTACCGGATGCTTTAGTACTTCGAAATTTATATCATATCCGAAGGGTGTCCCGGAATGATGGGGATATTCTTATATATGCATCTTGTTATTGTCGGTTACCAGGTGTTCACCATATGAATGATTTTTATCTCTATGTATGGGATGTGTATTGAAATATGAAATCTTGTGGTCTATTGTTACGATTTGATATATATAGGTTAAACCTATAACTCACCAACATTTTTGTTGACGTTTTAAGCATGTTTATTCTCAGGTGATTATTAAGAGCTTCCGCTGTCGCATACTTAAATAAGGACAAGATTTGGAGTCCATGCTTGTATGATATTGTGTAAAAACTGCATTCAAGAAACTTATTTTGTTGTAACATATTTGTATTGTAAACCATTATGTAATGGTCGTGTGTAAACAGGATATTTTAGATTATCATTATTTGATAATCTACGTAAAGCTTTTTAAACCTTTATTGATGAAATAAAGGTTATGGTTTGTTTAAAAATGAATGCAGTCTTTGAAAAACGTCTCATATAGAGGTCAAAACCTCGCAACGAAATCAATTAATATGGAACGTTTTTAATCAATAAGAACGGGACATTTCAGTTGGTATCAGAGCGTTGGTCTTAGAGAACCAGAAAATTTGCATTAGTGTGTCTTATCGAGTTTGTTAGGATGCATTAGTGAGTCTGGACTTCGACCGTGTTTTCTTTAAAAATGATTGCTTAACATTTTTGTTGGAAACTATATATTTTTAACATATGAATATTATGTGATATATTAATCTCTTAACGTGTTTGATATTATGTGATAGATGTCTACCACTAGAACAAGTCCCATTGACTCACCTAATAATAATAAAGAGTCAAATGTAAATTGGAATGATTTGTGGACTGATTCACAAGTTCCCGAAGAGGAACCGGAAGAAGAGTCGGAACCGGAAGAAGAATCGGAACCGGAAGAAGAATCGGAACCGGATGAAGAAATAGAACCGGTGGGGGAAATAATAAAACGGTTAAGTAAAAGAAAATCCTCAACCAACCGACCAAAGTTAATTATGGTCAATGGTGTTTCCGCCAAGGAAGCAAAATATTGGGAGGATTACCAATTCTCCGATGAATCGGATTTCGACGAGAATTCCGATGATGTTATAGAAATTACCCCAACTGAATTTAAAAAGGCAAAAGAAAATAATAAGGGAAAGGGCATAAAAATAGAGAAATCTAATTCCAACCCCGATGAACTTTATATGTATCGTCAACCCCCGAAGTCCTTAAGTTGTAACAATGACCCGGGAACCTCTAAACCACCAGGTTTTTCTAAACCAATGTGGACAACGACGGCTCGTATTAGGGGAACATCATATATCCCTAGAAACTTGGCAAAACGAACCAAAACCGAAGAAGAAGAAACGAGCGAGTCGGAATAAGATAGTTGTATTCGTGTGGTGTAATATATGGAATATAGTGTTCTTATGCTTTATGATATATGTAAAAATTGCTTGTATTAATAAGTATTTTTTTATGAATCTAACTCTTGTCTATTTTACAGTTTAAAAACACAAAATGGATAGACAACCCAATATTTTAAGAGACCTACCCGGAGACATGATTGATGAAATCTTGTCTAGAGTCGGCCAGAATTCTTCGGCACAACTATTTAAGGCGAGATCAGTTTGTAAGACATTCGAAGAACGTTCCAAGAATGTCTTGGTTTATAAGAGACTTTCGTTTGAAAGATGGGGGATATCACATTGGGAAACCCATAAGTTACGATGTGTTTACTTTGACGCATATATTGCGGGGAACCCAAATGCTATTTTACGCAACGGGTTAAGAAATTATTTTGACTCAATATATCCGAATATTGGACTTCGTGATTTAGAAAAAGCGGCTAACATGCAACATAAAGAAGCATGTTATGCTTACGGATTAGTAATGTTCGCTTCTCACCAAAGTGAGAACAAGAACATCGGGCTACAACTATTAAACAAAACGTTTCCACAAGTGACGGAGTCGCTAATTGGGGTAAGAAATGAGGTTTTTAGATTATTACGGGACTGTTGGACATTACGTAACCCTCGTCCCTTTGATGACGTTACAACACGCTGTCTTATCAACGGCCATAACGGTTATGTTGCACAAGACCAAGGATGGGAAGTAGTCCTAGTAAAACCAGAATGCATGACTTGTTTCTGGACGTATGAATTACGTGTCTTTATTGCCTTTGCCAAACGACTTGTGTACTAGCTAGAATTGTCTTCACAACTATCTTGTATCAAAGTTATTGTGTGCTATATTTCATGCTTTATGTAAAATAAGCGGTATTGTAAGTTTGTAAAATATTGTATAAAAGTTTGAACGCGAAATATTATTACAATCAGTTTTTCATATAGAATTGTAGTAGTTGAATTGTATATTAGCTACTAAGTATGAACTTAACGGGTAGGTACTACCCGAATTTAAACTTATAAAACGCTAATATGAAGAAAAAGCTTTTATAAATGAGTTCATATTATGCTACGAAATACTATTAACTACTCTTAATATTCTGTATGATTAACTTGTTCCATTTAACTATTTTGAAGGAAATGGCACCGACTACTCGACACACCGTGAATATGAATGAAGAGGAATTCCGTACTTTTCTAGCTTCAAACATAGCCGCAGTACAGGCTGCGCTACATACCAACAATAACCTTGGATCTAGCAGTACAGGAAATCGTGTAGGATGCACCTACAAAGAATTCACTGCCTGCAAACCTTTGGAATTTGATGGAACCGAAGGACCGATCGGATTGAAACGGTGGACCGAGAAGGTTGAATCGGTGTTTGCCATAAGTAAGTGTACTGAAGAGGACAAAGTGAAGTACGCTACGCATACCTTCACAGGTTCTGCGTTAACATGGTGGAATACCTATCTAGAGCAAGTGGGACAAGATGATGCGTACGCACTACCGTGGTCAGCATTCAAGCACTTGATGAACGAGAAGTACCGTCCCAGAACCGAGGTCAATAAGCTCAAGACAGAACTTAGAGGGTTACGAACCCAAGGATTTGATATTACCACGTACGAAAGACGATTCACAGAATTGTGCCTATTGTGTCCGGGAGCATTCGAAGATGAGGAAGAGAAGATCGACGCGTTTGTGAAAGGATTACCGGAAAGAATCCAAGAAGATATAAGTTCACACGAGCCCGCCTCCATACAACAGGCATGTAGAATGGCTCACAAACTAGTGAACCAGATTGAAGAAAGAATTAAAGAACAGACTGCTGAAGAGGCCAATGTGAAGCAAGTCAAAAGAAAGTGGGAGGAAAACGGTGATAAGAATCACCAATACAACAACAACAGCAATTACAACAATAATCGCAACAATTATCCCAACAATCGCAACATCAATCGCAACTACAACAAACGGCCCAACAACAACAACAACAACAACAACAGCAACTACAACAATCATCCCAACAACAATAATAACCGCAACAACAACAACAATCAGAAGCAACTATGCCAAAGGTGTGAAAAGAATCACTCGGGGTTCTGCACCAAATTTTGCAACAAGTGTAAAAGAAATGGTCATAGCGCGGCGAAGTGTGAGGTCTACGGACCAGGGGTTAATAGAACGAAAGGAACAAATGGTGTCGGAACGAGTAATGGCGGAGCAAGTAGTGTCGGAGCAAGTTATGCCAATGTAGTTTGTTATAAATGTGGAAAACCAGGCCACATTATTAGAAATTGCCCGAACCAGGAGAACACGAATGGACAAGGCCGTGGAAGAGTTTTCAATATTAATGCGGTAGAGGCACAGGAAGACCCGGAGCTTGTTACGGGTACGTTTCTTATTGACAATAAATCTGCTTACGTTTTATTTGATTCGGGTGCGGATAGAAGCTATATGAGTAGAGATTTTTGTGCTAAATTAAGTTGTCCATTGACGCCTTTGGATAGTAAATTTTTACTCGAATTAGCAAATGGTAAATTAATTTCAGCAGATAATATATGTCGGAATCGAGAAATTAAACTGGTTAGCGAAACATTTAAGATTGATTTGATACCAGTAGAGTTAGGGAGTTTTGATGTGATAATCGGTATGGACTGGTTGAAAGAAGTGAAAGCGGAGATCGTTTGTTACAAAAATGCAATTCGCATTATACGAGAAAAAGGAAAACCCTTAATGGTGTACGGAGAAAAGGGCAACACGAAGCTACATCTTATTAGTAATTTGAAGGCACAAAAACTAATAAGAAAAGGTTGCTATGCTGTTCTAGCACACGTCGAGAAAGTACAAACTGAAGAAAAGAGCATCAATGATGTTCCCATTGCAAAAGAATTTCCCGATGTATTTCCGAAAGAATTACCGGGATTACCCCCACATCGATCCGTTGAATTTCAAATAGATCTTGTACCAGGAGCTGCACCAATAGCTCGTGCTCCTTACAGACTCGCACCCAGCGAGATGAAAGAACTGCAAAGCCAATTACAAGAACTTTTAGAGCGTGGTTTCATTCGACCAAGCACATCACCGTGGGGAGCTCCTGTTTTGTTTGTCAAGAAGAAAGATGGTACATTCAGGTTGTGTATCGACTACCGAGAGTTGAACAAACTTACCATCAAGAACCGCTACCCACTACCGAGAATCGACGACTTATTTGATCAACTACAAGGCTCGTCTGTTTATTCAAAGATTGACTTACGTTCCGGGTATCATCAAATGCGGGTGAAAGAAGATGATATTCCAAAGACTGCTTTCAGAACACGTTACGGTCATTACGAGTTTATGGTCATGCCGTTTGGTTTAACTAATGCACCAGCTGTGTTCATGGACCTTATGAACCGAGTGTGTGGACCATACCTTGACAAGTTTGTCATTGTTTTCATTGATGACATACTTATTTACTCAAAGAATGACCAAGAACACGGTGAACATTTGAGAAAGGTGTTAGAAGTATTGAGGAAGGAAGAATTGTACGCTAAGTTTTCAAAGTGTGCATTTTGGTTGGAAGAAGTTCAATTCCTCGGTCACATAGTGAACAAAGAAGGTATTAAGGTGGATCCGGCAAAGATAGAAACTGTTGAAAAGTGGGAAACCCCGAAAACTCCGAAACACATACGCCAGTTTTTAGGACTAGCTGGTTACTACAGAAGGTTCATCCAAGACTTTTCCAGAATAGCAAAACCCTTGACTGCATTAACGCATAAAGGGAAGAAATTTGAATGGAATGATGAACAAGAGAAAGCGTTTCAGTTATTGAAGAAAAATCTAACTACGGCACCTATATTGTCATTGCCTGAAGGGAATGATGATTTTGTGATTTATTGTGACGCATCAAAGCAAGGTCTCGGTTGTGTATTAATGCAACGAACGAAGGTGATTGCTTATGCGTCTAGACAATTGAAGATTCACGAACAAAATTATACGACGCATGATTTGGAATTAGGCGCGGTTGTTTTTGCATTAAAGACTTGGAGGCACTACTTATATGGGGTCAAAAGTATTATATATACCGACCACAAAAGTCTTCAACACATATTTAATCAGAAACAACTGAATATGAGGCAGCGTAGGTGGATTGAATTATTGAATGATTACGATTTTGAGATTCGTTACCACCCGGGGAAGGCAAATGTGGTAGCCGATGCCTTGAGCAGGAAGGATAGAGAACCCATTCGAGTAAAATCTATGAATATAATGATTCATAATAACATTACTACTCAAATAAAGGAGGCGCAACAAGGAGTTTTAAAACAGGGAAATTTAAAGGATGAAATACCCAAAGGATCGGAGAAGCATCTTAATATTCGGGAAGACGGAACCCGGTATAGGGCTGAAAGGATTTGGGTACCAAAATTTGGAGATATGAGAGAAATGGTACTTAGAGAAGCTCATAAAACCAGATACTCAATACATCCTGGAACGGGGAAGATGTACAAGGATCTCAAGAAACATTTTTGGTGGCCGGGTATGAAAGCCGATGTTGCTAAATACGTAGGAGAATGTTTGACGTGTTCTAAGGTCAAAGCTGAGCATCAGAAACCATCAGGTCTACTTCAACAACCCGAAATCCCGGAATGGAAATGGGAAAACATTACCATGGATTTCATCACTAAATTGCCAAGGACTGCAAGTGGTTTTGATACTATTTGGGTAATAGTTGATCGTCTCACCAAATCAGCACACTTCCTACCAATAAGAGAAGATGACAAGATGGAGAAGTTAGCACGACTGTATTTGAAGGAAGTCGTCTCCAGACATGGAATACCAATCTCTATTATCTCTGATAGGGATGGCAGATTTATTTCAAGATTCTGGCAGACATTACAGCAAGCATTAGGAACTCGTCTAGACATGAGTACTGCCTATCATCCACAAACTGATGGGCAGAGCGAAAGGACGATACAAACGCTTGAAGACATGCTACGAGCATGTGTTATTGATTTCGGAAACAGTTGGGATCGACATCTACCGTTAGCAGAATTTTCCTACAACAACAGCTACCATTCAAGCATTGAGATGGCGCCGTTTGAAGCACTTTATGGTAGAAAGTGCAGGTCTCCGATTTTTTGGAGTGAGGTGGGGGATAGACAGATTACGGGTCCGGAGATTATACAAGAAACTACCGAGAAGATCATCCAAATTCAACAACGGTTGAAAATCGCCCAAAGTCGACAAAAGAGCTACGCTGACATTAAAAGAAAAGATATAGAATTTGAAATTGGAGAGATGGTCATGCTTAAAGTTTCACCTTGGAAAGGCGTTGTTCGATTTGGTAAACGAGGGAAATTAAATCCAAGGTATATTGGACCATTCAAGATTATTGATCGTGTCGGACCAGTAGCTTACCGACTTGAGTTACCTCAACAACTCGCAGCTGTACATAACACTTTCCACGTCTCGAATTTGAAGAAATATTTTGCTAAAGAAGATCTCACTATTCCGTTAGATGAAATCCAAATCAACGAAAAACTCCAATTCATCGAAGAACCCGTTGAAATAATGGATCGTGAGGTTAAAAGACTTAAGCAAAACAAGATACCAATTGTTAAGGTTCGATGGAATGCTCGTAGAGGACCCGAGTTCACCTGGGAGCGTGAAGATCAGATGAAGAAGAAATACCCGCATCTATTTCCAGAAGATTCGTCAACACCTTCAACAGCTTAAAATTTCGGGACGAAATTTATTTAACGGGTAGGTACTGTAGTGACCCGAACTTTTCCATGTTTATATATATTAATTGAGATTGATGTTTACATGATTAAATGTTTCCAACATGTTAAGCAATCAAACTTGTTAAGACTTGATTAATTGAAATAGGTTTCATATAGACAATTGACCACCCAAGTTGACCGGTGATTCACGAACGTTAAAACTTGTAAAAAAACTATATGATGACATATATATGGTTATATATATAGTTAACATGATATTATGATAAGTAAACATATCATTAATTATATTAACAATGAACTACATATGTAAAAACAAGACTACTAACTTAATGATTTTGAAACGAGACATATATGTAACGTTTATCGTTGTAACGACATTTAATGTATATATATCATATTAAGAGATATTCGTACATCATAATATCATGATAATATAATAATTTAAAATCTCTTTTGATATTATAAACATTGGGTTAACAACATTTAACAAGATCGTTAACCTAAAGGTTTCAAAACAACACTTACATGTAACGACTAACGATGACTTAACGACTCAGTTAAAATGTATATACATGTAGTGTTTTAATATGTATTTATACACTTTTGAAAGACTTCAATACACTTATCAAAATACTTCTACTTAACAAAAATGCTTACAATTACATTCTCGTTCAGTTTCATCAACAATTCTACTCGTATGCACCCGTATTCGTACTCGTACAATACACAGCTTTTAGATGTATGTACTATTGGTATATACACTCCAATGATCAGCTCTTAGCAGCCCATGTGAGCCACCTAACACATGTGGGAACCATCATTTGGCAACTAGCATGAAATATCTCATAAGATTACAAAAATATGAGTAATCATTCATGACTTATTTACATGAAAACAAAATTACATATCCTTTATATCTAATCCATACACCAACGACCAAAAACACCTACAAACACTTTCATTCTTCAATTTTCTTCATCTAATTGAACTCTCTCAAGTTCTATCTTCAAGTTCTAAGTGTTCTTCATAAATTCCAAAAGTTCTAGTTTCATAAAATCAAGAATACTTTCAAGTTTGCTAGCTCACTTCCAATCTTGTAAGGTGATCATCCAACCTCAAGAAATCTTTGTTTCTTACAGTAGGTTATCATTCTAATACAAGGTAATAATCATATTCAAACTTTGGTTCAATTTCTATAACTATAACAATCTTATTTCAAGTGATGATCTTACTTGAACTTGTTTTCGTGTCATGATTTTGCTTCAAGAACTTTGAGCCATCCAAGGATCCATTGAAGCTAGATCCATTTTTCTCTTTTCCAGTAGGTTCATCCAAGGAACTTAAGGTAGTAATAATGTTCATAACATCATTCGATTCATACATATAAAGCTATCTTATTCGAAGGTTTAAACTTGTAATCACTAGAACATAGTTTAGTTAATTCTAAACTTGTTCGCAAACAAAAGTTAATCCTTCTAACTTGACTTTTAAAATCAACTAAACACATGTTCTATATCTATATGATATGCTAACTTAATGATTTAAAACCTGGAAACACGAAAAACACCGTAAAACCGGATTTACGCCGTCGTAGTAACACCGCGGGCTGTTTTGGGTTAGTTAATTAAAAACTATGATAAACTTTGATTTAAAAGTTGTTATTCTGAGAAAATGATTTTTATTATGAACATGAAACTATATCCAAAAATTATGGTTAAACTCAAAGTGGAAGTATGTTTTCTAAAATGGTCATCTAGACGTCGTTCTTTCGACTGAAATGACTACCTTTACAAAAACGACTTGTAACTTATTTTTCTGACTAGAAACCTATACTTTTTTTGTTTAGATTCATAAAATAGAGTTCAATATGAAACCATAGCAATTTGATTCACTCAAAACGGATTTAAAATGAAGAAGTTATGGGTAAAACAAGATTGGATAATTTTTCTCATTTTAGCTACGTGAAAATTGGTAACAAATCTATTCCAACCATAACTTAATCAACTTGTATTATATATTATGTAATCTTGAGATACCATAGACACGTATACAATGTTTCGACCTATCATGTCGACACATCTATATATATTTCGGAACAACCATAGACACTCTATATGTGAATGTTGGAGTTAGCTATACAGGGTTGAGGTTGATTCCAAAATATATATAGTTTGAGTTGTGATCAATACTGAGATACGTATACACTGGGTCGTGGATTGATTCAAGATAATATTTATCGATTTATTTCTGTACATCTAACTGTGGACAACTAGTTGTAGGTTACTAACGAGGACAGCTGACTTAATAAACTTAAAACATCAAAATATATTAAAAGTGTTGTAAATATATTTTGAACATACTTTGATATATATGTATATATTGTTATAGGTTCGTGAATCAACCAGTGGCCAAGTCTTACTTTCCGACGAAGTAAAAATCTGTGAAAGTGAGTTATAGTCCCACTTTTAAAATCTAATATTTTTGGGATGAGAATACATGCAGGTTTTATAAATGATTTACAAAATAGACACAAGTACGTGAAACTACATTCTATGGTTGAATTATCGAAATCGAATATGCCCCTTTTTATTAAGTCTGGTAATCTAAGAATTAGGGAACAGACACCCTAATTGACGCGAATCCTAAAGATAGATCTATTGGGCCTAACAAACCCCATCCAAAGTACCGGATGCTTTAGTACTTCGAAATTTATATCATATCCGAAGGGTGTCCCGGAATGATGGGGATATTCTTATATATGCATCTTGTTATTGTCGGTTACCAGGTGTTCACCATATGAATGATTTTTATCTCTATGTATGGGATGTGTATTGAAATATGAAATCTTGTGGTCTATTGTTACGATTTGATATATATAGGTTAAACCTATAACTCACCAACATTTTTGTTGACGTTTTAAGCATGTTTATTCTCAGGTGATTATTAAGAGCTTCCGCTGTCGCATACTTAAATAAGGACAAGATTTGGAGTCCATGCTTGTATGATATTGTGTAAAAACTGCATTCAAGAAACTTATTTTGTTGTAACATATTTGTATTGTAAACCATTATGTAATGGTCGTGTGTAAACAGGATATTTTAGATTATCATTATTTGATAATCTACGTAAAGCTTTTTAAACCTTTATTGATTAAATAAAGGTTATGGTTTGTTTAAAAATGAATGCAGTCTTTGAAAAACGTCTCATATAGAGGTCAAAACCTCGCAACGAAATCAATTAATATGGAACGTTTTTAATCAATAAGAACGGGACATTTCAGATGAAGCCAAAAGGCTAGGACTTAAGGAAATAAAAGAGAGTGGCATGATGAAGACGGTGAACACGAGTGCCAGACCGATTAGTGGGGTGGCTAAAGACGTATATGTGAAGATTGGAGAATGGGAAGGAATGATTGATCTCTCAGTCGTGCCTATGGACGACTTCAAGTTGGTACTTGGGATGGAGTTCCTAGATAAGGTACGCGGTTTCCCTATGCCGTTTGCTAATTCACTGTGTATCTTGGATGGTGAGAAGACTTGTATGGTGTCAACCGAACGTGGAAGCAAGAGTGCATCCAAGTCACTTTCGGCCATGCAATTCAAGAAGGGGTACAACAAGAATGAGACATGCTATTTAGCGGTAGCAAAGCAAGAGACGGTTGAAGATAAGGGAAAACTAGAGGTACCCAAGGAAATTGAGAAGGTCCTTGATGAGTTCAAGGATGTCATGCCCAAGGAGTTACCAAAGAAGTTACCACCTAGAAGGGAGGTTGACCATACGATCGAGTTGGAGCCGGGATCAAAACCACCTTCCAAAGCCCCATACCGAATGCCACCACCTGAGTTGGAGGAGTTGCGAAGACAACTCAAGGAGTTGCTGGATGCGGGATACATCCGACCGTCAAAATCCCCGTATGGTGCTCCGATGCTATTTCAAAGAAAGAAGGATGGGTCCTTGAGGATGTGTATAGATTACCGGGCACTCAACAAGGTAACTATCAAGAACAAATACCCAATCCTACTTATTGCTGATTTGTTCGATCAACTTGGGAAGGCGAGATATTTCTCCAAGTTGACTTGAGATCGGGATATTATCAAGTCCGAATTGCCGAAGGAGATGAGGCTAAGACCACATGCGTGACGAGGTATGGCGCTTATGAATTTCTAGTCATGCCCTTTGGCTTAACCAATGCCCCTGCCACATTTTGTACTTTGATGAACAAATTATTTCACCACTTCCTCGACAAGTTCGTCGTGGTGTACTTGGATGACATAGTCGTGTATAGCGATACCATGGAAGATCATGTGAGGCACTTAAAGCAAGTATTCCAAGTACTAAGGGACAACGAGTTGTATGTGAAGCTAGAGAAATGTTCATTCGGATTAGAGGAGGTGGATTTTCTTGGACATCGAATTAAAAATGGGAAGTTACTCATGGACGGGGCTAAGGTCAAGGCAATTCAAGAGTGGGAGGCACCAATGAAGGTGACTGATTTACGATCTTTTCTTGGTTTAGTAAACTACTATCGTCGTTTTATCAAGGGATACTCGGCGAAAGCGGCTCCATTGACAGAATTGTTAAAGAAGAACAAAGCTTGGTTGTGGGATGAGAAATGTCAAGCAGCATTCGAAGAGTTGAAAGGAGCGGTCATGGAAGAACCGGTGTTGAGACTTCCGGATGTGACCATTCCGTTCGAGTTACACACAGACGCATCGGACTTTGCTATTGGAGGAGTTCTAATGCAAGAGGGTCACCCAATCGTGTTCGAAAGTCGAAAACTTAACGAGGTGGAAAGGAAGTACTCTGTGCAGGAGAAGGAGATGACGGCAGTGGTTCATTGTTTGAGGATATGAAGGCATTATCTTTTGGGATCAAGGTTCGTGATTAAGAAAGATAATGTGGCAACGAGTTATTTTCAAACCCAAAAGAAGTTGAGTCCCAAACAAGCTCGTTGGCAAGACTTCCTAGCCGAATTTGACTATGTGTTGGAGTATAAGCCTGGGAAAGCCAATGTGGTAGCTGATGCCCTAAGTCGTAAGGCGGAGTTTGCAGCGATCACAAAACCACAATTATTCCTTCAAGATCGTATAAAGGAGGGATTAGAGCATGATTCTATAGCCAAAAACCTTGTTGGATTGGCTCGGGATGGGAAAACGCGAAGGTTTTGGCTCAAGGGTGATCTATTATTCACCAAAGGAGACCGGTTATATGTGCCTAGGTGAGGTGATCTTAGACGGACAATCTTGAAGGAGTGTCATGATTCAAAGTGGGCTGGTCATCCAGGTATCAAGAGGACGCTGGCATTAGTAGAAGGCACTTATTATTGGCCAAGGATGGAAGACGACGTAGAGACGTACGTGCGGACATGCCTAATATGCCAACAAGACAAGATAGGACAACGCCAATCAGGAGGACTATTACAGCCGCTACCTACACCGAAAGGACCATGGGAGAGTGTTTCCATGGACTTCATTACTTGCTTACCCAAGTCGGAAGGGTGTGGGAGTATTATAGTCGTGGTAGACCGGTTTTCTAAGTATGGTACCTTCATAGCCGCATCATCTGAAGTTACCGCGGATGAAACCGCAAAACTATTTTTCAAGAATGTGGTGAAGTATTGGGGGATACCACATGTGATAGTAAGTGATCGAGATCCGAGGTTCACGGGGCATTTTTGGACAGAGTTGTTCAAGATCATGGGGACAGACTTGAATTTCTCCACGAGTTTTCATCCCCAAACGGATGGACAGACGGAAAGGGTGAATGCACTATTGGAGCTCTACCTTCGACACTATGTAAGTGCAAATCAACATGATTGGGCTAAGCTTCTTGATATTGCTCAGTTCTCTTATAACATGCAAAGGAGTGAGTCCACGGGGAAGAGTCCTTTTGAGTTGGTGACAGGACGCCAACCTTTGACCCCGAATGCTTTGGCCGCTTCATATGATGGAAGCAGCCCAGCCGCTTATAGAACGATGAAGGAGTGGCATGAACAAGCCGACTTGGCGAGAGCATCACTAGATAAGGCGGCCAAGAAAATGAAGAAATGGGCGGATGAGAAAAGACGACATGTTGAGTTCAAATTTGGGGACCAAGTGATGGTGAAGCTTTTACCTCAACAATTCAAAACATTTAGGAAGGTGCACAAAGGATTGATCCGGAGATATGAAGGCCTATTCCCGGTAATTGGACGTGTTGGGAACGTATCTTATCGAGTTCAACTACCGCCCAAGTTAAAGATTCATCCAGTCTTCCACGTAAGTTTTCTAAAACCTTATCATGGGGACGAGGAAGACCCAGAACGAGGAGTTTCCAAACGAGCACCAATGGCAGTTGCGACTTCGTTCGATCGTGAAGTGGAAGATATCTTGTTGCATCGAACGGTACGGAGACGAGGTGTGCCGAGCTATAGAGAATACCTAGTTAAGTGGCGTAACTTGCCCGATAGTGAAGCAAGCTGGGAAGCCAAAGACTTATTGTGGCAGTTCACAGACAAAATCAAGAAGTATCACGAGGATCACACGACGAGGACGTCGCGAGCTTAGGTGGGAGAGAATGTCACAACCCAACAAGTTTGTGGCCCAACCCACTAAGATTATGACCCAATTAAGAGTTTTAACCCAAGAACCTCATGGAAGGCCCAAGAACATCATGGAAGCTCCCTAGAACTTTCCCATGAGTTCTTCCATGGAATGGTATGGAATGTTCATGGAAATATCTATCTCCATTTATATACTTGAAGTTTCTAGTACTTAGATCCTAACCATTGATTTAGATTAATCTTAGCCATTCATTTTGTGTTAGGAGTAGTATAAATAGGGGTGGTCTCATTTGGCACACCACACCTCAAATCTCAAACATTCTCTCTTGTAAAGCATTCTCAAGCAATATAAGTATTTTCTTCAATTCCACTTGTTCTATAATATTTTCTCTTTTGGTTACTTGAATCGTTATAAGGTCCGAGTAAGACTAACTTAGTAGAGACTAAGTGCCGCACGTGAGCTTATCGAGATAAGTCCGTGACACTAAAGACATATTCAAAAAAGGTTTGACAAGTTATCAACATGATAATTTGTATGGTAAGCCCATGATTTCTTTAAATCAAAATTGAACACTAATTGTGGTGGTATATATAATATATTGACCTTTTTTTTTAAACGGCGATTTTTTTGGCATCAGTAGATCATTTCTTTCAACGACCCTCATCATGTGCACGTAACACACACGTTCGGGCAGAAACCCGAACCCGATCGACGGTACCCGGGAACACATCCATTCCGGCAGTGGTTCCGGGTAGGGGTTCGTGAACGAATCCGGTAAAACCTCCCTATAGGGTCAATATATACCATCATTATTGGTGTTCAATTGGTTTAAAGAAAATCATGTCATCCCTAAGGATCGAACCCATGACCTCTCTCTATCCCATGACACAAAGTACATGGGGAGAACTGTTGGGCTATGCCAGCAAGTTCATAATAATATATTGACCTTATATGGAGGTTTTACCGGCCCGCTCAATGGGATAATGGCTCGACCACATGCCCGTATGGATTGTGGTTCGATGTCCCCTGGTTGGCGGTTCGGGTTTTCTGCCCGAACGTGTGCACAGGTGACAAATGAAAGTATTCGTTACCGTCAGAGGCGGATTTAGACTGTAAGAGGGGGGGCGCCCGCCCCCGGTGAATTTTGAAATTTTAGTGTAAAAATTTTGGAAGTTTCGACTTTGCCCCCGGTGGATTTTTTTTGGCCCCAAAACCTATATATTTTGCCCCAAAAACTTCATATTTTGTCTAAAATTCTCCAAATTTTGCTCCAAAACCTTCAAATTTTACCCATAAATCTTCAAATTTTGCCTAAAAACTTCAATTTTTTGCCCTAAAACCTCCATATTTTACTCAAAAAATTGCTATGGTTTTAAAAAAAAATTCACCCCCGGTAAAAAAAAATCTTAGACCCGCCACTGGTTACCGTTAAAAAAAAAAAAGATAGCAAAATAAAACAAAACTAACGTTAACTCGAGAAACCAAGTAATCAATGTGTGAGCCATCACACTAAGGACCATAACAAGAACTAAACCAACCACACAAGTGTCTTTGAGGTAGAGATGGCAACGGATCGGATATTGATCGGGTGAGGCCGTATCCATATCCATTTATTTTTTTTAGTTTTCATCCATCCATATCCATATCCGTAGGGTGAAGTGCAGGGCCGGGCCTGATATTTTTGATGCCCAGTACGACTTGATATAAAGATGCCCTTATCATGTTTTATATTTCATAAAAGAGGACGGGAAAAGGCTCTTAAAGTTAATAAGTTATTGAAAATTTTAAGAATTAAGTAATATTACAGTTATAATATATAAATCATATATATAGTATATATTTATATCTTATATTTTATAAAAACAAGAATATATATATTTGCACTATTTAACAATACTCTGTATATATATCATACTCTTATTCCTACATAAAGTATTGTATTAAATTTTATATAAATATAATACGGAGTAACTTAAATTGCAACAATGTGAAAGGTAAAGTGTTTAAATGTATATTTATACAATACCAAGGACTATTTATAAACTATCATAGATGGAAACAGAAATTGAACTCGTCTTCACCACCAAGTCTGCAACTAATTTTCCCCACTAAAAAAACCCTAAAATTTTAAATATTCTTCAAGATTGCAACTATATAAACCTACTTAATACATAAATATATTTATATAATTGCTAATAACTGCTTAAAATCGATTATTATCTATAATAAAGTATCAAACTCGTACATAATAAAATTCGACCATCTAACCATTTGATGCCCCCTTTTGTGTGATGCCCGGTGCCGTCGCACGTCTCGCACAGCACCAGGCCCGGCCCTGGTGAAGGGGGTTAAGTGATAATTATCCATATCCGTTTAAATTTATCTTATTTTTAACAATTATAAGCGGTGGTTCATTATATACGATCAAAAGTAATATTTTTTAATAGTTTATGCGACCGAAAGTCACATTTCTACTAATCTATATAACAAATATTTAATAAATAGCCTATTAAATGTGTAAAGATATCGACATGTAAGTTGCTTACTTTTAGTTACATGGAATCACATTTAAACCACCAAAGTACGATAAATACATTTAAACTAAACAAAACAAAATATAAGAATAAAGTTATATTCTTAGAGAAAATATAACAAAAGATGAATATGAATATAATTAATGAAATATCACTACATAAATGATACTAATTTGAGTGATAAATTTATATATTTAGTTATTTCGAGTGAAAGCGGGTTCATCCATGGATGAAATTTTTTCGTTCATATCCATATCCATTTAGATCGTCCATATCCACGAATAATCGGGTGAATCAGATGGATATCCACCAGATCGGGCATCCATTGACATCCCTACTTTGAGGTTTATATCATGGGGATGTTGAGAATAAGTATAAACTAAAAAATGAAATTATAAAAATGTCTTTTTGTAATTGTGGGTTTATTTTAAATCTTTTTAAAAAATTAAAGGGCTTTTTCTGAAGTCTAGATAGTTCGAGGGGCATTGCTGTGAAGACTGGAAGCTGAGGGAGGGACTTTTACGTAAATATTGCGTTAGGTTAGATCATTCTTCTGGCTTTTTCATCCGTTGTGCGACTGTGCCTAAATTAGGGTTTACAACCTTCTTCTAATCTCTGCAGGTTTGTTCATGTTATCTTGAACATTTTTGTGATACTTTACTTAGTGACAGATTTAGTTCATGATTATTGTAACAGATTTAAGTTTATAATTCGTATTTACTTGCTAATTGAAGTTTATCTTGTGTGTTTCATTCATTTTTACGCTTTTATGTAAACTTTGTGTTTCTATATAAGCAAAATTTAGGGTTAGGTTAGATCATTATTCTGGGTTTTTCATTCGTTGTGCGATTGTGCCCCAAAATTAGGGTTTACAATCTTCTATTTCGTTCAAGTTTGTTCATGTTATGTTGAACATTTTTGTGAGAGTATACTTAGTGAGAGATTTAGTCATTTAAGTCATGCGTATTGTAACAGATTCAAGCTTATAGTTTGTATTTAATCTCTGTTTGAAGTTTTTCTCGTGTGTTCGTTCGTTATTATGTTTTTATGTAAACTTTGTGTATCTATATAAATAAATTTTAGGGTTAGGTTACATCATTCTTTTGGTATTCTCATTTGCTGTGTGATTGTGCCCAAAATTATGGTTTACAACCTTCTTTTATTTTGTTCAAGTTTGTTCTTGTTATCTTGAACATTTTTGTCAGAGTTTACCTATTGAGAGATTTAGTTATTGCAACAGATTCAAGTTTATAATTTGTATTGACACTCTGTTTGAAGCTTATCTTGTGTGTTCCTTCATTATTACGTTTTTGTTCAGATACGATGAATGATTTACCGGCACCATTGACCACTTTGGAGAAGATCGAGGCAGCTGGCCAAAAGAAGGAAGAAGGGAACACTTACTTTCATGCTGGTGAATATCTAGAAGCTGCAAAGTGTTATGAGAATGTACTGTCCTGTGTCTTGTTTCCTGTTTGTGGATGCAAAATGTGTTTATAAGAGCTTATGGATGTGCTAAACCTTGTTAATATTTTTAGGCTGCCAAGTTCATTGAAGATGACAATGATTTTAGTGAGGAGGAAAGGAATCAAACAAGAGCGTTAAAGGTCGCTTGCTACCTGAATGATGCAGCCTGTAAGCTGAAGCTGAGTGAGCTGAATGATGATTACCTAAAAGTTCCGAAGCTTTGCTCCAAGGTGTGTTGGAAAAAGATTTAATATTTTAATTCATTGTATATAAACGAAACAAATATATCTAGAAGGAAATTGGTCGTAAACTGATCATAAGAAAACAGGTCAAAAAACGCTTCACTCACTTGCTATTTAAACAGTTCACATTAAGAAATTTTGCAACAAGGTGCACTTATAAGGCTGTATGTTTTGACCTGAGCCCTGTTTGCCTGTTACTAAATATTTAATTTTTTTTCTGCAAAATGCAAACTAATGAATGTTATTGGATTTAGATGGATGTATACTGTAAATATCACAGATAGGTTGATATGGGTGAATTTATTTCAGGTGTTGGAAATTGATAGCACAAACATCAAGGCCTTGTATAGAAGGGCTAAAGCTTATGTTAATATTGCTGATCTGGACCTTGCAGAACGTGACCTTAAAAGGGCTCTTGAAATAGACCCGGGAAACAGGTAGGCAAGTTTATATTGTGCTTACTATTTACTATGTTAGGGTGAGTGTGCAGTTACTGACGTGTTTGTATTTTATTTATATATAATTTTTTTGTGTGTTGTTGATAATCAGAGATGTGAAGGATGAGTACCAAGTGTTGAATATGGCAAGAATGTCGCTAGGTGTTGCGGAAACATATTCGCCAGGTATCACAAGATGTTTCGATGACAAGAAGGAAAAGGCTAAGATCTAATTGTTTTGCGCAGAAAGAAGCTCCAAAGTTGTAATTAAAATGACCTGAGTTTGGTTGGTTGTCATTTTCTGTCTTTGTTGTACTCTGCTTATGCGGTTTGTACCTCGTAACTATGCATTATCTCTGTGAAACTTTGATTTACGAGTCACAAAGTTCACTGTTTGTAAGAACTTGCAATGGCTTAAAATTGCACAAACCTAACCATGTTAATCCTTTGAGAATCATAGAATCATCTCGTATGAGTCACAAAGTTAACTGTTTGTAAGAACTTACAATTGCACAACCTAACCATGTTGTTAATCCATTGAGAAGAAATCATCTTTCTTTACACATATATTTTACAGACATAATTGCAACTTGAAAAATTTAATGTCTGCATAACCAAATAGACCAAAACCATAGTTGATACTTCCAAAATGAATAGTTTGTGTTGTCATTTGTCTCAACGTATAACGTAGTAGAATGTTGTACAACTATTCAATCTAGCATCCTGCCTTTATAAGCTTTACTTTCAAATGTTTAAGGTTATGCACTTATGTGTGATTCCGGTGCACGAGCTTCCCAAGGTAGTAAATATAAGACCAACTAGTTGTGGTTTACTGTTTGTTTTTTTAGCGTTTGGACTATTTTTTTATGCATATATTTTGCACAACCGCTTTAAATTCGAAATACAATCATAACATAGTACCAAAATATTCAGTGTTCTGTTTTTGACCCATTCTCTCTCTCTCTCTCTCTCTCTCTCTCTCTCTCTCTCTCTCTCTCTCTCTCTCTCTCTCTCTCTCTCTCTCTCTCTCTGAAAGGACTCGTCCTAATCCACCTGGACGAAGTCATCAACATTTGGTCCCATTGCGATGATCGGCTCCAAGTAATGTCCTTATATTGAGCAAATGCACAGCGGAAGACTTAATTCGTACCTGAGAATAAACATGCTTTAAAGTGTCAACCAAATGGTTGGTGAGTTCATAGGTTTATCATAACAATCATTTCAATATGTTAATAGACCACAAGATTTCATAATCATAAACATAATACACTCGCAAGTGTATGTAAAGCATTCTAAGTGGTTGAGCACTTGGTAACCATACTTAACATTTAATCAACGTCGCATATTCCCTTTATTATGAAATCTCACTACACCGTACCAAGTGTAGTCACCAAAACGAAGTACTGTGCAACCGTTGAATACTGGTCGTCCAGTCCGGTTGGGGTTGTCAGACCTGATAGATCTATCAACAGGATTCGCGTTTACAATACCCATGTAAATAATAGTTACCAAGCTACAGGGAAATATGCCAGTGGTACAACTCAACGTAGAATATATTTTTAAGTACTTGTGTCTATTTTGTAAACATTTATAAAAGCAGCGCATGTATTCTCAGCCCAAAAATATATATTGCAAAAGCAATTAAAAAGGGAGCAAATGAAACTCACTTTTGCCTTGAAGTTATTTAATTCGACTTGGTCTCCGATAGATGTCACGAACCTAACCATATATATAATATATCAACATATTTTCTTTTTAAGTAATCGTTACATATATATATATACTTTTAATACTTTTAATATTTTCTTAGTCCGTAGTTAGCAGTCCGATGTTAGTGGTCCACAATTAGTTGCTTAAATAAAATAAATAAAGACCCCATCGTATTCGTATTGATCAGAATTAATCTCGACCCATGGTACCATGTTGTCAAATGACGTGTTGCGTACATAAAGTACCGTGTTGTCAAATGACGTGTTGCGTACAATCATGAGGTCTTATGATTAATCTTCTTGTGTTGTTTACGGGTGGTCATGAAATATATAAAATCAAATCATAAGTAATTATATATAAAATATCATATTAATTAGAAAAGATATGATTAATTTACTTTTTCTCCAAATATTTTCGTAGCTAAACTAGCTTCGGATACCCAATCTTGTTTAGTCGTAGTTTCTTCATTACAACTCCGTTTTTGTTGGTTCAACTTGCCACTTCCTTGGATCGAGTCAAATTTTAAGAATATGAACTGAAAATACCTTAGTTTGTATTCGAAATCATAGGTTATAGGTCAAACTTTGGTGAAACTTATGAAAGTGATCATTTTTCATCATAAAAACAACATTTAATGATCATTTTTCTAAAAATACTTACACTTTGAGTTAAACCATGAAATTTTTATGTGTTAACATATTCATAAGAAATATCATTTTTCCAGAACATGAACTTCCAATTCAAAGTTCAAGATGGTTTTTAATTATCCAACCCAAAACAGCCCCCGGTTGCACTCCGACGACGTAGATTCAGTTTTTAAGATGTTCTTTGTAAAACCAAGTTATATCTTGTTAGGTTAGCATATCATTATAATATATTACAGGTCTTGAAGTGTTTTTAAAAGTCAAGTTAGAAGGATCTATTTAGTTTGCGAACAAGTTTGAAATCATTCAAACTATGTTCTTGTTGTTAAAATTTTATACCACAAAATAAGATAGCTATATGAATATGAATTGAATAAGATTATGAACAAGGTTACTACCTCAAGTTACTTGGATAAAGTTACTGCAAAAGATAAGAAATAATCTTGGAATCAAAGAGTGGTGGAGTTAGATCAAAAGGTTGGAAGTAAACTTCTTCAAATGGGTGGTTATTTTGATATGTTCTTTAAAGAGTTTTCTTATGGTGTTTAAGGCTTATAATTGAAGTTAAATGATGGGGAAAATGCTTGGAGATGATCAAGTATGAAGTTAGGAGTATTTTGAGAGAGAAATGAGGGTGTAGGTATGAGAAAATGGAGTGAAGAAATGGTGTTCATTTATAAAAACGTTTTTAGTTTATAAAGAAAGAAAAGGATTCCTAATTTTGTTTTCTTACTAATAATTCATACTACTTGACAAATCCTAGTTACCTCATATCTAGGGCAGTAATAATGTTGATTAGTATGTTGATTTGATGTGTATATACCAATAGTAAATACGTATAGAAGCTGGGTATGATACGGGTACATATACCCTAGATATACGTATAGAAATCTTGAGGAAACGGAACGAGAATTCAAATATAGCTATCTTTTGTGAATATACTTATATTGTTTTATGTATTTAAGTCCTTAAAAAGTGATTAAATACATTATATATACGATACATTTATAAGCATTATAGATTATAAGTATATATATATCAAAGAATGTTACGTATAGTTATCGTTTTGAAAACTTAAGTTAGTAGTTTAAAAATATACTTATAACTCATTGTCATTAGTACACAATGAGATGTTAAACCATCCTTAGATCATGTTAAATATATATAAATACATATATATACACAAACGTATAATTATCGTATGTTATATAGTTCGTGATATCATCGGTCATATTGGACGGTCAAACGTTGTGTAAAACTATTTTCAAAAACACAAGTCTCAACAATTTGGATTGCTTATCATGTTGGTATGGTTTAATTTATGTTAATATTAATCTCATAAGTATAATTTGGTCGAAAAATTCCGGGTCATTACAGTACCTACCCGTTAAAGAAATTTCGTCCCCGAAATTTGATAGAGGTTGTTATGGATAACAATAAGAAGGTTTTCATAACAAATATAAGGTGATAATGGAGTTTTATCATCATTGAGTAATGTAGATAAAACGACTCGATTATGCGAAGAATATAAATGAGACTATCGTAAAAGAGTGAGATGAGTAAAATATATTCGTCTTAACCGATGACGTAGTTATGATTGATTTCCGGGATTTAAGGGATTTAAAGAGAATCTTACGTAATAAGATTTGGTTCTTTGGTGATTAAGGAAATCAGGATCTTCTTTGATTATATGCAATAATCTGTTTCGATTGCTCTGTCGGATATTTCACTATAAATTCACCCCTTCGTTTCATTATTTTCCACGACTCACACCTTCTATTTTTTCTCCCTTGATTCTTACTTTAAAGCATTCATCAATATGCTCCATCCAGTCCTGATTCTTGATATACTCCTAACTTTTATATCTGTCATTCTTCTTTTTCATCTACCACTAGAAGAATCTATTTACTTCTACTATACTCTTGTGTTTATAGTGTTTCTAATTCTCCCGTGTCTCTATATTTCTATCTGCATCGATATACACGGTTTGTAAATTTCGGGGTTATTATCGGAGTTTATATTCTTCATTATTTTTCGGAGCTTCATGCTTTCGTTTTCTCTTCCCGACTTCGAGTCAAGCGAGTAATGGTCCGGAATTCGTAGATATGAAATTCAGAATGAACATAGCTAATGCTCTAAGAAGAAAATGGTAATAGAACGATTTTGATTTGTTAAATTACCAGAATACCCTGGAGAAGACCGAGTCATCCAGAAAAATATTCTCTTGATATGTTTAGAGATTAGATAGAATGTAAGAGTCGTGTAAATGGCACATGATGACGGTACTGTGAATCATCATGCTTCATTAGAAACTCAGCATGACTTACTGTAATATAATGACGTTGATCAAGTTTCATTATATTATACTAATCCATGCTTCAGTTCCCAACACTACTTCAAAACATTCATATTTTAAACTCGAAGGTTTCAGAATTTAGAAACTAACACAGTTTCTTTTATGTTGCAGATATTACGAAGAGATAAATGATCTCAGATAAGAATAGTTGTGAAAATATCGCCAGAAATATGGAGGATATTTATAATAGAACATACGAGAATATCTTAGAATTTCTAATATCAATGGATGATGAAGAAGATTTGTCTGTGAAGGTTTAGAATGAGAAAAAAGATGTTTCAACAGGCACAGTATCATTTGGATTCTTTGAAGGCAAACTTATTCTTTGTGATTTGTCCACGGCTTTCTTCATAGTTTCGCATAATCCGCTTTTCGGTACTAAATTTTCTATCGAGCGTTCCTAACACTCCTTTCTTTATCATCAAACTTTTGGCCATTAAGATCATCTACAACATGCTGCTTCGTCAGCGTTTTCAAAGTTACCTGATCTGGGTCATCGGTTATCAAACCGAGGTAGTTTCAGGAGAATTGTGTTTTTTTAGAATGATTAATCGCTGATGGTAATATTGTGGAATATAAAAGGTTCCCCAGTAACAATAAAGAGTACGCATATATATCGCGGTTATAATAAAGTTGTTTCGGATGAATAGTCGGAGTTGACTTGCTGGAGTTGTGACAAAATTAGCTACTTTGGAAAGGGATTGCAAAACGATCTTCGGTAATAACAATGTCAAAGGAACTAGAACAGATACGTGTCAAACGTTTACTCAGTTTCTGAGGGTTTTTCAGGTGCATAACTATATGCATCAATCTTTTCTTCCGTAGATGAAGTGCGGTTGGTTTATCCTCTCGATTGAGGTGTTTTTAAGAATCATGATAGATTTGAACGCTGATTGTAATCGTCGAGATACAATGAGGTTTAAGATGAAATCAAGTGGCAATCTTGAAGAAATGTTTAGTTTCATATGTTATAATCAATATTTTAATTCATTTTAATTGTCCAATGTCATTAGTCCACAGTCGATAGTCTACAGTAACAGTCCAATAATTCATATATAGTTTAATATATAATATACGAATTAATTAATACGTGTCGTGACCCGTATACGTCTCAGACTCGATCACAACTCAAACTATATATATTATTGTAGAATCAACCTCAACCCTGTATAGAGAACTCGATCATTACTGCATATAGAGTGTCTATGGTGATTCCAAATAATATATATAGATGCGTCGATATGATATGTCAAAACATTGTATACGTGTCCCGATATTTAAAGTGCATAAGATAATTACAGAAATTAAATGACGATAAATAAAAGTGCGATAATTAAATTGCGATAAATAAACTGCGATAAATAAAATGTAATCAGTTAGCTAGGAACAGTTAGCTGGAACAGTTAGCGTGGATTCTTAACAAAAATTTTCATAGTTAATGTGTTTTTTTCTAACAGATTTTATTTTGTCATATGTTTTCTTTATATGCCACTTGTTAGATTCTGGGAAGTCAAAATCCAAATATGAAATTGAATGAAAATGGTTATTCTGCGGTGAACGGATACGTATATCGGTGGTTGTAAGTAGGATAGTAAATGACTGTTGAATCAGCTTCGACGAATGTACAATGTAACTTGTTAAGATGAAATCTAATTATTCCTCGGGTATTACCTACCCGTTAAAAAAAAAATTTCACCATTAATATTTTGTACAAAATAACTTTTAATTACAATCTTTATGAAAACATATATACATATATATTTTCTTCAGATGAAATCATGAATTTAATGAGTTAATATGATATTAATCTCATTTGCTTTTCGGTTTGAGCTAGAATAAGAAATCTCTAAAACTTTTTGAAACCACATATTCTTCGCAGAATATCAATGAAGTTATGGATCAATACTTCATCGTTCATTATTGTTGGTACTCCTTGGTATCTATGGTGCGTATGATGTTGATGTTTGTGGGACAGATTATGATGTCGAGACGTGTGATGCGGATGTTGTTTGTTAGTGGTGATGATGGTATTGTTGATGTTATTGATGGTGGTGCTGATTATGCTGCTGGTGCTGCTGCTGGTGTTTGCAACCTTCGCACCATGTTCTCCAAAGCCGTCACGCGAGCGCGAAGTTCGTTAACTTCTGCTAGTATACCGGGATGATTGGCGGTTGGAGCGAGCGAATGAACAAGATTTGTAATATGGGATAGTATATAATCGTGACGAGATACTCTAGAAATGAGAGAGAAAATGGTGTTTCGAATAGGTTCGCCGGTAAGTGCTTCAGGTTCATCGCCAAGAGGGCAATTTGGTGGATGGAATGGATCACCTTCTTCTTGTCTCCAGTGATTTAGTATATTACGAACCCATCCCCAATTCATCCAGAATAGATGATGGGAAATTGGTTGATCCATTCCGGTGACGCTGCTTTCGGAGCCCGAATGGAAATCCATATCGGCATAACTGTCGGAATCTGAAGAATTCGAACTAGATGCGGAATCCATCTTGTATAATGGGGAAAATGAATTTTTGGTATGGAATAGATTATAGGAGTTAGATTTGGTACTCTTCAATACATAATTTACATATGTATATATAATACCAAAATCCCGTAAATTACGGAGAATCTTTGAAAAGGTATCAGTCAAAGTTCGCAATAACAGATATGCTAAGATAAGAATTCGTCTATACACTATCAATGCAGTAAATGCAGTAAAACGTGTCTAGACTTATGGATGATAAGCAGGTAATTTCCTAAGGATGATAAGCAGATGATTTCTGACTAGAAATGATAAGCAAAACTTTTGACATGTAGACACGGCCGAAGTCCAGACTCATTAATGCATCCTAACAACTACTAGTTAGACACACTAATGCAAGACCTGGTTCGCTACGACCACCGCTCTGATACCAACTGAAAGGACCCGTCCTAATCCACCTGGACGAAGTCATCAACATTTGGTCCCATTGCGATGATCGGCTCCAAGTAATGTCCTTATATTGAGCAAATGCACAGCGGAAGACTTAATTCGTACCTGAGAATAAACATGCTTTAAAGTGTCAACCAAAAGGTTGGTGAGTTCATAGGTTTATCATAACAATCATTTCAATATGTTAATAGACCACAAGATTTCATAATCATAAACATAATACACTCGCAAGTGTATGTAAAGCATTTTAAGTGGTTGAGCACTTGGTAACCATACTTAACATTTAATCAACGTCGCATATTCCCTTTATTATGAAATCTCACTACACCGTACCAAGTGTAGTCACCAAAACGAAGTACTGTGCAACCGTTGAATACTGATCGTCCAGTCCGGTTGGGGTTGTCAGGCCCGATAGATCTATCAACAGGATTCGCGTTTACAATACCCATGTAAATAGTAGTTACCAAGCTACAGGGAAATATGCCAGTGGTACAACTCAACGTAGAATATATTTTTAAGTACTTGTGTCTATTTTGTAAACATTTATAAAAGCAGCGCATGTATTCTCAGCCCAAAAATATATATTGCAAAAGCAATTAAAAAGGGAGCAAATGAAACTCACTTTTGCCTTGAAGGTATTTAATTCGACTTGGTCTCCGATAGATATCACGAACCTAACCATATATATAATATATCAACATATTTTCTTTTTAAGTAATCGTTACATATATATATATATATATATATATATATATATATATATATATATATATATATATATATATACTTTTAATACTTTTAATATTTTCTTAGTCCGTAGTTAGCAGTCCGATGTTAGTGGTCCACAATTAGTTGCTTAAATAAAATAAATAAAGACCCCATCGTATTCGTATTGATCAGAATTAATCTCAACCCATGGTACCACGTTGTCAAATGACGTGTTGCGTACATAAAGTACCGTGTTGTCAAATGACGTGTTGCGTACAATCATGAGGTCTTATGATTAATCTTCTCGTGTTGTTTAGGGTGGTCCTGAAATATATAAAATCAAATCATAAGTAATTATATATAAAATATCATATTAATTAGAAAATATATGATTAATTTACTTTTTCTCCAAATATTTTCGTAGCTAAACTAGCTTCGGATACCCAATCTTGTTTTAGTCGTAGTTTCTTCATTACAACTCCGTTTTTGTTGGTTCAACTTGCCACTTCTTTGGATCGAGTCAAATTTTAAGAATATGAACTGAAAATACCTTAGTTTGTATTCGAAATCATAGGTTATAGGTCAAACTTTGGTGAAACTTATGAAAGTGATCATTTTCCATCATAAAAACAACATTTAATGATCATTTTTCTAAAAATACTTACACTTTGAGTTAAACCATGAAATTTTCATGTGTTAACATATTCATAAGAAATATCATTTTTCCAGAACATGAACTTCCAATTCAAAGTTCAAGATGGTTTTTAATTATCCAACCCAAAACAGCCCTCGGTTGCACTCCGACGACGTAGATTCAGTTTTTAAGATGTTCTTTGTAAAACCAAGTTATATCTTGTTAGGTTAGCATATCATTATGATATATTACAGGTCTTGAAGTGTTTTTAAAAGTCAAGTTAGAAGGATCTATTTAGTTTGCGAACAAGTTTGAAATCATTCAAACTATGTTCTTGTTGTTAAAATTTTATACCACAAAATAAGATAGCTATATGAATATGAATTGAATAAGATTATGAACAAGGTTACTACCTCAAGTTACTTGGATAAAGTTACTGCAAAAGATAAGAAATAATCTTGGAATCAAAGAGTGATGGAGTTAGATTAAAAGGTTGGAAGTAAACTTCTTCAAATGGGTGGTTATTTTGATATGTTCTTGAAAGAGTTTTCTTATGGTGTTTAAGGCTTATAATTGAAGCTAAATGATGGGGAAAATGCTTGGAGATGATCAAGTATGAATTTAGGAGTATTTTGAGAGAGAAATGAGGGTGTAGGTATGAGAAAATGGAGTGAAGAAATGGTGTTCATTTATAAAAACGTTTTTAGTTTATAAAGAAAGAAAAGGATTCCTAATTTTGTTTTCTTACTAATAATTCATACTACTTGACAAATCCTAGTTACCTCATATCTAGGGCAGTAATAATGTTGATTAGGATGTTGATTTGATGTGTATATATCAATAGTAAATACGTATAGAAGCTGGGTATGATACGGGTACATATACCCTAGATATACGTATAGAAATCTTGAGGAAACGGAACGAGAATTCAAATATAGCTATCTTTTGTGAATATACTTATATTGTTTTATGTATTTAAGTCCTTAAAAAGTGATTAAATACATTATATATACGATACATGTATAAGCGTTATAGATTATAAGTATATATATCAAAGAATGTTACGTATAGTTATCGTTTTGAAAACTTAAGTTAGTAGTTTCAAAATATACTTATAACTCATTGTCATTAGTACACAATGAGATGTTAAACCATCCTTAGATCATGTTAAATATATATAAATACATATATATACACAAACGTATAATTATCGTATGTTATATAGTTCGTGATATCATCGGTCATATTGGACGGTCAAAGGTTGTGTAAAACTATTTTCAAAAACACAAGTCTCAACAATTTGGATTGCTTATCATGTTGGTATGGTTTAATTTATGTTAATATTAATCTCATAAGTATAATTTGGTCGGAAAATTCCGGGTCATTACACTCTCTCTCTCTCTCTCTCTCTCTCTATATATATATATATATATATATATATATATATATATATATATATATATATATATATATATATATATATATATATATATATTAACCTGGGTATCCAAACGGTCAACTTGACTAATCCAAGGGCGACTACTCGCTACGCGAGCAGCCCGGAGTCATTGCAGGCGAACCTCCGTGGCCATGAGTGGATAATTGTGGGTGTCTGGAATCAAACCCTTGACCTCCACTATGAAAGGCCAGGGTCTTAACCATTCAACCACCACAATCATGGTTACCCATTCTCTATATTTTCTAGTCCTGCATCATTAGATATTCATGAAGATTTAAATCTAATTTGGCACAAATAGGAAATTAGAAATTTTTCTTTTTTGCTATTATTACCATATTAACTATTAGACAAAAATGGTGAATAGTAACCAGAAGCAATTTCGTCATTTCACCTTTTTTTCCCAAAAAAAGCCCCCCACTTTGTTCAATAATTAAAATCGACCCCCAACCAGCGGGGTAAAGTGTCACATAATCATTTTCATAAAAAATCTTAAATAAACTCTACCCAAATATTCAACGGGTCATATCTTCTCGCTCGCAACGAGTTAAATTTTTCCGACACTATCGTTAAACTCGAATAATTTTAAGAACACAATGTCACTAACTATACGCAAAACGGACGTTTTTTAAAAAACGCTAAATATTTGAGGTACTTTTCATACACGTTGATTTTGCATTAATTTTTTAAAAGCCGACAATTCCATAGCGAAACGCGGAGATGCACATATATTGTTAATTTAAAATAACATTTAAATCTTTCACGGGTTAAACCTTTTAGTTCGATTCGAGTTGCGCTTTAACGACATCATCGTTAGCCACGAAATAATTTTACAAACTAAACGCAATAAAATACATTGAAAACCGAACCCCCGGCGCGAAGCGAGGGTTCGAAAACTAGTTATGACACATTTGCCCTCATCATAAAAATATTGTATTATTACCTTATCAGTGGTGCAACGTGCGAGCAACATTTTTTGGGCAGGACTTGTTTGTGGCCATGACCCATTTGCGACCTTGATAACCTAGTCGTGCCCTTGTCGTGACCTCGATTTCTTGGTTATGACCGCGTCGTGCTTGGTCACCGCAGTTCTCACATGTACACGATGTGCAACAGTGTTATGACATCATAGCCGCCTAGATTTCTTAGTTATAACCCGATGGCCCAAATTTATGAATAATTCAGAATAAAAGAGTCAAATTTAAAAGGAAAAAAATAAGAGAGTAAGAGACACATTCCCACTACCCCGACTGCTTTGTTTAAAATCTTTTCTGGAATTACTCCTTTGAATATAGGGTCGGCCAATTCAAAGAGACAAAACACTAATGGAGAAAAAAATCTCCTTTTCCCCTGAAGAAAACTTAATTACTTTTTGTTTTAATATTTCGGATTTATGAGTTACAAAAACTGTAAGATTTTTGTAAGCTTTAGGATTTATGAGTTGTAAAAAACTTAAAGCAAGGTGAAAATTGTAAAAAGGGTGAAAGCTTTAGTATGTATGAGTTCAGAAGCATATAAAAACAGTGAAAAAGGTGAAAAAAAGTTACAAGATTTTGGTCATTTGTAGGCTAACTAGTGCAGAGACCCGTGGATTCACGAGATTTTAAAGAAAAAATTATTGAATGATATGTTATATTTGAAGAATGTTATTTAACCGAGATGTGGATGTTATATAAGCAACGTGTCGATAAAATAGCATAATTCATTAAGTTCAACGAAATAAAAAACAACAGTGTTTAACCGAATACTCAAAACAACCACAATCGAAAACTTCAATCCAAAAGCATATAGCGAAAGCATACCACAAATATTTTGCAAGGCCCCAAAATCATAACATCTTAAGAATTCATTACTCCTCAAAATCATCACATCTTCTTTGTAGTTGAAAGGCCATTACTTCTCATTACATGTGAAATGTTTTAGTTGCAAGGTTTATGAAAGTCAAAGTTTCACTTGGCTTAAGCACCTGCATATACAAAGATGGGTTAGCCATTACCATTGAAATCACATCTAATTTTTTAATCCAAAAATCCATTAAACAGTGACATCAAATACATGTTAACGTATATTACCATATTAACTATTAGACAAAAATGGTGAATAGTAACCCGGGGCAATTTCATCATTTCACCTTTTTTTCTTTCCAAAAAAACCCCCCCACTTTGTTCAATAATTAAAATCGACCCCCAACCAGGGGGTAAAGTGTCACATAACCATTTTCATAAAAAATCTTAAATAAACTACACTCAAATATTCAACGGGTCATATCTTCTCGCTCGCAACGAGTTAAATTTTTCCGACACTATCGTTAAACTCGAAATAATTTTAAGAACACAATGTCACTAACTATACGCAAAACGGACGCTTTTTAAAAAATGCTAAATATTTGAGATACTTTTCATACACGTTGAATTTGCATTAATTTTTTAAAAGCCGACAATTCCATAGCGAAACGCGGAGATGCACATATATTGTTAATTTAAAATAACATTTAAATCTTTCATGGGTTATACCTTTTAGTTCGATTCGAGTTGCGCTTCAACGATGTGACGACCCGGAAATTTCCGACCAAATTTAAACTTAATCTTTATATATTTCCGACACGATAAGCAAAGTCTGTAATGTTGAGTCTCAAAATTCTGAACTGTTTTCATAGAATCATTTAACTTCGATCATTTCCGACGATTCACGAACTATTACTTATAAATAAATAAATACATATATATATATATATATATATATATATATATATATATATATATATATATATATATATATATATATATATATATATATATATATATATATATATATATATATATATAATACTTTGAAATATAGTTTGATATAATATATGATTTAAATTATAAAATGATATAAGAGATAATAAAATTTATTATTAAAATAAATCTATATATACATAAAAAGTATATTATATATATATATATTTTGTGATTTCGAAGTTATTTAGTAAACAACAGTAATGCTCAATTGTCATATTGATTGATATTAAACGAGTTAAAAAGAAACTTATGTAATTTTAAAATAAACGGTGATTCGAAAATAAGTTCTATAAATTTTAGGCTTACTAAAAGTGTATTTAGGATGTAGTTATTAAATTTTAACACTTTTTATATTTTACCCAGAATTGAGAGGGACAGTTGATGTAATTTTTATTTAATAGTTAATGACCAAATTTTATACCATAATGACCTAAATAAATAAAGATAATTTAAAATTTTGGAATTTTTTTGAGAATTTTTATCTGTCACTGATTAACAATGGAACCCGAAATAATACCCAATTGAAACTGTCGGTAGTATATAAACAAAATATATTCACGAGATATAATTCAAACAGTAAGGGTATCGATTATTAATTATTTAAATTCTTTCTTTTCTTCACAAGTTGTAGTTATCAATTATAAAAATCATGTGTCTCGATCAAACATGAGTTAATAATGCATATTGAAAAATTTATTCTTTATATATTACTATTTTCTTCTTTTCAAACACAGACACACCATCAACTTTCTTATACAAGCCATCTTTATGTTCTACATCATTTTACACAACCCGTCTCACGACATCTAACAAAGACCACAACAAACTATCTTCGAAGATCAACAACAAACATCACCTACTACTACTTCCGAACTGCTGTATTTCCTGTTTCTATTTGAATTAAACGCCACGAACCACCAACTTCTTTGTTACTTATTTTAATATAACAAACCATCACCTTCAATTATCATCAAACACCCATCGATATTATTATGCGACTGCTATTAACTGTTCCTGTTCGGTTTATTATTACGGCCGAAACCCACCACCAAACGAACCTATAACTCTAGTTACTACAGTCATGATGTAGCTACTACTTCTGTCGTTAGAACAACCTTGTTCATGCTACTGTTTTTCCTGCTGCAAATCAACGGAAAGAATGATGGTGATGCTACAGTAACAATGGTGATGCTTTAGTTGATGATGATGCAAGAAGGATAATAATAAGGTTAGTGATGGTGAGCGATGATAATGATTCTGTGATGTTAATATTTTTTTTTAATTCGAATAATGATATTGATGATGATGAGGACGTATGATGGTGAAATTAATGAAACGATTTTAAGATAATATGTGAATTAGGATTATGAAGTGATGATGATGCATGCTATGATAATGATGGTTCGAAAATAATAATGGTGATCGAAATGAAGAAGATGATTAAGATGGAAAACGGAAATGAAAGGTGATAAAGATGATGAATACGATTATAAGGATGAAGAGATGATAACCGTGATGAAGACGTGATGTTAGGATAATGATGATGATACGTCGAGGTATGATGATGATGTATTATGATGAAGATGAGCGATTAAGATAAATGATGATGAAGTCGAGATGATAAGTTAATAATGGCATATGATTTAATGATGGAGATGATGAGATGAAATAATTAAGATGATAATTTTGAGGTTTATAAATAGTTCTGGGTTTGATGTAGAAGAAGAAAAGGAGACAGAGAAAATTGATTATATAAGAATTAAATCGGTAGTTAAATCATAAATATATAGAGATCAGGATGGTTGGGCGTGTAGTCAAGGAACGAGAGGTTCTGGGTTCGAACCCATGCCGCTGCAATATTTTTTTTTTAATTGTCAAGAGAAGCTGTATGGGCTATGTTGAAAGCTTGGGCCTGTTAGGCTAATTAAACATTGGGCCGTACATGAACTAAATGGATGGGTTATATAAATATAAATCTGAGTTTAATCAGAAAAGTGAGGTTAGGAGAGTGGTTAAGGATGTTATCGGGTTAGCGGGACGTCGCGGGTTCAAATCCGGACTTGGGCCTTTTTTTAAGGACTAGTTCCTTGAGGTAGTTTACTTATTACCCGTTATTATTGTTATTATTATTATATATTATCATTATTATTAAAATTAATATTATTATTAAAAATATCATTATTATTATTTTTATCATTATTAGTATTAATATTATTACTATCATTATTATTACTTTTACCAATACAACTATATTATTATCATTATTATCAATATTAATATTATTATTATTATTATTACAATAAAAGTTAGTGTCATAAAATATACTTAATAAAATTATATTTTATAAACTAATTATTTAAAGTATATAAAATAAATATATTTACACATGAATTACTAAAATAACAGTTATATTAATAATAATACATAAATTATTCGACTTCAATTATATGTGTTAATATATACATAAATGATATAGGTTCGTGAATCCAAGGCCAACCTTGCATTGTTCAGTTCCGTCGTATGCATATTTTTACTACAAAATATCGTATCGTGAGTTTCATTTGCTCCTTTTTTACAAAATGCTTTTGCAATATATATTTTTGGGACTAAGAATACATGAAATGCTTTTATAAATGTTTGACACGATATACACATGCAAAACATTCCTCGAATGAATTATTATACAGACAGAAGTTCTGTAAGTTATTATATCGAATATTTTCCCCTGATTATTATTGCATGGTAACCTAAGAATTAGAAACAGGTATGGCCCTAATTCACGCGAATCCTAACGGTAGCTACCGGGTTTAACACCCCCACCCAGAATGTTTACTAGACGGAAGGGCTATTGGGCGTGGTGTTTAGTACTTCGAAGTTTATATATTATACAGATGAGATGTTCTGTTTTGGGGATATTATTGATGCGCATTATATGTTAAGGTCGGTTACCATGTTGAGCAATGAAATCAAATTGAATGTTATGTATCGAGAGAATGATTTTTATACACAGGTTATGTGTATTATTTTTGTGCACGAGATATGTGCACGGTTGTTTAAAAATCGCGAGGCAACCTACGAGGGAGAAAAGGATACGAACCTACTCTGCTAAGCATTATGAAAAATGGTTTTGTACACGAGATAGGTGTACTGTATTTAAATCTTGTGGTCTATCAAAATGATGAATTTTATTGCTTATGATAAACCTATGATCTCACCAACCTTTTGGTTGACACTTGAAAGCATGTTTATTCTCAGGTATGAAAGAAATATTCCGCTGTGCATTTGCTCATTTTAGAGATATTACTTGGAGTAATTCATGACATATTTCAAAAGACGTTGCATTCGAGTCGTTGAGTTCAACAAGATTATTATTAAGTCATTGATAGTTTGATATATTATGGTATGCATGCATGTCAACTTTCGATGAAATGAAAGTTTGTCTTTTAAAAACGAATGCAATGTTTGTAAAATGTATCATATAGAGGTCAAATACCTCGCAATGAAATCAATTATTATGTAACGTTTATAATCAATATGAACGAGGCATTTCAGTTGGTATCAGAGCGGTGGTCTTAGCGAACCAGGTCTTGCATTAGTGTGTCTAACTGATAGTTGTTAAGATGCATTAGTGAGTCTGGACTTCGACCGTGTCTGCATGTCAAAAGTTTTGCTTATCATTTCTTGTCGAAAATTACCTGCTTATCATTCTTAGTCTAGACACATCTTACTGCATTGATTGCATGAATAGTGTATAGACAAAATTCATATCTTAGCGTATCTGCTAATTCATATCTTAGCGTATCTGCTAATTCATATCTTAGCGTATCTGTTACTGTAAACTTTGCCTGACATATCCCTTAATTCTCTCCGTAATCTACGGGATCTTCTGTACCATATATAGGTATTCTATGTAATTAGAATATCATTTGATATCCGAAAATCATTTCATATCGAAAACCCTTTATCTAACAGTACAAGATGGAACTCACAATTAGTTCAAATTCCTTAGATTCCGACAGCTATTCCGATATGGATTTTCACTCTAGTTCCAAAAGCCGTGAGACCGGAATGGATCAACCATTTAGCCATCATCAATTTTGGATGAAATTGGAATGAGTTCGTAGTCGACTGAATCAATGGAGACAGGAAGAAGGTGATCCCTTCCATCCACCACATTCCCCTCTTGGCGAAGAACCTGAAGCAATTACCGGTGAACCTATCCAAAACACCATTTTCAGCCTCATTTCCAGGGTAGCTCGACACGATTATATTCTATCCACAATTCTAAACCTTATTCATCCGCTCGTTCCGACCGACAATCATCCCAAATAATTGAAGAAGTCAACGAACTTTGCGCTCGAGTAAATCAATTTGGAGACTATGGTGCAAAATTTACCAGTTTCAGCAACATCACCGGCACCAACGGTACCATCAATAACAGCACCAGTACCATTAACAATCCATGCCTCAACATCTCATTCTGTACCTCAAGTATAATCATAGTTCTACGTATCGTTCTACATCAATTATCTTCGTTCTTCATGGCGATTATGTAATCTCTAAAGTTTTAGAGATTATTCATTCTAGTTCCAACCAAAATTCAAATGAGATTAATATCATATTAACTCATTAGATCCATGATTACATCTGAAGAAAATATATATGTATATACGTTTTCATAAAGATTGTTATTAAAAATTCTTTTATACAAATTGTTAATGGTGAAAATATTTTAACGGGTAGGTAATACTCGAGGAATATTTAGATTTCACATTAATAAGTTACAATGTACATTCTTCGAATCTGATTCAACAGTCATTTACTATCCTACTTACATCCACAGATATACAAATCCGTTCACCACAAAATAACCATTTTCATTCAATTTCATATTTGAATTTTGACCTATCAGAATCCAACAAGTGGCATAATGAAGAAAACATTTGACAAAATAAAATTTGTTAGAAACAAACGAATTAACTATGAGAAATTTTGTTAAGAATCCACGCTAACAAAATCCTAGCTAACTGTTAATTCCTTATTACATTTTATTTATCGCAACTTTAATTCTCACAATTTTATTTATCGTCATTTAATTTCTGTTATTTATTTTACATACTTTAAATATCGGGACACGTATACAAGGTTTTGACATATCATATCGACGCATCTATATATATTATTTGGAATAACCATAGACACTCTATATGCGGTAATGCTCGAGTTAACTATACATGGTTGAGGTTGATTCAATAATAATATATATACTTTGAGTTGTGATCGAGTCTGAGACATGTATACAATGGGTCACGATACGTATTAATTAATTCGAATATTATATATTAAACTATATATGAATTATTGAACTACTAACTGTGGACTAATAACTGTGGACTACTAACATTGAACAATTAAAATGAATTAAAATATTGATTATAACATATGAAACTAAACATTTCTTCAAGTTTGCCACTTGATTTCATCTTAAACCTCAATTGTATCTTGATAATTCCAATATGCGTTCAAATCTTTCATGAATCTTGAAAATACCTCAATCGAAAATGTGAACCAACCGCACTTCATCTATGAAAGAAAAGATTGATGCATATAGTTATGCACCTGAAAATACTCGGAACCTGAGTAAACGTTTAACACATATATGTACTATCTCCTTTGGCATTGTTATTACCGAAAGTAACTTTGAAATCTCTTTCCAAATTAGCCAATTTTATCACAGCTCCAGCAAGTCAACTTCGACTTTTCAGTCGGACTAGCCTTATTATAACCTTGATATACACGTTGTCTTTTCGCCATCGTTACCATGGAACCTTTTATATTCCACCACATTATCAGCAGATGTACCAGCAACTTCATTACCCTTTGACTTTAGCCTCTCCGAAAAGTCATTATATTATTTATTGAAATTCTATCATGTACCAGGCGCATCTTGTAACGAGAAATGTCATACCAATTACTGGAATTAGCAAAACAATATTTTGAATCTCGCAGCGTTTCTACATCAATAGTTATATGTATACATATAACATTTATCTCTTAGAATTATGATTTCCAATTCTGAAATTCTGAAAAGCACCCAGCCCACGAATCAATACTCTAAATTTTGAAAAAAGCTGAATGAAGCAGCAAAAACTATAGATGACTTTAACAGTCAAAAGTTTGATGATAAAGAAGGATACGTTGGAAAAGCTCAAAAGAAAATTTGGTACTGAAAAACGGATTGAGCAAACCATGAGGGAGGCTATGGACAACTCACAAAGACTAAACCTACCTTCAAAGAATCCAAATGATTCAGTATCTGCTAAAGTTATTAATGAATACCTTACTTCTAACTCTAAACCGTTACGGATAAATCTTATTCATCATCCATCGATATTAGAAATTCTAAGATATCATCATAAATATCCTCGATATTTCTGAAGATATTTTCATAACTATTATTATCTGAAATCATTTATCTTTTCACGATATCAGTGTTACATCAGAAAGGAAACTGTTTTTAGTTTCTAAATTCTGAAAGATTCGAATTTAAAATATGAATGCTTTTGAAGAAGTGTTGGGAACTGATGCATGAGTTAGTATAATATGAATTCACAGATCATAACGTCATCATGTGCCATGTTACACAACTCTTACATTCTACCTAATCTCCAAACATACCGAGAACATATCTTCCTGATAGTTCTATCTTTTTCCTTGAATTCTGGTAATTTAACCAATCAAGATCGTGCTATTACAATCTCTCTCTTAGAACATTAGTCATGTTCAATCGAAACTTCAGACCTACGAATTCTGGACCATTATTCACTTGACTTAAAGTCGAAAAGTGTGACGATCGCTCCAAATCCATATGGACGAACACGTCATTCATTGATTTCATTGCGAGGTATTTGACCTCTATGTGATACATTTTGTAACATTGTATTCGTTTGAAAAGGTATTTCATAAATGAATATATAAATTCCGGGTTTTTAACATCTGATGATTTCTACGTATAGACAATCACCATTTAATGGTTTACAATAATACATCTGTTGACAATACAGTCAAAATAAGATACATGGTAATGGTTTGGTGAATGCAAGTTTCTTGTATATAGCATGTATGACTCCAAGCACATATCTTGTATCACGTATAAGCAAACAGCGGAAGACTTCTAGAATCCTGAGAATAAACATGCTTCAAGTGTCAACACAAAGGTTGGTGAGTTCATAGTTTTAATATTACACATAATCCGTATATCAATGTGGATTACAAAAGTTCAGTTGTTTTATTTAAAACGTTTATCAATAGGTTTTACATAAAAGGTGGATCACAAGATTTCAGTTGTTTCATCCGAAACGTTTATCAATCGGTTCTACAAAATTGAGCACCCTGGTAACTAAACTTTAATGCTTATATTATTTGTACCCTTTGTATAATCATCTTAATAATACACGCAAACCAACGTGTACGCTTCTCAAATAGCATACGTCCGTTAAAAGGCTAGCGCTCTAGCTCGGACGGGGATATCAAGCCCTATGGATCCATATACAATTATTCGCGCCCACCAGTCCATATCCTATGTACTGGCAGCTACTAGTTACCAAAGCTAAGGGATTTTCGGTTTAACTCAGTGTAGAATTTAGTATGTACTTGTGTCTTATCGCGTTTAAAATAAATTGCATGTATTCTCAGCCCAAAAATATTTAAAGTATTTAAAAAGGGAGACTATAAACTCACACATATAAATATTGTATATCGGTTAATAAAACATTTGCATGTATTCTCAGCCCAAAAATGTAGAGAGTAAAAGGGATCTTATGAAACTCACAGTTAAATATTGATATACAATATTGTAGGAAAGCACGTAGACGCATCGGAGATGATAAACACGAGGTTTGATTCACAAAAAAATACCCCCGAACATTACCCATAACCTCCTTGGCAATAACCCATAATTTCCTTAGCTCTAGCTTGCTCGAAAACTCATTTTGAAAATTACTTGGACAGCACTCCGTCGTAATATTTTTTGTACATTATTATTTTTGTATCGCAAAAATAATAACACTAATAATAATAAAAAATAATAAGATTAATAATAATCTTATTAATAATAATAATAATAATAATAATAATAATAATAATAATAATAATAATAATAATAATAATAAATAAATAATATTACGGAGTATATATATATTTGTGTATGTGTGTGATTTAAATCGAGCGAAAACACTGAAATTTATAGATGTGGCCTGAAATCTGGAGTCATGCGACTCGCATGGAAATGGCCTTCTGGCCATGCGACTCGCATGAGGACCAGGGACAGCTCACATTGTTTTGGCTCCTAGCTTGTCGACATAATATAAAATAAATATAAATATATAAATAATTAATATAATTATTTATATATTATATTTTATTCTTGTGCATAGTAGACTAGATATTTTTGGTCCGTTGCGTCGGGCGTTTCTTCTTGACTCGGGTCCCGGTTCCGGATTTTCAGACGTCCTTGCGTACTATTTTATATCGTGTACTTTGCGTTCCGCAACTTGTACTCTTGTCATTTTTAGACGTTCTTCATCAATAATTTGAACCTTTTTAATTGTATCTTGTACATTTGAGCATTTTGGACCTTTCCGTCTTCAATTCTTCGTTTTCGCCTTTTGTCTTCGCACTTATTAAATATAAACGAATATTACTTGAATATGGAACAATTACAACTAAAATCCTGTCTTTCTTGGGGGATAATGCTATGAAATATATGTTCCTTTTTAGCCTTATCAATAGCCTTAAATTATCCCTTAATTATATCACTCAAAGTGTATCTTAAACTTTCGAGTGTTTTGGTCATTTACTTCTATAAATCATCGTCTCGCTATTTGTTAAAATACATTTTTATAATAGCGTTTTACTGTAGCAAAGTCAATTTCACTGTAGCAAATAGTGATTTTCGAAAACACTGTAGCATTTTGAGTAATGTGGCAATTTGAAAACACTGTAACAAATTAGTGTTTAACTGGTTCATCTTAAACGCTTTAGTTAACTTATCTAAATATCAATTGAATCAATAAACGAATGTTACTATCGTTTATTATATATATGTATATATCTTTTTAATATACATAAATCAGTTTTTAAATACACATTGGAAGTTATTTATAAATAAATTTTAATAATAAATATTTCAACTTATCATATACATTCAAATAGATATTTAAACCAATAAGTTTAATGTACGGTATCAAACAATTAATACGTTGTTACCTTTTCATGTTATAGTATATATGTATCTATTTACATATAATTGTTCGCGAATCGTCGAAAACAACCGAAGGGTATTTAAATATATAAAAGTAATTCAAAAATTTTGAGATTCAGTTTTACAGACTTTGCTTATCGTGTCAGAAATGTTAATCATACAAAGATTAAGTTTAAATTTAGTCGAAATTTCTGGGTCATCACAAAAAGAGAAAACAAAAGTATGGAACTCCAAAATATAAAGGAAATGAAGAGGGTGGATTTATGGTGAAATATCAGACAAAGCAATCAAAACAGATTAACGCATTTAATCAAAGAGGATCCTAATTTCCTTAATTACCGGAGAAACAAATCTTATTATGAAGATTTCCTCTAAATCCCTTAAATTCCAGAAATCAACCATGACTACGTCACCGGTTAACACTAATTTACATTTACTCATTTCATTCTTTTGTGATAGCTTCACTCGTACTCTTCACATAAATGAATTGTTTTATCCATACTACTCACTGATGATAAAACTCTAATTTTCAACTCGTATGAGTGATGAAAACATATTTATTGTCAGCCATGACCATCCCAATCAAATTTCGGGACGAAATTTCTTTAACGGGTATGTACTGTGACGACCCGGAAATTTTCGACCAAATTTAAACTTAATCTTTATCTATTTCTGACACGATAAGCAAAGTCTGTAATGTTGAGTCTCAAAATTCTGAACTGTTTTCATACGATCATTTAACTTCGATCATGTCCGACGATTTACGAACTATTACTTATAAATAAATAAATACATATATATTTAAATATATATATAAATATAATACTTTGAAATATAGTTTGATATAATATATGATTTAAATTATAAAATGATATAAGAGATAAAAAAATTTATTATTAAAATAAATCTATATATACATAAAAAGTATATTATATATATATATTTTGTGATTTCGAAGTTATTTGATAAACAACGGTAATGCTCAATTGTCATATTGATTGATAATAAACGAGTTAAAAAGAAACTTATGTGATTTTAAAATAAACGGTGATTCAAAAATAAGTTCTATAAATTTTAGGCTTACTAAAAATGTATTTAGGATTTAGTTATTAAATTTTAACACTTTTTATATTTTACCCAGAATTGAGAGGGACAGTTGATGTAATTTTTATTTAATAGTTAATGACCAAATTTTATACCATAATGACCTAAATAAATAAAGATACTTAATTTAAAATTTTGGAATTTTTCTGAGAACTTTTATCCGCCACTGATTAACAACGGAATTCGAAATAATACCCAATTGAAACTGTCGGTAGTATATAAACAAAATATATTCACGAGATATAATTCAAACAGTAAGGGTATCGATTATTAATTATTTAAATTCTTTCTTTTCTTCACAAGTTGTAGTTATCAATTATAAAAATCATGTGTCTCGATCAAACATAAGTTAAAAATGCATATTGAAAAATTTATTCTTTATATATTACTATTTTCTTCTTTTCAAACAGGGACACACCATCAACTTTCTTATACAAGCCATCTTTATGTTCTACATCATTTTACACAGCCCGTCTCACGACATCTAACAAAGACCACAACAAACTATCTTCGAAGATCAACAACAAACATCACCTACTACTACTTTCGAACTGCTGTATTTCCTGTTTCTATTTGAATTAAACGCCACGAACCACCAACTTCTTTGTTACTTATTTTAATATAACAAACCATCACCTTCAATTATCATCAAACACCCATCAATATTATTATGCGACTGCTATAAACTGTTCCTGTTCGATTTATTATTACGGCCGGAACCCACCACCAAACGAACCTACAACTCTAGTTACTACAGTCATGATGTGGCTACTACTTCTGCCATTAGAACAACCTTGTTCATGCTACTGTTTTTCCTGCTGCAAATCGACGGAAAGAATCATGGTCGTGCTACAGTAACAATGGTGATGCTTTAGTTGATGATGATGCAAGAAGGATAATAATAAGGTTAGTGATGGTGAGCGATGATAATGATTCTGTGATGTTAATATATATATATATATATATATATATATATATATATATATATTTTTTTTTTAATTCGAATAATGATATTGATGATGATGAGGACTTATGATGGTGAAATTAATGGAATGATTTTAAGATAATATGTGAATTAGGATTAGGAAGTGATGATGATGCATGCTATGATAATGATGGTTCGAAAATAATAATGGTGATCGAAATGAAGAAGATGATTAAGATGGAAAACGGAAATGAAAGGTGATAAAGATGATGAAAACGGTTATAAGGATGAAGAGATGATAACCGTGATGAAGACGTGATGTTAGGATAATGATGATGATACGTTGAGGTATGATGATGATGTATTATGATGAAGATGTGCGATTAAGATAAATGATGATGAAGCTGAGATGATAAGTTAATAATGGCGTATGATTTAATGATGGAGATGATGAGATGAAATAATTAAGATGATAATTTTGAGGTTTATAAATAGTTCTGGATTTGATGTAGAAGAAGAAAAAGAGACAGGGAAAATTGATTATATAAGAATTAAATCGGTAGTTAAATCGGAAATGTATAGATAGCAGGATGGTTGGGCTTGTAGTCAAGGAACGAGAGGTTCTGGGTTCGAACCCAGGCCGCTGCAATATTTTTTTTTAATTGTCAAGAGAATCTGTATGGGCTATGTTGAAAGCTTGGTCCTGTTAGGCCAATTAAACATTGGGCTGTACATGAACTAAATGGATGGGTTATATAAATATAAATCTGAGTTTAATCAGAAAAGTGAGGTTAGGAGAGTGGTTAAGGATGTTATCGGGTTAGCGGGACGTCGCGGGTTCAAACCCGGACTTGGGCATTTTTTTAAGGACTAGTTCCTTGATGTAGTTTACTTATTACACGTTATTATTGTTATTATTATTATTATATATTATCATTATTATTAAAATTAATATTATTATTAAAAATATCATTATTATTATTTTTATCATTATTAGTATTAACATTATTATTAATATTTTTATCATTTTGAATATTATTACTATCATTATTATTACTTTTCCCCATACAACTATATTATTATTATTATCAATATTAATATTAATAATATTATTATTATTACTATAAAAGTTATTTGCATAAAATATACTTAATAAAATTATATTTTATAAACTAATTATTTAAAGTATATAATATAAATATATTTACACATGAATTACTAAAATAACAGTTATATTAATAATAATACATAAATTATTCGACTTCAATTATATGTGTTAATATATACATAAATGATATAGGTTCGTGAATTCAAGGCCAACGTTGCATTGTTCAGTTCCGTCGTATGCATATTTTTACTACAAAATATCGTATCGTGAGTTTCATTTGCTCCTTTTTTACTAAATGCTTTTGCAATATATATTTTTGAGACTGAGAATACATGAAATACTTTTATAAAAGTTTGACACGATAGACACATGCAAAACATTTCTCGAATGAATTATTATACAGACAGAAGTTCTGTAAGTTATTATATCCAATATTTTCCCCTGATTATTATTGCTTGATAACCTAAGAATTAGAAACGGATAAGGCCCTAATTCACGTGAATCCTAAAGGTAGCTACTGTGAAGACCTGTCCTAATCCATCCGGACGAAGTCTATATCGATTATAAATGATTTACAACAGTTGATTACATCGCGAGGTACTTGACCTCTATATGATACATTTTACAAACATTGCATTCGTTTTTGGAAAAGACAATCTTTCAATTCATCGAAAGTTAACGACATGCATACCATTTCATAATATATCTAACTATAATTGACTAAATAATAATCTTGATGAACTCAACGACTCGAATGCAACGTCTTTTGAAATATGTCATGAATGACTCCAAGTAATATCTTGAAAATGAGCAAATGCACAGCGGAAGATTTCTTTTATACCTGAGAATAAACATGCTTTAAAGTGTCAACCAAAAGGTTGGTGAATTCATTAGTTTAACATAAATAATCATTTCATAATTTTAATAGACCACAAGATTTCATATTTCCATTTCTCATAAACATACGTCCCATGCATAGAGACAAAAATATCATTCATATGGATTGAACACCTGGTAACCGACATTCACAATATGCATATAAGAATATCCCCATCATTCCGGGATCCTCCTTCGGACATGATATAAATTTCGAAGTACTAAAGCATCCGGTACTTTGGATGGGGCTTGTTGGGCCCGATAGATCTATCTTTAGGATTCGCGTCAATTAGGGTGTCTGTTCCCTAATTCTTAGATTACCAGACTTAATAAAAAAGGGCATATTCGATTTCGATAATTCAACCATATAATGTAGTTTTGATTACTTGTGTCCATTTCGTAAAAACATTTATAAAAATTGCACATGTATTCTCAGCCCAAAAATATAAAGGGTAAAAAGGTAAATGAAACTCACGCATATAATTATTGTAAAACAGTTAATAAAGCATTTGCATGTATTCTCAGTCCCAAAAATGTAAAGAGTAAAAGGGAATCAAATAAACTCACCTAATGTATTTTGTAGTAAAATACATATGACTATATTGAACAATGCAGGGTTGGCCTCGGATTCACGAACCTATATCAGGTATATATATTAATACATATAATTGTAATCGAACAAATTTATTCTTAGTTTATATATCTCTTATAATTAATTTGTAATAAATGTATTCTTATTTTGAAATTATTTATTTGTTATAATAATATTGTTAATGTGAAAATACTACTAATGATATTTTATTATATTAATATAGATGTTAATAATTAATAATAATACTAATCATAATAATAATAATATTAATGATCATAATAATATTAGTAATTCATTTAAATCATATCTTAATTATAATTTTAATCATTCTCATTATAATATTTCTATTTATACTTCTTATTTTTATGTTTATAATCTTATTAAGAATCCTACATTCATAATCTTAATTATATTATTAATGATAATATTCATAAAATCAATATTATTATTGGTGTAATAATAATAATAATAATAATAATAATAATAATAATAATAATAATAATAATAATAATAAATAAAAACGATAAAAAACTACCTTAATGTAAAAAGTCCAACAAAAAAAATAAACACCTCTGTCCGAGCTTGAACCCGCGACCTCCGCTAACCCAAAAAATCCCTTAACTACTCCTCTAACATAATCTTTGTCAAATTATTCGAACCTAATATCTATATATCCCATTTTTTGATTTTTCCTTCTTCTTCAACAACCCTTATACCGTATCATTATATATATAACCATCATCATATAACATCATTATCCTTTATCTCGTCACCACGTAATCATCATATTCATCTCGTTAAACAACAGTAACAAGCAGAAGTAATCCCAAAAATCTCGGTTTGTTGGAAGTAAATTCGATGGCCCAACATATATAAACATAGCGGCCCATTAGAGATCAATACTTAGGCCTACTAACCAATCCTACTTGTAAATCTATTAACTAATAAATGGCCTAATATTATAAAATGGAACACGGCTGATAATATGGAATTTAAAGGCCTGCTATTGTATTCCTATTTTAACCTACCGATGGAGTGGGTGTGTGGGATGATGTCGCTCATTCCAATCAGATAAATCAACAACAAATCAATCGGTCAAAGTTTTTGGTTCATCAATCGATTAATCAATCAGATGTAGAAGAAAATAGCTGCAACAGATTTCGAACGGAGGAGCAGCAGTCTTAAATAAGTGGTGTTCGGTTGATGTCTGTTCAAACTAGGGCGAAATCAATAATCACAATAGTGTAATTACAGAGTCTGTATCAGATCATCATTATCGACCTAATCATCATCATTTTCTCCTGAAACCGCTTCATTAATTCATCAAGTATGTAATTGATTCATTAATATTTCTCTTAATTTCTTTACTCCCTTTATAATTTCTGTAAAACTATTTGATAGAACAATCGCAGCAATAATTGATGTTCTTGGTGATTTGATGATGGTAATCGATAAAGAAATTTATGAGATTGTTTGACAGTAATCGTTTGATGTTGTTTGGGTGGTTCATGTTTGAAATAGAAAACAAATTGCATACAGCAACCGTATTGATGACGATTTGGGCGTGGTGTTTTGGGCTGTAGAAGAAAGAAATGAGCAGTAGCACAAGCTCTATTGATGATGATTACATCGAGCAGGTATATTACACGAATAGCAGTGGTTTTGTTGGTGATAGTTTGTTTGTCCGATCGAAACAGAAAGAAAGTATAGCATAGAAGTAGCAATAGCATTATTAGGTGGTGGTGATTATGATTTGAAAGGGTTGTGACTCGATAGGAAAACTGAGGCAGCAGCAGTATCATTAATATAGCATCGGTGGTGGTTTTGAAGTGATTAAAGAGTGGTGTTCCTAATGGTAACCGAGGTAAGAAACAGGAACACAAAATGAAACCTGCATCTCAATGATCAATGAAACTGTAACAGCGAGCATAAGAAGGATCGAATAGTAGTAGGGCAGCAGCAAGCTTGATCAATAGGTGGTTGTTTAGTGGTTCAAAATGATGGGTGACGGTTGATGTGGTCTTTTGTTGAAGAAAGAAGCAGAGAAGAGTTATGGGTTTGATATGTATGTTAGTTGGGTTTAACAACTAGTAACACAATTGGGTTATATGCATGAAAGGTGAAGTAGGGCATATTTGCAATTAACGTTTGAAAAGACAGAAAGGAACAAATTATATTGTCAATACTTTTGACACAAGGAAAGAAACAAGAAGTTTGGGAGTGGGTAATAATGAGTAGATATAAAATATATCTATATGTATGATTTAGCAAAAAAATCGATGCATGTGAAAGTGTAGGGTAATAGATTTTGAAAGATATAATGAGGTGAAATGCATGTTTGTACATATGTGTATGTTAATGCTTTTGTTTTATAGCATAAAGAGGATTGAACATATATTCATCAATTATATTCGTTGGTCCCAATTGCAAAATAAAGTAAAGCAAACAGTTGCAAGGAAAAGAAATGAAGCACACATTGCTATCATTGTATGAATGATTAGATTCCATAAGACAAAAAGAAAAAAACTGACTTTTGCAAAGAGGTGGGATCGGGTTAACACGAGTTCTTAAAATTTGGTTCACAGTCCGATTGTTAAATTGTTAAATCAAAATTTAAAAGATTAACTTAATTAACACTAGGTCACGTCATCTAGTATATTACTTAGAACATTTCCCATATATAAACTAGTTGAAAAGGGCACACAACACACCTATTCTAATTTCTCTGTATGTATAATATTTATAAATTATGTATATATTATAAGTTACATATTAGGAATATGTATAGGAATTATTACATATTATAGTACACTTGTACACATATAATTATTTATTACTAATTTATTTAAAAATAAAACTAGTGTTTCTATATAATCAAAATATTATATATTTAAAATTTCATTTTAATAACAATTTTTATTATTTACATTATTTTACATCTTTAGTTCTAACAACTAAATAGTATAAAATATCATTAACGTGTTTCAAATTATTATATACATACATATATATATACATATCTATTTACTAACAGTTGTTCGTGAATCGTCGGGAATAATCAAAGGTTAAATGGATATATGAAAATAGTTCTAAAATTTTAAGACTCAACATTACGGACTTTGCTTATCGTGTCGAAATAATATAAAGATAAAGTTTAAATTTGATCGGAAATTTCCGGGTCGTCACAGCTACCCAGAATGTTCACTAGACGGAAGGGCTAGTGGGCGTGGTATTTAGTACTTCGAAGTTTATATATTATACAGACGAGATGTTCTGTTTTGGGGGATATTATTGATGCGCATTATATGTTAAGGTCGGTTACCATGTTGAGCAATGAAATCAAATTGAATGTTATGTATCGAGAGAATTATTTTTATACACAGGTTATGTGTATTATTTTTGTGCATGAGATATGTGTACGGTTATTTAAAAATCGCGAGGCAACCTACGGGGGAGAAAAGGATACGAACCTACTCTGCTAAGCATTATGAAAAATGGTTTTGTACACGAGATAGCTGTACTGTATTTAAATCTTGTGGTCTATCAAAATGATGAATTTTATTGCTTATGATAAACCTATGAACTCACCAACCTTTTGGTTGAAACTTGAAAGCATGTTTATTCTCAGGTATAAAGAAATCTTTCGCTGTGCATTTGCTCATTTTAGAGATATTACTTGGAGTCATTCATGACATATTTCAAAATACGTTGCATTCGAGTCGTTGAGTTCAAGAAGATTATTATTAATTCATTGATAGTTTGATATATTATGGTATGCATGCCTGATGTATGCAGCAACGTATACGAATACTATTATTTTTACTACGAAATACTTACGAAATATGATACAAGTTTTAATTAATTTACAGATGGGATATACATAAACCTTGCTACAACAATTATAGGCAGTGTACCTAATCGTAGAGTAGTGTAGTTTTAAGTAAGTCCGGTTCGTTCCACAGGGAGCTAATTGAAAACGTACTATATTTTTATACAACTATATTTATATAAATATATATAATTATATATAGGTAGTATTATTATTATTATAAAAAGGGGGTTTTACCGTTTAATGACCGGTTTGTCGATTTTATAAAGCGTAAAGATAAATGACGATAAAATAAATGACAGAATTTAAATTGCGATAAAGTAAATTGCAGTAATTAAAATGACAGTAAATAAAGGTACGATGAAATATGAAATAAAAGTATTATGCTTATTTAAACTTCCGTAATCATGATGTTTGACGTTTTGATTTTAATTAATTGTTACCCGGGTTAATTGTCCTTTGTCATGGTTAATTTGATACCTATCTAGTTTTTGTCCATAATAGTCCATCGGTCATAATTATAAAATGCTCTTCAAATTAATCTTATTTTCGAAGTCAAATATTCCAACTAATTAGGGACTTGAACTGTAACAAGGTCTTAATACTTTGTTAATAATTACACCAGGTTATCGACTTCGTATAATTCAAGGTTTTAATACTTTGTTAACAATTACACCAATTATCCTTGTATGTAATCCACCCCTATTTTAATGAGATATGAATATTAATTTACCCACTTGATCAGAATGAATAATCAATTACCAAACACGAATAATTAATTAAATGATCGTAAAAGATGTCGTATAAACGTCACTAAATAGAACATACATAATCATTTTAATAATTATTAGATTAACTAATTTGAAGATAGGTTCGACAGATTATAATGAGTTGTCATTCGATTAGACAATACCCCCTATCTATTAATAGTCAATAGTCCAATGTCCACAAGTGTCGGTCTTTTGTCCAAACCTTAATTATGGTACAAAATCTAATAACCTCGTCTTAATATTTAGTCTAACATCACGATTACTTTGGCTCAAATAAGCATAATAATAACTTAGTTACGAGACATTAATTTAAAAATGAAGAACATAGCTTACAGTGATTATTAATCGCGTAGAGTTACACGGACAGAGTTCCGACTTTAAAACCCGTAAAACATTCTTACAATAACCTTATTATTATTAACTTAAAATTAAAATTATAATTATAAAATATAAATATAAATATAAACTGAGATAGATAGATAGAAATGGGGTGTAAAACTCGGCAGAATTCGTGGCCTTTTATAGGCAGATTTTGAAACTGACTGCTCCGCGAGTGCGGAGTTTTTACCCTTTACAGCTCCGCGAGTTCGGAGCTTCGGATTCCAGCTCACCAAATTTTGGATCCTAGCTTTGTCGACATATTTATTATATATATATAATATATAAATAATTTATATAATTATTTATATATTATATTTTATTCTTGTGCATAGTTGACTTGTAATTTTAGGTCCGTTGCGTCGCGTATTTACGCCCGGTTTATGTCCCGGTTCCGATTTTTCGAACGTCCTTTCGTATGCGTAGATATCTTGTACTTTGCGTTTTGCGGCTTGTACTCTTGTAATTTTTAGACGTTTCTCATCAATAATTTGAACCACTTGAATTGTATCTTGTACATTTGAGCTTTTTGGACGTTTGCGTCTTCAAATCGTCGTTTTCGCCTTTTGTCTTCGCACTTATTTATTTAAACGAATATTACATAAAAAAGAACAATTGCAACTAAAAACTTTACATATTGGAAGGATATTGCTACTAAATATATGTTCATTTGAAGCACTATCAAATATCCCCACACTTGAGCATTGCTTGTCCTCAAGCAATACAGAATTTGAAATTAAAATCACACTTCACTCGAATCACTTTTTTTTTATTCTCACATTTATACATCAGTGATTTTGATATGGCGGTATAAACAATGATAGTAACGATGTGGTTTACAGTCCCACATGACTATGAAAATTTAGATCCTTTAAGGAAATTGGATCTTTATGAAAACATTTGATGTTTTGAAAATTTATTCTAGCTTTTACCCTAGATAAGTTTTCCGGTATAACCCTTCACCGGTGTTTGCAAATTGTTTTGTAGGTTTGGTGGGTTTCAGATTTGAAAATTTTAGCTCAAAACTTATGGTTTTGTGTCACCCACTTGCTTACCTTGTATTGGAAAAGCAACACATCCAGTATACTTGTTCCGTATATTACCTTTCGGTAAACTACCATCCGGTTGTAAAGGAAAACGTTGAACAAGCAACTGTTAAGGCAATGTCCCTTGACATGCTTTTGATTATGGTCTAAAACGTGTCAGATGCAATTACTATCCTTTGTAGGAGCAATAGTAAAGATCACCCTATAGTTTTTCGGTCTGGCACAAGGTCCTGTCTTCGACCATGCTATGCAACTACCGTTCTTACGGTTGACACCCGATTTGGTTCAGGTGACCTAATAAATTCCAGGTGAATTCTTAGGACTTTACGTTCAATGGTAATGAACGCATTGAAAATGGGTTTTCAGAAAACAAATCGGTTTGTAATTTGATCAAAATATTTTCTCGTTCAAGATCGAGTTTAGATATCATCGAATTCCATGAGTTTGTAATTCTCAATATTTAAAGTCAATCTCAAGGATTGAGTAATATCAGGCTTAAATGCTGATTTTTTTATCTTTAAGGAGATTATCCTTTTTTGGGGGTCTGATTCATTAGTCTTATCAAGCTAATTTGCACGGTGCCCTCCCCATTTTACGAGACAGATCCTCTCATGGTTAGAATAAGTCTGACCACTTGGCGACCCTGTTTGATGCTGAGGTCCGTGGATTCCCTGCTGATTTTAGAGATGACTTTTCTAGATTTTTCGTCAACCTACAGCTGGTCTGAACGACAACTTCCTGACCTAAATCAAGAAGCGCGTGTCTTTTTCCGGAAGACTTTACTTCCTTTTAATGATGGAATTGATTCATCGTACAGATCCATCTTTCTTTTAAATATATTACAGTAAATCGGGTAAAACTGATAAGTTTAGTCCAAAGCAAAAGTACCTGCAATAATCTGTACCAAATATGTGATATGTGTCTTAAATAACTTGGTAAATTCTTCCCACACTTAGCTTTTATTTATTTTTTTCTTTTCCTTTTTATTTTCCTCTATTCTATTTTAAATGAATTCTAACGTTTTGGGTTGTTTCTCCATTTGTGATATGTGTTTTAAATAACTTGGGCTGTTTCTTTGCCTTTTTAGTTTATTGATAACAATAATTTCGGCATTAACACCTAGTTTTATCGTTCATAAATATGTATAAACACGATTTTGAATTCATTTAGTTGAAATTTTTTCAAATTTTCACAAAATTTGGCAATTAAACTAAGTATAAACCCGAGAGAATTTATAACCCTTCCCCACACTTGAGATCATGCAATGCCCTCAATTGCATGAAATCAGACTATAATTATAAATTCATGAGGGTGATTATTGTAGAAAAGTGATTAAAAATACCGAGTTTGCAAACATATTATTTTATTTCACATTTGATATTTTTACATCTTGTCGTCAAAATTAGTAGCTTTTGCTGAACTTAATGTCAGTCTTTGAAAGTGCGCTGTTTTACCCTGTTTTGTACATAAGATAAACTACAAACATATATATAATATATATTTTTTTTATATAAAACCTTTATTTATTAAAACAATTTAAATGAATAATTTTTAAAATTTTGTTTCCTTTTACTTTAGGTAGTTTCGGTATGTTTACCTAGTCCGTCCCTCGACAAAATTTAAAATTTTTCGTTTTTAAAGCGATTGTTTTAAAAGCAAAGATTTTTGGATTTTTTTATTTTTTTTGGTATACTTTAGATCAATAAAATTAAAAAGAATGATGAATTTCGGTTAAAGCAATTTCGGTTCCATGACCTAGTCTTCAACTTACGATGAATTTTAGAAATCATTTTTTTTTAAACTTAATGAAATAAAGTAAATTTTTATTTTTAAATTCACACAAAAAAAAAAATTTTATTTTAAAAAGCATATTAATTTCATACAAAACCTACAAAACAACAAAAAAAAAATTCAGAATAGGGGGAGAAAACTAGTTCTTTAGTGTCTGCTAGTGGAAAAGACCAATCGGATTCCATTCTCGGAACTACACGAGAACAGAACAACTAACCCTAGACAGCATTATTTCTTAGAACATTTGAATCTCCCCACACTTAGGTATCTGTGGTGTCGAAATTGTAATTAACTTCATTGTCAATTTCTCTTGGACCATAATCAACTTGCATTTCTGTGACTTTTGCTTTTAGCCATTGGTCGGATTCCTGTGTAATTTCCACAAATTCAACTAGTTTTTTCTTTTCTTTAGGCGATAGATTGGATACTAACCGGTTACATAACTTAAAGTTCCCCTTGGTTCTAGCATCGCGAATCCGTTTAATAAGTTTCTTCATTGAACTATTAATAACGGGATCATTTAATTTCGTACCAACAACGGGGTTCTTTGTTATCAGGTCATCATTAGGTGTTGCTTCATCTTCCCCACACTTAGGCATTTTATTATTGTTAAGCACTACCGTTGGAGTTGGTAAAACAATATGCTTCTCATCAATCGTTTTTGTTAGTTCAACGATTTTGGTTGGTGGAGATTTAGACTTTCGACTCACAAAGTTGATCGATTTTTCATTATTACTAAGTGTCATTCTACCCTCTCTTATATCAAATAACGCCCCGGTGGACGCTAAGAATGGTCGACCTAAAATTAGAGGAACGTTTGAGTCCTCTTCTATGTCAATAACAATAAATTCTACTAGAAAGGTTAAATTACCTACTTGAACGGGTAGGTTGTCAGCAATTCCAACTGGGTGCTTAATGTTTGATCAAAGAGTCGAACACTCATTTCTGTTGGACTTAACTCACCTACTCCTAATCTCTTATATAATGAAAGAGGCATAACACTTATACTCGCACCTAAATCTGCTAGTGCATCATACATGACACAATCACTAAGTAGACAAGGAACAATAAATTCACCTGGATCACCCAACCTGGGTGGAGGTTTTGGTGGAACTGTCTTCACCGGGTTTATCTTTACGGTTTTTGTTTCTTGTACTTTCTTATTCTTCTTCTTCTTTCCAGAGGAATCACAAACTTTATTACCTATTACTTGCTCATACTCAACTCCTTTTCTTGGAAACGGGATGGGTGGTCTATATGGTGCCACCACTGGCTTTACATACTCGGGTGGTGGTGGTGTTGTAACTTCTTCATTGTTACTCACATCTAAAACCTTCCCATCTTCTGATGCTGGTTTTTCAGAATTCATTGATACCATATTAACATTCTCATTCCGAGGATTTACTTTAGTATCACTCGGTAGCTTTCCTTGTTCCCTCTCACTCATCATGTTAGCAAGAGTACCTACGTGTTTTTCTAGATTCAAAATGGAAGCTTGTTGAGTTCTTAATGACTGATCAAACCTCTCATTTGTTTGGGTTTGAGATGTAATAAATTGTGTTTGAGATTCCATTAGCTTTGCCATCATTTCTTCTAGATTTGACTTTTTCTCTTCGGTTTGTTGTGGTGGTTTATACAAGCCAGGTCTTTGTTGATTGAAAGTGTTGTTTTGAGTTGGTTGGTTATTCAGACCTTGTTGGTTGTACGAGTTATTGTTGTAGTGACCCGAACTTTTCCATGTTTATATATATTAATTGAGATTGTTATTTACATGATTAAATGTTTCCAACATGGTAAGCAATCAGACTTGTTAAGACTTGATTAATTGAAATAGGTTTCATATAGACAATTGACCACCCAAGTTGACCGGTGATTCACGAACGTTAAAACTTGTAAAAACTATATGATGACATATATATGGTTATATATATAGTTAACATTATATTATGATAATTAAACATATCATTAAGTATATTAACAATGAACTACATATGTAAAAACAAGACTACTAACTTAATGATTTTGAAACGAGACATATATGTAACGATTATCGTTGTAACGACATTTAATGTATATATATCATATTAAGAGATATTCGTACATCATAATATCATGATAATATAATAATTTAAAATCTCTTTTGATATTATAAACATTGGGTTAACAACATTTAACAAGATTGTTAACCTAAAGGTTTCAAAACAACATTTACATGTAACGACTAACGATGACTTAACGACTCAGTTAAAATGTATATACATGTAGTGTTTTAATATGTATTTATACACTTTTGAAAGACTTCAATACACTTATCAAAATACTTCTACTTAACAAAAATGCTTACAATTACATCCTCGTTCAGTTTCATCAACAATTCTACTCGTATGCACCCGTATTCGTACTCGTACAATACACAGCTTTTAGATGTATGTACTATTGGTATATACACTCCAATGATCAGCTCTTAGCAGCCCATGTGAGTCACCTAACACATGTGGGAACCATCATTTGGCAACTAGCAAGAAATATCTCATAAAATTACAAAAATATGAGTAATCATTCATGACTTATTTACATGAAAACAAAATTACATATCCTTTATATCTAATCCATACACCAACGACCAAAAACACCTACAAACACTTTCATTCTTCAATTTTCTTCATCTAATTGATCTCTCTCAAGTTCTATCTTCAAGTTCTAAGTGTTCTTCATAAATTCCAAAAGTTCTAGTTTCATAAAATCAAGAATACTTTCAAGTTTGCTAGCTCACTTCCAATCTTGTAAGGTGATCATCCAACCTCAAGAAATCTTTGTTTCTTACAGTAGGTTATCATTCTAATACAAGGTAATAATCATATTCAAACTTTGGTTCAATTTCTATAACTATAACAATCTTATTTCAAGTGATGATCTTACTTGAACTTGTTTTCGTGTCATGATTCTGCTTCAAGAACTTCGAGCCATCCAAGGATCCATTGAAGCTAGATCCATTTTTCTCTTTTCCAGTAGGTTTATCCAAGGAACTTAAGGTAGTAATGATGTTCATAACATCATTCGATTCATACATATAAAGCTATCTTATTCGAAGGTTTAAACTTGTAATCACTAGAACATAGTTTAGTTAATTCTAAACTTGTTCGCAAACAAAAGTTAATCCTTCTAACTTGACTTTTAAAATCAACTAAACACATGTTCTATATCTATATGATATGCTAACTTAATGATTTAAAACCTGGAAACACGAAAAACACCGTAAAACCGGATTTACGCCGTCGTAGTAACACCGCGGGCTGTTTTGGGTTAGTTAATTAAAAACTATGATAAACTTTGATTTTAAAGTTGTTATTCTGAGAAAATGATTTTTATTATGAACATGAAACTATATCCAAAAATTATGATTAAACTCAAAGTGGAAGTATGTTTTCTAAAATGGTCATCTAGACGTCGTTCTTTCGACTGAAATGACTACCTTTACAAAAACGACTTGTAACTTATTTTTCCGACTATAAACCTATACTTTTCTGTTTAGATTCAAAAAATAGAGTTCAATATGAAACCATAGCAATTTGATTCACTCAAAACGGATTTAAAATGAAGAAGTTATGGGTAAAACAAGATTGGATAATTTTTCTCATTTTAGCTACGTGAAAATTGGTAACAAATCTATTCCAACCATAACTTAATCAACTTGTATTGTATATTATGTAATCTTGAGATACCATAGACACGTATACAATGTTTCGACCTATCATGTCGACACATCTATATATATTTCGGAACAACCATAGACACTCTATATGTGAATGTTGGAGTTAGCTATACAGGGTTGAGGTTGATTCCAAAATATATATAGTTTGAGTTGTGATCAATACTGAGATACGTATACACTGGGTCGTGGATTGATTCAAGATAATATTTATCGATTTATTTCTGTACATCTAACTGTGGACAACTAGTTGTAGGTTACTAACGAGGACAGCTGACTTAATAAACTTAAAACATCAAAATATATTAAAAGTGTTGTAAATATATTTTGAACATACTTTGATATATATGTATATATTGTTATAGGTTCGTGAATCAACCAGTGGCCAAGTCTTACTTCCCGACGAAGTAAAAATCTGTGAAAGTGAGTTATAGTCCCACTTTTAAAATCTAATATTTTTGGGATGAGAATACATGCAGGTTTTATAAATGATTTACAAAATAGACACAAGTACGTGAAACTACATTCTATGGTTGAATTATCGAAATCGAATATGCCCCTTTTTATTAAGTCTGGTAATCTAAGAATTAGGGAACAGACACCCTAATTGACGCGAATCCTAAAGATAGATCTATTGGGTCTAACAAACCCCATCCAAAGTACCGGATGCTTTAGTACTTCGAAATTTATATCATATCCGAAGGGTGTCCCGGAATGATGGGGATATTCTTATATATGCATCGTGTTATTGTCGGTTACCAGGTGTTCACCATATGAATGATTTTTATCTCTATGTATGAGATGTGTATTGAAATATGAAATCTTGTGGTCTATTGTTACGATTTGATATATATAGGTTAAACCTATAACTCACCAACATTTTTGTTGACGTTTAAAGCATGTTTATTCTCAGGTGAATATTAAGAGCTTCCGCTGTTGCATTCTAAAATAAGGACAAGATTTGGAGTCCATGTTTGTATGATATTGTGTAAAAACTGCATTCAAGAAACTGATTTCGATGTAACATATTTGTATTGTAAACCATTATGTAATGGTCGTGTGTAAACAGGATATTTTAGATTATCATTATTTGATAATCTACGTAAAGCTTTTTAAACCTTTATTTATGAAATAAAGGTTATGGTTTGTTTTAAAAATGAATGCAGTCTTTGAAAAACGTCTCATATAGAGGTTAAAACCTCGCAACGAAATCAATTAATATGGAACGTTTTTAATCAATAAGAACGGGACATTTCAGTTGGTATCCGAGCGTTGGTCTTAGAGAACCAGAAAATTTGCATTAGTGTGTCTTATCGAGTTTGTTAGGATGCATTAGTGAGTCTGGACTTCGACCGTGTTTTCTTTAAAAATGATTGCTTAACATTTTTGTTGGAAACTATATATTTTTAACATATGAATATTATGTGATATATTAATCTCTTAACGTGTTTGATATTATGTGATAGATGTCTACCTCTAGAACAAGTCCCATTGACTCACCTAATAATAATGAAGAGTCAAATGTAAATTGGAATGATTCGTGGACTGATTCACAAGTTCCCGAAGAGGAACCGGAAGAAGAGTCGGAACCGGAAGAAGAATCGGAACCGGAAGAAGAATCGGAACCGGATGAAGAAATAGAACCGGTGGGGGAAATAATAAAACGGTTAAGTAAAAGAAAATCCTCAACCAACCGACCAAGGTTAATTATGGTCAATGGTGTTTCCGCCAAGGAAGCAAAATATTGGGAGGATTACGAATTCTCCGATGAATCGGATTCCGACGAGAATTCCGATGATGTTATAGAAATTACCCCAACTGAATTTAAAAAGGCAAAAGAAAATAATAAGGGAAAGGGCATAAAAATAGAGAAATCTAATTCCAACCCCGATGAACTTTATATGTATCGTCAACGCCCGAAGTCCTTAAGTTGTAACAATGACCCGGGAACCTCTAAACCACCAGGTTTTTCTAAACCAATGTGGACAACGACGGCTCGTATTAGGGGAACATCATATATCCCTAGAAACTTGGCAAAACGAACCAAAACTGAAGAAGAAGAAACGAGCGAGTCGGAATAAGATAGTTGTATTCGTGTGGTGTAATATATGTAATATAGTGTTCTTATGCTTTATGATATATGTAAAAATTGCTTGTATTAATAAGTATTTTTTTTATGAATCTAACTCTTGTCTATTTTACAGTTTAAAAACACAAAATGGATAGACAACCCAATATTTTAAGAGACCTACCCGGAGACATGATTGATGAAATCTTGTCTAGAGTCGGCCAGAATTCCTCGGCACAACTATTTAAGGCGAGATCAGTTTGTAAGACATTCGAAGAACGTTCCAAGAATGTCTTGGTTTATAAGAGACTTTCGTTTGAAAGATGGGGGATATCACATTGGGAAACCCATAAGTTACGATGTGTTTACTTTGACGCATATATTGCGGGGAACCCAAATGCTATTTTACGCAACGGGTTAAGAAATTATTTTGACTCAATATATCCGAATATTGGACTTCGTGATTTAGAAAAAGCGGCTAACATGCAACATAAAGAAGCATGTTATGCTTACGGATTAGTAATGTTCGCTTCTCACCAAAGTGAGAACAAGAACATCGGACTACAACTATTAAACAAAACGTTTCCACAAGTGACGGAGTCGGTAATTGGGGTAAGAAATGAGGTTTTTAGATTATTACGGGACTGTTGGACATTACGTAACCCTCGTCCCTTTGACGACGTTACAACACGCTGTCTTATCAACGGCCATAACGGTTATGTTGCACAAGACCAAGGATGGGAAGTAGTCCTAGTAAAACCAGAATGCATGACTTGTTTCTGGACGTATGAATTACGTGTCTTTATTGCCTTTGCTGAACGACTTGTGTACTAGCTAGAATTATCTTCACAACTATCTTGTATCAAAGTTATTGTGTGCTATATTTCATGCTTTATGTAAAATAAGCGGTATTGTAAGTTTGTAAAATATTGTATAAAAGTTTGAACGCGAAATATTATTATAATCAGTTTTTCATATAGAATTGTAGTAGTTGAATTGTATATTAGCTACTAAGTATGAACTTAACGGGTAGGTACTACCCGAATTTAAACTTATAAAACGCTAATATGAAGAAAAAGCTTTTATAAATGAGTTCATATTATGCTACGAAATACTATTAACTACTCTTAATATTCTGTATGATTAACTTGTTCCATTTGACAATTTTGAAGGAAATGGCACCGACTACTCGACACACCGTGAATATGAATGAAGAGGAATTCCGTACTTTTCTAGCTTCAAACATAGCCGCAGTACAGGCTGCGCTACATACCAACAATAACCTTGGATCTAGCAGTACAGGAAATCGTGTAGGATGCACCTACAAAGAATTCACTGCCTGCAAACCTTTGGAATTTGATGGAACCGAAGGACCGATCGGATTGAAACGGTGGACCGAGAAGGTCGAATCGGTGTTTGCCATAAGTAAGTGTACTGAAGAGGACAAAGTGAAGTATGCTACGCATACCTTCACAGGTTCTGCGTTAACATGGTGGAATACCTATCTAGAGCAGGTGGGACAAGACGATGCGTACGCACTACCGTGGTCAGCATTCAAGCACTTGATGAACGAGAAGTACCGTCCCAGAACCGAGGTCAATAAGCTCAAGACAGAACTTAGAGGGTTACGAACCCAAGGATTTGATATTACCACGTACGAAAGACGATTCACAGAATTGTGCCTATTGTGTCCGGGAGCGTTCGAAGATGAGGAAGAGAAGATCGACGCGTTTGTGAAAGGATTACCGGAAAGAATCCAAGAAGATATAAGTTCACACGAGCCCGCCTCCATACAACAGGCATGTAGAATGGCTCACAAACTCGTGAACCAAATTGAAGAAAGAATTAAAGACCAGACTGCTGAAGAGGCCAATGTGAAGCAAGTCAAAAGAAAGTGGGAGGAAAACGGTGATAAGAATCACCAATACAACAACAACAGCAATTACAACAATAATCGCAACAATTATCCCAACAATCGCAACATCAATCGCAACTACAACAAACGGCCCAACAACAACAACAACAACAACAACAACAACAGCAGCAACTACAACAATCATCCCAACAACAATAATAACCGCAACAACAACAACAATCAGAAGCAGCTATGCCAAAGGTGTGAAAAGAATCACTCGGGGTTCTGCACCAAATTTTGCAACAAGTGTAAAAGAAATGGTCATAGCGCGGCGAAGTGTGAGGTCTACGGACCAGGGGTTAATAGAACGAAAGGAACAAATGGTGTCGGAACGAGTAATGGCGGAGCAAGTAGTGTCGGAGCAAGTTATGCCAATGTAGTTTGTTATAAATGTGGAAAACCGGGCCACATTATTAGAAATTGCCCGAACCAGGAGAACACGAATGGACAAGGCCGCGGAAGAGTTTTCAATATTAATGCGGCAGAGGCACAAGAAGACCCGAAGCTTGTTACGGGTACGTTTCTTATTGACAATAAATCTGCTTACGTTTTATTTGATTCGGGTGCGGATAGAAGCTATATGAGTAGAGATTTTTGTGCTAAATTAAGTTGTCCATTGACGCCTTTGGATAGTAAATTTTTACTCGAATTAGCAAATGGTAAATTAATTTCAGCAGATAATATATGTCGGAATCGAGAAATTAAACTGGTTAGCGAAACATTTAAGATTGATTTGATACCAGTAGAGTTAGGGAGTTTTGATGTGATAATCGGTATGGACTGGTTGAAAGAAGTGAAAGCAGAGATCGTTTGTTACAAAAATGCAATTCGCATTATACGAGAAAAAGGAAAACCCTTAATGGTGTACGGAGAAAAGGGCAACACGAAGCTACATCTTATTAGTAATTTGAAGGCACAAAAACTAATAAGAAAAGGTTGCTATGCTGTTCTAGCACACGTCGAGAAAGTACAAACTAAAGAAAAGAGCATCAATGATGTTCCCATTGCAAAAGAATTTCCCGATGTATTTCCGAAAGAATTACCGGGATTACCCCCACATCGATCCGTTGAATTTCAAATAGATCTTGTACCAGGAGCTGCACCAATAGCTCGTGCTCCTTACAGACTCGCACCCAGCGAGATGAAAGAACTGCAAAGCCAATTACAAGAACTTTTAGAGCGTGGTTTCATTCGACCAAGCACATCACCGTGGGGAGCTCCTGTTTTGTTTGTCAAGAAGAAAGATGGTACATTCAGGTTGTGTATCGACTACCGAGAGTTGAACAAACTTACCATCAAGAACCGCTACCCACTACCGAGAATCGATGACTTATTTGATCAACTACAAGGCTCGTCTGTTTATTCAAAGATTGACTTACGTTCCGGGTATCATCAAATGCGGGTGAAAGAAGATGATATTCCAAAGACTGCTTTCAGAACACGTTACGGTCATTACGAGTTTATGGTCATGCCGTTTGGTTTAACTAATGCACCAGCTATGTTCATGGACCTTATGAACCGAGTGTGTGGACCATACCTTGACAAGTTTGTCATTGTTTTCATTGATGACATACTTATTTACTCAAAGAATGACCAAGAACACGGTGAACATTTGAGAAAGGTGTTAGAAGTATTGAGGAAGGAAGAATTGTACGCTAAGTTTTCAAAGTGTGCATTTTGGTTGGAAGAAGTTCAATTCCTCGGTCACATAGTGAACAAAGAAGGTATTAAGGTGGATCCGGCAAAGATAGAAACTGTTGAAAAGTGGGAAACCCCGAAAACTCCGAAACACATACGCCAGTTTTTAGGACTAGCTGGTTACTACAGAAGGTTCATCCAAGACTTTTCCAGAATAGCAAAACCCTTGACTGCATTAACGCATAAAGGGAAGAAATTTGAATGGAATGATGAACAAGAGAAAGCGTTTCAGTTATTGAAGAAAAAGCTAACTACGGCACCTATATTGTCATTGCCTGAAGGGAATGATGATTTTGTGATTTATTGTGACGCATCAAAGCAAGGTCTCGGTTGTGTATTAATGCAACGAACGAAGGTGATTGCTTATGCGTCTAGACAATTGAAGATTCACGAACAAAATTATACGACGCATGATTTGGAATTAGGCGCGGTTGTTTTTGCATTAAAGACTTGGAGGCACTACTTATATGGGGTCAAAAGTATTATATATACCGACCATAAAAGTCTTCAACACATATTTAATCAGAAACAACTGAATATGAGGCAGCGTAGGTGGATTGAATTATTGAATGATTACGACTTTGAGATTCGTTACCACCCGGGGAAGGCAAATGTGGTAGCCGATGCCTTGAGCAGGAAGGACAGAGAACCCATTCGAGTAAAATCTATGAATATAATGATTCATAATAACCTTACTACTCAAATAAAGGAGGCGCAACAAGGAGTTTTAAAAGAGGGAAATTTAAAGGATGAAATACCCAAAGGATCGGAGAAGCATCTTAATATTCGGGAAGACGGAACCCGGTATAGGGCTGAAAGGATTTGGGTACCAAAATTTGGAGATATGAGAGAAATGGTACTTAGAGAAGCTCATAAAACCAGATACTCAATACATCCTGGAACGGGGAAGATGTACAAGGATCTCAAGAAACATTTTTGGTGGCCGGGTATGAAAGCCGATGTTGCTAAATACGTAGGAGAATGTTTGACGTGTTCTAAGGTCAAAGCTGAGCATCAGAAACCATCAGGTCTACTTCAACAACCCGAAATCCCGGAATGGAAATGGGAAAACATTACCATGGATTTCATCACTAAATTGCCAAGGACTGCAAGTGGTTTTGATACTATTTGGGTAATAGTTGATCGTCTCACCAAATCAGCACACTTCCTGCCAATAAGAGAAGATGACAAGATGGAGAAGTTAGCACGACTGTATTTGAAGGAAGTCGTCTCCAGACATGGAATACCAATCTCTATTATCTCTGATAGGGATGGTAGATTTATTTCAAGATTCTGGCAGACATTACAGCAAGCATTAGGAACTCGTCTAGACATGAGTACTGCCTATCATCCACAAACTGATGGGCAGAGTGAAAGGACGATACAAACGCTTGAAGACATGCTACGAGCATGTGTTATTGATTTCGGAAACAGTTGGGATCGACATCTACCGTTAGCAGAATTTTCCTACAACAACAGCTACCATTCAAGCATTGAGATGGCGCCGTTTGAAGCACTTTATGGTAGAAAGTGCAGGTCTCCGATTTGTTGGAGTGAAGTGGGGGATAGACAGATTACGGGTCCGGAGATTATACAAGAAACTACCGAGAAGATCATCCAAATTCAACAACGGTTGAAAACCGCCCAAAGTCGACAAAAGAGCTACGCTGACATTAAAAGAAAAGATATAGAATTTGAAATTGGAGAGATGGTCATGCTTAAAGTTGCACCTTGGAAAGGCGTTGTTCGATTTGGTAAACGAGGGAAATTAAATCCAAGGTATATTGGACCATTCAAGATTATTGATCGTGTCGGACCAGTAGCTTACCGACTTGAGTTACCTCAACAACTCGCGGCTGTACATAACACTTTCCACGTCTCGAATTTGAAGAAATGTTTTGCTAAAGAAGATCTCACTATTCCGTTAGATGAAATCCAAATCAACGAAAAACTTCAATTCATCGAAGAACCCGTCGAAATAATGGATCGTGAGGTTAAAAGACTTAAGCAAAACAAGATACCAATTGTTAAGGTTCGATGGAATGCTCGTAGAGGACCCGAGTTCACTTGGGAGCGTGAAGATCAGATGAAGAAGAAATACCCGCATCTATTTCCAGAAGATTCGTCAACACCTTCAACAGCTTAAAATTTCGGGACGAAATTTATTTAACGGGTAGGTACTGTAGTGACCCGAACTTTTCCATGTTTATATATATTAATTGAGATTGTTATTTACATGATTAAATGTTTCCAACATGGTAAGCAATCAGACTTGTTAAGACTTGATTAATTGAAATAGGTTTCATATAGACAATTGACCACCCAAGTTGACCGGTGATTCACGAACGTTAAAACTTGTAAAAACTATATGATGACATATATATGGTTATATATATAGTTAACATTATATTATGATAATTAAACATATCATTAAGTATATTAACAATGAACTACATATGTAAAAACAAGACTACTAACTTAATGATTTTGAAACGAGACATATATGTAACGATTATCGTTGTAACGACATTTAATGTATATATATCATATTAAGAGATATTCGTACATCATAATATCATGATAATATAATAATTTAAAATCTCTTTTGATATTATAAACATTGGGTTAACAACATTTAACAAGATTGTTAACCTAAAGGTTTCAAAACAACATTTACATGTAACGACTAACGATGACTTAACGACTCAGTTAAAATGTATATACATGTAGTGTTTTAATATGTATTTATACACTTTTGAAAGACTTCAATACACTTATCAAAATACTTCTACTTAACAAAAATGCTTACAATTACATCCTCGTTCAGTTTCATCAACAATTCTACTCGTATGCACCCGTATTCGTACTCGTACAATACACAGCTTTTAGATGTATGTACTATTGGTATATACACTCCAATGATCAGCTCTTAGCAGCCCATGTGAGTCACCTAACACATGTGGGAACCATCATTTGGCAACTAGCAAGAAATATCTCATAAAATTACAAAAATATGAGTAATCATTCATGACTTATTTACATGAAAACAAAATTACATATCCTTTATATCTAATCCATACACCAACGACCAAAAACACCTACAAACACTTTCATTCTTCAATTTTCTTCATCTAATTGATCTCTCTCAAGTTCTATCTTCAAGTTCTAAGTGTTCTTCATAAATTCCAAAAGTTCTAGTTTCATAAAATCAAGAATACTTTCAAGTTTGCTAGCTCACTTCCAATCTTGTAAGGTGATCATCCAACCTCAAGAAATCTTTGTTTCTTACAGTAGGTTATCATTCTAATACAAGGTAATAATCATATTCAAACTTTGGTTCAATTTCTATAACTATAACAATCTTATTTCAAGTGATGATCTTACTTGAACTTGTTTTCGTGTCATGATTCTGCTTCAAGAACTTCGAGCCATCCAAGGATCCATTGAAGCTAGATCCATTTTTCTCTTTTACAGTAGGTTTATCCAAGGAACTTAAGGTAGTAATGATGTTCATAACATCATTCGATTCATACATATAAAGCTATCTTATTCGAAGGTTTAAACTTGTAATCACTAGAACATAGTTTAGTTAATTCTAAACTTGTTCGCAAACAAAAGTTAATCCTTCTAACTTGACTTTTAAAATCAACTAAACACATGTTCTATATCTATATGATATGCTAACTTAATGATTTAAAACCTGGAAACACGAAAAACACCGTAAAACCGGATTTACGCCGTCGTAGTAACACCGCGGGCTGTTTTGGGTTAGTTAATTAAAAACTATGATAAACTTTGATTTTAAAGTTGTTATTCTGAGAAAATGATTTTTATTATGAACATGAAACTATATCTAAAAATTATGATTAAACTCAAAGTGGAAGTATGTTTTCTAAAATGGTCATCTAGACGTCGTTCTTTCGACTGAAATGACTACCTTTACAAAAACGACTTGTAACTTATTTTTCCGACTATAAACCTATACTTTTCTGTATAGATTCAAAAAATAGAGTTCAATATGAAACCATAGCAATTTGATTCACTCAAAACGGATTTAAAATGAAGAAGTTATGGGTAAAACAAGATTGGATAATTTTTCTCATTTTAGCTACGTGAAAATTGGTAACAAATCTATTCCAACCATAACTTAATCAACTTGTATTGTATATTATGTAATCTTGAGATACCATAGACACGTATACAATGTTTCGACCTATCATGTCGACACATCTATATATATTTCGGAACAACCATAGACACTCTATATGTGAATGTTGGAGTTAGCTATACAGGGTTGAGGTTGATTCCAAAATATATATAGTTTGAGTTGTGATCAATACTAAGATACGTATACACTGGGTCGTGGATTGATTCAAGATAATATTTATCGATTTATTTCTGTACATCTAACTGTGGACAACTAGTTGTAGGTTACTAACGAGGACAGCTGACTTAATAAACTTAAAACATCAAAATATATTAAAAGTGTTGTAAATATATTTTGAACATACTTTGATATATATGTATATATTGTTATAGGTTCGTGAATCAACCAGTGGCCAAGTCTTACTTCCCGACGAAGTAAAAATCTGTGAAAGTGAGTTATAGTCCCACTTTTAAAATCTAATATTTTTGGGATGAGAATACATGCAGGTTTTATAAATGATTTACAAAATAGACACAAGTACGTGAAACTACATTCTATGGTTGAATTATCGAAATCGAATATGCCCCTTTTTATTAAGTCTGGTAATCTAAGAATTAGGGAACAGACACCCTAATTGACGCGAATCCTAAAGATAGATCTATTGGGCCTAACAAACCCCATCCAAAGTACCGGATGCTTTAGTACTTCGAAATTTATATCATATCCGAAGGGTGTCCCGGAATGATGGGGATATTCTTATATATGCATCGTGTTATTGTCGGTTACCAGGTGTTCACCATATGAATTATTTTTATCTCTATGTATGGGATGTGTATTGAAATATGAAATCTTGTGGTCTATTGTTACGATTTGATATATATAGGTTAAACCTATAACTCACCAACATTTTTGTTGACGTTTAAAGCATGTTTATTCTCAGGTGAATATTAAGAGCTTCCGCTGTTGCATACTAAAATAAGGACAAGATTTGGAGTCCATGTTTGTATGATATTGTGTAAAAACTGCATTCAAGAAACTGATTTCGATGTAACATATTTGTATTGTAAACCATTATGTAATGGTCGTGTGTAAACAGGATATTTTAGATTATCATTATTTGATAATCTACGTAAAGCTTTTTAAACCTTTATTTATGAAATAAAGGTTATGGTTTGTTTTAAAAATGAATGCAGTCTTTGAAAAACGTCTCATATAGAGGTTAAAACCTCGCAACGAAATCAATTAATATGGAACGTTTTTAATCAATAAGAACGGGACATTTCAATTGTTGGGTCCATTTGGATTGTAAAGAATGTTTTGATTTCGATTGAAGTTTGGCCTTGGCGGTTGATAATTATTTTGATAATTATTTCCCGGCCTTTGGTTCATGTAGGAAACATTCTCACGTTGTTCCATTGTTTGCTCAATGTGACAATCTTTCGTTAAGTGTGGTCCACTGCATTGCTCACAACTGATTCGTATTGCGTGAATATCTTTAGTCATCTTTTCCATTCGTCTTTCGAAAGCATATATTTTTGCGGAAATGGAATCAAAGTCATGGCTAGAATCGGCTCTAGCCGCTTTAGAAGAATGAAAGATATCTTTTTCTTGGTGCCACTCATGTGAGTGAGAGGCTGTGTTATCAATAATTTTGTGAGCTTCGGTTGCGGTTTTCTTCATAATAGAACCACCAGCTGCTATGTCGATGTCTTTTCGTGTAGCAACGTCGCATCCTTGGTAGAATATTTTTACTATTTGATAAGTATCTAAACCGTGTTGAGGACATCCTCTCAACAATTTTCCAAATCTTGTCCACGCCTCATATAGAGTTTCATTTGGCTTTTGTGTGAACGTAACAATTTCTCCTTGAAGTCTCACGGCATTAGATGCCGGAAAAAATTGTTTAAGAAAATTTTCAACTAAGACATCTCATTATCAATCGCCCCTTCAGGTAATGATTCTAACCAATCTTTGGCTTCTCCCTTTAAAGTCTAGGGAAACAACATGAGATAGATCTGTTCATCCTCAACTTCTCTGATTTTGAATAGAGTACAGATCCTATTAAAGGTTCGAAGATGTTCATTTGGATCTTCTTTTGGCATACCACTATATTGGCATTGATTAGTTACCATGTGTAGGATTTGTCCTTTGATTTCATAATCTGGCACATTAATGTCTGGCTTAATAATGGCGTGACCTTGGCCCGTGCGTGTGGCTCTCATTCGGTCTTCCATACTTAGAGGTTCCAAATTTTCCATGATTGAATTTGTTGAATTTGAATCACTAGAGGATTCTGATTTAATGGTTTGTTCCTCGACAATCTCTGTTTGAATGATTGGTGGTTCCGGAGGAAAGATTAATGGTTCAGGATCTCTGAATTGTCCCTGAATATCCTCCGAATTCTCAATTGTGAGGTCGGGTTCAAAAAATGGATTATCGAAAATTTGAATTGGAGTACTTGGTTGACTGGATGACGATTCTAAAGAAAAATCAACGGCAACAATATTGGCTAGATGTCTTGATCGAGTTACAGGTGGTGAACGTATGAAAGGTGGTGAACGTTTTGCTCGGTGCATTCACTAAATATCCTATTAGTTATAAAAATAAAAATTATATAAGTTATCAAATTAATAGACTTTTCTGATTTTGCTCACGTTTCGAATAGCCAATAGATGCAGCAGGTAGCCAGGACCCTTTAAATCGGAAGCCCACAACTCGCCACTAACAAATCCAACTATTACTACGAACCAGAAAATTTGGATGTCTATCAATTTAACCGCTTAAAATAATTTTTTGTTTTGAATTATTAGAGAAGAAATAGAGAAAATTCTAAGTCCTAAAAACTAGAGCGGTGAGAAATAAGAAAGAAAAAGAGTAGCGTCGAAAAACGTCGAAAAATAAAAAATTGAAAAATAAAATAAGAAAGTAGTGCGTCGAAACTTAAAATTCTAAAAACTAAATATTAAAAGTTGCGTCTAAAGGTATTAAAACTTAAAAGAAATTCTATATCCAAAACGGCAATATCTTAATTAGGCACTAAATTTTATTAAATACTAAAACGATAAGCGACGTCGTAAAATTCTAAAGCTCCTAAATCTTAATCTAAAGAAAAAGCACTTAAGGGAATTTACGGCAAAGCCTAAAAATCTAGAAATAAAAATAACTACGGCAAAAACTAATCTTAAAACTAATTACGAACGATAAAAATACAAATTACAAATTAAACGATTAAAATATACAATTTATAAAAATATATAAAAAGTAAAAAAAATTTATTTTTATATTATTATTTTATAAAAGTATTAATTTTATAATTATAAAACTAATTAAAACTTAAAATACAAACTTAAATAAACTAAAACTAATTAATATTAAATATAAACCCTAATTAGATTAATTAATAAAAATAATAATTAAATTAAACCCTAAAACGTAATTAATGCAGTCTGAGGTTCAGGCGTGTCAGGCAGCTCCGCGAGTGCGGAGGTCTGCTGCCCAAAAACTCCGCGAGTGCGGAGGATGCAGATTCAAACGAGCTGCAGGCCCAAATTACGCAGGTCCAGTTTTTTTTTACTTTATAATCTTTACAAAATTAATATAAGTAATATTTATTAAAGTAAACTTATGTTTTTAAGAACTAAAAAAAAATACTTTTATACTGTATATAAATTATATAAAAATATATTTTCTTTTTTTTTACTTGAACACTTAAATAGATATATATATTATTATTTTTCTTTTTAATGTTTTTAACACTTATTATAAATACAAAATATTTTTACGAAATACGAAATAATATATTTTTACAAAAATATAGCGTTTTGCTTCGGCGTCCCCGGCAGCGGCGCCAAAAACTTGATGTATGCAACAGCGTATACGAAATACTATTATTTTTACTACGAAATACTTACGAAATATGATACAAGTTTTAATTAATTTACGGATGGATATACCTAAACCTTGCTACAACACTTATAGGCAGTGTACCTAATCGTAGAGTAGTGTAGTTTTTAGTAAGTCCGGTTCGTTCTACAGGGAGCTAATTAAAACGTACTATATTTTTATACAACTATATTTATATAAATATATATAATTATATATAGGTAGTATTATTATTATTATAAAAAGGGGGTTTTACCGTTTAATGACCGGTTTGTCGATTTTATAAAGCGTAAAGATAAATGACGATAAAATAAATGACAGAATTTAAATTGCGATAAAGTAAATTGCAGTAATTAAAATGACAGTAAATAAAGTTACGATGAAATATGAAATAAAAGTATTATGCTTATTTAAACTTCCGTAATCATGATGTTTGACACTTTGATTTTAATTAATTGTTACCCGGGTTAATTGTCCTCTGTCCTGGTTTATTTGATACCTATCTAGTTTTTGTCCATAATAGTCCATCGGTCATAATTATAAAATGCTCGTCAAATTAATCTTATTTCCGAAGTCAAATATTCCAACTAATTAGGGACTTGAACTGTAACAAGGTCTTAATACTTTGTTAATAATTACACCAGGTTATCGACTTCGTGTAATTCAAGGTTTTAATACTTTGTTAACAATTACACCAATTATCCTTGTATGTAATCCACCCATGTTTTAATGAGATATGGATATTAATTTACCCACTTGATCAGAATGAATAATCAATTACCCAACCCGAATAATTAATTAAATGATCGTAAAAGATGTCGTATAAACGTCACTAAATAGAACATACATAATCATTTTAATAATTATTAGATTAACTAATTTGAAGATAGGTTCGACAGATTCTAATGAGTTGTCATTCGATTAGACAATACCCCCTATCTATTAATAGTCAATAGTCCAATGTCTACAAGTGTCGGTCTTTTGTCCAAACCTTAATTATGGTACAAAATCTAATAACACCGTCTTAATATTTAGTCTAACATCACGATTACTTCGGCTCAAATAAGCATAATAATAACTTAGTTACGAGACATTAATTTAAAAAGGAAGAACATAGCTTACAATGATTATTAATCGCGTAGCGTTACACGGACAGAGTTCCAACTTTAAAACCCGTAAAACATTCTTACAATAACCTTATTATTATTAACTTAAAATTAAAATTATAATTATAAAATATAAATATAAATATAAACTGAGATAGATAGATAGAAATGGGGTGTAAAACTCAGCAGAATGCATGGCCTTTTATAGGCAGATTTTGAAACTGACTGCTCTGCGAGTGCGGAGCTTCGGATTCCAGCTCACCAAATTTTGGATCCTAGTTTTGTCGACATATTTATTATATATATATAATATATAAATAATTTATATAATTATTTATATATTATATTTTATTCTTGTGCATAGTTGACTTGTAATTTTAGGTCCGTTGCGTCGCGCATTTACGCCCGGTTTATGTCCCGGTTCCGGTTTTTCGAACGTCCTTTCGTACGCGTAGATATCTTGTACTTTGCGTTTCACGGCTTGTACTCTTGTAATTTTTAGACGTTTCTCATCAATAATTTGAACCACTTGAATTGTATCTTGTACATTTGAGCTTTTTGGACGTTTGCGTCTTCAAATCGTCGTTTTCGCCTTTTGTCTTCGCACTTATTTATTTAAACGAATATTACATAAAAATAGAACAATTGCAACTAAAAACTTTACATATTGGAAGGATATTGCTACTAAATATATGTTCATTTGGAGCACTATCAATGCCTGTCAACTTTCGATGAAATGAAAGTTTGTCTTTTAAAAACGAATGCAATGTTTGTAAAATGTATCATATAGAGTCAAATACCTCGCAATGAAATCAATTATTATGTAACGTTTATAATCGATATGAACGGAGCATTTCAAACGACATCATCATTAGCCACGAAATAATTTTACAAACTAAACGCAATAAAATACATTGAAAACTTAACCATCGGCGCGAAGCGAGGGTTCGAAAACTAGTTCATATACGAAGTGGAAACTGAAAATCTTCAATATCAAGAACACTAGCATACTATAACAAAACTTCATCACCTCCTACCTCATACGAAGGTTATTAGACACTCAATAGGGGCCATGCATTCTAAAGGTAACAACTTTGGCCCAAGTGCTTCTAACTAAATTTGAAAACATGCCAAATGGGTTTAACTTGTCAAAAGTAACAAAATTATACTTCTTATTCACACAATTTCCTAAATCTTTTTTTTCTTTTGATGATACAGTATAAATTTTTAACGTAAAACTTATTAAGAAAAAGTTCTATCTTCGGGTAATAAACCTAAACATGTTAACAGTCAACCAACCAATTCTCAGTGGCACTAAGAACTATATGTTCTTAAATCCTTTGTTCTCTAACCATAAAAAGTACTCCTTTTAGAGCATGTTTATCTAAACTACAATCCCTATGCATTTGTTTGCAAATTGCGATAGAAAGAAACCTCGAGGTACCAAAGTGTCATTATAATGGCTTTGAATCTACCAAAAAAAGTGTTTTTAACATGTCTTACTTTAGAGACCAAAACTTATACAGATTCAAAGATTATATTACTTTATACCTTAAACCAACCAAGCCATCATGTCTTATGCGGAGTACTATTAAAGAACACGTACTTGTTTTTACATCTAAAGAACACCTACACTTCAGTTCCGTTTACATATAAAATGGGGAAGATCAAAGAATGGCCTTACTTAATTGAGTAAACTGGTGCCAAAATTGACTTTGCTTGAATAATCTTCCCAAGTCTCATCTCCATGCAAAGATCCCATTATGACAACCCTATGAAACAGCAACTTAACATGACTGAAAAATCCCATTGGTAACAAAAACAGTTATAGAATAACATAAATTATCATTGATCCAAATCAAATCCAATGCCGATCCATAACTTTACCAAGCTAAATACCAATGGTTTTAACCAAACGGATATAGAGGCACAAAAGTTCAGACAATTATGTACATGTTTTCATAATCATGTTGGCTTGAAAGAAATTTATGTTTGGTCATCTTAGAAACATATAAGTTCTTTGGCTAAAAGATTTATTATGTATCAACTAATTAGTCTCATTTATGAAGACTAAATCTAATGAAAGGCTAAATCGGTCTAATTTCTTCGTTCAATACATATATTATGGAGTATAAAAATAGACCAAATATGAATCACCATAGAGTAACCCAAATTTACTATGCATTACTTTATATAGTAATAGTAATGACAAACCTTCTCTACTAAGCTAAAGATTTTAGAAAACGCAACAAAACTAAAAAAATAACCAACTCAGTACATGAATGTATAAGAAGAAGATATATGCCTGAGATTTTGAAACATGGGGGTAATGGACAGCGGATGGACAACAGAACTCGTTAAAGCTCCATCAAATCAACAATTCAAGAGAACCAACTAAGATCTAAAACCTATTTCAAACAAACAAAAACCTTAACATGTAGACAAAATCAATAAATATACGAAATCATTTTTTTAAGATTCAAACTTAAGCTAAATGTTACGAAAAATTATAATCAAAATATAAGTAAATTATCGCAAGATTCCATACCTTAAGCCAAAATACAAAAGCCCCTTCCTAAGCATTCTCATCATGATATTCTGGTAGAAAACTTACCAAAACCACAATCTCTTATAGTTTGCAAAGACCTACACCAAATAAAGATAGATAGACTAAAACAAAATGAATGTATAAGTCAGCTTTAACATGACATGCTTATTCAATCTAGGCATCATATAATCAGCAACAAATGTACTTTTCTTGATCAAAATGTTTCCATAGAACACTTTAAGCAATGAAGGACTAAGACAAAAGAATATAATCTCATGTTTAAATCAAGCTCTTGTAAGTACCTTCTTACTTCAATTTCTTTCTAATCTATTAATTATAGCGGTAAGCTTAAGCCATTGCAAGTTTACTATGGGCTGATAAGTTCTAGTATTCATTCACGCATTCCATCAAACACCTAATATGCATATTAAACAAAAAAAAATAGCTTACACATATTCAAACAAACTAACTCCTTCGTTATTATCATGTTCTTGTTCCAATTCAAATACAAAATAAAAAACGGTTTAAAAGAATGCAACATTAACATTATAATAATCCAACTTTAAACCATTATAAAATGTCTGTAAAATAAAAGGAGAAAAATATTTCCATACAAATACAAAGAATTTGAAGTACGGATAATAACCTTGTTAAGCAAAAATCAAAAGAACCCTAAAAATTGCATGCGAATTACAAAACTGGTAAGATCGATAATTTCCGACGAAGATGAGAAAATTGAAATGGATATAATGACAGAGGAAACTGAAGATTGTGATGGACTGAATCTCAAATTTAGTTATAGATGTTCTTTGGTACAAATCTCGTGCTTTTAGGGAGATGAAAACCTGAAAAGATGGAAAGATATCGTGAAAATTCAAAATCGATGAATTGGAATTCGTTCTAATTTCAAAATATGGAGAAAAGAAGCGTGATAAAGATTGCAATTTTCAATTAGATGAAGAAGAAGATGAATAGAAGCTTTTGATGGAGATGAAAAAACAGATGAAAATAAGATTTGAACCCTAATTTGAAAAGAAGAGGCGTGCAAAATAATCCTGACATAATTTTTTTGGAAGATGAAAAAATAGTGCAATTTTTTGAACAACATCATGCGCCTGATATTTATTATTATTATTTGTTTTTATTTGTATTTTTATTTGTATTATATTTGTAATCACTAATTACTAATTACTAATATTATTAAAAGCTTTAAAAAATAATTTAAAAAGAAAATATTTTATGACATCATCTAGGAGGCCTCTCATTTTTTCTTTTTCTTTTTTTGAATTTTTCTTTTTTACAAAGGAAAAATCATGTTTATGACGTCATGCGGTTGGAGATTTAAAAGCATCGTAAGATTCATACAAGAGCTTGTTAATATTTTTAGGCTGCAAAGTATATTGAATATGACACTAATTTTAGTGAGGAGGAAAAGGAAACAAGAGCATGTAAGTTTTTGTATTACCGGTGTTTATGTACTCCGTATTATTTTACGTAACCATATTATAAATATATCATTAGAAGTTTGAGTTTTATTGTGACATTTTTATATTGCTTCATGGGTAATTTCGTCTTTTTCATCTAGCCTATTTATCACTGTTTATATATTTTGATTTTGATATTCATATCGTACATCTTCAAGTTCTTAAATCGGACAGTAAATTAATATTATGTTCTTATCTCAGGGTTCTTCAAGTTCTTAAATCGGACACGTAATGACGTAAATTAATATTATGTTCTTATATCAGGGTATTGATAAATCCATTATACTATATTATTATTATAAAAAAATCCTGATCCTGATCACCACTCGTGAATTTGGCATTCTAATTCCTCATCATCTTTATTTATTGTGCATTTATTATTTTGTTGGTAGCTATTCGTTAAACGAACAATTCTTGACGAATATGTTCTTAAATGGGCCATTCCATAATTATAAAAAATTGCATCATCCCAGATTAAGACTTTTGTTAATATATGGACACGTTTTGTTGAGCTTTTACGTAAGAAATTGAATCAATTGAACTAAAGACACGTTACTAGCTAGTTAACTGGAAATTTATAAACTCAAGTTTAATGTTTTTTTTTTTTTTTTTTTTTTTTTTTTACCTTTAGATGTATTTAAACATAGTTTTCTAATCACTGAGTTAGATCATGATGCCTTAATTATGTCCCTTTATTTTAACCGTTGATTTAATTTGAGGTTCAATTATTAATATCTTGAATATTAAACAGTTATTTAAATAATTTCTTTTTTGTTTATTAATTAATTTTAGTTATAATTATAAATATGAATTATTTCCAAAGTTCGAGTTAAAACATGTTCGACTGTAAATGATGACGAAAAATTAGTTGGTAAAGTTGCATATCGGAAACGTAGAGATCACATGCTTTATCCCAACTAACCTAATTTTACTTACTTTTATTTATGTCATTTTCTGTTTCTCCTATTGTCTTTTAGGCCACAAACTCGGGCCACTTTAAGCAGTACAATTTTTATTACAGTATCTTTTAGAAAAATAATTTGGCATGCTTTAATTATCAATCCTCTTAAATCCTTGAATTAGTGTTTTTCTATCAATCCTTGAATTATTTACATGTATTGATATTGATTCTCTCCTTTAATAACTAGTCTTTTCACGAGTCATTATGTTATTTGATAGATTGATAATTAAAACATAGGATATAACTAAAAAAGTAAAAATGTTCGAGCGGATATCTAATAAATCGAAAAAAGTCATCAGTAGAGTGACACTGTTCGCTAACCAATCCCTTATCTTTTGATGTCAACTTGACAAATAGAACTGGCATTGGTTAAGTTGTAGATGGGTCTTCTTTTTTATATCCTGTTCGCCACGTTTGAAATCAGCATTATTATCCGCTTGAGTTAATCTTTTTTTTAAACGGCTCTGCTTGAGTTAATCTGCACAGAAGTGATTAGCTGCTTTAAAAAAAGTAAAGCTGCTCGCCTACTACAGATAAATTCCTCGCATGCATATTGGTCACTTAACTACATTTGGGCTTTTGTAAATGTTACTTGTTATATTATTTAGCGGGCCTGTGATGTCCATACTTGAGATAGATAGTCGAGCATTTTTGGCCTACATAATGGGCCCATATAGTTGTATAATCTGCAACTTTTATTGTATTAATAAAAATTTTCGGACTTTTCAAAAAGAAAACAAAATAATTATAAAGTAGGTGGATCAATCATTATAATATTAATGAGCTTTAGCGGATCACGTATAAAAGATAGTTTAAGAGTATTTACTTGGCAACAAGATAGGTTTACTTATGAGGGTTTAACAAAACGTTTCAGTCAACCTAGTAGTGTCATGCTACATCACTAAATTCACCATTAAAAACGACGCGCCATAACAATTACTAACGTAGCAAATGAGCAAATAAGAAGAAAATAATGCACCACTTCACAACGTTATTTTTTGTAATTTGCACTACGATCCTCAACATTACACTTGACCCCGGCCCGTGCGAAGAATGAAAATCGAGCACGATATCATGGTAATATCATAGAAATATAGAAAGACACTTACAACTTAGTACACAACCACACTATTATTGTAGAGATTAATACTAACAGAAAATGAAGATAAATCAATATATAGTTTGTAACAAATACGGATAATAACCACAAGGTTGGTGGTGTAATTGTTGAGAGACTATTCTTCCATAGTGGAGGTTATATGTTCGATTCAAGGCAGTTGCATTTATTCCCTCGTAGTCATGGAGGTTGGCCCTCAATGTCTCTGAACTGCTCGCAAAGCAAGTAGTTAATGTTAGATTAGTGAGTTAGTAAAACAAATTGGATACCTAGGTTAAAAAAAAAAACAAAAACAAAAAAAAAACAAATACGGATACTCCTATTTATGTTCGTAATTGTTTAAGACGAGAATGAAAGCAAATTGAACGAATCTTCATCGGAATCACAAAAGTATAATATAATATAGACAAAATTTCATTCCTCGCCCCTGAACTATACATCAAATTTGACTCCTTGTCCTTTTTCTTTTTTTTGTGCATCTCTCGTCCCTAATGTATCAAAATTCTACATCCCTCGTCCTTTTTCTTGATTCCTCGTTTTTTTTTCTTTCTGTCAATTCTACATCGCTCATCCCTAAAAAGGACGAGGGATGTAGAATTGTGATACATTAGGGACGAGAGATGCACACAAAAAAAAAATGACGAGGAGTCAAATTTGATGTAAAGTTCAGTGACGAGGAATGCTATTTTGTCTATAATATACCGAGTATTTGACTGAAAATACTTGGAGCCTACTCATAATATTCCAGATAACGAAAATAATACTACTAGCATATTCTGTTACAAACAAAAATCAAAGAAGCTTATTCTGTACAATTCGAATTAAATATAATTAAATCAGATCAGATTAAATATTAAATACGGTAATAAAATAAAATAACATTATAAAAGATAGACAAAATATCAAGAATAAACCCTCTAGTTTATATTAAAAATCACTGTTGGTCCCTAAACTTTTGTTGAAAGAAAGCCTTGATATTATAGTAATATTTTCAGTTAGTTTAGTTTTGTTGAAAGAAAGCCTTCATTTTTGAAAAATTTCTCTCTGTTATAATAATATATACATATATGTATATATATGTATATGTACAAGAAGTCATAAATGGATGGCTTTATAATAATATATATATGTACAAGAAGTCATAAAATGGATGCCAATTTTGTAGTATAAATACCTCATGTATTAGCATTGTAAAATGTACCATTTCATAGAATTATATGAAATACACACTTATCCTCTCTTTTACTAATATTTCATAAATAAGTATAATTGTATTTTGTAGTTCTTTTATTAAATTATAACACGTTATCAGCACGAAGAGCTCCGTATAATCATGGTGATTCTTCTAGTTGCTCAACCACCACTTCCACCTCTCAAGTTTTCTACCGGCCACCGTCCTCCGCCGCTGAAACCGTCAGAAGATCCTGAAACTTCCAATGTGTCTTCTCATCAAGAAGTTACCAGCTTGGATTCTTCCATCACTAAGTTATACTCATCAGGTATTCCAAAAATTGTTGACGTTATTTAATTTAAATTACTTTGAATTAATTAATTAACAAGAAAACCAAGACTTTACAACGATCATAAAATGAACCTGTTTTGAGAGAGATAGTTTAAAAAAAGGGAGATATTAAGATACACATATATATATTACTTACGCATATATAAACACCCACCTCGGGTATCACCTTCTTGATGAAACCTTCACCACCATTGAATCCTTTTAGAGGCGGAGCCAGAAAATATTTTCAGTGGTGGCACAGATAATAAATTTACTTTATATATATATTTAGAGTAAAATTTAACGTAACTAAAATATCAATAAAAGAAAAGTTTAATATTAAGAATTTAGGTGTTATTTTTAATTTCAATGATAATAATGATGTTTAACCAAAATTGAATACTACAGCTTCTTTTTGCATCTTAAAAAACGTATAAAATTAAAAAAGAAAAACATAAAAACAAATGTTAGATTGTAATATTGATTTCTAAGTATACTTATAATCAAAAGCTTATTACTTAAAAATAAAGGGGTGAAAAGTTAAAAGATTACATTTCAGTAGGGGTGTAAGAGAAAAAGAGTCAAAAGTGTTTACAATGTGTGCAATCGTGATTGGCTATAGGACATATGGGGTCTTCTTCCCCACCAAACCAAATTTACGCTCTCCTCCATGAAAACTCAAATTCTCAGTTTTCTTTTTTTGTAACTACAGTCAACAAATATTATCTACCAATTAATTTTTGGATGTATCGAATCGCTAATTTATTTACCATTTTCAGTGGTGGCACGTGCACCCACTAACTACTAAGTGGTTCCGCCCCTGAATCCTTTTGCTCGATGAAACCATAACCACCAAGAACTAGCAAATCAAAACCGTTTCTCTCTCACTATCGTTTCCTTCTATTTCTGTTCAAAGCACTAAACCAACACCTTTGTATTCTACTACATACTTTTCTTTTCGTGACCCTGTTGCTACTTCTTTCTGGGTTATACCCAACGAAATTATGTTGATACATGAAGTAATCGGGTCATTTTAAGAGATAAAAGGGAAGTATATATATTCACAATTCAAAGCTTTGTAGAAGTAGATATGTGGAATATTAAATTGTCTTACTTTATTAATCTCCAAGAAAAAGAGTTATGCAAGTGGTAGTACTATGGCCGACCACTTAAAAGCTCGATGAGCTGTCTTCAATTTTTTTTTTTTTTTAAAAAAAAAACAAACCCACAATAATGAACCTCTATTCGGAATAATCAAAGTGAGAGTGGAGACGGTGGGGTTTCAAGATAGGGAGTACCTTGTAAAAAGTAAAGTTGTTTAGATAAAATAAAATAATTAGATACTATGAATGATTTACTATGAAATTTATGTCAATTAAATCAATTGTTACGATGAAAAATATAATAATAAAAGTAATAGTTATAGTTATTTTATTAAGCACATGTGTGGGGGCACCGCAATTGTCGGTAGCTAAAACAAGAGCATATGAACGTAGTAATGTTTTGCATCTCCATAGCAACCCCAACTACTCTTTTGGTTAAATAAATCATTAAAAAAAAAAAAATTACGGAGTACATTTTTTTTTATGAGCTAAATGAGTAAATAAAAAAAAAAAAATAGATAAGTAATAAGTGGCGGAACTTGAACTTTTCATCTGCGGGGGCAAGAGAGATAAGAACTAAAATAATTTATCCAAAAAAACATAAATTTGTTCCAGCAAATATTATAGCATATAGCATACATATTACTAGCAAATATTAAAGTCTAAACAATTTATCAAATATACAAAAACGTAAACAAAATAATTGGAGTTTTGTGTTTAAATTTTCTGATAGGCTACCATTAAGGTATTATGCTACATTTTTTTAATGGGCCAATTGAATTACCTTTAATTTATTATTTTGGGTGGGGCTGGGAAATAATAAATACTACTAATAATTTTCCAGCCCATTACATACAAACGCTATTACGCTAGTTAGAAGAAAAAAGTGAGCAGGGGCAACCGCCACACCCTGTCTCATGAATCTTCCGCCCCTGTAAGTAATGATAGTGGACAGCATTAAAGAAGATATGGTTATCAATGTATACTGTTTAGAAATTATGATCATAAAGATGATAGATAATGATAGATGAATAATGCACTGAACAAAAATTTCAACTAATTGATATCAATAATACAAAGTAATAATAAAGAAATAATAAAATAATAATTTGATATCAATTGAATTCTCTGTATCTTACGAACAACTTGTGGATATTTATGAAGTTAGTGGTGATGCATGATTGCATGTATATTTAAATATTAACAGGTACAGTAATATAGGTACCTAATTGAATTTATAGCGTGCATAATAAAATTAATAATATAATAATATAGAGTAATATAGAAGAAGAGATATATATCTCTTAGGACGGCGCATATGATGAAAAGCGCAGTGCATACTATTAAAAGCGCATATGATAAAAAGCGCATATGATGAAAAGCGCAGCGCATATGATTAAAAGCGCATATGATAAAAGGCGCATATGATTAAAAGCGCAACGCATATGATTAAAAGCGCATATGATAAAAGGCGCATATGATTAAAAGCGCATATGATAAAAGGTGCATATGATGAAAAGCGCATATGATGAAAAGCACAGCGCATATGATTAAAAGCGATTAAAAGTGCATATGATGAAAAGCACATATGGTGATTAATGAAAAGAGTATTGAGAAAAATCACCAATGTTTCTTGAAAGAATTCAAGGTTATATATATGAACCAATTCATCCATCATGTGAACCATTTTGATATTTCATGGTTCTAATAGACGCATCTAGCGGATGATCTCATATTTGTGTGTTATCAAGCCGTAATATGGCATTTGCAAAGTTTCTTGCACAAATTATTAAATTGAGAACACATTATTCTGATTACACCATTAAAAGGATGAGAATATATGTTGGATATGAAACATCTTCAATCATAAGATATATTGAGCCCATGACGGGTGATGTTTTTACAGCACGTTTTGATGATTGTCATTTTAATGAAACATTGTTCCCTAGATTAGGGGGAGAAATGAAAAATAAAGAAAATGATGTTTCATAGTATGAACATCAATTAAGGTATGTTGATTCTCGCACAAAAGAATGCGAAAAGAAAGTTAAAAAAATAATGCATATGCAAGAATTTGCAAATTAATTACTTTATGTATTTAAAGATACAAAAGAGTGACTAAATCATATATAATAGCAGGAAATGCTCCAGCTCGAATTGAAATTCCAAAAGCTGGCAATAATGTCACTCATGAGTCTTTGCCACATCTGAAACGTGGAAGACAAATTGGTTCCAAAGATAAAAATCCTAGAAAAGGAAAATCAGCTGATAATGAGATAAAAGAAAGTGTTCAAGAAGAACCATAAATCAATATTCCTTCTGCAGAGGATATTGATAAATGTAAATACATAAATTGCGATAAATTATGCAATATTATGGAACCGAAATGAAATGAAAAAAAAAAAAAAATCTTGATGAGATATTTTCATATAATATTACAATGACATCATGAATAAAGATGATGATCTAGAACCAAAATCTGTCATTGAATATCAAAATAGACATGATTGAGCTCAATGAAAAGGAGAAATACGAGCTGAATTAGAATCGCTCAATAAAAGAAAAGTTTTCGGATTAATCGATATCACTTTGAAAAATGTGAAACGTATGGGATACAAATGAATTTTTATCCGAAAAAGAAATGTGCAAATGAAGTTACAAGGCAAAACTAGACTTGTAACTCAAGATTTCCCACAAAGACCGGAAATGAATTATGAGGAAAACTTATCCTCCTGTAATGGATACAATTACTTATTAGATACTTAATCAACCTGGTAGTTACTTAAATGCATCTCATGAATGTTGTAACTACTTATCTGTATGGATCACTTAATAGTGATATATATGAATATACCTGAAGGGTTAAGGTATCATAAGCATCTAATACAAAACCCAAGGGAATGTATTCTATTAAATCACAAAGATTTTTATATGGGTCTATACAATTAGGACGTATGTGGTATAACTGATTAAGTGATTACTTGATAAGAAAAGTGTATACACATAAACTTATTTGCCATGTTATTTTATTATGAAAAACAATGATCTTAACATCATATGAACAAATAAAGAGATCTATGAAATCATTCAACTTCTAAAGAATTATTTTGAAATGAAAGATCTTGAAAATACCAAGTATTACCTTAGATTGCAAATTGAGCATATGCCTAATGGTTAACTTGTACATCAAACAACTTATACCGAAAAGATTTTAAAACATCTTTTAAAGACAAACTCATTGTTGTTAGATCACTCAATATTGACACTGATCTATTTCATCCCTGCGAAGATCATGAAAATCTTAACAGATCGGAAGTTCCATATTTTAGTGCAATTGAGGTTCTTATGTATCTTATAAATTGTACAAGACCTGACATTTCTCTTGCAGTTAATTTGTTGGCAAGATTCAGCTCAACTTCTACCAAATGACAATGGAACAGGATCAAACACATATTTTGATACCCTTGAGGAACTGCCGATTTAAAATTATTTTATTCTAACGCTTCAAAACAAGATTTGGTTGATTATGTATATGCAGGTCATTCATCAAATCCTCATAAAGATAAATCTCAAACTCGATATGTATTCCTAAATGGAGGTACCACAAAATCATGGCGTTCTAAAAAACAAACACTTGTTGCAACATCATCAAATTATGCCGAAGTGATTGCATTACATGAAGCCACTCGGGAATGTTTTTGGTTAAGATCAATGACACAACTCATTATTGATTCTTGTGGACTAGAACGCGATAAAAGTTCAACAACTATCTATGAAGATAATCCAGCTCGCATAGCACAGATGAAAGAAGGATATATCAAAAGTGACTGAACAAAACACATACCCCCTAGATTCTTCTCATACACTCAAAATATCATCAAGGACAACCAGATTGAAATGAGATATGTTCAATCCAGCAAGAACTCTGCTCATCTTTTCACCAAAGCATCTTCAACTGCTATTTTCAGAACGCATGTTCATAATATTGGCATGAGGCATGTTCAAAAGATGTAACAGCTCAACAATGTCTACTTGAGGGGGAGTCAACTATATGCTGCACTCTTTTTCCCTTAGCTAAAGTTTTTATCCCACTGGGTTTTTCTTTGGCCAAGGTTTTTAACGAGGCAGTAAATTGTAGTTTATCTCCAACAAAACAAAAATTGACATCCAAGGGGGAGTGTTATAATAATATATACATATATGTATATATATGTATATGTACAAGAAGTCATAAATGGATGGCTTTATAATAATATATATATGTACAAGAAGTCATAAAATGGATGCCAATTTTGTAGTATAAATACCTCATGTATTAGCATTGTAAAATGTACCATTTCATAGAATTATATGAAATACACACTTATCCTCTCTTTTACTAATATTTCATAAATAAGTATAATTTTATTTTGTAGTTCTTTTATTAAATTATAACACTCTCATTGTTTTGACTCTGTTTCTTCACCAACTCTATATATAAACCACACAAAACTTCATCAAATAAACAAAGAATAAACATTTCAAAATCCGTCGAAATGAACGCGGATCAAATTCCGCTTCTAAACATTCACAAACTAACGGCGTTATCGCCGTTAGGTCGCGGCGCTAAAGGCGTGGTGTTTTTAGTACAAAATGAAGACGGCGAATTACTAGCATTGAAGGCAATTTCTAAAGCTTCAATTGCAAAAAAAGTGAAGAACAAAGGTAGTGATGAGAGTGAGTACAAAAGGATTAGCTTCGAACAAGAGGTTTTACGACGGTGTCAACACCCGTTGCTACCGAAACTTCGCGGCGTTTTATCAACTGATAAAATCGTCGGTTACGCCATTGATTATTGTCCTGGAAGTGATCTCAATTATCTCCGTAGAAAACAGACTGAGAAAATGTTTTCAGAAGATTTTATCAGGTAATTTAATTTGTTTGATTGAATTTGTAATGAATTGATTATTTTAGGTTTTAATTTTATTGAATTAATTATTATTTTAGGTTTTATGCGGCGGAATTAGTACTAGCATTGGAGTATCTACACGGATTAGGGATTGTTTATCGCGATTTAAAACCGGAAAACGCAATGATTCAGGAAAACGGTCACTTAATGCTAGTTGATTTCGATCTCTCAACGAAGCTTGCACCGAAAGTTTCAACCGGATCTCCGATTAAAACGACACCGTCTCCGTTACCAGAATCCGGTCAAACAAAAAGAAAAAACCGGTTTTCAAACTGTTTCCGGCCTGGTATAATTTCATCAGATGACTCGGTTCACCCGGCCGAGTCAGTTAACTCAGAACCGAGTCAAACCGAGTCGTTGACAAAGTCAAACTCGTTCGTCGGAACGGAAGAGTACGTGTCACCGGAAATGATACAAGGCAACGGCCATGATTTTGCGGTGGATTGGTGGTGTTTAGGTGTCGTTTTGCATGAAATGTTGTATGGTACGACGCCGTTTCGTGGAGTAAACAGGAAGGAAACGTTTTACCGGATTTTGTCAAAGAATCCGGATCTCGTTGGAGAACCGAACCCGTTGAGAGATTTGATCCGGAAGTTGTTGGAAAAGGATCCGAAACAGAGAATAACGGTGGATGAAATTAAGGGTCATGTTTTCTTTAAAGGCGTTGACTGGGAAAATGTGGTACAGATCTCCAGACCACCGTTTATACCTGGACGCTTCGATGACGAGTTTACTGAAGGAATTAAAAATAATAAAAGAATTGACATTGAAGATTTTGTGCATGGAGTATTTAATGACGCCACTGATGACGACAAACAGAAGGAACAAGACCAAAATGTGGACAAGAATTTTGTGGTTTTTTAAACTTTGAATATTATATTAGTATATAATATAATATATTGATAATTTAATTTTTTATTGATTTATTATTTATTTATTGAATTGAAATAAGATTATAACAGGCGTATATAGTAACTTATGTATGACAAAAGGTTTTCGTTAATGGAAATGAGTTGCGATTGTTATGATCTGGTTGAAATTAAAATTTATAGTTGGAACTGAAAATTTGTACTTGGAAGTAATAGGTAAATTGATAGTCAAAGCTTATATTAAAAAATAAAAAATACTACTCTGTATCGCTTATGTTTTTATAAGTGTTGTTAAAATTAGCCAAAGTCGTAATTTAAACATTATTTAGGTATAAGTAATGAATGCAGTAAATGTTTTAGGTTGTTATACGGTGGGAAGTTGTATTTTATCTACTATTGTGGTCCCATTTTATGCTTTAAAAAGATGAGAATGTGATGCAAGGTGATTGTATAGTAAATGTTCCTCCGCTAAAGTCAGTGTTCATTTAATTACATTCTTGTACTTGTGACATATGCGTGTGATGTTAGACGATGTATACACCGTATAATTTTTTTTTTACTACGGAGTATTTTAGTTGTGGACATTGTACACGTTTTAAGGACACTTGTTATGTGTAGGTCGTAACACGTGCTATAAATCTACTACATGCACAAGATAAAACAAAAACAGGAGTAAACACGGAACAAATATATATGGATGCTAAAACACTAGTTTTAATGCAATACTAGCAATTTTTACGTTCAGTTCTATAATTTTATTTATATGAACACTTGAGGTGCTAAGATCATTTTATACATCGAGTCAGATGATACACGCTTAATAATAATTAAGTGTCAGTGTCAAATCAAGTAGGCCCACAACAGTTTCTGAAATTTTTTTAAATAAATATGAAACTGTTATAAAATATCTAGATTGTGTTATAAAATATCTAGATTGGATGTTAATTTTATTATTATTATATTTCTTGCATAGTAATATTTTATACTATAAATAGACATGTATGGTAACCATTTAAGGTGCACCATTTCTCTTGAAATATCAATATCAATATTTCTTCTCTCCTTCTTCTCTCTTTTTCTCTCTTTGTTCTTATAACCATTAAAGGTAGTTATAAGCCTACTGAATTATAACACGTTATCAGCACGAAAAGCTTAGTGTAATTAAAAGATATCTCAAACGATCACGAATCACTAATCAAGGTATGAAATTATTAATAATTTTCAGACTCGAATATATCAAATTTTGGACTACTAACATTTATATTTATGTTATTTAAGTTATATATGGTCGGTTATACCACCTGAATTATATTTCTGTAATCTAACTTTTACAAACTTCACTAACATTTATATTTATGTTATTTAAGTTATATATGGTCGGTTATACCACCTGAATTATATTTTCTGTAATCTAACTCTTATTAACTTCACTAACATTTATATTTATGTTAATAAGACCTCATGATTGTACGCAACACGTCATTTGACAACACGGTACTTTATGTACGCAACACGTCATTTGACAACACGGTACCATGGGTCGAGATTAATTCCGATCAATACGAATACGACGGGGTCTTTATATGTTATCTAATATTTATGATTACTTATGCAATTAATCATTATTTATTTCATGCATACTAATGCTTATTCTTAAATTTATAATCTTAAAAGTTAAAAAAAAAAAAGGTAGTTTGTATTTTTATTAAAAGTAAATCTTAAAAGTTAAAATAAGAAAAAGTAGTTGTACTTTTATTAAAAGTAAATCTTAAAAGTTAAAATACAAAAAGTAATTTGTATTTTTATTAAAGGTAAATCTTAAAAGTTAAAATAAGAAAAAGTAGTTTGTACTTTTATTAAAGTGTTATCTTAAAAGTTAAAATACAAAAAGTAGTTTGTATTTTTATTAAAAGTAAATTTTAAAAGTTAAAATAAAAAAAGTAGTTTGTATTTTTATTAAAAGTAAATCTTAAAAGTTAAAAAAAGAGATACAAAACACACATACACAAAATGCTATTTTTCTTTCTCATTTTCAAGTAACCAAAATACTTGAAATCTATAATTGGGTTCGGTTTTGGTGGAAATAAGGAAGAAGAAAAGATCCGTTAAGTAGAAGGTATAGATCGAAGCAAGGTTGGAACTTTGGGTGTCTACCGTTTAGAGGAACTCTTCTTTGAGTTTTCAAATTCGATTTTCAAAAGGCTACAAAGGTTGTATTCTAATCTTCTCTCGTTCGATTTCGTTAATTTGTTTTGTTTACTAAAGTTTTGTACAATGATCCGTGGAAGAGTATGATTTTGTAAAGTTTTAAAAAATGCTTCCGCTCGCTTTGAATTAGTATCATACTCCAATAGGTATTTGGTTCAATATCTAAACAAATTTGATTTACATTATGATGAGAGATCATATGTGTTAATTAAGATGAAAGAGAAGTATAAAACAAAGAAACACTGCATATATACTTATAAACAAACCAAATAAAAAGGGTACACAAACAAAACATAGTAATGTAAAACTATTTTCTAATGCCTAATTGTCTAATAATAAAAGGGACACTAACTTGTCTAATAAAAGGGACTCTGATTTGGCGGTACAGAGCCAAACCTTCTAACCTTGAAGATAATGTTCAAATCTTAGAAATGAGACGAAGATTGTTTCAAAGAATGAGACAAAGATTGCTCGGTGTAATTGTCTTTCAAAAATAGAAAAAATAAGTAAGGAAATGAAAATGGACATAAATTATTTATGTGTATACAAAGAGCCATAAGCATTATATTAGACTGTTTCTAACCGTGACGGTGACATCAAAGGCAAGTGATGTACTTTTTGGTGATGTGGCAAGGTCAAGAGACGAAGTTAAATAAATGGGGAGTTAAAAAAAAATAGTCAAATTGTTTCAACGAACAAGGGTTCAATTGGATGTCTCTTAAAAAAAAAAATCCAAATTTCCAGTTATTTGATTTAAAAAAAAAATAATCCACGGGTACGGGTGATGGATCCAATGGATCCGCATCCACGACCCGCGGGTGCTATCCCTAATTGTGACAAGTACGAATCAACTAAAAGTCTAAAAGATAAATGCTCTTATAGGGACCAAATGTTCACAATAATTGCCTAAGCTAGATATGAAACAAATAGTTCATCAAGAAAAAAAAAAAAAAATATGCATCTAAAGCTTCTACTGAAAATTAATGTGCAAGGTACAACATATAACTATATGGTCAAATTCATTTGAGCCTTCGGAGTCACAAGTATATGATGTATATATATTACTCAATTAACAAAATAGTAAATCGAAATTAATTCATATGAATAGTAAAACGAAATTAATTAATTTACTATTCACGTAAAAAGCGCATATTATAAAAGCGCATATGATGAAAAGCGCATATGATTAAAAGCGCATATGGTGAAAAACACAGCGCATATGATTAAAAGCGCATATGGTGAAAAACACAGCACATATGATTAAAAGCGTATATGGTGAAAAGGATATATGATGAAAAAACACATATGGTGATTTATAAAAAAAAAAAAAAAAACACATATGGTGATTAATGAAAAACACATATGGTGATTAATGAAAAGTATATTGTGAAAATGAATCACAAATATTTCTTGAAAGAATTCAAGGTAAGATATATGAACCAATTCATCCATCCTGTGAACCATTTTGATATTTCATGGTTCTAATAAACGCATCTAGCGGATGGTCTCATATTTGTATGTTATCAAGCCGTAATATGGCATTTGCAAAGTTTCTTGCACAAATTATTAAATTGAGAACACATTATTCTGATTACACCATTAAAAGGATGAGACTTGATAATGCTGGTGAGTTAACATCTCAAGCATTTAATGATCATTATATATCTACAGGAATTGTTGTTGAACATCCAGTTGCTCATGTGCATACACAAAATTGGTTTAGCTAAATCAATAGATAAACGCTTGCAGCTAATAACTAGACAATTGATAATGAGTACAAAACTATCAATATTTATATGTGGGCATGTAAATTTACATGCTGCGACATTAATTCGCATTATACCATGTGGAAGTCATAAATATTTTCACTTACTACTTGATTTTGGCCAAGAGCCAAATATTTTCCACCGTAGAACATTGGTTGTGCAGTGTATGTTTCAATTGTATCACCACAACACAATAAAATGTTTTTTTCAAAGAAAGATGGTAATATATTTTGGATATAAAACATCTTCAATCATAAGATATACTGAACCCATGATGGGTGATGTTTTTACAGCACGTTTTGCTGATTGTCATTTTAATAAAACATTGTTCCCTAGATTAGGGGGTGAAGTAAAAAAAAAATAATAAAATGATGTTTCATGATGTGAACATCAATTAAGGTATATTGAACTCGCACAAAAGAATGTGAAACGAAAGTTCAAAAAATAATGCATATGCAAGAACTTGCAAATTAATTACTTTATGCATTTACAGATATAAAAAAAAAGGTGACTAAATCATATATACCAGCGATAAATGCTTCAGCTCGAACTGAAATTCCAAAAGCTGGCAATAATGTCACTGTTGAGTCTTTGCCACGCATCAAACGTGGAAGATCAATTGGTTCCGAAGATAAAAATCCTCGAAAAAGAAAATCAGCTGATAATGAGGTAAAAGAAAGTGTTCAAGAAGAACCACAAATCAATATTCCTTCTGCAGAGGATATTGATAAATGTAAATACTAAAATTGCGATAAATTATGCAATATTATGGAACCGAAATGAAATTAAAATCTCTATGAGATATTTTCATATAATGTTACAATGACATCATGAATAAAGATGATGATCTGGAACTAAAATCTGTCATTGAATATACAAAATGGACATGATTGAGCTCAATGGAAAGGAACAATACGAGCTGAATTAGAATCGCTCGATAAAAGAAAAGTTTTCGGATCAAATCGTTATCACTTTTAAAGATGTGAAACGTATGGGATACAAATGAATTTTTATCCGAAAAGAAATGTGCAAATGAAGTTACAAGGCAAAACTAGACTTGTAACTCAATATTTCCCACAAAGACCATAAATGAATTAGGAGGAAAACTTATCCTCCTGTAATGGATACAATTACTTATTAGATACTTAATCAACCTGGTAGTTATTTAAATGCATCTCATGAATGTTGTTACTACTTATCTGTATGGATCACTTAATAATGATATATATGAATATACCTAAAGGGTTAAGGTATCATAAGCATCTAATGTAAAACCCAAGGAAATATATTCCATTAAATCACAAAGATTTCTAAATGGGTTTATACAAACGAGACGTATGTGGTATAACCGATTAGATGACTACTTGATAAAAAAAAGGGTATAAATATAAACTTATTTTGCACGTATGTTTTATGAAAACAATGTTCGGATATGAGATCGTAGTTGTTTATGTCAATGTTCTTAACATCATATGAACAAATAAAGAGATCTATGAAATCATTCAACTTCTAAAGAATTATTTTGAAATGAAAGATTTTGAAAAAAACCAAGTATTACCTTGGATTGCAAATTGAGCATATGCCTAATGGTTTACTTGTACATCAAACAACTTATACCGAAAATATTTTAAAACATTTTTTTTTTTAAAGACAAACTCATTGTTGTTAGATCACTCAATATTGACACTGATCTATTTCATCCCTGCGAAGATCATGAAAATCTTAACAGATCGGAAGTTCCATATTTTAGTGCAATTGAGGTTCTTATGTATCTTATAGATTGTACAAGACCTGACATTTCTCTTGCAGTTAATTTGTTGGCAAGATTCAGCTTAAATGACAATGGAGCGGGATCAAACACATATTTTGATACCCTTGAGAAACTGCTGATTTAAAATTATTTTATTCTAACGTTTCAAAACAAGATTTGGTTGATTATGTATATACAGGTCATTCATCAAATCCTCATAAAGATAAATCTCAAACTCGATATGTATTCCTAAATGGAGGTACCACAAAATCATGGCGTTCTTAAAACAAACACTTGTTGCAACATCATCAAATCATGACGAAGTGATTGCATTATATGAAACTACTCGAAAATGTGTTTGGTTGAGATCAATGACACAAATCATTATTGATTCTTGTGGACTAGAACGCTATAAAAGACTAACAACTATCTTCATCAACAACTATATATGAAGATAATGCAGCTTGCATAATACAAATGAAAGAAGAGTATCAAAAGTGACTAAACAAAATATAAATACTGACGAGGTGCCAAAGCCATAGACAGTCTTAACGGTCATAAGTTTGATGGAAAAGAATGGTATGTTGGTAAGGCTCAGAAAAGACTACAAGGGAATAGGAATTGAAACAAGGGTTTGAGCAAACCATGAAGGAGACTGTAGACAAATCACAGGGGCTAAACTTGTACATAAAAGATTTAGATGATACAGTTTCAGATGAAAACCTCAGATTCTTCTCATATACTCAAGATCTCGTAAAAGACAACCAGATTAAAATGAGATACGTTCAATCAACAACTCTGCTGATCTTTATACCAAAGCACTGCCAACTGCTATTTTCAGAACACACGTTCATAATATTGACATGAGGCATGCTCAGAAGATGTAACAACTCAGGCGTTGCCTACTTGAGGGGGAGTCAACTCTATACTGCACTCTTTTTCCCTTAGCTAAAGTTTTATCCCAATAGGTTTTCTTTAGCAAGGTTTTTAACGAGGCAGTACTAGTTATTCTCTAATAAAATTGTCATCCAAGGGGGAGTGTTATAAAATATCTAGATTGTGTTATAAAATATCTAGATTGGATGTTAATTTTATTATTATTATATTTCTTGCATAGTAATATTTTATACTATAAATAGACATGTATGGTAACCATTTAAGGTGCACCATTTCTCTTGAAATATCAATATCAATATTTCTTCTCTCCTTCTTCTCTCTTTTTCTCTCTTTGTTCTTATAACCATTAAAGGTAGTTATAAGCCTACTGAATTATAACAGAAACATGTTATTATTAACTTTTAATTAAATAAATTTTTGGCATAGCTCAAGTGACCATTCGGATACTTACGAAACTCCTCCTAATAAAGCTGCAGGTCTCACATTCAATCCTTGACAAAACCAAATCAACATAATTAGAGATTTATAGTGGAAACTGCTTTGCCAGACATCGGGATGGCGCCTGGATTCCCGACGTCCAAGGTTTACCTACTATGGAGGAGTGAATATGTTCGTTCATACAGGGTTACTCGTTAAAAAAAAAAAAAAAAAAAAAATTGGGTTCAGCCCAACAAAATAGAAAGTTGGGTTTTAGCCCATTCAAAAAAATGGGCATTGCCAAATACAACTAAAACTTTAATTCAATTCTGGTCATCTTTTTCTTCATAGCAACAAAAGACAATTAGGTTCGAGCTTGGTTGGTTTGTAGTTTTTGTTTTAAGCTCGGTTGACTTTGGTTGTACGTTATTTGGGCTTCAATTTTTGTTGAAGTTTCCTTGTTTTAATGAAGTTTTCTGTTTTTCGCCGAAAAAGAGAAAAAAAAAGCAACAAAAGACAAGAGGAATGGTAACAAGTCTTCTTAATTTCGGTTATTTTTCGTTTTTTGTCTTTGTTGTTGTTAATTTAATTGTTTTTTCAATTAGCATTTGTTAGAGTGGTAGTTTTTATTGGTTTAGGTTTTGGATGTCAATGTTTGGTTCGGTTGGAGTGAACGTCGACTTGTGACGTTTTTTAGTTTCGAGCCATCCGGTCTCTTGTCTTTGTACGTTTCGTTTTGGATCTTCATTTTTCGATGAAGATCCCATCTATATAGTTTTCGTTTTTTGGCCACAAAAAAAAAAAAAAAACTATAACCACCCACCATTACAGTTATTTTTCCAAGAAAAGTTAAAATCCGGATTAAACCATATATAGCATCAAACCTTAGCCAATCATGCTTCCACGTCATCCTAACGCTCTCTTTGTTTCCTTCAATCCGGTGATTATATTGATGCCGATGAGGCGTTAGTCTAGCGGTTCTTCAACTAAAAGGTTGAACATTCAAGCCTCACTTGAACTAGTGATCGAATTGTAGATATTTGTGAATGTGTGTTATATTATAAACTTCTTTAAAAAAACACGACTTTACGTAGTTGATACTTATTATTAAGCTGGCGAAAATGAGTTCTCTAAAAGGTAATACACAATAAATAATATCATAAATCAATATATTCAAAAACTTTATCGATACTTATGACAATAACCGTAGACTTTTCAACAAAATAAGGTAATAATAACTTACAATAAAGGAAATTTTGGGCCTTTTCCATAAGAAATTAAAAGCCATTATTAGTTTCGTTGAAAAGGTGATGCGCATAATGGAAATGATTGTGACTAGAACTTCTTGTGCGTAACAACAGATTTTTTTTACAAAAGAAATTAGACGACATAAATAAATGATACATAATAGATTCATCATTCAAATTTAAAAGTGGTGATAAATCGGTAAAAATCAATATACATTTATATGTTGTATTGTACACCCATTATTAATACATAATTTTTAAATTTACTAAATTTATTATCGATTTTAACATTAACTTATTAAAAACTGATGTTAACATTACATTGAAAAAGAAATAGGAAATTTGACAATTCAAAATTAGTACAAGTACTTACATATCATTAAAGCTTGGATAAAAGGTTTGGGGTAGAATGACATAAAGAAGATGAGGTTTCTTGAGCTTTGGTAGGGTTATATTGCCGATTCCAATTAGACACTTTAACATGCACTCAATAAATCATGTTTAAATTCATGAAAATGCATTTAATAATTGAACACTGAAATTGAAATTTTTATCACTGAATTTGAAAAATCTATCATAATTATACATTTAAGATGTAAATACAATAAAAGTAACTAATGAGAAATTATAGTAAAATTATCAAAGTCAATAATAAAAAATCATTTTAGTTAACAATTACTCCGTAACATATTAAATTGGTCCCCAACAAGGCAGCAACCTGTTTGTTTTCATGCCACCTCTCTCTTGGGTCCACCTCAATCTTTCATGCATAACGTATATATTGTTATATATCTAAGTTTTTTATTATGCTTTATTATTTTAACTAATTTGACACGAAACTTTTTAGTATTTTTAAGAGCTTTTAACTTTTATATAAAAAAAAAAAACACTTACATAATAAGAAAATTCGTTTGGTGACCGTAGCTTATAGCTTTTTTGAAATGTGAAAAAGCTCCTTGTTGAAACGTTGATTCAACTAGCGTTTGAGATGAAAATAGAGCATTTGATATTTTAATTGCCTAAATACCTTTTCAAGATTTTAGAAATCTCTCACGTAAATCTATCCTCAGCCCATTAAAAGCCTATACCCTAAATTGCGTTGTGTATCTTTTGCTTGGTTGTTCCAAATTTACAAAAATTTGTTAGAAATAGGAGGTTATGTGTATATTATTTGTGGAAGAGAGGATTGATAATTTAGATGTTTGATTGATCTTGAAGGCTTTGTTTATTACTTGATTTTCTTGATTACAAATGAGGGGTGAAGCCCTCTATTTATACTACTCAATGGAGTAGTCTAGAACTCTTCATCAACTAATATCTAGATATTTCCTAAGTATTTTCTAGACTTAGATATTTTTACATGACTATTCTACACACATTGACTACTACACATTACATGAAGTTTCTAGATATTGGACTACAATCTTGATCCATATACTTGCAAGCCCATATCCAAAACAAATAGCCCAAATCAAGTTTAGTTTCCAACAGCCCCCCCCCCCTCCTCCCCCCCCCCCCCTAAACTTGATTTCTTCACTCCGAGCATATTCCGTAATCTCTAAAAAGTCTCGTGTTTTAGAGGCTTTGTGAAAATATCAGCAACTTGGTCGAATGACTTCGTGTACTTTATCTGCACCTCTTTATTTACAACACACTCCCTGATGAAATGGTATTTCGTATCGATGTGCTTGCTTCGATCATGGAAGACTGGATTCTTTGCTAGAGCAATTGCAGACTTGTTATCCACATATATCTCCATAGCTTCCTTTTGGAAAAACTTAAGTTCATTTAGTAACTTCCTGAGCCATATTGCATGACAGGTGCACGATGTTGCTACTACAAACTCGGCTTCACACGTTGACAGAGTCACAATGGGTTGCTTCTTCGAGCTCCATGTGAACGCCGTATCTCCCATATAGAACACAAAACCACTCGTACTCTTACGATCATCTATGTCTCCAGCCCAATCACTATCACTGTATCCAACTAGCTTGAAGTGATCAGAAGGCGAATAAAACAGGCCATAGTCAATCGTACCTTTGATGTAGCGAAGTATCCTCTTGGCCGCCTTCAAGTGATTTATTGTAGGTGCTTCCATGTATCGACTTACTAGTCCAACTCCGTAGAGAATATCTGGCCTCGTGCAGGTTAGGTACCTCAGACTTCCAACCAAACTCTTATATTGTGTTGGGTCCACCAAGTATCCTTCATCATCTTTTGACAATTTGAGATTGCAATCCACCGGTGTGTTCATTGACTTGCAGTCATTCATCTTAAACTTCTTGAGCACCTCATTCGCATAACCTTCTTGGGATATGAATATTCCTTCTTTCTTTTGTTTTACCTCGATCCCAAGATAGTAAGCCATAAGTCCAATGTCGGTCATCTCGAACTCCTGAACCATTGCTTTCTTGAACTCCTCAAACATTTTGGGATTACTACCGGTGAATATCAAGTCATCCACGTATAGGCACACAATCATAACATCTCCATCATTGCTAACTTTAGTGTAGAGGGCATGCTCATGAGGGCATTTCGTAAATTCGTTCTGCTGGAAATACTTGTCTATCCTGCTATTCCATGTCTGAGGCGCTTGCTTCAACCTGTATAAGGCCTTTTTCAATTTTAGCACCTTATTCTCTTGGCCTTTCACGATGTATCCAAAAGGTTGTTCTATATAGACTTCTTCTTCTAAGTGGCCATTAAGGAACGCGGATTTGACATCCATTTAATAAATCTTCCAATTATGTTGAGCCGCAAGTGAGATTATCAATTTTATAGTTTCTAGACGAGCGACGGGAGCAAATACCTCGTCATAGTCTATGCCGGCTCGTTGACTATATCCCTTCGCCACCAACCTTGCCTTATATCTTTTTACTTCACCTTTGGAATTCTTCTTGGCCTTGTACACCCATTTTACACCAATAGCCTTATGTCCCTTTGGTAGTGTGGCAAGATCCCACGTATTATTCTTCTCGATTGCTTGAATCTCTTCGTTCATAGCACGTTTCCACTTTTGGCTTTTTGTTGCGTCTTCATAACTTATTGGCTCACAATCAGCAAGAAGGCAGAACAATGATAGATCCTCCATAGGCTGGGTTACCTCGTACAACTCCCTAATGCTCCTTGTGTGATGTTGTAGCCTACTTGATTCTCCTCCTGATGTTGGTGTCACTTCATTAGGTGTAGTGGTTGGAGTACGTGGAGACTGCGGAGATGGTGTACTATAAGGTTCTTGAACTTCTAGATATTCTTCGTTCCTTGCAGTACTTTCGAATGGATAAGGGAGAAAGTCGTAGTTCTCCTCTTCGGGAACATTCCAATCCCATGCTTCTTCTTCATCAAACACCACATCTCGACTTGAGATTACTTTACCGGTCTTGGGATTGTATAACTTGTAACCCTTTGAACTTGAGTCATAGCCCACGAATATGTGTTTCTCGCTTTTATCATCGAGCTTCGTCCTCTTCTGATCTGGCACGTGAGCATATGCCACACTTCTGAACACTCGAAGGTGTGAGATGCCGGGCTTCCTTCCACTCCAAGATTCAATGGGCGTTTTGTTCTTGAGGCTTCTAGTGGCCGAGCGATTTGCTAGATAGATCGCACAGTCCACTGCCTCAACCCAAAACTCCTTAGACATCCTTTTGCTCTTTAACATACTCTGAGCCATATCAAGAATGGTCCTATTTTTTCTTTCCGCAACACCATTTTGCTGAGGTGAATACAGAAGGGTTAGAGGACGTCGTAACCCATTGTTGTCGCAAAATTCCTTGAATTCCTTAGAAGTGAACTCTCCTCCACGATCGGATCTCAACGCCTTTATGGTGAGACTACTTCGATTCTCCACAAATGCTTTAAACTTCTTGAACATTCCAAAAGCTTCCGACTTCTCTTTTAGAAAATAGACCCATGTCTTTCGACTAAAATCATCAATGAATAGAAGAAAATATCTATTTTTACCAAAAGACGGTGGGCTGATGGGTCCACACACATCCGTGTGAATAAGTTCTAGAGGTTTCTTCGCTCTACTAGAAGCTTCTGTTGGAAAACTGTTTCGAAAGTGCTTTCCTAGAAGGCATCCCTCACATATTTGATCCGATGATTAATTGGAGGCAAACCCTTCACCATTCCTTTACTTGATAATAATTTTAAGCCTCCAAAATTTAAGCTCCCGTATCTCATGTGCCAAAGCCAATAATTATCTTTGAAACATGCTTTTAAACATCTTGGAATGCCATGTTGAATATTTAGCATGAACATCCTATTCGTTGACATTGGCACCTTAGCAATCAAACCTCCTTTTTGGTCTCTTAAAGAAAGGGTACGATTTATCATGTGAATATCATAGCCTTTCTCCAAGAGTTGTCCAATACTCAGTATATTCGTCTTCATATTGGGCACATAATACACGTTAGAGATAAATTGATGCCTTCCATTTTTCAAGCGGATGAGATTCTTACCTTTGCCTTTAACCGGGACTTTAGAGGAATCTTCGAAGGTGATATTTCCACTAATTACCTCGTCTAACTCCACAAACATGTTTTTATCACCGCACATATGGTTGCTTGCACCCGTGTCGAGATACCACAAATTTAATTCTCCGTTATCTTCACCTTTGCATGCTAGTAACAAAGTGTTTTCCACGGCTTCAGTATCTTCTTGTGCAAAATTTGCTCTTTCTTGCACGTAATTGTTTGACTGATCTTGTGCAAAATTTGTTGGAAATAGGAGGTTATGTATATATTATTTGTGGAAGAGAGGATTGATGATTTAGATGTTTGATTGATCTTGAAGGCTTTGTTTATTACTTGATTTTCTTGATTACAAATGAGGGGTGAAGCCCTCTATTTATACTACTCAATGGAGTAGTCTAGAACTCTTCATCAACTAATATCTAGATATTTCCTAAGTATTTTCTAGACTTAGATATTTTTACATGATTATTCTACACACATTGACTACTACACATTACATGAAGTTTCTAGATATTGGACTACAATCTTGATCCATATACTTGTATACTTGCAAGCCCATATCCAAAACAAATAGCCCAAATCAAGTTTAGTTTCCAACAAAATTAACGTCGTTGCAATTCTTCTTTGAGGTAGAAACCTAATGTATTTAAGCATTGTATCTTTTATGCTTGTAATCATTGTTACGAAAATGAGATCCTTTCGATTGAGAATTATATCCGTCTGTAATATACTTTATATAAACAGTGTTTTTTTTTTATTTGGAAGGGCACTTTATGTAAACTGTTGATCTGATATTTAATCAGATGCTACATGTATTGATGATGCTTTGATATTTATCTATTGTGTCAAATTGCTTGGGTTAAAATAATAAAAAAAAAATCTTATAAGTTTATCTGTTAATTAACTTGTTGTTTGAAATTGGCTTTTAACCCGTTGTTAATCTGCAAAAAGTTTATATAACTCTGTTGATGCTTATACAGTTGTCATCATCGATTCTGATTATGATTAATAACAACAGAGTAGGTCTGCACAAAATAAATATTTTTGGTGCTCTTACACATATCATTCTTTGCTAATTGAGAGTAAACGTTTTACAAACTTAGTTATATGATATTGATGCTTATTTAATGTTTATATACCTGATGTGATTACTTGTTTATGTTGTTGTTAATCAGCTTTGTTATGATACAATCTGAGATAAAATTGGTTGACATTTGGTTTTACATATACATATAATCAGTACACTCGGAGATCTATTTGCTGATCAAACTATAAATTCTGTTTATAAACTAAAATAGAGTGCTAGTGACAGAGGCGGATTCAAAGTGTTAGGGGGGGCGCCCCCGGTGGATTTAAAAATTTTAGTGTAAAATTTTGAATTTTTTTATTTTGCCCCAAACTCAAAAGTCATGATCCAATAAATTTTGTTTTTGCCCCAAACCTAAAATCTTGATCCATTTAATAAAGAATTAGGGCCAATTAAACAATAAAAAAAATCAACTAGCCCACTTCTTATTTCCCATTTTCCCTCCCAATCGCTGAAACCCTTCTCCCATCTCTGTATACGGACGGACGAAGAAGAAAAAAAAAGCATCTGACCATCTGTTATTCACAAAATTCGCTGTCCATCTGCAAAAATCGTTGAACCCTTTTTCTCCTCTGTACACTAAATCTGCCTCTGTCTGCAATTCTTCATCTGCAATTACAAAAAAAAAAAAAAAAAAAAAAAAACAGTTTAAGGTAATTATTTATACTGCAAGTACAAAATTTGAGTTTAATTATGTTTATGTTGCTACTAGCCTACTCTCTGAAATGCCACGTTCATATACATTATAAACGATTCACAATAGTTGATTACATCGCTAGGTATTTGACCTCTATATGATACATTTTACAAACATTGCATTCGTTTTTAAAAGACAAACTTTCTTTACATCAAAAGTTGACAGCATGCATACCATTTCATAATACATCCAACTATAATTGACTTAATAATAATCTTGATGAACTCAACGACTCGAATGCAACGTCTTTCGAAATATGCCATGAATGACTCCAAGTAATATCCTTAAAATGAGCTAATGTACAGCGGAAGATTTCTTTAATACCTGAGAATAAACATGCTTTAATGTGTCAACCAAAAGGTTGGTGAGTTCATTAGTTTATCGTAATCAATCATTTCCATAATTTTAATAGACCACAAGATTTCATTTATTCAATAATCATACAGTCGCAAGTATTTAAAATTCATTCATATGGATTGAACACCTGGTAACTGATATTAACAAAATGCATCTAGAATATCCCCAAACATATAAACATCGAAGTACTAAAGCAGTTCAAATTCTCTGACTGGGTGTGTCAAAGCCCATATATCTATCTTTAGGATTCGCGTCAATTGGTGGCAATTATAATAAACACCAATTCTTAGGCTACCAAGTTCAACAAGGGCGATATCTAGTATAACAATTTAACCATAGAATGTAGTTTCGATTACTTGTGTCTATTTCGTCAAACATTTATAAAAGTGCATGTATTCTCAGTCCCAAATATGTATATTGCAAAAGCATTTAAAAATGGAGCAAATAAAACTCACTATACTGTATTTCGTAGTAAAAATACATATGACGTCATTGAACAAGTGCAAGGTTGACCTCGGATTTACGAACCTATATTAAGTATATATATTTATATATTGATCAATATCTGTCTAACAAATTCAGGTCAAGTCGTAGTGTATCACAATCCTAATGCTCGAGATTATCATGCAAAAGTCAACAAAAATCAATTTGACCCAAAATGACTTCCAAAAATTCATACTTGTTTATTATATAGCTTAAATATAGTTGTTATATATATTTAAATATATTTATCAAATTCTATTAGAGTAAATAATAATACAAGTCATTTATTAATAAATAAAAATTTATATTAAAATTTATATATAAAAATATACTTTTATATATTTTAAGTAATAAAATTTATACAGTTCACTCAATATTATAAAAACATGGTGATATGTATTATTAATGTAATTATATTATGTGTGGTAAAAATATCTTTGTATCACATATTTGTTTAATAAAATAATATTGATAATAATAATAAGTAACAGTTGTATTATTTTGTAATAATAATAATAATTATTATTATTATTCTACTAATAATAATAATAATATTTATATTTACAAATGATGATATTAATTATGATAAAATGATAATTCTAATCATGATAATTATAACGATATTTTTTAATATTAACTGTAATAATAATAATATCTTATATAATAGTAATAATTCTATTCAAAATGATAATTTTTAATATACTAAAATGATAATAAAAATGATATTTTATAATAACAATGACATTTCTATTAAAATGATAATTTTAATAAAAATGATAGTTTTAATATAAATGATACTTTTAATAATAATAATAATGATAAAAATAATGAAAAAGGATATTTTTCTCTTAAATCAATATCATACACTATTTTAATTTCATCATGATACTTATACTCGTTATTTCCTAATCGATTTGTTTAATAGCTTTTAGTCCTCTATTAAATCGCATTCATAATATTGATAATAATATTAGTCATAATAATTAGATGATACTAATATTAGTTTTAATTGATAATGATACTAGTAATAATAAATATTAATGATAATACTAATAATAATATTAATATTATCAATAATATTAACAATAACTTTTAATGATAATAACGATAGTAATAACAATAACAATTTTTAATGATAATATTTATACTGATAATGATAATAATAATAATAATAATAATAATAATTTAGATAATAATAATAATAACGACGATAATAACGACGATAGTAATAATTATAATTATTTTAACAATAATACTTAAAATTATAGATAATTCAATTGACTACATCTTTTAATCCGTTCATCGAAACTATTCGATATCTAAATGAAAAGTTATTGATTTTTCGCCAGCTTTCCAACGACATGCATATCATATACCTTATCTCAGTAGTATGGGTATTAAACTCATGATCTATCATAAACTATTTAACGACGAAATTAAACATACAAGCATGCATAATTATATATACTCGAGCACTAGTCAGGGATACATTACTAATATATAAAAGTTAAGTTATGAGTGCTCACGTATCAATATTGTGATTCAATATAGCAGGAAAGTATGTAGACGCAACGGAGATGATAAACACTAGTTTGACCTCATGAGCATACTCTCGAACATTATCCATAACCTCCATAGCTATAACCCATAATTTTCTTATCCCTATCCCGCTCGCAAAACCCATTTTGAAAACATGCGAGCAGAACCTCGTCGTAGTATTTTATGAATACTAATAATATCTTGAAATAATACAGAGTATATATATATATATATATATATATATATATATATATATATATATATATATATATATATATATATATATGTGTGTGTGTGTGTGTGTGTGTGTGTGTAAATCGATTGAGAGAGTTTAGAAAAATATATTTTCAAGTTTCTATGAAATAATGAAACCTATTGAATTCTATTTATAATAGATTTTTGAATTATTAAAGTGAATTATTAAAGTATGAATTATTAAAGTGAATTATTAAAGTATGAATTATTAAAGTGAATTATTAAAGTGAATTATTAAAGTATTAATTATTAAAGTGAATTATTAAAGTATGAATTATTAAAGTGAATTATTAAAGTAAAAGTAAAGTAAAAGTAAAGTAAAGGTAAAGTTAAAGTATAGTAAAGTATAAAACTATGTACGTATAATACGTGTATAAATATATATAATATTAATTTAATTCGTTATATATATTTAAAAAAATAAAATAAATATCGTTATCTTTATCATACTTGTTAAGTAATGAGTTGTCAAAAGTGGTTCTAGATATGTATAAAAGTTATATACGTTTTAATAATAAATAAGTTTTTTTTAAACTAAAAATGTTTTTCTACGTCTGTAACTAAATCAAATAAATATGATAATTTTGTTTTTTCAAAACTAAATATATTTAAGAATCATTTTGTTAAAAGGTTAAAATAATGGAAATTGTTATATCATAAAACATTTTAGAAAACTAGAATTATATATATTCATAATAGGTTTCAAGTTTTTAAATTATAGTCGGTTGGTGAAGCATGGGATAAAGTCCAAAGGTTAAATAAACATATAAAATCATCTTAATGAAAAATGTCGAGTTACTTAACTTGTCGATATCCAACATCTAAGTTATTTACACTCCACGTTCTTACTTTTATATTAAATAAAATGAAAGTTAACATATTTATCTTATCAAAGTTACGAGAAAAATATTATAAAACATGAAATGGAAATTAAACAGGAATCTCTACTAACCCTTGTCCAGTTTCCGTTAAATAACATATTTGTTCTTACTTATAAATCACTTTACCATTTTCCGAATGTTATTAAAAAGAATATATTTCTTAAATCACATTGGACCTCATAACATAGACCCGTAATCATATCACAATGTATCTGATAATTCAATAATTTGATATTATCTTTTAATTTAGTCGATAAATATATTAAACATATATTGAAACAAATACGTTCATGTAAAGTATTATACATCTAATACTTTGTTAACATTTTCAATTAATATAACTATATATTATATATACATATCTATATACACATAAATGTTCGTGAATCGTCGAGCACATTCAAAGGGTAATTGATTACATGAATATAGTTCCAAAACTTTTTGAGACTCAACATTACAGACTTTGCTTATCATCTCGAAATAATATAAAGATTAAGTTTAAATTTGGTCGGAAATTTCCAGGTTGTCACAGTACCTACCCGTTAAAGAAATTTTGTCCCGAAATTTGAGTGGAATGGTCATGGATGACAATAAGTATGTTTTCATGATGCATACGAGTTGAAAATTAGAGTTTTATCATCAGTGAGTAGTATGGAATAAACAATTTGTTTATGTGAAGATTACGAGTGAAGCAATCGCAAAAAATGAAAATGAATAAATGTAGGTTTGACTTAACCGGTGACGTAGTCACGGTTGATTTTCAAAATTCAAGGAATTTAGAAGAAAATCTTCGTAATAAGATTTGGTTCTTCGATAATTAAGGAAATTAGGATCTGCTTTGATTAAATGCGATAATCTGTTTTGATTGCTCTGTCGGATATTTTACTATATATCCACCCCCTTCGTTTCCTTATTTCCACAACTCACACCTTCTATTCTTTCTCTCTCAATTCATACTTTAATTCATTCTTCAATATGCTTCATCCAGTTCTGCTTCTTGATATATTTCTTACTTTCATATATGTCATTCTTCTTTTTCATCTACCGCCGGAAGAAAATCTATTTACTTCTACTATACTCTTGGTTTTATAGTGTTTTTAGTTCTCCTGTGTCTTTATATTGCTATATGCATCGATATATATGGTTTATAATTTCTGAGTTGTCGTTGGGCTTTATATCCTCCTTTATATTTCAAAGTCCCTGCTTCTATCTTTAATCATTGTCATCAACAGTTAATGCTCCATTCTATTTGCTGCGATTTATACTCCCATTTCTATTTCGGAGCTTCATTCTTTCGTTTCCTCTTCTTGCGATTAAGCACCGTATGTAATGATCCAGAATTCGTAGATATGAATTTCGAAATGAACATAGTTAATTTTCTAAGAAGGAAATTGTAATGGCACGATCTTGATTTGTCAAATTACCAGAATATTCCGGAAAAGACCGAATCATCAAGAAATATTTTCTTGACATTTTTTTTTAAAGATTAAATAGAATACAAGAGTCGTGTAACATGGCATATGATGACGGTATGGTCTGTGAATCGTCATGTTCCATTAGAAACTCAGCATGACTTACTGTAATATAATCACGATGATCAAGTGTCATTATATTATACTAATTCATGCTTCAGTTCCCAACACTACTTCAAAAATATTCTTATTTTAAACTCGAAGGTTTCAAAATTTAGAAACTAAAATAGTTTCTTTTATGATGTAATACAGATAGCGCGAAGAGATAAATGATTTCAGATAAGAATAATTATGGAAATATCTTCAGAAATATGGAGGATATTTATAATGAAAGATACGATGATATCTTAGAATTTCTAATATCAGAGGATGATGAAGAATATTGTCCGCAAGGGTTTAGAGTCAGGAGCAAGGTATTCGTTAATGACTTCAGCAGAAACTGAATCATTTGGATTCTTTGAAGGCAGGTTTAGTCATTGTGATTTGTCCACAGCCTCCTTCATACTTTGCTCAATCCGTTTTCCAGTTCCAAACCTTCTCTTTTTCTGAGCTTTGCCAACACACTATTCTTTATCATCAAACTTTTTACTGTTAAGGTCGTTTTACAGTTTTTGCTGCTTCATCAGCATTTTTCAAAATTTCGAGAACTAGTTCGCAGTTTAGGGTGTTTTTCAGAAACTTCACATTCGAAATATGTAAGTCTAGGAGTTAGACGTTATATGTACACATATAATTGTTGGCGTAGATATGCTGTGAGATTTCAAAATACTAATTGCCGAATCCCATTAATTGGCATGGCAATTCTTGTTACAAGATACGGATGAGTAAATGATGGGGTTTCAATAAATAAAATGATTTTTCGAAAAGTCAAAGATCAGTGAAGTTGTTGGTAAGTTTATTGCTAATGTGGTGAAATATAAATGATTCCCCGGTAACGATGGCGAAAGGGCAACGTATATATCGAGGTTATAATAAGGCTGTTTCGACTGAAAAGTCGAAGTTGACTTGCTGGAGTCGTGACAAAACTGACTACTTTGGAGAGGAGTTGAAAAGTCATTTTAGCTAATAAATGCCAAAGAGTCTGACACGGATACGTGTTAAACTATGACTTTGGTTTCAAGAGTTTTTCAGGCACATAACTGTGGTTAACATGTTGTTGGATCATCATCTCGATTGTTCATTATTTGAAGTGTCTTCAGGAATTTTGAAAGGTTTGAACACAGATTGTAATCGTTAATATACATATGATGATCTAGCACGGTTTTGAAGTCAAAATATAGCTTTGAAAGATGTAGGAATCTAAGAGTGATGATACCAGTTATATATTGAATTGAATTCTGCGATTTCAAAATTAGAGTATGTAATTGAATTTGAATGAGTATGGTTGTTTTGATTTCAATGAAAGAGTGTATATTGTTATGAAAATAGTGAGTATAGTTGATGATTGCTGAATCGGATTCGAAGAATGTAACATATTAATTATGAATTTATATATCTCTCGGGTATTACCTACCCGTTAAAAAAAAATTCACAAGTAATGTTTTTTTTTACAGAGAATTTTATTACAGCTCTTATGAAAATATGTGTATATTTTCTTCAGATGTATTACAGATTTAATAAGTTAATATCATATTAAGCTCATTTGATTTTCAGCTAGAACTAGAAATGAATAATCCCAAAAACTTTAGAAATTTCGCAATCTTCGTAGATTATCACTTCAACGTAAATGAAATTATGAATCAATACTTCATTATTCATTTTCATTGATATTTACCCAGTGAATGATTTTGGTGTTCGTGGAATTCTTGTGAACTTTTCAAGGTACGAATGATGTTATTTGAAAAGTTTCGAGTACATCGCTGATGAAAGTGTAAAATCAAACATATATTTGAATAATACACTTGATTTATTATGAATTGGAATTTATTGAATTTAGACAGAGATTGTAGTTAACGATGGTTAAGTTGCTGACGAAGGACGTACATCATTGCATATTAATAATATGAATCAACCATGTAGTTAAGATTCACACATAATAGCTTAGTACGGAAAGATTTATTATGGTTTCAAAATTTGTATATATAAGATATGCATATAAATCCTTCAGAGGAATGGGTTAATACTTCATAACTCGTTGATACAATATACGTGTTGTTGATTAGTGATGATGTCCACGGTAATTCTTGAACTGGCAGAGTTTGTGATGTTATAGGTGCAGCTGATTCTGACGATGCTGACGGCACTGACCGTGCTGGTGATGCTAATGGTACTGTTTATGCTGTTGGTAAAACAAGTCTAGCTTGTAAATCACGCACCATTCTTGTCAGGATTTCTATTCTTCCTTCTATCCTTTTGGTTCACTCATCTGATTTATGGTTAGGGCTAGAATAGATAATCTCTAAGACTTTAGAGACTATATAATCGTTGTGGAGTGTTTCTCCAATGAAGTTATGAATCAATACTTCATCGTTTGTAGTTGTTGGTATTCCTTGGTATCTACAGAGCGTATGACATTGGTGCACGTGGGATATAGGTTGTGATGTTGAAGTGTGGGATGCGGATGTTACTGTTGGTGGTGGTGATAGTACTGTTGGTGTTGCTGATGGTGGTACTAGTTATACTGCTGGTGCTGCTGATGTGTTTGTAACCTTTGTACCATATTTTCCAAAGCCACTACCCGAGGGCAAAGCTCGTTGACTTCTTCTATTACACCGGGGTGATTGTCGGTTCGGACGAGCGGATAAATAAAATCTAGAATTTGATGTAGTATATAATCATGACGAGATACTCTGGAAATGAGAGAGAAAATGGTGTTTCGGACAGGTTCGCCGGTAAGTGCTTCAGGTTCTTCACCAAGAGGACAATGTGGTGGATGGAAAGGATCGCCTTCTTCTTGTCTCCAATGATTAAGGAGGCTACGAACCCATCCCCAATTCATCCAGAATAGATGATGGCTAATTGGTTAATCCATTCCGGTCACACTGCTTTCGGAGCTTGAGTGGGATTCCATTTCGGAATTCGAGAGACTTGAACTAATGACGAATTCCATTTTGTACGATTGAGTAAAGGATTTTTCGATATGAAATGATTTTCCGGCTATCGGGTGGTATTCTAATTACATAGGATATATATATATATATATATATATATATATATATATATATATATATATATATAGCAAAAGATTTCGTAGATTACGGAGGAATTTACGGAATATGTCAGGTAAAGTTTACAGTAACAGACACGCTAAGATATGAATTAGCAGATATGCTAAGATATGAATTTTGTCTATAAACTATTCATGCAATCAATGCAATAAGATGTGTCTAGACTAAGAGTGATAAGCAGGCAATTTTCGACAAAAATGATAAGCAAAACTTTTGACATGCAGACACGGTCGAAGTCCAGACTCATTAATGCATCCTAACGACTATCAGTTAGACACACTAATGCAGACCTGGTTCACTAAGACCACCGTTCTGATACCAACTGAAATGCCCCGTTCATATACATTATAAACGATTCATAATAGTTGATTACATCGCGAGGTATCTGACCTCAATATGATACATTTTACAAACATTGCATTCGTTTTTAAAAGACAAACTTTCTTTACATCGAAAGTTGACAGCATGCATACCATTTCATAATACATCCAACTATAATTGACTTAATAATAATCTTGATGAACTCAACGACTCGAATGCAACGTCTTTCTAAATATGTCATGAATGACTTCAAGTAATATCCTTAAAATGAGCTAATGTACAGCGGAATATTTCTTTAATACCTGAGAATAAACATGCTTTAAAGTGTCAACCAAAAGGTTGGTGAGTTCATTAGTTTATCGTAATCAATCATTTTCATAATTTTAATAGACCACAAGATTTCATTTATTCAATAATCATACACTCGCAAGTATTTAAAATTCATTCATATGGATTGAACACCTGATAACCGACATTAACAAAATGCATCTAGAATATCCCCAAACATATAAACATCGAAGTACTAAAGCAGTTCAAATTCTCTGACTGTGGCGTGTCAAAGCCCATAGATCTATCTTTAGGATTCGCGTCAATTGGTGGCAATTATAATAAACACCAATTCTTAGGCTACCAAGTTCAACAAGGGAGATATCCGGTATAACAATTCAACCATAGAATGTATTTTCGATTACTTGTGTCTATTTCGTCAAACATTAATAAAAGTGCATGTATTCTCAGTCCCAAATATGTATATTGCAAAAGCATTTAAAAATGGAGCAAATGAAACTCACTATACTGTATTTCGTAGTAAAAATACATATGACGTCATTGAACTAGTGCAAGGTTGACCTCGGATTCACAAACCTATATTAAGTATATATAGTTATATATTGGTCAATATCTGTCTAACAAATTCAGGTCAAGTCGTAGTGTATCACAATCCTAATGCTCGAGATTATCATGCAAAAGTCAACAAAAATCAATTTGACCCAAAATGACTTCCAAAAATTCATACGTGTTTATTATATAGCTTAAATATAGTTGTTATATATATTTAAATATATTTATCAAATTTTATTAGAGTAAATAATAATACAAGTCATTTATTAATAAATAAAAATTTATATTAAAATTTATATATAAAAATATACTTTTATATATTTTAAGTAATAAAATTTATACAGTTCACTCAATATTATAAAAACATGGTGGTATGTATTATTAATGTAATTATATTACGTGTGGTAAAAATATCTTTGTATCACATATTTGTTTGATAAAATAATATTGATAATAATAATAATAAGTAACAGTTGTATTATTTTGTAATAATAATAATAATTATTATTATTTTTCTACTAATAATAATAATAATATTTATATTTACAAATGATGATATTAATTATGATAAAATGATAATTCTAATCATGATAATTATAACGATATTTTTTAATATTAACTGTAATAATAATAATATCTTATATAATAGTAATAATTCTATTCAAAATGATAATTTTTAATATACTAAAATGATAATAAAAATGATATTTTATAATAACAATGACATTTCTATTAAAAATGATAATTTTAATAAAAATGATAGTTTTAATATAAATGATACTTTTAATAATAATAATATTCATAAAATAATGAAAAAAGGATATTTTTCTCTTAAATCAATATCATACAATATTTTAATTTCATCATGATACTTATACTCGTTATTTCCTAATCGATTTATTTAATAGCTTTTAGTCCTCTTTTAAATCGCATTCTTAATATTGATAATAATATTAGTCATAATAATTAGATGATACTAATATTAGTTTTAATTGATAATGATACTAGTAATAATAAATATTAATGATAATACTAATAATAATATTAATATTATCAATAATATTAACAATAACTTTTAATAATAATAACGATAGTAATAACAATAACAATTTTTAATGATAATATTTATACTAATAATGATAATGATAATAATAATTATTATTATTATTTAGATAATAATAATAACGACGATAATAACGACGATAGTAAAAATTATAATTATTTTAACAGTAATACTTAAAATTATAGATAATTCAATTGACTACATCTTTTAATCACTTCATCGAAACTATTCGATATCTAAATGAAAAGTTATTGATTTTTCGCCAGCTTTCCAACGACATGCATATCATATACCTTATCTCAGTAGTATGTGTATTAAACTCATGATCTGTAACGACCCTGGATTTTCCAACGTTTATTTATTAATAATTATTATTATTAATACCTGTGATTAAACGAATGTATGTTATTACATTTACATGTTGCCATGATTAAACGTACATGACTTTTGAATGCCCGAAACGTCTTTGTGACATGCGTACATTATACGAATAATATTTTCAGATATTATTTACATTCATGATTAAGTTTTATTAATCATTTTAATTAACTATGGTTATTAGTTAGTTAGTTGGGCTTTTAATTGGATTAACTTGTTAATTACATACATACTTGGGCTTTTAATTGTACATGGGCTTAGAAGCCCACCCCACTCACTTTAATGGACTTAATTAGCCCAACCTACTTCTTTAATGAACTAGTTAGCCCACTAACTCATGTAAGTGTTACTTTGAAATGGAACTAGTTAGTTTATTACATAAGAATCTACTTACACCATGATCCCCATGAAACCACCTCCATTAACCAACTTTTTAAGGCTTTATCATGCATGGACTAGTAGAAACTTCCCCCCCCCCTCTTGATTCCATTTTGGCCGTCGGCCTAGTAGTGTGCAAGGATGGTTTTTGTTTCAAATTTTTGATTACATATTCACTAGTTTTCTCTCACACTTCACTCATTCCAAACACACACTTACTTGCATCTCACTTTCTCTCTTTTTCTCTCATTGTTGTAAGTAACTTGAACAAATAATTCTCTCTTTTCTTTCCTTCTAAAAATGAACCAAAAACCTTCATCATCATCATTCTTTTATTTAATGTTACTTGTCTTTGATTAATTGTTACTTACTTGTAGTTGTTGTTTGTTACTTCCTAGTTTTCAAGAACCAAACTTGTTAGTTTGTTCTTCATTTATCTTGTATTTACAAGAACACACAAGAACATAAACTTTCTAGTTTATGTTCTACACTTAATATGTTAAAAGATTTTAAGTTCATGGTTGTAGAATCATTACTTGTAAGTCATGTTTGTAAACTTAAAGTTTACATTCTTAAAGATCAAACTTTGGTTTGAATCTTTAAAGTACGAACAACCCATGAACTAGTTACTTGTTTACTTAGTTTATTCTTTACATTATGCACTTTAATTTCATGTTTGTTGGTTTATATGGTCAAGTATTACAAGTTAGTCTTGATCTCATACTTTCTTGAACTAAAGTTAACTTTAAAAGTTCAAGAACATGTAAGTAAGCTTTCTTTAATTATAACTTGGTACACTTATATTAGATCTAGACTTTTGGGTCTAGGATCTTCAAGATCTAACTAAGAACTATTTTCTACAACTTAAGATCTTGATTTTATAAGTTTATTTTCAAGTTGTAACTTAATATTAGTTTTATAGTTCATGTATGTGTTAAATCTAAGACTTTGATGTAACTTTGGTTCATCAAAACACTTGCAACACTTAAATGAGTTGTGCTACATGTCTTGGACTTGCACAAGTGTTATTATGGTGAAACCTTGGTTAAGATGATGCAAACACATCAACGAGTTGTACACTTGAAGCTATATGCATCAAGGATGAGAACCGTGATAAGCATCGAACACCAAGAACCCACCGGACCTACTGTTTTACTGTTTCTGTGTCTGACCCGTATGACCTGGGCTGCTGTAAAGATGATTTTCAGATATCTCTGTTTGAGTAGATAACTTTTCATTTAGGAATCATCTTAATCCGAGTTACGGTTTAGGATTTATGGCCCTCCGATCGTCACTATGTCTTTTAACGTTGTGCTGAAAATTCTGACCTACTCGCACTTAGACCGTCGCCATGGTCAAACGAAGACGAGTTTGCTTCTGGGATTTTTACCACAACTAAAGGACTCATAAACAGAGCCATGACCACTGGTCTCACCTTATTTCAGTAGGTATAGAGGCCGTGGTGACTGATCGAACTCAGCCTTTGTTTTAAACTCTTTTCATGAACGAAACTTACTTTACACCTTTTGTTTAATGATGAATGATGATGACCTTTAAGACCTTATTTACATACTTTTAAACCTATTCGGAAGATTTACTGACTTAGTACTATTTGACTTAGGTTGAGGACTTTCCGGACCTACGTACTTGCTTATTTCCCGACTCGACTTTACCGCTACTTTATCATTGTGAGTTATAGCATCCCTTTTTACTTTAACTATTTTGGGAACTGAGAATACATGCGCATTTTACGTTTTACATACTAGGCACGAGTACTTAAAATTATATATGTGTGGGTTATACAACGGCATAAACATTCCTTTTAGCTCGGTAACGTTTAGTCATTGGTTTTTGAACCGGTGAACGCGAATCTTAGATATGGATCCATAGAGTTTGACATCCCCACTCGGGCTAGTAGCGCTAGCATTTAATGAGTGTTTAATACTTCGTATACATACGCACTTGCCAAGTGTACTTTCAGGGGGTATAAACGTTAAGTTAGTTACCAAGTGCCCACGGTTAACATATACTTTATCATACTGTTTTGAAACGCTCTTTGTAGCACTGAAATCTCGTGGCCCGCCTTACATATTGTTATACTTAAACTATAGCTCACCAACATTTGTGTTGACATTTTTAAGCATGTTTTTCTCAGGTGCTTAAGGTTAGCTGCTTCCGCTGTGTACTAGTCTTGCCGTAGACACCCGCTGCTCTAGTGTTATCACCGCATGAACTACTTTATCTTGCATTCAAACTTAATTACATTTAGAACTATGATTTGTAACGACCTAAGGGTCACGTACTATTATCTTTGCACTATTCATAGGAGCATACTTTCGATGTAAAACATTTGACGTTAGTTATGACGTTACCTTTTATCTTGAATGCAAACGTATTTTGAAATAGCATATAGTGTTCGACCTTGTAATGATCCTGTTTTTTGATGGTCCGTACATGATGATTTAGTACGGGGTGTCACATTTGGTATCAGAGCATTGGTTGTAGGGAATTAGGTTGCATTAGTGAGTCTAAGACCGACCCGAGTAGGATTCACTAATAGGACTAATCTACAACTTGCTAGTTTACTTGTTTTCGCTGAACTTACTGCATGCTGCTGCTTACTTTTACTGCTATATGTCGTATGCTACTACATGATTTCACTACTGCATGATATTACTTGCTTTCAATTGCATGCTACTTTCATACGATTTGCTGTTATTGCCATGCTATTTACTGTCATACATGATTTAGACTGTTGGCCTAATACGTGCTTGCTTTATGACTTACTGACATGGAAAATTTATTTTTCCTTGTTCAGATGTCGAATATTCCACCTGCTATCATTTTGGGCAGTTCAGACTCGACAGCCACCCCACCTGCTACTGCTGCCGACACACCGATCCCGCTACCCACGAGTGACCCCAGCGCTTCATCTTCCGGGACTAGCAGCCAGGCGCCTGCCCCAGTGGTTACTTCTAGCGGAGCCCAGGACCCTTCGGAGATTCCAGCTTCATCTGCCCCCGGACCCTCAGGATCACAGCCCCGCTCCGGTGAGATTGTGATTCCCGCGGAGTTCGGGGAAGGTCCGTTCCGTAACCGATATCGCCATTGGTGCTGACGCGCCCCTGATGGACATCTCATTCCGATCGGACCCGCCCGTTACCGACAGATGATAGCCGCCCAAGGAGGGCCGCCCGTGCAGTCACCACCACATGATTCAGACGACCCATCATCCGCTGATTCTTCATCCGATGACTCATCCACAGACGACTCGAGTGACGATGACTCCGATGAGGAGGACCCTGATGCACTTGTACAGCCACCCTCCACCCCGCCGAAGAAGCAGTATCGCTTCGACGGTACTATCATTTTGGGGATCAACGGAGGACGAGCCTTCACTGACGCGTTTGGTCGGCGTCGTAGGGTTACTGCCCATAAGCGGCTTGTGCCGTACCCTGCTGACCCACTCGTGCGTAAGGCACCCAAGTTACGTACTGACTATTTCTGGAGCCGGACCGTCCACATCTGCACCACCGGCACCACCCGCACCGCCTGCCCCACCATCTTCCACTGTCGAGGAATTGACAAGGGAGGTAGGGATCCTCCGAGCCCGAGTTACTGAGCTCCAGGACCAGATGTCCCATGTATTGGATATTCTACACCCACCTTCACCGTAGGGCTTTTGTATTTAGATGTCATTATGTAATCTAGTTGTAGTTTTATGTTTCACTTATGTATTGTATGAACTTATTCAGATGTATGCAACTTATTATTATTAATGAATGGAACTTTGCGTTATTTAATTCTTTCACGATGTTCTATTTACGTTACTGTATGATTCTGTGATATTTGTACCTGGATTGCATTACTTAATAAACACGTGATGTGTTGATTCCGTGTTGGTTATATATACTGTATTATTACTATTTACATACTGAATTTTGACTTGAGTCAAAATTTTTGTTTAGAACATCATGGCCAACGGACGATCAACACCTACCACCGCCCAAATCGAAGAGATGATTGCCGAAAGGGTAGCCGCAGCCATTGCGGAAATGCAACCCCAAGCTCCACCGCCACCGCCACCGGTTATTCAGCCCGTTCGTAATGGGTGTACGTACAAAGAGTTTCAAAGCTGTAAACCACATAACTTTAGTGGGACCGAGGGGCCAGTTGGTCTCACTAGATGGTTTGAAAAGCAAGAATTAGTATTCCGAGTCAGCAACTGTTCAGAGGAGAATAAAACCAAATTTGCTTCTTGCACGTTGTCGTACGGCGCACTCACGTGGTGGAACACAATGGCACAGGCACAAGGCATTGATGAGGCGTATGCTACGCCATGGGAAGAATTTAAGTGTGCCATGATTGAGGAGTATTGTCCGAGAACCGAGATACAAAAGATGGAAATGGAATTTATGCAGTTAAAGGCTGTTGGGAACGACCTTGATGGTTACAACAGGAGATTTTTGGAATTAGCCCTGATGTGTCTGACAATGGTCACCCCGGAATTCAAGCGAATGGAAATATACTTCTGGGGACTTCCTAAGAGCATTAAGGGAAACGTCACCTCGTCCAAGCCACCAAATGTCTCGGAAGCGATGCGCATGGCACATACTTTAATGAATTAAATAATCATCGATGAACCGGAGAAAACTAAGTCTGAAGCGGGTAGTAGCGAGAAGCGCAAATGGGATAACAACGGGGAACAGACCTATGAACAGAACCCGGCGAAACGACATGAGGGTTTCAGAGGAAACAACAACGGTGGAAACCCCAATCCAAACACCAACACAAACCCAAACTACAAGGGTACCCTACCACAATGCAAGCGGTGCTACAAGCACCATACTGGGTATTGTAACGTTGTTTGTGAAAAGTGCCAATGGACTGGGCATATCTGGAAGGACTGCAAGGTCACCACTTTGAATGTGAAGGCGAACCCCAATGGACTGAAAAAGTGCTACGAATGCGGACAGACGGGCCATTTCAGAAATGCGTGTCCCAATAAAAGAAAAGACGGCGGACCACCCCGTGGTAGAGCTTTCAACATTAATGCAAGGGATGCACGCGAGAATCCCGACTTGGTGACAGGTATATTCACTATCAACAATCTTTTAGCTTTTGTCTTATTTGATACTGGTGCCGATAGAAGTTATGTATGTAGACATTTTTGCGATAAGATTAATTGGTCCCATTAAAAGAGAGTATGCTTGTCGAGGTCGCCAACGGTAAACTTGAAAAAGTTGACCACATTAGTCGAGGAGCTATTATCAACATAGCTGGTGCTGATTTCGAAATTGATTTGACACCCATCAAACTGGGAAGTTTTGATGTGATCGTTGGTATGGATTGGTTGAGCAAGATAAGGGCTGATATTATCTGTGGAGATAAAGCTCTTCGTATACCACAAGGAGATAGTGAGCCACTGATCATTTACGGAGAGAGATGTACCTCGAAGCTAAACCTCATGAGTTGCGTAAAAGCGCAAAAGATTATGAAGAAGGGACGTCTTGCTATGCTAGCACATGTGAAAGCGGTAGAAACCGAGGCGAAAAGTGTGGACGATGTTCGAATTGTGAACGAATTTTCCGATGTCTTCCCTGAAGAATTGCCTGGATTACCGCCGCCGAGAGCAGTAGAGTTTCAGATCGACTTAGTGCCAGGAACTGCACCTGTAGCTCGTGCACCTTATAGACTCGCACCTTCCGAGATGCAAGAATTACAGAGTCAACTACAAGAGCTGTTAGATAGAGGATTTACCCAACCAAGTTTCTCGCCTTGGGGTACACCTGTGTTGTTTGTGAAGAAGAAGGATGGATCCTTCTGTATGTGTATCGACTACCGTGAACTCAACAAATTGACAATCAAGAATCGGTATCCTCTTCCACGAATTGACGATCTTTTTGATCAACTACAAGGATCGAGCGTTTACTCAAAGATCGATTTGCGATCCGGTTATCACCAGTTGAGGGTGAAGGAAAGTGATGTGATGAAGATTGCATTCAGAACTCGATATGGTCATTATGAGTTTCTCGTGATGCCGTTCGGTTTGACCAATGCACCCGCCGTGTTCATGGACCTCATGAATCGTGTCTGCAAGCTGTACTTGGATAAGTTCGTTATCGTCTTCATAGATGATATCCTCATCTACTCGAAAAGAGAAGAAGAGCATGAGCAACACCTCCAACTAGTTCTTGAACTTTTGAGGCAAGAGCAACTTTACGCCAAATTCTCCAAGTGTGAATTTTGGTTGAAGGAAGTCCAATTTCTGGGTCATGTTGTGAGCGACCAGGGTATCAAAGTTGATCCTGCCAAGATTGAAGCCATCAGCAAGTGGGAAACCCCCACTACTCTGACGCATATTCGCCAATTTTTAGGTCTCGCCGGTTACTACCGAAGGTTTATCGAAGGTTTCTCTCTGATTGCGCGTCCTTTGACCGCGCTGACTCACAAGGGTAAGAAGTTCATCTGGGAACCCGCACACGAATCAGCATTCCAAACTTTGAAGAAGAAGTTAACCACCGCACCTGTCTTATCGCTTCCCGAAGGCAGTGACGATTTTGTCATTTATTGCGATGCTTCGAAAAGTGGTTTTGGTTGTGTACTGATGCAACGATCAAAGGTTATTGCCTATGCTTCTCGTCAATTGATGATTCACAAATGGAACTACACTACTCACGATCTCGAACTTGGAGCCGTTGTCTTTGCGCTCAAATTGTGGAGACATTATTTGTATGGAACTAAGAGTACTATCTTCACTGACCACAAGAGCCTCCAGCACATCTTCAATCAGAAGCAACTGAATATGCAACAACGACGATGGATCGAGACATTGAACGACTACGATTGTGAACTTCGTTATCATCCTGGCAAGGTCAATGTTGTAGCTGACGCTTTAAGCCGAAAGGAGAGGACGGCACCTCTTCGTGTTAGGTCTCTGAACATCACCATCCATTCGAACCTCAACAGCCAGATTAGAGTAGCCCAAGATGAGGCTCTTAAGGAGGAGAATATATCTCACGAACATTTGAAAATACTCGTCTCTCGATTCGAGGTTAGGGAGTCTGGACTCCGATGTTATGCTGGAAGGATTTGGGTACCTTGTTATGGAGATCTACGAAACCTTATACTTGATGAAGCACACAAATCAAGATATTCGATTCATCCTGGAGCGGGCAAAATGTACCACGATCTTAAAGAACAGTATTGGTGGCCGAATCTTAAGATAGACGTTGCAACTTATGTTGGGAAATGTTTGACTTGTTCGAAAGTTAAGGCCGAACATCAGAGACCTTCTAGATTACTTCAACAACCAGAAATCCCACAATGAAAGTGGGAAAGGATAACAATGGATTTCATCACCAAGCTACCAAAGATGGTGGGCGGATACGATACTATTTGGGTTATTGTTGACCGCCTTACCAAATCTGCACACTTTCTAGCGATGAAGGAAACGGATACAATGGAGAGACTTGCTCAACTATACATCAAGGAGGTTGTATCTCGTCATGGTGTACCTTTATCGATCATCTCAGATCGCGATCCCCGTTTTGCTTCTAGATTCTGGCGTTCTTTACAAGAAGCCATGGGAACTCGTCTCGACATGAGTACTGCTTATCACCCACAGACCGACGGGCAAAGTGAATGAACGATTCAGACCTTGGAGGACATGTTGCGTGCATGTGTCATTGATTTTGGAAAGGCTTGGGAAAGGCATTTGTCGCTAGCTGAATTCTCGTACAATAACAGTTATCACTCGAGCATTAATGCCGCACCTTTTGAAGCATTGTATGGCTGCAAGTGTCGATCTCCTATTTGTTGGGCCGAAGTAGGCGAAAAGAAAATCACCGGACCCGAGGTAGTTCATGAAACAACGGAGAAGATTGCTCAGATTCAAGCTAGACTTAAGACTGGCCGTGATCGTTAAAAGAGTTATGCCGATCTTAAACGTAAAGACTTTGAATTCAACGTTGGTGATCGTGTAATGTTGAAGGTTGCACCTTGGAAGGGTGTGATTCATTTTGGAAAGCGTGGAAAGTTGAACCCACGATACATTGGTCCTTTTGAAATATTAGAACGTGTTGGACCCGTTGCTTACCGTTTGGATTTACCAGCACAATTGAGCTCAGTTCATCCTACCTTCCACGTGTCAAACTTGAAGAAGTGTCTTGCTGCACCCGAACTCATCATACCACTTGAAGAACTTACAATTGATGACAAACTCCACTTTGTGGAAGAACCTGTTGAGATTATAGATCGGGAGATCAAAACTTTGAAACGCAACAAGATTCCGATCGTCCGAGTACGATGGAATGCCAAACGAGGACTTGAGTTTACTTGGGAGCGAGAGGATAAAATGATGCGGAAGTATCCTCACCTTTTCCCGACTCCTCCATCTACCTCAGCTTAAAATTTTGGGACGAAATTTTCTTTAACAGGTGGGTAATGTAACGACCCTGGATTTTCCAACGTTTATTTATTAATAAATATTATTATTAATACCTGTGATTAAACGAATGTATGTTATTACATTTACATGTTGCCATGATTAAACGTACATGACTTTTGAATGCCCGAAACGTCTTTGTGACACGCGTACATTACACGAATAATATTTTTAGATATTATTTACATTCATGATTAAGTTTTATTAATCATTTTAATTAACTATGGTTATTAGTTAGTTACTTGGGCTTTTAATTGGATTAACTTGTTAATTACATACATACTTGGGCTTTTAATTGTACATGGGCTTAGAAGCCCACCCCACTCACTTTAATGGACTTAATTAGCCCAACCTACTTCTTTAATGAACTAGTTAGCCCACTAACTCATGTAAGTGTTACTTTGAAATGGAACTAGTTAGTTTATTACATAAGAATCTAGTTACACCATGATCCCCATGAAACCACCTCCATTAACCAACTTTTTAAGGCTTTATCATGCATGGACTAGTAGACACTTCCCCCCCTCTTGATTCCATTTTGGCCGTCGGCCTAGTAGTGTGCAAGGATGGTTTTTGTTTCAAATTTTTGATTACATATTCACTAGTTTTCTCTCACACTTCACTCATTCCAAACACACACTTACTTGCATCTCACTTTCTCTCTTTTTCTCTCATTGTTGTAAGTAACTTGAACAAATAATTCTCCCCTTTCTTTCCTTCTAAAACAGAACCAAAAACCTTCATCATCATCATTCTTTTGTTTAATGTTACTTGTCTTTGATTAATTGTTACTTACTTGCAGTTGTTGTTTGTTACTTCCTAGTTTGCAAGAACCAAACTTGTTAGTTTGTTCTTCATTTATCTTGTATTTACAAGAACACACAAGAACATAAACTTTCTAGTTTATGTTCTACACTTAATATGTTAAAAGATTTTAAGTTCATGGTTGTAGAATCATTACTTGTAAGTCATGTTTGTAAACTTAAAGTTTACATTCTTAAAGATCAAACTTTGGTTTGAATCTTTAAAGTATGAACAACCCATGAACTAGTTACTTGTTTACTTAGTTTATTCTTTACATTATGCACTTTAATTTCATGTTTTTTGGTTTATATGGTCAAGTATTACAAGTTAGTTTTGATCTCATACTTTGTTGAACTAAAGTTAACTTTAAAAGTTCAAGAACATGTAAGTAAGTTTTCTTTAATTATAACTTGGTACACTTATGTTAGATCTAGACTTTTGGGTCTAGGATCTTCAAGATCTAACTAAGAACTATTTTCTACAACTTAAGATCTTGATTTTATAAGTTTATTTTCAAGTTGTAACTTAATATTTGTTTTATAGTTCATGTATGTGTTAAATCTAAGACTTTGATGTAACTTTGGTTCATCAAAACAATTGCAACACTTAAATGAGTTGTGCTACATGTCTTGGACTTGCACAAGTGTTATGATGGTTAAACCTTGGTTAAGATGATGCAAACACATCAACGAGTTTTACACTTGAAGCTATATGCATCAAGGATGAGAACCGTGATAAGCATCGAACACCAAGAACCCACCGGACCTACTGTTTTACTGTTTCTGTGTCTGACCCGTACGACCTGGGCTACTGTAAAAATGATTTTCAGATATCTCTTTTTGAGTAGATAACTTTTCATTTAGGACTCGTCTTAATCCGAGTTACGGTTTAGGATTTATGGCCCTCCGATCGTCACTATGTCTTTTAACGTTGTGCTGAAGATTCTAACCTACTCGCACTTAGACCGTCGCCACGGTCAAACGAAGACAAGTTTGCTTCTGGGATTTTCACCACAACTAAAGGACTCATAAACGGAGCCATGGCCACTGGTCTCACCTTATTTTAGTAGGTATAGATGCCGTGGTGACTGATCGAACTCAGCCTTTGTTTTAAACTCTTTTCATGAACGAAACTTACTTTACACCTTTTGTTTAATGATGAATGATGATGACCTTTAAGACCTTATTTACATACCTTTAAACCTATTCGGATGATTTACTGACTTAGTACTATTTGACTTAGGTTGAGGACTTTCCGGACCTACGTACTTGCTTATTTCCCGACTCGACTTTACCGCTACTTTATCATTGTGAGTTATAGCATCCCTTTTTACTTTAACTATTTTGGGAACTGAGAATACATGCGCATTTTATGTTTTACATACTAGGTACAAGTACTTAAACTTATATATGTGTGGGTTATACAACGGCATAAACATTCCCTTTAGCTCGGTAACGTTTAGTCATTGGTTTTTGAACCGGTGAACGCGAATCTTAGATATGGATCCATAGGGTTTGACATCCCCACTCGGGCTAGTAGCGCTAGCATTTAACGAGTGTTTAATACTTCGTATACATACGCACTTTCAAAGTGTACTTTCAGGGGGTATAAACTTTAAGTTAGTTACCAAGTACCCACGGTTAACATATACTTTTTCATACTGTTTTGAAACGCTCTTTGTAGCACTGAAATCTCGTGACCTACCTTACATACTGTTATACTTAAACTATAGCTCACCAACCTTTGTGTTGACATTTTTAAGCATGTTTTTCTCAGGTGCTTAAGGTTAGCTGCTTCCGCTGTGTACTAGTCTTGCCGTAGACACCCGCTGCTCTAGTGTTATCACCGCATGAACTACTTTATCTTGCATTCAAACTTAATTACATTTGGAACTATGATTTGTAACGACCTAAGGGTCATGTACTATTATCTTTGCTCTATTCATAGGAGCATACTTTCGATGTAAAACATTCGACGTTAGTTATGACGTCACCTTTTATCTTGAATGCAAACGTATTTTGAAATAGCATATAGTGTTCGACCTTGTAATGATCCTGTTGTTGATGGTTCGTACATGATGATTTAGTACGGGGCGTCACATGATCTATCATAAACTATTTAACGACGAAATTAAACATACAAGCATGCATAATTATATATACTCGAGCACTAGTCAGGGATACATTACTAATATATAAAAGTTAAGTTATGAGTGCTCACGTATCAATATTGTGATTCAATATTGCAGGAAAGTATGTAGACGCAACGGAGATGATAAACACTAGTTTGACCTCATGAGCATACTCTCGAACATTATCCATAACCTCTATAGCTATAACCTATAATTTCCTTATCCTTATCCCGCTCGCAAAATCCAAATGAAAACATGCGAGCAGAACCTCGTCGTAGTATTTTATGTATACTAATAATATCTTGAAATAATACAGAGTATTGATATTGCTCAATTACATCATATATATCTATCGCAATATCACTAAAAATACTCTATATTCGAAGATAATGAAGATGATCTACAAGGGATATGTCAAGATGCGCGAATTTGTATCGGAAGAGTAGTTTGCAAAGAATTTCGATGATTTATGACATCGGTTGATCCCGATACGAGTTAGTATCAAGATAGCGCTTTAAAATGATATAACAAAGCCTCCGATATGTGAGAGTTCGTTCAAATGAAGTAATATTGAAAAGAAAACGAAACAGTGCTTATAACCCACCTGGGACGCCGTCTTGGGCTGTGGGACGCCGTCCTGGATTGAGAAACGGGACGCCGTTTTGGTGGATTGGGACGCCGTCCTGGACAGTTAAATGGGACGCCGTCCTGCCTTTTGGGACGCCGTCCCAAAGTAGGTGTGACCGAACTTTCTGCTTTTTACCTAATTTCTCCACCTTAAAATGTCAGTTTTTGGGACTGTTTCATTAGAGTTACGTACAGAGAAGTTTAGAGACGATTTTCAGGAGCATCTTGGAGAATTCCATCCTCTTTGAAGAGGCCAAAGATCAAAGCATCATCCATCAACATCTTCTTCATCCAAGAACTCTTGTTCTTGTAGGTTATATACTTGTTCTCAGAAATGATTTCAGTTTATAATTTGAGTGAATTGTTGTCTGTTACAATGATTATTGGCTAGTTTCATTAATGTTTGTCTAGATTAATAACCAAGGTATTGGATGTAATCTTATTGATTGAATGTATTATGTGTGTTAGATTGAAGCTTGAATAGAGAACCATGCTTATTGTTGTTAGAACCATTTGTATCTAGTTAATTGATATGTTGTTGATAAAGAGAACTCTTGTTAATGTATCATATTGATTTACAATCAACTTGTCTTAGATTGATTGTTTGCTAAACCGGACCAAGGGGGTAAACTAGATTAAAACGGTTAGACAAAATAGGAATGAATTGTGTAGAGCGAACGCAAAGGCAATTGTTATTCAAGTCTTTAATCTTGTTGATCAACTAGTCACAAACGAAAAGGTCTAAGTTATAGGGAACCCTCGCTTAGTAATTCTAGTTTGAGTACTTGCTAAAGAGAACTCTTGGCGAGTCGATTTAGGTGATTAGCATGCTTATAGTTATTTAATTACAAATACAAGAACTATAGTGAAAAGGGAACCCTTGAGCTTGTTATTGTATTTGAGTGTTTATCCGAGAGAACTCTTAGTAAAACCTATTAGATAACTACACACATAATTATTCAATCAGGGCTTAATATCTAATTTACATCCAATACCGAGGGTAAAATATCTAGATGAACATTTCATCTCTTTGATTTAATTCAAAACTATCTTTATTGCTTTATTTGCATTTATTTGCATCTTATAAATCAAAAGACTAAAAATATTGTTTTTACATTTAACCTTCTTTGATTTGGCTAAATCGTTAAAACAGCCACAAAACATAAAACTTGTACTTTTACTTTAATTAACTTAGTTAATCATAATATAGTTTCTAATTCTAGTTTGACTGATATACTGTCCTTGGAACGATACACGGATTTTACCATTATCTATACTACTACACGATCGGGTACACTGCCCGTTAGTGTGTAGCAATCTTTAAAACCGGTATTTTCCATAAGATAAATTATAGACACGATTTCGCACATCAAGTTTTTGGCGCCGCTGCCGGGGACAGTTTTGTGTCAAAATAGGATTATTGACTAATTTGTGATTAAGTAGTTTCTTAATTATTTTAAATTATTAATAGTTTTTGATTTTTAATTTTGTAGAATCGGTATGTGTGATAGTTTTTGTTAGTTGTGTGATTGGCAGATTATAGGTTGCATATGCCACATACCCGAAGTTCAGAATCTCCATTATTTACACCATTGACAGAACCGGATAGAAAGCTTGGTAGAATTCCAAAAGAAGTGCTTGATATTTTTGAATCTTCATCAAAGCAGGAAACTTTTGATTCAGAATCAAGTACCACCAAGCCTAGATATTCAGACTTTGGTAAACCAGTTCAACCACCAAATTTTGAAATGGAAGGAGAAAGACCGTTGGTACAAAGACAATCAATGGCAGAAAGGATGAAAGCGACGCGAACCGGACAAGGTAGTGCTATTACTCCGCTCACGGGTGAGGTAAATTTTGAAATTAAAGGACCTATTCTTCAAATGATTAATAATAGGTGTCAATTTAGTGGCGGTCCTAATGAAGACGCAAACGAACATATTCGTCTCTTTGAAGAGATATGTCTTCTTTTCAAATTAAAACCAGAAACTGACCAGGCTATATTTCTAAGACTTTTCCCGTGGACACTTCACGGGGAAGCAAGAAGTTGGTTAGATTCATTAGCCGAGGCTACGATAAGAACATGGGATAGTATGATGGAAAAATTTCTTAAGAAATATTTTCCAGCATCTAAATCAGCGAGACTCCAACAGGAGATTACCCAGTTCTGTCAAAAGCCTATGGAAACCTTGTACGAAGCATGGAATAGATTTTCCAAAATGCTTAGAGGTTGTCCAAACCATGGTTTGGATACCTTTCAACAGGTTCAAATCTTCTATAAGGGTTGCGAAGTTGCAACCCGAATTTCCATTGATCAAGCTTCCGGAGGTTCTATTATGGACAAAACCGAGCAAGAGGCTTATGAGATAATCGAGAAATTAGCCGATTATTCTCATGAGTGGCATCAAGAACGCCCCATTTCTCGAAATGCTCAAGTCCAAAGCGCCGGTGCTTATGATGATTTCAGCTCCCTAGGTGTAAAAATTGACGGTGTTGTCCGAAACATGGACAAAATCACCAAAGAAATCCACAGTATGAAAGTAGGTTGTGAATACTGTGGTGGTCTACACTTAGGTAAAGATTGTGATGCCGGGTTAACCATGGCTCAAAAAGAAGAGGTGGCTTTTATAAGCCAAAGAAATAATAACCAGTTTCAGGGTAGAGCCCAATTTAACCGTAACTTTAACAACCCCTACAACCCTCAAGGTCAAAATTCTAATTTTCAACAAGGGTCAAGTAGTGGGTTCCAACAACAAACTCCGGGTTATTATCAAAAACCCCAACAGGAGGAGAAAAAGTCAAATTTAGAGAGTATGTTGGAAAAGTTAATAGCATCACAAACTCAGCTGGTCACAAACATTAATCAAACCAACGAGAAAAACGAACATCAGTTTCGTAACCAACAAGCATCAATCCAAAATTTGGAAAAACAAATGAGTGGTTTAGCCAATTTACTGAGTGAGAGAAAACCCGGTAGTTTACCGGGCGATACCAGCAAGAACCCCAGAAATGAGCACGCCAATGTTATCACCACACGGAGTGGTTTGGCGTATGATGCTCCACAAATGCCCGAAAATTCTGATTTTAGCGTTCCGTTGAACCAAAACGATGAACCGGTTAAGGAGCCGGAAAAAGTGGTTGAAAATGAAGTACTGGAAAAACCCGTAGAGAAACCATATCAACCACCGCTCCCATTCCCCAGAAAACAACAACAAGAAAGGTTGGAAGCCGAAAGGCTAAAATTTCTAGATATGTTTAAACAGATAAACATAAACATGCCTTTTATTGATGTTATCTCAGGAATGCCAAAGTATGCTAAGTTCCTAAAAGACTTACTTACTAACCGAAAGAAGATGGAAAGCGTTTCATCAGTAACCTTAAATGCTAGATGTTCCGCGCTTGTGTCTAACACACTTCCTGAAAAGCTTCAAGATCCGGGTAGTTTTACTATTCCATGTCTAATGGGTGACCTTGATTGCATGAGGGCATTAGCCGATTTGGGGGCTAGTATCAATTTAATGCCCTATTCAATTTACCTTAAATTAAACCCTGGAGAACTCAAAACTACACGAATGGCTATTCAACTAGCCGATCGCTCTATAAAATTCCCTCGAGGAATAATAGAGAATTTGTTAGTTAAGACCGGGAATCTGATTTTCCCGGCTGACTTTGTGGTTTTAGACATGGAAGTTGATGAGAGAATACCAATTATTTTGGGTAGGCCATTTTTAAATACTGCTCGATGTGTCATTGATGTTTATGACCAGCAGTTGACCCTTAGAATTGGTGAAGCTAGTGCGACTTTTGCAATTGACAAGTCATTGAAATATCCCGAATCTTCGGATGATACTTGTTATTTTATGCAAGGCATAGATTCGCATTATGAGTTCTTGCAGGAATCTCCCGAATCGGATGAAACAGGTGTATACGATTTGGCAAATGGAGATGATGAATTCACCGAAGAAGAAATGGATGTGATGGCCACATTTTTGATGGCCAATGAATGTGAACCAACTGAAGAGGAAATAGAAACCCTGAGTAAGGATAGCGAGTACCGGAGTCGATCCTCAATTGAGGAACCTCCCATTTTGGAGCTTAAACCGCTCCCTGATCATCTTGAGTACGCTTTCCTTCAGGAAGATTCAAAGCTTCCGGTAATTATTTCCTCACTTCTCTCTCAAAATGAGAAAGAACGTCTTGTTTCCTTGCTACAGGCCCACAAACCGGCCATTGCATGGAAAATCCATGATATAAAAGGAATTAGTCCTTCTTATTGCACGCACAAGATCTTAATGGAAGAGAATTCCAAACCAGTGGTGCAACGTCAAAGGAGACTAAATCCTCATATGCAAGACGTTGTAAAGAAGGAAATCATTAAATTGCTAGATGCGGGTCTAATCTACCCGATTTCAGACAGTCCGTGGATAAGCCCGATTCATTGTGTTCCTAAAAAGGGTGGTATAACTGTTACCACCAATGATAAGGACGAGCTTATCACAACACGAACTGTTACGGGGTGGCGGGTTTGTATAGATTATCGAAAGTTAAACGAAGCCACAAGAAAAGACCATTTTCCTCTACCATTTATTGATCAAATGTTAGAGAGACTTGCAGGAAATAGCTTTTATTGTTTCCTAGATGGTTTTTCGGGGTACTTTCAAATTCCCATCTCCCCAGAAGATCAAGAAAAGACTACCTTCACGTGTCCCTATGGCACCTTCTCATATCGCCGAATGCCCTTTGGTCTATGTAATGCTCCTGCAACATTCCAAAGGTGTATGATGGCCATTTTCCACGATATGATTGAGGATTGCATGGAAGTGTTCATGGACGACTTTTCAGTCTTCGGTGACACTTTTGATTCATGCCTTCTAAATTTGGAGAAAATGCTAATCAGGTGTGAGAAGTCGAACTTAGTGCTGAATTGGGAGAAATGCCACTTTATGGTTAAAGAGGGCATTGTCTTAGGGCACAAAATCTCAAGTGTTGGTATTCAGGTGGATCCAGCAAAGGTTGATGTCATTGCCAACCTTCCACCTCCTTCAAACGTAAAGGGTGTTAGAAGTTTTCTTGGGCATGCCGGGTTTTACCGGCGATTTGTTAAGGATTTTTCAAAAATTGCAACGCCATTAAATAAACTTCTTGAAAAAGATGCACCCTTTGTTTTCACAAGTGAATGCACTAAGGCATTCAAAATTTTAAAGGAAAAACTTGTTAACGCACCAATAATTATAGCTCCAAATTGGTCTTTACCATTCGAGCTAATGTGCGATGCATCGGATTTTGCGGTTGGTTCAGTTTTGGGCCAACGGGTTGAGAAACGTTTTCAACCCATTTATTATGCAAGCAAGACTTTACAAGGAGCCCAATTAAATTATACAACAACAGAAAAAGAGCTCCTTGCGATAGTCTTTTCCTTTGACAAATTCCGATCTTATCTTGTCCTATCAAAGACTGTTGTCTTTACTGATCATTCGGCATTAAAATATCTTTTCTCTAAGCCGGATGCAAAACCTCGATTGTTAAGGTGGGTCTTGCTTTTGCAAGAATTTGATATCGAGATTAAGGACAAGAAAGGTGCAGAAAATCTTGCAGCGGACCATCTTTCTAGACTCGAAAATCCCAATCTTGAAGTACTCCATGAATCGAGTATTACAGATGATTTTCCCGGAGAATTCCTAATGAGGGTAGAGAAGGTGGAGGATCCGTGGTTTGTTGACTTCGCCAATTACATTGTTGGAGGGTACCTAGAAACAGGTTGGTCACATCAGAAAAGGAAGAAATTCTTTAGTGACCTAAAGTATTATTTTTGGGAAGACCCTTATTTATTCAGGCGATGTGCGGATGGAATTATCCGCAGGTGTGTTTCAGGGAAGGAATGCACCGAAATTCTACTTGACTGTCACCGTGGTCCCACAGGTGGTCACTTTGGTCCCCAAATTACGGGGAGGAAAGTTTATGAGGCCGGTTTCTATTGGCCTACTATATTCAAAGATGCCTACTCTGTTTGCAAGGCTTGTGACGCGTGCCAACGGGCGGGTCAAATAACCAAACGGGATGAAATGCCTCAACAAAGCATCCAAGTATGCGAGGTGTTCGATGTTTGGGGAATTGACTTTATGGGCCCCTTTCCAAAATCTCACTCTTATCTCTACATACTTGTCGCCATCGATTATGTGTCTAAATGGGCGGAGGCAAAGCCTCTACCAACAAATGATGGCCGAGTAGTAGTAAATTTTTTGATGGAGCTGTTCTCTAGATTTGGCACGCCTAAAGCTCTAATAAGTGACCGAGGCACCCACTTTTGCAATAAGCAAATGGAAAAGGTGTTGAAAAGATATGGAGTAATCCATAAAATTTCGACATCCTATCATCCTCAGACGAGTGGGCAAGTAGAGAACACCAACAGGTCGTTAAAACGCATACTAGAAAAGACCGTTGGTGCTAATCCAAAAGAGTGGTCCAACAAGTTATATGATGCATTGTGGGCATTTCGCACGGCCTACAAAACACCGATTGGAACTACTCCTTTCCGTATGGTATACGGAAAAGCATGCCATCTCCCGTTGGAGATTGAACATAAAGCTCATTGGGCATTAAGGGCATGCAACTTGGATTACAAAGAAGCGGGTCGGTTACGTTTGACCCAATTGAATGAATTAGACGAGTTGAGGCTTGAAGCCTATGACAACTCTCTAATTTACAAGGAAAAGACGAAACAATGGCACGACAAACGGTTGAAACACCCGAAAGAATTCATGGAAGGAGACCGTGTCCTTGTTTATAACTCTCGTTTTAAGTTATCGCCAGGAAAGCTAAAGTCCCGATGGACGGGACCATATGTGGTTAAAAGAGTGTACCCTTATGGTACAATTGAAATAGTGAACTGGAAAGGCGATACTTTTAAAGTGAATGGCCACCGGGTCAAACACTACGTTGATGGTCCCCTGGAAATTGAGGATGAGGTTAGCCTCAACTTCAAGAAAAACGCTTAAATCAAAACGGGGACGAGTTTGGTGAACGACTCGTAAAAAAAAATGGTTCACATTTGTAATTAGGTTTGTATTGTGTGTGCTATAAATTTTTGTTTGGTACAAAACGATTCCCGTATGACCTCGAAACGCGAACGACTCGAAAATTCAGATCAGTGGGTTTTAGTGTTACGGGACGCCGTCCCATTTGGCCTAGACGACGTCCCAATATGCAGACCGAGACGCCATCCCTACCGGCAAGACGCCGTCCCACTTAAAAGATCAAGACGCCGTCTTAATTTTCTAGACGCCGTCCCAAAATACTAATCGAGACGCCGTCCTTCACTCCGAGACGACGTCCCGAACCCCAAGTCAGAAAATTTTTACGCGTTTTATACCCTTTCTATCTCATTTTCATCCACAAAAACACACTCTTATCTCTTTCTCTCTGCCCAAAAACCGAACCACTCTCAAGAACCCTAAATTTCTACATCAAATTCGTGATTTCCTCTTCAATTTCAAGCCTCTAATCATGAACTTCTGGGTATGGATTCTACATTTCTTCACTTTTCTTTATCAATTACTTACATTGTATGTTTATATATATCAATTGGTTAAAGATTAGTGTGGGGTGTTTGATTTGCTTGATTATTGTGAAGATTAACATGCCTTAGATTGTTTTAATTGCCCTAATGTGTTTATTTTGCAAAGATTACATGTTCTTTAGGGTTTGTTCATGATGCTAGGGTTTGTAAAATTTAAATCCGAATTTTGAGTGTCTAATTCATGATGTTGGGTTAATGTTTGATGATTATGATTCTTGTGAAGTAATTGATTGTGTTGATGATGTTGATGTCAATTTGGCCGGGTCGTTTTTGAAAGTTAGTGAATTGCTAAGCATATTGTGAATTGTAATGAAATTTTGAAGTATGTATGCTTGTTTTTCACATGTATGGGCCTGTTGAATCAATTTAATAGAATGGAATGCCATAATGTATGTTGTTATAAGGTCATTTGAGCTAAATTGTGAAAATTGCATTATGATTTGTGTTGAATATGTTTAGAATGCAAAGTTAAATGCTATAACCTATGACACATCATACTTGAATCTTTTAAGTCCTATGTTTGTGTTACATTGTGATGTTATGATTTTCATTTTTGAAAGTGTGCTAATGAATTCAAGTTGACTTTGGTTGACTCTGGTATAAACTTGTGAACATGCACTTTTGTGTAAATGAATCATACTACTTTTGAACTAGGAATTGAGTGATTAATCTCTCCTGCTATTCGGTTATATTTTGGCTAACATTAACACAACGATTTCTATGTTCTTTTGGTTTTGTGTATAATGTTTTGCAGGGACAAACAAGCAGGGGAGGACCGGCACCTAAAAGGGGAAGACCATCAGGTTTAGCTCCACCAAGACAACCACCACCACCACAAGAACAACCTCATTCATCATCTTCTTCGGGAGAAGAAGAAGGGGAGGATCTCAATGATCCTAGAGTTTGGTTAAATCAGGTACAGAATGACGATGACTACACCGGAACCTTTGAAAGAATAAACCGCAGGCCCATTAATGCTACTTGGTATTTCATTTGGGGGCCATTAGAGGAGGCGGGCATGCGCCGTCATGTTACTAATTTACTCGCCATTCCATACAATAGAGTAGTAGCCCACGCCTGGGAACATCTTTTTAGCATCAATGAACCAATCTACCCGGTGCTTCTTAAAGAATTCTACTCTACAATGCGGTTTAGCAATGTAGCCGATTATTTATCCGCTGAGTTTCTACGGTTTCGTCTTGGAGGCCAAGACAGGGCTTTGAGCAGTTTTCAAGTGTGTAGAATTTTGGGTATTTTTGAAGAATTCACCGACACACAGTTAGGTGAATATTTGAGGGCTTCGGATTACGTTGGCCGACATCAGTTTGATGACACTTCTTATTGGCGCAGAATTTGTAAGCCAAATATTGCGCCTGCTCATTTTCGATCAAGCAAACATCGGTACAATGAAATCGCAGCCCGTGATGATAAGCTGCTTCACCGCCTCATTGCATGTACTTTTAATGCAAGGATAGAGGGTAATGAGAAGGTGAAAACCTTAGATTTGTGGATTATGGATCAGATCAAGCGGGGGGCCTATACCGATATTCCTGGGTTAATCGGTAACTATTTTCTTTCCATTGCTACCGAGACGCGGGTACGGAAGCCACTTTTGGGGGGGCACTACATAACCCGATTTGCCCGACACTTTAACATTGATTTCGACAGATTACAGGAATTACCGAGTATAATGAAACCTTTGAAAAAGGTTTTTTATATTAATGCCGAAATCCTTATGAAAGACGCAAATGGGCATTTGGTCCCCTTTGTGGCAGCCGGTGCAGGTGGCGCGAGTGGCAGTGGTGTTCAACAGGAACAGGAGCAGGAAGAGGAGGCTGAAATGGAGGCCCAAACTAATGTTAATTTGCAGGTTCCGTGGCAACCGTCCCAAGAGAATTGGGATAGTTTAGTTGGTAGTGTCAACAACATGCGATTGAGCCCGAATGAACAAAGGACACACAACCAACAAATGCGGGATAGTCAGGAAAGAATGGAGCAACGACAGATTGCTCAAGTGCACGATCAGGGATGGATGAGTTATGGTATTGATTGGAATAACCATAACTCTGAGCTATTTTATTCTAACCCTGAACAGTACTACGGTACCACACGTCTGACGCCACAGTATTACACGGATCCGGAACACCCACCTCCACCTCATCCGATTTATAACTCCTCAGCTGCGATGCAGGAAGCTCGGGAAAGATTTGAGAGAGAGTATCCACATGGGCACCCGTACCGCGATGGTTCGGGTAATTATTTCTTTCCATACGGTAACTAGGCCTGCGTGCCTATTTGATCATTTTGTACTATTGGTTTGAGACTATTTTATTTGTGTGATGTATTTGGATACATTTATGGTTTGTAATAATTATACTAATGTGTGGTTTGATTAAACGGATGTGGTTGAATAAACACCGTTATTTTTATATGCTTTGTGTGGTTTGTTTATTTTTTGCAGCATGATTGAACTTCCAAGACTAGCATTAAGTTCAGCGACATTTGATATTATGATGTGTGTATAATGATAATCGCGGACTAGACGATGTTCTTATGCTGGCAGTAAGTTCAGCGGCATCCGTCTACTTGTTCCACGATTTACAGGTTAAAAATTGGAAATTTCTACAATCACCCTATCACTTTGCCCTCTAAATTTAAACCTTTTTCTGATTTCATGCAATGAGGGCCTTGCATGATCTCAAGTGTGGGGTGGGGAGTAGAAATTTATCGGGAACTCGTTTTACTAAAAATAAGGCGTTAAAGGCAAAATAACTTATAAAAGGTTAAATTTTATAAAATTGATTTTAAAATTTATAGACGGATTAAGATCAGGTTTAACAACCGAATTTCCATCATAAATATAAATTTTTAAAGATATTTTATAAATTTAATTGATTATAAGCTTATATAAAATTTTTTTAAAATTTTCAAGCAGCCTTAAAAACGATTAAAAGCCCGAAAAAAAAAAAAAAAAAAAAAAAAAAAAAAAAAAAAAACATTTTATACACATTATGGTCTTAAAAATTAGAAAACAAATGTTGTTTTGCATTTTAAATTATTAATAGTCTTTGAAGTTGCTCCATCATTCAATTATTTGAATGAAAATCCTACTAGTTTAGTAAGCTAACGAGTAGGTCACTTGTACCAAAACGAGTGTAAACCGTGAGAGAGCGGTGATTGTATAGCGTGGTCGGAAACCGGATCTCGCGCCAGATCGAAAACCTTAAGGACGATCCTCATTGTTTCTCCTAACAAGGACAATGTTGCGTCCGACCACCTCTTATGACCAATAGGATGTATCTATTCCATCCTAAAGGGAGTCAAGTCTCCCGAACGACACACTTGCTGATTTATTTCAGAAGTTGTAGTCCAGACCAGTTGTAGGGTGACGAAAAGTCTTGAAAAGTCATTGCTAAAATCGACTGGAAATCTACCAGGCCTCAACATCAAACAGGGAAACTGGTAGTCAAAGCTTATCTCAATGAGGAAGATTTGCTAGCCAAATGGGAAGCGCACCATGATACACAAATTATCAGTGATTGATCAGATTCCCAGTGGATAACCTCCGGAAAGGTAATATATCAGCTTTTAAGCCTGATAAAATTCAATCTTTATGATTGACTTAACGGATTAGATGATTACCTCATAATTGTCAATGATATCCGGATGTGATGTGTATCCTCCTAAGCACATTATTTTCTACCGACATCTTGTAATGTTAGGTACCGTGGGAGGGATTGGCTTGACCAATAGCGGGAAACCCGCACTCATTTTTCAAAAATTTAAAAATCCGACAAAATCGGAAAACGTGTCTAGTATTTAAAAACTAGTATGATATTTTCAAAACCATAAAACGTTTTCATCAAGGTCCTGATTTCCCTAGGATCAAATTTTTCGGATACTTGGCTCTAATCTCCCAAAAATGTGTGTGTGTGTTTCCATTGTGTATAAAGCGTGCGTGTGATTTCAATAAAAGTATACTATACTTAAAGCATGTGTTTCCATAGTGTATATAGCGTGAGTGTGTTACTTAAAGCGTGCGTTTCATATAGTGTGAATTGTGTTTTCATATCAACGTGTGTGTTTCGTGTGTTTCGAGTAATTCATGTAATGTTTGTAATCTATATTGTGTGATTATGATTGATAGTGTTCTACTTTGTAACGAAAGAATTGCTTGAGGACAAGCAAGGTTTAAGTGTGGGGTGTTTTGATATTGCTCAATTACATCATATATATCTATCGCAATATCACTAAAAATACTCTATATTCGAAGATAATGAAGATGATCTACAAGGGATATGTCAAGATGCGCGAATTTGTATCGGAAGAGTAGTTTGCAAAGAATTTCGATGATTTATGACATCGGTTGATCCCGATACGAGTTAGTATCAAGATAGCGCTTTAAAATGATATAACAAAGCCTCCGATATGTGAGAGTTCGTTCAAATGAAGTAATATTGAAAAGAAAACGAAACAGTGCTTATAACCCACCTGGGACGCCGTCTTGGGCTGTGGGACGCCGTCCTGGATTGAGAAACGGGACGCCGTTTTGGTGGATTGGGACGCCGTCCTGGACAGTTAAATGGGACGCCGTCCTGCCTTTTGGGACGCCGTCCCAAAGTAGGTGTGACCGAACTTTCTGCTTTTTACCTAATTTCTCCACCTTAAAATGTCAGTTTTTGGGACTGTTTCATTAGAGTTACGTACAGAGAAGTTTAGAGACGATTTTCAGGAGCATCTTGGAGAATTCCATCCTCTTTGAAGAGGCCAAAGATCAAAGCATCATCCATCAACATCTTCTTCATCCAAGAACTCTTGTTCTTGTAGGTTATATACTTGTTCTCAGAAATGATTTCAGTTTATAATTTGAGTGAATTGTTGTCTGTTACAATGATTATTGGCTAGTTTCATTAATGTTTGTCTAGATTAATAACCAAGGTATTGGATGTAATCTTATTGATTGAATGTATTATGTGTGTTAGATTGAAGCTTGAATAGAGAACCATGCTTATTGTTGTTAGAACCATTTGTATCTAGTTAATTGATATGTTGTTGATAAAGAGAACTCTTGTTAATGTATCATATTGATTTACAATCAACTTGTCTTAGATTGATTGTTTGCTAAACCGGACCAAGGGGGTAAACTAGATTAAAACGGTTAGACAAAATAGGAATGAATTGTGTAGAGCGAACGCAAAGGCAATTGTTATTCAAGTCTTTAATCTTGTTGATCAACTAGTCACAAACGAAAAGGTCTAAGTTATAGGGAACCCTCGCTTAGTAATTCTAGTTTGAGTACTTGCTAAAGAGAACTCTTGGCGAGTCGATTTAGGTGATTAGCATGCTTATAGTTATTTAATTACAAATACAAGAACTATAGTGAAAAGGGAACCCTTGAGCTTGTTATTGTATTTGAGTGTTTATCCGAGAGAACTCTTAGTAAAACCTATTAGATAACTACACACATAATTATTCAATCAGGGCTTAATATCTAATTTACATCCAATACCGAGGGTAAAATATCTAGATGAACATTTCATCTCTTTGATTTAATTCAAAACTATCTTTATTGCTTTATTTGCATTTATTTGCATCTTATAAATCAAAAGACTAAAAATATTGTTTTTACATTTAACCTTCTTTGATTTGGCTAAATCGTTAAAACAGCCACAAAACATAAAACTTGTACTTTTACTTTAATTAACTTAGTTAATCATAATATAGTTTCTAATTCTAGTTTGACTGATATACTGTCCTTGGAACGATACACGGATTTTACCATTATCTATACTACTACACGATCGGGTACACTGCCCGTTAGTGTGTAGCAATCTTTAAAACCGGTATTTTCCATAAGATAAATTATAGACACGATTTCGCACATCAAGTATATATATATATATATATATATATATATATATATATATATATATATATATATATATATATATATATATATATATATATATATATATATATAAATCGATTGAGAGAGTTTAGAGAAATATATTTTCAAGTTTCTATGAAATAATAAAACCTAGAATTCTATTTATAATAGATTTTTGAATTATTAAAGTGAATTATTAAAGTATGAATTATTAAAATGAATTATTAAAGTATGAATTATTAAAGTGAATTATTAAAGTATGAATTATTAAAGTGAATTATTAAAGTATGAATTATTAAAGTTAAAGTAAAGTAAAAGTAAAGTAAAGGTAAAGTTAAAGTATAGTAAAAGTATAAAACTATGTACGTATAATACGCGTATATATATATATTATATTAATTTAATTCGTTAAATATATTTAATAAAATAAAATAAATAATGTTATCTTTATCATACTGGTTAAGTAATGAGTTGTCAAAAGTGGTTCTAGATATGTATAAAAGTTATATACATTTTAATAATAAATAAGTTTTTTTTAAACTGAAAACATTTTTGTACGTCTGTAACTAAATCAAATAAATATGATAATTTTGTTTTTCCAAAACTAAATATATTTAAGAATCATTTTGTTAAAAGGTTAAAATAATGAAAATCGTTATATCATAAAACATTATAGAAAAGTAGAATTATATATATTCATAATAGGTTTCAAGTTTTTAAATTATAGTCTGTTGGTGAAGCATGGGATAAAGTCCAAAGGTTAAATAAACATATGAAATCATCTTAATGAAAAATTTCGAGTTACTTAACTTGTCGATATCCAACATCTAAGTTATTTACACTCCACGTTCTTACTTTCATATTAAATAAAATGAAAGTTAACACAGTTATCTTATCAAAGTCACGAGAAAAATATTATAAAACATGAAATGGAAATTAAACAGGAATCTCTACTAACCCTTGTCTAGTTTCCGTTAATTGACATATTTGTTCTTACTTATAAATTACTTTACCATTTTTCGAATGTTATCAAAAAGAATAGATTTCTTAAATCACAGTGGACCTCATAACATAGACCCGTAATCATATCACAATGTATCTGATAATTCAATAATTTGATATTATCTTTTAATTCTGTCGATAAATATATTAAACATATATTGAAACAAATACGTTCATGTAAAGTATTATACATCTAATACTTTGTTAACATTTTCAATTAATATAACTATATATTATATATACATATCTATATACACATAAATGTTCGTGAATCGTCGAGCACAGTCAAAGGGTAATTGATTACATGAATATAGTTCCAAAACTTTTTGAGACTCAACATTACAGACTTTGCTTATCGTGTCAAAATAATATAAAGATTAAGTTTAAATTTGGTCAGAAATTTCCAGGTTGTCACACTCTCTAAATTATGTTTATGTTTATGTTGTTATTTATGTTTACTGTCTTAATTGTGTTTACTTTTAAAAATTGTAATTGTGTTTACTGTCTAAATTGTGTTTACTTTTAATAGATTGTAATTGTAATTGTTAACTTGTTAATTATGTTGCTACTTGTTAGTGTTATTGTCTAATTTAAATTAGTTAATAGATTGTAATTGTAATTGTTAATTTGTTTATGTTGCAATCACCAAACTCTTGATAGAGTGTTTTAACACCGTTTTGGATATGCAAATTCAAGAGTTTGGTGATCGTTTTAGTGAAGCTAGTACCGAGTTACTTTTTTATATGTCGGCGTTGAATCCACGTGATTCATTCTCGATGTTTGATTCGTCAAAACTAATAAGGTTGTGTGAGTTATATCCAAAAGATTTTAATAGTACGGATATGATTGAATTTGAGGATGAACTTGACATATACCATTATAAAGTGTCCTAAATGATCCAAAATTTAAGGACTTGAATGGTATTGCCGACCTTGCTAGAGTGATGGTGGAAACAAGGAAAAATAGAACTTATCCGTTGCTTTACCGGTTATTAAAGCTAGCATTAGTGTTACCCGTTGCGACCGCAACAGTTGAGCGATGTTTTTCGTCAATGAAAATTATAAAGTAGAACCTACGCAATCGTATTGGAGAGGAGTTTCTCAACGCTTGTGTAATTTGTGCGATCGAAAGAGAAGCTCTAGTCGAAGTTAAAGATGAAGATGTAATGAAGCATTTTAATCATATGCGTTTACGTAGAGGAAAAATCTAGTTTTTTGTTACGTTCGGTGGGAAAAAAATTTAAGCTTTTGTTGACTTTTTTTTGCCCCCGTTGCCTTAGAATCCTAGATCTGCCACTGGCTAGTGAATCTGATTGAATCTGCTATTTGCACTATATATTGATGATTATAATATAGAAATCTTGCTACTATAATGTTCTATCATCAAAACTAGATATACATTATGTTGATGTTTCTGCTAATTATCATAGGTGATAAACTGATCATTATAACTTGTTGTTTATTCTGTAAAATGTGATAGTTATTATCAGGTTATTTGCTATTTGAAATGTCGATGTTTTGCTGTTAAAAGGCTGCTTACATGTGCAATTAGTTATAGGGTGGTGATATTTCTACTCATGATTTTGATAAATCCACTAATCTAAACTACCCTTAAGTGATGACTTACACAAATTTTGTATTGGAATTTTAATTAAGGGTGAATCTGGAAGATAAGCTTAAATGAAAGTGGATCTATCAAAATTGAATTCGGATATATCACCTCCCTTAGTTTTATGTTAATATGTTGTTTATATTTGCTAATTTTATAAGGTGTTTGATGAATTTACAAAGCTGTTTGCTAAATTATGACATAATTTGTTTTTTGTTTTTTTTTTTTTTTTTGCTGATTTTATGTGTTGATTTTGAAATTTTTGGAAGTTGTTTATTAAATTATGACTTACACTGTTAAATACCTCATGTTTCAATGTATTAGTTTCAATTGAACGTTGTCTTAACGATGATGCCATCCTCTTTTTTAAGAAAAACTTGATAACTTGGAAGAACTTGAATTTCATCATTTTCTTCCACTTGTTTTGTTTTATTTTGAGGGGATAGGTGTCGAACCATCTACATTCATTGACGGTTGTCCACTAAAGGAGGTGCTATTATCATCTGTTTTATAATTGTTCTGCACATCCACTTTTAAAAGGATATCTTTATCAAATTAATGATGCTTTATCATCTTAGTATCCCCATCTTCCTCCACAGATTTGACATTTTTCTTCTTGTTTTGATCCTTCAAATCTTTCTCGTGCACGCTTGAACAAAAGACAATTAGCTTAACTAAACTCTTTTCCTTTCTTACTTGTCTACCTTCATAATGCCCAACCCTCCTACTTTTTCTATAACACCCCTTGGTATAAACCACTAAATCTATGATATACTTCATTTGAAATAGTATAAATCTTATATATTTTGCAAGAAATTATTAATTATTAGCATCACTTCCATGTACTTGGATGTCCATGTACTTAGATGTTTGTATTTTGTTTTATATCATCAATGTTTAGTTTTATTATATGCTTTTATAAGGGTAACATAATCAAGTATTAATGACGCCCCGGTAGATGCTAAGAATGGTCGACCTAAAATTAGAGGAATGTTTGGGTCCTCTTCTATGTCAATGACAATAAATTCGACTAGAAAGGTTAAATTACCTACTTGAACGGGTAGGTTGTCAGCAATTCCAACTGGGTGCCTAATGGTTTGATCAAAGAGTCGAACACTCATCTCTGTTGGACTTAACTCACCTACTCCTAATCTCTTATATAATGAAAGAGGCATAACACTCACACTCGCACCTAAATCTGCTAGTGCATCATACATGACACAATCACTAAGTAGACAAGGAACAATAAATTCACCCGGATCACCCAACCTGGGTGGAACTTTTGGTGGAACTGTCTTCACCGGATTTATTTTTACGGTTTTTGTTTCTTGCACTTTCTTATTCTTCTTCTTCTTTCCAGAGGTATCACAAACTTTATTACCTATTACTTGCTCATACTCAACTCCTTTTCTTGGAAATAGGATGGGTTGTCTGTAGGGTGCCACCACTGGCTTTACATACTCTGGTGGTGGTGGTGTTGTAACTTCTTCATTGTTACTCACATCAAAAACCTTCCCATCTTCTGATGCTGGTTTTTCAGAATTTGTTGAAACCATATTAACATTCTCATTCCTAGGATTTACTTCAGTATTACTTGGTAGCTTTCCTTGTTCCCCCTCACTCATCATGCTAGCAAGAGTACCTACGTATTTTTCTAGATTCAAAATGGAAGCTTGTTGAGTTCTTAATGATTGATCAAACCTCTCATTTGTTTGGGTTTGAGATGTAATAAATTGTGTTTGAGACTCCATTAGCTTTGCATCATTTCTTCCAGATTTGGCTTTTTCTCTTCGGTTTGTTGTGGTGGTTTATACAAGCTAGGTTTTTGTTGATTGAAAGTGTTGTTTTGAGTTGGTTGGTTATTCAGACCTTGTTGGTTGTACGAGTTATTGTTGGGTCCATTTGGATTGTAAAGAATGTTTTGATTTCGATTGAAGTTTGGCCTTGGCGGTTGATAATTATTTTGATAATTATTTCCCGGCCTTTGGTTCATGTAGGAAACATTCTCTCGTTGTTCCATGGTTTGCTCAATGTGACAATCTTTCATTAAGTGTGGTCCACCGCATTGCTCACAACTGATTCGTATTGCGTGAATATCTTTATTCATCTTTTCCATTCGTCTTTCGAAAGCATCTATTTTTGCGAAAATGGAATCAAAGTCATGGCTAGAATCGGCTCTAGCCGATTTAGATGAACGAAAAATATCTTTTTCTTGATGCCACTCATGTGAGTGGGATGCTGTGTTATCAATAATTTTGTAAGCTTCAGTTGCAGTTCTCTGCATAATGGAACCACCAGCTGCTATGTAGATGTCTTTTCGTGTAGCAACGTCGATACCTTGGTAGAATATTTGTACTATTTGATAAGTGTCTAAACCGTGCTGAGGATATCCTCTCAACAACTTTCCAAATCTTGTCCACGCCTCATATAGGGTTTCATTTGGCTTTTGCGCGAACGTAACAATTTCTCCTTGAAGTCTCACGGCTTTAGATGCCGGAAAGAATTGTTTAAGAAAATTTTCAACTAAAACATCCCATGTGTCAATCGCTCCTTCAGGTAATGATTCTAACCAATCTTTGGCTTCTCCCTTTAAAGTCCAGGGAAATAACAAGAGATAGATCTGTTCATCCTCAACTTCTCTGATTTTGAATAGAGTACAGATCCTATTAAAGGTTCGAAGATGTTTGTTTGGATCTTCTTTTGGCGTACCACTATATTGGCATTGATTAGTTACCATGTGTAGGATTTGTCCTTTGATTTCATAATCTGACACATTAATGTCTGGCTTAATAATGGCGTGTCCTTGGCCAGTGCGTGTGGCTCTCATTCGGTCTTCCATACTTAGAGGTTCAGTTACTTCCATAATTGAATTTGTTGAATACGAATCACTAGAGGATTTTGATTTAACGGTTTGTGGTTCAGGATGAATGATTAGTGGTTCAGGATCTTGGAATTGTCCTTGAATATCCTCCGGGTTCTTAATTTTGAAGTCGGGTTCAAAAAATGGATTATCGGGATTTTGAGTTGGAGTACTTGTTTGACTAGATGATGATTCTAAAGAAAAATCAACGGCGATAATATTGGCTAGATGTCTTGATCGAGTTACAGGTGGTGAATGTATGAAAGGTGGTGAACGTTTTGTTCGGTGCATTCACTGAATATCCTATTAGTTATAAAAATAAAAATTATATAAGTTATCAAATTAATAGACTTTTCTAATTTTGCCCACGCTTCGAATAGCCAATAGATGCAGCAGGTAGCCAGGACCCTTTAAATCGGAAGCTCACAACTCGCCACTAACAAATCCAACTATTACTACGAACCAGAAAATTTTGAATATCTATCAATTTAACCGCTTAAAATAATTTTTCGTTTTGAAATTTTAGAGAAGAAATAGAAAATTCTATGTCCTAAAAACTAGAGCGTCGAGAAATAAGAAAGAAAAAGAGTGCGTCTAAAAACGTCGAAAAATAAAAGGTCGAAAAATAAAAATAAGAAAGAAAAGCGTAGAAACTTAAAAGTCTAAAAACTAAGAATTAAAAGTTACGTCTAAAGGTATTAAAGCTTAAAGGAATTCTATATCCAAAACGGCAATAACTAAAAAGGGAACTAAAATCTATTAAAAACTAAAGCGATAAGCGACGTCGTAAAATTCTAAAGCGTCTAAATCTTAATCTAAAGAAAAAGCACTTAAGGAATTTTACAGCAAAGCTTAAAAATCTAGAAATATAAAATAGCTATGGCAAAAACTAAGTTTAAAACTAAGTACGAACGATAAAAATACAAATATTACGAATAAACGATTAAAATATAAAATTTATAAAAAGAAATGAAAAGTAATAAAATTACAATTTTATAAAAATATTATTTTTATATTATTATTTTATAAAAGTATTAATTTTATAAATAATAAAACTAATTGAAACTTAAAAATACAAAATAAAATAATCTAAACTTAATTATTAAATATCTAAACCCTAATTAGGGTTTAATAATAATAATAATTAATAATACTCCGTAATTAATTCTGATGGTCAAAGGTTTCAGACGTGTCAGAGAGTACCATGCGGTCGCATGGCTTTATAACTGAATCCTCATGCGATCGCATGAGGGTCAGGTTCAGTTCACATACAGGTTCAAAATCAACAGGTTCAACGTATTTTTTATTTTTTTTACTCTTTTAATTTGATTTTTTTACTTTATAATTTTACAAAATTTAAAATAAGTAATTAAAATACACTTATATTTTTAAGATCTAAAAAATACTTTTATACTTTATAAAATATATATTTTCGTTTTACTCTAAACACTTAAATAGATATATATATATATATATATATATATATATATATATATATATATATATATATATATATATATATATATATATATATATATATATTTTATATTTTTGTATTTCAATATTTATATGAAAAATATTTTTACAAAAATAACTTAAAAACAAAATTTTTTTTTATAGCGTTTCGCTTTCGGGTCCCCGGCAGCGGCGCCAAAAACTTGATGTTATGCGAGGTGTATACGAAATAGTTATAATTTTACTGCGAAATACTATTAAATACGATACAATTTTACACAAGTTATTTATTTATTTATAGAGTGGATATACCTAAACCTTGCAACAACACTATAGGCAGTGCACTTAATCATAAAGTAGTGTAGTTTTTAGTAAGTCCGGTTCGTCCACAGGGAGCTAGCCAAGTTTAACGCTATATTTTTAAAACTATATTTGTATAAATATATATATATATATATAAATAATATTATTATTATTATAAAAAGGGGGTTTTTACCGTTTAATGACCGGTTTGTCGATTTTAAATAAAGCATAAAGATAAATGACGATAATATAAATGACAGAATTTAAATTGCGATAACGTAAATTGCAGTAATTAAAATGACAGTAAATAAATGTACGATGAAATATGAAATAAAAGTATTATGCTTATTTAAACTTCCGTAATCATGATGTTTGACGTTTTGATTTTAATTAATTGTTACCCGGGTTAATTGTCCTTTGTCCTGGTTTATTTGATACCTATCTGGTTTTTGTCCACAATAGTCCATCGGTCATAATTATAAAATTCTCGTCAAATTAACCTTATTCCCGAAGTCAAATATTCCAACTAATTAGGGATTCGAACTGTAACAAGGTTTTAATACTTTGTTAACAATTACACCAATTATCCTTGTATGTAATCCACCCCTGTTTTAATGAGATATGAATATTAATTTATTCACTTGATCAGAATGAATAAACAATTACCCAACCCAAATAATTAATTAAATGATCGTAAAAGATGTCGTATAAAGGTCACTAAATAGGACATACATAATCATTTTAATAATTATTAGATTAACTAATTTGAAGATAGGTTCGACATGTTCCAATGAGTTATCATTCGATTAGACAATACCCCCTATCTATTAATAGTCAATAGTCCAATGTCCACAAGTGTGATGACCCGAAAATTTCTAACCAAATTTAAACTTAATCTTTGTATGATTAACATTTCCGACACGATAAGCAAAGTCTGTAAAACTGAATCTCAAAATTTTTGAACTAATTTTATATATTTAAATACCCTTCGGTTGTTTTCGACGATTCGCGAACAATTATATGTAAATAGATACATATATACTATAACTTGAAAAGGTAACAATGTATTAATTATTTGATACCGTACATTAAAATTATTGGTTTAAATATCTATTTGAATATATATGATAAGTTGAAATATTTATTATTAAAATTTATTTATAAATAACTTCCAATGTGTATTTAAAAATTGATTTACGTATATTAAAAAGATATATACATATATATAATTTCATGTTATTTAGTAAACGATAGTAACATTCGTTTATTGATTCGATTGATATTTAGATAAGTTAACTAAAGCGTTTAAGATGAACCAGTAAAACACTAATTTACTACAGTATTTTCAAATTGCTACAGTACCCAAAATGCTACAGTGTTTTCGAAAATCACTATTTGCTACAATGAAATTGCTACAGTAAAAATTGACTTTGCTACAGTAACTTTGCTACAGTGGTATAGTTTATGGATGATTTAAGACTATATTTTGACAAAGGTAAGAGTCACGAAACGAAAAGAACTAGTTTTCTCAGCGTACGAAAGGGCGTTCGAAAAACCGGAACCGGACATAAGTCGAGTGACGACGTACGACTTTTCGGGACAAAAATTACAAATCAACTATGCACATGAATTTAATATAATATATAATTATATATATATATTATATTAATATTAAAATATGTCGACAAGCAAGAAAACAAAAGGATTGTGTGCTGGACAGCCGGCCCATGCGATCGCATGGGATATAGCCTTCCCAGCCATGCGATCGCATGGACACCAGGGACATGCCACAACTATAAATACCCGATCATTTCTGTTTCTGATCTTATTTTAATTACTCCGTAGATATTTATTTATTTTATTTAATATTATTATTATTATTATTATTATTATTATTATTATTATTATTATTATTAAGATTAATATTATTATTAATCTAATTATTATTAGTAATATTATTAGTATTATACATAAAATACTACGACGAGGTTATGAGCGTGTCACTTTTAAAATAAATTTACAAGCAAGCTAGAGCTAAGGAAATTATGGGTTATTGCCAAGGAGGTTATGGGTAATGTTCGGGGGGTATATTTATGAATCAAACCTAGTGTTTATCATCTCCGTTACGTCTACGTACTTTTCTACAATATTGAATCTCAATACTGATACGTTGAGATCTACGGTTATTTGGTAATCCGAGTTTCGATCACATTTTGGTGAACGACTTTATATGCTGCTAAGGTGAGTTTCATATGATCCCTTTTTACTCTCTACATTTTTGGGCTGAGAATACATATAAATGCTTTATTAACTGATTTACAATATTTATATGTGTGAGTTTCATATGATCCCTTTTTACTCTCTACATTTTTGGGCTGAGAATACATGCAAATGCTTTATTAACTGATTTACAATATTTATATGTGTGAGTTTCATAAGATCCCTTTTACTCTCTACATTTTTGGGCTGAGAATACATGCAAATGCTTTGTTAACCGATATACAATATTTATATGCGTGAGTTTCATTTGCTCCCTTTTTAATTGCTTTTGCAATATACATTTTTGGGCTGAGAATACATGCAATTTATTTTAAACGCAATGGATACAAGTACATACTTAATTCTACACTGAGTTTAAACCGAAAATCCCTTAGCTTTGGTAACTAGTAACTGCCAGTACATAGGATGTGGACTGGTGGGCGCGAATAATAGTATATGGATCCATAGGGCTTGACATCCCCGTCCGAGCTAGAGCGCTAGCCTTTTAACGGACGTGTGTTATTTGAGTTTAGGACACGTTGGTTTGCGTGTATTAAAACGAATGGGGTATTTATCATTATAACGTTAAAGTTTAGTTACCAGGGTGCTCTGTTATGTAGAATCTATTGATAAACGTTTCTGGATGAAACAACTGAAATATTGTGATCCATTTTTATATAATCTATTGATAAACGTTTCTGGATGAAACAACTAAAATCTTGTGATTCACCTTTACATACAGATTATACGAAACAATAAAACTATGAACTCACCAACCTTTGTGTTGACACTTGTTAGCATGTTTATTCTCAGGTTTACTAGAAGTCTTCCGCTGTTGCTTATATGTTAGACAAGCTATGTGCATGGAGTCTTACATGACATACTTTTCAAGGAAACGTTGCATTCACCAAATCATCACCATGTATCTTATTTTGACTGCATTGTCAACAGAAGTACTATTGTAAACTATTATTTACGGTGATTGTCTATATGTAGAAATCATCAGATGTCGAAAACCTTTGATTTAAATATTCATTTATGGTGTGCCTTTTCAAAAGAATGCAATGTTTATAAAACGTATCATATAGAGGTCAAATACCTCGCAATGAAATCAATGAATGACGTATTGTCCATATGGATTTAGAGCGATCGTCACAGTTGGTATCAGAGCGTTGGTCCTAGTGAACCAGGTCTTGCGTAAGTGTGTCTAACTGATAGTTGCTAGGATGCATTAGTAAGTCTGGACTTCGACTGTGTCTGCATGTCAAAAGTTTTGCTTATCATTTCTTGTCAGAAATTACGTGTCTATCATCTTAAGTCTAAACGCGTCTTATTGCATTGATTTCATAGATAGTGTATAGACAAAATTCATATCTTGGCATATCTATTACAGTAAACTTTGACTGCCATCTTCCGAAAATTTCTCCGTAATTTACGGGATTTTGGTATTATATATACATATGTAAATTATGTATTGAAGAGTACCAATCAAATTTTATAATCTATTTCATATCAAAAATCATCTCTCTAATTATACAAGATGGATCCCGTATCTAGTTCAAATTCCTTAAACTCTGACAGCTATTCCGATATGGATATTCACCTGAATTCCGAAGACAGTGTAACCGGAATGGATCAACCAATTAGCCATCATCTATTCTGGATGAATTGTGGATGGGTTCGTAGCCTACTTAATTATTGGAGACAAGAAGAAGGCGATCCCTTCCATCTACCACATTGCCCTCTTGGCGAAGAACCTGAAGCACTTACCGGCGAACCTGTTCGTAATACCGTTTTCTCTCTCATCTCCAGAATATCTCGTCATGATCATATTCTCTCTCAAATTCTGGATTTTATTCATCCGCTCGTCCGAACTGCCAATCATCTCGGTGTAGTAGAAGAAGTCAACGAGCTTCGCGCTCGGGTAGTGGCTTTGGAGAATATGGTGCAAAGGTTACAATCACCAGCAGAATCACCGGCATCAACAGTACCACCGACAACAACACCAACAGTACCATTACCACCACCAACAACATCCGCACCGCAAGCCTCAACATCACAATATGTACCTTGAACATCAATGTCATACGCATCGTAGTTACCAAGAAATACCAGCAACAATAACCGATGAAGTATTAACTTATTTCCCCTGAAGAAATTTTATGTATATTTAATATATATGAATTTTGAAATCAAAATAAATCTTTTCGTACCAAGTTATTACGTGTGAATCTTAACTGGTAGGTACTACTCGGTTAATTCATATTACTAATATGCTATGATGTACATCCTTCGTTAATGACTTAACCATCGTTAACTACAATCTCTGTTTCCAACTCAATGAATTCCAGTTCATAATAAACTAAGTATATTATTCAATTATATGGCTGATTTTATACTTTCATCTTCGATGTATTTGAAACTTTCTAGAAAACATCATTCGTACCTTGCGAAGTTAGCAAGAGTTCCATGAGCACCAACATGATTCACTGAGAAAATATCAATAAAACCGAGTATTGATTACATTAGTGAAATACTCTGTAAAGATTATTAAATCTTTAATGTTTTAGAGATTATTCATTTCTAATTCAAGTCAAAAATCAAATGAGCTTAATATGATATTAACTCATCAAATCTGTATTACATCTGAAGAAAATATACATACATATATTTTTATAAAGACGGTAATAAAAATTCTTTTGTACAAAATATTACTTGTGAAATCTTTAACGGGTAGGTAATTCCCGGGAAATATATAAGTTCACAATTAATATGTTATACTGTACATTCTTCAACTTTGATTCAAAAATTATTAACTATGCTCACAGCGATATACAATCGTATCCATACAAATTCAATTACATATTCTGATATTGACGGATCAGAATCCAAGTCAAGATTTAACGGGTGACATCATTCTTAGATCTCTACATCTTTCAAAGCTATACTTTGACTTCAAAAATGTGAAAGATCCTTTAGCATTGTTATTACTGAAAATAACCTTGCAATTTCTTTTCAAAGTATCCAGTATTATCAACCATTCAACCAGTCAACGACGACCTTTCAGACTTGTAATTTTGGCATATACGTTTTTGTTACTGGGGAACCTTTCATGTTCCACCACATTAGCAGTAAATTTACCAACAACTTCATTGATCTTTGACCTTCCGAAAAATCCTTATACTCATTGAAACCGTATCATGTACTCATCCACATCTTGTAACGGCAATTGCCATACCAACTATCGGGAATTAGCAATCAGTATTTTGAAATCTTGTAGCACGTCTACGCCAACAGTTATATGTGTACATATAACAACTACCTCCTGGACTTACATACTTCGAATGTGAAGTTTCCGAAAAACACCCCAAACTACGAAACTAGTTCTCCGAAATTCAGAAAAATGTTGATGAAACAGAAAAAAAAAAACTGTAAACGACCTTAACAGTCAAAAGTTTGATGATAAAGAATAGTATGGTGGTAAACCTGAGAAAAATAGAAGGTTTGGAACTGGAAAACGGATTGAGCAAAGTATGAAGGAGGTTGTGGATAAATCACAAAGAATAAACCTGCCTTCAAAGAATCCAAATGATTCAGTATCTGCTGAAGTCATTAACGAATACCTTGCTTCCGAATCTAAACCCTTGCGGATAATATTCTTCATCATCCTCTGATATTAGAAATTCTAAGATATCATCGTATCTTTCATTATAAATATCCTCGATATTTCTGAAGATATCTTCATACCTATTCTTATCGGAAATCATTAATCTCTTCACACTATCTGTGTTACATCATAAAAGAAACTATTTTAGTTTCTAAAATCTGGAAAAAAAAATGGATGTTTTGAAGTAATATTGGGAACTGAAGCATGAGTTAGTATAATATAATGACACTTGATCAACGTGATTATATTACAGTAAATCGCTGAGTTTCTAATGGAACGTGATAAAGGTTCATAGATCATACCCTCATCATAAACCATGTTACATAACTCTTTCATTCTATATAATCTCTAAATATATCAAGAAAATATATTTCTTGATGATTCTGTCTTTTCCAGATATTCTGGTAATTTGACAAATCAAGATCGTGCCATTACAATTTATTTCTTAGAACATTAATTATGTTCATCCGAAATTCATACCTACAAATTCTGAACCATTATTCGCTTGACTTAAGGTCGGGAAGAGAAAACGAAAGCATGAAGCTCCGAAATATAATGGAGAACATAAAGCCCGATAACAACCCCGAAATTACAAACCGTGAATATCAATGCGTATAGCAATATAAAGACACGGGAGAATGAAAAACACTATAACCCCAAGGTAATAGTAGAAGAAAATAACCTCCTCTGGTGGCAGATGAAAAAGAAGAATGAATGATATGATAGCCAAGAAAATATCAAGAATCAGAACTGGATTAAGCATTTTCACAATCTATTGGGATGTATGAAATAAGAAAGAAGATTATAGGAGTGGTGAAAATAAATGAAATAGAAGAGGTCAATTTATAGCGAAATATCAGACATAGCAATCGAGGCAGATTACGCATTTAATCAAAGAAAATCCTAATTTCCGCAAATTCCGAAGAATCAAATTTTATTTAGATTATGAAGATTTTCTATTCCTTAAATTCCGAAAATCAATCTTTACTACGTCAAGAGATAAAGACGCATCTCTATTCTGTATTTCACTTTATTACGATAACTTCCCTCATACGCTTCGAGTAATTGGATTGTTTTATCCATATTATTTAACGGTGATAAAACTCTATTATCAACTCATATTCGTCATTAAAACATTTTTATTGTTAGCCATGACGACCTCACTCAAATTTCGGGACGAAATTTCTTTAACGGGTAGGTACTGTGATGACCCGAAAATTTCTGACCAAATTTAAACTTAATCTTTGTATGATTAACATTTCCGACACGATAAGCAAAGTCTGTAAAACTGAATCTCAAAATTTTTGAACTAATTTTATATATTTAAATACCCTTCGGTTGTTTTCGACGATTCGCGAACAATTATATGTAAATAGATACATATATACTATAACTTGAAAAGGTAACAATGTATTAATTATTTGATACTGTACATTAAACTTATTGGTTTAAATATCTATTTGAATATATATGATAAGTTGAAATATTTATTATTAAAATTTATTTATAAATAACTTCCAATGTGTATTTAAAAATTGATTTACGTATATTAAAAAGATATATACATATATATAATTTCAAGTTATTTAGTAAACGATAGTAACATTCGTTTATTGATTCGATTGATATTTAGATAAGTTAACTAAAGCGTTTAAGATGAACCAGTAAAACACTAATTTACTACAGTATTTTCAAATTGCTACAGTACCCAAAATGCTACAGTGTTTTCGAAAATCACTATTTGCTACAATGAAATTGCTACAGTAAAAATTGACTTTGCTACAGTAACTTTGCTACAGTGGTATAGTTTATGGATGATTTAAGACTATATTTTGACAAAGGTAAGAGTCACGAAACGAAAAGAACTAGTTTTCTCAGCGTACGAAAGGGCGTTCGAAAAACCGGAACCGGACATAAGTCGAGTGACGACGTACGACTTTTCGGGACAAAAATTACAAATCAACTATGCACATGAATTTAATATAATATATAATTAATTATATATATTATATTAATATTAAAATATGTCGACGAGCAAGAAAACAAAAGGATTGTGTGCTGGACAGCCGGCCCATGCGATCGCATGTGATATAGCCTTCCCAGCCATGCGATCGCATGGACACCAGGGACAGGCCACAACTATAAATACCTGATCATTTCTGTTTCTGATCTTATTTTAATTACTCCGTAGATATTTATTTATTTTATTTAATATTATTATTATTATTGTTATTATTATTATTATTATTATTATTATTATTATTATTATTATTAAGATTAATATTATTATTAATCTAATTATTATTAGTAATATTATTAGTATTATACATAAAATACTACGACGAGGTTATGAGCGTGTCACTTTTAAAATAAATTTACAAGCAAGCTAGAGCTAAGGAAATTATGGGTTATTGCCAAGGAGGTTATGGGTAATGTTCGGGGGGTATATTTATGAATCAAACCTAGTGTTTATCATCTCCGTTACGTCTACGTACTTTTCTACAATATTGAATCTCAATACTGATACGTTGAGATCTACGGTTATTTGGTAATCCGAGTTTCGATCACATTTTGGTGAACGACTTTATATGCTGCTAAGGTGAGTTTCATATGATCCCTTTTTACTCTCTACATTTTTGGGCTGAGAATACATATAAATGCTTTATTAACTAATTTACAATATTTATATGTGTGAGTTTCATATGATCCCTTTTTACTCTCTACATTTTTGGGCTGAGAATATATGCAAATGCTTTATTAACTGATTTACAATATTTATATGTGTGAGTTTCATAAGATCCCTTTTACTCTCTACATTTTTGGGCTGAGAATACATGCAAATGCTTTGTTAACCGATATACAATATTTATATGCGTGAGTTTCATTTGCTCCCTTTTTAATTGCTTTTGCAATATACATTTTTGGGCTGAGAATACATGCAATTTATTTTAAACGCAATGGATACAAGTACATACTTAATTCTACACTGAGTTTAAATCGAAAATCCCTTAGCTTTGGTAACTAGTAACTGCCAGTACATTGGATGTGGACTGGTGGGTGCGAATAATAGTATATGGATCCATAGGGCTTGACATCCCCGTCCGAGCTAGAGCGCTAGCCTTTTAACGGACGTGTGTTATTTGAGTTTAGGACACGTTGGTTTGCGTGTATTAAAACGAATGGGGTATTTATCATTATAACGTTAAAGTTTAGTTACCAGGGTGCTCTGTTATGTAGAATCTATTGATAAACGTTTCTGGATGAAACAACTGAAATCTTGTGATCCATTTTTATATAATCTATTGATAAACGTTTCTGGATGAAACAACTAAAATCTTGTGATTCACCTTTACATACAGATTATACGAAACAATAAAACTATGAACTCACCAACCTTTGTGTTGACACTTGTTAGCATGTTTATTCTCAGGTTTACTAGAAGTCTTCCGCTGTTGCTTATATGTTAGACAAGCTATGTGCATGGAGTCTTACATGACATACTTTTCAAGGAAACGTTGCATTCACCAAATCATCACCATGTATCTTATTTTGACTGCATTGTCAACGGAAGTACTATTGTAAACTATTATTTACGGTGATTGTCTATATGTAGAAATCATCAGATGTCGAAAACCTTTGATTTAAATATTCATTTATGGTGTGCCTTTTCAAAAGAATGCAATGTTTATAAAACGTATCATATAGAGGTCAAATACCTCGCAATGAAATCAATGAATGACGTATTGTCCATATGGATTTGGAGCGATCGTCACAACAAGTGTCGGTCTTTTATCCAAACCTTAATTATGGTACAAAATCTAATAACTCCATCTTAATATTTAGTCCAACATCACGATTACTTCGGCTCAAATAAGCATAATAATAACTTAGTTACGATACATTAAATTAAAAAGGAAGAACATAGCTTACAGTGGTGATTAATTGCGTAGCGTTGCATGGACAGAATTTCGACTTACAAAACCTTAAAACATTTCTTACAATAAACTTAAAATTATAAATATAAATATATATAATTGATTACAGAGGAAGAATGAAAAATGGTGTGTATGTTTCGTCCAATTCGTTGCCTTTTTATAGTACCTAACCAGCAAGCTGCTGCCATGCGATCGCATGGAAATCGTGCCTCCAGGCCATGCGATCGCATGGCCCTCTATGACAGCTAACAATCATTTGTTTTCTTCTTTGCCGACGTTTTATTTAAATATATATAATATATATCATTTATATTAATTATATATATATTATATTATATTCTTGTGCATAGTTGACTTGTAATTTTAGGTCCGTTGCGTCGCGCGTTGATAGTTGGCTCAGGTCCCGGTTCCGAATTTTCGAACGTCCTTTCGTACGCGGAGATATCTTGTACTTTGCATTCCGCGACTCGTACTCTTGTCATTTTTAGACGTTTCTTATTAATAAATGGAACCACTTGAATTATATCTTGTTCATTTGAGTTTTTTGATCATTTGCGTCTTCAAATCTTCGTTTTCTTCTTTTGTCTTCGCACTTATTTATTTAAACGAATATTACATAAAAATAGAACAATTGCAACTAAAAGCTTTACATATTGGAAGGATATTGCGCCTAAATATATGTTTATTTGGAGCAATATCAATAATTTAATTTGGAATGTACGTCATTAATGCTTTAGTGTTATTATATTATGTCCTCGGATGTTTGTTAATGATTGCATTTCATTAACTTAAAATGATGAAATTTAAACTATTATATACTATCGTACTTTTTCATTAAATTATAATATAATATTCAAATATTCAAAGTTCTTGTTCACCATATAAAAGTTTAAAATAATAATAGAAGAATTTAGCATACTCACAAAACGATGGAAATCAAAATTCACATAGATATTTTAGTTTAGCATTAAGGTTTTTTTTTTTTTTTTGTTTTTTTTTTTTGTGGTCATTTTACAATTTTTTTAACAGCTCCAACCACAAATTTATTAAACATCTAAATATATCTAAAAAGATTCACCTACCAGCTTTCAACTTCTAGCTCCATCAAACAGGTAGTTTTGCCAAAAATATACAGAGTAAAAAATTAAAAGGGAAAGTGAATGTTATTGGTGTAAACTAAACTACTTTAATATAAATATAATAAATAAAATATAATATAATATAAATATTAACAACTCGAATTAATAAATTTAGGGTGCGTTTGATTACTTCTTAATTAATAGTTCACCGGTGAATGCTGAACCATTCAATATTCAGCGCGTTTATTACTTATCTTTGAATGAAATATGGCGTTAGAAGGTTCGGATTTCAAGGCTGAATCATTCATAGCTGAAATACTCTCTTATTTATTAGACTACTAGTATCGGTGCGTGGTTAGGAGTGTCGTTGGAGCTCCTTTCCAACGACCCCAATACTAGTAAATGTGGTTGCCAAGTCGTTGAAACCAAATCCTTCCTCAAGCCGTTGCCAAGCGCAATCAACCACTCAACATTTGTTTTTGTGTGTGTGCCTTATTCATTAAAATTAATACATTGTACTAATTAATTAATTTAGGTATGTCCAATGTGGTTGTGAGAGGTGTGTCGTGGATACTAGTGTAGTGTGCTGAGTAAGTAATAGGAATCAAGTGTTGAGTTGACGCTGATGTGGTACAATGTGATTATGAAGACATGCGTCATGAATAAGTTTAGTCTTATACATCTTAATTTTACGTAATATTCTCTTAATATTATATCAAGAAAACTTGTTAAATAAATATATTTGTATTTTATTCATGTAAAAAGTTAATAAAGTAATTTTACAACATTTATCTTGTTTATTATAATTATCAAATAGCTGTATTGTTTTTCAAACTTAACTTAATTAACAATTTTTGAATCATTTATAAAGCATTCAGCTTTAAAATATTCAATTTTATTAAACACGTTGTCTTAAATAGTGATAATGACAACATTAACACATTTAAAGAATTTATAATACGTTTCAATCAAAAGCCAACTAACAACACAAATCATTAATTCGACTAATGAAAGAACAGGAAGTGGGCACTGATTATTACGAGTATATCAATAGTGCTGCCGATGAGAAAAGGATTTTTTTTTTTTTTTTTTTTAATTATTAGATCCTTTTTATGAATACAAGCATGCATAATTAATTACAACTTTCATTTTGTAAAAATGCGTACTAGCCTAACTCTATAGCTAATGTTTTAAGTAGTGCAACTATAACTCAACATTCAAAATCCACATTTTTCTGTTGGAAACCTTAAATAATTGTAATAAGGTCATAATTGTACATGTTATATATTGACAATATAGTGACTGTTATAGAATTGTAAAATCTTTTAGTGCACGTTAACGACAACACTAAGGGTCGTGATTTAAGATGATGGTTATTTAATAATACAATAATTTATTTGCACTAGATTGTAACCAACGAATGTGAGTTAAAACTTAAACTAATGTTGCATTTGATAAACTGAATGATTTAGTGCTTGGTGATTCACAATCTTCATGATTCAAATGATCTGAATAAAGTTTGCTCTAGATGAAAATAAGTTGTTTGTTAATCATGTTGAATAAACGACATGAATAGAGTAAATTGCCCTATTAACGTGTTATGTGAATAAAAAAACTTCAATATACTTGTTGGTTAAGTGTTCCGAAAATGATTTGATGATGATATCACATAAAATTTAGGTGTTTAATGGTTAAGAGAATGTTTCAGCTCTGAATGGTTCACCACTGAATTCAGAACCATTCAACATCATATGTCATACACAAGTGAGAAACAAACGCGCTGAATGGTGAATCTGAACCATTCAAATATTCAATTAAGAGTCAAAAAAACACACCCAACTTGAAAACCAGACGCAAATAACAAACTCGGAATCATAATCCTTTGAGTATAAAATGATTAAACCAAAGACTCACAACACCATAAACAAAATAAGTTTTCACCTGAAACTAACTTGAACCAAAACAGTATTAACAGGTTCAGGTTCAGAAAATGAAGAAAATAAAAAAGATCTGTATCGAATACAACCCGTTAGTGTCTTAATCAAACCCATGTGTTGTCCAGCCCTAACACAACCAGAGTCCATATCACAAAGCTGGCTAATTAATACCCTTTTAACTAGTTGATTTACTAGTTAATAATTAACTAGTCTTATATAGAAGGAAAACAAACTACAAACATGCCCCAAAGGCCCAAACGCCAAACCATAAACATTTTGCATTTTTTTATATACTACTGTAAGTAAGATACATAAATACATAATGCAAAACCAAACGACAAAGGAAAAAACAAAGGAAAAAAAACATCTTTGTCCCCCAAACTTTGAACAATATGCAACTTCACCCCCAAAAGAGGGGTACAAAATGTCAAATCGTTATTTTAATTAATAAACTCCACACAAATTTTCAAAGGCGCATATCTTCCCGCTCGCTAGGCGTTAAATTTTTTCGACGCCACCGTTCAACTCGAAATAATCTTGCGAACCCAACGCAACTAACTATACGCGAAACGGACGTTTTTCAAAAAAACGATAAATACTCCGGTATATCTTCCATACATATACATACACGTATAATAAACAACCCAAACTACCTACATCATATTGATGATTCCGTTTCCCTTTTTTACGCAATCTTCCCTGCGTTAAAAACGCACAGGCCATTAGGTATAGTAGGTACTAACCATGTATATCCAAACACATCCGTAGCAAAACGTTTTTAATTCTGTAAATACACAACGCTATGTCAACTATAATATGCAACCCGAAAGGCCCCGCGTCATCGCGCGGGTCACTTTTGCTAGTTAACACTATTTAGGTCTAACATAAACACATATGGCTGGTAGGCTTCCACAAGTTTATAAAAAAAGTATCCTATTAAAAGTATAATAATGCCGGTTAGCACCAATCTGCTAAAGGGGACCTTATCTAGTCCATCTAATATCCTAGATCTACTAAAGCTGGAGGCCACAACTTTAGTTCTCAACCACTTAAAACAGCAAGCACAACTTAAAATTACTAGAAGGAAATAATGATGCAATGAACCTTGGTTAAAAAGTAAAAATATAAGGAGTATTATTATACAGTGGGTTCATTTTAAGACCCCTTAAAAACTTGATCTCTTTGTCAACTTTGAAATTGTCAAGTTATAGATAAGTAACAACTTTGGAAAAAAAAAAAAAAAAACAGATTATTCTGCCACAGTACATTTGATGAATAGAGAATAAAAATTTAAAAAACCAAGCAACAGTCGATATGGTCACATACCAAAAACAGAAAGGATTAGTTGCATAATTGCATAAACAAAAGTACAAATGAAAAATGTACTAGCACCACCTGCTCACAAAATTCATTTCATTGATAACATAAATAAATAAGGTCTGAGTAACAAAACTACAGACGTACACAATTAAGGTTTGAGATGATAACCATGTTAAGTCTGTTAAATAAAAATGAAATAAAAACTGAAAAGTGATCCATGCCATAGCTTACTCGTCTTCTTGGCTGCGCAACCTGGCTAATTTGTTGGTAACAACGACATCCAATTGTGACGCACGCTCAACAATCTCCTTCCTCTTGCGAGTGGAAACATTGTGTGCTATCTCAGCACAATACATCCTGAATAAATTCAATTTACAAAAACAATTAGCAATTATATTAAACATGTATAAGAAGATTTATGACATGGTAAGTTATAATAAATCAACCTGTTGTGCATCATTAGCACTTCCAACTCATTGACGTTGTGAACGACAAACTTCTTGAAACCATTCGGCAGATAGTGACGGGTCTTCTTGTCTGAGCCGTACCCAATGTTGGGCATAAGAGCTACACCCTTAAACTTTCGTCTCACACGAGAATCAATACCCTTGGGTCTACGCCAGTTTTCCTACACAAATGAACATCTCAGTAATGTGCCACTCAATACCAAGTATCTCAGTAATATGCTTTAAGAAACTACATTTAAGCAAAATCATGCATTATCAGTAACAATATTAACCAAAAACATGCGTAAAGAGCCATTGAGCATGTATTAAATCGAAGTTGAAAAAGACACGAGACGGGCGGGACAGGGTCGAGACGGACGCTAACCAACGTTGAATGTTTAAATATATAAATATATAAATAGTTTTATACAAATTATAAAGCCAAAAACTTTCCTCGGCTAATATGTACATACTAAAAAAAAAAAAACTAAAATCTATCAAATTTGACTGATTTGACCGACTTTTTGACTTTTTACCTACTTTTTCAGACTCTGGCCCAACTTTTGAAATTTGTACTTCTGTACTTTTGACCAACACAGAGACAGGACAAGCTAGTCACCAAACTGTCTCAACGGCAAGAGATGGGGTCGTTTGCAACCCATGTGTATTATGAAACAGAACAAGTTTTAAACACCAACGAAGTCAATGAAAAAGGGATAAAAAGTATAGCCTAGAAAAGAACTATAACTATAAAGACAATGTTTCAGATTTAACTCGTGTCCAAGTATTTTTACAACACTGGTACGCAAAAGCTGGTCAATTATCTAGCATAGTAGGAAAACACAATTTATGTCATCAGCACACTACATAGCACATCCAGGGTGAGATCAAGATTTCTATATAGAATATTCACTCATTTCTATGATTAAAGAATGCGTCACATGATACATTACTGTAAAACAATTGAATCAAAATTCATAATGCTAGGTACACTACATTTGCGTCTAATCAACGAACATATAGAACAGCCAAAGGTACAACTCATGCGTACCTTGACACATATCTTCCAATCACTGTGGGGCCTCTTGAACTTCTTGACACGCTTCTTGACGATCTTCTTATCAAGCTTAGGAACTGCCATTGCTTACCTAATAACAACGAACAAAATAATTTAATCCCTACCTTCAATTAGTACTTAACAGCTAGCATGTGTTGCCAAATACAGCAGACTTCGTTAAATTAGGTTTTTGGACTAATTAACATATCACTCTAAAAGACTACTGCCATATCTATCCAATAACTTTTAAAAAAGTAGAGACTACGTACAAATATAGCTCTAATTAAAACGAACCTAATTTAATAAAGACTATTCTAGTCCAGGTAAAATAATATAAAATTTAATTCAAAGTATTGAGTAAAATTATAAATATCCATGGAAAACAAACAGAGGTCGGTTTTATTTATTATAACTTTTTATCCAAAATGAAAACAAAGCACTTCAATTTACAAAACGATACTAGCATTAGTAATTAGTAATAATAATAATAATAATAACAAATAAAACATTATAAACTGAACAAGAGTGCCTATTAAGATTAAATACCATACCCTAAATTAAAGAAGCTAATTGAGCTAGATCTAGAAGAGGCAACAAAATAAAATGAAATTGATAAGAGATTTAGAGAACTGAACCTGCAAAATTGAAATGTTGTAGGGCGGCGTGAGAAATCAGCCAGAGCCGCGAGAAGTAATGCAGCAGTTCTAGGGTTTTAATATACTTCACAAGGAACAAAAGTTACCTTGCTTGCTGAATCTAATGATGGGTCGAAATATGTTAAGTTCGGCCCGGCCCATTTAAAGTAGTTTCTGTTGGGCTAAACCATCAAGCATAATTGGATACCTTTTTCATTACTTAACCATATAATATAATGCTAGCAACGGTAATTTTTTGCTCTATGATGTCTAAATAATTGCATGTTTAAAGAATGGGACCAAAGAAGTTGCACGTGTTCGGTGGGCGCTTAGGGTTTCGAGTCCGTTGCGCTCAAGTTCGACAAATCTATTAGTAGAAAACCTACGAGTTCAGATTCTAGGGGTATAACTGAGGGCGATTCTTTTGCGGCTTTCAACAAGGTTATGGACAGTTTGGAAGGAGTTCAAAAGGGACCCGTTTTTAACTCAAGTAAACCGTCTTCCGAAACGGTACAAGCTAGGAAGCCGAAAAAAGGAAACTAAAAAGAAATTGACCCACGATGAGGAGTTGGAGATGTTTGACGAATTCATTAAAGACGCTTGAGCGTTCTTGGATCAAATCGTTTGCGATTATCCTTTTTGTATTTAGATGAATCTTAATCTTCCATTGTCGGTTTGGTTGAATTTCATCTTTTTAGTTATGTATTGTTGTGATTTTTGTGCTCCGTAAGCCTTTATCTTTGTATTTGCGAGATTCGTGTGGTTTTTTTCTAGTTATGCTCCGGTTCTTTGGTTGGTAAGTTTAATAGAGGATTAATTCTTCTAATGATCCCTCTCGTCATATAAAAGTCTATTTGTTGGCAAAAAAAAAAAAAAAAAAAAAAAAAAAGCTTCCACTTGAAATAAAATGAAGATACAACCAGATTGGATAAGTCAGTTCAACCAGGGAACGCAACTTGAAAAAGTTCGGCTTCAATTAAAGACTGGATAGAGGAAGCTGGTTAAAACCCAAAGAACCAAGTCATTGTTATTTCTGGTATAGTTGAGTTTCTGACTTGTTTGTGAGTTGACTAATTTCAAGGCTACTACCCGCTTTGCGGACAGCCCGAGCTCCAGAGTCATCGCGAGCGAACCTTTGTGGCCACGAGGAGGATTATCTTTTTCAATTTTGTAGACTCGAACTTGTGACCTCCACTTCAGAAAGGTAGACCCTAATCACTCCACAACCACCCAACCAAACCATTGTTGTAGGCTAGGGGCTCAAATAAGCACAAGGCCCAAATGGTGGTTAGGCTCATTTAACTTGATAATTGTAAGCTACAAGCGAGAACAAAATAATCAATAAGTTTTCACAAGCTTCTTTACTTTTCAAGTTCATAGCAAATACTTTTTGTTCAAGATCATCATTAGAAGTATATTACTCCGTAACACGTAGGTACTTTACATATAACAATAGCAATTACTATTACTAAGCATATATAATCATTATCTTTTTTTTAAAGGCATGCTAAGCTTGTAATAATTGTACCTTTAATATTATTAAAGCATACAGTATATAATATTCTCCGGTTCTTTAGCCCGGTCTAACTGGTAATTGCTAAATCAGTGACCAAGTAATCATAATGAGAACATTAATTATATAACAATAAGTTGTTTCAAATTAATGGGAACCATATACTCCTGTGTTCCATTGAATATAATGTCTGAAAATATTCTCACAACTGCTTCTGTTGGATGAACAAGATCCCAAAAAATATGAGTTTTTCTGACTGGGCAGCAGCTTGATGTTGGCATACACGGTGCATCTGCGTTTAAGTTCCCAATTCCACAACACGCTTCTTTTATATTCATAAACCCTACAATAAAATGCGTATCGTAATTTCATAGTTTCATAACAATTAACAATGTTTCTTATTTTAGATTCGTAACATAAAAAGGTAATTTAAATGGTAGATAATTAAATGCTAACTTAGATACCATAACTCTTGTCTCCACGGAACAGGTTAGACATGGCACGATATATATCAAAGTATGCAAAATTCAAGCCAGCTGATTCTGACTTCAATTTTTGTAACATAATCTTTAAACCATCATTATATTTGGTAGTCCAGTTATTTATTGTCACGTTGCATTCCCCTGTTTTGTCTGTCTTTCTTTCCGATGGGCAACAACCTAACGCTGCAACTCCAGCCACCACTATTTTTCTCGCGCCCAATCCATACAACTTCTACATTCATTTCATACAATCACAAAAATTAAGTAAAACAAATGGACACGAATAGTCATTATTATTAACTTAGTATTAATTATTAATTAATTTATTATCGCACGACTACTAAAATATGCACCTTTAGTAATCCTTTGTAGCTAGACAACATGCGTTCGATATATTGTTGTGGTGTTGAAGCTTTGTTGATGGAGGAACCGACAGAGAAATAGGCGAATAGATCGTTATTTCCGCTGACTATTGTGAATATTGATTTTGATAGGTGCGTTTTCGAAGCTGATGCTCCTAGTTGTTGGACTAGTTTATCATGGATCATAGAGAAGTAGTCCACTTGACGTGCTAGTGATATATATTCTACCTGTTTGTAGGAGATATATCCAGTAAGTAAAATTGTTTTTTCTTCTTCACTTAATCAGAAAATTGGTCTGTTTGTTTGTAGGAGATATAGGACATCTCTTCTGACAAATGAAAACACGATTTAATACATAAAAAAGTAAACAACCTAGTTTATGCAATTGTTTATCTTTTTTCATTTTAAGCTTGGGGATTAATCTTACGTGATTTTGACCAGTTTCGTTTAAAATGCCTGAGCCTCCAGATGCAAAGCTAACTCCGGTGATTGGTGGTGTCTCTCCCTGCTTTAACGATAAATATGGTGGCGAAGTTTGTAACCCAATCTTTTTGGCTGCCAAAAATAGCCAATAGCCAATATATATTATATGATTAGTAATTAATAAGCTGTTATGATATGAATGTTAATAAGACAAACTAAATTATTAGATTAGTTACAAATAAATAAAGACGTATGATACCAATAAAGTCAGCAGCATTTTCACCATTGCTGAATCTTCCTGTAGATTTTTTATTAGGATAATCGATGCCATTGTGAGGATGATTTGCTTTAGCAGTTGAACGTGGCAAATAATTATTATTTCCAACGTCAACTAACGAGTCTCCGAGCATATAAAGTGCAGGAACAGCCGCTTGAGCGTTACATACATCAACTCTTAATGTGATAACTAAAAATAAAACACACACAAACAAGGTCATCTTAGCATCACAACCATTGATGAATTGAAACTAGTATCGCTTTTGGTTCATAGATAAATTTTATGATATCACTAAAATGGAAATCCTCATGTTGTATTTGGCTGGTAATAATAGAAAGAAATTGAATTCAAATACGTTTCATTTGTTGTTTGGTTAACACACCTAACATAACTTCGTTCAGTTAAATCGAGTTCAATTCCTCAAGGAATGTGCATGTAATCAAATTTTATGTATTAATCTCGCAAATTTGTGGGTTATATCGTAGGGAGTAATGTATAAATAATGTTTACTTTTTTATCTTCTAAGTTGTAGTGTTCACTGCTTCTTACTTTGTCTACGTGGTTAGCTCGAATTCCTCATGAGAGTACATATAGTTGTGACCATCACTAGATAGCCGTTGGGGTCCTAAGTTCCTTGCAAAAGGTCTCATGTTCGAATCCTATCTAGGACGAATATTTAGTGGTGACCAGGGAAGGTTTAGAAATAGTCAAGGAGTATTCCTGCTGGGATGTATACATCAGAGTATGAGGTCGGATTACTCACACTTTCGAGTAGTCTGAACACGAAAAACCTTCTATCTTTTACCTCTTACTGCATATAGTTGTGAAATCTTTGACTCAATGACATAGAAGCATAGACAACTAGATTGATAACTGTTAACTTTGAGATTTAAAGAAGATATCATTGATCAGTTAGTTTTGTTTATTGAGTCGTCAACCTTGTTGTCGTGATTTCGAGTCAGGTTGATGTTAGGGAGAATAAAAGTTGATATGGGCCTTCTTTGGTAAATAACATCACTTTTTGATGTAATTAGTTTTCAACACTTTTGGATGTAAACTTATTTTAGTTTAATACGAACAGATTTGGAACGACACACACATGTTACTGGGTTTGTTTTTTTTATTTGATTCGACTTTTAATTTGTGTATGCATCTTCCATGTTTTTGAAAACTTTTTCATTTTTATTTTTAATCAACTAATTTGTGATTCACTGATGACAATTAATTTAGTACATAATAATATTATACAATAAAAGATGTACTGTTAATTTGACCGACTTAACTAAATTTAATTTTTGACTTTAGACTAGCGTTGATTCGACCTTTCTCGTTTAACTAATTTAGTATATAAACGCCGAGACAGGCTTATCATCAAAACCTCGCAACGAACATCGTAACGGACATCATTTACAACCATAGATATATGTAACGAAACTATTCATTACCTTAATTTCGACATCTCTTTGTGCTTTTAACCAAAATCGAAACCTACTCATCTCTTTCTTTAAAAGAAAAAAAAAAAAGAAATAAAAGAAATAAAAAACTGTAAACAGATTCAAGATTTTATGAAAGCGTTGTATGGCCATTCGTCCCATTCACTGATTCGCATATGCTTTTTAATTCTTCTATTTTCATCCCAATTTTATTTTATAAAACACCATACGCAAATTATAACTACAAAAAATATTGCAAACTTTAAAATACATAAAATTAGGGTTTCGATACCTTATAATTACAATTTATATATGGATTCCTTGCAACAACGAGTAGAATCATGGATCAAAGACCAAAGAACAAAGTTATTAAAAGTAACCTGGCCACAACAATGGCCGATTACAATGAAATGGCCATGGATCAAAGGGCGCGAACAGCGAAAACGTATGCACGAAGAGTATCAGCGTCGAAAGAAACAACTTCATAATTTGTGTATTGCAGTTAAAGCAGATTCGATTTCTGATTTACAGGATGTGCTTTGCTGTATGGTGCTTTCTGAATGTGTCTATAAGGTTGATTAAATTCAATGTCTTGCCCTAATTTTCAAGTTATTATTATATTGCAGTGTAATTATAGTTGATATGTTAATATGTTAATGTTGTTTCTGCTGTTAAATAATAGAGACCTGATAGTGAATTAGTCCAAGCTGTGAATAAATTTAAAGCTGATTTTGATGGTCAAGTTGTTTCGTTAGAGCGAATTCAACCATCTTCAGATCATGTTCTGCATAGGTTAGTATGTAATATAATTTAATTTGATTGCATTGTTGCCATGTGTATATGATGTTATGTTCGGTGTGTGCAGGTATCTTCTAGCAGAAAATGGAGACACATTATTTGCATCTTTCATTGGAACGAAGCAGTACAAGTATGTGTTAACAATTAACATAAGTTAACGTTGTTTTTATGACTTAGGTAAAAAGTATATATGTATGTACTGATTTTGGTACGATTACTAGGGATATGATGGCTGATGTGAACATACTTCAAGGTGCTTTATTTCATGATGATGTCATAGAAGATACGGATGAAATATCAACTAAGAATTCATCTCAATGTGATGATGCTAAAAGGACACTTGGAGCAAAGCCAGAGGAAGGAGTAGCTTCACCTAAACCTGCTGCTCATCGGGTAACTAACTAACTATTGCATTCTGTTTCATTTTGACATAATTTATATGAACCTAGCATAATGTAGGTGGTCTCCCACTCTCCCTAATTTATTTAAATAAATCTTGTAATTAATATTTTCAGTAACTCTACAGGGATTTATGTCGCGTGCTAAAGGGATACCTGCTTTGGAGTTATACAAGCTGGCTCAAAAGAAGAAACGGAAACTTGTTCTCTGTGGGCATTCACTTGGTGGAGCGGTAATCATTGACTGTTATCTAACTCGATGATGCATTTTCTTGATCATCTTTTATCCAAATAAAGATTCATAATTATAATTATTTTCCAGGTTGCTGTATTATCTACCCTTGCAATCTTGAGGGTGATTGCAGCTGCTTCTTCATCAAAAGAACATGAAAGAGTTCCTGTGAAGTGTATCACATTTTCCCAGCCTCCTGTTGGAAATGCTGCCTTAAGAGAGTAGGTTTAATGACTTATGCCCATCATAACGTTTAGCCAATTTATGTCAAATTGAGTTATTAAGTGCTGACATATACGAATTTATTTCAGTTACGTTAGCGAACAAGGCTGGCAACAGTACTTTAAAACTTACTGCATTCCTGAGGATCTGGTGCCTCGTATATTATCCCCTGCATACTTCCATCATTATAATGCACATTCTAGTGTTGACTCTAAGAAATCAAGTTTATCAATGTTAAAATTAGAGAGACAAAAGGAAAAAGATAAGGAGAATGAAAGTGAGCAGCTAGTTTTGGGTTTGGGACCTGTAAATAACTCTTTTTGGAGACTTTCGAAGCTTGTTCCTTTGGATGCAGTCAGAAGACAACTTAACAAATACTCTGGTAACAAATTCGGTTCATCTGTGAACCCTGTTTCTGATCCTAATATAACATCTTCGATTGAAGATGGTGAAGATGCTCCCCAATCGCTTGAGATTGAAGAGGATTCTGATGGGATCTCTCTTAAACCGATCCCTACAACTGATAAAGAGGATCCAGGTGAAACAATAAATGGCAACTCATCTGTAAAAACTAAATCATCCGAGAAACGTAAGGCATGGCATAGAGTGCCTTCATTACCATCATATGTCCCATTTGGACAGGTAATTTCAAGACACTGTTAGTCTTACAATAGTTCATTATGTTGCTTTATACAGTAATATATATAACGGAGTAGTTAGTGATTAATTATTTCATGTGCAACGCTGAAATGAGGGTGTTATATTCACGACTGTTTCAAATATCCTTGGATTTATATTTAAATCTTATAATAATTGCCTAATTGGTTGGACTTGTATTTTGTGTTTTAATTTTTTTGAGAAATGGGCCTTGCAAAAAGTTTCATGTCTGTATCTGTGTTCATGATAATGATAATTTCTCTCTTCGCGTAAATATGTTAATTACGTGTCTTATTTTAGTGATTACAAGATGGTTTTACTATAACTATTTGGTTTGATTTCTCATAGCTTTATCTTCTGGAGAATTCATGTGTGGAGTCTTTATCTAGTGCAGAGTACTCAAAGTTGACATCGGTGAGAGTTATATTCTCTTATTCATTTACTTGTTGCTAATCTCTTAATATGATTCATTTCTGTTTTGTGTTAACATCCTTTGGGCTTTTAGCTTTGGCACAGTTTCTGTTGCCATGTCTTTTCTTGAATTTCTCAATTTGTTTGCTTTGTTTTGGCAAAGACATATTCAGGTTAAGTCTGTAATTGCTGAGTTAAAGGAACGACTTCAATCACATTCCATGAGATCATATAGGTCGAGATTCCAAAGGTAACATTTTCTTCATATAGACAAACCTTTTATGCATTAACTCTATCTTTGTTGTACTGAGTATACCGGATTACACTTTCAATCTTCTACATTATGCTGCTATGTTTGCATGCTTTCTTAAAAAATGGGGTATACTCAATTTTACTCTCCTTAGATCCTTACACATTCCTTACACAATGATGTTGACGATTTGCCAAGGTTGAAAAATACGCGAGACGGAGACGAGTCGGTTAGAACCTTGAGAGGTACCTACCCGTTAAGTTCATACTTAGTAGCTAACATACCATTTCAACTACTACAATTCTATATGAAAAACTAATCACAAAAAAAAAAAAAAAAAAAATTCATATTCAAACTTTTATACAATAACTTGCAAACTTACAATACCGCTATTTTACATATAGCATGAAATATCGAGGCGGTAGGACGTTGATCAATATTGACTTATAAATAAAAATATTTTTAAGTATAAATATTTTAATAATAAATGATTTACAAATAAGATGATGTGGTGTTAGTTAATAATATATGGATTTTTATATAATGTAATCTATAATTATAGTATATTTTTTAAATTATCTTTTAAGGGATACTATGTAAGTCGGTTCGGTGTTTTTTCCGGCTAAATTTTAAATGGGTTTGGGATTTTCGTTTACACTAAAACAAGGCCAGACAGAAAGTCAACTTTTGACTGACATTGACTGATTTGAACTGACTTTTTAGCGTTGACTGACTAATTAGACGTTTTGGGTGTAACGGGACGGGCTAGTCACCTAACCGCCGCAATCACTGTTTGCAACCATGCTGTTGTTTACAACATATAACTACAAGCTCATTATTCTCTAAGTTATACACTCTGTTTTAACAACAACAACAACAACAATACCCAATCCCACGAATGTAGGATATGGGGGAGGTGGAGTGTAGGCAGTCATTCCTCGAACCCTAGTTTAGAAGGAAGTCACTACTCCACCCGGTATAGAACCCGCGACTAGATAAGGTCGTTCCTCCCTCTACTCGAGAGCCAAGAGATTGCTTCCTAAAGGACCTCCGGCCAGAAATGCTTATCAAAACGAAATAGTGCGGGCATACGTACTATTCCTTAAATACTGAGTATCAAATAATTATCTGTTTTAAATAAGTCATTTTACAAATTTTCTAACTACCTGTATATTTCTTAAATACTGAGTATCAAATAATTATCTGATGATCTAATTTTAGTTCAATTATAAAACATCAGGAGAGTCATCATAAAGTGTTTGCTTGGTCAGTGTAAAGTTGTGTGAGAATCATCTCCAAGTTCCTTTGTATAACTTTGCACACAATAAAGTCTCCTACTCAAGTTGCTAACATATGACCTTTTTTGTGGGATGCAATTCCATCTAATTCTAATTAGGATTTACAATGATTGCATGAGAGATAATTCTTTATCCTTCTTGGGGATGGATCAACAACAGCAATTTCCCCAGTTACAAAAATGGCTTGGTATTTCAGTTGCGAATACTGTTGAACTTGGACACATTGTGGAGTCTCCTATTATCTGCACAGCTACATCTGTTGTGCCTCTTGGATGGAACGGTGTTCCTGGTGAGAAGAATGTGGACCCCATTAAAGTGGATATTACTGGCATTGGTTTGCATCTGTGTACTCTAGTTCAAGCCCGGGTGAATGGTAACTGGTATTTGTCTTATCCATTTATTTTTTTATTTTTTATGAATATTAAAAATTAAATAGTATAACTGTGTTATGAATGCCATCATAAAGTCATAGTTCACAAACATATATATATATATATAATTTTTGGAGCATGAATGATACTGATTCATATGCATTTGGAACACAATTTGGAAATGAGTGTTTTGGTTTTACAGAATACAACTGTATGCAGTTCAAAAAAAGGTTTGATGTACTCGTATTATTGAACAGCAAGAAAAGGGAATTTTTGTCCATATAATTAGTGATTTATTTAGGCCTCTTTAACTCATACAGTACTTTTACAGGGAAATTAGAAGTGTCAAAATGCCGTCTTTGCCCAACATTATTTCTAACCTATAACTAGTTATCGTAGTAAATTCGATAAAGAATTGTAATATAATTTTTAATAATTAACTGAAATAAAACCAAGTAGAAGTTCGTAAACGTTGGATTACACTTCAGTAGACTTTCAACTTGAAATGAATACTACTTTACCAATTTGACCCATATGAGTAAAATTCAACTTGAAATGACCCGCTATCATACGAAAAGAATGAATTGACCCAAATGATGCTCCTCGATATAATAATATAAGCACAGGGTTATATCTGTCCTTATCTGAAATCTTGACTAAGCTGTATCTCCCACTTGTTTCATATTAGGGTCCTCATTTAACATCCCATGAAACCTAATTATAGTCAAACGTGAATGAAGGTAATGGAAGTAGTAATTATCTTTCACTAGTGCCCTTACTATAGTGTCGCCCTCCAAGCAGCAAAAGTAGTGATGCTTAACTGATCACAAATTGTGAATTTGAAATATGGAGGTATTAACTTGAATACTATTCTTGAACAGGTGTTCAACTACTGTTGAAACGTTCCCTCCGGGGCCCACTAACCATTCCGATCACGCCCAGACAGACATACAAAAGATACGAGTTTTAGTTGGGAGACCTTTGAGGCGACCTCCAAAACATCAAATAACGACAGACTCGTTAATCTCAGCATTTCCTTCTATGGATTTGGGGAAATTTATGTGCCCAGAAGGATTGAGTGACTTTGTTGTGTTTTGTACAACCGATTTTTCTACCATCTCAAAAGAGGTTCATGTTCGGACTCGTAGGGTTCGATTGGTTGGCCTTGAGGTATTAATTTCGAAAAGAATTTTCTCATCTTGTAGCCAATTTCTGTAACTAGGACTGACTTTTGTATTGTGTAGGGCGCTGGCAAAACTTCTCTGTTAAAGGCAATCTTAGAAGGGAGAGTAAACGTTTCAACCAATTGTGAAAATATGTATATGGATGTTGATGTTCAAGAAGGCATTACAGGTGGTTTATGCTTTACAGACTCGCCTGGAGTAAATTTGCAGGTCCTTATTATTTTTTATTAGGAGTCTCTTTATTTAGTTAAAGTCTGTGTTGACTAGTTGCAACAGAGTTTTCCACAGAAGTGACAAGATGGTTGGGCATGGCATCTTGGGCTAGTAAGAAATGGTTTGGGTTGAAACAAGTCCTTCTAATAAGGAAAAAGGGTTGGGTCAGTTTGAGTTGACTTGATAACACTTGTATACCTTTTTTTTTAATATTTTTTTATAATTTAATGATTTAATGATGTTGATGATTACAAAAACAATATTATTACAATGCCAACTTAAATCTGTAAATGAAGTGATCTGCGTCTTTTTTCTGAATCAGACTTGACCGACTATATTGCTCAGTTTAAGATAGGAGTAGTCAGTGTTGTAAATGGCGCCGTCTTGGCCAACTAGTCGGTTTGGTGAGTAGCTCGTCCCGTTTCGCCTAAATACGTCTATTTAGTCCGTCAACTATAAAAAGTTAGGCCAAAGTCGGTTTGAGTCTTTCTGAGTCGGGTTTGAGTCGGTCAAAGTCAACGTTGGTCAAAGGTAGGTTAAAATTTTTAATAATTTTTATAGTAAGATTTTGTCCTATAAATATGTTATAAATATTTACTTTTGAAATATTTATGTTTGATATATATTTATGAGTAATACGGAGTATATATATATATATATATATATATATATACTCCGTATTACTCATAAATATATATCAAACATAAATATTTCAAAAGTAAATATTTATAACATATATATGTATATTACTAAAAGTCAACGGTAATGCAGGATCTGAACAAGGAGGCATCTCGTTTCAAATATGAGTTATGGACGGGAGTTCGTGATCTCACCACAAAAACTGATTTAATTGTGCTAGTACACAATCTATCACATAAAATACCATGGTACACACAATCAAACGCATCAACACGCCAACCTGCACTCACATTTTTGTTAGACGAGGCTAAAGCGTTAGGAATCCCATGGGTTCTTGCTATAACAAACAAATTTTCTGTTAGTGCTCACCAGCAAAAGCCAGCAGTAGAAGCCGTTCTTCAGGCGTATAAAGCAACTTCTAGTACAACTGAAGTTGTTAATTCGTGTCCTTATGTAATGCCCACTGCTGCAAGTAATTTTCAACCTGTGGATGAAGGGAGTAAAAACCCCGATGCATGGGTGGGTCCACATACATTGATTGCGGCTCCAATGAATTTGGTAAAACGATCTTTTCAGAAAAAGAGCACCACTCTTCCGGTAGAGGGTGTTAGTTCCCTTTGTCAGCTTGTCCATTGTGTTCTCCGCAACCACGAGGAAGTCGCTTTGCAGGTAAACTTTACAACTATGTATGCCATACTACATTTAGGGTGCGTTTATTTACCTCTTAATTAAATGGTTCAACACTGAATGTTGAACATCCGACATTCAACGTGTCTGTTTTCTAATCTTTGATCGACATATGATGTTGGATAGTTCAACATTTAGTGTTGAACCATTCATAGTTGAAACACTCTCTTAACTATTAAGCGTCAAAATTTTATGTAATATTGCGCGATTAAATTATATGAAGAACCACTTATCTTACGACTATATCGAGTTTTTTATTCATAAGAAAGGTTAATAACGTAATTTTGCCTCATCAATATTGTTCATTTAGATTAATTATCAAATAGGTTATTGTCACTCGGAACCAAGTTCATTCAGAACGATTATGCTTAATCATTTTGTTTTATCAAACGCAGCCTTAGAAAGGGTTTGACCATTCAAAGGTGACAATTTTAACATGATACGTATGTGAACGAGTCGATTTGGGTTGTGTGAACAATTTGCAAGTCGATTAAAATCCATTTTTGTGTACATACGGTTTTCTAAATTGAAAGGAAATATCAAATGACCTAGAAAACTGAAAGTTTTAAATTTATTTTGTCATATAAGTGTATCCAAGGTCAAGAAAATAGCTTTCTACTACTTTTATACCAGGTATGCTTATTGTGTCCACTTTGTTTGTTTTCAAAGGAACTTGCAAAGGACAGACTGATGGTAGAACTAGCAAAAGAGAGACAATCAGCAGAGAATGCAAGTCGAGATGCAACGGCTAAGGCAAATTCGATGACTGCTGCAGCCGTCGGTGCTTCGGTTGGGGCTGGTGTTGGTATTGTTATGGCCATTGTTATGGGTGCAGCTTCTGCATTAAGGAAACCTTGAGATACGCCTTCCCACTTATATAGTACATCTTTTATTTGGTTAGATTATCGTCGCCTTTTTGTTGGTTGGTATTTATGTATATTGTGTATAGATTGTTGTTCCTGTGGGTATTAATGAAGCATAATAATCTGATTATAACGACAGTACAAATATTTTGAAAGTCCCCACGATGGTAGCATAGTGGTTGGGGGACATGTAGCATACCGCGGTGGTCATGGGTTCAATCCCTGCCCCATGTCCCTTTAATCATGGGTTACACGATTTTCCTCTCATATGTTGGCCGTGAGACCGGTCGGTGTGAGGCAGCCAGAGAGTTGGTTTACCCTTTTTTATTTTTCTAAATATTTTGACAGGACAATAATTGATTAAGCATTGTTTAATCCGTGATTTATAACTCAAAATAAAACATAAATAATGTGACGTAGAGTACAACATTTGGTACCTTAAAAATAAAAAGAACAAATCTAAATAAATACTAGCTCATGCTGCAAAAAACAGAGATTCACTCATCGCGAACAACACGAACTACTGCTCTTCGATCCATTGATGAGGCTCACACGATTAGAAGATAACTCCCCCTTGTAGGAATCCGAGCTCAAAACCTTCCTTCTAACATTATTGTAAATTTCACGAATAACGATCTGAAAAGCCTCTTTAACATTTGTAGAATCAAGTGCAGACGTCTCGATGAAAAAAAGTCCTTCCTCTTCTGCAAGTTGTTTACCTTTGTCAACACTCACGTCCCTGATATTCTCCAGATCGCTCTTGTTTCCTACCAGCATTCTTGCTGTAGTTGTATCACAGTGAGCTGCAAGAATTCAATATCACTAATGAATAAAATCTTCCTATACAACCAACCCTACAATAATTCATTATTATAGTTGAACTAATAATGAAAGTTAAGTGAAACAATGAAAGTCATTTCTCCGGGTACCGTCCCCTTTACTAAAAAAAAACTATGAAAGTCCACATCAGCAATTACTGCACATGTATCTACAGCAAACACTTAAATGTACATGCCATAAAGACATTATTTCTTTCGCACGTTTCCCCACGATCTAACACGAAAAATTCATCCTCCCTACGATTGCTAGGATTTATCACGCTTACCATTTCGAATTTCTTCCTCTTCCTACACCAAATTGACGGCGTATCATGTTGGAAAAGTTATCTGACTTGACTAGACTAGAATCTAGATTTTGAAGTATTCCGACTAGTCTTGACTCTCAAAAGTTTTGTTGGTCAAAGTTGGATTTATCGAGTCTCCTTGCCCGACTAGTCAAAGCTTGACTAATATCTGACTAGTCCTCGACTAATATCAGACTTGGCCGATTAGTCCCTATAAGATCCTGCCGGTAATCTTGTGTTGTAGCTCATGTGGTAGTGGTCTGACTCTCTTAGCGAGAGGTCAGGAGAGTTCGATTTCCGTGGGATGCAACATCGCACACAAGGTTGCCCCTTTACCCTTGAATTCCATGCAAGGGTGCCTTCAGCACATTGCGTCGCAGGGCCATGGGGAGGGGGAGTTTTACCGCCCATGCCGGGTGTCCTCCTGGGTAGGATTTGGGGGTGGGTTATGCAACTGCGAGAGATGTTCCGCGTGGTTAGTCGGGTAATCCGTATACTGCTGTTCAAAATAAAAAAAAAAAAAAATCCTGCCGGATGACCGGTGACTTCTATACCCTTAGTGCGTATATGAATCACTTGCAACAAAACAGCTTACTATGTGTGTACGTATTTAAATTTTAGTCAAAATTACAATTTAAAAGTGCTGTAAACTAATTACATCACTAGAATGGGGAGCTTTTTGGCATCAAGTAATAAACTTAACTGTTACATGATCGTAATGTTCGTTCAATCTGTATTTAGGTCTGCTATCTAAGTCCAAAATATCAATAAAATAAATACTAATCACAAATAAAACCCTAAAACTAACAATATACAAAAAAAGGAAATAAAAACTTACTATTAAGTTCACCAAGCCAGCGTTTAACACTTTCAAAAGTAGTACGACGGCTGATGTCATAAACGATAAGTGCGCCGACAGCACCACGGTAATAAGCGGACGTGACGGCGCGAAACCGTTCCTGTCCGGCGGTATCCCAAACTTGAGCTTTAACTTCTTTACCGTCGATTTCCATAACTTGAGTTTGAAATTCAACACCAATTGTTGCTTTCGAGTGTAGATCGAATTCGTCTCTAGCGAAACGTGACAGTAGATTTGATTTACCGACTGCTGAGTCACCGATTACCACGATTTTGAACAGGTATTCTTCCCCTCCCACTGCCTCTTCCATTTTTATTTTAATTTATTTATTGATTATTGATTTTTTTTTGGTTGAATGTGTGAAGTTATTATGACTTATACACATTGAAACGAGAGTAGGAGTTTATAGTTGGGAGAATGAACTTTGGAATGTAAGAATGCGTGATTTACGGATTAATTTATTCATCTGTCCAATTTAACATTATACGGAGTATTTTTAAGTTAATTTAGTTATTTACCGTATCTTTATTATTACTAGTACTATTAAAACGTAAAATCATCAAAAGATGTAGAAATCCAATAATAACCCTACCCGAATATGATCAATTTGTTTAGATGTAGATGTAGAATTTGCATTCGGATTATTAAAATAGAACTGCTCTAGTGATAAAAAAAAATAATAATAAAAAAAAAAAAACACGAAGAACATTTAGGAAGGGCTTGAAGAACAGGAACGAACAGGTAGGAGTTACGGGCTTAGATTACGACTGCATTTCCAAGATCAGATCCACGAAAGCTACAATGAATTAAGGAATCTAATCAAAAAAAAAAAAAAATCGATCTGTGTTTTATTCTAATCAACAAAAAATAGCAATTCATGGCCGCTCGGATGGCGTTTAATATTCCAACCTCGCCTTTTACTCCGGCCACTGTTGGCCGCCGTCGTCGTCTTCATCCACTACCTGCGCAATCATCCCGTCAATATAACCATCAGAATAATCACAATTCATCATCGACTTTTCCTAATCCCTCGGCTGATGAGGTGTGGGTGTTGGTTGAAAGAAGGCGAAAAGCCAACAAAAAACTCTCTACTAATCCCTCGTTTGCAAGAAACCTGATCCACCGTTTTGGTAATCCAAACACACATCATCCGGTATACAAACAGAAATGGGTGCCATCTTCATCGGCTAACCCTAAACCTAACCATACAAAGAATACTACAAACCCTAATACCACAAACCCTAAACAAGCAACCAAACCTACAAACCCTAAAAGTGCAGCCACTTTTCCTAACAACATTGCACTGAACCAACAATCTAGCTCTCGTGTTCACGAACATTTCTCCCCAAAACATGTCCCGGCATCAGCGCCTATCACATCGGTTATGGTTTTCGGATTCCCAGATTCATGGAGCAAGATTGATCTCCGTTGCTTCATTAGCAGGTATGGGAATGTACACGACATCTTCATACCCTTCACGAAAAGATTAAGAAACGGTAATAAATTCGCTTTTGTTAAATTCATTGACGTTACCGACCTTAACTTCTTGCTTAAACGACTAAACTCCATAAATCTTGGTAATGGGTGGCTAAAGGCTTATAAGGCCCTTGATCGAAAAGCTTCTGCCTCGAATGATAAACCTATACAACCCCCTTCTACAAAACCCGTTTCATCATCTTTACCTAATCATCATACCATTCCGAATAAGGGGTTCACTGATGGGCGTCCGTTTAACAAGGTGGTTGGGAATATGGACGGATACTCTAGTGATATCACGAAAGAATTAACTAGCATCGGGTGGTTCAATCGTTGGGACTGCAATGGTAAATTTAGAGAAATCTCCGTTGTGGATAAACATAATGACACCGAAATCCTGAATAAAGCTATTATCGGTACCATCCTCAAACTTGAATATCTTGAACATATCTTATTTTTGTGCCAAATGGAGAATCTGGATAATGTTCAGGTAAAGTATCTTGGTGGGATGGAAGTTATGTTCATCTTTGAGTCCGAGGAGCAAGCTTCATCTATTCTTAATGCGAAACACCATTGTATCCACAAATGGATGACCAACATTCGTAAATGGGATGAAAACCACTCATACCAAGGTCGAATTACATGGTTAAAAATCACGGGTATTCCTGTCCAGTTTTGGAACGAAAATACATTTACTGCCATCGCAAAATGGTGGGGCAAACCTATTGACTTCTCGAATTGTTCTTTAAAAGGTAACCAAAATCTCGTTGTAGCAAAAGTATTAGTTAAGTTACGAGATGCACACTTGGTACATGACATTGTGCGTGTCACATCCGATAGTTCCATCTTTTTTGCTTATGTAATGGAAGAAACCAATGGGATTTTCGAAGTTAATGTTAACCCAGATCACGTGAAAAGTGATGGAAGTGATGGAATATCGGAGTCTGAGTTACCGGGTAATGTCGAATATGCAAATTTTGATGATGAATCAAAATCAGACTTCTCTGATGACTTCTTTAGTCATAAACCGAATTTAAAGACTAATGAGGTTGAACCAGGTGATAATAATTCAAAATGTTGGGTGGCTGAAAGCTCATTTGTTGGTCCTATTAAAGAACATGTGAATGGTACATCCTCTGTTAACAATATTGATAATCATTCTGTTAATGAACATTCAAATGAGGTGGACCAAAAAACGAATGATATTGGATTAGCCCAAATGTCTGCTGAAGGGCTAGCCCAGAGGGCTTGCGGTGATATTACAGGTTCGGGAAATGTTACTGTCAACGATAATTTTGTGTTGGAACAAATAATATTCGATAATGTTCTAAAAGGTGGCGAGAACATCGCAACTGTCCAGCCCAACAATTCTCACGGGCCTGAACTTCAAGACGGGCCTCCTCCCATTCCTAAGTTCACACCTGACTCACTATATGTGTCGTACGTTGAAAAAAAGGACACTTCTATCCCTAATCCTATAGGTGATAACGATAACATTCAAGGTAATGCTGTGGGACATGTGGATGTTGACTGCCCTCCAGGTTTTCAACCGACCCCACGATATACGCACGAATTACATAAACGAGATAAAGAAAGTGACAACGAGATCAATGACACCATGAATAATAAAGATGTCAACTCCAACACTCCAACTGATACTAATTGTGTTCCAGCTCAGGCTGAGCCGAATGTTTCTGTCATGGGTCCTGTTGATCAAAATCTAGCAAACGACTGTAATGGGGGTTCCAATAGGACCGGTTCAATTAATTCTGAGAAGGAATGTAAGGTTTCAAGGATCAGAGCTCCAAACAATCCTACTTCTAGTAACGAACAATCGCTATCGAATTGTAGCTTGAGCTTAAAAGATTTTGGCCACGACATTGGACTTGAGTGGATCGGGGCTCCGTCAGGGAAGTAACTTTACCCTTCTTTCATTTTCTCTTTATTTATGTGTTTAAAATGAAGATAATATCGTTAAACGTACGTGGGCTCGGGAAACTTGAAAAAGAAAAATTTAATTGGATTAAAAAATTAATTCGTTTTCATAATCCGGACATTTTTGCAATTCAAGAATCCAAAAGAAAACGTGTTACTGATTTTATGATTGAGTTGTTATGGGGTAATAAAAATTTTGAATATATCTTTAAACCATCGGTGGGGTTATCGGGCGGGTCAATTTTAATTTGGAACCCTACTAGATTTTGTGTGTCCGGGGCGGTTGAAAGAGAATTTTTCTTGGGTATACGAGGTCGATGGGTGGGCAAAATGGCGGACTCCATTATATTAAACGTTTATGGGCCACATAATGATCAATTGAAACATAAATTTTGGGATAGTCTTGACAATATTATGCAGGTGGATATTGATGATTGGGTTTTCTGTGGCGATTTTAATGAAGTAAGGCGAAGAGCGGAAAGGAAAAATTATGAATTTATCGAAAGTAGAGCAAAGATGTTCAACGATTTCATTGACAAGGCTAATCTCATTGAAATTCCATTGGGAGGAATGAAGTTTACTAGGATTAGTGACGATGGTTTGAAATATAGTAAACTTGACAGGTTCTTAGTCTCGGAAGCGTGTTATGCATCATGGGATGGAATTTCTGCATGTACTCTCGATAGGGATTACTCCGACCATTGCCCCATCGTTTTGAAGGATATGAACAATGACTTCGGGCCGAAACCTATTAGGATTTTCAACAACTGGTTCGAAGATGATAAATGTGATGATTTGATAAAAGATGCATGGAAAGTTACCATTTGCAATCCAAGGGCTGATTGTGTATTTCGTGATAAACTTAAGAACGTAAAAGGGGTGTTGAAGGAAAAATGTAATCCTAAATATAATAGTCTAAATGCCGAAATTGACTCACTTCGTAAAGAAATCTCTGAGTGGAAAAACATCATCGGTACTCGTGACCTTTCGGAAGTTGAAATTGCATCTTGGTTAGATTCGAAAAAAAAGTGGCTTAAAAAAGATAAGGAGAAAGTAGATATATTGATACAAAAGGCAAGGATTAAATGGGTTACGGAAGGGGATGAAAATAGCAAATTTTTTCATTCGTGTATTAAAAGGAGGCAAAACAAAAATAACATAAGGGGTATAAATTCAAATGGCTTATGGATCGAGAACCCAGAGGACATCAAAATGGCGGCATTCACATACTTCAAAAATCGTTTTAGTGAACATAACTCTCGTACCTTCAAAATTCGTGGCCCCCTGAGCAAACGACTTAATGATGAGGAGGCGTCGAACCTTGAATCTCCTTTTACACTCTCTGAAATCCATGTTGCTATATTAGAATGTGGGGGTGAAAAGGCCCCCGGACCCGATGGTTTTAACATGAAATTTTTCTCAAAATATTGGGACGTTGTCAAAGAAGACCTTCTCGCGGTATTCACTCGTTTTTGGGAGGTTGGTGAGATCTCTAAAGGTTGTAATTCCTCTTTTGTTGCATTACTCCCGAAAAAAATGACCCACAGGGATTTGGTGATTTTCGTCCAATCAGTTTAATCGGGAGCCTTTATAAAGTTCTCTCTAAGGTTTTGACCAAAAGGCTACAAAGGGTTATTTCTTCGGTTATCGGTTTTGAACAAAGTTCTTACATTAAAAATCGTTATATTCTTGATGGCGTGTTAATTGCGAATGAAGTCCTTCATGATATCAAAGTAACCAAAAGAAAAGGCTTCTTTTTTAAAGTTGACTTTGAGAAGGCTTTTGATAGCATTAGTTGGGACTTTCTAATGGAAATCATGGAGTTAATAGGATTCGGTCTTCGATGGAGACAATGGATCTTCGCAAGCCTTTCTTCCGCTTCCATTTCGATTTTGGTCAACGGTTCCCCAACTAAAGAATTTTCTCTTCAGAAAGGCGTGAGGCAAGGGGATCCCCTCTCCCCTTATCTTTTTATCATGGTAGCCGAAGGTTTGAACCATCTAATTAAATCTGCTGCACTTCATAGCCAATTTTCTGGGATCCCAATTGGGCGGAGGGACTTACGGGTCACGCATTTGCAATACGCGGACGACACTATATTTTTTGGTGAATGGGATAGGCGTAATGTGCAAAATCTTACTAAAATTCTTAAGTGCTTTGAATTGACATCGGGACTAAAAATCAATTTTCATAAGAGCTGTGTTTATGGACTCGGGGTCTCAAAAGTAGAAACGGAAAATATGGCGGCCTGGCTTGGGTGCGCAGCAGGTACACTCCCTATTACCTACCTTGGGCTTCCACTTGGATCGTCGATGAAACTCTCGAAGTCATGGGATCCGGTATTTGACAAGTTTGGTAAGAAGCTGGCGGATTGGAAAGCTAGATCTCTCTCGTATGGTGGTAGACTTACATTAATTAAATCGGTATTATCTAGTCTACCTCTTTATTTCTTTTCGCTTTACATATCCCCGTCTTGTGTTGATAAACTTGAGGGGTTGAGACGACGGTTTTTTTGGGGTGGATCTTCCGAGGTCTCAAAAATGGCATGGGTTAAATGGGATACTTGTCTTAAGCCTCGTGAATTTGGTGAGTTAGTGAAATGACCCGTTCATATACATTATAAACGATTCATAATAGTTGATTACATCGCGAGGTATTTGACCTCTATATGATACATTTTACAAACATTACATTCGTTTTAAAAGACAAACTTTCTTTACAACGAAAGTTGGCGGCATGCATACCATTTCATAATACATCCAACTATAATTGACTTAAAAATAATCTTGATGAACTCAATGACTCGAATGCAACGTCTTTCAAAATATGCCATGAATGACTCCAAGTAATATCCTTAAAATGAGCTAATACACAGCGGAAGATTTCTTTAATACCTGAGAATAAACATGCTTTAAAGTGTCAACCAAAAGGTTGGTGAGTTCATAGGTTTATCATAACAATCATTTCAATATATTAATAGACCACAAGATTTCCGTTTATAAATATATGTACACTCGCAAGTGTATAAAACCGTTCTGCTTATGTTGAGACCTCAGTAACCAACCTTAACAATAATATAATAAGTCATCTTCGCAAAGATGGATACGTACACTCGCAAGTGTATAAATAATCCTCGAAGTACTAAACATCCGCCCACTAGCTCTTATGTCTAGTGCAGCCTACAGGATGGGGGTGTTAAGCCCGATAGATCTATCTTTAGGATTCGCGCTCACATGCTCTTATAACATGTAACTAAATTACCTAGCACATCAATCCGCAGAATTATCATTTTTGATCACTTGTCTCTATTTCGTAAAGCATTTATAAAAGCAGCGCATGTATTCTCAGCCCAAAAATATATATTGCAAAAGCAATTAAAAAGGGAGCAAATGAAACTCACCATACTGTATTTCGTAGTAAAAATACATATAACGTCATTTAACAAGTGCAAGGTTGGCCTCGGATTCACGAACGTATCAATATTGAGATTCAATATTGCAGGAAAGTACGTAGACGCAACGGAGATGATAAACACTAGATTAACCTCACGAGCATACCCATGAACCATACCCATCACCTCCATAGCTATAACCCATAATTTTCTTAGCTTCGACTCATTCAAAAAACTATTTTGAAATCACTCGGACATCACTCCGTCGTAATATTTTATGTATACTAATAATATCTTGAAATAATACAGAGCAAATATATATATATATATATATATATATATATATATATATATATATATATATATATATATATATATATATATATATATATATGTAAATCGATTGAGAGAGTTTGAAGAAATATATTTTCAAGTTTCTATGAAATAATGAAATCTATTGAATTCTATTTATAATATATTTTTGAATTATTAAAGTGAATTATTAAAGTATGAATTATTAAAGTGAATTATTAAAGTATTAATTATTAAAGTGAATTATTAAAGTATGAATTATTAAAGTGAATTATTAAAGTATAAATTATTAAAGTGAATTATTAAAGTATGAATTATTAAAGTGAATTATTAAAGTTAAAGTAAAGTAAAGGTAAAGTTAAAGTATAGTAAAAGTATAAAAACTATGTATGTATAATACGCGTATAAATATATATAATATTAATTTAAATCGTTATATATATTTAATGAAATAAAATATAAATATCATTATATTTATTATACTGGTTAAGTAATGAGTTGTCAAAAGTGATTCTAGATATTTATAAAAGTTATATATATTTTAATAATAAAGTTCTTTTTAAACTGAAAACGTTTTTGTACGTTTGAAAATAGATTAATAGAATATTATGGAAACCAATTCTCCACTAACTTTTGTCTAACTTTCGTAAATGACACTTTTTGTTTTTATTTATAAATAGCTTTACAAATTATTCCGAATATCGTTAAAAGGAATAGATTTTCTCAATCATAGTGGACCTCTCAACAGAGACTTGTAATCATAATTCAATGTTTCTGATAATTCAAGCATTTAATATATTTTTTTTTAATTTCGTCAATAATCATATTGAAACAAATACGTTCATGTAAAGCATTATACGTTTAAATAGTTTTTTGACATTTTCAATTTATAATATATACACATATACATACATATTCATATATGTTCATTTAATGGTTCGTGAATTATTGGAATTTGGTTGAGGTTTAAATGAATGTATAAACATAGTTTAAAATCCTTGAGATTTAACTTAACAAACATTGCTTATCGTGTCAGAATAATATAAAGATAAAGTTTAAATTTAGTCGGAAATTTCTGGGTCGTCACAGTACCTACCCGTTAAAGAAATTTCGTCCCCGAAATTTGATAGAGGTCGTCATGACTAACAATGAGAATGTTATTATGACGATTATAAAGTTTTATCATGTCTAAGAAGTATGGATAAAATAATTCGATTACTCGAAGCGTATGAGGGAAGTTATCGTAAATGAAGGAAATAAGATTATAGTGATTCGTCATATCTTTTGACGTCATCACAATTGATCTCCGAATTTAAAGAAAATCTTTGTAATCTATGTTGGATTTGATGCTTCGGTGATTAAGGAGATTATGATTCTCTTCGAATTAATACAATAATCCATCTTGATTTCTCTGTCGGGTATTTCACTATAAATCCACCTCCTTCATTTCCTTACAACTCACACCTTCTATTCTTTCTCCCTCAACTCATATTTTAAAGTATTTGTCAATATGCTTCATCCAGTACTGATTCTCGATATACTCCTCACTTTCATATCTGTCATTCTTCTTTTTCATCTGCCTCCGGAAGAATCTATTTACTTCTACTATACTCTTGGTTTTATAGTGTTTTTAGTTCTCCCGTGTCTTTATATTGCTATATGCATTGATATATACGGTTTGTGATTTCTGGGTTGTTGTTGGGTTTTATATCTTCCCTTATATTTCAAAGTCTTTGCTTCTTCTATAATCATTGTCATCCACAGTTAATGCTCTCTTCTATTTGCTATGATTTATACTCCCATTTCTAGTTCGGAGCTTTGTCCTTTCGTTTCTTCTTCTTGCGATTAAGCACCGCTTGTAATGGTCCAGAATTCGCAGATATAAATTTCAGAATGAACGTCGTTAATGTTCTAGGAAGGAAATTGTAATGACACGATCTTGATTTGTTAATTTACCAAAATACCCTGAAAAGACCGAATCATCAAGAAAATATATTCTTGATATTTTTAGAGATTAAATAGAATACAAGAGTCGTGTAACATAGCACATGATGACGTTATGATCTGTGAATCATCATGTTCCATTTAGAAACTCAGCATGAATTACTGTAATATAATCACGTTGATCAAGTGTCATTATATTATACTAACTCATGCTTCAGCTCCCAACACTTCTTCAAGAATATTCCTATTTTAAACTCGAATGTTTCAGAATTTAGAAACTAAAATAGTTTCCTTTATGATATAATACAGATAGCGCGAAGAGGTAAATGATTTCAGATAAGAATAATTATAAAAATATCTTCAGAAGTATGGATGATATTTATAATGAAAGATACGATGATATCTTAGAATGTCTAATATCAGAGGATGATGAAGGATATTGTCCGCAGGGGTTTAGAGTTAGGAGCAAGGTATTCGTTAATGACTTCAGCAAGTAATGAATCATTTGGATCCTTTGAAGGCAGGTTCAGCCTTTATGATTTGTCCACAGCCTCCTTCATACTTTGCTCAATCCGTTTTCCAGTTCTAAAGCTTCTCTTTTTCTGAGCTTTGCCAATATACTATCCTTTATAATCCAACTTTTTACTGTTAAGGTCGTTTACAGTTTTTGTTGCTTCATCAGCATTTTTCAAAATTTCGAGAACTGGTTCGCAGTTTAGGGTGTTTTTCAGAAATTTCTCATTCAAAGAATGTAAGTCTTGGAGGTAGACGTTGTGTGTATATGTAATTGTTGATGTAGACATGCTGCGAGGTTTCAAAATACTGATTGCTGATTCTCAATAATTGGTATGGCAATTCTTGTTATAAGGTACAAATAAATATATGATAGGGTTTCGATAATTATAATGATTTTTTTTTTTTTTTGGAAAGTCAAAGATCAGTGAAGTTGTTGGTAAGTTTATTGCTAATGTGGTGAATATAAACGATTCCCCGGTAACGTTGGCGAAAGGGCAACGTATCTATCGAGGTTATAATAAGACTAGTCCGACTGAAAAGTCGAAGTTGACTTGCTGGAGCTGTGACAAAACTGTCTACTTTGAAAAGGAATTGAAAAGTCATTTTAGCTAATAAATGCCAAAGGGTCTGACACGGATACGCGTTGAACTATGACTTTGGCTTCGAGAGCTTTTTAGGTACATAAATGTGGGTAATATGTGGTTGGATCATCATCTCGATTGTTCATTGTTTGAAGTGTCTTCGAAAACTTCGGAGAGTTTGAACACAGTTTATAATCGTTAATATACATATGATGTTCTAACACAGTTTTGAAGTCAAAGTATAGCTTTGAAAGATGTAGGAATCTAAGAGTGATGTCTTCTGTTAAATCATGACTTGGATTTTGATTTGTCAAAATCAGAATGCGTAATCAAATTTGGGTGAGAATGGTTGTTTTGATTACTATACAAGAATGTATATTGTTGTGAGATTTTGGGAGTATAGTTAATGATTTGCTTAATCAGATTCGAAAAATGTAACATATTAATTGTGAATTTATATATCTCTCGGGTATTACCTACCCGTTAAATTTTTTTTTTCACAATTGATATTTTGTACAACAGAATTTTATTACAGTCTTTATGAAAATATATATGTGCATATTTTCTTCAGATGTAACATAGATTTAATGAGTTAATATTAAATTAAACTCATTTGATTTACGGTTGAAACTAGAACTGAATAATCCCTAAAGACTTTAGAAATTACATAACTTCTACGGAGTATTTATTCAATAAAATTGAAATTATGAATTAATACTTCGTTATTTGTTGGTGTTTGTAACCCTTGCACCATATTCTCTAAAGCCGCTACTCGAGCGCGAAGCGCGTTGACTTCTTCTGTTACACCGGGGTGATTTTCGGTTCGGATGAGCGGATAAATAAAATCTAGAATTTGATGTAGTATATAATCGTGACGAGATACTCTGAAAATGAGAGACCAAATGGTGTTTCAGACCGGTTCGCCGGTAAGTGCTTCAGGTTCATCGCCAAGAGAGCAATGTGGTGGATGGAAGGGATCACCTTCTTCTTGTCTCCAATTATTGAGGAGGCTACGAACCTATCCCCAATTCATCCAGAATAGATGATGGCTAATTGGTTGATCCATTCCGGTCACACTGCTTTCGGAGCTTGAGTGGGATTCCATATCGGAATTCGAGGGACTTGAACTAATGACGAATTCCATTTCGTTCGATTGAATAAAGGATTTTTCGATATGAAATGATTTTTCGGCTATCGGGTGGTATTCTAATTACATAGAATATCTATATATATATAGCGCAAAAGATTTCGTAGATTACGGAGGAATTTACGGAATATGTCAGGCAAAGTTTACAGTAACAGATACGTTAAGATATGAATTAGCAGATACGCTAAGATATGAATTTTGTCTATACACTATTCATGCAATCAATGCAATAAGATGTGTCTAGACTAAGAATGATAAGCAAGTAATTTCTGACAAGAATGATGAGCAAAACTTTTGACATGCAGACACGGTCGAAGTCCAGACTCACTAATGCATCCTAACGACTATCAGTTAGACACACTAATGCAGACCTGGTTAGCTAAGACCACCGCTCTGATACCAACTGAAATGACCCGTTCATATACATTATAAACGATTCATAATAGTTGATTACATCGCGAGGTATTTGACCTCTATATGATACATTTTACAAACATTACATTCGTTTTAAAAGACAAACTTTCTTTACAACGAAAGTTGGCGGCATGCATACCATTTCATAATACATCCAACTATAATTGATTTAAAAATAATCTTGATGAACTCAATGACTCGAATGCAACGTCTTTCAAAATATGCCATGAATGACTCCAAGTAATATCCTTAAAATGAGCTAATGCACAGCGAAAGATTTCTTTAATACCTGAGAATAAACATGCTTTAAAGTGTCAACCAAAAGGTTGGTGAGTTCATAGGTTTATCATAACAATCATTTCAATATATTAATAGACCACAAGATTTTCGTTTATAAATATATGTACACTCGCAAGTGTATAAAACCGTTCTGCTTATGTTGAGGCCTCAGTAACCAACCTTAACAATAATATAATAAGTCATCTTCGCAAAGATGGATACGTACACTCGCAAGTGTATAAATAATCCTCGAAGTACTAAACATCCGCCCACTAGCTCTTATGTCTAGTGCAGCCTACAGGATGGGGGTGTTAAGCCTGATAGATCTATCTTTAGGATTCGCGCTCACATGCTCTTATAACATGTAACTAAATTACCTAGCACATCAATCCGCAGAATTATCATTTTTGATCACTTGTCTCTATTTCGTAAAGCATTTATAAAAGCAGCGCATGTATTCTCAGCCCAAAAATATATATTGCAAAAGCAATTAAAAAGGGAGCAAATGAAACTCACCATACTGTATTTCGTAGTAAAAATACATATAACGTCATTTAACAAGTGCAAGGTTGGCCTCGGATTCACGAACGTATCAATATTGAGATTCAATATTGCAGGAAAGTACGTAGACGCAACGGAGATGATAAACACTAGATTAACCTCACGAGCATACCCATGAACCATACCCATCACCTCCATAGCTATAACCCATAATTTTCTTAGCTTCGACTCATTCAAAAAACTATTTTGAAATCACTCGGACATCACTCCGTCGTAATATTTTATGTATACTAATAATATCTTGAAATAATACAGAGCAATATATATATATATATATATATATATATATATATATATATATATATATATATATATATATCTATATATATATATATATCTATATATATATATATAAATCGATTGAGAGAGTTTAGAGAAATATATTTTCAAGTTTCTATGAAATAATGAAACCTATTGAATTCTATTTATAATAGATTTTTGAATTATTAAAGTGAATTATTAAAGTATGAATTATTAAAGTGAATTATTAAAGTATTAATTATTAAAGTGAATTATTAAAGTATGAATTATTAAAGTGAATTATTAAAGTATAAATTATTAAAGTGAATTATTAAAGTATGAATTATTAAAATGAATTATTAAATTATGAATTATTAAAGTGAATTATTAAAGTTAAAGTAAAGTAAAGGTAAAGTTAAAGTATAGTAAAAGTATAAAAACTATGTATGTATAATACGCGTATAAATATATATAATATTAATTTAAATCGTTATATATATTTAATGAAATAAAATATAAATATCATTATATTTATTATACTGGTTAAGTAATGAGTTGTCAAAAGTGATTCTAGATATTTATAAAAGTTATATATATTTTAATAATAAAGTTCTTTTTAAACTGAAAACGTTTTTGTACGTTTGAAAATAGATTAATAGAATATTATGGAAACCAATTCTCCACTAACTTTTGTCTAACTTTCGTAAATGACACTTTTTGTTTTTATTTATAAATAGCTTTACAAATTATTCCGAATATCGTTAAAAGGAATAGATTTTCTCAATCATAGTGGACCTCTCAACAGAGACTTGTAATCATAATTCAATGTTTCTGATAATTCAAGCATTTAATATATATTTTTTTAATTTCGTCGATAATCATATTGAAACAAATACGTTCATGTAAAGCATTATACGTTTAAATAGTTTTTTGACATTTTCAATTTATAATATATACACATATACATACATATTCATATATGTTCATTTAATGGTTCGTGAATCATTGGAATTTGGTCGAGGTTTAAATGAATGTATAAACATAGTTTAAAATCCTTGAGATTTAACTTAACAAACATTGCTTATCGTGTCAGAATAATATAAAGATAAAGTTTAAATTTAGTCGGAAATTTCTGGGTCGTCACAGTTAGATATTGCCCCTCTTGCGTTTAAAAATCGTGCCTTACTTGCAAAATGGTGGTGGCGGTTTAAACATGAGAATGACTCACTTTGGGTGTCTATTATTAAAAATATTTACGGGGAGGACGGGGGCCTTAGCACTTCTTTTTCTCCCCCTTCCTCACGAGCTTCTTCTACTTGGGCGGGTATCCTTAAGGTGGGTAAAAATATCTTTAATGCAAACTCCGCTTTTGCTAATTCTTTCAAAAAAAGAGTCGTAAATGGGTCTAGTACACGTTTTTGGGAGGATTTATGGCTCGGGGAAATGGTTCTTAAAGACAAATTTAATAGGCTTTATAGACTTGACACAAATAAATTTGCCACAATTCTAGACCGGGCGAGATGGGAGGGCGGGAACTTTCATGCCACGTGGTGTTGGTCCCGCGATATCTCGGGGAGATTGGCCGGGGACCTCACCACTCTTACTAATCTTTTATCTAGTTTTGTCCCGTGTAGCTCAGGTAAAGAAGAATGGTCATGGTCTTGGAGTAAGGATGGCTCGTTTTCGGTTCACAAGCTTACGGATATTCTGGTCCGGAGCAGCCCTGACATCGCAACCGTGAGCATAAAGTCGCTCCGCAACAAACTGGTCCCCCTCAAAGTTGAGTTGTTTATTTGGCGTACTCGACACAAAAGGTTACCTACAAGAGTTGAACTCGACAAGAGAGGTATGGACTTGGGTACGGTACGTTGTCCGGTTTGTGACAATGGTTTGGAATCAGTAGAGCACTCCATCATCTTATGCACGTTCGCTTTTGACATTTGGAATCGTGTCTATGATTGGTGGAAGCTCGGCCCTTTTACAAACTTGGGTATAAATGAATCTTTTCTTGGAAATGGATATAACTTCACATCCGACTTGGGAAAACTGTTGTGGCAAGCTACGGAATGGGTTACGGGATACATGATTTGGAAAAGTAGGAACGCTTTCACTTTCACTAAGATAAAACCGACATGCGCAATGGTATTCAAAGACATCCAACTTAAATGCTTCGAATGGTTCTCTAATAGGATCAAATGTACCAATATTGAATGGGATGTCTGGCTTGCAAATCCACGAGGTTATGATTCGCTAGCTTTATCGTCTAGGAGATCCGGGATATGTTAGTTAATTATTCTCCACACAGGTTTTTTGCCCCACTCCTGGAGTAGTCGTTTTGGTCGAGAGAATTTGAGGTGGATCAGGGGGCTTTGTCGTTGAATTGCCAACACTGTGCTCTGTCCCCACTCCAGCTTGTTTAGTTAATTCTTCTCAAGTCCAATCTCGACCTTAATGATAATGAACGGACTACGGCGTTTTCCTGCACACTTGTGGAGTCTTACTATCTCGGTTATATATTTGTCGTTTTGTTTTCCTAGATGTAGTTCCGTTTTTGTAAGCGTGACATTATTGTAATTATTTCGTGTTGATATATATAATACATACTTTCTTTGCCGTTAAAAAAAAAAAGTCCACACAACAAACTAAAAAAACGATCCACATTACACCTACACATTACAAAACAATACAACAATATCTAACTAAAAAGACAAGACCCACCACCTTAAAGGGTAGCCTTCTTCATCTTTCCGTTAATGATCTCTCGATCGATCCTTTTACCGTTACAATTCTTTTACAATATTTGTTAAGAATTTCAAAAAGAAAAAAATTGAACATGTCTACATATATGCTACTACGAGTAGTCAGTAAACAATTTATTTGCATTAGAAAAAAATTGTGTATTGCGAACTTCTTATAGACCTTTTTAAATATATCATACGGAGTATCATTTAACCATTCATCTTATGCAAGGTTGCAAAAATTGGAAAAATCGGCCGAGTTCTCGCCTAGCAATCGTTTTAGAGTTGCTGCCGAGTTCTCGTTTTGGAATTGACCAAAAAATGGGTCAACGATCTACAAATTGAGTTTCTCGGCCAAAAATCGGTCAAATCTCAGTCAAATTGGTTAAATCTCATTCAAATCACGGGTATCATAAAATTATCCCAAAAGTCAACGAAAGTCAACCGCCGAGAACTCCCCCAGTTCTTCCCGAATTTTCCGGGAACTCCAAGAAATGGTCCTGCCGAAAACTTCCCGAGTTCCGATTTCTTCAACCTTGATCTTATCTATATTTTTAAAACATTAATAGTAATTTATAAACAGTTATTTTTTAAACAGGGTTGAGTGTAAATATATAAAATAATGATCTATGAGAATTACTTTTTAAATATTTTTAAAACACTAATATTGATTTACAAACAGTTATTTTTAAACAAAGTTGAGTGTAAATGTATAAAATAAAATAATGAAAATGCTAATGACAACCCTTAGGGTTGTCATTAAGAAGTTTTTTAATTCAAAAAGAATTGTACATTTGTAAGTTGAAGGGATAGAAGTGGGTAGTTATTGAAAATGTACAATGAAAATATACATGTCTAAATTTTTTAATGACAACCCTTAGGTTGTCATTAGCATTTTTTATAAAATAATGATCTATAAAGAACTACTACTTTTTAACAACTCAAGATTCACTCTACAAACTCACATAAGAAAAAAAGTTCATTGTCTCCTAATATATATACGGCGTAATATTCTGTAAATATAGAGAAAATATATTATATCTCATGTAATGTTGACGGTATATTACCCATAAGCCTTCTAATCTTCAAATTCTTTCAACATGCCACTTCTCGCATGAACCCTAATTTATGACTTCAAGATATCTCTGCTTGTAGGTGTTTGCAAAACACTTCAGAGGCATCGTAGTGGCTTAAAGAAATGAATTATGTTGGTTAGTTTTTTATATTCCAAAAACTGTACCTTAATTACTTTTACTATATTGTTATGAGTACATATCATCATTTTATTCATATCCTGGTTGAGATAATAATTAGATAAAATAAAGAAACGAAATACACCTTCTCATGGTGATTACGAATAGTAACAATAATTCAAGATAAAGGTCATGTATAAGTGGGGTTGTAATTCTTTAGTCACATAATGTTTTGACACAAGATGAAATGAAAGTTATCTAACTTTGTGTAATATATGGCTACAGTTTTTGTGTGTAATATATGCTGGATGAGGCATTATTGGCCATTTTAGAGAAATCCAAAGGCTTCCATGTAGCTAGATCAGTAGAGGTATTCCATTTTAATAAATAAATTAAATATTTAAAGAGAATTATTGGGAATTAAGTTGCAAATGTGTATGCTTTTTAGTCATTAATTTAATGGAAGGATGATAGCATGGTTATATTTTTGCAGGTCAGGGCTGACAGCCTGACATGAAGATGGAAGGTTTAAGCTTTCTTGAAAGTGCTAAAGATGTCTTCGCCTAGAGTTAGTATGTTCATGAACCAATAATCCTGACATCACAACTTCTCCTGAATCTATCCTATTTTTTGTCTATTGTTCAGTTCTTAAAGTTATCTTATTGTCTATGTAGGGCCTAGGACTCAACCTGGAGTGATCGATGTTCTCATCAGTAAAACTCGACTGATCAGGTTAATATTCGTTTTTGAAAGTTTGATCTCATCGCCATATGTTTTACATGTTAAATTGTCTATTGCATTTATCACAGGGTACTGATCTACCCTAAGTGTGCATTAATATCTGATTTTTTAATGCATGTTTTGTCTGTTCTCATTTAACCTTTTTCTCATAATAATATGGCTTTGCTGGTGGAGTGGTCATTAATTACCTACATATGTATCACTTTGAACAAATACATGGATTACACAATATGTAGTTTTGTGTTTGTCAATTTATCTTCAAACTTATTTTTCCACTGATTTGGGACAGCTCAAAGAAAAGAAAGGGAGTACCTTGTGCATACGTGTGGGCCACCTTCAATGAACACTGGGACACCAAGTGCCAAAGGAGAAGATGAAAACAGTTGATCAGATGATGAGAGCGGTGACGATGAACATGACAAAACTGTAAGTTTTATCACTTTGATTTCTTTAAATTGATAAGCATTAAATGTTTGTTCAAATATGCACCAAAGTGTTGTATCATTGCTAAGCTATTATTTTTTGTTTGTGCAGGTGTGTATATCAGATGGGCACGAGCCTCGAAAAAAGCTAAAACTTACGATAGAAAGGGATGATGCGATCATGGGTACTGAAGAAAAAGGAACAGATGACGAGCAAAGGAAACGTTGTTCCACCGGACTCAAAATACATTGCCCGCAAGTAGAAAGCCCGTTTCTGTTCTCAAGTGTGGAAAGGAAAGAATGGATTTCATAATATGTATGTTTACTTTGTCACTTAAGAGTTAATAGAGATGATACTGGAGAGTATATGAAGATTTTCTGAGTGTAATTTAATAGTATTGTGTCTTGATGTTTTGAACTGCCTTTATAGAACCTGTGTCACAGTATAGTTAGTTTACTTGTCCATTTTAGTCCTTCTCAAATGATTTTTAATGTTGTGATACAACTTGAGGCCAAACAAGGACACTTGCCAATGGGTCATCATAATAATTGATTGTTCACAATTGACACATTCAATTTAGGTCATGTTAGGAGTTGAAAAGTATTTGTCAATATAATCATAATAACGATTTCAAATAGTATTTTTCAGTTCGAACCCCCAAAATTGCGGGTATTAAACTAGTATATAAACAAATGACATTGGGAAAAAAAAATTAAAGATTTAAAGGAAAAAATGGAAAATTAAAGTTGATGGAGAGGAATTGAAATATTACAAAATTATAGGATTAAGTGAAAGTTAAAAAAATTTAAGGACATATTATGTTTGGGGGTAATGAGTTACAAAAATGACCTTGATTGTAATTGATATTAGTTGGTTATTTGTAATCTGAAGCTTCATTACCATAAAATAGTTATTAACCTTTATATACTTAATGTCATGGAAACATTGTAGTTTTAGTTCAAAACCTTTATATACTTAATGTCATGGAAACATTGTAGTTTTAGTTCAAACCGATTGTAGTTTTGAGTTTACATTCACATTATAACCGGTCCCCTAAATTCGACTATATTTACACTTTCTCTAGGGTAAAAAGTATAAATATATAATTCTATTAAAATAAAAGAAAATAATTCCACCCGAATTTATAACGGGCCATATCTTCTCGCTCGGTGCGAGTTAAATTTTTCCGAGGCCACCGTTCAACTCGAAAAAATCTTACGAACCCAACGTGACTAACTATATGCGAAACGGACACTTCTCAAAAAACGCTAAACACAACGACAACCCGTATCTTTCCGCTCGCCGCGAGCTAAATTTTTTTGACATGAGCTTCATACCCGAAATAATTGAACAAAACGATAAAAAGTACGTTTAAAACGGAAACTTTTTAAAAAACGCTAAAAACAACGACAGCCTGTATCTTCATGTTCGTCGCGAGTTATATTTTTTCGCCTGCACCGTCAGACTCGAAATAATTTTATCAACAAAACGAAACTAACTACGTTCGAACCGGACAGATTTTAAAAAACAGTAAAGACGACAACACCAACAACGGCGCTTAACACATGGGACGTTTTCCCTTCTGTAAATACATAAAGCTACGTTAAATATGAATACACATGTCGAAAGCCCCCGCCGCATCGCGCGGGCTGGACCGGACTAGTTTGTTACCAAAATGAGGGGAATGATGTACACGTTCATATTTAAGCTCTCCATTAATCCATTTTTCACTTTTATTTTTTCCTCCATTATTAACTTCCTTGTTTATCAAAATATTCTAGAATTTCGTTATCTTTCTCATTCTATAACTAAAAATATAAACCAAGCATGCCCCAAAATAACAAAAGTAGAGAGGAATCGAACGCAAGCCTCCACTTAAATCTCGAAAGGAGGTAACCACTTCATCTAGTAGACGCTTTATATAATTGTTGACACAATGATATGTTTTTTAATTATTCCGCTTTATAACTTAAACAAAATGTATGTTCAAAAATAATTAAGGACAAAAGTATATCAGTGGGAGAGAAATGTGTGGGAAGAAATCGCCACTGGCCAAAAACCCTAGGCAAATGGAACGGAATAAGGTGGTGGAGATTGTTCTCGAGAGTAGTTGGGCATAGCAAGACGACAAAAATAACCTTGTTAATAAAACAATAGGATGAACGGTAGAAGCATGTTTTCTAATGATAACGATACGGAGTATATTATTATTACCATGTATTCTAATAGCCACCAAAATATTGGTCGTTTACACCATTTCAACACACAAACACAACTGTCATATTGGCCAGGGAAGAAAAAGCTTAGGTGACTCAATCTTGAGGGATAATAATTGTTAACTTTCAGGGTTAAAGAGTAAAAATAAGCCACCAAAATATTGGTCGTTTAGACCATTTCAACACACAAACACAAGTGTCGTATTGGCCAGGGAAGAAAAAGCTTAGGTGACTCAATCTTGAGGGATAATAATTGTTAACTTTCAGGGTTAAAGAGTAAAAATAAGCAAGAGATTGAGGAGCAAAATAGAAATTTCAAATTTAATATAATAAACATTTTGTTATAATTTAGGAGTTTTATAACTACCTTTAGTTGTCTGGTTCTTGACTATAGACTACTTGATTAAAACAAGTAAACCAATGGAGTAAATGTATATGTAAGAAGTATATGTATTAAGAAAATGGTGTAAAAACTACATCATCATAACCCACATATTTATACTACAAATATGAACTCTACATTTAATGGCTTATAAAATTGTGCAGCCAAAAATTTGACTTTTAGAAATGATTTCTCACAACACTCCCCCTTGGCTGACAATTTTATTTAGAGAGAAACTAGTACTGCCTCGTTAAAAACCTTGCTAAAGAAAATCCAGTGGGAAAAAACTTTAGCTAAGGGAAAAAGAGTGCAGCATAGAATTGACTCCCCCTCAAGTAGACATCGTTGAGCTTTTACATCTTTTGAACATGCCTCATGCCAATATTGTGAATGTGTGTTCTGAAAATAGCAGTTGGAAGTGCTTTGGTAAAAAGATCAGCAGAGTTTTTGCTAGATTGAACGTATATCATTTCAATCTGGTTGTCCTTGATGAGACCTTGAGTATATGAGAAGAATCTGGGAGGTATATGTTTTGTTCGATCACTTTTGATGTACCCTTCCTTCATCTGTGCTATGCAAGCTGCATTATCTTCATAGATAGTTGTTGGACTTTTATTACGTTCTAGTCCACAAGAATCAGTAATGAGTTGTGTCATTGATCTCAACGAAACACATTCCCGAGTAGCTTCATGTAATGCAATGACTTCGGCATGATTTGAGGATGTAGCAACAAGTATTTGTTTCTGAGAACGCCATGAAATTGCTGTACCTCCATTTAGGAATACATATCCAGTTTGAGATTTAGCTTTATGAGGATCAGATAAATAACCTGCATCTGCATAGCCAACCAAATCTTGTTTTGAATTGTTAGAATAAAATAATCCTAAATCAGCAGTTCCTCGAAGATATCGAAATATGTGTTTGATCCCGTTCCAGTGTCTTTTTGTAGGTGCTGAGCTGAATCTTGCTAACAAATTAACTGCAAAAGAAATGTCAGGTCTCGTACAATTTGTAAGATACATCAGAGCTCCAATTGCGCTAAGATATGGTACTTCTGGTCCGAGAATATCTTCATGATCTTCACATGGACGAAATGGATCATTTTCAACATTGAGTGATCTAACAACCATGGGAGTACTTAATGGTTTTGCTTTGTCCATATTGAAGCGTTTCAAAACCTTTTCAGTATATGTTGATTGATGTACAAGTAAACCATTAGGCATATGCTCAATTTGTAAACTAAGGCAATACTTGGTTTTTCCGAGATCTTTCATTTCAAATTCTTTCTTTAGAAGTTGAATGGCTTCATGGATCTCTTTATTTGTCCCTATGATGTTAAGATCATCAACATAAACATCTATGATCACATATCCGAATGCTATTTTCTTAATGAAAACACAAGGGCAAACAAGGTTATTGGTATACCCTTTGCTTATCAAGTAATCACTTAATCGTTTATACCACATGCGACCCGATTGTTTCAACCCATATAAAGACCTTTGTAACTTGATTGAGTACATTTCTTTGGGTTTTGCATTGGTTGCTTCTGACACCTTAAATCCTTCAGGTATCTTCATATATATATATATATATATATATATATATATATATATATATATATATATATATATATATATATATCACTATCAAGTGATCCATAAAGATAAGCAGTCACAACATCCATGAGATGCATTTCTAAATTTTTAGAAACTGCCAGGCTGATTAAGTATCTAAAAGTAATTGCATCCATAACAGGAGAATAAGTTTCTTCATAATCAATTCCTGGTCTTTGAGAAAAACCTTGAGCTACAAGTCTAGCTTTATACCTTGTAACTTCATTTTTCTCATTTCTTTTTGGCACAAAAACCAATCTATATCCCACAGGTTTCACATCTTTAGGTGTGAGAATGATAGATCCGAAAACTTTTCTTTTATTGAGCGATTCAAATTCAGCTCGTATTGCTCCTTTCCAATGATCCCAATCATGTCTATTTTGACATTCCATGACAGATTTTGGTTCTGGATCATCATCATCATTCATGATGTCATATGCAACATTATATGAAAATATCTCATCAAGATTTTTCATTTCATTTCGGTTCCATAATATTTTTGAATGTGCATAATTGATTGAAAATTCCGTATTGACATCATCAATCTCCTCTGCAGAAGGTGTATTGATTTGTAGTTCTTTTTGAACACTTTCTTTTACCTCATTATCAGCTGATTTTCTTTTTCGAGGATTTTTATCTTTGGAACCAATTGGTCTCCCACGTTTCTGGCGTGGCAAAGACTCAAGAATGACATCATTTTTTAAAATTTCAATTCGAGCTGGAGCATTTGCTGCTGGTATATATGATTTAGTCACTCTTTTTGTATCTGTAAATGCATCAGGCAATTTATTCGCAAGTTCTTGCATATGCATTATTTTTTGAACTTCGGTCTCGCATTCTTTTGTGCGAGGATCAAGAAACATTAATTGAGGTTCACACCATGAAACATCATTTTCTTTATTTTTTATTTCTCCCCCTAATCTAGGGAATAATGTTTCATTAAAGTGACAATCAGCAAAACGTGCTGTAAAAACATCACCCGTCATGGGTTCAATATATCTTATTATTGAAGATGTTTCATATCCAACATATATTCCCATCCTTCTTTGAGGACCCATTTTAGTGCGTTGTGGTGGTGCGATAGGGACATAAACCGCACAACCAAATGTTCTAAGGTGAAAAATATTTGGCTGATGGCCAAAAGCAAGTTGCAAGGGAGAATATGTATGACTTGCGCTTGGTCTAATGCGAATTAATGATGCAGCATGCAAAATTGCATGGCCCCATACAGATACTGGGAGTTTTGTTCGCATTATCAATGGTCTAGCTATTAGCTGCAATCGTTTAATTAATGATTCGGCTAAACCATTTTGTGTATGCACATGGGCAACGGGATGTTCAACAATAATCCCAATAGACATGCAAAAGTTATTAAATGCTTGAGACGTAAACTCACCGGCATTATCTAGTCTCACCCTTTTAATAGTATAATCAGGGAAATGTGCTCTCAATTTAATAATTTGAGCAAGAAATTTTGCAAATGTCATATTTCGACTTGATAATAGACAAACATGAGACCATCTACTAGATGCGTCTATTAGAACCATAAAATATCTAAATGGTCCACATATATCACCTTGAATTCTTTCAAGAAACATTGGTGATTCTTTTTCAACCTTAAGAGGTGATGGTCTTATTATCAACTTTCCAAGTGAGCATGATGTACATAGGATAAGTGCATCATGAGGGATCCTTTGATCTGCCAATGGATGTCCATATGTATTTTGTATTATTCTTTTCATCATTGTTGATCCTGGGTGGCCTAATCTCTCATGCTACAAACTGATCATTACAGGATCACATGATTTTTCTTTAACTACCACATTTACTTCAGGTACATTTATATGTGTATAATGTAAACCAGAATGAAGTCTTGGTAGTTTTTCAATTACACGATTCTTATCAGTGATACTTAAATATTTTTCATTTTCTGTTGTCACTGACTGATAATCATATCCATTTTGGTATATGTCAGAGAAACTTAACAAATTTCTCTTTGACATGGGAGAAAATAAGGCATTATTTATCAGAAAATTCGTACCATTTGGTAACATGAATTTTGCCTTTCCCATTCCTTTTATTAAGTCCACAGGACCTGATATAGTATGTATAGTTCCTTCCGTTGCTTTCAAGTCTGTGAAATATTTTTTAGATTTGAGTATGGTGTGAGTGGCACCACTGTCTGCAATACAAATATTTCCACCATTTGACTGATTTTTTATTCCAGCAGTATACATCATGAACTTCAAAAAAAAAATATGAGAAACAAATAATGAGTACATAATTCATCAATATATTACATTCAAAACATGTTACAAATAATAGCACATGATAAGGAAATTTGTAGTAAACTAGATATGGTGTAGATTGAAAATCTACAACCATTTATTTAACGGGAACATATAATAGGATATCTATATATATAGATATTAGAAATTTATTCATTAAAATAGTCACAAGTTGGCTCAGTGATTTTTGTATCAAGGTCATCCACAAGATTTGCTTCTTTTCGTTTTTCCTTTAGGGATTCTTGATACCGATTAACAAAATGCTGATTTGTTCGGCAGTTTTTAGACTAGTGGCCTATTTTACCACATCGGTAACAAGAATCTTCAACATTCTTTGAAGAGCCTTCTTCAACATTGTGATTTGTGGGATTATATGGTGTTTGGATTTTATAATTTTGTGGATTATTATTTCTTTGTCCACGACCACCACGACCACGACCACCACCACGGCCATTACCATAAGGATGATTTCGAACATAGTTATGATTTTTATTATTGTTATGGTAATTTCCATGATGATGGTTTTGGCCAATATGGCCACGACCTTGTCCACGCCCTCGTCCATGTGCATTTTTTCTTTTATTATTATTATTGTTAATAGCATTAGCTTCAGGAAATGCTAGCGCACCGGTAGGACGAGATTCTTGATTTTTCATCAGTAATTCTTTATTAACTTCTGCAACTAAGAGATAAGTTTGAAGTTTGGAAAAAGTTTTATAATTATGCAATCTTAAATTTTCTTGCACAGTTATGTTTGCAGAATTCATTGTGGAGAAAGTTTTCTCCATCATATCAGCATCACTTATTTCTTGACCACGGAATTGAAGCTTTGAACGGATCTTGAACATGGCCGAGCTGTATTCACTTACCTTTTTGAAATCTTGGAACCTTAGATTTCTCCATTCTTCCCTCGCAGCTGGGAGTAATATTTCCTTTTGATTATCGAATCTACTCTTGATACTTTTCCATAAAACATGTGGATCTTTGATAGTGAGAAACATATGTTTTAAGGTGATATCAATATGTTTGCGAATAAAAGCAATTGATTTTAATTTATCTTGATCGGAACAAGTATTGTTTTCTTTTAAAGTTTCTAGAATACCCAATGATCCAAGATTTATTTCTACGTCCATAACCCATGATGTGTAGTTTGTTTCCGATACGTCTAAGGCATCATACTCAAGCTTTGATAAGTTTGACATTTTCTATTTTCAGAAAGATGAACAACATAAATCATAATCATAATCATAATCAATTTTTTTTTTTCATAGACAAATAACAACATGAAATTAGAATTAGTTTAGATTCATAAGTAGCAAACAAAGGAATAATGGTATGATTACAAATAATAAAACCATAAGGGAAGGATAAAATATAGGTTCATCTAGTGGTGTACAAGCAACAAGGATGATAGCTATTATGACCAATACAGTAGGAAAAATCATCCTTGAGTTAATCATCTTTTAATAAAAAAATTTGGAGAGTAGTAATTTGAGAAAATGAAGATTGATTTGTGAAAATGTGAAAACGGAGATGTTTAATTTATATTTGAAAAATATAGTCGTTGTAACGTCGTCAATCGACATTAACAACCATTATGTATATATGACCGTTGTAACGTCATTAATTAATGTTAACGATCGTTATGTTGCCGTTGTATTAAAATAATTTTAATAAAAGAATTTTATTAGTATAAATATGATTACTATAAAATACATTTAGTATAAATACATTTAGTATAAATATGAAGATTAAGAGAATAAACATATTATGCATAAATAATAAATTTAAGAATAAACATTAGTATGCATGAAATAAATAATGATTAATTGCATAAGTAATCATAAATGTTAGATAACATAAATATAAATGTTAGTGAAGTTAATAAGAGTTAGATTACAGAAAATATAATTCAGGCGGTATAACCGACCATATATAACTTAAATAACATAAATATAAATGTTAGTGAAGTTAATAAAAGTTAGATTACAGAAATATAATTCAGGCGGTATAACCGACCATATATAACTTAAATAACATAAATATAAATGTTAGCGAAGTTAATAAAAGTTAGATTACAGAAATATAATTCAAGCGGTATAACCGACCATATATAACTTAAATAACATAAATATAAATGTTAGTGAAGTTAATAAAAGTTAGATTAAAGAAATATAATTCAGGCGGTATAACCGACCATATATAACTTAAATAACATAAATATAAATGTTAGTGAAATTAATAAAAGTTAGATTACAGAAATATAATTCAGGCGGTATAACCGACCATATATAACTTAAATAACATAAATATAAATGTTAGTGAAGTTAATAAAAGGTAGACAATTTCTTACCTAGATTAGTGACGTGTGCTTGCTTAGATAAACCTTGATTATACGGAGCACTTCGTGCTGATAATGTGTTATAATTTAGGAGTTTTATAACTACCTTTAGTTGTCTGGTTCTTGACTATAGACTACTTGATTAAAACAAGTAAACCAATAGAGTAAATGTATATGTAAGAAGTATATGTATTAAGAAAATGGTGTAAAAACTACATCATCATAACCCACATATTTATACTACAAATATGAACTGTACATTTAATGGCTTATAAAATTGTGCAGCCAAAAATTTGACTTTTAGAAATGATTTCTCACAACACATTTATGTATTTTCACCTCAAACCTACTCATCTCCATCCCTTTCTTTTATACAAAAAACTCAAGAATGGTTAATTGGTATCTTATCCACTTGTTTCCTTTCTTTTCCATTATAAAAAAAAACTTGAGAATGCACCCTAATAAATCCCACCCAAATTTTTTACGGGATTGTTTTTCCCGCAACGAGTTATATTCATCCGTTATCACCGTTCAACTCGAAATAATTTTATGAACAAAACGCAACTACCTATGTTCAAAACGTACCTTTTTAAAAAAAAAAATTTGATTAATTATATATATACATATTTACAGGAGTTTTTTTCCGCCCCAAGTTAAATTTAATTCTCATCACCATTCAACTCGAAATAACCTTATGAAAAAAACGCAAATAATTATATTCGAAATGAAATTTTTTTTGAGTTTTTTTTTTTTTTGAATGACTAAAACAAGTGGTAAGTCAATGAGTTTGTAAAGGGAAAAATCAGAATTCGAGTCCTTTTGCCCCCTTTCTTTCCCCAATTTTTTGCCTAAGTTTTCTTTGTATATTAATTTCGTAAAAAACGTTAAAATATTTCACCGCAATATGCAGACTATTAATATATTAGGTACAAACAATGTATATCCAAATATACCGCAGCAACGCGCGGTCAGTTTTATTCTAGTTGTAATTAAATTGTGTATTGTCTGACTAATAATATATTATTTCTTCTTAAAAAATCTGAAAATGAAAATGAGGTATGTTTACTTGTTTACCCATCAACTCACTTGAGGCTTCATCGTTCGACTATATATTATTTGGTGTGTTTTAAGGGATTCAAATTAAGCGGTTTTACAGAAATCGCAGTTAATAGTGTGTGGGGAGTAAAACAACTTACTTTTTTGGTACGTACAAAAAGGGAACAAGTAATAAACATGAAAGGGGCTAGATTAAGACGTAGCTTCATTATATTCATAGTACGGTACAAGTAAAAGATGCTTGTGAGAATTACGATTGCAATAGGAAAAAAGTAAGAGCAAGGTGTGGATGAGGTAATGTGCACTGTAAGAGATTCACGAGATGGTCAGATACATAACAAAGAAGCTTTCTTTAGTAAATCCCACGTTGCTCCATACAAAGATGCAATTACTTTTTCTTTTTCTCTGATTTTAATTTTATTTAATATTATATTATATTAATTTTATTTTATTTAAATTATACTTTTAATTTTATTTTTAGTTATTATAATCATAATTTTAATTTCCGTCGAGAGTTTTTAGTTTACTCTCCTTAAATATCAGAAAACGTAAGGGATATAATTTTGTTAATAAAAAAGGGTGGCACTGCGAAAGTGTGAAGGCACTATTAAACTTTCGAACCAGTCATCATCACCTTTTTCCTTTCTTTTATTTGCTGCTTTTTTTTTCATCTAAGCAAAAATCACTTTTAGAATCTGATTCTGCCACCATCGTTGTAACTAGATCTTTTCTTTTTCTCATTTCGTTTCTCACTTATATACCCATCTACATTTGTAACGTATATAAGCTTAAATACTCTATATAACATTAACCAAGTTTAACTAGTGAATTGTGATGTTAACACATTAAGTGGCCAAACAAACACTACCTTGACCAATTCCAAGGGGTTCCTATTATATACTCCGTATATGGTGTGCTTATCTATCTATAAGTTCTATTAAAATTCTAAAATGATGATGTCATAAAAATGCTATTTCTCTTCATAAAAAAAATAAAAAAAAAAATTTGAACTACTCATGATGATGTCATTATTATTAATTAATTAAATTTACAATTAATTAAAAACCCAAAAATATTAAATTATAATTTGGCACATGTATTGCCTAAAAAAAACCTAAAAAAAGGAGATACATTTTGTATTAATACGGAAAGAAAAAATGAAACTTGATGTCATTATTTGATTAATTTTGTAAGTCAAAAACGTGATTAATTGTTAAAAAAATGGACGGTTTGATAATTACAATTAAATAAAAAAGCCTAACTTTTAGGAACAAATTAATTGGCCTTATAAAATTGAAGCCGATAATCAAGCAGTAGGAGGCAAATATTATACTGCTTTAAATTTTAGGTGTTTAAAAAAATCAGAATTCCTCAGCAACAAGAATTAAAGATTTACGCTATAAATATGGGATTTAGTATATCACATTAGTTGGAAACTAAATTATTTTTTAAAACAAAATTATTTAGTACTTATCACATCAACTATAAACTAAATCAGTATTGTAAACTAAATTAATATTTTAGTATGTCACATTAATGATTCATGATAATTGATTAAACAAAAAAATTATACGTATATTTCTTTCATGTTAGTAAAGATTTTTTTTCTTTCTAAATGACAAAGAAGTATATATTATATATATATCAAAGTAAACATTTACAAAGAGTTCGGATACAAATAAGACCTACGAGAAAATAAAAACGACAAAACGATAATATTATAAATCCGAGAGGGTGAAGCTCCACTAATGTGCAGGAAAACGCCTTAGTCTGTTCATTATCATTAAGAACGAGATTGGACTTGAGAAAAATTAACTAAACAAGCTGGGATGGAACTGAACACAGTGTTGGCAATTCAACTACAAAGCATCCCTTTCATGTTAGTAAAGATACATCGACCAACTCAATGGTTTATGTAATGCGACAAGACTAAGAGTTATTAATCTCGAGAAATCCGGGATCACATCTAGGGTAGTAACTGGTACAAATATTGGATTTAAAACCCTGATACCGCGCATGAAATTGGGTCCATCTAATAAACGATTACCTTATAAGATCATTAGAGAGCAGTTTCCAGTAACTCATTAGAAAGTGATTTTTCAAACATACTTAAAGTGATTTTTCAAACATACTTATAGTTTCTTCCACTTTAATAAATATTCTTAGTCTATAGTTTCTATTAAAATCCTATAATTATGATGTCATTATTAGGCTAATTTTTTTGTTAAAAAAATCAAAAAACAAAAGAAAAAAATTTAAGCATTGTGGGTGATGTCATTAATCTAAATAAGTTTGAATTAAAATTAAATCTTATAATTAGTTATTATTATTATTAAATCTTATTAATAATTATTTTAATTATTAAAATTAAATAATTTTGAATTATTTTAATTAATTATTTTGAATTGAGTACGAAAAGGTATAAAAGCTAGGTAGAAGGAACCAATTCTAAATTTATATTTTAATTTACACTTTTAAAATAAAATGACAACCAATATTATCTCTTATGTTTGGATGTGGATTATTTAATATGCATTTTAGCTGTTTGATGAAATGTTCAGTTGACGAGTTTCTTAGTCGAACTCTGTGGTTCCACGGGTCATTAAACTAAATGACTTTAGCATTTACGTTCACTTAATAAATAAAACATATCATTAAACTGTATCGTTTAAACAAATCCGTAATTTCACGGGTCATTTCACTAGTTATATTAATATTATGATTATTATAAGGGTGTTTGATTTGGAGTTTTTCAGAATTCTATAGAGCATTGCTAATATTACGTTTTACATAAAAAAAATCTTAAAGCTTTTTCTGTATTCAAAAAGCTTCTAAGACCATTCTCTACGCATAAGACTAATGTTGTGCTGTTGTGGTGTTGTGGATGAGATTTTTGCTGATATGGCTTTGTTGTGGGATTGAGTGGACGATGTGATAAATGTATTGTTGTGTTGTTGTGGGATGATGATGATGTAGCATTTATTTTTTATTTTTGGTATATTAAAATATTGATTAATTATTATTTAGGTTTATATAATTAAAATATAAAAAAAGAAATTATTAAATCCTAAAAATATAAAATACACTCGTTAAAAATAATAAAAAATACATAATTTAAATCCTAAAAAAAAACATAATTTAATGTGATGACCCGGAAATTTTCGATCAAATTTAAACTTTAATCTTTATATGTTTCCGACACGATAAGCAAAATCTGTAATGTTGAGTCTCGAAAGTTTTGAAATCTATAATCATGTAATCAATTACCCTTCGACCGTTCCCGACGATTCACGAACAACAAAATATAAATAGATACATATTATTTATAATGATTGGAAATATAATTCGAAATTAAATATTACTTAAGTATTAAAAATAGACATTTGAATTAATGATGTAAAATAATAAATAGAATGATTAAGTAACTATTAAAACATATACATATATATATACATATGATTTCTATAAAGAAGTATTATGATTGAAGCATATATAAAATATATAAATATTATATGTATTACATATATAATATAATTATTAGACATTACATAATTAGCAAAATGTAATATTAATATAGAAAATTACAAATTAAATTATAGTTGTTATATTAGTATCTATGTTATTACTTTCGTTATTATTAGTAATATTAATGTCAATATTATTAATATATGTATATATAAAATATATATGAAATTGGATACATTTAATTACTAATATTATTGTTATTATTAGTAATATCATTTTTATTGTAATTAAGGGTAAAAGTTTGATTTTTAAGATTTTTATTATGATATATTTACTAATAATATCATTCCCATTATTATAAATTATTATTATTCACATTATTGATAATATTATTAATCATTATTATAATTTATAAAATTATTATTAATTAGTGTTATTATTATTAATATATGCATTTTAATTATTAATGTTTATTGAATACATAAAGAAAGCAGATATATATACAAATCTGATAAAAGAAAAACAGCATAGGATCTTATTTATTTAATTATTTTTTTCTCCCTTTATGTCGAATCATACATCATTCAGCTTCACAACTCTTTCGTACTGTAAACAAATTTGTTTGATGACTATAAAGTCGTACTAATCAGAAAACAAAGGAATTAGACAAAATCTGTTATAGGTCATATTCAACTTCTTTATTTTTCTTTATTATTCTTCTGTCCTTGAAAATCTTTCTTGTCGACTTTAATTGATACTTAATCGATCAGTGCAAGCTGTAAAGGAGCTGAATTTGACTTCTCATCACCATTATCAACTACAACTATTTTTGAAAGCTCACGATTTGAGGAAGTAAAACAGAAAATGCAAGAACCCATTCATGTATTACTCCTTCGATAATCAATCATCAACTCAATAATCCTTTCCTCCTCAAACAACCATTCGATCACCACCCTACAACCATGGCAATCACCACCTAGAACTTAACAATATGAGACAACAATTTCAATGAAATCAAATCAAGAACTACAAATTTAAATTATGAACAAATATACAATCTCATACCTGTAAACCAGTTAATTCGAATTGTATCAAATTTAAAACCCTAATTTCACCTGCAACCCAATACCATTCGTACTATTACTGTTTCTGGTTTCTATTACAAAGATCAAACAACCATCTCCTTCGTGAACATCTCTGGTTGCTGCTATACTAACCAAACACCACCATTACTTTCTTTGAACCACGACCATCGAGATTTTTATCACCACTTACATGCTCGAAACTTCCACCATCTTGTTTTCTTATTCTTCCCTACGGCTACCACCACCATCAATAACCCACCACTACAAAACCATCATCAACCGTAAGAACCATTTGGTTATTTCTTATTTCGGGTTCTACTTTTATCATCATCATAAACCCATCAATAATTGATCACCAAACCATTATCATCACCACTTACTGTTTTTGTTTCAATCGAAGACCGCTATAAACAATCAATCGTCGCAAACATCATCACCATGATTATATATGTGTTCATATCTTCTATTCTTCATGACACCACTAAACCCATCACCACTTAGCCGCCACTTGAAACCATCAAAAATATCATCATCCGCGATCAGTGATATGCTATTATTCAGGTTACCAAGGCTGCTATTTGATGGTGATGAACCGATGATGATAAAGATGACGATGAACTGAAGCTATCCAGGTTTCTATTTTGTGATGATACGTGATTAAAAATCGATGGAGATGATGATACGTTCCTGATTATGCCTGCATACGGTTGCTGTAATGATTATGATGGTGATTTCGAGATAGTGATATAATGAGCTGTAAACCTAATATGTCGAATATATTGATAATAAAAATAAAATAAACCTCGTGGCGGTATCAATATCAGATACAAATTAGGTTTATATAATTAGGCCGTAAATCTTGGGCTAGGATCCTTGTTACTAGTTGGGCCGAAACCCAAATTCTGTGGATCCATATCGCTGCATAATTTACAAAGAAAAATAAGAAGAAGATAGAAGAAACAGAAATATTATAAAAGCAAATTAGTTGGGTAACACAACAAAAAAACGGAATTACTTGGATGGTTAAGGGCGTTAGTGTGGAGCGAGTGGTCGCGGGTTCTAGTCCCGGCGTGGTGCATTCTTTTTAAGCATAGCTTCAAACTTCAAAGGTTGTAATCCTTATTATTGTTATTATTATTATTTCTATATTTACTATCTTATTGTTATTGTTATTATTAATGAGTGTTATTGTTATTAATACAAGTATTAGAATTATTATTATTATTATTGATATTATTATTAATTATTATGAATATTAGTGTTATTATTATCATTATCATTATTATTACTTTTACCATTATTATGATTATTACAACTATATCATTATCATTAGTAATAAAAATTACTATTATTATAATCATTAATATTATCAGTATTATTATGGTTATCATTATTAAAAGTATCATTATTTTAAAATTTAAAACTGGTATTTTCATTGAAATTAGTATCTGTATTAAAAACTATCATTTTATTTTCATCAAAATTATTATTAGTAACAAATAAATATTTTGTGTATAAAATATACTTATAACATATACCATGTTACATTAATATTATACAAATTGTTATAAAATATTATTATCCATAATTTTATATATAAATAATGTACATATAGTATAAATATATATTTGAACATAATCATACATATAAATATACATTTTGATACACTATATAATATTTTAAGTATATATATAAAATTTATAATAAATGACATATATATACTCTAATTAAAATATTTTAATAAGAATTGAATATATATATATAAATATTAAGTATAATAATAATATTTGTTTACTATCATTATATGTGTTAATACTATTTGATAAATAATTGATATAGGTTCGTGAATCCGAGGCCAACCTTGCATTGTTTAGTTGTTCAATGTCGTTATATGTATTTTTACTACAAAATACAGTATGGTGAGTTCATTTTCTCCCTTTTACTCTTTATATTTTTGGGACTGAGAATACATGCGCTATTTTTATAACTGCTTTATTAAATGCTTTTGGAAATGTATTTTGAACTGCGAATACATGAAATGCTTTTATAAATGTTTGACGAGATAGACACAAGCAAAACATTCCTCGAATGAATTATTATGCAAACAGAAATTCTGCAGATTATTGTTGAATTATGTGGACATGATAATTGCCACCATTGAATTATGTGGACATGATAATTGCCACCATTGAATTATGTGGACATGATAATTGCCACCAATTGATATGAATGTTATGTATCGAGAGAATGATTTTATACACAGGTTATGTGTATGTTATTTTTGTGCACGAGATATGTGTACGGTTACTAAGATTTATGAAAGTTGATTTCGTACACGAGAAAGGTGTACTGTATTTAAAAGATATCGCATGTACATTACAGGTGGGTATAGGATTCGGGCCTATTTGTACCATGCAGCATTTAAATCTTGTGGTCTATCAAAATAATGAATTTTTTTTATTTTATGATAAACTTATGAACTCATCAACCTTTTAGTTGACACTTTAAAGCATGTTTACTCTCAGATAGGATTCGGGCCCATTTGTACCATGCAGCATTTGAATCTTGTGGTCTATCAAAATAATAATTTTTTTTTGTTTTATGATAAACTTATGAACTCACCAACCTTTTGGTTGACATTTTAAAGTATGTTTATTCTCAGGTATTAAAGAAACCTTCCGCTGTGCATTTGCTCATATTACATGGAGTCGTTCATGGCATATAGAGGTCAGAACCTCGCAATGGGACCAACTATTGAAGACTTCGTCGAGATGGATTAGGACGGGGCATTTCAGTTGGTATCAGAGCGGTGGTCTTAGCGAACCAGGTCTTGCATTAGTGTGTCTAACTGATAGTTGTTTAGAAACATTAGTAAGTCTGGACTTCGACCGTGTCTGCATGTCAAAAGTTTTGCTTAACATTTAGTGTCGAAAAATTATTTGCTTATCATCCTTAAAATCTAGACACGTCTTACTACCTCTATTGCATAGACAGTGTATAGATAAATTCATATCTTAGCGTATATGTTATTGTTACCTTTACCTGACAGCTTCCGTAGATTCCTTCGTAACTTATGGGATTTTAATATTATATATGCATATGTAAATTATGTATTGCAGGGTACTAATCTACATCCTATAATCTATTTCTTATCAAAAATCCTTCATCTAATCGTACGAGATGAATCCCTCAACCAGTTCGAGTCCCTCAGATTCCGATAGCTATTCCAATAGTTATTCCGACAGCTATTCCGACACGAATGCTCACCTAAGCTCCGAAAACAGTGTCACCAGAATGAATCAATCAATCAGCCATCCCCAATTCATCGGATGAGTTCGTAGTCGACTTAATCAATGGAGACAAGAAGAAGGCGATCCTTTTCATCAACCAAATTTCCCTCTTGGCGATGAACCTGAAGCACTCATCAGCAAACCAATCCGAAACACCATTTTCACCCTCATTTCCTGAATATCTCACCATGATTATATACTATCTCAAATTCAAAACCTTATACATCCACTCGTTCCTACCGACAATCATCACGGAGTAATAAGTCAACGAGCTTCGCACCCGAGTTGTAGCCTGGAAAAGATATGGTGCAAAATGTACCAGCTTCAGCAACAATACCGGCATCAACAGTACCACCAACAACAACATCCGCATCCCAAGCCTCAATTTCACAATATATCCCACGAACATCAACATCATACGCACCATAGATACCAAGGAGTACCAACAGCAATGAACAATGAAGTATTGGTCCATAACTTCATTAATATTCTGAGAAGAATATGTGGATCCTAATAATTAACGGTGAAGTATTGATCCATAACTTCATCAATATTCTGCGAAGAATATGTGGTTCCTAATAGTTTTAGAGATTACTTATTCTAGCTCCAATCGAAAAACAAATGAGTCTAATATTATATTGACTCATTAAATCCATGATTACATCTGAAGAAAATATATATGTATATATGTTTTCATAAAGATTGTAATTAAAAATTCTTTTGTACAAACTGTTAATGGTGAAAATATTTTAACGGGTAGGTAATACCCGAGGAATATTTAGATTTCACATTAATAAGTTACACAGTACATTCTTCCAATCTGATTCAACAGTCGTTTACTATCCTACTTACATCCATCGATATACAAATCCGTTCACCACAGAATAACCATATTCATCCAATTTCATATTTGGATTTTGATTTATCAGAATCCAACAAGTGGCATAATGAAGAAAACATTTGACAAAATAAAATTTGTTAGAAACAAACAAATTAACTATGAGGAATTTTGTTAAGAATCCATGCTAATTGTTCCTAGCTAACTGATTACATTTTATTTATCGTAATTTAATTATCACAATTTTATTTATTGTCATTTAATTTCTGTTATTTACTTTACGCACTTTATTTATCGTCATTTATTTTCTGTAATTATTTTACGCACTTTAAATATCGGGACACGTATACAAGTTTTTGACATATCATATCGACACATCTATATATATTATTTAGAATCACCATAGACACTCTATATGCAGTAATGATCGAGTTCTCTATACAGGGTTGAGCTTGATTCTCAAATAATATATATAGTTTGAGTTGTGATCGAGTCTGAGACATGTACACGGGTCACGATACGTATTAATTAATTCGAATATTATAAACTATATATGAATTATTGAATTTCTAACTGTGAACTATCAACTGAGGACCAACATTGGACAATTAAAATGAATTAAAATATTGATTATAACATATGAAACTAAACAATTCTTCAAGTTTGCCACTTGATTTCATTTTAAACCCCATTTGTATCATCACGATTACATTCTGCGTTCAAACCTTTCATAACTCTTGAAAACACCTAAATCGAGAGGAGGAACCAACCGCACTTCATCTACGGAAGAAAAGATTGATGCATATAGTTATGCACTTGAAAAACTCTCAGAAACTAAGTAAACGTTTAACACGTAGCTGTGCAATTTTCTTTAGCGTTATTATTACCCAAAATAACTTTGCAGTTCTTTTCCAAAGTAGTTAATTTCATCACAGCTCCAGCAAGTCAACTTCGATTCTTCAGTTGAAACAGCCTTATTATAACCTTGATATATACTTTACCCTTTCATCATCGTTACTGGGGAACCTTTCATGTTCCACCACATTAGCAATAAACTTACCAACAACTTCAATTATCTTTGACTTTCAGAAAAATCTTTATATTTATCGAAATCCCATCATTTACTCATTCGCATCTTGTAACGAGAATTGTCATATGAATCATCAGAATTTAGCAATCAGTATCTTGAAATCTCGCAGCATGGCTACATCAACAGTTATTTGTATACACATAAAATTTATCTCTTAGAATTATGATCTTTCATTCTGAAATTCTGAAAAGCACCCAGTCTACAAATCAATACTTCAAATTCTGAAGAAGCTGAATACAGCAGCAAAAACTGTACACGACTTTAACAGTCGGAAGTTTGATGATAAAGAATAGTAGATTGGCAAAGTTCAGAAAAAGTTGAAACTGGAAAACGGATTGAGCAAACCAAGAAGGAGATTGTAGACAAATCACAAAGAATAAATCTGCCTTCAAAGAATCCAAATGATTCAGTATCTACTGAAGTCATTAATGAATACCTTACTCCTGACTCTAAATTCTTGCGGACAAATTTTCTTCTTCAACCTTCAAACTTAGAAATTCCAAAATATCATCATAAATATCTTCGATATTTCTGAGGATATTTTTATAAAGATTCTCGTCCAAAATTATTTATCTCTTCCTGCTATCTATATTACATCATAAAGGAAACTACTTTAGTTTCTAAATTTCTTTAAAATTCGAGTTTGAATTATGAATGAATTTCTTCATCACAACTTGATTCAAAAATTCTAAGATATCATCGTACCTTTATTTTAAAAATCATCGATATATCTGAAGATATTCTTATCTGAAATCATTTATCTTTTCACACTATCAGTGTTACATCATATAAGAAACTGTTAGCTTCTATATTCTGTAAACCTTCGAGTTTAAACAATGAATGATTTTAAAGTAGTGTTGGGAGCTGAAGCATGAGTTAGTATAATATAATGACACTTGATCAACGTGATTATATTACAGTAAGTCATGCTGAGTTTCTAATGGAACGTGATGATTCACAGAACATACCGTCATCATGTGCCATTTACACGACTCTTACATTCTACCCAATCTCCAAACATATTAAGAACATATCTTCTTGATAATTCTATCTTTTCGAATATTCTGGTAACTTATCAAATCAAGATCATGCCATTACAATTTTCTTCCTAGAATATTAACTATGTTCATCCAAAACTTCATACCTACGAATTCTGGACCATTACATGCGATGCTTAATGGCAAGAAGAGGAAACGAAAGAATGAAGCTCCGAAATAGAAATTGGAGTATAAATCGCAGCAAATAGGAGAGAGCATTAACTGTGAATGACAATGATTATAGAAGACAGAAGCAGGTACATCGAAATATAAGGGAAGACATAAAACCCAACAACCACTCAGAAATTATAAACCGTATATGTCGATGCATATAGCAATATAAAGACACGGGAGAACTAGAAACACTATAAACCCAAGAGTATAGTAGAAGTAAATAGATTTTTCCAGCGGTAGATGAAAGAGAAGAATGACATATATGAAAGTTAAGAGTATATCAAGGATCAGGACGGGATGAAGCATATTGAAGAATGTCTTAAAGTATGAATTGAAGAGAAAGAATAGAAGGTGTGAGTTGCGGAAAATAAAGGAAATGAAGGGGGTGTATTTATAGTGAAATATCCGACAGAGCAATTGAAACAGATTATTGCATTTAATCAAAGAAGATCCTGATTTCATTAATCGCCGGAGAACCAAATCTTATTATGAAGATTTTCTTTAAATCCCTTGAATTCCGAAAATCAATCGTAACTACGTCATCGGTTAAAATGAATATACATTTATTCATCTCACTCTCTTGCGATAGTTTCACTTATACTCTTCGTGTAATCAAATTGTTTTATCTATATTACTCAATGATGATAAAACTCTATTTATCAACTCATATTAGTCATGAAAACATTTTTATCGTTAGCCATGACCACCTCACTCAAATTTTGGGACGAAATTTCTTTAACGGGTAGGTACTGTGATGACCCAGAAATTTCCGATCAAATTTAAACTTTAATCTTTATATGTTTTCGACACGATAAGCAAAATCTGTAATGTTGAGTCTCGAAAGTTTTGAAATCTATAATCATGTAATCAATTACCCTTCGACCGTTCCCGACGATTCACGAACAACAAAATATAAATAGATACATATTATTTATAATGATTGGAAATATAATTCGAAATTAAATATTACTTAAGTATTAAAAATATACATTTGAATTAATGATGTAAAATAATAAATAGAATGATTAAGTAACTATTAAAACATATACATATATATATATACATATGATTTCTATAAAGAAGTATTATGATTGAAGCATATATAAAATATATAAATATTATATGTATTACATATATAATATAATTATTAGACATTATGTAATTAGCAAAATGTAATATTAATATAGAAAATTACAAATTAAATTATAGTTGTTATATTAGTATCTATGTTATTACTTTCGTTATTATTAGTAATATTAATGTCAATATTATTAATATATGTATATATAAAATATATATGAAATTGGATACATTTAATTACTAATATTATTGTTATTATTAGTAATATCATTTTTATTGTAATTAAGGGTAAAAGTTTGATTTTTAAGATTTTTATTATGATATATTTACTAATAATATCATTCCCATTATTATAAATTATTATTATTCACATTATTGATAATATTATTAATCATTATTATAATTTATAAAATTATTATTAATTAGTGTTATTATTATTAATATATGCATTTTAATTATTAATGTTTATTGAATACATAAAGAAAGCAGATATATATACGAATCTAATAAAAGAAAAACTGCATAGGATCTTATTTATTTAATTATTTTTTTCTCCCTTTATGTCGAATCTTACATCATTCAGCTTCACATCTCTTTCGTACTGTAAACAAATTTGTTTGATGACTATAAAGTCGTACTAATCAGAAAACAAAGGAATTAGACAAAATATGTTATAGGTCATATTCAACTTCTTTATTTTTCTTTATTATTCTTCTGTCCTTGAAAATCTTTCTTGTCGACTTTAATTGATACTTAATCGATCAGTGCAAGCTGTAAAGGAGCTGAATTTGACTTCTCATCACCATTATCAACTACAGCTATTTTTGAAAGCTCACGATTTGAGGAAGTAAAATAGAAAATGCAAGAACCCATTCATGTATTACTCCTTCGATAATCAATCATCAACTCAATAATCCTTTCCTCCTCAAACAACCATTCGGTCACCACCCTACAACCATGGCAATCACCACCTAGAACTTAACAATATGAGATAACAATTTCAATGAAATCAAATCAAGAACTACAAATTTAAATTATGAACAAATATACAATCTCATACCTGTAAACCAGTTAATTCGAATTGTATCAAATTCAAAACCCTAATTTCACCTGCAACACAATACCATTCGTACTATTACTGTTTCTGGTTTCTATTACAAAGATCAAACAACCATATCCTTCGTGAACATCTCTGGTTGCTGCTATACTAACCAAACACCACCATTACTTTCTTTGAACCACGACCATCGAGATTTTTATCACCACTTACATGCTCGAAACTTCCACCATCTTGTTTTCTTATTCTTCCCTACGGCTACCACCACCATCAATAACCCACCACTACAAAACCATCATCAACCGTAAGAACCATTTGGTTATTTCTTGTTTCAGGTTCTACTTTTATCATCATCATAAACCCATCAATAATTGATCACCAAACCATTATCATCACCACTTACTGTTTTTGTTTCAATCGAAGACCACTATAAACAATCAATCGTCGCAAACATCATCACCATGATTATATATGTGTTCCTATCTTCTGTTCTTCATGACACCACTAAACCCATCACCACTTAGCCGCCACTTGAAACCATCAAAAATATCATCATCCTCGATCACTGATATGCTAATATTCAGGTTACCAAGGCTGCTATTCGATGGTGATGAACCGATGATGATAAAGATGACGATGAACTGAAGCTATCCAGGTTTCTGTTTTGTGATGATATGTGATTAAAAATCGATGGAGATGATGATACGTTCCTGATTATGCCTAAATATGGTTGCTGTAATGATTATGATGGTGATTTCGAGATAGTGATATAATGAGCTGTAAACCTAATATGTCGAATATATTGATAATAAAAATAAAATAAACCTCGTGGCGGTATCAATATCAGATACAAATTAGGTTTATATAATTAGGCCGTAAATCTTGGGCTAGGATCCTTGTTACTAGTTGGGCCGAAACCCAAATTCTGTGGATCCATATCGCTGCATAATTTACAAACAAAAATAAGAAGAAGATAGAAGAAACAGAAATATTATAAAAGCAAATTAGTTGGGTAACACAACAGAAAAACGGAATTACTTTGATGGTTAAGGGCGTTAGTGTGGAGCGAGTGGTCGCGGGTTCGAGTCCCGGCGTGGTGCATTCTTTTTAAGCATAGCTTCAAACTTCAAAGGTTGTAATCCTTATTATTGTTATTATTATTATTTCTATATTTACTATCTTATTGTTATTGTTATTGTTATTATTAATGAGTGTTATTGTTATTAATACAAGTATTAGAATTATTATTATTATTAGTATTGATATTATTATTAATTATTATGAATATTAGTGTTATTATTATCATTATCATTATTATTACTTTTACCATTATTATGATTATTACAACTATATCATTATCATTAGTAATAAAAATTACTATTATTATAATCATTAATATTATCAGTATTATTATGGTTATCATTATTAAAAGTATCATTATTTTAAATTTTATAACTGGTATTTTCATTGAAATTTGTATCTGTATTAAAAACTATCATTTTATTTTCATCAAAATTATTATTAGTAACAAATAAATATTTTGTGTATAAAATATACTTATAACATATACCATGTTACATTAATATTATACAAATTGTTATAAAATATTATTATCCATAATTTTATATATAAATAATGTACATATAGTATAAATATATATTTGAACATAATCATACATATAAATATACATTTTGATACACTATATAATATTTTAAGTATATATATAAAATTTATAATAAATGACATATATATACTCTAATTAAAATATTTTAATAAGAATTGAATATATATATATATATATATATATATAAATATTAAGTATAATAATAATATTTGTTACTATCATTATATGTGTTAATACTATTTGATAAATAATTGATATAGGTTCGTGAATCCGAGGCCAACTTTGCATTGTTTAGTTGTTCAATGTCGTTATATGTATTTTTACTACAAAATACAGTATGATGAGTTCATTTTCTCCCTTTTACTCTTTATATTTTTGGGACTGAGAATACATGCGCTATTTTTATAACTGCTTTATTAAATGCTTTTGGAAATGTATTTTGAACTGCGAATACATGAAATGCTTTTATAAATGTTTGACGAGATAGACACAAGCAAAACATTCCTCGAATGAATTATTATGCAGACAGAAATTCTGCGGATTATTGTTGAATTATGTGGACATGATAATTGTCACCATTGAATTATGTGGACATGATAATTGCCACCATTGAATTATGTGGACATGATAATTGCCACCAATTGATATGAATGTTATGTATCGAGAGAATGATTTTATACACAGGTTATGTGTATGTTATTTTTGTGCACGAGATATGTGTACGGTTACTAAGATTTATGAAAGATGATTTCGTACACGAGAAAGGTGTACTGTATTTAAAAGATATCGCATGTACATTACAGGTGGGTATAGGATTCGGGCCCATTTGTACCATGCAGCATTTAAATCTTGTGGTCTATCAAAATAATGAATTTTTTTTGTTTTATGATAAACTTACGAACTCACCAACCTTTTGGTTGACACTTTAAAGCATGTTTACTCTCAGATAGGATTCGGGCCCATTTGTACCATGCAGCATTTAAATCTTGTGGTCTATCAAAATAATGAATTTTTTGTGTTTTATGATAAACTTATGAACTCACCAACCTTTTGGTTGACACTTTAAAGTATGTTTATTCTCAGGTATTAAAGAAACTTTCCGCTGTGCATTTGCTCATATTACATGGAGTCGTTCATGGCATATAGAGGTCAGAACCTCGCAATGGGACCAACTGTTGAAGACTTCGTCCAGATGAATTAGAACGGGGCATTTCATTTAAATCCTAAAATACCTTAAAAACATTTTAAAAATAAAAAAATACATAATTAAAAGTCCTAAAATATAATAATACGAGTATATAAAACATTGTTTAATTTTTAAAATTTAATATCTAATGCATAAAGTACAATCCAATTAATCCTCGATTAAACTCCGAATTGCCGTTTAATCCTTCCAAAATTCTGACCGATTAATCCCTGAATAGCGAATTTTGCAACCTTGATACTGAGTATAAAGTATTTAACAATTTACCAATGGGGAGTGATATGTATACAACCTAATTTTGTTATGTACACAACCTTCAAGTTTTACAGTATCGTACTGTACAACACTGTAAAGCATGATGATTGTGTACACAATAAAATTAGGTTGTGTACATATCATCACCCTTTACCGATAGCTTTTGGTCAATATAAAAAAGTAAAAAGTACACCGTACAACTTATTCAGTAATTATTCTCAAATTATACAAATATTAATATAAATAAATAAATAAATGTAGGTACAAAATTATGCAACAAATATAGCCTAAATTTTCTCTCACCCTTCAAATTTTTTAAACAGAGTTAAAAACATAGTTACTATATTTTTTAAATCACAAAGTTAAACTGGTCCTCCACCTTTATATAGATACAAAAAATAAATATTTACTCTGTATTTTCACAGATTCTGGAAGAACAATGGGCAGAGCAACACGGTGGCTCAAGGCTTTATTCGGTATTAAAAAAACTACAGTCTCTGATGACCGGAAAGACAACGTTCCGTCTTGCATTGGTTTCTCACGTGCCACAATTTCTTTACCGGAAAAACCAACTTACCCCATTCACTCACAAGATGAACAAAACCGTCACGCAATTGCGTTTGCTGCTGCCACCGCCGCCGCAGCTGATGCCGCTGTTTCTGCCGCTCAAGCAGCCGTCGCCGTCGTTAGGTTGACTAGTCAAGGCGTGTTTTCCGGTGGTGGTCGGGAGAATTTAGCCGCTATCAAAATTCAATCATTGTTTCGTGGATACTTGGTAAACTTAAACCTTCATTTCGTCTAACTTGTTTTCATATTTATTTTAAGTTTATTTTTATTTTATATGAAAAAAAGAATAAACTACGAATTCAAATATTTTGTTTTAAGTTTATTGGACTACCAATTTAGGATAAAATGGAAAAATAAAATATTTTGTTTTACTAATTTAGGATAAAATGAAAAAATAAAATATTTTGTTTTACTAACATCCAAATTTTAATTGAGTGAATTTAGCTCATAATTTTAATGTAAAAAAAAAAAGTGATTAAGAATAAAAGGTAAACATTACTTTTTTGAGTTGAATTACGAAATTGGGTATTGTTTCGATGGATGAAAATGAAACAGTCAAGGAAAGCATTAAGGGCATTAAGGGGATTAGTGAAGGTTCAAGCATTAGTTAGAGGATATTTGGTGAGAAAACAAGCAGCTGCTACATTGCGTAGTATGGAAGCTATGGTGAGGGCGCAATCTAGCATTTGTGCGCACAATTATCATCATGCCATCAACAATTTTCAAGATTCAAAAGTAAGCACCCAACCCAACTGTGCTACTACTTGATTATTTAATGTTTCTTAATGATTGACATTAATTAATGTTTGATCTAGACATTTTATTTTCAAACTGTTATGTAATACAGTAGAGAGTATCTTTAATTTTGTTGAGTCCCTCTAAACAATTTAAATTGTGGTAAGTTTTCTAGATGTTACTTATTGATGTGTTTTTTAACGCTAGAGTAACTTTAATTTTGTTGAGTCCCTCTAAACAATTTAAATTTGTGGTATGTTTTCTAGGTGTTACTTATTGATGTGTTTTTAAACGCTAAACGGATCCGATTTCATTATTCAAGTTATTTAAGGAGGGCGAGTAATTTTACTTAGTTATACGTGGTCTAACCAGAATATCATATTACTGTTCCTGACCCTTTCTGACCACTCCAAAATATACTGTTAGTGATGTTTCTACTTTGAGATTTCTTATATATTTTGTAGGAGGGATTTGATGAGTCAAGGAGTGAGTACACAAGATCTTCACATAGCAAAAGGCTGTCACCTGCTTTTGACACTTCCCAAATTGATGAAAGCCCAAAAATAGTGGAGATTGATCCAGGGAGGCCCAAGTCAAGATCTAGAAGGACCAACACATGGGATTGGGCACCGGGTTACATTGATAATCCAAATGCCCAAACCTTCCCTTCACCTATGCGTCACCGATCTCCAGCCCGTTTACCCATACCCAGTTCACAAACCCATGAGTTTGAGTGGGCCCCACATATCAGGCCCAATCAGTGTAGGCCAGTCTCTCCATCTAAGAGTGTGTGTACGGATGGGTCGTCGAGCAACCGTAGTTACATGGCTAACACAAAATCATTTAATGCTAAGTTAAGGTCTCAAAGTGCGCCAAGACATAGACCTGAATTTGGACTCGGGCACAAAAAGAAAGTGTCACTAAATGAGATGATGGAGTCAAGAAATAGTGTAAGTTATGGGATGAAAGTGCGAAGATCAAGCTCACAGGCCCAAGAAGCAAATAGTTTCAATAATGCAATCATGGATAGGCTTGGTGGGTACTCTGATATTAGATGGTGATTTGTAATTGTTTGATCTGTAACTTATAGTATTCGGACTTCTCTTATTGCGAATTAGTGCATAAGATTTACAATGAGGATCAAATGTGACATAAGATGTTCCTATAACGCCCTCTTTTAGCATACATCACTTATTTTATTTTTTTATTTACTTTTACCCACAAATTTAATTTTTTTAGTCACTTTATGTTGGATGTTGGATAATAGGGTTTGAATGCCCGGATAAACCTTTGAATCGTGTAGTTACTTTCGCGATAAAGTATTTCGACCCTATACATATATTGCCTTAGGGTTACACGAAATCTTTATTCGGGATAAGACAAAGGCACAACTCCAATATAGGCAATTAAAATTGGAAGTCAAGAACAAAGAGTTTTATGTATATTGTGAGTGTTCATATTTTCATCATCTAGAAAATGAGACAAGTATTCTCTATTTATAGAGATTAAAAAGTTACACCTTTTGGTGAAGAGGTACCATGAATGGTCACACCTTTTGGACAAAAAAATACCATGAATGGGCATACCTTCTCTTGAAATGGTACCATGAAAAGTTACACTACTTCATATGAAGTTGCACCATTTCATGAAAAGCTTACACTCATTCATTAATAGTTGTGTCTATTGGTCAAAAGGACACTAACTAAACAACACAACCTTTCACATGGATTAATCAAGTATGCTTATACAAGCGTGCACTCCACACTCTCCTAACTCGTATTTGAGCGTAACTTGAAATCCCATTATCTCTAGTAAATCACCCAATTACACAAAATGACCGATGACACTAAAATCACCAACAATTCCCCCCCATTTTAGTGTAATCCTTTGATTTACTTTAAACTTGAACAAACACACAAACTTATGCGTAAATGGAAATGTTTCAGAAATTGAATTTTCACTTGGTATATTATTTACGAGAATTCGAGAATCGGGGTATTTCAGAAATTGAACCCTTCAACTCATTTGAAAACTATAAAATAATATACACATTAGTTTCTTACATTTCTCTAATGTTCGTCTTGTCGCTTTTATAAGCCATGCGTCCATATCCTTTCATGAGTATATAGGAAGCCAAGTCCAAGCTTCTTTGAAGCGACAAACTTCATACTCACATAGGTAACTCTTTTCTGTCTTGCACCCGCATATGCAATTTTTCAAAAGAGGCATTAAGAAGTTTAACTTCAACCTACTCCACTTACGGGTCTAAACACATATTTTGGGATCAGAATATTTATGTGTTTCAATCTTTAGAAAGTAAGCTTACCTCATTGAATTCAGCTTCTAGCGTTGTACTAGAAGGGAATTGGGCGTCTCACTTTGGAAGATTCAATGGACTTCAATCCCACAACATTAGCCAACTTTTGCGCGCTTACGGCTAATGCTTTTGTCAAGTGAATTTACCAAACTTTGTTGTGACCCAACAAAATCCACACATATCACTTCATTCGTGATGAACCTCACGAAATAAAATTTGTCTAAACTTTCACTAATATGCATGTCTTAGTCATATCACATCCCATAACTAGGGATCTAAATGAACATTACCCTGTCTCTTTCGACTTCAATTAACTTTCCTTAGTAATTCTTTTATCAAAGACTTACTAAATTCTTATTCGACCATAAGAAACTCGCGAGTACTAAAATTTATTGATTGATCAGTCGATTCATATGTCCACTATTTCATGACTCACAATGTAAACTTTATAATTTGTACATCCTTGATAATGTATCATCATTATCCTTATGCACACAATTATATCATTACATTAGATGACGAGATTATAATTATAACTATACCTTTGTCAATTCACTTCTAGAACCAAGAAGAAATGACCATAAGTTTATAATGTCAATAATCTCAACATCAATCCTTTGATCCAAGATACTTCGTTTAAATAAAGTGAAATATCCAACAACTTCTAGTTGTATTATCCTCTTGATCAATAGTAAACTCAATACAATTTTAATATGTCTTAAGGATTTCACATTGTGAATGACTTTTACAAATACTAAGGTACTTAAGCTCCATCACAATGAATTCCACTAGACCATGCATAATTTTTCTAACACCATGCTATATTGGTCACTTGATGTAATCACATACATCATACAACCAATTTCCATAGCATACCGGTATTCGATAACAATTAAGCAACATCTAATCCTCATTTCATATTAAAACATATTAGTTTTACTAACTTATATCATCTTGATAAACCATCAAATGGTTTATGGACATACCTCATCAATGAATAAATATTTAATGGACAATTTATTTAGTAACAAAAACATAACTTCTTTTTCCACAGATTATTACCATCCGTAAATATTCTAACAATTGTTACCAATCAATCCATTATTTACCAACAATCATGATGTTAACAACCATTGGAGGTTTTCAAGTCAATATTCAAAGAATAGATTAAACAATTTCTTTATTAAACAATTTCTTTATTGACATCATATCCATGTATAATATTATCGACATACATACCAACCAACATATCATTAAACCATATAGGTCGATGCATAGTCCCACTTTCTTATACCAACATTAAAATATATGTATTCTGACAAAACAAGTTACAAATCAACTTACAAAATCACACTTAAGCCTTTGTGAAATTAACTTGAGTAACCACGAAAAATAATCAATACAATACTTTTGGTTATATGGAAACTAATTATTATAAGTATTGTATGGAACATAACCGTTGTTCATATATCATAGGATGACAAAATTTGTAAACCTTGTGACAAACAACCGATTTAACCGAACGTTGAACAAAAATCCATCTTTCAAAGAAGACAACTGTTTACCAAAAGTCAAACTGATGAGATTTCAGAAAACGGTTATAGTCTTCATACATAATTTCCATACTTAATTTTCATTTCGTCAAAATGGTCAGAATAATATAACTTAAAATAGTTTATAAACATTATTCATATCACATGCGAATTCAAGACATTGGGAAATTGATTTCCACAATTTTGTTGACCAATTTATACAAATAATTGCAATCCTTTGTTGGCATTAAATTCACACCCATGTCTCGGTATGAGTGATCAACGTAAATAGCTTACCATTTACTGAATATATACAATGGAATAAAACACGCAAGTCATCATTTAATACCATATGCCCATATGTAAACATAAAGAGATTGAATAGAATTGCGTATCTGTGAGTAAGATTGGCGAGATGACCCATGTAGATTCCACTATATGCATATCCATCGATCAATTGTTTGATCAACCGAAGATGTTGTCACTTGATATGATCCAATATTGCATGGACTTTCATCCATTCACTTGATATTATGGTTGTTGAACTATTGTGTTGAATCACCACTCGAATCCTTAATTCATCAAAGTGATAATAATTATCTTCATGTACTTCTCCAATTTGGAATCATCCCTTTTCAGAATACTCCGTAAAATATCATGTTCCAAAATGACAACCAACACAACATTTGTTCTATGTTTCTTTTTTCTGGATGCCACTGTACCAATCATACTTCAACCTAATGCCTTTTATGAAATAAAATTCTCATATACCTCGGTGACTCCATCAAAGGTTTATCATCTCGAAAATACTTTATCGCTTTGTTGGATGTTGGATAATAGGGTTTGAATGCCCGGATAAACCTTTGAATCGTGTAGTCACTTTCGCGATAAAGTATTTCGACCCTATACATATATTGCCTTAGGGTTACACGAAATCTTTATTCGGGATAAGACAAAGGCACAACTCCAATATAGGCAATTAAAATTGGAAGTCAAGAACAAAGAGTTTTATGTATATCGTGAGTGTTCATATTTTCATCATCTAGAAAATGAGACAAGTATTCTCTATTTATAGAGATTAAAAAGTTACACCTTTTGGTGAAGAGGTACCATGAATGGTCACACCTTTTGGACAAAAAAGTACCATGAATGGGCATACCTTCTCTTGAAATGGTACCATGAAAAGTTACACTACTTCATATGAAGTTGCACCATTTCATGAAAAGCTTACACTCATTCATTAATAGTTGTGTCTATTGGTCAAAAGGACACTAACTAAACAACACAACCTTTCACATGGATTAATCAAGTATGCTTATACAAGCGTGCACTCCACACTCTCCTAACTCGTATTTGAGCGTAACTTGAAATCCCATTATCTCTAGTAAATCACCCAATTACACAAAATGACCGATGACACTAAAATCACCAACACTTTATAGGGTGTAATATGTCAACTAAAAAGAAAGGGCAAGAATAAAAGGGCCGTTGGCTTAATGATATTGAGCTAAATTATTAACTTTTAAGTTAGTGCATTCGAGTTTCACAATGGGCTATTTGTAATAGGGTGTGCGTGTTTACCATTTATATATAAAAAAAGAAGTCAAAAGTGCCCAGAATGTTAATTTCGTGGTGTGTGACAAAAGGGAGTTGGTGAATGAATCAAATGAAACAACTTCATTCGATTTTGCGGCCAAAAACAATCAAATTGCGTATAGAGAAAAGCAGTTGAAATAAGTAGCCCCAGACACTCCTATAAGACCACTAATATCAGTGTACGTCACGGGTTTGTGCTCACTTTAGCTCTTGAGGGTATCGATATTACCAACCTATAGCATAATCCAGGAGGGAGTACTAAGTTTTGAGGGTATCGACACTCCTAAAAGTCATTACTGTTAAGAATTGATATGCGGAAATATTAATTGAAAGTAAATTGAATTCATTATCATTGAATTGATTATGAACTAAAAGAAGACTATAAGCTTTGAGGACTACATTTTGATTATATTGAGTTGTTTTTGTACACTGATGAGCAGCTCTATTTATAGAGTCAAAAATACAACAGCTATTTCTACAATAGGAAAGGAGTTTATATACTTTTTAGTTACTTATTCTACAGCATGTATATACGGAAAATTACTGTTGGCCTTTGCTATTACTATTGATTGTGCTTTATGATTCACATCTCTAGCCGTTGAGAACCATTGAATGATTGAAAGGAAACTCTTGTGATCCACAAGTCCACTTTGTAAATTTCTTTTTGCGTTTATTTTCTAACACTCCCCCTCAAGTTGAATAGTGGAACTTCCAATATTCAACTTGACTAATACTTTGTTGAGGAGTCTTCCGTTAACTCGTTTTGTGAGAATATCTACGAGCTAGTACTTCAATCTTGTTGAGACGTTTCCGACTTGAACTCATTTGATTTGCCTTGCATTTTCAGACTTGAACCCGGTTCGACTTGAACCTTTTTGATTCGCCTGCATTATTAAGTTTCCCGACATGAACCCAGCTAAATCTTGAACCTTGTTTGGTTCGCCTGACATGAACCCAGTTCACTCTTGAACCTTGTTTGGTTCGCCCGACATGAACCCAGTTCAACTTAAACCTTGTTTGGTTCGCTCGACATGAACCCAGTTCATTCTTGAACCTTGTTTGGTTCGCCTGACATGAACCCAGTTCACCTTTAGCCTTGTTTAGTTCGCCTGGAATAAATTGTTTAAGTTTCCCGACTTGAACCTTTTTGATTCGTCACACGTCGAAGTGTTTTGCTTTATCCCGTTAGATGACCCGGTACTTTGATTGACTTCTTCAGACTTCCAACCAACTCACCGTGTCGGTAGAATCAATCTCCCCTCACCCGTGTGTTGGGTACATACCGAAAATATCATAAAAAAAATAAATGATTAGTGACGTCGTAATCATAGAAAAATCTACTCGCAAAAACATTTCTTTTCCGATTAAAGTTGAGTCTGTTTTTTTGGATAAAATCAATTTTTGAGCTTGGCAATGGGAAAAACATTTCTTTTCCGATTAAAGTTGAGTCTGTTTTTTTTGGATAAAATCAATTTTTGAGCTTGGCAATGGGCCTGTCTCATTATACCCTTAAACATACGTAAGTTTTGGGCCTTAATTTGGACTAATTGTTTTTTACGAACAATTTTGGCCATATGTAGACTTAAGGTCTTACTTCTCACAAGTCAGAACCCCAAATGTACTTTTTTAATTGATTTTTCACAAAAGCAATAGTTACTCTCTATTACCCTTCCCCTTAACCGATTGAACATGACTTTGGGAAAATGGGTTATTTATAAAAGAAAAGGTTATCTCTACAGGGGCTCTTTTTGTAACAATTGGTCAACTAGAGGGTTAAGGTGTACTTTATGGTCAAATATAGGGTATGTTTGACAAAACTAGCTGGAAGCTGCAGATGTTTAGCTGCAGGTGTTTAGCTGCAAGCGTTTAGCTGAAAGCGTTTAGCTGAAACTTTTTAAATGTATTTAATTGTTTGGCAAAGTAGCTGGAGCTGTTATAAAATAAGTAAAATGACAAAAATGGACACTAGAAAAAATACTTAAATATCATTATTTTAGTTTAATAAAATATAGTCATTACGAATGCAGTTATGCAATGCAAATGTAGCCGTGATAACATCAATTTGTGTTTGCACACTAAACCTTCGCATTTCATTAAGTATGTGAAACCGTTTATTCAAAATTCCGAATGACTTCTCAATATAACTTCGTAGAGATGAATGTGAACACTTGAATGCTTCATATTACTTGGGGGGCTCTTTTTGAAATTTTGAAAACTCGATTATATTGTTATATATATCTCTAACTAATGAATACAAAATTGGGCGGCCCATTTACTAGTTGATTATATTGATGATAAAAATAAAAATTCTATCGATTATATATTTATATTAATCCACATATTGATATATCTCTATCTTAACTGAATGAGTCAAAATATTGCACTACGTGGAATTACGTGGAAGAGATGTACTACAATTTGAAGGGTATTTAAGTCACATAGACACCAAAAGCTCCTATTATATCTTAAACGCTAGTTGTTGAAGCGTTTCATCAACAAGCTTATTAGAGCTTTTTCAATCCCAGCAATCGCTTTAATTTTTCATAACCAAACGAAGCTTTTTGTTAGATATGAGCTTTTTCATAAAAGCTAAAAGCTAAAAGCTCTAAAAAGCTTCAAAAAGCTCGTTCCCAAACATACCCATAGAATCTTAGAATTGAGATTATGTCACTTTTCTTGTTCAGACGCTTTTTTTTTTTTTTTTTTTTTTTTTTTTTTTTTTTTTTTGGCATTAACAAAAAAGAGTCATCTTCTCTTTCAGCAAATTCACACGATTTAGAGAAATCAGGGTTTTCCCCTTTTATTTTTAAATCCTGATATGCGATTTAAGGTTTTCCCTTTTTCCCATTATTATCAATTTCGGGGTTAAACAAGGGTTTGAGTTTTTGACCTCACCTATTTGGCCGTTTTTGTGATGAACATGAAATTAAAGGAAAAAGTTTAAGGAGAGAAGGCTTTGAGGTGCTAACCCAAACCTTTTACCTGATTTTCGGATTTTCAAAGCCATGAAATCGAAGCATTTTGTTGTGTCTTTGTTGGTGACCTCATGGTTGCCGTTGACTGCCGGTGCTGCTCCCTTCGCCGCCACTAACCACCGTGCAAACACCGCAACACAAGATCCTTGACGGCCACTATCTTCAGCCGCCACCGTTTTTTTTTCTTTCCTTTTCGGCAGGAAGCAAGCAGCCAAATTCAGATACAAATGCTATTAAAGCATCACAAATAGTTGCCGGAAAAAGAACCAAACTCCTTGAACAAGATTTTGATCTTTACTTTGATTATAACAAAGCAAAAGATTTGTTAAGCTCGGTCGCTACCACGTTTCTAAGGTTCTTCGATGAAACCCTCTGATTCTCTAAATTTTTTTTAAGAGGGTTTGATTTCTCGGATTGGGGTTACTGTTGGTTTGGGTTGTTTTTGACTGAGCTTCCTTCATTTGACACGGTAGCTCAGTTTTGGTAGATGATCTAGTAAAAAAAAAACGAGTATCTTGATCAAAGGATCGATACCGTTAGCTCTTGATACCATGTTAAGAATTGATATGCGGAAATATTAATTGAAAGTAAACTGAATTCATTATCATTGAATTGATTATGAACTAAAAGAAGACAATAAGCTTTGAGGACTACATTTTGATTATATTGAGTTGTTTTTGTACACTGATGAGCAGCTCTATTTATAGAGTCAAAAATACAACAGCTATTTCTACAATAGGAAAGGAGTTTATATACTTTTTAGTTACTTATTCTAAAGCATGTATATACGGAAAATTACTGTTGGCCTTTGCTATTACTATTGATTGTGCTTTATGATTCACATCTCTAGCCGTTGAGAACCATTGAATGATTGAAAGGAAACTCTTGTGATCCACAAGTCCACTTAGTAAATTTCTTTTTGCCTTTATTTTCTAACAGTTACTAGTCCTCACTCGCCCTCACCTTTCTCGTGCTACAATTTTTCTTCCTATAGCATAATCCAGGACGGAGTATTAAGTTTTATTTATATGTACTCTATGCTTTAACATTAATAGATTGGTATATTTAATTAATTAGGTGGGTCAGTGTGATAGTGAGGAAGGATGTCATCGATATTGGTGTTCATGTCTTGGGGAGGAAGTAGGAGAAAATGTTGGTATGACGTCGATGCGGGAGTTTGTAATGGTGATGAAATATGTTATTGATGGAAGTGGTCTAATTTGCTACTCCCTCCGTCCTTAGACAAAAACACGCAATGTCATTATTACACTGCATGTTTTGTTTAATTTATAGTCGGGTTAAAGCTATAAATAGGTTATATACTTTCATTTTTGTTCCAATGTAGGCTATATACTCAAATAAATACTATCGTAGGTCATAAACTTTCAAGTTATTTACTAACATAAACACACTAAACCTTTTAACCGGAAAGAAAAACAAACGAGGGTGTTTTAGGTATTTCAAGTGTTTCTTCTCCTTTCTTTCCATCTCCTTTCTCCATGTTTACAAAACTCCATTTTTAACACCTGCAATCTTGAATGCCTTCTCCATGCAAACTAATTAACTAAAGTAAAATAATAATAATAATAATAATACTTCGTGCAATCTTGAAAGCCTTATGCATCCAAATATCCAATCAGTCACGTTTATGTACATATAGATACAATATTTGACTTTTGTTGACTTTTAGGCAACAATTCTATTCAGCTGGTATTAGATCGAATTGCAAGGTGTTAGAGGTTCACATACATCACAGAAACCTTCATCAACCTTGAGGTCACGTATACAACATCAATTTTGGCCGAAAATTGAAGTTTTATAGCCGGAATTAGAAATCGATTGCTGTTGAGGTTCACAGACCGATCTAAAGTGTAAAAACAAATTGTAAAAGTGTATATATGTTTGAAATCATCAAGAGAAACTGTTTGAATCATCAATTTCATTGGAGAAGCATCTCAGACCGAATTCAAAATTTAAGATCGTATGCTCGCTTTTACGTTTTATGAATTCTTCAAATATGAGTGATTAATCTGCAAAAATGTGTTAGAATCGTGCTCCAAAAGTTCATGGATCATTTGTGTGTGATTAATTTGCAGATTTGCTAGAGTTTAATTTAGGGTTTTTAAATTTAGGGTTGGTATAGTTTAATGAAGATGGAGATGCAGGTTATTTTAACCGGTTTAGCCTGCGGAAGGTCATTTTTGTTGACATGAGTACACTTTTTTAAAGTATATAGCCTACAATGGTATTTTTCGGAGTATATAGCCTACATTGAAACAAAAATGAAAGTATATAGTCTATGTATGGCTTTAACCCTTTATAGTTTTACCTCTTACTTTTTATTTAACTTTTTGTTATGAAGGATATAGACATTTATCTCTTTTATACCTTTTCATCAATGGAAGTGGATAATGTGTCATATGGAAGCGGTCTACTATTAAATAAACACATGAATAAATTACATCATCTACTTGTCATCATTTTGATTGAGATGAAAGCTCAAGGAGTTTATAAAACCAAAACGGCCCAATCCAGATAATCAATAACTATCGAAAATGTCATTCTAAGCCCAATACTTTTAACTCGGAATTTCTTGGTTTAGATATGGTTTTGGGAAATTGATCAAAATACACTTTTTTTAAGGCTTCAAACAAAATACACTTTTTTTAAAAAAATTGTCTTTTTAAACCATTCGATAGACGGGATTTCTGTCTACCACCTTTATCTGTCGTCTACTATTATTTTTACAAAGTAGTCGACGGTGAGATAAAGGTGGTAGACAGAATTCCCGTCTACTGAATTCCTTGTTAGTGTCTACAAGGCAGTAGACAGCAACAACAAGGCAGTAGACAGCAACAACAAGGCAGTAGACAGCAACAAGGCAGTAGACAGTCGACTACTTTGTAAATGTATGTCTACTGCTTTGTTCTCACTGTCTACTATACCTGCAGAAACTACCAGTAGACAGGAATTCTGTCTACCACCTTTATCTTCCCGTCGACTACTTTGTAAAAATGGTAGTCGACGACAGGTAAAGGTGGTAGACAGAATTCTCGTCTACTGAATGGTGTAAAAAGAACAAGGCAGTAGACAGCAACAACAAGGCAGTAGACAGTCGACTACTTTGTAATTGTCTGTCTACTGCTCTGTTCTCACTGTCTACTAACCCTGCAGAAACTGCCAGTAGACGGGAATTCTGTCTACCACCTTTATATCACCGTCGACTACTTTGTAAAAATAATAGTAGACGACAGATAAAGGTGGTAGACAGAAATCCCGTCTACCGAATGGTGTAAAAAGACAATTTTTTTTTAAAAAAGTGTATTTTGTTTGAAGTCTTAAAAAAAAGTGTATTTTGATCAATTTCCCTATGGTTTTTAAAAAATGATACAGTACATATGTCTTACGGAGTATTAAATAGATTTAATCACTTAAATGTTAAAAATGTTGTAAATTTAGTAGTAAAATATGGATGGTAATTAGTCAAATATGGATAGTAAAATTTGTACTATATATATGTGGATAATGAACACACATATACACACCATTTTTCTTACATATAAGAAATATACTCTCTCTCTTCCATTACTACTCTCTCATATTTAAGGATTGTATAGGCTTAGGTCAAAATTAGTTATAAGCCTACTGAATTATAACACGTTATCAGCACGAAGAGCTTAGTGTAATCAAAGGATATCTCAAACGATCACGAGTCACTAATCAAGGTATGAAATTATTAAGGTTTTTCAGACTCGGACATATCAAATTTTGGACTACTAACATTTTGAACTACTAATTTTTATTAAGTTCTTAGTGCATTTGTATTGTTCTTATTATATGGTTGGCTCTGCCACTTAAATTATATATGGTCGACACTGTCGCCTAACTATCATTTATGTTTACTAACTTTTATTAACTTCACTAACATTTATATTTATATTATTTAAGTTATATATGGCCGGTTATACCGCCTGAATTATATTTTCTGTAATCTAACTCTTATTAACTTAACTAACATTTATATTTATGTTAATAAGACCTCATGATTGTACGCAACATGTCATTTGACAACACGGTACTTTATGTACGCAACACGTCATTTGACAACACGGTACCATGGGTCGAGATTAATTCCGATCAATACGAATACGACGGGGTCTTTATATGTTATCTAACATTTATGATTACTTATGCAATTAATCATTATTTATTTCATGCATACTAATGTTTATTCTTAAATTTATAATTTTAAAAGTTAAAATAAAAAAATAGTTTGTATTTTTATTAAAAGTAAATCTTAAAAGTTAAAATAAGAAAAAGTAGTTTGTACTTTTATTAAAAGTAAATCTTAAAAGTTAAAATACAAAAAGTAGTTTGTATTTTTATTAAAAGTAAATCTTAAAAGTTAAAATAAGAAAAAGTAGTTTGTATTTTTATTAAAAGTATATCTTAAAAGTTAAAGTAAGAAAAAAAAGGGGATGGTAAAATGGAATAGTTTTTTTGTCAAAAATGAAGTATTGAAAATGAAGTGGTCTCCTTCTATAACTAAAAAAAAAATATATATATACTTTTATCAAATGAATTTTTTTGTGGCCGACAATTTCAAACACGAGTCCGTGTTTAGTTTATCAAGAATATCTCTTGCTTTGGTGAAAGGTCACGATCACGATATCAGGTGTTGTGAAAGAATTAAAAAATTGGTCAAGTGGCCTTTTAAAAACTAGAAAAAAAAATTTAAACAAAAAGTTTTTTTTATATATTTATAATTTACGGGTAACGTAAAAAAAAGGAAGTTTTAAAAAAAAAAAAAACAAAGAAAGTGTTTAAATGAGTTTTACAGAAAGGGAGAAAGCAAAGTAAAAAAAAAAAAACTTTTTTCCAAACAAAGGTAAATGAAAGTAGGACTTAATACAAGAAAAAAGTAAACATCTCCTAAACGTGATAAAATCTATCAATGATAAGTATTAGACTTGATGAGCTAAATGTGACAAAAATGTTTCAACATGTCTTATGTTAATTTTCTAAAATAAGTTATTATTATTCCGAGTTTAACACATATACATATGTTAATTAAAAACAACCTTTTTGTTCTTATGTAGTGTTGGGTTGCAATTTTGGTTGTATGCCATAATTCCATCCAGTAGAGTGACAATAGAAAACTTTTGATAATAATCAATAAAAAACGTTTTTCCAAACTTGTCAAATGTTTTGTTAAAAACGTGACCGTTGACAAAAGGAGGTTGAATAATAAAACTTAAAAAACAAATTATTTTTTTAAGAGTGTGCATCAAAATGGCCCGTTTAATAATGGGGAGTAAAAATATAGTCAAATTGTTTCAACGAACAAGGGTTCAATTGGATGTCTCTTAAAAAAAATCCGCGGGTACGGGTGATGGATCCAATGGATCCGCATCCACGACCCGCGGGTGCTATCCCTAATTGTGACAAGTACAAATCAACTAAAAGTCTAAAAAATAAATGCTCTTATAGGGACCAAATGTTCACAATAATTGCCTAAGCTAGATATGAAACAAATAGTTCATAAAAAAAAAAAAAGGTCGTTGTGCGTTTTCGGGATGATAGCCGAAATACACTTACAAAAGTAGGTCAGCCGTCAATTCTTTATGGCCATATCAACGTAGATCAATAAAATCATTTATGGTTTTGATAAAAGATTAATTAAAAATTAATTTTTTTTTGGTCTTGGATTCTCGGTAACAAAAGTAAAGGTTGTTTTTGGTTGCCACAACAAACAAGACAGAGGTTGTTGACTTTTGTTGTTAAACATGGCACAAGTAAACAATAACAATAGATTATTGTTTTTGAAAAGAATAATGATGCGTTAATTTTATTGTATAAAATAAAATTAAAGAAAATGGTTTTCATTGATGACTATGAACAAACGCAAACAAAGTGTTTGTGGTATTTGGTGATTAAAAAAAAAAGTGCATCTAAAGCTTCTACTGAAAATAATATGCATCTAAAGCTTCTACTAAAAATTAATGTGCAAGGTACAACGTATAACTATATGGTCAAATTCATTTGAGCCTTCGGAGTCACAAGTATATGATGTATATATATATTACTCAATTAACAAAATAGTAAATCTAAATTAATTCATATGAATAGTAAAACGAAATTAATTAATTTACTATTCACATAAAAAAGCGCATATGATAAAAAGCGCATCGCATATGATAAGCGCATATGATAAAAAGCGAATATGATGAAAAGCACAACGCATATGATGAAAATCGCATATGATTAAAAGCGCATATGGTGAAAAACACAGCGCATATGATTAAAAGCGTATATGGTGAAAAGGATATATGATAAAAAAAAACACATATGGTGATTTATAAAAAAAAAAAAAAAAAAAAAAAAAAAAAAACACATATGGTGATTAATGGAAAGCACATATGGTGATTAATGAAAAGTATATTGTGAAAAAGAATCACAAATGTTTCTTGAAAGAATTCAAGGTAAGATATATGAACCAATTCATCCATCATGTGAACCATTTTGATATTTCATGGTTCTAATAGACGCATCTAGCGGATGGTCTCATATTTGTATGTTATCAAGCCGTAATATGGCATTTGCAAAGTTTCTTGCACAAATTATTAAATTGAGAACACATTATTCTGATTACACCATTAAAAGGATGAGACTTGATAATGCTGGTGAGTTAACATCTCAAGCATTTAATGATCATTATATATCTACAGGGATTGTTGTTGAACATCCAGTTGCTCATGTGCATACACAAAATTGGTTTAGCTGAATCAATAGATAAACGCTTACAGCTAATAACTAGACAATTGATAATGAGTACAAATCTCTCAATATTTATATGTGGACATGTAAATTTACATGCTGCGACATTAATTCGCATTATACCATGTGGAAGTCGTAAATATTTTCACTTAATACTTGATTTTGGCCAAGAGCCAAATATTTTCTACCTTAAAACATTGGTTGTGCAGTGTATGTTCCAATTGTATCACCACAACACAATAAAATGGTTCTTCAAAGAATGATGATAATATATTTTGGATATAAAACATCTTCAATCATAAGATATATTGAACCCATGATGGGTGATGTTTTTACAGCACGTTTTGCTGATTGTCATTTTAATAAAACATTGTTCCCTAGATTAGGGGGAGAAATAAAAATAAAAAATAAAATGATGCTTCATGATGCGAACATCAATTAAGGTATATTGAACTCGCACAAAAGAATGTGAAACGAAAGTTCAAAAATAATGCATATGCAAGAACTTGCAAATTAATTACTTTATGCATTTACAGATATAAAAAAGTGACTAAATCATATATACCAGCGATAAATGCTCCAGCTCGAACTGAAATTCCAAAAGCTGGCAATAATGTCACTGTTGAGTCTTTGCCACGCATCAAACGTGGAAGATCAATTGGTTCCGAAGATAAAAATCCTCGAAAAAGAAAATCAGCTGATAATGAGGTAAGAGAAATTGTTCAAGAAGAACCACAAATCAATATTCCTTCTGCAGAGGATATTGATAAATGTAAATACTAAAATTGCGATAAATTATGCAATATTATGGAACCGAAATGAAACTAAAATCTCTATGAGATATTTTCATATAATGTTACAATGACATCATGAATAAAGATGATGATCTGGAACTAAAATCTGTCATTGAATATACAAAATGGACATGATTGAGCTCAATGGAAAGGAGCAATAAGAGCTGAATTAGAATCGCTCGATAAAAGAAAAGTTTTCGGATCAATCGTTATCACTTTTAAAGATGTGAAACGTATGGGATACAAATGAATTTTTATCCGAAAAGAAATGTGCAAATGAAGTTACAAGGCAAAACTAGACTTGTAACTCAATATTTCCCACAAAGAACAGAAATGAATTAGGAGGAAAAATTATCCTCCTGTAATGGATACAATTACTTATTAGATACTTAATCAACCTGGTAGTTATTTAAATGCATCTCATGAATGTTGTTACTACTTATCTGTATGGATCACTTAATAGTGATATATATGAATATACCTAAAGGGTTAAGGTATCATAAGCATCTAATGTAAAACCCAAGGAAATATATTCCATTAAATCACAAAGATTTCTAAGTGGGTTTATACAAACGGGACGTATGTGGTATAACCGATTAAATGACTACTTGATAAAAAAAAAGGGTATAAATATAAACTTATTTTGCACGTATGTTTTATAAAAACAATATTCGGATATGAGATCGTAGTTGTTTATGTCAATGTTCTTAACATCATATGAACAAATAAAGAGATCTATGAAATCATTCAACTTCTAAAGAATTATTTTGAAATGAAAGATCTTGAAAAAACCAAGTATTACCTTGGATTGCAAATTGAGCATATGCCTAATGGTTTACTTGTACATCAAACAACTTATACCGAAAAGATTTTAAAACATTTTTTTAAAGACAAACTCATTGTTGTTAGATCACTCAATATTGACACTGATCTATTTCATCCCTGCGAAGATCATGAAAATTTTAACAGATCGAAAGTTCTATATTTTAGTGCAATTGAGGTTCTTATGTATCTTATAGATTATACAAGATCTGACATTTCTTTTGCAGTTAATTTGTTGACAAGGTTCAGCTCAGCCCCTACCAAAAGACATTGGAATGGGATCAAACAAATAGTTTGATACCTTCGGGGAACTACTGATTTATAATTATTTTATTCTAACAACTCGAAACAAGATTTGTTTGGTTATACAGATGCAGATTATTTATCCGATCTACATAAAGCTAAATCTCAAACTGGATATGTATTCCTAAATGGAGGCACCGCAATATCATGACGTTCTCAAAACAAACACTTGTTGCAACATCATCAAATCATGCCGAAGTGATTGCATTACATGAAGCTACTCGGGAATGATTTTAGTTAAGATCAATGATACAAATCATTATTGATTCTTGTGGACTAGAACGCTATAAAAGTCTAACAACTATCTATGAAGATTATACAGCTTACATAGTACAAATGAAAGAAGAGTATCAAAAAATGACAGAACAAAACATAAATGCTGACGAGGCGCTAAAGTTATAAACAGTCTCAACGGTCATAAGTTTGATGGAAAAGAATGGTATATTAGTAAGGCTCAGAAAAAGACTGAAAGGGAATAGGAATTGAAACAACAGTTTGAACAAACCATGAAGGAGACTGTAGACAAATCACGTGGACCAAACTTGTACATAAAAGATTTAGATGATACAGTTTCAGATGAAAACCTCAGATTCTTCTCATATACTCAAGATCTCGTAAAAGACAACCAGATTAAAATGAGATACGTTCAATCAACAACTCCGTTGATCTTTATACCAAAGCACTGTCAATCGCTGTTTTTCAAAACATACATTCACAATATTGGCATGAGGCAAGTTCAAAAGATGTGACGACTCAGCGTTGTCTACTTGAGGGGGAGTCAACTCTATGCTGCACTCTTTTTCCCTTAGCTAAAGTTTTATCCCACTGAGTTTTCTTTAGCAAGGTTTTTAACGAGGCAGTATTAATTGCTCTTTAAAAAAAAATTACCATCCAAGGGGGAGTGTTGTAAATTTAGTAGTAAAATATGGATGGTAATTAGTCAAATATGGATAGTAAAATTTGTACTATATATATGTGGATAATGAACACACATATACACACCATTTTTCTTACATATAAGAAATATACTCTCTCTCTTCCATTACTACTCTCTCATATTTAAGGATTGTATAGGCTTAGGTCAAAATTAGTTATAAGCCTACTGAATTATAACAAAAAAGTCTTAAATTTCTCATTTATTTATGATCATTTCCATTTTTTCACATTTGATCTTTTCTAATTTCAATGTAGCTTTAGTATATTTCTTGCGACTGTTGCACCTATTTTATTATAATCTTTAAAATATTCAAAAGTATCTTAGAGCGTGACAATCATTGAGTGAATCATCATTCTGTATAAACCACAATCGAATTGTTACAAACTAATGACATCAAAACAGCAATTCTAAATTTCTTTCAATAAAAATTACAAATAATAATAATTAATACGGAGTAGTGAAAATTAAGAGACAAAATATAAATAAAAAGTTTTGGTCAGATAGGCCCATTGGACATTTTTAGGGTGTGCCAAACAAGCCTGTCATGGCGTATTCTTTTTTTCCCAAAATAACGAAAAGTTTATAAATCAAAAGATAAATGAGAAAAACGACAATACACACAAAACGGCTAGGCTTGAGAACAATAAATAACCCCTTACAACCGACCTACCGCTAACTACAGTCGAACCTAGTCAAACCGGGCCAACAAACGACCCCGAAAAACGTAAGAACCACGAACAATCCAAGCAAACAAAACGAAAACAAGAAAAAACAAGACGACAAACAATGTTAAACCCAAAACAAACAAAAACCATCCGATTACAGCTTTTCTTTTCCGAGAACGGCTTTGCCTTTCCAATTCTTCTTGGTAATCGGTTTGACCACGTTGCACTCAACTTTAAGAAGGTTAATTCCCTTGCTCGAACGAGGCTAAGACAAATCATTTGACAAACCATTCCCATCAACTGTTTTGGACGTCCGATAGTCGGATAGATCAATCCTTTATTGTCAAAATCGAAATTAAAAGCGTGATGTGATATGTAAATATTACTCCATTCATTTATTCAAATTTGTTCTATTTAATTTTCACTCTTTTTTTTTTTGGGTAATGGGTTTTACCCGGTGAATCTGATTAAAAGAATTAATGAATGTTTACAATGAAGAATAAAAACGGTTATAGGTGAGTCATATAACCTCTCAAAAAACCAAGCAACATCTAGCTACATAACTACCAGAGCCACATGCTCACTTACAGAAAAAAAAAAAAAAAAACCTCAAGAGATCTTCCAATATGATTTCAATCTAATAGTCTGCGGAGTCATCTTCCATTTGATAGACATTAACTTCAAACGAACCGTAGCATACGTGTCCTTATAAACCCGATCCACCGATCTTTTCTTTTTCTTGAACAATCTATTATTTCTTTCTTGCCAAATAGAATAAACCGTAGCTGCAAATAAAAGTTTTACCACTATAATGCGAGCGATTCGTCTTTTGGCAAATGGGCTAATCAACAGCATAAAATCTTTCCATGAATCACTAAAAATGGGGAAATCCATGTGCTGTTTTATAAGATTCCATACCTGTACCGAGAACGGACAATTAAAAAATAAATGATCATGAGAGTCTTGCACTTGTCCACATAGAGTACATACTAAAACCTGAGAATTAACTTCCCAATGTTATAGCTTATCTTGCGTTTTTAGTTTTTCTCCCATAAGTAACCACAACACAAAAGCATGTTTCGGAATATTGTTAGAGAACCAAACCACCGAATCCCACGGAACCAAGTTGCTTCTGCTTCGAACATGCTCCCAAACTAAGTGGACCGAAAAGTCCTGAAGATTTCCTTCGGCATCTCGCCATTTCACATTATCCGGTTCTAACGATAGAATAGGAACAGTAACATTGGATAAATGAGGGACACAGGTTACCCATCTAGAAGGCCAAGTCATATTATTAACAAGGATCATATCTTTAATTGAAAACACAGGGTCGAAACCCTCCCGATAAATCATTCTAGTCGATATAAAGTCGGCAAGAGGGCCTAGATCACACCAAATATCATACCACATTGAAGTAGTTTCACCGTTACCGATAATGTGAATGAATTTACCTTTGACTTGATCGCGAACTTCTAGGATTTTCCGCCAACTCCAACTAGAGTTGGGTTGAGTATCGATTGTCTAAAAATTCCGACCTGAAAGTTTGTAAGTGTGGATCCAACGAACCCATAAGGATTCCTTATGCGATAGAAGCCGCCAAATATGAGCCGAGATCAATGTTGAGTTCCATTCCGAGAGACTCTTAATACCTAAACCCCCTTCAGGTTTCGGTAAACAAACATCCTTCCATTTCACTTTCGCTTTACCTTTCATTAATGTACCTTGACACCATAGGAATCCTCTCATCAGAGCTTCTATTTCTTTTAACGTGGCACATGGTAGAATAAATACAGATTGCCAATACACTTGCATTGAAGATAAAACTGAACAAATAAGTTGCAATCTACCTGCAAAAGATAAAAAACGATTCTTCCAATTCTCCACCCTATTACGAACATTATCAACAAGCACCTTACAATCACGATAGTAAAGACGTGAAGATATCAAAGGAACTCCTAGATATTTAACAGGCAGCGAACCTTCCTCAAAAGGTAAAATGCTTAGAACAAGATCTTTGGTCGATTGACAAACATTAGCAAAATAAGCAGTGCTTTTAGGCAAGCTTGGAACTAATCCTGAACTTGCTGAAAATTGTTGTAGCGCATTACTTATAGTACTTACCGAAATCACATCCGCGTGAGAGAAGATGAAAAGATCATCTGCAAAGCATAGATTGATAATTTGTTGATCTTCACACTTCGGATGAAATTTAAAACCTTCTGTAAAACTGGCCAATCGATTCAGAAGTAATGTTAAAACCTCCATAACCATTGTGAACAAATACGGAGACAAAGGGTCCCCTTGACGTAAACCTCTCTTGCCTTCAAAATAGCCATGAAGCTCACCATTTATGTTTAAAGAAAATGAGACTGTTGTGATGCACTTCATGATTCATTTAACCATTACCGGATGGAACCCAAATCGGGAAAGCACAAGTTCCAAAAAGTCCCATCGAACCGTGTCATACGCCTTTTGAATATCAACTTTAAAAGCACATCTAGGAACACCCGATCGAAGATGGTAATTTCGCATTAATTCTTGCGTAATCAGAATATTATCCGAAATTCTACGCCCCGGAACAAAAGCAGATTGATTAATATTAATAACCTCACCAAGCACGCCTTTAATTCTATTTGCAATAATTTTACTTATGCATTTATATAGGACATTACAACACGATATCGGACGATAGTTAGTCACTTTTGTTGGGGACGCAACTTTAGGAATCAAAGCAATAACCGTATGATTAATTTCTTTCTAAAGTTGACCATTTACAAAAAACTCTTGCACTGCTTTCACAATTTCATCACCGATAATATCCCACGCGGACTTAAAGAATTCAGCGGTATAACCGTTCGGACCCGGAGATTTGTTATTACCAATGTCAAACACTGCACTCTTAACCTCCATCGCTGAAACAGGTCGTATTAGCTCGGTCTCCTGGTCACGAGTAATCGTATTTGTAAACAAGTCATGTGGAAGCTGAATCGGTATATTATCGTCTGATGTGCCCAGAAAATTTGTAAAATGTGTCACAAAACACGAAGAAACACCTTGGCCCTCGACAACATTTCCCATATTATCCTCCACCATGAGTATATGGCTTCTGTGTTGTTTACCTTTTACTACTTTGTGAAAGTAATTAGTATTATTATCACCCACTCGAAGCCATTCAATTTTAACTTTTTGTTGCAAGAACCGTTCCTCATCAAGAATCGCATTATTATAAGCATTAAGGAGATCACAATGTACCTCTCTAGCGTCAGTAGAAAACGAATTTGAATCAAGTGCAATTTGGGCTTGGTCAAGCTCAAATCTTAGATTAACAACTCGCTTATGTAAATTCCCTTGTTGTCACATTAGCCGTCTCAAGGGCTTCTTTAAATCCCGTAGCTTTTTCACCACTTGGAACATTAAATGGCCAACTATAACTCTTTTCCATCCTTTGTGCACAATATCGTCAAAACCCTCCTTATAAATAATGAAATTACTAAACTTAAAGGGTTTAACACGTGATGTATAAGAGTTTGGAATTTTCAACACAACCGGACTATGATCAGAGATACGATATGGTAGAAAAATAGCATGAGCATTAGAGAAATCATTAATAAATACATCATTCGCCAAAATTTTATCAATTTTCTTTAAAATACCTTCAGAAGCATTAGGTCTTTGGTTCCAAGTATAGTGTAACCCCAAGTGAGATACATCACTCATACGCATGATATCCACACATTCACGAAACTCCCGCATCGCAAGAGTAATATTTGAACCTCCTGCTGTTGAGTCATCAAGATTAAGAGAAACATTAAAGTCCCCCATAATCACCCATGGGTGATTGCCCACAAAAAGAGTATGCTTACACAAATTATCCCATAAAGGACGACGATGAATATAGTAGTTTTTAGCATACACTATTGAAACATACATCCGCTTATTCTAACGGATCAGATGAATAAGAAGTGAATAACTTGGTCCGACATGTCAATTACAATAACATTAACAATAAGAGGATCCCATCCCATGATAATACGTGTACCACCCTGACTCATAGTATTATTAGAAGTCCATTGCCATTGATGAAATACCGAAGCACAAACGTTACTCAGTTTACTAATATCCACATGCGATTCTAGAATAGCACAAAAACATAAATTATTACCCGTAACAACTTCTCGAATCTCTTTCTGTTTCGGGATGCGATTCAACCCCCGAATATTCCATGTTGCAAGGCTATTCATTAGGAAACTTTTTATAAGGTGTGCTTGCAAATTCAAAATTATCACCCAAGACCGCTTCCTTATTAAAATCTTCCACGTCACTTTCTTCATCTTGTAGAGCCTTCTTCTCTGGTAGCGGATGAGAATCAGCTATATTAGCCTCATCCGCTTCCAAGGCTCCAAACGAATTACTTGTTTCCACCAATTCTTTATTTCGAGATGTGCTAGCCTTATGCGCATTTTGTTGGGGCCTGTTGACGGGCACATACACTCGCTTTTGTTTCGGCTTTCCCACAGCAAAAGACACAATCTTGTTCGACTCTTTTTTCTTTTGTTTAACCTGCTGTTTTGGAAGCACTGTTTCGTAACCCTCATCATCTACTAATTTTTTTTCAACCACTTTTGTAACTTGCTTTGGACATTGAGAGTCACTATGGCCAAACACAGCACATGTAGAACACCTTGGAGGTTTCCATTCATATTCAACTCGAATGGTACTAACCGATTTTGGTTTACCTGAAGGACTTGGTATTGCCACTCGAAGTTGAGTTTTCATGTCTTGATCCGCAAGAACCTCAATTAATGCACGAGCAAAGTTGGGGCGACCCCAAGATTCCTTACACATCGTACTAGTATATGAGTCTAGGGCATAATATTATAAATAAATAAAAATAGATCCAATGATCTAGGGCGTTACAATATTTCTTACATTGACAGATATGAATTTGTATGCCTTTACCCTATTACAATTACATTAGAACAACAATACTCGGAAAAAAACCCCGAGACAACCACAATTGATGATCGGAAACCGATGCTTCCTTGAGGTAACCGCCACCTAGACCACCGAATCCTGAAAAAAGTCCTCACCTGAATCGAAGCCAGCAACGGCGAACAACAATCCACGAGCCCACCCACCAAACCGCAACAACCCCCAACATATAACTTTGAACCCAAATCGCTCGTCGGGCAAACCAAGAACACCCACTTCGAGACCGCATCAACCAGCAACCAAAATCATAACCCCGTTAGTCAGCACAACCAAGCAAACCCAACAGCAATTAGCTCGGAAATCCTAACCTGTCAAAGCCCTATCAACCGGATGATCGGGCACCAACCGAGAAAACTACTCCAGGAGACCGTTCTTTTGGCGCTTTACAACCCTAAAGGTTACTAAGGCGGCAACAACACCGGACAGTTCCGAACCGAAACCGGCGACGAGGAAGATGGAACGAACGGGATCGAACCCAACGAAACTGTCAAGGGCCAAACGAACCTAAAGCCCACAACACTGAACAAGCCCATACAGAACCCAAACTAACTAGCCGAAACGAGCCCAAGCCAACTCAAGGCCCAAACCAACCAGGCCTGACCAGCCTCTTACACAAACCTTAAAACCAGCACGACCCATTAAGAGGCCCACCAGTCAAACGTCAAAATAATCGGCTAGATCACCGGACTCCGGCGAGCACATCCAACGAAGCAGACCCAGGGAGGTGAGTAGAGGATGAAGCAAAACCGCCATTTTTGTAAAAAAATATATGAAAGATAGAAGAATCACCATCATGCCCTAATCCGTACAAAAAAGACAGAAATCCAGCCAAAATTTCGGTCACCCCACAAATCCGGTCACAGAACACAAAGTGTTCGTCGCCTGTTACCAGCTAAGGGGAAGCCACTGGAAGAGACCTCTGTCACACGTGAAGACTAGAACAGGGAAAAGGCTAACCGAAGATAAAAAGCAAGATCCAAAGTTCTGGACCAGATCCGCCATCATTCAGAGTGGAAGGGTTGAAACCTTACCACTCGCCGCCTGAAAACGAGAGAAAGGACCACGAAGCCGACGGAAAAAGCAAAAAACCCACCGGAAAAACTTTGGAGCAGATGGATCGGGGAAAGAGGAAGAAAAGCAGGTAAAAAAAAAAAAAGCTGGACCTAATTGAAACTCTTAACTATTAATATAACCATCCAAAAAATATGAACGAAGGTTAGGAAATGTCTAGACACTGTACTAATAATTTCTTGCAATTTGCAAAGGTTAAAAATCAACTTCCATAGCACCTACTCTGTTTAGTCCGTCTTTGTAGATCGAAAATCTTCACATATGGCATGTAAAAGCTAAGAAACAACGATGCGATCCCATAATAACTTAGCAATAGCTTATTTTGTCTTAGCTCGAACATCAATTTGAAGGAAATTACACTAAAGATGTTCGTCTTAGCTAGCAGCCCTGTACGAGATTCAGGTAACATGTCTATACACACTACAAATAATAATAATTACACAAAAGATCGAACATCATATATGATGATTCACAATACACTACTGTAAAATGATGTGCCACAAATCCACCATCCAACTACCTCCTTCATCCACTTCAATTTTCTTCAACTAGAATGTGAGGTCTGAGTTCTCAATGGACAAGAGGAAGGACAAAAAGGTATCCTTCTCTCCAACGTCAAATGGCTATTCGTGTACCAAGTTATAACAACCCGGAAAATTTTCGATAAAATTTAAACAAAACCTCTACATGATATCATTTAACTTCGAACTAATTCCGACAATTCATGAACAATTATTCATAAATAATTATGCATTAGTAATTATTCGTTATATTAATATTATTAATAATATCATTTTTAATAATATATCATTAATCATTATCATTTACAAGTATTATTATTATTATTATTATTATTATTATTATTATTATTATTATTATTATTATTATTATTATTATTATTATTATTATTATTATTATTATTATTATTATTATTATTATTATTATTATTATTGTTATTATTATTATTAGTATTGTTACTATTACTAAGTATTACTAGTATTATAGTTATTATTATTATTATTACTAATAAAAATATTAGTTACCAATTATTATTAATTTCATAACTATAATTATCATTATGATTATTATTATTATTATTATTATTATTATTATTATTATTATTATTATTATTATTATTATTATTATTATTATTAAAATAATAAAAGTTATTATTTTCATTTATCTTAGTATTAGTATATTTTTTTTAGAATAAGTATTGTTATTAAAATTATCATTAGTAATAAGTTTTTTTTATCATTTTTATTATTATTTTCATTACTATTATTTATTATTATTATTATTATTAATATAATTATTAATTATAAATCTTAACTTAATAAAATGAAAGATACAGATACCTAATTTAGGTATAACACTATCTGTATTCTTTTTAATTTTTTTATCGTGCCCTTCTGCTTTTATTTTTATATTTTTATTATCTGCTTTTAATTTTTATATATTTTGTTCATGATCGTGATTCCAGTCGACACTCATTTGCTATAAAAAAATCGATCATAGCATCTTTAACAGGCTTTAATAATTCGATTACTACCTATAAATGATGTTACCCATTACTGCAATTTGCAAAATTAAACAGAAAAAGCCATCAACAACTCGATATCCATGTTCTTGCTTCATTTTTCAAAAACTTCGAATTTGAATTTAACTCCAAAAAGTAATAATGCAGTTTTGTTAGTAATCTTTCACTCAATATTTCTGCAAAAACGCAGCTTTCAATTCTTTAAAACAAATGTGAATTTTGAAGTCAAAATTTTAAATTTCAAAAGTCAAATATTTGTTCTTCGTAAAATTCGAGTTTCTGTTGATGTTTTTAGATAAATTGATGATTCAGAAACTTTATAGAGGTGATTTGAGACACATTTTGTGTTATAATCTTTGTCTATAACGTTTCTAAAATCACAATCAATATAATTAAAAAAAAAACGAGCTGCAGTAGCAGTGAATTTGATTTTTTTTTATATAATTGTTCGTTTCAATTTATTTAAAGATTGATATAGGTCGATTAGATATTCTGAAAATCCTAAAACCGTTTAAGATGATTGAATTATATGATTAATTGGTTCCCTGAGTCGTTCGAGTTAGAAGAAGAAGAAAGAATCAGAAAAGGGGTTTAATATATATTAGGATACGAATTATAATCAGAAAAACTGATATAGCGTGATGGTTTAAAGTGTTGACGGGTTATCGAGAGGTCGCGGGTTCGAGTCTCATCCATGGAAATATTTTTTTTTTAGAAAAGTTCATTAAGGTAGTTTCTCATTTATTATTATTATTATTGTTATTATTATTACTACCAACATCATTAAAGGTATTATTATTAAAATCATTAGGATTATTAGTATTATTATTAACTATCATTATTATTATTATCATTTTTATTATCATTATTATGATTAGAATTATTATTACTATTATTATTATTTTGAAAACAATACAAATTATTATTATTATCATTATTATTAGTACTAGTATCATTTTATATAAGTATTATTATTAATGTTATCATTATTATTATTATTAATATGACTTTCATTATTAAGTATTGTTACCAAAAATATAAATTTTGATTATTGTTATTATTAAAATTTTCATTTTTATTAAAACTACTATCATTATTATTATTATTATTGTTATAAGTATTAATATCATTATTATTACCATTAATGAAATCATAAACATTATTATCATTATTGAGTATTATTATTATTATCATTACAAATATTATTTTAGTATTATTATAATTACTATTCTTAACAAACAAATGGTATATATATATAAGAAAATATATTTAATACATATAACACAACACAAATTAATATTTTTAGATATATATGAAACATATATATTATTAAAATAAAAAGGATATAACTAATGAATTATATATATATATATATATATATATATATATATATATATATATATATATATATATATATATATATATATATATATATAAATTGTGCGATTATGAGTATATGTGTTGATATATATACTTGATATAGGTTCGTGAATCCGAGGTCAACACAACTCTGTACTTGTTCACTGCCATCATATGCATATTTACAATAAACTATCGTATCGTATAGTGAGTTCATCTGCTCCCTTTTTATATATTTTTGGGCTGAGAATACATGCGCAACTTTTATAACTGTTTTACATGTTACACACAAGTACTCAAACTTTATGCGAAATACGTGCTTTGTCATGCCAAATCCCTGCCGTAATATCGTTAATTGCTTGGTGAACGCAAACTTAGTTATTATGAATAGCGCTATTGAGAGTAACGTCTCTAATCATTTGACCTCAGGTTTTTGGTTACATAATAATGATTCAAACTGACACTGACTGTTCAAGGTGTCTCGGGGTAAAATTCTGTTTAGTCGCGATATTACAAACAACAACTCTTTAGATTGATATGATGGGTATCAATCAACTTTAAACTTAAATCTTGTGGTCTAATACTATACTGAACTATTGATTTATGATAAACCTATGAACTCACTCAACCTAGTGTTGACTTTTTAAAGCATGTTTATTCTCAGGTACTTAAATATTGCTTCCGCTGTATATCTGCTGCTTTGATGATGATTGCTTGCAATGCTTGGAGTCTTCATTACATATCATATCAATCAAAGACATTTAATATTCTAAATACAATGTAATCTATTTATCTTCTGCTGCAAAACTCAATAAAACGTCTCATATAGTGTCGATCTCTTTTATACAACTGTAATTTGATATAATTAGTCACAAATACCCCAGGCCCTATTTGGGGGTGTGACAGATTAGTATCAGAGCAGTGTTGTTGTAGAGAACTAGGATTGCATTTTATGTGTGCCTTATACAATTAGGTACCTTAGCAATGTAGGACTACAATTTTCCTTGACTATAGTGCCTTTAATTGTTGCCTTTAATTGATAAATGCTACACTATACCTTAGAAACTATGCTTATTAAATTCTTTAATATTTCTTAGAATGCCGAGCTAATCTAAGAACTCTGCTCACTCTCCTAAGTACTATCCAATTCCGCCACCATATTTAAATGCGACACCATGATTTCTGAAATTCTCGACATTCCTTTATCATCTATCATGGTTTTGTGTATTACATATGTATTACATGAAATATTATCCATGATTTTTGAAATCTCTACTATTCATATTCATTACTTTCAAAATCTTGCTTTCTCGTTATTTTTGATCATTGAATTTTCTTGACGAGTGGCGCCTACGAAACTCTAGAATGGAAGGGTTTGGATTACCGATTTAAAGGATCCTATAGCTCAAGCCCCTAGACCTGAATAGGCCATTGCGAATTGAAAGTCTTTAATCAAAAGATTATCAGATTACATACTTATTATTTATAATCTCAACACGTCATACCGCCATTATTACATAAATGGAGGACACATCATATCTTATCATATCTTATCATATCTATTCTAATAGACTTTGTCTAACACTTTTCCTAAATTCCCTCCGTAAATTACGGAAATCTTTTTGCTATATATACTTCAAGGAGACGAATATATCATTCAGTATCCAATACTCATTTCATATCAAACCCTATTCTAAACACAAAATATGGATTCCTCGAACTCCTCGAGCTCCGACGGCAGCGTAACCGGAACAAACCAACCAATCAGCCATCATCTATTCTGGATGAGTTGGGGATGGGTTCGTAGCCGACTCAATCAATGGAGGCAAGAAGAAGGAGATCCCTTCCACCAACCGAATTCACCTCTTGGCGAAGAACCTGAGGCACTTACCGGAGAACCAGTCCGAAACACTATTTTCTCTCTTCTTTTCAGGGTATGCCGTCACGATTATATAATATCGAAGATTCTAGATCTTATTCATCCCCTTGTTCCAACCGCCAATCATCCCGAAATAGTAGAAGAAGTCAACGAGCTTCGCGCTCGAGTGGTGGCTCTGGAGAATATGGTGCGATATCTACAAGCATCAGCAGCACCAGCAGCATAACCAGCAGTACCATCAGTACCACCAACATCACCAACATCACCAACACTACAAGCAATACCAACAGCAACCACAACACCACCAACAGTATCGTCAACATCACCAGCACCAAGCACTACCAGAATCAGCAACAGCCTCAACAGTACTGCCAACATCATCAACACAGCAAGCGTTATAAGCACCAGCAGTTGCATCAGTATCAACAACATCATCAGCACCATCAGCTTCATCAATAACAACATCCACATCCCACGTCTCAACATCATAATCAGTACCTCAAACATCAAACATCATATGCCCCATAGATACCAAGGAATATTAGTAATAATGAGTTAAGATGTATTGACTCGTTCTTCCTGAAGAATTATATATGTATACTTTATATATATATATATATATATGGTTTGGAACAATAATAAATCTTTTCGTACTAAGCTATTACGTGTGAATCTTAACTAGTATGTACTACTTGGTTAATTCATATCACTAATATGTTATGATGTACATCCTTCGTTAATGACTTAGCAATCGTTAATCACTGCTTTAACACAATAAACTTCATTTCATAATAAACCAAGTGTATTATTCAAATACATGTTTGGTTTTACACTTCTATTTTCAATGTAATCGAAACTCTCTAGAAAACATCATTCGTGCCTTGCAAATTTCACAAGAATCCTACGAGAACCAACATCATATACCGATGTATATCAATAACAATGGACGATGAAGTATTGATTCATAACTTCATTAAAGTAATATTCCGCGACGATTATGTAATCTCTAAAGTTTTGGAGATTATTTATCCTCGTTTCAACCGTAAATCAAATGAGTTTAATATTATATTAACTCATTAAATCCATAATTACATCTGAAGGAAGATATATATGTACGTATATTTTCATAAAGATTGTAATTAAAAATTCTTTTGTACAAACTGTTAATTGTGAAAATATTTTAACGGGTAGGTAATACCTGAGAAATATTTATCTCACATTAACATGTTACATTGTACATTCTTCAAAATTCTTGAAAACACCTCAGAACTATAACCAACGATTCAGATTCGCTAACCTTATGAAGGCTAATGAAGCAACAAAAGCTATACAAGGTCTTAAGGGCCAAAAGTTTGATGATAAAGAATGGTATAAGCTCAGAATTGGAACTAGAAAACGGATTAAGCAAACCATGAAGGAGATTGTGGATAAATCACAAAGACTAAACCTGTCTTCAAAGAATCTAAATGATTTAGTATCTGCTGAAGTCATTAACGAATACCTTGCTCCTGACTCTAACCCTTTACGGACAAATCTTCTTTATCATTCTTCGATATTAGAAATTCTAAGATATCATCGTATCCTTCGTTATAAATATCCTCTATATTTCTGAAGATATCTTCATAACGATTCTTGTCCGCAATTAATTATCTCTGATAGTGCTCCAAATGAACATATATTTAGTAGCAATATCCTTGCAATATGTAAAGTTTTCAGTTGCAATTGTTCTATTTTCAAGTAATATTCGTTTATATTAAATAAGTGCGAAGACAAAAGGCGAAAACGAAGATTCGAAGACAAAAACGTCCAAAATGCTCAAATGTACAAGATACAATCCAAGTGGTTCCATTTATTGATGAGAAACGTCTAAAAATTGCAAGAGTACAAGTTGCAGAACGCAAAGTACAAGATATTAAATTATACGAAAAAGCGTTCGAAAATCCGGAACCTGCACCTGAGCCAACTATCTGTAGTGACCCGAATTTTTCCATGTTTATATATATTAATTGAGATTGATATTTACATGATTAAATGTTTCCAACATGTTAAGCAATCAAACTTGTTAAGACTTGATTAATTGAAATATGTTTCATATAGACAATTGACCACCCAAGTTGACCGGTGATTCACGAACGTTAAAACTTGTAAAAACTATATGATGACATATATATGGATATATATATAGTTAACATGATACTATGATAAGTAAACATATCATTAAGTATATTAACAATGAACTACATATGTAAAAACAAGACTAATTACATAATGATTTTTAAACGAGACATATATGTAACGATTATCGTTGTAAAGACATTTAATGTATATATATCATATTAAGAGATATTCATACATGATAATATCATGATAATATAATAATTTAAAATCTCATTTGATATTATAAACATTGGGTTAACAACATTTAACAAGATCGTTAACCTAAAGGTTTCAAAACAACACTTACATGTAACGACTAACGATGACTTAACGACTCAGTTAAAATGTATATACATGTAGTGTTTTAATATGTATTTATACACTTTTGAAAGACTTCAATACACTTATCAAAATACTTCTACTTAACAAAAATGCTTACAATTACATCCTCGTTCAGTTTCATCAACAATTCTACTCGTATGCACCCGTATTCGTACTCGTACAATACACAGCTTTTAGATGTATGTACTATTGGTATATACACTCCAATGATCAGCTCTTAGTAGCCCATGTGAGTCACCTAACACATGTGGGAACCATTATTTGGCAACTAGCATGAAATATCTCATAAAATTACAAAAATATGAGTAATCATTCATGACTTATTTACATGAAAACAAAATTACATATCCTTTATATCTAATCCATACACCAACGACCAAAAACACCTACAAACACTTTCATTCTTCAATTTTCTTCATCTAATTGATCTCTCTCAAGTTCTATCTTCAAGTTCTAAGTGTTCTTCATATATTCTACAAGTTCTAGTTACATAAAATCAAGAATACTTTCAAGTTTGCTAGCTCACTTCCAATCTTGTAAGGTGATCATCCAACCTCAAGAAATCTTTGTTTCTTACAGTAGGTTATCATTCTAATACAAGGTAATAATCATATTCAAACTTTGGTTCAATTTCTATAACTATAACAATCTTATTTCAAGTGATGATCTTACTTGAACTTGTTTTCGTGTCATGATTCTGCTTCAAGAACTTCGAGCCATCCAAGGATCCGTTGAAGCTAGATCTATTTTTCTCTTTTCCAGTAGGTTTATCCAAGGAACTTAAGGTAGTAATGATGTTCATAACATCATTCGATTCATACATATAAAGCTATCTTATTCGAAGGTTTAAACTTGTAATCACTAGAACATAGTTTAGTTAATTCTAAACTTGTTCGCAAACAAAAGTCAATCCTTCTAACTTGACTTTTAAAATTAACTAAAAACATTTTCTATATCTATATGATATGCTAACTTAATGATTTAAAACCTGGAAACACGAAAAACACCGTAAAACCGGATTTACGCCGTCGTAGTAACACCGCGGGCTGTTTTGGGTTAGTTAATTAAAAACTATGATAAACTTTGATTTAAAAGTTGTTATTCTGAGAAAATGATTTTTATTATGAACATGAAACTATATCCAAAAATTATGGTTAAACTCAAAGTGGAAGTATGTTTTCTAAAATGGTCATCTAGGCGTCGTTCTTTCGACTGAAATGACTACCTTTACAAAAACGACTTGTAACTTATTTTTCTGACTATAAACCTATACTTTTTCTGTTTAGATTCATAAAATAGAGTTCAATATGAAACCATAGCAATTTGATTCACTCAAAACGGATTTAAAATGAAGAAGTTATGGGTAAAACAAGATTGGATAATTTTTCTCATTTTAGCTACGTGAAAATTGGTAACAAATCTATTCCAACCATAACTTAATCAACTTATATTGTATATTATGTAATCTTGAAATACCATAGACACGTATACAATGTTTCGACCTATCATGTCGACACATCTATATATATTTCGGAACAACCATAGACACTATATATGTGAATGTTGGAGTTAGCTATACAGGGTTGAGGTTGATTCCAAAATATATATAGTTTGAGTTGTGATCAATACTGAGATACGTATACACTGGGTCGTGGATTGATTCAAGATAATATTTATCGATTTATTTCTGTACATCTAACTGTGGACAACTAGTTGTAGGTTACTAACGAGGACAGCTGACTTAATAAACTTAAAACATCAAAATATATTAAAAGTGTTGTAAATATATTTTGAACATACTTTGATATATATGTATATATTGTTATAGGTTCGTGAATCAATCAGTGGCCAAGTCTTACTTCCCGACGAAGTAAAAATCTGTGAAAGTGAGTTATAGTCCCACTTTTAAAATCTAATATTTTTGGGATGAGAATACATGCAGGTTTTATAAATGATTTACAAAATAGATACAAGTACGTGAAACTACATTCTATGGTTGAATTATCGAAATCGAATATGCCCCTTTTTATTAAGTCTGGTAATCTAAGAATTAGGGAACAGACACCCTAATTGACGAGAATCCTAAAGATAGATCTATTGGGCCTAACAAACCCCATCCAAAGTACCGGATGCTTTAGTATTTTGAAATTTATATCATATCCGAAGGGTGTCCCGGAATGATGGGGATATTCTTATATATGCATCTTGTTAATGTCGGTTACCAGGTGTTCACCATATGAATGATTTTTATCTCTATGTATGGGATGTGTATTGAAATATGAAATCTTGTGGTCTATTATTATGATTTGATATATATAGGTTAAACCTATAACTCACCAACATTTTTGTTGACGTTTTAAGCATTTTATTCTCAGGTGATTATTAAGAGCTTCCGCTGTCGCATACTTAAATAAGGACGAGATTTGGAGTCCATGCTTGTATGATATTGTGTAAAAACTGCATTCAAGAAACTTATTTTGTTGTAACATATTTGTATTGTAAACCATTATGTAATGGTCGTGTGTAAACAGAATATTTTAGATTATTATTATTTGATAATCTACGTAAAGCTTTTTAAACCTTTATTGATGAAATAAAGGTTATGGTTTGTTTTAAAATGAATGCAGTCTTTGAAAAACGTCTCATATAGAGGTCAAAACCTCGCAACGAAATCAATTAATATGGAACGTTTTTAATCAATAAGAACGGGACATTTCAGTTGGTATCAGAGCGTTGGTCTTAGAGAACCAGAATTTTGCATTAGTGTGTCTTATCGAGTTTGTTAGGATGTATTAGTGAGTCTGGACTTCGACCGTGTTTACTTGAAAAATGATTGCTTAACAAATTTTGTTGGAAACTATATATTTTTAACATGTGAATATTATGTGATATATTAATCTCTTAACGCGTTTGATATTATGTGATAGATGTCTACCTCTAGAACAAGTCCCATTGACTCACCTAATAATAATGAAGAGTCAGATGTAAATTGGAATGATTCGTGGACTGATTCACAAGTTCCCGAAGAGGAACCGGAAGAAGAGTCGGAACCGGAAGAAGAATCGGAACCGAAAGAAGAATCGGAACCGGATGAAGAAATAGAACCGGTGGGGGAAATAATAAAACGGTTAAGTAAAAGTAAATCCTCAACCAACCGACCAAGGTTAATTATGGTCAATGGTGTTTCCGCCAAGGAAGCAAAATATTGGGAGGATTACCAATTCTCCGATGAATCGGATTCCGACGAGAATTTCGATGATGTTATAGAAATTACCCCAACTGAATTTAAAAAGACGAAAGAAAATAATAAGGGAAAGGGCATAAAAATAGAGAAATCTAATTCCAACCCCGATGAACTTTATATGTATCGTCAACCCCCGAAGCCCTTAAGTTGTAACAATGACCCGGGAACCTCTAAACCACCAGGTTTTTCTAAACCGTTGTGAAAAACGACAGCTCGTATTAGGGGAACATCATATATCCCTAGAAACTTGGCAAAATGAATCAAAACCGAAGAAGAAGAAACGAGCGAGTTGGAATAAGATAGTTGTATTCGTGTGGTGTAATATATGTAATATAGTGTGCTTATGCTTTATAATATATGTAAAAATTGCTTGTATTAATAAGTATTTTTTTTATGAATCTAACTCTTGTCTATTTTACAGTATAAAAACACAAAATGGATAGACAACCCAATATTTTAAGAGACCTACCCGGAGACATGATTGATGAAATCTTGTCTAGAGTCGGTCAGAATTCTTCGGCACAACTATTTACGGCGAAATTAGTTTGTAAGACATTCGAAGAACGTTCCAAGAATGTCTTGGTTTATAAGAGACTTTCGTTTGAAAGATGGGGGATATCACATTGGGAAACCCATAAGTTACGATGTGTTTACTTTGACGCATATATTGCGGGGAACCCAAATGCTATTTTACACAACGGGTTAAGAAATTATTTTGACTCAATGTATCCGAATATAGGACTTCATGATTTAGAAAAAGCGGCTAACATGCAACATAAAGAAGCATGCTATGCTTACGGGTTAGTAATGTTTGCTTCTCACCAAAGTGAGAAAAAGAACATCGGGCTACAACTATTAAACAAAACGTTCCCACAAGTGACGGAGTCGGTAATTGGGGTAAGAAATGAGGTTTTTAGGTTATTACGAGACTGTTGGTCATTACGTAACCCTCGTCCCTTTGACGACGTTACAACACGCTATCTTATCAACGGCCATAACGGTTATGTTCCACAAGACCAAGGATGGGAAGTAGTCCTAGTAAAACCAGAATGCATGACTTGTTTCTGGACGTATGAATTACGTGTCTTTATTGCCTTTGCTGAACGACTTGTGTACTAGCTAGAATTATCTTCACAACTATCTTGTATCAAAGTTATTGTGTGCTATATTTCATGCTTTATGTAAAATAAGCGGTATTGTAAGTTTGTAAAATATTGTATAAAAGTTTGAACGCGAAATATTATTATAATCAGTTTTTCATATAGAATTGTAGTAGTTGAATTGTATATTAGCTACTAAGTATGAACTTAACGGGTAGGTACTACCCGAATTTAAACTTATAAAATGCTAATATGAAGAAAAAGCTTTTATAAATGAGTTCATATTATGCTACGAAATACTATTAACTACTCTTAATATTCTGTATGATTAACTTGTTCCATTTGACTATTTTGAAGGAAATGGCACCGACTACTCGACACACCGTGAATATGAATGAAGAGGAATTCCGTACTTTTCTAGCTTCAAACATAGCCGCAGTACAGGCTGCGCTACATACCAACAATAACCTTGGATCTAGCAGTACAGGAAATCGTGTAGGATTCACCTACAAAGAATTCACTGCCTGCAAACCTTTGGAATTTAATGGAACCGAAGGACCGATCGGATTGAAACGGTGGACCGAGAAGGTCGAATCGGTGTTTGCCATAAGTAAGTGTACTGAAGAGGACAAAGTGAAGTACGCTACGCATACCTTCACAGGTTCTGCGTTAACATGGTGGAATACCTATCTAGAGCAAGTGGGACAAGATGATGCGTACGCACTACCGTGGTCAGCATTCAAGCACTTGATGAACGAGAAGTACCGTCCCAGAATCGAGGTCAATAAGCTCAAGACAGAACTTAGAGGGTTATGAACCCAAGGATTTGATATTACCACGTACGAAAGACGATTCATAGAATTGTGCCTATTGTGTCCGGGAGCGTTCGAAGATGAGGAAGAGAAGATCGACGCGTTTGTGAAAGGATTACCGGAAAGAATCCAAGAAGATATAAGTTCACAAGAGCCCGCCTCCATACAACAGGCATGTAGAATGGCTCACAAACTAGTGAACCAGATTGAGGAAAGAATTAAAGAACAGACGGCTGAAGAGGCCAATGTGAAGCAAGTCAAAAGAAAGTGGGAGGAAAACGGTGATAAGAATCACCAATACAACAACAACAGCAATTACAATAATAATCGCAACAATTATCCCAACAATCGCAACATCAATCGCAATAACAACAAACTGCCCAACAACAACAACAACAACAACAACAACAACAGCAACTACAACAATCATCCCAACAACAATAACAACCGCAACAACAACAACAATCAGAAGCAGCTATGCCAAAGGTGTGAAAAGTATCACTCGGGGTTCTGCACCAAATTTTACAACAAGTGAAAAAGAAATGGTCATAGCGCGGCGAAGTGTGAGGTCTACGGAGCAGGGGTTAACAGAACGAAAGGAACAAATGGTGTCAGAACGAGTAATGGCGGAGCAAGTGGTGTCGGAGCAAGTTATGCCAATGTAGTTTGTTATAAATGTAGAAAACCGGGCCACATTATTAGAAATTGCCCGAACCAGGAGAACACGAATGGACAAGGCCGCGAAAGAGTTTTCAATATTAATGCAGCAGAGGCACAGGAAGACCCGGAGCTTGTTACGGGTACGTTTCTTATTGACAATAAATCTGCTTACGTTTTATTTGATTCGGGTGCGGATAGAAGCTATATGAGTAGAGATTTTTGTGCTAAATTAAGTTGTCCATTGACGCCGTTGGATAGTAAATTTTTACTCGAATTAGCAAACGGTAAATTAATTTCAGCAGATAATATATGCCGGAATCGAGAAATTAAACTGTGTAGCGAAATATTTAAGATTGATTTGATACCAGTAGAGTTAGGGAGTTTTGATGTAATAGTTGGCATGGACTGGCTGAAGAAGGTGAAAGCAGAGATCGTATGTTATAAAAATGCAATTCGCATTGTACGAGAAGAAGGAGAACCCTTAATGGTGTACGGAGAAAAGGGCAACATGAAGCTACATCTTATTAGTAATTTGAAGGCACAAAAACTAATAAGAAAAGGTTGCTATACTGTTCTAGCATACGTCGAGAAAGTACAAACTGAAGAAAAGAGCATCAATGATGTTCCCGTCGCAAAAGAATTTCCCGATGTATTTCCGAAAGAATTACCGGGACTACCTCCACATCGATCTGTTGAATTTCAAATAGATCTTGTACCAGGAGCTGTACCAATAGCTCGTGCTCCTTACAGACTCGCACCCAGCGAGATGAAAGAACTGCAAAGCCAATTACAAGAACTTTTAGAGCGTGGTTTCATTCGACCAAGCACATCACCGTGGGGAGCTCCTATTTTGTTTGTCAAGAAGAAAGATGGTACATTCAGGTTGTGTATCGACTACCGAGAGTTGAACAAACTTACCATCAAAACCGCTACCCACTACCGAGAATCGATGACTTATTTGATCAACTACAAGGCTCGTCTGTTTATTCAAAGATTAACTTACGTTTCGGGTATCATCAAATGCGGGTGAAAGAAGATGATATTCCAAAGACTGCTTTCAGAACACGTTACGGTCATTACGAGTTTATGGTCATGCCGTTTGGTTTAACTAATGCACCAGCTGTGTTCATGGACCTTATGAACCGAGTGTGTGGACCATAACTTGACAAGTTTGTCATTGTTTTCATTGATGACATACTTATTTACTCAAAGAATGACCAAGAACACGGTGAACATTTGAGAAAGGTGTTAGAAGTATTGAGGAAGGAAAAATTGTATGCTAAGTTTTCAAAGTGTGCATTTTGGTTGGAAGAAGTTCAATTCCTCGGTCACATAGTGAACAAAGAAGGTATTAAGGTGGATCCGGCAAAGATAGAAACTGTTGAAAAGTGGGAAACCCCGAAAACTCTGAAACACATACGCCAGTTTTTAGGACTAGCTGGTTACTACAGAAGGTTCATCCAAGACTTTTCCAGAATAGCAAAACCCTTGACTGCATTAACGCATAAAGGGAAGAAATTTGAATGGAATGATGAACAAGAGAAAGCGTTTCAGTTATTGAAGAAAAAGCTAACTACGGCACCTATATTGTCATTGCCTGAAGGGAATGATGATTTTGTAATTTATTGTGACGCATCAAAGCAAGGTCTCAGTTGTGTATTAATGCAACGAATGAAGGTGATTGCTTATGCGTCTAGACAATTGAAGATTCACGAACAAAATTATACGACGCATGATTTGGAATTAGGCGCGGTTGTTTTTGCATTAAAGACTTGGAGGCACTACTTATATGGGGTCAAAAGTATTATATATACCGACCATAAAAGTCTTCAACACATATTTAATCAGAAACAACTGAATATGAGGCAGCGTAAGTGGATTGAATTATTGAATGATTACGCCTTTGAGATTCGTTACCACCCGGGGAAGGCAAATGTGGTAGCCGATGCCTTGAGCAGGAAGGACAGGGAACCTATTAGAGTAAAATCTATGAATATAATGATTCATAATAACCTTACTACTCAAATAAAGGAGGCGCAACAAGGAGTTTTAAAAGAGGGAAATTTAAAGGATGAAATACCCAAAGGATCGGAGAAGCATCTTAATATTTGGGAAGACGGAACCCGGTATAGGGCTGAAAGGATTTGGGTACCAAAATTTGGAGATATGAGAGAAATGGTACTTAGAGAAGCTCATAAAACCAGATACTCAATACATCCTGGAATGGGGAAGATGTACAAGAATCTCAAGAAACATTTTTGGTGGCCGGGTATGAAAGCCGATGTTGCTAAATACGTAGGAGAATGTTTGACGTGTTCTAAGGTCAAAGCTGAGCATCAGAAACCATCAGGTCTACTTCAACAACCTGAAATCCCGGAATGGAAATGGGAAAACATTACCATGGATTTCATCACTAAATTGCCAAGGACTGCAAGTGATTTTGATACTATTTGGGTAATAGTTGATCGTCTCACCAAATCAGCACACTTCCTGCCAATAAGAGAAGATGACAAGATGGAGAAGTTAGCACGACTGTATTTGAAGGAAGTCGTCTCCAGACATGGAATACCAATCTCTATTATCTCTGATAGGGATGGCAGATTTATTTCAAGATTCTGGCAGACATTACAGCAAGCATTGGGAACTCGTCTAGACATGAGTACTGCCTATCATCCACAAACTGATGGGTAGAGCGAAAGGACGATACAAACGCTTGAAGACATGCAACGTGCTTATGTTATTGATTTCGGAAACAGTTGGGATCGACATCTACCGTTAGCAGAATTTTCCTACAACAACAGCTACCATTCAAGCATTGAGATGGCGCCGTTTGAAGCACTTTATGGTAGAAAGTGCAGGTCTCCAATTTGTTGGAGTGAAGTGGGGGATAGACAGATTACGGGTCCAGAGATAATACAAGAAACTACCGAGAAAATCATCCAAATTCAACAAAGATTGAAAACCGCCCAGAGTCGACAAAAGAGCTACGCGGACAGTAAAAGAAAATATATAGAGTTTGAAATTGTAGAAATGGTCATGCTTAAGGTTTCACCTTGGAAAGGCGTTGTTCGATTTGGTAAACGGGGGAAACTAAATCCAAGGTACATTGGACAATTCAAGATTATAGATCGTGTCGGACCAGTAGCTTACCAACTGGAGCTACCTCAACAACTCGCGGCTGTACATAACACTTTTCACGTCTCAAATTTGAAGAAATGTTTTGCTAAAGAAGATCTCACTATTCCGTTGGACGAAATCCAAATCAATGAAAAACTTCAATTCATTGAAGAACCCGTTGAAATAATGGATCGTGAGGTTAAGAGACTTAAACAAAACAAGATACCGATTGTTAAGGTTCGATGGAATGCTCGTAGAGGACCTGAGTTTACCTGGGAGCGTGAAGATCAGATGAAGAAGAAATACCCGCATCTATTTCCAGAAGATTTGTTAACACCTTCAACAGCTTAAAATTTCGGGACGAAATTTATTTAACGGGTAGGTACTGTAGTGACCCAAATTTTTCCATGTTTATATATATATATATATTAATTGAGATTGATATTTACATGATTAAATATTTCCAACATGTTAAGCAATCAAACTTGTTAAGACTTGATTAATTGAAATATGTTTCATATAGACAATTGACCACCCAAGTTGACCGGTGATTCACGAACGTTAAAACTTGTAAAAACTATATGATGACATATATATGGATATATATATAGTTAAAATGATACTATGATAAGTAAACATATCATTAAGTATATTAACAATGAACTACATATGTAAAAACAAGACTACTAACTTAATGATTTTTAAACGAGACATATATGTAACGATTATCGTTGTAAAGACATTTAATGTATATATATCATATTAAGAGATATTCATACATGATAATATCATGATAATATAATAATTTAAAATCTCATTTGATATTATAAACATTGGGTTAATAATATTTAACAAGATCGTTAACCTAAAGGTTTCAAAACAACACTTACATGTAAAGACTAACGATGACTTAACGACTCAGTTAAAATGTATACACATGTAGTGTTTTAATATGTATTTATACACTTTTGAAAGACTTTAATACAATTATCAAAATACTTCTACTTAACAAAAATGCTTACAATTACATCCTCGTTCAGTTTCATCAACAATTCTACTCGTATGCACCCGTATTCGTACTCGTACAATACACAGCTTTTAGATGTATGTACTATTGGTATATACACTCCAATGATCAGCTATTAGCAGCCCATGTGAGTCACCTAACACATGTGGGAACCATTATTTGGCAACTAGCATGAAATATCTCATAAAATTACAAAAATATGAGTAATCATTCATGACTTATTTACATGAAAACAAAATTACATATCCTTTATATCTAATCCATACACCAACGACCAAAAACACCTACAAACACTTTCATTCTTCAATTTTCTTCATCTAATTGATCTCTCTCAAGTTCTATCTTCAAGTTCTAAGTGTTCTTCATATATTCTACAAGTTCTAGTTACATAAAATCAAGAATACTTTCAAGTTTGCTAGCTCACTTCCAATCTTGTAAGGTGATCATCCAACCTCAAGAAATCTTTGTTTCTTACAGTAGGTTATCATTCTAATACAAGGTAATAATAATATTCAAACTTTGGTTCAATTTCTATAACTATAACAATCTTATTTCAAGTGATGATCTTACTTGAACTTGTTTTCGTGTCATGATTCTGCTTCAAAAACTTCGAGCCATCCAAGGATCCGTTGAAGCTAGATCCATTTTTCTCTTTTCCAGTAGGTTTATCCAAGGAACTTAAGGTAGTAATGATGTTCATAACATCATTCAATTCATACATATAAAGCTATCTTATTCGACGGTTTAAACTTGTAATCACTAGAACATAGTTTAGTTAATTCTAAACTTGTTCGCAAATAAAAGTTAATCCTTCTAACTTGACTTTTAAAATCAACTAAAAACATGTTCTATATCTATATGATATGCTAACTTAATGATTTAAAACCTGGAAACACGAAAAACACCGTAAAATTGGATTTACGCCGTCGTAGTAACACCGCGGGCTGTTTTGGGTTAGTTAATTAAAAACTATGATAAACTTTGATTTAAAAGTTGTTATTCTGAGAAAATGATTTTTATTATGAACATGAAACTATATCCAAAAATTATGGTTAAACTCAAAGTGGAAGTATGTTTTCTAACATGGTCATCTAGACGTCGTTCTTTCGACTGAAATGACTACCTTTAAAAAAATGACTTGTAACTTATTTTTCTGACTATAAACCTATACTTTTTCTATTTAGATTCATAAAATAGAGTTCAATATGAAACCATAGCAATTTGATTCACTCAAAACGGATTTAAAATGAAGAAGTTATGGGTAAAACAAGATTGGATAATTTTTCTCATTTTAGCTACGTGAAAATTGGTAACAAATCTATTCCAACCATAACTTAATCAACTTGTATTGTATATTATGTAATATTGAAATACCATAGACACGTATACAATGTTTCGACCTATCATGTCGACACATCTATATATATTTCGGAACAACCATAGACACTATATATGTGAATGTTGGAGTTAGCTATACAGGGTTGAGGTTGATTCCAAAATATATATAGTTTGAGTTGTGATCAATACTGAGATACGTATACACTGGGTCGTGGATTGATTCAAGATAATATTTATCGATTTATTTCTGTACATCTAACTGTGGACAACTAGTTGTAGGTTACTAACGAGGACAGCTAACTTAATAAACTTAAAACATCAAAATATATTAAAAGTGTTGTAAATATATTTTGAACATACTTTGATATATATGTATATATTGTTATAGGTTCGTGAATCAACCAGTGGCCAAGTCTTATTTCCCGACGAAGTAAAAATCTGTGAAAGTGAGTTATAGTCCCACTTTTAAAATCTAATATTTTTGGGATGAGAATACATGCAGGTTTTATAAATGATTTACAAAATAGACACAAGTACGTGAAACTACATTCTATGGTTGAATTATCGAAATCGAATATGGCCCTTTTTATTAAGTCTGATAATCTAAGAATTAGGGAACAGACACCCTAATTGACGCGAATCCTAAAGATAGATCTATTGGGCCTAACAAACCCCATCCAAAATACCGGGTGCTTTAGTACTTCGAAATTTATATCATATCCGAAGGGTGTCCCGGAATGATGGGGATATTCTTATATATGCATCTTGTTAATGTCGGTTACCAGGTGTTCACCATATGAATGATTTTTATCTCTATGTATGGGATGTGTATTGAAATATGAAATCTTGTGGTCTATTATTATGATTTGATATATATAGGTTAAACCTATAATTCACCAACATTTTTGTTGACGTTTTAAGCATGTTTATTCTCAGGTGATTATTAACAGCTTCTGCTGTCGCATACTTAAATAAGGACGAGATTTGGAGTCCATGCTTGTATGATATTGTGTAAAAACTGCATTCAAGAAACTTATTTTGTTGTAACATATTTGTATTGTAAACCATTATGTAATGGTCGTGTGTAAACAGGATATTTTAGATTATTATTATTTGATAATCTACGTAAAGCTTTTTAAACCTTTATTGATGAAATAAAGGTTATGGTTTGTTTTAAAATGAATGCAGTCTTTGAAAAGCGTCTCATATAGAGGTCAAAACCTCGCAACGAAATCAATTAATATGGAACGTTTTTAATCAATAAGAACGGGACATTTCACTATCAATACCCGACGCAACGGACCAAAAATTACAAGTCTACTATGCACAAGAATATAATATAATATTTAAATAATTATATAAATTATTTATATATTATATATTATATTAAATAACGTCGACAAGCAAATGGCCAAAAGTTGGTGAGCTGGAGTGCGTTACTTCGCGATCTCGGAGCTGGAAGGCACATTTGCTTCGCGATCTCGGAGCAGCAATTTCAGAATCTGCCTATAAAAGGCCACGAAATCCGACGAGTTTATACACAAAAAAAAAAATATATATATATATATATATATATTACTCCCTCTGTTTAGTATAATATATATATACATAATATATATATATATAATATATATATATAATAGGTTAGTTTTATATTAGATTAGTTTGGGTTATGTAAAAGTTATTTTACGGGTTTTAAAGTCAAAGTTCTGTCTGTGTAAAGCTACGCGATAAATACTCAATGTAAGTTATGTTCTCCTTTTTAAATTAATGTCTCGTAACTAAGTTATTATTAAGCTTATTTGAGCCGAAGTAATCGTGATGTTGGGCTAAATATTAAGATTGGGTTATTGGATTTTGTACCTGATGTGTGCAGCGGGGTGGGTACGAAATAGTATTATTTTTACTAGGAAATACTACAAAATATGACACAAGTTTTATTAATTTACGGATGGGATATACCTAAACCTTGCTACAACACTATAGGCAGTGTACCTAATCGTAGAGTAGTGTAGTTTTTAGTAAGTCCGGTTCGTTCCACAGGGAGCTAGTGATTACGTACTATATTTTTATAAAACTATATTTATATAAATAAATATATATATATATATATATATATATATATATATATATATATATATATATATATATATATATATATATATATATATATATATATATATATATATAAGTAGTAATATTATTATAAAAGGGGGGTTTTTACCGTTTAATGACCGGTTTGTCGATTTTATATTTTTAAGCGTAAAGATAAATGACAATAATTAAAGTGCGTAAAATAAATAAATGACGATAAATAAAATAACAATAAATAAAATTGCGATAGAATATGAAATAAAAGGATTATGCTTATTTAAACTTCCGTAATCATGATGTTTGACGTTTTGATTTTAATTAATTGTTACTCGGGTTAATTGTCCTTTGTCATGGTTTATCTGATACCTATCTGGTTTTTATCCATAATAGTTCATCGGTCATAAATATAAAGTGCGAGTGTCCTCGTCAAATTACCCTTATACCCGAAGTCAAATATTTCAACTAATTAAGGATTTAAACTGTGACGCAGTTATCACTTCTGTCAACAATTACACCAGTTATCACTGTATGTAATCTACCCCTGTTTTGATTAGATATGAATATTAATTTACCCACTTGATCAGTTTGAATAATCAATTACCCAACCCGAATAATTAATTAAATGATTATAATAGATTCCATATGAACGTCACTAAATAGGACAACCATAATCATTATTAATTATTAGGATAATTAATTTGAAGATAGGTTCGACAGACTCCAATGAGTTGTCACTCAATTAGACAATACCCCCCATCTATTAATAGTCAATAGTCCAATTTCCACAAGTGTCGGTCTTTTGCCCAAACCTTAATTATGGTACAAAGCCCAATTACCCAATTTTAGTAATCAGCCCAACATCATGATTACTTCGTTTTAAATAAGCATAATAATAACTTAGCTACGAGACATTAATATAAAAAGGTTGAACATAACTTACAATGATTAAAAATAGCGTAGCGTTACACGGACAGAATTTCGACTTACACACTCAAACGATCTCTATCATAAATCTTATTATTATCATAATTTAAAATTAAAATTAAGATTATTGTTATATCTTATTACATTAACATTATGATAGAGATTTTTAGATATTGATATTGATAATAGATTTTTAGGATAGAAAAAGGGATGCTTTTAAATTGATCGATAATCATCGCCTTTTATAGGCAAAATATGAAATTGAATTTTCATTTACGACCCCTGAACTATGCTAAATTAACAACTTTTTATTATTTAATATTATTCTTATTATGAATTATTTAAATATTATATTTTATTCTTGTGCATAGTTGACTCGTAATTTTTACACCGTTGCGTCGAGCGTTGAGAGTTGACTCATGTCCCGGTTCCGGATTTTCGAACGTCCTTGCGTACTATTTTATATCGTGTACTTTGTGTTTTGTAACTTGTACTCTTGTCATTTTTAGACGTTCTTCATCAATAATTTGAACCTTTTTAATTGTATCTTGTACTTTTGAGCTTTTTGGACCTTTTTGTCTTCAATTTGTCGAATCTGCCTTTTGTCTTCGCACTTATTTAATATAAACGAATATCACTTGAAAATGGAACAATTGCAACTAAAATCTTGTCTTTCTTGGGGGATAATGCTATGAAATATATGTTCCTTTTTAGCCTTATCAATATCCCCACACTTGAGCGTTGCTTGTCCTCAAGCAATATAGTCTTGAAATACTAGAATCACTTCTTTATTCTTCACACTTTGTACATCAGTGATTTTGATATGGCGGTATAAACAATGGTAGTAACGATATGGTTTACAGTCCCACATGACTATAAAAATTTAGATCCATTAAGGAAATTGGATCTTTATGAAAACATTTGATCTTTTGAAAATTCATTCTAGCTTTTACCCTAGATAAGTTTTCTGATTTGATCCATCATCGGTGTTGCAAAATATATTTTTGGATCAATATTTTGGCTAAAACTTTTAGGTTCGTGTAATCCACTGCTATCCCGGTATCGGAAAGCACACATCCAGTTTACTTGTTCCGTATATTACGTTTCGGTAAACTACCGTCCGGTTGTAAAGGAAAGCGATGAACAAGAAACTGTTAAGGCAATGTCCCGTGACATGCAGATGATTATGGTCTTATTAACGTGTCGGATGCTAGAACTATCCTTGGTAGGAGCGATAGTAAAGATCATCCTATAATTTTTCGGTCTGGTACAAGGTCCTGTCTCCGACCATGCTATGCAACCACCGTTCTTACGGTTGACACCCGTTTTGGTTCAGGTGACCTAATGAATTCCAGGTGAATTCCTAGGATTTTACGTTCAATGGTAATGAACGCATTGAAAATGGATTTTCAGAAAACAAATCGGTTTGCAATTTTGATCAAAATATTTTCTCGTTCAAGCTCGAGTTTAGATATCATTGAATTCCATGAGTTTGAATTCTCAATCTTTAAGGTCAATCTCTAGGATTGAGTAATATCAGTCTTAAAAGCTGATTTTTAATCTTTAAGGAGATTATCCTTTCTGGGGATCTGATTCATTAGTCTTATCAAGCTAATTTGCACGGTGCCCCCCCATTGTACGAGATAAATCCTTCTCATGGTTAGGATAAATCTGACCACTTGGCGACCCTGTTTGATGCTGAGGTCCGTGGATTTCCTGCTGATTTTAGTGATGACTTTTCTAGATTTTTCGTCAACCTACAGCTGGTCTGGACGACAACTTCATGACCTAAATCAAGAAGCGCGTGTCTTTTTCGGAAGACTTTACTTCCTTTTAATGATGGAATTGATTCATCGTGTAGATCCATCTTTCTTTCAAATGTATTACAGTAAACCGGGTAAAACTGATTAATATCGTCCAAAGCAAAAGTACCTGCAATAATCTTGTACAAAAATATGTGATATATGTTTTAAATTGAATAACTTGGTACATTCTTCCCACACTTAGTTTCTTTCTTTGCCTTTTTATTTTCTTCTATTTCATTTTAAATGAATTCAAGCGTTTTAGGGTGTTTCTCAATTTATGTCCTTTCCGAGGTAACGATAATTTCGGTATTATCACCTAGTTTTCACCGTTCATAAATATGTATAAACATGATTTTGACTTCATTTAATTGAAAATTTTTCAAATTTTCACAAAATTTGGCAAATAAACCAAGTATAAACCTGAGAGAATTTATAACCCTTTCCCACACTTAAGATCATGCAATGCCCTCATTTGCATGAAATCAGACTATAATTATAAATTCATGAGGGTGATTAGTGTAGAAAAGTGATTAAAAATACCCAGTTTGCAAACATGTTGTTGTCATATCACATTTGATATTTTGCGTCTTGTCGTCAAAATTAGTAGCTTTTGCTGAACTTAATGCTAGTCTTTGAAAGTGCGTTGTTTTACCCTGTTTTGTACATAACATAAAATACAAACATATATATACATATTTTTAAAGTTTGATATATTATCCCACGTTTAAAAATTTATAAAATATAATATATATATATATATATATATATATATATATATATATATATTTTTTGCATACTTTAGATCAATAAAATTAAAAAAATAATGATAACAAAATTTATCGCCCCGTCCTTGGGTAAAGCAATTTTGGTTCAACGACCTAGTCTTCAACTTACGACGAATTTTAGAAATCAATTTTTTAAACTTAATGAAATAAAGTAAATTTTGTTTTTAAAATCACACAAAACTTAAATTTAAAAGGCATATTAATTAAAACCTAAAAAATAAAAATTCAGAATGGTGGGAGAAAACTAGTTCTTTAGTGTCTGCTAGCGGAAAAGACCAATCGGATTCCATTCTCAGAACTACACGAGAATAGAACAATTAACTCTAGACAGCATTTTCTTTTTAGAACATTTAAATCTCCCCACACTTAGGTAGCTGTGGTGTCAAAATTGTGATTAACTTCCTCGTTAATTTCTCTTGGTCCATAATCAACTTGCATATCCGTGACTTTTTCTTTAAGCCATTGGTCGGATTCCTGTGTAATATCCATAATTTCAACTAGTTTCTCCTTTTCTTTAGGTGATAGATTGGATACTAACCGGTTACATAACTTAAAGTTCCCCTTGGTTTTAGCATCGCGAATCCGTTTAATAAGTTTCTTCATTGAACTATTAATAACGGGATCATTTAATTTCGTATCAACAACGGGGTTCTTTGTTATCATGTCATCATTAGGTGTTACTTCATTTTCCCCACACTTAGGCGTTTCATTATTGCTAAGTATTACCGTTGGAGTTGGTAAAAGCACATGGTTCTTACCAATTGTTTTTACTGGTTCAACGGTTTTGGCTGGTGGAGATTTAGACTTTCGAATCATAAAGGTGATCGATTTGTCACCACTTTTAAGTGTCATTCTTCCATTTCCTACATCAAATAACGCCTTGGTGGACGCTAAGAATGGCCGACCTAAAATTAGAGGAATGTTTGGGTCCTCTTCTATGTCAATGACAATGAATTCGACTAGAAAGGTTAAATTGCCTACTTGAACGGGTAGGTTGTCAACAATTCCAACTGGGTGTTTAATGGTTTGATCAAAGAGTCGAACACTCATATCCGTTGGACTTAACTTACCTACACCTAATCTCTTATATAAGGAAAGAGGCATAACACTTACACTTGCACCTAAATCTGCTAGTGCATCATACATGACACAATCACTAAGTAGACAAGGAACAATAAATTCACCCGGATCACCTACCCTAGGTGGAGGTTTTGGTGGAACTGTATTCACCGGGTTTACTTCTACTGTTTTTGTTTCTTGCACTTTTTTATTCTTCTTCTTCTTCTTTCCAGAGGTATCACAAACTTTATTACCTATTACTTGCTCATACTCAACTCCTTTTCTTGGAAACGGGATGGGTGGTCTGTATGGTGCCACCACTGGCTTTACATACTCGGGTGGTGGTGGTGGTGTAACTTCTTCATTGTTACTTACATCTAAAACCTCCCCAACTTCTGGTATTGGTTTTTCAGAATTTGTTGATATCATGTTAACATTCTCATTCCGAGGATTTACTTCAGTATTACTCGGTAGCTTTCCTTGTTCCCTCTCACTCATCATGCTAGCAAGAGTACCTACGTGTTTTTCTAGATTCAAAATGGAAGCTTGTTGAGTTCTTAATGACTGATCAAATCTCTCGTTCGTTTGGGTTTGAGTTTCAATAAATTGTGTTTGAGATTCAACTAGCTTGAATACCACGTCTTCCATATTTGACTTTTTCTCTTTGGTTTGTTGTTGTGGTTTATATAAGCCAGGTCTTTGTTGATTGAAAGTGTTGTTTTGAGTTGGTTGGTTATTCGGACCTTGTTGGTTATACCAGTTATTTTCGGGTCCTTTTGGATTGTAAAGAATGTTTTGATTTCGATTGAAGTTTAGCTTTGGCGGTTGATAATTATTTTGATAATTATTTCCAGGCCTTTGGTTCATATAGGAAACATTCTCTCGTTGTTCCAATGTTGGTTCAATGTGACAATCTTTCAATAAGTGTGGTCCACCGCATAGCTCACAACTGATTCGTATTGCGTGAATATCTTTATTCATCTTTTCCATTCGTCTTTCGAAAGCATCTATTTTTGCTGAAACGGAATCAAAGTCATGGCTAGAATCGGCTCTAGCCACTTTAGATGAACGAAAAATATCTTTTTCTTGGTGCCACTCATGCGAGTGGGAGGCTGTGTTATCAATAATTTTGTAAGCTTCAGTTGCGGTTTTCTTCATAATGGAACCACCAGCTGTTATGTCGATGTCTTTTCGTGTAGCAACGTTGACACCTTGGTAGAATATTTGTACTATTTGGTAAGTGTCTAAACCGTGTTGAGGACATCCTCTCAACATCCTTCCGAATCTTGTCCACGCCTCATATAATGTTTCATTTGGCTTTTGCGCGAACGTAACAATTTCTCCTTGAAGTCTCACGGCTTTAGATGCCGGAAAGAATTGTTTAAGAAATTTTTCAACTAAAACATCCCATGTGTCAATCGCCCCTTCAGGTAACGATTCTAACCAATCTTTGGCTTCTCCCTTTAAAGTCCAGGGAAACAACATGAGATAGATCTGCTCATCTTCCACTTCTCGAATTTTGAATAGTGTACAAATTCTTTTAAACGTACGAAGGTGTTCGTTAGGATCTTCATTCGGTGCACCACTGAATTGGCATTGGTTAGTTACCATGTGTAGAATTTGTCCTTTGATTTCATAATCTGGCGCATTAACTTCTGGCTTAATAATGGCGTGACCTTGGCCCGTGCGTGTGGCTCTCATTCGATCTTCCATACTTAGAGGTTCCGTTACTTCCATAATTGAATTTGTTGAATACGAATCACTAGAGGATTCTGATTTAATGGTTTGTGGCTCAGGAAGAATAATTAGTGGTTCAAGATCTTGGAATTGTCCTTGAATATGCTCCGGGTTCTTAATTGTGAAGTCGGGTTCAAAAGATGGATTATCGGAAATTTGAGTTGGAGTTCTTGTTCGACTAGATGACGATTCTAAAGAAAAATCAACGGCGACAATATTTGCTAGATGTCTTGATCGAGTTACAGGTGGTGAACGTATGAAAGGTGGTGAACGTCTTGCTCGGTGCATTCACTGAATATCCTATTAGTTTTAAAAGGAAAGAAAAATTATAATAAGTTATCCAATCAATAGACTTTTCTGATTTTGCCCACGTTTCGAATAGCCAAAAGATGCAGCAGAGGGGCAGGATTCGTTTGGTCTCAATATAATTGAGTACTGTTTGGCTCCAATAACCCGGTCCACGTACAAATCCAACTATTACTACGAACCAGAAAATTTTGATGTCTATCAATTTAACCACTTAAAATAAATTTTCGTAATTTTAAGAAATTTAGAGAAGAAGTAGAAAAAATTCTAAGTCCTAAAAACTAGAATGGCGAGAAATATGAGAGAAAAGGATTGCGCGTCGAAAAGTGTCGAAAAATGAAAAAGACGAAGAGTGGTTTGTAAACACGCGGTTAATCCAACCTTATAACTATCACTATCTTAAAATTAAAACTACAAATAGAGATTACTAATTGGAATTGTAATTGATACATAGGTAAACGCGTCGAAAAATAAAAATAAGAAAATAGCGCGAAAAATGGCGTCGCAAAATTTTAAAGCACCTAAAACTTAGTTTAAGGAATAAGCACTTAAGGGATTTTACGGCAAAGCCTAAAAATCTAAAAATGAAAATAACTATGGCAAAACTAAACTTAATACTAAAAGTTGCGACTATAATCTAAAAATCTAAAGGTAATAAAACTTAAAAAAAAAAAATATATATTATTATTTATTATTTTTTTTAAATTTTTTTTTTTTTTTAAAAAACAATTTTTTTTTTTACAATTTTTTTTTTTAAAACGAATTTTTTTTTTTAAAAAAAAACGTTTTTTTTTTACAATTTTTTTTTTTTTATAAAAAACGAATTTTTTTTCTTTAAAAAAAACGTTTTTTTTACACAAATTTTTTTTAACTCATTTACTATTCATGAATAGTAAATGAAAAGAAATTAATTAATTTACTATTCACATGAAAGCGACATTATAGAAATTATTAATTATAAGTTACATAATATACCCCTGAAGTATTTAATAAATACGACTTTTTTAAAATTTACGTATCAAATTTTGATTCTAAAATATTATTATATTATTATATTCTATTTCAATATTATTATATTATTATATTCTATTTCAATATTATTATATTATTATATTTTATTTCAATATTATTATAATTAAAAATATAGCGTTTTAGCGCTCCCCGGCAGCGGCGCCAAAAACTTGATGTGTGCAGCGGGGTGGGTACGAAATAGTATTATTTTTACTAGGAAATACTACAAAATATGACACAAGTTTTATTAATTTACGGATGGTATATACCTAAACCTTGCTACAACACTATAGGCAGTGTACCTAATCGTAGAGTAGTGTAGTTTTTAGTAAGTCCGGTTCGTTCCACAGGGAGCTAGTGATTACGTACTATATTTTTATAAAACTATATTTATATAAATATATATATATATATATATACATATATATATATATATAAGTAGTAATATTATTATAAAAGGGGTTTTTACCGTTTAATGACCGGTTTGTCGATTTTATATTTTTAAGCGTAAAGATAAATGACAATAATTAAAGTGCGTAAAATAAATAAATGACGATAAATAAAATAACAATAAATAAAATTGCGATAGAATATGAAATAAAAGGATTATGCTTATTTAAACTTCCGTAATCATGATGTTTGACGTTTTGATTTTAATTAATTGTTACTCGGGTTAATTGTCCTTTGTCATGGTTTATCTGATACCTATCTGGTTTTTATCCATAATAGTTCATCGGTCATAAATATAAAGTGCGAGTGTCCTCGTCAAATTACCCTTATACCCGAAGTCAAATATTTCAACTAATTAAGGATTTAAACTGTGACGCAGTTATCACTTCTGTCAACAATTACACCAGTTATCACTGTATGTAATCTACCCCTGTTTTGATTAGATATGAATATTAATTTATCCACTTGATCAGTTTGAATAATCAATTACCCAACCCGAATAATTAATTAAATGATTATAATAGATTCCATATGAACGTCACTAAATAGGACAACCATAATCATTATTAATTATTAGGATAATTAATTTGAAGATAGGTTCGACAGACTCCAATTAGTTGTCACTCAATTAGACAATACCCCCATCTATTAATAGTCAATAGTCCAATTTCCACAAGTGTCGGTCTTTTGCCTAAACCTTAATTATGGTACAAAGCCCAATTACCCAATTTTAGTAATCAGCCCAACATCATGATTACTTCGTTTTAAATAAGCATAATAATAACTTAGCTACGAGACATTAATATAAAAAGGTTGAACATAACTTACAATGATTAAAAATAGCGTAGCGTTACACGGACAGAATTTCGACTTACACACTCAAACGATCTCTATCATAAATCTTATTATTATCATAATTTAAAATTAAAATTAAGATTATTGTTATATCTTATTACATTAACATTATGATAGAGATTTTTAGATATTGATATTGATAATAGATTTTTAGGATAGAAAAAGGGATGCTTTTAAATTGATCGATAATCATCGCCTTTTATAGGCAAAATATGAAATTGAATTTTCATTTACGACCCCTGAACTATGCTAAATTAACAACTTTTTATTATTTAATATTATTCTTATTATGAATTATTTAAATATTATATTTTATTCTTGTGCATAGTTGACTCGTAATTTTTACACCGTTGCGTCGAGCGTTGAGAGTTGACTCATGTCCCGGTTCCGGATTTTCGAACGTCCTTGCGTACTATTTTATATCGTGTACTTTGCGTTTTGTAACTTGTACTCTTGTCATTTTTAGACGTTCTTCATCAATAATTTGAACCTTTTTAATTGTATCTTGTACTTTTGAGCTTTTTGGACCTTTTTGTCTTCAATTTGTCGAATCTGCCTTTTGTCTTCGCACTTATTTAATATAAACGAATATCACTTGAAAATGGAACAATTGCAACTAAAATCTTGTCTTTCTTGGGGGATAATGCTATGAAATATATGTTCCTTTTTAGCCTTATCAGTACCATAAATGGGGTTTGGACAAAAGATCGACACTTGTGGAAATTAGACTATGGGCTATTAACGGGCTTTATATTAAATAAACGATACCTCGTTAATTTAATATAAAGGTTATGATTTGACGTATCTATATATAACTACATACGCTTAATCGGACATGATGGGCGGGATATTTATAAGTATGAATTATTGTTCATTTGACCGGACACGGGGATGGATTAATAGTTACTGGACTCATTAAAATAGGGGTGGATTACATTCAAGGGTAATTGGTGTAATTGTTAACAAAGTATTAAAACCTTGGATTACACACAGTCGTTAACCTGGTGTATTCATTAAACAAAGTATTAAGACCTTGTTACAGTTCGAATCCCCAGTTAGTTGGAATATTTGACTTCGGGTATAAGGTTAAATTTGCCGAGCAGTTTATAATTATGACCGATGAACTATTATGGACAAAAACCAGATAGGTTTCAAATACATCCAGGACAAAGGATAATTAACCCAGGGTAATAAATAATCAAAACGTCAAACATCATGGTTACGGAAGTTTAAATAAGCATAATTATTATATTGTTATTTATTTTACGCACTTTAATTATCGTCATTTATATTTTGCATTAGGTTTTAATTGTGACTTAAAATATAAAATCGATAAACCGGTCATTAAACGGTAAACCCCATTTTATATATTATTATATATAATTATATATATTTTGTACAAATATAGTTATTTAAAATATAGTGTGAAATAAGCCATCTCCCTGTGGAACGAACCAGACTTACTAAAAACTACACTACTCTACGATTAGGTACACTGCCTATAGTGTTGTAGCAAGGTTTAGGTATATCCCATCTGTAAATAAATAATTAAAATTTGTGTAATCTGTATCGCTTTTCGTATCAAAAATATATAGTATTTCACGTACACCTCGCACGACATCAAGTTTTTGGCGCCGCTGCCGGGGAATCGGCGAAACGCTATAATTTTTAATATATATTTGTATAAATATTTTTATATAATTTTTAGAAAAACAATATAAAATTAAAAAAAAAAACGAACTTGTTTTGGCCCCCTACATATCTCCGCGATCTCGGAGAAAAATAGGCAAACCACATAGCGATCGCGGAGTCTGGTCTGACAGGCCTGACCTGATACACATTAATTACGAAGTAGGGTTTTATTTATTATTATTATTATAATATTTAATTTTTAGGGTTTTATTATTTAATATAATTAATATCTAGTTTTATTATTAATTTATAATATCAAGTTTTATTTATTTGTATTATTATTGTTATTAATTATATAGATTAATATTTTTATATAATAATAATATAAAAATAATATTTTTATAAAATTTGTATTTTTATTATAATTTGTATTTGTATCGTTTATTTTATATTTGTCGTTCGTAATTAGTTTTAAAATTTGTTTTTGCCGTAGTTATTTTATATTTCTAGATTTTTAGGCTTTGCCGTAAAATCCCTTAAGTGCTTTTTCTTTATACTAAGATTTAGGTGCTTTAGAATTTTGCGACGCTGTTTATAAATTTTAGTGCCTTTTAAGATACGACGCGCTACTTTCTTATTTTTATTTTTCGACGTTTTTCGACGCGTAATCTTTTTCTTTCTTATTTCTCGACACGCTAGTTTTTAGGACATAGATTTTCTATTTCTTCTCTAAAAGTTCAAACGAAAAAAAAAATTATTTTAAGCGGTTAAATTGATAGACATCCAAAATTTTCTGATTCGTAGTAATAGTTGGATTTGTTAGTTGCGAGTTGTGGGCTTCCGATTTAAAGGGTCCTGGCTACCTGCTGCATCTATTGGCTATTCGAAACGTGGGCAAAATCAGAAAAGTCTATTAATTTGATAACTTATATAATTTTTATATTTATAACTAATAGGATAATTAATAAATGCACCACATTGTAGCCAAAATTTGGTAATAAGTGTAGTATGGAAAACCTCGAAAATATCTTGGAAACTCTTTATGACATCCGAAATCAATTAAATCAATACCCTCAAACGGGAGTTGATGACAATTCGTTCGGTCAATCTTGGATCACGAATAACGAAACAATAACTGGTTGTGAAATCTGTGGAGATTATCATTCAACATGGGAATGTTATTATTACGTTCCTATGGAAAATTATGCACCTACGGAACCTGAATGGAATGATTATGAAGAATATAAGCCAAATTGGAATTATTCCCAAGAATATATCCAAACTCAACAACCAGAGGACGAGAAAAATTATGTGTCTGAAAATTCATTAGATTATATGAAAATCAAACTCGAAGAACTTGATGCTCAAAATGAACAAATGAGAGAGTTTGTAAATAGGCAAGCTGAAACTCTATCAGATTACACACCTGTTGATCTGAGGAATATTGTGCAAGAAAATCTCATATCATCGAATTTTGATGAATTCGAGAGCTCCGAAATCACCAATTATCCTGATGATACTTTTTATTCAGCTTTACCAATTTCACAACATATCGACACATTAGCCTCAACCGACGAAATCATCGATCCATCAATGGATGAAGAAGAAGTAAGGGTGACAAATTGGAACTCTTGGGAAAATGATAACTGATGTTATGCGAGGTGTATACGAAATAGTTTATATTTTACTAGGAAAAACTATTAAATACGATACAATTTTACACAAGATATTTATTTATTTATAGAATGGATATACTTAAACCTTGCTACAACACTTATAGGCAGTGTACCTAATCGTACAGTAGTGTAGTTTTTAGTAAGTCCGGTTCGTTCCACAGGGAAATCTTTAAACAAAGCTCAACGCTATATTAATTTACTTTTATAAAAATACAAACATATATATAAGTAATATTATTATTATAAAGGGGGGTTTTTACCGTTTAATGACCGGTTTGTCGATTTTAAGACTTTAGTCGCAGTTAAAATCTAATGTAAAATATAAAATAAATACAAGACTTAAATTAAAGCCTAAAGTAAATAACGATAATGAAATTGCGAATAATAAAAGTGCGATAAAATAAACTTGCGATAATTAAAAAGTATGATAATTAAAAGTGCAATTAAATAACAATAAATAAAAGTGCGATAATTAGAAGTGCAATTAAATATAAAATAAAGGAAATTAAATATGAAATAAAAGAATTATGCTTATTTAAACTTCCGTAATCATGATGTTTGACGTGTTGATTTTAGTTTTATGCCTATGGGTTAATTGTCCTTTGTCCTGGATTATTTAATATGTCCGTCTGGTTTTTGTCCATAACAGTCCATCAGTCATAAATATAAAGTGCGAGTGTCCTCGTCAAATTATTATTATACCCGAAGTTAAATATTCCAACTAATTGGGGATTCGAATTGTAACAAGGTTTTAATACTTTGTTTAATGAATACACCAGGTTATCGACTGCGTGTAAACCAAGGTTTTACTACTTTGTTAACAATTACACCAATTACCCTTGAATGTAATTTCACCCCTGTTTTAATTATTCTAGTGGCTATTAATCCATTCCCGTATCCGGTTAAATGAACGATTATTCGTACATATAAATACCCCGCCCATCGTGTCCGATCGAGTGTATATGGTAATTTATAGGGACGCCCAATTGTAAATCTTTATATTAACATTAACAAACTTTCATTTAGTCAAACAAATATAAAGCCCATTAATAGCCCATAGTCTAATTTTCACAAGTGTCGTTCTTTTGTCCAAACCCCAATTATGGTACAAAGCCCAATTACCCAATTTTAGTAATTAGCCCAACATCATGATTACTTCGTTTTAAATAAGCATAATAATAACTTAGCTACGAGACATTAATGTAAAAAGGTTGAACATAACTTACAATGATTAAAAATAGCGTAGCGTTACACGGACAGAATTTCGACTTACACCCTTACAATATTCGCTAACATACCCTTATTATTAGAATTATAATTAAAATTAAAATTAAAATATAAATTATATATATATATTTTACGTATATATGAGAGAAGAGAGAATATAGATTATGAATTGTGATCAGAATTCGGTTGGCTTTATAGGGATTTTCGATTTTTGGGGCTCCGCGACTCGCGGTGAATTTTGCCTTCAAACTCCGCGAGTCGCGGAGATTGAAATTACAGCTCACATCTTTTGGAGTCTTTCTTGCCGACGGATTTTATATATAAATATAAAATATAAATAATTAATATAATTATTTATATATTATATTATATTCTTGTGCATAGTAGACTTGTAATTTTTAGTCCGTTGCGTCGAGCGTTGAGAGTTGACTCTGGTCCCGGTTCCGGATTTTCGAACGTCCTTGCGTACAATTTTATATTTTGTATTTTGCGTTTTGAATCTTGTACTCTTGTAATTTCGAGACGTTTCTTATCAATAATTGGAACCTCTTTGATTGTCTTTTGTTCTTTTGAGCTTTTTGGTCGTTTGCGTCTTCAATTCATCGAATCTGTCTTTTGTCTTCACCTTTTATTATTTAAACGAATATCACTTGTAAATAGAACAATTGCAACTAAAAGCTTGTCTTTCTTGAGGAATAATGCTATGAAATATATGTTCGTTTTTAGCATTATCAAATATTCCCACACTTGAGCGTTGCTTGTCCTCAAGCAATATCGTCTTGAAATACTAGAATCACTTCTTTATTCTTCACACTTTGTACATCAGTGGATGTCTACCATGGTATCGTACTGCGGCGTTATTTCGCCTCTTCAAAACTTTCGCACCATGGTATACATTTAAACCTATAGTATCGCGGGGTTCCGGTTCTTCTACTAATAATCCCCCCCGACTTATATCTACACCGAGATATTCACCAATCAAAGTAATAAAAATACCACCTCCTATTATGCTATGTGGTCGCATCCCCCGAACTATAGCTGATAAATAATAACCCACACAATATGGTATACTTACAGCGCTTTGTGGGTCTCGAATACACATATGGTAAAACAAATCCTGTTCATTTACTTTTTCTTTGTTCTTACCCCTTTGTGTAATCGAATTAGCTAAAAACCTATGTATCACTCTTAATTCGGCTCTATCTATATCCAAATAAGAGTAATTTCCCCCTTTGAAACGGTGATGGCTTGTCATTTGACTCCACACACCGTGTGTATCAAAATTCTCATCTATCTTTCTACCGTTTAGTATCAATCCTCTACAATCGGCAGACGCTAACTCCTCAGGCGTATATATACGTAAAGCCTGAGCCATGTCCAGTAAAGACATGTGGCGCATCGAACCGCCTAACAAAAATCTAATAAAAGAACGATCGGTTAAACTAGCTACACGATCATTCAACTCTATACTACATAACAATTCTTCACACCATACTTTATATACAGGTCTACGTATGGTGAATAAACATACCCAGTCATTAAAAGAAGAATTACCATACCTCTGTACAAGTAATTCCCTAATTGGCCCGACCAATTCTACAGCTTCTAAGGGTCCCCATTCTATGACCCTCGGTACCTCAACAACCTTAGAATGAAGAGTATGCAAACCCCTTTGATATTTTGGATAATCTATCCAAAGTCTGTCAAATCTCAGGTTCGGGTGCAACTCTTCCAAGTGCATATCAGAAAAAGTCATGACTGGATGAGGTATATCCTGCTTGTAGTAGTTATCCACCTCCTGTTGTTCCAAATTCTCAGCAGGAGCATTGCGGGCTTGGGATGAAGATTCACCCCTTTCATTCTGCAAAACACATCAAACACAATTTTTGTGCATCCAAATATGCATTAGTGTCAGCAAAATCATCAATCAAAATAATTACAATGACATTATCAATTTATATCAAACTTAAGCTCATTTTCACATTTTTATCAAATCTACACTTTTTCAAATAAGCATATACGAAAATGTTCGCCAAGTTCATAAGCATTCAACTCAAATAACATGTCAAAATAATCATTACTAGCAATTAAACAAGTCTCAAATGGCATTATCTTTCAAAAATCAAGTTCATGAATTTTAGACTTGAAAAAGTCCACTTTAATTCTCAAAATCATGTTTAGGCTCAAAGTTTGGATCATTTAACTACCTAGACATGTTACACTACTCAATTTAGCAACAATTCATGACAAAAATCGGCCATAACCTGTTTATATCAAAAAGCCCCAAATTTGCTCAAGAACACGAACCCTAGATTATTCAAAATTTGAAGTTTAAGGCTTCTAATCATGTTAAACAGCATCAATCTAGGTTATACAAGCATAATACATAAACAATTTAAGTCTAATTACACTAAAAAGTATCAAAATCAAATTGGGGAAAAAATAGCTCAAGAACATCAAATTTCGAATTAAATGGTGTTTAGGTGTAGAAATTTACCGTTTTTCTTGAGTAATTCTTAGATAGCATCCTTCTCAACATGATTTTAGCAAAAGATTTGGTGATTAACGGTTAAAAATTGTGATTTTGGGTTGTATTTTTCGGGTTTTTTCGCTGCTGTGTTTTTGAGTTGTGGAGTTGTGTGTCCATAAACTGATCGTTCAGCTCTTTTATTTTTTTTTTTCTGATTTTCGGTCCCTCCGCGAGTCGCTGGGATTAACCCTCCAAACTCCGCGAGTCGCGGAGTTTGGTATTTTTTTTTTTTTATCATCATTAACTTATTAAAACAATTAAGTAATTAATTTTAAAATTTTGTTTCCCTTGTTATTTAGGACGAGGTCGTTTCGGATCGATGTCCTAGTCCGTCCCTCGACAAAATTTTAAAATTTGTCTTTTTGTAGCGATTGTTTTAAAAGCTAAGATTTTTGGGTTTTTTCAATGTTTTTGGCATACTTTAAATCAATAAGATTAAAAATAATGATAATAAAGTTCTCGTCCCTCCCTTGGGTAAAGCAATTTCGGTTCAAAGACCTAGTCTTCAACTTACGACGAATTTTAAAAATCATATTCTTAACTTAATGAGATAAAGTAAATTTTTGTTTTTAAATTCACACAAATTAAATATAAAATTCAAAATTAAAAATTAAAAATTCACACCAAACTTAAAATTTGAAATGCATAAAATTAAAAATTCATATTTTAAAAATTAAAAGTTCACACCAATCTTAATTTAAAAATTCATATTATAAATTCACACCAAACTTATATTAATTTTTCAAATATTTACAATTTTAAATATATTGTTTTTACAAAGTTTACAATATTAATTTAAGATTTAAATATTAAGATTAAAAACATGGTAAAAATAAAATTAAAAATCTTTTTGTCTTTTTATCCCACTTTAATCAATCAAATATTATCAAAAATATGCGCCCCTCTTTTCGGTAAAGTAATTTCGGTTCCAAGACCTAATTTAACTCATGACGAATTTTTGAAATATTTTGGGTTGATTGTTTAAAGATATTTATACCTTAAGAATAAACGTTAAATTTCGCAGTGATGTAATAAATTTTTGAATGATATCAATAATTTCGGTCGCCAAACCTAATTTTATTCAATATCAATTTAATACTTTTTAGCGAACAAATTAGCGTTTATTATCAAAAGGTTAAAAAATAAAAATAAAAATAAAAACTGTACAGACATACCTGTGAAATAGATTTCTTAGTTATATGATCTATCCCATTCATAAGATAGTCGGTTTAATTGGTTTTCCATGGCTACATAGGCGTAACCTCGAGCATTCAGTGTCTTTTCTTCTAAACATATGAACGGTCCGTCTCTGCATAAAGTAACAAATTCGGTATTTGAATAGGTTTGATTATTGGAACATTTACCTCCATGTGACCATTTTCCGCATTTGTGACATCTTTCTAGCTGTCGTGCTCTTCTTTTCGCTGCGGATTTTGATTTTCCTTTACCAAATTGTAACTTATTATCTTCGCATCTGGATTCTTTTCTAACTCCGTCCATTCTTTCTCTGATTACTGATACTATTTCACTCGGTAGTATGTCATTATTACGTTTAGTGATCAAAGCGTGTAGCATTAGACCATGGTTTAGTTCACAGGCAGTCTTCATTTTGTAAAAACCTAAAAAAAAATAAAAATTCAGAATGGGGGGAGAAGACTAGTTCTTTAGGGTCTGCTAGGGAAAGACCATTCGGGTTCCATTTTCGAGAACTACACGAAAACAGACAATCTAACTCTAACAGAAATACATATTATCCTTTAAAGACTTGATTCTCCCCACACTTAGTTAGCTGTGGTGTCGAAATTGTGATTAACTTCGTTGTCGACTTCCATCGGACCATGTATGTAATGTTTAACTCTGTGACCATTAACTTTAAATTCAATCCCATTTGAATTTATCAATTCTATCGTTCCGTATGGGAAAACTCTTTTGACTATGAATGGTCCAGACCATCTTGATTTCAATTTTCCAGGAAATAGCTTGAATCGTGAATTGAAAAGAAGAACTCTGTCTCCTTCTTTAAATTCTTTTGAACTTTTGATTCTTTTATCATGCCATTTCTTCGTTCTTTCTTTATAGATTAACGAATTTTCGTATGCTTCATGTCTTAATTCTTCTAATTCGTTTAGTTGACTTAATCGTAGACGTCCGGCTTCATGTAAATCAAGATTACATGTCTTCAAAGCCCAAAATGCTTTGTGTTCAATTTCTACTGGAAGATGACATGCTTTTCCATAAACAAGTCTAAAAGGTGTGGTTCCAATTGGAGTTTTGTAGGCTGTTCTAAAAGCCCAGAGTGCATCCTCCAATTTAATGGACCATTCCTTCGGATTTGATCCTACGGTTTTCTATAGAATACGTTTTAAAGCTCGGTTGGTATTTTCAACTTGTCCACTTGTTTGTGGATGATATGCGGTGGAGATTTTATGAGTTACTCCATATCTTTTAAGAACTTTCTCAAGTTGATTATTACAGAAATGAGTACCCCGATCACTTATTAAAGCTTTCGGTGTTCCAAACCTTGCAAAAAGACGTTTTAAAAAGTTGACTACAACTCGTGCATCGTTAGTTGGGAGAGCTTGTGCTTCCGCCCATTTAGATACATAATCAATGGCTACGAGTATATATAGATTATTATGAGATTTTGGAAATGGACCCATAAAGTCAATACCCCAAATGTCAAATACTTCACATACTTGGATGACATTTTGTGGCATTTCATCACGTTGACTTATTTTTCCGGCCCTTTGACATGCATCACAGGATTTGCAAAGAAGGTATGCGTCTTTGTAAATTGTAGGCCAATAGAATCCAGCTTCATAAACTTTTCTTGCTGTTAGTTGAGGCCCATAATGCCCTCCTGTTGGTCCTGTGTGACAATGGTTTAATATTTTACTAGCTTCATCTCCAAATACACATCGGCGTATTATTCCATAGGGACAACTTTTAAACAAATGTGGATCTTCCCAGAAATAGTGTTTTATATCACTGAAGAATTTCTTTCGTTTTTGGTACGATAATCCTTTTTCAAGGAATCCACAAACTAAGTAGTTTGCATAGTCTGCAAACCATGGGATTTCTTTATAATCTATCTTCAATAGATATTCATCAGGAAAGTTGTCTTGTATGGCTGATTCATTTAGAACTTCTAATTCGGGATTTTCAAGACGAGAAAGATGATCAGCGGCGAGATTTTCTGCTCCTCTTTTATCTCGGATTTCAATATCAAACTCTTGTAAGAGTAAGATCCAACGGATTAATCTTGGTTTAGCATCTTGTTTTGAAAATAGGTATCTAAGAGCAGAATGGTCGGTATAGACCACCGTTTTTGCTAGAACGAGATATGATCGAAATTTGTCAAAAGCAAAGACAATAGCAAGGAGTTCTTTTTCAGTAGTTGTATAGTTTGTTTGTGCTCCTTGTAACGTCTTACTAGCATAATATATAGGTTGAAATCGTTTTTCAATCCTTTGTCCTAAAACGGCTCCCATTGCAAAATCACTTGCATCGCACATTAGTTCAAATGGTAGATTCCAATTTGGTGTTATCATGATCGGTGCATTAGTGAGTTTTTCTTTAAGAATATTAAAAGATTTGATACACTCATCTGAAAAGATGAATGACGCATCCTTTTCTAGGAGTTTATTCATAGGAGTGGCAATTTTAGAAAAATCTTTTATGAAACGTCGGTAAAAACCGGCATGCCCTAGAAAACTCCAAACTCCTCTAACATTTGTGGGATGTGGAAGTTTAGCAATTACATCTACTTTAGCTCTATCCACTTCAATTCCTTCTTTTGAAATTTTATGTCCAAGAACGATGCCTTCTTTAACCATGAAATGGCATTTCTCCCAATTAAGTACTAGATTTGATTTTTCGCATCTAATTAGCATTCGTTCCAGATTAACTAGACATGATTTAAATGTATCACCGAAGACTGAAAAGTCATCCATGAATACTTCCATGCATTCTTCTATCATGTCGTGAAAAATCGCCATCATACACCTTTGAAAGGTTGCAGGGGCGTTACAAAGTCCAAATGGCATGCGTTTGTAAGCAAAAGTACCATAAGGGCACGTGAAAGTGGTTTTCTCTTGATCTTCGGGTGCTATTGGAATTTGAAAATATCCAGAAAATCCATCTAGAAAACAATAGTAACTATTTCCGGCTAATCTTTCCAACATTTGATCAATGAAAGGTAAGGGAAAGTGATCTTTTCTGGTGGCGTCATTTAATTTTCTATAATCAATACATACACGCCATCCTGTTACAGTCCTAGTAGGAATAAGCTCATTTTTCTCATTTGTAATGATAGTCATGCCACCTTTCTTAGGCACGCATTGAACTGGGCTTACCCATGGGCTATCAGAAATTGGATATATCAAACCTGCATCTAGCAGTTTAATAATCTCTTTCTTAACTACATCTTGCATATTAGGATTTAGTCTTCGTTGGCGTTGCACATACGTTTTATGACCTTCTTCCATAAGGATTTTATGTGTGCAATACGAAGGACTTATTCCTTTAATATCATGAATCTTCCATGCAATGGCTGGTTTATGAGCTTTCAACACAGAAATGAGGTGTGATTTCTCATTTTCAGTAAGAGAAGACGATATTATTACAGGTAATTCAGATTCACCATGTAAATAAGCGTATTCCAAATGGTTTGGAAGTGGCTTTAACTCTAATTTCGGAGGTTCTTCTATCGATGATTTATATCGATATCTGTCTTCTTCTTTTAGCATTTGAATTTCTTCTGTTGTTGGTTCATATCCATTAGCTATAAGTGTAGCTAACATTTCAGCTTCATCAATTGGTTCATTACCTTCTCCTAAAGAACATTCTCCTGTTCCTTGTAATTCTGGAAATTCTTCTAATAATTCTGCATGTGCATCTATAGTTTGAATATAATAACATGTATCATCTGCAGATTGTGGTTGTTGCATTGCTCTATCAACTGAAAAGGTAACATGAAACATCCGCGACTAATCCTCCCGGACGGAATCTTCAACAGTTGGTCCCATTGCGATGATCGACTCCAAGTAATGTCCTTAAAATGAGCAAATGCACAGCGGAAGACTTAGTTCGTACCTGAGAATAACATGCTTTAAAACGTCAACATAAAGTTGGTGAGATATAGGTTTGATGCTAGCAGCGTTATAACAATGGACCACAAAATTTCATATATAAATATTTAATAAAAATATTCTAAGTGGTTGAGCACTTGGTAACCATACTTAACATTTAATCACGTCGCATATTCCCTTTATTATGAAATCTTACTACACCGTACCAAGTGTAGTCACGAAACGAAGTACTGTGCAACCGTTGAATACTGGTCGTCCAGTCCGGTTGGGGTTGTCAGGCCCGATAGATCTATCAACAGGATTCGCGTTTACAATACCGCTGTAAATAATAGTTACCAAGCTACAGGGAAGTATGCCAGTGGTACAACTCAATGTAGAATATATATTTTCGTCACTTGTGTCCATAACGTAAATCATTTATAAAAACAGCGCATGTATTCTCAGCCCAAAAATATTTAGAGTTTAAAAGGGACTATATACTCACCTAATGTATTTTGTAGTAAAAATACATATAACATCTTTGAACACGTTTAAGGTTGGCCTCGGATTCACGAACCTATATCAAGTATATATATTAACATATATAATTGTAATCGAATAATTTCACCTATTAGTTATATAATATTTATATATTTATTGTTTGTAGTTTATATAGAATTTTTACTATATCCCAATATATTTTATTTATATCTTACATTATATGTTATATATATAAAAAAAAAATATTTTTTTTCTTCATATAGTTATATTAATATATGTATATAAATATTCAATCATTTGGTATATGTAATATTTACAAAACAAATGTTAATATGTTTATTCAATATTTTATGTAATACTTATAAAATTATATATCAATATGTCTTTGTGTATTAAAAATAATATTAATAATAATAATAATAATAAAAACCATGTTAATGATAAAAATAATAATATTACTAATAATAATGATAAATAAGATGATAGTTTTAATAAAATGATAATTTTAATAATAATGAAAATAAAAAAAATGTTATCTTCAATAAGAAATGATAATTTTAATAATAATAATAATAATAATAATAATAATAATAATAATAATAATAATAATAATAATAATAATAATAATAATAATAATAATAATAATAATAATAATAATAATAATATATACCTTAAAATTCGTATGGGTTTAGTCCATCAAGAGTCCAATTTGATCAAGAAGCCCAAGTTACAATCCCAATTAGGTTTAAGAGGCCCAATTTAATTTATGAGTGTGATACCGTTCGGTCCCCAAAAAAAATAAAGCAATGATAAAATTATTCGATCTAGGTCACTGGTTCACAATTCAATCGATTAGGAATGGAGAGGGCAGCTGAACAATTTGCGAACAGAGGAGCAGCAGTCTATAGCAATCGGTGTTAGATTAGTGTCGTTCGAACTAGTCACAGAATTAAATACCGCAGTGTGTAATTGATTCATCATCATCGATCTAATCATAAAAATTGGTTCATCGATTGGTTGTCATCATCGTTCAATCATCTTCATCAGTCCGAATCTTTGTGGTTACGGAAAAATCGAAGCAACAATTTAGGTTTGTTCAATTAAGAAGAATCAATGACCAGGAAGTGTATCAAGTATCATTGATTGTTATCATCATCGAGCCACAATCAGCAACAAGAACAGTGGTTTGTGTTCTTATTTACTTATTGATTTATATAAACTTATTAGCCATCAGTTATTATTCAATTCAATCAAATTTACTGCGATGATTCGAATATGAAAGCTTGGAATATTTTGTTTCTTTTCTTAAATTGTAACCAGGTCCGATTTATGTGAAGAATTCAAGGGTTTTATGGCTGATTTATAGCTTAACATTAGAAATCGAATGTGTCCTAGCTTGATGGTTTTGCAGGTGTAGCAGCAGTAGGATGGTGGTTCGAACAGAAGGGTAACAGGAAGCAGGAACAGGAATGAAAGTAACCAGCAACAAAGTGATTGAGAAAAGTGATTAAATAGTGATCGAATGATAGTAGGTTTTGATTGTTTTATGTTGTGTTTTGGATGATTGAAACAGAAAGAGTGGTGATGAAGTAATGGAGAAGAAGCAGCTCAAAGGTGGCATTTTTTTTTTGTTGGCCAGAAACAGCGGCAGCAGTAGTAAAATAAGTTGATTGTCTTGGTTGTTTAACGAGGGTTAATTAGTGGTTTCTCTTGATGATAGGGTTTTGAGTTGACAACGAAACAGAGTAGAGAAAAGCTAGTAGTTAAGGTTGCAGGTTTAGTTCTTGTTTGGTGCTTAATGGTCACGGTGATGATAAATGGTGGTTGTAAATTGGTTACACACAGAGAACGTGATGTATAGTGATGTAGTTTTGTAGTGTGTGGTTTGTTTAAAACGAAAACACAATAAGTACCGGAATCACAAGTTGTAGAAAGAAAGAAAAATAGAGGGATGACGGAAGTGATTAAGTGGTAGTTTTTGGCAGTGAGGGTGATGGGTTTGTTCATGGTAGTTCCTTTATGATGTGGTGAATTCCCGGTTGTCTTCATCTATCGAATGTGGTGGTGTTCTTCGGATTAAAATAGAAAGGGAGAAGAGAGGTGATACATATAATTTTGTGTTTTAAATTAGTGTATCATTCCATATTGATATGAATATGTATATGAGTATATATAGACATATAAGAGAGTTGTAAAAAAAAATCTAAGTGTCCACTTGCATTTAAAAGTATCAACCCTATAGTAATTCCCGTGAAAATTTGTTGTACCTATGCTAGTGGATGAAAGAAAGAGGGTGGATATATGTGTCTTTTTTTTATCTGTATATATTTATATATGCAATATGATACAAATAATAATTTATAATAATTAATAATTAATAATAATAATAATATAATAATAAAATCAAACACATGTGAAAAATCAGGAAAGCCATTGGAATTGTTAATGACTTCGGATACTATTTCGTCTAAAATGCATTTTAAGTTCCAAGTAATATATACGGAGTATTAAAACTTAGCTCGAGATATTTAAATATATTTTTAATAAAGCTAAAATTTATATAACTCGTTTTATTATATCATAAGTCGTTTACATATTAAATTTTATTAATTAAATCTTATATCACAATATTATATATATATATATATATATATATATATATATATATATATATATATATATATATATATATATATATATATATATATATATTTATATTTATTTTTATATGCTTATTTATATCTAAATACAAATAGTCGTTCGTGAATCGTCGGGCATGGTCAAAGGGTAATTGGTTACATGAATATAGATTTCAAAACTTTCGAGACTCAACATTACAAATTTTGCTTATCTTGTCGGAAACATATAAAGATTAGGGTTTAAATTTGGTCGGAAATTTCCGGGTCGTTACAGTACCCACCCGTTAAAGAAATTTAATCCCCGAAATTTGATCGAGATCGTCATGACTGACGAATATGAATTGATAGCTAGAGTTTTATCACTATTTAGTAATAGTGGTAAAACAATTCGATTATGTGAAGCGCATGAGTGAAGCTGTCACAAGAGATTAAGATAGAGATTTAACTTTTGACGTAGTCACAGTGAATTTTCCAGAATTTAAGGGATTTAAAGAAAATCTTATGTAATAAGATTTGATTCTTTGGCGATTTAGAAAATCAAAATCTTCTTTAATTAATGCAATAATCTGTTCCTGATTTCTCTGTCGGATATATTGCTATAAATCCACCCCCTTCGTTTTCCTTATTCTCCACACCTTTTATTCTTTCTTCCTCTACTCATTCTTAATATGTTCCATCCAATCCTGATTCTTATTATACTTCTAACCTTCATATCTTTCATTCTTCTTTTTCCTTTGCCGCCAGAAGAATCTATTCACTTTTATGATTTTCTTGGAATTATAATGTTTCTTATTCTCCCGTGTCTTTACGTCGCAATACGTATTGATATACACGGTTTGTAGTTTCTGGGTGATTATTGGGTTTTATATCTTCCCTTATACTTCGATGTCCTTGCTTTTGTTTTCTATAATCATTATCATCCACAGTTAATACTCTCTTCCATTTACTGCGATTTATACTCCAATTTCTATTTCGGAGCTTCATTCTTTTTCTTTTCCTCCTTTTCAACTAAGCATCTTTTGTAATGGTCCGGAATTCGTAGGTATGAAATTCGAAATGAATATAGTTAATGTCCTAAGAGAGAATTGGTAATGGCACGATTTTTGATTTGTCAAATTACCAGAATATCCTGGAAAAGACCGAATCATCAAGAGAATATTTTCTTGATATGTTTAGAGATTGGATAGATTGTAAGAGCCGTGTAACATGGCACATGATGATGGTACTGTGAATCATCACATTCCATTAGAAACGCAACATGACTTACTGTAATATAATGAAGTTGATCAAGTTTCATTATATTATACTAATTCACGCATCAGTTTCCAACACTGCTTCAAAACATTCATATTTTAAACTTGAAGATTTCAGAATTTAGAAACTAACACAGTTTCTTTTATGTTGTAACGCAGATATTACGGGGAGATAGATGATTGCAGATAGGAATAGTTGTGAAAATATCTTTAGAAATATGGAGAATATGTATAGCGGAAAATATGAAGATATCTTATAATATCTAAGATAAGACGATGATGAAGAATATCATCTGGAAAGGTCTAGAATAAGGAGTAGCGTTCTTACTAACGGTTTTAGCAGGCACTGAATCATTTGAATTCTTTGAAAGCAGGTTCAGTCCTTGTATTTGTTCTTTGTTTCCTTCACGGTTAACTCAATCCATTTTTCAGTACCAAATTTTCTATTGAGCGTTCCTAACACTCCCTTCTTTATCATCAAACTTTTGGCCATTTAGGCCATCTACAATTTTACTGTTTCCTCTGCATTTAATGCAGCCATATCTGAATCGTCGGTTATCAATCCAAGGTGTTTTCGGGCGAATTGTGTTTTTTTTTTAGATGATTAAACGCTTATGATAGTATGGTGGAATATAAAAGGTTTTCCGATAACGACGGCGCAAGGACAAGGTGTATATACCGAGGTTATAATAAGACTGGTCTTACTGAGAAGTCGAAGTTAATTTGCTGGAGCTGTGACAAAATTGGCTAATTTGGAAAGGGATTGTAAAGTTATTTTGGGTAATAATAACACTAAAGGAATTAACACTGCTACGTTGACTCAGTTTCCGAGAGTTTTTAGGTGCATAACTATATGCAAAAATCTTTTCTTCCGTAGATGAAGTGCGATTAGTTCAATTTCTCGATTGAGGGATTTTCAAAAATCATGAAAGATTTAAACGCAAATTGTAACTGTCGAGGTATAAATGAAATTTAAGATGAAATCAAGTGGCAAACTTGAAGAATTGTTTAGTTTCATATGTTATAATCAATATTTTAATTCATTTTAATTGTCTAAAGTTAGCAGTCCAAGAGTCCAATTGTCCAATAGTCCAATAAATTCATGTATAATTTAATATATAATATTCGAATTAATTAATACGTATCGTGACCCGTGTACCGGTCTCAGTATTGATCACAACTCAAACCATATATATATTTTGGAATCAACTCCAACCCTGTATAGCCAACTCCAACATTCACATATAGAGTGTCTATGGTTGTTCCGAAATATATATATAGATGGGTCGATATGATAAGTCGAAACCTTGTATACGTGTCCCGTTATTTAAAGTGCGTAAAAGTAAATAACAGAAATTAAATGACGATAAATAAAATTACGAGAATGTAATTTGCGAGAATGTAAATTGTGATAAATAAAATGTAACCAGTTAGCTAGGAACAGTTAGCTAGGAACAGTTAGCATGGAATCTTAACAAAATTCATCATAGTTAATTTGTTTGTTTCTAACACTTTTTATTTTGTCCAATATTTTCTTCGTTATGCCACTTGTTGGATTTCGATAGGTCAAAATCCAAATATGAAATTTGAATGGAAATGATTGTTCTGTGGTGAACAGATACGTATATCGGTGGTTGTAAGTAGGATAGTAAATGACCGTTGAATCAGATTCGAAGAATGTACAGTGTAACTTATTAATGTGAAATCTAAATATTCCTCGGGTACTACCTACCCGTTAAAATATTTTTCATCATTAACAGTTTGTACGAAGGAATTTTTAATTACAATCTTTATGAAAATATACTTACATATATATTTTCTTCAGATGTAATCATGGATTCAATGAGTCATTAAGATATTAAACTCATTTGATTTATCATTAACACTTGATTACGTGATCTCTAAATCATTAGAGATTACATAATTGTCATGTTGAACGGAGATAAATGAGGTAGAATGATACGTAAAGCGAAGATAATCGATGTAGAACGATACGTAGAATGAAAATAGAGTAGATAGAACGATATGTAGAACAAAGATTATTTTTGAAGTTTATGACGCGGTTGTGATTTGGGGGTGATAAGGGTACTGTTGACGTTGATGATGGTGATACAGATTATGCGGTTGGTGCTGATGCTGGTGTTTGCAACCTTCGCACATTGTTCACCAACGTCGTCACACGAGCGCGAAGTTCGTTAATTTCTGCTAGTACACCGGGATGTTGGCGGTTGGAGCGAGCGAATGAACTAGATTCGAAATATGGGATAGTATATAGTCGTGACGAGATACTCTAGAAATGAGTGAGAAAATGGTGTTTCAAATAGGTTCGCCGGTAAGTGCTTCAGGTTCATCGCCAAGAGGACAATTTGGTGGATGGAATGGTTATTTGATGTGAAATGATTTTCGGATATCGGATGATATTCTAGATATATAGAATATCTGTATACATAGTACTAAAGATTTCGTAGACTACAGAGGAACCTACGGCATATGTCAGGCAAGTCTACAGATGCGCTACGATATGAATTTTGTCTATACACTATCGATACACTAAATGCAGTAAGACATGTCTAGACTTAAGAATGATAAGCAGGTAATTCCCTAAGGATGATAAGCAGATGATTTCCGACTAGAAATGATAAGCAAAACTTTTGACATGTAGACACGGTCAAAGTCCAGACTCACTAATGTATCCTAACAACTACTAGTCAGACACACTAATGCAAGGCCTGGTTCACTAAGACCACCGCTCTGATACCAACTGAAACATCCGCGACTAATCCTCCCGGACGGAATCTTCAACAGTTGGTCCCATTGCGATGATCGACTCCAAGTAATGTCCTTAAAATGAGCAAATGCACAGCGGAAGACTTAGTTCGTACCTGAGAATAACATGCTTTAAAACGTCAACATAAAGTTGGTGAGATATAGGTTTGATGCTAGCAGCGTTATAACAATGGACCACAAAATTTCATATATAAATATTTAATAAAAATATTCTAAGTGGTTGAGCACTTGGTAACCATACTTAACATTTAATCACGTCGCATATTCCCTTTATTATGAAATCTTACTACACCGTACCAAGTGTAGTCACAAAACGAAGTACTGTGCAACCGTTGAATACTGGTCGTCCAGTCCGGTTGGGGTTGTCAGGCCCGATAGATCTATCAACAGGATTCGCGTTTACAATACCGCTGTAAATAATAGTTACCAAGCTACAGGGAAGTATGCCAGTGGTACAACTCAACGTAGAATATATATTTTCGTCACTTGTGTCCATAACGTAAATCATTTATAAAAACAGCGCATGTATTCTCAGCCCAAAAATATTTAGAGTTTAAAAGGGACTATATACTCACCTAATGTATTTTGTAGTAAAAATACATATAACATCTTTGAACACGTTTAAGGTTGGCCTCGGATTCACGAACCTATATCAAGTATATATATTAACATATATAATTGTAATCGAATAATTTCACCTATTAGTTATATAATATTTATATATTTATTGTTTGTAGTTTATATAGAATTTTTACTATATCCCAATATATTTTATTTATATCTTACATTATATGTTATATATATAAAAAAAAAATATTTTTTTTTCATATAGTTATATTAATATATGTATATAAATATTCAATCATTTGGTATATGTAATATTTACAAAACAAATGTTAATATGTTTATTCAATATTTTATGTAATACTTATAAAATTATATATCAATATGTCTTTGTGTATTAAAAATAATATTAATAATAATAATAATAATAAAAACCATGTTAATGATAAAAATAATAATATTACTAATAATAATGATAAATAAGATGATAGTTTTAATAAAATGATAATTTTAATAATAATGAAAATAAAAAAATGTTATCTTCAATAAGAAATGATAATTTTAATAATAATAATAATAATAATAATAATAATAATAATAATAATAATAATAATAATAATAATAATATATACCTTAAAATTCGTATGGGTTTAGTCCATCAAGAGTCCAATTTGATCAAGAAGCCCAAGTTAAAATCCCAATTAGGTTTAAGAGGCCCAATTTAATTTATGAGTGTGATACCGTTCGGTCCCCAAAAAAAATAAAGCAATGATAAAATTATTCGATCTAGGTCACTGGTTCACAATTCAATCGATTAGGAATGGAAAGGGCAGCTGAACAATTTGCGAACAGAGGAGCAGCAGTCTATAGCAATCGGTGTTAGATTAGTGTCGTTCGAACTAGTCACAGAATTAAATACCGCAGTGTGTAATTGATTCATCATCATCGATCTAATCATAAAAATTGGTTCATCGATTGGTTGTCATCATCGTTCAATCATCTTCATCAGTCCGAATCTTTGTGGTTACGGAAAAATCGAAGCAACAATTTAGGTTTGTTCAATTAAGAAGAATCAATGACCAGGAAGTGTATCAATTATCATTGATTGTTATCATCATCGAGCCACAATCAGCAACAAGAACAGTGGTTTGTGTTCTTATTTACTTATTGATTTATATAAACTTATTAGCCATCAGTTATTATTCAATTCAATCAAATTTACTGCGATGATTCGAATATGAAAGCTTGGAATATTTTGTTTCTTTTCTTAAATTGTAACCAGGTCCGATTTATGTGAAGAATTCAAGGGTTTTATGGCTGATTTATAGCTTAACATTAGAAATCGAATGTGTCCTAGCTTGATGGTTTTGCAGGTGTAGCAGCAGTAGGATGGTGGTTCGAACAGAAGGGTAACAGGAAGCAGGAACAGGAATGAAAGTAACCAGCAACAAAGTGATTGAGAAAAGTGATTAAATAGTGATCGAATGATAGTAGGTTTTGATTGTTTTATGTTGTGTTTTGGATGATTGAAACAGAAAGAGTGGTGATGAAGTAATGGAGAAGAAGCAGCTCAAAGGTGGCATTTTTTTTTTGTTGGCCAGAAACAGCGGTAGCAGTAGTAAAATAAGTTGATTGTCTTGGTTGTTTAACGAGGGTTAATTAGTGGTTTCTCTTGATGATAGGGTTTTGAGTTGACAACGAAACAGAGTAGAGAAAAGCTAGTAGTTAAGGTTGCAGGTTTAGTTCTTGTTTGGTGCTTAATGGTCACGGTGATGATAAATGGTGGTTGTAAATTGGTTACACACAGAGAACGTGATGTATAGTGATGTAGTTTTGTAGTGTGTGGTTTGTTTAAAACGAAAACACAATAAGTACCGGAATCACAAGTTGTAGAAAGAAAGAAAAATAGAGGGATGACGGAAGTGATTAAGTGGTAGTTTTTGGCAGTGAGGGTGATGGGTTTGTTCATGGTAGTTCCTTTATGATGTGGTGAATTCCCGGTTGTCTTCATCTATCGAATGTGGTGGTGTTCTTCGGATTAAAATAGAAAGGGAGAAGAGAGGTGATACATATAATTTTGTGTTTTAAATTAGTGTATCATTCCATATTGATATGAATATGTATATGAGTATATATAGACATATAAGAGAGTTGTAAAAAAAAATCTAAGTGTCCACTTGCATTTAAAAGTATCAACCCTATAGTAATTCCCGTGAAAATTTGTTGTACCTATGCTAGTGGATGAAAGAAAGAGGGTGGATATATGTGTCTTTTTTTTATCTGTATATATTTATATATGCAATATGATACAAATAATAATTTATAATTAATAATAATAACAATATAATAATAAAATCAAACACATGTGAAAAATCAGGAAAGCCATTGGAATTGTTAATGACTTCGGATACTATTTCGTCTAAAATGCATTTTAAGTTCCAAGTAATATATACGGAGTATTAAAACTTAGCTCGAGATATTTAAATATATTTTTAATAAAGCTAAAATTTATATAACTCGTTTTATTATATCATAAGTCGTTTACATATTAAATTTTATTAATTAAATCTTATATCACAATATTATATATATATATATATATTTATATTTATTTTTATATGCTTATTTATATCTAAATACAAATAGTCGTTCGTGAATCGTCGGGCATGGTCAAAGGGTAATTGGTTACATGAATATAGATTTCAAAACTTTCGAGACTCAACATTACAAATTTTGCTTATCTTGTCAGAAACATATAAAGATTAGGGTTTAAATTTGGTCGAAAATTTCCGGGTCGTTACATAACACTCTCATCCTCTATACTTAGGGTCAGTTTCTTACCGAACACGTCTATCATTGCTTTAGCCGTGTTTAAGAATGGTCTTCCTAATATGAGAGGAACTTGAGAATCTTCTTCCATGTCCAAAACAACAAAATCTACTGGAAATACTAAATTACCAACTTTAACTAGCATGTTCTCCATTATCCCTCTAGGATATTTTATTGATCTATCGGCTAGTTGTATGCTTATTCTGGTTGGTTTTAATTCTCCAAGGTCTAGTTTAGTGTATAGTGAATACGGCATTAGATTTATACTAGCACCTAAGTCTGCCAATGCTTCTATTGAACTAAGACTACCCAGAAAACATGGAATTGTGAAACTTCCTGGATCAGATAATTTTTCTGGTATCTTATTCAACAGCACTGCTGAATAATTAGCATTCATAGTAACAGCCGAGAGTTCTTCCATTTTCTTTCTATTTGAGATTAGATCTTTCAAGAATTTAGCATATCTTGGCATTCCTGAAATCACATCAATGAAAGGAAGATTTACATTTATCTGTTTAAACATATCCAAGAATTTAGATTGCTCGGCTTCAAGTTTCTCTTTCTTCATTTTACTCGGGTAAGGAAGTGGTGGTTGGTATGGTTTAACATAAGGTTTATCCTTAACTGTGTTATTTTCATTAACCTTTTCAACTACCGGTTCTTTTTCCTTATCTTGATCAGGTTGTGGTTCTTGTGGAGTAGGAATAGTTTCATCAGAAGTTACAGGTATTTCAGGTGGTTTAAGTGTTGTACCACTTCTTGTGGTAATAGCTTTAGCTGTTTCATTCCTGGGGTTAGCATTTGTATCGCTCGGTAAACTTCCCGGTTTTCTTTCACCTATTAACCTTGCTAGGTTACTTACTTCTTGTTCCAGATTTTGAATAGAAGCTTGTTGATTTCTAAATGCTTGAGCATTTTGTTCATTTGTTTGTTTTTGAGATGTGAAAAACTGTGTTTGAGTTTCAACTAGCTTCGTCATCATATCTTCTAAATTTGGTTTTTTATCATCGGTTTGTTGTGGTGGTTTGTTTTGAAAATTCGGTCTTTGCTGATTATAAGTATTATTGGATACTTGTTGATTGCTAGGACCTTGTTGGTTGTTGTATGGAATATTTCGGTTATAATTCTGGTTTTGATTGTAAATTGGTCTTGGCGGTTGATAATTATTCTGATAATTATTTCCAGGCCTTTGGTTTATGTATGAAATATTCTCTCTTTGTTCCATTGTTAATTCAATACTGAGACAATCTTTTGTCAAATGTGGTCCTCCACACTGCTCACAACTAATTCGTATTGAGTGAATATCTTTAGTCATCTTTTCCATTCGTCTCTCCACAGCATCTATCTTTGCGGAAATGGAATCTAAGTCATGGCTAGAATCGGCTCTAGCTGCTTTAGATGATCTAATGATATCTTTTTCTTGGTGCCACTCATGTGAGTGGGAAGCAGTGTTATCAATAATTTTGTAAGCATCAGTTTCGGTTTTCTTCATAATAGAACCACCAGCTGCTATATCTATGTCTTTCCTTGTAGTGATGTCGCATCCTCGGTAGAATATTTGTACTATTTGACAGGTGTCTAAACCATGTTGCGGACATCCTCTTAACAACTTTCCATATCTTGTCCACGCCTCATATAGAGTTTCATTTGGTTTCTGTGTGAACGTAACAATTTCTGCTTGAAGTCTTACGGCTTTAGATGCAGGAAAGAATTGTTTAAGAAATTTGTCAACTAAAACGTCCCATGTATCAATCGCCCCTTCAGGTAACGATTCCAACCAATCTTTGGCTTCTCCCTTTAAAGTCCAGGGAAATAACATGAGATATATCTGTTCATCCTCCACTTCTCGTATTTTAAATAGTGTGCAGATCCTATTAAAGGTACGTAGATGTTCATTTGGATCTTCCTTCAGCGCACCACTAAATTGGCATTGATTAGTCACCATGTGTAGAATTTGTCCTTTGATTTCATAATCTGGCGCATTAATGTCTGGATGAGTAATTGCGTGACCTTGGCCAGTGCGTTTAGCTCTCATTCGGTCTTCCATACTTAAAGGTTCCAGATTCTCCATAATTGAATTTGTTGAATCGGTATCACTAGATGATTCTGATTTAATGGTTCGTTCCTCAACAATCTCTGTTTGAATGATTGGTGGCTCCGGAGGAAAGTTTAATGGTTCAGGATCTATGAACCGTTCCTGAATATTTTCCGGATTCTCAATTGTGAGGTTGGGTTCAAAAAATGGATTATCGGAAATTTGAACTGAAGTACTTGGTCGACTGGATGACGATTCTAAAGAAAAATCAACGGCGGTTATATTTGCTAAATGTCTTGATCTAGTTACAGGTGGTGAACGTACAAAAGGTGATGAACGTCTTGCTCGGTGCATTCACTGAATATCCTATTAGTTTTTTTAAAAGGAAAGAAAAATTATAATAAGTTATCCAATCAATAGACTTTTCTGATTTTGCCCACGTTTCGAATAGCCAAAAGATGCAGCAGAGGGGCAGGATTCGTTTGGTCTCAATATAATTGAGGACTGTTTGGCTCCAATAACCCGGTCCACGTACAAATCCAACTATTACTACGAACCAGAAAATTTTGATGTCTATTAATTTAACCACTTAAAATAAATTTTCGTAATTTTAAGAAATTTAGATAAGAAGTAGAAAAAATTCTAAGTCCTAAAAACTAGAATGGCGAGAAATAAGAGAGAAAAAGAGTTCGTCGAAAAAGGTCGAAAAACGAAAAATGGTTGAAAAATAAAAGGTGACGGAAAAACAAAAGAAACTTATAAAAACTTAAAAATACTTGACTAACCTAACCTTATTACTACAACTAACTTAAAATTATAATCGCAAATTGAGATTACTAATTGAAATGATAATTGATACATAGTAAAAGGTCTAAAAATATTAAAGCTTACAGGAAAAACTAAATCCCAAATGGAAATAACTTAAAAAGAAACTAAAACTTAAAAAGGCGTCGCAAAATTCTAAAGTACCTAAATCTTAGTCTAAAGAAAAAGCACTTAAGGAATTCTACGACAAAGCCTAAAAATCTAGGAGTAAAAATAACTATGGCAAAAACTAAGTTTAAAATTAAATATGAGCTTAAAAATACAAAAGTTATGCTACAACGATTAAAAAGGGACAAAATATAAAAATATATAAAAAGTTGTAAAAAGTACAATTTTTATAAAAATATTATTTTTATATTATTTATTTAATAAAACTACTAATTTTACAATTTAAATAAATTAATTAAACTAAAAATACAAATTAAATAAAAAGTAAATCTTAAAATAAAACTAATAATAATAATAATAATTATTAGGGTTAAATAATAATAATAATTAATTAATACCCGTAATTAATGCTGGTTTAGGGTTTTTTGTCGCCTGTCAGAGAAGCTCCGCGAGTCGCGGCAATTAAAGCATCAAACCCCGCGAGTCGCGGGGTTCCAGAATTCAGCTGACAGGTTTAAATATTCGACGCGTTTTTTCTTTATTTATTTTTTTTTTTTATTTTCTGTTTTCTGTTTTTTTCTATATATAAAAGATATTTAATAAAATTTATATTATTATAAACTAAAATAAAGATAAAGAAACTTATAAAACTTTTAACAAACTCTTAAAAATATATAAATTTTTGTTTTTCTTTTTATATTTTCGAATTTTTAAAACGTATTTTTATAAAAACGAATTTTAATAAAAGTTAACTAAAAATCTTTTTTTTTTTATATTAGCGTTGCGCTTCCGGCGTTTAAGAGTGTCCCCGGCAGCGGCGCCAAAAATACTTGATGTTATGCGAGGTGTATACGAAATAGTTTATATTTTACTAGGAAAAACTATTAAATACGATACAATTTTACACAAGATATTTATTTATTTATAGAATGGATATACTTAAACCTTGCTACAACACTTATAGGCAGTGTACCTAATCGTACAGTAGTGTAGTTTTTAGTAAGTCCGGTTCGTTCCACAGGGAAATCTTTAAACAAAGCTCAACGCTATATTAATTTACTTTTATAAAAATACAAACATATATATAAGTAATATTATTATTATAAAGGGGGGTTTTTACCGTTTAATGACCGGTTTGTCGATTTTAAGACTTTATTCGCAGTTAAAATCTAATGTAAAATATAAAATAAATACAAGGCTTAAATTAAAGCGTAAAATAAATAACGATAATGAAATTGCGAATAATAAAAGTGCGATAAAATAAACTTGCAATAATTAAAAAGTACGATAATTAAAAGTGCAATTAAATAACAATAAATAAAAGTGCGATAATTAGAAGTGCAATTAAATATAAAATAAAGGAAATTAAATATGAAATAAAAGAATTATGCTTATTTAAACTTCCGTAATCATGATGTTTGACGTGTTGATTTTAGTTTTATGCCCATGGGTTAATTGTCCTTTGTCCTGGATTATTTAATATGTCCGTCTGGTTTTTGTCCATAACAGTCCATCAGTCATAAATATAAAGTGCGAGTGTCCTCGTCAAATTATTATTATACCCGAAGTTAAATATTCCAACTAATTGGGGATTCGAATTGTAACAAGGTTTTAATACTTTGTTTAATGAATACACCAGGTTATCGACTGCGTGTAAACCAAGGTTTTACTACTTTGTTAACAATTACACCAATTACCCTTGAATGTAATTTCACCCCTGTTTTAATTATTCTAGTGGCTATTAATCCATTCCCGTGTCCGGTTAAATGAACGATTATTCGTACATATAAATACCCCGCCCATCGTGTCCGATCGAGTGTATATGGTAATTTATAGGGACGCCCAATTGTAAATCTTTATATTAACATTAACAAACTTTCATTTAGTTAAACAAATATAAAGCCCATTAATAGCCCATAGTCTAATTTCCACAAGTGTCGTTCTTTTGTCCAAACCCCAATTATGGTACAAAGCCCAATTACCCAATTTTAGTAATTAGCCCAACATCATGATTACTTCGTTTTAAATAAGCATAATAATAACTTAGCTACGAGACATTAATGTAAAAAGGTTGAACATAACTTACAATGATTAAAAATAGCGTAGCGTTACACGGACAGAATTTCGACTTACACCCTTACAATATTCTCTAACATACCCTTATTATTAGAATTATAATTAAAATTAAAATTAAAATATAAATTATATATATATATTTTATGTATATATGAGAGAAGAGAGAATATAGATTATGAATTGTGATCAGAATTCGGTTGGCTTTATAGGGATTTTCGATTTTTGGGGCTCCGCGACTCGCGGTGAATTTTGCCTTCAAACTCCGCGAGTCGCGGAGATTGAAATTACAGCTCACATCTTTTGGAGTCTTTCTTGCCGACGGATTTTATATATAAATATAAAATATAAATAATTAATATAATTATTTATATATTATATTATATTCTTGTGCATAGTAGACTTGTAATTTTTAGTCCGTTGCGTCGAGCGTTGAGAGTTGACTCTGGTCCCGGTTCCGGATTTTCGAACGTCCTTGCGTACAATTTTATATTTTGTATTTTGCATTTTGAATCTTGTACTCTTGTAATTTCGAGACGTTTCTTATCAATAATTGGAACCTCTTTGATTGTCTTTTGTTCTTTTGAGCTTTTTGGTCGTTTGCGTCTTCAATTCGTCGAATCTGTCTTTTGTCTTCACCTTTTATTATTTAAACGAATATCACTTGTAAATAGAACAATTGCAACTAAAAGCTTGTCTTTCTTGAGGAATAATGCTATGAAATATATGTTCGTTTTTAGCATTATCAATAACGTTGAAAATTTTACCCCCGAGACCAAAGTGGTGGAACCATTAAGGACCGTTAATGAAGAAGAAATTACTTCGATCCAGCCACAACCTTCCAACCCAATATTCTCAATAGACGAGTCATCTACCGAAGATGAACCACGAGCTGTAATAGATAATGACACCTTTTATTTCACCCAATTGGGTAATAGATGTGAAAACTTTAATCCCGAGAATAAACGGAAGGAAATGTTAGGAATTGTCCACCCTATAGTATGTATGTCGGTGTATATCGATCCATTTGACCAAGAACCAGAAAAGAGACATATCCATTTACTAAAAGCTACACTTAAAAAAGAATTAAGTAGTGACGATCGGGTGGGTCTAAACTTTAAACCCATTGATATATTTTATACCACCCGATATGTAAATAACTTGCTCACTATTTTAATTCGTGGAACTTATTCTACTGACTTCACATGTCGTCAGCTAAGTGTGGGGAAGTCTAACCCCACTTAACATTAAATTAGGGGTTCGGGTTAGTGCATAACTCGTTAATAAAAATGCATAATTAGTAAGGGTAAAAGATGCATTTTCAAAAATTAGCAAACAGTTCAGAAAAGCAACCATTCTTGAAGAAAAACATGTGTGATAAAGCAAGAAGGAATGAACGATGAGGTGCACCATCTATCATTCGACGAGTTTTGTAATTACAAACTAGGTATTATTAATCACTTTTCTACACTAATCACCCTCATGAATTTATAATTAGAGTCTGATTTCATGCAAATGAGGGCATTGCATGATCTCAAGTGTGGAGAAGGGTTATAAATTCTCTCGGGTTTATACTTGGCTTATTTTCTAAATATTGTGAAAATTTTAAAATTTTTCAACTAAATGAATTCAAAATCATATTTATACATATTTATGAACGATAAAACTAGGTGTTAATGCCGAAATTGTTGTTACCTCGAAAAGGACATAAATTGAGAAACAACTAAAACGCTTGAATTTATTTATTAGGATATAAAAAGAAGCATGAAAAAAGTCAAGTGTGGGGAGAATGTACCAAGTTATTCAATTAAGAACTATCTATCACATGTTTCTGTAAAGTTATTGCAGGTGCTTTTGTTTTGGACTAAATTAACTGTTTTACCCGATGAAAGAAAAGAAAAGATGGATCTACACGATGAATCAATTCCATCATTAAAAGGAAGTAAAGTCTTCCGAAAAAGACACGCGCTTCTTGATTTAGGTCAAGAAGTTGTCGTCCAGACCAGCTGTAGGTTGACGAAAAATCTAGAAAAGTCATCTCTAAAATCAGCAGGAAATCCACGAACCTCAGCATCAAACAGGGTCGCCATGTGGTCAGACTTATCCTATCTATGAGAGGATCTGTCTCGTAAAATGGGGAGGGCGCCGTGCAAATTAGCTTGATAAGACTAATGAATCAGACCCCCAGAAAGTATAATCTCCTTAAAGATTAAAAATCAGCTTTTAAGCCTGATATTACTCAATCCTTGAGATTGACCTTAAAGATTGAGAATTACAAACTCATGGAATTCAATGATATCTAAACTCGAGCTTGAACAAGAAAATATTTTGATCAAAAATAAAACCGATTTGTTTTCTGAAAACCCATTTTCAATGCGTTCATTACCATTGAACGTAAAATCCTGAGAATTCACCTGGAATTCATTAGGTCACCCGAACCAAATCGGGTGTCAACCGTAAGAACGGTGGTTTCATAGCATGGTCGAAGACAGGACCTTGTGCCAGATCGAAAAATTATAGGATGATCTTTACTATTGCTCCTACAAAGGATAGTAATAGCATCCGACAAGTTTTAGACCATGAACAAATGCATGTCATTAGACATTGCCTTAACAGTTTCTTGTTCATCGCTTTCCTTTACAACCGGACGGTAGTTTGCATAAACGTAATATACGGGACAAGTAAACTGGACGTGTTGCTTTCCTAATACAAGGTTAGCAAGTGGATAACACAAAACCGCAAGTGTTGAGCTAAAATTTTCAAATCTGAAACCCACAAAACCCACAAAAATATTTTGCAACATCGGTGAAGGGTTATTCCGGAAAACTTATCTAGGGCAAAAGCTAGAATGAAATTTTCAAAAGATCAAATGTTTTCATAAAGATTCAATTTCCTTAAAGGATCTAAATTTTCATAGTCATGTGGGACTGTAAACCACAACGTTACTATCATTATCTATACCGCCGTATCAAAATCACTGATGTATAAAGTGTGAAGAATAAAGAAGTGATTCGTGTGATTTAATTTCAAGTTATGTATTGCATGAGGACAAGCAACGTTTAAGTGTGGGGATATTTGATAGTGCTCCAAATGAACATATATTTAGTAGCAATATCCTTCCAATATGTAAAGTTTTCAGTTGCAATTGTTCTATTTTCAAGTAATATTCTTTTATATTAAATAAGTGCGAAGACAAAAGGCGAAAACGAAGATTCGAAGACAAAAACGTCCAAAATGCTCAAACGTACAAGATACAATCCAAGTGGTTCTATTTATTGATGAGAAACATCTAAAAATTACTAGAGTACAAGATATTAAATTATACGAAAAATCATTCAAAAATTCGGAACCGGCACCTGAGCCAACTATCAACGCCCGACGCAACGGACCAAAAATTACAAGTCTACTATGCACAAGAATATAATATAATATTTAAATAATTATATAAAGTATTTATATATTATATATTATATTAAATAACGTCGACAAGCAAATGGCCAAAAGTTGTTGAGCTGGAGTGCGTTACTTCGCGATCTCGGAGCTGGAAGGCACATTTGCTTCGCGATTTCGGAGCAGCAATTTCAGAATCTGCCTATAAAAGGCCACGAAATCCGACGAGTTTATACACAAAAAAATATATATATATATATTACTCCCTCTGTTTAGTATAATATATATATATATATATATATATATATATATATATATATATATAATAGGTTAGTTTTATATTAGATTAGTTTGGGTTATGTAAAAGTTATTTTACGGGTTTTAAAGTCAAAGTTCTGTCTGTGTAAAGCTACGCGATAAATACTCAATGTAAGTTATGTTCTCCTTTTTAAATTAATGTCTCGTAACTAAGTTATTATTATGCTTATTTGAGCCGAAGTAATCGTGATGTTGGACTAAATATTAAGATTGGGTTATTGGATTTTGTACCATAATTGGGGTTTGCACAAAAGATTGACACTTGTGGAAATTAGACTATGGGCTATTAATGGGCTTTATATTAAATAAATGATACCTCATTAATTTAATATAAAGGTTATGATTTGACGTATCTATATATAACCACATACGCTTAATCGGACACGATGGGCGGGATATTTATAAGTACGAATTATTGTTCATTTGACCGGACACGGGGATGGATTAATAGTTACTGGACTAATTAAAATAGGGGTGGATTACATTCAAGGGTAATTGGTGTAATTGTTAACAAAGTATTAAAACCTTGGATTACACACAGTCGTTAACCCGGTGTATTCATTAAACAAAGTATTAAGACCTTGTTACAGTTCGAATCCCCAGTTCGTTGGAATATTTAACTTCGGGTATAAGGTTAAATTTGCCGATCAGTTTATAATTATGACCGATGAACTATTATGGACAAAAACCAGATAGGTTTCAAATACATCCAGGACAAAGGATAATTAACCCAGGGTAATAAATAATCAAAACGTCAAACATCATGGTTACGGAAGTTTAAATAAGCATAATTATTATATTGTTATTTATTTTACGCACTTTAATTATCGTCACTTATATTTTGCATTAGGTTTTAATTGTGACTTAAAATATAAAATCGACAAACCGGTCATTAAACGGTAAACCCCCTTTTATATATTATTATATATAATTATATATATTTTGTACAAATATAGTTATTTAAAATATAGTGTGAAATAAGCCATCTCCCTGTGGAACGAACCGGACTTACTAAAAACTACACTACTCTACGATTAGGTACACTGCCTATAGTGTTGTAGCAAGGTTTAGGTATATCCCATCTGTAAATAAATAATTAAAACTTGTGTAATCTGTATCACTTTTCGTATAAAAAATATATAGTATTTCACGTACTGTCACACCCCCAGTTAGGGTCTGGGTGAAATGTGACTTAATATCAAATCAACCAACATATTATAATATACGAGAACAATACTAAATGATAAAACAAACTTTATTGAGCACGCAGCGGAAAATGAAACGTAGTTACAATGATAGGAATAACAATAATGGAAATGTTCACATGCAGAAGTAATAAATGCGATATCTCTTGATCCTATGTCCAAGTAGCATCACATAAGCAGTAAGTATAAGAGCTTGAATCAAACAGCACCTGAGACAAAACATGCTAAAGTGTCAACCAAAAGGTTGAGTGAAGTTCATAGGTTTAACAAATAAGTTTGACCGTTTGTTTTAGACCACAAGATTTAATTTGTAAGGTTGATCTCCCGCAGGATCAAAAAGTAGATCTCGCAGATCCAAAAGTTATGCCAGTGCGTGATATTTAGACTAAACGTTCAAGTTTGCCCCATGACAAGTTGTGTCTGTCCTTGTCGGTTTAAATTTCATTATCAAGTAATACAAAGACTGAGTCAAATGTATCGGGGACGTTACTCCCGATAGGCCTACCCCCAATAAATAAGCATGCCGCAGCACTTAAAAATATCACTGTAGGGACTTAGTCGGACATAGCCGGGTATAGCATAGTTTTAGCAGTTGGTACTTGTGTCTAAATTGTAAATAGTAAAAGCAGCATGTGTCTCACCCCAAATAAATTAAATAAGTTTGCTAGCAATAAAGAGTGGGGCTATGAATTCACCTTAGTAAGTAGAGAGAGAGTTATTCCTCGGAATAGAGAGTTGAACGAGTGAGCAGGAAAGTCAACCTATTGACATTTAAGAGTAGTTAAGTGTTTTGCCCATGTTGTGTTTAAGTATAGTTTGTTTTACTAAGTTTCTATTCCTAGTAAGTTACTATTTTTATAAAGTTTCTATTTTTAGAAAGTTTCTTATTTTACTAAGTTTCTATGACTAGAGAGTTTCTACTTTTATGAGTGTTTCCATTTTAGGATACTTGCTGTATTAGATAAGCTTCCAATCACCCCTTTCCCTTCGAATGGCTAATTTAGATCTAGGGGCTTGAGCCATAGGACCCTTTAAATCGGAAATCCAAACCCTCTGCCTAGAATCTCGTAGAAACCATTCGTCAAGAAAGTTCGAAGATCTATACATCTCTAATACATATCCCAAAATGTTTTTGTGCTACAATATAAGTAGTAGGTTATAGGTGCTAGTAATAGTAATAGTGTATACATGTTAAGTACTAGTATAAGTAGTTTTAAGGTTTTAATATGTATATGTATATATATATATATATAATTCGTATATATATGTATATATATATAAAAATATATTTTTTTACATGTATATATGTATATATAAATCTAGGTGTGTTTATGTATATACTTATGAATAACAAGTTTATAATATGAATATGAATTAACAAAGATCAAAGTTTATGTAAATAGTTTAGGGTTTATGTTATACCTTTGAAGATTCAAGATAATTAACAAAAAAAAGATGAACACTATGAAGATGGAAGATCAAAGCCTTGAAAATCTTGAAGAACTCCTTGAAGATTCTTGAAGAATACGAAGAACAAGCTTGAAGATCCGAATATCACAAGAGAGGGAGAGGGAGAGATTGTTTTTGAGAGAGGATTTTGGTGTGATTTGTGAATGAGAAACTAGGTGTTTATATAGTGCAAGTATTAGAGTGTTAGTCAACATAAGGATGTTCTAATTAATGATTTTATTTTGTTTTATAATTTTTAGTCAACAATAGGTGGTACTAGTTTATAATTAGTCAACATAAGGATGTACTAGTTTACACTTTATTTTTAGTCAACATAAGGATGTAAGATTTTTTTAGTCTCATTATTATTACTATTACTATTATTATTATTTTTACATTTACTACATGATAAGTATTATTTTCTTTTTACTAATTCATGACTTGTATATATTTAGTTCCCAATTGTTTTATTATTTATATAAATGTCACTTTTTATTTATTACTTACAGGTTATTAGTTATAATATTACATAAATGCATAAATTTTAATTAGTAGCGAGTGTCGACTAACAGTTTATTATTTTCATCTTTTATTAACTTGTCAATTATTGCACAAAGTTAATTAATATGTTTTCTAACTCTTAACACTTAACAATTGTTGATTAAAGTTTGATCATTAAGTTTTAATTATATTGTTTGGGCAGTTAATATTGAAAAAATATAGAATGGAAAAATGAGGGTCGTTATAGTACCTCCCCGTTATTGAAAACTTCGTCCCGAAGTTTTTAGGTAGTTTTCTCGTTTGCATCAGCAGTTGAGAAGAGATGGGGATATTTCCGTTTCATATGGTCTTTGCGTTCCCAGGTATATTCGGGGCCTCTACGCGAATTCCACCGGACTTTAACGATAGGTATATTGCTTTTACGCGTTTGTTTGACCTCTCCTTCCATGATTTCTATAGGTTCTTCAACGAAGTGCATTTGCTCATCAATGCGGACATCATCCAGAGGAATAACGAGTGTGTCATCGGCAAGACACCGTTTAAGATTTGAGACATGAAACACATCATGTACTTGACTAAGTTCGGTTGGCAGTTCTAATCGATATGCCACGGGACCGACTCTTTCAATGATTGTGAATGGTCCAACATATCGTGGACTGAGTTTACTTCGCTTACCGAAGCGGACAACACCTTTCCAAGGGGATACTTTCAACATGACTTTATCTCCAACTTGGTATTCGATGTCTTTTCGTTTCTTATTGGCATAGCTTTTCTGTCGGCTACGGGCAGTTTCTAAACGTTGCTTGATTTGAACGATCTTTTCGGTAGTTTCGTGAATAATTTCAGGACCAGTTAAATGTCTGTCCTCAAGCTCATCCCAACACAAAGGGGATCTACACTTCCGTCCATATAAAGCTTCAAAAGGTGCAGCCTTAATGCTGGAGTGATAACTGTTATTATAAGAAAATTCAACCAAAGGTAGATGTCTATCCCATCCTTTGCCGAAATCGATTGCACACGCACGTAGCATATCCTCCATAGTTTGAATGGTTCGTTCACTTTGACCATCGGTTTGCGGATGATAAGCTGTACTCATGTCGAGTTGAGTTCCAAGAGCAGATTGTAAAGTTTTCCAAAATCTAGAAACAAATCGACTATCGCGATCAGAAATGATCGAGATAGGAACACCATGACGTGAGACGATTTCTTTAATATAAAGCTGTGCTAATCTCTCCATCTTGTCGGTTTCCTTGATCGGTATGAAATGTGCAGATTTAGTAAGACGATCAACTACGACCCAAATAGTATCGTTACCGTTCGAAGTCTTAGGTAACTTAGTAACGAAGTCCATAGTGATACCTTCCCACTTCCACTGCGGAATGTCGGGTTGTGTCAACAGACCAGAAGGCTTTTGATGTTCGGCCTTGACTTTCAAACAAGTGAGACACTTACTAACATAAGTAGCAATATCGGCTTTCATGTTAGGCCACCAGTAGAATTCCTTCACATCGTGATACATCTTACTGGAACCGGGATGGATAGAATATCTAGTCTTATGTGCTTCATCCAAGACTAGTTCGCGAAGATTACCAAAACGAGGAACCCAGATTCTATTGCCAAAGTACCGTGTACCATTAGCTTTCACTTGAAGTTGGTTCTCAAAACCAATAGGTCCTTCACCTTCGATAAGTGTCGGTCTAATAGCTTCCAATTGAGCTTCACAGATTCGTGAAATAAGATTCGATTTGATTTTTAGGTTTAAAGCACGAACACGTTTAATATCATCTTTTCGACTAAGGGCATCGGCAACTACATTCGCCTTGCCAGGATGATATTTCAGCTCACAATAATAATCGTTCAATGTCTCGAGCCATCGACTTTGCCTCATATTCAGATGTTTTTGATCAAAGATGTGTCGAAGACTTTTATGGTCAGTGTACACCGTAAAGTGATTACCATAGAGATAATGTCTCCATATCTTTAATGCAAATACCACGGCACCTAACTCTAGGTCATGTGTGGTATAGTTTACTTCATGTTTCTTCAACTGTCTAGATGCATAGGCGATAACCTTCTCTCGTTGCATTAAAACACAACCAAAGCCATGCTTTGAGGCATCGCAGTAAACAACAAAGTCGTCGGTACCTTCAGGTAAAGAAAGAATCGGGGCTGTGGTCAACTTCTCCTTCAGAATCTTGAAAGCAGATTCCTGTTCTTCGGACCACTCAAATTTCTTCCCTTTTTGAGTCAGCTTTGTAAGAGGTTTGGCAATGAGAGAAAAATCTTTTATAAACCTTCGATAGTAACCGGCAAGTCCCAAAAATTGACGAATATGCTTTGCAGTCTTTGGTATCTCCCAGTTCTGAATAGCAGTAATCTTAGCTGGATCGACATGTATTCCGTTTCTATCAACAACATGTCCGAGAAATTGTACGGTTTTGAGCCAAAACTCGCACTTAGAAAATTTAGCATAAAGTTGTTCCTTTCGTAAGAGTTCAAGAATCATGCGCAAATGTTGCTCATGCTCTTTCTCATTCTTCGAATAGATCAAGATGTCGTCAATGAATACGATGACAAATTTGTCAAGATACGGTTTACAAACACGATTCATGAGGTCCATGAACACGGCAGGAGCATTAGTTAAACCAAAAGGCATGACACAGAATTCATAGTGCCCATAACGAGTGCGAAAAGCAGTCTTAGGAATATCGGATTCCTTGACCTTGAGTTGGTGATAACCGGATCTTAAATCAATCTTTGAATAAACACTTGACCCTTGAAGTTGGTCAAATAGATCATCAATACGTGGCAACGGATAACGGTTCTTGATAGTAAGCTTGTTAAGTTCGCGGTAATCAATGCACATCCTTAATGTACCATCCTTCTTTTTAACAAACAGAATAGGAGCTCCCCAAGGGGACGAGCTTGGACGAATGAAACCTTTATCCAATAGTTCTTGGAGTTGGTTGGATAATTCCTTCATTTCGGAAGGTGCTAAACGGTATGGTGCTTTAGCAACAGGAGCAGCACCAGGAGTTAAATCAATTTGGAATTCAACTTGTCGAGGAGGTGGAATACCCGGAAGATCTTCGGGAAACACATCGGGAAAGTCTTTAACTACTGGTACATCTTCAATTCGCTTCTCTTTCGATTCAATCAGATTAACGTGGGCTAGAATAGCTGGATAACCTTTCATAAGGTATTTGCGGGTTTTAATACAGGAGATAATATTGAGATTGGAACCACTCTTTTCACCTTGGATAATAAGAGTCTCTCCATTTCCTAATGGAAAATGAACGGTTTTATCGTAACACATGATCGCAGCTCTTAATGGACGTAACCAATCCATTCCAACTACGACATCGAAACTTCCTAGCTCGACCGGCAAAAGGTCTATCTTAAATTCTTTGCTGGCTAAGATTAGGTTGCAGTTTTTATAAATTTTATCAACTTTCATGATCTTTCCATTGGCTACTTCTACTAATCGTTTAGTTTCTAAGGGTTGAGGCTTTTCAGTAAATAGGGTACAAAATTCATTAGATACGTAACTTCGGTCGGCACCAGTATCGAATAAAATAGTTGCGTAGCAATTATTGACGAGATACGTACCCGTGATGACCTCATCTTCATCTCGGGCTTCAGCAGCAGTAATAACAAATGCTCGACCCTTTGCAGCAGTAGTATTGGCTCCAGTAGCAGGATTATCTCTCTTCTTAGGGCAATTTGGACTAATGTGTCCCTTTTCCCCACAAGTATAACAAGTAGGAGGAGCTTTGGCAGGAACAATAGATTTATTCTTTGGAGGAGTCCTACACGTCTTAGCTACGTGTCCCACTTTCTTACACAACGAACAAGTGGCAGTGCACTGCCCCGGGTGATGCCTTTCACAACGAACACAAAAAGGATAAGTGCCCTTATAATTCGTCCTTGTACTATCCATAAGCTTTTTACTAAAATTCTGAGTTGAACCTTGAGACGGCTCAAACTTCCTCTTACCATCATTACCCTTGGTTTCAACTTGCTTATTGGCCGACGCCCTTCTTCTCTTGGCCAACATGAGATTTTGTGCCATGAGAATCACAGCATCCAAAGTAACCTTCTCAGCAGCAATAACATTCCCTTGAACATCCTCGGGAAGACCTTCAATATACCGCTCAATTCTTCTAGCTTCAGTAGGAAACATTTCAGGACATAGAGTAGAAAGCTCCAGATAACGATTGGTATAATTCTCAATGTCAGTACCCTTGACCCTGAGTTCCCAGAACTCAGCTTCAAGCTTCTGAACTTGACTCCTTGGGCAGAATTTGTTGACCATCATACTTTTGAGTTCGTCCCATGGAATTGCATTAGCATTATCAATTCCTACGGACTTGACATAAGCAGTCCACCAAGTTAAAGCATTACCACCCAACGAGCTAGTGGCATACTTTACTCGATCATCATCACCACAGTTGCAAATACGGAAAATAGATTCCATCTTTTCGAACCAACGAACTAGTTCGACAGCTTCTTCGTTTCCCTTAAAAGCGGGAGGGTGACAGTTTGTAAAGTCCTTGTAGGAACAAGGTTTTGGTTGAGTATTAGCATGATTAGCTTGGGCGTTGCCTTGGGCAGCAGCGAGTAACTGTTGGAATTGCTCAGTAGTTAACACAACGTTGTTAACGGTAGGTGCAGCTGAACGAACCATGATGTCACTACATAAAAGTGAACATATGTTTGATAAGTTTAACAAGTTATAAGTTTGAGTAATCACAAGTATGAATAAACTAAAGTATTGATATCGCATGATATTAATAAAACACTTTATATTATTAGAACGAGGCATTAAATAAGCCTTTATTACACGATTCGGAAATAGAAATTGTTTAAGGCACAGCCTTTACATAGATGGAAAATAGGAAAAATAACTAGGAAATATTAAGATTGAAGTAGTCTTCATATTTCGTCTCCAACCTTCTTCATAAACTCCTCAACTTTCTCATTTTTCGTCTTTTGTTTCTCATAGAGATACTCGAAGTTGTCATAAAGGTTGGTAACACGACTGTTTACAGCATTAGTGTTGTACTCTCTTATGGCAAGTTGTTCGTCGACTCGACCTTTCTCCATTTTTATTCGGACATCAACATTCTCCTTGAGGTAAGCAAGTGATTGCTTTCCCCAGCGAGTGTTGCGTTCTTCCTCGCACTTTAGCATCAGCAACTCCTTTCTTAGCTCGACGTTTTCTTTCATAAGTTTCTTCATTCGACGATCCACTCTTTCCATGTGGCGAAGTAGACCTTCAATGTTTCTCTCGGTATCGTTTCGTAATCTCATGATTTCATACTTAGGACCATCATAAAAAGGAGATCGGGCTCTCTTCCTTGATGGACCAACTTCTTCATGCCGTTTTCCCTTATCTTGGGTTCTCGGAGTTGGGTAGTATTGAGGAGACCCATGTGAATCTAAAATAGTATTCGGGCTATAATTCAGCGGTGGTGAAGCAGGACTATAAAGAGGACTTCGAACTGGTCTCGAAGTTGAAGAGTGTCCAACACCTACTTCGGTGGTAGGGTTGTGAGTTGCTTTGTTGGGCTTGTTAATGCTTGAGCTTGACATCCTATCATTAGGAAAGAGACCTTGATTAGAATCTTTGAGTCAAGTTTATTAAAGCATAATTGTTAAGATTATACGACAATCCTAAGTGCTTTAAGTCTAAGGCAGGAAAGGTTATAGTTTCCTAGATTGCTAAGGCACCCTAGCTAACAAGTAAGGCACACATAAAAATGCAATCCTGGTTCTCTATAACAGCCTGGTTTGCTCTGATACCAATCTGTCACACCCCCAGTTAGGGTCTGGGTGAAATGTGACTTAATATCAAATCAACCAACATATTATAATATACGAGAACAATACTAAATGATAAAACAAACTTTATTGAGCACGCAGCGGAAAATGAAACGTAGTTACAATGATAGGAATAACAATAATGGAAATGTTCACATGCAGAAGTAATAAATGCGATATCTCTTGATCCTATGTCCAAGTAGCATCACATAAGCAGTAAGTATAAGAGCTTGAATCAAACAGCACCTGAGACAAAACATGCTAAAGTGTCAACCAAAAGGTTGAGTGAAGTTCATAGGTTTAACAAATAAGTTTGACCGTTTGTTTTAGACCACAAGATTTAATTTGTAAGGTTGATCTCCCGCAGGATCAAAAAGTAGATCTCGCAGATCCAAAAGTTATGCCAGTGCGTGATATTTAGACTAAACGTTCAAGTTTGCCCCATGACAAGTTGTGTCTGTCCTTGTCGGTTTAAATTTCATTATCAAGTAATACAAAGACTGAGTCAAATGTATCGGGGACGTTACTCCCGATAGGCCTACCCCCAATAAATAAGCATGCCGTAGCACTTAAAAATATCACTGTAGGGACTTAGTCGGACATAGCCGGGTATAGCATAGTTTTAGCAGTTGGTACTTGTGTCTAAATTGTAAATAGTAAAAGCAGCATGTGTCTCACCCCAAATAAATTAAATAAGTTTGCTAGCAATAAAGAGTGGGGCTATGAATTCACCTTAGTAAGTAGAGAGAGAGTTATTCCTCGGAATAGAGAGTTGAACGAGTGAGCAGGAAAGTCAACCTATTGACATTTAAGAGTAGTTAAGTGTTTTGCCCATGTTGTGTTTAAGTATAGTTTGTTTTACTAAGTTTCTATTCCTAGTAAGTTACTATTTTTATAAAGTTTCTATTTTTAGAAAGTTTCTTATTTTACTAAGTTTCTATGACTAGAGAGTTTCTACTTTTATGAGTGTTTCCATTTTAGGATACTTGCTGTATTAGATAAGCTTCCAATCACCCCTTTCCCTTCGAATGGCTAATTTAGATCTAGGGGCTTGAGCCATAGGACCCTTTAAATCGGAAATCCAAACCCTCTGCCTAGAATCTCGTAGAAACCATTCGTCAAGAAAGTTCGAAGATCTATACATCTCTAATACATATCCCAAAATGTTTTTGTGCTACAATATAAGTAGTAGGTTATAGGTGCTAGTAATAGTAATAGTGTATACATGTTAAGTACTAGTATAAGTAGTTTTAAGGTTTTAATATGTATATGTATATATATATATATAATTCGTATATATATGTATATATATATAAAAATATATTTTTTTACATGTATATATGTATATATAAATCTAGGTGTGTTTATGTATATACTTATGAATAACAAGTTTATAATATGAATATGAATTAACAAAGATCAAAGTTTATGTAAATAGTTTAGGGTTTATGTTATACCTTTGAAGATTCAAGATAATTAACAAAAAAAAGATGAACACTATGAAGATGGAAGATCAAAGCCTTGAAAATCTTGAAGAACTCCTTGAAGATTCTTGAAGAATACGAAGAACAAGCTTGAAGATCCGAATATCACAAGAGAGGGAGAGGGAGAGATTGTTTTTGAGAGAGGATTTTGGTGTGATTTGTGAATGAGAAACTAGGTGTTTATATAGTGCAAGTATTAGAGTGTTAGTCAACATAAGGATGTTCTAATTAATGATTTTATTTTGTTTTATAATTTTTAGTCAACAATAGGTGGTACTAGTTTATAATTAGTCAACATAAGGATGTACTAGTTTACACTTTATTTTTAGTCAACATAAGGATGTAAGATTTTTTTAGTCTCATTATTATTACTATTACTATTATTATTATTTTTACATTTACTACATGATAAGTATTATTTTCTTTTTACTAATTCATGACTTGTATATATTTAGTTCCCAATTGTTTTATTATTTATATAAATGTCACTTTTTATTTATTACTTACAGGTTATTAGTTATAATATTACATAAATGCATAAATTTTAATTAGTAGCGAGTGTCGACTAACAGTTTATTATTTTCATCTTTTATTAACTTGTCAATTATTGCACAAAGTTAATTAATATGTTTTCTAACTCTTAACACTTAACAATTGTTGATTAAAGTTTGATCATTAAGTTTTAATTATATTGTTTGGGCAGTTAATATTGAAAAAATATAGAATGGAAAAATGAGGGTCGTTATACGTACACCTCGCACGCCATCAATCTCTTTGCGATATCTTTATTATATCATAAAGGAAACTGTATTAGTTTCTATATTCTATAAAATCCAAGTTTAAATAATAAATGTTTTGAAGAAGTGTTGGGAATTGAAACATGAGTTAGTATAATATAATGACATCAGGCCAACGTGATTATATTACAGTAAGTCATGCTAAGTTTTTAATGAAAGATGATGATTCATAGACTTTATAGTCATCATTTACCATGTTACACAACTCTTATATTCTACTTAATCTCTAAACATATCAAGAACATATTTTATTGATAGTTCTATCTTTTCCGAATATTCTAGTAATTTGACAAATCAAATCGTGCTATTACCTTTCCTTTTTACTTTATATATTATGATCATTCGAAACTTCATACCTATGAATTCTGGACCATTACTTGCTTTACAAAAGCAAGAAGCTTCGACATATAAGGGAAAATATAAAGCCCGATAACAACACCGAAATTACAAACCGTGTATATCAATGTGTATAGCAATATAAAGACACAGGAGAACTAAAAACACAATAAATCCAAAAGCATAGTAGAAGTAAACAGACTCTTCCGGCGATAAATGAAAAAGAAGAACGATCGATATAAAAGTCAGGACTGTATCCAGAATTAGAACTGGATGAAGCATATTGACAAATCTTTTGGAAGTATGAATTGAGGAAGAAAGTATAGAAGTGGTGAACATAATGAAACGGAAGAAGTGAATTTATAGCGAAATTCCAAACACAACAATCGAGATAATTCACCGCATTTAATTAAAGAAAATCTAAATTTCCTTGATTACCGGAGAATCAAATCTCATAAAGATTACGAAGATTTTCATTAAATTCCTTAAATTCCGGAAATCAATCGTGACTACATCAAAAGTTAAGGCGAACATTTAATTTCCTCATTTCAATCTTTTACGATAACTTCGTTTATACTCTTCCTGTAATCGAATTGTTTCATCCATATTACCCAATGGTGATAAAACTCTATTTTTCAACTCATATTCATCATTCTTGTTGTAAACAATGACGATCTCTATCAAACTTCATGACCGTGATTTCACGAACTCCTCTCTATTTTATCTACCCTAATATTGTGGTATAAACGCTCAAGGTTTAAATAAGCTCACTATTATTCATAACCCATTTCATGTGTATTGAAATGCTTGTATAGCGTCATCATCTCTTTCTGAGAAAACCTAATCAATGACACTCTTGTTAAATCCTTTAGATAACCTCCGCATTAATAATAGAATGCACTTCATAAAAGAACCTGTATAATTTATGGTTCGTATGATTTAAACTCTTGAAACAAAATAATATTCTATCTGTTGGAATTCACGTAAGGCTCCGAGTATACCTGGGAACGTGAAGACCAAATAAAACGAAAATATCCTCACCTGTTTACAAACAACGTTGACTGATGGCAACAACTAAATTTCGGGACGAAATTTCTTTTAACGGGTAGGTACTATAACAACCCGGAAAATTTCTGATAAAATTTAAACAAAACCTCTACATGATATCATTTAACTTCGAACTAATTCCGACAATTCACGAACAATTATTCATAAATAATTATGCATTAGTAATGATTCATTATATTAATATTATTAATAATATCATTTTTAATAATATATCATTAATCATTATCATTTACAAATATTATTATTATTATTATTATTGTTATTATTATTATTAGTATTATTACTATTACTAAGTATTACTAGTATTATAGTTATTATTATTATTATTACTAATAAAAATATTAGTTACCAATTATTATTAATTTCATAACTATAATTATCATTATGATTATTATTATTATTATTATTATTATTATTATTATTATTATTATTATTATTATTAAAATAATAAAAGTTATTATTTTCATTTATCGTAGTATTAGTATATTTTTTTAGAATAAGTATTGTTATTAAAATTATCATTAGTAATAAGTTTTTTTTATCATTTTTATTATTATTTGCATTACTATTATTATTATTTATTATTATTATTATTATTATTATTATTATTATTATTATTATTATTATTAATATAATTATAATTATTAATTATAAATCTTAACTAAATAAAATGAAAGATACAGATACCTAATTTAGGTATAACACTATCTCTATTCTTTTTAATTTTTTTTATCGTGCCCTTCTGCTTTTATTTTTATATTTTTATTATCTGCTTTTAATTTTTATATATTTTGTTCATGATCGTGATTCCAGTCGACACTCATTTGCTATAAAAAAAATCGATCATAGCGTCTTTAACAGGCTTTAATAATTCGATTACTACCTATAAATGATGTTACCCATTACTACAATTTGAAAAATTAAACAGAAAAAGCCATCAACAGCTCGATATCTATGTTCTTGCTTCATTTTTCAAAAACTTCGAATTTGAATTTAACACCAAAAAGTAATAATGCAGTTTTGTTAGTAATCTTTCACTCAATATTTCTGCAAGAACGCAGCTTTCAATTCTTTAAAACAAATGTGAATTTTGAAGTCAAAATTTTAAATTTCAAAAGTCAAATATTTGTTCTTCGTAAAATTCAAGTTTTTGTTGATGTTTTTAGATAAATTGATGATTCATAAACTTTATAGAGATGATTTGAGACACATTTCGTGTTATAATCTTTGTCTATAACGTTTCTAAAATCACAATCAATATAATTTAAAAAAAAACGAGCTGCAGTAGCAGCGAATTTGAATTTTTTATATAATTGTTCGTTTTCAATTTATTTAAAGATTGATATAGGTCGATTAGATATTCTGAAAATCCTAAAACCGTTTAAGATGATTGAATTATATGATTAATTGGTTCCCTGAGTCGTTCGAGTTAGAAGAAGAAGAAAGAATCAGAAAAGGGGTTTAATATATATTAGGATACGGATTATAATCAGAAAAACTGATATAGCGTGATGGTTTAAAGTGTTGACGGGTTATCGAGAGGTCGCGGGTTCGAGTCTCGTCCATGGCAATATTTTTTTTTAGAAAAGTTCATTAAGGTAGTTTCTCATTTATTATTATTATTATTATTATTATTATTATTATTATTATTATTATTATTATTATTATTATTGTTATTATTATTATTATTATTATTATTATTACTACCAACATCTTTAAAGGTATTATTATTAAAATCATTAGGATTATTAGTATTATTATTAACTATCATTATTATTATTATCATTTTTATTATCATTATTATGATTAGAATTATTATTACTATTATTATTATTTTGAAAACAATACAAATTATTATTATTATCATTATTATTAGTACTAGTATCATTTTATATAAGTATTATTATTAATGTTATCATTATTATTATTATTATTAATATGATTATCATTATTAAGTATTGTTACCAAAAATTTAAATTTTGTTTATTGTTATTATTAAAATTTTCATTTTTATTAAAACTATTATTATTATTATTATTATTATTATTATTATTATTATTATTATTATTATTATTATTATTATTATTATTATTATTATTGTTATAAGTATTAATATCATTATTATTACCATTAATGAAATCATAAACATTATTATCATTATTGAGTATTATTATTATTATCATTACAAATATTATTTTAGTATTATTATAATTACTATTCTTAACAAACAAATGGTATATATATATATATATATATATATATATATATATATATATATATAAGAAAATATATTTAATACATATAACACAACACAAATTAATATTTTTAGATATATATGAAGCATATATATTATTAAAATAAAAAGGATATAACTAATGAATTTATATATATATATATATATATATATATATATATATATATATATATATATATATATATATATAAACTTGTGCGATTACGAGTATATGTGTTGATATATATACTTGATATAGGTTCGTGAATCCGAGGTCAACACAACTATGTACTTGTTCACTGCCATCATATGCATATTTACTACAAACTATCGTATCGTATAGTGAGTTCATCTGCTCCCATTTTATATATTTTTGGGTTGAGAATACATGCACAACTTTTATAACTGTTTTACATGTTACACACAAGTACTCAAAATTTTATGTTGAATACGTGCTTTGTCATGCTAAATCCCTGCCGTAATATCGTTAATTGCTTGGTGAATGCAAACTTAGTTATTATGAATAGCGCTATTGAGAGTAACGTGTCTAATCATTTGACCTCGGGTCTTTGGTTACATAATAATGATTCAAACTGACAGTGACTTTTCAAGGTGTCTCGGGGTAAAATTCTGTTTAGTCGCGATATTACAAACAGCAACTCTTTGATATGATGGGTATCAATCAACTTTAAACTTAAATCTTGTGGTCTAATACTATACTGAACTATTGATTTATGATAAACCTATGAACACACTCAACCTAGTGTTGACTTTTTAAAGCATGTTTATTCTCAGGTACTTAAATATTGCTTCCGCTGTATATCTGCTGCTTTGATGATGATTGCTTGCAATGCTTGGAGTCTTCATTACATATCATATCAATCAAAGACATTTAATATTCTAAATACAGTGTAATCTATTTATCTTCCGCTGCAAAACTCAATAAAACATCTCATATAGAGTCGTTCTCATTTATACAACTGTGATTTGATATAATTAGTCACAAATACCCCATGCCCTATTTGGGGGTGTGACACAAGTCATGTTATAATCGTATTTTGTCGTTTATGATTTTCAACTTTCCGGACACTTGGTCTAGAGCTGATTGCCGGGGAGTTTTCGAAGAGTATGGTGTTCTTACAGACGTGTATCTAGCTCGGAAGAGATTATCGAGTGGCCAACGCTTCGGATACGTTAGATTCGATGATATTCGCGATGATGAAAGATTTTCTAGGGTCTTAAATACCATTCAAATAAACGGAAAGAGAATTCGAGCTTTCAAAGCGTTGGAGAGAAAGCAAGGGGCTACTAACCGTTCAGAGTGCTATGATGGAAAAAGCTCCTTCAACGCCGATAGTTATGTGGACTTCCCGGCTGCTCCATGGAACCAAGTTTCATCTAAACCAACTAATTGGGAGGAAAGATCTTATGCTAATAAGCTCACAGGTAACAATCAAGACTATAAGGAGTTTTAGTTTTCGGTGGCTAATCGCATCGAACTTAATCTCGGTGGTACAAATCTCGAGTTTAATCTTCCTGATTCGTTGAACAATCATAAACTTGTTTTTAGTTATAGCAAAGAGAGTCTATCTTGGACCTTGATAGAAGTGGACTGTAAGTCCTTTGATAAATGTGACAACCCGGAAATTTCCAACCAAATTTAAACTTTAATCTTTATATGTTTCCGACAAGATAAGCAATATTTGTTAAGTTAAATTGAAAGAATTTTAAACTATATTCATACATTCATTCAACCTCGACCAAGTTCCAACGATTCACGAACCATTAAACGAATATGATTATATATGTATATGTGTATATATATATATTATAACTTGAAACGTAAACAAAATATTAGATTAAATACTTTATATGATTGTATATGTTTCAAAATGTTTATCAATGGAATTAGAAGATAAGATCAAATGATTGAATTATCAGATATATTGAATTATGATTACAAGTCTCTGTTGAAAGGCCCACGTTGATTTGAGAAATCTTTCCATTTTAACAATATTCGGAAAATGGTAAAGTGATTTATAAATAAGAACAAATTGTCAATCATTGAGAACTAGACAAAGGATAGTGGAAGATTGAATCTCATAAAGACTCGATTGATCTATTTAGTTTCAAACGTACAAAAATGTTTTCAGTTTAAAAAGAACTTTATTATTAAAACGTATATAACTTTTATAAATATCTAGAACCACTTTTGACAACTCATTACTTAACTAGTATGATAAAGATAACGATATTTATATTTTATTTTATTAAATATATATAACGATTTAAATTAATATTATATATATTTATACGCGTATTATACGTACATAGTTTTATAATTTTACTATACTTAAACTTTACCTTTACTTTATTTTTACTTTACTTTAACTTTAATAATTCACTTTAATAATTCACTTTAATAATTCATACTTTAATAATTCACTTTAATAATTCATACTTTAATAATTCACTTTAATAATTCATACTTTAATAATTCACTTTAAAAATTCAAAAATCTATTATAAATAGAATTCAATAGGTTTCATTATTTCATAGAAACTTGAAAATATTTTTCTCTAAACTCTCTCAATCGATTTACATATATATTTACTCCGCATTATTTCAAGATATTATTAGTATACATAAAATATTACGACGGAGTGCTGTCCGAGTGATTTCGAAATTGTTTTTCGAGTAGGATAGGATTAAGGAAATTATGAGTTATAGCTATGGAGGTGATTGAGTATGGTTCATGGGTATGCTTGTGAGGTCAATATAGTGTTTATAATTGCCGTTGCGTCTACGTACCTTTTTTGTAATATTGAATCTCAATGTTGATACGTGAGTACTCATAATTTAACTTTTACATATTAATAGTGTATCCCTGACTAGTGCTCGAGTATTTAGGATTATGCATGCTTGTACTTTTGATATTGCCCTTAGACAGGTTAGGTTGAATATTGAATTAGTTACACTTGCGGTTGAGATAAGGTATAAGATATGCATGTCCTTGGAAAGCTAGCGAAAAATTAAGAACTTTTCCTTTAGATATCGAATGGTTTCGATGAACGGATTAGAAGTTATAATCAATTGAATTTTCGATATTTTTATTAAAAATAATTATTATTATCGTCGTTTTTTATCGTCGTTCTAGTTTTATCTTATTATTATCATTATTATTATCTTTATCAATAAAAAGGATTTATCATTAAAAATTGTTATTTTTTATTATTATTACTATCGTTATTATCGTTAAAGTTATAATTAGTATTATTATTATTATCCAATTATTATTATTATTATTATTATTATTATTATTATTATTATTATTAGTATTATTATTATTATTATTATCATTATTAATATATATATATATATCATTATCTAAAAATGGTTATTATTATTGTTATTATTATTATTATTACTATATTATCATTAAGATAATTATTAGTATTATCGTTAATAATGTTATAGTAACTATCATTATTAATATAAGTGTAATTAAAACAAATATTTGTAACACCTAATTATTTTGATTACTATTATTATCATTATTATGAACACGATATAAAAGATGATTAAAAGCTATTAAACGAAACGATTAGGAAATAATGAGTAAGAGTATCATGATGAAATTAAAATATTATAAGATATTGATTTAGATAAAATTATCGTTCTTATTATTTTTATCATTACTATTATTATTAAAAGTATCGTTAGTATTAAAACTATCATTTTAATAAAAATTATCATTTCAATAGAAATGTCATTGTTACTATAAAATATCATTATTATTATTATTATTTTAAATAGAATTATTATTTTAAAGATAATATTAAAAATTATCGTAAATATTAAAGTTATCATAATTAGAATTATCGTTTTATCATAATGTCATCTTAGTAATTATAAATATTGATATTTTTATAATAATTATTATTATTACAAAATAATACAACTTTTACTTACTATCATTATAGATATTATTTTATCAAATAAATATGTGATACAAACATATTTTACTACGTGTAATAACTTACTTTAATAATACCTATCATATTATCTTTATGATATTAAATGAACCCTATAAATTTTATTACTTAATATATATAAAAGTATATTTTATTACATAAATTTAATATAAAATTTTATTTATTAATAAATAAATTATATTATTACTCTTATAAATCTTTTAAAAATATTTAAAAATATAAAACGACGATATTTAAACTATATATTAATCATGTATAGATTTTTGGAAATTATTTTGAGTCAAATTTACTTTTGTTGACTTTTGCATATTAGTCTCGAGCATTAGGATTGTGGTACACTATGACTTGACCTAATTTGTTAGACAAATATTGAACAACACATAATTATATATAATTAATTTAGGTTCGTGAATCCGAGGCCAACCTTGCACTTGTTCAATGACGTTATATGTATTTTTACTACGAAATACAGTATGGTGAGTTTCATTTGCCTTTTTACCCTTTATATTTTTGGGACTGAGAATACATGCGCTTTTATAAATGTTTGACGAAATAGACACAAGTAATTGAAACTACATTCTATGGTTGAATTATCGAAATCGAATATGCCCCTTTTTATTAAAGTCTGGTAATCTAAGAATTAGGGAACAGACACCCTAATTGACGCGAATCCTAAAGATAGATCTATTGGGCCTAACAAACCCCATCCAAAGTACCGGATGCTTTAGTACTTCGAAATTTATATCATGTCCGAAGGAGGATCCCGGAATGATAGGGGATATTCTTATATGTATCTAGTTAATGTCGGTTACCAGGTGTTCACCATATGAATGATTATTTTTGTCTCTATGCATGGGACGTATATTTATGAGAACTGGAAATGAAATTCTTGTGGTCTATTAAAATGATGGAAATAAATGATTATGATAAACTAATGAACTCACCAACCTTTTGGTTGACACTTTAAAGCATGTTTATTCTCAGGTGTTAAAGAAATCTTCCGCTGTGCATTTGCTCATTTTAAAGATATTACTTGGAGTCTTTTATAGCATATTTCGAAGAACGTTGCATTCGAGTCATTGAGTTTATAAAAGATTATTATTAAATCAATTTATAGTTGGATAGTGGATATTATGAAATGGTATGCATGCCTGTCAATTTTCAATGTAAAGAAAGTTTGTCTTTTAAAAACGAATGCAATGTTTGTAAAATGTATCATATAGCGGTCAAATACCTCGCAATGTAATCAACTATTGTGAATCGTTTATAATGTATATGAACGGGTCCTTTCAGTTGGTATCAGAGCGGTGGTCTTAGCGAACCATGTCTGCATTAGTGTGTCTAACTGATAAGTCGTTAGGATGCATTACTGAGTCTGGACTTCGACCGTGTCTGCATGTCAAAAGTTTTGCTTATCATTTTTAGTCGGAAATCATCTGCTTATCATTCTTAGAAAATTACCTGCTTATCATTACTAGTCTAGACACGTCTTGCTACATTAATTGCATGAGTAGTGTATAGACAAAATTCATATTTTAGCGTATCTGCTAAATCATATCTTATCGTATCTGTTACTTTAAACTTTACCTGACATATCCCGCAAATTCCTCCGTAATCTACGAAATCTTTTGTTCTATATCTATGGATATTCTATGTAATTAGAATACCATCCGATAACCGAAAATCATTTCATATCGAAAAAAATCCTTATTCAATCGTACGAAATGGAATTCATCATTAAATCAAGTTCCTCGAATTCTGAAATGGAATCCCACTCCAGCTCTGAAAGCAGTGTGACCGGAATGGATCAACCAATCAGCCATCATCTATTCTGGATGAATTGGGGATGGGTTCGTAGCCTCCTCAATCATTGGAGACAAGAAAAAGGTGATCCCTTCCATCCACCCCATTGCCCTCTTAACGAAGAACCTGAAGCACTTACCGGCGAACCAATCTGAAACACCATTTTCTCTCTCATTTCCAGAGTATCTCATCACGATTATATACTACATCAAATTCTAGATTATATTTATCCGCTCGTCCGAACCGACAATCACCCCGGTATAATAGAAGAAGTCAACGAGCTTCGCGCTCGGGTAGTGGCTTTGGAGAATATGGTGCAAAGATTACAAACACCAGCAGCAGCACCAGTAGCATAACCAGTACCACCATCATCAACGCCAACAGTACCATTACCACCTCCAACCACAACCGCGTCGTAAACCTCAACTTCACAATTTGTCCCACGAGCATCAACGTCATACGCATCGTAGATACCAAGGAGTACCAACAACAATAACTGACGAAGTATTAATTCATAACTTTATTGGAGAAACATTCCGCGGCGATTATGTAATCTCTAAAGTCTTAGAGATTATCTAATCTAGCCCTAACCATAAATCAGTTAAACGAACCAAAATGATAGAAGGAAGAGTAGAAACCCTGACAAAAATGGTGTGTGATTAACAAGCTAAACTTGCTTTACCAACAACATCAACAGTACCGCCAGCGTTACCAGCATCGTCAGTACAGTCAACATCCGAATCAACAACACCGATAACATCACAAACTCCGTCAGTTCAAGAATCACTGTGGACATCATTACGAATCAATAACGTGTATATTGTATCAACGAGTTATGAAGAATTAACGCATTCCCTCTGAAGAAATTATATGTATATTATATATATATATATTTTGAAATAAATCTTTCCGTGCTAAGCTATTGTATGTGAATCTTAACTACTCGGTTAATTCATATTACAAATATGCAATAATGTACGTCCTTCGGCCGCAACTTAACCAGCGTTAACTACAATCTCTGTCGCAATTCAACAAATTCCAATTCATAATAAATCAAGTATATATTTGATTTTACAATTTCATTATCGATGTACCCGAAAATTTTCAGATAACATCATTCGTACTTTGCGAAATTCACAAGAATTCCACGAACTGAACATCATACATCAACAAATAACGAAGTATTGATTCATAATTTCAATGTCATTAAAGAAATACTGCGTAAAAGTTATGTACTTTTTAAAGCCTTTAGGGATTATTCAATTCTAGTTTCAACCGTAAATCAAATGAGTTTAATTTAACATTAACTCATTAAATCTATGTTACATTTGAAGAAAATATACATATATATATTTTCATAAAGACTGTAATAAAATTCTTTTGTACAAAATATTAATTGTGAATTTTTTTTAACGGGTAGGTAATACCCGAGAGATATATAAATTCACAATTAATATGTTACATTCTTCGAATCTGATTCAGCAAATCATCCATTATACTCCCTACTTTCACAACAATATACATTCTTTTATAGAAATCAAAACAACCATACTCATTCAAAATTTAATTACATATTATGATTTTGAAATCTCAAAATTCAACTTGAGCTATGACCAAAATCATCACTCTTAGATCCTTACATCTTTCACAAGCTATATTTTGACTTCAAAACTGTGTTAGAACATCAAATGTATGTTAACGATTACAATTTGTGTTCAAACCCTTCGAAAATTTCTGAAGACACTTCGAATGATGAGCAATCGAGATGATGATCCAACCACATGTTACCCACAGTTATGTACCCGAAAAACTCTTAAAACCAAAGTAAAAGTTTAAACAACGTATCCGCGTCAGATTGTTTGGCATTTATTACCAAAAATAACTTTGCGACTCCTATTTAAAGTAGCCAGTTTTGTCACAGCTCCAACAAGTCAACTTCGACTTTTCAGTCAGACTAACCTTATTATAACCTTGAGATATACACCATCCTTACCAGGGAACCTTTTACATTTCACCACATTATTAGCAGATGTACCAACAACTTCATTACCCTTTGACTTTAGCCTCTCCAAAAAGTCATTATAATTATTCATTGAAACCCCATCATTTACTCATTCGCATCTTGTAATGAGAATTGCCATACGAATCATTGGGAATTAGCAATAAGTATTTTGAAATCTTGCAGGATGTCTACGCCAACAGTTATATGTGTATATATAACGTCTATCTTCTGGACTTAATTTGAATGTGAAGTTTCTGAAAAACACTCCGAACTACGAATTGGTTCTCCGAAAATGGAAAAAAAAATGCCGATGAAGCAGCGAAAACTATAAACGACTTTAAACGGTAAAAGCTGGATTATAATGATGAAGTGTGCTGGCAAAGCGCAGAAAAAGAGAAGTTTTGGAACTGGAAAACGGATTGAGCAAAGTAGGAAGGAGGCTGTGGACAAATTACAAAGACTGAACCTGACTTCAAAGGATCCAAATGATTCAGTACCTGCTGAAGTCATTAACGAATACCTTGCTCCTGACTCTAAACCCCTGCGGACAATATTCTTCATCATCCTCTGATATTAGAAATTCTAAAATATCATCATATCTTTCATTATAAATATCCTCCATATTTCTGAAGATATTTTCTTAATTTTTCTTATTTGAAATCATTTACCTCTTCGCGCTATCTGTATTACATCATAAAAGAAACTATTTTAGTTTCTAAATTCTGAAACATTCAAGTTTAAAATAGGAATATTTTGAAGTAATGTTGGGAACTGAAGCATGAATTAGTATAATATAATGATACTTGATCAATGTGATTATATTACAGTAAGTCATGCTGAGTTTCTAAATGGAACGTGATGATTCACAGATCATAACATCATCATGTGCCATGTTATACGACTCTTGTATTCTATTTAACCTCTAAAATATCAAGAAAATATTTCTAGATGATTCGGCCTTTTCCAAGGTATTCTAGTAATTTGACAAGTCAAGATCGTGCCATCACAATTTCCTTCCTAGAACATTAACAATGTTCATTCCGAAATTCATATCTGTGAATTCTGGACCATTACAAGCGGTGCTTAATCGCAAGAAGAAGAAACGAAAGGACAAAACTCCGAAATAGAAATTGGGGTATAAATTGTAGCAAATAAAAGAGAGCATTAACTGTGAATGATAATGATTATAGAAGACAGAAGCAGAGACTTTGAAATATAAGGGAACATATAAATCCCAACGACAAACCAGAAATTATAAACCATATATATCGATGCATATAGCAATATAAAGACACGGGAGAACTAGAAACACTATAAACCCAAGAGTATAGTAGAAGTAAATAGATTCTTCCGGCGGTAGATGAAAAAGAAGAATGACCGATATGAAAGTTAGAAGTATATCGAGAATCAGAACTGGATGGAGCATATTGATGAATACTTTAAAATATGAGTTGAGGGGGAAAGAATAGAAGGTGATGAAACATGACTAGGAACTTAGAAATCAACAGATTTAACTCACACAATGGCGGAATAAGTGAATCAAACCCTCTAGTGAATAGGTTAAGTTTTTTTTTTTTTTTTTTTTTTTTTTTTGATTAATTTAGTCAAACCACAACTAAATCAAGTGTGATTAGATCAACACCTAGAGCTATTATTCACCACCTGGGTGATTTGGACTGAGAGAGAATCAGAGGAGCTCACTAGATCTGAGTGTGTGTAACAAATGAGAGGCTTAACTTAAAATGAAGAACATAAGACTTTATATACCCCTGCTGTTGACTCACCCATACGATTCATTCATCACACGTACGAGTTGGCTTCATCAGCCGTACGGGTGATCACTCACTCGTATCTTCTCATTTAGGTTGTAATTGTGACTTAGCTCAGCATCAACCGTGCGTATGAGCCTATCAGCCGTACTAGTGAGGCTTCACTCGTACGTCTGACTAAGTCTAACATAGTCAAACATCTAAATCTCATTCCTGCAGTTCCTGTAACCACATACAAACACGGATAGGATAATAACGAGCAATCATGGTGGCCTGTAAACTATTGTACCTGCAATGGACGTGGGTAGATGTATAGGGAGTTGCATAAAATTCATCAACAGAAGGTGTGAGTTGTAAGGAAACGAAGGAGGTGAATTTATAAGAAAATCTCCGACAGAATAATTAAAATGGACGATAGTATTTAAAGCGGATCCTAATTTCCTTGATTACCGGAGAGTCAAATCTTATTAAGAAGATTTTCTTCAAATCCCTTGAAATCTGGGAATCAATCATATCTACGTCAAATGATAAGATTAATCTACACTTACTCATTTCACTCTTCTATGTTAGCTTCATTCGTACTCTTCATATAAATGAATTGTTTATCCAAATTATTCGCTGATGATAAAACTCTAATTTTCAGCCCGTATGCATCATGAAAACATACTTATTATCATTCACGACCTTTCCACTCAAATTTCGGGACGAAATTTCTTTAACGGGTAGGTACTGTGACAACCCGGAAATTTCCAACCAAATTTAAACTTTAATCTTTATATGTTTCCGACAAGATAAGCAATATTTGTTAAGTTAAATTGAAAGAATTTTAAACTATGTTCATACATTCATTCAACCTCGACCAAGTTCCAACGATTCACGAACCATTAAACGAATATGATTATATATGTATATGTGTATATATATATATTATAACTTGAAACGTAAACAAAATATTAGATTAAATACTTTATATGATTGTATATGTTTCAAAATGTTTATCAATGGAATTAGAAGATAAGATCAAATGATTGAATTATCAGATATATTGAATTATGATTACAAGTCTCTGTTGAAAGGCCCACGTTGATTTGAGAAATCTTTCCATTTTAACAATATTCGGAAAATGGTAAAGTGATTTATAAATAAGAACAAATTGTCAATCATTGAGAACTAGACAAAGGATAGTGGAAGATTGAATCTCATAAAGACTCGATTGATCTATTTAGTTTCAAACGTACAAAAACGTTTTCAGTTTAAAAAGAACTTTATTATTAAAACGTATATAACTTTTATAAATATCTAGAACCACTTTTGACAACTCATTACTTAATTAGTATGATAAAGATAACGATATTTATATTTTATTTTATTAAATATATATAACGATTTAAATTAATATTATATATATTTATACGCGTATTATACGTACATAGTTTTATAATTTTACTATACTTAAACTTTACCTTTACTTTATTTTTACTTTACTTTAACTTTAATAATTTACTTTAATAATTCACTTTAATAATTCATACTTTAATAATTCACTTTAATAATTCATACTTTAATAATTCACTTTAATAATTCATACTTTAATAATTCACTTTAATAATTCAAAAATCTATTATAAATAGAATTCAATAGGTTTCATTATTTCATAGAAACTTGAAAATATTTTTCTCTAAACTCTCTCAATCGATTTACATATATATTTACTCCGCATTATTTCAAGATATTATTAGTATACATAAAATATTACGACGGAGTGCTGTCCGAGTGATTTCGAAATTGTTTTTCGAGTAGGATAGGATTAAGGAAATTATGAGTTATAGCTATGGAGGTGATTGAGTATGGTTCATGGGTATGCTCGTGAGGTCAATATAGTGTTTATCATTGCCGTTGCGTCTACGTACCTTTTTTGCAATATTGAATCTCAATGTTGATACGTGAGTACTCATAATTTAACTTTTACATATTAATAGTGTATCCCTGACTAGTGCTCGAGTATTTAGGATTATGCATGCTTGTACTTTTGATATTGCCCTTAGACAGGTTAGGTTGAATATTGAATTAGTTACACTTGCGGTTGAGATAAGGTATAAGATATGCATGTCCTTGGAAAGCTAGCGAAAAATTAAGAACTTTTCCTTTAGATATCGAATGGTTTCGATGAACGGATTAGAAGTTATAATCAATTGAATTTTTGATATTTTTATTAAAAATAATTATTATTATCGTCGTTTTTTATCGTCGTTCTAGTTTTATCTTATTATTATCATTATTATTATCTTTATCAATAAAAAGGATTTATCATTAAAAATTGTTATTTTTTTTTATTATTACTATCGTTATTATCGTTAAAGTTATAATTAGTATTATTATTATTATCCAATTATTATTATTATTATTATTATTATTATTATTATTATTAGTATTATTATTATTATTATTATCATTATTAATATATATATATCATTATTTAAAAATGGTTATTGTTATTGTTATTATTATTATTATTACTATATTATCATTAAGATAATTATTAGTATTATCGTTAATAATGTTATAGTAACTATCATTATTAATATAAGTGTAATTAAAACAAATATTTGTAACACCTAATTATTTTGATTACTATTATTATCATTATTATGAACACGAAGACGATTAAAAGCTATTAAACGAAACGATTAGGAAATAATGAGTAAGAGTATCATGATGAAATTAAAATATTATAAGATATTGATTTAGATAAAATTATCGTTCTTATTATTTTTATCATTACTATTATTATTAAAAGTATCGTTAGTATTAAAACTATCATTTTAATAAAAATTATCATTTTAATAGAAATGTCATTGTTACTATAAAATATCATTATTATTATTATTATTTTAAATAGAATTATTATTTTAAAGATAATATTAAAAATTATCGTAAATATTAAAGTTATCATAATTAGAATTATCGTTTTATCATAATGTCATCTTAGTAATTATAAATATTGATATTTTTATAATAATAATTATTATTATAAAATAATACAACTTTTACTTACTATCATTATAGATATTATTTTATCAAATAAATATGTGATACAAACATATTTTACTACGTGTAATAACTTACTTTAATAATACCTATCATATTATCTTTATGATATTAAATGAACCCTATAAATTTTATTACTTAATATATATAAAAGTATATTTTATTACATAAATTTAATATAAAATTTTATTTATTAATAAATAAATTATATTATTACTCTTATAAATCTTTTAAAAATATTTAAAAATATAAAACGACGATATTTAAACTATATATTAATCATGTATAGATTTTTGGAAATTATTTTGAGTCAAATTTACTTTTGTTGACTTTTGCATATTAGTCTCGAGCATTAGGATTGTGGTACACTATGACTTGACCTAATTTGTTAGACAAATATTGAACAACACATAATTATATATAATTAATTTAGGTTCGTGAATCCGAGGCCAACCTTGCACTTGTTCAATGACGTTATATGTATTTTTACTACGAAATACAGTATGGTGAGTTTCATTTGCCTTTTTACCCTTTATATTTTTGGGACTGAGAATACATGCGCTTTTATAAATGTTTGACGAAATAGACACAAGTAATTGAAACTACATTCTATGGTTGAATTATCGAAATCGAATATGCCCCTTTTTATTAAAGTCTGGTAATCTAAGAATTAGGGAACAGACACCCTAATTGACGCAAATCCTAAAGATAGATCTATTGGGCCTAACAAACCCCATCCAAAGTACCGGATGCTTTAGTACTTCGAAATTTATATCATGTCCGAAGGAGGATCCCGGAATGATAGGGGATATTCTTATATGTATCTAGTTAATGTCGGTTACCAGGTGTTCACCATATGAATAATTATTTTTGTCTCTATGCATGGGACGTATATTTATGAGAACTGGAAATGAAATTCTTGTGGTCTATTAAAATGATGAAAATAAATGATTATGATAAACTAATGAACTCACCAACCTTTTGGTTGACACTTTAAAGCATGTTTATTCTCAGGTGTTAAAGAAATCTTCCGCTGTGCATTTGCTCATTTTAAAGATATTACTTGGAGTCTTTTATATCATATTTCGAAGAACGTTGCATTCGAGTTATTGAGTTTATAAAAGATTATTATTAAATCAATTTATAGTTGGATAGTGGATATTATGAAATGGTATGCATGCCTGTCAATTTTCAATGTAAAGAAAGTTTGTCTTTTAAAAACGAATGCAATGTTTGTAAAATGTATCATATAGAGGTCAAATACCTCGCAATGTAATCAACTATTGTGAATCGTTTATAATGTATATGAACGGGTCCTTTCAATAAACAAGGTCTACACAATGATGTCGAGTCTCAAGCTAAAGCTAATAACATATCGGAACAATCCTCCTGCCAAGAGGATTCGTACAACACCTCCGACGATGTTTTGTTCGAGAAGTCAACCACAGGAGAAGAAAATCAGATCCCAATTGACAACGACATCAAAAATCCGAACGTCGATAGTATTGGTATTGATTCGCCGGCAATGGCCTTTTCTCCGGTGTTATCTTATGATGATGGTATGAAGATGGAGGCAACCCAAAAGTCGAGTGGTTCCAATGCAAGCTTTAATGACGCGAAATCAAAAGATGGTCATGTGGCTACCGAGTTTAATGATAGCACGAGTGCAGATGTTTCGAGGGTTGAGGAAATTAATAACAATTTTAATAATAATAATACAGTGAAGCCCAATGAAGAAAGTGACGTTCCAACAAACCCTTTTTCTCCTTGTGATGGTGGACTTGCTAATGAGGAGGAGCTCTCAATTGGGCCAGACCAAGATTCTGAAATGGTCAAACAAGCCTCAAATGGGATGGGCCTGGGTTCAGACGAATGTGATGCGAGTGATCCTAGCCCAATCGGAAGAGATTTTGATGATTTACATGACGTGTCCCCTTGTTTAACATATACCACGGTAGCTCGTTTTCGTGTTAAGGGGAAAAAAGCTCATCCTTTGATTAAAAGTCATTTCATTAAACATGTGTGGGGTAGGAGAAATATGAAACGCAATCGGCTTCGGGATAAATTTCGATGGCAAGATAGATATCTTATCGAGAACGTGATGAAAGACTCGGAAGAGGATATCGATTGCTGCTCAGGCTGCTCTTCCTGCGCGTCTTCGGATTCGGAATCATAGTCTAATTAGCTGTTGTGTCGTGTTCTTTTAATATCCTCGTGATTGTGTGTTTCCTATAGCTTCGTGTTTGTTGGTTGTTTGTGCGTTTTTTTTTGGTGCGGTCGCTTGTAGCCTCGTGTCTTGTCTAGCTCCTTGCTAGTTTGTTTTGTTTCGTGTTCTTTTTATTTTAAGAATGTTATAATACATCAATTATTGAAGTAGAAGTCAAGAAATGGTGGCTAACAATTTTATATAATTCACAAAAGTCAAATATGTAACACTCTTTGTAGTATAAATATGCATCAATATGTACAAGATAAATACACCATTCTAATATACTTACAACAAGTATTATACTTCGTTCTCTCCATTATCATCTTTGTTCTTACACTTCATTATTAGTATTCTTAATCAAAAATCAAACCACTAAAGGTAGTTATAAGCCTACTGAATTATAACACGTTATCAGCACGATTCTTATTGGTTAGATCGTTTCAACTTTCTCTTAGTTTGATTATTTATTAGCAATATGATTATTACGTTTGTGATAATATATATAAGTGTTTCAGTTTCGTATACAATTTTCCTACAAACTTAAACAGATTCTTATACGAAACTAATATTTGATATAAACTGCTTTTGATCTAATATGAATAATTTTATTGCTATTTAAACTCATAATACAGATCGTATGTTATATACAGAGTATTCCGTAATTGATGTAGCTTACCTGTGATATAAATCTTGTATGCCTAAAATATTTATGTTGATATAACTCTGCCATATATGTTATTATGGTCTATTAGAATACATATTAGTATTAGTATTTTAATCGTGTATAAATACAAAGATATGCATTCAAACTTATACAAAATATACGCAAGAATCCTATCTTAATTGGAGACCATATCCTTAGCATGTATTACACTTATAAAATACTATTAATGCACCGGTTTATTAAATTGATTTTAATTTGCCATGATGTTTCGGTGGTTATAAACATGTTTACTTTGTTATTAATTTTGCTTGCAAATAAAATTGCTTGTTTGATGATTATAATAAATTCAACTTCAATTAACAATTTCGTATATACAAATTCGTGTATTAATCTGTTTCACTCTTTTATGTATATATCGTCGAAGATCGTTGGTTACGATCCTAGATTAATTTCATATGTTTGGTTTTGTTTCAAATCGAGCTTGCCGTTTTTTCTTTGGAAGACCCGTGAACATAAGATTGGATGACCTTTGTTGATGATCATCATCATTCTTTTCTAGCGGCGGTAACAATCGACAACACCGGCAAATAAATTGCAGGTAACGCCATTAACGATTTTTATTCGTTTAAGTGTTTAACCATAGTGTGTTAAGACAGGAACGAGATCGATTCCCGGTGTCACCGCATAGCCATATGTAAGGTAACACGATTAAAATCATGTATCACTCGAGGTGTTTTTTTTTTTCTCGTTTGATATTTTTTTTTTCTTCGTTGAATACGAAACTGCTTTGAGTAGAAAATAAAGCATTGAAAAGGAAATTATTAAACTTGTCGTTATGATTCTTACGCTTATAAATAGAACGATAAAATTTCATATTTTAGTTCTGCTATACGTGTACTACTTGAATTATGTACATGTTCTACGTGTACTTCTCAAGTAAATTACAAAAGAATTAAACTGATTGAAGTGTATGGTTTGAATTATTCTATTTAGATGGCACAGGTATTGAAATGTTACTTTGCTTGATTGATTGCAATTTGTTACACAATGTGAATCTGAATATAACCAATTAATTATGTGGTATTTGGTCAATTATAACGGATGACTTTGTTGTAAAACTTACTAATGTTTGCGAATATTAGTTGCATAATTAATACTGATGAATGAATGCTTTGATATGTTACTCGGTATTAATTTATTGTGGACAGTAAATACTTGCTTATTACATATAATATCTAATTGATATTGATGTTGAACACGTAGTCTATGTGGTGTACATATATAACTTTTGTTTATAAACAACCTCAAAAAGATTAATTACTTGTTTATGCTTTTGCTGGTTATATGTGTTGTATATATATAACTTTGGTTAGCCAATCATGACCTCTTATTCGACAGTACTACCACTGTCGAATGTGGCTCTTTCTCATACTGAGAAACCTGAGAAGTTTACTGGTGTAAATTTCATGCGGTGGCAGTAAAAGATGTTCTTTTAGCTGACCACGCTGAACCTTGCGAGGTTCGTGACCGAACCTTGCGAGGTTCGTGACCGAACCTTGCGAGGTTCGTGACCGAACCTTGCGAGGTTCTTGACCGAACCTTGCGAGGTTCTTGACCGAACCTTGCGAGGTTCTTGGCTGAACCGCTTCCCAAGTTAAATGAAAGGGAAGATGATACTCAAATTGTGAGCGCAATTAAAGTTTGGAATCATTTGAATTCTTTGTGCGTAACTATTTCTTGAATACATAAACATCTTATTTAGCTTTACAAATAAGTCCCAAAAGAAAAGAAAACGAGAGTGAATTTGTTGAAAAATCTTGATTAAATAAACCATGAGCTACCTTGAGACTTGAATGGTTTGAATTTTCTAAGATGCCTAGCTTGTTATGTATCACTCATAAATAAATAATTTTAGACCATAACGCATATGATGAAAAGCGCAGCACATATGATTAAAATGATATATTGTAAAAAGCGCATATGATGAAAAGCGCAGCGCATATGATTAAAAGCGCATATGATAAAAAGAGCATATGATGAAAAGCGCAGCGCATATGATTAAAAGTGCATATGATGAAAAGCGCATATGGTGAAAAGCGCAGCGCATATGATTAAAAGCGCATATGGTGAAAAGGATATATGATGAAAAGCACATATGGTGATTAATGAAAAAGCACATATGGTGATTAATGAAAAGCACATACGGTGATTAATGAAAAAGCACATATAGTGATTAATGAAAAAGCACATATGGTGATTAATGAAAAGCACATATGGTGATTAATGAAAAGCACATATGGTGATTAATGAAAAATACATTGAGAAAGAATCACCAATGTTTTTTGAAAGAATTCAAGATGATATATATGAGGACATGCAAATTTACATGCTGCGATATTATTTCACATTAGACAAAGTGCAACTCATAAATATTCTCCCCTACAACTTGATTTTGGCCGAGAGCCAAATATTTCCCACCATTAGAACATTTGATTGTGTAGTGTATGTTCTAGTTGCACAACCACAACGCACTAAAATGGGTCCTCAAAGGAGGATGGGGATATATATATTAAATATGAAACATCTTCAATTATAAGATATATTGAACCTATAACGGGTGATGTTTTTACAGCACGTTTTGCTGATTGTCACTTTAATGAAACATTCCCTATATTAGGGGGAGAAATGAAAAATAAAGAAAAAGATGCTTCATGATGTGAACATCAATTAAGGTATATAGAACTAGCACAAAAGAATGCGAAAAGAAAGTTAAAAAAAAAATAATGCATATGCAAGAACTTGCAAATAAACTACCTGATGCATTTACAGATACAAAAAGAAGTGAATAAATCATATATACCAGCAGTAAATGCTTCAGTTAGAATTGAAATTCTAAAAGCCGAAAATGTCACTCATGAGTCTTTGCCACGCCTGAAACGTGGGAGACCAATTGGTTCCAAAGATAAAAAAAAATCCTCGAAAAGAAAAATCAGCTGATAATGAGGTAAAAGAAAGTGTTCAAGAAGAACCACAAATTAATATTCCTTCTGCAGAGGATATTGATAAATGTAAATACATAAATTGCAATAAATTATGCAATAATATGGAATCGAAATAGAATGAAAAATGTTGATGAGAATTTTTCATACAATGACATCATGAATAAAGATGATGAGCTGGAACCAAAATCTGTCATTGAATGTCAAAATAGACATGACTATATACGAGCTGAATTAGAATTGCTCAATAAAAGAAAAGTTTTCGGATAAATCATTTTCACTTTAAAGATGTGAAACGTATGGGACACAAATGAATTTTTACCCGAAAAGGAAATGAGAACAATGAAGTTACAAGGTAAAGCTATACTTGTAACTCAAGATTTTTCTCAAAGACCAGGAATTGTTTATGAGGAAACTTATTCTCTTGTTATGGATGCAATTACTTTTAGATACTTAATCAGCCTCGCAGTTTCTAAAAATTTAGAAATGCATCTCATGGATGTTGTGACTGCTTATCTATATGGATCATTTGATAGTAATATATATATATGTGTATATATATATATGAAGATACCTAAAGGGTTTAAGGTATCAGAAGCATCTAAAAACACAAGGAAATGTATTCCATTAAAGCACAAAGATTTTTATATGGGTTGATACAGTAGTATAACTGATTAAGTGATTACTTGATAAGAAAACGGGTATAAAAATAATCTTATTTGCACATGTGTTCTTATTAAGAAAACAATGTCCGGATATGTGATTGTAAACTGTTTATGTCGATGATCTTAACATCATAGGTACAAATAAAGAGATCCATGAAACCATTCAACTTCTAAAGAAAGAATTTGAAATGAAAGGTCTCGGAAAAACCAAGTATTGCCTTGGTTTGCAGATTGAGCATATGCCTAATGGTTTACTTGTACATCAAACAAACTATATCGAAAAGATTTTAAAACATTTTTTTAAAGACAAAACCATTGGTTGATATATCACTCAATATTGACACTGATCTATTTTATCCCCGTGAAGATCATGAAGATCTTTACAGATCAAAAGTTCCATATCTTAGTGCAATTGGGGTTATTATGTATTTTATAAATTGTACAAGGCTTGACATTTCTTTGCAGTTAATTTGTTGACAAGGTTCAATTCAACCCCTACAAAAAGACATTGAAATGGGATCAAACCGATATTTTGATACCCTTGAGGAACTGCTAATTTAAAATTATTTTATTCTAACGCTTCGAAACAAGATTTGGTTGATTATGTATATGCAGGTCATTCAACAAATCCTCATAAAGATAAATCTCAAACTTGATATGTATTCCTAAATGGAGGTACCACAAAATCATGGCGTTCTTAAAACAAACACTTGTTGCAACATCATCAAATCATGACGAAGTGATTGCATTATATGAAACTACTCGAAAATGTTTTTGGACTAGAACGCGATAAAAGTCCAACAACTATCTATGAAGATAATGCAGCTTGCATAGCACAGATGAAAGAAGGGTATATCAAAAGTGACCGAACAAAACACATACCCCCTAGATTCTTCTCATACACTCAAGGTCTCATTAAGGACAACCAGATTGAAATGAGATATGTACAATCCAACAAAAACTCTGCCGATCTTTTCACCAAAGCACTCTCAACTGCTATTTTCAGAACACACGTTCACAATATTGGCATGAGGCTTGTTCAAAAGATGTAACAACTCAGCGATGTCTACTTGAGGGGGAGTCAACTCTATGCTGCACTCTTTTTCCCTTAGCTAAAGTTTTTTCCCACTGGGTTTTCTTTAGCAAGGTTTTTAACGAGGCAGTACTAGTTGCTCTCTAATAAAATTGTCATCCAAGGGGGAGTGTTATAATACATCAATTATTGAAGTAGAAGTCAAGAAATGGTGGCTAACAATTTTATATAATTCACAAAAGTCAAATATGTAACACTCTTTGTAGTATAAATATGCATCAATATGTACAAGATAAATACACCATTCTAATATACTTACAACAAGTATTATACTTCTTTCTCTCCATTATCATCTTTGTTCTTACACTTCATTATTAGTATTCTTAATCAAAAATCAAACCACTAAAGGTAGTTATAAGCCTACTGAATTATAACAAAGAAAACTTACTTGCCTTTCAAAAAAAAAAAAAAAAAAATGATGTGCCACAAAGCCATATTTCTAAAAATATATAAAAAACTTATTGAATCATGAATTGGTTGGAATTATGATCTACAAGATCTAAAAGTACTATTGTATATATCAAGCAACTTATTTTCTGTACATATTTATTTATTAATTAAAATAAAGTAATAAATAATGGTCAGTGATCACATTTTGTCTATTCTTTTTCATGAACTTTTTGAATGGAAAATTAAGATGGAACTCGTATAAATTGAAGTTTAAAATTTCTGTTTGAATATAAATAAATGTATTAAATATGTGATGGTGTTTGTGTTTGTCGTGGTGTATTAAAATTTCTGTTCGAGATTGATGTATTTTGAATCGAGTTGTAATGGTGTATGTGTTTGTCGTGATATCGTGGGTATTTGTAGGGTTATCGTGTAATATCGTTATAATTACTAGCTTCTTGCTAGTTTTATTTTATTTTATAATAAAATTATTGCCTTTCAAAAAAAAAAAAATTAAATATGTGAAAATGTTAATTTGTTTTTAGTTCGTGTTTTATTTTAATGATGATTTGGTTAACAATTAGGGTTGTTAAGGAGCTTTTTAATCTTTTGATGCTGGCGCACATAAATTGCCAGATAGATACCATCCACGGCCCATTTTGGTAGTTGTAGTTTCAAATGCATTTTATATACATAAGTAAATCCATATAATTGAACTAATGTATTAAAATTGTCTTTATATATCTTTTAGACTTTTCATTATAATGAATTATTTACATTTTGAAGGAACACAATCCTTTTCTATCACAAAATATGAACGTGCCCTTAAGCGAAGAAGATAAAGTTGGAGGAAACATCATTCATCATTGGTAGATTTTGAGGATTTTTCTAACAATTCTATAGAAGATTGTTGTTAACGCACATTACTATATTATACAAATAAATAACTGTAATTAAAAAGTCAATTTTTTTATCTATATGTTAACGACAATCGATGTATAACAATAAGAATAAGATATATTATAAAAGAACTCAACATATGTTAGTTTGATCAACTTAAATGAAATTGTGAAAGAAACTATAAAAGGAACTTTTCATAAATTAAAACCACTATACCAGTAAAATTTACTCAAATAATAATTTAAAAAATACGTGAATTCTATTTATTTTTCTGAACGGCTCTATCTGGGGTTATATTCTTTTTTGTATAGTGCTTCACTATTTTATACGAGTAGGTCCAACTTATTACTATTACTTTACTAATATAATTAATTATTAGTTATGAATAGTAATATTTAATATTTTATTTTTTACACACTGAACTCCTTAACTTTCATTAAAATACAAACTAACCCCCCATTTTATAATACTATTTAATATTTCATTTATCACACACCCAACCCCCTAACTTTCATTAAAATACAAATCGAACCCCCCATTTTATACCTATATTCTAAAATATTATTTATCCCATCACTAACACTAAAAATATTGAATTATTTGTTATAATTCAGTAGGCTTATAACTACCTTTAATGGTTATAAGAACAAAGAGAGAAAAAGAGATAAGAAGGAGAGAAGAAATATTGATATTGATATTTCAAGAGAAATGGTACACCTTAAATGGTTACCATACATGTCTATTTATAGTATAAAATATTACTATGCAAGAAATATAATAATAATAAAATTAACATCCAATCTAGATATTTTATAACACAATCTAGATATTTTATAACACTCCCCCTTGGATGACAATTTTATTAGAGAATAACTAGTACTGCCTCGTTAAAAACCTTGCTAAAGAAAACTCATTGGGATAAAACTTTAGCTAAGGGAAAAAGAGTGCAGCATAAAGTTGACTCCCCCTCAAGTAGGCAACGCCTGAGTTGTTACATCTTCTGAACATGCCTCATGCCAATATTATGAACGTGTGTTCTGAAAATAGCAGTTGGCAGTGCTTTGGTATAAAGATCAGCAGAGTTGTTGATTGAACGTATCTCATTTTAATCTGGTTGTCTTTTACGAGATCTTGAGTATATGAGAAGAATCTGAGGTTTTCATCTGAAACTGTATCATCTAAATCTTTTATGTACAAGTTTAGCCCTTGTGATTTGTCTACAGTCTCCTTCATGGTTTGCTCAAACCCTTGTTTCAATTCCTATTCCTTTGTAGTCTTTTCTGAGCCTTACCAACATACCATTCTTTTCCATCAAACTTATGACCGTTAAGACCGTCTATGACTTTGGCGCCTCGTCAGTATTTATATTTTGTTCAGTCACTTTTGATACTCTTCTTTCATTTGTATTATGCAAGCTGCATTATCTTCATATATAGTTGTTGGTGAAGATAGTTGTTAGTCTTTTATAGCGTTCTAGTCCACAAGAATCAATAATGATTTGTGTCATTGATCTCAACCAAACACATTTTTGAGTAGTTTCATATAATGCAATCACTTCGTCATGATTTGATGATGATGTTGCAACAAGTGTTTGTTTTAAGAACGCCATGATTTTGTGGTATCTCCATTTAGGAATACATATCGAGTTTGAGATTTATCTTTATGAGGATTTGATGAATGACCTGCATATATATAATCAACCAAATCTTGTTTTGAAACGTTATAATAAAATAATTTTAAATCAGCAGTTTCTCAAGGGTATCAAAATATGTGTTTGATCCCGCTCCATTGTCATTTGAGCTGAATCTTGCCAACAAATTAACTGCAAGAGAAATGTCAGGTCTTGTACAATCTATAAGATACATAAGAACCTCAATTGCACTAAAATATGGAACTTCCGATCTGTTAAGATTTTCATGATCTTTCATTTCAAAATAATTCTTTAGAAGTTGAATGATTTCATAGATCTCTTTATTCGTTCATATGATGTTAAGAACATTGACATAAACAACTACGATCACATATCCGAACATTGTTTTTATAAAATATACGTGCAAAATAAGTTTATATGTATACCCATTTTTTTTCAAGTAGTCATTTAATCGGTTATACTATTGTATCAATCCATATAAAAATCTTTGTGATTCAATGGAATACATTTATTTGAGTTTTGCATTAGATACTTATGATACCTTAAACCCTTCAGATATATTCATATATATATCACTATCAAGTGATTCACATAGATAAGTAGTAACAACATTCATGAGATGCATTTAAGTAACTACCAGGTTGATTAAGTATCTAATAAGTAATTGTATTCACTACATAAGGATAAGTTTTCTTCATAATTCATTTCTGGTCTTTGTGGGAAATATTGAGTTACAAGTCTAGTTTTGCCTTGTAACTTCATTTGCACATTTCTTTTCGGATAAAAATTCATTTATATCCCATATGTTTCACATCTTTAAAAGTGATAACGATTGATCCGAAAACTTTTCTTTTATCGAGCGATTCTAATTCAGCTCTTATTGCTCCTTTCCATTGAGCTCAATCATGTCCATTTTGTATATTCAATGACAGATTTTAGTTCCAGATCATCATCTTTATTCATGATGTCATTGTAACATTATATGCAAATATCTCATAGAGATTTTAGTTTCATTTCGGTTCCATAATATTGCATAATTTATCGCAATTTTAGTATTTACATTTATCAATATCCTCTGCAGAAGGAATATTGATTTGTGGTTCTTCTTGAACACTTTCTCTTACCTCATTATCAGCTGATTTTCTTTTTCGAGGATTTTTATCTTCGGAACCAATTGATCTTCCACGTTTGATGCGTGGCAAAGACTCAACAGTAACATTATTGCCAGCTTTTGGAATTTCAGTTCGAGCTGGAGCATTTATCGCTGGTATATATGATTTAGTCACTTTTTTATATCTGTAAATGCATAAAGTAATTAATTTGCAAGTTCTTGCATATGCATTATCTTTGAACTTTCGTTTCACATTCTTTTGTGCGAGTTCAATATACCTTAATTGATGTTCACATCATGAAGCATCATTTTATTTTTTATTTTTATTTCTCCCCCTAATCTAGGGAACAATGTTTTATTAAAATGACAATCAGCAAAACGTGCTGTAAAAACATCACCCATCATGGGTTCAATATATCTTATGATTGAAGATGTTTTATATCCAAAATATATTATCATCTTTCTTTGAAGAACCATTTTATTGTGTTGTGGTGATACAATTGGAACATACACTGCACAACCAATGTTCTAAGGTGGAAAATATTTGGCTCTTGGCCAAAATCAAGTATTAAGTGAAAATATTTATGACTTCCACATGGTATAATGCGAATTAATGTCGTAACATGTAAATTTACATGTCCACATATAAATATTGAGAGATTTGTACTCATTATCAATTGTCTAGTTATTAGCTGTAAGCGTTTATCTATTGATTCAGCTAAACCAATTTTGTGTATGCACATGAGCAACTGGATGTTCAACAACAATTCCTGTAGATATATAATGATCATTAAATGCTTGAGATGTTAACTCACCAGCATTATCAAGTCTCATCCTTTTAATGGTGTAATCAGAATAATGTGTTCTCAATTTAATAATTTGTGCAAGAAACTTTGCAAATGCCATATTACGGCTTGATAACATACAAATATGAGACCATCCGCTAGATGCGTCTATTAGAACCATGAAATATCAAAATGGTTCACATGATGGATGAATTGGTTCATATATCTTACCTTGAATTCTTTCAAGAAACATTTGTGATTCTTTTTCACAATATACTTTTCATTAATCACCATATGTGCTTTCCATTAATCACCATATGTGTTTTTTTTTTATAAATCACCATATGTGTTTTTTTTATCATATATCTTTTTCACCATATACGCTTTTAATCATATGCGCTGTGTTTTTCACCATATGCGCTTTTAATCATATGTGATTTTCATCATATGCGTTGTGCTTTTCATCATATTCGCTTTTTATCATATGCGCTTATCATATGCGATGCGCTTTTTATCATATGCGCTTTTTTATGTGAATAGTAAATTAATTAATTTCGTTTTACTATTCATATGAATTAATTTAGATTTACTATTTTGTTAATTGAGTAATATATATATACATCATATACTTGTGACTCCGAAGGCTCAAATGAATTTGACCATATAGTTATACGTTGTACCTTGCACATTAATTTTCAGTAGAAGCTTTAGATGCATATTATTTTCAGTAGAAGCTTTAGATGCACTTTTTTTTTTTAATCACCAAATACCACAAACACTTTGTTTGCGTTTGTTCATAGTCATCAATGAAAACCATTTTCTTTAATTTTATTTTATACAATAAAATTAACGCATCATTATTCTTTTCAAAAACAATAATCTATTGTTATTGTTCACTTGTGCCATGTTTAACAACAAAAGTCAACAACCTCTGTCTTGTTTGTTGTGGCAATCAAAAACAACCTTTGCTTTTGTTACCGAGAATCCAAGACAAAAAAAAAACAATTAATTTTCAATTAATCTTTTATCAAAACCATAAATGATTTTGTTGATCTACGTTGATATGGCCATAAAGAACCAGTTTACCTTAATTGCATTTACACATTCTTATGCAAATTGTGTGTTTATCTTTTTTACATAAGAATGAAAGTATTGTTAAATTGTTTAGGATAAGAATATTGTGTAATTTTCCTTTTCTATTGGCAAAATAAAGACAGTAAATGTTTATATTATGTTTAAATTATTGAAAAGTGATCATAACATCATTTAATCTAGTGTACATAATTCACGAATAATTGAATAGAGCATGGTGGGGTGTGCTAGAAGTTGGAACATATTAATTCCGTGATCGTCTTATCCTCTGACTTTTTATTTAATACGTCTCTTAGATTATCACCCGATATTGCATTAACTTTCGCTGTAGAGCAATTTAGATCACGAAAAATAGTGATTGTGACGTAAAGTGAAGTTGGGGAAGTGGGATTTGTAATTTGATAGGTTGTTGAAGAGAGTTGTTGAAAGTTTTAGGTGATGTGGTAATATATAACTAGAAGTTGGGGTAAAAAGTTGTTGACGAGATAAGAAAATGATTAAAAAAAAATACGAGGGCAGGTAATAGCAATTGGGTCATCTCCCACTTTACTTGCTTTACACCTAAAAAAAAATTTCTAGTTTTTAAAAGATCACTTGACCAATTTTTTAATTCTTTTACAACACCCGATATCGTGATCGTGACCTTTCACCAAAGCAAGAGATATTCTTAATAAACTAAACACTGACACGTGTTTGGAATTGTCGGCCACAAAAAAAATTCATTTGATGAAAGTATATTTTTTTTTTAATTATAGAAGGAGACCACTTCATTTTCAATACTTTATTTTTGACAAAAAGCTACTCCATTTTACCATTCTTTTTTTTATTTTAACTTTTAAGATTATAAATATAAGAATAAACATTAGTATGCATGAAATAAATAATGATTAATTGCATAAGTAATCATAAATGTTAGATAACATATAAAGACCCCATCGTATTCGTATTGATCGGAATTAATCTTGACCCATGGTACCGTGTTGTCAAATGACGTGTTGCGTACATAAAATACCGTGTTGTCAAATGACGTGTTGCGTACAATCATGAGGTCTTATTAACATAAATATAAATGTTAGTGAAGTTAATAAGAGTTAGATTACAGAAAATATAATTCAGGTGGTATAACCGACCATATATATAACTTAAATAACATAAATATAAATGTTAGTGAAGTTAGAAAAAGTTAGATTATGGAATTATAATTCAGGTGGTATAACCGACCATATATATAACTTAAATAACATAAATATAAATGTTAGTGAAGTTAGTAAAAGTTAGATTGCAGAAATATAATTTTACTTATGATGATAATAATATTTACCTTACTGAGAGGCGGAGCCAGGAATTTCCGTTAAGGGAGGCTTCATTTACTTTTAAATAGAAATATAAAATTATATCGAACAACATAAAAAGTATCATAATTGAAAAGCGAAAATTGAGAAATTATTTTTAGTGTAAACTTACATGTGAGACATAGTGATAAAAATTGACTCTTAGATTTTTAGTGTAAACAACATAAAAGTATATGAGGTTGAAATATGTGATATATTGACATTTAGATTTAGATTTCTGTTTCATTTATAACAAAAACGGAGTACTTATGTATACATTAATATTTGGGGTTTAATTTTTATATTATAAAATTTGAGGGAGTAAAAGAGTGTGGAATACACTAGTTAAGGGATTTTAACAAAAAGATAATAAAAACTCATCGTGTCTATTAAATCTTTTACCAAACCCCACCTGCAATTCCCAGGACCGGACTTCAAATATTTTTTCGCCATATACATAATTAGTACTCTATATTCTTAACACGATTAGCGGAGGCTGGGCACCCCAAAGTCCCCCTACTAGCTCCGCCATTGACCTTACTAATAAATAATAGAAGATATCGTTAAAGAATTTCTTACCTTGATTAGTGACTTGTGCTTGCTTAGATAAACCTTGATTATATGGAGCACTTCGTGCTGATAACGTGTTATAATTCAGTAGGCTTATAACTACCTTTAATGGTTATAAGAACAAAGAGAGAAAAAGAGATAAGAAGGAGAGAAGAAATATTGATATTGATATTTCAAGAGAAATAGTACACCTTAAATGGTTACCATACATGTCTATTTATAGTATAAAATATTACTATGCAAGAAATATAATAATAATAAAATTAACATCCAATCTAGATATTTTATAACACAATCTAGATATTTTATAACATTATTGTCTATTAGTTATATTAGTACTATTTAATATTTCATTTTTCACACCCAACCCCCTAACTTTCATTAAAATACAAATCAAACCCCCCATTTTATAGTTCTATTTAATATTTCATTTTTCACACACCCAACCCCATAACTTTCATTAAAATACAAATCGAACTCCCCCATTTTATACCTATATTCTAAAATATTATTTATCCCATCACTAACACTAAAAATATTGAATAATAAACTCACCACGCTACTACTGTGCTACTTTTTTTTTTGTCTCAAACGATAAAAAAACAACTTTCATAAAAGGAACAACCCTTCAATGATACCAAAAGATGTCGAAAAATATTCTTTTTTACAAAATAGATCAACTAACTTTTTTTTTAAAAAAAAAACCCGAACGCTAAAAGAAGCAACTTTCACAAAGGAACAACCCTTCAATGTTAGATGTCGAAATTATTTTTTTTTTTTTACAAAATAGATCAACACTTTTTTTTAACTCGCATTCAAAACGGAGCCCCCGGCGTGATGCGAGGGCTCCACAACTAGTTAAAACTAAAATAAAAATGGCTATGGCTACATGACAAAAGTATTTTAAAAATACAACTCCGTATTAGTTGTATGAATCCTTTTTTGATTTCGTAAAAGACTGCTAATTTTCTATGAGCATAGTTTATAAACTTACAAAAAAAAAAAAAACATGCATTTCAATAAAGGATATGTCAAGGTTGTTATCACTTGGTTATGGTTAGAGGACTCCCAAATTCGGCGTATTCCGACGTCAATGAGCAAGCCAATGTCATTTGAATACATTAGCGTCAATTGCACAACACCCAAAGGTGTAATTGCGAGATGCTCAACGCCAATTCATAGCATTTTGTCTTTCCAGGAATTGGTATATATGTGCTTCTACAATCAGAATTATTAAGTACATTAATTAAATTATATAATTTAGATAAGTTTGTGTGATGTTAAAGTAGTATATGGTGGATGATAGTGAAATGTGATGAGTGGGTGTTGAAAAAGAAGTGTTAAGTTGACATTGATTACGGAGTATATATGTAGACATATTTTTTATGGTGTTAGTTTAACAATTGTTTACATTTACATTTAAGTTTGTCATTAACTAAGTATCTACTTCTAAAAATAGTTGATTAACCTTACTTTCTGACTTTTACTTACAATTTTAAAATAGTTGATTAACTTTACTTTACCTTTATTTATAACTAGTCCCGATCGGACCGTGCGATGCGGCGAGGGTTTTCGGCCTGCATATTCGTATCTAACGTAGCGTTGTGTATGTACATAATGAAAAACGGCTCAATTGGTAGGATCCGTTTAAGATGTCGGGGTGGTTAGCATTTTTAAAAAGTGTCTGTTTCGAACGTAGTTAGTCTCGTTTTATTCGTAAAATTATTTCAAGGTTAATGGTGGTAGTGGCGAAAATTAAATCGCGACGAGTAGAAAGATAACGCCCGTTGAAGTTTATGATGGGTGTTATTTTTTTAATTTAAATTAAAAATTAAATTTACGTTTTAAACCCTTAGAATTTATGAATTGTACCCCTGAGAAAGTGTAAGAGTTGAATTATTGAGGGGGTGGGCTGAAAATTTGTAGTATGAAAGGAGATGGTGAAATGGCAAAACTTTTAAGTGGGACGACACCAAACCTCATCTCCTTTAGTATAGTACAGAGTGTTAAACGGCTCATTTGGTAGGACTCGTTTTAGATGTCGTCGTGATTAACGTTTTTGAAAAGTGTCTGTTTCGAACGTAGTTAGTCTCGTTTTATTTGTAAAATTATTTCAAGGTTAATGGTGGTAGTGGCGAAAATTAAATCGCTACGAGTATGAAGATAAGGTCAGTTGAAGTTTATGGTTGGTGTTATTTTCTATATAAATTAAATATTAAATTTACGTTTTAAACCCCTAGAATTTATGAGTTGTACCCTTGAGAAAGTGTAAAGTTGAATTGTTGAGGGTGGTGGACTGAAAATTTGTAGTGTGAAAATTTGTAGTGTGAAAGGAGATGGTGAAACGACTGTAGTGACCCGAACTTTTCCATATTTATATATATTAAATGAAATTGATATTTACATGATTAAATTTTTCCAACATGTTAAGCAATCAAACTTGTTAAGACTTGATTAATTAAAATGAGTTTCATGTAGACAATTGACCATCCGAGTTGACCGGCGATTCACGAACGTTAAAACTTGTAAAAACTATATATATATATATATATATATATATATATATATATATATATATATATATATATATATATATATATATAGTTAACATGATATTATGATAAGTAAGTATCTTACTAGGTATATTAACAATGAGTTATATACATAAAAATGAGATTACTAAGTTAAGAAACTCGAAACGATATATATAACGATTATCGTTATAACAACGCCTTACTAAATACATATGTATCATATTAAGGTATTGTTACACTATATTTAACATGATAAAATGATAATTATATATATCATTATGTATGTTAACAATGAACTACATATGTAAAACAAGACTACTAACTTAAGAATTTCGAAACGAGGCATATATGTAACGATTATCGTTGTAACGATATTTTAATGTATATATATCATATTAAGATATATTCATACATCATAATATCATGATAATGTAATAATTTAACATCTCATTAGATATAATAAACAATGGGTTAACTACATTAAATGAGACCGTTAACTTAAAGGTTTCAAAATAATACTTACATGTAACGACTAACGATGACTTAACGACTCAGTTAAAATGTATATACATGTAGTATTTTAAGATGTATTCATACACATTTAAAAGACTTTAAGACATATATCAAAGTACTTCTACTTATCAAAAATGCTTACAATTGCATTCTCATTCATTTTCATCAACAATTCTACTCGTATACACCCGTATTCGTACTCGTACAATACACAGCTTCTAAATGTATTTACTATTGGTATATACACTTCAATGATCAGCTCTTAGCAACCCTTGTGAGTCACCAAGACATGTGGGAACCATCATTTGACAACTAGCATGACTTATGAGCATGAAAACAAAAACTAGTAACCTTATATTGACTAAGCATTAGGCATTTTTTTCAAACAACACATACATCACATTTCTTTGATTTTCTAATCCAAATTCTCTCCATCTTAACTCTCTCTAAGCTTAAGAACGTCTATACTTCAGTAATATTGATCATCTAGGTCAATCTAGCTTCAATTACAATTAAGAAACATCATCATTCAAGAACACATCAAGAACACTTCACAAATACTTTCAAGCTTACTAGCTTACTTCCAATCTTGCAAATCCATTTCAAGTGATCATCCAATCTCAAGAAATCTTTGTTATTTACAGTAGGTTATCTTTCTAAATCAAGGTAATACTCATATTCAAACTTTGATTCAATTTCTATAACTATAACAATCTTAATTCGAGTGATAATCTTACTTGAACTTGTTTTCATGTCATGATTCTACTTCAAGAACTTTCAAGCCATCCAAGATCCTTTGAAGCTATATCAATTTTTGTCACTTCCAGTAGGTTTACCTACTAAACTTGAGGTAGTAATGATGTTCATAACATCATTCGATTCATATATATATAACTATCTTATTCGAAAATTTGAACATGTAATCACTAGAACATAGTTTAGTTAATTCTAAACTTGTCCGCAAACAAAGTTAATCATTCTAACTTAACTTTTAAAATCAACTAAACACATGTTCTATATCTATATGATATGCTAACTTAATGATTTAAAACCTGGAAACACGAAAAGCACCGTAAAATCGGACATACGCCGTCGTAGTGAAACCGGGGGCTGTTTTGGGTTAGAAAAATAAAAACTATCTTAATCTTTGAATTGGAAGTTTGTTTTCTGAAAAAATAATATTTCATATGAACATGATACTATATCCAAAAATCATGGTTAAACACAAAGTTGAAGTATGTTTTTCAAAATGGTCATCAAGATGTCGTTCTTTCGACGGAAATGACTACCTCTTTAAAAAGTGACTTGTAACCTGTATTTCTGACTATAAACTTATACTTTTTTTTATTTAGTTTCATAAATTTCAGTTCATTATGAAACCATAGCAACTTGAATCACTCAAAGCGGATTTAAAACGAAGAAGTTATGGGTAAAACAAGATTGGATAATTTTGCTTGTTGTAGCTACGTGAAATTTGTAACAAATCTATACAAATCATAACTTAACTAACTTATATTGTATTATACATGTATTCTAACATATATTATGTAATCTTGGGATATCATAGACACGTATACAATGTTTTGACACATCATATCGACCCATCTATATATTATTTGGGAACAACCATAGACACTCTATATGCAGTAATGCTCGAGTTAGCTATACAGGTTTGAGGTTGATTTCAAAATAATATATATACTTTGAGTTGTGATCTAGCCTGAGACTTTTATACACTGGGTCATGGATTGATTCGAGATAATATATATTGATTTATTTCTGTACATCTAACTGTGGACAACTAGTTGTAGATTACTAACGTTGGACTGCTAACTTAACAAACTTAAATCGTTAAAACGTTATAAAAAATGGTGTGAATATATTTCGATCATACTTTGATATATGTATACATTTGTTATAGGTTCGTGAATCAACCCGTGGCCAAGTCTTACTTCCCGATGAAGTAAAAATCTGTGAAAGTGAGTTATAGTCCCACTTTTAAAATCTAATATCTTTTGGGATGAGAATACATGCAGTTTTATTAATGTTTTACAAAATAGACACAAGTACGTGAAACTACATTCTATGGTTGAATTTATTAAACCGAATATGCCCCTTTTTAGTCTGGTAATCTAAGAATTAGGGAACAGACACCCTAATTGATGCGAATCCTAAAGATAGATATATGGGCACTAACAAGCCCCAGTCAGAGAATTTGAACTGCTTTAGTACTTCGATTTTACCATGTTCGAAGGGAGTCCCGGAATGATGGGGATATTCTATATGCATCTTGTTAATGTCGGTTATCAGGTGTTCACCATATGAATGATTTTTATCTCTATGTATGGGATGATGTTTATGAAAAATAGAAATATGAAATCTTGTGGTCTATTATTACGATTTGATAAATATATAGGTTAAACCTATAACTCACCAACATTTTTGTTGACGTTTAAAGCATGTTTATTCTCAAGTGATTATTAAGAGCTTCCGCTGTTGCATGCTAATTTATGGACAAGAGTTGGAGTCAGCATGCTTGCATAATGTAGTGACCCAAACTTTTCCATGATTATATATTAATTGAAAACTATATTTGCATGATTAAATGTTTCCAACATGTTAAGCAATCAAACTTGTTAAGACTTGATTATTTGAAATGAGTTTCATGTAGACAATTGACCACCCATGTTGACCGGCGATTCACGAACGTTAAAACTTGTAAAAACGACATGACGATATATATATATATGGATATACATATAGATAACATGAGATTATGATAAGTAAGTATCTCCATAAGTATATTAACAATGAGTTACATACATAAAAATGAGACTACTAAGTTAAGAAACTCGAAACGATATATATAACGATTATCGTTATTACAACGTCTTACTAAATACATATGTATCATATTAAGATATTGTTACACTATATTTAACACGATAAAATGATAATTATATATATCATTAAGTATGTTAACAATGAACTACATATGTAAAACAAGACTACTAACTTAAGAATTTTGAAATGAGGCATATATGTAACGATTATCGTTGTAACGACATTTTAATGTATATATATCATATTAAGATATATTCATACATCATAATATCATGATAATGTAATAATTTAACATCTCATTAGATATAATAAACAATGGGTTAACAACATTAAATGAGATCGTTAACTTAAAAGTTTCAAAACAACACTTACATTTAACGACTAACGATGACTTAACGACTCAGTTAAAATGTATATACGTGTAGTGTATTTAGATGTACTAGTACACTTTTGAAAGACTTCAAAACACATATCAAAGTACTTCTACTTAACAAAAATGCTTACAATTGCATTCTCATTCATTTTCATCAACAATTCTGTAACGACCCAACCCGTTAACCATCCGAAAACGTGCCATAATTTTTTTTCCCTGGAACAGTACATCTGGACGGCGTCCAGATTTCTGGACGGCGTCCAGTTCTGAAAGACTGGATGGCGTCCAAGACCTTTGGACGGCGTCCCAAATGCCTGCCAGATTCTAATTTGCTTAACGTTTACACACGAGCGAAAAACCCGCTTCCCGACACTTTTAAACCAAAACACTTTCACAATATCTTAATAGTAATTAAACTAAGAGTTTTCCATAATAAAAGCGAGTTTTACGACACCGGGCCTACAACGACCCAAAATACCACAAGTGACCATTTCGACCCATTAGTTTATACAAAACATAGACCGAGCATGGGATTGGGGATACGCTACCCCAATCCTAATCAAATCCAAAAGCAAGTCTTCTAAAGCAAACTATGCAAGTCCGCTAGTTCCCACGCTTACCCGAGTCACCTCATCCATGCAATCTATAAAAATGTAAACAACGAGAGGGTAAGCTAACGCTTAGTGAATGAAAATATACTACATACATATATATGCATAAAATGGTCACGCCACACAAATAACCAAATACCGCATACCGGAGCATCCAAGCATAAAGGCAAGCTAGTCTAAGCATATCGTAAGATCACTAAGCAACGAGCTAAAGATACATCAACAAAATATAAGTTCACCAACAACGATGTGAACAATGCCAATAAGCTACACCCAGAGGGTTAGCTACATCACGACAATACAACATTATACGTATACAATATATATATATATATATATATATATATATATATATATATATATATATATATATATATATATATATATATATATATATATATATATATATATCGAATAACATAATTTGCTTACGCTTACAACACAATAACCACGGTTAACCAAATCTTCGCAAGGGAATGACTTCGCGAAACAAGTCATCGATGTTCATAACAACCGTTAGCTTCCAAACACGGCTATGGCATGCTAACCCCCCGAGGTGTTCCAAAAACGGCTATGGCATCACCCCCAAGTGTTCCAAAAATGGCTATGGCATCACTTGATCAATGTGTGAGTAAAACACGGCTATTACTCACAATCATGTGCACAAACACGGCTATGTGCAACAATTAATAAGGGCAACAACGTGGGAGTAAAACACGGCTATTACTCGCCACCATATGCACAAACACGGCTATGTGCATAATTATCAATTGGACAAAACGGATCTGTCCCACAACTATGGTCACAAAAATGGCTATGTGACACCATTACTACGGGCAACTAAATCATATGCATACATACATAGATATTCCACTCACAATATTAACCCTTCGCCATTGGGGTTATATAATCCACATCACACGCTCATGTGATAACGTACACACAAAGTGTGCACCTCGCCAAGGTAGTCAACCAAAACGCACAACCATGCCAATTGGACCTATACACAAGTCCAACAATTCCACCTATATGAGAAGTGAGCTCTATAACCGAGAACCCCTTCACCCGACCCGCACCCATCCTACACATACATATGCATATAAGATATTAACACTCACCTTGTCGTCTTGAAGAATGCCACCGAATAATCTGCAATCGCCGATGGAATGTACCTATTCCATTTATCACATAACAAGTAACACAATTAGATTGGATATACAAATCAACCCAAATTGACTACTAGTGCAATTTCGACCCAAATGCACTTCCAAGCACAGATCGCGTCCAAACTAATCAATAATCACTAACACAAGTGAGAATGGTCCTAATATGCCAATCAAACCCAATCATAGGTGTTAAACACCTATCTTGCCCAAAATGACACTTAAATCCTAATTTGACCCATAAGAAGTCAATATCACGCCATTAGCAAGTTTTGACACCAAAACATATTTAACTCGGTTTTATACTTCAACTTAATCCATTTTGAGTTTATAAACCTTATTAAATCGACAATTGGGTCATAATCATCACCAAACCCTAATTTTGACTCTAGTCAAAATTAGTCAACCCAAATTCACCTAAAGTGGTTCCAACACTTCCATAATCACTAAACCTAGTAATTAAACTCAAGATTAAAGCCTAATCAAGGCCAAATCGTCAACCAACCCAAAAGCCGCCAAGTGACAAGAATAACTAGTCACCATAAACCCATTTCATCATCTAAGAGGGTTTCACTACAAATCAAACTCAAACCCTAAAAGTACCCCTTTAATTTTAAGTAAAATACAGCTGCTGGCCCGTCAGGCCTTTTGGACGGCGTCCAAAAAGGTTGGACGGCGTCCAAAACAACTGGATCACTTTTCTAAACTTGTTTTGGTCGTAACTTTCAAACCGTAACTCCGTTTTCGATGGACCAAATATCGTTGGAAACGTAATAAGATTTTCTTTCCAATGGTAAGGCTTTGAAACATCAACACAAAATTTATTTGGGGTTGAAAAGATACGTACACACCTTGTCACTTCAGACAACGTCCAGTTTCTTCGACGTTCGAGCAAGCAACACGTACATGCTTCGTACACCTCATACACGCATCGTACACCATAAATACATTATGTACCATAAATATTTGGGTCTTACAACTCTCCCCCACTTAAACTCGATCACGTCCTCGTGATCCTCGTCACTTAACCATCCGGACCTACACTCAAAGGTCCTCAACATATGTTCCAATCCGACTTTCTTAGGCAATCCTTCCCAATGAATCGCCTTTAACAACTAAATCGTCACCCGCGATTTAACAAAACCACCACCCGAGCACTAAAACCTGCTCTTTTCCCCATATCGGGAAAAACTCAACCAATCTCGTACCGAGATATCAATTCCTTAGCGTACCTTTACCAAGGACAACGCTAAAAGTGACCAAGTCTCAACCTAAAGTCAACAATTCGAATGTTGAAGATCGAACCACATGAATCCTTACAGATTACACTTACCACTAAACATCCTTTGTAGTGCACAATAGAACCCATACGCCACTATCCTAACATCATAAGCAACGACTAAAACCCAAAGCGCCCAAAACGACTATGGCAACGCTAAACCCAAGGTGCACAAAAATCGACTATTGTTACACCCATAACAACATGTGAGTGAAACACGGCTATCGCCTCACTAATCCCACGACATGGTCCCCACGACCCCACCATCGGCGTATAAAACCACCGTTAGTTCACACAACGTGGTCCTTACGACCCCACCATTGGCGTATAAAACAAGCAATAGATCACACATCCAACAACATGAAGGCTGGCAGAAAACTACACGCGACCCACTTCCCAAATCTCAACACCGGATGAAGTCAGTAGACCCCGTCAACGGTCATGCTTCACCGATATAACACTACACCCATGATGAAGTCAGCGGACCCCGAAGGTCATGTTTCAACAATCAACGATCTCATGATGAAGTCAGCGGACCCCGAAGGTCATGCTCCACCAATCAACGATCCCATGATGAAGTCAGCGGACCCCAAAGGTCATGCTTCACCAATCAATGATCTCATGATGAAGTCAGAGGACCCCGAAGGTCATGTTTCACCAGTCAACGATCCCTTTTGGCCTCGAATAACGAGTAGCGTAACATCGCGCTCTGCTACGCCATAGTGAATCCTAACGGATACCACTAACCATTCACACAATCGAGCAAGAACCTCCTATATCAAACATAGGCACAAAACAATAATTCTCTAAAAGAGGATCCGATACGTACATCCCTTAACCGAGGGATTTCACCTTGCTCACCATACCCGTCCATTATCTCTCAACGAGATTTACCACATTACTACCTTGGTGATATTTCAAATCCAAAATCAAAAGTACAATTTAACCGAAATTGTACCCTACCACTAATCTACCAAATATAGGTCCCGACACAAATTTCGGATCTACCAAAAGCATTGTCCGAAATCCCACACTAAAACCTCCTCGTGCGGGAGTGTAACTCCCCCACTTGGAACTACGTTCCATAACCGCATCTCGTACACCCGCACAATGCTACCAAAGGTAGACTTTACCAATAATTGGGTTCACACGGCCCATCACCACGTCTTGCTTCAACTTTGAGCATACCAAGGATCCTAACCTATCCTTAAACACTTCGAACGAAAAGTGTACCACAAATTACACGAACTATACACTCGCAATCATCCAATTTCTTTAGTTTGTCGAATTTCACCCGATCACTCATGAACCTAAGGGTTTCACTTCGGTACCCTAAGTACAATGTAACCGCAACTCAATCGGAGTCGAACACCACGCTAGTAGGTATAAAAAGGCACCTAATATCGCGTCACGTAGACTCCTTTACCAACATGCATCGAGATCAACACTCGATTTCAATAATTTCAATCCACCCGATGAACCTCATGGTTCATCAACTTCTACGCGAAAGCGAACACGCGCTTAACGACCGAACACCAAAAACCATTTCCATGGTTTGGTAGAAACATTTCCCAAATACTAAGGGATGCTTGGTTGCACCAAGTCTTACGCCCTTCGCCCAACAATCCAAAGTCACCATAGGGTACTTCCATTAGGAACGTCACCCATATCAATAACATGCACAACACAATTGAGACCTTAAGGGTCTCACTCGAACGAGCTTAACGACCTGGTACCAACCAAAATGCCTAAGCGCCCAAGGATTCGCACCATAGAGTCAAGGCACAACACACCACTTATACGCTCTACTGAGAGCAAACCGGAGCCATAAACGTAAACCCTCCGCTCGCTACGAATTATATCCAACGGAGAATAAAGTTTAGCTTAGACTTACGCACTTACCGCATGTTATTACAAGCGAACAACATATAATTTCGTGCTAAAAGTACCTGATGTAGCGCTGTTGGGCTTCCGTGCTCCACTTCCCATCATGTATTCGCGCTCTAACCTCCTAACCCGATCGTCATGCGATTCGGAACACTCTGACTTTCGGTGTCCCTCCATTCGGAAAATGAAACACCTGATTGAGCCTAAAGGAACCACCGTACAATCTTGTGCCAAATGACCCCGTTCCCCACACTTAAAGCACGTAAGCTTGTAACCCTTCTTACTCTTCTTCTTCACATTCCTGAAGCCTTCAGGCGTACTTCGTGCCCTCTTACCATGAGCACCATGTAATCCTAACCTTGCAAGTACATCTTCATAATCACTACCTCGAGGTTTGGGAAACCTCTTTTCAAACTCTTCCTTCACAACTTTAATCACTTGGTCTCGGACCATTTCCGTCATTTGTCCTTCGACCAACTCCTTGGTTACTTCCCTAACTTTGCCGGTGAAAATCGAGACATATTGTTCAAACACGGCCTCAATCTTTAACGTTAACTCATCCTTCTCTTCGTGAATAGGCTCACTCGTTTCGCATCCATCTTCCGTTTTTATTCTAAGGAATGCAAATGATTAGTTCACGAACGTATAAACCACACACACAACACCGCCCCATCTTGCTAAACACTCATCGTACATCACTTGTTAGACACAATTTGCACCCGTAATAAGGTTTGCAAGTCCTTATTACGCACGCACGCCGTATCAACTTGTTAGTACAACGACCGCCTCGCTCGATGATATAAGCAAACACAAACAAAATTCTACGCAATAAAAACACACGCGAGAATTATTATCACAACACAATAATATATTAATAATATCCGCATCACTAATATAAACGTTAGTCCACCTACAATAAGGCACTAACTATAACCCATTCCGACCCGTAATCCTACAAGTCCCGCAACAAATTAAGTACACTCAAAAGTCTAAGTCTAGGCACATATCTCAAGTCGCCTAAATCCCTTAGACCATGCTCTGATACCACTTGTAACGACCCAACCCGTTAACCATCCGAAAACGTGCCATAATTTTTTTTTTCTGGAACAGCACATCTGAACGGCGTCCAGATTTCTGGACGGTGTCCAGTTCTGAAAGACTGGATGGCGTCCAAGACCTTTGGACGGCGTCCCAAATGCCTACCAGATTCTGATTTGCTTAACGTTTACACACGAGCGAAAAACCCGCTTCCCGACACTTTTAAACCAAAACACTTTCACAATATGTTAATATTAATTAAACTAAGAGTTTTCCATATCCGAAGTTGATTTCCGATTTCAATGTCAGCTCCAGGTTTTGGGCGGCCCATCTGGTTCGAGTTTTACGACACCGGGCCCACAACAACCCAAAATATCACAAGTGACCATTTCGACCCATTAGTTTATACAAAACATAGACCGAGCATGGGATTGGGGATACACTACCCAATCCTAATCAAATCCAAAAGCAAGTCTTCTAAAGCAAACTACGCAAGTCCGCTAGTTCCCACGCTTACCCGAGTCACCTCATCCATGCAATCTATAAAAATGTAAACAACGAGAGGGTAAGCTAACGCTTAGTGAGTGAAAATATACTACATACATATATATGCATAAAATGGACACGCCACACAAATAACCAAATACCGCATACCGGAGCATCCAAGCATAAAGGCAAGCTAGTCTAAGCATACCGTAAGATCACTAAGCAACGAGCTAAAGATACATCAACAAAATATAAGTTCTCTAACAACGATGTGAACAATGCCAATAAGCTACACCCAGAGGGTTAGCTACATCACGACAATACAACATTATATATATATATATATATATATATATATATATATATATATATATATATATATATATATATATATATATATATATATATATATATATATATATATATATATATATATATATATATATATATATATAACCAATCGGGGGGAAGCGGGGGGAAGCAATTTTTTTTTCGTTTTTTTTGAAATTTTTTTTTCCGGCATCAAGATCACACGAAAATATGAACATTTAGAAGAGACACTTTGTGATGAATGTTATTATTTAGGCGAGAAAACGATCGACAAAAATAACATTCAAGATAATATTATTTGTGAAGAATATGAACGTTTTTTTTCTCCATGTTTTGTGAAGTAAAATTTAGCCCGATTTAGAGTTTAGGGTTTAGGGTTTGGTGTTTTGGGTTTATTCCATAAACTCAAAACACCAAACCCTAAACCCTAAACCCTAAACCCTAAACCCTAAACTCTAAACCGTTCGTGTTAAAAACTCAATCTAAATCCTAAATCTAAACTCTAAATCTAAACCCTAAACCCTAAATTTCTAAACCCTAATATCTAAACCCTATAAGCCCTAATATCTAAACCCCGATAGCTAAAACCTCAAAGTTTTTTCATCTCATCTATAATGTTCGTGAACAAAGTTTTTTCAAAAAACGAAAAAAAAAAGTTTTTGCTTCCCCCCGAATGGTTACTTCCCTCTTGATCCTACCACTATATATATATATATATATATATATATATATATATATATATATATATATATATATCGAATAACATAATTTACTTATGCTTACAACACAATAACCACGGTTAACCAAAATCTTTGCAAGGGAATGACTTCGCGAAACAAGTCATCAATGTTCATAACAACCGTTAGCTTCTAAACACGGATATGGCATGCTAACCCCCCGAGGTGTTCCAAAAATGGCTATGGCATCACCCCCAAGTGTTCCAAAAACGGCTATGGCATCACTTGATCAATGTGTGAGTAAAACACGGCTATTACTCACAATCATGTGCACAAACACGGCTATGTGCAACAATTAATACGGGCAACAACGTGGGAGTAAAACACGGCTATTACTCGCCACCATATGCACAAACACGGCTATGTGCATAATTATCAATTGGACAAAACGGCTATGTCCCACAACTATGGTCACAAAAACGGCTATGTGACACCATTACTACGGGCTACTAAATCATATGCATACATACATAGATATTCCACTCACAATATTAACCCTTCGCCATTGGGGTTATATAATCCACATCACACGCCCATGTGATAACGTACACACAAAGTGTGCACCTCGCCAAGGTAGTCAACCAAAACGCACAACCGTGCCAATTGGACCTATACACAAGTCCAACAATTCCACCTATATGAGAAGTGAGCTCTATAACCGAGAACCCCTTCACCCGACCCGCACCCATCCTACACATACATATACATATAGGATATTAACACTCACCTTGTCGTCTTGAAGAATGCCACCGAATAATCCGCAATCGTCGATGGAATGTACCTATTCCATTTATCACATAACAAGTAACACAATTAGGGTGGATATACAAATCAACCCAAATTGACTACTAGTGCAATTTTGACCCAAATGCACTTCCAAGCACAAATCACGCCCAAACTAACCAATAATCACTAACACAAGTGAGAATGGTCCTAATATGCCAATCAAACCCAATCATAGGTGTTAAACACCTATCTTGCCCAAAATGACACTTAAACCCTAATTTGACCCATAAGAAGTCAATATCACGCCATTAGCAAGTTTTGACACCAAAACATATTTAACTCGGTTTTATACTTCAACTTAATCCATTTTGAGTTTATAAACCTTATTAAATCGACAATTGGGTCATAATCATCACCAAACCCTAATTTTCACTCTAGTCAAAATTAGTCAACCCAAATTCACCTAAAGTAGTTCCAACACTTCCATAATCACTAAACCTAGTGATTAAACTCAAGATTAAAGCCTAATCAAGGCCAAATCGTCAACCAACCCAAAACCCGCCAAGTGACAAGAATAACTAGTCACCATAAACCCATTTCATCATCTAAGAGAGTTTCACTACAAATCAAACTCAAACCCTAACTTGAATATCAAATCTAACAAATGTAATTCGGAGTTTGAACTTATCAATACCACCAAAATGATGCCGTTGACGAGTAGAACAACTTTAAAACCCAAGCTTTGGTGAGAATCCAACTCCTTCTTCTTCAAATCAAGCTCTCTCACACTAAAAGTGGGTTTCTCTCACTAAATATGGTTGAGAGTGTTTGTGTGGGTGAAAAATGAGCTCCAATGGAGTTCTAGATCAGTTTTGATGATCCCAAACCAACCCTAAGTGAAAAGACCAAAGTACCCCTTTAATTTTAAGTAAAATACAGCTGCTGGCCCGTCAGGCCTTTTGGACGGCGTCCAAAAAGGTTGGACGGCGTCCAAAACAACTGGATCACTTTTCTGAACTTGTTTTGGTCGTAACTTTCAAACCGTAACTCCGTTTTCGATGAACCAAATATCGTTGGAAACGTAATAAGATTTTCTTTCCAATGGTATGGCTTTGAAACATCAACACAAACTTTATTTGGGGTTGAAAAGATACGTACACACCTTGTCACTTCAGACAATGTCCAGTTTCTTCGACGTTCGAGCAAGCAACACGTACATGCTTCGTACACCTCATACACGCATCGTACACCATAAAAACATTATGTACCATAAATATTTGGGTCTTACAAATTCTACTCGTATGCAACCGTATTCGTACTCGTACAATACCCAACTCCTAGACGTATATACTATTGGTATATACACATAATAATTCAGCTCTTTGCAGCCCTAGATACTCAACAAACATGTGGAACCAATAATTAGACAACTAGCATGACTTATGAGCAAGGAAACAAAAACAAGAACTCCATTTAACCCCACTCACCTTCACCACTCACCACCTACTCCATTTCACTTCCAATTTTCTTCTCAATTCTCTCTCAAAACACACACACTCTTCCATGAACTTCTAAGTTACTATTTTTCCAGTAAAAATCATCAAATACAAGCTTTGGTTATTACCTATAATCATCATAAAAACAATTACTCAAGAACACATCAAGAACACTTCCAAGTTTACAAGTTTACTTCCAAGTTTCCTAATCCATTCCAAGCAATCATCTAAGATCAAGAAACCTTTGTTATTTACAGTAGGATATCTTTATAAATCAACGTAATATTTATATTCAAGCTTTGATTCAATTTTTATAACTATAATTATCTTAATTCGAGTAATAATCTTACTTGAACTTGTTTTTGTGTCATGATTCTATTTCAAGAACTTCCAAGCCATCAAAGATCCTTTGAAGCCCAAGTTATTTTTTCATCATTTTCAGTAGGTTTATCTACTAAACTTGAGGTAGTAATGATGTTCATAACATCATTCGATTCATATATGTATAACTATCTTATTCGAAGATTTGAACATGTAATCAGTAGAGCATAGTTTAGTTAATTATAAACTTGTTCGCAAATAAAGTTAATCCTTCTAACTTGACTTTTAAAATCAACTAAACACATTATCTATATCTATATGATATGCTAACTTAATGATTTAAAACCTGAAAACACGAAAAACACCGTAAAACCGGACATACGCCGTCGTAGTAACACCGCGGGCCGTTTTGGGTTAGATAATTAAAAACTATGATAAGCTTTGATTTAAAATCTATTCTTCTGGGAAAATGATTTTTCTTATGAACATGAAACTATATCCAAAAATCATGGTTAAACTCAAAGTGAAAGTATGTTTTCCAAAATGGTCATCTAGACGTCGTTCTTTCGACTGAAATGACTACCTTTACAAAAATGACTTGTAATCTGTATTTATGACTATAAACTTATATTTTTTCTGTTTAGATTCATAAAATTATGTTCAATATGAAACCGTAGCAACTTGAATCATTCAAAACGGATTTAAAACGAAGAAGTTATGGGTAAAACAAGATTGGATAATTTTGCTTGTTATAGCTACATGAAATTTGTAAAAAATCTATACAAATCCTAACTTAACTAACTTGTATTGTATTATATATGTATTCTAACATATATTATGTAATCTTGGGATACCATAGACATGAATACAATGTTTTGACATATCATATCGACCCATATATATATATATATATATATATATATATATATATATATATATATATATATATATATATATATTTCGGAACAACCATAGACACTCTATATGCAGTAATGTTGGAGTTAGCTATACAGGGTTGAGATTGATTCCAAAATATTATATATACTTTGAGTTGTGATCTAGCCTGAGGCTTGTATACACGAGGTCGTGGATTGATTCGAGATAATTTATATTGCTTTATTTCTGTACATCTAACTGTGAACAACTAGTTGTAGGTTACTAACGAGGACTGTTGACTTAACAAACTCAAATCATTAAAAAGTAATAAAAAATGTTGTAATTATATTTTGATCATACTTTGATACATATGTACATATTTGTTATAGGTTCGTGAATCAACCCGTGGCCAAGTCTTACTTCCCGACGAAGTAAAAATCTGTGAAAGTGAGTTATAGTCCCACTTTTAAAATCTAATATTTTTGGGATGAGAATACATGCAGCTTTATAAATGTTTTACAAAATAGACACAAGTATGCGAAACTACATTCTATGGTTGGATTATTAAACCGAATATTGCCCCTCCAAGTCTGGTAGCCTAAGAATTAGGGAAATGACCCCTAATTGACGCGAATCCTAAAGATAGATCTGTGAGCCTAACAAACCCCATTCTGGAATTTAGAATGCTTTAATACTTCGATTTATATGGTGATTGCGATTGCCAATTTATGACATACTTGCGAGTATGCGGAGAATATTCTATATGCATTATGTTAATGTCAGTTACTAGGTGTTCATCATAGAATGATTTTTTATACACTTGCGAGTGTAAGATTATTGAATAAATGAAATCTTGTGGTCTATTATATTAATTTGATAATATATAGGTTAAACCTATAACTCACCAACATTTTTGTTGACGTTTTAAGCATGTTTATTCTCTGGTGATTATTAAGAGCTTCCGCTGTTGCATACTAAAATAAGGACAAGATTTGGAGTCCATGATTGTATGATATTGTGTAAAAACTGCATTCAAGAAACTTATTTCGATGTAATATATTTTTATGGTAAACCATTATGTAATGGTCGTGTGTAAACGGTATATTTTAGATTATCATTATTTGATAATCTACGTAATTTTTTTAAAACCTTTATCGATAAAATAAAGGTTATGGTTGTTTTAAAAATTAATGCAGTCTTTGAAAAATGTCTCATATAGAGGTCGAAACCTCGCGACGAAATCAATTAATAAGGAACGTTTATAATCAATATGAACGGGACATTTCATATAATATTGTTTAAAAACTGCATTCGAAGATTTAAATTGATGTGTAATATTATTGTAAACCATTATGTAATAATCGTGTGAAAACGCTATATTTTAGATTATCATTATTTGATAATCGTCATAATATTTTTAAACCTTTATCGATAAAATAAAGGTTATGGTTTGTTTTAAAATCGAATGCAGTCTTTGAAAAATATCTCATATAGAGGTCAAAACCTCGCAACGAAATCAATTAATATGGAATGTTTATAATCGATATGAACGGGACATTTCAACGACGAAACATTTGAGTGGGACGACATCAAACCCCATCTCCTTTAGTGTATGTATGATAATTCGTAAAATTATTTCAAGGTTAATGGTGGTAGTGGTGAAAATTAAATCGCGGCGAGTAGTAATATAAGGCCCGTTGAAGTTTATGGTGGGTGTTATTTTTTTATTTAAATTAAATATTAAATTTACGTTTAAAACCCCTAGAATTTATGAGTTGCTAGGTTGAAGAAATCGGAACTCGGGGAGTTCTCGACGTGACCATTTCTGGGACTTCTCGGAGAACTCAGTGAGAACTCGGTGTGACAACCCGGAAATTTTTGACCAAATTTAAACTTTATCTTTAAATGATTTAATGTTTTCGACACGATAAACAAAGTCTGTAATGTTGAGTCACGAAAGTTTTGGAACTATATTCATGTAATCAATTATTCTTTGACTGTTCTCGAAGTTTCACGAACAATATATATATATATAACTTAATGTGTGTGTATATATATATATATATATATATATATATATATATATATATATAGTGGTAGGATCAAGAGGGAAGTAACCATTCGGGAGGAAGCGGGGGGAAGCAAAAACTTTTTTTTTTCATTTTTTGAAAAAACTTTGTTCACGAACATTATAGATAAGATGAAAATATGAACATTTAGTAGAGACACTTTGTGATAAATGTTTTTATTTTGGCGGGAAAACGCTCGAAGAAGTAATATATAACAATTATCGTGTTTTTCGAGCGGATTTTGAGGTTTTAGCTATTGGGGTTTAGATATTAGGGTTTAGATATTAGGGGGGTTTAGAAATTTAGGGTTTAGGGTTTAGATTTAGGATTTAGATTTAAACCCAAAACACCAAACCCTAAACCCTAAACCCTAAACTCTAAATCGGGCTAAATTTTACTTCACAAAACATGAAAAAAAACGTTCATATTCTTCACGAACAATATTACCTTGAATATTATTTTTGTCGATCGTTTTCCCGCTTAAATAATAACATTCATCACGAAGTGTCTCTTCTAAATGTTCATATTTTCGTGTGATCTTGATGCCGGAAAAAAAAATTTCAAAAAAACGAAAAAATTTTTTTTGCTTCCCCCCGCTTCCCCCCGATTGGTTACTTCCCCATTGATCCTGCCCCTATATATATATATATATATATATATATATATATATATATATATATATATATATATATATATATATATATATATATATATATATATATATATGATTTCAAGTTATTTAGTAAACGATAGTAACATTCGATTAATGATTCGATTGATATTTAGATAAGTTAACTAAAACGTTTAAGATGAACCAGTAAAACACTAATTTGCTACAGTATTTTTGAATTGCTACAGTACCCGAAAAGCTACAGTGTTTTCGAAAATCACTATTTGCTACAGTAACTTTGCTACAGTAAACACTATTTCAAAATGAAAATGTATATATGTATATGTATATACTACGAGATGATGATTTATAGAAGCAAATAACCAAAACACTTAATTGATTAAAGCTACACTTCGAGTGACATAGTTTATCAATGATTAAGTTTAATTTTTGATAAAGGTACACGTCGCGTAACGAAAAGTACTAGTTTTCTAAGCCTACGAAAATGCGTTCGAGAAACCGGAAGCGGGACATAAGTCGAACGTAAATGTACAAGACATCGGAATAAAAATTACAAGTCACCTATACACGAGAATATAATATAATATATAATTAATTAATTTAAATTATTTATATTATATATATTATAAAATTATGTCGACGAACAAAGAAACAAAAAGATGTGAGCTGAAGACAGGTGGCCATGCGATCGCATGGCCAGAAGCCTAGTAAACCATGCGATCGCATGGCAGGCAATTTCAGGCCAACACTATAAAAGCTCGACCATTTCTACTTCTAATTCAATTCATTTTACTCCGTATTTATTTTATTATTATTATTATTATTATTATTATTATTATTATTATTATTATTATTATTATTATTAAGATTATTATTATTAATCTTATTATTAATAGTATTAGTATTATTATTTTTACGATACAAAAATAATAATATACATAAAATATTACGACGGAGTGATGTCCAAATGATTTCAAAATGGGTTTTCAAGCGGGATAGAGCTAAGGAAACTATGGGTTATAGCTATGGAGGTTATGGGTAATATTCATAGGTACTGTTCGCAAGTCAAACCTAGTGTTTATCATCTCTCTTGCGTCTACGTACTTTCCTGCAATATTGAATCACAATATTGATACGTGAGCATTCATATCTTATCTTTTATATATTATTTGTGTATCCATGTCTAGTGCTCGACTATATATATTTATGCATGCTTGTATGCTAAATTTCGTCGTTAAACAGTTTATGATGAATCACGAATTAAATACATATATTACTGATAAAAGGTATATGATATGCATGTTTTTGGAAAGCTGCCGAAAAATCAATAACTTTTCATTTAGAAATCGCGTAATTTCGATGAACGAATCAAAAGATATGGTCAACTGAATTATGATTGACGTTAATTGGAATTGCTTTTGAATCTGCAATTAATATTTAAACAATTTGTTTGTAAGATTGATAAATTGGATTTTTGAATATTACCAACCGAGTAAATTAATCCTTATATAAGGTACGTCTCGTTTTGTTGAACTATTGTCAAAATTGACCTTTTGAAATGACTTTGGATAACTTTTGTATGTCGATCTCGAGCATTAGGATTGTGATACACTATGACCAGACCTAGCTTGTTAAACATTTATTGACCAACATATGTTCTCTAGGTTGAGATCTACGGTTATTTGGGTATTCTGAGTTTCGGTCACATTTCGGTGAACAACTTTATGTGCTGCTAAGATGAGTTTCATTTGCTCCCTTTTTAAATGCTTTTGCAATCTATATTTTTAGGCTGAGAATACATGCACTTTATTTTAAACGCAATGGATACAAGTACATACTTAATTCTACACTGAGTTTGAACCGAAAATCCCTTAGCTTTGGTAACTAGTAACTGCCGGTTATAAGAACTGGTGGGCGCGAGTAGTTGTATATGGATCCATAGGGCTTGACATCCCCGTCTGTTTCAGGTATAGAAACCCTAGCCTGAACTATAAAACAGACGTATGCTATTTGAGTTTAGTACACGTTGGATTGCGTGTATTGTACATGTTGGTTGCATGTATGTTAAAACAGGGGTACTTATTATATATACGTTAAAGTTTAGTTACCAGAGTGCTCAATCTTGTAGAATATTTTGATAAACGTTTCTGGATGAAACAACTGAAATCTTGTGATCCACATTTATATACAGATTATGCGCAACATTAAAACTATGAACTCATCAATCTTTGTGTTGACACATGTTAGCATGTTTATTCTCAGGTTCCCTAGAAGTCTTCCGCTGTTTGCTTATATGTTATACAAGATATGTGCATGGAGTCATACATGCTTTATTTGAGAAAACGTTGCATTCACAAATCATCACCATCTATCTTATTTTGACTGCATTGTCAACGAAAGTACTATTGTAAACTATTATTTACGGTGATTGTCTATATGTAGAAATCATCAGATGTCGAAAACCTTTGATTTAAATATTCATTTATGGTGTGCCTTTTCAAAAGAATGCAATGTTTACAAAACGTATCATATAGAGGTCAAATACCTCGCAATGAAATCGATGAATGACGTGTTCGTCCATATGGATTTGGATCGATCGTCACACTCGGTGAGTTCTCGGAGAACTCGGTGAGAACTCGGGGAGTTCTCGGCGGTTGACTTTCGTTGACTTTTGGGATAATTTTTATGATACCCGGGATTTGACCGAGATTAGATCGATTTGACCGAGATTTAACCGAGATTTGACTGATTTTTTGACCAAGAAACTCCATTTATCGGTCTTTGACCGATTAAACCGGTCTTTGACCGATTTTTTGACCGATTCCCAAACGAGAACTCGCAGCAACTCCAAAACGATTTCTCATCGAGAACTCGACCGATTTTTCCGGTTCTCGCAACCTTGATGAGTTGTACCCCTGAGAAAGTGTAAGAGTTGAAATGTTGAGGGGGGGTGGCTGAAAATTTGTAGTGTGAAAGGAGATGGTGAAACGGCAAAATATTTGAGTGGGACGTCACCAAACCACATCTCGTTTTGTATATGTATAAAAATAAATATAAAATTAAATAAATATAAATTTTTCACAAAACGTATATTATATACGTATAATAAAAATTAGAAATACAATTTGACTCTTGAACTTTAATACAGTATTATCTAGTATGCCATATAACAGTAAAATCTTTAGTTTGAACAAATGGATCGGAGTAACATTTTCATAAGTGTTTTCATTTGTGCAATTGTGCATGTATGAGTTAGTATATATTCATAGTATTAACTACTACTGTATTAGTTTTCCTATTATACCATAACGATTAACCAATCCAAATAGCCTCACGAGTTCATTGTTTTAAATCCATCAGTTACATATTTTGAGATGATCAAGAAGTGATCGTAAATGGTCAAAGGAAAAACTTGATACACGGGAATAGAAATACTTATCATTCTGAAATATCCTAAACATGAAATATCTTAAAATCTATTTAGAAAAGAAATAAGATAATGAATCTTCAAATTTCTTTTAAAGTATCTTTTTAACTCTTTAATCATATTAAGATATATATATAATTCAAAAAGAATCACCGTTCATGAACTTTATATGATGGTTTAAAGATACTATGAAATTGGTATTTTTTGTATTCTATAATTATACTCAGTAATGGCCAATGGGAAGTGGGGACTTTCAATATTCAATATCAATATAAAGATAAAAAAAAAAAAAGAGGTTGCTTGTGAATAAAACAAAACATGAGCAGACGAGTAGTATGTTGAGTGAACAGTGAAGAAAACACGAGGGCATGGGCTGCCTTCAAACTCATACATGTTTTTATTGCTCATATTTGACAGCACAATCAAATTTGTGGGGGCCTTTTCCTAATTTGCCAAATCAGCCGTATCTGCTGAGTTGGAATTTCTTTTATTTTATTACAAAATAGAATAGAATAATACAGAGTACTTTATCTATCTATAGTTAACTATAGTTAATTAATATTAAAATAACATAATGATGACATCATATTAATCATTTTTCTTCATTGAAAAAAATTTAAAAAAAATTTAAAAAAAATCTTACTCACTTGGATAACATCATAAATCAATTTAATTTACAATTAAAATTTAATCTTTACAATTAATTATAATTAAGAAATAAATTAACAAAAGATGCAGCCTTTATTCCTTTTGTAATTTACGGAGTATTTGTTTTTTTTATATGGTAAATAAAATTACCTCTGTGATCCGCAATATATTCGCTAAATTAAAAAGCATATACGGATACAAATCGCCGTCCTTAATATATCTCTCTTTTCCCAAATCAAATAAAAACCCTAATAAACTCAAACGAATTGCACGTCCCTTTTACAAAGAATTCAAATTTATCTTCTCAAAAAATAGATTTATTCATCTTCTACACCATCTTTTAATGGATCTTTTCATTTACTCTAAACTTCATCACAAGTCTTTTCTGGTGAATCAATCTTTTGATTAAAGAGTTTATCAATTAGATTATCTTTGTTTAATTCTTGATTATAAGTTTAGGGCTCATATCATTTATTGTTTCATTATATAATAATTGTATTTTAATTTTTAATAAATTTTCAAAAGGCATTTGTTATTAGTAATAATTATTATTAAATATATAAATACTCAATTTTTAAATAAACTTTATTATTAATTATTATTAATTATTATTATTATAGTTATAATTATAATAATTATTATAATATTAATATTCAAATATGGATTCTCTTTACGGAATTAATTACATTACATACGTATGCGAAAATACATGTCTCTATATGTTTGTAAAAACAACGACAAGTTTCTTAGTCATAATTCGTGGTTTTACGGGTCATTAAACTTAACGACTTTAGCATTTACATTCACTTAATTCCTAAAACATATCATTAAACTGTTTCGTTTAACCAAACCCGTGATTTCACGGGTCATTTCACTAGTATCTTTTATAACATTACTTTCATGAAATAAATAAGCTAGTATGAAATAAATTTAACATTGCACTTAATAGTTAGAGAGTAAATTAAAAGGAAATACCCAATCAAAAAATTTGGAATTTTAATCATATAAACATTAACATTTACTTATCCACCTTTTCGCTTTTACTGTTCTATGTTCTATTTGAAGAGTGACAATAACTTCTCGACGTTTTATCATAGTTTCATATAAACACTAAACTGAATATTAAAACTTTCATGTAGCTACTCCTTTTCAGTGGCGAATTCATGATGAAAATTCTATAGAATCACAAAGAGAATTTCAAAGTTGAGGATACTTTATTGATTGTTTACCCCCAAAAAAATTCTAAATTTTAAAAAATGTATGAGATGCTACAGTTAAATTTAGTGATGTTAACCCTTATATACTAAAAAGGGTGGGAAAATGTGTAGTTTTAATTATATCTAGTTTTGAGTTTGCGTTCACATTACAACTGGTCCCTCAACTTCGGCTATAATTACATGACGACCCCTCAAGTTTACACTTTTTCAGGGGTTAAAAGTGTAAATGTATTATTTTATTAAAATAAAATAAACTAATTCCACCCGAATTTATAACGAGCCCTATCTTCTCGCTCGGTGCGAGTTAAATTTTCCCGAGACCACCGTTCAATTCAGAAAAATCTTACGAACCCAACGGGACTAACTATACGCGAAACGGATAATTTTTTAAAAAACACTAAGCACAACGACAACCCGTATCTTCCCGCTCGCCACGAGTTAATTTTTTTCGACACCAGCATCAGACTTGAAATAATTTTATGAACAAAACGAAACTAACCACGTTCGAAACGGACACTTTTTAAAAAACGCTAAACACAACGATAGCCCGTATCTTTCTGCTCGCCGCGAGTTAAATTTTTCTGACAGCACCGTTATACTTGAAAAAATTTATTGAACAAATCAAAACTAACTACGTTCGAAACGGATACTTTTTAAAAAACGCTTAACACAACAACATCTAAAACGGCGCTTAACACATGTGTCGTGTCCCCCTCTGTAAATACACAACGCTACGTTAAATATGAATACGCAACCCGAAAGCCCCCGCCGCAACGAGCGGACCGATCGGGACTAGTTTTATCTAATTTAAAGAGTATATTGTATAAAAATGTCAAAAATAATGGGGTTATCAAAGCCCGCAGCCCCAAGGCTAAATTCCCCCCTCCTTGTACTCTCATAATATATTACTAGATGTGATTTACAATTTACAATCATGCAGAAAGGAATGAGAAAAAAGTATAAATTATCCATTAACTAGTTTAGTGACTCGTGAAATCACAAGTAAACGTAAAAAAATACTTAAAAAACTAATTAATAATATTTAAGTAAACAAACATTATCTTTAAAAGTTAATCTATAAAAGTTACATTAAATATAAATAATAAAAAAGTAACTTTTAAATTTCATTACAACCGATTCTTTTAAATTGGGGTAATATATATACTTCTTACTAAATTTAGAAGCATATGATGACTTCACCATTCCAATTGTTAGATAGATTAGATTTATATTTAAATAATTATTTGATTTGAAACTATGTAGTTATCATTCGAATTTGCGTGGTAATATAATAATAATAATAAAAATAATAATAATAAGGATGATAATAAAAATTTGCTCAAAAATTAAATATTTATATTTTTAATAATAAGGATTTTTTTTTTGTACTATGTGTATTATTATTATTATTATTATTATTATTATTATTATTATTATTATATATATATATATACACACACACACACACACACACACACATATATACGGCCCTATTATTGGAGGCAACACCAAACGTCGATTTATTGGCGACTTGACCGCCGCTTAGAGCCTATATTGAACTCCAGGCTTGATGTAAAACCCATGGAAACTCGCTCCTACCATTTTCATGGCGTCTCGATTTTATTACTTTTTATTCTTTTTTTTTCCTACTACTTTTTGGGCCGGAGGTTCTATTGGAAGCAATCTCTTTATCCGTCGAACAAAGAGATGGAGGACTTTCTCTACCCTTGTGAGTGTTTAACTCGGGGCGGAGAAATGATTTTTCTTTATTCTAGGATAGAGGAAGGGTTGTCTACGCCTCACCTCCCCCATACCTCACGCATGTGGGATTGGGTATGTTGTTGTTGTTGTAATAATAATTATTAGTAATAATAACGCCTGTAATTTTATAAAAATGCTTAAGGGTTTTAAAGATGTTTCTAGGCTATAAGTCAATTTTATGAAGTGTTGTGGTTTATAGGATTGTAGACTTGGGTGGAAAGTGGGTGAATTCCAATATACATATTTGAGGATTGGGGCCTAATGATACTAAAGATAAAAGAAAGACGCGGGATTGAAAAGATTGAACGATGTCAATTAGTGATCAGTTAACTCTTACTAAATTGATTTTTAGTAAATTATTGTTGTATTATATCTCTATCTATCGTGTTGAGATGTGTGTGATTTAACAGTTGCAAGCTTGAAAAGAAATTTCTTGTGAGGCAGGGTCGTGTGAGGGTGAAAAATTAATATGAATTAAATTGGATGACATTCGTATGAAAATTTGGTGTACCTCATGAAATAGTCTCTGACAATGGGAAGCAATTCGCTGAAGGAGTATTTCAAAAATTCAGCAAGAGATTGAGCATTCAACAAAATTTCACATCCGTATACCGCCCCCAAAGGAATGGGCAGGTAGAGGTGACCAATGAAGCGACCCGTCCTAATTCATCCGGACGAAGTCCATATCGATTACAAATGATTCACAATAGTTGATTACATCGCGAGGTACTTGACCTCTATATGATACATTTTACAAACATTGCATTCGTTTTTCAAAGACAAACTTTCATTTCATCGAAAGTTGACGACATGCATACCATTTCATAATATATTCAACTATAATTGACTTAATAATAATCTTGATGAACTCGACGACTCGAATGCAACGTCTTTTGAAATATGTCATGAATGACTCCAAGTAATATCTCTAATATGAGCAAATGCACAGCGGAAGATTTCTTTCGTACCTGAGAATAAACATGCTTTCAAGTGTCAACCAAAAGGTTGGTGAGTTCATTAGTTTATCATAAACATTCATTTCCATCATTTGAATAGACCACAAGATTTTCATTTCTCATAAATATACGTCCCATGCATAGAGACAAAAATAATCATTCATATGGTGAACACCTGGTAACCGACATTAACAAGATGCATATAAGAATATCCCCTATCATTCCGGAAAATCCTTCGGACATGATAAAAACAACATCGAAGTACTAAAGCATCCGGTACTTTGGATGGGGTTCGTTAGGCCCAATAGATCTATCTTTAGGATTCGCGTCAATTAGGCGTGCACTAATTCTCAAAATTAGTGATGTTCCCTAATTCTTAGGTTACCAAGCAAAAAGGGGCATATTCGGCTTCGATCATTCAACCATATAATGTAGTTTTGATTACTTGTGTCTATTTCGTAAAACATTTATAAAAGCAGCGCATGTATTCTCAGTCCCAAAAATATATATTGCAAAAGCATTTAAAAAGGGAGTAATGAAACTCACCTTACAATATTTTGTAGTAAAAATATTCATACGACGATACTAAACAATGCAGGGTTGACCTCGGATTCACGAACCTATATCATTCATATGTATATTAATACATATAATCGTAATCGAATAAAATATATATTATTATTAGTGATATAATTTTTGTATTAATATCATATGTATGTCAATTTTTATATTTTATAACAATATTAATATAGTTAGGTTTTGTATTTAATATATTTTTATATAACTATCTTTCGTTTGCAAAATTAATATTTAAAATAATAATACCCGATTAAGGATAATAATAGTAATGATAGTATTAGTAGTAATATTAATAATAAAAATGTGAATAAAAAAAATGTTAATTTTAATAAAGATAATAACTTTAATAATAAGGTTATGTGATAGGTTTAATAATAAAAAATTTAAGAATCATATTAATGATACTAATAATAAATATAAAAGTTACATTATTTTTAAAATAAAAACATTAGTTTTGATTCTATTTCCTAAGACTTAATAATACTTGGTACTAATATTTTGTAATAATAACTATAAATATAATAATAATATTAATGTTAATGATAAAAGTAATAATGATACTAATAATTACTACTACTTAATTATAACAATAAAAATCATACTTATATAATAACAATTTCTCATCTTATACAATTAACCTTAACTATAATAACATTAAAATTAATAATAATATTAATAATAATAATAACAATAATTAATAATAATAGTAATGATAAATATATCAAATTATACCTTAGAAGTATTAAAAATAAATAATTTGCCCGGGAGGGGACTCGAACCCGCGACCACTCGAAGCCCGACACCCTGCTTAACTACTACTCTAACCTATTATTCTGATTTATACCCAATCTGAATACTTATAACCTGCTTTTAATTTGATTCCTATTCTGCTTCATCATAATCACGTTCCAAAACCATTCAGCAACTACCAAATTGAATTACCAGGTAACATATGATTTTCAAATAGAAACCGAAACCTTTATAACATGATTAAATAGTTTAATCAATCGAGAAAATAAATAAAAAATATATATCAAACAGTCGCCTGGCTCCTTGTTCGTCGTGGATAAAAAAAAATATTGCTTTCGAATTTTGAAGATGTTTTACATAATATTTACAACATGAAATGTGTTGAAATTCATCATTAAAAACTTTGTGTATCGTTAAATTTAACAGAAACACCGAAACAGGTTCGAATTTTGGGATGAACACAAGGTTGACTTTTTAGAAAATAAACTTTAACTTCGAAAATTCATCTTTGATTTGAAGAATTCGAAATTTAAATTTTACAGACAGTTTAAATAAGTGATTACTAACATAACTGCATTAATACATTTTTGAAATTTATTTCGAATTCGAGATTTTGATAAAAAGAACAAGAACAGAGCACGACTTGAATGTTCTTCAACTTTTCTTTGTTTAATTCGACTTTTTGGAAGCAGTTAAAATTTGGTAATTGATGTAAATGATGAAAAGAGTTGGGATGAACGATTGTTACACGAATTGATCAAATTATTAAAGAGTCATTCAGTCGACAGGATATAGCTCAGATACAGAAAGGAAAAATACAAAATAAATAGAAAAAAAATATAAAGGAGAAAAAGATTGATAACTGATTTTGTTGGTATCTGGTTATCTTCTTACGAATTTGAATCAATTTGGAGACAGATTAACAATTATAAACAGTCTGAAAACTAAGTGAAACAGGATACGTCCTTTATATATATATATATATATATATATATATATATATATATATATATATTGTATTTATCAGTGTTTATATATTTAATCAAATTATAATATGTATAAATCTGTATATATATATATATATATATATATATATATATATATATATATATATATATATATATATATATATATATATATATATATATATATATATATATATATATATATATATATATATATATATATATATAATTCTAATTGATTCCTAATATATAAATCTGTTTACAGTACTTAGGTATTTACATATAATCTGTATTTATATCTGTTATTTTATATAATTAATTCTTAAATATCTTAATAATAATAATACATGTTAATATTAATAGTAATAATTCTCATAATTACACTAATAATAATAATAATAATTATTATATTAATAACTAAAATCATAATTATAATAATGTTAATAATAGAAATAACAATATTAATAATTAATGATAGTTTGTTTATAATAATACTTATATTAATAATGAAAATAATTAAATACTATTAATAACAATGTTAATAATGAAATTCTTAATAATAATAATAATACAATTATTAATATTAATATTAATAGTAAAGTAAAAATAACAACTTTGTTTTACTTTGTAATTTAATATTTAAATATCACCTATTATTATTTATGTAATATGTGTATATATATTTATATAGATATTTATTTTAAAAGCAATTTAATTATTTGGTATACTATTTTACATAATCAACTCTAATGATTAATTTACATTTTAAATTCCAATTTGTTACATCTTCCTACATTTATATACATATGCATATTTAGTTACAAACAATAGTTCGTAAATCGTCGGATATGGTCAAAGGTTAAATGCATTCATATAACTGTTCCAAAGTTTTCGAGACTCAACATAACAGACTTTACTTATCGTATCGAAATCATAATAAGATGAAGTTTAAATTTGGTCGGAAATTGCCGGGTCGTCACAACCAACCGAGACATCGTAAAAGGATTAGAGAAGAGATTGGGAAAATGCGAAAAAGGATGGATAAATGAACTCCCCTTAGTACTATGGGCTCACCGAACCACACCGAAGAGAAGTAATGGCAAAACGCCATACAGTTTAGCCTATAGAACAGAGGTTGTCCTCCCAGCAAAGATCCAAGTGCTAACTAATAGAACTGCTAACTAAGAGGACAATGAAGAGAATCTACGAGTCAATCTAGACTTACTAGAAGAGCGAAGAGAAGCCGCAATAATTTGTGAAGCTTCATACAAAAAGTGGTCGAAAAATACTACAACGAATGTGTCAAACCTTCGACTTTCAAAATAGGAGATTATGTCCTACGACTCAACAACACGATCAAAGTCAAATATCAAGGGAAATTAACACCTAATTGGGAAGGACTCTATGTAATTTCAAAAGTGCTTGGTAAAGGATCATACATGCTTGAAAAAGTGAAAGGGACACACATCCCACGCGCTTGAAATGCCATGAATCTCTGGAGATTTTATCACTAAAATCTCTAGTATACCAATAAAATTTGTAGTTGAAGCAAATGTAACATGTAGTTGAAGTCTATAAACTTCCTACCATAATTAATACAGTTCCTACAAATTTTGATAAATGTTTGTCACAACTACACTGAATATATAATCTGCAGAAGAGACATTACTAACTGTACCGGTAATAACAAGGTAACACAAAAAATAAGAAGCAGATGCTTCGGAATAAACAAAAGGTTCAAATTCTCAAGTAAAAGTAGCTAGAGCAAAAGTCTCGAAGGCAACCCAAAACAAGGAATAACCTATATGAGTACCCCAACGGAGTACATAAAAAACAGTGTCCTAACACTAGCTCTAATTATGGATGAAAAATATACCCTTAAAATTACCAAGGATTCCCCACTAAAGGGAATACCATATATACATACATGTTATCACAAATAAACAAAAACCTACAAAAAAGGAATGAAGAGTAAAACCCACCTCAGTAGGTATACATACCATGGTATAACAAAAACAAATAGTAGGCATATAAGCCAAACATAAAGGCACCAAATGTCTACAGGCTACATAGCCAAAATTAGAATTACAAGATATTGTCTGAAAATGTGATGACCCGGAAATTTCTGACCAAATTTAAACTTAATCTATAACGTTTCCGACATGATAAGCAAAGTATGTAATGTTGAGTCACGAAAGTTTTGGAACTATATTCATGTAATCAATTATTCTTTGACTGTTCTCGAAGATTCACGAACAATATATATAACTTAATATGCATATATATATATATATATATATATATATATATATATATATATATATGATTTCAAGTTATTTAACGATAGTAACATTCGATTCAATTAATATTTAGATAAGTTAACTAAAACGTTTAAGATGAACCAGTAAAACACTAATTTGCTACAGTATTTTTGAATTGCTACAGTACCCGAAAAGCTACAGTGTTTTTGAAAATCACTATTTGCTACATTAAAAAAACTTTGCTATAGTAACTTTTCTACAGTAACTTTGCTACAGCAAACACTATTTTAAAATGAAAATGTATATATATATATATATATATATATATATATATATATATATATATACTACGAGACGATGATTTATAGAAGCAAATAACCAAAACACTTAATTGATTAACGCTACACTTCAAGTGACATAGTTTATTGATAATGCTAAAAACGAACATATATTTCATAGCATTATCCCTCAAGAAAGACAAGCTTTTAGTTGCAATTGTTCTATTTACAAGTGATATTCGTTTAAATAATAAAAGGTGAAGACAAAAGACAGATTCGACGATTTGAAGACGTAAACGACCAAAAAGCTAAAAAGTACAAAGTACAATCAAAGTGTTTCAAATTATTGATGAGAGACGTCTAAAAATTACAAGAGTACGAGCCGCAAAACGCAAAATACAAGATATTAAATTGTACGCAAGGACGTTCGAAAATCCGGAACCGGGACTAGAGTCAACTTTCAATGCGCGACGCACGGAGCGAAAATTACAAGTCAACTATGTACATAAATATAATATAATATATAAATAATTCTTAAAATTATTTATATATTATATATATTTATTTAAAACCGTCGGCAAGAAGCAAACAACAACATGTGAACTGTCCCAGCTGGCCATGCGATCGCATGGCCAGGAAGAAGAAACTTCATGCGATCGCATGACCCCAATATGCTGGCCACATCTATAAATTTCGCAGTTTTTGGTGGAACTTAACACATCTATTCTCTATCTCTCTATCTCACGTATATATATATATATATATATATATATATATATATATATATATATATATATATATATATATATATATATATATATATATATATATATATATATATATATATATATATATATATATATATATATATATATATATTATAATTTTAATTTTAATTTTAATAATAAGGGTATGTTAGCGAATGTTGTAAGGGTGTAAGTCGAAATTCTGTCCGTGTAACGCTACGCTATTATTAATCATTGTAAGTTATGTTCAACCTTTTTAAATTAATGTCTCGTAGCTAAGTTATTATTATGCTTATTTAAGCCGAAGTAATCGTGATGTTGGGCTAAATATTAAACACAGGGTAATTGGGCTTTGTACCATAATTGGGGTTTGGACAAAAGAACGACACTTGTGGAAATTAGACTATGGGTTATTAATGGGCGTTATATTTGTTTAATTAAATGATAATTTGTTAATTTAATATAAAGATTTACAATTGAACGTACCTATAAATAACCATATACACTCGATCGGACACGATGGGCGGGATATTTATAAGTACTAATAATCGTTCATTTAACCGGACACGGGAATGGATTAATAGTCTATGGACTTATTAAAACAGGGGTGAATTATATACAAGGAAAATTGGTGTAATTATAGTTTAAGTCCCCAATTAGTTGGAATATTTGACTTCGGATATAAGGATAATTTGACGAGGACACTCGCACTTTATATTTATGACTGATGGACTGTTATGGATAAAAACCAGACGGACATATTGAATAATCCAGGACAAAGGACAATTAACCCATGGTAATAAACTAAAATCAACACGTCAAAATCATGATTACGAAAGTTTAAATAAGCATAATTCCTTTATTTCATATTTAATTGCACTTTTAATTATAGCACTTTTATTTACTGTCATTTTATTTAAATGCACTTTTAATTATCGTACTTTTTAATTATCGCAATTTTATTTATCGTCATTTTATTTATCGCATTTTTATTTATCGCAATTTCATTATCGTTATTTACTTTACGCTTAAAATTAAGTTATATTTATTTTTAATATTTTACATTAGGTTTTAACTGTGACTTAAGTTTTAAAATCGACAAACCGGTCATTAAACGGTAAAAACCCCCTTTTTATAATAATAATACTACTTATATATATATTTATATTTTTACAAATATAGTTTTTAAAAATATAGCGTTAAACTTGGCTAAGATCCCTGTGGAACGAACCGGACTTACTTAAAACTACATACTGTACGATTAGGTATACTGCCTATAAGTGTTGTAGCAAGGTTTAGGTATATCCACTCTATAAATAAATACATAACCTGTGTAAAATTTTATCGTATTTAATAGTATTTTGTAGTAAAAATATAACTATTTTGTACCTTTCGCTTTAACATCAAGTATTTTTGGCACCGCTGCCGGGGAAAGCTTAAACGCCGAAAGCGAAACGCAATAAAAAAAAGATTTTTAATTTACTTTTGTAAAAATACGTTTTAATTTAAAAAAAAATACAAAAATATAAAAAATATATATATATATATATATATTTTTAAGAGTTTATTTAAAATATATAAAATTATAAAGTTTTTATTTTTATTTAAAAATTAAGTTTTTATTTAATTTTTATATATATTTTGTATAAATATAAAACAGAAAACAGAAAAAAAAGTAATCGGGCCAAGCTACTGTAGCAGCCCAACTTCTGGCCTGGATCCACGGTCCATGCGACCGCATGGCTATATAACACAGATTTCATGCGACCGCATGATGCGAAAAGACCGGTCTGAAACATAAGCTGAACGAAATTAGGGTTTTAATTAATAATAATTATTAATATAAACCTAATTAGGGTTTTAATTATATATTAATTAGTTTTAGTTTTTTAATTTGTATTATTTAGTTTAATTAGTTTTATTAATATATAAAAATTAATACTTTTATAAATAAATAATATAAAAATAATATTTTTATAAAAATTGTACTTTTTACAACTTTAAGTTTATTTTTATATTTTGTATCTTTTTATTTGTTTTAGCGTAATACTTGTATTTTTCGTTCGTATTTAGTTTTAAGTCATAGTTTTTGCCATAGTTATTTTTATTTCTAGATTTTTAGGCTTTGCCGTAAAATCCCTTAAGTACTTTTTCTTTAGACTAAGATTTAGGTGCTTTAGAATTTTGCGACACCGTTTTATAAATTTTAGTACTTTTTAAGTTATTGCCGTTTTGGATATAGAATTTCTTTAAGCTTTAATACCTTTAGACGCAACTTTTAATTCTTAGTTTTTAGACTTTTAAGTTTCGACGCGCTACGTTATTTTTATTATTTTTCGACCTTTTATTTTTCGACGTTTTCCAACGCACACTTTTTCTTTCTTATTTCTCGACGCTCTAGTTTTTAGGATATAGAATTTTCTATTTCTTCTCTAAAATTTCTTTAAATTTCAACGAAAAATTATTTTAAGTGGTTAAATTGATAGACATCCAAAATTTTCTGGTTCGTAGTAATAGTTGAATTTGTTAGTGGCGAGTTGTGGGCTTCCGATTTAAAGGGTCCTGGCTACCTGCTGCATCTATTGGCTATTCGAAACGTGGACAAAATCAGAAAAGTCTATTAATTTGATAACTTATATATTTTTTTTATCTTTTATAAATAATAGGATATTCAGTGAATGCACCGAGCAAAACGTTCACCACCTTTTATACGTTCACCACCTGTAACTCGATCAAGACATCTAGCCAATATTGTCGCCGTTGATTTTTCTTTAGAATCGTCATCCAGTCGACCAAGTACTCCAATTCAAATTTCCGATAATCCATTTTTTGAACCCGACCTCACAATTGAGAATCCGGAGGATATTCAGGGACAATTCAGAGATCCTGAACCACTAATCTTTCCTCCGGAACCACCAATCATTCAAACAGAGATTGTCGAGGAACAACCCATTAAATCAGAATCCTCTAGTGATTCAGATTCAACAAATTCAATAATGGAGAATCTGGAACCTCTAAGTATGGAAGACAGAATGAGAGCTAAACGCACTGGCCAAGGTCACGCAATTACTCAACCAGACATTAATGCGCCAGATTATGAAATCAAAGGACAAATCCTACATATGGTAACTAATCAATGCCAATTTAGTGGTGCGCCGAAGGAAGATCCAAATGAACATCTTCGAACCTTTAACAGGATTTGTACTTTATTCAAAATAAGAGAAGTGGAGGATGAACAGATATATCTCATGTTATTTCCCTGGACTTTAAAGGGAGAATCCAAAGATTGGTTAGAATCGTTACCTAAAGGGGCGATTGATACATGAGATGTCTTAGTTGAAAAATTTCTTAAACAATTCTTTCCGGCATCTAAAGCCGTGAGACTTCAAGGAGAAATTGTTACATTCACACAAAAGCCAAATGAAACTCTATATGAAGCATGGACAAGATTTGGAAAATTGTTAAGAGGATGTCCGCAACATGGTTTAGACACTTATCAAATAGTACAAATATTCTACCAAGGATGCGACATCACTACAAGAAAAGACATAGATATAGCAGCTGGTGGTTCCATTATGAAGAAAACCACAACTGAAGCTTACAAAATTATTGATAACACTGCTTCCCACTCACATGAGTGGCATCAAGAAAAAGATATCGTTAGATCATCTAAAGCAGCTAGAGCCAATTCTAGCCATGACTTTGATTCTATTTCCGCAAAGATAGATGCTGTCGAGAGACGAATGGAAAAGATGACTAAAGATATTCACTCAATAAGAATTAGTTGTGAGCAGTGTGGAGGATCACATTTAACAAAAGATTGTCTCAGTATTGAACAAACAATGGAACAAAGAGAGAATGTTTCATACATGAACCAAAGGCCTGGAAATAATTATCAACCACCAAGACCAATTTACAATCAAAACCAGAATTATAACCGAAATGTTCCATACAACAACCAACAAGGTCATAGTAATCAACAAGTACCTAATAATACTTAAAATTAGCAAAGACCTATTTTTCAAAACAAACCACCACAAACCGATGATAAAAAGCCAAATTTTGAAGACATGATGTCGAAGCTAGTTGAATCTCAAACGCAGTTTTTCACATCTCAGAAACAAACCAATGAACAAAATGCTCAAGCATTTAGAAATCAACAAGCTTCTATTCAAAATCTGGAACAAGAAGTAAGCAACCTAGCAAGGTTGATAGGTGAAAGAAAACCGGGAAGTCTACTTAGCGATACAAATGCTAACCCCCGGAATGAAACAGCTAAAGCCATTACCACAAGAAGTGGTATTACACTTAAAGTACCTGAAATACCTGTAATTTCTGATGACGCTATTCCTACTCCACAAGAACCACAACCTAATCAAGATAAGGAAACATAACCTGTAGTTGAAAAGGTTAATGAAGATAACACAGTTAAGGCTAAACCTTATGTTAAACCATACCAACCACCACTTCCTTATCCGAGTAAAATGAGAAAAGGGAGACTTGAAGCCGAGCAATCCAAATTCTTGGATATGTTTAAACAAATAAATGTCAATCTTCCTTTTATTGATGTAATTTCAGGAATGCCTAGATATGCCAAATTCTTGAAAGATCTAATCACAAATAGAAAGAAAATGGAAGAACTCTCGGCTGTTACTATGAATGCTAATTGTTCTGCAGTGTTGTTGAATAAGATACCAGAAAAACTATCTGATCCAGGAAGTTTCACAATTCCATGTTTTCTGGGTAGTCTTAGTTCAATAGAAGCATTGGCAGATTTAGGTGCTAGCATAAATTTAATGCCGTATTCACTATACGCTAAACTAGACCTTGGAGAATTGAAACCAACACGAATAATCATATAACTAGCCGATCGATCAGTAAATATCCTAGAGGGATAATGGAGAACATGCTAGTTAAAGTTGGTACTTTAGTATTTCCAGTAGATTTTGTTATTCTGGACATGAAAGAAGATTCTCGAATTCCTCTCATATTACGAACACCATTCTTAAACACAGCTAAAGCAATAATAGACGTGTTTGGTAAGAAACTGACCCTAAGTATAGAGGACGAGAGTGTTACCTTTTCTGTTGATAGAGCCATGCAACAACCGCAATCTGCAAATGATACATGTTATTACATTCAAACTATAGATTCACATGCAGAATTGTTAGAAGAATTTCTAGAATTGCAAGGAACAGGAGAATGTTCTTTAGGAGAAGGAACTGAACCAATTGACGAAACTGAAATGTTAGCTACACTTATGGCTAATGGATATGAACCAACAACAGAAGAAATTCAAATGCTAAAAGAAGAAGACAGATATCGATATAAATCATCGATAGAAGAACCACCGACATTAGAATTAAAGCCACTTCCAAACCATTTGGAATATGCTTATTTACATGGTGAATCTGAATTACCTGTAATAATATCGTCTTCTCTTACGGAAAATGAAAAATCTCAACTCATTTCTGTGCTAAAAGCTCATAAACCAGCTATTGCATGGAAAATTCATGACATTAAAGGCATAAGTCCTTCGTATTGCACACATAAAATCCTTATGGAAGAAGGTCATAAAACGTATGTGCAATGCCAAAGAAGACTAAATCCTAATATGCAAGATGTTGTTAAGAAAGAAATTATTAAACTACTTGATGCAGGTTTAATTTATCCAATTTCTGATAGTCCATGGGTAAGCCCAGTTCAGTGTGTACCTAAGAAGGGTGGCATGACTGTCATCACAAATGAAAAAAATGAGCTTATTCCTACTAGGACTGTAACAGGATGGCGTGTTTGTATTGATTATAAAAAATTAAATGATGCTACCAGAAAAGATCACTTTCCCTTACCTTTCATTGATCAAATGTTGGAAAGATTAGCTGGAAATAGTTACTATTGTTTTCTTGATGGTTTCTCCGGATATTTTCAAATTCCAATAGCACCCGAGGACCAAGAGAAAACCACGTTCACGTGCCCTTATGGTACTTTTTCTTATAAACGCATGCCATTTGGACTTTGCAATGCCCCTGCAACCTTTCAAAGGTGCATGATGGCGATTTTTCACGACATGATAGAAGAATGCATGGAAGTTTTCATGGATGACTTTTCAGTTTTCGGTGATGCATTTGAATCATGTCTAGTTAATCTTGAACGAATGCTTATTAGATGTGAACAATCAAATCTAGTACTTAATTGGGAGAAATACCATTTCATGGTTAAAGAAGGCATCGTTCTTGGTCATAAAATTTCAAAGGAAGGAATTGAAGTGGATAGAGCTAAATTAGATGTAATTGCTAAACTTCCACATCCCACCAATGTTAGAGGAGTTAGGAGTTTTCTAGGGCATGCCGGTTTTTACCGACGTTTCATAAAAGATTTTTTTAAAATTGCCACTCCTATAAATAAACTCCTAGAAAAGGATGCTCCATTCATCTTTTCGGATGAATGCATCAAATCTTTTAATATTCTTAAAGAAAAACTCAATAATGCGCCGATCATGATAACTCCAAATTGGAATCTACCGTTTGAACTCATGTGCGATGCAAGTGATTTTGCAATGGGAGCCGTTTTAGGACAAAGGATTGAAAAATGATTTCAACCTATTTATTATGCTAGTAAGACTTTACAAGGAGCACAAACGAATTATACAACTACTGAAAAAGAACTCCTTGCTATCGTCTTTGCTTTTGACAAATTTCGTTCATATCTCGTTCTAGCTAAAACGGTGGTCTATACCGACCATTCTGCTCTTAGATACCTATTTTCGAAACAAGATGCCAAACCAAGATTAATCCGTTGGATCTTACTCTTACAAGAGTTCGATATTGAAATTCGATATAAAAAGGGAGCAGAAAATCTCGCCGCTGATCATCTTTCTCGTCTTGAAAATCCCGAATTAGAAGTTCTAAATGAACGGCCATAGAAGATAACTTTCCTGATGAATATCTATTGAAGATAGATTATAGTGAAATTCTATGGTTTGCAGACTATGCAAACTACTTAGTATGTGGATTTCTTGAAAAAGGGTTGTCGTACCAAAAACGAAAGAAATTCTTTAGTGATATAAAACACTATTTCTGGGAAGATCCATATTTGTTTAAAAGTTGTCCCGATGGAATAATACACCGATGTGTATTCGGGGATGAAGCCAGTTAAATCTTAAACCATTGTCACACAGGACCAACAAGAGGGCATTATGAGCCTCAACTCACAGCAAGAAAAGTTTACGATGCTGGATTCTATTGGCCTACAATTTTCAAAGACGCACACCTTCTTTACAAATCCTGTGATGCTTGTCAAAGGGTCGGAAAAATAAGTCAACGTGATGAAATGCTACAAAATATCATTCAAGTATGTGAAGTATTTGACATTTGGGGTATTGACTTTATGGGTCCATTTCCAAAATCTCATAATAATCTCTACATTCTCGTTGCCATTGATTATGTATCTAAATGGGCGGAAGCACAAGCTCTCCCAACTAACGATGCACGAGTTGTAGTCAACTTTTTAAAACGTCTTTTTGCAAGGTTCGGAACACCGAAAGCTTTAATAAGTGATCGGGGTACTCATTTTTGTAATAATCAACTTGAGAAAGTTCTCAAAAGATATGGAGTAACTCATAAAATCTCAACCGCTTATCATCCACAAATAAGTGGACAAGTTGAAAATACCAACCGAGCATTAAAACGTATTCTAGAGAAAACTGTAGGATCAAATCCGAAGGAATGGTCCATGAAATTGGAGGATGCACTCTGGGCTTTTAGAACAGCCTACAAAACTCCAATTGGAACCACACCTTTTAGACTCGTTTATGGAAAAGCATGTCATCTTCCAGTAGAAATTGAACACAAAGCATTTTGGGCTTTGAAGACATGTAATCTTGATTTACATGAAGCCGGACGTCTACGGTTAAGCCAACTAAATGAATTAGAAGAATTAAGACATGAAGCATATGAAAATTCGTTAATCTATAAAGAAAGAACGAAGAAATGGCATGATAAAAGAATCAGAAGTTCAAAAGAATTTAAAGAAGGAGACATAGTTCTTCTTTTCAATTCACGATTCAAGCTATTTCCTGGAAAATTGAAATCAAGATGGTCTGGACCATTCATAGTCAAAAGAGTTTTTTCATATGGAATAGTAGAATTAATAAATTCAAATGAGATTGAATTTAAGGTTAATGGTCACAGAGTTAAACATTACATAGATAATTCAATGGAAGTTGAAGATGAAGTTAATCACAATTTCGACACCACAGCTAACTAAGTGTGAGAAGGTTCGAATCTTTTTAGGGTAATAGTTATTTCTGTAGATTTAGATATTCTGTTTTCGTGTAGTTTCCGAGAATGGAATCCGAATGGTCTTTTCCTAGCAGACCCTAAAGAACTAGTCTTCTCCCCCCATTCTGATTTTTTTTTTTAGGTTTTACGAGATGAAGAATTCCTTTGATCTGAACCATGGTCTAATGCTACACGCTATGATTACTAAACGTAATAATGACACCCTTCCGAGTGAATTGGTATCATTCATAAGAGCCAAAATGGACGGAGTAAGAAAAGAACTAAGAAAAGATCATCATAAGATACATTTTGGTAAAGAAAAATCAAAATCCGCAACAAAAAGAAGAGCATGACACCTTGAAATATGTTATAAAATGCGGAAAATGGTCACACGAAGGTAAATGTTCAAATAATCAAACATATTCAAATACCGAATTTGTTACTCTATGCAGAGAAGGACCATTCATATGTTTAGAAGAAAAGATATTGAATATTCGAGGTTATGCTTATGTAGCTATGGAGAACCAAATCACACGACTCTCCTATGAGTCGGCTAAAGCAGGTCTCCGAGAATTCTTTCTCATAGGTAAGTTTGTACAGTTTTTATTTATTTTTATTGCTTTTAACCTTTTGATAATAAACGCTGAATCGTTCACTATAAAGTATTAAATTGGTATTCAATAAAATTAGGTATGCGTAACCGAAATTATTGATATCATACAAAAATTTATTACATCACTGCGAAATTTACCGTTTATTCTTAAGGTATAAATATCTTTAATCAATCAACCCAAAATATTTCAGAAATTCGTCAAGAGTAAAAGTAGGTAATATAGCCGAAATTACTTTATCGAAAAGAGGGGCGTATATTTTTGATAATATTTGATTGATTAAAGTGGGATAAAAGACCAAAAAAAATTTTAATTTTAATTTTAATTTTTTTATTTTTTAAAATTAATATATAAATATTAAATTATTATTGTAAACTTTTTAAAATCAATATATTTAAGTTTGTACATATTTAAAAAATTAATATTTTTAATATAAGTTTGTATGTATAAAAACAAAAATATAATATAAATTTGGTGTGAATTTTTAATGATATTAATTTGAATTTTTAATGCATTTTAAATTTATGTCTGGTGTGAATTTAAAAATTTTTTTTTTTACTTTATTTCACTAAGTTAAAAATTTGATTTTTAAAATTCGTCGTGAGTTGAAAACTAGGTCGTTGAACCGAAATTGCTCTACCCAAGGGAGGGACGAGAACTTTTATTATCATTATTTTTAATCTTATTGAATTAAAGTATGCCAAAAACATTAAAAAAAAAAACCAAAATCTTTACTTTTAAAACGACGCTTAAAAAGTAACAAATTTTAAAATTTTGTCGAGGGACGGACTAGGACAACGATCCGAAACGCCCTCACTCCTAAAAAGAAACAAAATTTTAAATAAAATTAATTATTTGATTTAAAAAGTATAAGGTTTTTATTAAAAAAAAGAGAAACAGACCCCATGCGATCGCATGGGGTTCCTTCACAAAAACCATGCGGTCGCATGGAGGCCAATTTCTGGTCAGATTGAAAAACCCATCGAGCTGTTCTCTGTCTTCATAACAACACCCACACATACACGAGCATATACACACATACACCCTAAAATCACCAAATTTCACCCAAATTTCACCAAATTTCTCACAAAATTTCGCTACAATCATGCCTAGGTTTGGATTTTTCAACAAGAAGGTAAAAATTACACCCCTAAACTCTTAAAATTCTTAGTTTTTATGATAATTACCAATATTTTACCTAATTTGATTTTGTTAATTTCTAGTGTAACTAGAGTTAAATTGTTAGTATATTATGCATGTATAACCTAGATTGATGCTATTTAACATGATTTGAAGCCAAAAACTTCGAAATTTTTAGGAATCTAGGGTTTGTGTTCTTGAGTAATTTGGGGCCTTTTGATATAAACAGGTTATGGCCGATTTTTTACATGAATTATTGCTAAATTAATTAGTGTAACATGTTTAGGTAGCTAAATGATCCAAACTTTGATCCTAAACATGATTTTTGAGAATTAAAGTGGACTTTTTAGGTCTAAAATTCATGAACTTGATTAAATTGATGTAAATGTCATTTGAAACTTGTTTAATTACTAGTAATGGTTGTTTTAACATGTTATTTGAGTTGAATGCTTATGAACTTTGTAAACATTTTCATATATACTTATTTGAAAAAGTGTAGAATTGTTAAAATGGTGAAAATGCGTATAAGTTTAATTTTGATTTAACATGTTATTGTAATTGTTTCAAGTTGTTATTTTGCTAACACTAATGCATATTTGGATGCACAAATTTTGTGTTTAATGTGTTTTGCAGAAGATTTACCGATACTGATGGTGCATCATCATCATCTAGGCAACCTGCTCCAGAACCTGAACCAGAAATGCAATATGAACCGGAGCAACAACAGGAACAACAACAACAACAACCTAATCAACACGTACCTTATTATGATCCGCAACAAGAATATGTTGATGCCTACGTAATTTTTTCGATTCATCCGATAGTAGAACACCCAATAATTTATGAAGCACAGTTGCATCCCAATCTGAGATTTGATCGAAGTTGGAGAGATTACCCGACATATCAAAGTAACAAATTCAAACTGGTAACAAAAAATGTAGAAGTGCCAAGGGTAATCGATTGGGAGCCTTTGGAAAGGGTCCAACTAGTTAACTCAGTTAGACAGCATTTGATCCAAAGGTATGGTAGCTCTTTTTTTCCCGATTGGGAACGTTTATTCACCATTCGTAGGCCTGTATATAAGAAATGGTGTGTTGAGCTTATGAGTACTATAGCATTAAATGCGGATGTAGATAGGTTAGATGATAGAAGTTTTTTTTAGATTTATACTTGGCCGTAGGATGTACAGGATGTCCATGCTGGATATGGCCAGGGCTTTACAGATTTACACTCCTAGTGAATTACTACTACCTGATTGTATGAATTTGATTTATAATGGTGAAAGGGTAGATAGGAATTTTGACGCGAACGCCGTCTGGAGGCGTATGTCAGATTATAATATTTTTGGGCGGGCAGGAACACACTCCTACTTACATATTAATAGAGCCGAGCTTCGTATAATTCATAGATTTCTGGCTAACTCGATTACACAGAGAGGTCACAATAAGGAGAAAATGACCTTACATGATTTATTTTAACTTAAGTGTATTCGAGATCCAAGAGGCTTTGTTAATATCCCCTACTGTGTTGGTTTTTATTTGTCTAAGATAGTGGAAGGAATACAGGAAGGGGGAATAATAGGAGGAGGTATTTTTGTTACTCTCATTGGAGAGTATTTGGGTGTAGATAGGGATCAAGGGGGTCCACTCTTGGTTTGTAGGGAACAGGATGATACTTTAGGATTGAAGGTCTATCAGGGTGCTAAGGTATTGAAGAGCAAACGCAATCAGGCAGTACCATATATTGGTCGTCATCCACAGGTAGAGAGAGATTTAGATGAGGAAATGGAGGAAGCAGATGACATTAGGGATGTCATTAGGGAGGCTATGACTGACGTCTACCAGCATATAGATGAGGTAGAAATGACAAACCAGGATAGACATAGTCGATACGAGCAGTGGCAAGCCCGGAATGAGTACGAGCATTCCAGGCAACGACAGCATGATAGATGGCACTATCATCAGCATCAGATCATGAGCCAGCTATCACCTCAGGATCACTACGTACCGACTCGACCTGCTTACTATCCTCCACACCAGCCCGATATGCGACCACCATTTACTCTCTACGACCCTAACCAGGCCTATCAGTACACCTATAACCAACCATGAAACCCGCCCGACTACATGAACTGGAACCCCTATCCAGATTGATATAGTTCCGTTGGTGATTTTTATGATTTTTATTATTTTTATTTATTTATGTTTAAACATATAATATTATGATACTTTTATGTAAGTTTAATATTTTTATTATGTTGTACTAATATTTCATATTTAATTTGAAAGTGGGATTTTAAGTCCCATTTCAAATTACCATGCATGTTTATATTTGTATCGTATGTATTTTATTTCATATACACAACAGGGTAAAACATCGCATTTTCAAAGACTGACATTAAGTTCAGCAAAAGCTACTAATTTTGACGACAAAACGAAAAATAAATGTGATGTAACAATAAGACGGAATGAACAAATGATGTGCACCATTTATCATTCAGCAAACAAACGCCAATATGTTGGTAAAATTTAATCATTTTTCTACGCTGATCACCCTCAATAATTTAAATTGTTACTGATTTCTTGCAAATGAGGGCATTGCAAGATCTTAAGTGTGGGAAGGGGTTAAATTCTTTTGGATTTGTAAAAATTTTAACTTATACACTTGGTTACCATTAAAAATACTAGTAACGCAGTAGTTGTATTAGAATCTAGTGCTCTCTGATAATAAAGAACAGCTCTAGTCTTATATACTAACTACCCAATTCTAGTAAAATTTTTCAAAATTTTCAAATAAATGAATTCAAAATCATGTTTATACATATTTATGAACGATAAAACTAGGTGTTAACACCGAAATTATTGTTACCTCGGAAAGGACATAAATTGAGAAACAACCCAAAATGTTAGAATTCATTTAAAATGAAATAGAGGACAATAAAATGGCAAATAAAGGAAAATAAAAGCCAAGTGTGGGAAAATTTACCAAGTTATTTAAAACATATATCACATATTTTTGTACAAATAATTGAAGATACTTTTGTTTTGGACAAAATTAACCGTTTTACCAGGTAAATTGTAAGATATTTGAAAGAAAGATGGATCTACACGATGAATCAATTCCATCATTAAAAGGAAGTATAGTCTTCCGAAAAAGAAACGCGCTTCTTGATTTAGGTCAGGAAGTTGTCGTCCAGACCAGTTGTAGAGTCTACGAAAAACCTTGAAAAGTTTTCTCGAAAATCAGCTGGAAATCTACGGACCTCAGCATCAAACAGGGTCGCCAAGTGGTCAGACTTATCCTAACCATGAGAGGATCTGTCTCGTAAAATGGAGAGGGCACCGTGCAAATTAGTTTGATAAGACTAATGAATCAGATCCCAGAAAGGATAATCTCCTTAAAGATCAAAAATCAGCTGTTAAGACTGATATTACTCAATCCTTGAGATTGACTTTTAAAGATTGAGAATTACAAACTCATGGAATTCAATGATATCTAAACTCGAGCTTGAACGAGAAAATATTTTGATCAAAATTACAAACCGATTTGTTTTCTGAAAACCCATTTTTAATGCGTTCATTACCATTGAACGTAAAATCCTAGGAATTCACCTGGAATTCATTAGGTCACCTGAACCAAATCGGGTGTCAACCGTAAGAACGGTGGTTGCATAGCATGGTCGAAGACAGGACCTTGTGCCAGACCGAAAAACTATAGGGTGATCTTCACTATTGCTCATACCAAGGATAGTAATTGCATCCGACACGTTATAGACCATAATTAAAAGCATGTCACGGGACATTGCCTTAACAGTTGCTTGTTCAACGCTTTCCTTTACAACCGGATGGTAGTTTACCGAAAGGTAATATACGAAGCAAGTATACTGGACGTGTTGCTTTCCTAATACAAGGTTAGCAAGTGGGTGACACAAAACCGCAAGTTTTGAGCTAAAATTTTCAAATCTGAAACCCACCAAACCCACAAAAACAATTTGAAAACACCGGTGAAGGGTTATTCCGGAAAACTTATCTAGGGTAAAAGCTAGATTTAATTTTCAAAAGATCAAATGTTTTCATAAAGATCCAATTTCCTTAAGGATCTAAATTTTCATAGTCATGTGGAACTGTAAACCACATCGTTACTGCCATTGTTCATACCGCCATATAAAAATCACTGATGTACAAAGTGTGAAGAATAAAGAAGTGATTCTTGTATTTTTATTTCAAGACTATATTGCTTGAGGACAAGCAACGCTCAAGTGTGAGAATATTTGATAATGCTAAAAACGAACATATATTTCATAGCATTATCCCTCAAGAAAGACAAGCTTTTAGTTGCAATTGTTCTATTTACAAGTGATATTCGTTTAAATAATAAAAGGTGAAGACAAAAGACAGATGAAGCGTCCCGTTCATATCGAATATAAATGTCACGTACTCATTGGTGTCCTTGCGAGGTATTGACCTCTATATGTGACATTTTTAAAATCTGCATACATTTTTATGATACAAACCATAATATTTATTATAACCAAAGGCTTAAACAATATAATAATGATTATCGTTTAGCAATAATCTTAGTCTTACAAACTTTACATTTGATAATAACAATACGATTTTCAACATATTTACATTACAAATCTTCCGATATGCAGTTTTATTTTTGACACAAATATGCATACTCCAAATCTTGCTTAAATTCAGCATAATACAGCGGAAACTTTTATTTATCACCTGAGAATAAACATGGTTAATACGTTAACATAAAGTTGTTGAGATATAGGTTTAATGCTAGCAGCGTTATAAATATAGACCACAAGATTTCATATACATAAACGTTTTAATAAAAATATTCTAAGTGGTTGAGCACTTGATAACCATACTTAACATTTAATCAACGTCGCATATTCCCTTTATTATGAAATCTCACTACACCGTACCAAGTGTAGTCACCGAAACGAAGTACTGTGCAACCGTTGAATACTGGTCGCCCAGTCCGGTTGGGGTTATCAGGCCCGATAGATCTATCAACAGGATTCGCCTTTACAATACCGCATGTAAATAGTAGTTACCAAGTTACAGGGAAGTATGCCAGTGGTACAACTCAATGTAGAATATATATTTTTAATCACTTGTGTCCATAACGTAAATCATAAAATGCATGTATTCTCATCCCGAAATATTTAGAGTTTAAAAGTGGGACTATATACTCACTTTTGCCTTGAAGATATTTAACACGACTTGGTCTCCGATAGATATCACGAACCTAACCATATATAATATATCAACATATTTTCTTTTCAAATAATTGTTACATGTATACTTATAATACTTTCAATATCTAACAGTGCGTAGTTAGCAGTCCGATGTTAGTAGTCCACAATTAGTTGTTCAATAAAATAAATAAAGACCCCATCGTATTCGTATTGATCGGAATTAATCTCGACCCATGGTACCATGTTGTCAAATGACGTGTTGCGTACAATCATGAGGTCTTATAATTAATCTTCTCGTGTTGTTTACGGGTGGTCCTGAAATATGTAAAATCAAATCATGATTAAATATATATAAAATATCATATTAATTAACAAAGATATGATTAGTTTAGTTTTACTCAAAATATTTTCGTAGCTAAACTAGCTTCGGATACCCGATTTTGTTTTAGCTGTAGTTTCTTCAATACAACTCCGTTTTTGTTGGTTCAACTTGCCACTTCCTTGGATCGAGCCATTATTTATGAATATGAACTATAAATACCTTAGTTTGCATTCTAAATCACAGGTTATAGGTCAAAATTGGGTGAATCTTATGAAAGTGATCATTTCCGTCATAAAAACAACATCTAGATGATCATTTTTATAAAATACTTACACTTTGAGTTATACCATGAGATTTTTATATATTAACATATTCATAAGAAATATCATTTTTCCAGAATATAAACTTCCAATTCAAAGTTTAAGATGGTTTTTAATTATCCAACCCAAAACAGCCCCCGATTGCACTCGAACGATGTAGATTCAGTTTTAAGGTGTTCTTTGTAAAATCAAGTTGTATCTTGTTAAGTTAGCATATCATTATGATATATTACAGGTCTTGAAGTGTTTTAAAAGTCAAGTTAGAAGGATCTATTTAGTTTGCGAACACGTTTGAAATCATTCAAACTATGTTCTTGTTGTTATGATTTGTATATTCTTAATAAGATAGTTATAATTAAACAAGATGATGAACAAAGGTTATACCTCAAGTATGATGAAGAAAGTTACTGAATAAACAAGATATGAACTTGTTCTTGATGACTTGGAAGATTAAGAAGTGAAATCATGAAAGAAACAAAGGTTGTAAGTAAGTTTATATCTTAATTTAAGATAATTAACTTACATGAATTGAATCAAAGTTTAAACATAGTTTTACCTTGATTATGAAGCTAGAAACTTATGAAGACCTTGAAGAACACTTGAAGGTTGAAGATGAGAGAGTTTAGAAGAACATCTAACTTGAAAGAAAGTTGATATGAAAGTGTATGTGTGTGTATATAGGCGTGAATGTAGAAGTATATACAAGGATTTTATGTTTTGATTTCTAGCTCATAAGTCTTCCTAGATGTTAACACTTGATCCCACATGTTGTTGACTAACAAAGGCTGCTATGAGAAGATAATTGAGGTCTAATAATTGGTATTTATCAATAGTAAATACATCTAGAAGCTGCGTACAATACGGGTACATATACCCTAGGTATACGTGTAGAAATCTTGAGGAAACGGAACGAGAACTCAAATATAACTATCTTTTGTGAATATACTTATATTTTTTTATGTATTTAAGCCCTTTAAAAGTGATTAAATACGTATTTATACGATACTTGCATAAGCATTGTAGGTTATAGGTATATATGTCAAAGAACGTTATGTATAGTTACCGTTTTGAAAACTTAAGTTAGTAGTCTCAAAGTATACTTATAACTCATTGTTATTAGTACACAATGATATGTTAAACCATCCTTAGATCATGTTAAATATGTATAAATATGTATATGTACACAATCGTATAATTATCGTATGTTATATAGTTCGTGATATCATCGGTCAAATTGGACGGTTAAACGTTGTGTAAAACTCTTTTCAAAAACACAAGACTCAACAATTTGGATTGCTTATCATGTTGGTAATGTTTAATTTATGTAAATATTAATCTCATATGTATAAAACGATCGGAAAAATCCTGGTCGTTACAACAGATTCGACGATTTGAAGACCCAAACGACCAAAAAGCTAAAAAGTACAAAGTACAATCAAAGTAGTTCAAATTATTGATGAGAGACGTCTAAAAATTACAAGAGTACGAGTCACAAAACACAAAATACAAGATATTAAATTGTACGCAAGGACGTTCAAAAATCCGGAACCGGGACTAGAGTCAACTTTCAACGCGCGACGCAACGGAGCGAAAATTACAAGTCAACTATGTACATAAATATAATATAATATATAAATAATTCTTAAAATTATTTATATATTGTATATATTTATTTAAAACCGTCGGCAAGAAGCAAACAACAACATGTGAACTGTCCCAGCTGGCCATGCGATCGCATGGCCAGGAAGAAGAAACTTCATGCGATCGCATGACCCCAATATGCTGGCCACATCTATAAATTTCGCAGTTTTTGGTGGAACTTAACACATCTTTTCTCTATTTCTCTATCTCACGTATATATATATATATATATATATATATATATATATATATATATATATATATATATATATATATATATATTATAATTTTAATTTTAATTTTAATTTTAATAATAAGGGTATGTTAGCGAATGTTGTAAGGGTGTAAGTCGAAATTCTGTCAGTGTAACGCTACGCTATTATTAATCATTGTAAGTTATGTTCAACCTTTTTAAATTAACGTCTCGTAGCTAAGTTATTAATATACTTATTTAAGCCGAAGTAATCGTGATGTTAGGCTAAATATTAAAGACAGGGTAATTGGGCTTTGTACCATAATTGGGGTTTGGACAAAAGAATGACACTTGTGGATATTAGACTATGGGTTATTAATGGGCTTTATATTTTTTTAATTAAATGATAGTTTGTTAATTTAATATAAAGATTTACAATTGGACGTACCTATAAATAACCATATACACTCGATCGGACACGATGGGTAGGATATTTATAAGTACTAATAATTGTTCATTTAACCGGACACGGGAATAGATTAATAGTCTATAGACTTATTAAAACAGGGGTGAATTATATACAAGAAAAATTGGTGTAATTATAGTTTAAGTCCCCAATTAGTTGGAATATTTGACTTCGGATATAAGGATAATTTGACGAGGACACTCGCACTTTATATTTATGACTGATGGACTGTTATGGACAAAAACCAGACGGACATATTGAATAATCCAGGACAAAGAACAATTAACCCATGGTAATAAACTAAAATCAACACGTCAAACATTATGATTACGAAAGTTTAAATAAGCATAATTCCTTTATTTCATATTTAATTGCATTTTTAATTATCGCACTTTTATTTACTGTCATTTTATTTAAATGCACTTTTAATTATCGTACTTTTTAATTATCGCAATTTTATTTATCGTCATTTTATTTATCGCATTTTTATTTATCGCAATTTCATTATCGTTATTTACTTTACGCTTAAAATTAAGTTATATTTATTTTTAATATTTTACATTAGGTTTTAACTGCGACTTAAGTTTTAAAATCGACAAACCGGTCATTAAACGGTAAAAACCCCCTTTTTATAATAATAATACTACTTATATATATATTTATATTTTTACAAATATAGTTTTTAAAAATATAGTGTTAAACTTGGCTAAGATCCCTGTGGAACGAACCGGACTTACTAAAAACTACACTACTGTACGATTAGGTACACTGCCTATAAGCGTTGTAGCAAGGTTTAGGTATATCCACTCTATAAATAAATAAATAACTTGTGTAAAATTGTATCGTATTTAATAGTATTTTGTAGTAAAAATATAACTATTTTGTACCTCTTCGCTTTAACATCATTTATCAATGATTAAGTTTAATTCTTGATAAAGGTACACGTCGCGTAACGAAAAGTACTAGTTTTCTCAGCGTACGAAAGGACATTTGAAAAATAGGAACCGGGACATAAGTCGAGTGACGACGTACAACTTATCGGAACAAAAGTTACAAGTTAACTATGCACGTAAATATAATATAATATATAAATAATTATATAAATTAAATATATTATATATATTATATTTAAATATGTCGACAAGCGTTAGGACAAAAACATGTGAGCTGGAAAAATAGGGCCATGCGATCGCATGGCCACTGGCCTTCAAACCCATGCGATCGCATGAGAGGTTTGGCCAGGAAAGGTCTATAAATCTCGTCGATTTCGGGCTCAGTTTACACACTTATATATTCATTTTACTCCGTATTTATATTATTATTATTATTATTATTATTATTATTAAGATTAATATTATTATTAATCTTATTATTATTTGTATTATTAATTAGTGTTATACATAAAATACTACGACGAGGTTATGAGCGTGTCACTTTCAAAAATGGGTTTTCGAGCGGGATAGAGCTAAGGAAACTATGGGTTATAACTATGGAGGTTATGGGTAATGTTCATGGGCATTGTTCGCAAGTCAAACCTAGTGTTTATCATCTCTGTTGCATCTACGTACTTTCCTGCAATATTGAATCACAATATTGATACGTGAGCATTCATATCTTATCTTTTATATATTATTTGTGTATCCATGTCTAGTGCTCGAGTATATATATTTATGCATGCTTGTATGCTAAATTTCATCGTTAAACAGTTTAAGATGAATCACGAATTAAATACATATATTACTGATAAAAGGTATATGATATGCATGTTTATGCAAAGCTGGCGAAAAATCAATAACTTTTCGTTTAGAAATCGCGTAATTTCGATGAACGAATCAAAAAATATGGTCAACTGAATTATGATTGACGTTAATTGGAATTGCTTTTGAATCTGCAATTAATATTTAAACAACTTGTTTGTAAGATTGATAAATTGGATTTTTGAATATTACCAACCGAGTAAATGACTCCTTATATAAGGTACGTCTTGTTTTGTTGAACTATTGTCAAAATTGACCTTTTGAAATGACTTTGGATAACTTTTGTATGTCGATCTCGAGCATTAGGATTATGATACACTATGACCTGGCCTACCTTGATAGACATTTATTGACCAACATATGTTCTCTAGGTTGAGATCTACGATTATTTGGTAATCCGAGTTTCGGTCACATTTTGGTGAATGACTTTATATGCTGCTAAGGTGAGTTTCATTTGCTCCCTTTTTAAATGATTTTGCAATATATATTTTTGGGCTGAGAATACATGCACTTTATTTTAAAAACAATGGACACAAGTATATACTAAATTCTACACTGAGTTTGAACCGAAAATTCCCTTAGCTTTGGTAACTAGTAACTGCCGGTTATAAGAACTGGTGGGCACGAATAGTTGTATATGGATCCATAGGGCTTGACATCCCCGTCTGTTCCAGGTTTAGAAACCCTAGCCTGAACTATAAAATAGACGTATGCAATTTGAGTTTAGTACACGTTGGTTTGCGTGTATTTTACATGTTGGTTGCATGTATGTTAAAACAAGGGGTATTTATTATAACGTTAAAGCTTAGTTACAAGGGTGCTCAATCTTGTAGAATATTTTGATAAACGTTTCTAGATGAAACAACTAAAATCTTGTGATCCACCTTTATATACAGATTATGCGCAACATTAAAACTATGAACTCACCAACCTTTGTGTTGACACTTGTTAGCATGTTTATTCTCAGGTTTCCTAGAAGTCTTCCGCTGTTTGCTTATATGTTAGACAAGCTATGTGCATGGAGTCATACATGGCATATTTTTCAAGGAAACGTTGCATTCACCAAATCATCACCATGTATCTTATTTTAACTGCATTGTCAACGGAAGTATTATTGTAAACTACTATATTACGGTGATTGTCTATATGTAGAAATCATCAGATGTCGAAAACCTTTGATTTAAATATTCATTTATGGTGTGCCTTTTCAAAAGAATGCAATGTTTACAAAACATATCATATAGAGGTCAAATATCTCGCAATGAAATCGATGAATGACGTGTTCGTCCAAGTGGATTTGGATCGATCGTCACAGAAAAAGGAAACAAAACCCACAATATAAAAGTCTGCATATTACAAAAGATCACCAAAAGAAATTACTGCCCAGTAAACGAAGAACCACACCAGCTCAAGTTAAGATTGATGGTCAGAAGTAACCATAGCAACACTGGGCTGAACGACAACATTCTCACCATATTGAACAGCGGGGGAAACGTTAGCCATCAAACTCAATAACTCCGAAGGTTTAGAAGATACATTAGAAGCAACATGTTTAACATAAGCAAACTCAACAGCGAAGCAATATCCATAAGCTCCTCTGCGTGTTCAGTATACTTGGGGGAATGTGATGACCCAGAAATTTTGACTAAATTTAAACTTAATCTTTGTATGATTAACATTTCCGACACGATAAGCAAAGTCTGTAAAACTGAATCTCAAAATTTTTGAATTACTTTTATATATTTAAATACCCTTCGGTTGTTTTCGACGATTCGCGAACAATTATATGTAAATAGATACATATATACTATAACATGAAAAGGTAACAATGTATTAATTGTTTGATACCGTACATTAAACTTATTGGTTTAAATATCTATTTGAATGTATATGATAAGTTGAAATATTTATTATTAAAATTTATTTATAAATAACTTCCAATGTGTATTTAAAAACTGATTTATGTATATTAAAAAGATATATACATATATATAATAAACGATAGTAACATTCGTTTATTGATTCAATTGATATTTAGATAAGTTAACTAAAGCGTTTAAGATGAACCAGTTAAACACTAATTTGTTACAGTGTTTTCAAATTGCCACATTACTCAAAATGCTACAGTGTTTTCGAAAATCACTATTTGCTACAGTGAAATTGACTTTGCTACAGTAACTTTGCTACAGTGGTATATTTTATGGATGATTTAAGACTATATTTTGACAAAGGTACGATTCACGAAACGTAAAGTACAAGTTTTCTCAGCGTACGAAAGGGCGTTCGAAAAACCGAAACCGGGACATAAGTCGAGTGACAACGTACGACTTATCGGAACAAAAATTACAAGTCAACTATGCACGTGAATATAATATAATATATAATTAATTAATTTAAATTATATATATTATATTTATATTTATTTTATATTATGTCGACAAGCTAGGAGCCAAAACAATGTGAGCTGTCCCTGGTCCTCATGCGAGTCGCATGGCCAGAAGGCCATTTCCATGCGAGTCGCATGACTCCAGATTTCCGGCCACATCTATAAATTTCAGTGTTTTCGCTCGATTTAAAAAAACACACATACACAAATATATATTACTCCGTATAATATTTATTATTATTATTATTATTATTATTATTATTATTATTATTATTATTATTATTATTATTATTATTATTATTATTAAGATTATTATTAATCTTATTAATCTTATTATTAGTATTATTATTTTTGTGATACAAAAATAATAATGTACATAAAATATTACGACGGAGTACTGTCCAAGTAATTTTCAAAACGAGTTTCCGAGCGAGCTAGAGCTAAGGAAAATATGGGTTATTGCCAAGGAAATTATGGGTAATGTTCGGGGGTATTTTTGTGAATCAAACCTCGTGTTTATCATCTCCGATGCGTCTACGTGCTTTCCTACAATATTGTATATCAATATTAAACAGTGAGTTTCATATGATCCCTTTTACTCTCTACATTTTTGGGCTGAGAATACATGCAAATGCTTTATTAACCGATATACAATATTTATATGCGTGAGTTTCATTTGCTCCCATTTTAATTGCTTTTGCAATATATATTTTTGGGCTGAGAATACATGCGCAGTTTTATAAACTGTTTTACTAAATGGATACAAATACTAAAACTGATTTTGTGTGAGTTTCATAAGATCCCTTTTACTCAATATATTTTTGGGCTGAGAATACATGCGACTGTTTATAAATACTGAAAATACTAGATTTATATGCGTGAGTTTCATATGCTCCCTTTCTAATTGCTTTTGCAATCTATATTTTTGGGCTGAGAATAAATGCATTTTATTTTAAAAGCAATGGATACAAGTACATACTAAATTCTACACTGAGTTTGAACCGAAAATCCCTTAGCTTTGGTAACTAGTAACTGCCAGTTATAAGAACTGGTGGGCGCGAATAGTTGTATATGGATCCATAGGGCTTGATATCCCCGTCCGAGCTAGAGCACTAGCCTTTTAACGGACGTATGCTATTTGAGAAGCGTACACGTTGGTTTGCGTGTATTATTAAGATGATTATACAAAGGGTACAAATTATATAAGCATTAAAGTTTAGTTACCAGGGTGCTCAATTTTGTAGAACCGATTGATAAACGTTTCGGATGAAACAACTGAAATCTTGTGATCCACCTTTTATGTAAAACCTATTGATAAACGTTTTGAATAAAACAACTGAACTTTTGTAATCCACATTGATATACGAATTATGTGTAATATTAAAACTATGAACTCACCAACCTTTGTGTTGACACTTGAAGCATGTTTATTCTCAGGTTTCTAGAAGTCTTCCGCTGTTTGCTTATATGTTAGACAAGCTATGTGCATGGAGTCATACATGGCATATTTTTCAAGGAAACGTTGCATTCACCAAATCATCACCATGTATCTTATTTTGACTGTACTGTCAACGGAAGTACTATTGTAAACTATTATTTACAGTGATTGTCTATATGTAGAAATCATCAGATGTTGAAAACCTTTGATTTAAATATTCATTTATGGTGTGCCTTTTCAAAAGAATGCAATGTTTACAAAACGTATCATATAGAGGTCAAATACCTCGCAATGAAATCAATGAATGACGTATTGTCCATATGGATTTGGACCGATCGTCACAGGGAATCTGCAAGATGGACTTTTCCCTTGTTAGCTAAAACCCTAAGAAGATTGCACTGCTCATCCAATCGAGCTGCCATAGTTACCTTCGAAAGAAGAGCTCTCAAAACGGTACTCTTTATAAGCTGAGAGCATACGTGAGGAATAACTTCGACAACCACCCGATTGTATTCAGTCCCAAGCTCATTAATTCGAGCTCTTTGCTTCGTATTTTCACCACGAAGGGTAGAATTGTTGTTTTCTGACTCATTTAATTCATTTACTCAAAGAGCCAACTGAGTTTGAAGACTAGCAATCTCTCCTCTCGCAGCAGTAAGATCCTCCTCATATGAAGGCGCCATCAACACCTGTTCCTCAAGTTGCTTCACACGACCACTCATCTAAACATTAGCTTTTTTCACCTTGTCCAACTCCCGTATAGGATCCGAATTCTCAGAAGAACGCCTCTTTAGTAAAGATGCAACGACATGAGATAAAGATAAATCCCGATAACTATAAAGAGAATGAGCATCAACAAGCCTCTTAACATCATCAACAAGATGAGAAGACCAAGTGTCAGGAACAAGCGAATCGATCATACCGAAGCAATTCGCAGCCGAGGGAAAATCAGGATACAAGGATGCATCTACACATAAATAAGAAAGACGAGAATAAAAAAAAAAAAAAAAAAAAAAAAGATAAATATTATGGTAACAAAAGGAAAACTACCAAGGCCATCATCGTCAACTGCCTTCCCCAATGATTTCATATCATCAACATCCCCTTCACCCCCAACTGCCTTCAACCTCTTAGTAGAAGAAACATTAGATGGAAGACTACCTCCCTTCACACCTCTAGCCTGATTACGTTTAGTTAACCGATAGCCAATACTTTCAGGAGTGGGCACCTCTTTGTGACTTTCAACATCAATTTGAACCTTCACGGAACGAGCTTTAGCTTTCCTTTTCGAGGGAGGATTCGCTGAACTTACCTCATCGAAATCAAGTTTCCAGCTGCTCTGAACATAACCTGAACATGAAGGGGAACCACGAGTCTTGGCAACAGATAACTGTTGAACAACAAACGTCATTTTCTTTACACCTTGGAGTTTCAGCGCATCCTTCAAATGCATCTCTACAAAGTGTAAAGAAAATAGCATCGGAAAAGAAGAAGCCACAACTGGGTCTTCACACATACGAAGATATATGGGGTCATCGTTGAGACCTTCGGGCATGGAATCCCTATACACATTAGGCATAAAGGCTCGAGATGGATCTGAAATGCAAGGGTAAGTTTGAGGAAGAAAAAAATGTTTTTTTTCATAAAGACGAACGAGCTTTTCCAATTACGGACTTCCGAAATAACTGGTGAGAAACACACATGAGGAATATAAGAATCCCCTTTCTCTCTTTTCCGTTTGGCAATAGTAACCCAGTCACCAGCATTATTGGTTTGAAAAAAGCAGCGTAAAAGATCAACGGATGGCTCACCACCATACGACCTACACATTACCTCGGAAGCCATGATCTTTTTAGTTGCAAGAGGATGAAGGATAGAGACATCCACCTTAAAATAATCAAGGACGCTCAAATAAAAAGAAGAAATCGGAATCCTCACATTACACTCAGTAAAGAGTTGAGTGTAAACACCGACATAATCATCCGGAAACTTCAAAATAGTATTGTTTCCCGGAAGAATTACGTTGTCACCAAATAAACCCAAGTACGATTTCAGGCTTTCAGCTTGGCCAAAGTAGCAGGAGTAACAACACTCGTAAAAGAATCAATACCATATTTTACCATTATAAAAATAAAAAGAGAAAAGGGAACATGATGATACCTTGAGAAATTAGCAATGGAAGAAAATTAAGGAAGAAGAAAGCAGCAAAGGGTAAAGAATACCCATTATTACCAGCCGAACCGCTGTCAAATCAATGCAGAACTCCCTCGGTAACCGTAAAAACAAAAGACGATCGTACGCCCGTAAGTCAATGAAGAAAAAGGATAAGTTGAAAAGGTAAAATCGGTAATTTAAAAAGAAAAATAACCCTTACAAATGTCAAAATCACCACCTAACACAATTAGAGTTTAATTTCATGAAGCTTCGAGCGATGCTTCGTTAATTTAAACTAGGGGGCTTGATAGTGTACCCCATCTCCTACGAAGAGATATACGAAGAAAGCATACGGAGCTAGTCCATGACGAAGCGGTGACATTGAATACCACGCATCGAACTTTGGTCGAATAAAAGTCAAAGAGCAGTGACCTATTACTACTTGCCCGGCGGCCAACAAAGAAGGAAAGTAGACAAGATAGCTTTCACCTTTCAAGAGGCCAAATGGGAAAATTCAACTAGCCCTCCAAAACACATGGGGAATTAGCAACATATAGGAAGAGAAAATCCTCCTATAAATAGGAGGATAAAATGAGACATGTGCTCATACGATCTATCAACCGGATGTCATATTCAAATACTCTCAAACTCCTTTCGGTGGCGTAAAGCGGTTACCACACTTGCTACTCTCGGGGAATCGCCAACGAAAGGAAACACACCCCACATTCACCCATATTTTACCCTCTTGGTGACTAGGCGTTGGTACACTTATCTCTTCGATAAGATCCGTCAATAATTGTACAAACAATGATAATAGTCAATGTTACTTAATAATGTTGATATAACTATATTCATAAAATGGTTACATCATTGATAATATTTAGTCTAGTAACATTGCAAAATGTCTATATGATTGATAATATCCGGTATGTTTGATTAGAAGTGATACACACATATTTTACGGTTACAACAAAGTTTTGGTCCTATATGCTCTTTTTTAAATTTATAATTAAGCTTTTAAAAATAAGATTGTCAAGGCCACGTATGAGGAGTGTCATATATTTAGAAAACTGTTAAATTAATGATTAAATATGATCGCGGAATATGATTTTGATCTATACCTTAGCATTGTTTCAGTAGTAGGGATATAATGCGCATTGCGGCTTGAAATTATTTTGCACCAATACATGTTTCCGCTATATACATGAAAAAATCTTTCAGTAGTTTATAATTACAATACCCATATCGAGAATTGGTACCATCTTTGATAAAATAAATAAGCTCAAAAAAGATTTAAAAAGAGGAGAAATGGTCTGTTCATTGCCGTGAAAAATAATTTCGTTTTATGACTTAAATATTTTTTTAGTAGTGAAGATAATCTTTGACAGAGAAATCGTTTACAACAATACATAATTCCGGTATATATTATTAATATTTATAATATTCATATTGAAATTTGATATATACATTTTATAAAATAAATATTGTTAAGAGAGTTTTTAAGTTTTTTAAATATAAATAAGAGTGATTGTCTTATTAAAAAAGAAGGAAGTAAGCAAACTAAAATGAAAAGAATATTGTTTCTAATAAAAGGAAAGAAAAAGAATGCAAAATGGGAATGATGTAGTTTAATATCAAAACGACAATTCTTAAAGTTTAAAACTACGTTTTTTTAGATGTCAATTGGTAGATAGTAAAACTACGTTTTTTTAGATGTCAATTGGTAGATAGTACAATATGATTGAACTGGATTAATTAAATAGAAATCGATATTAATCAATGCAAAATATTATATCCATTGATAAAGCATAAATAAGTCTAAGGAGTTGGATCTACACTTGATCAACAAATAGCAAAAAACTTGAAAACACGAATTATCTTTATACTAGTGAAATGACCCGTGGATCTATGAGTTTGGTTAAACGAAACAGTTATATGTTTTAGGAATTAAGTGAATGTAAATGCTAAAGTCGTTTAGTTTAATGACCCGTAAAAACACGAATTCTGACTAAGAAAACTTGTCGTTGTTTTTACAAACATATAAAAATATAGAGACATGTATTTTCGCATACATATGTAACGTAATTAATCCCGTAAAATCATAATAACTAAATTGTAATTAATTGTAAAGATTAAATTTTAATTGTAAATTAAATTGATTTATGATGTCATTTAAGTAGGTTAGATTTTTTTCTATTTTCATTTTGTTTTTTTTAAAGAAGAAAAATGAGTATTTATGATGTTATTATTACAGCATTTAAATATTAACTATAAATAGATAGGTTGAAATAAGCTACCAACTTTGATTATTAAAATCAGTAATTGTATTTGTATTAATTATAAAAGAAAAAAGGGAAAAGTTTAAGCCCAATTCAACAACCAAAGCCATCATGGGAACATTAAAGATGGAAATAATTCGAATGTAAAAAAAAAAGATGGATTCATATGGTTGACTTTCGATGAGTATAATTAGCATTCATGATATATAAACTATTTAAAAGAACCGACAATCATTTTTCCATAAAGATTACTCCGTATTAGAAAGGGCTAAAAAAGCAGATAGTTTTTGGAAAATAAAATATCAAATATGAACTCAATAACACATGCGTTCACTTCAGTGTGCACTCGATTACACGAAGGCTCTTGAAAAAATTTCTTACGTGAAAGTCATTGTTGTTTTCACTAACAACTTGCGGGTCGAGACTCAGCCACTTTGGTTCGGCCTGGCTCGCCCTAGCACTATATCACTATACTGTCTATATACATAGAATGATTTCTCCTTTAATTAATTTAGTTATCTCATAAAATCAAACTCTAAAGTAAAAAACTTATGAATGGTATATACTAATGGTCAGAATAGTGAGTACCTTGTTGGTGCATGAATCCCCAGCCGTAGATTATGTCGTCGTTTAATACATTCGGTTATGTAAAAACTTTCACGTGTGACTATTGTTTACGTTCGTGTGTGTGTGTGCGCTTTATTAATTAAACAATCAATATGTTAATCTGCATACACAGTCGACCGAGTGTGTCCACACACTCGACCGAGTGTGTCCACACACTCGACCGAGTGTGTCTGATATGTTATATATATACGGGTTTCAACCTCCTTTGTGAGGTTACACATCCCAATTACCCTAGTCGACAGGTTTTCGTCTCTACCGAACCCTAACACCATCTACCACCGAAATCATTCGTTTAGACGTCGATCTAATCTATGTTTTGTTCTAGGTTTGACCAAATCGATCTCGACACGACCCGTATCTCGGTTTTACTCGATTCTAATGTATTCCGCCTCTAGGATTGATAGTGTCATAACCCGTCCTTAACCATAAGAACGTGTTAGATAACGTATGATTTCATTGCGAGGTATTGACCTCTATATGCGACATTTTTAAAAGAGAAACTGCATATATTATACATTACAAACCATAACCATTATTTTTGTTACAAGCTTTAGACAATAAAAAGATGATTATCGTTTAGCGATAATCTTCGACTTACAAACTTTACATATAATGATAACAACACGATTTCGAGCATATTTTACAACACAAATCCTTGGGTATGCAGTTTTATTTTTGACACAAATATGCGTACGCAAGATCCTGCTCAAATTCAACATAATGCAGCGGAAGCTTTAGTAATCACCTGAGAATAGACATGTTTTAAAAGGTCAACATAAAGTTGGTGAGATATAGGTTTAGTGCGCAGCAATATATATATATAGACCACAAGATTTCGTATATAAACATTTCAATAAAAATATTCTAAGTGGTTGAGCACTTGGTAACCATACTTAACATTTTCACGTCGCATATTCCCTTTAATATGAAATCTTACTACACCGTACCAAGTGTAGTCACAAAACGAAGTACTGTGCAACCGTTGAATACTGGTCGTCCAGTCCGATTGGGGTTGTCAGGCCCGATAGATCTATCAACAGGATTCGCGTTTACAATACCGCTGTAAATAACAGTTACCAAGCTACAGGGAAGTATGCCAGTGGTACAACTCAACGTAGAATATATTTTTCAGTTACTTGTGTCCATAATGTAAAACATAAAATACATGTATTCTCATCCCGAAATATTTAGAGTTTAAAAGTGGGACTATATACTCACTTTCGTCTTGAAGATATGTAATTTTGACTTGGTCTCCGATTGATATCACGAACCTATCCATATATAATATATCAATACCTTTTCTTTTTAAACAAACGTCACATATATATACTTTTAATAATTCCTTAGTCCGTAGTTAGCAGTCCGATGTTAGTAATTCAATTTTAAATGGTTCATTTTTAGGTGTTTAATAAACCCCCAGTGAAATAAATAAAAACCCCATCGTATATGTATTGGTCGAGATTAATCTTGACCCACGGTACCGGTGTTATCAAATGACGTGTTGCGTACATAAAGTACCGGTGTTGTCAAATAACGTTACGTATGGTTATCGTTTTGAAAACTTAAGTTAGTAGTTTCAAAATATACTTATAACTTATTGTTATTAATACAAAATGAGATATTAAAACATTCTTGGATCATGTTAAATATGTATATATACATATATATACACAAACGTATAATTATCATATATTGTATAGTTCATGATATCATCGGTCAAACTAGACGGTCAAACGTTGTGTAAAACTCATTTCAAAAACATAAGTCTCAACAATTTGGATTGCTTATCATGTTGGTAAGGTTTAATTTATGTAAATATTAATCTTATAAGTATAGAACGATCGAAAAAGTGCGGGTCATTACAGTACCTACCCGTTAAATAAATTTCGTCCCGAAATTTTAAAATTGTACCTATTTTGCGTCATCGAGAAACAAGTGTGGATACTTTTGTTTCATCTGATCCTCTCTTTCCCAAGTAAACTCGGGACCTCTTCGAGTATTCCAACGAACCTTAACGATCAGTATGCTGCTCTGCTTGAGCCGTTTAACTTCACGATCCATGATTTCGATTGGTTCTTCGATGAATTGTAGTTTCTCGTCGACATGGATTTCTTCAAGAGGAATGGTGAAATCTTCCTTTGCAAGACACTTCTTAAGGTTTGAGACGTGAAAGGTATTATGTACTCCGGCGAGTTGTTGCGGTAACTCGAGTCGATAAGCTACCGGTCCAATGCGTTTGATGATCTTGAACGGGCCTACGTATCTTGGGTTCAGTTTACCTCTTTTACCGAAACGTATTACACCTTTCCAAGGTGACACCTTTAGCATAACCATGTCACCGATCTGAAACTCTAATGGTTTCCTTCGGACATCGGCGTAGCTCTTTTGGCGACTACGGGCTGTTTTCAATCTCTCCTTGATTTGTACTATCTTCTCGGTCGTTTCGTGTATGATTTCGGGACCAGTTAAATGTCGATCTCCTACTTCATTCCAACAGATAGGAGATCTACACTTCCTTCCGTACAATGCTTCGAATGGCGCAGCTCCAATGCTCGCATGATAACTATTATTATACGAGAATTCTGCTAACGGTAGATATTTATCCCATCCGTTTCCAAAATCGATCACACATGCCCTGAGCATGTCTTCGAGAGTCTGAATCGTTCTCTCACTCTGTCCATCGGTTTGTGGATGATATGCGGTACTCATATCCAACCGAGTTCCTAGTGCCTCCTGTAGTGATTGCCAGAATTTTGAGGTAAATCTACTATCACGATCGGATATAATGGAAATAGGTATTCCATGCCTTGAAACAACTTCCTTTATATACAATCGTAATAGTTTCTCCATTCTATCCGTTTCCTTTATAGGCAAGAAATGTGCAGACTTGGTGAGACGATCAACAATCACCCAAATGGTGTCGTATCCCCAGGCAGTCTTTGGTAACTTTGTGATGAAATCCATGGTAATACCGTCCCATTTCCATTCTGGAATTTCTGGTTGTTGAAGTAACCCTGACGGCTTCTGGTGTTCTGCTTTGACTTTGGAACAAGTTAAACATTCCCCAACATATGTTGCAACGTCTGTCTTCAAATTAGGCCACCAATAATGCGTCTTAAGATCTTGGTACATCTTTCCAACTCCAGGATGTATCGAATATCTTGTCTTATGTGCCTCGTTCAATATCAACTTCCTTAATCCACCCAACTTCGGTACCCAAATACGATTTGCAAAATATCGAATTCCATCTTCCCGCATAATGAGTTGCTTCTCATACTTCTTCATTATTTCATTTCCTACATTTTCTTTAGTAAGTGCTTCTCGTTGAACTTCTTTGATTTGTGAGTTGAGATTCATGCGAATTTTTATGTTCATCGCTCGAACTCGAATTGGTTCTCGTTCCTTTCTGCTTAGAGCGTCGGCCACCACGTTCGCTTTCCCGGGATGATAACGAATTTCACAATCATAGTCATTTATTAACTCATCCCACCTACGTTGCCTCATGTTCAGCTGTTTTTGATCGAAAATATGTTGAAGGCTTTTATGATCAGTAAACACAGTGAATTTAACCCCATACAAGTAATGTCTCCACATCTTCAATGCAAACACGACTGCTCCCAGTTCTAGATCATGCGTCGTATAATTCCGCTCGTGAATCTTTAATTGTCGGGATGCGTATGCAATAACTTTCTTCCGTTGCATAAGAACGCAACCAAAACCTTGTCGCGAAGCGTCACAATATATTTCAAAATCATCGTTCCCTTCTGGTAACGATAAAATAGGCGCCGTAGTTAACTTCTTTTTCAGTAATTGAAATGCACTCTCCTGCTCAGAAGTCCATTCATATTTCTTCCCTTTTTGCGTTAACGCTGTCAACGGCTTAGCTATTCGGGAAAAATCTTGAATAAACCTTCTATAATAACCGGCTAAACCCAAAAATTGGCGTATCTGCGTTGGTGTCTTAGGAGTCTCCCATTTTTCAATAGCTTCAGTTTTTGCTGGATCAACCTGAATTCCTTCGCTATTAACAACGTGACCAAGAAATTGCACTTCTTTCAACCAAAAAGCACACTTAGAAAATTTAGCATATAGCTGTTCTTTTCTTAACAACTCCAATATCAACCTTAAATGCTCTTCATGCTCTTGCTCACTCTTGGAATAGATAAGAATATCATCAATGAAAACGATAACAAACTTATCTAAATATGGACTACAAACTCGATTCATGAGGTCCATGAATACAGCTGGCGCATTTGTCAACCCAAACGGCATGACCAAAAATTCGTAATGACCATAACGTGTCCGAAAAGCAGTTTTCGGTATATCTTCTTCTTTGACACGTAATTGATGATAGCCCGATCTTAAGTCGATTTTCGAATAAACACATGATCCTTGCAATTGATCAAATAAGTCATCAATTCTCGGTAGTGGATATCGATTCTTGATAGTTAACTTATTTAATTCACGATAGTCTATACACATCCTGAAAGATCCATCTTTCTTCTTAACAAACAAAATTGGAGCTCCCCACGGTGAAGTACTCGGTCGTATGAATCCACGGTCCAGTAATTCTTTTAACTGACTCTGAAGTTCTTTTAACTCGAACGGTGCAAGTCTATATGGAGCACGAGCCACTGGTGCAGCTCCTGGTACTAAATCTATTAGAAATTCTACCGATCTAAATGGAGGTAATCCCGGCAACTCTTCCGGAAAAACTTCGGGAAAATCTCTTGCCACAGGCACGTCATTGATGCACTTCTCTTCCTTTTCGACTTTATTAACATGTGCTAAAATAGCGTAACATCCCTTTTCTAAACACTTTTTGGCTTTCAAACAGCTAATGAGTTTTAGCTTTGAATTACCCTTCTCTCCATAAATCATCACTTGCATTTTATCCTTACCAGGAATACGAATTGCCTTCTTGGCACAAACAACTTCCGCTCCTATTTTGGACATCCAGTCCATGCCGACTATTACATCAAAACCTCCTAATTCTACGGGTATTAAGTCGATTTTAAACGTTTCTCCAGCTAGATTTATTTCACAATCACGACAAATTTTATCGGCTTTAATTAGCTTACCATTAGCTAACTCAATCAAGTACTTAGCATCTAGAGGTAATGATGAACAATTCAATTTAGCGTGAAAGTCTCTACACACGTAACTTCTATCAGCACCAGTATCAAATATAATAGATGCGGATAAGTTATTAATGGTAAACGTACCCGTAACAAGCTCCGGGTCTTCTCGTGCCTCTCTAGCATTAATAACAAACGCTCTTCCACGTGCAGGTCCGCCATTCTGATTCGGGCACTGACTCTTATAGTGACCTTGTTTTCCACAACCAAAACAAGTAATGGTAGCCAAAGCAGTTCTATTTGCGTTGGTGGCAGGAGTCTTGGTACCATTTGTATTTGTAACGAGAGCCCTACAATCTTCAGCAAGATGACCCTTTCGATTACATTTGTTGCATACCACATTACAGTAACCAGAGTGATGTTTGTGGCAACGGTTGCATAAAGGATTTTGTCCTTTATAACCAAAGCTTAAACCACTACCCGCACCTTGCGTGTTTTCTTGTTTCTTAAAAGATTGTTGTTGGTTACCTCGATCATAATTTCCATTCCACTTTCTTTTGTTACCTGATACCTTCACATCAGTATTGGATACTTTCTTATCCATGATGACCTGATCCATTAGCTCGTTTGCCATGGTTATAGCTTCATGAATTGTCTTAGGTTTCGATGCTGTAACATTTGCCTTGACCTTTTTGGACAAACCAGCTTTGTACATTTCAATCTTCCGTTCTTCGGTTGGAACCAATTCAGGACATAGCAAAACTAATTCCATGAATCGCTGGTTGTAGTTGGTGATTTCAGTACCAACCACCTTCAAACTTCGTAACTCATCTTCTAACTTAATAACCTCATTCCTTGGACAATACTCGGTGATTATCATTGCTTTGAATTCTTCCCATGGAGTATCATAAGCTACATCTCCTCCTACCGCCTTCACATAATTCTTCCACCATGTGAGTGCACTATCTTGTAAAGTGCACGATGCAAACTTGGTCATGTCTTTTTCATCACAACCGCTAATTTTGAACACCGTCTCCATCTTTTCTATCCATCGGGTTAAACCGATTGGTCCTTCTGTTCCACTGAATGATGAGGGCTTGCAAGCTTGAAAAGTTTTGTAAGTGCACCCCACACGAGGATTTGGGTTAACTGCAGCACCTCTTGCAGCCTCGACCCATAACATTCTGTCGTTCACTCGCTGATTGATGAGTTCCTGGATTTCTTGTTCCGTCATTCGGTTCAATCGCGCCATATTCTTCTATAAGAATGAAAAGAAAATAATTATTCACATGGAATATTATAGATGTAGTGTGTATTTATAGTACATTATAGCTTATTAATAATATGAACTAGGTATTATTATAAAAGCCTTTTCTTCTTATTAGCGTTTTATAATTATATCTTGGGTAGTACCTACCCGTTAATGTTCATACTTAATAGCTTAGTACAGAATCAATTACTACAATCTAAATAATACTTAACCATGGAAAATTATTGCATTTCATACTTCAATATTTTACATATGCTTATCTTACATCGAACATTAAGCAAACCACACTAATAATATTATACAAAACATTATATGATCCCATGGTTTAATACGGCAGCGCATCGTTTGGTCTATTTTCTAGGACGTTTAGGTTCAAAGAATCGCTTAACGCTTATCCTGGCTGTCTGCCTATATTTTGGCTGTGGGACTGAAGAACTGGATGCCGGGATAGAACGAATAGGAATAGCGGGAATAGGGGTGGTAGTGTCTAGTGGAGTTGGTGCCACATCATCCTTACTAAACTCGGGATTTGAATTTTCTAATTCATTAGCCTTTCGTTTCTTTTCTAGTTCGAACTCGTCTTTTGTAATTTCCTGTATTTCTTCCTCGGGTTCACTTTCCTCCTCGGGTTCACTTTCCTCCTCGGGTTCACTTTCCTCCTCGGGTTCACTTTCCTCCTCGGGTTCACTTTCCGGGTTCTCTATAGTCGGTTCATCCGGAATTTGTGAGTCTTCCCCAAAGATATTATTTTCGTCATCGGATAGGTTAATGACTGGAACACCATCTGAAGATTCTGGTTCGGAGTCGCTGAACGTGATGACAAATTTTGAGCCCGACATCTATCACACAACAACTAACCCATTAGTACTACATAATATTTACATATAAATTTTAACCAACAATGATAAGCAATGGTTTTTAAATCAGACCCGGTCAAAGTCCAGACTTACTAATGTATCCTAACGACTTATCAGTTAGACACACTAATGCAAACCTGGTTTGCTAAGACCACCGCTCTGATACCACCTGTCATAACCCGTCCTTAACCATAAGAACGTGTTAGATAACGTATGATTTCATTGCGAGGTATTGACCTCTATATGCGACATTTTTAAAAGAGAAACTGCATATATTATACATTACAAACCATAACCATTATTTTTGTTACAAGCTTTAGACAATAAAAAGATGATTATCGTTTAGCGATAATCTTCGACTTACAAACTTTACATATAATGATAACAACACGATTTCGAGCATATTTTACAACACAAATCCTTGGGTATGCAGTTTTATTTTTGACACAAATATGCGTACGCAAGATCCTGCTCAAATTCAACATAATGCAGCGGAAGCTTTAGTAATCACCTGAGAATAGACATGTTTTAAAAGGTCAACATAAAGTTGGTGAGATATAGGTTTAGTGCGCAGCAATATATATATATAGACCACAAGATTTCGTATATAAACATTTCAATAAAAATATTCTAAGTGGTTGAGCACTTGGTAACCATACTTAACATTTTCACGTCGCATATTCCCTTTAATATGAAATCTTACTACACCGTACCAAGTGTAGTCACAAAACGAAGTACTGTGCAACCGTTGAATACTGGTCGTCCAGTCCGATTGGGGTTGTCAGGCCCGATAGATCTATCAACAGGATTCGCGTTTACAATACCGCTGTAAATAACAGTTACCAAGCTACAGGGAAGTATGCCAGTGGTACAACTCAACGTAGAATATATTTTTCAGTTACTTGTGTCCATAATGTAAAACATAAAATACATGTATTCTCATCCCGAAATATTTAGAGTTTAAAAGTGGGACTATATACTCACTTTCGTCTTGAAGATATGTAATTTTGACTTGGTCTCCGATTGATATCACGAACCTATCCATATATAATATATCAATACCTTTTCTTTTTAAACAAACGTCACATATATATACTTTTAATAATTCCTTAGTCCGTAGTTAGCAGTCCGATGTTAGTAATTCAATTTTAAATGGTTCATTTTTAGGTGTTTAATAAACCCCCAGTGAAATAAATAAAAACCCCATCGTATATGTATTGGTCGAGATTAATCTTGACCCACGGTACCGGTGTTATCAAATGACGTGTTGCGTACATAAAGTACCGGTGTTGTCAAATAACGTTACGTATGGTTATCGTTTTGAAAACTTAAGTTAGTAGTTTCAAAATATACTTATAACTTATTGTTATTAATACAAAATGAGATATTAAAACATTCTTGGATCATGTTAAATATGTATATATACATATATATACACAAACGTATAATTATCATATATTGTATAGTTCATGATATCATCGGTCAAACTAGACGGTCAAACGTTGTGTAAAACTCATTTCAAAAACATAAGTCTCAACAATTTGGATTGCTTATCATGTTGGTAAGGTTTAATTTATGTAAATATTAATCTTATAAGTATAGAACGATCGAAAAAGTGCGGGTCATTACAGATAGCAAGCGACCTAAGATCCGTCAATATTCGTCCACATACCTTAATTTGATATGATAAAAATAATATAAAAAATCATTACATGTATTAATTATTGTAGATGACTATATACGTAATCACACATATGAATTACGCTGAGAAACAAAGATCGCACAATTGATATATAATGGCGCACATTATTGTGTAAAAGATTGAAAAGATGGAAAAACAATAAATAGATGACTTGAGCTCTCATTTTGGTTGTTGATTCCTGGTTCTCAAACAATACATTATCATTCATTCTTGTTTTAAAGTGACTTAAACTAAACTTCATGTCAAATTAAATGGTATAATAGAAAATCAAGACCGGGATGTGGTGATTGACCATTCGAAATGATATTTCGAATGAAAAACGATCATAAGGTTCCATAAACTTCGAAAAAGCTTCAAATTCCTTTGCACTCGACCTAAATTCACCGATCATGGTTGAATATGGGCTCGATCAGTAGACATTCGTTTTGTGTTCTTTTTTTCTAAGATATACTCCGTATATCAATATGATAACGTAAAAGGTTCGGAAAAAAAAGGACAGACTAAAACATATTACGTGAAAAATACCACTTGGCCATGTATGTCATGTTGTCATAGTAACGATTTTGTTTTCCATCATTTCGTGTAACACAATTTCAAGTAAACTTTTGTAAAACTTATATAACCTTCTTAATATATACCAAAAATGTTACCCGTTTACGACTTGACCATGTCATTATTCTAAAATATAGTGAAACGTCATTTTTAAATGAGAATTGACAAATAGCATCGAACCCATGTTTCATAACCGACTCAATCTTATATATAAGTTATATTATTATATATTACGGAGTATATTATATTAAACATAAATATAAATATAAATATAAATATTGTAGAATCTTGATCGGTCAATTAAGAAGCTCTTAACTTAATATGTTATTAAATAAATAAAATAACTAACAGAAGATCAAAGTTAATCGCAAGAATAGTATATCAAGTTATTATATTCTATGATGTTGCATAATTAGATGAAAACTAATCAATAACTCCCAACAAATCCTAATAATTGCAACATTAAATTAAAACCACGCACAATGTGTTTCCAAGTTTTTGCTACGGAGTATTTTTTTTATTTTTATTTTTAAAGCAAGAAATTTCTATTAATTACGAAGTTTGTACAATACTCGGATGAACATATCATCCTTAAAACTCGAAAAAGGTACAATGAGAGCTAGAGTGCAAAGTTAGCAACCCCATTACAAAACACTACATTGTAAAATACACTTTTGGATTATTCAACCACTCAAGTCAATCTAATCTTTTTCCTTCAAATCGTTGTGAGATCCATTCAAAAATTTGGTTTGTATTTCATTTAGAACGCTAGGGGCGTTCCAGTTGTTAAGCACCATATTGTTTCTAGTTTTCCAAAGGAAATGAACACAAACTCATTCCACCGTTTGTCATATCTGTTGGTGCATGAATCCCCAGCCGTTGTTTATCTTTAAGTTTAACACATTTCTGTTATGTAATAATGTTTACTCGAGACTATTGATTATATTTGTGTTTGTGCGTACTTAACTTGTTAAATGATCAATAAGTTAAACTGCTCAGACATTCGACCGAGTGTGTGTACACACTCGACCGACTGTCCTACTCAGTCGACCGACTGAGGGACACACTCGACCGAGTGTGTCTGGTAGGCAGTATATATACGGGTTTAGCCTAATTGTTTGAGGTTACTCGTCCCATTTACCCATAGTCGTAGGTTTTCGTCTCCAGAGAACCCTAACACCATATACAACCGAAATATATCGTCTAGGTGTCGATCTAATCTAGTTTTGACTCTAGGTTTGAACTATTCGATCCCAAAACGACCCATATCTCAGTTTAACCTTATTCTAGTGTATTCCGCCTCTAGGATAGATTGCAAGCGACCTAAGATCCTAAGAATAAACGTCTATAAAGTGGTATCAGAGCTGGAGTCTCTGGTTTTGCTTGATCAAATCGTTTTTTGGGTCAAAATTGGTGTTTTTGGTGTTTTTGGGTTTTTAGTCAATTAATCCACTTTTCTACGTTTTTGTTGGTGTTTTTATTGTCAAAAGGTGTTTCTGGAGTCTTCACTATTGTTGTCTACGTGTTGGTTTTGTGTTTTTCATCCATAATCGATTGTAAAATCGATTTTTGTCTAGAAAACCCTAATAGTCGACATGCTCCTGTCAAGAACACACTCGGCCGTGTGTGTCCTGACAACCGACCGAGTGAGTCCTTAGCTCGACCGTGTGAGTAGTTCAACTGACCGTGTGAGTTTTACCAGAGCCGTGTTAGTTTCCTAAAGTCAGTCGGCCGTGTGAGTTAGTCACTCGACCGTGTGAGATAGTCAACCGACCGTGGGAGATAGATAATCGGCCGTGTGAGTTAGTAATACCCAAGGCTCAGCTTGTAACGACGTGCTGTCAAAATTTAGTCAGATAATCGACCGTGTGAGTCATACACCCGACCGTGTGTCTCATTCAATCGATCGTGTGTCAAAGACAATCGACCGTGTGACTTTAAACAGCTCATAATTAACTTTAAATTTAATACTTAATCAATTAAAATGTCTGACACAAACGAACAAGTGATGAATGAATACAGTGCGTTAGTAATTGCACCTGGACTACAAAAACTGTTACTGAATGAAAGTGAATCTGGTTCATCAAATAAAGTACCTAGACTTGACAATCTTAAGAACTTCTTGGACTGGAAAGTTAGGTTTGTTATTTACTTAAACGGTGTCGATTCTAGACTTTGGGAATGTATTGAGAATCCGTATATATGGCCATGCGGAGCAGATGGTGAACCCAAAGAAACTTCACAGTTTAGTCCCACAGAGCGTGAAGAGTATAATCTTGAGTGTAGATGTTATGCTCAGCTAACCCAAGCTTTGTCAAAGGAGATTTTTTAGCAATCTAAGAACCGAAACAAAACATCGTATACTATCTGGTTGGCTCTTCAATCTGCAACAGAAGGTACAGCTACTTACCGTGCGACTAAGGGTAAGGTTTTGAAGGATGAGTGGAGGGTGTTTGCAGCTCTTCCATCAGAATCTCTAGGACAAACTTTGGAGAGATATCGATTATTGGTTGCAGAGATGGCAGATTATGGGATTGAGGTGCCTGATGAAAAGGCAGTAAGGGTGTTGAAAGATGGTCTTCCAGAAAAGTGGGATCATGAGATAGAAAAGATTCAAAACAGGTATAGTTCATCAGGTCTCCGTTGACACTAACAGCTTTTACTTCAAAGTTAATGGAGAAGGACATTCAGGATGAAGTAAAGAGAAAGAGACTTGGTTCTCTAGCTGCTGTAGCATCAACTTTAGCTTCATCTTCTGGTACTCATGCTCCACTACAGACAGCATATATAACAACCAATGCTTCACAAATGTCTGCACCATCGTCTCAGTCCGGCTACTTTAATGCTAAATTACAAGCTCAGAATTCTACAATTAAGATGATTGAAGATTCTCCGATTCAACAGACTCAGACTCAGACTCCCGTGTTTCAAACTGAGAATATCAAGAAGAGATCTCGCGAATCTATTCAGGAAGATATGGCATTGGCAGCTATTGTTGTTAACTCATACAACGATATGATTGGTGGAAAAGTGCTTAATAGTCATCTTGAAAATGAAGACTATGATCAGATTGATGAGGACGAGCTTGAGAGAATGGATATACTCTACTGTATGGGTAGCATTGTGAGACGTGCTAGAAAGTATTTGAAGAGAACAGGACAAAGATCGTTGAGTTTAAATTGAGATTCAAAGTTTGGTTTTGATATGTCAAAGGTTAGGTGCTACAATTGTGATGAATATGGCCACTTTAAGAAAAGTTGCACGAGACCACCCAAGCCTGGTTTTCATGATCATTTTCACCAGACAACCATCTCAGTTACTCCACAACATGTAATTGTAGAGAAAGAATCTTCGGGTTCTGTTCAATCTAAGGCAATGACTACAACGTATGCTGATGAAGTATGTGACTGGTCCATCTCGGTAGATACATGAAAAGCTAACGTTGTGTTTGTAGGTAAAAGCGAAGCAGAAATTGAAGAGGAAAGAATTGCAGGTTGTACTAGTAAGGATAATCCGAATTGCACATGCTATGTATGCAAATGTGATGCTAGGTTGAAGAGAGCAGAAGAGCTTATGAAATTCTGCTTCAGGAAGAGGATTAAAGATAGGTTGTATGATAAGTTTCGCAAAGCTCAGGACTTATCAGATCTTGAGTTTACTACTAACTCGTCTGATGAAGAAGAAGGGATGAGTTGTCATGTTGGTACTTGGTTCAGGAAAGAGCTGAAACATTTGCTCAACTGTGATCTTAAGAGTGGTGATGAGAAGATTGTTACGTTCAGAGTCCAGTTTGTTCAGATCAAGGTGAGGGTAAAGGAGGTTATGAAGCTGATTACTCGGATAGTACGAGCTCAGAGTCAGAATCAGAATCAGATGCAGATTCTCAGGTTGGAAGAAATGACTATGCATTCATGGCCAACACGTCCGGTAATGATAAGGTATGTAATGACTCAGTTTCTAATTGTTCTAAATGCATTGGTTATGAACAGGAAATTGAGAGGCTTGAATATGTTATCACTAAGCTTAATGAAATATCTGTTACATGTGAGACCTGCCCTAAGCTTAGTATGGAACTTAAGAACCTAAGTGTAGAAAACCAGACTAATAAAAAGAACTATGAGGATGCGCTTTTCTACCTTAATAAACAGAAAGACTATGTTGATGTGATTAAGTCTTTAGAAAATCAGGTAGGTCACTTAAAATCAACTATTATAGATGATGAAAAAGTGATTACTATGTATTTGGGACAAATAGAGACTCTTAAGGCAGAAAAGGATTCCTTTAAGTTGAAATATGAGTCTGAGAAAGCTAGGATTGACAATTGGCAGAGGATGTCTTATGTGAAACAGACTTTGAATCATCCTAAACAGCAGGGTTTAGGTTACAACCAGGTTGCCCCACCACTTTTAGGTGAGTATATTAACAAGCCGGTTGAGAAATGTAAGGGTCCAGTTGTAGAACCAGGATATGGTAAGCCTAAGGAAACACCTGTTGAGAGTTCTGGTAAGGTAGTTGAGTCAAAGAAACCTTTAGATGTTGTCTATGAAACAGAGTCAGATACTGATATCGACACTGAGAAACACATCAAACCTTTTAAGCTTGTCACTAAACCGGTTACCATTCTGAAAAACCCTGCTAATGTTGGTAAGGTGACTGAAAGTCAAAAGGCTCAGTCTAAGAGCATTGTGACTCCCAAACAGAATAAGAAGAAGAACACTCAAGGAGTGTCACCTAAGTTTGTCAGTAAGGGAAGGATAGATGAAACAGGTCCTAAGGTAGAACAACCACCAAAAGGTGAGAGTTCCAATTCTGGTAATGTGTCCAAGTATGTTCCGCCTGGTCGTCGACAGACTGTTAAGCAACAAGTCTCGTCACCCTCTACGACTACACAAGATACTGAACCACCTAGGAGACAGTTTTCACCAATTAGACGCAAATTGTTTAATTCTCATGATTTTGATAATATTAATTGCTTCAATTATGGGAGGTTGGTGAAGTGTCCCGTTCATATAGATTATAAACGTTCCATATTAATTGATTTCGTTGCGAGGTTTTGACCTCTATATGAGACGTTTTTCAAAAACTGCATTCATTTTTAAAACAACCATAACCTTTATTTTATCAATAAAGGTTTCAAAAGCATTACATAGATTATCAAATAATGATAATCTAAAATATACTGTTTACACACGACCATTACATAATGGTTTACAATAGAAATATATTAGACAAAATTACGCTCGTCGTCCCTGAACTTGTATCCGGTCTTCTCAGGTCATCCTTAAACTTTTTTTTTTTGCTAGCGTCGTCCCTATTGTTGTACTTTGTAACTCCGGTCATCCCTCCGTCTACATTCCATCCATTTTTTCCGTTAAACTGAAACATGTGCATATCATGTGAGGGTAAATTGGTCTTTTTCCTCATTTGTTCCCTTTAAATACCTTTAAATCAAAAATAAATAAATTAATTATATCTAAAAATAATTAAAATTAAAATTTAAAATAAAACAAAATCAAAAACCATTTTAAAATAATTAATTCTATCCTCCCTTTAACCATTCCTAGTTGTTTCTGTGTACGAACAGATCCAAATCCCAAATATCATTTTCATTTTCATTTTCATTTTCATATATACACACCATCATTACATAAACTTTTGTAACACACCATCGTCTTCACCATCAATTATCATTTCGATTAAATAAGTGGGTTTCACTAGAGTTCGTGAACAATGGCCGGAATCATTCAGATATAGCGGCGGGATGGTAGTGACCCGCTGAAATCGTTCAGATCTAGTGATGGGTTTCTGTAACGGCAAAAGATCTAAGCTTGTTGATAGATGCGTTAATGATTCAAGGAATAAATTGTGTTTTTTTCGGTGGGTTTAAGCTTTTATTGATTATGTTGTTAGAAATAGAAAGAGAAAATGGTGGTGATGGGTTTAGGAAGATGATGATGAATATTTCAAAGTTGCTTTGAACAACGAAGTGGTATCTCAGCTTGCTTTTTAATAGGATCTTGCATACCTTTTTGAAGTTTAAAATTTGGTGGATAAAATTTGGGTGAATCTGGGTGGCTGGATTTTTTTTTTCGTATTTGTGTTTAAAATACACTATCGATGGGTAGATTTGAAACATATTTCTGTGATTGAACGAGATTGGTTGAGGGCAACGATGAAGGCAATGGTGGTCAGTGACGATGGTGGTGGTCAGTAGCGACGGTGGTGGCCACCAGCGGCGGGGCAGTGGTTGATTCGGTATCTGCAACTAAAGCATCTATGTTTTTCACATATAAGTTGATTTTTTACATTTTCTCATTTTTATAATCTTTTTAATGTTTACGATTGTGGTAATTGTGATATTTTTTTTGAAAGAGTTAACCGTTTCAGTTTTAATTTTGGTACTCGTATTAGTTTTAGATTTGGAGTTATGAATGTAGTTGAATGTATTATTATTATTTTGGGTAAAGAAATTAAGATTACGTGAAATGTTGGGGATAGAGATGAAAATAAGGGAAGAAAGAATAAAAAGACTAAAATACCCTCACATGTTTGTCACATGAGTGAGTTTAACAGAAAAAGTAGACGGAATGTAGAGGGAGGGACGACCGGAGTTACAAAGTACAACAACAGGGACGACGCTAGCAAAAAAAAAAGTTTAAGGATGACCTGAGAAGGTTGGATACAAGTTCAGGGACGACGAGCGTAATTTTGTCAATATATTACATCAACATATGTTTCTTGAATGCAGTTTTTACATAATATCATACAAACATGGACTCCAAATCTTGTCCTTATTTTAGTATGCAATAGCGGAAGCTCTTAATATTCACCTGAGAATAAACATGCTTTAAACGTCAACAAAAATGTTGGTGAGTTATAGGTTTAACCTATATATATCAAATCGTAACAATAGACCACAAGATTTCATATTTCAATATACATCCCATACATAGAGATAAAAATCATTCATATGGTGAACACCTGGTAACCGACATTAACAAGATGCATATTTAAGAATATCCCCATCATTCCGGGACACCCTTCGGATATGATATAAATTTCGAAGTACTAAAGCATCCGGTACTTTGGATGGGGTTTTTTAGGCCCAATAGATTTATCTTTAGGATTCGCGTCAATTAGGGTGTCTGTTCCCTAATTCTTAGATTACCAGACTTAATAAAAAGGGGCATATTCGATTTCGATAATTCAACCATAGAATGTAGTTTCACGTACTTGTGTCTATTTTATAAATCATTTATAAAACCTGCATGTATTCTCATCCCAAAAATATTAGATTTTAAAAGTGGGACTATAACTCACTTTCACAGATTTTTACTTCGTCGGGAAGTAAGACTTGGCCACTGGTCGATTCACGAACCTATAACAAATATGTACATATATATCAAAGTATATTCAAAATATATTTATAGCACTTTTAATACATTTTGATATTTTAAGTTTATTAAGTCAGATGTCCTCGTTAGTAACCTACAACTAGTTGTCCAACGTTAGATGTACAGAAAAAATTGATATATATTATCTTGAATCAATCCACGACCCAGTGTATACACGTCTTAGGCTAGATCACAACTCAACGTATATATATTTTTAGAATCAACCTCAACCCTGTATAGCTAACTCCCACATTACTGCATATAGAGTGTCTATGGTTGTTCCAAATAATATATACACATGGGTCGATATGATATGTCAAAACATTTGCATACGTGTCTATGGTATCCCAAGATTACATAATATATTAGAATACATGTATAATACAATTTAAGTTAGCTAGGATATGATTAATATAGATTTGTTACCAATTTTCACGTTGCTACAACAAGAAAAATTATCCAATCTTGTTTTACCCATAATTTCTTCATTTTAAATCCGTTTTGAGTGAATCAAATTGCTATGGTTTCATATTGAACTCTATTTTATAAATCTAAATAGAAAAAGTATAGGTTTATAGTCAGAAATATAAGTTACAAGTCGTTTTTGTAAAGGTAGTCATTTCAGTCGAAAGAACGACGTCTAGATGACCATTTTAGAAAACATACTTCCACTTTGAGTTTAACCATGATTTTTGGATATAGTTTCATGTTCATAAGAAAAATAATTTTCCCAGAAGAACAACTTTTAAATCAAAGTTTATCATAGTTTTTAATTAACTAACCCAAAACAGCCCGCGGTGTTACTACGACGGCGTAAATCCGGTTTTACGGTGTTTTTCGTGTTTCCAGGTTTTAAATCATTAAGTTAGCATATAATATAGATATAGAACATGTGTTTATTTGATTTTAAAAGTCAAGTTAGAAGGATTAACTTTTGTTTGCGAACAAGTTTAGAATTAACTAAACTATGTTCTAGTGATTACTAGTTTACCACTTCGAATATGATAGCTTTTTATGTATGAATCGAATGATGTTATGAACATCATTACTACCTTAAGTTCCTTGAATAAACCTACTAGAAAAGAGAAAAATGGATCTAGCTTCAACGGATCCTTGGATGGCTCGAAGTTCTTGAAGCAGAATCATGACACGAAAACAAGTTCAAGTAAGATCATCACTTGAAATAAGATTGTTATAGTTATAGAAATTGAACCAAAGTTTGAATATGATTATTACCTTATATTAGAATGATAACCTACTGTAAGAAACAAAGATTTCTTGAGGTTGGATGATCACCTTACAAGATTGGAAGTGAGCTAGCAAACTTGAAAGTATTCTTGATTTTATGTAACTAGAACTTGTAGAATTTATGAAGAACACTTAGAACTTGAAGTTAGAACTTGAGAGAGATCAATTAGATGAAGAAAATTGAAGAATGAAAGTTTTTGTAGGTGTTTTTGGTCGTTGGTGTATGGATTAGATATAAAGGATATGTAATTTTGTTTTCATGTAAATAAGTCATGAATGATTACTCATATTTTTGTAATTTTATGAGATATTTCATGCTAGTTGCCAAATGATGGTTCCCACATGTGTTAGGTGACTCACATGGGCTGCTAAGAGCTGATCATTGGAGTGTATATACCAATAGTACATACATCTAAAAGCTGTGTATTGTACGAGTACGAGTACGGGTGCATACGAGTAGAATTGTTGATGAAACTGAACGAGGATGTATTTGTAAGAATTTTTGTTAAGTAGAAGTATTTTGATAAGTGTCTTTAAGTCTTTCAAAAGTGTATGAATACATATTAAAACACTACATGTATATACATTTTAACTGAGTCGTTAAGTCATCGTTAGTCGTTACATGTAAGTGTTGTTTTGAGACCTTTAGGTTAACGATCTTGTTAAATGTTGTTAACCCAAAGTTTATAATATCAAATGAGATTTTAAATTATTATATTATCATGATATTATGATATATTAATATATCTTAATATGTTATATACATTTAAATGTCGTTACAACGATAATCGTTACAACGATAATCGTTACATATATGTCTCGTTTCGAAATCCTTAAGTTAGTAGTCTTGTTTTCACTTATGTAGTTCATTGTTAATACACTTAATGATATATTTAATTATCATATTATCATGTTATATATAATATAACAATGTATTAATATGCTTCATATATATTTAGTAAGACGTGGTTATAACGATAATCGTTATATGTATCGTTTCGAGTTTCATACGTCAATAGTCTCATTTTTAAGTATATAACTTATTGTTACTATTTTTAATGAGATACTTGATGATCATTATCTCATGTTAAACATATATATTTATTCATTTATGTATCATCATGTCATATACAACTTATAGCGTTTGTGAATCATTGGTCAAACTGGGTAATCAGACGTTTACAAAATTTCCGTCTCAATTAACCAAGTCTTAACAAGTTTGATTGCTTAACATGTTGGAAACATTTAATCATGTAAATATAGTTTTCATTAAACATATAATCATAGAAAGGTTCGGAAAAGTTCGGGTCACTACAGTACCTACCCGTTAAATAAATTTCGTCCCGAAATTTTAAGCGATTGGAGGTGTTGGCTCATCTTCTGGAAATAAGTGCGGGTACTTCTTCTTCATCTGATCTTCTCGTTCCCAGGTGAACTCACATCCTCTACGAGCATTCCATCGAACTTTAACAATCGGTATCTTGTTTTGTTTAAGTCTCTTAACCTCACGATCCATTATTTCAATGGGTTCTTCAATGAATTGAAGTTTTTCATTGATTTGGATTTCGTCCAACGGAATAGTGAGATCTTCTTTAGCAAAATATTTCTTCAAATTCGAGACGTGGAAAGTGTTATGTACAGCCGCGAGTTGTTGAGGTAACTCAAGTCGGTAAGCTACTGGTCCGACACGATCAATAATCTTGAATGGTCCAATATACCTTGGATTTAATTTCCCTCGTTTACCAAATCGAACAACACCTTTCCAAGGTGCAACCTTAAGCATGACCATCTCTCCAATTTTAAATTCTATATCTTTTCTTTTAATGTCGGTGTAGCTCTTTTGTCGATTTTGGGCGGTTTTCAACCGTTGTTGAATTTGGATGATCTTCTCAGTAGTTTCTTGTATTATCTCCGAACCCGTAATCTGTCTATCCCCCACTTCACTCTAACAAATTGGAGACCTGCACTTTCTACCATAAAGTGCTTCAAACGGAGCCATCTCAATGCCTGAATGGTAGCTATTGTTGTAGGAAAATTTTGCTAACGGTAGATGTCGATCCTAATTGTTTCCGAAATCAATAACACATGCTCGTAGCATGTCTTCAAGCGTTTGTATCATTCTTTCACTCTGCCCATCAGTTTGTGGATGATAGGCAGTACTCATGTCTAGACGAGTTCCTAATGCTTGCTGTAATGTCTGCCAGAATCTTGAAATAAATCTACCATCCCTATCAGAGATAATAGAGATTGGTATTCCATGTCTGGAGACGACTTCCTTCAAATACAGTCGTGCTAACTTCTCCATCTTGTCATCTTCTCTTATTGGCAGGAAGTGTGCTGATTTGGTGAGACGATCAACTATTACCCAAATAGTATCAAAATCACTTGCAGTCCTTGGCAATTTAGTGATGAAATCCATGGTAATATTTTCCCATTTCCATTCCGGGATTTCGGGTTGTTGAAGTTGACCTGATGGTTTCTGATGCTCAGCTTTGACCTTAGAACACGTCAAACATTCTCCTACGTATTTAGCAACATCAGCTTTCATACCCGGCCACCAAAAATGTTTCTTGAGATCCTTGTACATCTTCCCCGTTCCAGGATATATTGAGTATCTGGTTTTATGAGCTTCTCTAAGTACCATTTCTCTCATATCTCCAAATTTTGGTACCCAAATCCTTTCAGCCTTATACCGGGGTCCGTCTTCCCAAATATTAAGATGCTTCTCCGATTCTTTGGGTATTTCATCCTTTAAATTTTCCTCTTTTAAAACTCCTTGTTGCGCCTCCTTTATTTGAGTAGTAAGGTTATTGTGAATCATTATATTCATAGATTTTACTCGAATGGGTTCTCTGTCCTTCCTGCTCAAGGCGTCGGCTACCACATTTGCCTTCCCTGGGTGGTAACGAATCTCAAAGTCGTAATCATTCAACAATTCAATCCACCTACGCTGCCTCATATTCAGTTGTTTCTGATTAAATATGTGTTGAAGACTTTTGTGGTCGGTATATATAATACTTTTGACCCCATATAAGTAGTGCCTCTAAGTCTTTAATGCAAAAACAACCGCGCCTAATTCCAAATCATGCATCGTATAATTTTGTTCGTAAATCTTCAATTGTCTAGACGCATAAGCAATCACCTTCATTCATTGCATTAATACACAACCGAGACCTTGCTTTGATGCGTCACAATAAATCACAAAATCATCATTCCCTTCAGGCAATGACAATATAGGTGCCGTAGTTAGCTTTTTCTTCAATAACTGAAACGCTTTCTCTTGTTCATCCTTCCATTCAAATTTCTTCCCTTTATGCGTTAATGCAGTCAAGGGTTTTGCTATTCTGGAAAAGTCTTGGATGAACCTTCTGTAGTAACCAGCTAGTCCTAAAAATTGGCGTATGTGTTTTGGAGTTTTCGGGGTTTCCCACTTTTCAACAGTTTCTATCTTTGCCGGATCCACCTTAATACCTTCTTTGTTCACTATGTGATCGAGGAATTGAACTTCTTCCAACCAAAATGCACACTTTGAAAACTTAGCGTACAATTCTTCCTTCCTCAATACTTCTAACACCTTTCTCAAATGTTCACCGTGTTCTTGGTCATTCTTTGAGTAAATAAGTATGTCATCAATGAAAATAATGACAAACTTGTCAAGGTATGGTCCACACACTCGGTTCATAAGGTCCATGAACACAGCTGGTGCATTAGTTAAACCAAATGGCATGACCATAAACTCGTAATGACCGTAACGTGTTCTGAAAGCAGTCTTTGGAATATCATCTTCTTTTACCCGCATTTGATGATACCCGGAACGTAAGCCAATCTTTGAATAAACAGACGAGCCTTGTAGTTGATCAAATTAGTCGTCGATTCTCGGTAGTGGGTAGCGGTACTTGATGGTAAGTTTTTTCAACTCTCGGTAGTCGATACACAACCTGAATGTACCATCTTTCTTCTTGACAAACAAAACAGGAGCTCCCCACGGTGATGTGCTTGGTCGAATGAAACCACGCTCTAAAAGTTCTTGTAATTGGCTTTGCAGTTCTTTCATCTCGCTGGGTGCGAGTCTGTAAGGAGCACGAGCTATTGGTGTAGCTCCTGATACAAGATCTATTTGAAATTCAACGGATCGATGTGGAGGTAGTCCCGGTAATTCTTTCGGAAATACATCGGAAAATTCTTTTGCAACAAAAACATCATTGATGCTCTTTTCTTCAGTTTGTACTTTCTCGACATGTGCTAGAACAGCATAGCAACCTTTTCTTATTAGTTTTTGTGCCTTCAAATTACTAATAAGATGTAGCTTCGTGTTGCCCTTTTCTCCATACACCATTAAGGGTTCTCCTTCTTCTCGTACAATACAAATTGCATTTTTATAACATACGATCTCTGCTTTCACCTTCTTCAGCCAGTCCATGCCAACTATTACATCAAAACTCCCTAACTCTACTGGTATCAAATCAATCTTAAATATTTCGCTACCCAGTTTAATTTCTCGATTTCGGCATATATAATCTGCAGAAATTAATTTACCGTTTGCTAATTCGAGTAAAAATTTACTATCCAACGGCGTCAATGGACAACTTAATTTAGCACAAAAATCTCTACTCATATAGCTTCTATCCGCACCCGAATCAAATAAAACCTAAGCAGATTTATTGTCAGTAAGAAACGTACCCGTAACAAGCTCCGGGTCTTCCTGTGCCTCTGCCGCATTAATATTGAAAACTCTTCCGCGGCCTTGTCCATTCGTGTTCTCCTGGTTCGGGCAATTTCTAATAATGCGACCCGGTTTTCCACATTTATAACAAACTACATTGGCATAACTTGCTCCGACACTACTTGCTCCACCATTACTCGTTTCGACACCATTTGTTCCTTTCGTTCTGTTAACCCCTGGTCCGTAGACCTCACACTTCATCGCGCTATAACCATTTCTTTTACACTTGTTGCAAAATTTGGTGCAGAACCCCGAGTGATACTTTTCACACCTTTGGCATAGCTGCTTCTGATTATTGTTGTTGTTGCGGTTGTTATTGTTGTTGAGATGATTGTTGTAGTTGTTGTTGTTGTTGTTGTTGTTGTTGTTGTTGTTGTTGTTGTTGTTGTTGTTGTTGTTGTTGTTGTTGTTGTTGTTGGGCCGTTTGTTGTAGTTGCGATTGATGTTGCGATTGTTGGGATAGTTGTTGCGATTATTGTTGTAATTGCTGTTGTTGTTGTATTGGTGATTCTTATCACCGTTTTCCTCCCACTTTCTTTTGACTTGCTTCACATTGGCCTCTTTAGCCGCCTGTTCTTTAATTCTTTCCTTAATCTGGTTCACTAGTTTGTGAGCCATTCTACATGCCTGTTGTATGGAGGCGGGCTCGTGTGAACTTATATCTTCTTGGATTCTTTCTGGTAATCCTTTCACGAACGCGTCGATCTTCTCTTCCTCATCTTCGAACGCTCCCGGACACAATAGGCACAATTCTATGAATCGTCTTTCATACGTGGTAATATCAAATCCTTGGGTTCGTAACCCTCTAAGTTCTATCTTGAGCTTATTGACCTCGGTTCTGGGACGGTACTTCTCGTTCATCAAGTGCTTGAATGCTGACCACGGTAGTGCGTAAGCATCATCTTGTCCCACTTGCTCTAGATAGGTATTCCACCATGTTAACGCAGTACCTGTGAAGGTATGCGTAGCGTACTTCACTTTGTCCTCTTTAGTACACTTACTTATGGCAAACACCGATTCGACCTTCTCGGTCCACCATTTCAATCCGATCGGTCCTTCGGTTCCATCAAATTCCAAAGGTTTGCAGGCAGTGAATTCTTTGTAGGTGCATCCTACACGATTTCCTGTACTGCTAGATCCAAGGTTATTGTTGGTATGTAGCGCAGCCTGTACTGCGGCTATGTTTGAAGCAAGAAAGGCACGAAATTCCTCTTCGCTCATATTCAAGGTGTGTCGAGTAGTCGGTGCCATTTCCTTCAAAATAGTCAAATGAAACGAGTTAATCATATAGAATATCAAGAGTAGTCAATAGTATTTCGTAGCGTAATATGAACTTATTTATAAAAGCTCTTTCTTCATATTAGCGTTTTATACTCTTTAATTCGGGTAGTACCTACCCGTTAAGTTCATACTTAGTAGCTAACATACCATTTCAACTACTACAATTCTATATGAAAAACTAATCACAAAAAAAAAAAAAAAATCATATTCAAACCTTTATACAATAACTTGCAAACTTACAATACCGCTTTTTTTTACATATAGCATGAAATATAGCACATAAAACTTTGATACAAAGTAGTTGCGGAGATAATTCTAGTTAATAAATAAGGCGTTCAGCAAAGGCAATAAAGACACGTAATTCATACGTCCAGAAACAAGTCATGCATTCTGGTTTTACTAATACCACTTCCCATCCTTGGTTTTGTGGAACATAACCGTTGTGACCGATAGTAAGACAATGTGTTGTAACATCGTCAAAAGGATGAAGGTTACGTAATGACCAACAGTCTCGTAATAACCTTAAAACCTCATTTCTTACCCCAATTACCGACTCCGTCACTTGTGGGAACATTTTGTTTAATAGTTGTAGCCCGATGTTCTTGTTCTCACTTTGGTGAGAATCGAACATTACTAATCCGTAAGCATAACATGCTTCTTTATGTTGCATGTTAGCCACTTTTTCTAAATCACTAAGTCCTATATTCGGATATATTGAGTCAAAACAATTTCTTAACCCGTTGCGTAAAATAGCATTTGGGTTCTCCGCAATATATGCGTCAAAGTAAACACATCGTAACTTATGGATTTCCTAATGTGATATCCCCCATCTTTCGAACGAAATCCTTTTATAAATCAAGGCATTCTTGGAACGTTCTTCGAATGTCTTACAAACTGATCTCGCCTTAAATAGTTGTGCCGAGGAATTCTGACCGACTCTAGACAAGATTTCATCAATCATGTCTCCAGGTAGGTCTCTTAAAATATTGGGTTGTCTATCCATTTTGTGTTTTTATACTGTAAAATAGACAAGAGTTAGATTCATAAAAAAAATACTTATTAATACAAGCAATTTTTACATATATCATAAAGCATAAGCATACTATATTACATATATTACACCACACGAATACAACTATCTTATTCCAACTTGCTCGTTTCTTCTTCTTCAGTTTTGATTCGTTTTGCCAAGTTTCTAGGGATATATGATGTTCCCCTAATACGAGCCGTCGTTTTCCACATTGGTTTAGAAAAACCTGGTGGTTTAGAGGTTCCCGGGTTATTGTCACAACTTAAGAAATACGGGTATTGACGATACATATAAAGTTCATCGGGTTTGGAATCAAATTTCTCTATTTTTATGCCCTTTCCCTTATTGTTCTCTTTTGCCTTATTAAATTGCGTTGGGGTAATTTCTATAACATCATCGGAATCCTTGTCGGGATCCGATTCATCGGAGAATTGGTAATCCTCCCAATACTTTGCTTCGTTGGCGGAAACACCATTGACCATAATTAACTTTGGTCGGTTGGTTGAGGATTTTCTTCTACTTAACCGTTTTATTATTTCCCCCACTGGTTCTATTTCTTCTTCCGGTTCCGATTCTTCTTCCAGTTCCGATTCTTCTTCCGGTTCCGACTCTTCTTCCGGTTCCTCTTCGGGAACTTGTGAATCATTCCACGAATCATTCCAATTTACATTTGACTCTTCATTATTATTAGGTGAGTCAATGGGACTTTTTCTAGAGGTAGAAATCTATCACATAATATCAAACGCGTTAAGAGATTAATATATCACATAATATTCACATGTTAAAAATATATAGTTTCCAACAAAATTTGTTAAGCAATCATTTTTCAAGTAAACACGGTCGAAGTCCAGACTCACTAATGCATCCTAAAAAACTCGGTAAGATACACTAATGCAAAATTCTGGTTCTCTAAGACCAATGCTCGGATACCAACTGAAATGTCCCGTTCATATTGATTATAAACGTTCCATATTAATTGATTTCGTTGCGAGGTTTTGACCTCTATATGAGACGTTTTTCAAAGACTGCATTCATTTTTAAAACAACCATAACCTTTATTTTATCAATAAAGGTTTCAAAAGCATTACGTATATTATCAAATAATAATATTCTAAAATATACTGTTTACACACGACCATTACATAATGGTTTACAATAGAAATATATTACATCGACATATGTTTCTTGAATGCAGTTTTTACATAATATCATACAAACATGGACTCCAAATCTTGTCCTTATTTTAGTATGCAACTGCGGAAGCTCTTAATATTCACCTGAGAATAAACATGCTTTAAACGTCAACAAAAATGTTGGTGAGTTATAGGTTTAACCTATATATATCAAATCGTAACAATAGACCACAAGATTTCATATTTCAATATACATCCCATACATAGAGATAAAAATCATTCATATGGTGAACACCTGGTAACCGACATTAACAAGATGCATATTTAAGAATATCCCCATCATTCCGGGACACCCTTCGGATATGATATAAATTTCGAAGTACTAAAGCATCCGGTACTTTGGATGGGGTTTGTTAGGCCCAATAGATCTATCTTTAGGATTCGCGTTAATTAGGGTGTCTGTTCCCTAATTCTTAGATTACCAGACTTAATAAAAAGGGGCATATTCGATTTCAATAATTCAACCATAGAATGTAGTTTCACGTACTTGTGTCTATTTTATAAATCATTTATAAAACCTGCATGTATTCTCATCCCAAAAATATTAGATTTTAAAAGTGGGACTATAACTCACTTTCACAGATTTTTACTTCGTCGAGAAGTAAGACTTGGCCACTGATCGATTCACGAACCTATAACAAATATGTACATATATATCAAAGTATATTCAAAATATATTTACAAAACTTTTAATACATTTTGATGTTTTAAGTTTATTAAGTCAGCTGTCCTCGTTAGTAACCTACAACTAGTTGTCCAACGTTAGATGTTGATGTCGAACGAGGTGTATATAAAATAGTTTATAATTTTAGCAGGAAATACTATTAAATACGATACAATTTTACACAAGATATTTATTTATTTATAGAATGGATATACTTAAACCTTGCTACAACACTTATAGGCAGTGTACCTAATCGTACAGTAGTGTAGTTTTTAGTAAGTCCGGTTCGTTCCACAGGGAAATCTTTAAACAAAGCTCAACGCTATATTAGTTTACTTTTATAAAAATACAAATATATATATATAAGTAATATTATTATTATAAAGGGGGTTTTTACCGTTTAATGACCGGTTTGTCGATTTTAAAACTTTAGTCGCAGTTAAAACCTAATGTAAAATATTAAATAAATACAAGACTTTAAATTAAAGCGTAAAGTAAATAACGATAATGAAATTGCGAATAATAAAAATGCGATAAAATTAAATTGCGATAATTAAAAAGTACGATAATTAAAAGTGCGATAAAATAAAATAACAATAAATAAAAGTGCGATAATTAGAAGTGCAATTAAATATAAAATAAAGGAAATTAAATATGAAATAAAAGAATTATGCTTATTTAAACTTCCGTAATCATGATGTTTGACGTGTTGATTTTAGTTTTATGCCCATGGGTTAATTGTCCTTTGTCCTGGATTATTCAATATGTCCGTCTGGTTTTTGTCCATAACAGTCCATCAGTCATAAATATAAATTGCAAGTGTCCTTGTCAAATTATTATTATACCCGAAGATAAATATTCCAACTAATTGGGGATTCGAATTGTAACAAGGTTTTAATACTTTGTTTAATGAATACACCAGGTTATCGACTGCGTGTAAACCAAGGTTTTACTACTTTGTTAACAATTACACCAATTACCCTTGAATGTAATTTCACCCCTGTTTTAATTATTCTAGTGGCTATTAATCCATTCCCGTGTCCGGTTAAATGAACGATTATTCGTACATATAAATACCCCGCCCATCGTGTCCGATCGAGTGTATATGGTAATTTATAGGGACGCCCAATTGTAAATCTTTATATTAACATTAACAAACTTTCATTTAGTTAAACAAATATAAAGCCCATTAATAGCCCATAGTCTAGTTTCCACAAGTGTCGTTCTTTTGTCCAAACCCCAATTATGGTACAAAGCCCAATTACCCAATTTTAGTAATTAGCCCAACATCATGATTACTTCGTTTTAAACAAGCATAATAATAACTTAGCTACGAGACATTAATATAAAAAGGTTGAACATAACTTACAATGATTAAAAATAGCGTAGCGTTACACGGACAGAATTTCGACTTACACCCTTACAACATTCGCTAACATACCCTTATTATTAGAATTATAATTAAAATTAAAATATAAATTATAAATATAAATATATATTACTTCGTATCAATGAGAAGAAAAAATGATGATGATTTTGATCAGAATTCGGGTTGATTTATAGCCAGACTTGATTTTTGGGGCTCCGCGACTCGCGGCCAAATACCCTTAAAACTCCGCGAGTCGCGGAGAGGTATTTACAGTTTACACCCTTGGAGTTTCCTGCTGCCGACGGTTTTAAATATATATATATAATATATATATAATTAATATAATTAATTATATATTATATTATATTTATATATATAGTTAACTTGTAATTTTTAGTCCGTTGCGTCGAGCGTTAAGAATTGACTCTGGTCCCGGTTCCGGATTTTCGAACGTCCTCGCGTACAATTTAATATCTTGTACTTTGCGTTTTGAATCTTGTACTCTTGTGATTTTGAGACGTTTCTTATCAATAATTGGAACCTTTTTGATTGTCTTTTGTTCTTTTGAGCTTTTTGGTCGTTTGCGTCTTCAAATCGTCGAATCTGTCTTTTGTCTTCACCTTTTATTATTTAAAAGAATATCACTTGTAAATAGAACAATTGCAACTAAAAGCTTGTCTTTCTTGAGGAATAATGCTATGAAATATATGTTCGTTTTTAGCAATATCAAATATTCCCACACTTGAGCATTGCTTGTCCTCAAGCAATATTGTCTTGAAATACTAGAATCACTTCTTTATTCTTCACACTTTGTACATCAGTGATTTCTATACGGCGGTATAAACAATGGTAGTAACGATATGGTTTACAGTCCCACATGACTATAAAAATTTAGATCCATTAAGGAAATTGGATCTTTATGAAAACATTTGATCTTTTGAAAATTAAATCTAGTTTTTCCCCTAGATAAGTTTTCCGGAATAACCCTTTACCGGTGTTTGCAAAATATTTTTGTGGGTTTGGTGGGTTTCAGATTTGAAAATTTTAGCTCAAAACTTGCGGTTTTGTGTCACCCACTTGCTAACCTTGTATTTGGAAAGCAACACGTCCAGTTTACTTGTTCCGTATATTACCTTTCGGCAAACTACCGTCCGGTTGTAAAGGAAAGCGTTGAACAAGCAACTGTTAAGGCAATGTCCCGTGACATGCTTTTGATTATGGTCTATAACGTGTCAGACGCAATTACTATCCTTGGTAGGAGTAATAGTAAAGCTCACCCTTATAATTTGTCGGTCTGGCACAAAGTCCTGTCTTTGACCATGCTATGCAACCACCGTTCTTACGGTTGACACCCGATTTGGTTCAGGTGACCTAATGAATTCCAGGTGAATTCCTAGGATTTTACGTTCAATGGTAATGAACGCATTGAAAATAGGATTTTCAAAAAACAAATCGGTTTATAATTTTGATCAAAATATTTTCTCGTTTAAGCTCGAGTTTAGATATCATTGAATTCCATGAGTTTGAATTCTCAATCTTTAAGGTCAATCTCTAGGATTGAGTAATATCAGTCTTAAAAGCTGATTTTTAATCTTTAAGGAGATTATCCTTTCTGGGGATCTGATTCATTAGTCTTATCAAGCTAATTTGCACGGTGCCCCCCATTGTACGAGATAAATCCTTCTCATGGTTAGGATAAATCTGACCACTTGGCGACCCTGTTTAATGCTGAGGTCCGTGGATTTCCTGCTGATTTTAGTGATGACTTTTCTAGATTTTTCGTCAACCTACAGCTGGTCTGAATGACAACTTCATGACCTAAATCAAGAAGCGCGTTTCTTTTTCGGAAGACTTTACTTCCTTTTAATGATGGAATTGATTCATCGTGTAGATCCATCTCTTCTTTTCTTTCATTGGGTAAAACAGTTTAGTTTAGTCCAAAGCAAAAGTATTTTCAGTTATTTGTTACAGATATATGTGACATATGTTTAAGATAACTTGGTAAATTTTCCCACACTTGGCTTTTTATTTTTCTTTTTATCGTCCTCTATTCCATTTTAAATGAATTTTAACATTTTAGTTTGTTTCTCAATTTATGTCCTTTCCGAGGTAACAATAATTTCGGTGTTAAAACCTAGTTTTATCGTTCATAAATTTGTATAAACATGATTTTGAATTCATTTAATTGAAAATTTTGAAAAATTTTACTAGAATTGGGTAGTCAGTATATAAGACTAGGGCTGTTCTTTTTTTTTCAGAGAGCACTAGATTCTAATACAACTACTGCTTTACTAGTATTTTTAATGGTAACCAAGTGTATAAAGTAAAAAATTTTTAAAATCCGAAAGAATTTAACCCCTTCCCACACTTAAGATCTTGCAATGCCCTCATTTGCAAGAAATCAGTAACAATTTAAATTATTGAGGGTGATTTGTGTGAAAATGATTAAATTTTTACCAAAGTTTCCAAATATATTGGCATTTGTTTGCTGAATGATAAATGGTGCACGTCATTTGTTCATTCCGTCTTGTTGTTATTTCACATATATTTTGCATCATTGTCGTCAAAATTAGTTGCTTTTGCTGAACTTAATGCCAGTCTTTGAAAATGCGTTGTTTTACCCTGTTGTGTACATAAGATAAACTGCAAACATATATACATATTTTTGAAGTTTGGTTTATTACCCCACATTCAAAAATTATTAAAATCTAAGAATAAAAGTTAGATAATTATAAAAATGATTACAATATTAATAAAAGTATTAAACATATCAATAATTACAAATTACAAAATAAAAAAAAAAATAATAAGTAAACTAAGGATGATATTGGTACCAATAGGGGTTCCACGCATAACCATAAGTGCTATAGAATGCTTCGGCAGGATCATACGTAGGATATGGTGGCTGCATCTCTATCGACCAAGGAGGGAAGACGGGTTTCGGTGTAGGAATATAGTTTCTACCTATATGTTGGCAATGCGCTATGATCTGGTTCTGATGAACTTGCCAATCTTCAAATGCTCTCTGTCTAGCATTTTCGTATTCCTGAGAAGCTATAAACCTATGCATTTCTTGCATCTCATTCCCCCCTCCTACATTACCTTGTTCCTGGTTTCTCTCTACCTGTGGATGTCTACCATTGTATCGTACCGCGGCGTTATTTCGTCGCTTCAAAACTTTCGCACCATGGTATACATTTAAACCTATAGTGTCGCGGGGTTCCGGCTCTTCTACTAATAATCCCCCCCGACTTATATCCACACCGAGATATTCACCAATCAAAGTAATAAAAATACCACCTCCTATTATGCTATGTGGACGCATCCCTCGAACCATAGCTGATAAATAATAACCCACACAATATGGTATACTTACAGCGCTGTGTGGGTCTCGAATACACATATGGTAAAACAAATCTTGTTCATTTACCTTTTCTTTGTTTTTACCCCTTTGTGTAATCGAATTAGCTAAAAACCTATGTATTACTCTTAATTCGGCTCTATCTATATCCAAATAAGAGTAGTTTCCCCCTTTAAAACGGTGATGGCTTGTCATTTGACTCCACACACCGTGTGTATCAAAATTCTCATCTATTTTCCTACCGTTTAGTATTAATCCTCTACAATCGGCAGACGCTAATTCCTCAGGCGTATATATACGTAAAGCCTGAGCCATGTCCAGTAAAGACATGTGGCGCATCGAACCGCCTAACAAAAATCTAATAAAAGAACGATCGGTTAAACTAGCTACCCGATCATTCAACTCTATACTACATAACAACTCTTCACACTGAAATGTCCCGTTCTTATTGATTAAAAACGTTCCATATTAATTGATTTCGTTGCGAGGTTTTGACCTTTATATGAGACGTTTTTCAAAGACTGCATTCATTTTAAAACAAACCATAACCTTTATTTCATCAATAAAGGTTTAAAAAGCTTTACGTAGATTATCAAATAATGATAATCTAAAATATCCTGTTTACACACGACCATTACATAATGGTTTACAATACAAATATGTTACAACAAAATAAGTTTCTTGAATGCAGTTTTTACACAATATCATACAAGCATGGACTCCAAATCTCGTCCTTATTTAAGTATGCGACAGCGGAAGCTCTTAATAATCACCTGAGAATAAACATGCTTAAAACGTCAACAAAAATGTTGGTGAGTTATAGGTTTAACCTATATATATCAAATCATAATAATAGACCACAAGATTTCATATTTCAATACACATCCCATACATAGAGATAAAAATCATTCATATGGTGAACACCTGGTAACCGACATTAACAAGATGCATATATAAGAATATCCCCATCATTCCGGGACACCCTTCGGATATGATATAAATTTCGAAGTACTAAAGCATCCGGTACTTTGGATGGGGTTTGTTAGGCCCAGTAGATCTATCTTTAGGATTCGCGTCAATTAGGGTGTCTGTTCCCTAATTCTTAGATTACCAGACTTAATAAAAAGGGGCATATTCGATTTCGATAATTCAACCAAAGAATGTAGTTTCACGTACTTATGTCTATTTTGTAAATCATTTATAAAACCTGCATGTATTCTCATCCCAAAAATATTAGATTTTAAAAGTGGGACTATAACTCACTTTCACAGATTTTTACTTCATCGGGAAGTAAGACTTGGCCACTGGTTGATTCACGAACCTATAATAATATATACATATATATCAAAGTATGTTCAAAATATATTTACAACACTTTTAATATATTTTGATGTTTTAAGTTTATTAAGTCAGCTGTCCTCGTTAGTAACCTACAACTAGTTGTCCACAGTTAGATGTACAGAAATAAATCGATAAATATTATCTTGAATCAATCCACGACCCAGTGTATACGTATATCAGTATTGATCACATATAGAGTGTATAGCTAACTCCAACATTCACATATAGAGTGTCTATGGTTGTTCCGAAATATATATAGATGTGTCGACATGATAGGTCGAAACATTGTATACGTGTCTATGGTATCTCAAGATTACATAATATACAATACAAGTTGATTAAGTTATGGTTGGAATAGTTTTGTTACCAATTTTCACGTAGCTAAAATGAGAAAAATTATCCAATCTTGTTTTACCCATAACTTCTTCATTTTAAATCCGTTTTGAGTGAATCAAATTGCTATGGTTTCATATTGAACTCTATTTTATGAATCTAAATAGAAAAAGTATAGGTTTATTGTCATAAAAATAAGTTACAAGTCGTTTTTGTAAAGGTATTCATTTCAGTCGAAAGAACGACGTCTAGATGACCATTTTAGAAAACATACTTCCACTTTGAGTTTAACCATAATTTTTGGATATAGTTTCATGTTCATAATAAAAATCATTTTCTCAGAATAACAACTTTTAAATCAAAGTTTATCATAGTTTTTATTTAACTAACCCAAAACAGCCCGCGGTTTTACTACGACGGCGTAAATTCGGTTTTACGGTGTTTTTCGTGTTTCCAGGTTTTAAATCATTAAGTTAGCATATCATATAGATATAGAACATGTGTTTAGTTGATTTTAAAAGTCAAGTTAGAAGGATTAACTTTTATTTGCGAACAAGTTTAGAATTAACTAAACTATGTTCTAGTGATTACAAGTTTAAACCTTCGAATAAGATAGCTTTATATGTATGAATCGAATGATGTTATGAACATCATTACTACCTTAAGTTCCTTGGATAAACCTACTGGAAAAGAGAAAAGTGGATCTAGCTTCAATGGATCCTTGGATGGCTCGAAGTTCTTGAAGCAGAATCATGACACGAAAACAAGTTCAAGTAAGATCATCACTTGAAATAAGATTGTTATAGTTATAGAAATTGAACCAAAGTTTGAATATGATTATTACCTTGTATTAGAATGATAACCTGCTGTAAGAAACAAAGATTTCTTGAGGTTGGATGATCACCTTACAAGATTGGAAGTGAGCTAGCAAACTTGAAAGTATTCTTGATTTTATGAAACTAGAACTTTTGGAATTTATGAAGAACACTTAGAACTTGAAGATAGAACTTGAGAGAGATCAATTAGATGAAGAAAATTGAAGAATGAAAGTGTTTGTAGGTGTTTTTGGTCGTTGGTGTATGGATTAGATATAAAGGATATGTAATTTTGTTTTCATGTAAATAAGTCATGAATGATTACTCATATTTTTGTAATTTTATGAGATATTTCATGCTAGTTGCCAAATGATGGTTCCCACATGTGTTAGGTGACTCACAAGGGCTGCTAAGAGCTGATCATTGGAGTGTATATACCAATAGTACATACATCTAAAAGCTGTGTATTGTACGAGTACGAATACGGGTGCATACGAGTAGAATTGTTGATGAAACTGAACGAGGATGTAATTGTAAGCATTTTTGTTAAGTAGAAGTATTTTGATAAGTGTCTTGAAGTCTTTCAAAAGTGTATGAATACATATTAAAACACTACATGTATATACATTTTAACTGAGTCGTTAAGTCATCGTTAGTCGTTACATGTAAATATTGTTTTGAAACCTTTAGGTTAACGATCTTGTTGAATGTTGTTAACCCATTGTTTATTATAACAAATGAGATATTAAATTGTTATATTATCATGATATTATGATATATAATATATATCAGTATGATGTATATACAGTTAAATGTCGTTACAACGATAATCGTTACATATATGTCTCGTTTCGAAATCATTAAGTTAGTAGTCTTATTTTTACATATGTATTTCATTGTTAATACACTTAATAATATATTTACTTATCATTTAACATAATTAACCAAGTGTATCAATATCTTAATATGATTCATATGTACCTAGTAAGACGTTGTTATAACGATAATCGTTATATATATCGTTTTCGAGTTTCTTAAATTAATAGTCTCATTTTTATGTATATAACTCATTGTTAAAATACCTAATGAGATACATACTTATAATAAAAACATGTTAACTATATATATAACCATATATATGTCATCGTATAGTTTTTACAAGTTTTAACGTTCGTGAATCACCGGTCAACTTGGGTGGTCAATTGTCTATATGAAACATATTTCAATTAATCAAGTCTTAACAAGTTTGATTGCTTAACATGTTGGAAACATTTAATTATGTAAATATCAATCTTAATTAATATATATAAACATGGAAAAGTTCGGGTCACTACAGTACCTACCCGTTAAATAAATTTCGTCCCGAAATTTTAAGCTGTTGAAGGTGTTGACGAATCTTCTGGAGATAGATGCGGGTTTTTCTTCTTCATCTGATCTTCACGCTCCCAGGTTAACTCGGGTCCTCTACGAGCATTCCATCGAACCTTAACAATTGGTATCTTGTTTTGCTTAAGTCTTTTAACCTCACGATCCATTATTTCGACGGGTTCTTCGATGAATTGAAGTTTTTCGTTGATTTGGATTTCATCTAACGGAATAGTGAGATCTTCTTTAGCAAAACATTTCTTCAAATTCGAGACGTGGAAAGTGTTATGTACAGCCGCGAGTTGTTGAGGTAACTCAAGTCTGTAAGCTACTGGTCCGACACGATCAATAATCTTGAATGGTCCAATATACCTTGGATTTAATTTCCCTCGTTTACCAAATCGAACAACGCCTTTCCAAGGTGCAACTTTAAGCATGACCATCTCTCCAATTTCAAATTCTATATCTTTTCTTTTAATGTCAGCGTAGCTCTTTTGTCGACTTTGGGCGGTTTTCAACCGTTGTTGAATTTGGATGATCTTCTCGGTAGTTTCTTGTATAATCTCCGGACCCGTAATCTGTCTATCCCCCACTTCACTCCAACAAATCGGAGACCTGCACTTTCTACCATAAAGTGCTTCAAACGGCGCCATCTCAATGCTTGAATGGTAGCTGTTGTTGTAGGAAAATTCTGCTAACGGTAGATGTCGATCCCAACTGTTTCCGAAATCAATAACACATGCTCGTAGCATGTCTTCAAGCGTTTGTATCGTCCTTTCACTCTGCCCATCAGTTTGTGGATGATAGGCAGTACTCATGTCTAGACGAGTTCCTAATGCTTGCTGTAATGTCTGCCAGAATCTTGAAATAAATCTGCCATCCCTATCAGAGATAATAGAGATTGGTATTCCATGTCTGGAGACGACTTCCTTCAAATACAGTCGTGCTAACTTCTCCATCTTGTCATCTTCTCTTATTGGCAGGAAGTGTGCTGATTTGGTGAGACGATCAACTATTACCCAAATAGTATCAAAACCACTTGCAGTCCTTGGCAATTTAGTGATGAAATCCATGGTAATATTTTCCCATTTCCATTCCGGGATTTCGGGTTGTTGAAGTAGACCTGATGGTTTCTGATGCTCAGCTTTGACCTTAGAACACGTCAAACATTCTCCTACATATTTAGCAACATCGGCTTTCATACCCGGCCACCAAAAATGTTTCTTGAGATCCTTGTACATCTTCCCCGTTCCAGGATGTATTGAGTATCTGGTTTTATGAGCTTCTCTAAGTACCATTTCTCTCATATCTCCAAATTTTGGTACCCAAATCCTTTCAGCCCTATACCGGGTTCCGTCTTCCCGAATATTAAGATGCTTCTCCGATCCTTTGGGTATTTCATCCTTTAAATTTCCCTCTTTTAAAACTCCTTGTTGCGCCTCCTTTATTTGAGTAGTAAGGTTATTATGAATCATTATATTCATAGATTTTACTCGAATGGGTTCTCTGTCCTTCCTGCTCAAGGCATCGGCTACCACATTTGCCTTCCCCGGGTGGTAACGAATCTCAAAGTCGTAATCATTCAATAATTCAATCCACCTACGCTGCCTCATATTCAGTTGTTTCTGATTAAATATGTGTTGAAGACTTTTGTGGTCGGTATATATAATACTTTTGACCCCATATAAGTAGTGCCTCCAAGTCTTTAATGCAAAAACAACCGCGCCTAATTCCAAATCATGCGTCGTATAATTTTGTTCGTGAATCTTCAATTGTCTAGACGCATAAGCAATCACCTTCGTTCGTTGCATTAATACACAACCGAGACCTTGCTTTGATGCATCACAATAAATCACAAAATCATCATTCCCTTCAGGCAATGACAATATAGGTGCCGTAGTTAGCTTTTTCTTCAATAACTGAAACGCTTTCTCTTGTTCATCATTCCATTCAAATTTCTTCCCTTTATGCGTTAATGCAGTCAAGGGTTTTGCTATTCTGGAAAAGTCTTGGATGAACCTTCTGTAGTAACCAGCTAGTCCTAAAAATTGGCGTATGTGTTTTGGAGTTTTCGGGGTTTCCCACTTTTCAACAGTTTCTATCTTTGCCGGATCCACCTTAATACCTTCTTTGTTCACTATGTGACCGAGGAATTGAACTTCTTCCAACCAAAATGCACACTTTGAAAACTTAGCGTACAATTCTTCCTTCCTCAATACTTCTAACACCTTTCTCAAATGTTCACCGTGTTCTTGGTCATTCTTTGAGTAAATAAGTATGTCATCAATGAAAACAATGACAAACTTGTCAAGGTATGGTCCACACACTCGGTTCATAAGGTCCATGAACACAGCTGGTGCATTAGTTAAACCAAACGGCATGACCATAAACTCGTAATGACCGTAACGTGTTCTGAAAGCAGTCTTTGGAATATCATCTTCTTTCACCCGCATTTGATGATACCCGGAACGTAAGTCAATCTTTGAATAAACAGACGAGCCTTGTAGTTGATCAAATAAGTCATCGATTCTCGGTAGTGGGTAGCGGTTCTTGATGGTAAGTTTGTTCAACTCTCGGTAGTCGATACACAACCTGAATGTACCATCTTTCTTCTTGACAAACAAAACAGGAGCTCCCCACGGTGATGTGCTTGGTCGAATGAAACCACGCTCTAAAAGTTCTTGTAATTGGCTTTGTAGTTCTTTCATCTCACTGGGTGCGAGTCTGTAAGGAGCACGAGCTATTGGTGCAGCTCCTGGTACAAGATCTATTTGAAATTCAACGGATCGATGTGGGGGTAATCCCGGTAATTCTTTCAGAAATACATCAGGAAATTCTTTTGCAACGGGAACATCATTGATGCTCTTTTCTTCAGTTTGTACTTTCTCGACGTGTGCTAGAACAGCATAGCAACCTTTTCTTATTAGTTTTTGTGCTTTCAAATTACTAATAAGATGTAGCTTCGTGTTGCCCTTTTCTCCGTACACCATTAAGGGTTTTCCTTTTTCTCGTATAATGCGAATTGCATTTTTGTAACAAACGATCTCCGCTTTCACTTCTTTCAACCAGTCCATACCGATTATCACATCAAAACTCCCTAACTCTACTGGTATCAAATCAATCTTAAATGTTTCGCTAACCAGTTTAATTTCTCGATTCCGACATATATTATCTGCTGAAATTAATTTACCATTTGCTAATTCGAGTAAAAATTTACTATCCAAAGGCGTCAATGGACAACTTAATTTAGCACAAAAATCTCTACTCATATAGCTTCTATCCGCACCCGAATCAAATAAAACGTAAGCAGATTTATTGTCAATAAGAAACGTACCCGTAACAAGCTCCGGGTCTTCCTGTGCCTCTGCCGCATTAATATTGAAAACTCTTCCACGGCCTTGTCCATTCGTGTTCTCCTGGTTCGGGCAATTTCTAATAATGTGGCCCGGTTTTCCACATTTATAACAAACTACATTGGCATAACTTGCTCCGACACTACTTGCTCCGCCATTACTCGTTCCGACACCATTTGTTCCTTTCGTTCTATTAACCCCTGGTCCGTAGACCTCACACTTCGCCGCACTATGACCATTTCTTTTACACTTGTTGCAAAATTTGGTGCAGAACCCCGAGTGATTCTTTTCACACCTTTGGCATAGCTGCTTCTGATTGTTGTTGTTGTTGCGGTTATTATTGTTGTTGGGATGATTGTTGTAGTTGCTGTTGTTGTTGTTGTTGTTGTTGTTGGGCCGTTTGTTGTAGTTGCGATTGATGTTGCGATTGTTGGGATAATTGTTGCGATTATTGTTGTAATTGCTGTTGTTGTTGTATTGGTGATTCTTATCATCGTTTTCCTCCCACTTTCTTTTGACTTGCTTCACATTGGCCTCTTCAGCAGTCTGTTCTTTAATTCTTTCTTCAATCTGGTTCACTAGTTTGTGAGCCATTCTACATGCCTGTTGTATGGAGGCGGGCTCGTGTGAACTTATATCTTCTTGGATTCTTTCCGGTAATCCTTTCACAAACGCGTTGATCTTCTCTTCCTCATCTTCGAATGCTCCCGGACACAATAGGCACAATTCTGTGAATCGTCTTTCGTACGTGGTAATATCAAATCCTTGGGTTCGTAACCCTCTAAGTTCTGTCTTGAGCTTATTGACCTCGGTTCTGGGACGGTACTTCTCGTTCATCAAGTGCTTGAATGCTGACCACGGTAGTGCGTACGCATCGTCTTGTCCCACTTGCTCTAGATAGGTATTCCACCATGTTAACGCAGAACCTGTGAAGGTATGCGTAGCGTACTTTACTTTGTCCTCTTCAGTACACTTACTTATGGCAAACACCGATTCGACCTTCTCGGTCCACCGTTTCAATCCGATCGGTCCTTCGGTTCCATCAAATTCCAAAGGTTTGCAGGCAGTGAATTCTTTGTAGGTGCATCCTACACGATTTCCTGTACTGCTAGATCCAAGGTTATTGTTGGTATGTAGCGCAGCCTGTACTGCGGCTATGTTTGAAGCTAGAAAAGTACGGAATTCCTCTTCATTCATATTCACGGTGTGTCGAGTAGTCGGTGCCATTTCCTTCAAAATAGTTAAATGGAACAAGTTAATCATACAGAATATTAAGAGTAGTTAATAGTATTTCGTAGCATAATATGAACTCATTTATAAAAGCTTTTTCTTCATATTAGCGTTTTATAAGTTTAAATTCGGGTAGTACCTACCCGTTAAGTTCATACTTAGTAGCTAATATACAATTCAACTACTACAATTCTATATGAAAAACTGATTATAATAATATTTCGCGTTCAAACTTTTATACAATATTTTACAAACTTACAATACCGCTTATTTTACATAAAGCATGAAATATAGCACACAATAACTTTGATACAAGATAGTTGTGAAGATAATTCTAGCTAGTACACAAGTCGTTCAGCAAAGGCAATAAAGACACGTAATTCATACGTCCAGAAACAAGTCATGCATTCTGGTTTTACTAGGACTACTTCCCATCCTTGGTCTTGTGGAACATAACTGTTATGGCCGTTGATAAGACAGCGTGTTGTAACGTCGTCAAAGGGACGAGGGTTACATAATGTCCAACAGTCCCGTAACAATCTAAAAATCTCATTTCTTACCCCAATTACCGACTCCGTCACTTGTGGGAACGTTTTGTTTAATAGTTGTAGGCCGATGTTCTTGTTCTCACTTTAGTGAGAAGCGAACATTACTAATCCGTAAGCATAACATGCTTCTTTATGTTGCATGTTAGCCGCTTTTTCTAAATCACGAAGTCCAATATTCGGATATATTGAGTCAAAATAATTTCTTAACCCATTGCGTAAAATAGCATTTGGGTTCCCCGCAATATATGCGTCAAAGTAAACACATCGTAACTTATGGATTTCCCAATGTGATATCCCCCATCTTTCGAACGAAAGCCTTTTATAAACCAAGGCATTCTTGGAACATTCTTCGAATGTCTTACAAACTGATCTCGCCTTAAATAGTTGTGCCGAAGAATTCTGACCGACTCTAGACAAGATTTCCTCAATCATGTCTCCGGGTAGGTCTCTTAAAATATTGGATTGTCTATCCATTTTGTGTGTTTATACTGTAAAATAGACAAGAGTTAGATTCATAAAAAAATACTTATTACTACAAGCAATTTTTACATATATCATAAAGCATAAGCACACTATATTACATATATTACACCACACGAATACAACTATCTTATTCCGACTCGCTTGTTTCTTCTTCTTCGGTTTTGGTTCGTTTTGCCAAGTTTCTAGGGATATATGATGTTCCCCTAATACGAGCCGTCGTGATCCACATTGGTTTAGAAAAACCTGGTGGTTTAGAGGTTCCCGGGTCATTGTTACAACTTAAGGACTTCGGGGGTTGACGATACATATAAAGTTCATCGGGGTTGGAATTAGATTTCTCTATTTTTATGCCCTTTCCCTTATTATTTTCTTTTGCCTTTTTAAATTCAGTTGGGGTAATTTCTATAACATCATCGGAATTCTCGTCGGAATCCGATTCATCGGAGAATTGGTAATCCTCCCAATATTTTGCTTCCTTGGCGGAAACACCATTGACCATAATTAACCTTGGTCGGTTGGTTGAGGATTTTCTTTTACTTAACCGTTTTATTATTTCCCCCACCGGTTCTATTTCTTCATCCGGTTCCGATTCTTCTTCCGGTTCCGATTCTTCTTCCGGTTCCGACTCTTCTTCCGGTTCCTCTTCGGGAACTTGTGAATCAGTCCACAAATCATTCCAATTTACATTTGACTCTTCATTATTATTAGGTGAGTCAATGGGACTTGTTCTAGAGGTAGACATCTATCACATAATATCAAACGCGTTAAGAGATTAATATATCACATAATATTCACATGTTAAAAATATATAGTTTCCAACAAAATTTGTTAAGCAATCATTTTTCAAGTAAACACGGTCGAAGTCCAGACTCACTAATGCATCCTAACAAACTCGATAAGACACACTAATGCAAAATTCTGGTTCTCTAAGACCAACGCTCGGATACCAACTGAAATGTCCCGTTCTTATTGATTAAAAACGTTCCATATTAATTGATTTCGTTGCGAGGTTTTGACCTTTATATGAGACGTTTTTCAAAGACTGCATTCATTTTAAAACAAACCATAACCTTTATTTCATCAATAAAGGTTTAAAAAGCTTTACGTAGATTATCAAATAATGATAATCTAAAATATCCTGTTTACACACGACCATTACATAATGGTTTACAATACAAATATGTTACAACAAAATAAGTTTCTTGAATGCAGTTTTTACACAATATCATACAAGCATGGACTCCAAATCTCGTCCTTATTTAAGTATGCGACAGCGGAAGCTCTTAATAATCACCTGAGAATAAACATGCTTAAAACGTCAACAAAAATGTTGGTGAGTTATAGGTTTAACCTATATATATCAAATCATAATAATAGACCACAAGATTTCATATTTCAATACACATCCCATACATAGAGATAAAAATCATTCATATGGTGAACACCTGGTAACCGACATTAACAAGATGCATATATAAGAATATCCCCATCATTCCGGGACACCCTTCGGATATGATATAAATTTCGAAGTACTAAAGCATCCGGTACTTTGGATGGGGTTTGTTAGGCCCAGTAGATCTATCTTTAGGATTCGCGTCAATTAGGGTGTCTGTTCCCTAATTCTTAGATTACCAGACTTAATAAAAAGGGGCATATTCGATTTCGATAATTCAACCAAAGAATGTAGTTTCACGTACTTATGTCTATTTTGTAAATCATTTATAAAACCTGCATGTATTCTCATCCCAAAAATATTAGATTTTAAAAGTGGGACTATAACTCACTTTCACAGATTTTTACTTCATCGGGAAGTAAGACTTGGCCACTGGTTGATTCACGAACCTATAATAATATATACATATATATCAAAGTATGTTCAAAATATATTTACAACACTTTTAATATATTTTGATGTTTTAAGTTTATTAAGTCAGCTGTCCTCGTTAGTAACCTACAACTAGTTGTCCACAGTTAGATGTACAGAAATAAATCGATAAATATTATCTTGAATCAATCCACGACCCAGTGTATACGTATATCAGTATTGATCACATATAGAGTGTATAGCTAACTCCAACATTCACATATAGAGTGTCTATGGTTGTTCCGAAATATATATAGATGTGTCGACATGATAGGTCGAAACATTGTATACGTGTCTATGGTATCTCAAGATTACATAATATACAATACAAGTTGATTAAGTTATGGTTGGAATAGTTTTGTTACCAATTTTCACGTAGCTAAAATGAGAAAAATTATCCAATCTTGTTTTACCCATAACTTCTTCATTTTAAATCCGTTTTGAGTGAATCAAATTGCTATGGTTTCATATTGAACTCTATTTTATGAATCTAAATAGAAAAAGTATAGGTTTATTGTCATAAAAATAAGTTACAAGTCGTTTTTGTAAAGGTATTCATTTCAGTCGAAAGAACGACGTCTAGATGACCATTTTAGAAAACATACTTCCACTTTGAGTTTAACCATAATTTTTGGATATAGTTTCATGTTCATAATAAAAATCATTTTCTCAGAATAACAACTTTTAAATCAAAGTTTATCATAGTTTTTATTTAACTAACCCAAAACAGCCCGCGGTTTTACTACGACGGCGTAAATTCGGTTTTACGGTGTTTTTCGTGTTTCCAGGTTTTAAATCATTAAGTTAGCATATCATATAGATATAGAACATGTGTTTAGTTGATTTTAAAAGTCAAGTTAGAAGGATTAACTTTTATTTGCGAACAAGTTTAGAATTAACTAAACTATGTTCTAGTGATTACAAGTTTAAACCTTCGAATAAGATAGCTTTATATGTATGAATCGAATGATGTTATGAACATCATTACTACCTTAAGTTCCTTGGATAAACCTACTGGAAAAGAGAAAAGTGGATCTAGCTTCAATGGATCCTTGGATGGCTCGAAGTTCTTGAAGCAGAATCATGACACGAAAACAAGTTCAAGTAAGATCATCACTTGAAATAAGATTGTTATAGTTATAGAAATTGAACCAAAGTTTGAATATGATTATTACCTTGTATTAGAATGATAACCTGCTGTAAGAAACAAAGATTTCTTGAGGTTGGATGATCACCTTACAAGATTGGAAGTGAGCTAGCAAACTTGAAAGTATTCTTGATTTTATGAAACTAGAACTTTTGGAATTTATGAAGAACACTTAGAACTTGAAGATAGAACTTGAGAGAGATCAATTAGATGAAGAAAATTGAAGAATGAAAGTGTTTGTAGGTGTTTTTGGTCGTTGGTGTATGGATTAGATATAAAGGATATGTAATTTTGTTTTCATGTAAATAAGTCATGAATGATTACTCATATTTTTGTAATTTTATGAGATATTTCATGCTAGTTGCCAAATGATGGTTCCCACATGTGTTAGGTGACTCACAAGGGCTGCTAAGAGCTGATCATTGGAGTGTATATACCAATAGTACATACATCTAAAAGCTGTGTATTGTACGAGTACGAATACGGGTGCATACGAGTAGAATTGTTGATGAAACTGAACGAGGATGTAATTGTAAGCATTTTTGTTAAGTAGAAGTATTTTGATAAGTGTCTTGAAGTCTTTCAAAAGTGTATGAATACATATTAAAACACTACATGTATATACATTTTAACTGAGTCGTTAAGTCATCGTTAGTCGTTACATGTAAATATTGTTTTGAAACCTTTAGGTTAACGATCTTGTTGAATGTTGTTAACCCATTGTTTATTATAACAAATGAGATATTAAATTGTTATATTATCATGATATTATGATATATAATATATATCAGTATGATGTATATACAGTTAAATGTCGTTACAACGATAATCGTTACATATATGTCTCGTTTCGAAATCATTAAGTTAGTAGTCTTATTTTTACATATGTATTTCATTGTTAATACACTTAATAATATATTTACTTATCATTTAACATAATTAACCAAGTGTATCAATATCTTAATATGATTCATATGTACCTAGTAAGACGTTGTTATAACGATAATCGTTATATATATCGTTTTCGAGTTTCTTAAATTAATAGTCTCATTTTTATGTATATAACTCATTGTTAAAATACCTAATGAGATACATACTTATAATAAAAACATGTTAACTATATATATAACCATATATATGTCATCGTATAGTTTTTACAAGTTTTAACGTTCGTGAATCACCGGTCAACTTGGGTGGTCAATTGTCTATATGAAACATATTTCAATTAATCAAGTCTTAACAAGTTTGATTGCTTAACATGTTGGAAACATTTAATTATGTAAATATCAATCTTAATTAATATATATAAACATGGAAAAGTTCGGGTCACTACACACACCATACTTTATATACAGGTCTGCGTATGGTGAATAAACATATCCAGTCATTAAAAGAAGAATTACCATACCTCTGTACCAGTAATTCCCTAATTGGCCCGGCCAATTCTACAGCTTCCAAGGGTCCCCATTCTATGACCCTTGGTACCTCAACAACCTTGGAATGAAGAGTATGCAAACCCCGTTGATATTTTGGATAATCTATCCAAAGTCTGTCAAATCGCAGGTTCGGGTGCAACTGTTCCAAGTGCATATCTGAAAAGGTCATGACTGGATGAGGAACATCCTGCTTGTAGTAGTTATCTACCTCCTGTTGTTCCAAGTTCTCAGCAGGAGCATGGCGGGCTTGGGATGAAGATTCACCCCTTTCATTCTGCAAAACACATCAAACACAAATTTTGTGCATCCAAATATGCATTAGTGTCAGCAAAATCATCAATCAAAATAATCACAATGACATTATCAATTTATATCAAACTTAAGCTCATTTTCACATTTTTATCAAATCTACACTTTTTCAAATAAGCATATACGAAAATTTTCGCCAAGTTCATAAACATTCAACTTAAATAACATGTCAAAATAATCATTACTAGCAAATAAACAAGTCTCAAATGGCATTATCTTTCAAAAATCAAGTTCATGAATTTTGGACTTGAAAAAGTCCACTTTAATTCTCAAAATCATGTTTAGGCTCAAAGTTTGGATCATTTAACTACCTAGACATGTTACACTACTCAATTTAGCAACAATTCATGACAAAAATCGGCCATAACCTGTTTATATCAAAAAGCCCCAAATTGCTCAAGAACACAAACCCTAGATTATTCAAAATTTGAAGTTTAAGGCTTCTAATCATGTTAAACAGCATCAATCTAGGTTATACAAGCATAATACATAAACAATTTAAGTCTAATTACACTAAAAAGCATCAAAATCAAATTGGGGAAAAATAGCTCAAGAACACTAAAATTCGAATTAAATGGTGTTTAGGTGTAGAAATTTACCGTTTTTCTTGAGTAGTTCCTAGATATCATCCTTCTCAACATGATTTTAGCAAAAAATTTGGTGATTAACGGTTAAAAATTGAGATTTTTGGAGTGTTTTTGGGTGTATTTTCGGGTTCTTTTTCGCAGTATTTTGGGTGTTTATGTGTTGGTGGGAGTGAACTGATCGTGTGCAGCTGTTTTATTTTTTTTTCTGTAATTTGGTCCCTCCGCGAGTCGCGGAGGTTTGCACTGCAAACTCCGCGAGTCGCGGAGTTTACCTTTTTTTTTTTTTTTTTTTTTTTTTTTTTTTTTTATAATCTTTAACTTATAAAACAATTAAGAAATTAATTTTAAAATTTTGTTTCCCTTGTTATTTAGGACGAGGTCATTTCGGATCGATGTCCTAGTCCGTCTCTCGACAAAATTTTAAAATTTGTCTTTTTGTAGCGATTGTTTTAAAAGCTAAGATTTTTGGGTTTTTTCAATGTTTTTGGCATACTTTAAATCAATAAGATTAAAAATAATGATAATAAAAGTTCTCGTCCCTCCCTCGGGTAAAGCAATTTCGGTTCAAAGACCTAGTCTTCAACTTACGACGAATTTTAAAAATCATATTCTTAACTTAATGAGATAAAGTAAATTTTTGTTTTTAAATTCACACAACTTAAATATAAAATTCAAAATTAATATTAAAAATTAAAAATTCACACCAAACTTAAAATTTTAAATGCATAAAATTAAAATTTCGTATTTTAAAAATTAAAAATTCACACCAAACTTAATTTAAAAATTTATAAATTCATATCAAACTTATATTAATTTTTCAAATATTTACAATTTTAAATATATTGTTTTTACAAAGTTTACAATATTAATTTAATATTTAAATATTAAGATTAAAAACATGGTAAAAATAAAATTAAAAATCTTTTTGTCTTTTTATCCCACTTTAATCAATCAAATATTATCAAAAATATGCGCCCCTCTTTTCGGTAAAGTAATTTCGGTTCCAAGACCTAATTTAACTCATGACGAATTTTTGAAATATTTTGGGTTGATTGATTAAAGATATTTATACCTTAAGAATAAACGTTAAATTTCGCAGTGATGTAATAAATTTTTGAATGATATCAATAATTTCGGTCGCCAAACCTAATTTTATTTAATACCAATTTAATACTTTTTAGCGAACAAATTAGCGTTTATTATCAAAAGGTTAAAAATAAATATAAAAAATAAAAACTGTACAGACATACCTGTGAAATAGATTTCTTAGTTATATGATCTATTATATTCATAAGATAGTCGGTTTAATTGGTTTTCCATGGCTGCATAGGCGTAACCTCGAGCATTCATTGTCTTTTCTTCTAAACATATGAACGGTCCGTCTCTGCATAAAGTAACAAATTCGGTATTTGAATAGGTTTGATTATTTGAACATTTACCTCCATGTGACCATTTTCCGCATTTGTGACATTTTTCTAGGTGTCGTGCTCTTCTTTTCGCTGCGGATTTTGATTTTCCTTTACCAAATTGTAACTTATTATCTTCGCATCTGGATCCTTTTCTAACTCCGTCCATTCTTTCTCTGATTACTGATACTATTTCACTCGGGAGTATGTCATTATTACGTTTAGTGATCAAAGCGTGTAGCATTAGACCATGGTTTAATTCACAGGCAGTCTTCATTTTGTAAAAACCTAAAAAAAATAAAAATTCAGAATGGGGGGAGAAGACTAGTTCTTTAGGGTCTGCTAGGGAAAGACCATACGTGTTCCATTTTCGAGAACTACACGAAAACAGACAATCTAACTCTAACAGAAATACATATTATCCTTTACAGACTTGATTCTCCCCACACTTAGTTAGCTGTGGTGTCGAAATTGTGATTAACTTCGTTGTCGACTTCCATCGGACCATGTATGTAATGTTTAACTCTGTGACCATTAACTTTAAATTCAATCCCATTTGAATTTATCAATTCTATCGTTCCGTATGGGAAAACTCTTTTTACTATGAATGGTCCAGACCATCTTGATTTCAATTTTCCAGGAAATAGCTTGAATCGTGAATTGAAAAGAAGAACTCTGTCTCCTTCTTTAAATTCTTTTGAACTTCTGATTCTTTTATCATGCCATTTCTTCGTTCTTTCTTTATAGATTAACGAATTTTCGTATGCTTCATGTCTTAATTCTTCTAATTCGTTTAGTTGACTTAATCGTAGACGTCCAGCTTCATGTAAATCAAGATTACATGTCTTTAAAGCCCAAAATGCTTTGTGTTCAATTTCTACTGGAAGATGACATGCTTTTCCATAAACAAGTCTAAAAGGTGTGGTTCCAATTGGAGTTTTGTAGGCTGTTCTAAAAGCCCAGAGTGCATCCTCCAATTTAATGGACCATTCCTTCGGATTTGATCCTACGGTTTTCTCTAGAATACGTTTTAAAGCTCGGTTGGTATTTTCAACTTGTCCACTTGTTTGTGGATGATATGCGGTGGAGATTTTATGAGTTACTCCATATCTTTTAAGAACTTTCTCAAGTTGATTATTACAAAAATGAGTTCCCCGATCACTTATTAAAGCTTTCGGTGTTCCAAACCTTGCAAAAAGACGTTTTAAAAAGTTGACTACAACTCGTGCATCGTTAGTTGGGAGAGCTTGTGCTTCCGCCCATTTAGATACATAATCAATGGCTACGAGTATATATAGATTATTATGAGATTTTGGAAATGGACCCATAAAGTCAATACCCCAAATGTCAAATACTTCACATACTTGGATGACATTTTGTGGCATTTCATCACGTTGACTTATTCTTCCGGCCCTTTGACATGCATCACAAGATTTGCAAAGAAGGTGTGCGTCTTTGTAAATTGTAGGCCAATAGAATCCAGCTTCAAAAACTTTTCTTGCTGTTAGTTGAGGCCCATAATGCCCTCCTGTTGGTCCTGTGTGACAATGGTTTAAAATTTTACTAGCTTCATTTCCAAATACACATCGGCGTATTATTCCATCGGGACAACTTTTAAACAGATGTGGATCTTCCCAGAAATAGTGTTTTATATCACTGAAGAATTTCTTTCGTCTTTGGTACGATAATCCTTTTTCAAGGAATCCACAAACTAAGTAGTTTGCATAGTCTGCAAACCATGGGATTTCTTTATAATCTATCTTCAATAGATATTCATCAGGAAAGTTGTCTTGTATGGCCGATTCATTCAGAACTTCTAATTCGGGATTTTCAAGACGAGAAAGATGATCAGCGGCGAGATTTTCTGCTCCTCTTTTATCTCGGATTTCAATATCAAACTCTTGTAAGAGTAAGATCCAACGGATTAATCTTGGTTTAGCATCTTGTTTTGAAAATAGGTATCTAAGAGCAGAATGGTCGGTATAGACCACCGTTTTTGCTAGAACGAGATATGATCGAAATTTGTCAAAAGCAAAGACAATAGCAAGGAGTTCTTTTTCGGTAGTTGTATAGTTCGTTTGTGCTCCTTGTAACGTCTTACTAGCATAATATATAGGTTGAAATCGTTTTTCAATCCTTTGTCCTAAAACGGCTCCCATTGCAAAATCACTTGCATCGCACATTAGTTCAAATGGTAGATTCCAATTTGGTGTTATCATGATCGGTGCATTAGTGAGTTTTTCTTTAAGAATATTAAAAGATTTGATACATTCATCTGAAAAGATGAATGGCGCATCCTTTTCTAGGAGTTTATTCATAGGAGTGGCAATTTTAGAAAAATCTTTTATGAAACGTCGGTAAAAACCGGCATGCCCTAGAAAACTCCTAACTCCTCTAACATTTGTGGGATGTGGAAGTTTAGCAATTACATCTACTTTAGCTCTATCCACTTCAATTCCATCTTTTGAAATTTTATGTCCAAGAACGATGCCTTCTTTAACCATGAAATGGCATTTCTCCCAATTAAGTACTAGATTTGATTTTTCGCATCTAATTAGCATTCGTTCCAGATTAACTAGACATGATTTAAATGTATCACCGAAGACTGAAAAGTCATCCATGAATACTTCCATGCATTCTTCTATCATGTCATGAAAAATCGCCATCATGCACCTCTGAAAGGTTGCAGGGGCGTTACAAAGTCCAAATGGCATGCGTTTGTAAGCAAAAGTACCATAAGGGCACGTGAATGTGGTTTTCTCTTGATCTTCGGGTGCTATTGGAATTTGAAAATATCCGGAAAATCCATCTAGAAAACAATAGTAACTATTTCCGGCTAATCTTTCCAACATTTGATCTATGAAAGGTAAGGGAAAGTGATCTTTTCTGGTGGCGTCATTTAATTTTCTATAATCAATACATACACGCCATCCTGTTACAGTCCTAGTAGGAATAAGCTCATTTTTCTCATTTGTGATGACAGTCATGCCACCCTTCTTAGGTACGCATTGAACTGGGCTTACCCATGGACTATCAGAAATTGGATATATCAAACCTGCATCTAGCAGTTTAATAATCTCTTTCTTAACTACATCTTGCATATTAGGATTTAGTCTTCGTTGGCGTTGCACATACGTTTTATGACCTTCTTCCATAAGGATTTTATGTGTGCAATACGAAGGACTTATTCCTTTAATATCATGAATCTTCCATGCAATAGCTGGTTTATGAGCTTTCAACACAGAAATGAGTTGTGATTTCTCATTTTCAGTAAGAGAAGACGATATTATTACAGGTAATTCAGATTCACCATGTAAATAAGCGTATTCCAAATGGTTTGGAAGTGGCTTTAACTCTAATTTCGGAGGTTCTTCTATCGATGATTTATATCGATATCTGTCTTCTTCTTTTAGCATTTGAATTTCTTCTGTTGTTGGTTCATATCCATTAGCTATAAGTGTAGCTAACATTTTAGCTTCATCAATTGGTTCATTTCCTTCTCCTAAAGAACATTCTCCTGTTCCTTGTAATTCTGGAAATTCTTCTAATAATTCTGCATGTGCATCTATAGTTTGAATATAATAACATGTATCATCTGCAGATTGTGGTTGTTGCATTGCTCTATCAACTGAAAAGGTAACACTCTCATCCTCTATACTTAGGGTCAGTTTCTTACCGAACACGTCTATCATTGCTTTAGCCGTGTTTAAGAATGGTCTTCCTAATATAAGAGGAACTTGAGAATCTTCTTCCATGTCCAAAACAACAAAATCTACTGGAAATACTAAAGTACCAACTTTAACTAGCATGTTCTCCATTATCCCTCTAGGATATTTTATTGATCTATCGGCTAGTTGTATGCTTATTCTGGTTGGTTTCAATTCTCCAAGGTCTAGTTTAGCGTATAGTGAATACGGCATTAGATTTATACTAGCACCTAAATCTGCTAATGCTTCTATTGAACTAAGACTACCCAGAAAACATGGAATTGTGAAACTTCTTGGATCAGATAGTTTTTCTGGTATCTTATTCAACAGCACTGCTGAACAATTAGCATTCATAGTTACAGCCGAGAGTTCTTCCATTTTCTTTCTATTCGTGATTAGATCTTTCAAGAATTTAGCATACCTTGGCATTCCTGAAATCACATCAATGAAAGGAAGATTTACATTTATCTGTTTAAACATATCCAAGAATTTGGATTGCTCGGCTTCAAGTTTTTCTTTCTTCATTTTACTCGGGTAAGGAAGTGGTGGTTGGTATGGTTTAACATAAGGTTTATCCTTAACTGTGTTATCTTCATTAACCTTTTCAACTACCGGTTCTTTTTCCTTATCTTGATCGGGTTGTGGTTCTTGTGGAGTAGGAATAGTTTCATCAGAAGTTACAGGTATTTCAGGTGGTTTAAGTGTTGTACCACTTCTTGTGGTAATAGCTTTAGCTGTTTCATTCCGGGGGTTAGCATTTGTATCGCTAGGTAGACTTCCCGGTTTTCTTTCACCTATTAACCTTGCTAGGTTACTTACTTCTTGTTCCAGATTTTGAATAGAAGCTTGTTGATTTCTAAATGCTTGAGCATTTTGTTCATTGGTTTGTTTTTGAGATGTGAAAAACTGCGTTTGAGTTTCAACTAGCTTCGTCATCATATCTTCTAAATTCGGCTTTTTATCATCGGTTTGTTGTGGTGGTTTGTTTTGAAAATTCGGTCTTTGCTGATTGCTAGGACCTTGTTGGTTGTTGTATGGAATATTTCGGTTATAATTCTGGTTTTGATTGTAAATCGGTCTTGGCGGTTGATAATTATTCTGATAATTATTTCCAGGCCTTTGGTTTATGTATGAAATATTCTCTCTTTGTTCCATTGTTAATTCAATACTTAGATAATCTTTTGTCAAATGTGGTCCTCCACACTGCTCACAACTAATTCGTATTGAGTGAATATCCTTAGTCATCTTTTCCATTCGTCTCTCGAAAGCATCTATCTTTGCTGAAATGGAATCTAAGTCATGGCTAGAATCGGCTCTAGCTGCTTTAGATGATCTAATGATGTCTTTTTCTTGATGCCACTCATGTGAGTGGGAAGCAGTGTTATCAATAATTTTGTAAGCATCAGTTTCGGTTTTCTTCATAATCGAACCACCAGCTGCTATATCTATGTCTTTTCTTGTAGTGATGTCGCATCCTTGGTAGAATATTTGTACTATTTGACAGGTGTCTAAACCATGTTGCGGACATCCTCTTAGTAACTTTCCATATCTTGTCCACGCCTCATATAGAGTTTCATTTGGCTTCTGTGTGAACGTAACAATTTCTGCTTGAAGTCTTACGGCTTTAGATGCGGGAAAGAATTGTTTAAGAAATTTGTCAATTAAAACATCCCATGTATCGATCGCCCCTTCAGGTAACGATTCTAACCAATCTTTGGCTTCTCCCTTTAAAGTCCAGGGAAATAACATGAGATATATCTGTTCATCCTCCACTTCTCGGATTTTAAATAGTGTGCAGATCCTATTAAAGGTACGTAGATGTTCATTTGGATCTTCCTTCGGCGCACCACTAAATTGGCATTGATTAGTCACCATGTGTAGAATTTGTCCTTTGATTTCATAATCTGGCGCATTAATGTCTGGATGAGTAATTGCGTGACCTTGGCCAGTGCGTTTAGCTCTCATTCGGTCTTCCATACTTAAAGGTTCCAGATTCTCCATAATTGAATTTGTTGAATCGGTATCACTAGATGGTTCTGATTTAATAGTTCGTTCCTCAACAATCTCTGTTTGAATGATTGGTGGTTCCGGAGGAAAGTTTAATGGTTCAGGATCTACGAACCGTTTCTGAATATTTTCTGGATTCTCAATTGTGAGGTTTGTTTCAAAAACTGGATTATCGGAAATTTGAACTGAAGTACTTGGTCGACTGGATGACGATTCTAAAGAAAAATCAACGGCGGTTATATTTGTTAAACGATGTCTTGATCGAGTTACAGGTGGTGAACGTACAAAAGGTGGTGAACGTCTTGCTCGGTGCATTCACTGAATATCCTATTAGTTTTAAAAAGGAAAGAAAAATTATAATAAGTTATCCAATCAATAGACTTTTCTGATTTTGCCCACGTTTCGAATAGCCAAAAGATGCAGCAGAGGGGCAGGATTCGTTTGGTCTCAATATAATTGAGGACTGTTTGGCTCCAATAACCCGGTCCACGTACAAATCCAACTATTACTACGAACCAGAAAATTTTGATGTCTATCAATTTAACCACTTAAAATAAATTTTCGTAATTTTAAGAAATTTAGATAAGAAGTAGAATAAAAATCTATGTCCTAAAAACTAGAATAGCGAGAAATAAGAAAGAAAAAGAGTTCGTCGAAAAAGGTTGAAAAAGAAAAAAATGGTTGAAAAATAAAAGGTGACGGAAAAATAAAAGAAACTTATAAAAACTTAAAAATACTTAATTAATTTAACCTTATTACTACAACTAACTTAAAATTATAATCGCAAATTGAAATTACTAATTGGAATGATAATTGATACATAGTAAAATGTGTCTAAAAATATTAAAGCTTACAGGAAAAACTAAATCCCAAATAGAAATAACTTAAAAAGAAACTAAAACTTAAAAAGGCGTCGCAAAATTCTAAAGCACCTAAATCTTAGTCTAAAGAAAAAGCACTTAAGGAATTCTACGGCAAAGCCTAAAAATATAGGAGTAAAAATAACTATAGCAAATACTAAATTTAAAATTAAATATGAGCTAAAAATACAAAAGTTACGCTACAACGATTAAAAAGGTACAAAATATAAAAATATACAAAAAGTTGTAAAAAGTACAATTTTTATAAAAATATTATTTTTATATTATTTTAATAAAACTACTAATTTTACAATTTAATAAAACTAATTAAACAAAATACATAAATATAAAGTAAAAAGTAAAAATAAAACTAAAATTAATAATAATAATAATAATATTTAGGTTTTAATAATAATAATAATTAAAAATAACCCGTGATTAGGGTTTTTGTCCGTGTGTCAGAGGGTCTCCGCGAGTCGCGGCAAATAAAGAGGAAAACCCCGCGAGTCGCGGGGTTCAGGAATTCAGTTGACAGGTTTTGTTTTTACGCGTTTTCTTTATTTATTTTTTTTTTCTTTTTATTTTGTTTTCTGTTTTTTTTTTTAAATAAACGATTTTAAAATAAAACTTATATTTTTATAAACTAAAATAGAAATAAAGAAACTTATAAAACTTAAATATTTACAAAATCTTAAAAATACTAATATTTTTGTTTTTCTTTTTATATTTTTGAATAATTAAAACGTATTTTTACAAGAGCGAATTTTTAATAAAAGTAACTAAAATTTTTTTTTTTTTTTTTTTATATTAGCGTTGCGCTTCCGGCTTTTAAGATGTTCCCCGGCAGCGGCGCCAAAAATACTTGATGTCGAACGAGGTGTATATAAAATAGTTTATAATTTTAGCAGGAAATACTATTAAATACGATACAATTTTACACAAGATATTTATTTATTTATAGAATGGATATACTTAAACCTTGCTACAACACTTATAGGCAGTGTACCTAATCGTACAGTAGTGTAGTTTTTAGTAAGTCCGGTTCGTTCCACAGGGAAATCTTTAAACAAAGCTCAACGCTATATTAGTTTACTTTTATAAAAATACAAATATATATATATAAGTAATATTATTATTATAAAGGGGGTTTTTACCGTTTAATGACCGGTTTGTCGATTTTAAAACTTTAGTCGCAGTTAAAACCTAATGTAAAATATTAAATAAATACAAGACTTTAAATTAAAGCGTAAAGTAAATAACGATAATGAAATTGCGAATAATAAAAATGCGATAAAATTAAATTGCGATAATTAAAAAGTACGATAATTAAAAGTGCGATAAAATAAAATAACAATAAATAAAAGTGCGATAATTAGAAGTGCAATTAAATATAAAATAAAGGAAATTAAATATGAAATAAAAGAATTATGCTTATTTAAACTTCCGTAATCATGATGTTTGACGTGTTGATTTTAGTTTTATGCCCATGGGTTAATTGTCCTTTGTCCTGGATTATTCAATATGTCCGTCTGGTTTTTGTCCATAACAGTCCATCAGTCATAAATATAAATTGCAAGTGTCCTTGTCAAATTATTATTATACCCGAAGATAAATATTCCAACTAATTGGGGATTCGAATTGTAACAAGGTTTTAATACTTTGTTTAATGAATACACCAGGTTATCGACTGCGTGTAAACCAAGGTTTTACTACTTTGTTAACAATTACACCAATTACCCTTGAATGTAATTTCACCCCTGTTTTAATTATTCTAGTGGCTATTAATCCATTCCCATGTCCGGTTAAATGAACGATTATTCGTACATATAAATACCCCGCCCATCGTGTCCGATCGAGTGTATATGGTAATTTATAGGGACGCCCAATTGTAAATCTTTATATTAACATTAACAAACTTTCATTTAGTTAAACAAATATAAAGCCCATTAATAGCCCATAGTCTAGTTTCCACAAGTGTCGTTCTTTTGTCCAAACCCCAATTATGGTACAAAGCCCAATTACCCAATTTTAGTAATTAGCCCAACATCATGATTACTTCGTTTTAAACAAGCATAATAATAACTTAGCTACGAGACATTAATATAAAAAGGTTGAACATAACTTACAATGATTAAAAATAGCGTAGCGTTACACGGACAGAATTTCGACTTACACCCTTACAACATTCGCTAACATACCCTTATTATTAGAATTATAATTAAAATTAAAATATAAATTATAAATATAAATATATATTACTTCGTATCAATGAGAAGAAAAAATGATGATGATTTTGATCAGAATTCGGGTTGATTTATAGCCAGACTTGATTTTTGGGGCTCCGCGACTCGCGGCCAAATACCCTTAAAACTCCGCGAGTCGCGGAGAGGTATTTACAGTTTACACCCTTGGAGTTTCCTGCTGCCGACGGTTTTAAATATATATATATAATATATATATAATTAATATAATTAATTATATATTATATTATATTTATATATATAGTTAACTTGTAATTTTTAGTCCGTTGCGTCGAGCGTTAAGAATTGACTCTGGTCCCGGTTCCGGATTTTCAAACGTCCTCGCGTACAATTTAATATCTTGTACTTTGCGTTTTGAATCTTGTACTCTTGTGATTTTGAGACGTTTCTTATCAATAATTGGAACCTTTTTGATTGTCTTTTGTTCTTTTGAGCTTTTTGGTCGTTTGCGTCTTCAAATCGTCGAATCTGTCTTTTGTCTTCACCTTTTATTATTTAAAAGAATATCACTTGTAAATAGAACAATTGCAACTAAAAGCTTGTCTTTCTTGAGGAATAATGCTATGAAATATATGTTCGTTTTTAGCAATATCAGATGTACAGAAAAAAATTGATATATATTATCTTGAATCAATCCACGACCCAGTGTATACACATCTCAGGCTAGATCACAACTCAAAGTATATATATTTTTGGAATCAACCTCAACCCTGTATAGCTAACTCCCACATTACTGCATATAGAGTGTCTATGGTTGTTCCAAATAATATATACACATGGGTCGATATGATATGTCAAAACATTTGCATACGTGTCTATGGTATCCTAAGATTACATAATATATTAGAATACATGTATAATACAATATAATTTAGCTAGGATATGATTAATATAGATTTGTTACCAATTTTCACGTTGCTACAACAAGAAAAATTATCCAATCTTGTTTTACCCATAATTTCTTCATTTTAAATCCGTTTTGAGTGAATCAAATTAATATGATTTCATATTGAACTCTATTTTATGAATCTAAACAGAAAAAGTATAGGTTTATAGTCGGAAATATAAGTTACAAGTCGTTTTTGTAAAGGTAGTCATTTCAGTCGAAAGAACGACGTCTAGAAGACCATTTTAGAAAGCATACATCCACTTTGAGTTTAACCATGATTTTTGGATATAGTTTCATGTTCATAAGAAAAATCATTTTCCCAGAAGAACAACTTTTAAATCAAAGTTTATCATAGTTTTTAATTAACTAACCCAAAACAGCCCGCGGTGTTACTACGACGGCGTAAATCCGATTTTACGGTGTTTTTCGTGTTTCCAGGTTTTAAATCATTAAGTTAGCATATCATATAGATATAGAACATGTGTTTAGTTGATTTTAAAAGTCAAGTTAGAAGGATTAACTTTTGTTTGCGAACAAGTTTAGAATTAACTAAACTATATTCTAGTGATTACTAGTTTACCACTTCGAATATGATAGCTTTTTATGTATGAATTGAATGATGTTATGAACATCATTACTACCTTAAGTTCCTTGGATAAATCTACTGGAAAAGCAAAAAATGGATCTAGCTTCAACGGATCCTTGGATGGCTCGAAGTTCTTGAAGTAGAATCATGACACGAAAACAAGTTCAAGTAAGATCATCACTTGAAATAAGATTGTTATAGTTATAGAAATTGAACCAAAGTTTGAATATGATTATTACCTTTTATTAGAATGATAACCTACTGTAAGAAACAAAGATTTCTTGAGGTTGGATGATCACCTTACAAGATTGGAAGTGAGCTAGCAAACTTAAAAGTATTCTTGATTTTATGTAACTAGAACTTGTAGAATTTATGAAGAACACTTAGAACTTGAAGTTAGAACTTGAGAGAGATTAATTATATGAAGAAAATTGAAGAATGAAAGTGTTTGTAGGTGTTTTTGGTCGTTGGTGTATGGATTAGATATAAAGGATATGTAATTTTGTTTTCATGTAAATAAGTCATGAATGATTACTCATATTTTTGTAATTTTATGAGATATTTCATGCTAGTTGCCAAATGATGGTTCTCACATGTGTTAGGTGACTCACATGGGCTGCTAAGAGCTAATCATTGGAGTGTATATACCAATAGTACATACATCTAAAAGCTGTGTATTGTACGAGTACGAATACGGGTGCATACGAGTAGAATTGTTGATGAAACTGAACGAGGATGTAATTGTAAGCATTTTTGTTAAGTAGAAGTATTTTGATAAGTGTCTTGAAGTATTTCAAAAGTGTATGAATACATATTAAAACACTACATGTATATATATTTTAACTGAGTCGTTAAGTCATCGTTAGTCGTTACATGTAAGTGTTGTTTTGAGACCTTTAGGTTAACGATCTTGTTAAATGTTGTTAACTCAAAGTTTATAATATCAAATGAGATTTTAAATTATTATATTATCATGATATTATGATATATTAATATATCTTAATATGATATATACATTTAAATGTCGTTACCACGATAATCGTTACATATATGTCTCGTTTCGAAATCCTTAAGTTAGTAGTCTTGTTTTCACTTATGTAGTTCATTGTTAATACACTTAATAATATATTTAATTATCATATTATCATGTTATATATAATATAACAATGTATTAATATGCTTCATATATATTTAGTAAGACGTGGTTATAACGATAATCGTTATATGTATCGTTTCGAGTTTCATACGTCAATAGTCTCCTTTTTAAGTATATAACTTATTGTTACTATTTTTAATAAGATACTTAATGATCATTATATCATGTTAAACATATATATTTATTCATTTATGTATCATCATGTCATATACAACTTATAGCGTTCGTGAATCATTGGTCAAACTGGGTAATCAGACGTTTACAAAATTTCCGTTTCAATTAACCAAGTCTTAACAAGTTTGATTGCTTAACATGTTGGAAAAATTTAATCATGTAAATATAGTTTTCATTAAACATATAATCATAGAAAGGTTCGGAAAAGTTCGGGTCACTACAGTTGGGACACAGGGCTATGAATTGTAGACCCATTCGACAAACTCCCAGAAGGAAGGTTGATCTTAGTCCAAATCGTTCCTTTAATAGGAGATCACCTTCACTAGTGTTTAATTCTTCTTCTATGAAAACAAATGATAAAAAGGTTTTTCAAACTAATGATTACTATAGAAATCCATTACCGAATAACACAGTTTGGAAACCTAAATCAGAAGTTAAGGGTGTTCAAAATTCTGAAGGTCCTTCTGGATCTAAAGGACAATGGGTGGAGTTGCCAGTTGTTGGTGTTGATGGGAAACCCACTGCCGTTAGGGCATGGGTGGCCCTTTCTAACTAATCCTCTTACTTTAATGTGCAGGTCGCTTACAATCCACGCTGCAGTACATGGATTGTTGATAGTGGGGCATCCAGGCACATGACAGGGAACTTGTCTTTGCTGTCTAATGTGAAAACAGTAGATGGAGGACCAGTTTCTTTTGCAGGTAGTGAAGGAGGATTTATTACTGCTCAGGGTGTTATTGCTAATGAGAATGTCAGCTTTGATAAAGTTAATTATGTAGAGTAGATGTCGAACAATCTGCTTTCAGTTTCACAAGTTGCTGACAAAAAGTATACCGTTGCCTTTGATGATAAGTTGTGTTATATTTTGAGAAAAGAGTTTGTAATTACGGAAGACATGATTCTGATGACGGCTCCAAGGTGCAAGGATCTCTATATCCCTGATATGCGTAAGGCTCATGTTAAAGCAGCTACAGGCCATCAGGCCTTCGTTTCTAAGGCTACTGAATAAGAGTCGATTATCTGGCATAAGCGTATGGGTCATCTGAGTCTAAGGAAGATGAATAATCTAGTCCACAATGAATTAGTTGAAGGTTTGAATGTTAAGAGTTTTCATATTCCTGAAGGTTGTCTTCCGTGTAAGCAAGGGAAACAGACTAAGAAGTCACATACTGCCAAGAAGCATCATTCAGTTAATATTCCTTTGGAATTGTTGCACATGGATCTCTTTGGTCCAGTTAACTGTAAAACTCTCACCGGAGAGTCTTATTGCTTGGTAGTTACAGATGAATATTCCCATTTCTCGTGGGTTGTGATGTTGAAACACAAGTCAGATACTTTCAATCATATTAAAGTTTTGATTCTGAAGCTCGAAAGTTTGTATAAGTTGAAGGTTAGAAAGATTCGTACTGATAATGGTACAGAATTTAAGAACAATCAGATGCCGCTGTTTTGTAATGAGAAGGGGATACAACAACAGTTCAGTCCTGCTTATACACCTCAATCAAACGGTGTTGCTGAAAGAAAGAATATGACTCTAATTGAAACCGCAAGAACAATGCTAGCTGATTCATGTCTTCCAATTGTTTTCTGGGGTGAAGCCGTGAGTACTTGATATTGCTCAATAATATCATATATATCTATCGCAATATCGTGTAAAATGCTCTAGAATCGAGGATAATGAAGGCGTTTCAACAAGTGATAATCCAAGATGCGCAAATTTGTATCGGAAGAGTGATTTACAAAGAGTTTTGATGATTTATGACATTGGTTGATCCCGATACGGCTTAAGGTCTATTTAGTGCTCTAAAATTGTAAAACAAAGCTTCCAAGGTGTTAGGCTTTGTCCAAATAAAAGAGGATTGAAAAGAAAGCGAAACAGTGGATTTCAGCATATCTGGACGCCGTCCGGGGTTATAGGACGCCGTCCAGCATCTTGAAACAGGACGCCGTCCTGGATTTGAAGACACCGTCTAGCTCTTAAGGACGGGACACCGTCCAGCCTTTTTGGACGCCGTCCCGTAGTAGGTTTCAGCCGACTTTTGTGCTTTTTACCTACTTTCTCCACTTTAAAACTACTGTTTTGAGGGACTGTTTCATAACTTACGAACCAGAGAGTACAGAGACGATTTTTAGGAGAAAAATTGGAGAACTCTAAGCTCTTGGAAGAGGCTCAACATCAAGACATCAAAGATCAAAACCTTCATCATCCAAGAACTCCTTGTTCTTGTAGGTTATTCCTTGTTCTAAAACAATGATTTCAGTTGTTAATCTGATTGTTATGTTGTCTGTTACCATGATTGTTGGCTAGTTTCTATAATGTTTGTCTAGATTAATAACCAAGGTATTGGATGTAATCTTATTGATTGAATGTATTATGTGTGATAGATTAAAGCTTGAATTAAGAACCATGCTTATTGCTGTTAAAATCATTTGTATCTAGCTAATTGATATGTTGTTGATAAAGAGAACTCTTGTTGATGTATCATATTGATTTACAATCAACTTGTCTTAGATTGATTGTTTACTAAACCGGACCAAGGGGGTAAACTAGATTAAAATGGTTAAACAAAATAGGAATGAATTGTGTAGAGCGAACGCAAAGACAATTGTTATTCAAGTCTTTGATCTAGCTAATCAACTAGTCACAAACGAAAAGGTCTAAGTAATAGGGAACCCTCACTTAGTAATTCTAGTTTGAGTACTCGCTAAAGAGAACTCTTGGCGGGTCGATTTAGGTGATTAGCATGCTTATAATAGTTATTTGATTACAAATACAAGAACCATAGTGAAAAGGGAACCCTTGATCTTGTGATTGTGTTTGCGTGTTTATTCAAGAGAACTCTTAGTGAACCTATTAGATAACTTACACACATAATTATTCAATCAGGCCTTAATATCAAAAATTACATCCAATACCGAGGGTAAAATATCTAGATGAACATTTCATCTCTTTGATTTAAATCAAAACTATCTTACTTGCTTTCTTTGCATTTATTTTCATCTTATAAATTTAAAAGACCAAAAATATTGTTTTTACATTTAACCTTCTCTGATTTGGCTAAATCGTTAAATGGCCACCAAAACATAAAACTTGTACCTTTAAGTTTCATTTACTTAGTTAATCATAATATAGTTTCTAATTCTAGTTTGGCTAATACAACTGTCCTTGGAACGATACACGGAACTAAACCAGTTACTATACTACTACACGATCGGGTACACTGCCCGTTAGTGTGTAGAAATCTTTAATCGGTATTTTTCCATATTATTTTTTACGACAATTTATACGACACTTCTCGCACATCAAGTTTTTGGCGCCGCTGCCGGGGACAGTTTTGTGTCAAAATAGAATTATTAACTGATTTATGATTAAGTAGTTTCTTAATTATTTTAAATTTTTAATAGTCTTTGATTTTTAAACTTATAGAATCGGTATGTTTAATAGTTTTTGTTAGTTGTGTGATTGACAGTTTATAGGTCGCATATGCCACATACCCGAAGTTCAGAATCTCCATTACTTACACCGTTTACAGAACCTGATAGAAAGCTTGGTAGGATTTCAAAAGAAGTACTTGAAATTTTTGAATCTTCATCAAATCAAGAAACCTTTGATTCAGAATCAAGTACGACCAAGCCTCGATATTCAGACTTTGGTAAACCCGTTCAACCCCCAAATTTTGAAATGGAAGGAGAAAGACCGTTGGTACCACGACAATCAATGGCAGCAAAGATGAAAGCAACCCGGACCGGACAAGGTAGTGCTATTACTCCACCTACTGGTGAGGTAACTTTTGAAATTAAATGACCTATTCTTCAAATGATTAATAACAGGTGTCAATTTGGTGGTGGTCCGAATAAAGATGCAAACGAACATATTCGTCTCTTTCAAGAGATATGTCTTCTTTTTAAACTTAAACCAGAAACTGACCAGGCCATATTATTAAGACTTTTCCCTTGGACACTCCAAGGGGAAGCACGAAGTTGGTTAGATTCATTAGCCGAGGCTACGATAGAAACGTGGGATGGTATGTTGGAAAAATTTCTTAAGAAATATTTTCCAGCATCCAAGTCCGCGAGACTCCAACACGAAATTACCCAATTCTGTCAAAAGCCGATGGAAACCCTGTACGAAGCATGGAATCGATTTTACAAAATGCTAAGAGGTTGTCCAAACCATGGTTTGGATACCTTTCAAAAGGTCCAAATCTTTTACAAAGGTTGTGATGTAGCAACCCGAATTTCAATTGACCAAGCGGCCGGTGGTTCTCTTATGGACAAAACCGAGCAAGTGGCTTATGAAATAATCGAGAAGCTAGCCGATTATTCTCATGAGTGGCATCAAGAACACCCAATTACTCTTAATGCTCAAGTCCAAAGCGCCGGCGCCTATGATGACCTTAGTTCCCTAAGTGTTAAAATAGACGGTGTTGCTCGAACCATGGATAAAATCACCAAGGAAATTCATAGTATGAAAGTAGGTTGTGAATACTGTGGTGGTCTTCATTTAGGAAAAGATTGTGATGCCGGTTTAACAATGGCTCAAAAAGAAGAAGTAGCTTTCATAAGCCAAAGAAATAACAATCAATTTCAAGGAAGAGCCCAATTTAACCGGAACTTTAACAACCCCTACAACCCTCAAGGTCAAAATTCCAATTACCAACAAGGGTCAAGTAGTGAGTTCCAACAACAAACTCCGGGTTTTTATCAAAAACCCCAACAGGAAGAAAAAAAGTCAAATTTGGAGAGTATGTTGGAAAAGTTGATTTCATCACAAACTCAGCTTGTCACAAATATAAACCAAACTAACGAGAAAAACGAACACCAGTTTCGAAATCAACAAGCCTCAATTCAGAATTTGGAGAAACAAATGAGTGGTTTAGCTAATTTACTTAGTGAGAGAAAACCAGGTAGTTTACCGGGCGATACAAATAAGAACCCTCGAAATGAGCACGCCAATGTTATCACCACACGAAGTGGTTTAGCATACGATGCTCCAAAAATGCTCGAAAATTCTGATTTTAGTGTTCCGTTGAACCGAAATGATGAACCGGTTAAGGAGCCGGAAAAAGTGGTTGAAAAGGAAGAACAGGAAAAACCCGTAGTGAAACCATATCAACCACCGCTCCCATACCCAAGAAAACAACAACAAGAAAGGCTAGAGGCCGAAAGGTCAAAATTCCTAGATATGTTTAAACAAATTAACATAAATATGCCTTTCATTTATGTAATCTCAGGTATGCCCAAGTATGCTAAGTTCTTAAAAGACTTACTTACTAATCGGAAGAAAATGGAGGAACTTTCATCCGTCACCATGAATGCTAATTGTTCAGCAATTTTGATGAACAAAATACCAAAGAAATTAGCAGATCCTGGAAGTTTTACCATACCATGTCTCCTGGGAGATTTGGAATGCATTAAGGCATTAGCGGATTTAGGGGCTAGCATAAATTTAATGCCTTATTCATTATATGTTAAGCTAAACCCCGGGGCACTAAAACCAACCCGAATGGCAATTCAACTAGCGGACCGCTCTGTTAAATTCCCTCGTGGAATTTTAGAGAATATGTTGGTAAAAGTAGGTACCCTAGTATTTCCGGCTGACTTTGTAATTTTGGACATGGAGGAGGACACACGTGTGCCTCTTATATTAGGTCGACCTTTCCTCAATACCGCTAGAGCTATGATAGATGTTCATGGGCAGAAATTGACCCTTAGTATTGAGGATATGAAGGTTACCTTTTCCGTTGACCATGCCCTACAATACCCCGAGTCTACTGATGATCAATGTTATTATGTGCAAACCATAGACACATATTCGGAGTTGTTGCAGGAATTTCCAGAATTGCAAGGTACGGGAGAATGCATTTTTGCGGAAGGTGATGAAGAGAATATGTTGGAAGAAGTGGAGATGTTGACCACCTTGATGGCTAACGGTTATGAGCCAAATGATAAAGAATACAGAAAGCTGGATTTAAGAAATGAGTACCGATGTAAAACATCGATTGAAGAACCTCCCATTTTAGAACTCAAGCCACTTCCAAAACACTTGGAATATGCTTACCTACAAGAAGGTTCTACTCTCCCGGTTATCATTTCATCCGAACTCTCTGTAAGTGAGAAGTCTAAACTTGTTTCCATGTTAAAAGCCCATAAAACGGCTCTAGCATGGAAAATTCATGACATCAAGGGTATAAGTCCCTATTATTGTACGCATAAGATATTAATGGAAGATAACTATAAGCCATGTGTACAAAGACAAAGGCGACTCAACCCTAATATGCAAGAAGTTGTTAAAAAGGAGATTGTCAAACTCCTAGATGCAGGTCTCATTTATCCAATTTCGGATAGCCCTTGGGTGATTCCGGTCCAATGCGTGCCCAAAAAGGGTGGCATGACCGTTGTCACAAATGAAGACGACCAATTAATTTCTATCAGGACTATCACGGGTTGGAGGGTATGTATTGATTATAGAAAATTAAATGATGCTACCCGAAGAGACCATTTTCCTCTTCCTTACATTGATCAAATGTTGGAAAGGTTGGCAGGAAAGAACTTTTATTGTTTTCTTGACGGTTTCTCGGGATATTTCCAAATCCCTATAGCACCAGAGGACCAAGAGAAAACGACCTTTACATGCCCTTATGGTACTTTCTCCTATCGACGTATGCCCTTTGGCTTATGCAATGCTCCTGCTACCTTTCAAAGGTGTATGGTAGCTATTTTTCATGATATGATTGAAGACTTTATGGAAGTATTCATGAATGACTTTTCAGTCTTCGGTGATTCTTTTGACTCATGTCTTCATAATCTTGAGCGTATGTTGATTAGGTGTGAAGAATCAAATCTTGTGCTAAACTGGGAAAAATGCCATTTTATGGTAAAAGAGGGCATTGTATTGGGTCATAAAATTTCTTGTGTAGGTCTGGAGGTGGATAGAGCTAAAGTGGATGTCATAGCCAAATTACCACCACCGTCAAATGTAAAAGGTGTAAGAAGTTTTCTGGGGCACGCCGGTTTTTACCGGCGGTTCATTAAAGATTTTTCCAAAATTGCAACCCCCATGAACAAACTTCTTGAGAAAGACGCTCCATTTGTATTTACAGACGAGTGTCTTACCGCCTTTAACCTACTTAAAGCAAAGCTCACACAATCACCCATTCTCATATCACCGAATTGGTCAATACCATTCGAACTTATGTGTGACGCTAGTGACTTTGCTATTGGTGCCGTCTTGGGGCAAAGAATTGAAAAACATTTCAAGCCCATTTATTATGCTAGCAAGACATTGCAAGGAGCTCAACTTAATTACACTACCACCGAGAACGAACTCCTGGCAATCGTCCTTTCGTTTGATAAATTCCGATCCTATTTGGTACTAGCAAAGACGGTTGTCTATACAGACCACTAGGCATTGAAGTACTTGCTTGCTAAGCAAGATGCTAAACCCCGGTTAATACGTTGGGTCTTGCTTTTGCAAGAATTCGACATCGATATTAAAGACAAAAAGGGGGCCGAAAACCTAGCTGCCGATCACCTTTCTCGACTTGAGAACCCGAATCTTGGGGTTCTCCATGAGACTGTTATCCAAGATAACTTTCCAGACGAAAATCTCATGAAGATTGAGAAAATTGATGATCCATGGTTTGTAGACATAGCCAACTATCTTGCGGGTGGATTCCTAGAAACCGGTTGGTCACATCAGAAAAGAAAGAAATTCTTTAGTGACCTAAAATACTATTTTTGGGAAGACCCTTATCTATTTAGGCGATGTGCGGATGGAATTATTTGTCGGTGTGTTTCGGGGAAAGAATGCACCGAAATTCTGCTTGACTGTCACCTTGGTCCAACAGGTGGGCACTTTGGTCCCCAAATCACGGGGAGGAAAGTTTACGAGGCCGGTTTCTATTGGCCTACAATATTCAAAGATGCCTACACTGTTTGTCAGGCTTTTGACGCGTGCCAACGGGCCGGTCAAATCACTAAACGGGATGAAATGCCTCAACAGAGCATCTAAGTATGCGAGGTGTTCGATGTTTGGGGAATTGACTTTATGGGGCCCTTTCCAAAATCTCATTCTTACCTATACATACTTGTTGCCATAGATTATGTTTCCAAATGGGCGGAGGCAAAACCTCTACCAACAAATGATGGCAGAGTTGTGGTAAACTTTTTGATGGAACTTTTCTCTAGGTTTGGCACGCCAAAAGCTCTTATAAGTGACCGGGGCACCCACTTTTGCAATAAGCAATTGGAAAAGGTGTTGAAGAGATATGGAGTAATCCATAAAATTTCAACATCCTATCATCCCCAGACAAGTGGGCAAGTAGAAAACACCAACCGGTCATTAAAACGCATACTTGAAAAGACCGTTGGTGCAAATCCAAAAGAGTGGTCAATCAAGTTAAACGATGCATTGTGGGCCTTTCGCACGGCCTACAAAACACCAATTGGAACAACTCCTTTCCGTATGGTATACGAAAAAGCATGCCATCTCCCGTTGGAGATTGAACACAAAGCGCATTGGGCGCTAAGGGCATGCAATTTGGATTACCAAGAAGCGGGTCGGTTACGTTTGACCCAACTAAATGAATTAGACGAGTTGAGGCTCGAAGCCTATGACAACTCTCTAATTTACAAAGAAAAAACCAAACAATGGCACGACAAAAGATTGAAACATCCAAAAGAATTCATGGAAGGAGATCGTGTCCTTGTTTACAATTCCCGTTTCAAGTTATCACCAGGAAAGCTTAAGTCCCGATGGACGGGACCATTTATGGTTAGAAAGGTGTACCCTTATGGTACAATTGAAATGGTGAACTGGAAGGGTGATACTTTTAAAGTGAATGGCCACCGGGTCAAACACTATGTTGAAGGTCCCCTAGAAATTGAGGATGAGGTTAGCCTCAACTTCAAGAACAAAGCATAAATCAAAATGGGGACGAGTTTGGTGAACGAATTGTTAAAAAATGGTTCACAATTGTAAATAGGTTTGAAATGTGTGCACGATAAATTTTAGTTTGGTACAAAATGATTTACGTTTGGCCTTTAAACACGCGCGACTCAGAAAAACAGGTCATTGAGTTTTAGTGCAATGGGACGCCGTCCCATTTTCCTGGACGCCGTCCCCATTTAAAGACCTGGACGCCGTCCCATTTTCCTGGACGCCGTCCCCATTTAAAGACCTGGACGCCGTCCTCTTTTGCTAGACGCCGTCCCAAAATGAAACCTTGGACGCCGTCCTCCTTTCTGGACGCCGTCTAGAGTGACTGACTCAGAAAAAAAAAAATACGTTTTAAATACCTATCCAACCCATTTCTTAACCACAAAAACACATTTTTATCCATTTCTCTCTGCCAAACACGAAACACTCTCCAAAAACTCTAATTTTTACCTCAATTTCGCGATTTCTTCTTCAAATCCAAACTTCAAATCATGTTTTCTAGGGTATGGATACTCCATTTTTACACTTTTCTTTATCAATTACTTGAATTGTATGTTTATATCTATAAATTGGTGAAGGATAAGTGTGGGGTGTTTGATTTTCATGATTATTGTTAAGATTAACATGCCTTAGTAGTTTAATTGCCCATAATGTGTTTATTTTGCAAAGATTACATGCTTTTAAGGGTTTGTTCATGATTTTAGGGTTTGTGGAATTTGAATCCGAATTTAGGGTGATTAGTTCATGATGTTGAGTTTGTGTATGATGTTAATGAATCTTGTGAAGTATTTAATTGTGTTGGTGATATTGATGTCAAATTGGCCGGGTCATTTTTGAATGTTCTTGAATTTTTTAGCATATTGTTAAATTGTAATGAACTTATGAAGTATGTATGCTTAATTTTCATTTGTATGGGCCTGTTGAAGTAAATTGATGGAATGGAATGCCATAATGTATGATGTTATAATAGGTCATTTGAACTAAAATTGCGAAAAATGTGTTATGATTTGTGATGAATATCATTAGAACGCAAATTTAAATGTTATGACCTATAACACAACATGCTTGAATCCTTGAGTCATAAGTTGATGCTACATTGTGAAGTTGTGATTTTCATTTTTGAAAAGTTATTAACGGGTTTATGTTGACTATAGTTGACTTTGGTTTAAAATTGTGAACATACGCTTTTGCTTAAATGAGTCATAATACTTATGAACTTGAAATGGAATGATTAAGTTCTCTTGCTACTCGGTTATGTTTTAGCTAACATTAACACAAAGGTTTCTATGTTCTTTTGGTCTGGTGTTAATGTTTTGCAGGGACATTCAAGCCGAGGAGGACCGGTAAAGAGAGGAAGGACAGCAGGTTTGGCTCCACCAGACAACCACCACCACAACAGCAACATCATTCATCATCATCGTCAGGAGAAGAAGAAGAGGAGGATCGAAATGATCCTCGAGTTTGGTTGACACAGGTTCAAAACGACGAAGACTACACAGAAACATTTGAGACAATAAATCGTAGGCCTATTAATGCCACTTGGTATTTTATCTGGGGCCCATTGGAAGAGGCGGGTATGCGCCGCCATGTTTCTAACTTACTCGCCATCCCCTACGCTAGAGTAGTCACCCACGCTTGGGAGCAAGTTTTCAGCATCAACGAACCAATTTATCCGGTGCTGCTTAAAGAATTCTACTCAACTGTACGGTTTAACAATGTCAGCGATTATTTATCAAATGACTTTATTTGATTTTGTTTAGGGGGTGAGTACAGGGGTATAAGTAGTTTTGAGCTATGCCTAGTTTTGGGTATTTTTGAGGAACTCACTGATACCCAGTTAGGTGAATACTTGCGGGCCTCCGATTATGTTGGCCGGCATGAATTTAGTGATGTTTCTTATTGGCGAAGGATTTGTAGGCCGAATGCGGCTGCACAGTTTAGATCAAGTAGGCACAGGTACAACGAAATCGCAGCCCGGGATGATAAACTGCTTCATAGACTTATCGCATGCACTTTTAATGCGAGGGTTGAGGGTCACGAGAAAGTGAAAATGTTGGATTTATGGATTATGGACCAAATAAAGCGGGGTTGCTATACTGACATTCCTGGGTTGATCGGTAATTATTTCCTGGCCATTGCTACCGAGACACGGCAACAGAAGCCACTTCTGGGAGGCCACTACATCACCCGAATTGCTCGACATTTTAACATAGATTTCAGCAGATTACAGGAGTGTACGAACGTCATGAAACCATTAAAAAAGGTTTCTTATATTAATGCTGAAATTCTTATGAAAGATAGAAATGGGCATTTGGTACCTTTTGAGGCAGGTGGCGCAGGTGGCGCAAGTGGCAGTGGCGTGCAGCAAGAACAGCAGCAGGAAGAAGAGGCGGAAATGGAGGCACAGACTAACGTTGGTGATCAGGTTCTGTGGCATCCGTCCCAATCAAGTTGGGACAGTTTGGTTGGTAGTGTTAATAACATGAGGTTGAGCCCGAACGAACAAAGGACGCACAACAACCAAATGTGGGATAGTCAGCAACGAATGGAGCAACACCAGATTGCTCAAGTACACAATACGGGATGGAACAGTTATGGTATTGATTGGAATAACCATAACTCAGAGTTGTTTTATTCCAACCCCGAGCAGTACTATGGAACGACACGTCTGACACCCCAATACTACACGGATCCTGAACATCCAGCTCCCCCTCATCCGATTTATAACTCTACCGCTGCGTTGCAGGATGATCGGAACAGATTTGAGCGGGAATATCCACAGGGACGCCCGTACAGAGATGGTTCGGGTAATTATTTTTGGCCGTATGATAACTAGGCCTGCGTACCTTTGATCATTTTGTACTTTGTTTTGAGACAATTTAATTTGTGTGGTGTGATTTTAGACAATATTTGGTTTGTAATAACTGGCTAATTGTGTGGATTTATGAACGGTTGTGGTTGTAAAAACACCGTTCTTTTTATTATAAATTGTGTGGTTTGTTAATTTGTGCAGCGTGATTGAACTTCAAAGACTGGCATTAAGTTCAGCGACATTTGATATTATGATGTGTGTATGATGATAATCGCGGAATGGACGATGCTCTTATGCTGGCAGTAAGTTCAGCGGCATCCGTCTACATGTTCCACGATTTGCAGGTTAAAAATTGAAAATTTCTACAATCACCCTATCGCTTTACCCTTTAAATTTAATCCTTTTTCTGATTTCATGCAATGAGGGCCTTGCATGATCTCAAGTGTGGGGTGGGGAATAGAAATTTATCGGGAACTCGTTTCACTAAAATTAAGGCGTTTATTATAAAAATTTTAAAATTTTCAAGTAGCCTTAAAAACGATTAAAAGTCCAAAAACCATGTTATACGCATTATGATCTTAAAATCTAGAAAATAAATGTGGGTTTACATTTTAAATTATTAATAGTCTTTGAAGTTGCACTATCATTCAATTATTTGAATGAAAATCCTACTAGTTTAGTAAGCTAACTTGTAGGTCACTTGTACCAAAACGAGTGTAAACCGTGAGAGAGCGGTGATTGTATAGCGTGGTCGGAAACCGGATCTCGCGCCAGATCGAAAACCCTAAGGACGGTCCTCATTGTTTCTCCTAACAAGGACAATGTTGCGTCCGACCACTTGATATGACCAATAGGATGTATCTTTTCCATCCTCAAGGAAGTAAAGTCTTCCGAATGACACACTTACTGATTCAATTCAGAAGATGTAGTCCAGACCAGTTGTAGGGTGACAAAAACTCTTGAAAAGTCATTACTGACATCGACTGGAAATCTACCAGGCCTCAACGTCAAACAGGGAAACTGGTAGTCAAAGTTTATCTCAATGAGGGAGATTAACTAGTAAAACGGGGGGGCACCATGTATACACAAAATGTTAGTGATTTATCAGATCCCCGGAAGGATAACCTCCAGAAAGGTAAAATATCAGCTTTTAAGACTGATAAACCTCAATCTTCATGATTGATTTAACGGATTAGATGATTACCTCATAATTGTCAATGATGTCCGGACGTAATGTGTATCCTCCTAAAGCACATTATTTTCTACCGACATCTCGTAATGTTAGGTACCGTGGGAGGGATTGGCTTGACCAATAGCGGGAAACCCGCACTCATTTTTAAAAATTCTGAAAATCCGATCAAAATCGGAAAACGTGCATAGTATTAAAAACTAGCATGATATTTTCAAAACCATAAAACGTTTTCATAAGATCCTGATTTCCCTAGGGTCAAATTTTTCGGATATTTGGCTCTAATCTCCCAAAAATGTGTGTGTGTTTCCATTGTGTATATAGCGTGCGTGTGATTTCAATAAAAGTGTGCTATACTTAAAGCGTGTGTTTCCATTGTGTATATAGCGTGAGTTGTGTTTCATATCAACGTGTGTGTTTCGTGTGCTTCGAGTGATTCATGTAATGTTTGTAATCTATATTGTGTGATTATGTTTGATATTGTTCTACTTTGTAAAGAAAGAATTGCTTGAGGACAAGCAAGGTTTAAGTGTGGGATGTTTTGATATTGCTCAATAACATCATATATATCTATCGCAATATCGTGTAAAATGCTCTAGAATCGAGGATAATGAAGGCGTTTCTACAAGTGATAATCCAAGATGCGCAAATTTGTATCGGAAGAGTGATTTACAAAGAGTTTTGATGATTTATGACATTGGTTGATCCCGATACGACTTTAGGTCTATTTAGTGCTCTAAAATGGTAAAACAAAGCTTTCAAGGTGTTAGGCTTCGTCCAAATAAAAGAGGATTGAAAAGAAAGCGAAACAGTGGATTTCAGCATATCTGGATGCCGTCCGGGGTTATAGGACACCGTCCAGCATATTGAAACAGGACGCCGTCCTAGATTTGAAGATGCCGTCTAGCTCTTAAGGACGGGACGCCGTCCAGCCTTTTTGGACGCCGTCCCGTAGTAGGTTTCAGCCGACTTTTGTGCTTTTTACCTACTTTCTCCACTTTAAAACTACTGTTTTGAGGGACTGTTTCATAACTTACGAACCAGAGAGTACAGAGACGATTTTTAGGAGCAAAATTGGAGAACTCCAAGCTCTTGGAAGAGGCTCAACATCAAGACATCAAAGATCAAAACCTTCATCATCCAAGAACTCCTTGTTCTTGTAGGTTATTCCTTGTTCTAAAACAATGATTTCAGTTGTTAATCTGATTGTTATGTTGTCTGTTACCATGATTGTTGGCTAGTTTCTATAATGTTTGTCTAGATTAATAACCAAGGTATTAGATGTAATCTTATTGATTGAATGTATTATGTGTGATAGATTAAAGCTTGAATTAAGAACCATGCTTATTGCTGTTAAAATCATTTGTATCTAGTTAATTGATATGCTGTTGATAAAGAGAACTCTTGTTGATGTATCATATTGATTTACAATCAACTTGTCTTAGATTGATTGTTTAATAAACCGGACCAAGGGGGTAAACTAGATTAAAATGGTTAAACAAAATAGGAATGAATTGTGTAGAGCGAACGCAAAGACAATTGTTATTCAAGTCTTTGATCTAGCTAATCAACTAGTCACAAACGAAAAGGTCTAAGTAATAGGGAACCCTCACTTAGTAATTCTAGTTTGAGTACTCGCTAAAGAGAACTCTTGGCAGGTCGATTTAGGTGATTAGCATGCTTATAATAGTTATTTGATTACAAATACAAGAACCATAGTGAAAAGGGAACCCTTGATCTTGTGATTGTGTTTGCATGTTTATTCAAGAGAACTCTTAGTGAACCTATTAGATAACTTACACACATAATTATTCAATCAGGCCTTAATATCAAAACTTACATCCAATACCGAGGGTAAAATATCTAGATGAACATTTCATCTCTTTGATTTAAATCAAAACTATCTTACTTGCTTTCTTTGCATTTATTTTCATCTTATAAATTTAAAAGACCAAAAATATTGTTTTTACATTTAACCTTCTCTGATTTGGCTAAATCGTTAAATGGCCACCAAAACATAAAACTTGTACCTTTAAGTTTCATTTACTTAGTTAATCATAATATAGTTTCTAATTCTAGTTTGGCTAATACAACTGTCCTTGGAATGATACACGGAACTAAACCAGTTACTATACTACTACACAATCGGGTACACTGCCCGTTAGTGTGTAGAAATCTTTAATCGGTATTTTTCCATATTATTTTATACGACAATTTATACGACACTTCTCGCACATCAGTACTGCATGCTACATGATGAACAAAGTTCTGGTGGTGAAGAGACATGGTAAAACATGTTATGAACTGTTACACAAGAGAAATCCGAACATTAAAAATTTTGAACCCTTTGGTGCACCTTGTACTATTCTGGTACGAGACGCTGGAGGAAAATTTAATTCAAAGGTGATCTCTGGTATCTTCTTGGGATATGAGAATCCGAACAAACGGGTGTATAATACTGAGTCAAAGTGTGTGGAAGAACGTTATAAGGTTGATATTCAATGCAATGCTCCACCTCGTGTTAGTAAAGGGTTCGCATAGCAGTTTGAATATGATAAGTTATTTAATTCCTTCAATCTTCCACCAGATGCTACAGATGAAGAAGTTCTGACTCAGATATTGTTTGATTATCAAAACTCTTCTGAGAATGTTATTACTATTCCAGCACAGGTTCAGAATCCGGTTTCTAGCTTGCAACCAAGTCCGCAGAGTGTTAGAGGTGATTTTGATTCAAATGAGGATGGGGTAGTATATACAGATGAAGATAGTGAGCTTGAAGATGACGAGAAAGTTAGTCGAACGTGACTGACAGAGGAACATCTTAATCCTTTTTATAATCAACCACCAACTATAACAGTGACTGAACCGCCAACTGAAGCAGGAGGTGTACGTAGATCCAATCGTGTCATTCTGCCACCTAAACGTCTTGATGATTATTATGTGGATTCAAGAGGCATTCCTCACATTAGTATTCCTCAAGGGAAGTCTAATGAAGCTTCTACGTCTGGAGTTCCGACTACATCAGAGGTTCCCGTGATAAATGTAAGTTCAACAGTAGCAGAAGATGTTCAGACAGAGAGTGCGAATGTGGTAACAGCTTTTTATTCAACGTTGAATAAGACAGGAAGAATATTTGTGCATGCTCACTCATTTTATGTGTGTCAAATCGAACCTAAAGATGCTTATGAGGCATTGAAGTTTGACGAGTGGGTTAGTGCAATGCAAGAGGAGCTGTTACAATTTAAACATTTAAAGGTTTGGAAGCTAGTCAATCCACCACATGGTTGTGTGCCCTATGGTCTTCAATGGGTTTTGAAATATAAAAAGGATGAACAGGGTATTGTTATCAGAAATAAAGTAAGACTGGTGGTAAAGGGATATCAACAGATCCCTGAAATTGACTATGATGAGGTCTTTGCTCCGGTTGCACGACTGGAGGCTATTAGGATTTTCTTGGCCTTTGCATCCTTCATGGGATTTAAAGTTTTTCAGATGGATGTTAAAAGTACATTTTTGTACGGCGAGATCAATGAAAGAGTGTTTGTTGAACAACCACCTGTTTTCGAAGACCCGCATTTCCCCAAAAAGGTTTATCGACTTGAAAAGGCACTTTATGGTCTTCACCAAGCTCCTAGAGCATGGTATGCAACGTTGTCCAACTACATGATTGAAAACGGTTTTAGGAGAGGTCATTGATCAAACACTTTTCATCAAGAAGAAGGGACAACATCTTATGTTAGTGCAGGTTTATGTTGATGATATTATCTTCGGGTCAACAGATCAGGGAATGGTTGATGAGTTTGAGAAGGTCATGCAGCAGAAGTTCAAAATGAGTTCAATGGGAACAATAAAGTTTTTCTTAGGTCTGCAGGTAGCTCAGACGGATAAAGGTATCTTTTTGCATCAAACCAAGTATGTTGCTGATATTCTGAAGAGGTTTTAAATGGAAGCAGAAAGACCAGCTAAGACTCTGTTGTCTGTAAATCATGGGATATCTCCTGATTGTGAGGGTGCTTCAGTGGACCAAACGTTATACAGGGCAATCATAGGCTCTCTAATGTATCTTACAGCTTCTCGACCAGATATCATGTTTGCAGTTTGTCTGTGTGCATGTTATCAGGCGAATCCTAATGTTCATCATATGTTGGTGGTTAAGAAGATTCTGAGGTATTTGAAAGATACACCGAGCTTAGGGTTATGGTATCCGTGTGAGGATGGTTTTGATCTCACAGCATATAGTGATTCTGATTATGGGGGTTGTAAGAAAGATTTTAAGTCAACATCAGGGGGTTGTCAGTTTCTGGGAAGCAAACTTGTTACCTGGTAGTGTAAGAAGCAGACAGCGGTGGCTCAGTCCACTTGTGAAGCATAATACATTGTCGCGGCCAGCTGTACATCTCAGGTCATCTGGATTCAACAGCAACTACGTGACTACGGTTTACAAATTTCTAACACTCCTATTTATGTTGATAATACTGCTGCCATAGCTGTCACTAAAAATCCCGTAAATCATTCTAAAACGAAACATATAGGGATTAAATACCATTTCATTAGAGATTGCTATGAGAAAAAGCTGATAGATGTAGTGCATATAGACACTACAGCCCAAAGGGCTGATCTCTTCACAAAAGCTTTTGATAAACCACGCTTTGATTTTCTGTTAAAGGAAATTGGTATTAAATTGCTTACTGACGTGGTTCCTGAAACTGAGGTTCCTAACACAGAGGAACCTAACCACGAGACTGAGTTGTAAAGAACTTGAAACTTCTTGTATAATATGTGTAGCTTTGCTTGGTAGTTTGCAGGTATTTTGCATGTTCTTGTGTCATTTGCATGATAGGTTAGTATTTCATGATATTTTTGCATGTTTGCTTATGTTTTTAGATAGTTTTATGCTTTTGTACAGAGAAAATCAAAAAGTCATAAAAATCGGAAAAACCAGAAAAACAAATAAAAATTGAAAAATTGAAAATCCATAAAAATTGAAAAAAAACCTGAAAATGAGTTGTTTATTCTATGTTATGGGGAAGTGATTGCAATACTGAACTGACATGTAAGTTGTGAACAACGAGTAATACAGGATGACTGATAATGTGTTAGTGGACTTTATTGGCCTAATTCTAGATAGAGATGATCACACTAATAAACGTAAATATCATGATGAGGAAATCATGGAAAGATTTACAGCGGTTGAGGGTAGTTACCTACTTATCACTGAATATGTACTGAGAAATGATTGTTCAAAAACTCAACAGACGGTTGAGGTCTCCCCTACTACGATTTATACTCGGTAGCAAAGGATAATTTTGTGAGTCTCCAAGGTGAGCATACTTTGTCTAGGATGTATACTTATTTCTATTTACCTTTATTACTTGGACCAAAATTCAACAACATACATATCGGGTACCCAAAGGGACGTATTTTCTCTAAAAGGGTTGAGAAGTGCAATCTTGTATCACATACACAGAATGATTTGTATATTGCAATATCATCGGGTTCTAGATTTCAACATCAGAAGATAGGTTTTCCGTGCAGTTACTTCTAAAGTCAAAGATAGTGGTGCATCATCTTCATGTATAGTTGTAGTTATTTATTTATTTTGTTTGTTTTATGAAAAGGCAACATAAGAAAATCCAAAAAAAAAAATGTGTTATGTATCTGTATATTTCTTTAGTGTTGAATATAACATGATGCACCACCTAACTGCAAGAGAATCATGGATCAAGAATTAAACAAAGTTTCAGCGATTCCTATGTTATCTAAGTCTGAGACAACGGATATTCCAATCGGAGATTTATTTGAACGATTTCGTTATCTACATCCGAGGGGGAGAATTTATCAGATCATCAAATATAGAGAACTTAAATCATTCAGTTCACATCTCATTTAGTGAACTTTGTCTGTGGTATGGAATTGTACCCATTGACTTGGATAGAGGGAATATTTTCTGGAGGATATCTTAGCATTCCATCACTCAAATATATATATATATATATATATATATATATATATATATATATATATATATATATATATATATATATATATATATATATATATATCACTTCCATCCATCCAACATCATACATCATACTATTTCCATTTAAATATGGGGTTTATAGCGGCCGGTATGCGTCTTAACAAAGTATACAATAAATTTGAGATTCACAAGGTTATCTGAAACGAAAAGTGTAAGTTTAAGGTAGAAGCTCATGGCTGACAAGGTTGCTAGAAACATCGTGAGATGGTTCTGTCCAATCAGATTGAAAGTACATTGATGTGATAAGAGGACAGCGTCAACATGTTGTGCTCAATTGTTCTACCTGAAACATCGTGCGATCTCAAATGAGGACTGACTTCGTGATGTAATTCAAACATTGAAAAATGTTAATGTAATTAATATAATGTGATCATCGAAATCTAGGGTGAAAGTTGGTAAACCTTTACTGATATATTTGAAAGTTGTTCTGTATATGCTTTATCAAGTAAGTTATTGATTGAATAGTGGAATAACATGTCAATATAGTTCAGTTCTGATCCCCAAATTAAAGATTTAATCAATTTGATATGTCAACTCATAAAAAAATGTGTTATGCTCCCCGTAGGTTGGTTCATGATAAGCAGTATTATCTGTTCCTGTGCTGATAACATCATATACTCTTTTTATGCTAATGATTAATGAAATTGATGTTAGAAGTTGATCTATTACAGACTTAAAAGGTTAATGTTATTGAATATGTCTGTTATAATGTTGCTAATCATGACACACTGGATCTTTTACTATAATTTGCTTTGTGTATTTGCATGTGCATGCATATCTGAGAATGTTTGCATTCATAAGTTAGTTGCATGTGCATTTCTGTTTCATATTGTAAGCTTAACAACTCAGTTCTCGGAAAAGTTTACTGTGAAAGGAATCCTTGTTTTACATTAAATTAGAGAATAAATTGTTTAGAGCTTAAAGGAACAAAGTGTGTTTGTTTTTATACTGTGGAGATCAGTTCCAGGGGGAATGGACAAGGAAGGTTTTGTGGAATTGGAATCGGAATTTCCTAAATTTTAACTCCTAAAGACAGTCAACCGAGTGAGTGTACACACACGACCGTGTGACCTACTCACACGACCGACTGACTTGGTGAAATAATGAGATGTGTTTGAAACACACTCGGCTGAGTGTGTATTCATTAACGGCCGAGTAGGCGACACACTCGACCGAGTGTGTCTGGGGGTATAAAAAGGATTTGAGTCCCAAACGGCTCAGAATACTTTTGTGATTTTGGGGTCAAATTTTACCAAGTTTTTCAACTTTAAAGAACATGTTCTTGATCTCTTGTGTTAGATACATCTTTATCTTGTGATCACAGCGCCACTAACAAGGTATCATAACTCGTTTTCGTTTGTTCATAATCTTTGATTTTGTATTCGAAATGCAAAACACGAATTGAATGCTTTTTAGACTTAATCTGTTAAAATTGGTTGTTTGTTTATGTTAATTGGCATATTTACAGGCTATTGTGACCAGAACTTGAAGCAAAAACAACATATTTGATTGATTTGCAAAGTTGGGTTTCTCAGATCTGATGAACACGCTCGACCGAGTGTGTGACACACTCGACCGAGTGAGTTCACACACTCGACCGTTTGAAGATACACACGACCGTGTGTATATACACACTCGACCGAGTGTATAGAAACCCTAATTTTTGAATTTTGCTGTTTTTGATTGCTTTGTTGAGTTCGTATTATGTTATACTGAATGTTTTGTATAGTTTTGCTCTAAGAATGTCAGTTCCAAGTAGTAGAATAAGTGGAACTTGGAAATGTGATCTTGAACGTAAGAGAGCTTTAGCCAAACACAGGCCTATCCATGTAGAAACCAAAGTTGTTGCAATACAGATCACTCAAGATCAGTGGAAAGGTTTAGATTGTTTAACATTTCTTTAGATAGGGAATCATTTTTGTTCTAAGCTTATCCGAGAGTTCTATTCTAGTGTGACCATAGAGAAGAAGCATGTTCATGCTAATTTCTTTGGTAATGCCTATAAGTGGACCATAAATGACTTCGCAGATCACTTACTATTGAATTACTGGGGAGCCAAGGTATATTGCCCTAGTAAAGATATTAGAAAGATTTCTAGCAAATTTGATGCGGGTGGGGTGGATGCTCACATCACCAAGCCAGGGTATGTAATTGGTTCCAATAGAATTGAGATTAGAGATAGTGATGTTAGGGATGACTTGGTGTCTAACATGAGGATTATCAAAAGAAACGTGGTGTTTAGAGATCCATCTGACGATTTGTTATCTGGTACTGAGGCTGTTCTGTTGTACTGTCTTATGGAACGTATCAAGGTGAATTTTAGGCAGATTGTCATCAATATCATGAAGGACACTTTGGATAATGAGGAAAAACCATTTCCCTATGTCGTCGTTTTAAATCATCTGTTTGATGAGCTTGATCTGTTTGAGGACACAAATTACAAATTGAAGCCAGTACCAGAGGATGTTATTGAAGGATAATTCTAATGCTTGTGATTTCGTGTGTTTATGTTTATTATGTAATTTGATAAGGCTAGTCTGTTAGCCTTAGTACTATGGCGTGTTCTAAAAAATATAACCTCTGAACGATGTAACTGTGTGTGTATTAGTTAATATGCTAGTTATGTTTGCTTATCCATTGATTCGTATAATTAACTAGATACCCCATGTTACATGGAGGTAAATGCTTATTAGTTATGTTGTTTTGAGTGTTTTTCAGCTATTCACTATGTCTCAAGAACAACAGCAGATATCTGATGAAGAATGTGAACCACGAATCCCATTATCTTCTGAGTTACCAGGTCTGATTGGTCGAGAAGATACAAATGTACTTGCATGTGTTGATGAAAAGGGTTCTGAGGCCCAAAGAGGAGGTTTTGGTCCAATTATTGCATTCTTGAAGCATTCCAGGATCTTTAAAGCTATTATTGCTGAGTGTACTCCATATTATTCTCATCAGAGAACATTCTGGGAGGTTGCTCAAGTTGTTACTGAAGATAACAGGAAGGTGATATTGAGTTCTGTCAATAACACGATTGTTCGTATTTCGGCACAGACTATCAGGGAAGATTTGGGGTTCCCGGATAATGATGATATGCCAACTGATTTGCCGATTCTGAAAGTTAGAAGGTGTTTAAAGAGATGTGGTTATACTGGTGATATAACCAAAGCTGTTAAACGTCCGAAGCTTCCAAGGCAATACCGATACTTTACGTACGTTCTTCTTAGGTGTTTGAGCCCGATGCAGGGCGGTTTTGATGAGATGACAGCAAAGTACAGCTCTATGTTTGTTTCGCTGGTTTTGAACGCTGATTTTAACTTCTCTCAAGTGATTTTTGATGGAATGGTTCTGAATGTTAAAAGGAAGATTCATCTGATGTTCCCGAGGTTTTTTCAGATTATGCTTGAGAAGCAAGTTCAGGGGTTAGTGAAAATTCCTGAGGATGAGCTAAAACAAAATCATTTAAATGATCAATCATTCAACAGGTTTTTGCAGAGCCGGGTTGAGGTTTCGGAGAAAGGGTTGATCGGTCATCTGATTAACGAGAATTACATGTGTCCGGAAGGATTGAGTTGTCGTCATGAGAATAGTACTTCTGGGGATGAGACCGATATTACTATTGAAGAAGGAGAAGAGGTGAATCAGCCACCGCCAAGAGAAACTGGTCCTCAATTAGTTGATGAGGAGAATGTAACAGCACTTGATGAGAGTCAAGTGGATTTGGTTAAAAGGAAGTTAGCTGAAGCTCCTAAGGTGTCAACAAGAGGGAGACAGAAGTGTTTGAAGATTTTGGTTAAGGACGGAAGTTCATCTTCCACAACAAAGTCTCAGCCAAAGGTTGCTCCGACTATTCAAGCTACTGGTGGTTCTACTCAAGCTCCACCCACTCAACTACAACAAACTACATCTTCTCAACAATTTCAAGCTTCTCAACGTCCTGAGGTTGCTTCAGGTGATTTGACAGGAATAGTTAACCGGAGATTGATTCAGTTGTCTGCTGATTTTGCTAAATTCCAAAAGACTGCTAATGAAGACAAGAAGAAGACAGAAACTGAAATGCCTGAATTCAGGAAGTTAGTTGATTGACAACAGTTGAAGATTGATGAACTAGAGAAAAATGTGGGAACTCAAGCCGGTGAAATCTTGACGCTTCAGACTCAAAATCAAGAATTGACTGAGAGGTTAAATGAATGGGAGAAAAAGGTTGTGGTTGAAGAGGAAGATGGAGAACCAGATCCTTTTGGCACTTTTGGTGAAGCAGAGGAAGACAGGGCTGTTGAAGTTGCTAAAGGCTACACGGAGGATAACCCGCTAAGAAGGGGAGATCCCTCCGGATCTCACCAAAACTGAGCAGGAGTTGATGAAGCGTCTAGAGCGACAAGCTAAGCAATCTGCTGATGCTGCATCAAAAGCTTCAACTGAAGCTTCGACTTCAGGGGCTCTTAATTTTGATGATGATATGAGTGATACTGATATTTTTGATGAAAGTGATAACAGTTTTGATGAAGTTGTTATTGAGGATGAGCCAACCGAGCCTTATCCTCGTTATGAAGGTGTTGGTGATGATCTTCCAACTTTTGCTGATTATTTTCAGATGAATGAAGAGCTTTTGAACAGAAAGTGTAAAGAAATGGAAAAGAAAGAACAAGAGAGTGTGTTACCAGAAGGTTTCTTGCCGGTGAAGATCAACAAAGAAAAGGTTGAAGTGTTGGAAGAAGAATGGAAGATTATGATGCGGATTAGGCAGTATGTGATGAAGCCTAAGGTGGAGCCGCAATTTTTGAAGTTTATCGAGCACTGTGAGAGTTTACGTGCTAAGGGAAAATTAATAGCCTGGGCTTATATTAAAGAATTTGATATATATGCGATCAAGAAAGAACATGAGTGGATTATATCAAATCTCCATTCGAATTCAAAACGTTACCTTATTTTGAATTTATGCAGGTGGCCAGGCTTAAGATGTTGTATCAGGAATATTGTGGAATTCCTGATATTTTGGTTCGTAAGATAAGAAGATCATATCAGTCACCTAATTTCTTAGGTTTTCGTCCTCAGTTTCCGAAGATCTCTTACAGAACGAACAAGAAAACAGGGGTCAGAAGGAAGATAGTAAAATATCAACCTGTGAAGTATATGCGGAAGGTTCCTTTGAGGAAGATGCCGCAGCACTTCAGTCCTCATTTTCGTTGGTGGTATTATGATGAACGCTCGGAGGAAGCGGTTATTGTGTTAGATAAAGATGGAGGAGATGAAAATGATAGTATAAGGGTTCTAGATCCAGTTTGGTTGAGAAACTGCTGTGAAGAAGATATGTTTACCCTTTACTACAACAGGATGCTGTATTGCCTAGAGAATCGTGTGCAAGCTGAACAGTATTGCAGAGTTGTAAAACTTTGCTATCTGAAGAACTGGGTGACAGATCCTTATACGGATTGATAACTGAATGCTTTAGTGTAACGGCTAGGTCTTAGGGGGAGTTTGTTGGTGCATGAATCCCCAGCCGTTGTTTATCTTTATGTTTAACACATTTCGGTTATGTAATAATGTTTACACGAGATTATTGATTATATTTGTGTTTGTGCGTACTTAACTTGTTAAATGATCAATAAGTTAAACTGCTCAGACAGTCGACCGAGTGTGTGTACACACTCGACCGACTGTCCTACTCAGTCGACCGACTGAGGGACACACTCGACCGAGTGTGTCTGGTAGGCAGTATATATACGGGTTTAGCCTAATTGTTTGAGGTTACTCGTCCCATTTACCCATAGTCGTAGGTTTTTGTCTCCAGAGAACCCTAACACCATATACCACCGAAATATATCGTCCAGGTGTCGATCTAATCTAGTTTTGACTCTAGGTTTGAACTATTCGATCCCAAAACGACCCATATCTCAGTTTAACCTTATTCTAGTGTATTCCACCTCTAGGATAGATTGAAAGCGACCTAAGATCCTAAGAATAAACGTCTACAATATCAACATACCAAGACTTGACATTTGGTTTGGGGCAATACCACGAAGTATTTCGTTTGAACTAAGGTTCGAGAAGTTGCCGAGCCCCCACCAACCAAAAACACGATTCCATACGTCCATAGCATGCTTACAAAATATTATAGCATGGCGATAGTTTCCAAGCCATCGTCACAAAGAGGATATCTAAATGAACCATACACAATGCAATTCCTTATACGCCAAATGAACCATAACATTGTTGAAACGATGACATATATGTGATGCTTCGAATCTGTTGTAGCCTGCCACTCATGAATAATGCATACCACTCAGCCCATGATGTGCAATTTGGAATGATAACACCTGACCAAACTCGTATCATTCGCCACATATCTAAAGCTACTTTTCAACTAATCATTACATGATCTATGGATTCCACTTGACAGTCACACAACGCACAAACTTGTGTCTTCTATCTCTAGCCCCTTACTTGATAGATTTAACCTCGAAGGTAATCGATTAAACATAAGTCTCCAAATAAAAATGTTGATTTTTCAAGGGATAAACTTCCACCAATACGTATTCGGATGTATATGAGGTGAAGTTACCTCATCAAAATGCAGTCACGTAACATTTACAGTGAAAATCCCATTTCTTGCTATCTCCCAATGCCACGGGTCTGAGTTGTTTAATAATGAAATAAGACCAATGTTGTTCATCATATTGTCAAGTAAAGACAAGTTTCTTGCACCAATATTTGAACGTGACCATGCCCAGTTCCACGAACCGTTCGAGAACCTATCCGATAATCTACATTCCTTTTGAGTATCAAGGTGATAAAGTATGTTGTATCTTTATTTTAGACTCCCACAACCTATCCACTTATCCAACCAAAAGTAAGTGTTGTGGCCAACACCTATGCTTCTTCGCAGCAAATGTAGAAGAATACGACCACTTGCAGTTTTTTTTGAAGTAGAGATTTACAATATTGTACCATAAACCAGACCCTCAAATTGTACCTCCATCTAGGCCGCCTCTTACACTGTAAATTAATGTAATTATTTCTGCCCATTTAGCACCTGGATCGTTAACATATCACCACACCCATTTGAACATTAGTGCATGGTTAAGAGCCTGTAAACTACCGAAGTTTAAACTGTTGGAGTATGATACAAATTCAAAGCGAGCGGAAGCATTTTTAAAACTTTACAAAATCATACTCTTCCACGGATCATTGTACAAAACTTTAGAAAACAAAATAAATTAACGAAACCGAACAAGAGAAGATTAGAATACAACCTTTGTAGCCTTTTGAAGATCGAATTTGAAAACTCAAAGAAGAGTTCCTCTAAACGGTAGACACCCAAAGTTCCAACCTTGTTTCGATCTATACCTTCTACTTAACGGATCTTTTCTTCTTCCTTATTTCCACCAAAAACGGAACCCAATTATAGGTTTCAAGTATTTTGGTTACTTGAAAATGAGAAAGAAAAAAATAGCATTTTTGTATGTGTGTTTTGTATCTTTTTCATAACTTTTCCAATACCAAAACTTGGTATTATATATTACATAATTGATACAATTAATACATCTAGTACAAATGTAATAAATAAAGATTTGGAAAGATTTGCAAAATCAAATCTTTATATAAAATAAGATTTACAAAATCAAATCATGTTATATAAATTAAATCAAATCTTATATCTTATATAAAATATGATTTGCAAAATCTAATCAAATCTCTACATATTTAGATTTGTAAGTATATGTAAACACATAAAAAAAACTTACTTAATTTATTAAACCATTAACTAATGATTAATAAATTAATTTCCTATTAGAAGGTATATCAAACAATTTACGATTGGCCTTTGTGTGTGACCGAATAGGATAAATGGACTTTTATTATTTAATTTCATGGGCATATCTTCGGAATATATGTACCACGGTCAAACCACGGTCGAACCGTAGCCAACCCGAGAACATATTTCCAACATAAACGACCCTTTTCAAATGAAGAAATGATTTGATTCCAACTAACCCATTTCATCTTACGGGCACCTTCTGAAGATCCCCAAAAAAAAATTTGCACGCATTCCTTTAAGTTCATTAATAATGCCTTCCGGACATTTAAACAAAGAAAAAAGATAAGTACTTAAACTCCCGAGTACCGATTTGAAAAGAGTTAGGCGACCTGCGATGTAAAGAAGGTCGGCTTTCCAACATGAAAGTCGTTTAGCAAAACGGTCCAATAACACTTTCCAACTATCTTTACGATTCATGCTTACTCCCATTGGGATGTCCAAGTAATTGAAAGGAAAAGACCTGCGTATACATCCGATATCCCTGGCATAATTTTCAACCTGAGGAATATATATACCCCGATAAAGATTAGATTTAATAACATCAATTTTTTAATCCCGAGTAGCTATAAAAGTTATTAAAACATGTAAAATGTTATCAAGTCTAGATTTGTTCCACTCCGAAATAATGATCGCTTCATCCGCTTAAAGAAGATGAGAAACCTTGATAGCTTGGAAACCAACTGATGCCCCCTTGTTAACGAAACAAGGATATTGAGATCTGATCGCTGAATGGATGATATAGCAGGATATTGTGATGAATGTATGATTGTTGGCGATTCCCTGAAGGTAGTACGAAGGTATCGTACTTTACGCCACCAAGATACGAAGGTAACTCATTGAGAGTATTATATGTGAGTAATTATGACTTAGAGTGAATGTGTTCTCCAGAGATCATGTTCTCCTTTTTATAGGGTTAGGCAATAGCTCTATCACCAGCTTTTTAGGTAGATTTAGTCTTCGAGGCAATTTTTGATGAGACAAAGGGGACTTTCCTTTCGGCCGACTGCAGCTCCTGCTGGCTCAAGAAAGCTACCCTGCAACATTCCTCTTTTGTCATTTGGATGTTAGTGTAAGCGTATTTGGTCATCCCGCTTACTTCTCTCCTTCAGTTTAGGTAATCTTGTGACTTTAAGAGAAGTCCTTGTCCATTGGAAACCATGATCTCTTCGTCACTGTGTCCCTTCGTTACCATTGCTTCGTATAACGGAAGTGGTTCCGTACTGACTCTGAATATTGGGATTCTTCTTTGGTAGCATTCTTCTTTTATCATTTGGGCGCCTTTATTTGAGTTTGGGGATATCCCGCCCTTGGTTTGTATTTGACATATGTGTTCTTGTGATCCATTCTTATGTCATTTATCCACGTTAGGCGTGATATCTCCGTTAGCTTAGCTTCATTTATCTTGTCAGGGGGATACACTATCAAGCCCCCCAGTTTAATTTTAAGAAGCTTTCTGACCAAGCTTTGTTGAATTAAACTCAATCTGCCACTTGATTACTTGATTTGACGCTTCTGATCCCAATAATTATTTACTCGGGTTTTATTTACCTTTTTGCCCCAACTGAAGTTTTTCCATCTAATTAGACTTAAAGGGTGAAACAGTAATTGCCGGTACGGTTACCAAAGTAACTCTGTGACGGATGGGACGGTTTTCTGCTCGAGGGTAATAAATAGTTAATCTTTGATTTTTCTCTTTTAATTTTTCCTTTCTTTTTTCTTTTGTTTCTCTTCATCATCCGATCATCTTCTTTAGTTCTCAAAAAGGTATTGCTCCCACACTGTAATCTTTTTCTGTTATTTTGTCATGGCTAAAGTAGGGCTTCGATCTATTTCTAGTGTTGTGACCCCCGAACGCTGTGAACGCCTCTGTAAAACCCTAGGTCTTAAAGAGGACGACATAATTTTGCCGGAATCCGGGAAGTTTATGCTGGACTTTCCAGTGGATTACGTCGGAATGTGCACACAATCATTTACAGAATATAACCTCAGGATCCCCATTTCATCATTTTTCCTTAGCGTTCTTGATTACTTCAAAGTCCATGTTTCGATTATTCACCCTCTTGCCATCAAGAAGATCCTGGCTTTTGAATATATGTGCAAAGCATATGGCGGCCAGCCTTCCATTGACCTATTTCACTGTTTCTTCCAAATCGGTGATGCTGGGAATTGGGTTACAATTGCCAAGCGTCGTAAAAAGAGTGGTAGTGTGATTGATACTCCCATGTGTTTTGCTTCTTCCATTCCTGATGTAAGGAATTTGAAAAATTCCTTTGTCTATATCAAGAAATCTTTTTTCTTTCCGGACAAATTTCCAAATATCGTTGATAGCAGGTGGGCCACTGTTCCCAAGAAATATAGTGATCCTATTCCTGAGGATGCTAAGAATGATCCTCTCTACGGTAGGATTTGTCGTCATCCTATAATACCTTCCACTCTTCCGGATTCCCTTCTTTTTAAGCTCGGCATGGCACCTTCATGGGAAAGAGGCGAAGCTATTCCTGTGTACTTTTATGGGGAAAGGGGTAGGTCTTGCATGCCCATAGGTCTTATTTCTGTTTGACCCTTTTGTTTTATTTTTCTGACATTGCTTGCTTTTACAGAGATGTCTTTGCGAAATGTTATCAAGTCCTTTGGGGTAAAACAAATGACTGAAACTGTTCGTGCTAGCACTGTTGTTAAGGAGCTTGGTTCTCCTTCTTGTTCTGGTTTTATGGAGGTGGACAGTAAACCGGAGAAAGTGGCTGAATCTAGTGCTCCCAAGGTTCAACACAACGCTAAGGTTGCTTTGGAGCATGAGCCTATTGATGTTGATGCGGAGCCTGACGTGTCCAAGAGTATTCCTGTTAGGGCATCTAGGAATCAGAAAGCTGCCAGGAAAATGAAAGAGGTCGTTTTTGGTTCTCCCTTGAAAAAAGCTAAGTTTGCTCTTCGAGATGAAGATACTGATGACGAAGCTGCGGTTGAAGGTTCTGGCGACAATGTTCTATTGGGTACGTTTCTTTGTTAGTGTTTTTTATTTGAACCATGCTTTGTTCTCAAATATATCTTTGTGTCTGTGTAGGTGATATTCCTGATATCCCTTCTTTGGAAGCTTGTTTCGATGTGTTTGACGAAATGATTCATTCTGAGTTTGAAGATGCCTTTGTGGATACCTCTAAGCTCATTGATGTTTACACTGCTCATTGCTATCATTCTGCTATCTATAACCACCTCGTCCTGTCCCATTTGAAGCAGAAATCTGGCGATGTTGTGTGCCTAGAGAAGGAGGTGGAAGAGCTTAGGGATGTCAATACATCTTCCAAAGAATCTATGAAGATGCTCCAGGAGCGATTGTTATTGAACACATCTTGGGAAGAGGAGGTGAAATCAGCCAAAAGTGAGATTCTGAGCATACAGGAGAAACATAAGCTTGATGAAAAGAGGATTGCTAACTTGGAAGAGGATAACAAGGCTCTTCGTCAGGAAGCGAAAGCGTTGGCAGATCAGAAGAAGAGGTTTGATGGTTTAAAAGCAGATTATTCTGATGTAATTTCCAAGGTCATTCCCCATGTCTGCAGGCAGGTTATTCACAGTAAAAAGTTAAGCACGTTTGTTGATGATATTGTTCTTGCTAGCAAACTTGAGGAGAGGTGCAAATTGTGGACCGAGTTATTCGAGCAGGGCAAGCTTGAGCTTAGCAGCTATCCTGAGTATACCGATCAGGCTTCAGCCCTTGTTGATGCTGCGTGTGCTTGTTTTGCCGATGATGAGCTCAACTATGTCACCTCTGTTGCTGCTCACACTGATGTTAAGCCTGTGGAGCTCCTCTCCTTGGTTGCGGAGCAATGATCTTTGACGTTGGTTTGTTTTATGATCCTCTTTTGCTGTAGTGGCCTGTGTGCCAGTTACCTTATGTCTGGTGTACTTTTATCAGGCTTGTGTGCCTGCTGATTATGGGCTTTGTTGCCTATAAACAATTTGTACTCAGTATTTTGTGGGTCATCATGCCCATCTATGTGTTATTGCTCTATTTAACTTTAGGCAGGTTATGCCTTTGGGTTTTTTGGTTGCTTTTTGGTCATCTAGGTGTGACTCTTTAGTACCGAAATATATGCACTTATTTCGTTGTAGAATATTACCTTTTTGTGTATTGCTTAGGTATAGGGAGTATTCCTCTTGTGAATACTTTGCAATATCTTCGGTATACTTCCTACACATTGCTTAAGTATGAGAGGTATTCCTCTTTTGCGTATTGCTAGAGTTTGACAAGTATTCCTCTTGGGAATACTTTGCAATAGCTTCGTTATACCTCTTGGGTTACCTCTTGCATATCGCTTAAGTTTGACAAGTATTCCTCTTGGGAATACTTTGCAATAGCTTCGGTATACCTCTCGGGTTACCTCTTGCAAATTGATTAAGTTTGACAAGTATTCCTCTTGGGAATACTTTGCAATAGCTTCGGTATACCTCTTGGGTTACCTCTTGTATATCGCTTAAGTTTGACAAGTATTCCTCTTGGGAATACTTTGCAATAGCTTCGGTATACCTCTTGGGTTACCTCTTGCATATCGCTTAAGTTTGACAAGTATTCCTCTTGGGAATACTTTACAATAGCTTCGGTATACCTCTTGGGTTACCTCTTGCATATCGCTTAAGTTTGACAAGTATTCCTCTTGGGAATACTTTGCAATAGCTTCGATATACCTCTTGGGTTACCTCTTGCATATCGCTTAAGTTTGGCAAGTATTCCTCTTGGAAATACTTTGCAATAGCTTCGGTATACCTCTTGGGTTACCTCTTGCATATTGTTTAAGTTTGACAAGTATTACAATATTAAGCTTGGTGTTTCCAAAAGATAGTAGGATTTCATTCAAATTTCTTGTGGTAGGGAGCGTGTGAGTTTCAACTACCCATTACAAATTTTCCTACTTTCATACAACTAAAAGTCTAGAAATAAAACTTTCGAAGGTTTACTCCGTTCCAGGTTATGGGGACCTGTTTCCCTTCTGTGGTTTCAAGCTTGTATGAACCGTTCCCAAAGGCTTCGGATATTATGTATAGGCCTTCCCAAGTTGGACCCATCTTTCCTCCGTATTCTACTTTGCTAGTGCTGTTGAGCCTTAGAACATAGTCCCTTACCTTATATAACGATGGTTTGACTCGCTTGTTGTAATACTTCTCAATCGTTTTCTTGTATGCTGCTTCCCGAATCAGCGCAGCTTCCCTTCTTTCTTCAATGAGGTCGAGATTAAGACGGAGGTTCTCCTCGTTTTCTTCAAGATTTGCGGTTCTGTTGGTTAATAACTGTATCTCCGGGGGGAGTACCGCCTCAGTGCCGTAAACCAAGCTGTAGGGGGTTTCTCCGTTACTCCTTTTGGGGGTGGTTTGGTGAGCCCATAGAACTAGGGGGAGTTCTTCCATCCATCCTTGGTGGCATTTACCCAATCGCTTCTCGAGGCCTTTTAAGATATCCATGTTGGTTACTTCAACCTGTCCGTTCCCTTGTGGGTGGTAGACGGAAGTGAAGGTTTGCTTTATCTGCAGTTTCTCGCAGAACCCCGGGAAGATACCTTCAGCGAATTGTTTTCCATTATCCGAAACAATTTCTTGGGGTATCCCAAAATGGCATACGATGTGTTCCCAGACGAATTTTTCTATATGTTTCCACGTCGTGGTGATTAGTGGTTTTGCTTCTGTCCACTTTATGAAGTAGTCTATCGCAACTACCAACCATTTGTAACCTCCTGGAGCCTCAGTGATTGGACCCACTAGATCTATGCCCCGTTTTGAGAAAGGCCATGCTGATAGTACCGATATCATCTCTTGCTTTGGCTGTTTTTGAACTTTAGCGTGGATCTAACATGGCTCACAGGTTCGTAAGAGTGTGACTGTATCTTCGTGCATGGCTGGCCAGTAGTACCCCATCCTTAGTATCTTTGCCACGATTGACCTTGGTCCGGAGTGAAGTCCACATATACCTTCATGCATTTCTCTTATGATCATTGAGGCTTGGTTTGGTCCAACACATCGAAGCCATGGGGTAAGGAAATATTTTCTATACAGAGCTTCGTTCATTATTTTGTTTGACGGTGCTTTGATCCGGATCTTTCGTGCTTCCTTTTTATCTTCGGGTAAAATCCCGAGTTCCAAGTATTCCCTTATTGGCTTCATCCATGTGTTTTCTTCATTAGTGACTAAGTCGTGGAATTCCTGAGCTTCGATGGACCTTTTTTCTAACATTTCGACCAATACTTCTTTTGCGAGGTGCGCGAAGGTGATAGAAGCTAATTTGCTCAGAGCATCTGCTTTCTTGTTTTGACTCCTCCTCACATGTTCGATTGTGAAGCTTCTGAAGCTTTCCATTAGTTCATTGACCTTTGACAAGTAGAGTTGTATGGTAGGTTGTCTTGCTTCGAAGATACCTAAGAGCTGGTTAGCGACAAGTTGGGAATCTACAAAGGCTTGCAAATGCTCGATTTTCATCTCTTTCGCTATTCTGAGCCCGGCGAGAAGAGCTTCGTACTCTGCTTTGTTGTTGGTGGTGTTGAATTCGAAGCGCAGCGCATAAGTAACTCTTGCCCTTCTGTGTTAATTAACATGAGCCCTGCCCCTGAGCCGTCAGAGTTAGAAGCTCCGTCGGTGAACAGTTTCCATTCCTTTGTTTCAAGAGGTGGAGTGATAATCTGTGCGAAGGTAGAGTCACTCTCTTCATTTGTCTCCGTAGTTTCTGCCATGAAGTCTGCTAATACTTGGGCCCTAATTGAATGACGAGCTCGGAAATCGATGTCATGTTCCCCGAGCTCTATGGCCCATTTGGCCATTCTACCCGACTTTTGTGGCTTCATGAGTACCTGCCTAATTTGCTTGTTAGTTAACACAATGATAGGATGAGCTTGAAAGTACCGCCGTAGTTTCCTTGCTGTGTGGACTAGAGCAAGTGTGAGCTTTTCGAGCTCTGGGTAGTTGGCTTCCGCACATTGTAGAACCCGGCTTACGAAGTGTATTGGAACCTGTACCCTTTCTCGCTCTACTACTAACACCACACTGATGCATACTTTGGACGTTGCTAGGTAGAAATAGAGTATTTCTCCTGGCTTCGGCGACGTCAGGGTTGGCAGGTTAGCTATGTGTGCCTTCATATCAACGAAGGCTTGTTCTGCTTCTTCGGTCCATGATATCTTTTTTGCTCCCAAACATCCTTTTAAAACTTTGAGGAAAGGTAACTGTTTTTCAGCCCCCCTGGACAGGAAACGGCTTAATGACGCTAGCTTCCCGTTTAAGCTCTGTATTTCTTTGACTGTGGTTGGTGTTTGAGTTGTTGTAGTTTGTCTACTTTCTCTAGGTTTGCTAAGATTCCTTTCTTAGTGATATAATATCCTAGGAACCTCCCTTCTTCTACCCCGAACGAGCATTTCTTGGGGTTTAGCTTCATGTTGACTGTCCGAAGCATATCGAAGGTTTCTTGAATGTCTTTCACCAAAGTGCTTTCTTCGGAGCTTTTGATCACCATGTCGTAAACATAGGCTTCCAAGTTTCTCCCCAATTGCTTACGAAAAACTTTGTCTACCAACCTTTGGTATGTAGCTCCGGCATTCTTTAGTCTGAAGGGCATCTTCTTATAATAATATATCCCCTTACTTATGAAGAACGATGTCTTTTTTTCGTCTTCTTCAGCCATTTGAATCTGATGATAACCCTTGTAGGCGTCAAGAAAATACTTATATTTGTAGCCGGTTAGGGATTCCACCTTCCAATCAATCTCCGGCAGAGGATAGCAATCCTTTGGGCAAGCTTTCTTGATATTTGTGAAATCGACACACATTCTCCATCATCCGTCAGATTTCTTCACCATGACGGGATTCGCAGCCTAAGTGGGGTATTTTGCTTCTCGGATTATATCAGCTTGGAGTAATTCTTCGACCTCTTTGCAAGCAGCCTCATCTCTCTCACTGGAGAGGTTTCTTTTCTTCTAATGTATCGGCTCTAGGTGCTTGTATTCATTGAGCTTATGCTCTATGGAGAAGGTTGTTCCATCGATACTGAGCATTCGAGGGATGCCGGTCATATCTCCGTATTCCCAAGTGAAGATATCAATGTTGGCCTGTAGTAGCTTGCCTTTTTTTTCGTTTCCGTAGGTAGTGAACCTCCGATGGTCACTTTTTGCTCAGGGAACAGAGGGTTGATGGAGATTTTCTCTTCGCTCGAATCTTCTTCTCTAGTTTCAAGGATACATTCCCCTGGCCTTTCCTCTGTTTCCATGATAGCCATGATTACCTTTTCTCGATCATAGGTCGAAGCTAGGGTACCAATCCCTTCGGGCGTGTAGCACTTTACTAATTGGTGTATAATAGATGCAATTATTCCCATTTTCATCATGGCTACTCTTCCTAGCAGAATGTTATGCTGTGAGGTAGACCGGACTACTACAAAGTCTAGTGTTTTGGTCCTGGATAACGGTGGTTCTCCCATGGTGAGATCGAGGTCTATCTCTCTGATAGGCCAGCATCTTTCCCCGGAGAATCCAACTAGAGGTACTCTTGGTAGACTTAGGCAGGCTTTAATGGTAGGGCTGAGCTGATTGAAGCAATGCTCATACATGATGTCGCATGTACTGCCGCCATTCAGGTAAACTCGATGTACATCTCTCTCGTAGATCCGTCCGTTGATTGTAACATGTTTATCGGAGGGAGTGATGGTATCAAGTTCTAGGAAGGAGATCTCTTCCCAGTCTATCACTTCGCTTTTTCTTCCCCTCTTATAGGTCCCTAGTTTCTCGACGGCAAAACATTCTGTGACCGTCAGTATGGCGTTCTCTGCATTTGGTTTCTTTTCTTCAGGCTTAGGTTCTTGCTTCGGTGTCTTCGGGTTGCGTATGCCCTTTACCAGATGCGTTAATTTTCCAGATCTGACTGCCTCCTCTATGGCCTGCCTCAACTGTATGCAGTCGTCTGTTTCGTGCCCGAAGTCATTTTGAAAGTCACAAAATTTGCTTGTTTCCCTCATCTTCCCCTTGCTATTTAGCTTTGGTGGAGCTTTAAAAGCTTGGGCAGCTCTTTCGGTAGCTAGGATCTCTTTAGGCTACTTCATCAACGTTCCGAGGATCCCGGGGGTGTTTTCCCTTCGGTAAGGGGAAAACCTGTTCTGTTCGTTCCTTCTTCCGGGCTTCTCTTCGCGGTGACTTGCCTTTTCTTTTCGCTTAAAACCTTGAGATTCTTCGTATATGAAGCTATTGGCGGTGTCTTTAGCATCTAACCAAACGTATGCCTTGTCTAGCAAAGCTTTGTAAGTGTCGGGGAGATCTCGACTAAGATGCTCTACCAACGCTCGGGTTCTAAATCCGTATAAGAGTCCCGAAATTCTTTGTGACTCGGGGAGTCCTGGGATTTGTTGGGTTTCATCCGTATACCTGATGAGAAAAGCTCTCGAAGCTTCGTTATCCTTCTGCTTGATACTGTGAGCAGCAACATGGTTCTTCTTGTGTTTCTTTTGCTGGCTGAACTTCGACCTGAAAAGTCGTTTAAGATCCTCGAAACTCGAGATGGAATCCTTTGCTAAAGAGTCAAACCAGATTCTTGCATCGCTTTTGAGCACGTATGAGAATGCATGGCAAGCTACGGCAGTGTCCCATCTTGACATTCGAGCCGCACCTTCGATGACATTCATAAAATCATCAGGGTCATCTTTCCCCTCGTAATATCTCAGATGGGAAGGTATCTTCATCCCGAAAGGTAGCGGGTGGTTTTGTATTGAAGATACAAAAGGGGTTTTCTGACTTTTCCAGGATTGGTCTAAGTATCCACCAACGTTTCCATTAGCTTCGTGGCGAAGATTGTTCGCTACGAGGGCACCTCCGGCATACACATTTTGGTAGGGTAAGCTAACCCACGGATTACCTCTGCTCCATATTTGCGGCCCCATAAGCAACGAAGCGTTTTGATGAGTCACCATGGGAATAACTCCTGTAGCTGGTGGGACCGTGCTGGTGTTAGGCATGTTTTGCGAAACAACGGGAAACGGACTCCTGAAGGTATATTGCTGAGTAACTGGTCCTCCGGCGTTGCCCAACGGGGTACTGGTGGTTATCATTGAATGAGCCGGTTGCGAATGCACCGGCTGAAGAGTGATGTTCGGAGGGATTGCAGTTGTAAGATCTGGGATTGGTTGGTAAGAGGGAGACTTCTTGTTGGTCTTGCCTCCATTTCTATTTCTTCGTCAACGTCCTCGCTATCATACGTGAGGGTTCGCCGACTGTGTAGGTGCCCCTATTCTCGTAATTTTTTGATAACGGCGCGTATGTTATCGTAGTTGTTGAGTGTGAAAGTTTTGTCGATTAACGGCGGTGGCCTAGAATCACTCCGATCTGTGGTTATTGGCATAGTAGGAGTGATAGGCGTCCGTGTCCCGGTTTCATGCTGGTCTACCTCAGATGGTAAAGAGAAATCGGGTGGTGGGTGATCAGATTCTGCCATGATCTTGTGTTTTTCTCAAACAAAGTGAATATTGAAGTGGGATCCCACGGATGGCGCCAATTGTTTGTACAATTCTTGGCAACCCTTGTTAACGAAAGAAGGATATTGAGATCTGATCGATGAATGGACGATATAGCAGGATATTGTGATGAATGTATGATTGTTGGCGATTCCCCGAAGGTAGTACGAAGGTATCGTACTTTACGCCACCAAGATACGAAGGTAACTCATTGAGAGTATTGTATGTGAGTAATTATGACTTAGAGTGAATGTGTTCTCTAGAGATCATGTTCTCTTTTTATAGGGTTAGGCAATAGCTCTATCAACAGCTTTTTAGGTAGATTCAGTCTTCGAGGCAATTTCTGATGAGACAAAGGGGACTTTCCCTTCGGCCGACTGCAGCTCCTGCTGGCTCAAGAAAGCTACCCTACAACATTCCTCTTTTGTCATTTGGATGTTAGTGTAAGCGTATTTGGTCAACTCGCTTACTTCTCTCCTTCGGTTTAGGTAATCTTGTGACTTTAGGAGAAGTCCTTGTCCATTGGTAACCGTGATCTCTTTGTCACTGTGTTCCTTCGTTACCATTGCTTCGTATAACGGAAGTGGTTCCGTACTGACTCTGAATATTGGGATTCTTCTTTGGTAGCATTCTTCTTTTATCATTTGGGCGCCTTTATTTGAGTTTGGGGATATCCCGCCCTTGGTTTGTGTGACGACCCGGAAATTTCCGACCAAATTTAAACTTAATCTTTATATAATTCCGACTTGATAAGCAATGAATTTTAATAAATCTTGAACCTCCGAAAAGAGTTTTACACAATCTTTTGGTCACCCTTTTATTCCGACGATTCACGAATGTCATAACTTGATTTAATTGTTTAATTATTTAATTATTGTGTATATATATGGATTTATATATATTTAACTTGAAAATATGATAATTAAAGAGTTTTCAAACAATATATATATTACTATTTAAACGACGTAATTAACTTATGTTAAAATGTATTTACATATAATGTATTAAGAGTGTAAATAAATCCTTACAAGTATTTAATACACTTTATAATATACCAATACATATAACGGATAGCTATACTCGTATTTCCGTTCAATTTCCTCAAGAATTCTACTCGCATTCATACGGTATTTTTACCCGTATTATACACAGCTTCTAAAAGTATTTACTATTGGTATATACCAATAGAAATCTGCAATTATTTGTGTAATATGTCATCCATGACCTAATCAATTTAATATGTCATGCATAACTTAATACAATTTAACTTATCTTAGATATTTTCACTAAAAGCCAAAATTATAAGCTTATAAATAAGGATCATTTTAACTCATTTTTACTCCACATTTTCTTAAACTAAAAACACACACTTGAATGCTCTCATATCATACTTTAATCTCAGAAACTTTACTCTTCATAATCAAGGTAAAATACTTCTCAAAATCCTTGTTCAATTCCTTGTATAGTTGCTATCTTATTATACTTATAAAACTTGTAAAAACTAGAACTTGTTTTGGTGAACACCAAGCTTGTTTGAAAGACTAATCTAATCTTTCTAACTTAACTCTAATAACACTTATTTATATGTATTATGATGTTATGTTAAGTTAATATAAGAACTTCTAACTTGTACATATGAAGAACACCATGAAACTTAACATATATCCTTTAATCTCCATTCGGTAAAAAGCGGGCTGTTTTGGGTTGGGAATTAAAAACCTATCTTAGACTTTGAGTTCAAGGCTAAGACTTTGGAAATATGTTAATATATGTAAATAATACTTCCAGTATTTTTTTCATGATTTTAGACAAAGTGGAAGTATTTTATCAAAAATCATATATTGGGTGGATGCCGAGATTTTTCCAAATCTGTCCACCGACACAAAAAGAGGGTAAAGATCTAAAAATTACTACTTGGGATGAAATTTTCGAATTGGTTTTGTAAAATTTACTTCTTAATGAATCTATAGCAGTTTGATTCACTTTAAATGGAGTTGTAATGAATATTTGACGAGCAAAACAAAATCTGCTAAAATTAACGTTGTATGGACGAAATTTATATTATAAAAACTATATTAACCATATCCTTGTTAATTTTTCCTATATCCTATATATATTTGGACATGTTATCAGTGGTATAACAAAATATTATAATCTTGGTTAATTCTGTGATTGTATATATGTATAATAATATTCTTGGTACGTCCTAACACAATAGGTATACAATACGTTTTGATAAATCCTAAGACAATACGTACACAATACATCTTAGTTAATTCTAAGACAATACGCATAAAATACGTCTCTGGGTTGATGCAAAGACAATACGTATACAATACGTCGTGGGGTAATTCTAAGAATATATATATATATATATATATATATATATATATATATATATATATATATATATATATATATATATATATATATATATATATATATATACATATACCGATTATTAGACTGTTGGACTTTTAGGACTATTTTGGACTACTAACAAAGGACTACTAACAATGGAATACTAACATAAAATGTTAAAAATTATCATATAAGTATTCTATGAACTTTTTTTTTCATATGTCGTATTATTATCTGAATCGTTATTATTGTTATAGGTTCGTGAATCCAAGGACGACGGCCATATTTTTAATAAGTTAAAAACTTATTATTAATATGCTTTTACTACTGTGAGTATATAGTCCCATTTTTAAACTCTACAAATATTTTGGGATGAGAATACATGCATTTTATGTTTTACGCCATAGACACAAGTACTTAAAATATATATTCTACGTTGAGTTGTACCACCTTGCATATCTTCCCTAATAGCTTGGTAACTAATATTTACATGTTGTAAGAACATGTAAGCGCGAATCTTTAAAAGATGTTGTTGCTAGATATCGTCACCTGTTGACCGAACTTAAACGTGTTGATATTGTTTTTCCAACCAAGAAGCTAGTACAGTGCTTTCGTGAGGGACTACCGATTAAGTGGGATCCAATGATTGTTGAAATTGAGAGGTCCTTTGCTATCATGGATAATTCTTTGAGTGCGTTTGAGCTACAGGAAAAGGAGCTCGAGTTTCAAGAGAGATTGAAGAGGTTAGAGACTATTCAGAATCCTGCGAAGTATAAAGCACCAGAAATTGGTTCAGCTGAGAAGAAGTACGCCCAACCACAAATAGCCTTTACTTCAAATAAAGAGAAAATAACGTCAAGTTATGTCACTCCAGCACCTCAAAGTGTTCTTTATCAAACAACTTTAAACAAGGAGGCAAGTACTGGGGTTTTGAGAACAGAGAATATTCGCTTGCGTACAATTAAGGGAGTTGAGGAGGATATGGCGTTAGTCTCTATGGTAGTGAACTCTTACAACGATTTGCTACATGGTTGAATTGGTAACAGTAATTTAGAACAAGAAGACTACGATCAGATAGATGAAAACGAGATGGAGAAAATGGACATTCTATGGGCTATGAGAAGTGTAATTCGTAGGGCAAAGAAATACATTGAAAAGACTGGTGAGAAAAACTTGGGTGTGAGCAAGAATACCAAGTTTGGCTTTGACATGAACAAAGTAAGGTGTCACAATTATCACGAGTTGGGTCATTTCAAGCGAAACTACACTAAACCAAAGCAGCAAGGATTCCATAACCCATTTCATAATCAGAAGCGTGAATCGAAAAATACTGTCAATGTTCCTATTATGGATGAGTCATCAAAGGCTTTAGCAGTTACATATGATGATGAGTCATATGAATGGTCTATCGATGTAACTGATGCTTTCGTTCGTCATGCAAATGTTGTGAGGATTCAAATGTCGGAGAAAGAGGCAGCAAAAGAAAAGGCGGAAAGGGAAAAGATGGGTTGTGTTGGAAGAGATAAACAATGCAAATGCCTATGATGCAGAATGGAAGATAGGATTGACAAAGCATGGTACTGGGCGAATTACTTGCATCGAGGGTATGTAAACAAGCGGGTGCAAGAGAAGTTTAAGTGGGCTATTCACAGTGACGGGGACATTTGGACAGACAGTGAGTCATCCTCTTCAGACGACGACTCAAAGAAATCTTGTGTGTATGTTAGTCAGTCTTCTGTGTGCAACTCAGCAACTGTTAGGACGAAGACATTGAATGAGGAAAGGTTGGTCAATTTGGATCTTGGTTCGGATAGCTCTAGTTCAGAGTCGAAATCAGAATTCGAATCAGAGTCTGGTGAAGTTAAAGAGAAGGCTCCACATCTCTATGCGTTTATGGTAGACTCTTCAAACAACTCTAAAGTAACGCCTGAAACTACTACTGTTTGTAATAATTGTGTTAGCTTAGACTTTCAACTGCATGAACTTAGGGGGTCAGTAAAGACGTGTAGTAGATGTGCGACTTTAGAGGATCAGGTTAAAAGATTGTCTGACATTTACCTAAACTGTAATAACTGTACAGCCTTAGAACCGGAAATTGATGTGCTTCAAAAGGGAAATCAACTTCTTAAGAAGCAGTATGAAGATAATATGTACCTTAAATCTAGGGAAAATGAGTTTAGGGAAATAATCAAAACCTTAGACGATCAGGTGACCGATTTGAAGTCGAATGTGCTGTTAAATACTCAGACCATTATGAGACAGATCACTGAGATAGATGAGCTTAAGTAAGATAAAGAATCCTTTAAGATTAGTTATGAGACTGAAAGAGATAAGGCTTATATCTATAAGAGGTATGCTTTCGTGCTAGAATATTTTCAAAATGTAGGAGGAATAGAAACTAGTGGTGATTATAAATAGTGTGGTTCAGGGTAAGTCAATTGTTGTTACTGAAGGGCATATCAGGAGGCTGTTGAACTTTCATGATGCAGCGGATATGAAAACTAGGCTGAATTTGGGACTTGTCAAAGGCTGTTTCCATAGATGCAAGTATTCTGGAGATTTGACAAAGTCAAAGGTGTTGAAGTCAGGTTTCTGTCCAACTTTTAAATACTTGGCCTATGTTATCGTTCATTGTCTGAGCTCGAGAAGGGAAGGTCATGATGATTTGAATTTCGTGATGCAATCTATGATGGTGGCTTTAATTCTGAATCTTTCGTTTAACTTCTCTGGGGTTATTTTTGATTATTTGATCGAGAACAGCAAGTTTAAGTCTGATCCTTATCTGCTATATCCTCGATTTCTCCAGCTTGTTATTAGTTCTCAACATACCGAGCTTATCAGTGAGGATAAGGACCTCATTAAGCTAAACGTTATGACAAATGATTTGGTAAGGCGTATGATTTACTACAAGGGTAAAGTGGCACCACCAAACCTTCCATTGTTTGGGCATTTGAAAAAGGCTGATTACGTGGCAAGGAACCCTAGAATGTGGAGAAATGTGTGACGACCCGAAAATTTCCGATCAAATTTAAACTTAATCTTTATATGTTTCCGACACGATAAGCAAAGTCTGTAGTATTGAAATCTCAAAAACTTTAAAAACTATGTTCATGTGTTCAATTAACCTTTGACCATTTCCGACGATTCACGAACTACACATAAATACATGTATATAAATATATATATATATATATATATATATATATATATATATATATATATATATAAAGATCAAATAAGTATTAAAAATAGTAAAATGAAATTAAATCATTAGGATTAAATATGTAATATATATTATACAAAGTAATAATATGATAATTAAAATAAAACTATATATAAGCGTATGTGACTTCTATAAACAGTTATTTGAATATGTAAATAAAAGGTTTAACTATTACATGTTGTATATATATATAATTGTAAAATTATACATGATTAATAATGTGTAATATTAATATATTAAATTTAACCTGCAAGTTAAAATACTATTAATGTTATTACTTTTACTAAAATAAATATCGTTAGTAAAATCAATAATAGTATTATATATAACATATAGGCATGAAATTTGATAAGTAAAGATTGTTAGTTTTTAACATTAATAATATTAATAATTTTATAATTAACGTTATTATTAAGTATCATTGATAATACTATTATTATCATTTTTATTATGTTTATCATTTTTTTATTAAATATATCACTAGGCCTTGATCGCATAGTTAACGGTAGCATGTTTGCTAGTCTTGTCAGACTAGGAGCTCTACTAGCATGGGAAATTGACTTAATGAAAGAGAAATTGATGATCTATCCCTTACCCAGCAGCCAAGTAAGCATTCGATAGCTCTTGGTGCAATGCTAGTACCAAGGTGACTGCGAGTACCAACAAGGTGACTGCGTGCTAGCTCTTGGTGCGTTATTGTGAACGTGGTAAGCATACAACGATACCAAGTTGACTGCTCTTGGTTGGTGCGTTATTTGGTCCACATAGTTCAAGTCGTCTTCTTGCTTTCTCAAGTGGAAGTAGTTTCATTTGGGTGCACATCATCAATCCGACAATTCAAAGCTTCCTGCTCCGGTCACTAAAGCACATAGTTGCTTACTTAGGTAACACATAGTTGCTTAGGTAAGATGGAGTTAGGTTAGTAGTAGGGCTGGCTATGCTATCTGCCACGCGAAAGACTACTAACAAGAAGTTTTTATGTATGGCTAGTGTCAGATTTTGACTTGCCTACTTACCCAATTCCTTTACTAAGTGTAGTGTAATTGGAATCAAGCCCATAGTAGTTTTATTGGATAAATACCGGTGAAGGCCTCCAATTCCCTAATAAGTAGAGGGATTGTGGCTTGAAGGCTTCTCTTTCAACATCCGTAAAGCACTGGTTCACCTACAACCACAGGCTCTGGAACAATTGAGTTAGTCGAAAAGGTCTTTAAAGAAGATGGCATGTATCAGAAATTCTTTCACACAATTCCGCTTTCATCAACAGCACCGCCTCCTATTGGAAATAAACCAACAGAACCGAGCGGAGTGAAGAAAGCTGCTATCCTATTGGCACAAGCACTTGTGAACCAAAGTGAACGGACAAAGCGGAACTCATAGCTGCACTCCCTTTACTAAGCCTACGAGCAAGAGTTGTAGAAGCGAGAGTGGACTATGTGAAGCTCAACCGAAGATTGGTGGAACATGGCTAGTTCCTTGTTTGAGAGGAAGGGAGTTGCTCGAGCGATGGAGGATCGATAGATTTCTTTTTTTCGATTAGTTTACGCCGATCATCCTCTCGAGGCAAGCCTTCCTAATACAATAGATTTGAAATGGAGATCTAGCTCGATAGGAAAACCTTCGCTTCCTCCCCCAACGAGTGGATCATAAGGCACGAAAGGAGGACCTGGGCACAAAGGGGTGGGGAGAAAGACCAGAACTTCACTCTGCCTCTTCTGAATATCTAGTTCCGTACCGAAATTAATATATATATTATATTATAGTATAAAACCATCGGCAGACTAAGATCCAAACTTGTGTGAGCTGGATTCCACTGCTCCGCACTCGCGGAGCTTATAAAGGCAAAAACCTCCGCACTCGCGGAGGTCTCCGCGAGTGCGGATGTCCGAAATCCAGCTCACAAATTTTTGGCCATTTGCTTTTCCATTATCATTAATATTAACATTATCACATCTATATTTTCTATTACACTCTATTATTTTGATCATAATAGTATTAACAATTTATTATTTATAATATTGTAGCATGATTAGTAATAATGTATATATATATATATATATATATATATATATATATATATATATATATATATATATATATATATATATATATATATATATATATAATACTCAAATATGTACCTATCTTAATCCGCTTTTTTAAAAAAAAAAGTATTCATCTCCTGCTCATGCTTTTGTACCCTGTCGAATCTCTGGCAACTTCAATCCAATTAGAGAGCACATTTTGTTAGCAATCCCTTTCCACTTTATATTTTTATCTATTTTATTTTTATTTTACTTTTCCTCCTTGTCTATATCTGAATGTCGAGAAACACATATTCCATATACAATTGATCAGTTGAGGAATTGTTAGAAAAAGTTGATTTCTCCATCTTCAAAATCAATTATAAACAACCAGTGTCAAATTTTTATCTGTTAAAATAAACAGATTTTTTTTCTTTTTCTTCTCTCGCATACCTCTGTTTGTACAGGCTTTAATCAAAAGCTAGATTTGATATCGATTTTTCAAAAATCTATAAATATAGATATGTTAGGATTCATCTAATCGAACTTCCTTTAAAGTTTCAACTTTCAATTCTTCGAATTAAAATCAAATTTCTGAGTCAAAGTTTAAAGTCCAAAAGTCAACAAAATTGTTCATCGCGAAATTTTAGTTCAATTTGATGTTTTAGTTTCAATTGAGGTTACAGAAAGCTTCTATGAAGGATTTGGAACGTATTTAATTTAGGAATCGTGAGCTAAAACATTATCAATTTCAAAATCAAAGATCGAGTTCATTTTTTCCTTTCGCGTTTAACAACAGGTTTTTTATTTATTTTTGTTTCTTTTCATTTTTCTATTAATTCCATCAGATAGCAACGATTACTTATATGTTTAATATGTTTAAGTCGATTAGTTCATATTTGGATTTGATCCCTGGGATTGGTTCAGTGGTCGATGGGTTTAGAAGAAGAAGAAGAAGGGATAACAGAAAATTTAATTAAATACAAATGAGTTTCTAATAAAAACAAAAAAGTGAACACGGAGTAATGGTTAGAGAGTAATGTCGAGGAACGAGAGGTCTCGGGTTCGAGCCCCGCGGATGACAGTTTTCTTTTTCATTGAGTTATTTCACTAAGGTAGTTAACTTATTTATTATTATTATTGTTACTATTATTATTATTATTATCATTATTATTATTATTATTATTATTATTATTATTATTATTATTATTATTATTATTATTATTATTATTATTATTATTATTATTGTCATTATTAAGATTGTTAATGTTATTATTATTAGTAGTATAGTTATTAGTATTATTACCATTATTAGTATTTTTACTAACATCAGAATATATTTAGTATTATTATTATTGATATTATCCCTATGTATTAATATTAAGTGTTAGTAGTTTTAATATTTCTATCATAGTGAAAATATAATATATCTAATATTAATATTGGTAGTATCATCATGATTGCAATTATTATTATTATAAGTATTATAAGTATTACTAATGTTAATATTATTATTGATTGTTATGAATTCTATGATTATTATTATTATTATTATTATTATTATTATTATTATTATTATTATTATTATTATTATTATTATTATTATTATTATTATTATTATTATTACTACTACTACTAATATCCTTACTATTAGTATAAGAATAGTTATTATGATTATTAACACGAGTATTTTTAAGATTACCATTAATAATAAGATCGTTATAATTATTATTATCAAGTAATAAGTATTAATATCAAAAATTAATATTTTCATTATCATTATTATTAGATTATCCATTTTTATTAAAAACTACTGATACAATATTATTATGAAATTTATTCTTAAAAATTATCATTTATATTCGTATTAATAAAATTATAAATAATATCATCATATTTATTAGTAATATCACTACTAATATTTCAAATATTATCTTAGTATTACTAAATTACTGTTTTAACAAACGAATGATATAAATATATTTATTTCATATAACATAACAAAATTTATACTTTTATTTAAAATATATAGAATGAAAATATAATGAAGTAACTAAGTTATTGATATAAAAACTATATCATTAATAATAATACATAATTTGTTAGATTACTATTATATGTATTAATATACATATGAATGATATAGGTTCGTGAATCCGAGGCCAACCCTACATTGTTCATATGTTCAATATCGTTATATGTATTTTTACTACAAAATACAGTATTGTGAGTTTCATTTGCTCCCCTTTTAAATGCTTTTGCAATATATATTTTTGGGACTGAGAATACATGCGCTATTTTTATAACTATTTTTACGAAATAGACACAAGTAATTGAAACTACATTATATGGTTGAATGGATCGAAGCCGAATATGCCCCTTTTTAGCTTGGTAGCCTAAGAATTTGGGAACAGACCCCTAAATTGACGCGAATCCTAAAGATAGATCTATCGGGCCCAACAAGCTCCATTCTGGAATTTGGAATGCTTTAGTACTTCGATTTTATCATGTCCGATGGGTGTCCCGGAATGATGGGGATATTCTATATGCATCTTGTTAATGTCGGTTACCAGGTGTTCAATCCATATGAATGATTTTTGTCTCTATGCATGGGACGTATATTTATGAGAAATGGAAATGAAAATCTTTGGTCTATTAAAATGATGAAAATGATCGATTATGATAAACTAATGAACTCACCAACCTTTTGGTTGACACTTTAAAACATGTTTATTCTCAGGTATTAAAGAAACCTTCCGCTGTGCATTTGCTCATTCTAGAGATATTACTTGGAGTCATTCATGACATATTTCAAAAGACGTTGCATTCGAGTTGTTGAGTTCATCAATATTAATATTAAGTCAATTATAGTTAGATATATTATGAAATGGTATGCATGCCGTCAACTTTCGATGTAAATGAAAGTTTGTCTTTTGAAAACGAATGCAATGTTTGTAAAATGTATCATATAGAGGTCAAGTACCTCGCGATGTAATCATATGTTATTGTATTCGTCCTTATGGATTAGGACGGGTCGTCTCATGTGGTATCAGAGCTGGTATAACGCTGTCCATGTGTGGCGGGTTAGTCGTAAGGGAGGTTCTCACAGTGTTACCTGTGACGAAGCATTGGCTCTTACTCCTTGCGATCCCTTACGAGGGTTGGCAGTAGCCGAGAGGCAGGCCCTAAAATCAGTATCTGAGCTACACTCAGTGGTCACCAAGCGGTTAGCTGGGAAGGCTCTGGGTGGGACGGTGGTTGTCCCCACATGAATTACATGTGGTATCAGAGCGGTGGTCTTAGCGAACCAGGTCTTGCATTAGTGTGTCTAACTGATAATTGTTTAGATGCATTAGTGTGTCTGGACTTCGACCGTGTCTGCATGTCAAAAGTTTTGCTTATCATTTAGTGTCGAAAATTATTTGCTTATCATCCTTAAGGTCTAGACACGTCTTACTGCCTCTATTGCATAGACAGGGTATAGATAAATTCATATCTTAGTGCATCTGTTATTGTTACCTTTGCCTGAAAGCTTCCGTAGATTCCTCCGTAACTTATGGGATTTTAATATTATATATGCATATGTAAATTATGTATTGCAGGGTACTAATCTATTTCTTATCAAAAATCCTTCATCTGATCGTACGAGATGAATCCCTCAACCAGTTCGAGTCCCTCAGATTCCGATAGCTATTCCGATAGTTATTCCGACAGCTATTTCGACATGGATTTTCACTCGAGCTCTGAAAACAGTATAACCAGAATGGATCAACCAATTAGCCATCATCTATTCTGGATGAATTGAGGATGGGTTCGTAGTCAACTTAATCAATGGAGACAAGAAGAAGGCGATCCTTTCCATCCATCAAATTGCCCTCTTGGCAAAGAACCTGAAGCCCTTACCTGCGAACCAGTTCGTAATACCATTTTATCTCTCTTTTTTAGAGTATCTCATCATGATTATATTCTATCTAAGATTCTAAACCTTATTCATCCATTGGTTTCGACCGACAATCATCCTGGAGTAATGGAAGGAGTCAACGAACTTCGCGCTCGAGTAATCAATTTGGAGAATATGGTGCAAAACTTACCAGCTTTAGCAACATCACCGGCACTAATAGTACCATCAGTAACAGCACCAGTACCATCAACAATCCATGCCTCAACATCTTATTCTGTACCTCGAGTATAATCATCATTCTACGTATCGTTCCACATCATTTATCTTCGTTCGACATGGCGATTATGTATTCTCTAATGGTTTAGAGATTATATATTCTTGTTCTAACGGTAAATCAAATGAGTCTATTATCATATTGACTCATTAAATCCATGATTACATCTGAAGAAAATATATATGTATATATGATTTCATAAAGATTGTAATTAAAAATTCTCTTGTACAAACTATTAATGATGAGAATATTTTAACGGGTAGGTAATACCCTAGAAATATTTAGATCTCACATTAACATGTTACACTGTACATTCTTCAAATCCGATTCAACAGTCATTTACTTTCCTACTTACATCCACCGATATACGTATTCATTCACCACAAAATAACCATTTTCATTCAATTTCATATTTGGATTTTGACTTACCATAATCCAACAAGTGGCACAATGAAGAAAACATTTGACAAAATAAAATTTGTTAGAAACAAACAAATTAACTATGAGAAATTTTGTTAAGAATCCACGCTAACAAAATCCTAGCTAACTGCTCCTAGCTAACTGTTAATTCCTTATTACATTCGCAATTTATTATTCGCAATTTATATTCTCGCAATTTTATTTATCGTCATTTAATTTCTGTTATTTACTTTACGCACTTTATTTATCGTCATTTAATTACTGTTATTTACTTTACGCACTTTATTTATCGTCATTTAATTTCTGTTATTTATTTTACGCACTTTAAATATCGGGACACGTATACAAGGTTTTGACATATCATATCGACACATCTATATATATTATTTGGAATCACCATAGACACTCTATATGCAGTAATGATCGAGTTCTCTATACAGGGTTGAGGTTGATTCTCAAATAATATATATACTTAGAGTTGTGATCGAGTCTGAGACATGTACACGGGTCACGATACGTATTAATTAATTCGAATATTATATATTAAACTATATATGAAATATTGGACTGTTAACTGTGGACTATCGACCGTGGACTAATAACATTGGACAATTAAAATGAATTAAAATATTGATTATAACATATGAAACTAAACAATTCTTCAAGTTTGCCACTTGATCTCATCTTAAACCTCATTTGTATCTTGACGATTACAATCTGCGTTCAAACCTTTCATGATTCTTGAAAACACCTCAATCAAAAGGATGAACCAACCGCACTTTACCTATGGAAGAAAAGATTGATTCATATAGTTATGCACCTGAAAAACTCTCAGAAACTAAGTAAACGTTTAACACGTAGCTGTGCTAATTCCTTTAACGTTGTTATTACCGAAAATAACTTTGCAATCTCTTTCCAAATTAGCAAATTTTGTCACAGCTCCAGCAAGTCAACTTCGACTTTCATTCGGATTAGCCTTATTATAGCCTTGATATATAAGTCTGCCTTTCGTCATCATTGTCGGAGAGCCTTTTATATTCCGCCACATTAACAGTAAACTTACCAGCAACTTCATTACTCATTGGCTTAAGTCTCTTCGAAGAACCATTATATTTGTTCATTAAAACCTTATCGTATATTCGTCTGCATCTTGTAAACGAGTATTGCCATACCAATTACCGGGAATCAGCAATCAGTATTTTGAATCTCGCAACAATTCTACAACAACAGTTATAGGTATACATATAACCTTTATCTCTTAGAATTAAGACCTTCCATTTTGAAATTTTGAATAGCACCCAGTCTACGAATCAATACTCGGAATGTTGAAAAAGCTGAATGAAGCAGTAAAAACTGTAAACGAACTTAACAGCCAGAAGTTTGATAATAAAGAATAGTATGTTGGAAAAGCTCAGAAAAGTTGGGACTGGAAAACGGATTGAGCTAACCACGAAGGAGGCCAAGGACAAATACAAGGACCAAACTCTATATTCAAAGAATCCAGATAATTCTGTATCCAATGAAATCTTTAGAGAAAACCTTGCTCTATACTCATATTAAATCTTGTGGAAAATCTTTCTTCATCAACCTTCGATCTTAGAAATTCTGAAAATATCATCATAAATATCCTCGATATTTCTGAGGATATTTTCATAACTCTTCTTATCCGAAATTAGTTATCTCTTCGTGCTATCTGTGTTACATCATAAAAGAAACTATTTTAGTTTGTAAATTCTAAAACCTTCGAGTTTAAAATATGAATGATTTTAAAGTAGTGTTGGGAACTGAAGCATGAGTTAGTATAATATAATGACACTTGATCAACGTAATTATATTACAGTAAGTCATGCTGAGTTTCTAAATGAAACGTGATGATTCACAGATCATAACATCATCATGTGCCATGTTACACGACTCTTGTATTCTACTCAAACTCTAAATATATCAAGAAAATATTTTCCTTGATGATTCGGCCTTTTTCGAGATATTCTGGTAATTTGACAAATCAAGATTGTGTCATTACAATTCCCTTCTTAGAATATTAACTATGTTCATTTCAAAATTCATACCTACGAATTCTGGACCATTATTCACTTGACTTGAAGTCGGGAGGAGGAGACAAAAGTATAGAACTCTTGAATATAAAAGAAAATATAAAGCTCGACAACAACACATATATTACAAACCGTGCGTATCAATACGTATTGCCATGTAAAGACACGGGAGAATTAAAATTACTATAACCGCAAGGTAATAGTAAAAATAAATAAAATCCTCCAGTGGTAGATGAAAGAAAAGAATGACAGATATGAAAATTAGGAGTATATCAAGGATCAGAACGGGATGTAGCATATTAACGAATGTTTTAAAATATGAATTGAAGAAGGAAGAATAGAAGGTGTGAGCTGTGAGAAAAGGAAACGAAGAGGGTGGATTTATAGTACAATATCCAATAGAGCAATCAAAACAGATGATCGCATTTAAAGCGGATCCAAAATTTCCTTAATTGCCGAAGAATCAAATCTTATTACGAAGATTTTCTCCAAATCTCTTGAACTCCGAAAATCAACCCATCTACGTCAAAAGATATGACGAATCTATGCTTACTCATTTCACTCTTTTGTGATAGCTTCATTCGTACTCTTCGAATAATCAAATTGTTTTATCCATATTACTCAATGATGATAAAACTCAATTTATCAACTCATATTCAACATGAAAATATTTTTATTGTTAGCCATAACCATCCCAATCAAATTTTAAGACGAAATTTCTTTAACGGGTAGGTACTGTGACGACCCGGAAATTTCCGATCAAATTTAAACTTAATCTTTATATGTTTCTGACACGATAAGCAAAGTCTGTAGTGTTGAAATCTCAAAAACTTTAAAAACTATGTTCATGTGTTCAATTATCCTTTGACCATTTTCGATGATTCACGAACAATTGTGTGTAAATAGAGAAGTAAATACATGTATATATATATATATATATATATATATATATATATATATATATATATATATATATATATATATATATATATATATATATATATATATATAAGATCAAATAAGTATTGAAAATACTAAAATGAAATTAAATCATTAGGATTAAATATGTAATATATATTATACAAAGTAATAATATGATTATTAAAATAAAACTATATATAAGCGTATGTGACTTCTATAAATAGTTATTTGAATATGTAAATAAAAGGTTTAACTATTACATGTTGTATATATATATATATATATATAATTGTTAAATTATACATGATTAATAATGTGTAATATTAATATATTAAATTTAACCTGCAAGTTAAAATACTATTAATGTTATTACTTTTACTAAAATAAATATCGTTAGTAAAATCAATAATAGTATTATATATAACATATAGGTATGAAATTTGATAAGTAAAGATTGTTAGTTTTTAACATTAATAATATTAATAATTTTATAATTAACTTTATTATTAAGTATCATTGATAATACTATTATTATCATTTTTATTATGTTTATCATTTTTTTTATTAATTATTAAACCTATCTTTTTAATAAAAGTTTCCATTATCTTTAATATTAACATTATCACATCCGTATTTTCTATTACTCTCTATTATTTTGATCATCATGATAAATATTAATAGTATTAACAATTTATTATTTATAATATTGCAGCATGATTAGTAATAATGTATTTATATATATATATATATATATATATATATATATATATATACATATATACATATATACATATATATATACATATATATATATACATATATATATATATATATAATCGAATAATACTCAAATATGTACCTATCTTAATCCGCTTTTTTTTAAAGTCTTCATCTCCTGCTCATGCTTTTGTACCCTGTCGAATCTCTGGCAACTTCAATCCAATTAGAGAGCACATTTTGTTAGCAATCCCTTTCCACTTTATATTTTTATCTATTTTATTTTTATTTTACTTTTCCTCCTTGTCTATATCTGAATGTCGAGACACACATATTCCATATACAATCGATCAGTTGAGGAATTGTTAGAAAAAGTTGATTTCTCCATCTTCAAAATCAATTATAAACAACCAGTGTCAAATTTTTATCTGTTAAAATAAACAGAATTTTTTTTCTTTTTCTTCTCTCGCATACCTCTGTTCGTACAGGCTTTAATCAAAAGCTCGATTTGATATCGATTTTTAAAAAATCTATAAATATAGATATGTTAGGATTCATCTAATCGAACTTTCTTTAAAGTTTCAACTTTCAATTCTTCGAATTAAAATCAAATTTCTGAGTCAAAGTTTAAAGTCCAAAAGTCAACAAAATTGTTCATCGCAAAATTTGAGTTAAATTTGACGTTTTAGTTACAATTGAGGTTACAGAAAGCTTCTATGAAGGATTTGGAACGTATTTAATTTAGGAATCGTGAGCTAAAACATTATCAATTTCAAAATCAAAGATCGAGTTCATTTTTTTCTTTCGCGTTTAACAGCAGGTTTTTTTATTTATTTTTGTTTCTTTTCATTTTTCTATTAATTCCATCAGATAGCAACGATTACTTATACGTTTAATATGTTTAAGTTGATTAGTTCATATTTGGATTTGATCCCTGGATTGGTTCAGTGGTCGATGGGTTTAGAAGAAGAAGGGATAACAGAAAATTTAATAAAATACAAATGAGTTTCTAATAATAACAGAAAAGTGAATACGGAGTAATGGTTAGAGAGTAATGTCGAGGAACGAGAGGTCTCGGGTTTGAGCCCGGCGAATGACAGTTTTCTTTTTCATTGAGTTATTTCACTAAGGTAGTTAACTTATTTATTATTATTATTGTTACTATTATTATTATTATTATTATTATTATTATTATTATTATTATTATTATTATTATTATTATTATTATTATTATTATTATTATTATTATTATTATTATTATTATTGTCATTATTAAGATTGTTAATGTTATTATTATTAGTAGTACAGTTATTAGTATTATTACAATTATTAGTATTTTTACTAACATTAGAATATATTCAGTATTATTATTATTGATATTATCCCTGTGTATTAATATTAAGTGTTAGTAGTTTTAATATTTCTATCATAGTGAAAATATAATATATCTAATATTAATATTAGTAGTATCATCACGATTGTAATTATTATTATTATTATAAGTATTATAAGTATTACTAATGTTAATATTATTATTGATTGTTATGAATACTATGATTAGTATTATTATTATTATTATTATTATTATTATTATTATTATTATTATTATTATTATTATTATTATTATTATTATTATTATTATTATTATTATTATTATTATTATTATTATTATTATTATTATTATTATTACTACTACTAATATCCTTACTATTAGTATAAGAATCGTTATTATGATTATTAACACGAGTATTTTTAAGATTACCATTAATAATAAGATCGTTATAATTATTATTATCAAGTAATAAGTATTAATATCAAAAATTAATATTTTCAGTATCATTATTATTAAATTATCCATTTTTATTAAAAAATACTGATACAATATTATTATGAGATTTATTCTTAAAAATTATCATTTATATTCGTATTAATAAAATTATAAATAATATCATCATATTTATTAGTAATATCACTACTAATATTTCAAATATTATCTTAGTATTACTAAATTACTGTTTTAACAAACGAATGATATAAATATATTTATTTCATATAACATAACAAAATTTATACTTTTATTTAAAATATATAGAATGAAAATATAATGAAGTAACTAAGTTATTGATATAAAAACTATATCATTAATAATAATACATAATTTGTTCGATTGCGATTATATGTATTAATATACATATGAATGATATAGGTTCGAGAATCCGAGGCCAACCCTGCATTGTTCAGATGTTCAATATCGTCATATATATTTTTACTACAAAATACAGTATTGTGAGTTTCATTTGCTCCCTTTTTAAATGCTTTTGCAATATATATTTTTGGGACTGAGAATACATGCGCTATTTTTATAACTGTTTTTATGAAATAGACACAGTAATTGAAACTACATTATATGGTTGAATGGATTGAAGCTGAATATGCCCCTTTTTAGCTTGATAGCCTAAGAATTTGGGAACAGACCCCCAAATTGACGCGAATCCTAAAGATAAATCTATCGGGCCCAAAAAAGCCCCATTCTGGAATTTGGAATGCTTTAGTACTTCGATTTTATCATGTCCGATGGGTGTCCCGGAATGATGGGGATATTCTATATGCATCTTGTTAATGTCGGTTACCAAGTGTTCAATCCATATGAATGATTTTTGTCTCTATGCATGGGACATATATTTATGAGAAATGGAAATGAAAATCTTGTGGTCTATTAAAATGATGAAAATGATCGATTATGATACACTAATGAACTCACCAACCTTTTGGTTGACACTTTAAAGCATGTTTATTCTCAGGTATTAAAGAAACCTTCCGCTGTGCATTTGCTCATTCTAGAGATATTACTTGGAGTCATTCATGACATATTTCAAAAGACGTTGAATTCGAGTTGTTGAGTTCATCAAGATTAATATTAAGTCAATTATAGTTAGATATATTATGAAATGGTATGCATGCCGTCAACTTTCGATGTAAATGAAAGTTTGTCTTTTGAAAACGAATGCAATGTTTGTAAAATGTATCATATAGAGGTCAATTACCTCGCGATGTAATCATATGTTATTGTATCCGTCCTTATAGATTAGGACGGGTCATCTCAAAATGAAGATAGTGATTCTGACAAAGAGGATATTGTTCCTGATCTTGCTGAAACGGAGGATGAAGATGAGGTTGTCGAGGTTGGGACTCAATCGGGTCGAACAGCTGATAATCTAGAGAACTTCAGTTTGGAAGATGAGGTGACTGAAGGTGGTGAGTTATTGATGTCATTTAAAAGGAAAGACATTCAGGTGGATGAACCTCTGAGAAGATCGAAAAGAAAGAGAGGTCATGTGAGAAGGGCTGTAAATCCTTCAGGTGGGGCTTCTGCTACTCAAAGAGCTGAGGAACTGTCTACTTAGTGTGTTCAGGCACCTTCGGTACCACCTGTTCAACCTACTCAACAAGTCACAACACCTCAAGCTGCTTCTACACAGGGGGATATCTTATTGGCTCTTGCAAATGCTAATCCTGCATTTATTACTCTCCAAGCTACAGTACTCAATCTGGTTAAAAAGGTTGATGATGTGATTAAGAAGGATAAAGACAGAAAGAAGAAGGTGAATGAGTTGCAAGCTCAAGTGAACTCATTGACCTCTGAACTTGAGAAATCACAGAAGGTAGCTGCTGACCTGAAACAGTTGACAGAAAAATAGGCAAAGAGAATCAGATGATTGGATCATCGTGATAGGAGGTTCATGGATAAGTTAGAGGCTGATCCTCAAGATGGGTCAATTCGTTTGAAGTTAGAGCACAAAGATGATGATATCTTGTCTACAGAAAGCGAATTCTCTTCAGACTCTTCATCTGAGGGGACTGAGAACGTAAGTCAGATATGGGAGGTACATTTTCCTAAACCTCTGTCTGTTGATATTCATAAGTTAACATATTTTTTGGACCATCAAGGTACAGTTATTAGCTCGCTAGACTATGATGTGGAGGAGGAGGAAATTGTACATACAATGACAGATGAAGAGATAGCTAGAATGTTTGGTATAGAGGTAGATAAGTTAATTGCTGCCGAAAAACTCCCAATACTGCTGGTACACATGAAAAGAGGCATTCAAGTGATGACAGTGCTGAGGAAGTTATTGTTGAGGATGCTTCGGATGATGAGAATGTTGCTGATAGTGCTAATGAAGATGACTTGCCAAAGTTTGCTGATCTTTTTAATCAACAAAGTGATGATGTTCTGAATAGGAAAGTGAATGAGAAGAGAACGGCTGAGGAAGGTGAGTCATCTGGTGTGAACAAGGAGGGTGAGAATCTTGATACAATAAACAAACAGAAAAACAAGGAATGGAGGGAGTATCAAAGATCCTGTTCCAAAACATGGTTTAAGAAAGTACCGTTGGAACCAAAATACAAGTTATATTATGATCAAACAGGAAAGGTTACAGGAGGAAAGATTCTAAGTTGGGCGTATTTAAAAGATTTGAATTATTTTGCTGTACGTAGAGAGAATGGGGTAGATTATTTCAAGCATGCTGTTGATATGAAAACACTTCCATACTTTGAGATGATGGAACTTGCGAGATTGACATTGCTTTATCATGAATCTGATGGATGGGGGCAGTGGATACAGTTTAAGATTAGAAAGGAATTCAAGTATGGCTGGTCTGTGTTAGAGCCGCAGTTTTCAAAAGTTTCTTATCGTACCGATCAATCAACTGGGAACATTGTTAGAGTGGTTAGGTATAAACGTGCAAAGGCTATGAAGTTTGCACCGGTTCGTAAAATGCCATAGAATTTTGGTGATCGTTTCAGATGGTGGTATTATGATGGAAGAACAGAAGAAGCGGTGATTGTGTTGGATAATCCTGATGGTACTTTGGATCAGATCAGGATTATTAATCTAAGGTGGATTCGTAATTTGTGCAAGAATGATATCAAGGTGTTAAGGAAACACCCAATCTTTCATGAGTTGCCGAATACTGATCAGCCAATTCAGTTTAATCGTGCTGTTCGTACTTGTTATGCTTATGATATCCATGCTTAATGTTTATATTGAGTTTCTGTTTTCATGAACTGTGAACTTGAATTTGAATGTTTCATTTTCAAATTTTATTTCGATTTGGTTGTAATTACTTGATTTTAACGTCTTAATATTCATATTATTGAATGTGTTTGACTGTGTGATTAGTTGTTTTGCAGGGAAAGTACAGTTTGTGGTTTTAAATAATGAACTGGGTCCTAGGGGGAGTTTGTTGGTGCATAATTAGTCCCCAAGTTCATTATAATCTTGTTAAAGTTCTTTATTGTTTAACTTTCTCTGCTGGTATGCAATCGCACGGTTGCAGGAATGCAACCGTACGGTTAGACAGGCAACCGCATGGTTGCAAGGTGCAACCGCACTGTTGCAACGTGCTGTGTGTATTTAATGGGCATTAAGAGTTCATTGTTAGGGTTACGAATCCTAACCAATCCTACATGTACAATTCGATACTCTGATGTTTTAGCATTCAATATAGTCGATCTTTAACATATCTAAGTCGATTGTGTCATTAAGATCAAAGGTTTACATTGGATTTAGAGTATAAAACCCAATAACGTGATTTTCCGCACTCGTTATTGAATCTAAGATCGTTTAATCCTATTTACATGATCCTACAAGAACCATTTTCCACAAGATAAATGAGTTCGCGAGGAAGAAATGAAAGGTGAAAACTAAGAATACAAATTCAATACAAATGGCCAATGGTAGATCAAATTAAAGGGGTTCCATCTACTCAACTTGGAAAAGGTCTGAGACTTTAAAAATGAGAATGGTTGGTGAAATAGTCGGTTTAAGTTTTTTAATTCGAAGAATATAGTAAAAAGGACATTAAAGTAAAGGTCGATCCCACGGTGTTTGCTTGTTTTAATGGGATTTTTATCTATAAATAAAAACGAGATTAATTCACATTGGAAGATGGATTGGATCAAAGGTTTGAATATCTCAAACCATATTGATCTTGTTGTCATACAGGAATAAAAAATGGAACTAGATGAAAACAACCGTATTAGAAAAATCTAGGGCAACTGTGAATTTCAATTTTCTTTTGCTCCTTCAGCTGTATTCTCATGGGGTATCATTATTGCATGGATAAAAGGTGTATTTGATATGAAAGTTCAGATTTTTTATTCTAATTTTTTTGCTTGTTTGTGGAATATGGTAGGGTGTTAAGAATAATTTTTTTTTTATTATCAACGTCTATGGCCCGTGAGAAATAGTAAGGAAAATTAGTTATGGGATCATATTGATGGGCTAGTCTCTTCGAATCCAGGGTGTTGGATTTGTTTTGGCGTTTTCAACACTGTTAGATTTCAAGACGAAAGGAAAGGACCAAAATTCAAAATCAACAAACCTATGAATTTCAAGGAATTCATTCATAACTCCGATCTGGTGGATCTTCCATTGGGTGGTCGCAAATTCACGCGGATAATGAAGGATAGGAAAAAAACTTAGCAAGTTAGATAGATTCCTCATATCATCTAACTTGTTTGTTTCTTTTCCTCGGGCGTTTGTTTTGGCTCTTCCAAGAGGGAAGGCTGATTACTGCCCTTTGATTTTTCGATTTAGTTTAATTGGTAATCGGAATTTTTGTCATAACCCGACCTTAACCATAAGGAAGAATACAATAACATATGATTTCATCGCGAGGTATTGACCTCTATATGCGACATTTTTCAAAAACTGCATTCGTTTTTACAATACAAACCATAGCTTTTATTACAAATACAAGGTTTAAACAACTTAATAATGATTATCGTTTAGCGATAATCTTAGACTTACAAACTTTACATGTGATAATAACAATACGACCTCCAACGTATCTTACATTACAAATCCTCCGATATGCAGTTTTATTTTTGACACAAATATGCATACTCAAGATCTTGCTTAAATTCAACATGTTGCAGCGGAAGCTTTTAGTTATCACCTGAGAATAAACATGCTTAAAACGTCAACATAAAGTTGGTGAGATATAGGTTTAATGCCGGCAGCGTTATGAATATAGACCACAAGATTTCATATATAAACGTTTTAATAAAAATATTCTAAGTTGTTGAGCACTTGATAACCATACTTAACATTTAATCAACGTCGCATATTCCCTTTATTATGAAATCTTACTACACCGTACCAAGTGTAGTCACCGAAACGAAGTACTGTGCAACCGTTGAATACTGGTCGTCCAGTCCGGTTGGGGTTGTCAGGCCCGATAGATCTATCAACAGGATTCGCGTTTACAATACCTCATGTAAATAGTAGTTACCAAGTTACAGGGAAGTATGCCAGTGGTACAACTCAACGTAGAATATATATTTTTAATCACTTGTGTCCATAACGTAAATCATAAAATGCATGTATTCTCATCCCAAAATATTTAGAGTTTAAAAGTGGGACTATATACTCACTTTTGTCTTGAAGGTATTTAACTCGACTTGGTCTCCGATGATATCACGAACCTAACCATATATATAATATATCAACATATTTTCTTTTCAAGTAATCGTTACATATATATATATATATATATATATATATATATATATATATATATATATATATATATATATATATATATATATATATATATATATATATATATATATATACTTTTAATATTTTCTTAGTCCGTAGTTAGCAGTCCGATGTTAGTGGTCCACAATTAGTTGCTTAAATAAAATAAATAAAGACCCCATCGTATTAGTGTTGATCAGAATTAATCTTGACCCATGGTACCATGTTGTCAAATGACGTGTTGCGTACATAAAGTACCGTGTTGTCAAATGACGTGTTGCGTACAATCATGAGGTCTTATGATTAATCTTCTCGTGTTGTTTACGGGTGGTCCTGAAATATATAAAATAAAATCATAAGTAAATATATATTAAATATTATGTTAATTAGCCAAGATATGATTAATCCGATTTTGTCATAATATGATATATTACAGGTCTTGAAGTGTTTTTAAAAATCAAATTAGAAGGATCTATTTAGTTTGCGAACAAGTTTGAAATCACTCAAACTATGTTCTTGTTGTTAAAATTTTATAACACAAAATAAGATAGCTATATAAATATGAATCGACTAAGGTTACTACCTCAAGTTACTTGGACAAAGCTACTGGAAAAGGTAAGAAAAATCCTGGAATCACAAGAGTGGTGGAGTGGGATTGAAAGATTGGAAGTAATCTCCTTGAAATCGGATGACTATATTGATACGTTCTTGAGTAGGTAAATGAAGAGAGATTAGGGAGTGAATTAACTTGAAAGAAAATTGGAAATGAAATTGTATGTGTGTGTGCAAAATAGCATGATTATGGGATGGATATATAGGAGATTTAGTTTGTTTTCTTACACAAAAGTCACACATGAGGTTAAATGGCTGGTTCCCACATGTAACATCATGTCTAGTGGCTGATCATTGAAGTTTATTGTTGGTATATACCAATAGTAAATACGTATAGAAGCTGGGTATGATACGGTTACATATACCCTAGATATACTTGTAGAAATTTTGAGAAATCGGAACGAGAATTCAAATATGGACGGGTTTATAACTGTAAAAGAGGCTCAAAACTGGGCTTTTATTTTTGGGTCAAACCGGGCCAAAATAAAATTTTAAGACATTTTTAATAAAGCAATGTTAGCCCAAACAAGTGTGCTTATCGGGGGCGCTGCCCCCGAACCCCCGTCATAATCAAGATAAGTTCAAACAAGTGTGCACTCCACACTTCCCCAAACTTGTTCGATATTTATCAAGATTATTTTGGTTACAAATTAATCCCATTACACTTAAATCATATTGGTGACATAGATCACCAACACATTATATATTGTAAGTATATATGTCAAAGAATGTTACATATAGTTATCGTTTTGATAACTTAAGTTAGTGGTCTCAAAGTATACTTATAACTCATTGTTGTTAGTTCATAATGAAATGTTAAACCATCCTTAAATCATGTTAAATATGTATAGATATGTACATATACATAATCGTATAATTATCGTGTGTTATATAGTTCGTGATATCATCGGTCAAATTGGAACGTCAAACGTTGTGTGAAACTCTTTTCAAAAACATAGGTCTCAACAGTTTGGATTGCTTATCATGTTGGTAAGGTTTATTTTATGTAAATATTAATCTCATAAGTATAAAAAGATCGGAAAAATTCGGGTCGTTACAATTTTGGCCTCAAACCCTTTAAAATCTTCAACATTTGGATCGAACATGATGATTCTGGGCCTTTGGTGGAATAGGATTGGGGGTCCAACATTGTTGCAGATCGGGCATATATTGTTTTCAAGGAAAGACTTAAACTTTTGAAACAAAAAATCAAGTCTTGGGCCACAATGAAGTTTAATAAGATGGAGGGAGAATCAAAACACTTCAGGATAAGTTATCTGATTAGGAACTAAACGCCGAATTATGTACACCTTCTGATGAGGAGATTCTTTCCCATGCAAATGATTTAGCATCCATGATTTAGAAGCTGTTAATCGATCTATGATCGTGCAGGAGTGTCATGTTAAATTGGCGATCGAAGCAGACAATAACACTCATTTTTTTCTCACGATGATGAAGATAAGGGCTACATCGAATGGTATTAGTGGGATTTACTTCAACGGATGCTGGTTAACTGATCCTGGCGAAATCAAAGAAGCAACAACATTTGCTTTTTCTAATCGATTCAAGTCTTATTCTAGCTACATATCTAGTTTGTTCAAATGTAATTTTATGAGAGTATCTATTGATGAAAAAATCAACCATGAATCTGATTTTAAGGTGGATGAAATAAAGAGGGAAGTTTGGAATTGTGCGTGTTCCAAAACCTGAGGCACAGTGGGTTTAACTTTAGTTTTATTAGATGCTTCTGGGGGTGTTACAGGCTGATGTTGTGAAGTGTGTAAATGAATTTGGTCACTTTGGTAATTTCTTTAGAGGGTGTAATAGCTCTTTCATTGCACATATTCTCAAAGTTTGTGATCCGGTGGGATTTAATAAATTTGGCTAATAAGCCTCATCGGATGTCTTTATAAGATTATTGCTAAAGTATTAGCTAATAGGCTTAAAGTGGTGATTCATAAGATTATTGTGTCTTTCTAATCGATACTTATTGAAAGAAGACAAATCACCGATGGAATTCTAATTGCAAATGAGGTGTTGTAGTGGTGTAAAAAAGATAAAAAAGAAACTTCTCTTATTCTAGATGGACTTTGAAAAAGCGTTCGAGTAAAAGGAATCATTTCTCGTAAGGGAGTGGAGGTTGAAAAGGATAGCATAGAAGTTATTCATATTCAATTTTTCGATGATGTTTAATTCTTCAAAGAATGGTCGGAGTCCAATCCTTCTAACTTGATTTGAATCCTCAAATGCTTTGGTGATTTCGGGCCTTCATATAAATCTTGAAAAGAGTAAACTTTATGGCTTAAATTTTGGTGAATCGAAAGTTGCAACCATGGCTCAAATTTTATGTCGTTCTAATGGTTCATTCCCTTTTGAATATTTGTGTTTTCCAGTGGATAAAAACATGTATAACATATGCGCCTAAAGTGAGGTTACTGATAAATTTATTCAAAGGCTATCTTCTTGGAAATCGAAGACTATCTCAATCGGAGGTAGATTAAGATAACTAATGTTGTATTAGGAAGTCTCCCCATTTATTTCATGTCTCTGTTTATAGTCCTTGAAGAAATTTTGAATAAACTCGAATCTTTAAGGTGTCGGTTCTTTGGTATAATATTGATCACAAAGTGATAACTTTGATCACATGGAGAAAAAGTATGACTTCAAATAAGTTTGGGGTATTTAGTATTGGAGATCTAAAAGCGAAAAATATTAGTTTGTTATGTAAATGGAGGTAGAGGTATAAACAAGAGCCAAATGCACTTTGGCATAAAATAATTGCTTCTATTTATGGTGAAAGTGGTGCTCTAGCTAGCATACACCACAACATTAGCCACAATCCTGTATGGAAGCACATAAACAAAAATGATGAAGAATCTTACAAAATTGGGTTCCTTTTTTAAGAAATAACAAGAAGGAGCAATCTGGTGAAACAACTTCCTTTTGGCTGGATATTTAGATTCCTAACTCCAATGTATGCCTCGCTGATAGATTTTCAAGGTTATATGCCTAATAAATGAAAAGGATGTTTCTATTGCAGATAGTTTGTGAAATTTCAGTTCAGGTCTGATTAGCATGTGGTAATGGCCTTCATCTATTAGAGGGCGAACCACTGATGAGCTCAATAATCTAGAAGTTGTCATTTTGACAGTTCCTGTGCGGAGATGGGATTTATGCGCAAATGGTATTTTTAAAGTTGCAAAACTTTCAAAGCTTCTTTATGCTCCCCTTCCAAGGTCTGGTCAACTTCTTCAGAGTTTTAATTGGTTAAACTGCATTCTCAAAAAAAGTTAATTTATTTATTAGGAGATTGTATTCGAATGACCTTCCAACTAAGGTTAATTTGACTGATCATATATTGGTGCTTGACTCATCTCTATGTTCTCTTTGTTTGTCGGCTGAAGAAAGTTTTGACCACCTGTTTACAACTTGTAGGTTTTCCATAATTGTTTGGATAGGTTTTTGAAATGGTGAAATTTTTCGGCAGCACCTCTAGTTGGTATTTCAAATGCTATTTGTGCAGGTAATTCAGTTGGAGTCGGGTATCCTTAATAAGTTGTGCTTGGCTTCGAAATATATAACTTTGTGGTGCATATGGTATTGAAGAAATAAGGTGGTTAATAGTCCTTCTGAGAAACGAAGATTGGTTTTAAAAGGGTACACACTATCATTCATTAAAGTGTTGTCTCATCAATGGATCATCAATAGGTATAAGAAGATTCAAATTGATGTTAAGGGATGGATGGATGATCTTGGAGGCTTTTTTGTATTGCAATAATCATGCGTCTCATTGTAAGGTGTAGTTATTGTTTTGAGATTGTTTTTTATTACTTCGTATTTAATTAGTTCCTATTGGTTTGTTGGTGTAGATTCACTAGATTGTTTTCGAGTCTGATTCTTGCGCTTCTTGGCGAGCTTTGTAATTTTTGATTTTTCTTTTAAATAGTGTTTATTTTAACATTGTTTGCAAAAATAGAAAAAGAGAAAAAAGTTGTACAAAAATGGGAAAACCGAAGTTTAAAACTTTTTTTTGACAAAACTGGAGTTTCAAACTTCGTTTTTGTCCCCTTTTGCTGACTAAACCCTAATAAGAAGTTTCAAACTCCGGATTTGCAGAAAAATAGTAAATCCAAAATTTGAACTTCGGTTTTGCAGTCTGCACCACAGCAATAGCAATAATGGACTAAAGTTCTATCTTGTCATGATCAGATTTATTATTTTTTACATTTATTTATAGCACCATTATCATCAATTCAAACACAATATCACAAAGAACACAATTGCATCTGAAACACAACAAACTGAGTTTGATACATCAACAAAATCATCCCATGAAATTACAATAAACACTAATCCCACATTCAAAAATGACTACAATTCGTCTATTTATAGTTCATTTTCTTTGGGGAGGCCAAATTTCTTTTTAAAATGGTTGGCTTATTGGTGATGACACAACAAATAGAAGGAGTTTTGTGTTAAACACCAAGGTTAACTGTATGCAGTTAAACCAAATGGCTTATAGATATGTAGGGGCCGATCAAAATTCAGGTTTTATGGATCTTATTCAAACTGTGAAAGGTGGTCCATCAGCATCTCACAACCAGTCAACAGTTGTTGATGATGATAAACAACGACGAGATGAAGAACAAAATGTATTAGTCTCAGATGATGGTATGTCCACTGCAAGCGACAGTACAATTTCTCATTATAGTGTTGAAGAGAATGTTTCTGGTGACGAAGGTATAGAAGAGGAAGTGGAACCAAATTCGATGGAACCCATTTTAAAGGTAGTTACAAAGGTAAGCTGCTAACAGCAGTTGGGAAAAATGCTAACAGTCAAATAATGCTCGTTGCCTTCGCAATAGTTGATGAAGAAACTAACGATAGTTGGTCTTGGTTTTTGGAAATGTTTCAAGAACATGTTGTTGGAAACAAAAATTTGTGTGTCATCTGTGATCGACACCAAGGTATCCTACATGCAATGCGTGCTCAAACATATGGTTGGGAACATAGGTACTGTTTGCGCCACATTCGTAGCAACTTATTGAGCAAATTTACTAAAGTTGCATCACTCAAACACTTGTGTTGGACAACCGGTTCGACATCAAATCAAATACTCTATAAGAATTCCCTCAAAGCCATCAAAAAAGCTAGTATAGAGGCTTGGCAATATTTGCATGATGCTGATTTAAGCATGTGGACTGTGTATATGGACAAAGACAGGAGTCGTTGGGGTAACACAACGACAAATATTGTTGAGTCCCTCAACAATGTATTATGTCATACCCGTATGATGCCGATCAAAGTGTGTATTGAATATACCTTTGACTACACCAGACAACACTTCTACGATCAATATCGAGAAGCAAGACAATGTAATTCAGCATTGTCCAAGAACATGTTCAGCACCTTTAACGAACGGTCAAAAAGAGCTCAAAGATACAAAATAACATGTTATAACGAACAACAAGGTGTGTTCAAGGTTCAATCAAGTTATCAAAGAAGCAGTAAAGGTGGCAACGATTACACTGTAGAGTTTGTAGAGAAAAAAGTGTTCATGTGGAATATGGAAACACCAAAGATTACCTTAAAAGTGTTCATGTGGAATATGGCAACACCAAAGATTACCTTGCACTTATGTCAATTCTGTGTGTAGCCATCTACATGAGAGTGTAAATAGATTGTGTAGTAAAAAGTACACAACTACCGTATGGAGAGAGCAATATAGCCATCATTTTAGTCCACAGTTAGCAGTCCACAATTTGTAGTTCAACAATTCATATATAGTTTAATATATAATATTCGAATTAATTAATACATGTCGTGACCCGTTATATACATGTCTCAGACTTGATCACAACTCAAAGTATATATATTATTTGAGAATCAACCTCAACCCTGTATAGCTAACTCAAACATTACTGCATATAGAGTGTCTATGGTTATTCCAAATAATATATATAGATGCGTCGATATGATATGTCAAAACCTTGTATACGTGTCCCGATATTTAAAGTGCGTAAAATAAATAACAGAAATTAAATGACGATAAATAAAATTGCGAGAATTAAATTTGCGATAATTAAATTGCGATAAATAAATTGCGATAAATAAATATAATACGGAATTAACAGTTAGCTAGAAATAGTTAGCGTGGATTCTTAACAAAATTTATCATAGTTAATTTGTTTGTTTCTAACAAATTTTATTTTGTCCAATGTTTTCTTCATTATGCCACTTGTTAGATTCTGATAAGTCGAAATCCAAATATGCAATTGAATGAAAATGGTCATTCTGTGGTGAACGATTGCGTATATCGGTGGATGTAAGTAAGATGGTAAATGACTGTCGAATCATATTGGAAGAATGTACAGTGTAACTTATTAATGTGAAATTTAAATATTCCTCGGGTATTACCTACCCGTTAAAATATTTTCATCATTAACAGTTTGTATGAAAGAATTTTTAATTACAATTTTTATGAAAATATATATACATATATATTTTCTTCATATGTAATCATGGATTTAATGAGTTAATATGATATTAATCTCATTTGATTTATCGTTAGAGCTAGAACACATAATCTCTAAAACATTAGAGATTACATAATCGCCATGTAGAACGAAGATAATTGATGTAGAACGATTCGTAGAACGATAATTAAGTTCGAGGTATGGATTGTGATGTTGAGACGTGTGATGTTGAAACTTGGGTTGGTGGTGGTACTGTTGGTGCTGGTGATGTTACTGAAGCTGGTAAGTTTTGCACCATATTATCCAAATTGATTACTCGAGCTCGAAGTTCGTTGACTTCTTCTATTATTCCGGGATGATTGTTGGTCGGAACGAGCGGATGAATAAGGTTTAGAATTTTAGATAGAATATAATTGTGGTGAGATATTCGAGAAATGAGGGTGAAAATGGTGTTTCGGACAGGTTCGCCGGTAAATGCTTCAGGTTCCTCGTTGAGAGGGCAATAAGGTGGGTGGAAGGGATCACCTTCTTCTTGTCTCCAGTGATTAAGTAGACTACGAACCCATCAGATGGCTGATTGGTTAATTCATTCTGGTGACGCTGCTTTCAGAGCTTAGGTGAACATCCATGTCGGAATAGCTGTCGGAATAGCTATCGGAATCTGAAGGACTCGAACTAGTTAAGGGATTCATCTCGTACGATCAGACGAAGGATTTTCGATGAGAAATAGATTATAGGATGTAGATTAGTACCCTGCAATATATAATTTACATATGCATATATAATACTAAAATCCCATAAGTTACAGAGAAATCTACGGAAGCTGTCAGGTAAAGGTAACAGATACTCTAAGATATGAATTTATCTATACACTGTCTAAGCAATAGAGGCAGTAAAACGTGTCTAGACTTTAAGGATGATAAGCAAATAATTTTTCGACACTAGATTATAAGAAAAACTTTTGACATGCAGACACGGTCGAAGTCCAGACCCACTAATGCATCTAAACAACCATCAGTTAAACACTAATATAAGACCTGGTTCGCTAAGACCACCGCTCTGACACCAACTCTAACAACCCGTCCTAATCCACCTGGACGAAGTCATCAACATTTGGTCCCATTACGAGGTACTGTCCTAAATAGGCCTTGAGCGACTCCATGTAGTATCCTTAAAATGAGCAAATGCACAGCGGAAGATTTATTTCATACCTGAGAAGAAACATGCTTAAAAGTGTCAACTAAAAGGTTGGTGAGTTCATAGGTTTATCATAACAATCATTTCAATATATTAATAGACCACAAGATTTCAGTTTCATGAATATATGTACACTCGCAAGTGTATAAAAGTATTCTATAAGTTGTTGAGCGCTTCTGTAACCTTACTTAACAATTAATGTGGCATATTCCCTTTATTATGAAATCTCCCTACACTGTACCAAGTGCAGTAAAAACGAAGTACTATGCAACCGTTTACGATACTAGAGCCACTAGCCCGGTTGGGGTGGTCAAACCCGATAGATCTATCAATAGGATTCGCGCTTACATGTTCTTCCAACATGTAAATATTAGTTACCAAGCTATTAGGGAATATTTACAAAGTGGTACAACTCAACGTAGAATATATTTTAAGTACTTGTGTCTATTTCGTCAAACGTAAAAGCAGCGCATGTATTCTCAGCCCAAAAATATATATTGCAAAAGCAATTAAAAAGGGAGCAAATGAAACTCACTATACTGTATTTCGTAGTAAAAATACATATGACGTCATCGAACAAGTGCAAGGTTGGCCTCGGATTCACGAACCTATATAATTTTTTTATTTATTAATATACATAGTGGTAATCAAACAAATATATATATATATATATATATATATATATATATATATATATATGTTTCATATATTTAAAAATATTAATTTTTGTTATGTTATATGTATTAACATATCATTTGTATATCAATAATAATATTTGTAATAATATCAAAATAATATTAATAGTGGTAAAAATGATTATGATTATAATACATAATATTATTAATAAGATAATAATAATAACAATTCTATTAATGATAAAATTAAGGATATTAATGATAATAAATGTAAAATTAATAATAATAATAATAATAATAATAAATATAATAATAATAATAATAATAATAATAATAATAATAATAATAATAATAATAATAATAATAATAATAATAATAATAATAATATCAAATTATGCCTTAGAAGCATTAAAAATAAATAAGCTGCCCGGGAGGGGACTCGAACCCGCGACCACTCGAAACCCGACACCCCAACTAACCAACTGAGCTGGCTTACTTTTCTGTTAATATTCATGTTCCATTTATATATAACGCGTATCATCTGTTTCTCCCTTTTTCTTCTTCTCCCTCATATAATAATTTGATCAGAACCCATATATTCTTAACCATAAATACAAAAATGTGTTTTAGGATTTATATGTAAAACAGAAACGATCTGAGTTGAATCTGAATTAATTTAAAACGAACAAATAATTAAAAAAATAGCTTAACAGCAAAATAAATACCCGATAATTAACTCAATCATTGATTTTGAAATTGATAGCGTTTTAGCTCGAAATTCCTAAATGAAATACGTTCCAAATCCTTCATAGAAACTTTCTGGGTCGATAGTTTAACTGAAAACATCCGATTGAGCTTGAATTTCTGGATGAACGTATACTTTGATCGTTAGAAAAAATAACTTTGACTTTCAAATTTTCACTCAATATGAAAAATTGAAATTGGAAACTTTCCAGATAGATTTATTAGAAGTTTTCAAACGGAATTGCATTTATACATTTTAAAATTTGATTTAAAATTGGGTTTTGATTATGGGAGTCAAGAACAGAGGGAATGACTGGGTTCTTATTTTTCTGATTAAATTTCCCAATTTGCAGTGAGGATATATATATAGAATGTTTGGTTGTTAGTTTCTAAAGGAATTGGGATAGGAATCCAGTGTCAATCACTTGTGTATATAAGGGAATGGGTCGACAGTTTTGAGTCTAAGGACAGAAGAAAAAAAATATACATCTGATTATGATTGCTAACAACTTCTGCCTTTATGAGATTGATTTGTACAAATTTTGGATCCTGCCAGTGAATTGAAATCGACACCTTTACCACTTAGCTAGACAAATTGAGCGGAAGGATGGGGACATTAAACAGAATACATAAATTTATGTATTTACATACGGAGTATACATGTATTTTCTTGTATATACAGAGTATATCTGTATTTTATATATGTTATATCATGTATTTATATATTTATATAATTATATTTATGTATATCCGTATTTGTATCTCTAAATATATCTGTATTTTTATATAGGCTTATGTAATTAATTATAATTTGTTTATTTTTCAATATTCATGTATCTGTATTTATATCTAAATTTGTATATCTCTTTTACTTATGTAATTGTATTTATAATTTATAATTTATTTTGTTAATAAATATAACTATAATAATATTACTCATAATATTATAACTTAATAGTAATTCTAATGATAATAATTCCTATAACACTTTATAGGTATAATAATAATAATTTTAATACAATTAATAACAATAATAATCATAATACTAATAATAATTTTTAATCGTGATAACTTATACATATCAAATTCTGTATATTTTATATAATAATATTTATAATACAAATATTAACATTTATAATGAAAGTAAGGTTAATAATATGACTTTAATATTTTAACTGGTACTTAGTCATTATTATTAATATGATATAATAACATATATGGAATATTTATTATTTATACATTTATTATAATATACATACAACATTAATTATGTATAGATTCATGTATATATAAATATTTATTTTAATAGCAACTTCGTTGTTTTATATACTACTTTACATATTCAACACAATTGATTAAATTGTATTTTAGTTTACATATTTAATTTAAGTTATGTTTCATTCCCTCTAATTATTATACATCCCTATATTTACACATATATATACATATTTATTTACAAACAATTGTTCGTGAATCGTCGGTAATAGTCAAAGGGCCAATGCATTCATGTAACTGTTTCAAAATTTTGAGATTCACTTTACAGACATTGCTTATCGTGTCGAAATAAGAATAAAGTTTAAATTTGGTCGGAAATTTTTGGGTCGTCACAAACATTATGGTAGATCCAACAAGATTGACTAAGCACAGTGGGAGGAAGAAATCAAAACATTTTAAGAACCAGATGGATGAACGTGAAAAGCAAAAACAAAGTGTGGTATATGCAGGGCTGAAGGTTACAACAGGAATACCTATCCAACTAGGTTGCCATAGGTTTTTAGTAGTAATTTGTTGTACTCTGTTTGTTATAATCGTTTTTTATGTTTATGAATAAAAGTGTTGAAATATTGAAATTGCACGTTACTAATCCATTACAATAACTTTAATTTATAAAAGGTCTAGGTGCATATTAGTATTCACCATAACTATCATACATCGTATTGAATTCAAATGCGTCTTCAAAAACTCCAAATAAAACATACAACTCAATTTTTGCTGAAAGTATACACGCTTTTCCTACTAATGTATACCATTCTTCATCAAAGCACATTACTTCGGGTTCATCAACTCCTTGTTTGTAATAGTATATGTCCATTGAAGTTGGATTCTCTGGTAACTTTTCTCGAAGGAACTCTATCAACTTCTTCATATTAAAGCCGCGAACATCTACGTTATCAAACGTCATTTTATGCCCTTCAGTGAATTTTGTATTATCATTCCATACAAAATCACAACCATGATATACGTCAATTGAAACGTATTTCAGATCCATTTTAGTTGTGTTTATGCAACAATCAAAATTCACTTTTATAAGCATACATCTACAATAACCCGGCATTTTAAAGTCCAGTTTTAGACATTTCAGAAAAAACAATTAAATCGGTGTTACAAAATCCGATTTGTCAGGTATCACACATTTCATAAAAAGAAATTAAAAATACGTTACTGTTACCTTTTACTGTTCGTCAGCTTTTATTGAAACCGGTTTTTAAATTGCCGAATTATTAATAACACGCTAGTGTATATAAGAGATCTCCATTAGAATAAATGGATATATCACTCTCCTCTGCGCGCGCGCGCACACACACACACACACACACACACACACACAAAATTGAAAACATGTCACCAATTCTTGTTCAGATTGATGTCTATTGGAATGGTAAGTTTTTACCAAAATTCACGCGTTACACTGTGTGGAGCAGTTCCCAAATGTTGATGTTAGTCAGATGACAATTTCAAAGGTGTTTGAGTGGCTCAAAGAAAACATTTCGGTAGAACACTCGGGCGTGATGGTTTGGAATGAAGCTAAAGGAAAATTCGAGTATCTTTACGAGAAAGAGGAATAGAATGGAATGGAATAAAAAATGAAGCAATTGTGAAACAGCAAACTCTTCCCTTACATCTAATTTAATTATGTGGTACATCTACTTTATGTGTCGCTTCTAATTTACTTTACTTATGTATTTTTAATTTGAAAAAAATGTAACCGTGTTATTGTTATCAATAAACGTGTTGTTCATAAAATTTATATTTGCAAATTACTAATAATAATATTGTGTTATTTGTGGTGTTCTCATTGGATTTAAGATAAAAGTGGCATAAGTAACTGTAAAAACGTATCAAATCTGAGCGTGAAAAGAGTATGAATTGCAGTTTTAATATTGCATATGCAAAACCGAAGTTTCAAACTTCGGATTATAGTTTAGTCAGCAAAAAGGGACAAAACCGATATTTGAAACTTCGGATTATGGTTTAGTCAGCAAAAAGGGACAAAACCGAAGTTTGAAACTCCGATTTTGTCAAAATTGAAGTTAATTTCATACTTCGGTCTTTCCATTTTTGTACAACTTTTATCACTTTTTCTATTTTTGCAAAATGTTAAAATAAACACTATCTTTTAAAAAAATTCGTAATTTTCTTGGTGTTTGTGTGGTGATTTTATATTTTTAGCCTAAAAAAATATGTATACAGATCAAAAGTTAAAAAATAAAATTAATATACATTATTCATTACCATTTATATAAACAATTAATTAAAGTGGGTCCCATGTAAGTTAGCTGTCAAATACCCGACATTTATTCATGAAATATAGATATAGATAGATGTTTCCAAAGCTACACACACTATAAGTTCTGTATCATTAAACTCGTAAACAATTTTATTCATACATCACCAAGAATTCCAAATATTTTTCGATAATGGATCCATGTCCATTTGTTCGTTTAATAATCGAATCCTTGTCACTTAAACTCCCACTCACCACCAAACCCATCACCTCCGCCGCCGGAATCCACTCTTCCGCCACCCCATGCTACTGCAAACTTCGTATCAAAAACTTCCCCTCACAAACCGCCTTAATCCCACTCTCAACCGCCGCCGCTTCCGATACCTCACCACCGGACTCCACATCCGCCGCCGTCAATTTTCACCTCGACCCAGCCGCCCTCCGCCGTCTCCAAGGCAAACCGGTCCTCTTAACCGTATCAGTTTACTCCGGACGGTTGGGCCGGACTTGTGGGCTGAGTGGTAATAAAATGCTGGGTCGGGTTGGGGTTATTGTTAATATTGACGGGTCGGTTACTAAACCGGTTGTGTCTCACAGCGGATGGTTGAAACTCGGGAGTGAAGTTGAAAAACCGGCCGCTTGTTTGTACATGAAAGTTCGGACTGAACCGGATCCACGGTTTTTGTTTCAGTTTGGTGGTGAACCGGAGTGTAGTCCGGTCGTGTTTCAAATTCAAGGGAATATACGTCAACCGGTTTTTAGTTGCAAATTTAGCGCCGACCGTAGCTCAAGATCGCGGTTAGTGTACTTTTACTCTATGCATTGATTAGTTGTACCTTGTAGTATATTGTGGTGTACATATTAGTTTGTGTTGTATACTTGTATCTTAGCTGTACCAGTTTCATGGTTATGGTGATCAACCGGTGGTCCATGTTTTTTTCCAACTAATTATGGTTATGGTTATTGTTAAAAATATTCCCATTTTTTAAATAAATATAAAATGTAACAAATATACTGTTATAACATTTTTAGGTGAAACTAAAATTCTTAAGAATTCCCACCTAATTGAAGTACTTTTTCTTTTAATAATGATGTGTTTAAGCTTTTAATGATACCAAACAAGTTTTAAGAGTGTCTAAATTACATATTTTTTTATAACTATAAGTTCCAGATATTATTCAAAAATTAATTACTCCGTATAACTTAGTTGGAGTTAACATAGTGAAAAAGAGAATTCTTATTTGAATCTAAGTAGTGCAAGCGGAAATTAATATTCATGGACCATGAATCCTTAGAAACCTTATTGCATGTCCTACATTGCTTTCTTTTTAAGATATTGTCATCTTTACTCTCTTCAATCTCTATACATATTCGTTATGATGTCGTTTAATTAATTCTATTATGGGTTTTGATAAACGTAGCGTTTAGGGCTACGTTTAAGTATACCATAAATAAATTTCTAAATCTTGTTTAATTAATTAAAAAGTATAAATATTCTTTTTTTTTTAATATCAACTTTCTTTATATAAGTTAGGTATTAATATTATATATGATAGGGTTGAGTTATAAATATGAAAGTATATTATTTTTTGTATGATTAAGTATAACCATCATGACTAAGTTTATCATTTTCCTTCTATTTTATATATAATCAACATAATGTAAATAATGTAAGTTGCAAATATTAAAATGTGACAAGTTAAGGCAACCCAATTATCATGATGATTTCTTTGATTACTCCTAAGTTTTCCTTGTTTTGCTCCAGATTCTACGTTTACTTTTTATATTAAAAAAGCAGTTTTTAAAATCATACATACTTGGCGTCACATTGATTTCAATTCATGTTATTCAAGTGAAAACTCCAAAAGTATTTTAAACATTTTGTTTTGAGTTATTATGCTCTGCATGAGTTTTATTTTATATGATATTTGACTATTTTATATAATACCGAGTAATATTTATATTTAAGTATGATATAATTTGAAGGTTTGCGACTAATAATTGATGTTATCGGCCAATAAAAGATACATCCAACTGTCAAAGACAACCACCAGCTTGATTCTTTTCCATGTGCTCTGGATTTTGGTGTCAGTTCAATGCTCTTTGGTTATTTAACCACCACCTCTTGATTGTTCTTGTTTGACTTTTATGAATTGTGTGACTTTGACTAACCATTCAATTGTTCTTAACTTAATCACAACTTGCATTGTATATATTGTATATATCAAATCAAAGTACTACTATGTTTACTTAATTTAATTATGTTTCTTGTTTATTTTCCAACTTTACAGTTCTCTACCATCAGATTTCACAATGAACAATATCAATAGAGGATGGTCAACGACGTTTTCTAGCGGAAAAGAAAAACCAAGAGAGCGAAAAGGGTGGATGATCGTGGTACACGATCTATCGGGTTCCTCAATTGCTGCAGCCTCAATGATCACTCCTTTTGTCCCGTCTCAAGGGTCTGATCGCGTCTCAAGATCAAATCCTGGAGCCTGGCTTATCCTACGACCCCATGGTGCGTCAATTAGTAACTGGAAACCATGGGGTCGTCTTGAAGCCTGGCGTGAACGGGCCCCGGTAGACGGGCTAGGTTATAAATTTGAGCTTGTAACCAATTCTGGTATGACAAGTGGCATTCCTATTTCCGAAGGCACCATGAATATTAAAAAAGGTGGAAAATTTTGCATTGACGAAACGTTAAAAGATTCGAGAGCAAGTCCATTATCGAATATAAAAGGCTTTGTAATGAGTTCGAGCATTGAAGGTGAAGGGAAGACGAGTAAGCCTATGGTGCAAGTGGGAGTGCAACACGTAACATGTATGGCTGATGCTGCTCTTTTTATCGCACTTTCAGCTGCTATCGATTTAAGTATGGATGCTTGTAAGCTCTTTACTCGCAAGTTACGGAAAGAGTTTTTGCAAGACGAACAAGATTTCCTCTCGTAAAATTTTATAGAGAAGAAAAAAACTCGTTTTCTTTTCTTCAAAATGCAAATACAATCAATGCAATGATAACCAATGGATTAGTGGACTAAATTTGGATTGAGCATGCCAATTCTTTTTCTCTCATGCTTGAAACAAATTATGGGAGGGTTTTGCTTAATTTTTATATTTATTTAAAATTCAAAGTATAATATTTCTGTTTGGGGTCTCTTTTTTTTTTTTTTTTTTTTTTTTTTTTTTTTTTTTTTTTAATTGAGATGTGACTTGTGAGGATGATACTGTATAGATAAATGATTTGTTCATTTTTTAAGAATATATGTATACTTTGTGATTGAGGCAAATTGCTCTGAAACACTTGATCAATAAACGATTTGTTCATTTTTTTAGAACATATGTATACGTGTTGTCATATTTACAGAGTTTTTCTTGTCTGAACTCAATTCGAATATGAATCTCAATGAAATGGACCATATTAAGTTTTAAAGTGCTTTCAACATTGAGATTTTTTTTTTTTTTGAAAGGCAATAATAGTAATGAGAAATATTCATTTGCATCCTTAATTTTGCTTGAGATTCAGGAATAAATTTAACCTTTGAATCAATATAATCAATGACTAAGATTAAAAACGCGGGTCTATCACATGTGATTGGAACTTACAGTCATATGTGATTGTAAGCTTTAATCACATGTGATTGTACAGATCTCAATTAAAATTAAGGATTAAAATGAATATTTCTCATAATATATTTTATTAAAAACTTGAAACAAGTGTGCGAGCGTATGTATACTCTACAATTACAAAGGGGAGATACAGGCTACTCAAGTTACATTACATCTCTAAGGCTTATGAAGAGAAGTTTGTTAAACTCATAAAACCAGATGTAGTACCCAAATCAAGCTTCAACATTGATTTACCAACCGTTGTCATCGAACGATATAAGATTTACCAACCATTGATTCCAATCAAGCTTCAACATTGAGTATTGCTTATATTCTTTAGTTTTTCTAGATGTAGTACCCAAATCAAACATTCGAGGGGGGGCAGTATGATTCACTCATTCACACTAATGAACCCCTAAGTTATGTTTCTCTTCTTGAGACTGTTATTAAATTATAATTATAATTTATACTATATTTGTAGAACAGGCAGGTCTCGTAAATTTAAAATTTATATAAATCTAACAAAATTGTAATATATTTTTGTTTAATTACTTTCTTTAGATCTAGACTAGATTAACAGTTATTGTCCCTTGTGCCTTGCAGTCTTGTTGATGTTCTATTGGGTAAGATTAATCATGTTTTGTTTTTGTTAATAAAGAATCAATAATATGTGTACGTGTACCATGTATCTTTTATCTTACAACTAATGTATTCTTGTTCTTGTTTTCAAGCTTCAATCACCACACCAACTATATTTGCGTACAATGTATCAATATATTGACAACTAATGGATTATAGTTTTTGGATTTTGCTAGCAAACTTTATAGCATTGTTTAAGTTTACTATATTTATGTTTAAACTATATACATATAATTTTAACATAACAATTCACACGCTGTCACACCCCCAAATAGGGTCTGGGTTATTTGTGACTAATTAAATCAAATCACTGTTGTATAAACGAGAACGACTCTATATGAGACGTTTTATTGAGTTTTGCGGAAGATAAATATGTTACATTGTATTTAGAGCATTAAATGTCTTTAATTGATATGATATGTAATGAAGACTCTAAGCATAGCAAGCAATCATCATCAAAGCAGCAAATATACAGCGGAAGCAATATTTAAGTACCTGAGAATAAAATGCTTAAAAAGTCAACACGAGGTTGGGTGAGTTCATAGGTTTATCATAAATCAATAGTTCAGTATAGCATTAGACCACAAGATTTAAGTTTAAAGTTGATTGATACCAAATATATCAATCGAAAGAGTTGATGTTTGTAATATCGCGACTAAACAAAAGTTACCCCGTGACACCTTGTACTGTCAGTGTCGTTGAATCATTATTATGTATCCAATGACCAACGGTCAAATGGACAGAGACGTCACTCTCAGTAGCGCTACTCACAATAACTAAGCTTGCATCTTATACCTCAGCAATTAACGATATTACGGCAGGAATTTAGCATGACAAAGCACGTATATAGCATAAAAGTTTGAGTACTTGTGTCTAAACGTAAAACAGTTATAAAAATAGTGCATGTATTCTCAGCCCAAAAATATAGATAAAAAGGGAGCAAATGAACTCACAATACGATACGATAGTTTGTAGTAATTACGCATATGATGGCACTGAACAAGTGTAGGGTTGACCTCGGATTCACGAACCTATATCAAGTATATATATTAACACATATACTCGTAATCGAATAAGTTTATGTATATTATTTCACTTGTTATATATTTCTGTAGTTATATAAATATATATATATATATATATATATATATATATATATATATATATATATATATATATATATATATATATATATATATATATATGTTTGATTGGTATTATATTAAAAATACCTAATTTGTTATATATGAATATTTATATAAAAATGTTAATATGTTTGATATATAATCATATGAAATATAATTGTAGTATATGAAATAAGTGTATTCAATGTACAAAATATTTATTTGTAAAAATAATAGTTTCGATAATAATGATTTATTAATAATTTTAATAATAATGGTAATAATAGTAATTTTAATACAAATGATAGTTTTACTAATAATTATAAAGTAAAGATGATAGTTTTAATAATAGCTAAAACGATAATTTTTGTAAAAATGGTAATAACGGTAATAATTTTAATAATAACAATACTATTAATAATAATTACACTTATGTTAAAAATGATAGTTTTGTTTAATAATAATAATAATAATAATAGTTACAAAAGTGATACTAATACTAATATTAATAAATTGTTTTATTTTTATAATAATAATCATAATCATAATCTTAATAATGATAATAATACTTAAAATGATAAAATTAATAACAATATAATCACAATACTACTAATAATAATAATATTAGATAATAATAATTTTTAAACGATAATACTAGTAATAATAATGATAATAATATTAGTAATATTGATAATGATAATAATAATAATAGTCTTATTACTTATAACTATGATAATAATAATAATAATAATTATAATACTAATAATAATTATATTACTAGTAATAATAATAACAATAATAATAATAATAATAATAATAATAATAATAATAATAATAATAATAATAATAATAATAATAATAATAATAATAATAATAATAATAATAATAGTTTTAAAAGGAAACTACCTTAAATAAGCCTTTTAAAAAAATATGATGTCCCAGCCCGAAATTGAACCCGAGACCTCTCGCTCACCCGAAACCCCATTAACCACTCGTCCATTTGTGTTTTTCTGATTTAATTCGAACCGTAATATATTTAACCCATTTATTTTTCTGTTTCCTTTTCTTCATCTTCTTCATTTAAATCTGGATCGACCAGAGGGATTATCAAGACATTTAAAAGGGTTTTTGGATTAGACAAAACATAAACGATTTAAATGAGGTGATTGAGACTAACAACAAACGAGATAAATAAAATAAAATTTAAATAGCAGCAGCAGTAGCTGAATTCGAAAAAAAATATATATAAACTCAAATTCAAATTTAAAAATTTTGACACTTTAAGGTGTAAATCATAAAATGAAATAGCTCCTAAATCATTCAGAGATCATCTATTTTAACAGAAACACTAAAACTAATACGAATTTTATGATGAACGAATTCTTTGACTTTTTGAAATTAAACTTTGACTTCAAAATTTGGATTCGATAGGAAGAATTGGGTTTTGAAACTTTACAGATAGTTTGAATATACAATTCCTAACAACACTACATTTAAGGATTTTGAAATGGATTTGAATTCGAGCTTATGAAGAAAAAGATACGCGTACAGGGTATTTGACTGTTTTTCTTAAATTTTCTATTTAGTTCTTCATTTTGCAGTGATATATAATTGATAATTGATAATGGTAGTGATGAATTTGATGGTTTTTCAATAAAATAGAACCACTCGTTTGATTTATAGCAACTAGATGGGTCGATATTGCAGACATGAACCGAAAAAGAAGAAAAAAATATTAAAAGAGGATTACAAATCTGTTGAAGATAAACGTGGTAAGTTAGCACCGAGATTTATTGGTCCGTTTCCGATCAGTGAAGTGTTGAATGATCAGACTGTGGTGTTAGATCTTCCGTCAGAGTTAGCCGGTTCATAATACATTCAACGTGTGTTATCTTCGTAAGTGTAAAGTCGACGATGAAACACAACTTCTTCCTTTAGAAGATTTAAGGGTCGATTTGAATAAGAAATTGGTGGAAGGGCCGGTCCGTGTGGTTGACCAAAAGGTGACTAAGCTGAGAAAGAAAGAGATTCCGATGGTGTTGATTGAGTGGAAACACAGTTTGGGTTCTAATCTTACGTGGGAAACGGAAGAGTTGATGAGAAAACGTTACCATCGTTTGTTTGACCCAGACCAGATTCCGAGGACGGAATCTTCTTAAGGGGGGTGGATTTGTAACAGACTGAAACCCAGGCTAGTTGTAAGTTGCCTATTTTGCCCTTAGGGTTTGTGCTTAGTCTTAAGTGCTTTTATTTTAATTATTTTATTAGTGTTTTATTATAATTGTGTTATGACCAGTTTGTGACAAGGGTCCCAGAACATGTTGGTTTATTTAATTTGGACTCCGTTAGGGTTGCCAAATTAAGTACGAAAAAAATTAGATAACTGGTAAATAACCGTGTGATATGGGGTATGGGTTTATAACCCAATATTAAGTGTATGTCCTGGATTCTTCTACCATTTTCTCAAAATAAACACACACACACAAACGCATACCAAACGCACCCATGATCATAAACCCTAACTTGATTTGTGAGCTTTTGGATTAATTGAAGTTAGCAATCGATTCCTTGTGTTCTTGTGATCATCTTAAGGTAAGTATTACAAAGATTTATGTATTAATCTTGTTGAAAATTGGGTTTTAGTGTTATTATGAGTTTTTGAAGAAATTAGCTCAAATCTTGTTGTTTGATGTTTAAAAACATCAATTGATGTTATAAATAGGTTGTATATATGTTTAGTAGCTTCCATGTGCTTAAAATTTGATCAAAATCGCTCAAAAATCGAGTTTTTGGGGAAAAAATTACGAAGTCAGCAAATGTGTTCGAACCAGTTGCTACAGTATTTTGCTACAGTACCCGAGTGCTACAGTGCCCGAGTTGCTACAGTACCTGAGTTGCTACAGTATCACTATTTGCTACAGTACCGAGTTGCTACAGTGTCACTATTTGCTACAGTCTTCGGTATTTGCTACAGTGTCACTATTTGTTACAGTCCGAGTTGCTACAGTGTCGCTATTTGCTACAGTACGAATTGCTACAGTACCACTATTTGCTACAGTACCTTTTATGAAATTGAAACGAGCGTAACTTTCAAAACGTAACTCCGTTTTTAATGAATAAACTATCGTTAGAATCGTAATAAAGAATACTTTTCAATGGTGAACTTTTAAGAAACTAGATCAAACTGTTTTTGGGTCGGAAAAGGAGTTTTAGTGTGTATGTCGTGTTTTGCACGCACCTGTATGCCGTTATTGAGTGGAGTCATGATGTAGACTCATAAAATTATGAATATATGGTGTTATGACCTAGTTAATTGTATGAAATGATTATATTATTTATTGGATATGTATATTAACTTTGTTTGTGTTGTTCTCAGGTTATAAGGACAAGGAGGAAGCTCAGAAATAATAACTGAGCAGTTGCTGGTAATTGGTGAGTGAGTCTATCTCCGGATAGAGTTTAAGTAGCATATCATACTACTGTGGTTGACTCTTTTACCATGCATAGTGTAGAAATTGCTATGATAGAATAATATCGTTTGCCTGATGTTGTATGTGAATTATGTGTACACTGTGTGAATGGCACCAGTCGGGCCTAGGGAGACTGGGGACTCGAAACCGTGCCTAGGAGAGGTTAGAGTCCGTATGAGGTCAACCGTGCCTAGGGGAGGTTGGGTCCATAGGCTACTGATTGTGGAGTATAGTGTGAATGATGCATACCCTGCATCTGGATAACTATACTGTGAATTGAGTAGCAGGGACTATCGGTAGACTCAAGTCCGATCAGCTAGGAGTCGTGTGCTCGTACAAGCCGACGATCCTCGTATTGTCTTATTATATGCTAGTTGGTAGTTAGCATGTGTTGTTGTTAGTATATAGCTTGTGTGTGACTTAAGCTATATCTGTTAGATAGATTCCATTCACTTAGCGGTGCGCTAATCCCCCACATATTCTCCCTTTGCAGGTTTAGGTACTGCTAGTTGGGATGGGTGCTGTTGCAGAAGACATGTTTGACAACCCAACTCTGATGTGGACTTTTGTATAAATAATGTTTTGTGTTAACGTAACACCGTGGTGTAAACTTAAACTTAATTACTCAGATTAATGTAATGACACGACTAATAGTGTGTTTGTTAATAAAGTCTTCCGCTGTGTTTAAAAAAAAAAAAAATTGCCGGTGTTACAAGTTGGTATCAGAGCATGGTTTGGCAGCAGATACGTGCGCGTATTTTGTTCTCAAACCCTGAGGCAAGTCAAACATGTCTGTGGGAGTGGGGGCTAAGTGAAAATAGGATATACGTGTGTTAGTTGTGATTGAACTAACTGTTATCCACTAAGCTTTTGTGTGAGCTATTTTATAGCACAGGTATGGCTGATAGAAACGCAACTGGCCCATCCAACCCTGGAACATTCAGAGCACCAGAAGAGGGTGTTGAGTCTGATGATGATTAGAATAGTTACATTCTTCAGTTAGAGAACAAACTAAAGGAGGCTGAAGACAAAATTAATGAGCTTGAATTGGCGAGGCATTCTGGAAATGATGATACACCACCTGGATTTCCAACCGCGCAATCCCAAACGATACCTAATGTGCCCCAGAACTAGCTTCAGAATCAAATACCTAACCAATATTATATGCCACCACAAAACACCTTTACTTACCAAAATCCCATGATGATGAATCCATACCAAATGCAAATGTTCCATCAATCTTACTTGCAACCACCCAAAAGATTTACTTATAAAAATTTTCGTGATTGTAAACCCTCCGAGTTCTCTGGAAGTACTGATCCGACTGTAACTCTCAATTGGTTGCGAGAAGTTGAAAGGGTATTTGAAGCGTGTCAGTGTGAACCCGGGCTGAAGGTAACATATGCTAGTAGACTGTTGAAAGGTAGGGCTATGATTTGGTGGGATTCTTTGATTTCCAGTATACCGAAAGAGCAAGTGAGTATGATCACATGGGAGCAGTTTTATGGAAAGGTGTGTGAACAGTATTGTAATCCGTTTGATATGAACCGAATCAAGACTGAGTTTCTTGAAATGAAGATGACACCTCAAATGACAATCGATGAGGTAGTAGAGAAGTTTATGGATAAACTGAGGTTTGTACAACAATGGGTGCCAGACGAAGCATCTCGTATCCAGCATTTTGTTAATATCATTCTACCTGAGTACAGAACTTTTGTTAGAACAGCTACATCATTGTCTCAAGCTGTTGTGATGGCTAATATAGTAGAAAGTGATGTTCAGGCTGCCAGAAACAGAATGTTTGGTAATGTGCTACAACAAGGTGGGCAAGTATCTGGTCAATCAGGATCTAAATCCAAGAAGTCTAGTGGGTTTAAATCGAAGGGTAAAAGTGGTCAGAGTAGTACTGGATCTGGATCAGGTAAAGGGAATTGGTGTCACACGTGTCGATCTTCTCACAGTGGTCAGTGTTCTGAGGCTACAAGAAGATGCTTAAAGTGTGGTGTTGTTGGGCATGAGTCTTCAGCATGGCCGTATCCGAATAGTGTGTGTTGGAGTTGTCATAAACCAGGGCATCGTGCAATTAGTTGTCCGTCGAAGAGTGGTAGTTCCGGGGCAGGGTCAGGAGCGCGTTCAGCATCAGAGGGTAGGGTCAACTGCCTCGAGTGGGCAGAAGAGGAAGAACCCTTCAACAGCAGAGGCTAGAGCTTTTCAGATGTCGGTTGAAAATGCTGTGGCAACCGACGAAGTGATCACCGGTATGTTTCTAATCAACTCAATACCTGCTAGCGTATTGTTTTATTGTGGTGCCAATAGGTGTTTTATGTCCCTAGATTTCTGTGCTAAGTTGAATTTACCAGCTACTGTGTTACCCAAGCCGGTTAGTGTAGAAGTAGCCGATGGTAAGACCACACCCGTCACAACCTATGTGACTGGGGTTTGTATAGAGATCGAAGGGAAGCCTTTCCCGGTGACTTGTTTAGTGTTACCTATTTCTAGCTTTGATGTAGTACTAGGAATGGATTGGCTGAGCTCGCTTAGGGCTAATATTAAGTGTGATAGAAAAATGATTACCTTTCGTCCGACCGATGGAACCCGTGTTGTGGCCCGAGGGGAGCGTAGCGGGTATAATTTTCCGTTGATAACCATGATGAAAGTGAAAAAGTCGATGGCAAAGGGTTGTGAATCATTTCTTGCATATGTGATTGATGCGAAGAAAGAAAAGAAAACAGTGGCCGATATTCCGATAGTATCAGACTTTCCCGAAGTGTTCCCAGATGAGTTACTAGGTCTGCCGCCGGTAAGGGAAGTCGAATATAAGATTGATTTAGTTCCTGGAACAACTCCAGTTGCAAAAGCTCCATACCGATTAGCGCTGTCTGAAATCCGTGAAATGATGTCACAGATTCAAGAGTTATTAGACCGTGGGTTTATTCGACCGAGTTCTTCACCGTGGGGTGCTCCGGTATTGTTTGTTAAAAAGAAAGATGGGTCAATGCGTATGTGTATTGATTATCGTGAATTGAACAAAAGAACAGTGAAGAATAAGTATCCGTTACCTCGAATAGACGATTTGTTCGATCAGTTACAGGGTGCTTCATTCTTTTCTAAGATAGACTTACGATCCGGATATCATCAGGTTTGTGTTGCTGAATCAGATATACCAAAAATAGCGTTTAGAACAAGGTATGGTCATTATGAATTTCTTGTCATGCCATTTGGGTTGACGAATGCGGCAGCAATCTTCATGGATCTAATGAATAGAGTGTGTCGTCCGTTTTTAGATAAGTTTGTGATTGTGTTTATAGACGATATACTAGTGTATTCATAGACCGAAAGTGAACATGCTGAACATCTGAGACAGGTTTTGAACATGTTGAAACGTGAACAACTATTTGCAAAATTTTCAAAGTGTGAATTTTGGTTACGTGAAGTGCAGTTTTTGGGTCATGTGATTTGTGCCGAGGGTATAAAAGTTGATCCGACAAAGATAGAAGCGGTAATGAATTGGAATTCTCCGAAGACTCCGACTGAGATTAAGAGTTTTCTGGGATTAGCCGGTTATTATCGCAGATTTATCAAGGATTTCTCGAAAATAACGGGTCCGTTGACTAAGTTGACTCGTAAAGATGTAGTCTTTCGATGGACTGATGAACAGGAAAAGGCTTTTCAAATTTTGAAACAGCTACTGTGTCAGGCACCGGTATTGGCTTTACCAGAAGGTTCAGACGACTTCGTGGTATACTGTGATGCGTCATTTGCTGGGTTGGGTTGTGTATTAATGCAAAGAGTTAAAGTAATCGCTTACGCCTCGCGACAGTTGAAAGTTCATGAGAAGAATTATCCAGTGCATGATCTTGAAATGGCTGTAGTAGTGTTTGCTTTGAAACTGTGGAGACACTATTTGTATGGAACCCATTGTGTTATATGTACAGATCACAAGAGTTTGCAGTATATCTTCTCACAGAAAGAATTGAATATGCGTCAAAGACGATGGCAAGAGTTGATCAAAGATTACGATTATGAAATTAAATACCATCCGGGTAAGGCAAATGTGGTTGCAGATGCGCTAAGTCGTAAAAAGTCAAGTGAAAATGTGAAATTTCTTCGTTTGAATATAACTTCAGATTTGATTAACAGCTTAAAAACCATTCAGGCCTGTGCTTTAGAGGACGAACATATTAAATCTGAATAAATGACCAAACGAAAAATGGACTTAATTGATGACTCACGTGGACTAAAGACCTTAAACAACCGTGTTTGTGTGCCTAAGCTTGGAGATTTGAGGGATTTAATCATGACGGAAGCTCACAAATCCAGATTGACAGTACATCCGGGTAGTAATAAGATGTATCATGATTTGAAAACAGTGTATTGGTGGCCAACAATGAAATCAGATATCGCCCGTTATGTCAAAAAGTGTCATATATGTGCTCAAGTGAAGGCAGAACATCAGAAACCTTATGGTTCGTTACGTCAGTTACAGATTCCAGAGTGAAAATGGGAACATATAACGATGGATTTTGTGACCAAATTACCTCGAACTCAGAAAAGACATGATATGATTTGGGTAATAGTGGATCGTCTAACTAAAAGTGCTCATTTTCTTGCTACTCGTGAAACAGCTTCGTTAAGTGAGTTAGCCGAATTGTATGTGAAAGAAATAGTTAGTCGTCATGGTGTGCCGTTATCGATCGTTTCAGACAGAGATTCCAGATTTGTGTCAAATTTTTGGAATAGTCTTCAACAGAATTTGGGTACACGTATGAATTTAAGTACAGCTTATCATCCTCAGACAGACGGTCAGAGTGGAAGAACGATACAGACTTTGGAGGATATGTTAAGGGCTTGTGTGTTAGAATATGGTGGTTCGTGGGATACACATTTGCCGTTGGTCGAATTATGCGTATAATAATTCAAATCATTCGAGTATAGGGATGCCGCCCTATGAAATGTTATACGGTCGTCGTTGCAGAACTCCGACTTGTTGGTTAGAAGCTGGGGAGAAACAGTTTGCAGGTCCCGAAATTGTTTAAATGACAGCCGAAAAAGTTGCAATTGCGAGAGAAAAGTTAAAAGCCTCTGGAGATAGGCAGAAAATGTATGCTGATCCGCGTAGACGTCCGGTAACCTTTAATGTGGGTGAACGAGTGTATCTGAAAGTTTCGCAGTGAAAAGGGGTTATCAGATTCGGTAAACGTGGTAAGTTAGCACCGAGATTTATTGGTCCGTTTCCGATCAGTGAAGTGTTGAATGATCAGACTGTGGTGTTAGATCTTCCGTCAGAGTTAGCCGGTTCATAATACATTCAACGTGTGTTATCTTCGTAAGTGTAAAGTCGACGATGAAACACAACTTCTTCCTTTAGAAGATTTAAGGGTCGATTTGAATAAGAAATTGGTGGAAGGGCCGGTCCGTGTGGTTGACCAAAAGGTGACTAAGCTGAGAAAGAAAGAGATTCCGATGGTGTTGATTGAGTGGAAACACAGTTTGGGTTCTAATCTTACGTGGGAAACGGAAGAGTTGATGAGAAAACGTTACCAACGTTTGTTTGACCCAGACCAGATTCCGAGGACGGAATCTTCTTAAGGGGGGTGGATTTGTAACAGACTGAAACCCAGGCTAGTTGTAAGTTGCCTATTTTGCCCTTAGGGTTTGTGCTTAGTCTTAAGTGCTTTTATCTTAATTATTTTATTAGTGTTTTATTATAATTGTGTTGTGACCAGTTTGTGACAAGAGTCTCAGAACATGTTGGTTTATTTAATTTGGACTCCGTTAGGGTTGCCAAATTAAGTACGAAAAAAATTAGATAACTGGTAAATAACCGTGTGATATGGGGTATGGGTTTATAACCCAATATTAAGTGTATGTCCTGGATTCTTCTACCATTTTCTCAAAAAAACACACACACACAAACGCATACCAAATGCACCCATGATCATAAACCCTAACTTGATTTGTGAGCTTTTGGATTAATTGAAGTTAGCAATCGATTCCTTGTGTTCTTGTGATCATCTTAAGGTAAGTATTACAAAGATTTATGTATTAATCTTGTTGAAAATTGGGTTTTAGTGTTATTATGAGTTTTTGAAGAAATTAGCTCAAATCTTATTGTTTGATGTTTAAAAACATCAATTGATGTTATAAATAGGTTGTATATATGTTTAGTAGCTTCCATGTGCTTAAAATTTGATCAAAATCGCTCAAAAATCGAGTTTTTGGGGAAAAAATTACGAAGTCAGCAAATGTGTCCGAACCAGTTGCTACAGTATTTTGCTACAGTACCCGAGTGCTACAGTGCCCGAGTTGCTACAGTACCTGAGTTGCTACAGTATCACTATTTGCTACAGTACCGAGTTGCTACAGTTTCACTATTTGCTACAGTCTTCGGTATTTGCTACAGTGTCACTATTTGCTACAGTACCGAGTGCTACAGTGTTCGAGTTGCTACAGTACCGAGTTGCTACAGTGTCGCTATTTGCTACAGTACGAATTGCTACAGTGCCACTATTTGCTACAGTCCTTTTATGAAATTGAAACGAGCGTAACTTTCAAAACGTAACTCCGTTTTTAATGAATAAACTATCGTTAGAATCGTAATAAAGAATAATTTTCAATGGTGAACTTTTAAGAAACTAGATCAAACTGTTTTTGGGTCGGAAAAGGAGTTTTAGTGTGTATGTCGTGTTTTGCACGCACCTGTATGCCGTTATTGAGTGGAGTCATGATGTAGACTCATAAAATTATGAATATATGGTGTTATGACCTAGTTAATTGTATGAAATGATTATATTATTTATTGGATATGTATATTAACTTTGTTTGTGTTGTTCTCAGGTTATAAGGACAAGGAGGAAGCTCAGAAATAATAACTGAGCAGTTGCTGGTAATTGGTGAGTGGGTCTATCTCCGGATAGAGTTTAAGTAGCATATCATGCTACTGTGGTTGACTCTTTTACCATGCATAGTGTAGAAATTGCTATGATAGAATAATATCGTTTGCCTGATGTTGTATGAGAATTATGTGTACACTGTGTGAATGGCACCAGTCGGGCCTAGGGAGACTGGGGACTCGAAACCGTGCCTAGGAGAGGTTAGAGTCCGTATGAGGTCAACCGTGCCTAGGGGAGGTTGGGTCCATAGGCTACTGATTGTGGAGTATAGTGTGAACGATGCATCCCCTGCATCTGGATAACTATACTGTGAATTGAGTAGCAGGGACTATCGGTAGACTCAAGTCCGATCAGCTAGGAGTCGTGTGCTCGTACAAGCCGCCGATCCTCGTATTGTCTTATTATATGCTAGTTGGTAGTTAGCATGTGTTGTTGTTAGTATATAGCTTGTGTGTGACTTAAGCTATATCTGTTAGATAGATTCCATTCACTTAGCGGTGCGCTAATCCCCCACATATTCTCCCCTTGCAGGTTTAGGTACTGCTAGTTGGGATGGGTGCTGTTGCAGAAGACATGTTTGACAACCCAACTCTGATGTGGACTTTTGTATAAATAATGTTTTGTGTTAACGTAACACCGTGGTGTAAACTTAAACTTAATTACTCAGATTAATGTAATGACACGACTAATAGTGTGTTTATTAATAAAGTCTTCCGCTGTGTTTAAAAAAAAAAAAAATTGCCGGTGTTACATCCAAAGATTGCGAAAATGCTCCATCCAGTTCTTATCCTGAATATTTTTCTAATTATCGCTTCTGTCTTTCTTCTTTTTCATATACCACTGGAGGAGTCTGTTTACTTCTATTATGCTCTAGGATTTATTGTGTTTTTAGTTCTCCCGTGTCTTTATATTGCTATACGCATTGATATACACGGTTTGTAATTTCGGTGTTGTTATCGGGCTTTATATTTTCCCTTATATGTCGAAGCTTCATGCTTTTGTAAAGCAAGTAATGGTACAGAATTCATAGGTATGAAGTTTCAAATGAACTTAATGTTCTAAGCAGGAAGGAACGTAATATCATGATTTGATTTGTTACATTTCCAGAATTACTGAGGATAGAACTATCAAGAATATATGTTCTTGATATGTTCAGAGTTTAAGTAGAATGTAAGAGTCGTGTAACATGGCAAATGATGATTATAAAGTCTATGAATTATCATCTTCCATTAAAAACTTAGCATGACTTACTGTAATATAATCAAGTTGGCCTGACGTCATTATATTATACTAACTCATGCTTCAATTCCCAACACTTCTCCAGAAATCATTCATAATTTAAACTTGAATTTTACAGAATATAAAAACTAAAACATTTTCCTTTATGATGCAATAAAGATATCGCAAAGAGATAATTAATTGCGGACAAGAATCGTTATGAAGATATCTTCAGAGATATAGAGGATATTTATAATGAAGGATACGATGATTTTATAATCGAGGAAAATTCTTCTGTAGAAATTTAGAATGCGTAAAGAGATATTCGGTGATATCCATCAGAAATCGAATCATCTAGATTCTTTATGTTTAGGTTTAATCTTCGTGATTTGTCAACAGCCTCCTTCATGGGTACCAAGTTTTCTTTTGAGCTTCTCCATCGTACCATTCTTTATTATCAAGCTTTTGGTCATTAAGACCCTCTACAGCTTTTGCTGCTTCATCAGCATTCTCAAAGTTTAACGAATCTGAATCATTGGTTATAGTTCTGAGGTGTTTTCAAGAATTTGGAGTTGAAGTGTTTAAGCGTAGGATGTAACTAGAAATGTTGTAAATCTCAAAAGTAATGAATGATAGTTTCGGTGGTTTGATATGATAAGAATGTGAATGAATAAAATTTACGAATGTAGTGATCTTAGGAAGATAACTCCTGCTAAAGCTTTGGATGTCCAATTGAATTTGAATGAAAATGGTTGTTCTTCGGTGAACAGATACATATATCTGTGGATGTGAGTAGGAGTGCTAATGTCTGCTGAATCAGAATTGAAGATTGTATAGTGAAACATATTAATGTGAATTCTAAATATTTCTTGGGTATTACCTACCCGTTAAAATATTTTTAACATCAACAGTTTATACAAAAGAATTTGAATATATACCCACATATATATTTTCTTCGGATGTAAATCATGGATTTAATGAGTTAATATCATATTCATCTGATTTGAGGTTGGAACAAGAATAAATAATCTCCAAAAACTTTTAGAAACCACATATTCTCTGCAGAGTATTTCTTCAATGTAGTTATGAATCAATACTTCATCGTTTGTTGTTACTGGTATTCCTTGGTATCTATGGTGCGTATGATGTTGATGTTTGAGGTACTGAGTGTGATGTTGAGGCGTGGGATGCGGATGTTGTTGTTGGCACTGTTGCTGTTGGTGGTGATGCTGATGGTGCTTACAATGCTTGTGGTGTTGATAATGTTGGTGGTACTGATGGTACTGATGGTACTACTGGTTATGCTGCTGGTGTTACTGATGCTTGTAGATATTGCACCATATTCTCTAGAGCCGCCACTCGAGGGCGAAGCTCGTTGACTTCTTCCCTTACTCCGGGATGATTGGCGGTTAGAACAAGGGGATGAATAAGATCTAAAATCTTCGATATTATATAATCGTGAAGGGATACCCTGGAAAGAAGAGAGAAAATGGTGTTCCGATCTGGTTCGCCAGTAAGCGCTTCAGGTTCTTTGCCAAGAGGTGAATTCAGTTGGTGGAAGGGATCACCTTCTTCTTGCCTCCATTGATTGAGTCGGCTATGAACCCATCCCCAATTCATCCAGAATAGATGATGGCTGATTGGTTCATTTGTTCCGGTTACGCTGCCATTGGAGCTTGAGGAGTTCGAGGAATCCATATTATGTGTTTGGAATAGGGTTTGATATGAGACGGGTGTTGGATACTGAATGATATATTCGTCTCCTTGGATACGTATATATAGCAAAAAGATTTCCGTGATTTACGAAGGAAAATTAGGAAAAGTGTTAGACAAAGTCTATTGGGATAAATATGATAAGATATGATTTGTCTATACTCCATTTATGCAATAATTGCAGTATGACGTGTCTAGATAAAAATGATAAGTATGTAATCAGATAAACTTTCAATTAAAGACTTTCAATTCGTAATGGCTTATTCAGGTCTAGGGGCTTGAGCTATAGGATCCTTTAAATCGGTAATCCAAACCCTTCCATTCTAGAGTTTGTAGACGCCATCCGTCAAGAAAATTCAATGATAAAAAATAACGAGAAAGCAAAGATTTTGAAAGTAATGAATATGAATAGTAGAGATTTCAATAATCATGGATAACATTTTATGTAATACATATGTAATACACAAAACCATGATAGATGACAAAGGAATGTCGAGAATTTCAGAAATCATGATGTCGCATTTAAATGTAGTGGCGGAATTGGATAGTACTTAGGAGAGTGAGCAGAGTTTTTAGGTTGGCTTGGCATTCTAAGATAAGTAAAGTTTCTAAAGTATAGTGTAGCATTTAACAATTAAAGGCAACAATTAAAGGCACTACGGTCAGGGAAAGTTGTAGTCCTACATTGCTAAGGTACCTAATTGTATAAGGCACACATAAAATGCAATCCTGGTTCTCTACAACAACCTGCTCTGATACCAATCTGTCACACCCCCAAATAGGGCCTGAGGTATTTGTGACTAATTATATCAAATCACAGTTGTATAAACGAGAACGACTCTATATGAGACGTTTTATTAAGTTTTGCAGCGGAAGATAAATAGGTTACATTGTATTTAGAGCATTAAATGTCTTTAATTGATATGATATGTAATGAAGACTCCAAGCATAGCAAGCAATCATCATCAATGCAGCAAACATATACAGCGGAAGCAATATTTAAGTACCTGAGAATAAACATGCTTAAAAATTCAACACGAGATTGAGTGAGTTCATAGGTTTATCATAAATCAATAGTTCAGTATAGCATTAGACCACAAGATTTAAGTTTAAAGTTGATTGATACCAAATATATCAATCGAAAGAGTTGCTGTTTGTAATATCGTGACTAAACAAAAGTTACCCCGTGACACCTTGTACTGTCAGTGTCGTTGAATCATTATTATGTATCCAAAGACCAACGGTTAAATGGACAGAGACGTCACTCTCAGTAGCGCTACTCACAATAACTAAGCTTGTATCTTATACCTAAGCAATTAACGATATTACGACGGGGATTTAGCATGACAAAGCACGTATATAGCATAAAAGTTTGAGTACTTATGTCTAAACGTAAAACAGTTATAAAAATAGTGCATGTATTCTTAGCCCAAAAATACAGATAAAAAGGAAGCAAATGAACTCACAATACGATACGATAGTTTGTAGTAATTACGCATATGATGGCACTGAACAAGTGTAGGGTTGACCTCGGATTCACGAACCTATATCAAGTATATATATTAACACATATACTCGTAATCGAATAAGTTTATGTATATTATTTCACTTGTTATATATTTTTGTAGTTATATTAATATATATATATATATATATATATATATATATATATATATATATATATATATATATATATATATATATATATATATATATATATATATATATATATATATGTTTGATTGGTATTATATTAAAAATACCTAATTTGTTATATATGAATATTTATATAAAAATGTTAATATGTTTGATATATAATCATATGAAATATAATTGTAGTATATGAAATAAGTGTATTCAATGTACAAAATATTTATTTGTAAAAATAATAGTTTCCATAATAATGATTTATTAATAATTATAATAATAATGGTAATAATAGTAATTTTAATACAAATGATAGTTTTACTAATAATTATAAAGTAAAGATGATAGTTTTAATAATAGCTAAAACGATAATTTTTGTAAAAATGGTAATAACGATAATAATTTTAATAATAACAATACTATTAATAATAATTACACTTATGTTAAAAATGATAGTTTTGTTTAATAATAATAATAATAATACTAATAGTTACAAAAGTGATACTAATACTAATATTAATAAATTGTTTTATTTTTATAATAATAATCATAATCATAATCTTAATAATGATAATAATACTTAAAATGATAAAATTAATAATAATATAATCACAATACTACTAATAATAATAATATTAGATAATAATAATTTTAAACGATAATACTAGTAATAATAATGATAATAATATTAGTAATATTGATAATGATAATAATAATAATAATAGTCTTATTACTTATAACTATGATAATAATAATAATAATAATAATAATAATAATAATAATAATAATAATAATAATACTAATAATAATTATATTACTATTAATAATAATAATAATAATAATAATAATAATAATAATAATAATAATAATAATAATAATAATAATAATAATAGTTTTAAAAGGAAACTACCTTAAATTAGCCTTTTAAAAAAAATGATGTCCCAGCCCGGAATTGAACCCGAGACCTCTCGCTCACCCAACACCCCATTAACCACTAGTCCATTTGTGTTTTTCTGATTTAATTCGAACCGTAATATATTTAACCCATTTATTTTTCTGTTTCCTTTTCTTCATCTTCTTCATTTAAAACTGGATCGACCAGAGGGATTATCACGACATTTAAATGGGTTTTTGGATTAGACCAAACATAAACAATTTAAATGAGGTGATTGAGACTAACAGCAAACGAGATAAAAAAATAAAATTTATATAGCAGCAGCAGTAGCTGAATTTGGAAAAAAAATATAAACTCAAATTCAAATTTAAAAATTTTGACACTTTAAGGTGTAAATCGTAAAATGAAATAGCTCCTAAATCATTCATAGAAACTTCAGAGATCATCAATTTTAACAGAAACACTAAAACTAATACGAATTTTATGATGAACGAATTCTTTGACTTTTTGAAATTAAACTTTGACTTCAAAATTTGGATTCGATAGGAAGAATTGGGTTTTGAAACTTTACAGATAGTTTGAATAGACAATTCCTAACAACACTACATTTAAGGATTTTGAAATGGATTTGAATTCGAGCTTATGAAGAAAAAGATACGCGTACAGGGTATTTGACTGTTTTTCTTAAATTTTCTATTTAGTTCTTCATTTTGCAGTGATATATAATTGATAATTGATAATGGTAGTGATGAATTTGATGGTTTTTCAATAAAATAGAACCACTCGTTTGATTTATAGCAACTAGATGGGTAGATATTGCAGACATGAACTGAAAAAGAAGAAAAAAATATTAAAAGAGGATTACAAATCTGTTGAAGATAATAATAATGTGTAAAGCTGATTCACGATTACAGAAAAGATAATGGAATGACCTAAATTAGGTATATGTCGTGTTTCTTTTTTTATTTAATATTACTGATTAAAATTTTATTATTAATAATAATAATTAATAATTATATTAATAACAATAATCCTAATAATAATAATAACAAATAATAATAATGATATTACTAATACTAACAATATTGATAATAATATTAGTAATGATAATACTCTGAATAATGAAAATGATAATAATATGAATTATGTTAATAATAATAATAACAATAATAATAAATAATAGATAATAATAATATTACTAAAATTCAAAATAATATTAATATTAAGAATGATATTTTTATTTATAATTAAATTTAATATGTACATATTATTAATCATATAATATATAATAACATTTATTGATTATTTAATATTTACACATTTTATATGTATATTTAAATATATACATTTTTTTTCTTTACAGTTATTTGTTCGTTAATCGTCGGAAATTAGTCGAAGTTAAATAAAATCATGTAGAGGTTTTGTTTAAATTTTATCGGAAATTTCCGGGTTATCACACACACCCACTACGAACTTATTCACAAATATACTCACGACAGAGCTTGAACCCTAAACATCTTTGATTGAAAGACTTTTCGAATAATGCTCGGCTACAAAGCCCCTGGTTTATCTTTATTACATGTCAAGTAAATATCATGATGATTACAGTTATATATAGAATTTTTTTTTTAAAATAGTTGTTTTTTGGAGTCTATTTACAGTTCTAGTATTTGCACGGGAAAGAATTACATAACTAGTAAAACCAACATTGAGAATACCGATTTTGTCCATGTCACCAGAAACTGACCTTCTCAATACTGGTTTTACATATATGTTTTTTTTTGTAAATCTTACAAACTACTATAAGTGAAAATTAAAAGCCCGAGCTCAGCTCGTAATAAGCTCGATTAAGTGAGTTATATAGATACTGAAACGAAGGTTTCAAATATTGCGTGAGGATTTGTTACAAGACGGTTGCTGCAATTTGAAACATGTGTAAATGTCCTCGTTGAGACAAATTATTGGTTTATGTATAGAACTGATGAAAGAGATTTTTTAGGAAGAGATACTAGTCAAATGGAATACAAATCGTTAATTTATGTGAAAGGTTTTTGGTGTTTCATATGGATAAATCAAATTACAAGTTAGTAAATGTATATCTCCTTTTTAGTTTATAGCTACCGACACAAGCTACATGTATTTTCCCTTCGAGTAGTTTGTAAGATCTAACAAAATAACAAACTACATAAGCAAAACCGGCTTTGGAAATGCTGGTTTCTGGTGACTTGGATAAAACCGGCCTTCCCAAAGCCGGTTTATTAGTTTTGTAAATCTTTCCCATGAAAATACTAGAACTGTAAATTACTCAAAAAACAACTATTTTCAAAAAAAAAAAAAAAAAATCGTTATCTATAAGTGATTATTCATTAATTGCATTATAATTAAACCAATGTATTAAGCTCACTGATTAACAAAACTATCATTTTATATTATTTAGGTGGTAGTAATGTCAAAGGTTTAAAACTAATGGAAATTTGATTTTATTATTTCATGGCGTCTCAATTTTATTATATATTTTTTTTTTGAAATTTTTTTCCTACTTATAGGCCGGAGATTCACTCGGAAGCAATCTCTATATCCGTCGAATAGAGAGAGAGATGAATTTCTCTACTCTTGAGAGTGTTTTCAGTCTGGGTGGAGAAATAACTTGTGTTTATTTTAGGATAGAAGAATTATTGTCTACATCTCACCTCCCCCTACACTACTTATGTGGTATTGAGTTTTGTTGTTGTTGTTGTTGTTGTTGTTGTTGTTGTTGTTGTTGTTGTTGTTGTTGTTGTTGTTGATGATGATTTTTGTTGTTGTTGTTGTTGTTGTTGTTGTTGTAATGTCAAAGGTTTGAATACATGTACTAGCTAATTAGACACCAGCTCTAAATTATCTATGTAACTACGAATGAATCTGTTTCAATAACAAGTTCATTTTTTGGAGAATCCATATGCATAAGTAATGTGTTTGGATAGTTTAAAGTGGGTAGCAAAAAGCCAAACATACACGGTTCTGACAATGGTAGTTATTTACTACTCCGTATAATACAAGATCATATCATATAATACACGTAACAGATAAAATTTTAACTTTGATGGAATGTATCAAAAACAAGTATTGATACGGGGTGAAGTTGCGGGGTTGGATACGGGGTCGGGGTTATATGTATGTTTGATATGACCAAAATGGGCGGTTTTTATTTGTGCGGTGTCGTTAGGTCGCAAAACGTCAGAATCAGATACCAAAAGAGAGTAGTGATTTTATTATTTATATTTAGCCTGGTTTCCTATCTATAGTTCACCTACTTGTCTTCATTTTAACGAGTAAGTGGCAAGTATAACTCAGGTTCGTATTTTTGTATGTTTGCTCAGTAATGTGGGATAAAAGTTCCTAAATAGTTAACCCTAGTGGCCAGTGGTGATAGATTAAGATTAATTAAGGTAATATAAACTAGAAAGATAAAAAGGGATAAGTATGAAGAATAGACTACTAATGGGGGATTATTATGAGAGTTTAACTTCCTAGAATAAACACTAAACCTCAATCAACTGGGCTTTGAACCTAATTGATTTGACACTAAGTGAAATGTCCCGTTCATATTGATTATAAACGTTCCATATTAATTGATTTCGTCGCGAGGTTTTGACCTCTATATGAGACGTTTTTCAAAAACTGCATTCATTTTTAAAACAACCATAACCTTTATTTTATCGATAAAGGTTTAAAAAGCATTACGTAGATTATCAAATAATGATAATCTAAAATATACCGTTTACACACGACCATTACATAATGGTTTACAATAAGAATATATTACATAAAAAATAAGTTTCTTGAATGCAGTTTTTACATAATATCATACAAGCATGGACTCCAAATCTTGTCCTTATTTTAGTATGCAACAGCGGAAGCTCTTAATAATCACCTGAGAATAAACATGCTTAAAACGTCAACAAAAATGTTGGTGAGTTATAGGTTTAACCTATATATTATCAAGTCATAATAATAGACGACAAGATTTCATATTTCAATACATCCCATACATAGAGATAAAAATCATTCATATAGTGAACACCTGGTAACCGACATTAACAAGATGCATATAGAATATCCCCATCATTCCGGGACACCCATCGGACATGATAATTTTGAAGTACTAAAGCATTCCAAATTCCAGAATGGGGCTTGTTGGGCCCGATAGATCTATCTTTAGGATTCGCGTCAATTTGGGGGTCTGTTCCCAAATTCTTAGGCTACCAAGCTAAAAAGGGGCATATTCGGCTTCGATCATTCACCCATATAATGTAGTTTCATTTACTTGTATCTATTTCGTAAAACATTTATAAAGTTGCATGTATTCTCATCCCAAAATATTAGATTTTAAAAGTGGGACTATAACTCACTTTCACAGATTTTTACTTCGTCAGGAAGTAAGACTTGGCCACTGGTCGATTCACGAACCTATACAAATATGTACACATATATCAAAGTATGCTCAAAATATATTTACAACATTTTTTAATACGTTATAATGTTTTAAGCTTATTAAGTTAGCTGTTCTCGTTAATAACCTACAACTAGTTGTCCATAGTTAGATGTACATAAATAAATATAAATTATCTTGGATCAATCCACGACCCAGTGTATACAAGCCTCAGGCTAGATCACAACTCAAACTATATATATTATTTTGGAATCAACCTCAACTCTATATAGCTAACTCCAACATTACTGCATATAGAGTGTCTATGGTTGTTCCAAAATATATTATATAGATGGGTCGATATGATATGTCAAAACATTGTATACGTGTCTATGGTATCCCAAGATTACATAATATATATTAGAATACATGAATAATACAATATAAGTTTGTTAAGTTATGATTTGTATAGAATTGTTACAATATTTCCCGTAGCTACAACAATAAAAAAATATCCAATCTTGTTTTACCCATAACTTCTTCGTTTTAAATCCGTTTTGAGTGAATCAAATTGCAATGGTTTCATATTGAACTCTATTTTATGAATATATACAGAAAAAGTATAGGTTTATAGTCGGAAATATAAGTTACAAGTCGTTTTTATAAGAGGTAGTCATTTCAGTCGAAAGAACGACGTCTTGATGACCATTTTGAAAAACATACTTCCACTTTGATTTTAACCATGATTTTTGGATATAGTTTCATGTTCATAAGAAAAATCATTTTCCCAGAAGAACAACATTTAAATCAAAGTTTATCATAGTTTTTAATTATCAAACCCAAAACAGCCCGCGGTGTTACTATGACGGTGTATGTCCGGTTTTACGGTGTTTTTCGTGTTTCCAGGTTTTAAATCATTAAGTTAGCATATCATATAGAAAAAGAACATGTGTTTAGTTGATTTTAAAAGTCAAGTTAGAAGGATTAACTTTATTTACGAACAAGTTTAGAATTAACTAAACTATGTTCTAGTGATTACAAGTTTAAATCTTCGAATAAGATAGTTTTATATGTATGAATCGAATGATGTTATGAACATCATTACTACCTCATGTTTAGTAGGTAAACCTACTAGAAGTGACAAGAAATGATCTAGCTTCAAAGGATCTTGGATGGCTTGAAAGTTCTTGAAGTAGGATCATGACACAAAAACAAGTTCAAGTAAGATTTTTACACGAATTAAGATAGTTTATAGTTATAGAAATTGAATCAAAGTTTGAATATGAATATTAACTTGAATAAGAAAGATAATCTACTATAAATAACAAAGGCTTCTTGATCTTAGATGATTACTTGGAATGGATTAGAAAGCTTGGATGTAAACTAGTAAACTTGAAAGGATTTTCGAAGTGTTCTTCCTAAGATGATTATAGCTTGATTCTTGAAGTAATTTTTGATGAAGATGATTATTAGCTACTGGAAAAATTCATTCATAAGTGTGTGTGTGTTTTGAGAGAGAATTAGAAAGAGAATTGGAAGTGAAATGGAGTGAATGATGAGTGGTAAGTGGTGAGTGGTGAGTGGGGTTAAAAGGAGTTCTAGTTAGTTGACTAGTTCATGGTAGAAGTAAAAATTGATTAGCCATGCATGACATAATCAAGAGTGGAATCCCATGCTAGTTCCTATTGGTATATACCCACAGTAAGTATGTCTAGAAGCTGTGTATAATACGGGTATGAATACGACTAGAATTCTTGATAAAAAAAAAGAATGAGAATGTAACTGTACCCATTTTCGTTAAGTATGAGTGTTTTGATATATGTCTTGAAGTCTTCCAAAAGTATATTAATACATCTAAATACACTACATGTATATACATTTTAACTAAATCGTTAAGTCATCGTTAGTCGTTACATGTAAGTGTTGTTTTGAAACCTTTAAGTTAACGATCTCATTTAATGTTGTTAACCCATTGTTTATTATATCTAATGAGATGTTAAATTATTATATTATCATAATATTATGATATATTAATATATCTTAATATGATATATATATACATTTAAATGTCGTTACAACGATAATCGTCACATATATGTCTCGTTTCGAAATCCTTAAGTTAGTAGTCTTGTTTTTATGTATATAACTCATTGTTAATATAATTATGGAGATACTTACTTATCATAATATCATATTAACTATATGTATATCCATATATATCGTCATGTCATTTTTACAAGTTTTAACGTTCGTGAATCGCCGGTCAACTTGGGTGGTCAATTGTCTACATGAAACTTATTTCAAATAATCAAGTCTTAACAAGTTTGATTGCTTAACATGTTGGAAATACTTAATCATGTAAAAATCAATTTCATTTAATATATATAAACATGGAAAAGTTCAGGTCACTACAGTACCTACCCGTTAAATAAATTTCGTCCCGAAATTTTAAGTAGTTGGAGGTGTTGACGTATCTTCTGGAAATAAGTGCGGGTATTTCTTCTTCATCTGATCTTCTCGTTCCCAGGTGAACTCAGGTCCTCTACGAGCATTCCATGGAACCTTAACAATTGGTATCTTGTTTTGCTTAAGTCTTTTAACCTCACGATCCATTATTTCGACGGGTTCTTCGATGAATTGAAGTTTTTCGTTGATTTAAATTTCGTCTAACGGAATAGAGAGATCTTCTTTAGCAAAACATTTCTTCAAATTACGTGGAAAGTGTTATGTACAGCCGCGAGTTGTTGAGGTAACTCAAGTCGGTAAGCTACTGGTCCGACACGATCAATAATCTTGAATGGTCCAATATACCTTGGATTTAATTTCCCTCGTTTACCAAATCGAACAACGCCTTTCCAAGGTGCAACTTTAAGCATGAGCATCTCTCCAATTTCAAATTCTGTATCTTTTCTTTTAATGTCAGCGTAACTCTTTTGTCGACTTTGGGCAGTTTTCAACCGTTGTTGAATTTGGATGATCTTCTCGGTAGTTTCTTGTATTATCTCCAGACCCGTAATCTGTCTATCCCCCACTTCACTCCAACAAATCGAAAACCTGCACTTTCTACCATAAAGTGCTTCAAACGGCGCCATCTCAATGCTTGAATGGTAGCTGTTGTTGTAGGAAAATTCTGCTAACGGAAGGTGTCGATCCCAACTATTTCCGAAATCAATAACACAGGCTCGTAGCATGTCTTCAAGCATTTGTATAGTCCTTTCGCTCTGCCCATCAGTTTTTGGATGATAGGTAGTACTCATGTCTAGACGAGTTCCTAATGCTTGCTGTAATGTCTGCCAGAATCTTGAAATAAATCTGCTATCCCTATCAGAGATAATAGAGATTGGTATTCCATATCTGAAGACGACTTCCTTCAAATACAGTCGTGCTAACTTCTCCATCTTGTCATCTTCTCTTATTGGCAGGAAGTGTGCTGATTTGGTGAGACGATCAACTATTACCCAAATAGTATCAAAACCACTTGCAGTCCTTGGCAATTTAGTGATGAAATCCATGGTAATGTTTTCCCATTTCCATTTTGGGATTTCGGGTTGTTGAAGTAGACCTGATGGTTTCTGATGCTCAGCTTTGACCTTAGAACACGTCAAACATTCTCCTACGTATTTAGCAACGTCGGCTTTCATACCTGGCCACCAAAAATGTTTCTTGGATCCTTGTACATCTTCCCCGTTCCAGGATGTATTGAGTATCTGGTTTTATGAGCTTCTCTAAGTACCATTTCTCTCATATCTCCAAATTTTGGTACCCAAATTATTTCAGCCCTATATCGGGTTCTGTCTTCCCGAATATTAAGATGTTTCTCCGATCCTTTGGATATTTCATCCTTTAAGTTTCCCTCTTTTAAAACTCCTTGTTGCGCCTCCTTTATTTGAGTAGTAAGGTTAGTGTGAATCATTATATTCATAGATTTTACACGAATGGGTTCTCTGTCCTTTCTGCTCAAGGCATCGGCTACCACATTTGCCTTCCCTGGGTGGTAACGAATCTCAAATTCGTTATCATTCAACAATTCAATCCACCTGCGCTGCCTCATGTTCAGTTGTTTCTGATTAAATATGTGTTGAAGACTTTTGTGGTCGGTATATATAATAATTTTGACCCCATATAAGTAGTGCCTCCAAGTCTTTACTGCAAAAACAACCGCGCCTAATTCCAAATCATGCGTCGTATAATTCTGTTCGTGAATCTTCAATTGTCTAGAAGCATAAGCAATTACTTTCGTTCGTTGCATTAATACACAACCGAGACCTTGCTTTGAGGCGTCACAATATATCACAAAATCATCATTCCCTTCAGGTAATGACAATATAGGTGCCGTAGTTAACTTTTTCTTCAATAATTGAAACGCTTTTTCTTGTTCATCCTTCCATTCAAATTTCCTCCCTTTATGCGTTAATGCAGTTAAGGGTTTTGCTATTCTGGAAAAGTCTTGGATGAACCTTCTGTAGTAACCAGCTAGTCCTAAAAACTGGAGTATGTGTTTCGGAGTTTTCGGGGTTTCCCACTTTTCAACAATTTCAATCTTTGCTGGATCCACCTGAATACCTTCTTTGTTCACTATGTGACCGAGGAATTGAACTTCTTCCAACCAAAATGCACACTTTGAAAACTTAGCGTACAGTTTTTCCTTTCTTAACAACTCTAGCACTTTTCTCAAATGTTTTTCGTGCTCTTGGTCATTCTTTGAGTAAATAAGTATGTCATCGATGAAAACAATGACAAACTTGTCAAGGTATGGCCCACACACTCGGTTCATGAGGTCCATGAACACAGCTGGTGCGTTAGTTAAACCAAACGGCATAACCATAAACTCATAATGACCGTAACGCGTCCTAAAAGCAGTCTTCGGAATATCATCCTCCTTCACCCGCATTTGATGATACCTGGAACGTAAATCAATCTTCGAATAAACTGACGAGCCTTGTAGTTGATCAAATAAGTCGTCGATTCTCGGTAGTGGGTAGCGGTTCTTAATGGTAAGTTTGTTCAACTCTCGGTAGTCGATACACAACCTAAATGTACCATCCTTCTTCTTGACAAACAAAACAGGAGCTCCCCACGGTGATGTGCTTGGTCGAATGAAACCACGCTCTAAAAGTTCTTGTAACTGACTTTGTAATTCTTTCATTTCGCTGGGTGCGAGTCTGTATGGAGCACGAGCTATTGGTGCAACTCCTGGTACAAGGTCTATTTGAAATTCAACGGATCGATGTGGGGATAATCCCGATAATTCTTTTGGAAATACATCGGGAAATTCTTTTGGAACATCACTGATGTTCATTTCTTCAGGTTTAACTTCCTTGATGTGTGCTAGAATGACGTAACAACCTTTTCTTATTAGTTTTTGCGCCTTCAAACTACTAATAAGATTTAATTTCGCATTGTTCTTTTCTCCGTACACCATTAATGGTTTTCCCTTTTCACGCATAATGCGAATCGCATTTTTGTAACAAACGACCTCTTCTCTCACTTTCTTCAACCAGTCCATGCCAATTATTACATCAAAACTCCCTAAATCGACTGGTATTAAATCAATCTTAAACATTTCATCACCCAGTTTAATTTCTCTATCCCGACATATATTATCTACTGAAATTAATTTACTGTTTGCTAATTCGAGTAAAAATTTACTATCCAAAGGCGTCAATAGGCAACTTAACTTAGCACAAAAATCTCTACTCATATAGCTTCTATCTTCACCCGAATTAAATAAAACATAAGCAGATTTATTATCAATAAGAAACGTACCCGTAACAAGCTCCGGGTCTTCCTGCACTTCTGCCGTATTAATATTAAAAACTCTTTCGCGGCCCTGCCCATTAGTATTCCCCTGATTCAGGCAATTGCTTCTAATGTGGCCCGGTTTTTCACATCCATAACAAACAAAGGCGACATTACTTGTTTCGCCACTATTTGTTCCTTTAGTTCTATTAAACTTTGGTCCGTAGACCTCACACTTTTTCGCACCATGGCCAGTTCTTTTACACTTGGTGCAAAATGTCATGCAGAACCCATTCTGGTGGTACTCTTCACACCTTTGGCATTTTTGGTTTTTGTTACCGTTGTTGTTATTGAGGTTTTTGTTGGGATTGTTATTGTTGTTGGAACGGTTATTGTAGTTGTAGTTGTTGTTGGGACGTTTGTTGTAGTTATTGTTAGGATTGCGGTTATTGTTGCGATTGTTGTTGCGGTTGTAATTGTAATTGTTGTTGTTGTTGTTGTTGTATTGGTGACCCTTGTCACTGGTTTCTTCCCACTTTCTCTTAAGTTGTTTCGTGTTGGCTTCTTCGGTCACCTGCTCTTTAATTCTTCCCTCAATCTGATTTATGAGTTTATGAGCCATTCGACTTGCCTTTTGTATGGAAGTGGGCTCGTGTGAACTCACATATTCTTGAATCCTTACTGGTAACCCTTTTATAAATGCGTCAATCTTCTCTTCTTCATCTTCGAACGTTCCTGGACATAATAGGCACAACTCTGTGAATCGTCATTCATATGTGGTAATGTCGAACCCTTGTGTTCGTAACTCTCTAAGCTCTACCTTGAGCTTATTGACTTCGTTTCTAGGATGATACTGCTCGTTCATCAATTGCTTGAATGCCGACCACGGTAGTGCGTAAGCAGCATTTTTTCCTACCTGTTCAAGATAGGTGTTCCACCACGTTAACGCAGTACCTGTGAAGGTATGCGTAGCGTACTTAACTTTTTCCTCTTCAGTACACTTACTTATGGCAAACACTGATTCGACTTTCTCGGTCCACCGTTTCAATCCAATTGGTCCTTCGGTTTCATCAAATTCCAAAGGTTTGCAGGCAGTGAATTCTTTGTAGGTGCATCCTACACGATTTCTTGTGGAATTAGTTCCACTGCTAGATCCATAGTTATTGTTATTTTGCATCGCAGCCTGTACTGCGGCTATGTTTGCTGCAAGGAAAACACGGAAGTCTTCCTCTTTCATGTTCAAATTCTGACGAGTCGCCGGTGCCATTTCCTTCAAAAAATAGCCAAAAGAATTGAGTTAATCATATAGAATTTAAGAGTAGTCAATAGTATCTCGTAGCATTATATGAACTTATTTATAAAAGCTTTTTCTTCATATTAGCGTTTTATAAGTTTAAATTCGGGTACTACCTACCCGTTAAGTTCATACTTAGTAGCTAATATACAATTCAACTACTACAATTCCATATGAAAAACTGATTTTAATAATATATCACATACAAATATTCTTCAAACTTACAACTTCGCTATATTACATATAACATGAAATATAGTACACTTTGATACAGAACAGTTTTGAAGATAAATCTAGTTAATACGCAAGTTGTTCAGCAAAGGAAAAAAAGACACGTAATTCATAAGTCCAGAAACAAGTCATGCATTCAGGTTTTACGAAGACGACTTCCCATCCTTGGTCTTGTGGAAAGTAACCATTAAGACCATTGGCTAGGTAGCATGTTGTAATGTCGTCCAAAGGACGAGGGTTTCGTAATGCCCAACAGCCTCGTAGCAATCTAAAAACCTTGTTTCTTACCCCAACTACTGAGTCCGTCACTTGTGGGAAGGTTTTATTTAAAAGTTGTAACCCGATATTCTTTTTCTCACTTTGATAAGAAGCGAACATCACTAACCCGTAAGTATAACATGCTTCTTTATGTTGCATGTTAGAAGCTCTTTCTAACTCACGAAATCCTATATTGGGATATGTTGAGTCAAAATAGGTTCTTAACCCGTAGCGTAAAATTGCATTTGGGTTCCCCGCATTTAATGCTTTAAAGAAAACACGGCGTAACTTACAGTCTCCCCAATGTGATATACCCCACCTATCAAAGGAAAGCCTTTTATAAACTAAGGCATTTCTGGAAAGTCTTTCAAATGTTTGACAAGTTAATTTCGCCATAACTAAATGTGCTGATGAACTCTGACCGACTCTAGACAAGATTTCCTCAATCATATCCTCTGGTAGGTCTTCTAAAATATTCGGTTGTCTAACCTTAACGTCCATTTTTTTATACTGTAAAATAGACAAGGATTAGATTCATAAAAGATAATTAACAAATAATACAAGCAATTTTTACATAGAACATAAAAGTACAAGCACACTATAATACATATAATACACAACATGATTACAACTCCCTAATCTGAATCACTGGTTTCTTCTTCTTCTTCGGACTTGGTTCGCTTTCCTAATTTTCCAGGGATATATGGTGTTCCTCTAATACGAGGCGTCATTTTCCACAATGGTTTAGAAAAACCTGGTGGTTTAGAGGTTCCCAGGTTATTGTTACACTTTAGGAAATACGGATGTTGCCGATACATATAAAGCTCATCGGGGTTGGAATCGGGTTTCTCTATTTTTATACCTTTTCTCTTATTTTTTTTTCTATATTAAATTGGGTCGAGGTGATTTCTATAACATCATCGGAATCCTCATCGGGATTCGATTCATTGGAAAATTGGTAATCTTTCCAATATTTTGCTTCCTCGGCAGAAACACCATTGACCATTTTTAACTTTGGTCCGTTGGTTGAGGATTTTCTTTTATTTAAACGATTTACTGTAGGTATCACTATTTCTTCCTCCGAAACCTCTTCTTCTTCTGGTTCCTCCTCTTCTGATTCATCCTCTTCTGGTTCTTCTTCTTCCGATTCCTCCTCTTCCGGTTCCTCTTCAGGAATTTGTGAATCTTCCCAAAATATATTCGACTCTTCATTATTATTAGGTGAATCAATGGGATTTGTACTAGAGGTAGACATCTATCACACAATATCAAACACATTAAGAGGTTAATATATCACATAATATTTACATGTTAATAATATATAGTTTCCAACAAAAGTGTTAAGCAATCGTTTTTTTAAAGAAAACACGGTCGAAGTCCAGACTCACTAATGTATCCTAACAAACTCGATAAGACACACTAATACAAATTTCTGGTTCTCTAAGACCAACGCTCGGATACCAACTGAAATGTCCCGTTCATATTGATTATAAACGTTCCATATTAATTGATTTCGTCGCGAGGTTTTGACCTCTATATGAGACGTTTTTCAAAGACTGCATTCATTTTTAAAACAACCATAACCTTTATTTTATCGATAAAGGTTTAAAAAGCATTACGTAGATTATCAAATAATGATAATCTAAAATATACCGTTTACACACGACCATTACATAATGGTTTACAATAAGAATATATTACATAAAAAATAAGTTTCTTGAATGCAGTTTTTACATAATATCATACAAGCATGGACTCCAAATCTTGTCCTTATTTTAGTATGCAACAGCGGAAGCTCTTAATAATCACCTGAGTATAAACATGCTTAAAACGTCAACAAAAATGTTGGTGAGTTATAGGTTTAACCTATATATTATCAAGTCATAATAATAGACGACAATATTTCATATTTCAATACATCCCATACATAGAGATAAAAATCATTCATATAGTGAACACCTGGTAACCGACATTAACAAGATGCATATAGAATATCCCCATCATTCCGGGACACCCATCGGACATGATAATTTCGAAGTACTAAAGCATTCCAAATTCCAGAATGGGGATTGTTGGGCCCGATAGATCTATCTTTAGGATTCGCGTCAATTTGGGGGTCTGTTCCCAAATTCTTAGGCTACCAAGCTAAAAAGGGTATATTCGGCTTCGATCATTCACCCATATAATGTAGTTTCATTTACTTGTGTCTATTTCGTTAAACATTTATAAAGTTGCATGTATTCTCATCCCAAAATATTAGATTTTAAAAGTGGGACTATAACTCACTTTCACAGATTTTTACTTCGTCGGGAAGTAAGACTTGGCCACTGGTCGATTCACGAACCTATACAAATATGTACACATATATCAAAGTATGCTCAAAATATATTTACAACATTTTTTAATACGTTATAATGTTTTAAGCTTATTAAGTCAGCTGTTCTCGTTAATAACCTACAACTAGTTGTCCATAGTTAGATGTACATAAATAAATATAAATTATCTTGGATCAATCCACGACCCAGTGTATACAAGCCTCAGGCTAGATCACAACTCAAACTATATATATTATTTTGGAATCAACCTCAACCCTGTATAGCTAACTCCAACATTACTGCATATAGAGTGTCTATGGTTGTTCCAAAATATATTATATAGATGGGTCGATATGATATGTCAAAACATTGTATACGTGTCTATGGTATCCCAAGATTACATAATATATATTAGAATACATGAATAATACAATATAAGTTTGTTAAGTTATGATTTGTATAGAATTGTTACAATATTTCCCGTAGCTACAACAATAAAAAAATATCCAATCTTGTTTTACCCATAACTTCTTCGTTTTAAATCCGTTTTGAGTGAATCAAATTGCAATGGTTTCATATTGAACTCTATTTTATGAATATATACAGAAAAAGTATAGGTTTATAGTCAGAAATATAAGTTACAAGTCGTTTTTGTAAGAGGTAGTCATTTCAGTCGAAAGAACGACGTCTTGATGACCATTTTGAAAAAATACTTCCACTTTGAGTTTAACCTTGATTTTTGGATATAGTTTCATGTTCATAAGAAAAATCATTTTCCCAGAAGAACAACTTTTAAATCAAAGTTTATCATAGTTTTTAATTATCAAACCCAAAACAGCCCGCGGTGTTACTACGACGGCGTAAGTCCGGTTTTACGGTGTTTTTCGTGTTTCCAGGTTTTAAATCATTAAGTTAGCATATCATATAGATACAGAACATGTGTTTAGTTGATTTTAAAAGTCAAGTTAGAAGGATTAACTTTATTTGCGAACAAGTTTAGAATTAACTAAACTATGTTCTAGTGATTACAAGTTTAAATCTTCGAATAAGATAGTTTTATATGTATGAATCGAATGATGTTATGAACATCATTACTACCTCATGTTTAGTAGGTAAACCTACTGGAAGTGACAAGAAATGATCTAGCTTAAAAGGATCTTGGATGGCTTGAAAGTTCTTGAAGTAGGATCATGACACAAAAACAAGTTCAAGTAAGATTTTTACTCGAATTAAGATAGTTTATAGTTATAGAAATTGAATCAAAGTTTGAATATGAATATTACCTTGAATAAGAAAGATAACCTACTGTAAATAACAAATTCTTCTTGATCTTAGATGATTACTTGGAATGGATTAGAAAGCTTGGATGTAAACTAGTAAACTTGAAAGGATTTTCGAAGTGTTCTTCCTAAGATGATTATAGCTTGATTCTTGAAGTAATTTTTGATGAATATGATGATTAGCTACTGGAAAAATTCGTTCATAAGTGTGTGTGTGTTTTGAGAGAGAATTAGAAAGAGAATTGGAAGTGAAATGGAGTGAATGATGAGTGGTAAGTGGTGAGTGGTGAGTGGGGTTAAAAGGAGTTCTAGTTAGTTGACTAGTTCATGGTAGAAGTTAAAATTGATTAGCCATGCATGACATAATCAAGAGTGGAATCCCATGCTAGTTCCTATTGGTATATACCCACAGTAAGTACGTCTAGAAGCTGTGTATAATACGGGTATGAATACGACTAGAATTCTTGATGAAAAAAAAGAATGGGAATGTAACTGTACCCATTTTCGTTAAGTATGAGTGTTTTGATATATGTCTTGAAGTCTTCCAAAAGTATATTAATACATCTATATACACTACATGTATATACATTTTAACTAAGTCGTTAAGTCATCGTTAGTCGTTACATGTAATTGTTGTTTTGAAACCTTTAATTTGAAAATCTCATTTAATGTTGTTAACCCATTGTTTATTATATCTAATGAGATGTTAAATTATTATATTATCATGATATTATGATATATTAATATATCTTAATATGATATATATACATTTAAATGTCATTACAACGAAAATTGTTACATATATGTCTTGTTTCGAAATCTTTAAGTTAGTAGTCTAATTTTTATGTATATAACTCAGTGTTAATATAATTATGGAGATACTTACTTATCATAATCTCATGTTAACTATATGTATATCCATATATATATCGTCATGTCGTTTTTACAAGTTTTAACGTTCGTGAATCGCCGGTCAACTTGGGTGGTCAATTGTCTACACGAAACTCATTTCAAATAATCAAGTCTTAACAAGTTTGATTGCTTAACATGTTGGAAACACTTAATCATGTAAAAATCAATTTCATTTAATATATATAAACATGGAAAAGTTCGGGTCACTACACTAAGAGTTTAAGCTTTTAAGTAGGATGGCGCCTGCAGGCGACGGGCGCGGATCTTATATATCCGCAACCCGCCCGTCGGATTTTTTTTCTCAATAGGACGCGTTACCCGCCTGCGGGTAAAAAGGTTTTGCCCATGTCCGTTACCCGCGTATACCCGTGACCCGCGGGTAATAACAATATACAACTTAGTTAATAAAGTTTATTTAAAAAGCTAAATTGTGACGATCCTTCCAAATCCCTTTGGACGAATACATCATTCATTGATTTCATAGTGAGGTTTTGACCTCTATATGATACGTTTTGTAAACATTGCATTCTTTTCAAAAGGTACACAATAAATGAATATCAATTTCTAAGGTTTTTAACGTTTGATGATTTCTACATATAGACAATCACCATAAATAATAGTTTACCATAATACATCTGTTGACAATGCAGTCAAAATAAGATACACGATGATGATTTTGTGAATGCAAAGTTTTCTTCAATAAAGCATGTATGACTCCATGCACATAGCTTGTATCACATATAAGCAAACAGCGGAAGACTTCTAGAAACCTGAGAATAAACATGCTTAAAAGTGTCAACACAAAGGTTGGTGAGTTCATAGTTTTAATGTTGCGCATAATCTGTATATAAAGGTGAATCACAAGTTTTCAGTTGTTTCATCCAGAAACGTTTATCAAAATATTCTACGAAATTGAGCACCCTGGTAACTAAACTTAACGTATATATAATTTATACCCTTTGTATAATCATCTTAATAATACACGCAAACCAACGTGTATGCTTCTCAAATAGCATACGCCCGTTAAAAGGCTAGTGCTCTAGCTCGGACAGGGATATCAAGCCCAATGGATCCATATACACTACTCGCGCCCACCAGTTCTTATAACCGGCAGTTATTAGTTACCAAAGCTAAGGGATTTTCGGTTCAAACTCGGTGTAGAATTTAGTATGTACTTGTATCCATTGCGTTTAAAATAAAGTGCATGTATTCTCAGCCCAAAAATATAGATTGTAAAAGCAATTAAAAAGGGAGCATATGCAACTTACCTTAACAGCACATAAAGTAATTCACCGGAATGTGACCGAAACTCGGAATGTAAAATAACCGTAGATCTCAACTTAAAGAACATATGTTGTGATAATGCTAAAAATGAACATATATTTCATAGCATTATTCCTCAAGAAAGACAAGCTTTTAGTTGCAATTGTTCTATTTACAAGTGATATTCGTTTAAATAATAAAAGGTGAAGACAAAAGACAGATTCGACGAATTGAAGACGCAAACGACCAAAAAACTCAAAAGTACAAAAGACAATCAAAAAGGTTCCAATTATTAATAAGAAACGTCTCGAAATTACAAAAGTACAAGATTCAAAACGCAAAGTACAAGATATTAAATTGTACGCGAGGACGTTCAAAAATCCGGAACCGGGACCAGAGTCAACTCTTAACGCTCGACGCAACGGACTAAAAATTACAAGTTAACTATATATATAAATATAATATAATATATAATTAATTATATTAATTATATATATATTATATATATATATTAAAAACCGTCGGCAGAGAAAACTCCAAGGACTGAGCTGTAATTTCTATCTCCGCGACTCGCGGAGTTTGAAGGGGATTTTGCCGCGAGTCGCGGAGCCCCAAAATTCAACTCTGGCTATAAAGCAAACCGAATTCTGATCAAATTTCATATTCTATTTCTCTATCTCTCTATCTATACGATATATATATATATATAATTTATATTTTAATTTTAATTTTAATTTTAAATCCTAATAATAAGGGTATGTTAGCGAATGTTGTAAGGGTGTAAGTCGAAATTCTGTCCGTGTAACGCTACGCTATTTTTAATCATTGTAAGTTATGTTCAACCTTTTTATATTAATGTCTCGTAGCTAAGTTATTATTATGCTTATTTAAAACGAAGTAATCATGATGTTGGGCTAATTACTAAAATTGGGTAATTGGGCTTTGTACCATAATTGGGGTTTGGACAAAAGAACGACACTTGTGGAAATTAGACTATGGGCTATTAATGGGCTTTATATTTGTTTAACTAAATGAAAGTTTGTTAATGTTAATATAGAGATTTACAATTGGGCGTCCCTATAAATTACCATATACACTCGATCGGACACGATGGGCGGGGTATTTATATGTACGAATAATCGTTCATTTAACCGGACACGGGAATGGATTAATAGCCACTAGAATAATTAAAACAGGGGTGAAATTACATTCAAGGGTAATTGGTGTAATTGTTAACAAAGTAGTAAAACCTTGGTTTACACGCAGTCGATAACCTGGTGTATTCATTAAACAAAGTATTAAAACCTTGTTACAATTCGAATCCCCAATTAGTTGGAATATTTAACTTCGGGTATAATAATAATTTGACAAGGACACTCGCACTTTATATTTATGACTGATGGACTGTTATGGACAAAAACCAGACGGACATATTAAATAATCCAGGACAAAGGACAATTAACCCATGGGCATAAAACTAAAATCAACACGTCAAACATCATGATTACGGAAGTTTAAATAAGCATAATTCTTTTATTTCATATTTAATTTCCTTTATTTTATATTTAATTGCACTTCTAATTATCGCACTTTTATTTATTGTTATTTAATCGCACTTTTAATTATCGTACTTTTTAATTATCGCAAGTTTATTTTATCGCACTTTTATTATTCGCAATTTCATTATCATTATTTACTTTACGCTTTAATTTAAGTCTTGTATTTATTTTATATTTTACATTAGGTTTTAACTGCGACTAAAGTCTTAAAATCGACAAACCGGTCATTAAACGGTAAAAACCCCCCTTTATAATAATAATATTACTTATATATATATTTGTATTTTTAATAAAAGTAAACTAATATAGCGTTGAGCTTTGTTTAAAGATTTCCCTGTGGAACGAACCGGACTTACTAAAAACTACACTACTGTACGATTAGGTACACTGCCTATAAGTGTTGTAGCAAGGTTTAAGTATATCCATTCTATAAATAAATAAATATCTTGTGTAAAATTGTATCGTATTTAATAGTGTTTTCTGCTAAAATTTAATAGTATTTTATACCCCTTAGCTTTAACATCAAGTATTTTTGGCGCCGCTGCCGGGGACTTATCTTAAAAGCCGGAAGCGCAACGCTAATATAGAAAAAAAAAAGATTTTTTATTTACTTTTATTAAAATTCGTTTTTGTAAAAATACGTTTTAAATATTCGAAAAATATAAAAAGAAAAACAAAAATATAAGCATTTTTAAGATTTTGTTAAATATTTAAGTTTTATAAGTTTCTTTATCTTTATTTTAGTTTATAATAATATAAATTTTATTAAATATCTTTTATTTATATAAAAATTAAAAACAGAAAATAAAATAAAAAATTAAATAAAGAAAAAAAAAACGCGTCGAATATTGCAAGCTGTCAACTGAATTTCTGAACCCCGCGACTCGCGGGGTTTAAAGCTTTAATTGCCGCGACTCGCGGAGATCATCTGACACACGGACAAAAACCCTAAATCTGCATTAATTACGGGTTATTTTTAATTATTATTATTATTTAAACCTAATTATTATTATTATTATTAGTTTTATTTTTATTTTTACTTTTTATTTACTTTATGTATTTAGTATTAATTAGTTTTATTAAATTGTAAAATTAGTAGTTTTATTAAATAAATAATATAAAAATAATATTTTTATAAAAATTGTAATTTTTACAACTTTTTGTATATTTTTATATTTTGTACCTTTTTAATCGTTGTAGCGTAATATTTGTATTTTTTTAGCTCATATTTAATTTTAAACTTAGTTTTTGCTATAGTCATTTTTACTCCTAGATTTTTAGGCTTTGCCGTAGAATTCCTTAAGTGCTTTTTCTTTAGACTAAGATTTAGGTGCTTTAGAATTTTGCGACGCCATTTTAAGTTTTAGTTTCTTTTTAAGTTATTTCCATTTGGGATTTAGTTTTTCCTGTAAGCTTTAATATTTTTAGACACCTTTTACTATGTACCAATTATCATTCCAATTAGTAATATCAATTTGCGATTATAATTTTAAGTTAGTTGTAGTAATAAGGTTAGGTTAGTTAAGTATTTTTAAGTTTTTATAAGTTTCTTTTATTTTTCCGTCACCTTTTATTTTTCAACCATTTTTTTTCTTTTTCAACCTTTTTCGACGAACTCTTTTTCTCTCTTATTTCTCGCTATTCTAGTTTTTAGGACTTAGAATTTTTTTCTACTTCTTATCTAAATTTCTTAAAATTACGAAAATTTATTTTGAGTGGTTAAATTGATAGACATCAAAATTTTCTGGTTCGTAGTAATAGTTGGATTTGTACGTGGACCGGGTTATTGGAGCCAAACAGTCCTCAATTATATTGAGACCAAACGAATCCTGCCCCTCTGCTGCATCTTTTGGCTATTCGAAACGTGGGCAAAATCAGAAAAGTCTATTGATTGGATAACTTATTATAATTTTTCTTTCCTTTTAAAAACTAATAGGATATTCAGTGAATGCACCGAGCAAGACGTTCATCACCTTTTGTACGTTCACCACCTGTAACTCGATCAAGACATCGTTTAACAAATATAACCGCCGTTGATTTTTCTTTAGAATCGTCATCTAGTCAACCAAGTACTTCAGTTCAAATTTCCAATAATCCATTTTTTGAACCCAACCTCACAATTGAGAATCCAGAGAATATTCAGGAACGGTTCGTAGATCCTGAACCACTAAACTTTCCTCCGGAACCACCAATCATTCAAACAGAGATTGTTGAGGAACGAACCATTAAATCAGAATCATCCAGTGATACCGATTCAACAAATTCAATTATGGAGAATCTGGAACCTTTAAGTATGGAAGACCGAATGAGAGCTAAACGCACTGGCCAAGGTCACGCAATTACTCATCCAGACATTAATGCGCCAGATTATGAAATCAAAGGACAAATTCTACACATGGTGACTAATCAATGCCAATTTAGTGGTGCGCCGAAGGAAGATCCAAATGAACATCTACGTACCTTTAATAGGATCTGCACACTATTTAAAATCCGAGTGTGGAGGATGAACAGATATATCTCATGTTATTTCCCTGGACTTTAAAGGGAGAAGCCAAAGATTGGTTGGAATCGTTACCTGAAGGGGCGATCGATACATGGGACGTTTTAATTGACAAATTTCTTAAACAATTCTTTCCTGCATCTAAAGCCGTAAGACTTCAAGCAGAAATTGTTACGTTCACACAGAAACCAAATGAAACTCTATATGAGGCGTGGACTAGATATGGAAAGTTGTTAAGAGGATGTCCGCAACATGGTTTAGACACCTGTCAAATAGTACAAATATTCTACCGAGGATGCGACATCACTACAAGAAAAGACATAGATATAGCAGCTGGTGGTTCTATTATGAAGAAAACCGAAACTGATGCTTACAAAATTATTGATAACACTGCTTCCCACTCACATGAGTGGCACCAAGAAAAAGATATCATTAGATCATCTAAAGCAGCTAGAGCCGATTCTAGCCATGACTTAGATTCCATTTCGGCAAAGATAGATGCTTTCGAGAGACGAATGGAAAAGATGACTAAGGATATTCACTCAATACGAATTAGTTGTGAGCAGTGTGGAGGACCACATTTGACAAAAGATTGTCTCAGTATTGAATTAACAATGGAACAAAGAGAGAATATTTCATACATAAACCAAAGGCCTGGAAATAATTATCAGAATAATTATCAACCGCCAAGACCGATTTACAATCAAAACCAGAATTATAACCGAAATATTCCATACAACAACCAACAAGGTCCTAGCAATCAACAAGTATCCAATAATACTTACAATCAGCAAAGACCTAATTTTCAAAACAAACCACCACAACAAACCGATGATAAAAAGCCGAATTTAGAAGATATGATGACAAAGCTAGTTGAAACTCAAACGCAGTTTTTCACATCTCAGAAACAAACTAATGAACAAAATGCTCAAGCATTTAGAAATCAACAAGCTTCTATTCAAAATCTGGAACAAGAAGTAAGTAACCTAGCAAGGTTAATAGGTGAAAGAAAACCGGGAAGTCTACCTAGCGATACAAACGCTAACCCCCGGAATGAAACAGCTAAAGCTATTACCACAAGAAGTGGTACAACACTTAAACCACCGGAAATACCTGTAACTTCTGATGAAACCATTCCTACTCCACAAGAACCACAACCTGATCAAGATAAGGAAAAAGAACCGGTAGTTGAAAAGGTTAATGAAGATAACACAGTTAAGGATAAACCTTATGTTAAACCATACCAACCACCACTTCCTTACCCGAGTAAAATGAAGAAAGAGAAACTTGAAGCCGAGCAATCCAAATTCTTGGATATGTTTAAACAGATAAATATAAATCTTCCTTTCATTGATGTGATTTCAGGAATGCCAAGATATGCTAAATTCTTGAAAGATCTAATCTCAAATAGAAAGAAAATGGAAGAACTCTCGGCTGTTACTATGAATGCTAATTGTTCAGCAGTGCTGTTGAATAAGATACCATAAAAACTATCTGATCCAGGAAGTTTCACAATTCCATGTTTTCTGGGTAGTCTTAGTTCAATAGAAGCATTGGCAGATTTAGGCGCTAGTATAAATCTAATGCCGTATTCACTATACGCTAAACTAGACCTTGGAGAATTGAAACCAACCAGAATAAGCATACAACTAGCCGATAGATCAATAAAATATCCTAGAGGGATAATGGAGAACATGCTAGTTAAAGTTGGTACTTTAGTATTTCCAGTAGATTTTGTTGTTTTGGACGTGGAAGAAGATTCTCAAGTTCCTCTCATATTAGGAAGACCATTCTTAAACACGGCTAAAGCAATGATAGACGTGTTCGGTAAGAAACTGACCCTAAGTATAGAGGATGAGAGTGTTACCTTTTCAGTGGATAGAGCCATGCAACAACCACAATCTGCAGATGATACATGTTATTATATTCAAACTATAGATGCACATGCGGAATTATTAGAAGAATTTCCAGAATTACAAGGAACAGGAGAATGTTCTTTAGGAGAAGGTAATGAACCAATTGATGAAGCTGAAATGTTAGCTACACTTATAGCTAATGGATATGAACCAACAACAGAAGAAATTCAAATGCTAAAAGAAGAAGACAGATATCGATACAAATCATCGATAGAAGAACCTCCGAAATTAGAGTTAAAGCCACTTCCAAACCATCTGGAATACGCTTATTTACATGGTGAATCTGAATTACCTGTAATAATATCGTCTTCTCTTACTAAAAATGAGAAATCACAACTCATTTCTGTGTTGAAAGCTCATAAACCAGCCATTTCATGGAAGATTCATGATATTAAAGGAATAAGTCCTTCGTATTGCACACATAAAATCCTTATGGAAGAAGGTCATAAAACGTATGTGCAATGCCAACGAAGACTAAATCCTAATATGCAAGATGTAGTTAAGAAAGAAATTATTAAACTGCTAGATGCAGGTTTGATATATCCAATCTCTGATAGTCCATGGGTAAGCCCAGTTCAATGCGTGCCTAAGAAGGGTGGCATGACTGTCATCACAAATGAGAAAAATGAGCTTATTCCTACTAGGACTGTAACAGGATGGCGTGTATGTATTGATTATAGAAAATTAAATGACGCCACCAGAAAAGATCACTTTCCCTTACCTTTCATAGATCAAATGTTGGAAAGATTAGCCGAAAATAGTTACTATTGTTTTCTAGATGGATTTTCCGGATATTTTCAAATTCCAATAGCACCCGAAGATCAAGAGAAAACCACATTCACGTGCCCTTATGGTACTTTTGCTTACAAACGCATGCCATTTGGACTTTGTAACGCCCCTGCAACCTTTCAAAGGTGTATGATGGCGATTTTTCACGACATGATAGAAGAATGCATGGAAGTTTTCATGGATGACTTTTCAGTCTTCGGTGATACATTTAAATCATGTCTAGTTAATCTGGAACGAATGCTAATTAGATGCGAAAAATCAAATCTAGTACTTAATTGGGAGAAATGCCATTTCATGGTTAAAGAAGGCATCGTTCTTGGACATAAAATTTCAAAAGAAGGAATTGAAGTGGATAGAGCTAAAGTAGATGTAATTGCTAAACTTCCACATCCCACAAATGTTAGAGGAGTTAGGAGTTTTCTAGGGCATGCCGGTTTTTACCGACGTTTCATAAAAGATTTTTCTAAAATTGCCACTCCTATGAATAAACTCCTAGAAAAGGATGCGCCATTCATCTTTTCAGATGAGTGTATCAAATCTTTTAATATTCTTAAAGAAAAACTCACTAATGCGCCGATCATGATAACACCAAATTGGAATCTACCATTTGAACTAATGTGCGATGCAAGTGATTTTGCAATGGGAGCCGTTTTAGGACAAAGGATTGAAAAACGATTTCAACCTATATATTATGCTAGTAAGACATTACAAGGAGCACAAACGAACTATACAACTACTGAAAAAGAACTCCTTGCTATTGTCTTTGCTTTTGACAAATTTCGATCATATCTCGTTCTAGCAAAAACGGTGGTCTATACCGACCATTCTGCTCTTAGATACCTATTTTCAAAACAAGATGCTAAACCAAGATTAATCCGTTGGATCTTACTCTTACAAGAGTTTGATATTGAAATCCGAGATAAAAGAGGAGCAGAAAATCTCGCCGCTGATCATCTTTCTCGTCTTGAAAATCCCGAATTAGAAGTTCTGAATGAATCAGCCATACAAGACAACTTTCCTGATGAATATCTATTGAAGATAGATTATAAAGAAATCCCATGGTTTGCAGACTATGCAAACTACTTAGTTTGTGGATTCCTTGAAAAAGGATTATCGTACCAAAGACGAAAGAAATTCTTCAGTGATATAAAACACTATTTCTGGGAAGATCCACATCTGTTTAAAAGTTGTCCCGATGGAATAATACGCCGATGTGTATTTGGAGATGAAGCTAGTAAAATTTTAAACCATTGTCACACAGGACCAACAGGAGGGCATTATGGGCCTCAACTAACAGCAAGAAAAGTTTATGAAGCTGGATTCTATTGGCCTACAATTTACAAAGACGCACACCTTCTTTGCAAATCCTGTGATGCATGTCAAAGGGCCGGAAAAATAAGTCAACGTGATGAAATGCCACAAAATGTCATCCAAGTATGTGAAGTATTTGACATTTGGGGTATTGACTTTATGGGTCCATTTCCAAAATCTCATAATAATCTTTATATACTCGTAGCCATTGATTATGTATCTAAATGGGCGGAAGCACAAGCTCTCCCAACTAATGATGCACGAGTTGTAGTCAACTTTTTAAAACGTCTTTTTGCAAGGTTTGGAACACCGAAAGCTTTAATAAGTGATCGGGGTACTCATTTCTGTAATAATCAACTTGAGAAAGTTCTTAAAAGATATGGAGTAACTCATAAAATCTCTACCGCATATCATCTACAAACAAGTGGACAAGTTGAAAATACCAACCGAGCTTTAAAACGTATTCTAGAGAAAACCGTAGGATCAAATCCGAAGGAATGGTCTATTAAATTGGAGGATGCATTCTGGGCTTTTAGAACAGCCTACAAAACTCCAATTGGAACCACACCTTTTAGACTTGTTTATGGAAAAGCATGTCATCTTCCAGTAGAAATTGAACACAAAGCATTTTGGGCTTTGAAGACATGTAATCTTGATTTACATGAAGCCGGACGTCTACGATTAAGTCAACTAAATGAATTAGAAGAATTAAGACATGAAGCATACGAAAATTCGTTAATCTATAAAGAAAGAACGAAGAAATGGCATGATAAAAGAATCAGAAGTTCAAAAGAATTTAAAGAAGGAGACAGAGTTCTTCTTTTCAATTCACGATTCAAGCTATTTCCTGGAAAATTGAAATCAAGATGGTCTGGACCATTCATAGTCAAAAGAGTTTTCCCATAGAGAACGATAGAATTGATAAATTCAAATGGGATTGAATTTAAAGTTAATGGTCACAGAGTTAAACATTACATACATGGTCCGATGGAAGTCGACAACGAAGTTAATCACAATTTCGATACCACAGCTAACTAAGTGTGGGGAGAATCAAGTCTTTAAAGGATAATATGTATTTCTGTTAGAGTTAGATTGTCTGTTTTCGTGTAGTTCTCGAAAATGGAACCCGAATGGTCTTTCCCTAGCAGACCCTAAAGAACTAGTCTTCTCCCCCCATTCTGAATTTTTATTTTTTTAGGTTTTTACGAAATGAAGACTGCCTGTGAACTAAACCATGGTCTAATGCTACACGCTTTGATCACTAAACGTAATAATGACATACTACCGAGCGAATTAGTATCAGTAATCAGAGAAAGAATGGACGGAGTTAGAAAAGAATCCAGATGCGAAGATAATAAGTTACAATTTGGTAAAGGAAAATCAAAATCCGCAGCAAAAAGAAGAGCACGACACCTAGAACGATGTCACAAATGCGGAAAATGGTCACATGGAGGTAAATGTTCAAATAATCAAACCTATTCAAATACCGAATTTGTTACTTTATGCAGAGACGGACCGTTCATATGTTTAGAAGAAAAGACATTGAATGCTCGAGGTTACGCCTATGTAGCCATGGAAAATCAATTAAAACGACTATCTTATGAATGGAATAGATCATATAACTAAGAAATCTATTCCACAGGTATGTCTGTACAGTTTTTATTTTATTTTTATTTTTAACCTTTTGATAATAAACGCTAATTTGTTCGCTAAAAAGTATTAAATTGATATTGAATAAAATTAGGTTTGGCGACCGAAATTATTGATATCATTCAAAAATTTATTACATCACTGCGAAATTTAACGTTTATTCTTAAGGTATAAATATCTTTAATCAATCAACCCAAAATATTTCAAAAATTTGTCATGAGTTAAATTAGGTCTTGGAACCGAAATTACTTTACCGAAAAGAGGGGCGCATATTTTTGATAATATTTGATTGATTAAAGTGGGATAAAAAGACAAAAAGATTTTTAATTTTATTTTTACCATATTTTTAAAATTAATATTTAAATCTTAAATTAATATTGTAAACTTTGTAAAAACAATATATTTAAAATTGTAAATATTTGAAAAATTAATATAAGTTTAGTGTGAATTTATAATGTGAATTTTTAAATTAAGTTTGGTGTGAACTTTTAATTTTTAAAATATGAATTTTTAATTTTATGCATTTCAAATTTTAAGTTTGGTGTGAATTTTTAATATAAATTTTGAATTTTATATTTAAGTTGTGTGAATTTAAAAACAAAAATTTACTTTATCTCATTAAGTTAAGAATATGATTTTTAAAATTCGTCGTAAGTTGAAGACTAGGTCTTTGAACCGAAATTGCTTTACCCGAGGGAGGGACGAGAACTTTTATTATCATTATTTTTAATCTTATTAATTTAAAGTATGCCAAAAAAATTAAAAAACCCAAAAATCTTAGCTTTTAAAACAATCGCTACAAAAAGACAAATTTTAAAATTTTGTCGAAGGACGGACTAGGACATCGATCCGAAACGACCTCGTCCTAAATAACAAGGGAAACAAAATTTTAAAATTAATTACTAAATTGTTTTAATAAGTTAATGATTAAAAAAAAAAAAAAAAAAAAGCAAACTCCGCGACTCGCGGAGTTTGAAGTGCAAAACCTCAGCGACTCGCGGAGAGACTAAAAACCGGAAAAAAAAATATAACTGAACAACAGATCAGTCCCAACTCCCTCACACAAATACAGCTCGAAACTGCACCCGAAAAAACCCGAAAATCACCCCCAAAAATCCCAATTTTTAACCGTTAATCACCAAATTTTTTGCTAAAATCATGTTGAGAAGGATGCTATCTAAGAATTACTCAAGAAAAACGGTAAATTTCTACACCTAAACACCATTTAATTCGAAATTAGGTGTTCTTGAGCTATTTTTTCTCTAATTTGATTTTGATGCTTTTTAGTGTAATTAGACTTAAATTGTTTATGTATTATGCTTGTATAACCTAGATTGATGCTGTTTAACATGATTAGAAGCCTTAAACTTCAAATTTTGAATAATCTAGGGTTTGTGTTCTTGAGCAATTTGGGGCTTTTTGATATAAACAGGTTATGGCCGATTTTTGTCATGAATTGTTGCTAAATTGAGTAGTGTAACATGTCTAGGTAGTTAAATGATCCAAACTTTGAGCCTAAACATGATTTTGAGAATTAAAGTGGACTTTTTCAAGTCTAAAATTCATGAACTTGATTTTTGAAAGATAATGCCATTTGAGACTTGTTTGATTGCTAGTAATGATTATTTTGACATGTTATTTGAGTTGAATGCTTATGAACTTGGCGAAAATTTTCGTATATGCTTATTTGAAAAAGTGTAGATTTGATAAAAATGTGAAAATGAGCTTAAGTTTGATATAAATTGATAATGTCATTGTAATTATTTTGATTGATGATTTTGCTGACACTAATGCATATTTGGATGCACAAAATTTGTGTTTGATGTGTTTTGCAGAATGAAAGGGGTGAATCTTCATCCCAAGCCCGCAATGCTCCTGCTGAGAATTTGGAACAACAGGAGGTAGATAACTACTACAAGCAGGATGTACCTTCATTCCAAAATTTGACAGACTTTGGATAGATTATCCAAAATATCAACGGGGTTTGCATACTCTTCATTCCAAGGTAGTTGAGGTACCGAGGGTCATAGAATGGGGACCCTTAGAAGCTGTAGAATTGGCCGAGCCAATTAGGGAATTACTTGTACAGAGGTATGGTAATTCTTCTTTTAATGACTGGATATGTTTATTCACCATACGCAGACCTGTATATAAAGTATGGTGTGAAGAATTGTTATGTAGTATAGAGTTGAATGATCGGGTAGCTAGTTTAACCGATCGTTCTTTTATTAGATTTTTGTTAGGCGGTTCGATGCGCCACATGTCTTTATTGGACATGGCTCAGGCTTTACGTATATATACGCCTGAGGAATTAGCGTTTGCCGATTGTAGAGGATTGATACTAAACGGTAGAAAGATAGATGAAAATTTTGATACACACGGTGTGTGGAGTCAAATGACAAGCCATCACCGTTTCAAAGGGGGAAATTACTCTTATTTGGATATAGATAGAGCCGAATTAAGAGTGATACATAGGTTTTTAGCTAATTCGATTACACAAAGGGGTAAGAACAAAGAAAAAGTAAATGAACAGGATTTGTTTTACCATATGTGTATTCGAGACCCACAGAGCGCTGTAAGTATACTATATTGTGTGGGTTATTATTTATCAGCTATGGTTCGGGGGATGCGACCACATAGCATAATAGGAGGTGGTATTTTTATTACTTTGATTGGTGAATATCTCGGTGTGGATATAAGTCGGGGGGGATTATTACTAGAAGAGCCAGAACCCCGAGATACTATAGGTTTAAATGTATACCATGGTGCGAAAGTTTTGAAGAGGCGAAATAACGCCGCAGTACGATACCATGGTAGACATCCACAGGTGGAGAGAAACCAGCAACAAGGTAATGTAGGAGGGGGGAATGAGATGCAAGAAATGCATAGGTTTATAGCTTCTCAGGAATACGAAAATGCTAGACAGAGAGCATTTGAAGATTGGCAAGTTCATCAGAACCAGATCATAGCGCATTGCCAACATATAGGTAGAAACTATATTCCTACACCGAAACCCGTCTTCCCTCCTTGGTCTATAGAGATGCAGCCACCATATCCTACGTATGACCCTGCCGAAGCATTCTATAGCACTTATGGTTATGCCTGGAACCCCTATTGGTACCAATATCATCCTTAGTTTACTTATTATTATTTTTTTATTTTGTAATTTGTAATTATTGATACATTTAATATTTTTGTTAATATTGTAATCATTTTTATAATTTCTAACTTTTATTCTTAGACTTTAATAATTTTTGAATGTGGGGTAATATACCAAACTTCAAAAATATGTATATATGTTTGCAGTTTATCTTATGTACACAACAGGGTAAAACAACGCATTTTCAAAGACTGGCATTAAGTTCAGCAAAAGCAACTAATTTTGACGACAAGATGCAAAATATATGTGAAATAACAACAAGAAGGAATGAACAAATGATGTGCACCATTTATCATTCAGCAAACAAACGCCAATATATTTGGAAACTTTGGTAAAATTTAATCATTTTCACACAAATCACCCTCAATAATTTAAATTGTTACTGATTTCTTGCAAATGAGGGCATTGCAAGATCTTAAGTGTGGGAAGGGGTTAAATTCTTTCGGATTTTAAAATTTTTATATTAAACACTTGGTTACCATTAAAAATACTAGTAAAGCAGTAGTTGTATTAGAATCTAGTGCTCTCTGATAATAAAGAACAGCCCTAGTCTTATATACTAACTACCCAATTCTAGTAAAATTTTTCAAAATTTTCAATTAAATGAACTCAAAATCATGTTTATACATATTTATGAACGATAAAACTAGGTTTTAACACCGAAATTATTGTTACCTCGGAAAGGACATAAATTGAGAAACAAACTAAAATGTTAAAATTCATTTAAAATGGAATAGAGGACGATAAAAAGGAAAATAAAAGCCAAGTGTGGGAAAATTTACCAAGTTATTTTAAACATATGTCACATATATCTGTAACAAATAACTGAAAATACTTTTGCTTTGGACTAAACTAAACTGTTTTACCCGATGAAAGAAAAGAAAAGATGGATCTACATGATGAATCAATTCCATCATTAAAAGGAAGTAAAGTCTTCCAAAAAAGAAACGCGCTTCTTGATTTAGGTCATGAAGTTGTCGTCCAGACCAGCTGTAGGTTGACGAAAAATCTAGAAAAGTCATCACTAAAATCAGCAGGAAATCCACGGACCTCAGCATTAAACAGGGTCGCCAAGTGGTCAGATTTATCCTAACCATGAGAAGGATTTATCTCGTACAATGGGGGGGCACCATGCAAATTAGCTGGATAAGACTAATGAATCAGATCCCCAGAAAGGATAATCTCCTTAAAGATTAAAAATCAGCTTTTAAGACTGATATTACTCAATCCTAGAGATTGACCTTAAAGATTGAGAATTACAAACTCATGGAATTCGATGATATCTAAACTCGAGCTTAAACGAGAAAATATTTTGATCAAAATTACAAACCAATTTGTTTTCTGAAAACCCTATTTTCAATGCATTCATTACCATTGAACGTAAAATCCTAGGAATTCACCTGGAATTCATTAGGTCACCTGAACCAAATCGGGTGTCAACCGTAAGAACGGTGGTTGCATAGCATGGTCAAAGACAGGACCTTGTGCCAGACCGAAATAATTATAAGGGTGAGCTTTACTATTGCTCCTACCAAGGATAGTAATTGCGTCCGACACGTTATAGACCATAATCAAAAGCATGTCACGGGACATTGCCTTAACAGTTGCTTGTTCAACGCTTTCCTTTACAACCGGACGGTAGTTTGCAGAAAGGTAATATACGGGACAAGTATACTGGACGTGTTGCTTTCCAAATACAAGGTTAGCAAGTGGGTGACACAAAACTGCAAGTTTTGAGCTAAAATTTTCAAATCTGAAACCCACCAAACCCACAAAAATATTTTGCAAACACCGGTAAAGGGTTATTCCGGAAAACTTATCTAGGGTAAAAACTAGATTTCAAAAGATCAAATGTTTTCATAAAGATCCAATTTCCTTAATGGATCTAAATTTTTATAGTCATGTGGGACTGTAAACCATATCGTTACTACCATTGTTTATACCGCCGTATAGAAATCACTGATGTACAAAGTGTGAAGAATAAAGAAGTGATTCTAGTATTTCAAGACAATATTGCTTGAGGACAAGCAACGCTCAAGTGTGGGAATATTTGATAATGCTAAAAATGAACATATATTTTATAGCATTATTCCTCAAGAAAGACAAGCTTTTAGTTGCAATTGTTCTATTTACAAGTGATATTCGTTTAAATAATAAAAGGTGAAGACAAAAGACAGATTCGACGAATTGAAGACGCAAACGACCAAAAAACTCAAAAGTACAAAAGACAATCAAAAAGGTTCCAATTATTAATAAGAAACGTCTCGAAATTACAAAAGTACAAGATTCAAAACGCAAAGTGCAAGATATTAAATTGTACGCGAGGACGTTCGAAAATCCGGAACCGGGACCAGAGTCAACTCTTAACGCTCGACGCAACGGACTAAAAATTACAAGTTAACTATATATATAAATATAATATAATATATAATTAATTATATTAATTATATATATATTATATATATATATTAAAAACCGTCGGCAGAGAAAACTCCAAGGACTGAGCTGTAATTTCTATCTCCGCGACTCGCGGAGTTTGAAGGGGATTTTACCGCGAGTCGCGGAGCCCCAAAATTCAACTCTGGCTATAAAGCAAACCGAATTCTGATCAAATTTCATATTCTATTTCTCTATCTCTCTATCTATACGATATATATATATATATATATATATATATATATATATATATATATATATATATATATATATATATATATATATATATATATATATATATATAATTTATATTTTAATTTTAATTTTAATTTTAAATCCTAATAATAAGGGTATGTTAGCGAATGTTGTAAGGGTGTAAGTCGAAATTCTGTCCGTGTAACGCTACGCTATTTTTAATCATTGTAAGTTATGTTCAACCTTTTTATATTAATGTCTCGTAGCTAAGTTATTATTATGCTTATTTAAAACGAAGTAATCATGATGTTGGGCTAATTACTAAAATTGGGTAATTGGGCTTTGTACCATAATTGGGGTTTGGACAAAAGAACGACACTTGTGGAAATTAGACTATGGGCTATTAATGGGCTTTATATTTGTTTAACTAAATGAAAGTTTGTTAATGTTAATATAGAGATTTACAATTGGGCGTCCCTATAAATTACCATATACACTCGATCGGACACGATGGGCGGGGTATTTATATGTACGAATAATCGTTCATTTAACCGGACACGGGAATGGATTAATAGCCACTAGAATAATTAAAACAGGGGTGAAATTACATTCAAGGGTAATTGGTGTAATTGTTAACAAAGTAGTAAAACCTTGGTTTACACGCAGTCGATAACCTGGTGTATTCATTAAACAAAGTATTAAAACCTTGTTACAATTCGAATCCCCAATTAGTTGGAATATTTAACTTCGGGTATAATAATAATTTGACAAGGACACTCGCACTTTATATTTATGACTGATGGACTGTTATGGATAAAAACCAGACGGACATATTAAATAATCCAGGACAAAGGACAATTAACCCATGGGCATAAAACTAAAATCAACACGTCAAACATCATGATTACGGAAGTTTAAATAAGCATAATTCTTTTATTTCATATTTAATTTCCTTTATTTTATATTTAATTGCACTTCTAATTATCGCACTTTTATTTATTGTTATTTAATCGCACTTTTAATTATCGTACTTTTTAATTATCGCAAGTTTATTTTATCGCACTTTTATTATTCGCAATTTCATTATCATTATTTACTTTACGCTTTAATTTAAGTCTTGTATTTATTTTATATTTTACATTAGGTTTTAACTGCGACTAAAGTCTTAAAATTGACAAACCGGTCATTAAACGGTAAAAACCCCCCTTTATAATAATAATATTACTTATATATATATTTGTATTTTTAATAAAAGTAAACTAATATAGCGTTGAGCTTTGTTTAAAGATTTCCCTGTGGAACGAACCGGACTTACTAAAAACTACACTACTGTACGATTAGGTACACTGCCTATAAGTGTTGTAGCAAGGTTTAAGTATATCCATTCTATAAATAAATAAATATCTTGTGTAAAATTGTATCGTATTTAATAGTGTTTCCTAGTAAAATATAAGCTATTTTATATACTACCCCGCTGCACATCATGTTGGTCAATACATGTCTAACAAATTAGGTCTGGTCATAGTGTATCACAATCCTAATGCTCGAGACCGACATACAAAAGTTAAAAAAAGTCATCTGAAAAGTTAACCTTACCCAATATGATCTTTAAATCTATACATGTCTATTAACATAATATAAGTCTTGATAATTGAACGAATTTATAGTTTATCAAACTCAAAATATTATTTATTTCAGGAGCTGTATTATATTTGAATTATCATGGGAATCGAACATATTTTATTATTTCACATAGTTTTCCAATACTTGTAAAATCAGATTGTAGTGTTTATAAAGATTTATAACATGATAAGACAGTCAACTTTGACAATTGCTCAACAAGACGAGACGTGCCATATATAGAAATTCATTTACTCGATTAGTAATATTTAAAAATTCAATTTATCAATCTCATAGATAAGTTGTTTAAATATTAATTTACAGTTTCAAACAAAATTTCATTTAACGTTAACCATAATTCAGTTGACCATATCTTTTAATCCGTTCATCGAAATCACGCGATTTCTAAATGAAAAGTTAATAATTTTCGCTAGCTTTCCAACGACATGCATATCTTATACCTTATCTCAACCACATATGTAACTAATTCAGGATTCAACATAACCTATCTAATGGCAATATCAAAAGTACTAGCATGCGTAATCCTATATACTCGAGCACTAGTCAAAGATACACTATTAATATATAAAAATTAAATTACGAGTACTCACGTATCAATATTGAGATTCAATATTGTAGGAAAGGTACGTAGATGCAACGGAGATGATAAATACTAGATTGACCTCACGAGCATACCCATGAACATTACCCATCACCTCCATAGCTATAACCCATAATTTCCTTAGCCCTATCCTACTCGAAAACCAGTTTTGAAATTACTCGCTCATGACCTCGTCGTAGTATTTTATATATAATAATAATAATACTACTAATATTAATGCGATCATAATATTACTCTTAATAATAATAATAATAATAATAATAATAATAATAATAATAATAATAATAATAATAATAATAAATATAAATATATACGGAGTAATAAGATATATGTGTGTGTGCAAACTGAGTGAAATGAATCGAGTTTTATAGAGTGGTCGTGTCTCAAATGGTCATGCGGTCGCATGACATATCAATACATTCCCCATGCGATCGCATGAGGACTTCTTACAGCTCACAAAGCTTAACTTTTACCTGCCGGCACTCAATACATATGATACGTTTATTTATATATTATTTAATATATAATATATTTAATATTTAGAATTAATTAAATATTATATTATATTTACGTGCGTAGTAAAAATGTAATTTTTGTTCAAGTGACTCGTACGTTGTCACTCGACTCATGTACCACTTTCGGTTTTTCGAACGCACTTTCGTACGTTTAGAAAACTATCCTTTTACGTTACGCGACGTGTACCTTTATTAATAATTTGACTTACTCATCAATAAATTATCTTATAAAAAATGTAACTTATAAAATTGAGCGTTGTGGTCATTTGCTTCTATAAATCAGTGGCTCGTTGTTTATCAAAATATATTATTTTAAATCAGGACGTTTTATGACTAAGTTAAAATATATATATTTTTATTTAGAATTGTAAATTTGTACGTAATATATATGTTTGAAATATATATCTAATGATATAAAGATAAAGTTTAAATTTGTTCAAAAATTTCCGAGTCGTCACAGTACCTACCCGTTAAAGAAATTTCGTCCCGAAATTTGATCGTGGTTGTCATGGCTAATCATAAAAAATGTTTTTATGACGAATATGAGTTGGTATATAGAGTTTTATCACTATTGAGTAATATAGATAAAATAATTCGATTAATTGAAGAGTACTAGTGAAGCTATCCTAAAAGGAATGAAATGAGAACTAAAGTTTTGTCTTAACTTTTGATGTTGTCTTGGTTGAATTCCAGAATTCAAGGGATTTAAAGAAAATCTTCTAAATCTAAAAGATTTGATTCTTCGGCGAAGAAGGAAATTAGGATCTCTCTAATTAAATGCGGAGATCTGCCTTGATTTCTCTATCAAATATTTCACTATAAATTAACTTCTTCCGGTTTGTCACTTTTACCATTCCTATACTTAATTCTCAAATTCAAAAGATTGTGAAAATGCTTAATTCAGTTCTGATCCTTGTCCTTATCCTTACTATCGCAACAATCATTCTCCTTTTCCAACTTCCACCAGAGGAATCTGCTTATTTCTACTTTGCTTTTGGGGTTATAGTGCTTTTAATTCTCTCGTGTCTTTATGTTGCGATAAATATTGATATTCACGATTTGTAATTTATGCGTTGTTATCGGGTTTTATATCTCCCCTTATATTTCAATGTCCCTACTTCTGTCTTCTATAATCATTGTCATCCATAGTTAATACTCCCTCCTATTTGCTGCGATTTATACTCCAATTTCTATTTCGGAGCTTTGTCCCTTCGTTTCTTCTTCTTGCGATTAGGCATCTCTTGTAATGGTCCAGAATTAGCATATATAAATTTCGGAATGAACATTGTTAATGTTCTAGGAAGGAAATCATAATGGCACGATTTTGATTTATTAAATTACCAGAATACCCTCGAAAAGACCGAATCATCAAGAAATATTTTCTTGATATTTTAGAGATTAAATAGGATACAAGAGTCGTGTAACATGGCACATGATGATGTTATGATCTGTGAATCATTACATTCCATTTACAAACTCAGCATGAATTACTGTAATATAATCACGTTGATCAAGTGTCATTATATTATACTAACTCATGCTTCAGTTCTCAACACTACTTCAAAAATATTCCTATTTTAAACTCGAAAGTTTCAGAATTTAGAAACTAAAATAGTTTCTTTTATGATGTAATACAGATAGCGCGAAGAGGTAAATGATTCCAGATAAGAATAATTATGGAAATATCTTTAGAATTATGGAGGATATTTATAATGAAAGATACGATGATATCTTAGAATTTCTAATATCAGAGGATGATGAAGAATATTGTCCGTAGGGGTTTAGTATCAGGAGCAAGGTATTCGTTAATGACTTCAGTAGATACTGAATCATTTGGATTCTTTGAAGGCAGGTTTAGTCTTTGTGATTTATCCACAGCCTCCTTCATACTTTGCTCAATCCGTTTTCCAGTTCCAAACCTTCTCTTTTTTCTGAGCTTTGCCAACACACTATTCTTTATCATCAAACATTTGGCTGTTAAGGTCGTTTACAGTTTTTGCTGCTTCATCAGCATTCAAAGTTATCATAACCGAATCGCCGGTTATCAATCCGAGGTGTTTTCAAAAATTTGAAGGGTTTGCATGAAGATTGTAATTGTCAATATACATATGATGTTCTAGAATTTTGAATGATACAAATATTGTTTCTGGGTTTATGAATAGAAGTGATGTTCTAGCACAGTTTTGAAGTTAAAGTATAGCTTTGAAAGATGTAAGAATCTAAGAGTGATGTTTTCTGTTAAATCTTGGCTTGGATTCTGATTTTTCAAAATCAGAATATGTAATCAAATTTGAATGCGAATGGTTGTTTTGATTTCTAGGAAAGAATGTATATCGTTGTGAAAGTAGTGAGTATAGTTGATGATTTGCTGAATCAAAATCGAATAATGTAACATATCAATTGTGAATTCATATATCTTTCGGGTATTACCTACCCGTTAAAAGTTTCACAAGTAATATTTTGTACCCGAGAATTTTATTACAGTCTTTATGAAAATATAAGTATGTATATTTTCTTCAGATGTAATACAGATTTAATGAGTTAATATCAGATTAAGCTCATTTGATTTTCAGCTGGATCAGAAATGAATAATATCTAAAATATTAAAGATTTAATAATCTTCGCGGAGTATTTCACTAATGTAATCAATACTTCGTTATTCAGTTTTATTGATATTTCCTTAGTGAATCATGTTGGCGCTTATGGAACTCTTGCTAACTTCGCAAGGTACGAATGATGTTTTCTAGAAAGTTTCGAGTACATCGAAAATGAAAGTGTAAAATCAAACGTGTAATTGAATAATACACTTAGTTTATTATGAAAAGGAATTCATTGAATTTGAAACAAAGATTGTAATTAACGATGGTTATGTCGTTAATGAAGGATGTACATCATTGCATATTAGTAATATGAACTAACCGAGTAGTACCTACCAGTTAAGATTCACACGTAATAGCTTAGTACGAAAAGATTTATTTTGATTTGAAAATTCATATATATTAAATATACATATAATTTCTTCAGGGGAAATGATTTAATACTTCATATCTCGTTGATACAATATACGCGTTGTTGATTTGTGATGATTTTGGTGATTACGGAATTGGCGGAACTTGTAGTGCTACAGGTTTTGCCGGTGTTGGTGATACTGACGGTACTATTGATGTTGCTGGTAAAACAAGTCTAGCTTGTAAATCGTGCACCATTCCGGTCAGGGTTTCTACTCTTCCTTCTATCGTTTCGGTCCACTCATCTGATTTACGGTTATGGCTGGAATAGATAATTTCTAAGACTTTAGATATTACATAATCTCCGCAGAATATTTCTCCAATGAAGTTATGAATCAATACTTCATCGGTTATTGTTGTTGGTACTCCTTGGTATCTATGGTGAGTATGACGTTGATGCTCAAGGTACAAATTGGGATGTTGAAGTGTGAGATGTGGATGTTGTTGTTGGTGGTGGTGATGGTACTGTTGGTGTTGCTGATGGTGGTACTGTTGCTGCCGGTGCTGCTGCTGGTGCTTGTAACCTTTGCACCATATTCTCCAAAGCCACTACCCGAGCGCGAAGCTCGTTGACTTCTTCTATTACACCAGGATGATTGTCGGTTCGGACAAGCGGATGAATGAGATCTAGAATGTGAGATAGTATATAATTATGATGAGATACTCTAGAAATGAGAGAAAAAATGGTATTACGAACAGGTTCGCCTGTAAGTGCTTTAGGTTCTTCGCCAAGAGGGCAATGTGGTGGATTGAAGGGATCGCCTTCTTCTTGTCTCCAATTATTAAGTAGACTACGAACCCATCCCCAATTCATCCAAAATAGATGATGACTAATTGGTTGATCCATTCCGGTTACACTGTCTTCGGAGTTCAGGTGAATATCCATTATGGAATTGCTCTCGGAGTTTAAGGAATTTGAACTAGATACGTGATCTATCTTGTATAATCAGGGAATTGATTTTGATATGAGATAGATTATAGGATTTAGTTTGGTATTCTCCGATACATAATTTACATATGTATATATAATACCAAAATCCCATAAGTTACGGAGAAATTTTCGAAAAGTGTAAGACAGAGTTTACTGTAATAGATATGCTTAAGAAACGAAATTTGTCCATACACTATCTATGCAATCAATGCAGTAAAATATGTCTTAGGCTTAAGATAATAACAGGTAATTTATGACAAGAAATAATAAGCAAAACTCGGTAAAAACAGATACGGTCATAGTCCAGACTCACTAATGCATCCTAACAATTACCAGTTAAACACACTAATGCAAATTCTGGTTCCCTATGACCTCAAGCTCTGATGCCAACTGTGACGATTCTTCTAAATCCCTTTGGATGAATACATCATTCATTGATTTCATAGTGAGGTTTGACCTCTATATGATACGTTTTGTAAACATTGCATTCTTTTCAAAAGGTACACAATAAATGAATATCAATTTCTAAGGTTTTCAACGTTTGATGATTTCTACATATAGACAATCACCATAAATAATAGTTTACCATAATACATCCGTTGACAATGCAGTCAAAATAAGATACACGGTGATGATTTTGTGAATGCAAAGTTTTCTTGAATAAAGCATGTATGACTCGATGCACATAGCTTGTATCACATATAAGCAAACAGTGGAAGACTTCTAGAAACCTGAGAATAAACATGCTGAAAAGTGTCAACACAAAGGTTGATGAGTTCATAGTTTTAATGTTGCGCATAATATGTATATAAAGGTGAATCACAAGTTTTCAGTTGTTTCATCCAGAAACGTTTATCAAAATATTCTACGAAATTGAGCACCCTGGTCACTAAACTTAACGTATATATAATTTTTACCCTTTGTATAATCATCTTAATAATACACGCAAACCAACGTGTACGCTTCTCAAATAGTATACATCCATTAAAAGGCTAGTTCTCTAGCTCGGACGGGGATATCAAGCCCTATGGATCCATATACTACTACTCGCGCCCACCAGTTCTTATAACCGGCAGTTACTAGTTACCAAAGCTAAGGAATTTTTGGTTCAAACTCGGTGTAGAATTTAGTATGTACTTGTATCCATTGCGTTTAAAATAAAGTGCATGTATTCTCAGCCTAAAAATATAGATTTCAAAAGCAATTAAAAAAGGAGCATATGAAATTCACCTTAACAGCACATAAAGTAATTCACCGGAATGTGACCGAAACTCGGAATGTAAAATAACTGTAGATCTCAACCTAGAGAACATATGTTGGTCAATACATGTCTAACAAATTAGGTCTGGTCATAGTGTATCACAATCCTAATGCTCGAGACCGACATACAAAAGTTAACAAAAGTCATCTCAAAAGTTAACCTTACCCAATATGATCTTTAAATCTATACAAGTCTATTAACATAATATACGTCTTGATAATTGAACGAATTTATAGTTTATCAAACTCAAAATATTATTTATTTCAGGAGCTATATTATATTTGAATTATCATGGCAATCGAACATATTTTATTATTTCACATAGTTTTTCAATACTTGTAAAATCAGATTGTAGTGTTTATAAAGATTTATAACATGATAAGACAGTCAACTTTGACAATTGCTCAACAAGACGAGACGTGCCTTATATAGAAATTCATTTACTCGATTAGTAATATTTAAAAATTCAATTTATCAATCTCATAGACAAGTTGTTTAAATATTAATTTACAGTTTCAAACACAATTTCATTTAACGTTAACAATAATTCAGTTGACCATATCTTTTAATCCGTTCATCGAAATCACGCGATTTCTAAATGAAAAGTTAATAATTTTTCGCTAGCTTTCCAACGACATGCATATCTTATACCTTATCTGTGACAACCCGGAAATTTCCAATCAAATTTAAACTTTATCTTTATATTATTCCGACACGATAAGCAAAGTTTGTTAAGTTAAATCTCAAGAATTTTAAATTGTGTTCATACATTCATTATAACCTCGACCAAATTCAGACGATTCACGAACCGTTATATATAAATAAATATGTATATATATGTATATATATATTATAACTTGAGAATATTAATAAAGTATTAAACGTATAATACTTTACATGATCGTATTTGTTTCAATATGTTTATCGATGGAATTAGAAGATAATATCAAATTGTTGATTTATCAGATACATTATGATATGATTACGGGTCTATGTTATGAGGTCCACTGTGATTTAAGAAATCTATTCTTTTTGACAACATTCGGAAAATGGTAAAGTGATTTATAAGTAAGAACGTGAAGTGTAAATAACTTAGATGTTGGATATCGACAAGTTAAGTAACTCGACATTTTTCATTAAGATGATTTCATACGTTTATTTAACCTTTGAACTTTATCCCATGCTTCACCAACAAACTGTAATTTAAAAACTTGAAACCTATTATGAATATATATGATTCTATTTTTTTAAAAAACATTTTATGATATAACGATTTCCATTATTTTAACCTTTAAACAAAATGATTCTTAAAAATATATATGGTTTTGGAAAACAAAATTATTATATTTATTTGATTTAGTTTCAAACGTACAAAAACGTTTTCAGTTTAAAAAGAACTTTATTATTAAAACGTATATAACTTTTATAAATATCTAGAACCACTTTTGACAACTCATTACTTAACCAGTATGATAAAGATAACGATATTTATATTTTATTTTATTAAATATATATAACGATTTAAATTAATATTATATATATATTTATACGCGTATTATACGTACATAGTTTTATATTTTTACTATACTTAAACTTTACCTTTACTTTATTTTTACTTTACTTTAACTTTAATAATTCACTTTAATAATTCATACTCTAATAATTCACTTTAATAATTCATACTTTAATAATTCACTTTAATAATTCATACTTTAATAATTCATACTTTAATAATTCACTTTAATAATTCATACTTTAATAATTCACTTTAATAATTCAAAAATCTATTATAAATAGAATTCAATAGGTTTCATTATTTCATAGAAACTTGAAAATATTTTTCTCTAAACTCTCTCAATCGATTTACATATATATATTTACTCCGTATTATTTCAAGATATTATTAGTATACATAAAATATTACGTCAGAGTGCTGTCCGAGTGATTTCAAAATTGTTTTTCGAGTGGGATTGGATTAAGGAAATTATGGGTTATAGCTATGGAGGTGATTGGTATGGTTCATGGGTATGCTCGTGAGGTCAATATAGTGTTTATCATCTCCGTTGCGTCTACGTACCTTTCCTGCAATATTGAATCTCAATATTGATACGTGAGTACTCATAATTTAACTTTTACATACTAATAGTGTATCCCTGACTAGTGCTCGAGTATATAGGATTATGCATGTTTGTACTTTTGATATTTCCTTTAGTTAGGTTATGTTGAATCCTGAATTAGTTATATATGCGACTGAGATAAGGTATAAGATATGCATGTCGTTAGAAAGCTAGCGAAAAATTTAAGAACTTTTCATTTAGATATCGAATGATTTCGATGAACGGATTTGAAGTTATAGTCCATCGAATTTTTGTATTATTATTAAAAATGATTATTATTATCGTCGTTCTAGTTTTATCTTATTATTATTATTATTATTATTATTATTATTATTATTATTATTATTATTATTATTATTATTATTATTATCTTTTTTAATAAAAGGATTTATCATTAAAAATTGTTATTTTTTTTATTATTACTATCGTTATTATCGTTAAAGTTATAATTAGTATTATTATTATTATCCAATTATTATTATTATTATTATTATTATTATTATTATTATTATTATTATTATTATTATTATTATTGGTATTATTATTATTATTATTATTATTATTATTATCATTATTAATATATATATCATTATTTAAAAATGGTTATTGTTATTGTTATTGTTATTATTATTATTACTGTATTATCATTAAGATAATTATTAGTATTATCGTTAATAATGTTATAGTAACTATCATTATTAATATTAGTGTAATTAAAACAAATATTTGTAACACCTAATTATTTTGATTACTATTATTATCATTATTACGAACACGATATAAAAGACGATTAAAAGCTATTAAACGAAACGATTAGGAAATAATGGGTAAGAGTATCATGATGAAATTAAAATATTATAAGATATTAATTTAGATAAAATTATCGTTCTTATTATTTTTATCATTACTATTATTATTAAAATTATCGTTAGTATTAAAACTATCATTTTAACAAAAATTATCATTTTAATAGAAATGTCATTGTTACTATAAAATATCATTATTATTATTATTTTAAATAGAATTATTATTTTAAAGATAATATTAAAAATTATCGTAAATATTAAAGTTATCATAATTAGAATTATCGTTTTATCATAATGTCATCTTAGTAATTATAAATATTGATATTTTTATAATAATAATTATTATTACAAAATAATATAACTTTTACTTACTATCATTATAGATATTATTTTATCAAATAAATATTTGATACAAACATATTTTACTACGTGTAATAACTTACTTTAATAATACGTATCATATTATCTTTATAATATTAAATGAACCCTATAAATTTTATTACTTAATATATATAAAAGTATATTTTATTATATAAATATAATTTAAAATTTTATTTATTAATAAATAAATTATATTATTTACTCTAATAAATCTTTTAAAAATATTTAAAAATATAAAACGACGATATTTAAACTATATATTAATCATGTATAAATTTTTGGAAATTATTTTGAGTCAAATTTACTTTTGTTGACTTTTGCATATTAGTCTCGAGCATTAGGATTGTGGTACACTATGACTTGACCTAATTTGTTAGACAAATATTGACCAACACATAAATATATATAATTAATTTAGGTTCGTGAATCCGAGGCCAACCTTGCACTTGTTCAATGACGTTATATGTATTTTTACTACGAAATACAGTATGGTGAGTTTCATTTGCTTTTTTACCCTTTATATTTTTGGGACTGAGAATACATGCGCTTTTATAAATGTTTGACGAAATAGACACAAGTAATTGAAACTACATTCTATGGTTGAATTATCGAAATCGAATATGCCCCTTTTTATTAAAGTCTGGTAATCTAAGAATTAGGGAACAGACACCCTAATTGACGCGAATCCTAAAGATAGATCTATTGGGCCTAACAAACCCCATCCAAAGTACCGGATGCTTTAGTACTTCGAAATTTATATCATGTCCGAAGGAGGATCCCGGAATGATAGGGGATATTCTTATATGCATATTGTTAATGTCGGTTACCAGGTGTTCACCATATGAATGATTATTTTTGTCTCTATGCATGGGACGTATATTTATGAGAACTGGAAATGAAATTCTTGTGGTCTATTAAAATGATGGAAATAAATGATTATGATAAACTAATGAACTCACCAACCTTTTGGTTGACACTTTAAAGCATGTTTATTCTCAGGTGTTAAAGAAATCTTTCGCTGTGCATTTGCTCATTTTAAAGATATTACTTGGAGTCTTTCATAGCATATTTCGAAGAACGTTGCATTCTAGTCATTGAGTTCATCAAAGATTATTATTAAATCAATTTATAGTTGGATAGTGGATATTATGAAATGGTATGCATGCCTGTCAATTTTCGATGTAAAGAAAGATTGTCTTTTAAAAACGAATGCAGTGTTTGTAAAATGTATCATATATAGGTCAAATACCTCGCAATGTAATCAACTATTGTGAATCGTTTATAATGTATATGAACGGGTCCTTTCAGTTGGTATCAGAGCGGTGGTCTTAGCGAACCAGGTCTGCATTAGTGTGTCTAACTGATAAGTCGTTAGGATGCATTAGTGAGTCTGGACTTCGACCGTGTCTGCATGTCAAAAGTTTTGCTTATCATTTCTAGTCAGAAATCATCTGCTTATCATCCATAGGAAATTACCTGCTTATCATTATTAGTCTAGACACGTCTTGCTACATTAATTGCATGAGTAGTGTATAGACAAACTTCATATCTTAGCGTATCTGCTAAATCATATCTTATCGTATCTGTTACTTTAAACTTTACCTGACATACCCCGTAAATTCCTCCGTAATCTATGAAATCTTTTGATCTCTATATATAGATATTCTATGTAAATAGAATACCACCCGATAGCCGAAAAATCATTTTTATATCGAAAATCCTTTATCCAATCGTACGAAATGGAATTCGTCATCAGTTCAAGTCACTCGGATTCCGAAATGGAATCTCACTCAAGCTCCGAAAGCAGTGTGACCGGAATGGATCAACCAATCAGTCATCACCTATTCTGGATGAATTGGGGATGAGTTCGTAGCCTCCTCAATCATTGGAAACAAGAAGAAGGCGATCCTTTCCATCCACCACATTGCCCTCTTGGCGAAGAACCTGAAGCACTTACCGGCGAACCTGTTCGAGACACCATTTTCTCTCTCATTTCCAGGGTATCTCGTCACGATTATATACTACATCAAATTCTAGATTTTATTTATCCGCTCGTTCTGACCGACAATCATCCTGGAATAATAGAAGAAGTCAACGAACTTCGCGCTCGGGTAGTGGCTTTGGAGAATATGGTGCAGAGATTACAAACACCAGCAGCAGTACCAGCAGTATAACCAGTACCACCATCATCAATTCCAACAGTACCATTACCACCTCCAACCACAACCGCGTTGTAAACCTCAACTTCACAATCTGTCCCACGAGCATCAACGTCATACGCACCATAGATACCAAGGAGTACCAACAACAATAACTGACGAAGTATTAATTCATAACTTCATTGAAGAAACATTCCGCGGCGATTATATAATCTCTAAAGTCTTAGAGATTATCTAATATAGCCCTAACCATAAATCAGTTAAGCGAACCAAAATGATAGAAAGAAGAGTAGAAACCCTGACAAAAATGGTGTGTGATTAACAAGTTAAACTTGTTTTACCAACAGCATCAACAGTACCGTCAACGTCACCAGCATCGTCAGTACAGTCAACATCAGAATCAACAACACCTATAACATCACAAACTCCGTCAGTTCAAGAATCACTGTAGACATCATTACGAATCAATAACGTGTATATTGTATCAACAAGTTATGAAGAATTAACTCATTCCCTCTGAAGAAATTATATATATATATTATATATATATATATATTTTTTGAAATAAAAAATAAATCTTTCCGTGCTAAGCTATTGTGTGTGAATCTTAACTACTCAGTTAATTCATATTACAAATATGCAATAATGTACGTCCCTCACCCGCGACTTAACCATCGTTAACTACAATCTCTGTCTCAATTCAACAAATTCCAATTCCTAATAAATCAAGTATATATTTGATTTTACACTTCATCATTGATGTAACCGAAACTTTTCAGATAACATCATTCGTACTTTGCGAAGTTCACAAGAATTTAACGAAAACCAACATCACATCTCAACAAATAACGAAGTATTGATTCATAATTTCAATATTATTGAAGAAATACTTATGTAACCTCTAAACCTTCAAGGAATTATTCAATTCTAGTTCCAACCGTAAATCGAATGAGTTTAATTTAGTATTAACTCATTAAAATCTACGTTACATCTGAGGAGAATATATACATATATATTTTCATAAAGACTGTAATAAAATTCTTATGTACAAAATATTAATTGTGAAAATTTTTTAACGGGTAGGTAATACCCGAGAGATATATATAAATTCACAATTAATATGTTACATTCTTCGAATCAGATTAAGCAAATTATCAATTATACTTCCTACTTTCACAATAATATACATTCTTTCATAGAAATCAAAACAACCATACTCATTCAAACCCAATTACGTATTCTGATTTTAAAATCTCAGAATTCAATTCGAGATATAACCGGTACCATTACTTTTAGATTCCTACATCTTTCAAAGCTATACTTTGACTTCAAAAGTGTGTTAGAACATCAAATGTATACAAATGATTACAATCTATGTTCAAACCCTTCGAAAATCTCTGAAGACACTTCAAATAATGAGCAATCGAGATGATGATCCAACCACATATTACCCACAGTTATGTACTTAAAAAGCTCTCGAAACCAAAGTCATAATTCAACACATATCTGTGTCAGATCTTTTGGCATTTATTAGCAAAAATAACCTTGCAATTCCTTTGCAAAGTAGCAAATTATATCACAGCTCCAGCAAGACAACTTCGATTTTTTCATTCGGAGTAGCCTTATCATAATTTTGATATATGTTATTACCCTTTTGTTACCGGAGAACCTTTCATATTCCACCACATTAGCAATAAACTTACCAACAACTTCACTGATCTTGGGCATTCCGAAGAATCTTTATATTTATCGAAACCTCATCATTTACTCATCTGCCTCTTGTAACGAGAATTGTCATACGAATCATTGGGAGTTAGCAATCAGTATTTTGAAATCTCACAGCATGTTGACGCCAACAGTTATACATAACGTCTATTTCCAAGGCTTACATACTTCGAATGTGAAGTTTCTGAAAAACACTCTGAACCGTGAACTAGTTCTCGAAATGCTGATGAAGCAACAAAAACTGTAAACGACCTTAGCAGTAAAAAGTTTGATGATAAAGATTAGTGTATTAACAAAGCTCAGAAATATAGAAGTTTTGGAACTGGAAAACGGATTGAGCAAAGTATGAAGGAGGCTGTGGACAAATCACAAAGACTGAACCTGCCTTCAAAGAATTCAAATGATTCAGTGTCTGCTGAAGTCATTAACGAATATCTTGCTCCTGACACTAAACCCTTACAGACAATATTCTTCATCATCCTCTGATATTAGAAATTCTAAGATATCATCGTATCTTTCATTATAAATATCCTCCATATTTCTGAAGATATTTCCATAACTATTCTTATCTGGAATCATTTATCTCTTTGCGCTATCTGTATTACATCAAAAAGGAAACTGTTTAGTTCCTATACTCTGTAAACCTTTGAGTTTAAAATATGAATGTTTTTGAAGTAGTGTTGAAAACTGAAGCATGAGTTAGTATAATATAATGACACTTGATCAACGTGATTATATTACAGTAATTCATGCTGAGTTTCTAAATGGAACGTGATGATTCATAGATCATAACATCATCATGTGCCATGTTATACGACTCTTGTATTCTATTTAACCTCTAAAATATCAAGAAAATATTTCTTGATGATTCGGCCTTTTCCAAGGTATTCTAGTAATTTGACAAGTCAAGATCGTGCCATCACAATTTCCTTCCTAGAACATTAACAATGTTCATTCCGAAAATCATATTTGTGAATTCTGGACCATTACAAGCGGTGCTTAATCGCAAGAAGAAGAAACGAAAGGACAAAACTCCGAAATAGAAATTGGGGTATAAATTGCAGCAAATAAAAGAGAGCATTAACTGTGGATGACAATGATTATAGAAGATAGAAACATAGACTTTGAAATATAAGGGAAGATATAAAGCCCAATGATAAACCAAAAATTATAAACCATATATATCGATGCATATAGCAATATAAAGACACGGGAGAACTAGAAACACTATAAACCCAAGAGTATAGTAGAAGTAAATAGATTCTTCCGGCGATAGATGAAAAAGAAGAATGACCGATATGAAAGTTATAAGTATATCGAGAATCAGAACTGGATGGAGCATATTGATGAATACTTTAAAATATGAGTTGAGGGGGAAAGAATAGAAGGTGATGAAACATGACTAGGAACTTAGAAATCAACAGATTTAACTCACACAATGACGGAATAAGTGAATCAAACCCTCTAGTGAATAGGTTAAGCTTTTTGTGATTAATTTAGTCATACCACAACTAAATCAAGGGTGATTAGATCAACACCTAGAGCTATTATTCACCACCTGGGTGATTTGGGTTGAGAGAGAGTCGGAGGAGCTCACCTGATCTGAGTGTGTGTAACAAATGAGAGGCTTAACCTAAAAATGAAGAACATAAGACTTTATATACCCCTGCTGTTGACTCACCCGTACGATTCATCCATCACACATACGAGTTGGCTTCATCAGCCGTACGGGTAATCACTCACTCGTGTCTTCTCATTTAGGTTGTAATTGTGACTTAGCTCAGCATCAACCGTGCGTATGAGCCTGTCAGCCGTACAAGTGAGGCTTCACTCGGACGTCTGACTAAGTCTAACATAGTCAAACATCCACATCTCGTTCCTGCAGTTGCTGTAACCACATACAAACACGGATAGGATAATAACGAACGATCATGGTGGCCTGTAAACTGTTGTACCTGCAATGGACGTGGGTAGATGTCTAGGGACTTGCATAAAATGCATCAACAGAAGGTGTGAGTTGTAAGAAAAGGAAAGAGGTGAATTTATAAGAAAATCTCTGACAGAACAATTAAAATGGACGATCGCATTTAAAGCGGATCCTAATTCCTTTTGTTACCGGAGAATCAAATCTTATTACAAAGATTTTCTTCAAATCCCTTGAAATCTGGAAATCAATCATATCTACATCAAATGATAAGATGAATCTACACTTACTCATTTCACTCTTCTATGTTAGCTTCATTCGTACTCTTCATATAAATGGATTGTTTATCCAAATTATTCGCTGATGATAAAACTCTAATTTTCAGCCTGTATGCATCATGAAAACATACTTATTATCATTCACGACCTTTCCACTCAAATTTCGGGACGAAATTTCTTTAACGGGTAGGTACTGTGACAACCCGGAAATTTCCAATCAAATTTAAACTTTATCTTTATATTATTCCGACACGATAAGCAAAGTTTGTTAAGTTAAATCTCAAGAATTTTAAATTGTGTTCATACATTCATTATAACCTCGACCAAATTCAGACGATTCACGAACCGTTATATATAAATAAATATGTATATATATGTATATATATATTATAACTTGAGAATATTAATAAAGTATTAAACGTATAATACTTTACATGATCGTATTTGTTTCAATATGTTTATCGATGGAATTAGAAGATAATATCAAATTGTTGATTTATCAGATACATTATGATATGATTACGGGTCTATGTTATGAGGTCCACTGTGATTTAAGAAATCTATTCTTTTTGACAACATTCGGAAAATGGTAAAGTGATTTATAAGTAAGAACGTGAAGTGTAAATAACTTAGATGTTGGATATCGACAAGTTAAGTAACTCGACATTTTTCATTAAGATGATTTCATACGTTTATTTAACCTTTGAACTTTATCTCATGCTTCACCAACAAACTGTAATTTAAAAACTTGAAACCTATTATGAATATATATGATTCTATTTTTTTAAAAAACATTTTATGATATAACGATTTCCATTATTTTAACCTTTAAACAAAATGATTTTTAAAAATATATTTGGTTTTGGAAAACAAAATTATTATATTTATTTGATTTAGTTTCAAACGTACAAAAACGTTTTCAGTTTAAAAAGAACTTTATTATTAAAACGTATATAACTTTTATAAATATCTAGAACCACTTTTGACAACTCATTACTTAACCAGTATGATAAAGATAACGATATTTATATTTTATTTTATTAAATATATATAACGATTTAAATTAATATTATATATATATTTATACGCGTATTATACGTACATAGTTTTATATTTTTACTATACTTAAACTTTACCCTTACTTTATTTTTACTTTACTTTAACTTTAATAATTCACTTTAATAATTCATACTTTAATAATTCACTTTAATAATTCATACTTTAATAATTCACTTTAATAATTCATACTTTAATAATTCACTTTAATAATTCATACTTTAATAATTCACTTTAATAATTCATACTTTAATAATTCAAAAATCTATTATAAATAGAATTCAATAGGTTTCATTATTTCATAGAAACTTGAAAATATTTTTCTCTAAACTCTCTCAATCGATTTACATATATATATTTACTCCGTATTATTTCAAGATATTATTAGTATACATAAAATATTACGTCAGAGTGCTGTCCGAGTGATTTCGAAATTGTTTTTTGAGTGGGATTGGATTAAGGAAATTATGGGTTATAGCTATGGAGGTGATTGGTATGGTTCATGGGTATGCTCGTGAGGTCAATATAGTGTTTATCATCTCCGTTGCGTCTACGTACCTTTCCTGCAATATTGAATCTCAATATTGATACGTGAGTACTCATAATTTAACTTTTACATACTAATAGTGTATCCCTGACTAGTGCTCGAGTATATAGGATTATGCATGTTTGTACTTTTGATATTGCCTTTAGTTAGGTTATGTTGAATCCTGAATTAGTTATATATGCGACTGAGATAAGGTATAAGATATGCATGTCGTTAGAAAGCTAGCGAAAAATTTAAGAACTTTTCATTTAGATATCGAATGATTTCGATGAACGGATTTGAAGTTATAGTCCATCAAATTTTTGTATTATTATTAAAAATGATTATTATTATTGTCGTTCTAGTTTTATCTTATTATTATTATTATTATTATTATTATTATTATTATTATTATTATTATTATTATTATCTTTATTAATAAAAGGATTTATCATTAAAAATAGTTATTTTTTTATTATTACTATCGTTATTATCGTTAAAGTTATAATTAGTATTATTATAATTATCCAATTATTATTATTATTATTATTATTATTATTATTATTATTATTATTATTATTATTATTATTATTATTATTATTATTGGTATTATTATTATTATTATTATTATTATTATCATTATTAATATATATATCATTATTTAAAAATGGTTATTGTTATTGTTATTGTTATTATTATTATTACTGTATTATCATTAAGATAATTATTAGTATTATCGTTAATAATGTTATAGTAACTATCATTATTAATATTAGTGTAATTAAAACAAATATTTGTAACACCTAATTATTTTGATTACTATTATTATCATTATTACGAACACGATATAAAAGACGATTAAAAGCTATTAAACGAAACGATTAGGAAATAATGGGTAAGAGTATCATGATGAAATTAAAATATTATAAGATATTGATTTAGATAAAATTATCGTTCTTATTATTTTTATCATTACTATTATTATTAAAATTATCGTTAGTATTAAAACTATCATTTTAACAAAAATTATCATTTTAATAGAAATGTCATTGTTACTATAAAATATCATTATTATTATTATTTTAAATAGAATTATTATTTTAAAGATAATATTAAAAATTATCGTAAATATTAAAGTTATCATAATTAGAATTATCGTTTTATCATAATGTCATCTTAGTAATTATAAATATTGATATTTTTATAATAATAATTATTATTACAAAATAATACAACTTTTACTTACTATCATTATAGATATTATTTTATCAAATAAATATTTGATACAAACATATTTTACTACGTGTAATAACTTACTTTAATAATACGTATCATATTATCTTTATAATATTAAATGAACCCTATAAATTTTATTACTTAATATATATATAAGTATATTTTATTATATAAATATAATTTAAAATTTTATTTATTAATAAATAAATTATATTATTTACTCTAATAAATCTTTTAAAAATATTTAAAAATATAAAACGACGATATTTAAACTATATATTAATCATGTATAAATTTTTGGAAATTATTTTGAGTCAAATTTACTTTTGTTGACTTTTGCATATTAGTCTCGAGCATTAGGATTGTGGTACACTATGACTTGACCTAATTTGTTAGACAAATATTGACCAACACATAAATATATATAATTAATTTAGGTTCGTGAATCCGAGGCCAACCTTGCACTTGTTCAATGACGTTATATGTATTTTTACTACGAAATACAGTATGGTGAGTTTCATTTGCCTTTTTACCCTTTATATTTTTGGGACTGAGAATACATGCGCTTTTATAAATGTTTGACGAAATAGACACAAGTAATTGAAACTACATTCTATGGTTGAATTATCGAAATCGAATATGCCCCCTTTTATTAAAGTCTGGTAATCTAAGAATTAGGGAACAGACACCCTAATTGACGTGAATCCTAAAGATAGATCTATTGGGCCTAACAAACCCCATCCAAAGTACCGGATGCTTTAGTACTTTGAAATTTATATCATGTCCGAAGGAGGATCCCGGAATGATAGGGGATATTCTTATATGCATATTGTTAATGTCGGTTACCAGGTGTTCACCATATGAATGATTATTTTTGTCTCTATGCATGGGACGTATATTTATGAGAACTGAAAATGAAATTCTTGTGGTCTATTAAAATGATGGAAATAAATGATTATGATAAACTAATGAACTCACCAACCTTTTGGTTGACACTTTAAAGCATGTTTATTCTCAGGTGTTAAAGAAATCTTCCGCTGTGCATTTGCTCATTTTAAAGATATTACTTGGAGTCTTTCATAGCATATTTCGAAGAACGTTGCATTCGAGTCATTGAGTTCATCAAAGATTATTATTAAATCAATTTATAGTTGGATAGTGGATATTATGAAATGGTATGCATGCCTGTCAATTTTCGATGTAAAGAAAGATTGTCTTTTAAAAACGAATGCAATGTTTGTAAAATGTATCATATATAGGTCAAATACCTCGCAATGTAATCAACTATTGTGAATCGTTTATAATGTATATGAACGGGTCCTTTCATTATCTCAACCGCATTTGTAACTAATTCAGGATTCAACATAACCTATCTAATGGCAATATCAAAAGTACAAGCATGCATAATCCTATATACTCGAGCACTAGTCAGGGATACACTATTAATATATAAAAATTAAATTACGAGTACTCACGTATCAATATTGAGATTCAATATTTCAGGAAAGGTACGTAGACGCAACGGAGATGATAAACACTAGATTGACCTCACGAGCATACCCATGAACATTACCCATCACCTCCATAGCTATAACCCATAATTTCCTTAGCCCTATCCTACTCGGAAATCAGTTTTGAAATTACTCGCTCATGACCTCGTCGTAGTATTTTATGTATAATAATAATAATAATACTACTAATATTAATGCGATCATAATATTACTCTTAATAATAATAATAATAATAATAATAATAATAATAATAATAATAATAATAATAATAATAATAATAATAATAATAATAATAATAAATATAAATATATACGGAGTAATAAGATATATGTGTGTGTAAACTGAGTGAAATGAATCGATTTTTATAGAGTGGTCGTGTCTCAAATGGTCATGCAGTCACATGACATATCAATACATTCCCCATGCGATTGCATGGGGACTTCTTACAGCTCACAAAGCTTAACTTTTACCTACCGACACTCAATTATACATATGATACGTTTATTTATATATTATTTAATATATAATATATTTAATCTTTCATATTAATTAAATATTATATTATATTTACGTACGTAGTAAAAATGTAATTTTTGTTCAAGTGACTCGTACGTTGTCACTCGACTCATGTACCACTTTCGGTTTTTCGAACGCACTTTCGTACGTTTAGAAAACTAGCCTTTTACGTTACGCGACGTATACCCTTATTAATAATTTGACTTACTCATCAATAAATTATCTTATAAAAAATGTAACTTATAAAATTGAGCGGTGTGTTCATTTGCTTCTATAAATCAGTGGCTCGTTGTTTATCAAAATATATTATTTTAAATCAGGACGTTTTATTACTAAGTTAAAATATATATATATTTTTATTTAGAATTGTAAATTTGTACGTAATATATATGTCTGAAATATATATCTAATGATATAAAGATAAAGTTTAAATTTGTTCGGAAATTTCTGAGTTGTCACATAAATAATTTTCAGTTATAAACGATATGTACAAGATTAAAATGAGCCGACATCTCTTAGCGAAAATCAATTAAAAAATTTCGAGTGAATATCAAATAGATTGAGAAAGGAAACCTTCAATTGGCGCCAATGTCTATCATCAGTGTGTGAAAAATTAGTTAACAAATGTGGCATAAGCTAAAATGGAGATGCTGACTTAAGTGGACATAGCTAAAAAAGTGTAGATATCTACTATAAAGAGAGATACTATATACTTTAGTATCCTTATCAACTACATCGCTATCCCCCCTCATGGCCTTCTCATGCTGTAGACACCGTACTTGTAATATATTATTAATAATAATAAATAAATTTAAGAAAAAATATATTATATATTTAATCATTATTCTATTATAATTAAAATCACTTATGAATTTAATAAATGTATGAGTAAAACTGCGGGTAAATTATAAAAAGTCTCATGAACTTGCGGATCTAGTTTTACCCGTGACGGGCCGCGACCCGCCCGCGGGTATAATTTTTTACCCGTGGGTAAGATTTAACGGTTTTACCCGTCCATCGCGGATCGAAACCCGCGGTTCACCGGTTTTTTCTCTCCCATTACTATCCCTACTTTGAAGATTCTGGCTAAGACGGATATCCCCTACTCCCAACGTTAAACTTAGAAGGTTTAAAAGACCTTATGGAAAGAATCCTAGGTACATGAATAAAGTGGTATATCTCTAAAGGAAAGTCTCAGCTTTTCTTAATCCTAGTTTGAAATGTCCCGTTCATATCAATTATAAACGTTCCATATTAATTGATTTCGTTGCGAGGTTTTGACCTCTATATGAGACGTTTTTCAAAGACTGCATTCATTTTTAAAACAAACCATAACCTTTATTTTATCGACAAGGTTAAAAAGACACCACCTAAATTATCCAGAAATGATAATCTAAAAATATCACACTTACACACTACTAATACATATTGCTTTACAATATTAATATATTACAACAAAATAAATCTCGAATGCAGTTTTAAATAATATTATACAAGCATGCTGACACCAAATCTTGTCCACATATTAGCATGCAACAGCGGAAGCTCTTAATAATCACCTGAGAATAAACATGCTTTAAACGTCAACAAAAATGTTAATGAGTTATAGGTTTAACCTATATATTTATCAAATTGTAATAATAGACCACAAGATTTCATATTTCAATATACATCCTATACGTAGAGATAAAAATCATTCATATGGTGAACATCTGGTAACCGACATTAACAAGATGCATATAAGAATATCCCCTATCATTCCGGGAAATCCTTCGGACATGATAAAAACGAATTCGAAGTACTAAAGAATCCGGTACTTTGGATGGGGTTCGTTAGGCCCAATAGATCTATCTTTACGATTCGCGTCAATTAGTAGATCGGTTTACTAATTCTTAGGCTACCAAGCAAAAGGGGCATATTCGGCTTCGATCATTCACCCATATAATGTAGTTTCATTTACTTGTGTCTATTTCGTAAAACATTTATAAAACTGCATGTATTCTCATCCCAAAATATTAGATTTTAAAAGTGGGACTATAACTCACTTTCACAGATTTTTACTTCGTCGCGAAGTAAGACTTGGCCACTGGTCGATTCACGAACCTATAACAAATATGTACATATATATCAAAGTATGTTCAAAATATATTTACAACATTTTTAATACGTTTATGTTTTAAGTTTATTAAGTCAGCTATCCTCGTTAGTAACCTATAACTAGTTGTCCACAATTAGATGTACAGAAATAAATCGATATATATTATCTTGAATCAATCCACAACCTAGTGTATACATGTCTCAGGCTAGATTACAACTCAAAGTATATATATTTTTGGAATCAACCTTAACCCTGTATAGCTAACTCCAACATTACTGCATATAGAGTGTCTATGGTTGTTCCAAATAATATATATAGATGGGTCGATATGATATGTCTAAACATTTGCATACGTGTCTATGGTATTCCAAGATTACATAATATATTAGAATACATGTATAATACAATATAATTTAGCTAGGATATGATTTGTATAGAATTATTACAATATTTCCCGTAGCTACAACAATCAAAAAATATCCAATCTTGTTTTACCCATAACTTGTTCGTTTTAAATCCGTTTTGAGTGAATAAAATTGCTATGGTTTCATATTGAACTCTATTTTATGAATCTAAATAGAAAAATTATAGTTTTATAGTCGAAAATATAAGTTACAAGTCGTTTTTGTAAGAGGTAGTCATTTCAGTCGAAAGAACGACGTCTTGATGACTATTTTGAAAAACATACTTCCACTTTGAGTTTAACCATGATTTTTGGATATAGTTTCATGTTCATAAGAAAAATCATTTTCCCAGAAGAACAACTTTTAAATCAAAGTTTATCATAGTTTTTAATTATCAAACCCAAAACAGCCCGCGGTGTTACTACGACGGCGTATGCCCGGTTTTACTGTGTTTTTCGTGTTTCCAGGTTTTTGATGTTATGCGAGGTGTATATGAAATAGCTTATATTTTACTATGAAAAACTATTAAATACGATACAATTTTACACAAGATATTTATTTATTTAGAGAATGGATATACTTAAACCTTGCTACAACAATTATAGGCAGTGTACCTAATCGTACAGTAGTGTAGTTTTTAGTAAGTCCGGTTCGTTCCACAGGGAAAAATCTTTAAACAAAGCTTAACGCTATATTAGTTTTAGTTTTACAAAAATACAAATATATATATAAGTAATATTATTATTATAAAGGAGGGTTTTTACCGTTTAATGACCGGTTTGTCGATTTTAAAACTTTTGTTGCAGTTAAAACCTAATGTAAAAATAAATACAACTTAATTTAAAGCGTAAAATAAATAATGATAATGAAATTGCGATAAATAAAAGTGCGATAAAATAAAATTGCGATAATTAAAAAGTACGATAATTAAAAGTGCAATTAAATACAATAACAATAAATAAAAGTGCGATAATTAGAAGTGTAATTAAATATAAAATAAAGGAAATTAAATATGAAATAAAAGAATTATGCTTATTTAAACTTCTGTAATCATGATGTTGGACGTGTTGATTTTAGTTTTATGCCCATGGGTTAATTGTCCTTTGTCCTGGATTATTTAATATGTCCGTCTGGTTTTTGTCCATAACAGTCCATCAGTCATAAATATAAAGTGCGAGTGTCCTCGTCAAATTATCCTTATACCCGAAGTTAAATATTCCAACTAATTGGGGACTTAAACTGTAACAAGGTTTTATTACTTTGTTTAATAATTACACTAGGATATCGACTGCGTGTAACCCAAGGTTTTAATACTTTATTATCAATTATGCCAAGTGTCCTTGTACATAATTTCACCCCTGTTTTAATAATTCTAGTGACTATTAATCCATTCTCGTGTCCGGTTAAATGAACGATTATTCGTACATATAAATATCCCGCCCATCATGTCCGATTGAGTGTATATGGTTATTTATAGGGACGTCCAATTGTAAATCTTTATATTAAATTTAACAAACTATCATTTAGTTAAACAAATATAAAGCCCATTAATAGCCCACAGTCTAATTTCCACAAGTGTCGTTCTTTTGTCCAAACCCCAATTATGGTACAAAGCCCAATTACCCAATTTTAGTAATTAGCCCAACATCATGATTACTTCGTTTTAAATAAGCATAATAATAACTTAGCTACGAGACATTAAATTAAAAAGGTTGAACATAACTTACAATGATTAAAAATAGCGTAGCGTTACACGGACAGAAATTCGACTTACACCCTTACAACATTTGCTAACATACCCTTATTATTAGAATTAAAATTAAAATTAAAATTAAAATATAAATTATAAATATAAATATTACGTATAGATATAGTGTAACGACCCTGGATTTTCCAACGTTTATTTATTAATAATTACTATTATTAATACGTGTGATTAAACGAATGTACGTTATTACATTTACATGTTGCTATGATTGCCCGTACTTGACTTTTAAGTGCCCGAAACTTCTTTGTGACACCCGGAACTTTCACGAATAATATTTTTAGATATTATTTGCATTCATGATTAAGTTTTATTAATCATTTTAATTAACTAAAGTTGTTAGTTTGTTACTTGGGCTTTAATTGGATTAACTTGTGAATTATTGGACTTGGGCTTGTTTAAAGCTAATGGACTCTTGAACTTGGGCTTATAAGCCCACCCTACACTACTAGTGGACTTAGTTAGCCCATACTACATGTAAGTATTAGTTTCAAAGTGTAACTAGTTAGTCATTTACATAAGGAATCTAGTTGCACTTAATCCCCATGTAAACCATCCTTTTAACCAATTTTAGAAGCTTTAACACATGAGTAACCATTGAACACTCCATCCCACCCTCTTTATTCAGCTGCAGGCCGTGGCCTATGGGTGCCCAAGGGGTGGTTTTTGTTTCAGACTTTGCTTACTTCTTTCACTAGTTCACTTGTATTCCTCTCATTAAAAACACACACTTAATTCTCTCAACTTTTTTCTCTCTTTTCTCTTTAGTTCTTGTAAGTAACTTGAAGCTTTTCTTCCTTCCTTTTTTCTTTGTAAAACCGTATACACATACACATGTATCATCATCATCATTTGTTGTTCTTTGTTGTTAATGTTACTTGTCTTGTTTATTGTTGTTATTTACTTACATGTTTCAAGAATCTAACTTTCTAGTTTGATTCATCTTTTATCTTGTTTTAACAAGAACAATCAAGAACTAAACTCTCTAGTTTAGGTTCTACATATAATGTTTCAAAGATTATAAAGTTCTTGTGTTGATTAAAGACATACTTGAAGCTCATGAAGTAAACTTTAAAGTTTACTTTCTAAAGATCAAACTTTGGTTTGAATCTTTAAAGTATGAACAACCATGAACCTTTTCTTGTTTATTTAAGTTTACTTCTTCAATTTATGCACTTTAATTTCATGTAGTTAGTTTATATGGTCAAGTACTACAAGTTAGTCTTGATCTCATATCTCTTGAACAAATTAAGTTAACTTTGAAAGTTCAAGAACACACAAATAAGTTTTCTTTAAATATAACTTTGGATCTAGACTTTTGAGTCTTGGATCTTCAAGATCAAACTAAGAACTATGTTCTACTACTTATGATCTTGATTAGTTAGTTAACTTTCAAGTTTATAGTTCATGTAAGTGTCAAACCTAAGACTTTGATGTAACTTTGGTTCATCAAACTACATGCAACTCTTAAGTGAGTTGTGCTTCATGTCTTAGACTTGCACTAGTGTTATGATGGTCAAGACTTGGTTAAGATGATGTAACCACATCCATGAGTTGTACACTTGAAGCTATATGCATCAAGGATGAGAACCATGATGAACATCAAGCACCAAGACCACCGGAACCCTTTTAAACTTACTGTTTCTGTCCAAAAGCTACTGATCTGATGTTTCTGTAACATACCAGTAGAAATGGGCTGTTCTAACCTTTATTTTTAGATATAACTTTTCGAGTAGATAACTTTTCATATAGGACTCGTCTTAATCCGAGTTACGGTTTAGGATTTATGGCCCTCCGATCGTTACTATGTCCTTTAACGTTGTGCAGAAATTTCTGACCTACTCGCACTTAGACCGTCGCCACGGTCAAACCAAGACGAGTTTGCTTCTGTAAATTTTACCACACTTAAGGGACTCATAGACGGAGCCATGGCCACTGGTCTCACCTTAATTCAGTAAGGGTAGAGGCCGTGGTGACTGACTGAAGTCAGACTTTGTTGAAAACTACTTTCATAAACGAAACTTACTTTACGCCTTTTGTTTGATGATGAATGATGATGACCCTTAAGACCTTAATTACATACTTTTAAACCTATTAAGACAATTTACTGACTTAGTACCATTTGACTTAGGTTGAGGACTTCGGACCATTTACTCGCACACCTTTCCCGACTACTACTTTACCGCTACATATCATTGTGAGTTATAGCATTCCATTTTTACTTTAACTTATTTTGGGAACTGAGAATACATGCGGATTTTATGTTTTACATACTAGGCACGAGTACTTAAACTTATTTATGTGTGGGTTATATAACGGCAGAAACATTCCCTTTAGCTCGGTAACGTTTAGTCATTGGTTTTTGAACCGGTGAACGCGAATCTTAGATATGGATCCATAGGGTTTGACATCCCCACTCGGGCTAGTCGCGCTAGCATTTAACGAGTGTTTAATACTTCGTAAACATACGCACTTTCCAAGTGTACTTTCAGGGGGTATAAACGTTAAGTTAGTTACCAAGTGCCCACGGTTAACATATACTTTATCATACTGTTTTGAAACGCTCTTTGTAGCACTGAAATCTCGTGGCCTACCTTACATACTGTTATACTTAAACTATAGCTCACCAACCTTTGTGTTGATGTTTTTAAGCATGTATTTCTCAGGTGCTTGAGGTTGCTTCCGCTGTCTTACTTGTTGTGCTGTAGACACCCGCTGCTTAGAGTTGTCCACGCATGAACTACTTTATTTTGCATTCAAACATTCGTACTTTTGAACTATGACTTGTAACGACCATTGTGGTCACATACACTTATTATTTACTTCTACTTAGTGAAGCATGCTTTTGAATTATAAAACATTTGATGTCGGTTATGACATCATCTTTTTATCGTGAATGCAACTTCTTTAATTACAGCATATAGTACTTAACCTTGTAATGATCCTGTTGTTGATGATTCGTACACGATGGTTTTGTACGGGGCATCACATATAGAGAGGATGGATATATGATATTTAAAAATGATCAAACTGCGTTGCCTTTTATAGGGATTTGAGTCCAGGGAATCTCCGCAACTCGCGGCACTTTTCCTCTTCAAACTCCGCGAGTCGCGGAGTTTGATTTTACAGCTCACTCCATTTTGGCTCCTTTCTTGGCGACAGATTTTTATATAAATATAATATATATATATATAATTTATATAATTAATTATATATTATAGTATATTTATATACATAGTTAACTTGTAATTTTTAGTCCATTGCGTCGAGCGTTGAGAGTTGACTCTGGTCCCGGTCCCGGATTTTCGAACGTCCTTGCGTACAATTTAATATCTTGTACTTTGCGATTTGAATCTTGTACTCTTGTAATTTCGAGATGTTTCTTATCAATAATTGGAACCACTTTGATTGTATTTTGTACTTTTGAGCTTTTTGGACCTTTGCGTCTTCAATTCGTCAAATCTGTCTTTTGTCTTCACCTTTTATTATTTAAACGAATATCACTTGTAAATAGAACAATTGCAACTAAAAGCTTGTCTTTCTTGAGGAATAATGCTATGAAATATATGTTCGTTTTTAGCATTATCAAATATTCCCACACTTGAGCGTTGCTTGTCCTCAAGCAATATAGTCTTGAAATACTAGAATCACTTCTTTATTCTTCACACTTTGTACATCAGTGATTTCTATATGGCGGTATAAATAATGGTAGTAACGATGTGGTTTACTGTCCCACATGACTATAAATATTTAGATCCATTAAGGAAATTGGATCTTTATGAAAACATTTGATCTTTTGAAAATTAAATCTAGCTTTTACCCTAGATAAGTTTTCCGGAATAACCCTTCACCGGTATTTGCAAATTCTTTTTGTGGGTTTGGTGGGTTTCATATTTGAAAATTTTAGCTCAAAACTTGCGGTTTTGTGTCACCCACTTGCTAACCTTGTATTGGGAAAGCAACACGTCCAGTATAATTGCTCCGAATATTACCTTTCGATAAACTACCGTCCGGTTATAAAGGAAAGCGTTGAACAAGCAACTGTTAAGGCAATGTCCCCTGACATGCTTTTAATTATGGTCTATAACGTGTCGGACGCAATTACTACCCTTGGTAGAAGCAATAGTAAAGCTCACCCTTATAATTTTTCGGTCTGGCACAAGGTCCTGTCTTTGACCATACTATGCAACCACCGTTCTTACGGTTGACACCCGATTTGGTTCAGGTGACCTAATGAATTCCAGGTGAATTCCCAGGATTTTACGTTCAAAGGTAATGAACGCATTGAAAATAGGGTTTTCAGAAAACAAATCGGTTTTAATTTGATCAAAATATTTTCTCGTTCAAGCTCGAGTTTAGATATCATCGAATTCCATGAGTTTGTAATTCTCAATCTTTAAGGTCAATCTCTAGGATTGAGTAATATCAGTCTTAAAAGCTGATTTTTTTGATCTTTAAGGAGATTATCCTTTCTGGGGATCTGATTCATTAGTCTTATCTAGCTAATTTGCACGGTGCCCCCCATTGTACGAGATAAATCCTTCTCATGGTTAGGATAAATCTGACCACTTGGCGACCCTGTTTTATGCTGTGGTCCGTGGATTTCCTGCTGATTTTAGTGATGACTTTTCTAGATTTTTTGTCAACCTACAGCTGGTCTGGACGACAACTTCATGACCTAAATCAAGAAGCGCGTGTCTTTTTCGAAAGACTTTACTTTCTTTTAATGATGGAATTGATTCATCGTGTAGATCCATCTTTCTTACAGTAAATTGGGTAAAACAGTTAATTATCGTCCAAAACAAAAGTATTTTCAATTATTTGTATAAAAATATGTGATATATATTTTGAATAACTTGGTGAAAATTTCTCACACTTGGCTTTTATTTTCCTTTTTGTTCTCCTCTATTCCATTCTTAAATGAATTCTAATATTTTGGTTTGTTTCTCAATTTATGTCCTTTCCAAGGTAACAATAATTTCGGTGTTAACACCTAGTTTTATCGTTCATAAATATGTATAAACATGATTTTGAGTTCATTTAATTGAAAATTTTTAAAAATTTTACTAGAATTGGGTAGTCAGTATATAAGACTAGGGCTGTTCTTTATTATCAGAGAGCACTAGATTCTAATACAACTACTGCTTTACTAGTATTTTTAATGGTAACCAAGTGTATAAAGTAAAAATTTTAAAATCCGAAAGAATTTAACCCCTTCCCACACTTAAGATCTTGCAATGCCCTCATTTGCAAGAAATCAGTAACCATTTAAATTATTGAGGGTGATTAGCGTAGAAATGATTAAATTTTACCAAAGTTTCCAAACATATTTGTGTTTGTTTGCTGAATGATAAATGGTGCACATCATTTGTTCATTCCGTCTTGTTGTTATTTCTCATATATTTTGCATCTTGTCGTCAAAATTAGTTGCTTTTGCTGAACTTAATGTCAGTCTTTGAAAATGCGTTGTTTTACCCTGTTGTGTACATAAGATAAACTGCAAATATATATACATATTTTTGAAGTTTGGTATATTACCTCACATTCAAAAATTATTAAAATCTAAAAATAAAAGTTAGTAAATTATAAAAACTAATACAATTCCAACATAAGTATTAAATGTATCAACATTACAAATAATAAAATAAATAAAACTAAGTAGACTAGGGATGATACTGATACCAGAAGGGGTTCCATGCATAACCATATGTGTTATAAAATGCTTCAGCTGGGTTATAAGTAGGATACGGTGGTTGCATCTCTATAGACCAGGGAGGAAATATGGGTGTTGGAGTAGGAATATAGTTTCTACCTATATGTTGGCAATAAGCTATGATTTGGTTTTGATGAACTTGCCAATCTTCAAATGCTCGATGTCTAGCATTTTTGTACTCTTGTGAAGCTATAAACCTTTTCATTTCTGTCATTTCATTTCCCCCTCCTACATTACCTGGCTGTTGATTTCTCTCAACCTGTGGATGTCTACCATTATATCGTACTGTGGCGTTATTTTGCCTCTTCAAAACTTTAGCACCATGATATACATTTAAACCAATTGTATCGTAGGGTTCTGGTTCTTCGACTAATAATCCCCCCGACTTATATCCACATTGAGATACTCAGCAATTAGTGTAATAAATATACCACCTTCTATTATACTGTGCGGTCTCATCCCCCTAACCATAGCTGATAAATAATAACCCACACAATAAGGTATACTTACAGTGCTTTGTGGGTCTCGAATACACATGTGGTAAAACAAATCCTGTTCATTTACCTTTTCCTTATTCTTACCTCTTTGTGTAATCGAATTGGCTAAAAACCTATGAATTACTCTTAACTCAGCTCTATCTATATCCAAATAAGAGTAATTTCCCCCTTTAAATCGGTGATGGCTAGTCATTTGACTCCATACACCATGCGTATCAAAATTTTCATCAATTTTCCTGCCATTTAATATCAACCCTCGACAATCGGCAGATGCTAGCTCCTCAGGCGTATATATACGTAAGGCCTGGGCCATGTCTAGTGGAGACATGTGGCGCATCGAACCTCCTAACAAAAATCTAATAAAAGATCGATCGGTTAAACTAACTACCCGATCATTTATTTCTATACTACACAATAATTCTTCACACCATACTTTATATACAGGTCTACGCATGTTGAATAAACGTACCCAATTGTTAAAAGTAGAATTACCATACCTCTGAGTAAGTAATTCCCTAATTGGCTCGGCTAATTCTACAGCTTCTAACGGTTCCCATTCTATTACCCTAGGTACTTCAACAGCTTTAGAATGAAGAGTATGAAAGCCCCTTTGGTATTTTGGATAATCTATCCAACGTCTGTCTAATCTCAAGTTCGGGTGCAAATTCTCCACGTGCATATCTGAAAATGTCATAACTGGATGATGTATATCTTGTTTGTAATAATTATCCACCTCCTGTTGTTCCGCATTCTCAGGAGGAGCATTGCGAGCTTGGGATGAAGATTCACCCCTTTCAGTCTGCAAAACACATCAAACACAATTTTTGTGCATCCAAATATGCATTAGTGTCAGCAAAATCATCAATCAAAATAATTACAATGACATGTTCAATTTATATCAAACTTATGCTCATTTTCATATTTTTATCAAATCTACACTTTTCCAAATAAGCATATACGAAAATGTTCGTCAAGTTCATAAGCATTCAACTCAAATAAAATGTCAAAATAATCATTATTAGCAATTAAACAAGTTTCAAATGGCATTATCTCTCAAAAATCAAGTTCATGAATTTTAGACTTGAAAAAGTCCACTTAAATTCTCAAAAATCATGTTTAGGCTCAAAATTTAGATCAATTAACTACCTAAACATGTTACACTACTTAATTTAGCAATAATTCATGACAAAAATCGGCCATAACCTGTTTATATCAAAAATCCCCAAATTGCTCAAGAACACAAACCCTAGATTACTCAAAATTTGAAGTTTAAGGCTTCTAATCATGTTAAATAGCATCAATCTAGGTTATACAAGCATAATACACAAACAATTTAAGCATAATTACACTAAAAAGCATCAAAATCGAATTGGGTATAAATTTGCTCAAGAACACTAATTTTCGGATTAAATGGTGTTTAGGTGTAGAAATTTACCGTTTTTCTTGAGTAATTCCTTGATAGCATCCTTCTCAACATGATTTTAGTAAAAAATGTGATGATTTTTGGTGAAAAAATTCGGATTTTAGAGGTGATTTTCGGGTATTTTCGCAGTATATTTTGGTGTGGGTGTTTGGGGACTGATCTGTTATGCCCTTATATTTTTTTCTGGAATTTTTGTCCTCCGCGACTTGTGGTACTAAGTCTTTCATACTCCGCTAGTCGCGGCCTTCCTTTTTTTTTTTTTTTTTTTTAATAATCCTTAACTTATAAAACAAATATAAAATAAATTTAAAATTTTGTTTTCCTTTATTTTTAAAATGAGGTCGTTTCGGATCGATGTCCTAGTCCGTCCCTCGACAAAATTTTAAAATTTGTCTTTTTGTAGCGATTGTTTTAAAAGCTAAGATTTTTGGGTTTTTTTTTAATGTTTTTGGCATACTTTAATTCAATAAGATTAAAAATAATGATAATAAAAGTTCTCGTCCCTCCCTCGGGTAAATCAATTTCGGTTTAAAGACCTAGTCTTCAACTTACGACGAATTTTAAAAATCATATTTTTAACTTAGCGACATAAAGTAAATTTTTGTTTTTAAATTCACACAACTTAAATTTAAAAATGCATAAAATTAAAAATTCACACCAAACATAAATAAAAATTCATATTATAAATTCACACCAAACTTATATTATATTTTTGTTTTTATACATACAAACTTATATTAATTATATTAATTTTTCAAATATTTACAATTTTAAATATATTGATTTAATTTAAACAAGTTTATAATATTATTTTAATATTAATTTTAAAAACAAAGTAAAAATAAAATTAAAAATCTTTTTGGCTTTTATCCCACTTTAATCAATCAAATATTATCAAAAATATGCGCCCCTCTTTTCGGTAAAGTAATTTCGGTTCCATGACCTAATTTAACTCATGACGAATTTTTGAAATATTTTGGGTTGATTGATTAAAGATATTTATACCTTAAGAATAAACGTTAAATTTCGCAGTGATGTAATAAATTTTTGTATGATATCAATAATTTCGGTTGCCAAACCTAATTTTATTCAATACCAATTTAATACTTTATAGCGAACAAATTAGCGTTTATTATCAAAAGGTTAAAAATAAAAATAAAAACTGTACAGACTTACATGTGAGATAATATTCTTAGTGATATGATCTAGCCCACTCATAAGATAGTCGGTTTAATTGGTTTTCTATAGCTACATAGGCGTAACCTCGAGCATTCAGTGTTTTTTCTTCTAAACATATGAACGGTCCATCTCTGCATAAAGTAACAAATTCGGTGTTTGAATAAGTTTGATTATTTGAACATTTACCTCCATGTGACCATTTTCCGCATTTGTGACATTTTTCAAGGTGTCGTGCTCTTCTTTTCGCTGCGGATTTTGATTTTCTTTTACCAAATTGTAACTTATTATCTTCGCATCTGGATTCTTTTCTTACTCCGTCCAATCTTTCTCTGATTACTGATACCAGTTCACTCGGTAGTGTGTCATTATTACGTTTAGTGATCAAAGCGTGTAGGATTAGACCATGGTTTAGTTCACAGGAAGTCTTCAATTCCTAAAACCTAAAAAAATAAAAATTCAGAATGAGGGGAGAAGACTAGTTCTTTCGGGTCTGCTAGGGAAAGACCATTTGGGTTCCATTTTCGAGAACTACACGAAAACAGAAAATCTAACTCTAACAGAAATACATAAAATCCTTTAAAGACTTGATTATCCCCACACTTAGTTAGCTGTGGTATCGAAATTGTGATTAACTTCGTTGTCAACTTCCATTGGACTATCTATGTAATGTTTAACTCTGTGACCATTAACCTTAAATTCAATCCCATTTGAATTTATTAATTCTATCGTTCCGTATGGGAAAACTCTTTTGACTATGAATAGTCCAGACCATCTAGATTTCAATTTTCCAGGAAATAGCTTGAATCGTGAATTGAAAAGAAGAACTCTATCTCCTTCTTTAAATTCTTTTGAACTTCTGATTCTTTTGTCATGCCATTTCTTTGTTCTTTCCTTATAGATTAACGAATTTTCATATGCTTCATGTCTTAATTCTTCTAATTCGTTTAATTGACTTAACCGTAGACGTCCAGCTTCATGTAAATCAAGATTACATGTCTTCAAAGCCCAAAATACTTTGTGTTCAATTTCTACTGGAAGATGACATTCTTTTCCATAAACGAGTCTAAAAGGTGTGGTTCCAATTGGAGTTTTGTAGGCTGTTCTAAAAGCCCAGAGTGCATCCTCCAACTTAATGGACCATTCCTTTGGATTTGATCCTACGGTTTTCTCTAGAATACGTTTTAAAGCTCGGTTGGTATTTTCAACTTGTCCACTTGTCTGTGGATGATAAGCAGTGGAAATTTTATGAGTTACTCCATATCTTTTAAGAACTTTCTCAAGTTGATTATTACAGAAATGAGTTCCCCGATCACTTATTAAAGCTTTCGGTGTTCCAAACCTTGCAAAAAGACATTTTAAAAAGTTGACTACAACTCGTGCATCGTTAGTTGGGAGAGCTTGTGCTTCCGCCCATTTAGATACATAATCTATGGCAACGAGAATGTAGAGATTATTATGAGATTTTGGAAATGGACCCATAAAGTCAATACCCCAAATGTCAAATACTTCACATACTTGAATGACATTTTGTGGCATTTCATCACGTTGACTTATTTTTCCGGTCCTTTAACAAGCATCACAGGATTTGCAAAGAATGTGTGCGTCTTTGTAAATTGTAGGCCAATAGAATCCAGCATCATAAACTTTTCTTGCTGTGAGTTGAGGCCCATAATGCCCTCCTGTTGGTCCTGTGTGACAATGGTTTAAGATTTGATTGGCTTCATCTCCGAATACACATCGGCGTATTATTCCATCTGGACAACTTTTAAACAAATGTGGATCTTCCCAGAAATAGTGTTTTATATCACTGAAGAATTTCTTTCATTTTTGGTACGATAATCCTTTTTCAAGGAATCCACATACTAAGTAGTTTGCATAGTCTGCAAACCATGGAATTTCATTATAATCTATCTTCAATAGATATTTATCAGGAAAGTTGTCTTGTATGGCCGATTCATTTAGAACTTCTAATTCGGGATTTTCAAGACGAGAAAGATGATCAGCGACGAGATTTTCTGCTCCTCTTTTATCTCGGATTTCAATAACGAACTCTTGTAAGAGTAAGATCCAACGGATTAATCTTGGTTTGGCATCTTGTTTCGAAAATAGGTATCTAAGAGCAGAATGGTCGGTATAGACCACGGTTTTTGCTAGAACGAGATATGAACGAAATTTGTCAAAAGCAAAGACAATAGCAAGGAGTTCTTTTTCAGTAGTTGTGTAATTTGTTTGTGCTCCTTGTAACGTCTTACTAGCATAATATATAGGTTGAAATCGTTTTTCAATCCTTTGTCCTAAAACGGCTCCCATTGCAAAATTACTTGCATCGCACATAATTTCGAATGGTAGATTCCAATTTGGTGTTATCATGATCGGCGCATTAGTGAGTTTCTCTTTAAGAATATTAAAAGATTTGATACATTCATCTGAAAAGATGAATGGAGCATCCTTTTCTAGGAGTTTATTCATAGGAGTGGCAATTTTAGAAAAATCTTTTATGAAACGTCGGTAAAAACCGGCATGCCCTAGAAAACTCCTAACTCCTCTAACATTGGTGGGATGTGGAAGTTTAGCAATTACATCTACTTTAGCTCTATCCACTTTAATTCCTTCTTTTGAAATTTTATGTCCAAGAACGATGCCTTCTTTAACCATGAAATGGCATTTCTCCCAATTAAGTACTAGATTTGATTGTTCACATCTAATAAGCATTCGTTCCAGATTAACTAGACATGATTCAATAGTATCACCGAAGACTGAAAATTCATCCATGAAAACTTCCATGCATTCTTCTATCATGTCGTGAAAAATCGCCATCATGCACCTTTGAAAGGTTGCAGGGGCGTTGCAAAGTCCAAATGGCATGCGTTTGTAAGCAAAAGTACCATAAGGGCACGTGAATGTGGTTTTCTCTTGGTCTTCGGGTGCTATTGGAATTTGAAAATATCCGGAAAAACCATCAAGAAAACAATAGTAACTATTTCCGGCTAATCTTTCCAACATTTGATCAATAAAAGGTAAGGGAAAGTGATCTTTTCTGGTGGCATCATTTAATTTTCTATAATCAATACATACACGCCATCCTGTTACAGTCCTAGTAGGAATAAGCTCATTTTTCTCATTTGTAATGACAGTCATGCCACCCTTCTTAGGCACGCATTGAACTGGGCTTACCCATGGACTATCAGAGATTGGATAAATTAAACCTGCATCTAGCAGTTTAATAATTTCTTTTTAACTACATCTTGCATATTAGGATTTAGTCTTCGTTGGCGTTGCACATACGTTTTATGACCTTCTTCCATAAGGATTTTATGTGTGCAATACGAAGGACTTATTCCTTTAATATCATGAATCTTCCATGCAATGGCTGATTTATGAGCTTTCAACACAGAAATGAGTTGAGATTTCTCATTTTTAGTAAGAGAAGACGATATTATTACAGGTAATTCAGATTCACCATGTAAATAAGCGTATTCAAAATGGCTTGGAAGTGGCTTTAACTCTAATGTCGGAGGTTCTTCTATCGATGATTTATATCGATATCTGTCTTCTTCTTTTAGCATTTGAATTTCTTCTGTTGTTGGTTCATATCCATTAGCTATTAGTGTAGCTAACATTTCAGTTTCATCAATTAGTTCAGTTCCTTCTCCTAAAGAACATTCTCCTGTTCCTTGTAATTCTGGAAATTCTTCTAATAATTCTGCATGTGAATCTATAGTTTGAATATAATAGCATGTATCATCTGCAGATTGCGGTTGTTGCATTGCTCTATCAACTGAAAAGGTAACACTCTCGTCCTCTATACTTAGGGTTAGTTTCTTACCAAACACGTCTGTCATTGCTTTAGCCGTGTTTAAGAATGGTCTTCCTAATATGAGAGGAACTTGAGAATATTCTTCCATGTCTAGAACAACAAAATCTACTGGAAATACTAAAGTACCAACTTTAACTAGCATGTTCTCCATTATCCCTCTAGGATATTTTATTGATCGATCGGCTAGTTGTATACTTATTCTTGTTGGTTTCAATTCTCCAAGGTCCAGTTTAGCGTATAGTGAATACGGCATTAAATTTATACTAGCACCTAAGTCTGCCAATGCTTCTATTTAACTAAGACTACCCAGAAAACATGGAATTGTGAAACTTCCTGGATCAGATAATTTTTCTGGTATCTTATTCAACAGCACTGCAGAACAATTAGCATTCATAGTAACGGCCGAGAGTTCTTCCATTTTCTTTCTATTCGTGATTAGATCTTTCAGAAATTTAGCATATCTAGGCATTCCTGAAATTACATCAATGAAAGGAAGATTTACATTTATTTGTTTAAACATATCCAAGAATTTGGATTGCTCGGCTTCAAGTTTCTCTTTTTTCATTTTACTTGGGTAAGAAAGTGGTGGTTGGTATGGTTTAACATAAGGTTTAGCCTTAACTATGTTATCTTCATTAACCTTTTCAACTACCGGTTATGTTTCCTTATCTTGCTCAGGTTGTGGTTCTTGTGGAGTTGGAATAGTTTCATCAGAAGTTACAGGTATTTCAGGTGGTTTAAGTGTTGTACCACTTCTTGTGGTAATGGTTTTAGCTGTTTCATTCCGGGGGTTAGCATTTGTATCACTAGGTAAACTTCCCGGTTTTCTTTCACCTATTAACCTTGCTAGGTTACTTACTTCTTGTTCCAAATTTTGAATAGAAGCTTGTTGATTTCTAAATGCTTGAGCATTTTGTTCATTAGTTTGTTTCTGAGATGTGAAAAACTGCGTTTGAGTTTCAACTAGCTTTGTCATCATATCTTCTAAATTCGGCTTTTTATCATCGGTTTGTGGTGGTTTGTTTTGAAAATTAGGTCTTTGCTGATTGTAAGTATTATTGGATACTTGTTGATTGCTAGGACCTTGTTGGTTGTTGTATGGAACATTTCGGTTATAATTCTGGTTTTGATTGTAAATCGGTCTGGGCGGTTGATAATTATTCTGATAATTATTTCCAGGCCTTTGGTTTATTTATGAAATATTCTCTCTTTGTTCCATTGTTAGTTTAATACTGAGACAATCTTTTGTCAAATGTGGTCCTCCACACTGCTCACAACTAATTCGTATTGAGTGGATATCTTTAGTCATCTTTTCCATTCGTCTCTCGACAGCATCTATCTTTGCTGAAATGGAATCTAAGTCATGGCTAGAATCGGCTCTAGCTGCTTTAGATGATCTAACGATATCTTTTTCTTGGTGCCACTCATGTGAGTGGGAAGCAGTGTTATCAATAATTTTGTAAGCATCAGTTTTGGTTTTCTTCATAATGGAACCACCAGCTGCTATATCTATGTCTTTCCTTGTAGTGATGTCGCATCCTTGGTAGAATATTTGTACTATTTGACAGGTGTCTAAACCATGTTGCGGACATCCTCTCAATAACTTTCCAAATCTTGTCCACGCCTCATATAGAGTTTCATTCGGTTTCTGTGTGAACGTAACAATTTCTCCTTGAAGTCTTACGGCTTTAGATGCTGGAAAGAATTGTTTAAGAAATTTTTCAACTAAAACGTCCCATGTATCAATTGCCCCTTCAGGTAACGATTCCAACCAATCTTTGGCTTCTCCCTTTAAAGTCCAGGGAAATAACATGAGATATATCTGTTCATCTTCAACTTCTCGGATTTTAAATAGTGTGCAGATCCTATTAAAGGTACGAAGATGTTCATTTGGATCTTCCTTCGGTGCACCACTAAATTGGCATTGATTAGTCACCATGTGTAGAATTTGTCCTTTGATTTCATAATCTGGTGCATTAATGTCAGGATGAGTAATTGCGTGACCTTGGCCAGTGCGTTTAGCTCTCATTCGGTCTTTCATGCTTAAAGGTTCTGTTACTTCCATAATTGAATTTGTTGAATCTGAATCACTAGAGGATTCTGATTTAATGGTTCATTCCTCAACAATCTTTGTTTGAATGATTGGTGGTTCCGGAGGAAAAATTAATGGTTCAGGATCTATGAATCGTCCCTGAATATTCTCCGGATTCTCAATTGTGAGGTCGGGTTCAAAAAATGGATTATCGGAAATTTGAATTGGAGTACTTGGTCGACTGGATGACGATTCTAAAGAAAAATCAACGGCGGTAATATTTGCTAAATGTCTTGATCTAGTTACAGGTGGTGAACGTACAAAAGGTGGTGAACGCCTTGCTCGGTGCATTCACTGAATATCTTATTAGTTTTTAAAAGGAAAGAAAAATTATATAAGTTATCCAATTAATAGACTTTTCTGATTTTGCCCACGTTTCAAATAGCCAAAAGATGCAGCAGAGGGGCAGCATTCGTTTGGTCTCAATATAATTGAGTACTGTTTGGCTCCAATAACCCGGTCCACGTACAAATCCAACTATTACTACGAACCAGAAAATTTTGATGTCTATCAATTTAACCACTTAAAATAAATTTTCGTAATTTTAAGAAATTTAGATAAGAAGTAGAATAAAAATCTATGCCCTAAAACTAGAATTGCGAGAAATAAGAAAGAAAAAGAGCGCGTCGAAAAAGGTCGAAAAAGAAAAGGGTTGAAAAAAAAGGCGTCGAAAAATAAGAAATAAAAAAAATGACTTAAGAAACTTTAAAACACTCGACTAACCCAACCTTATTACTATCACTAACTTAAAATTAAAATTGCAAATTGAGATTACTAATTGGAGTGATAATTGATACATAGGTAAAAGGGCGTCGAAAAATGAAAGTAAGAAAGTAGCGCGTCTAAACTTAAAAAGGAACTAAAAACTAAAAATTAAAAGTTGCGTCCAAAAATATTAAAGCTTACAAGTAAAACTATATCCCAAATGGCAATAACTTAAAAAGGAACTAAAACTTAAAAAGGCATCGCAAAATTCTAAAGCACCTAGATCTTAGTCTAAAGAAAAAGCACTTAAGGGATTTTACGGCAAACCCTAAAAATCTAGAAATAAAAATAACTATGGCAAAAACTATATTTAAAACTAAATACGAGCGAAAAAAATACAAATATTACGTTAAAAACGAATAAAAAGGGACAAAATATAAAAATAAACTAAAAGTTATAAAAAGTACAATTTTTATAAAAATATTATTTTTATATTATTTATTTTATAAAACTATTAATTTTTATATATTAATAAAACTAAATAAACTAATTAAACAAAATAATAATAACTTAAATTAAGTAATCAAAAACTAAAAACCTAATTAGGTTTTAAGATTAATAATAATAATAATTATCCCATAATTAATGCTGTTAGGGTTTCTGTGTCACCCGTGTCAGACGACTCCGCGAGTCGCGGTTGGCCCGGTTCAATATCTCCGCGAGTCGCGGAGGTTACAGGTTCACGTGCACCAGGTTCAAATTTCGACAGGTCAGTTTTTTATTTAAATATATATATATATATTTTTATTTTTCTGTTTTTAGTATTTATATAAAATATTTATATTAATTAAATAAAAACTTATGTTTTTTTTTAAAAAACTAAAATAAAAATAGAAATACTTTATAATTTTATAAATAAAAATCTTAAAACTAGATTTATATGTATATTTTTTTTCGGATTTTTAATTTTTATGTTTTAAATAAAAACAAAATATTTAAATAAAACTTATATTTTTATAAAATAAAAATAAAGAAACTTTATAAAACTTAAATATTTAACAAACTCTTAAAAATATTTATATTTTTGTTTTTCTTTATATATTTTTGAATATATTAAAACGTATTTTTACAAAAGTGTATTTTTTTATAAAAGTAAACTAAAAATAAAAATCTTTTTTTTTTATTTAGCGTTGCGCTTTCGGCTTTTAAGCTAGATTTTGGTCCCCGACAGCGGCGCCAAAAATACTTGATGTTATGCGAGGTGTATATGAAATAGCTTATATTTTACTATGAAAAACTATTAAATACGATACAATTTTACACAAGATATTTATTTATTTAGAGAATGGATATACTTAAACCTTGCTACAACAATTATAGGCAGTGTACTTAATCGTACAGTAGTGTAGTTTTTAGTAAGTCCGGTTCGTTCCACAGGGAAAAATCTTTAAACAAAGCTTAACGCTATATTAATTTTATTTTACAAAAATACAAATATATATATAAGTAATATTATTATTATAAAGGGGGGTTTTTACCGTTTAATGACCGGTTTGTCGATTTTAAAACTTTAGTTGCAGTTAAAACCTAATGTAAAAATAAATACAACTTAATTTAAAGCGTAAAATAAATAATGATAATGAAATTGCTATAAATAAAAGTGCGATAAAATAAAATTTCGATAATTAAAAAGTATGATAATTAAAAGTGCAATTAAATACAATAACAATAAATAAAAGTGCGATAATTAGAAGTGCAATTAAATATAAAATAAAGGAAATTAAATATGAAATAAAAGAATTATGCTTATTTAAACTTCCGTAATCATGATGTTTGACGTGTTGATTTTAGTTTTATGTCCATGGGTTAATTGTCCTTTGTCCTGGATTATTTAATATGTCCGTCTGGTTTTTGTCCATAACAGTCCATCAGTCATAAATATAAAGTGCGAGTGTCCTCGTCAAATTATCCTTATACCCGAAGTTAAATATTCCAACTAATTGGGGACTTAAACTGTAACAAGGTTTTATTACTTTATTTAATAATTACACCAGGATATCGACTGCGTGTAACCCAAGGTTTTAATACTTTGTTATCAATTATGCCAAGTGTCCTTGTACATAATTTCACCCCTGTTTTACTAATTCTAGTGACTATTAATCCATTCCCGTGTCCGGTTAAATGAACGATTATTCGTACATATAAATATCCCTCCCATCGTATCCGATTGAGTGTATATGGTTATTTATAGGGACATCCAATTGTAAATCTTTATATTAAAATTAACAAACTATCATTTAGTTAAACAAATATAAAGCCCATTAATAGCCCATAGTCTAATTTCCACAAGTGTCGTTCTTTTGTCCAAACCCCAATTATGGTATAAAGCCTAATTACCTAATTTTAGTAATTAGCCCAACATCATGATTACTTCGTTTTAAATAAGCATAATAAAAACTTAGCTACGAGATATTAAATTAAAAAGGTTGAACATAACTTACAATGATTAAAAAAGCGTAGCGTTACACGGACAGAAATTCGACTTACACCCTTACAACATTTGCTAACATACCCTTATTATTAGAATTAAAATTAAAATTAAAATTAAAATATAAATTATAAATATAAATATTACGTATAGATATAGAGAGGATGGATATATGATATTTAAAAATGATCAAACTGCGTTGCCTTTTATAGGGATTTGAGTCCAGGGAATCTCCGCGACTCGCGACACTTTTCCTCTTCAAACTCCGCGAGTCGCGGAGTTTGATTTTACAGCTCACTCCATTTTGGCTCCTTTCTTGCCGACGGATTTTTATATAAATATAATATATATATAATTTATATAATTAATTATATATTATATTATATTTATATACATAGTTAACTTGTAATATTTAGTCCATTGCGTCGAGCGTTGAGAGTTGACTCTGGTCCCGGTCCCGGATTTTCGAACGTCTTTGCGTACAATTTAATATCTTGTACTTTGCGATTTGAATCTTGTACTCTTGTAATTTCGAGACGTTTCTTATCAATAATTGGAACCACTTTGATTGTATTTTGTACTTTTGAGCTTTTTGGACCTTTGCGTCTTCAATTCGTCGAATCTGTCTTTTGTCTTCACCTTTTATTATTTAAACGAATATCACTTGTAAATAGAACAATTGCAACTAAAAGCTTGTCTTTCTTGAGGAATAATGCTATGAAATATATGTTCGTTTTTAGCATTATCAGTTTTAAATCATTAAGTTAGCATATCATATAGATATAGAACATGTGTTTATTTTATTTTAAAAGTCAAGTTAGAAGGATTAACTTTTGTTTGCGAACAAGTTTAGAATTAACTAAACTATGTTCTAGTGATTTCAAGTTTAAACCTTCGAATAAGGTAGTTTTATATATATGAATCGAATGATGTTATGAACATCATTACTACCTCAGGTTTTGTGGATAAACTTACTAGAAATGAGAAAGATAGATCTAGCTTCAAAGGATCCTTGGATGGCTTGAAAGTTCTTGAAACAGAATCATGACACGAAAACAAGTTCAAGTAAGATTTCCACTCGAAATAAGATTGTTATAGTTATAGAAATTTAATCAAAGTTTGAATATGAGTATTACCTTGTATTAGAAAGATATCTTACTGTAAATAAGAAAGATTTCTTGAGGTTGGATGATCACTTTACAAGATTGGAAGTAAGCTAGCAAACTTGGAAGTATTCTTGATTTTATGAAACTAGAACTTATAGAATTTATGAAGAACACTTAGAACTTGAAGATAGAACTTGAGAGAGATCAATTAGATGAAGAAAATTTAAGAATGAAAGTGTTTGTAGGTGTTTTTGGTCGTTGGTATATGGATTAGATATAAAGGATGTGTAATTTTATTTTCTTGTAAATAAGTCATGAATGATTACTAATATTTTTGTAATTTTATGAGATATTTCATGCTAGTTGCCAAATGATGGTTCCCACATATGTTAGGTGACTCACATGGGCTGTTAAGAGCTGATCATTGGAGTGTATATACCAACAGTACATACATCTAAAAGCTGTATTGTACGAATACGAATACGGGTGCATACGAGTAGAATTGTTGATGAAACTGAATGAGGATGTAATTGTAAGCATTTTTGTTAAGTAGAAGTATTTTGATAAGTGTCTTGAAGTCTTTCAAAAGTGTATGAATACATATTAAAACACTACATGTATATACATTTTAACTGAGTCGTTAAGTCATCGTTAGTCGTTACATGTAAGTGTTGTTTTGAAACCTTTAAGTTAACGAACTCATTTAATGTTGTTAACCCATCATTTATTATATCTAATGAGATGTTAAATTACTAAATTATCAAGATATTATGATGTATGAATATATCTTAATATGATATATATACATTAAAATGTCGTTACAACGATAATCGTTACAACGATAATCGTTACATATATGCCTCGTTTCAAAATTCTTAAGTTAGTAGTCTTGTTTTACATATGTAGTTCATTGTTAACATACTTAATGATATATATAATTATCATTTTATCATGTTAAATATAGTGTAGCAATATCTTAATATGATTCATATGTATTCAGTAAGACGTTGTTATAACGATAATCGTTATATATATCGTTTCGAGTTTCTTAATTCAATAAACTCAATTTTATGTATATAACTCATTGTTAGAATACCTAATGAGATACTTACTTATCATAATATCATGTTAACTATATATAATCATATATATGTCATCATATAGTTTTTACAAGTTTTAACGTTCGTGAATCACCGGTCAACTTGGGTGGTCAATTGTCTATATGAAACCTATTTCAATTAATCAAGTCTTAATAAGTTTTATTGCTTAACATGTTGGAAACACTTAATCATATAAATATCAATTTCATTTAATATATATAAACATGGAAAAGTTCGGGTCACTACAGTACCTACCCGTTAAATAAATTTCGTCCCGAAATTTTAAGCAGTTGGAGGTGTTGACGTATCTTCTGGAAATAAGTGCAGGTATTTCTTTTTCATCTGATCTGCTTGTTCCCAGGTGAACTTGGGTCCTCTACGAGAATTCCGTCGAACCTTAACAATTGGTATCTTGTTTTGCTTAAGTCTTTTAACCTCACGATCCATTATTTCGACGGGTTCTTCGATGAATTGAAGTTTTTCGTTGATTTGGATTTTGTCTAACGGAATAGTGAGATCTTCATTAGCAAAACATTTCTTTAAATTCGAGACGTGGAAAGTGTTATGTACAGCCGCGAGTTGTTGAGGTAACTCAAGTCGGTAAGCTACTGGTCCGACACGATCAATAATCTTGAATGGTCCAATATACCTTGAATTTAATTTCCCTCGTTTGCCAAATCGAATAACGCCTTTCCAAGGTGCAACCTTAAGCAAGACCATCTCTCCAATTTCAAATTCTATATCTTTTCTTTTAATGTCGGCGTAGCTCTTTTGTCGACTTTGGGCGGTTTTCAATCGTTGTTGAATTTGGATGATCTTCTCGGTAGTTTCTTGTATTATCTCCGGACCTGTAATCTGTCTACCCCCCACTTCACTCCAACAAATTGGAGACCTGCATTTTCTACCATAAAGTGCTTCAAACGGCGCCATCTCAATACTTGAATGGTAGCTGTTGTTGTAGGAAAATTCTGCTAACGGTAGATGTCGATCCCAACTGTTTCCGAAATCAATAACACATGCTCGTAGCATGTCTTCAAGCGTTTGTATCGTCCTTTTGTTCTGCCCATCAGTTTGTAGATGATAGGCAGTACTCATGTCTAGACGAGTTCCTAATGCTTGCTGTAATGTCTGCCAGAATCTTGAAATAAATCTGCCATCCCTATCAGAGATAATAGAGATTGGTATTCCATGCCTGGAGACGACTTCCTTCAAATACAGTCGTGCTAACTTCTTCATCTTGTCATATTCTCTTACTGGCAGGAAGTGTGCTGATTTGGTGAGACGATCAACTATTACCCAAATAGTATCAAAACCACTTGCAGTCCTTGGCAATTTAGTGATGAAATCCATGGTAATGTTTTCCCATTTCCATTCCGGGATTTCGGGTTGTTGAAGTAGACCTGATGGTTTCTGATGCTCTGCTTTGACCTTAGAACACGTCAAACATTCTCCTATGTATTTAGCAACATCGGCTTTCATACCCGGCCACCAAAAATGTTTCTTGAGATCCTTGTACATCTTCCTCGTTCCAGGATGTATTTAGTATCTGGTTTTATGAGCTTCTCTAAGTACCATTTCTCTCATATCTCTAAATTTTGGTACCCAAATTCTTTCAGCCCTATACCGGGTTCCTTCTTCCCGAATATTAAGATGCTTCTCCGATCCTTTGGGTATTTCATCCTTTAAATTTCTCTCTTTTAAAACTCCTTGTTGCGCCTCCTATTTTTGAGTAGTAAGGTTAGTGTGAATCATTATATTCATAGCTTTTACACGAATAGGTTCTCTGTCCTTTCTGCTCAAGGCATCGGCTACCACATTTGCCTTCCCTGGGTGGTAACGAATCTCAAAGTCGTAATCATTCAACAATTCAATCCACCTGCGCTGCCTCATGTTCAGTTGTTTCTGATTAAATATGTGTTGAAGACTTTTGCGGTCGGTATATATAATACTTTTGACCCCATATAAGTAGTGCCTCCAAGTCTTTAATGCAAAAACAACCGCGCCTAATTCCAAATCATGCGTCGTATAATTCTGCTCGTGAATCTTCAATTATCTAGACGCATAAGCAATTACTTTCGTTCGTTGCATTAATACACAACCGAGACCTTACTTTGAGGCGTCACAATATATCACAAAATCATCATTCCCTTCAGGTAATGACAATATAGGTACCGTAGTTAACTTTTTCTTTAACAATTGAAACGCTTTTTCTTGTTCATCCTTCCATTCAAATTTCCTCCCTTTATGCGTTAATGCAGTCAAGGGTTTTGCTATTTTGGAAAAATCTTGGATGAATCTCCTGTAATAACCAGCTAGCCCTAAAAATTATCGTATGTGTTTCGGAGTTTTCGGGGTTTCCCACTTTTCAACGGTTTTAATCTTTGCTGGATCCACCTGAATACCTTCTTTGTTCACTATATGACCGAGGAATTGAACTTCTTCCAACCAAAATGCACACTTTGAAAACTTAGCGTACAGTTTTTCTTTTCTCAGAAACTCTAGCACTTTTCTCAAATGTTCTTCGTGCTCTTGATCATTCTTCGAGTAAATAAGTATGTCATCGATGAAAACAATGACAAACTTGTCAAGATATGGCCCACAGACTCGGTTCATGAGGTCCATGAACACAGCTGGTGCGTTAGTTAATCCAAACGGCATAACCATAAACTCGTAATGATCGTAACGCGTCCTAAAAGCAGTCTTCGGAATGTCATCCACTTTCACCCGCATTTGGTGATATCCAGAACGTAAATCGATCTTCGAATAAACCGACGAGCCTTGTAGTTGATCAAATAAGTCGTTGATTCTCGGTAATGGGTAACGGTTCTTGATGGTAAGTTTGTTCAACTCTCGGTAGTCGACCATCTTTCTTCTTGAAAAACAGAACAGGAGCTCCCCATGGTGATGTACTTGGTCGAATGAAATTACGCTCTAAAAGTTCCTGTAACTAAATTTGTAATTCTTTCATTTCGCTGGGTGCAAGTCTGTATGGAGCACGAGCTATTGGTGCAGCTCCTGGTACAAGATCTATTTGAAATTCAACGGATCGATGTGGGGGTAATCCCGGTAATTCTTTCGAAAATACATCGAAAAATTCTTTTGCGACGGGAACATCACTGATGTTCTTTTCTTCAGGTTTAACTTCCTCGATGTGTGCTAGAATGACGTAACAACCTTTTCTTATTAGTTTTTGTGCCTTCAAACTACTAATAAGATTTAACTTCGCGTTGTTCTTTTCTCCGTACACCATTAAAGGTTTTCCTTTTTCACGCATAATGCGAATCGCATTTTTGTAACAAACGACCTCTGCTCTTACCTTCTTCAACCAGTCCATGCAAATTATTACATCAAAACTCCCTAAATCGACTGGTATTAAATCAATCTTAAACGTTTCATCACCCAGTTTAATTTCTCTATCCCGACATATATTATCTGCTGAAATTAATTTACCATTTGCTAATTCGAGTAAAATTTTTTATCCAAAGGCGTCAATGGGCAACTTAATTTAGCATAAAATTCTCTACTCATATAGCTTCTATCTGCACCCGAATCAAATAAAACATAAGCAGATTTATCGTCAATAAGAAACGTACCCGTAACAAGCTTCGGGTCTTCCTGTGCTTCTGCCGCATTAATATTGAAACTCTTCCACGGCCCTGCCCATTAGTATTCCCCTGATTCGGGCAATTTCTAATAATGTGGCCTGGTTTTCCACATTTATAACAAACAGCGTTGGTATTACTTGCTCCGACACTATTTGTTCCGGCATTACTTGTTCCGACACTATTTGTTCCTTTAGTTCTGTTAAACTTTGGTCCGTAGACCTCACATTTTGTCGCGCTATGACAATTTCTTTTACACCTGTTGCAAAATGTCGTGCAAAACCCCTGATGATTTTCTTCACACCTATGACATGGCTGTTTTTGGTTTTTGTTACCGTTGTTGTTATTGAGGTTGTTGTTGGGATTGTTATTGTTGTTGAAACGGTTGTTGTAGTTGTTGTTGTTGTTGGGATGTTTGTTGTAGTTATTGTTAGGATTGCGGTTATTGTTGCGATTGTTATTGCGGTTGTTGGGATAGTTGTTGCGATTGTGGTTGTAATTGTTATTGTTGTTGTACTGGTGACTCTTTTCACCGTTTTCCTCCCACTTCCTCTTGAGTTGTTTCATGTTGGCTTCTTCGGTCGCCTGTTCTTTAATTCTTCCCTCAATCTGATTTATGAGTTTATGAGCCATTCGACTTGCCTTTTGTATGGAAGCGGGCTCGTGTGAACTCACATCTTCTTGAATCCTTACTGCTAACCCTTTTACAAACGCGTCGATCTTATCTTCTTCCTCTTCGAACGCTCCCGGACACAATAGGCACAACTCAGTGAATCGTCGTTCATACGTGGTAATGTCGAACCCTTGTGTTCGTAACTCTCTAAGCTCTACCTTGAGCTTATTGACTTCATTTCTAGGACGGTACTACTCGTTCATCAATTGCTTGAATGCCGATCACGGTAGTGCGTAAGCAGCATTTTGTCCTACCTGTTCAAGATAGGTGTTCCACCACTTTAACGCAGTACCTGTGAAGGTATGCGTAGCGTACTTAACTTTGTCCTCTTCAGTACACTTACTTATGGCAAACACCGATTCGACTTTCTCGGTCCACCGTTTCAATCCAATTGGTCCTTCGGTTCCATCAAATTCCAAAGGTTTGCAGGCAGTGAATTCTTTGTAGGAGCATCCTACACGATTTCTTGCGCCGTTAGCTGCATTGCTAGATTCAGAGTTATTGTTGATATGTAGCGCAGCCTGTACTGCGGCTATGTTTGCAGCAAGAAATGTACGAAATTCCTCTTCGCTCATATTCATGGTGTGTCGAGTAGTCGGTGCCATTTCCTTCAAAATAGCCAACTGAATTGAGTTATTCATACAGAATATTAAGAGAGCATAATATGAACTCATTTATAAAAGCTTTTTCTTCATATTAGCATTTTATAAGTTTAAATTCGGGTACTACCTACCCGTTAAGTTCATACTTAGTAGCTAATATACAATTCAACTACTACAATTCCATATGAAAAACTGATTATAATAATATATCATATATAAATATTCTTCAAACTTTCAACATCGCTATATTACATATAACATGAAATATAGTACACTTTGATACAGGACAGTTCTGAAGATAAATCTAGTTAATACGCAAGTTGTTCAGCAAAGGAAATAAAGACACGTAATTCATAAGTCCAGAAACAAGTCAAGCATTCTGGTTTTACTAAGACGACTTCCCATACTTGGTCTTGTGGAAAATAACCGTTATGACCATCGGCTAGGCAGCATGTTGTAATGTCGTCAAAAGGACGAGGGTTTCGTAATGTCCAACAGCCCCGTAATAATCTAAAAACCTTGTTTCTCACCCCAACTACTGAATCCGTTACTTGTGGGAAGGTTTTATTTAAAAGCTGCAATCCGATGTTCTTTTTCTCACTTTGGTAAGAAGCGAACATCACTAACCCGTAAGCATAATATGCTTCTTTATGTTGCATGTTAGAAGCTCTTTCTAATTCACGAAATCCTATGTTGGGATATGTTGAGTCAAAATAGATTCTTAACCCGTAGCGTAAAATTGCATTTGGGTTCCCCGCATTTAACGCTTTAAAGAAAACACGGCGTAACTTACGGTCTCCCCAATGTGATATACCCCACCTATCAAAGGAAAGCATTTTATAAACTAAGGCATTTCTGGAAAGTCTTTCAAATGTTTGATAAGTTAATTTTGCCATAATTAATTGTGCTGATGAATTCTGACCGATTCTAGACAAGATTTCCTCAATCATATCCTTTGGTAGATCTTCTAAAATATTCGGTTGTCTACCCTTAACGTCCATTTTGTTTTTATACTGTAAAATAGACAAGGATTAGATTCGTAAAAGATAATTAACAAACAATACAAGCAATTTTTACATAAAACATAAAAGTACAAGCACACTACAATTATGATGATCGCTCCAAATCCATTTGGACGAACACGTCATTCATCGATTTCATGGCGAGGTATTTGACCTCTATATGATACGTTTTGTAAATATTGCATTCTTTTGAAAAGGCACACCATAAATGAATATTTAAATCAAAGATTTTAGACATCTGATAATTTCTACATATAGACAATCACCGTAAATAATAGTTTACAATAGTACTTCGTTGACAACGCAGTCAAAATAAGATACATGGTGATGATTTGGTGAATGCAACGTTTCCTTGATAAATATGCCATGTAAGACTCCATGCACATAGCTTGTCTAACATATAAGCAAACAGCGGAAGACATCTAGGGAACCTGAGAATAAACATGCTAACAAGTGTCAACACAAAGGTTGGTGAGTTAATAGTTTTAATGTCTTGAATAATCTGTACATAAAGGTGGATCACAAGATTTTAGTTGTTTCATTCAGAAACGTTTATCAAAATATTCTACAAGATTGAGCACCCTGGTAACTAAACTTTAACGTCTATATAATAAGTACCCCTGTTTTAACATACATGTAACCAACATGTACAATACACGCAAACCAACGTGTACTAAACTCAAATAGCATACGTCTATTTTATAGTTCAGGCTAGGGTTTCTATACCTGGAATAGACGGGGATGTCAAGCCCTATGGATCCATATATAACTACTCGCGCCCACCAGTTCTTATAACCGGCAGTTACTAGTTACCAAAGCTAAGGGATTTTCGGTTCAAACTCAGTGTAGAATTTAGTATGTACTTGTGTCCATTACGTTTAAAATAAAGTGCATGTATTCTCAGCCCAAAAATATAGATTGCAAAAGCAATTAAAAAGGGAGCAAATGAAACTCACCTTAGCAGCATATAAAGTCGTTCACCAAAATGTGACTGAAACTCGGATTACCAAATAACCGTAGATCTCAACGTATCAATATTGTGATTCAATATTGCAGGAAAGTACATAGACGCAACAGAGATGATAAACACTAGGTTTGATTTGCCAATAATACCCACGTACATTACCCATAACCTCCATAGCTATAACCCATAATTTCCTTAGCTCTATCCCGCTCGAAAATATATTTTGAAAGTGACACGCTCATGACCTCGTCGTAGTATTTTATGTATAAATAATAATACTCATACTACTAATAATAAGATTAATAATAATATTAATCTTTAATAATAATAATAATAATAATAATAATAATAATAATATAAATATAATAATAAATATAATTAATAATATGATACGGAGTAATATTGTTATATGTATGTGTAAACCGAGCCACAGATCGAGCAATTTATAGTACTTGGCCTGTCCTTGGTTGCCATGCGATCGCATGGCTTTCCAGGTTTATACCCATGCGATCGCATGGGTGAGTTTTACAGCTCACATTGTTTTAACTTTTTTTTTGTCGACATATTAAATAAATATAAATATAATTTATATAATTAATTATATATTATATTAAATTCACGTGCATAGTTGACTTGTAATTTTTGTTCCGATAAGTCGTACGTCATCACTCGACTTATGTCCTGGTTCCGATTTTTCAAATGTCCCTTTGTACGCTGAGAAAACTTGTATTTTTCGTTTCGTGAGTCGTACCTTTGTCAAAAATTAGACTTAAATTATCCATAAACTATACCACTCGAGATGTAACTTATACATTTGAGTGTTTTGGTCATTTAATTCTATAAATCATCGTCTCGTAGTATATACATATACATATATACATTTTTATTTTGAAATAGTGTTTTACTGTAGCAAAGTTAATGCAGCAAATTGTTTTACTGTAGCAAATAGTGATTTTCGAAAACACTGTAGCTTTTCGGGTACTGTAGCAATTCGAAAATACTGTAGCAAATTAGTGTTTTACTGGTTCATCTTAAATGTTTTAGTTAACTTATCTAAATATTAATCGAATCAATAATCAAATGTTAATATCGTTTACTAAATAACTTGAAATCATATATATATATATATATATATATATATATATATATATATATATATATATATATATATATATATATATATATATATATGCACATTAAGTTATATATATATTGTTCGTAAATCTTCTAGAACAGTCAAAGAATAATTGATTACATGAATATAGTTCTAAAACTTTCGTGACTCAACATTACAGACTTTGCTTATCGTGTCAGAAACATTATAGATTAAGTTTAAATTTGGTCAGAAATTTCCGGGTCATCACAACAATACATATAATACACAACATGATTACAACCCTCTAATCTGAATCACTGGTTTCTTCTTCTTCGGACTTGGTTCGTTTTCCTAATTTTCTAGGAATATATGGTGTTCCTCTAATACGAGCCGTCGTTTTCCACAATGGTTTAGACAAACCTGGTGGTTTAGAGGTTCCCGGGTCATTGTTACATTTTAGGAAATACGGATGTTGCCGATACATATAAAGTTCATCGGGGTTGGAATCGGGTTTCTCTATTTTTATACCTTTTCCCTTATTATTTTCTTTCGCTTTATTAAATTGGGTCTAGGTAATTTCTATAACATCATCGGAATCCTCATCGGGATCCGATTCATCGGAAAATTGATAATCTTTCCAATATTTTGCTTCCTCGGCGAAAACACCATTGACCATTATTAACTTTGGTCCGTTGGTTGAGAATTTTCTTTTATTTAATCGATTTACTATAGGTATCAATATTTCTTCCTCCGGAACCTCTTCTTCTTCCGGTTCCTCCTCTTCCGGTTCCTCCTCTTCCGGTTCCTCCTCTTTCGGTTCCTCCTCTTCCGGTTCCTCTTCGGGAATTTGTGAATCTTCCCAAAATATATTCGACTCTTCATTATTATTAGGTGAGTCGATGGGATTTGTACTAGTGGTAGACATCTATCACACAATATCAAACACATTAAGAGGTTAATATATCACATAATATTTACATGTTAATAATATATAGTTTCCAACAAAAGTGTTAAGCAATCATTTTTGAAGAAAACACGGTCGAAGTCCAGACTCACTAATTTATCCTAACAAACTCGATAAGATACACTAATACAAATTTCTGGTTCTCTAAGACCAACGCTCGGATACCAACTGAAATGTCCCGTTCATATCGATTATAAACGTTCCATATTAATTGATTTCGTTGCGAGGTTTTGACCTCTATATGAGACGTTTTTCAAAGACTGCATTCGTTTTTAAAACAAACCATAACCTTTATTTTATCGACAAGGTTAAAAAGACACCACCTAGATTATCCAGAAATGATAATCTAAAAATATCACACTTACATACTACCAATACATATTGATTTACAATATTAATATGTTACAACAAAATAAATCTTGAATGTAGTTTTAAACAATATTATACAAGCATGTTGACACCAAATCTTGTCCACATATTAGCATGCAATAGCGAAAGCTCTTAATAATCACCTGAGAATAAACATGCTTTAAACGTCAACAAAAATGTTGGTGAGTTATAGGTTTAACCTATATATTTATCAAATTGTAATAATAGACCACAAGATTTCATATTTCAATATACATCCCATACATAGAGATAAAAATCATTCATATGGTGAACACCTGGTAACCGACATTAACAAGATGCATATAAGAATATCCCCTATCATTCCGGGAAATCCTTCGAACATGATAAAAACGAATTCGAAGTACTAAAGCATCCGGTACTTTGGATGGGGTTCGTTAGGCCCAATAGATCTATCTTTAGGATTCGCGTTAATTAGTAGATCAGTTTACTAATTCTTAGGCTTCCAAGCAAAAGAGACATATTCGGCTTCGATCATTCACCCATATAATGTAGTTTCATTTACTTGTGTCTATTTCGTAAAACATTTATAAAACTGCATGTATTCTCATCCCAAAATATTAGATTTTAAAAGTAGGACTATAACTCACTTTCACAGATTTTACTTCGTCGGGAAGTAAGACTTAGCCACTGGTCGATTCACGAACCTATAACAAATATGTACATATATATCAAAGTATGTTCAAAATATATTTACAACATTTTTAATACGTTTATGTTTTAAGTTTATTAAGTCAGCTGTCCTCGCTAGTAACCTACAACTAGTTGTCCACAATTAGATGTACATAAATAAATCGATATATATTATCTTGAATCAATCCACGACCCAATGTATACACGTCTCAGGCTAGATCACAACTCAAAGTATATATATTTTTGGAATCAACCTCAACCCTGTATAGCTAACTCCAACATTACTACATATAGAGTGTCTACGGTTGTTCCAAATAACATATATAAATGGGTCGATATGATATGTCAAAACATTTGCATACGTGTCTATGGTATCCCAAGATTACATAATATATTAGAATACATGTATAATACAATATAAGTTAGCTAGTGTAGTGACCTGAACTTTTCCATGTTTATATATATTAAATGAAATTGATATTTACATGATTAAGTGTTTCCAACATGTTAAGCAATCAAACTTGTTAAGACTTGATTAACTGAAATAGGTTTCATATAGACAATTGACCACCCAAGTTGACCAGTGATTCACGAACGTTAAAACTTGTAAAACCTATATGATGACATATATATGATTATATATATAGTTAACATGATATTATGATAAGTAAGTATCTCATTAGGTATTTTAACTATGAGTTATATACATAAAATTGAGTTTATTGATTTAAGAAACTCGAAACGATATATATAACGATTATCGTTATAACAACGTCTAACTAAATACATATGAATCATATTAAGATATTGATACACTATGTTTAATCATGATAAATGATAAGTAAACATGTCATTATGTATATTAACAATGAACTACATATGTAAAAACAAGACTACTAACTTAAGGATTTCGAAACGAGACATATATGTAACGATTATCGTTGTAACGACATTTAAATGTGTATATATCATATTAAGATATATTAATATATCATAATATCATGATAATATAATAATTTAACATCTCATTAGATATAATAAACATTGGGTTAACAACATTTAACAACATCGTTAACATAAAGGTTTCAAATCAACATTTACATGTAACGACTAACAATGACTTAACGACTCAGTTAAAATGTATATACATGTAGTGTTTTAATATGTATTCATACACTTTTGAAAGACTTTAAGACATTTATCAAAATACTTCTACTTAACAAAAATGCTTACAATTACATCCTCGTTCAGTTTCATCAACAATTCTACTCGTATGCACCCGTATTCGTACTCGTACAATACACAGCTTTTAGATGTATGGACTATTGGTATATACACTCCAATGATCTGCTCTTAGCAGCCCATGTGAGTCACCTAACACATGTGGGAACCATCATTTGGCAACTAGCATGAAATATCTCATAAAATTACAAAAATATTAGTAATCATTCATGACTTATTTACATGAAAACAAAATTACATATCCTTTATATCTAATCCATATACCAATGACCAAAAACACCTACAAACACTTTCATTCTTCAATTTTCTTCATCTAATTGATCTCTCTCAAGTTCCATCTTCAAGTTCTAAGTGTTCTTCATAAATTCTACAAGTTCTAGTTTCATAAAATCAAGAATACCTCCAAGTTTACTAGCTCACTTCCAATCTTGTAAAGTGATCATCCAACCTCAAGAAATCCTTGTTGTTTACAGTAAGATATCATTCCAAATCAAGGTAATACTCATATACAAACTTTGATTCAATTCCTATAACTATAACTATCTTAATTCGAGTGATAATCTTACTTGAACTTGTTTTCGTGTCATGATTCTACTTCAAGAACTTTCAAGCCATCCAAGATCCTTTGAAGCTAGATCCATTTTTCTCTTTTCCAGTAGGTTTATCCAAGGAACTTAAGGTAGTAATGATGTTTATAATATCATTCGATTCATACATATAAAGCTATCTTATTCGAAGGTTTAAACTTGTAATCATTAGAACATAGTTTAGTTAATTCTAAACTTGTTCGCAAACAAAAGTTAATCCTTCTAACTTGACTTTTAAAATCAACTAAACACATGTTCTATATCTATATGATATGCTAACTTAATGATTTAAAACCTGGAAACACGAAAAACACCATAAAACCGGATTTACGCCGTCGTAGTAACACCGCGGGCTGTTTTGGGTTAGTTAATTAAAAACTATGATAAACTTTGATTTAAAAGTTGTTATTCTGAGAAAATGATTTTTATTATGAACATGAAACTATATCCAAAAATTATGATTAAACTCAAAGTGGAAGTATGTTTTCTAAAATGGTCATCTAGACGTCGTTCTTTCGACTGAAATGACTACCTTTACAAAAACGACTTGTAACTTATTTTTCCGACTATAAACCTATACTTTTTCTGTTTAGATTCATAAAATTGAGTTCAATATGAAACCATAGAAATTTGATTCACTCAAAGCGGATTTAAAATGAAGAAGTTATGGGTAAAACAAGATTGGATAATTTTTCTCATTTTAGCTACGTGAAAATTGTTAACAAATCTATTCCAACCATAACTTAATCAACTTGTATTATATATTATGTAATCTTAGCGTATAGTTTTTCCGGGACACCCTTCGGATATATAATACAAGTTGATTAAGTTATGGTTGGAATAGATTTGTTAACAATTTTCACGTAGCTAAAATGAGAAAAATTATCCAATCTTGTTTTACCCATAACTTCTTCATTTTAAATCCGCTTTGAGTGAATCAAATTTCTATGGTTTCATATTGAACTCTATTTTATGAATCTAAACAGAAAAAGTATAGGTTTATAGTCGGAAAAATAAGTTACAAGTCGTTTTTGTAAAGGTAGTCATTTCAGTCGAAAGAACGACGTCTAGATGACCATTTTAGAAAACATACTTCCACTTTGAGTTTAATCATAATTTTTGGATATAGTTTCATGTTCATAATAAAAATCATTTTCTCAGAATAACAACTTTTAAATCAAAGTTTATCATAGTTTTTAATTAACTAACCCAAAACAGCCCGCGGTGTTACTACGACGGCGTAAATCCGGTTTTACGGTGTTTTTCGTGTTTCCAGGTTTTAAATCATTAAGTTAGCATATCATATAGATATAGAACATGTGTTTAGTTGATTTTAAAAGTCAATTTAGAAGGATTAACTTTTGTTTGCGAACAAGTTTAGAATTAACTAAACTATGTTCTAATGATTACAAGTTTAAACCTTCGAATAAGATAGCTTTATATGTATGAATCGAATGATATTATAAACATCATTACTACCTTAAGTTCCTTGGATAAACCTACTGGAAAATAGAAAAATGGATCTAGCTTCAACGGATCCTTGGATGGCTCGAAGTTCTTGAAGCAGAATCATGACACGAAAACAAGTTCAAGTAAGATCATCACTTGAAATAAGATTGTTATAGTTATAGAAATTGAACCAAAGTTTGAATATGATTATTACCTTGTATTAGAATGATAACCTACAGTAAGAAACAAAGATTTCTTGAGGTTGGATGATCACCTTACAAGATTGGAAGTGAGCTAGCAAACTTGAAAGTATTCTTGATTTTATGTAACTAGAACTTGTAGAATATATGAAGAACACTTAGAACTTGAAGAGAGAACTTGAGAGAGATTAATTAGATGAAGAAAATTGAAGAATGAAAGTGTTTGTAGGTGTTTTTAGTCGTTGGTGTATGGATTAGATATAAAGGATATGTAATTTTGTTTTCATGTAAATAAGTCATGAATGATTACTCATATTTTTGTAATTTTATGAGATATTTCATGCTAGTTGCCAAATGATGATTCCCACATGTGTTAGGTGACTCACACGGGATGCTAAGAGCTGATCATTGGAGTGTATATACCAATAGTACATACATCTAAAAGCTGTGTATTGTACGAGTACGAATACGGGTGCATACGAGTAGAATTGTTGATGAAACTGAACGAGGATGTAATTGTAAGCATTTTTGTTAAGTAGAAGTATTTTGATAAGTGTATAGTGTATAAATACATATTAAAACACTACATGTATATACATTTTAACTGAGTCGTTAAGTCATCGTTAGTCGTTACATGTAAGTGTTGTTTTGAAACCTTTAGGTTAACGATCTTGTTAAATGTTGTTAACCCAATGTTTATAATATCAAATGAGATTTTAAATTATTATATTATCATGATATTATCATGTATTAATATCTCTTAATATGATATATATATACATTAAATGTCTTTACAACGATAATCGTTACATATATGTCTCGTTTAAAAATCATTAAGTTAGTAGTCTTGTTTTTACATATGTAGTTCATTGTTAATATACTTAATGATATATTTACTTATCATAGTATCTTGTTAACTATATATATATACATATATATGTCATCATATAGTTTTTACAAGTTTTAACGTTCGTGAATCACCGGTCAACTTGGGTGGTCAATTGTCTATATGAAACATATTTCAATTAATCAAGTCTTAACAAGTTTGATTGCTTAACATGTTGAAAACATTTAATCATGTAAATATCAATCTCAATTAATATATATAAACATGGAAAAGTTCGGGTCACTACAGTACCTACCCGTTAAATAAATTTCGTCCCGAAATTTTAAGCTGTTGAAGGTGTTGACGAATCTTCTGGAAATAGATGCGGGTATTTCTTCTTCATCTGATCTTCACGCTCCCAGGTGAACTCGGGTCCTCTACGAGCATTCCATTGAACCTTAAGAATTGGTATCTTGTTTTGCTTAAGTCTTTTAACCTCACGATCCATTATTTCGACGGGTTCTTCGATGAATTGAAGTTTTTCGTTGATTTGGATTTCATCAAACGGAATAGTAAGATCTTCTTTAGCAAAACATTTTTTCAAATTCGACACGTGGAAAGTGTTATGTACAGCCGCGAGTTGTTGAGGTAACTCAAGTCGGTAAGCTACTGGTCCGACACGATCAATAATCTTGAATGGTCCAATATACCTTGGATTTAATTTCCCTCGTTTACCAAATCGAACAACGCATTTCCAAGGTGCAACTTTAAGCATGACCATCTCTCCAATTTCAAATTCTATATCTTTTTTCTTTTAATGTCAGCGTAGCTCTTTTGTCGACTTTGGGCGGTTTTCAACCGTTGTTGAATTTGGATGATCTTCTCGGTAGTTTCTTGTATAATCTCCGGACCCGTAATCTGTCTATCCCCCACTTCACTCCAACAAATCGGAGACCTGCACTTTCTACCATAAAGTGCTTCAAACGACATCATCTCAATGCTTGAATGGTAGCTGTTGTTGTAGGAAAATTCTGCTAACGGTAGATGTCGATCCCAACTGTTTCCGAAATCAATAACACATGCTCGTAGCATGTCTTCAAGCGTTTGTATCGTCCTTTCACTCTGCCCATCAGTTTGTGAATGATAGGCAGTACTCATGTCTAGAGAGTTCCTAATGCTTGCTGTAATGTCTGCCAGAATCTTGAAATAAATCTGCCATCCCTATCAGAGATAATAGAGATTGGTATTCCATGTCTGGAGACGACTTCCTTCAAATACAGTTGTGCTAACTTCTCCATCTTGTCATCTTCTCTTATTGGCAGGAAGTGTGCTGATTTGGTGAGACGATCAACTATTACCCAAATAGTATCAAAACCACTTGCAGTCCTTGGCAATTTAGTGATGAAATCCATGGTAATGTTTTCCCATTTCCATTCCGGGATTTCGGGTTGTTGAAGTAGACCTGATGGTTTCTGATGCTCAGCTTTGACCTTAGAACACGTCAAACATTCTCCTACGTATTTAGCAACATCAGCTTTCATACCCGGCCACCAAAAATGTTTCTTGAGATCCTTGTACATCTTCCCCGTTCCAGGATGTATTGAGTATCTGGTTTTATGAGCTTCTCTAAGTACCATTTCTCTCATATCTCCAAATTTTGGTACCCAAATCCTTTCAGTCCTATACCGGGTTCCGTCTTCCCGAATATTAAGATGCTTCTCCGATCCTTTGGGTATTTCATCCTTTAAATTTCAATCTTTTAAAACTCCTTGTTGCGCCTCCTTTATTTGAGTAGTAAGGTTATTATGAATCATTATATTCATAGATTTTACTCGAATGGGTTCCCTGTCCTTCCTGCTCAAGGCATCGGCTACCACATTTGCCTTCCCCGGGTGGTAACGAATCTCAAAGTCGTAATCATTCAATAATTCAATCCACCTACGCTGCCTCATATTCAGTTGTTTCTGATTAAATATGTGTTGAAGACTTTTGTGGTCGGTATATATAATACTTTTGACCCCATATAAGTAGTGCCTCCAAATCTTTACTGCAAAAACAACGCCTAATTCCAAATCATGTGTCGTATAATTTTGTTCGTGAATCTTCAATTGTCTAGACGCATAAGCAATCACCTTCGTTCGTTGCATTAATACACAACCGAGACCTTGCTTTGATGCGTCACAATAAATCACAAAATCATCATTCCCTTCAGGCAATGACAATATAGGTGCCGTAGTTAGCTTTTTCTTCAATAACTGAAACGCTTTCTCTTGTTCATCATTCCATTCAAATTTCTTCCCTTTATGCATTAATGCAGTCAAGGGTTTTGCTATTCTGGAAAAGTCTTGGATGAACCTTCTGTAGTAACCAGCTAGTCCTAAAAACTGGCGTATGTGTTTCGGTGTTTCCCACTTTTCAACAGTTTCTATCTTTGTCGGATCTACCTTAATACCTTCTTTGTTCACTATGTGACCGAGGAATTGAACTTCTTCCAACCAAAATGCACACTTTGAAAACTTAGCGTACAATTCTTCCTTCCTCAATACTTCTAACACCTTTCTCAAATGTTCACCGTGTTCTTGGTCATTCTTTGAGTAAATAAGTATGTCATCAATGAAAACAATGACAAACTTGTCAAGGTATGGTCCACACACTCGGTTCATAAGGTCCATGAACACAGCTGGTGCATTAGTTAAACCAAACGGCATGACCATAAACTCGTAATGACCGTAACGTGTTCTGAAAGCAGTCTTTGGAATATCATCTTCTTTCACCCGCATTTGATGATACCCGAAACGTAAGTCAATCTTTGAATAAACAAACGAGCATTGTAGTTGATCAAATAAGTCATCAATTCTCGGTAGTGGGTAGCGGTCCTTGATGGTAAGTTTGTTCAACTCTCGGTAGTCGATACACAACCTGAATGTACCATCTTTCTTCTTGACAAACAAAACAGGAGCTCCCCACGGTGATGTGCTTGGTCGAATGAAACCACGCTCTAAAAGTTCTTGTAATTGGCTTTGCAGTTCTTTCATCTCGCTGGGTGCGAGTCTGTAAGGAGCACGAGCTATTGGTGCAGCTCCTGGTACAAGATCTATTTGAAATTCAACGGATCGATGTGGGGGTAATCCCGGTAATTCTTTCGGAAATACATCGGGAAATTCTTTTGCAATGGGAACATCATTGATGCTCTTTTCTTCAGTTTGTACTTTCTCGATGTGTGCTAGAACAGCATAGCAACCTTTTCTTATTAGTTTTTGTGCCTTCAAATTACTAATAAGATGTAGCTTCGTGTTGCCCTTTTCTCCGTACACCATTAAGGGTTTTCCTTTTTCTCGTATAATGCGAATTGCATTTTTGTAACAAACGATCTCTGCTTTCACTTCTTTCAACCAGTCCATACCGATTATTACATCAAAACTCCCTAACTCTACTGGTATCAAATCAATCTTAAATGTTTCGCTAATTAATTTCTCGATTCCGACATATATTATCTGCTGAAATTAATTTACCATTTGCTAATTCGAGTAAAAATTTCCTATCCAAAGGCTTCAATGGACAAATTAATTTAGCACAAAAATCTCTACTCATATAGCTTCTATCCGCACCCGAATCAAATAAAACGTAAGCAGATTTATTGTCAATAAGAAACGTACCCGTAACAAACTCCGGGTCTTCCTGTGCCTCTGCCGCATTAATATTGAAAACTCTTCCGCGGCCTTGTCCATTCGTGTTCTCCTGGTTCATGCAATTTCTAATAATGTGGCCTGGTTTTCCACATTTATAACAAACTACATTGGCATAACTTGCTCCGACACTACTTGCTCCGCCATTACTCGTTCTGACACCATTTGTTCCTTTCGTTCTATTAACCCCTGGTCCGTAGACCTCACACTTCACCACGCTATGACCATTTCTTTTACACTTGTTGCAAAATTTGGTGCAGAACCCCGAGTGATACTTTTCACACCTTTGGCATAGCTGCTTCTGATTGTTGTTGTTGTTGCGGTTATTATTGTTGTTGGGATAATTGTTGTAGTTGCTGTTGTTGTTGTTGTTGTTATTGTTGTTGGGCCGTTTTTGTAGTTGCGATTGATGTTGCGATTGTTGGGATAATTGTTGCGATTATTGTTGTAATTGCTGTTGTTGTTGTATTGGTGATTCTTATCACCGTTTTCCTCCCACTTTCTTTTGACTTGCTTCACATTGGCCTCTTCAGCAGTCTGTTATTTAATTCTTTCTTCAATCTGGTTCACTAGTTTGTGAGCCATTCTACATGCCTGTTGTATGGAGGCGGGCTCGTGTGAACTTATATCTTCTTGGATTCTTTCCGGTAATCCTTTCACAAACGCGTCGATCTTCTCTTCCTCATCTTCGAATGCTCCCGGACACAATAGGCACAATTCTGTGAATCGTCTTTCGTACGTGGTAATATCAAATCCTTGGGTTCGTAACCCTCTAAGTTCTATCTTAAGCTTATTGACCTCGGTTCTGGGACGGTACTTCTCGTTCATCAAGTGCTTGAATGCTGACCATGGTAGTGCGTACGCATCGTCTTGTCCCACTTGCTCTAGATAGGTATTCCACCATGTTAACGCAGAACCTGTGAAGGTATGCGTAGCGTACTTCACTTTGTCCTCATCAGTACACTTACTTATGGCAAACACCGATTCGACCTTCTCGATCCACCGTTTCAATCCGATCGGTCCTTCGGTTCCATCAAATTCCAAAGGTTTGCAGGCAGTGAATTCTTTGTAGGTGCATCCTACACGATTTCCTGTACTGCTAGATCCAAGGTTATTGTTGATATGTAGCGCAGCCTGTACTGCGGCTATGTTTGAAGCTAGAAAAGCACGAAATTCCTCTTCATTCATATTCACGGTGTGTCAAGTAGTCGGTGCCATTTCCTTCAAAATAGTCAAATGGAACAAGTTAATCATACAGAATATTAAGAGTAGTTAATAGTATTTCGTAGCATAATATGAACTCATTTATAAAAGCTTTTTCTTCATATTAGCGTTTTATAAGTTTAAATTCGGGTAGTACCTACCCGTTAAGTTCATACTTAGTAGCTAATATACAATTCAACTACTATAATTCTATATGAAAAACTGATTATAATAATATTTCGCGTTCAAACTTTTACACAATATTTTATAAACTTACAATACCGCTTATTTTACATATAGCATGAAATATAGCACACAATAAATTTGATACAAGATGGTTGTGAAGATAATTCTAGCTAGTACACAAGTCGTTCAGCAAAGGCAATAAAGACACGTAATTCATACGTACAGAAACAAGTCATGCATTCTGGTTTTACTAGGATTACTTCCCATCCTTGGTCTTGTGGAACATAACCGTTATGGCCGTTGATAAGACAGCGTGTTGTAACGTCGTCAAAGGGACGAGGGTTACGTAATGTCCAACAGTCCCGTAACAATCTAAAAACCTCATTTCTTACCCCAATTACCGACTCCGTCACTTGTGGGAACGTTTTATTTAATAGTTGTAGCCCGATGTTCTTGTTCTCACTTTGGTGAGAAGCGAACATTACTAATCCGTAAGCATAACATGCTTCTTTATGTTGCATGTTAGCCGCTTTTTCTAAATCACGAAGTCCAATATTCGAATATATTGAGTCAAAATAATTTCTTAACCCATTGCGTAAAAAAGCATTTGGGTTCCCCGCAATATATGCGTCAAAGTAAATACATCGTAACTTATGGATTTCCCAATGTGATATCCCCCATCTTTCGAACGAAAGCCTTTTATAAACCAAGGCATTCTTGGAACGTTCTTCGAATGTCTTACAAACTGATCTCGCCTTAAATAGTTGTGCCGAAGAATTCTGACCGACTCTAGACAAGATTTCATCAATCATGTCTCCGGGTAGGTCTCTTAAAATATTGGGTTGTCTATCCATTTTGTGTTTTTATACTGTAAAATAGACAAGAGTTAGATTCATAAAAAAAAATACTTATTAATACAAGCAATTTTTACATATATCATAAAGCATAAGCACACTATATTACATATATTACACCACACGAATACAACTATCTTATTCCGACTCGCTTGTTTCTTCTTCTTCGGTTTTGGATCGTTTTGCCAAGTTTCTAGGGATATATGATGTTCCCCTAATACGAGCCGTCGTTTTCCACATTGGTTTAGAAAAACCTGGTGGTTTAGAGGTTCCCGGGTCATTGTTACAACTTAAGGACTTCGGGGGTTGACGATACATATAAAGTTCATCAGGGTTGGAATTAGATTTCTCTATTTTTATGCCCTTTCTCTTATTATTTTCTTTTGCCTTTTTAAATTCAGTTGGGGTAATTTCTATAACATCATCGGAATTCTCGTCGGAATCCGATTCATCGGAGAATTGGTAATCCTCCCAATATTTTGCTTCCTTGGCGGAAACACCATTGACCATAATTAACCTTGGTCGGTTGGTTGAGGATTTTCTTTTACTTAACCGTTTTATTATTTCCCCCACCGGTTCTATTTCTTCATCCGGTTCCGATTCTTCTTCCGGTTCCGATTCTTCTTCCGGTTCCGACTCTTCTTCCGGTTCCTCTTCGGGAACTTGTGAATCAGTCCACGAATCATTCCAATTTACATTTGACTCTTCATTATTATCAGGTGAGTCAATGGGAATTGTTCTAGAGGTAGACATCTATCACATAATATCAAACGCGTTAAGAGATTAATATATCACATAATATTCACATGTTAAAAATATATAGTTTCCAACAAAATTTGTTAAGCAATCTTTTTTCAAGTAAACACGGTCGAAGTCCAGACTCACTAATGCATCCTAACAAACTTGATAAGACACACTAATGCAAAATTCTGGTTCTCTAAGACCAACGCTCGGATACCAACTGAAATGTCCCGTTCTTATTGATTAAAAACGTTCCATATTAATTGATTTCGTTGCGAGGTTTTGACCTCTATATGAGACGTTTTTCAAAGACTGCATTCATTTTAAAACAAACCATAACCTTTATTTCATTAATAAAGGTTTAAAAAGCTTTACGTAGATTATCAAATAATGATAATCTAAAATATCCTGTTTACACACGACCATTACATAATGGTTTACAATACAAATATGTTACAACAAAATAAGTTTCTTGAATGCAGTTTTTACACAATATCATACAAGCATGGACTCCAAATCTCGTTCTTATATAAGTATGCGACATCGGAAGCTCTTAATAATCACCTGAGAATAAACATGCTTAAAACGTCAACAAAAATGTTGGTGAGTTATAGGTTTAACCTATATATATCAAATCATAATAATAGACCACAAGATTTCATATTTCAATACACATCCCATACATAGAGATAAAAATCATTCATATGGTGAACACCTGGTAACCGACATTAACAAGATGCATATATAAGAATATCCCCATCATTCCGGGACACCCTTCGGATATGATATAAATTTCAAAGTACTAAAGCATCCGGTACTTTGGATGGGGTTTGTTAGGCCCAATAGATCTATCTTTAGGATTCGCGTCAATTAGGGTGTCTGTTCCCTAATTCTTAGATTACCAGACTTAATAAAAAGGGGCATATTCGATTTCGATAATTCAACCATAGAATGTAGTTTCACGTACTTGTGTCTATTTTGTAAATCATTTATAAAACCTGCATGTATTCTCATCCCAAAAATATTAGATTTTAAAAGTGGGACTATAACTCACTTTCACAGATTTTTACTTCGTCGGGAAGTAAGACTTGGCCACTGGTTGATTCACGAACCTATAACAATATATACATATATATCAAAGTATGTTCAAAATATATTTACAACACTTTTAATATATTTTGATGTTTTAAGTTTATTAAGTCAGCTGTCCTCGTTAGTAACCTACAACTAGTTGTCCACAGTTAGATGTACAGAAATAAATCGATAAATATTATCTTGAATCAATCCACGACCCAGAGTATACGTATCTCAGTATTGATCACAACTCAAACTATATATATTTTGGAATCAACCTCAACCCTGTATAGCTAACTCCAACATTCACATATAGAGTGTTTATGGTTGTTCCGAAATATATATAGATGTGTCGACATGATAGGTCGAAACATTGTATACGTGTCTATGGTATCTCAAGATTACATAATATACAATACAAGTTGATTAAGTTATGGTTGGAATAGATTTGTTACCAATTTTCACGTAGCTAAAATGAGAAAAATTATCCAATCTTGTTTTACCCATAACTTCTTCATTTTAAATCCGTTTTGAGTGAATCAAATTGCTATGGTTTCATATTGAACTCTATTTTATGAATCTAAACAGAAAAAGTATAGGTTTATAGTTAGAAAAATAAGTTACAAGTCGTTTTTGTAAAGGTAGTCATTTCAGTCGAAAGAACGACGTCTAGATGACCATTTTAGAAAACATACTTCCACTTTGAGTTTAACCATAATTTTTGGATATAGTTTCATGTTCATAATAAAAATCATTTTCTTAGAATAACAACTTTTAAATCAAAGTTTATCATAGTTTTTAATTAACTAACCCAAAACAGCCCGCGGTGTTACTATGACGGCGTAAATCCGGTTTTACGGTGTTTTTCGTGTTTTCAGGTTTTAAATCATTAAGTTAGCATATCATATAGATATAGAACATGTGTTTAGTTGATTTTAAAAGTCAAGTTAGAAGGATTAACTTTTGTTTGCGAACAAGTTTAGAATTAACTAAACTATGTTCTAGTGATTACAAGTTTAAACCTTCGAATAAGATAGCTTTATATGTATGAATCGAATGATGTTATGAACATCATTACTACCTTAAGTTCCTTGGATAAACCTACTGGAAAAGAGAAAAATGGATCTAGCTTCAACGGATCCTTGGATGGCTCGAAGTTCTTGAAGCAGAATCATGACACGAAAACAAGTTCAAGTAAGATCATCACTTGAAATAAGATTGTTATAGTTATAGAAATTGATCCAAAGTTTGAATATGATTATTACCTTGTATTAGAATGATAACCTACTGTAAGAAACAAAGATTTCTTGAGGTTGGATGATCACCTTACAAGATTGGAAGTGAGCTAGCAAACTTGAAAGTATTCTTGATTTTATGTAACTAGAACTTGTAGAATATATGAAGAACACTTAGAACTTGAAGAGAGAACTTGAGAGAGATCAATTAGATGAAGAAAATTGAAGAATGAAAGTGTTTGTAGGTGTTTTTGGTCGTTGGTGTATGGATTAGATATAAAGGATATGTAATTTTGTTTTCATGTAAATAAGTCATGAATGATTACTCATATTTTTGTAATTTTATGAGATATTTCATGCTAGTTGCCAAATGATGGTTCCCACATGTGTTAGGTGACTCACATGGGCTGCTAAGAGTTGATCATTGGAGTGTATATACCAATAGTACATACATCTAAAAGCTGTGTATTGTACGAGTACGAATACGGGTACATACGAGTAGAATTGTTGATGAAACTGAACGAGGATGTAATTGTAAGCATTTTTGTTAAGTAGAAGTATTTTGATAAGTGTATTGAAGTCTTTAAAAAGTTTATAAATACATATTAAAACACTACATGTATATACATTTTAACTGAGTCGTTAAGTCATCGTTAGTCGTTACATGTAAGTGTTGTTTTGAAACCTTTAGGTTAACGATCTTGTTAAATGTTGTTAACCCAATGTTTATAATATCAAATGAGATTTTAAATTATTATATTATCATGATATTATCATGTATTAATATCTCTTAACATGATATATATACATTAAATGTCTTTACAACGATAATCGTTACATATATGTCTCGTTTAAAAATCATTAAGTTAGTAGTCTTGTTTTTACATATGTAGTTCATTGTTAATATACTTAATGATATGTTTACTTATCATAGTATCATGTTAACTATATATATATCCATATATATGTCATCATATAGTTTTTACAAGTTTTAACGTTCGTGAATCACCGGTCAACTTGGGTGGTCAATTGTCTATATGAAACATATTTCAATTAATCAAGTCTTAACAAGTTTGATTGCTTAACATGTTGGAAACATTTAATCATGTAAATATCAATCTCAATTAATATATATAAACATGGAAAATTTCGGGTCACTACAGTATTCAGGTGGATCCCGCAAAGATTGAAACCGTTGAAAAGTGGAAAATCCCGAAAACTCCGAAACACATACGCCATTTTTAGGACTAGCTGGTTACTACAGAAGGTTCATCCAAGACTTTTCCAGAATAGCAAAACCCTTGACTGCATTAACGCATAAAGGGAAGAAATTTGAATGGAAAGATGAACAAGAAAAAGCATTTCAATTGTTAAAGAAAAAGTTAACTACGGCACCTATATTGTCATTACCTGAAGGGAATGATGATTTTGTGATATATTGTAACTCCTCAAAGCAAGGTCTCGGTTGTGTATTAATGCAACGCACGAAAGTAATTACTTATGCGTCTAGACAATTGAAGATTCACGAACAGAATTATACGACGCATGATTTGGATTTAGGCGCGGTTGTTTTTGCATTAAAGACTTGGAGGCACTACTTTTATGGGGTCAAAAGTATTATATATACCGACCACAAAAGTCTTCAACACATATTTAATCAGAAACAACTGAACATGAGGCAGCGCAGGTGGATTGAATTGTTGAATGATTACGACTTTGAGATTCGTTACCACCCAGGGAAGGCAAATGTGGTAGCCGACGCCTTGAGCAGAAAGGACAGAGAACCTATTCGTGTAAAATCTATGAATATAATGATTCATACTAATCTTACTACTCAAATAAAGGAGGCGCAACAAGGAATTTTAAAAGAGGGAAACTTAAAAGATGAAATACCCAAAGGATCGAAGAAGCATCTTAATATTCGAGAAGACGAAACCCGGTATAGGGCTGAAAGGATTTGTGTACCAAAATTTGGAGATATGAGAGAAATGGTACTTAAAGAAGCTCATAAAACCAGATACTCAATACATCCTGGAACGGGGAAGATGTACAAGGATCTCAAGAAACATTTTTGGTAGCCGGGTATGAAAGCCGATGTTGCTAAATACGTAGGGGAATGTTTGACGTGTTCTAAGGTCAAAGCGGAGCATCAGAAACCATCAGGTCTACTTCAACAACCCGAAATTCCGGAATGGAAATGGGAAAACATTACCATGGATTTCATCACTAAATTGCCAAGGACTGCAAGTGGTTTTGATACTATTTGGGTAATAGTTGATCGTCTCACCAAATCAGCACATTTCCTGCCAATAAGAGAAGATGACAAGATGGAGAAGTTAGCACGACTGTATTTAAAGGAAGTTGTCTCCAGACATGGAATACCAATCTCTATTATCTCTAATAGGGCTGGCAGATTTATTTCAAGATTCTGGCAGACATTACAGCAAGCATTAGGAACTCGTCAAGACATGAGTACTGTCTATCATCCACAAACTGATGGGCAGAGTGAAAGGATGATACAAACGCTTGAAGACATGCTACGAGCATGTGTTATTGATTTCGGAAACAGTTGGGATCGACATCTACCGTTAGCAGAATTTTCCTACAACAACAGCTACCATTCAAGCATTGAGATGGCGCCGTTTGAAGCACTTTATGGTAGAAAGTGCAGGTCTCCGATTTGTTGGAGTGAAGTGGGGGATAGACAGATTACGGGTCCAGAGATAATACAAGAAACTATCGAGAAGATCATCCAAATTCAACAACGGTTGAAAACCGCCCAAAGTCGACAAAAGAGCTACGCTAACATTAAAAGAAAAGATACAGAATTTGAAATTGGAGAGATGGTCATGCTTAAGGTTGCACCTTGGAAAGGCGTTGTTCGATTTGGTAAACGAGGGAAATTAAATCCAAGGTATATAGGACCATTCAAGATTATTGATCGTGTCGGACCAGTAGCTTACCGACTTGAATTACCACAACAACTCGCGGCTGTACATAACACTTTCCACGTCTCAAATTTGAAGAAATGTTTTGCTAAAGAAGATCTCACTATTCCGTTAGACGAAATCCAAATCAACGAAAAACTTCAATTCGTCAAAGAACCCGTCGAAATAATGGATCATGAGGTTAAAAGACTTAAGCAAAACAAGATACCAATTGTTAAAGTTCGATGGAATGCTCGTAGAGGACCCGAGTTCACCTGGGAATGAGAAGATCAGATGAAGAAGAAATACCCGCACTTATTTTCAGAAGATACGTCAACACCTCCAACTGCTTAAAATTTCGGGACGAAATTTATTTAACGGGTAGGTACTGTAGTGACCCGAACTTTTCCATGTTTATATATATTAAATGAAATTTATATTTATATGATTAAGTGTTTCCAACATGTTAAGCAATCAAACTTGTTAAGACTTGATTAATTGAAATAGGTTTCATATAGACAATTGACCACCCAAGTTGACCGGTGATTCACGAACGTTAAAACTTGTAAAAACTATATGATGACATATATATGATTATATATATATTTAACATGATATTATGATAAGTAAGTATCTCATTAGGTATTTTAACTATGAGTTATATACATAAAATTGAGTTTATTGATTTAAGAAACTCGAAACGATATATATAACGATTATCGTTATAACAACGTCTTACTAAATACATATGAATCATATTAAGATATTTATACACTATGTTTAATCATGATAAATGATAAGTAAACATGTCATTATGTATATTAACAATGAACTACATATGTAAAAACAAGACTACTAACTTGAGAATTTCGAAACGAGACATATATGTAACGATTATCGTTGTAACGACATTTAAATGTGTATATATCATATTAAGATATATTAATATATCATAATATCATGATAATATAATAATTTAACATCTCATTAGATATAATAAACATTGGGTTAACAACATTTAACAAGATCGTTAACTTAAAGGTTTCAAATCAACATTTACATATAACGACTAACGATGACTTAACGACTCAGTTAAAATGTATATACATGTAGTGTTTTAATATGTATTCATACACTTTTGAAAGACTTTAAGACACTTATCAAAATACTTCTACTTAACAAAAATGCTTACAATTACATCCTCGTTCAATTTCATCAACAATTCTACTCGTATGCACCCGTATTCGTTCTCGTACAATACACAGCTTTTAGATGTATGTACTATTGGTATATACACTCCAATGATCAGTTCTTAGCAGCCCATGTGAGTCACCTAACACATGTGGGAACCATCATTTGGAAACTAGCATGAAATATCTCATAAAATTACAAAAATATTAGTAATCATTCATGACTTATTTACAAGTAAATAAAATTACACATCCTTTATATCTAATCCATATACCAACGACCAAAAACACCTACAAACACTTTCATTCTTCAATTTTCTTCATATAATTGATCTGTCTCAAGTTCCATCTTCAAGTTCTAAGTATTCTTCATAAATTCTACAAGTTCTAGTTTCATAAAATCAAGAATACTTTCAAGTTTACTAGCTCACTTTCAATCTTGTAAAGTGATCATCCAACCTCAAGAAATCCTTGTTGTTTACAATAAGATATCATTCTAAATCAAAGTAATACTCATATACAAACTTTAATTCAATTCCTATAATTATAACTATCTTAATTCGAGTGATAATCTTACTTGAACTTGTTTTCGTGTCATGATTCTACTTCAAGAACTTTCAAGCCATCCAAGATCCTTTGAAGCTAGATAATTTCTTGTCACTTCCAGTAGGTTTACCTACTAAACTTGAGGTATTAATGATGTTCATAACATCATTCGATTCATACATATAAAACTATCTTATTCGAAAATTTGAACATGTAATCACTAGAACATAGTTTAGTTAATTATAAACTTGTTCGCAAACAAAAGTTAATCCTTCTTACTTGAATTTTAAAGTCAACTAAACACATATTCTATATATATATATATATATATATTATATGCTAACTTAATGATTTAAAACCAGAAAACACGAAAAATACCGTAAAACCGGATATACGCCGTCGTAGTAACACCGCGGGCTGTTTTGGGTTAGTTACTTAAAAACTATGATAAACTTTGATTTAAAAGTTGTTCTTCTGGGAAAATGATTTTTCTTATGAACATGAAACTATATCCAAAAATCATGGTTAAACTCAAAGTGGAAGTATGTTTTTCAAAATGGTCATCAAAACGTCGTTCTTTGGACTGAAATGACTACCTCTTACAAAAACGACTTGTAACTTATATTTCTGCCTATAAACCTATAATTTTTCTATTTAGATTCATAAAATAGAGTTCAATATGAAACCATAGCAATTTGATTCACTCAAATCGGATTTAAAACGAAGAAGTTATGGGTAAAACAAGATTGGAATTTTTTTTTTTTTTTTTTGATTGTTGTAGCTACGGGAAATATTGTAACAATTCTATACAAATCATATCCTAGCTAACTTATATTGTATTATACATGTATTCTAATGTAATCTTGGGATACCATAGACACGTATGCAAATGTTTTGACATATCATATCGACCCATGTATATATATTATTTGGGACAACCATAGACACTCTATATGCATTAATGTTGGAGTTAGCTATACAGGGTTGAGGTTGATTCCAAAAATATATATACTTTGAGTTGTGATCTAGCCCGAGACGTGTATACACTGGGTCGTGGATTGATTCAAGATAATATATATCAATTTATTTCTGTACATCTAATTGTGAACAACTAGTTGTAGGTTACTAACGAGGACAGCTGACTTAATAAACTTAAAACATTAAAACGTATTAAAAATGGTGTAAATATATTTTGAACATACTTTGATATATATGTACATATTTGTTATAGGTTCGTGAATCGACCAGTGGTCAAGTCTTACTTCCCGACGAAGTAAAAATCTGTGAAACTGAGTTATAGTCTCACTTTTAAAATCTAATATTTTGGGATGAGAATACATGCAGTTTTATAAATGTTTTACGAAATAGACACAAGTAAATGAAACTACATTATATGGGTGAATGATCGAAGCCGAATATGCCCCTTTTGCTTGGTAGCCTAAGAATTAGTAAATCGATCTACTAATTGACGAGAATCCTAAAGATAGATCTATTGAGCCTAACGAACCCCATCCAAAGTACCGGATGCTTTAGTAATTCGATGTTGTTTTTATCATGTCCGAAGGATTTTCCGGAATGATAGGGGATATTCTTATATGCATCTTTTTAATGTCGGTTACCAGGTGTTCACCATATGAATGAATTTTATCTCTATGTATGGGATGTATATTGAAATATGAAATCTTGTGGTCGATTATTATGATTTGATAATATATAGGTTAAACCTATAACTTACCAACATTTTTGTTGACGTTTTAAGTATGTTTATTCTCAAGTGATTATTAAGAGCTTCCGCTTTTGCATACTAAAATAAGGACAAGATTTAGATTCCATGCTTGTATGATATTATGTAAAAACTGCATTCAAGAAACTTATTTTTGATGTAATATATTCTTATTGTAAACCATTATGTAATGGTCGTGTGTAAACGGTATATTTTAGATTATCATTATTTGATAATCTACGTAATGCTTTTTAAACCTTTATTGATAAAATAAAGGTTACGGTTGTTTTAAAAATGAATGCAGTCTTTGAAAAACGTCTCATATAGAGGTCAAAACTGAAAGGACCCGTCCTAATCCATCTGGACGAAGTCACCAACAACTGGTTCCATTGCGATGATCGACTCCAAATACTGTCTTTAAAATGAGCAAATGCATAGCGGAATGTTTCTTTCATACCTGAGAATAAACATGCTTTCAAGTGTCAACCAAAAGGTTGGTGAGTTCATTAGTTTACATAAATAATCATTTCCATCATTTTAATAGACCACAAGAATTTCATTTTCATTTCTCATAAATATACGTCCCATACATAGAGACAAAAATATCATTCATATGGATTGAACACCTGGTAACCGACATTAACAATATTCATATAAGAATATCCCCATCATTCCGGGATCCTCCTTCGGACATGATATAAATTTCGAAGTACTAAAGCATCCGGTACTTTGGATGGGGCTTGTTGGGCCCAATAGATCTATCTTTAGGATTCGCGTCAATTAGGGTGTCTGTTCCCTAATTCTTAGATTACCAGACTTAATAAAAAGGGGCATATTCGACTTCGATAATTCAACCATAGAATGTAGTTTCGATTACTTGTGTCTATATCGTAAAACTTTTATAAAAAGCAGCGCATGTATTCTCAGTCCCAAAAATATATGTAAAAAGGGAGTAATGAAACTCACCTATTGTATTTTGTAGTAAAAATACATATGACGACATTAACAACTGAACAAAGCAGGGTTGGCCTCGGATTCACGAACCTATATTATTCATATATATATTAAAACATATATTTGTAATCGAACAAATATATATATTATTATTAGTGATATACTTTTATATCAAATATTTATATATTTCATTACATATTCATTTTATATATTTTAAGAATATAAGTTTTGTTACGTTATATGTACTAAATACATTTTATTTATATATACCATTTGTTTGTTAAAACAGTATCTTTAATAATACTAAGATAATATTTGTAATGATAATATAATGATAATGGTAATACTACTAATAGTTTTAATGTTAAATCTTATAATAATAATAATAATAACAGTAGTTTTTAATAAAATGAAAAGTTTAATAATGGTAATGGTTCCGAGAATGATAATTTTTAATCTTATAATATTTATTACTGAATAATAATAATATTTATAACTATCTTGTTACTAATGGTAGTCTTAATAATAATACTTTTGTTACTAAACATAATAAGTCTAAAATGATACAAATGCTAATATTACCGATAATTGTAATGGTTTATATTATTTTCATGATAACTATAATAATAATTTTAATCATAATAATATTTATATTGATATTAATATTACTAATAATATCGCTAATAATACCTAATGACGTTACTTAATCAAAATGTTAATATTATTATTCAGAGTATTTATGTGAACATAATGATAATAATAATTCATCTATTATTAGTTAATAAATATAATAATCATAGTAATAATAACAATATTTTTAGTTATAACTTTACTTGTAATAATAATAATGATAATTGATAACTAATACTTATTAGTAATAATAATAATAATTGTAACACTAACAATAACCATAATAATAATAATAATAATAATAATAATAATAATAATAATAATAATAATAATAATAATAATAATAATAATAATAATAATAATATTAATATTAATAATAAAAATAATAATAATAATAATAATAATAATAATAATAATAATAATAATAATAATAATAATAATAATGAAAATGAAAATGGAAATGGAAAACTACCTCAAAGGCCTTTTTAAAAAAATTATGCCATCCCCAGGACTCGAACCCGTGACCTCTCGTAACCCGACACAATCCTTAAACCAGCTGGGCTGTCGCCCATTATCCGAAATAACACATCAAAAATTTATATTTAACCCGTATTGTTTATGTTTCCTTTTTCTTCTTCTTCACTCAAATAATACCAGTCGACCCAAGTTTGATTATCATCTTTATATTACACATTCAATCAGTTTTAGGATTTAAAACTAGAGTATAAACGATTATTCTATGGTGATTACATTAATTGAAAACAGAAAAAAAAAACTAAACAAAGCTGCAACAGCTTTTCTATAATTACGAAGAACATAAAATATGATTTTGAAATTGAGATAGTTTTAGACAATGCTTTTAACATGAAACACATTTTAAAACATGCCTAGAATCTTTCTCCATATGGATTTAATCAATTTAAACAAAATACGAAAACATTTGGAGCTGTAACAGTCTAAAGAACACGTTACAGAACCCAGAATCAAATTCAATTTTCCATACGTTTTTAGACAAAGATTACTTCATAAAGTATGTATTATATTAATCATAAAAACTTTTGAAACTAATAGTTGAACCTTAAACTTAACAAATTCCTCGAATTCGTTCTTGAAAGAATTGTTTGACTTTTTGAAAGATAACTTTGACTCAAGAATTCGACATCAAGAGAAGAATTTAAGACTTGAAATCTTACAGAAAGCATAATTAGATCTTTCCTAATATCACTACATTTACATATTTTAAAATGGGACTCGAATTTGAAGTGTTTGAGAAAATGACCAAGAACAGGGGTCGACTCCCTTCTTTTCTAAATATTTTTGTTCTTTTTTCCGAATTGCAGGGGTAATAGAATTATATATGGATGGAATTAAAATAACTGGAATTAGTACAAGTGATATGATCGATTTTTGTTTGAGTTGGGAACTGATTTGGACGTGAAACAAACCTGGACCAGCTTAATACGATCAGAGGAAAAAAATAAATAAAATATACAAATCCTGATTAGTTGATTAACAGATTGGAGTAATTTACTTTACTGAATTCGATTTGTAACCAGATGAGGGACAGAAAACAAAGTAATCTACAGCTTGATGGCTACTTGCAACTGAATCGTACATTCACTTTCTTCTTCTATAATTTATATAATTATTTAATATTAATAGATAAATATATTGATAATTTTAATACCAATTAATAATTATTATAATAATAATACTGATTAATAATAATAGGAATACTAATACTAACAATAATAATAATAATAATAATATTAATAATAATAATATTAATTTCATCAAATAATACTAATAAAAATGATATTTATAATAATGATAATAATAATATTAATAATATTAATAACATGGTAATAACAACAAAGATAATGATAAGAGTATTAAAAATAAAGATAATGATAACATTAAATGATAATAATGATTAAAATTTATGATTTAAATTATTCTTATAATAATATTTATATTTATCATCTTTATTTTTGATACTCATAAGTTTTTACTTGTAATAATAATAATTATACTAATGTTGATAATAATAATAAAAGTACTAATATTGTTATTATATTAACTATATTTTCAACTTGTCATTCAATATATTACTATTACATATTATTAATTATGTAATATTACATAGTGTATATAGTATCATAATTTGAATATTAATATTTATACTTTTTAATGTACATACAATTAACAATTTTATATATAAATCATATTTACATATATTTATATATAATTCAACTACTATATATATAATCATGTTTTAAATATTAAGTAAAATAACTATATTAATTATATATATTGAAACAAATTTATTTAAAGTATACATTTAATACTTTGTTAACGTTGACAAATTATATTCAAAAATCATTTACATCTAGTATATACTTTATAATAAACTAAACAGTTTTAATCAACAAGTTTTAAGTTATCTATTATAACTAAATCATATAATAGTTCATTAATCTAATTAATTTATAATATATAATTAATTACATGTATAGTTGTTTATATATTCATTTCTATTTACAATTAAAGGTTCGTGAATCGTCAGGCATGGTCAAAGGGTAATTAATTACATGAATATAGATTTTAAAACTTTCGAGACTCAACATTAAAGATTCTGCTTATCGTGTCGGAAACATATAAAGATTAAAGTTTAAATTTGGTCAGAAATTTCCGGGTCATCACAGTACCTACCTGTTAAAGAAATTTCGTCCTGAAATTTGAGTGTGGTCGTCATGGCTAACAATAAAAATGTTTTCATGGCGAATATGAGTCAATAATTAAAGGTTTATCACCATCAGGTGATTTGAATATAAACAACTCAATTATTCGAAGCGTACGAGTGAAATTATCACAAAAGATTGAAATAGGATAAGTAAAGATTCGTCGTAACTTTTGACAGAGTCAGGGTTGAATTTTGAAAGTAAGATGCATCTTAACTTTTGACGTTGTTTTGGTTGAATTCCGGAATTTAAGGGATTTGAAGAAAATCTTCAAAATCTAAAAGATTTGATTCTTCTGCAAATAAGGAAATTTAGATTTTTATAATTAAATGCGGTGATCTGCCTCGATTCCTCTGTTTGATATTTTCACTATAAATTTTATCTTTTTCGGTCCATTAATCTTCACCACTTCAATACTCAATTCCCAAATTCAAAAGATCGTGAAATGCTTAATCCAGTTCTGATCCTTGTCCTTTTCCTGATTATCGCAACAATCATTCTCCTTTTCTAACTTCACCGGAGGAATCCGTTTATTTTTACTATGCTTTAGGGATTATTGTATTTATAATCCTCCCGTGTCTTTATATTGCTATATGCACTGATACCCACGGTTTGTAATTTCGGTGTTGTTGTTGGGTTTTATGTTTTCTCTTATATTTTGGAGCCCTTTGCCTTTTTATTATCCTCCCGACCTCTAGTAAAGCGAGTAATGGTCCAGAATTCGTAAGTATGGAATTTCGAATAAACATCGTGTTCTAAATAAGAACTAATGTATTAGCACGATTTGATTTATCAAATTACCAGAATCATTGAGAATAGAACTATCAAGAAAATACTTTCTTGATATGTTCAGAAGTTAAGCATAATGAAAGAGTTATGTAACATGGCACGTGATGACGTTAGGATCTGTGAATCATCACGTCCCATTAGAAACTCAGCATGACTTACTGTAATATAATCACGTTGATCAAGTGTTATTATATTATACTAACTCATGCATCAGTTCCCAACATTACTTCAATAACACTCATATTTTAAGCTCGAAAGTTTACAGAATATAGAAACTAACAGTTTCTATATGATGTAATACTGATAACACGAAGAGATTAATGATTTCAGATAAGAATAGTTATAAAAGTATCTCCAGAAATATGGAGGATATTTATAATGAAAGATACGATAATATCTTGGAATATCTAAGATCAGCGGATGATAGAAACTATTGTCTGCAAGGGTTTAGAGTAAGGAGCAAGATATTCACTAAAGATTTCAACGGATCCAGAATTATCTGGATTCTTTGAATATAGGGTATGGTCCTTGTATTTGTCCTTGGTTTCCTTCATGCTTAACTCTATCCGTTTTCCAGTTCCAACGTTTCTGAGCTTTTCCAACATATTATTCTTTATTATCAAACTTCCGACGACTAAGATCGTTTACAGTTGCCTACAGTTTCTGCTGCTTCATTCACCTTTTTCAACATTCAGAGTATCGATTCGTAAACTGGGTGCCTTTTCAAAATTTCAGAATTGAAGGTCGTAATTCTAGAAGATAATTGTTATATGTATACATATAACTATTGATGTGGAAATGCTATGAGATTCGAAATACTGATTACTGATTTTCGGTAATTGGTATGGCAATTATTGTTACAGGGTATAGATGAATACAAGATGAGGTTTCAATGAATATAATGATTTTTCGGAAAGTCCAAATTCATTGAAGTTGCTGGTAATTTTACTGCTAATGTGGTGAAATATAAACGGTTCTCCGGTAACGATGACGATAGGCAAACTTATATATCGAGGTTATAGTAAGGCTAATTCGAATGGAAGTTGAAGTTGATTTGCTGAAGCTGTGATAAAATTGGCTAATTTGAAAAAGAGTTGCAATGTTATTTTCGGTAATAACAATGCCAAAGGAGCTAACACAGACACGTGTTAACCTTTTACTTAGGGTCCGGGAATTTCCAGGTGCATAACTATATGCGTCAATCTTTTCTTCCATAGATGAAGTGCGGTTGGTTTATCCTTTCAATTGAGGTGTTTTCAAGAATCATAAAAGGTTTGAACACAGATTAGAATTGTCAAGATACAAATGGCGTTTAAGATGAAATCAAGTGGCAAACTTGAAGATATGTTTAGTTTAATTCATTTTTTTTTATTTGTCCAATGTTAATAGTCCTCACTTGATAGTCCTCAGTTAGCAGTGTACAAATAATAATTCATATATAGTTTACTATATAATATTTGAATTAATTTATATGTATCGTGACCCGTGTACATGTCTCAGACTCGATCACAACTCAAATTATATATATTATTGTAGAATCAACCTCAACCCTGTATAGAGAACTCGTTCATTACTGCATATAGAGGGTCTATAGTTATCCCAAATAATATATATAAATGCGTAGATATGATATGTCAAAACCTTGTATACGTGTCCCGATATTTAAAATGCGTAAAGTAAATAACAAAAATTAAATAACAATAAATAAAATGCGTAAAGTAAATAACAGAAATTAAATGATGATAAATAAAATTGCGAGAATGTAAATTGAGATAAATAAACTGCGATAAATAAAATGTAATCAGTTAGCTAGGAACAGTTAGCTGGAAACAGTTAGCGTGGATTCTTAACAAGATTTTTTTTTCGTAGTTAATTTGTTTGTTTCTATCAAATTTTATTTCGTCAAATGTGTTCTTCATTATGCCACTTGTTGGATTTTGATAAATCAAAATCCGAATATGAAATTGAATAAGAATGGTTATTCTGCGGTGAACGGATACGTATATCGGTGGTTGTAAATAAGATAGTAAATGACTGTTGAATCAGATTCGAAGAATGTACAATATAACTTATTAATGTGAAATCTAAATATTCCTCGGGTATTACCTACCCGTTAAAATATTTTCACCATTAACAGTTTGTACGAAAGAATTTTTAATTACAATCTTTATGAAAATATATTTACATATATATTTTCTTCAGATGTAATTATGGATTTAATGAATCGATATGATATTAAACTTATTTAATTTTTGGTTTGAGCTAAGATAAATAATCTCTAAAACTTTTAGAAACCACATATTCTTCGCAGAGTATTTCTTCAATGAAGTTATGAATTAATACTTCATCGTTCATTGTTGTTGGTACTCCTTGGTATCCATGGTGCGTATGACGTTGATGTTCGCGTGACAGATTGTGAAGTTGAGGTTTGCGATGCGGTTGTTTTTGATGGTGGTAATGGTACTGTTGGCATTGGTGGTGGTACTGGTTATGCTGCTGGTGCTGGTGCTGGTGTTTGTAACCTTCGCACCATATTCTCTAAAGCCACTACACGAGCGCGAAGCTCGTTGACTTCTTCTATTACACCGGGGTGATTTTCAGTTTGAACTAGCGGATAAATATAATCTAGAATTTGGTATAGTATATAATCGTGGCGAGATACTCTGGAAATGAGAGAAAAGATGGTGTTTCGAACAGGTTCACCAGTAAGTGCTTCAGGTTCTTCGCCAATAGGGCAATGTGGCGGATGAAAAGGATCACCTTCTTCTTGTCTCCAATGATTAAGGAGGCTACGAACCCATCCCCAATTCATCCAGAATAGATGATGACTGATTGGTTGATCCATTCCGATCACACTGCTTTCGGAGCTTGAGTGGGATTCCATTTCGGAATCCGAGTGACTTGAACTAATGATGAATTCCATTTCGTACGATTGAATAAAGAATTTTTAGATATGAAATGATTTCCTGACTAACGGATGGTATTCTAATTACATAGAATATCCATATATGTAGAACAAAAGGTTTCGTAGATTACAGAGGAATTTACGGGATACGCCAAGTAAGGTTTACAGTAACAGATACGCTAAGATATGAATTTTGTCTATAAACTATTCATGCAATCAATGCAGCAAGATGTGTCTAGACTCAGAATGATAAGCAGATAATTTTCGACACAAAATGATAAGCAAAACTTTTTGACATGCAGACCAGGTCGAAGTCCAGACTCACTAATGCATCTAAACAACTACTAGTTAGACACTCTAATGCAAGACCTGGTTCGCTAAGACCACCGCTCTGATACCAACTGAAAGGACCCGTCCTAATCCATCTGGACGAAGTCACCAACAACTGGTTCCATTGCGATGATGGACTCCAAATACTGTCTTTAAAATGAGCAAATGCACAGCGGAATATTTCTTTCATACCTGAGAATAAACATGCTTTCAAGTGTCAACCAAAAGGTTGGTGAGTTCATTAGTTTACATAAATAATCATTTCCATCATTTTAATAGAACACAAGAATTTCATTTCCATTTCTCATAAATATACGTCCCATACATAGAGATAAAAATATCATTCATATGGATTGAACACCTGGTAACCGACATTAACAATATGCATATAAGAATATCCCCATCATTCCGGGATCCTCCTTCGGACATGATATAAATTTCGAAGTACAAAAGTATCCGGTACTTTGGATGGGGCTTGTTGGGCCCAATAGATCTATCTTTAGGATTCGCGTCAATTAGGGTGTCTGTTCCCTAATTCTTAGATTACCAGACTTAATAAAAAGGGGCATATTCGACTTCGATAATTCAACCATAGAATGTAGTTTTGATTACTTGTGTCTATATCGTAAAACTTTTATAAAAAGCAGCGCATGTATTCTCAGTCCCAAAAATATATGTAAAAAGGGAGTAATGAAACTCACCTATTGTATTTTGTAGTAAAAATACATATGACGACATTAACAACTGAACAAAGCAGGGTTGGCCTCGGATTCACGAACCTATATTATTCATATATATATTAAAACATATATTTGTAATCGAACAAATATATATATTATTATTAGTGATATACTTTTATATCAAATATTTATATATTTCATTACATATTCATTTTATATATTTTAAGAATATAAGTTTTGTTATGTTATATGTACTAAATACATTTTATTTATATATACCATTTGTTTGTTAAAACAGTATCTTTAATAATACTAAGATAATATTTGTAATGATAATATAATGATAATGGTAATACTACTAATAGTTTTAATGTTAAATCTTATAATAATAATAATAATAATAACAGTAGTTTTTAATAAAATGAAAAGTTTAATAATGGTAATGGTTCCGAGAATGATAATTTTTAATCTTATAATATTTATTACTGAATAATAATAATATTTATAACTATCTTGTTACTAATGGTAGTCTTAATAATAATACTTTTGTTACTAAACATAATAAGTCTAAAATGATACAAATGCTAATATTACCGATAATTGTAATGGTTTATATTATTTTCTTGATAACTATAATAATAATTTTAATCATAATAATATTTATATTGATATTAATATTACTAATAATATCGCTAATAATACCTAATGACGTTACTTAATCAAAATGTTAATATTATTATTCAGAGTATTTATGTAAACATAATGATAATAATAATTCATCTATTATTAGTTAATAAATATAATAATCATAGTAATAATAACAATATTTTTAGTTATAACTTTACTTGTAATAATAATAATGATAATTGATAACTAATACTTATTAGTAATAATAATAATAATTGTAACACTAACAATAACCAGTCGACCCAAGTTTGATTATCATCTTTATATTACACATTCAATCAGTTTTAGGATTTAAAACTAGAGTATAAACGATTATTCTGTGGTGATTACATTAACTGAAAACAGAAAAAAAACTAAACAAAGCTGCAACAGCTTTTCTATAATTACGAAGAACACAAAATATGATTTTGAAATTGAGATAATTTTAGACAACGCTTTCAACATGAAACACATTTTAAAACATGCCTAGAATCTTTCTCCATCTGGATTTAATCAATTTAAATAAAATACAAAAACATTTGGAGCTGTAACAGTCTAAAGAACACGTTACAGAACCCAGAATCAAATTCAATTTTCCATACGTTTTTAGACAAAGATTACTTCATAAAGTATGTAGTATATTAATCATAAAAACTTTTGAAACTAATAGTTGAACCTTAAACTTAACAGATTCCTCGAATTCATTCTTGAAAGAATTGTTTGACTTTTTGAAAGATAACTTTGACTCAAGAATTCGACATCAAGAGAAGAATTTAAGACTTGAAATCTTACAGAAAGCATAATTAGATCTTTCCTAATATCACTACATTTACATATTTTAAAATGGGACTCGAATTTGAAGTGTTTGAGAAAATGACCAAGAACAGGGGTCGACTCCCTTCTTTTCTAAATATTTTTGTTCTTTCTTCCGAATTGTAGGGGTAATAGAATTATATATGGATGGAATTAAAATAACTGGAATTAGTACAAGTGATATGATCGATTTTTGTTTGAGTTGGGAACTGATTTGAACGTGAAACAAACCTGGGACCAGCTTAATACGATCAGAGGAAAAAAATAAATAAAATATACAAATCCTGATTAGTTGATTAACAGATTGGAGTAATTTACTTTACTGAATTCGATTTGTAACCAGATGAGGGACAGAAAACAAAGTAATCTACAGCTTGATGGCTACTTGCAACTGAATCGTACATTCACTTTCTTCTTCTATAATTTATATAATTATTTAATATTAATAGATAAATATATTGATAATTTTAATACCAATTAATAATTATTATAATAATAATACTGATTAATAATAATAGGAATACTAATACTAATAATAATAATAATAATAATAATAATAATAATAATAATAAAATTAATAATAATAATATTAATTTCATCAAATAATACTAATAAAAATGATATTTATAATAATGATAATAATAATATTAATAATATTAATAACATGGTAATAACAACAAAGATAATGATAAGAGTATTAAAAATAAAGATAATGATAACATTAAATGATAATAATGATTAAAATTTATGATTTAAATTATTCTTATAATAATATTTATATTTATCATCTTTATTTTTGATACTCATAAGTTTTTACTTGTAATAATAATAATTATACTAATGTTGATAATAATAATAAAAGTACTAATATTGTTATTATATTAACTATATTTTCAACTTGTCATTCAATATATTACTATTACATATTATTAATTATGTAATATTACATAGTGTATATAGTATCATAATTTGAATATTAATATTTATACTTTTTAATGTACATACAATTAACAATTATATATATAAATCATATTTACATATATTTATATATAATTCAACTACTATATATATAATCATGTTTTAAATATTAAGTAAAATAACTATATTAATTATATATATTGAAACAAATTTATTTAAAGTATACATTTAATACTTTGTTAACGTTGACAAATTATATTCAAAAATCATTTACATCTAGTATATACTTTATAATAAACTAAACAGGTTTAATCAACAAGTTTTAAGTTATCTATTATAACTAAATCATATAATAGTTCATTAATCTAATTAATTTATAATATATAATTAATTACATGTACAGTTGTTTATATATTCATTTCTATTTACAATTAAAGGTTCGTGAATCGTCAGGCATGGTCAAAGGGTAATTAATTACATGAATATAGATTTTAAAACTTTCGAGACTCAACATTAAAGATTTTGCTTATCGTGTTAGAAACATATAAAGATTAAAGTTTAAATTTGGTCGGAAATTCCCGGGTCATCACAAAAACCTCGCGACGAAATCAATTAATATGGAACGTTTATAATTAATATGAACGGGACATTTTAGCTAGGATATGATTTGTATAGAATTGTTACAATATTTCCCGTAGCTACAACAATCAAAAAATATCCAATCTTGTTTTACCCACAACTTCTTCGTTTTAAATCCGTTTTGAGTGAATCAAATTGCTATGGTTTCATATTGAACTCTATTTTATGAATCTAAATAGAAAAAGTATAGGTTTATAGTCAGAAATATAAGTTACAAGTTGTTTTTGTAAGAGGTAGTCATTTCAGTCGAAAGAACGACGTCTTGAAGACCATTTTGAAAAACATACTTCCACTTTTAGTTTAACCATGATTTTTGGATATAGTTTCATGTTCATAAGAAAAATCATTTTCCCAGAAGAACACCTTTTAAATCAAAGTTTATCATAGTTTTTAATTAACTAACCCAAAACAGCCCGCGGTGTTACTACAACGGCGTATATCCGGTTTTACGGTGTTTTTTGTGTTTTTCAGTTTTAAATCATTAAGTTAGCATATCATATAGATATAGAACATGTGTTTAGTTGATTTTAAAAGTCAAGTTAGAAGGATTAACTTTTATTTGCGAACAAGTTTAGAATTAACTAAACTATGTTCTATTGATTACAAGTTTAAACCTTCGAATAAGGTAGTTTTATATATATGAATCGAATGATGTTATGAACATCATTACTACCTCAGGTTTTGTGGATAAACCTACTGGAAATGAGAATGATAGATCTAGCTTCAAAGGATCCTTGGATGGCTTGAAAGTTCTTGAAGCAGAATCATGACACGAAAACAAGTTCAAGTAAGATTTCCACTCAAAATAAGATTGTTATAGTTATAGAAATTTAATAAAAGTTTGAATGTGAGTATTACCTTGTATTAGAAAGATATCTTACTGTATATAAGAAAGATTTCTTGAGGTTGGATGATCACTTTACAAGATTGGAAGTAAGCTAGCAAACTTGGAAGTATTCTTAATTTTATGAAACTAAAACTTATAGAATTTATGAAGAACACTTAGAACTTGAAGATAGAACTTGAAGATAGAACTTGAGAGAGATCAATTAGATGAAGAAAATTGAAGAATGAAAGTGTTTGTAGGTATTTTTGGTCATTGGTATATGGATTAGATATAAAGGATGTGTAATTTTGTTTACATGTAAATAAGTCATGAATGATTACTAATATTTTTGTAATTTTATGAGATATTTCATGCTAGTTGCCAAATTATGGTTCTACATGTGTTAGGTGACTCACATGGGCTGTTAAGAGCTGATAATTGGAGTGTATATACCAATAGTACATACATCTAAAAGATGTGTATTGTACGAGTACGAATATGGGTGCATACGAGTAGAATTGTTGATGAAACTGAACAAGGATGTAATTATAAGTATTTTTGTTAAGTAGAAGTATTTTGATAAGTGTCTTGAAGTCTTACAAAAGTTTATGAATACATATTAAAACACTACATGTATATACATTTTAACCGAGTTGTTAAGTCATCGTTAGTCGTTACATGTAAGTGTTGTTTTGAAACCTTTAAGTTAACGATCTCATTTAATGTTGTTAACCCATTGTTTATTATATCTAATGAGATGTTAAATTATTACATTATCAAGATATTATGATGTATGAATATATCTTAATATGATATATATATATATATATATATATATATATATATATATATATATATATATATATATATATATATATATATATATATATATATATATATATATATATATATATATATTAAAATGTCGTTACAACGATAATCGTTACATATATGTCTCGTTTCAAAATTCTTAAGTTAGTAGTCTTGTTTTACATATGTAGTTCATTGTTAACATACTTAATGATATATATAATTATCATTTTATCATGTTAAATATAGTGTAACAATATCTTAATATGATTCATATGTATTCAGTAAGACGTTATTATAACGATAATCGTTATATATATCGTTTCGAGTTTCTTAATTCAATAAACTCAATTTTATGTATATAAATCATTGTTAAAATACCTAATGAGATACTTACTTATCATAATATCATATTAACTATATATATAATCATATATATGTCATCATATAGTTTTTACAAGTTTTAACATTCGTGAATCACCGGTCAACTTGGGTGGTCAATTGTCTCTATGAAACCTATTTCAATTAATCAAGTCTTAACAAGTTTGATTACTTAACATGTTGGAAACACTTAATCATATAAATATCAATTTCATTTAATATATATAAACATGGAAAAGTTCCGGTCACTACAGTACCTACCCGTTAAATAAATTTCGTTCCGAAATTTTAAGCAGTTGGAGGTGTTGACGTATCTTCTGGAAATAAGTGCGGGTATTTATTTTTCATCTGATCTTCTTGTTCCCAGGTGAACTCGGGTCCTATACGAGCATTCCATCGAACCTTAACAATTGGTATCTTGTTTTGCTTAAGTCTTTTAACCTCACGATCCATTATTTCGACGGGTTCTTCGATGAATTGAATTTTTTCGTTGATTTGGATTTCGTCTAACAAAATAGTGAGATCTTCTTTAGCAAAACATTTCTTCAAATTCGAGACGTGGAAAGTGTTATGTACAGCCACGAGTTGTTGAGGTAACTCAAGTCGGTAAGCTACTGGTCCGACACGATCAATAATCTTGAATGGTCCAATATACCTTGGATTTAATTTCCCTCGTTTACCAAATCGAACAACGCCTTTCCAAGGTGCAACCTTAAGCAAGACCATTTCTCCAATTTCAAATTCTATATCTTTTCTTTTAATGTCGGCGTAGCTCTTTTGTCGACTTTGGGCGATTTTCAATCGTTGTTGAATTTGGATGATCTTCTCGGTAGTTTCTTGTATTATCTCCGGAACCGTAATCTGTCTATCCCCCACTTCACTCCAACAAATCAGAGACCTGCACTTTCTACCATAAAGTGCTTCAAACGGCGCTATCTCAATACTTGAATGGTAGCTGTTGTTGTAGAAAAATTCTGCTAACGGTAGATGTCGATCCCAACTGTTTCTGAAATCAATAACACATGCTCGTAGCATGTCTTCAAGCATTTGTATCATCCTTTTGCTCTGCTCATCAGTTTGTGGATGATAGGCAGTACTCATTTCTAGACAAGTTCCTAATGCTTGCTGTAATGTCTGCCAGAATCTTGAAATAAATCTGCCATCCCTATCAGAGATAATAGAGATTGGTATTCCATGTCTGGAGATGACTTCCTTCAAATACAGTCGTGCTCACTTCTCCATCCCTATCAGAGATAATAGAGATTGGTATACCATTTCTCTCATATCTCCAAATTTTGGTACCCAAATTCTTTCAGCCCTATACCGGGTTCCGTCTTCCCGAATATTAAGATGCTTCTCTGATCCTTTGGGTATTTCATCCTTTAAATTTCCCTCTTTTAAAACTCCTTGTTGCGCCTCCTATTTTTGAGTAGTAAGGTTAGTGTGAATCTTTATATTCATAGCTTTTACTAGAATGGGTTCTCTGTCCTTTCTGCTCAAGGCGTCGGCTACCACATTTGCCTTCCTCGGGTGATAACGAATCTCAAAGTGGTAATCATTCAACAATTCAATCCATCTACGCTGCCTCATGTTCAGTTGTTTCTGATTAAATATGTGTTGAATGAAATGTCCCGTTCTTATTGATTAAAAATGTTCCATATTAATTGATTTCGTTGCGAGGTTTTGACCTCTATATGAGACGTTTTTCAAAGACTGCATTCATTTTTAAAACAAACCATAACCTTTATTTCATAAATAAAGGTTTAAAAAGCTTTACGTAGATTATCAAATAATGATAATCTAAAATATCCTGTTTACACACGACCATTACATAATGGTTTACAATACAAATATGTTACATCGAAGTCAGTTTCTTGAATGCAGTTTTTACACAATATCATACAAACATGGACTCCAAATCTTGTCCTTATTTTAGTATGCAACAGCGGAAGCTCTTAGTATTCACCTGAGAATAAACATGCTTTAAACGTCAACAAAAATGTTGGTGAGTTATAGGTTTAACCTATATATATCAAATCGTAACAATAGACCACAAGATTTCATATTTCAATACACATCCCATACATAGAGATAAAAATCATTCATATGGTGAACATCTGGTAACCGACATTAACAAGATGCATATATAAGAATATCCCCATCATTCCAGGACACCCTTCGAATATGATATAAATTTCGAAGTACTAAAGCATCCGGTACTTTGGATGGGGTTTGTTAGGCCCAATAGATCTATCTTTAGGATTCGCGTCAATTAGGGTGTCTGTTCCCTAATTCTTAGATTACCAGACTTAATAAAAAGGGGCATATTCGATTTCGATAATTCAACCATAGAATGTAGTTTCACGTACTTGTGTCTATTTTGTAAATCATTTATAAAACCTGCATGTATTCTCATCCCAAAAATATTAGATTTTAAAAGTGGGACTATAACTCACTTTCACAGATTTTTACTTCGTCGAGAAGTAAGACTTGGCCACTGGTTGATTCACGAACCTATAACAATATATACATATATATCAAAGTATGTTCAAAATATATTTACAACACTTTTAATATATTTTGATGTTTTAAGTTTATTAAGTCAGCTGTCCTCGTTAGTAACCTACAACTAGTTGTCCACAGTTAGATGTACAGAAATAAATAGATAAATATTATCTTGAATCAATCCACGACCCAGTGTATACATATCTCAGTATTGATCACAACTCAAACTATATATATTTTGGAATCAACCTCAACCCTGTATAGCTAACTCCAACATTCACATATAGAGTGTCTATGGTTGTTCCGAAATATATATAAATGTGTCGACATGATAGGTCGAAACATTGTATACGTGTCTATGGTATCTTAAGATTACATAATATACAATACAAGTTGATTAAGTTATGGTTGGAATAGATTTGTTACCAATTTTCACGTAGCTAAAATGAGAAAAATTATCCAATCTTGTTTTACCCATAACTTCTTCATTTTAAATCCGTTTTGAGTGAATCAAATTGCTATGGTTTCATATTGAACTTTATTTTATGAATCTAAATAGAAAAATTATAGGTTTATAGTCAGAAAAATAAGTTACAAGTCATTTTTGTAAAGGTAGTCATTTCAGTCGAAAGAACGACGTCTAGATGACCATTTTAGAAAACATACTTTCACTTTGAGTTTAACCATAATTTTTGGATATAGCTTCATGTTCATAATAAAAATTATTTTCTCAGAATAACAACTTTTAAATCAAAGTTTATCATAGTTTTTAATTAACTAACCCAAAACAGCCCGCGGTGTTACTACGACGACGTAAATCCGGTTTTACGGTGTTTTTCGTGTTTCCAGGTTTTAAATCATTAAGTTAGCATATCATATAGATATAGAACATGTGTTTAGTTGATTTTAAAAGTCAAGTTAGAAGGATTAACTTTTATTTGCGAACAAGTTTAGAATTAACTAAACTATGTTCTAGTGATTACAAGTTTAAACCTTCCAATAAGATAGCTTTATATGTATGAATCGAATGATGTTATGAACATCATTACTACCTTAAGTTCCTTGGATAAATCTACTGGAAAAGAGAAAAATGGATCTAGCTTCAACGGATCCTTGGATGGCTCGAAGTTCTTGAAGCAGAATCATGACACGAAAACAAGTTCAAGTAAGATCATCACTTGAAATAAGATTGTTATAGTTATAGAAATTGAACCAAAGTTTGAATATGATTATTACCTTGTATTAGAATGATAACCTACTGTAAGAAACAAAGATTTCTTGAGGTTGGATGATCACCTTACAAGATTGCAAGTGAGCTAGCAAACTTGAAAGTATTCTTGATTTTATGTAACTAGAACTTGTAGAATTTATGAAGAACACTTAGAACTTGAAGATAGAACTTGAGAGAGATCAATTAGATGAAGAAAATTGAAGAATGAAAGTGTTTGTAGGTGTTTTTGGTCGTTGGTGTATGGATTAGATATAAAGGATATGTAATTTTGTTTTCATGTAAATAAGTCATGAATGATTACTCATATTTTTGTAATTTTATGAGATATTTCATGCTAGTTGCCAAATGATGGTTCCCACATGTGTTAGGTGACTCACATGGGGTGCTAAGAGCTGATCATTGGAGTGTATATACCAATAGTACATACATCTAAAAGCTGTGTATTGTACGAGTACAAATACGGGTGCATACGAGTAGAATTGTTGATGAAACTGAACGAGGATGTAATTGTAAGCATTTTTTGTTAAGTAGAAGTATTTTGATAAGTGTATTGAAGTCTTTCAAAAGTGTATAAATACATATTAAAACACTACATGTATATACATTTTAACTGAGTTGTTAAGTCATCGTTAGTCGTTACATGTAAATGTTGTTTTGAAACCTTTAGGTTAACGATCTTGTTGAATGTTGTTAACCCATTGTTTATTATAACAAATGAGATGTTAAATTGTTATATTATCATGATATTATGATATATAATATATCTTAGTATGATGTATATACAGTTAAATGTCGTTACAACGATAATCGTTACATATATGTCTCGTTTCGAAATCATTAAGTTAGTAGTCTTATTTTTACATATGTATTTCATTGTTAATACACTTAATAATATATTTAATTATCATTTAACATAATTAACCAAGTGTATCAATATCTTAATATGATTCATATGTACCTAGTAAGACGTTGTTATAACGATAATCGTTATATATATCGTTTTTGAGTTTCTTAAATTAATAGTCTCATTTTTATGTATATAACTCATTGTTAAAATACCTAATGAGATACATACTTATAATAAAATCATGTTAACTATATATATAACCATATGTATGTCATCGTATAGTTTTTACAAGTTTTAACGTTCGTGAATCACCGGTCAACTTGGGTGGTCAATTGTCTATATGAAACATATTTCAATTAATCAAGTCTTAACAAGTTTGATTGCTTAACATGTTGGAAACACTTAATCATGTAAATAACCATTTCATTTAATATATATATAAACATGGAAAAGTTCGGGTCACTACATTGAAGACTTTTGTGGTCGGTATATATAATACTTTTGACCCCATATAAGTAGTGCCTCCAAGTCTTTAATGCAAAAATAACTGCGCCTAATTCCAAATCATACGTCGTATAATTCTGCTCGTGAATCTTCAGTTGTCTAGACGCATAAGCAATTTACTTTTGTTCGTTGCATTAATACACAACCGAGACCTTGCTTTGAGGCGTCACAATATATCACAAAATCATCATTCCCTTCAGGTAATGATAATATAGGTACCGTAGTTAACTTTTTCTTCAACAATTGAAACGCTTTTTCTTGTTCATCCTTCCATTCAAATTTCCTCCCTTTATGTGTTAATGCAGTCAAGGGTTTTGCTATTTTGGAAAAATCTTGGATGAATCTCCTGTAATAACCAGCTAGCCCTAAAAATTGGCGTATGTGTTTCGGAGTTTTCGGGGTTTCCCACTTTTCAATGGTTTCAATCTTTGCTGGATCCACCTGAATACCTTCTTTGTTCACTATATGACCGAGGAATTGAACTTCTTCCAACCAAAATGCACAATTTGAAAACTTAGCGTACAGTTTTTCTTTTCTCAGCAACTCTAGCACTTTTCTCAAATGTTCTTCGTGCTCTTTATCATTCCTCGAGTAAATAAGTATGTCATCGATGAAAGCAATGACAAACTTGTCAAGGTATGGTCCACACACTCGGTTCATGAGGTCCATGAACACAGCTGGTGCATTAGTTAATCCAAACGGCATAACCATAAACTCGTAATGACCATAACGCATCCTAAAAGCAGTCTTTAGAATGTCATCCTCTTTCACCCGCATTTGGTGATATACAGAACGTAAATCGATCTTCGAATAAATCGACGAGCCTTGTAGTTGATCAAATAAGTCGTCGATTCTCGGTAATGTGTAACGGTTCTTGATGGTAAGTTTGTCCAACTCTCGGTAGTCGATACACAACCTGAATGTACCATCTTTCTTCTTGACAAACAGAACAGGAGATCCCCATGGTGATGTACTTGGTCGAATGAAACCACGCTCTAAAAGTTCCTGTAACTGACTTTGTAATTCTTTCATTTCGCTGGGTGCAAGTCTGTATGGAGCACGAGCTATTGGTGCAGCTCCTGGTACAAGGTCTATTTGAAATTCAACGGATCGATGTGGGGGTAATCCCGGTAATTCTTTCGAAAATACATCGGAAAATTCTTTTGCGACGGGAACATCACTGATGTTCTTTTCTTCAGGTTTAACTTCCTCGATGTGTGCTAGAATGACGTAACAACCTTTTCTTATTAGTTTTTGCGCCTTTAAACTACTAATAAGATTTAACTTCGCGTTGTTCTTTTCTCCGTACACCATTAAAAGTTTTCCTTTTTCACATAATGCGAATCGCATTTTTATAACAAACGACCTCTGCTCTTACCTTCTTCAACCAGTCCATGCCAATTATTACATCAAAACTCCCTAACTCGACTGGTATTAAATCAATCTTAAACGTTTCATCACCCAATTTAATTTCTCTATCCCGACATATATTATCTGCTGAAATTAATTTACCATTTGCTAATTCGAGTAAAAATTTATTATGCAAAGACGTCAATGGGCAACTTAATTTAGAACAAAATTCTCTAATCATATAGCTTCTATCTGCACCCGAATCAAATAAAACATAAGCAGATTTATCGTCAATAAGAAACGTACCCGTAACAAGCTCCGGGTTTTCCTGTGCTTCTGCAGCATTAATATTAAAAACTCTTCCACAGCCCTGCCCATTAGTATTCCCCTGATTCGGGCAATTTCTAATAATGTGGCCTAGTTTTCCACATTTATAACAAACAGCACTGGTATTACTTGCTCCGACACTATTCGTTCTGGCATTACTTGTTCTGACACTATTTGTTCCCTTAGTTCTGTTAAACTTTAGTCCGTAGACCTCACACTTTGTTGCGCTATGACCATTTCTTTTACACCTGTCGAAAAATGTCGTGTTAAACTCCTGATGATTTTCTTCACACCTATGACATGGCTGTTTTTGGTTTTTGTTGCCGTTGTTGTTATTGAGGTTGTTGTTGGGATTGTTATTGTTGTTGAAACAGTTGTTGTAGTTGTTGTTGTTGTTGTTGTTGGGATGTTTGTTGTAGTTATTGTTAGGATTGCGGTTATTGTTGCGATTGTTGTTGCGGTTGTTGGGATAGTTGTTGCGATTGTGGTTGTAATTATTATTGTTGTTGTACTGGTGACTCTTGTCACCATTTTCCTCCCACTTCCTCTTGAGTTGTTTTGTGTTGGCTTCTTCGGCCGCCTGCTCTTTAATTCTTCCCGCAATCTGATTTATGAGTTTATGAGCCATTCGACTTGCCTTTTGTCTGGAAGCGGGCTCATGTGAACTCACATCTTCTTGAATCCTTACTCGTAACCCTTTTACAAACGCGTCGATCTTCTCTTCTTCATCTTCGAACGCTCCCGGACACAATAGGCACAACTCTGTGAATCGTCGTTCATAAGTGGTAATGTCGAACCCTTGTGTTCGTAACTCTCTAAGCTCTACCTTGAGCTTATTGACTTCATTTCTAGGACGGTACTGCTCGTTCATCAATTGCTTGAATGCTGACCACAGTAGTGCGTAAGCAGCATTTTGTCCTACCTGTTCAAGATAGGTGTTCCACCACGTTAACGCAGTACTTGTGAAGGTATGCGTAGCGTACTTAAATTTGTCCTCTTCAGTACACTTACTTATGGCAAACACCGATTCGAATTTCTCGATCCACCGTTTCAATCCAATTGGTCCTTCGGTTCCATCAAATTCCAAAGGTTTGCAGGCAGTGAATTCTTTGTAGGAGCATCCTACACGATTTATTGCGCCATTAGCTGCATTGCTAGATTCGAAGTTATTGTTAGTATGTAGCGCAGCCTGTACTGTGGCTATATTTGCAGAAAGAAAGGTACGAAATTCCTCTTCGCTCATATTCATGGTGTGTCGAGTAGTCGGTGCCATTTCCTTCAAAATAGCCAACTGAATCGAGTTAATCATACAGAATATTAAGAGTAGTCAATAGTATTTCGTAGCATAATATGAACTCATTTATAAAAGCTTTTTATTCATATTAGCATTTTATAAGTTTAAATTCGGGTACTACCTACCCGTTAAGTTCATACTTAGTAGCTAATATACAATTCAACTACTATAATTCCATATGAAAAATTGGTTATAATAATATATCATATATAAATATTCTTCAAACTTACAACATCGCTATATTACATATAACATGAAATATAGTACACTTTGATACAGGACAGTTTTGAAGATAAATCTAGTTAATACGCAAGTTGTTCAGCAAAGGAAATAAAGACACGTAATTCATAAGTCCAGAAATAAGTCATGCATTCTGGTTTTACTAAGACGACTTCTCATCCTTGGTCTTGTGGAAAATAACCGTTATGATCATCGGCTAGGTAGCATGTTGTAATGTCGTCAAAAGGACGAGGGTTTTGTAATGTCCAACAGCCCCGTAATAATCTAAAAACCTTGTTTCTCACCCCAACTACTGAATCTGTCACTTGTGGGAAGGTTTTATTTAAAAGCTGCAATCCGATGTTCGTTTTCTCACTTTGGTAAGAAGCGAACATCACTAACCCGTAAGCATAACATGCTTCTTTATGTTGCATGTTAGAAGCTCTTTCTAATTCACGAAATCCTATGTTGGGATATGTTGAGTCAAAATAGGTTCTTAACCCGTAGCGTAAAATTGCATTTGGGTTCCCCGCATTTAACGCTTTAAAGAAAACACGGCGTAACTTACGGTCTCCCTAATGTGATATACCTCACCTATCAAAGGAAAGCATTTTATAAACTAAGGCATTTCTGAAAAGTCTTTCAAATGTTTGACAAGTTAATTTTGCCATAATTAATTGAGCTGATGAATTCTGACCGACTCTAGACAAGATTTCCTCAATCATATCCTTTGGTAGATCTTCTAAAATATTCGGTTGTCTACACCCTTAATGTCCATTTTGTTTTTATACTGTAAAATAGACAAGGATCAGATTCGTAAAAGATAAGTAACAAACAATACAAGCAATTTTTACATAGAACATAAAAGTACAAGCACACTACAATACATATAATACACAACATGATTACTTTCATAACCCGTCCTAATCCATCCGGACAAAGTCCATATCGATTATAAACTATTCACAATAGTTTATTACATCGCGAGGTACTTGACCTCTATATCATACATTTTACAAACATTGCATTCATTTTTAAAAGACAAACTTTCATTTCATCGAAAGTTGACAGGCATGCATATCATTTCATAATATATCACACTATCAACGACTTAATAATAATCTTGATGAACTCGACGACTCGAATGCAACGTCTTTTGAAATATGTCATGAATGACTCCAAGTAATGTCTCTAATATGAGCAAATGCACAGCGAAAGATTTCTTTCGTACTTGAGAATAAACATGCTTTAAAGTGTCAACCAAAAGGTTGGTGAGTTCATTAGTTTATCATAATCAATCTTTTCCATAATTTTAATAGACCACAAGATTTTCATTTCCATTTCTCAAAACTATATGTCCCATGCATAGAGACAAAAATCATTCATATGGATTGAACACCTGGTAACCGACATTAACAAGATGCATATAAGAATATCCCCTATCATTCCGAGAAATCCTTCGGACATGATAAAAACAACATCGAAGTACTAAAGCATCCGGTACTTTGGATGTGGTTCGTTAGGCCCAATAGATCTATCTTTAGGATTGATAATGCTAAAAACGAACATATATTTCATAGCATTATTCCTCAAGAAAGACAAGCTTTTAGTTGCAATTGTTCTATTTACAAGTGATATTCGTTTAAATAATAAAAGGTGAAGACAAAAGACAGATTCGACGATTTGAAGACGCAAACGACCAAAAAGCTCAAAAGAACAAAAGACAATCAAAAAGGTTCCAATTATTGATAAGAAACGTCTCAAAATCACAAGAGTACAAGATTCAAAACGCAAAGTACAAGATATTAAATTGTACGCGAGGACGTTCGAAAATCCGGAACCGGGACCAGAGTCAATTCTTAACGCTCGACGCAACGGACTAAAAATTACAAGTTAACTATATATATAAATATAATATAATATATAATTAATTATATTAATTATATATATATTATATATATATATTTAAAACCGTCGGCAGCAGGAAACTCCAAGGGTGTAAACTGTAAATACCTCTCCGCGACTCGCGGAGTTTTAAGGGTATTTGGCCGCGAGTCGCGGAGCCCCAAAAATCAAGTCTGGCTATAAATCAACCCGAATTCTGATCAAAATCATCATTTTTTTTTCTTCTCATTCATACGAAGTAATATATATTTATATTTATAATTTATATTTTAATTTTAATTATAATTCTAATAATAAGGGTATGTTAGCGAATGTTGTAAGGGTGTAAGTCGAAATTCTGTCCGTGTAACGCTACGCTATTTTTAATCATTGTAAGTTATGTTCAACCTTTTTATATTAATGTCTCGTAGCTAAGTTATTATTATGCTTGTTTAAAACGAAGTAATCATGATGTTAGGCTAATTATTAAAATTGGGTAATTGGGCTTTGTACCATAATTGGGGTTTGGACAAAAGAACGACACTTGTGGAAACTAGACTATGGGCTATTAATGGGCTTTATATTTGTTTAACTAAATGAAAGTTTGTTAATGTTAATATAAAGATTTACAATTGGGCGTCCCTATAAATTACCATATACACTCGATCGGACACGATGGGCGGGGTATTTATATGTACGAATAATCGTTCATTTAACCGGACACGGGAATGGATTAATAGCCACTAGAATAATTAAAACAGGGGTGAAATTACATTCAAGGGTAATTGGTGTAATTGTTAACAAAGTAGTAAAACCTTGGTTTACACGCAGTCGATAACCTGGTGTATTCATTAAACAAAGTATTAAAACCTTGTTACAATTCGAATCCCCAATTAGTTGGAATATTTATCTTCGGGTATAATAATAATTTGACAAGGACACTTGCAATTTATATTTATGACTGATGGACTGTTATGGACAAAAACCAGACGGACATATTGAATAATCCAGGACAAAGGACAATTAACCCATGGGCATAAAACTAAAATCAACACGTCAAACATCATGATTACGGAAGTTTAAATAAGCATAATTCTTTTATTTCATATTTAATTTCCTTTATTTTATATTTAATTGCACTTCTAATTATCGCACTTTTATTTATTGTTATTTTATTTTATCGCACTTTTAATTATCGTACTTTTTAATTATCGCAATTTAATTTTATCGCATTTTTATTATTCGCAATTTCATTATCGTTATTTACTTTACGCTTTAATTTAAAGTCTTGTATTTATTTAATATTTTACATTAGGTTTTAACTGCGACTAAAGTTTTAAAATCGACAAACCGGTCATTAAACGGTAAAAACCCCCCTTTATAATAATAATATTACTTATATATATATTTGTATTTTTATAAAAGTAAACTAATATAGCGTTGAGCTTTGTTTAAAGATTTCCCTGTGGAACGAACCGGACTTACTAAAAACTACACTACTGTACGATTAGGTACACTGCCTATAAGTGTTGTAGCAAGGTTTAAGTATATCCATTCTATAAATAAATAAATATCTTGTGTAAAATTGTATCGTATTTAATAGTATTTCCTAGTAAAATATAAGCTATTTTATATACACCTCGTTCGACATCAAGTATTTTTGGCGCCGCTGCCGGGGAACATCTTAAAAGCCGGAAGCGCAACGCTAATAAAAAAAAAAAAAAACAAGATTTTTAGTTACTTTTATTAAAAATTTGCTTTTGTAGAAATACGTTTTAATTATTCAAAAATATAAAAAACAAAAATATAAGCATTTTTAAGATTTTGTTAAATATTTAAGTTTTATAAGTTTCTTTATTTTTATTTTAGTTTATAAAAATATAAGTTTTAATTTTAATATCTTTTATTTAATTAAAAAAAAAAACAGAAAACAAAATAAAAAGAAAAAAAAAATAAAAAGAAAAACGCGTAAAAAGACAAAGCTGTCAACTGAATTCCTGAACCCCGCGACTTGCGGGGTTTTCCTCTTTATTTGCCGCGACTCGCGGAGACCCTCTGACACACGGACAAAAAAACCCTAATCACGGGTTATTTTTAATTATTATTATTATTAAAACCTAAATATTATTATTATTATTAATTTTAGTTTTATTTTTACTTTTTACTTTATATTTATGTATTTAGTATTAATTAAGTTTTTATTAAATTGTAAAATTAATAGTTTAGTAAAATAAATAATATAAAATAATATTTTTATAAAAATTGTACTTTTTACAATTTTTTGTATATTTTTATATTTTGTACCTTTTTAATCGTTGTAGCGTAACTTTTGTATTTTTAGCTCATATTTAATTTTAAACTTAGTTTTAGCTATAGTTATTTTTACTCCTAGATTTTTAGGCTTTGCCGTAGAATTCCTTAAGTGCTTTTTCTTTAGACTAAGATTTAGGTGCTTTAGAATTTTGCGACGCCTTTTTAAGTTTTAGTTTCTTTTTAAGTTATTTCCATTTGGAATTTAGTTTTTCCTTGTAAGCTTTAATATTTTTAGACCTTTTACTATGTATCAATTATCATTCCAATTAGTAATTTCAATTTGCGATTATAATTTTAAGTTAGTTGTAGTAATAAGGTTAAATTAGTTAAGTATTTTTAAGTTGTTATAAGTTTCTTTTATTTTTCCGTCACCTTTTATTTTTCAACCATTTTTTTTTTTTTTTTTCTTTTTCGACATTTTTCGACGCGCAATCTTTTTCTCTCTTATTTCTCGCTATTCTAGTTTTAGGACTTAGAATTTATTCTACTTCTTATCTAAATTTCTAAAAATTACGAAAATTTATTTTAAGTGGTTAAATTGATAGACATCAAAATTTTCTGGTTCGTAGTAATAGTTGGATTTGTACGTGGACCGGGTTATTGGAGCCAAACAGTCCTCAATTATATTGAGACCAAACGAATCCTGCCCCTCTGCTGCATCTTTTGGCTATTCGAAACGTGGGCAAAATCAGAAAAGTCTATTAATTGGATAACTTATTATAATTTTTCTTTCCTTTTTAAACTAATAAGATATTCAGTGAATGCACCGAGCAAGACGTTCACCACCTTTTGTACGTTCACCACCTGTAACTCGATCAAGACATCGTTTAACAAATATAACCGCCGTTGATTTTTCTTTAGAATCGTCATCCAGTCGACCAAGTACTTCAGTTCAAAATACCGATAATCCATTTTTTGAACCCGACCTCACAATTGAGAATCCAGAAAATATTCAGGAACGGTTCATAGATCCTGAACCATTAAACTTTCCTCCGGAACCACCAATCATTCAAACAGAGATTGTTGAGGAACGAACTATTAAATCAGAATCATCTAGTGATACCGATTCAACAAATTCAATTATGGAGAATCTGGAACCTTTAAGTATGGAAGACCGAATGAGAGCTAAACGCACTGGCCAAGGTCACGCAATTACTCATCCAGACATTAATGCGCCAGATTATGAAATCAAAGGACAAATTCTACACATGGTGACTAATCAATGCCAATTTAGTGGTGCGCCGAAGGAAGATCCAAATGAACATCTACGTACCTTTAATAGGATCTGCACACTATTTAAAATCCGAGAAGTGGAGGATGAACAGATATATCTCATGTTATTTCCCTGGACTTTAAAGGGAGAAGCCAAAGATTGGTTGGAATCATTACCTGAAGGGGCGATCGATACATGGGACGTTTTAATTGATAAATTTCTTAAACAATTCTTTCCTGCATCTAAAGCCGTAAGACTTCAAGCAGAAATTGTTACGTTCACACAAAAGCCAAATGAAACTCTATATGAGGCGTGGACAAGATATGGGAAGTTATTAAGAGGATGTCCGCAACATGGTTTAGACACCTGTCAAATAGTACAAATATTCTACCGAGGATGCGACATCACTACAAGAAAAGACATAGATATAGCAGCTGGTGGTTCTATTATGAAGAAAACCGAAACTGATGCTTACAAAATTATTGATAATACTGCTTCCCACTCACATGAGTGGCACCAAGAAAAAGATATCATTAGATCATCTAAAGCAGCTAGAGCCGATTCTAGCCATGACTTAGATTCCATTTCGGCAAAGATAGATGCTTTCGAAAGACGAATGGAAAAGATGACTAAAGATATTCATGCTATACGAATTAGTTGTGAGCAGTGTGGAGGACCACATTTGACAAAAGATTGTCTCAGTATTGAATTAACAATGGAACAAAGAGAGAATATTTCATACATAAACCAAAGGCCTGGAAATAATTATCAGAATAATTATCAACCGCCAAGACCGATTTACAATCAAAACCAGAATTATAACCGAAATATTCCATACAACAACCAACAAGGTCCTAGCAATCAACAAGTATCCAACAATACTTACAATCAGCAAAGACCGAATTTTCAAAACAAACCACCACAACAAACCGATGATAAAAAGCCAAATTTAGAAGATATGATGACGAAGCTAGTTGAAACTCAAACACAGTTTTTCACATCTCAAAAACAAACCAATGAACAAAATGCTCAAGCATTTAGAAATCAACAAGCTTCTATTCAAAATCTAGAACAAGAAGTAAGTAACCTAGCAAGGTTAATAGGTGAAAGAAAACCGGGAAGTCTACCAAGCGATACAAATGCTAACCCCCGGAATGAAACAGCTAAAGCTATTACCACAAGAAGTGGTACAACACTTAAACCACCTGAAATACCTGTAACTTCTGATGAAACTATTCCTACTCCACAAGAACCACAACCTGATCAAGATAAGGAAAAAGAACCGGTAGTTGAAAAGGTTAATGAAGATAACACAGTTAAGGATAAACCTTATGTTAAACCATACCAACCACCACTTCCTTACCCGAGTAAAATGAAGAAAGAAAAACTTGAAGCCGAGCAATCCAAATTCTTGGATATGTTTAAACAGATAAATGTAAATCTTCCTTTCATTGACGTAATTTCAGGAATGCCAAGGTATGCTAAATTCTTGAAAGATCTAATCACGAATAGAAAGAAAATGGAAGAACTCTCGGCTGTTACTATGAATGCTAATTGTTCAGCAGTGCTGTTGAATAAGATACCAGAAAAACTATCTGATCCAGGAAGTTTCACAATTCCATGTTTTCTGGGTAGTCTTAGTTCAATAGAAGCATTGGCAGACTTAGGTGCTAGTATAAATCTAATGCCGTATTCACTATACGCTAAACTAGACCTTGGAGAATTGAAACCAACCAGAATAAGCATACAACTAGCCGATAGATCAATAAAATATTCTAGAGGGATAATGGAGAACATGCTAGTTAAAGTTGGTACTTTAGTATTTCCAGTAGATTTTGTTGTTTTAGACATGGAAGAAGATTCTCAAGTTCCTCTCATATTAGGAAGACCATTCTTAAACACGGCTAAAGCAATGATAGACGTGTTCGGTAAGAAACTGACCCTAAGTATAGAGGATGAGAGTGTTACCTTTTCAGTTGATAGAGCAATGCAACAACCACAATCTGCAGATGATACATGTTATTATATTCAAACTATAGATGCACATGCAGAATTATTAGAAGAATTTCCAGAATTACAAGGAACAGGAGAATGTTCTTTAGGAGAAGGTAATGAACCAATTGATGAAGCCGAAATGTTAGCTACACTTATAGCTAATGGATATGAACCAACAACAGAAGAAATTCAAATGCTAAAAGAAGAAGACAGATATCGATATAAATCATCGATAGAAGAACCTCCGAAATTAGAGTTAAAGCCACTTCCAAACCATTTGGAATACGCTTATTTACATGGTGAATCTGAATTACCTGTAATAATATCGTCTTCTCTTACTGAAAATGAGAAATCACAACTCATTTCTGTGTTGAAAGCTCATAAACCAGCCATTGCATGGAAGATTCATGATATTAAAGGAATAAGTCCTTCGTATTGCACACATAAAATCCTTATGGAAGAAGGTCATAAAACGTATGTGCAACGCCAACGAAGACTAAATCCTAATATGCAAGATGTAGTTAAGAAAGAGATTATTAAGCTGCTAGATGCAGGTTTGATATATCCAATTTCTGATAGTCCATGGGTAAGCCCAGTTCAATGCGTACCTAAGAAGGGTGGTATGACTGTCATTACAAATGAGAAAAATGAGCTTATTCCTACTAGGACTGTAACAGGATGGCGTGTGTGTATTGATTATAGAAAATTAAATGACGCCACCAGAAAAGATCACTTTCCCTTACCTTTCATAGATCAAATGTTGGAAAGATTAGCCGGAAATAGTTACTATTGTTTTCTAGATGGATTTTCCGGATATTTTCAAATTCCAATAGCACCCGAGGACCAAGAGAAAACCACATTCACGTGCCCTTATGGTACTTTTGCTTACAAACGCATGCCATTTGGACTTTGTAACGCCCCTGCAACCTTTCAAAGGTGTATGATGGCGATTTTTCACGACATGATAGAAGAATGCATGGAAGTATTCATGGATGACTTTTCAGTCTTCGGTGATACATTTAAATCATGTCTAGTTAATCTGGAACGAATGCTAATTAGATGCGAAAAATCAAATCTAGTACTTAATTGGGAGAAATGCCATTTCATGGTTAAAGAAGGCATCGTTCTTGGACATAAAATTTCAAAAGAAGGAATTGAAGTGGATAGAGCTAAAGTAGATGTAATTGCTAAACTTCCACATCCCACAAATGTTAGAGGAGTTAGGAGTTTTCTAGGGCATGCCGGTTTTTACCGACGTTTCATAAAAGATTTTTCTAAAATTGCCACTCCTATGAATAAACTCCTAGAAAAGGATGCGCCATTCATCTTTTCAGATGAATGTATCAAATCTTTTAATATTCTTAAAGAGAAACTCACTAATGCACCGATCATGATAACACCAAATTGGAATCTATCATTTGAACTAATGTGCGATGCAAGTGATTTTGCAATGGGAGCCGTTTTAGGACAAAGGATTGAAAAACGATTTCAACCTATATATTATGCTAGTAAGACATTACAAGGAGCACAAACGAACTATACAACTACTGAAAAAGAACTCCTTGCTATTGTCTTTGCTTTTGACAAATTTCGATCATATCTCGTTCTAGCAAAAACGGTGGTCTATACCGACCATTCTGCTCTTAGATACCTATTTTCAAAACAAGATGCTAAACCAAGATTAATCCGTTGGATCTTACTCTTACAAGAGTTTGATATTGAAATCCGAGATAAAAAAAGGAGCAGAAAATCTCGCCGCTGATCATCTTTCTCGTCTTGAAAATCCCGAATTAGAAGTTCTGAATGAATCGGCCATACAAGACAACTTTCCTGATGAATATCTATTGAAGATAGATTATAAAGAAATCCCATGGTTTGCAGACTATGCAAACTACTTAGTTTGTGGATTCCTTGAAAAAGGATTATCGTACCAAAGACGAAAGAAATTCTTCAGTGATATAAAACACTATTTCTGGGAAGATCCACATCTGTTTAAAAGTTGTCCCGATGGAATAATACGCCGATGTGTATTTGGAGATGAAGCTAGTAAAATTTTAAACCATTGTCACACAGGACCAACAGGAGGGCATTATGGGCCTCAACTAACAGCAAGAAAAGTTTATGAAGCTGGATTCTATTGGCCTACCATTTACAAAGACGCACACCTTCTTTGCAAATCCTGTGATGCATGTCAAAGGGCCGGAAGAATAAGTCAACGTGATGAAATGCCACAAAATGTCATCCAAGTATGTGAAGTATTTGACATTTGGGGTATTGACTTTATGGGTCCATTTCCAAAATCTCATAATAATCTATATATACTCGTAGCCATTGACTATGTATCTAAATGGGCGGAAGCACAAGCTCTCCCAACTAACGATGCACGAGTTGTAGTCAACTTTTTAAAACGTCTTTTTGCAAGGTTTGGAACACCGAAAGCTTTAATAAGTGATCGGGGTACTCATTTCTGTAATAATCAACTTGAGAAAGTTCTTAAAAGATATGGAGTAACTCATAAAATCTCCACCGCATATCATCCACAAACAAGTGGACAAGTTGAAAATACCAACCGAGCTTTAAAACGTATTCTTGAGAAAACCGTAGGATCAAATCCGAAGGAATGGTCCATTAAATTGGAGGATGCACTCTGGGCTTTTAGAACAGCCTACAAAACTCCAATTGGAACCACACCTTTTAGACTTGTTTATGGAAAAGCGTGTCATCTTCCAGTAGAAATTGAACACAAAGCATTTTGGGCTTTGAAGACATGTAATCTTGATTTACATGAAGCCGGACGTCTACGATTAAGTCAACTAAACGAATTAGAAGAATTAAGACATGAAGCATACGATAATTCGTTAATCTATAAAGAAAGAACGAAGAAATGGCATGATAAAAGAATCAGAAATTCAAAAGAATTTAAAGAAGGAGACAGAGTTCTTCTTTTCAATTCACGATTCAAGCTATTTCCTGGAAAATTGAAATCAAGATGGTCTGGACCATTCATAGTCAAAAGAGTTTTCCCATACGGAACGATAGAATTGATAAATTCAAATGGGATTGAATTTAAAGTTAATGGTCACAGAGTTAAACATTACATACATGGCTCGATGGAAGTCGACAACGAAGTTAATCACAATTTCGACACCACAGCTAACTAAGTGTGGGGAGAATCAAGTCTTTAAAGGATAATATGTATTTCTGTTAGAGTTAGATTGTCTGTTTTCGTGTAGTTCTCGAAAATGGAACACGTATGGTCTTTCCCTAGCAGACCCTAAAGAACTAGTCTTCTCCCCCCATTCTGAATTTTTATTTTTTTTAGGTTTTTACAAAATGAAGACTGCCTGTGAACTAAACCATGGTCTAATGCTACACGCTTTGATCACTAAACGTAATAATGACATACTCCCGAGTGAAATAGTATCAGTAATCAGAGAAAGAATGGACGGAGTTAGAAAAGGATCCAGATGCGAAGATAATAAGTTACAATTTGGTAAAGGAAAATCAAAATCCGCAGCGAAAAGAAGAGCACGACACCTAGAAAAATGTCACAAATGCGGAAAATGGTCACATGGAGGTAAATGTTCAAATAATCAAACCTATTCAAATACCGAATTTGTTACTTTATGCAGAGACGGACCGATCATATGTTTAGAAGAAAAGACAATGAATGCTCGAGGTTACGCCTATGCAGCCATGGAAAACCAATTAAACCGACTATCTTATGAATATAATAGATCATATAACTAAGAAATCTATTTCACAGGTATGTCTGTACAGTTTTTATTTTTTATTTTTATTTTTAACCTTTTGATAATAAACGCTAATTTGTTCGCTAAAAAGTATTAAATTGGTATTAAATAAAATTAGGTTTGGCGACCGAAATTATTGATATCCTTCAAAAATTTATTACATCACTGCGAAATTTAACGTTTATTCTTAAGGTATAAATATCTTTAATCAATCAACCCAAAATATTTCAAAAATTCGTCATGAGTTAAATTAGGTCTTGGAACCGAAATTACTTTACCGAAAAGAGGGGCGCATATTTTTGATAATATTTGATTGATTAAAGTGGGATAAAAAGACAAAAAGATTTTTAATTTTATTATGTTTTTAAAATTAATATTTAAATCTTAAATTAATATTGTAAACTTTGTAAAAACAATATATTTAAAATTGTAAATATTTGATAAATTTATATAAGTGTGGTATGAATTTATGAATTTTTAAATTAAGTTTGGTGTGAATTTTTAAAATATGAAATTTTTAATTTTATGCATTTTAAATTTTGAGTTTGGTGTGAATTTTTAATATTAATTTTGAATTTTATATTTAAGTTGTGTGAATTTAAAAACAAAAATTTACTTTATCTCATTAAGTTAAAAATATGATTTTTAAAATTCGTCGTAAGTTGAAGACTAGGTCTTTGAACCGAAATTGCTTTACCCGAGGGAGGGACGAGAACTTTTATTATCATTATTTTTAATCTTATTGAATTAAAGTATGCCAAAAACATTGAAAAAACACAAAAATCTTAGCTTTTAAAACAATCGCTACAAAGAGACAAATTTTAAAATTTTGTCGAGGGACGGACTAGGACATCGATCCGAAACGACCTCGTCCTAAATAACAAGGGAAACAAAATTTTAAAATTAATTTCTTAATTGTTTTATAAGTTAAAGATTATAAAAAAAAAAAAAAAAAAAAAAAAAGGGTAAACTCCGCGACTCGCGGAGTTTGCAGTGAAAAACCTCCGCGACTCGCGGAGGGACAAAATTACAGAAAAAAAATAAAACTAGCTGCACGATCAGTTCACTCCCACAAACAAAAACACAGCAAAAATACTGCGAAAACACCTCGAAAAAACCCGAAAATCACCCCCAAAAATCTCAATTTTTAACCGTTAATCACCAAATTTTTTGCTAAAATCATGTTGAGAAGGATGATATCTAAGAACTACTCAAGAAAAACGGTAAATTTCTACACCTAAACACCATTTAATTCGAATTTTAGTGTTCTTGAGCTATTTTTCCCCAATTTGATTTTGATGCTTTTTAGTGTAATTAGACTTAAATTGTTTATGTATTATGCTTGTATAACCTAGATTGATGCTGTTTAACATGATTAGAAGCCTTAAACTTCAAATTTTGAATAATCTAGGGTTTGTGTTCTTGAGCAATTTGGGGCTTTTTGATATAAACAGGTTATGGCCGATTTTTGTCATGAATTATTGCTAAATTGAGTAGTGTAACATGTCTAGGTAGTTAAAAGATCCAAACTTTGAGCCTAAACATGATTTTGAGAATTAAAGTGGACTTTTTCAAGTCCAAAATTCATGAACTTGATTTTTGAAAGATAATGCCATTTGAGACTTGTTTATTTGCTAGTAATGATTATTTTGACATGTTATTTGAGTTGAATGTTTATGAACTTGGCGAAAATTTTCGTATATGCTTATTTGAAAAAGTGTAGATTTGATAAAAATGTGAAAATAAGCTTAAGTTTGATGTAAATTGATAATGTCATTGTAATTATTTTGATTGATGATTTTGCTGACACTAATGCATATTTGGATGCACAAAATTTGTGTTTGATGTGTTTTGCAGAATGAAAGGGGTGAATCTTCATCCCAAGCCCGCCATGCTCCTGCTGAGAACTTGGAACAACAGGAGGTAGATAACTACTACAAGCAGGATGTACCTCATCCAGTCATGACCTTTTCAGATATGCACTTGGAACAGTTGCACCCGAACCTGAGATTTGACAGACTTTGGATAGATTATCCAAAATATCAACGGGGTTTGCATACTCTTCACTCTAAGGTTGTTGAGGTACCAAGGGTCATAGAATGGGGACCCTTGGAAGCTGTAGAATTGGCCGGGCCAATTAGGGAATTACTGGTACAGAGGTATGGTAATTCTTATTTTAATGACTGGATATGTTTATTCACCATACGCAGACCTGTATATAAAGTATGGTGTGAAGAGTTGTTATGTAGTATAGAGTTGAATGATCGGGTAGCTAGTTTAACCGATCGTTCTTTTATTAGATTTTTGTTAGGCGGTTCGATGCGCCACATGTCTTTACTGGACATGGCTCAGGCTTTACGTATATATACGCCTGAGGAATTAGCGTCTGCCGATTGTAGAGGATTGATACTAAACGGTAGGAAAATAGATGAGAATTTTGATACACACGGTGTGTGGAGTCAAATGACAAGCCACCACCGTTTCAAAGGGGGAAACTACTCTTATTTGGATATAGATAGAGCCGAATTAAGAGTAATACATAGGTTTTTAGCTAATTCGATTACACAAAGGGGTAAAAACAAAGAAAAGGTAAATGAACAAGATTTGTTTTACCATATGTGTATTCGAGACCCACACAGCGCTGTAAGTATACCATATTGTGTGGGTTATTATTTATCAGCTATGGTTCGAGGGATGCGTCCACATAGCATAATAGGAGGTGGTATTTTTATTACTTTGATTGGTGAATATCTCGGTGTGGATATAAGTCGGGGGGGATTATTAGTAGAAGAGCCGGAACCCCGCGACACTATAGGTTTAAATGTATACCATGGTGCGAAAGTGTTGAAGCGGCGAAATAACGCCGCAGTACGATACAATGGTAGACATCCACAGGTAGAGAGAAACCAGGAACAAGGTAATGTAGGAGGGGGGAATGAGATGCAAGAAATGCATAGGTTTATAGCTTCTCAAGAATACGAAAATGCTAGACAGAGAGCATTTGAAGATTGGCAAGTTCATCAGAACCAGATCATAGCGCATTGCCAACATATAGGTAGAAACTATATTCCTACTCCGAAACCCGTCTTCCCTCCTTGGTCGATAGAGATGCAGCCACCATATCCTACGTATGACCCTGCCGAAGCATTCTATAGCACTTATGGTTATGCGTGGAACCCCTATTGGTACCAATATCATCCTTAGTTTACTTATTTTGTTTTATTATTTTGTAATTTGTAATTATTGATATGTTTAATACTTTTGTTAATATTGTAATCATTTTTATAATTATCTAACTTTTATTCTTAGATTTTAATAATTTTTGAATGTGGGGTAATATACCAAACTTCAAAAATATGTATATATGTTTGCAATTTATCTTATGTACATAACAGGGTAAAACAACGCATTTTCAAAGACTGGCATTAAGTTCAGCAAAAGCAAGTAATTTTGACGACAATGATGCAAAATATATGTGAAATAACAACAAGACGGAATGAACAAATGACGTGCACCATTTATCATTCAGCAAACAAACGCCAATATATTTGGAAACTTTGGTAAAAATTTAATCATTTTCACACAAATCACCCTCAATAATTTAAATTGTTACTGATTTCTTGCAAATGAGGGCATTGCAAGATCTTAAGTGTGGGAAGGGGTTAAATTCTTTCGGATTTTAAAATTTTTTATATTAAACACTTGGTTACCATTAAAATACTAGTAAAGCAGTAGTTGTATTAGAATCTAGTGCTCTCTGATAAAAAAAGAACAGCCCTAGTCTTATATACTGACTACCCAATTCTAGTAAAATTTTTCAAAATTTTCAAATAAATGAATTCAAAATCATGTTTATACATATTTATGAACGATAAAACTAGGTTTTAACACCGAAATTATTGTTACCTCGGAAAGGACATAAATTGAGAAACAAACTAAAATGTTAAAATTCATTTAAAATGGAATAGAGGACGATAAAAAGAAAAATAAAAAGCCAAGTGTGGGAAAATTTACCAAGTTATTTTAAACATATGCCACATATATTTGTAACAAATAACTGAAAATACTTTTGCTTTGGACTAAACTAAACTGTTTTACCCGATGAAAGAAAAGAAGAGATGGATCTACACGATGAATCAATTCCATCATTAAAAGGAAGTAAAGTCTTCCGAAAAAGACACGCGCTTCTTGATTTAGGTCATGAAGTTGTCATTCAGACCAGCTGTAGGTTGACGAAAAATCTAGAAAAGTCATCACTAAAATCAGCAGGAAATCCACGGACCTCAGCATTAAACAGGGTCGCCAAGTGGTCAGATTTATCCTAACCATGAGAAGGATTTATCTCGTACAATGGGGAGGCACCGTGCAAATTAGCTGGATAAGACTAATGAATCAGATCCCCAGAAAGGATAATCTCCTTAAAGATTAAAAATCAGCTTTTAAGACTGATATTACTCAATCCTAGAGATTGACCTTAAAGATTGAGAATTACAAACTCATGGAATTCAATGATATCTAAACTCGAGCTTGAACGAGAAAATATTTTGATCAAAATTATAAACCGATTTGTTTTCTGAAAACCCTATTTTCAATGCGTTCATTACCATTGAACGTAAAATCCTAGGAATTCACCTGGAATTCATTAGGTCACCTGAACTAAATCGGGTGTCAACCGTAAGAACGGTGGTTGCATAACATGGTCAAAGACAGGACCTTGTGCCAGACCGACAAATTATAAGGGTGAGCTTTACTATTGCTCCTACCAAGGATAGTAATTGCGTCCGACACGTTATAGACCATAATCAAAAGCATGTCACGGGACATTGCCTTAAACAGTTGCTTGTTCAACGCTTTCCTTTACAACCGGACGGTAGTTTGCCGAAAGGTAATATACGGAACAAGTAAACTGGACGTGTTGCTTTCCAAATACAAGGTTAGCAAGTGGGTGACACAAAACCGCAAGTTTTGAGCTAAAATTTTCAAATCTGAAACCCACCAAACCCACAAAAATATTTTGCAAACACCGGTAAAGGGTTATTCCGGAAAACTTATCTAGGGTAAAAAAAAAAACTAGATTTAATTTTCAAAAGATCAAATGTTTTCATAAAGATCTAATTTCCTTAATGGATCTAAATTTTTATAGTCATGTGGGACTGTAAACCATATCGTTACTACCATTGTTTATACCACCGTATAGAAATCACTGATGTACAAAGTGTGAAGAATAAAGAAGTGATTCTAGTATTTCAAGACAATATTGCTTGAGGACAAGCAACGCTCAAGTGTGGGAATATTTGATAATGCTAAAAACGAACATATATTTCATAGCATTATTCCTCAAGAAAGACAAGCTTTTAGTTGCAATTGTTCTATTTACAAGTGATATTCGTTTAAATAATAAAAGGTGAAGACAAAAGACAGATTCGACGATTTGAAGACGCAAACGACCAAAAAGCTCAAAAGAACAAAAGACAATCAAAAAGGTTCCAATTATTGATAAGAAACGTCTCAAAATCACAAGAGTACAAGATTCAAAACGCAAAGTACAAGATATTAAATTGTACGCGAGGACGTTCGAAAATCCGGAACCGGGACCAGAGTCAATTCTTAACGCTCGACGCAACGGACTAAAAATTACAAGTTAACTATATATATAAATATAATATAATATATAATTAATTATATTAATTATATATATATTATATATATATATTTAAAACCGTCGGCAGCAGGAAACTCCAAGGGTGTAAACTGTAAATACCTCTCCGCGACTCGCGGAGTTTTAAGGGTATTTGGTCGCGAGTCGCGGAGCCCCAAAAATCAAGTCTGGCTATAAATCAACCCGAATTCTGATCAAAATCATCATTTTTTTTTCTTCTCATTCATACGAAGTAATATATATTTATATTTATAATTTATATTTTAATTTTAATTATAATTCTAATAATAAGGGTATGTTAGCGAATGTTGTAAGGGTGTAAGTCGAAATTCTGTCCGTGTAACGCTACGCTATTTTTAATCATTGTAAGTTATGTCCAACCTTTTTATATTAATGTCTCGTAGCTAAGTTATTATTATGCTTGTTTAAAACGAAGTAATCATGATGTTAGGCTAATTATTAAAATTGGGTAATTGGGCTTTGTACCATAATTGGGGTTTGGACAAAAGAACGACACTTGTGGAAACTAGACTATGGGCTATTAATGGGCTTTATATTTGTTTAACTAAATGAAAGTTTGTTAATGTTAATATAAAGATTTACAATTGGGCGTCCCTATAAATTACCATATACACTCGATCGGACACGATGGGCGGGGTATTTATATGTACGAATAATCGTTCATTTAACCGGACACGGGAATGGATTAATAGCCACTAGAATAATTAAAACAGGGGTGAAATTACATTCAAGGGTAATTGGTGTAATTGTTAACAAAGTAGTAAAACCTTGGTTTACACGCAGTCGATAACCTGGTGTATTCATTAAACAAAGTATTAAAACCTTGTTACAATTCGAATCCCCAATTAGTTGGAATATTTATCTTCGGGTATAATAATAATTTGACAAGGACACTTGCAATTTATATTTATGACTGATGGACTGTTATGGACAAAAACCAGACGGACATATTGAATAATCCAGGACAAAGGACAATTAACCCATGGGCATAAAACTAAAATCAACACGTCAAACATCATGATTACGGAAGTTTAAATAAGCATAATTCTTTTATTTCATATTTAATTTCCTTTATTTTATATTTAATTGCACTTCTAATTATCGCACTTTTATTTATTGTTATTTTATTTTATCGCACTTTTAATTATCGTACTTTTTAATTATCGCAATTTAATTTTATCGCATTTTTATTATTCGCAATTTCATTATCGTTATTTACTTTACGCTTTAATTTAAAGTCTTGTATTTATTTAATATTTTACATTAGGTTTTAACTGCGACTAAAGTTTTAAAATCGACAAACCGGTCATTAAACGGTAAAAACCCCCCTTTATAATAATAATATTACTTATATATATATTTGTATTTTTATAAAAGTAAACTAATATAGCGTTGAGCTTTGTTTAAAGATTTCCCTGTGGAACGAACCGGACTTACTAAAAACTACACTACTGTACGATTAGGTACACTGCCTATAAGTGTTGTAGCAAGGTTTAAGTATATCCATTCTATAAATAAATAAATATCTTGTGTAAAATTGTATCGTATTTAATAGTATTTCCTAGTAAAATATAAGCTATTTTATATACACCTCGTTCGACATCAAGGATTCGCGTCAATTAGTAGATCGGTTTACTAATTCTTAGGTTACCAAGCAAAAAGGGGCATATTCGGCTTCGATCATTCAACCATATAATGTAGTTTCGATTACTTGTGTCTATTTCATAAAACATTTATAAAAATTGCGCATGTATTCTCAGCCCAAAAATATAAAGGGTAAAAAGGAAAATGAAACTCACCTAATGTATTTTGTAGTAAATATACATATGACTATATTGAACAATGCAGGGTTGGCCTCGGATTCACGAACGTATATCATTTGTATATTTATTAATACACTTAACTGTATTCGAATAAGTTTATTTATATATAATTTATTAATTATATTATTTTTATATTAATAATATATATATATATGTCTCATATATTCTTTTCGTATATGAAAATATTGATTTTTGTTATGTTATATGTATTAGATAGATTATATATATATATATATATATATATATATATATATATATATATATATATATATATATATATATATATATATATATATATATATATATATATATATATATATATATATATATATATATATATATATTATTTGTTTGTTACTATTAGTAATTATAATGATACATAAGTTATATTAATATTGGTAAGAATAATAATAATAATAATACTTGATATTACTAAATGAAGTAATAATGTTAATACTAGTTATATTAATAATAAGTATAGTGATATTAATACTAATACTTGTAAAAATATCAATTTTTCTATTACTGATAGTTATGATAATAATACTAGTAATAATCATGATAGTAATTTTAATATATCTATATATTTTAGATATAATGATGATAATAATAATACTTATGATAATAATATTAATGATAACAAAATTAATAATAATCATACTAATAATATCAACAATCTTAATTTAAATCATAATAATAAACACTAGGTTTGATTCATAAATATACCCCCAAATATTACCCATAATTTCCTTAGCTCTATCCCGCTTGAAAACCAATTTTGAAAGTGACACGCTCAAGACCTCGTCGTAGTATTTTATGTATAATATTAATACTACTAATAATAATAAGATTAATAATAATATTAATCTTAATAATAATATTAATAATAATAATAATAATAATAATAATAATAATAATAATAATAATAATAATAATAATAATAATAATAATAATAACTAATACTTGTATTAGTAATAATAATAATACTAATAACAATTTTTTGTAATACTTAATAATAATAATAATAATACAAATAGTTATAGTTCTAATACTTATTTTAATGATAATAATAATCATAATATTTGTGCTAATAATAATAACAATCATTAACAATAACAATAACAATAACAATAACAATAACAATAACAATAACAATAACAATAACAATAACAATAACAATAACAATAATAATAACAATAACAATAACAATAACAATAACAATTACAATAAATAATAATAATAATAATAATTTTAAGAAAAAGGAAACTACCTTAATGAGCTTTTATAAAAAGAATTGCACTGAACCGGACTCGAACCCACGACCTCTCGCTTCCCGACACTAAACCTTAACCATTCTGCTGCACTCGTTTAATTGATTCAAACTGGACAGAAATATATTAAAACCCGTATTTTTAATTGTTCATCTCTTTCCCCTTTAAACTGAAAATCGATCAGTGGTTATACCACCATAACAGCTAATCAAATTATTAAATTATAGTTTGTAATTGACACAAAAATGTTTAGAGTTTGATTAACTTATTTAAACATAATAAAAATTAAATTTAATAGCTGAGACAGAAAAAAAAAGGTTTTTGTAACTTGAATTTGATTTTTAAATTTAAGAGTGTTTCAGGTTTTGATTACAACATGAAAAAGGTTCCAAATCAAACATAGAAACTTTCTGTGTCGTTAATTTAATTGAAAACATCAAATAGAGCTCGAATTTCTCGATGAACATTTATTTTGACTTTTTGAAAATTAACTTTGACTCTAAAATTGGAACTCGATAGTAAAAATTGGACCTTGAAACCTTCCAGATAGTTTACTTAGAAGATTTCTAACAATTATGCATTTAAGGATTTTAAAATCTCATTCGAAATCAATTTATGGACAAAAAAAAGCTCGTACAGATCATATACCTGTGTTCTTCCTTTTTATCTGATTAATTTCGATTATGTGGGAGTTGATAAATTGTTCTGTGGTTTGTAAATGATAATGTGAATTTGTATCATGTCAATTAACAACTGGTTTGGATTTATATCATCAAATTGAAGACAACAAGAATCAATCGTACGTGAAGATAATTAAAATAAGTGAAGGACGATACCACTGATATCAATTTTGGATTTGTTCATATAATCTAGCACTGATTGGTACGAATTTTGGATTCCTTCTACAGGTTGAAAGTGATCCCTAACAGAATACAAAGTTTTTCTATATGTAATTATATATATAATCTTATTTATATTTTTATTTATATATAATGAATCTGTATATTTATCTATTAATATATATGTATCGGTATTATATATATATATATATATATATATATATATATATATATATATATATATATATATATATATATATATATATATATATATATATATATATATATATATATATATATATATTATATGTATAACTGTATTTATATATGTATAATCATATTTCATATGTATATATGTATTTATGTATATATGTAAGTATTATATATATATATATATATATATATATATATATATATATATATATATATATATATATATATATATATATATGTATTTTTATATGTATAACTGTATTTATATATGTATAATCATATTTCATATGTATATATGTATTTATGTATATATGTAAGTATTTATATATATATATATATATATATATATATATATATATATATATATATATATATATATATATATATTTCTGTATTTGTATATATGTATATCGATTATACTTATTTTTGTATATTACATATATATAGAAAACATAATAATATTTATTATATGTATACATTAATTTTTAGTATAAATAAGGGAACTGATAATAATAATATAAAAAATGATATCAATCTCATTATTAATAAAAGATATTATTTTCTAATAAATATTAATTACAATTACACTAATAATAATTATATTAATTATAATAATATTTGATATTAATAATGATACTAATTATAAAATGGTAATAATATTAGCAATAATAATACTATAATAATTTATACTTATCAAATTTCATATATATTAAGATTTATAATATTAATAATACATATTTTAATATTAATATTTGTATTAATGAAAATAATGGTCTCAATATAACTTTATACTTTAACTTATAAATATATATAATATATAATCCTTATATTTTATACTTATTTTATATAATAACACATTTGAATATTTATATGTGTTACAATGTACATATAATTTTAATCATGCATAGTAATCATATATATCTAAATATATATTTTTATTTAAATTAAACCTAATTATTTTGTATCTTAATTTACGTATTTAATTCAAAATGTTTACCTTAATTTTTAATCATCATATATACTTACATCCAAATACGTATACATATTTATTTACAAACAATTTTTCGTGAATCGTCGGGAAATGTCAATGGTCAAATGATTTCATATAAACAGTTCAAAATTTTTGAGACTTCATCATTACAGACTTTGTTTATCATGTCAGAATTATATAAAGATTAAGTTTAAATTTGATCGGAAATTTCCGGGTCGTCACAGTACCTACCCGTTAAAGAAATTTCGTCCCGAAATTTGAGTGAGGTGGTCATGGCTTACAATAAAAATGTTTTCATGACCAATATGAGTTGATAATTAGAGGTTTATCATTATTGAATAATAATAATAAAATAATTCGATTATTCTAAGAATACGAGTGAAGCTATCGCAAAAGAGTGAATTGAAGAAAATAAGATTTTCCTTAGCTTTTGAAGTAAACAGGGTTGAATTCTGGAATTCAAGGGATTTAAAAGAAAATCTTCGAAATCTATAAGATTTGATTCTTCGGTGAATAATGAAATTAGGATCTCTATAATTAAATACTGTGATCTGCCTCGATTACTCTGTCTGATGTTTCCATTATAAATTAAACTCCTCCGTCCCATTATTCTCACCATTCCTATACTTTCTTTCTTAGTTCATACATCCAAAAGATTGTGAAAATGCTTAGTCCAGTTCTAATCCCTAATATTTTCCTAATTATCATTTATGTCATCCTTCTTTTCAATCTTCCACTAGAAAAATCTGTTTACTTTTAATATAACCTTGGGGTGATACTATTCTTAATTATACCGTGTCTTTTTATTGCTATTCCTATTAATATCCACGATTTGTAATTTATACGTTGTTATCGGGCTTTGTATCTCCCCTTATTTTTCAATGTCCCTATTTCTGTTTCATATAATCATTGTCATCCACAGTTAATACTCCCTCCTATTTGCTGCGATTTATACTCCAATTTCTATTTCGGAGCTTTGTCCCTTCGTTTCTTCTTCTTGTGGTTAGGCATCTCTTGTAATGGTCCAGAATTCGCAGATATAAATTTCAAAATGAACATTGTTAATGTTCTAAGAAAGGAATGGTAATGGCACGATCTTGATTCGTCAAATTACCAGAATATCCGGGAAAGATAGAACTATCAAGAAAATATGTTCTTTATATGTTTATATATCAGATAAAATGTAAAAGTCGTGTAATATGGCACATGATGACGTTATGATCTGTGAATCATCACGTTCCATTAGAAACTCAGCATGACTTACTGTAATATAATCACGTTGATCAAGTGTCATTATATTATACTAACTCATGCATCAGTTCCCAACATTACTTTAATAACATTCATATTTTAAGCTCGAAAGTTTACAGAATATAGAAACTAACCGTTTCTATATGATGTAACACTGATAGCACGGAGAGATTAATGATTTCAGATAAGAATTGTTATGAAAATATTCTTGGAAATATCGAAGATATTTATGATGATATTTCCAGAATTTTTAAGATCGAATGTTGATAAAGAAAATCCTTTCGCAAGGATTTAGAATAAATAAGGAGCAAGATATTCGCTAAAGATTTCATCAGAAACAGAATCATCAGGGTTCTTTATGTACAAGTTTAGTCCTTGTGATTTGCTCAGAGTCTCCTTCATGGTTTGCTCAATCCGTTTTTCAGTACCAAACTTTCTTTTGAGCTTTTCCAACGTATCTTTTTTTATCAAACTTTTGACTGTTAAAATCATCCACAGTTTTTGTTGCTTCATTCAACTTTTCAAAGTTCAGAGCATTAATTCACAGACTGGGTGCTTTTTAGAATTTCAGAATGGAAGATCATAGTTCTAAGAGATAAATATTATATGGATACATATAACTGTTGATGTGAAAACGTTGCGAGACTCAAAATACAAATTTGCTGATTCCCGATAATTGGTATGGCAATTCTTGTTACAAGATGCGGATGAGTACATGATGAGACTTTAATAGATAAATATAGTGATTTGTCGGAGAGATTTAAGCCAAGAAGCAACGAGATTGCTGGTACGTCTGCTGGTAATATGATGGAATATAAAAGGTTCCCCGGTAACAATAAAAGATCACGCATATAAATCAAGGTTACAATAAGGTTGTTTCGAATGAAAAGTCGAAGTTGATTTGCTGGAGCTGTGCAAAATTAGCTATCTCGAACAGGAGTTGCAAGGTTATTTTCGGTAATAATAACGCCAAAGAAGCTAGCACAGATACGTGTTAAACTTTTACTCAGGTTTCGAGTATTTTCAGGTGCATGACTATATGCATCAATCTTTTCTTCTGTAGATGAAATGCGATTGATTCATCCTCTCGATTGAGATGTTTTCAAGAATCATGAAAGGTTTGAACGCAGATTGTAATCATCAAGATACAAATGAGGTTTAAGATGAAATCAAGTGGCAAACTTGAAGAATTATTTAGTTTCATATATTATAATCAATATTTTAATTTATTTTAATTGTCCAATGTCATTATTCCACAGTCGATAATCCACGATTGACAGTCCAATAATTCATATATAGTTTAATATATAATATTCGAATTAATTAATACGTATCGTGACCCGTGTACATGTCTCAGACTCGATCACAACTCAAAGTATATATATTATTAGAGAATCAACCTCAACCCTGTATAGAGAACTCGATCATTACTGCATATAGAGTGTCTATGATTATTCCAAATAATATATATATATATATATATATATATATATATATATATATATATATATATATATATATATATATATATGCGTCGATATGATATGTCAAAATCTTGTTTACGTGTCCCGATATTTAAAGTGCGTAAAATAAATACCGAAATTAAATGACGATAAATAAAATTGCGATAATTAAATTGCGATAAATAAACTGCGATAAATAAAATGTAATCAGTTAGCTAGGAACAGTTAGCTAGGATTTTTTTAGCGTGGATTCTTAACAAAATTTTCTCATGGTTAATTTGTTTGTTTCTAACAAATTTTTATTTTTGTCCAATGTTTTCTTCATTATGCCACTTGTTGGATTCTGATAGATTAAAATCCAAATATGAAATTGAATGAAAAGGGTTATTCTGCGGTGAACGGATACGTATATCGGTGGTTGTAAATAGGATAGTAAATGACTATTGAATTAGATTTGAAAGAATGTACAGTGTACTTATTAATGTGAAATCTAAGTATTCCTCGGGTATTACCTACCCGTTAAAATATTTTCACCATTAACAGTTTGTACGAAAGAATTTTTAATTACAATCTTTATGAAACAATATATATACATATATATTTTCTTCAGACGTAATCATGGATTTAATGAGTCAATGTGATATTAAACTCATTAGATTTACGGCTAGAACTAGAGTTCATAATATCTAAAACATTAGAGATTACATAATCGCCATAAAGGATGAAGATAGTTTATGTAGAACGATTTGTAGAATGACGATTATGTTTGAGGTATAGATTGCGAGGTTGAGACGTGTGATGATGTTGTTGTTATTGGTACTGGTTATGCTGCTGGTGCTGCTGATGGTGGTACTGTTGCTGTCGGTGCTACAAGTGTTGTTGGTGCTGAGGTTGGTGATGATGTTGGTGTAGTAAGTATAGCTTGTAAATCACGCACCACTCTTGTCAGGGTTTCTATCCTACCCTCTATCATTTCTATCCATCCACTCATCTGATTCGATAGATCTTGATTATCAATTCGAAGTTCCCTAACTTCTTCTAATATTCTCCTTCGATTGGTATTCGGAAGTAGAGATTGAATATTTTCTGAGATTGCAGTAACGCGACCTTCGAGGTTGAAATCTTTAGCAAGAAGGGTGAATACAGTGTTGCGCATAGGTTCACCGGTGAGTACATCATTTTCTCCGATGTTAGGAGGTAAGTTTGGTTCGCGGTAGGGCTCGCCTTCTTCATTTCTCCATCGAGTGAGTAAGTCTAGGACCCACCCCCATCTCCTCCAGAAAAAAAAATAACTAAATGGTTGAGGCACTTCTGGTTCATTGACTTCGGAGTCTACTTCAATATACATCTCGAAATCACTTCCGGAACTAATGGAATCCAAGCTAGGTGTAGGATCCATCTCTCACGATCAGTTAAAGGGTTTTGATATGAAATGATTTTTGAATATCGAATGATATTCTAATTATATATAGAATATCTATACATACTTCCAAAGATCCCGTGAATTACGGAGAAAATTAAGGAAACGTGTCAGATAAAATCTACAGTGACAGATACGCTAAGATATGGATTAGTAGATATGCTAAGATATGAATTTTGTCTATACACTATTCATACAATCAATTCAGTAAGATGTTTCTAGACTAAGAATGATAAGCATGTAATTTCCTAAGGATAAGTATATGATTTTCGACACGAAATGATAAGCAAAACTTTTAACATGCAGACACGGTCAAAGTCCTGACTCACTAATGCATCCTAACGACTTATCAGTTAGACACACTAATGCAGACCTGGTTTGCTAAGACCACCGCTTTGATACCAACTTTCATAACCAGTCCTAATCCATCCGGACAAAGTCCATATCGATTATAAACGATTCACAATAGTTGATTACATCGCGAGGTACTTAACCTCTATATGATACATTTTACAAACATTGCATTCGTTTTTAAAAGATAAACTTTCATTTCATCGAAAGTTGACAGGCATGCATATCATTTCATAATATATCACACTATCAACGACTTAATAATAATCTTGATGAACTCGACGACTCGAATGCAACGTCTTTTGAAATATGTCATGAATGACTCCAAGTAATGTCTCTAATATGAGCAAATGCACAGCGGAAGATTTCTTTCGTACCTGAGAATAAACATGCTTTAAAGTGTCAACCAAAAGGTTAGTGAGTTCATTAGTTTATCATAATCAATCTTTTCCATAATTTTAATAGACCACAAGATTTTCATTTCCATTTCTCATAACTATACGTCCCATGCATAGAGATAAAAATCATTCACATGGATTGAACACCTGGTAACCGACATTAACAAGATGCATATAAGAATATCCCCTATCATTCCGGGAAATCCTTCAGACATGATAAAAAAAACATCGAAGTACTAAAGCATCTGGTACTTTGGATGGGGTTCGTTAGGCCCAATAGATCTATCTTTAGGATTCGCGTCAATTAGTAGATCGGTTTACTAATTATTAGGTTACCAAGCAAAAAGGGGCATATTCGGCTTCGATCATTCAACCATATAATGTCGATTACTTGTGTCTATTTCGTAAAACATTTATTAAAATTACGCATGTATTCTCAGCCCAAAAATATAAAGGGTAAAAAGGCAAATGAAACTCACCTAATGTATTTTGTAGTAAAAATACATATGACTATATTGAACAATGCAGGGTTGGCCTCGAATTCACGAACCTATATCATTTGTATATTTATTAATATACTTAACTGTAATCGAATAAGTTTATTTATATATAATTTATTAATTATATCATTTTTATATTAATAATATATATATGTCTCATATATTTTTTCGTATATGAAAATATTGATTTTTGTTATGTTATATGTTTTAGATAGATTTTATATATATATATATATATATATATATATATATATATATATATATATATATATATATATATATATATATATTATTTGTTTGTTACTATTAGTAATTATAATGATACATAAGTTATATTAATATTGGTAAGAATAATAATAATAATAATAATAATACTTGATATTACTAAATAAAGTAATAATGTCAATACTAGTTATATTAATAATAAGTATAGTGATATTAATACTAATACTTGTAAAAATATCAATTTTTCTGTTACTGATAGTTATGATAATAATACTAGTAATAATCATGATAGTAATTTTAATATATCTATATATTTTAGATATAACGATAATAATAATAATAATAATACTTATGATAATAATATTAATGATAACAATATTAATAATAATCATACTAATAATATCAACAATCTTAATTTAAATCATCATAATAATAATAATAATAATAATAATAATAATAATAATAATAATAATAATAATAATAATAATAATAATAATAATAATAATAATAATAATAATGAATATAATACTTGTAACTAGGGTTATGTAAAAATAATAATAATAATAATAATATTAACAACTAATACTTGTATTTGTAATAATAATAATACTAATAACAATTGTTTGTAATACTTAATAATAATAATATAAATAGTTATAGTTCTAATACTTATTTTAATGATAATAATAATCATAATATTTGTGCTAATAATAATAACAATCATTAATAATAACAATAACAATAACAATAACAATAACAATAACAATAACAATAACAATTACAATAAATAATAATAATAATAATATTTTTAAGAAAAAGGAAACTACCTTAGTGAGCTTTTATAAAAAGAATTGCACTGAACCGGACTCGAACCCACGACCTCTCACTTCCCGACACTAAACCTTAACCATTCTGCTGCACTCGTTTAATTGATTCAAACTGAACAGAAATATATTAAAACCCGTATTTTTAATTGTTCATCTCTTTCCCCTTTAAACTGAAAATCGATCAGTGGTTATACCACCATAACAGCTAATCAAATTATTAAATTATAGTTTGTAATTGACACAAAAACGTTTAGAGTTTGATTAACTTAGTTAAACATAATAAAAATTAAATTTAATAGCTAAGACAGAAAAGAAAAAAACGTTCTTGTAACTTGAATTTGATTTTTGAATTTAAGAGCGTTTCAGGTTTTGATTACAACATGAAAAAGGTTCCAAATCAAACATAGAAACTTTCTGTGTCTTTAATTTAACTGAAAACATCAAATAGAGCTCGAATTTCTCGATGAACATTTATTTTGACTTTTAGAAAATTAACTTTGACTCTAAAATTGGAACTCGATTGTAAAAATTGGACCTTGAAACCTTCCAGATAGTTTACTTAGAAGATTTCTAACAATTATGCATTTAAGGATTTTAAAATCTCATTCAAAATCAATTTATGGACAAAAAGAAGCTCGTACAGAGCATATACCTGTGTTCTTCGTTTTTATCTGATTAATTTCGATTATGTGGGAGTTCATAAATTGTTCTGTGGTTTGTAAATGATAATGTGAATTTGTATCATGTCAATTAACAACTGGTTTGGATTTATATCATCAAATTGAAAACAACAAGAATCAATCGTACGTGAAGATAATTAAAATAAGTGAAGGACGATACCACTGATATCAATTTTGGATTTGTTCATATAATCTAGCACTGATTGGTACGAATTTTGGATTCCTTCTACAGGTTGAAAGTGATCCCTAAAAGAATACAAAGTTTTTCTATATGTAATTATATATTTTATATATAATCTTATTTATATTTTTATTTATATATAATGAATCTGTATATTTATCTATTAATATATATGTATCGGTATTTAGTATATATATATATATATATATATATATATATATATATATATATATATATATATATGTATTTTTATATGTATAACTGTATTTATATATGTATAATCATATTTCATATGTATATATGTATTTATGTATATATGTAAGTATTTATATATATATATATATATTTCTGTATTTGTATATGTGTATATCGATTATACTTATTTTTGTATATTACATATATATTGAAAACATAATAATATTTATTATATGTATACATTAATTTTTAGTATAAATAATGGAACTGATAATAATAATATAAAAAAATGATATCAATCTCATTATTAATAAAAGATATTGTTTTCTAATAAATATTAATTACAATTACACTAATAATAATTATATTAATTATAATAATATTTGATATTAATAATGATACTAATTATAAAATGGTAATAATATTAGCAATAATAATACTATAATAATTTATACTCATCAAATTTCATATATTTTAAGATTTATAATATTAAAATACATATTTTAATATTAATATTAGCATTAATGAAAATAATGGTCTTAATATAACTTTATACTTTAACTTATAAATACATATAATATACAATCCTTATATTTCATACTTATTTTATATAATAACACATTTGAATATTTATATGTGTTACATTGTACATATAATATTAATCATGCATAGTAATCATATATATTTAAATATATTTTTTTTATTTAAATTAAACCTAATTATTTTGCATCTTATTTTACGTATTTAATTCAAAATGTTTACCTTAATTTTTAATCATCATATATACTTACATCCAAATATGTATACATATTTATTTACAAACAATTTTTCGTGAATCGTCGGGAAATGTCAATGGTCAAATGATTTCATATAAACAGTTCAAAATTTTTGAGACTTCATCATTACAGACTTTGCTTATCGTGTCGGAATTATATAAAGATTAAGTTTAAATTTGATCGGAAATTTCTGGGTCGTCACAATTACAACCCTCTAATCTGAATCACTGGTTTCTTCTTCTTCTTCGGACTTGGTTAGTTTTCCTAATTTTCTAGGAATATATGGTGTTCCTTTAATACGAGCCGTCGTTTTCCATAATGATTTAGAAAAAACTGGTGGTTTAGAGGTTCCCGGGTCATTGTTACATTTTAGGAAATACAGATGTTGCCGATACATATAAAGTTCATCGGGGTTGGAATCGGGTTTCTCTATTTTTATACCTTTTCCCTTATTATTTTCTTTCGCTTTATTAAATTGGGTCGAGGTAATTTCTATAACATCATCGGAATCCTCATCGGGATCCGATTCATCGGAAAATTGATAATCTTCCCAATATTTTGCTTCCTCGGCGGAAACACCATTGACCATTATTAACTTTGGTCCGTTGGTTGAGGATTTTCTTTTATTTAATTGATTTACTATAGGTATCAATATTTCTTCCTCCGGAGCCTCTTCTTCTTCTGGTTCCTCCTCTTCCGGTTCCACCTCTTCCGGTTCCTCCTCTTCCAGTTCCTCTTCTTCCGGTTCCTCTTCGAAAATTTGTGAATCTTCCCAAAATATATTCGACTCTTCATTATTATTAGGTGACTCGATGGGATTTGTACTAGTGGTAGACATCTATCACACAATATCAAACACATTAAGAGGTTAATATATCACATAATATTTACATGTTAATAATATATAGTTTCCAACAAAAGTGTTAAGCAATCGTTTTTAAAGAAAACACGGTTGAAGTCCAGACTCACTAATGTATCCTACCAAACTCGATAAGATACACTAATACAAATTTCTAGTTCTCTAAGACTAACGCTCGGATACCAACTGAAATGTCCCGTTCATATCAATTATACATGTTCCATATTAATTGATTTCGTTGCGAGGTTTTGACCTCTATATGAGACGTTTTTCAAAGACTGCATTCGTTTTTAAAACAAACCATAACCTTTATTTTATTGACAAGGTTAAAAAGACACCACCTAGATTATTCAGAAATGATAATCTAAAAATATCACACTTACACACTACCAATACATATTGGTTTACAATATTAATATGTTACAACAAAATAAATCTCGAATGCAGTTTTAAACAATATTATACAAGCATGTTGACACCAAATCTTGTCCACATATTAGCATGCAACAGCGGAAGCTCTTAATAATCACCTGAAAATAAACATGCTTTAAACGTCAACAAAAATGTTGGTGAGTTATAGGTTTAACCTATATATTTATCAAATTGTAATAATAGACCACAAAATTTTATATTTCAATATACATCCCATACATAGAGATAAAACTCATTCATATGGTGAACACCTGGTAACCGACATTAACAAGATGCATATAAGAATATCCCCTATCATTCCGGGAAATCCTTCAGACATGATAAAAACGAATTCGAAGTACTAAAGCATCCGGTACTTTGGATGGGGTTCGTTAGGCCCAATAGATCTATCTTTAGGATTGCGTCAATTAGTAGATCGATTTACTAATTATTAGGCTACCAAGCAAAAGGGACATATTCGGCTTCGATCATTCACCCATATAATGTAGTTTCATTTACTTGTATCTATTTCGTAAAACATTTATAAAACTACATGTATTCTCATCCTAAAATATTAGATTTTAAAAGTGGGACTATAACTCACTTTCACAGATTTTTACTTCGTCGGGAAGTAAGACTTGGCCACTGGTCGATTCATGAACCTATAACAAATATGTACATATATATCAAAGTATGTTCAAAATATATTTATAACATTTTTAATACATTTATGTTTTAAGTTTATTAAGTCAGTTGTCCTCGTTAGTAACCTACAACTAGTTGTCCACAATTAGATGTACATAAATAAATCGATATATATTATCTTGAATCAATCCACGACCCAGTGTATACACGTCTCAGGCTAGATCACAACTCAAAGTATATATATTTTTGGAATTAACCTCAACCATGTATAACTAACTCCAACATTACTGCATATAGAGTGTCTATGGTTGTTCCAAATAATATATATAGATGGGTCGATATGATATGTCAAAACATTTGCATACGTGTCTATGGTATCCCAAGATTACATAATATATTAGAATACATGTATAATACAATATAAGTTAGCTAGGATATGATTTGTATAGAATTGTTACAATATTTCCCGTAGCTACAACAATCAAAAAATATCCAATCTTGTTTTACCCATAACTTCTTCGTTTTAAATCCGTTTTGAGTGAATCAAATTGCTATGGTTTCATATTGAACTCTATTTTATGAATATAAACAGAAAAAGTATAGGTTTATAGTTGTAAATATAAGTTACAAGTCATTTTTGTAAGAGGTAGTCATTTCAGTCGAAAGAACGACGTCTTGATGACCATTTTGAAAAACATACTTCCACTTTGAGTTTAACCATGATTTTTGGATATAGTTACATGTTCATAAGAAAAATCATTTTCCCAGAAGAACAACTTTTAAATCAAAGTTTATCATAGTTTTTAATTATCAAACCCAAAACAGCCCGCGGTGTTACTACGACGGCGCATGCCCAGTTTTACGGTGTTTTTCGTGTTTCCAGGTTTTAAATCATTAAGTTAGCATATCATATAGATATAGAACATGTGTTTATTTGATTTTAAAAGTCAAGTTAGAAGGATTAACTATTGTTTGCGAACAAGTTTAGAATTAACTAAACTATGTTCTAGTGATTTCAAGTTTAAACCTTCGAATAAGGTAGTTTTATATATATGAATCGAATGATGTTATGAACATCATTACTACCTCAGGTTTTGTGGATAAACCTACTGGAAATGAGAAAGATAGATCTAGCTTCAAAGAATCCTTGGATGGCTTGAAAGTTCTTGAAGCAGAATCATGACACGAAAACAAGTTCAAGTAAGATTTCCACTCGAAATAAGATTGTTATAGTTATAGAAATTTAATCAAAGTTTAAATGTGAGTATTACCTTGTATTAGAAAGATATATTACTATAAATAAGAAAGATTTCTTGAGGTTGGATGATCACTTTACAAGATTGGAAGTAAGCTAGCAAACTTGGAAGTATTCTTGATTTTATGAAACTAGAACTTATAGAATTTATGAAGAACACTTAGAACTTGAAGATAGAACTTGAAAGAGATCAATTAGATGAAGAAAATTTAAGAATGAAAGTGTTTGTAGGTGTTTTTGGTCATTGGTATATGGATTAGATATAAACGATGTGTAATTTTGTTTACTTATAAATAAGTCATTAATGATTACTAATATTTTTGTAATTTTATGAGATATTTCATGCTAGTTGCCAAATTATGGTTCCCACATATGTTAGGTGAATCACATGGGCTGTTAAGAGCTGATCATTAGAGTGTATATACCAATAGTACATACATTTAAAAGCTGTGTATTGTACGAGTACGAATACGGGTGCATACGAGTAGAATTGTTGATGAAACTGAACGAGGATGTAATTGTAAGAATTTTTATTAAGTAGAAGTATTTTGATAAGTGTCTTGAAGTCTTTCAAAAGTTTATGAATACATATTAAAACACTACATGTATATACATTTTAACTGAGTCGTTAAGTCATCGTTAGTCGTTACATGTAAGTGTTGTTTTGAAACCTTTAAGTTAACGATCTCATTTAATGTTGTTAACCCATTGTTTATTATATCTAATGAGATGTTAAATTATTACATTATCAAGATATTATGATGTATGAATATATCTTAATATGATATATATACATTAAAATGTCGTTACAACGATAATCGTTACATATATGCCTCGTTTCAAAAATTCTTAAGTTAGTAGTTTTGTTTTACATATGTAGTTCATTGTTAACATACTTAATGATATATATAATTATCATTTTATCATGTTAAATATAGTGTAACAATATCTTAATATGATTCGTATGTATTCAGTAAGACGTTGTTATAACGATAATCGTTATATATATTGTTTCGAGTTTCTTAATTCAATAAACTCAATTTTATGTATATAACTCATTGTTAAAATACCTAATGAGATACTTACTTATCATAATATCATGTTAACTATATATATAATCATATATATGTCATCATATAGTTTTTACAAGTTTTAACGTTCGTGAATCACCGGTCAACTTGGGTGGTCAATTGTCTATATGAAACCTATTTCAATTAATCAAGTCTTAACAAGTTTGATTGCTTAACATGTTGGAAACACTTAATCATATAAATATCAATTTCATTTAATATATATAAACATGGAAAAGTTTGGGTCACTACAGTACCTACCCGTTAAATAAATTTCGTCCAGAAATTCTAAGAGTTGGAGGTGTTGACGTATCTTCTGGAAATAAGTGCGGGTATTTCTTTTTCATCTGAACTTCTTGTTCCCAGGTGAACTCGGGTCCTCTACGAGCATTCCATCGAACCTTAACAATTGGTATCTTGTTTTGCTTAAGTCTTTTAACCTCACGATCCATTATTTCGACGGGTTCTTCGATGAATTGAAGTTTTTCGTTGATTTGGATTTCGTCTAATGGAATAGTGAGATCTTCTTTAATAAAACATTTCTTCAAATTCGAGACGTGGAAAGTGTTATGTACAGCCGCGGGTTGTTGAGGTAACTCAAGTCGGTAAGCTAATGGTCCGACACGATCAATAATCTTGAATGGTCCAATATACCTTGGATTTAATTTCCATCGTTTACCAAATCGAACAACGCCTTTCCAAGGTGCAACCTTAAGCAAGGCAATCTCTCTAATTTCAAATTCTATATCTTTTCATTTAATGTCGGCGTAGCTCTTTTGTCGACTTTGGGCGGTTTTCAATCGTTGTTGAATTTGGATGATCTTCTCGGTAGTTTCTTGTATTATCTCCGGACCCGTAATCTGTCTATCTCCCAGTTCACTCCAATAAATCGGAGACCTGCACTTTCTACCATAAAGTGCTTCAAACGGTGTCATCTCAATACTTGAATGGTAGCTGTTGTTGTAGAAAAATTCTGCAAATGGTAGATGTCGATCCCAACTGTTTTCGAAATCAATAACACATGCTCGTAGCATGTCTTCAAGCGTTTGTATCGTCCTTTCGCTCTGCCCATCAGTTTGTGAATGATAGGCAATACTCATGTCTAGACGAGTTCCTAATGCTTGCTGTAATGTCTGCCAGAATCTTGAAATAAATCTGCCATCCCTATCAGAGATAATAGAGATTGGTATTCTATGTCTGGAGATGAATTCCTTCAAATACAGTCGTGCTAACTTCTCCATCTTGTCATCTTCTCTTATTGGCAGGAAGTGTGCTGATTTGGTGAGACGATCAACTATTACCCAAATAGTATCAAAACCACTTGCAGTCCTTGGCAATTTAGTGATGAAATCCATGGTAATGTTTTCCCATTTCCATTCTGGGATTTCGGGTTGTTGAAGTAGACCTGATGGTTTTTGATGCTCAGCTTTGACCTTAGAACACGTCAAACATTCTCCTACGTATTTAGCAACATCGGCTTTCATACCCGGCCACCAAAAATGTTTCTTGAGATCCTTGTACATCTTCCCCGTTCCAGGATGTATTGAGTATCTGGTTTTATGAGCTTCTCTAAGTACCATTTCTCTCATATCTCTAAATTTTGGTACCCAAATTCTTTCAGCCCTATCCCGGGTTCCGTCTTCCCGAATATTAAGATGCTTCTCCGATCCTTTGGATATTTCATCCTTTAAATTTCCCTCTTTTAAAACTCTTTGTTGCGCCTCCTATTTTTGAGTAGTAAGGTTAGTGTGAATCATTATATTCATAGCTTTTACTCGAATGGGTTCTCTGTCCTTTCTGCTCAAAGCGTCAGCTACCACATTTGCCTTCCCCGGGTGATAACGAATCTCAAAGTCATAATCATTCAACAATTCAATCCATCTGCGCTGCCTCATGTTCAGTTGTTTCTGATTAAATATGTGTTGAAGACTTTTTTGGTCGGTATATATAATACTTTTGACCCCATATAAGTAGTGCCTCCAAGTCTTTAATGCAAAAACAACCGCGCCTAATTCCAAATCATGCGTCGTATAATTCTGCTCGTGAATCTTCAATTATCTAGACGCATAAGCAATTACTTTCGGTCATTGCATTAAACACAACTGAGACCTTGCTTTGAGGCGTCACAATATATCACAAAATCATCATTCCCTTTAGGAATTCCGCACGGTCACGCAAAAAGCATACAATCAGGCCACTCTTTTAAATATGATGGTTGTGTACACCTCACAAACAGATCATATCTTTTAAAGCTGGCGGTTGTATACCTATTTCGAAGTACTAAAGTAGTTCAAATTCCCTGACTGGGGCTTGTTAGTGCCCATAGATCTATCTTTAGGGTTCGCGTCAATTTGGGGCTCGGTTCCCAAATTCTCAGATTACCAGACTAAAAGGGGTGATATCCGGTGTACTCATAACTCATTCGTAGAATGTTTTTAAGTACTTGTGTCTATTTCGTCAAACATTTATAAAAGTTGCGCATGTATTCTCAGTCCCAAAAATATATTGTAAAAGCATTTAAAAAGGGGAGTAATGAAACTCACTATACTGTATTTCGTAGTAAAAATACATATGACGCCATTGAACAAGTGCAAGGTTGACCACGGATTCACGAACCTATATTAATTATATATATTTATATGTTGGTCAATAATTGTCTAATAATTTAGGTCAAGTCATAGTGTATCACAATCCTAATGCTCGAGACTACTATGCAAAAGTCAACAAAAGTCAATTTTACTCAAAAAGATTTCCAAAATTTATACATGATTATTATGTAGTTTAAATATAGTCGTTTTTATATTTTTAAATATTTTTAACAGATTTATTAGAGTAAATAATATAATTCATTTATTAATAAATAAAATTTTATATTAAAATTTATATAATAAAAATATACTTTTATATATCTTAAGTAATAAAATTTATAAAGTTCATTTAATATCATAAAAATAATATGATTGGTTTTAGTAATGTAATTATATTACACGTAGTAAAATATCTTTGTATCGTATATTTATTTGATAAAATAATATCGATAATAACAATAGTACGTAAAAAAAATTTATTATTTTGTAATAATAATTATTATTATTCTACTAATAATAATAACAATATTTATATCTATTAAAAATGATATTATGATAAAATTAAAATGTCCCGTTCATATTGATTATAAACGTTCCATATTAATTGATTTCGTCGCGAGGTTTTGACCTCTATATGAGACGTTTTTCAAAGACTTCATTCATTTTTAAAACAACCATAACCTTTATTTTATCTATAAAGGTTTAAAAGCATTACGTAGATTATCAAATAATAATAATCTAAAATATACCGTTTACACACGACCATTACATAATGGTTTACAATAAGAATATATTACATCAAAAATAAGTTTCTTGAATGCAGTTTTTACATAATATCATACAAGCATGGACTCCAAATCTTGTCCTTATTTTAGTATGCAATAGCGGAAGCTCTTAATAATCACCTGAGAATAAGCATGCTTAAAACGTCAACAAAAATGTTGGTGAGTTATAGGTTTAACCTATATATTATCAAATCATAATAATAGACCACAAGATTTCATATTTCAATATACATCCCATACATAGAGATAAAACTCATTCATATGGTGAACACCTGGTAACCGACATTAACAAGATGCATATAAGAATATCCCCTATCATTCCGGGAAATTCTTCAGACATGATAAAAACGAATTCGAAGTACTAAAGCATCCGGTACTTTAGATGGGGTTCGTTAGGCCCAATAGATCTATCTTTAGGATTCACGTCAATTAGTAGATTGGTTTAATAATTCTTAGGCTACCAAGCAAAGGGGGCATATTCGGCTTCGATCATTCACCCATATAATGTAGTTTCATTTACTTGTGTCTATTTCGTAAAACATTTATAAAACTGCATGTATTCTCATCCCAAAATATTAGATTTTAAAAGTGGGACTATAACTCACTTTCACATATTTTTACTTCGTCGGGAAGTAAGACTTGGCCACTGGTCGATTCACGAACCTATAAAAAATATGTACATATATATCAAAGTATGTTCAAAATATATTTACAACATTTTTAATACGTTTTACTGTTTTAAATTTATTAAGGCAGCTGTCCTTGTTAGTAACCTACAACTAGTTGTCCATAATTAGATGTACAGAAATAAATCGATATATATTATCTTGAATCAATCCACGACCCAGTGTATACACGTCTCAGGCTAGATCACAACTCAAACTATATATATTTTGGAATCAACCTCAACCCTGTATAGCTAACTCCAACATTACTACATATAGAGTGTCTATGGTTGTTCCAAATAATATATATAGATGGTCGATATGATATGTCAAAATATTTACATACGTGTCTATGGTATCCCAAGATTACATAATATTTTAGAATACATGTATAATACAATATAAGTTAGCTAGGATATGATTAATATAGATTTGTTACCAATTTTCACGTAGCTACAACAAGCACAAATAACCAATCTTATTTTACCCATAACTTCTTCGTTTTAAATCCATTTTGAGTGAATCAAATTGCTATGGTTTCATATTGAACTTAAGTTTATGAATCTATACAGAAAAATATAAGTTTATAGACAGAATTACCGGTTACAAGTCGTTTTTGTAAAGGAAGTCATTTCAGTCGAAAGAACGACGTCTAGATGACCATTTTGGAAAACATACTTCCACTTTGAGTTTAACCATGATTTTTGGATATAGTTTCATGTTCATAATAAAAATTATTTTCCCAGAAGAACAAATTTTAAATCAAAATTTATCATAGTTTTTAATTACCTAACCCTAAACAGCTCGCGGTGTTACTACAACGGCGTATATCCGGTTTTACGGTGTTTTTCGTGTTTTCCGATTTTAAATCATTAAGTTAGCATATCATATAGATATAGAACATGTGTTCAGTTGATTTTAAAAGTCAAGTTAGAAGGATTAACTTTTGTTTACGAACAAGTTTAAATTTAACTAAACTATGTTCTAGTGATTTCAAGTTTAAACCTTCGAATAAGGTAGTTTTATATATATGAATCGAATGATGTTATGAACATCATTACTACCTCAGGTTTTATGGATAAACCTACTGGAAATGATAAAAATAGATCTAGCTTCAAAGGATCCTTGGATGGCTTGAAAGTTCTTGAAGCAGAATCATGACACGAAAACAAGTTCAAGTAAGATTTTCACTCGAAATAAGATTGTTATAGTTATAGAAATTGAATCAAAGTTTGAATATGAGTATTACCTTGTATTAGAAAGATATCTTACTGTAAATAAGAAAGATTTCTTGAAGTTGGATGATCACTTTACAAGATTGGAAGTAAGCTAGCAAACTTGGAAGTATTCTTGATTTTATGAAACTAGAACTTATAGAATTTATGAAGAACACTTAGAACTTGAAGATAGAACTTGAGAGATCACTTAGATGAAGAAAATTGAAGAATGAAAGTGTTTGTAGGTGTTTTTGGTCGTCAGTATATGGATTAGATATAAAGGATGTGTAATTTTGTTTTCATGTAAATAAGTCATGAATGATTACTCATATTTTTGTAATTTTATGAGATATTTCATGCTAGTTACCAAATGATGGTTCCTAAATATGTTAGGTGACTCACATGATATGTTAAGAGCTGATCATTGGAGTGTATATACCAATAGTACATACATCTAAAAGCTGTGTATTGTACGAGTACGAATACGGGTGCATACGAGTAGAATTGTTGATGAAACTGAACGAGGATGTAATTGTAAGCATTTTTGTTAAGTAGAAGTATTTTGATAAGTTTCTTGAAGTCTTTCAAAAGTGTATGAATACATATTAAAACACTACATGTATATACATTTTAACTGAGTCGTTAAGTCATCGTTAGTCGTTACATGTAAATGTTGTTTTGAAACCTTTAGGTTAACGATCTTGTTAAATGTTGGTAACCCATTGTTTATTATATCTAAAGAGATGTTAAATTATTATATTATCATGATATTATGATATATTAATATATCTTAGTATGATATATATACAGTTAAATGTTGTTACAACGATAATCGTTACATATATGTCTTGTTTCGAAATCATTAAGTTAGTAGTCTTGTTTTTACATATGTAGTTCATTGTTAATACACTAAATGACATGTTTACTTATCATTTATCATGATTAAACATAGTGTATCAATATCTTAATATGATTCATATGTATTTAGTAAAACGTTGTTATAACGATAATCGTTATATATATCGTTTCGAGTTTCTTAATTTAATAAACACAATTTTATGTATATAACTCATTGTTAAAATACCTAATGAGATACTTACTTATCATAATATCATGTTAACTATATATATATATATATATATATATATATATATATATATATATATATATATATATATATATATATATATATATCCATATATATCCATATATATCCATATATATATGTCATCATATACTTTTTACAAGTTTTAACGTTCGTGAATCACCGGTCAACTTGGGTGGTCAATTGTCTATATAAAACCTATTTCAATTAATCAAGTCTTAACAAGTTTGATTGCTTAACATGTTGGAAACATTTAATCATGTAAATAACAATTTCATTTAATACAAATAAATATGGAAAAGTTCGGGTCACTACAAAAATGATAATTCTTATTAATAATAATAATGAAATTTTATATTAACAATGATATTCCTATTAAAAATAATAATTTTTGTAAAAAAAAAATAGTTTTAATATTAATAACACTTTTGATAATAATAATAATGATAAGGATTATGAAAACGATATTTTTATCTAAATCAATACCTTTCAATATTTTAATTTCATCATGATACTTATACTCATTATTTCCTAATCAATTTGTTAATAGCTTTTAATCGTCTTTTATATCGCGTTCATATTAATGATAATTATAGTAATCAAAATAATTAGGTGTTACTAATATTAGTTTTAATTATAATAACACTAATGATAATAAATATTATGATAATATTAATGATAATACTAATTATAATTTTAACGATAATAACGATAGTAATAATAATAAAAATAACAATTTTTAATGATAATACCTTTTATTGATAATGATAATAATAATAATAATAATAATAATAATAATAATAATAATAATAATAATAATAATAATAATAATAATAATAATAATAATAATAATAATAATAATAATAATTAGATAAAAACTATAACGACGATAATAATAATCATTTTTAATAATAATACAAAAATTCAATTGACTATAACTTCTAATCCATTCATTGAAACCATTCGATATCTAAATGAAAAGTTCTTAATTTTTCGCTAGCTTTCCAACGACATGCATATCTTATACCTTATCTCAACTGCATATGTAACTAATTCAGGATTCAACATATCCTATCTAACGACAATATCAAAAATACAAGCATGCATAATCCTATATACTCGAGCACTAGTCAGGGATACACTATTAATATATAAAAGTTAAGTTATGAGTGCTCATGTATCAATATTGAGATTCAATATTGCAGGAAAGGTACGTAGACGCAACGGAGACGATAAATACTAGGTTGACCTCACGAGTATACCCCTGATCCATACCCATAACCTCCATAGCTATAACCCATAATTTCCTTAGCCCTATCCCACTCGAAAAACTTGTCTTGAAATAATTTGCTCATGACCTCATCGTAGTATTTTATGTATAATACTAATATTAATAATACTAATACTAATAATAATAATAATAATAATAATAAGATTTATAATAATTTTTAAAAATAAAATAAATATTACGGAGTACATGTAATATCAGAGAGATAGAGAGTTGAGAATGATTTTAGCAACCAGTATGATCGAGGTTTTAAAAGGATTTGAGCTGCACCTAACCCCTCATGTAAGTGCATGGGGTTTGTGTGATAAAACCATGCGAGTGCATGGTGTCAAAAAACAGCTCATATGTGTTTGTTTTACTCCACCAACGGTTTTTATTAATATTATATATATATTATATTTAATTTATATAATTAATTATATATTATATTATATTTATAAGTATAGGTGACTTGTAATTTTAGTTCCAATAAATTGTACGTCGTCACTTGACTAATGTCTCAGTTCCGGTTTCTCGAACGTTAACTCGTACGCTGAGAAAACTATCACTTTACGTTTAGTGACTCGTACCTTTAACAAAATATAGACTTAAATCATTAGTAAACTATATTACATGAAGTGTAGCTTATGCATTTGAGTGTTTTGGTCATTTGCTTCTATAAATTATCGTCTCGTTGTATATACATATTATCGAAACGTTTTATAACTAAATTAAAATATATGTATATTTATATTTTCATTTCGAAATATAAATTTGGAATATTTATTTAACAATATATATAATATATAGTTTTTCAAAACTAATGATATTCAAAACTTATATATTTTGAAATCGTTTAAATAATAAGAAATATTATTTCGTAACATTTGTATTTTAAAGTTTAAAATTGATATACTTCATTTATATACAAACGTTCACAAAGACATTTTAATAATCAAATTATTTTATATTCAAAATCCTTTTAGTACAAAGGTTATAATAATAGAAGTTGTTATGTCATAATACGTTCTTAATAATAAAAGTCTATTATATCGAAAAACTTTTTTGTTTAAGGAACACTATATATATACCTTTATAATATAAAGTTTAAATTCTGCTAATTCTATATAATCAATTTACCTCTATAAATAACAGATTACAATAATTCAGTTTTTGAAATCGTTTACTTATGTTTGAAAATATGTCAGTCGAATATTATGAAATCCAGTTCTCTACTAACTTTTGTCTAACCTTCGTCAATTGACACATTTGTTCTTACATGTAAATTACTTTACCAAGTATTCCGAATACCGTTAAAGAAAGGTTTCCTAAAGTGGACCTCTCAACAGAGACTCGTAATCATAATTCAATGTATCCAATAATTCAACCATTTAATATTATCTTCTAATTCCGCCGATAAACATATTGAAACAAATACGTTCATGTAAAGTATTATTCGTTTAATACTTTGTTAATATTTTTAAGTTATAATATTGATAGTTCTCTAAATGAACATATATTTAGGCACAATATCCTTCCCATATGTAAAGTTTTCAGTTGCAATTGTTCTATTTTCAAGTAATATTCATTTAAATAAATAAGTGCGAAGATAAAAGAAGAAAACGATGATTTAAAGACGCAAATGACCAAAAAGCTCAAATGTACAAGATACAATCCAAGTGATTCAATTTATTGATGAGAAACGTCTAAAAACTATAAGAGTACAAGTCGCGGAAAGCAAAGTACAAGATATCTACGCGTACGAAAGGACGTTCGAAAATCCGGAACCGAGACATAAACCGGGCGTAAACGAGCGAGACATCGGAGCTAAAATTACAAGTCAACTATTTATAACATCCCGCGTTTTTCCGTTAAATTTATTTTTAACACTATCTTTTTTTTTAATAATATCTTTCGTTATTTATATTCGTAGATTCCGTTGACAAACGTTCATAATATTCTCGTTATTTAATTATAACATCACTCGTTTACTTGAGCGTTTTTAAAATATTCGTTTGGTTAATTCCCACACCCGCTTTGAAACTTGAGGGACTGAGGTTGCCAAGTGGGCAAACTATTTGACTAGGTCAACTAGTCAACCCACCTCATCCACCCATTCACTTCCACTCACCTCCTCATATCTTTCTCTCCTTTCTCATCTTCCATTTTTGAACTTAAACACCCAACTCACAAAAATCATCATCTAAATCCGGATCAAGAGGCAAACATCAAAACAAATTACATATTCGTGATCCCCTCTTCATCCTCTACATTTTGGTACCAATTTCATCTCGTTTGGGTAACTTTCTAAAAACTCTAGATTTCTCTAAATTCATTTTATATACTTGAAATGGTGTTAGTTAGTGTCTATGGCTCAAGTATAACATGAATATATGTTTTGTTTGCTCGATTTGTTGTTTTGGAGTAACTAGCATGAACTTGAAAATGGGTGTGCTTCATCTTTGATTTTGGATAAGTTAATGTTGTCAAATTGTTAAAGTTCATGTTTTAATTGTGTTACTAGTATCACTAGCTTCGTTTTGATGCGTAGGTTGATTAAGAAAACTTCAAACACATGATTATTGATTTTTGTGAATTTTGGTTAGGGTTTGATAGACTTAAAACGAACTTTCGATGTTTTGAATGGCATGAAATGTTATTATTAAGTGTTTAGTTGTAATGCATGTTTCATTACCTTCAAAACGGCGTATCATATGCGTGAATTGGATTCTCGAATCTTAAAGTGCTTTTTGTGAACTTGAAACTTTGAAAACAAACCTTTAATGATCACTTGACAAGATTTCGGTTATTGTAATTGATGCTTTTGATTGATGAAAAGTGGTTAGTTGTATTCCTTGTCAAAAGAGCTTTCCAACGATATAAGATACGTATTCTAAGTGTTTACGGTTTGTGTTTTGCGCTAAATTAAATTTTGGATCAAGACTTGAACTTTTGAAACAGCCCAGGTACCAGGCCACGCCTAATGTCGCGGCGAGGCCCTCCTCTGTCGCGACGCGACAATGGCCGTGTTTGGGGACTGTTCAACTTTGCACTTTTTCGTTTAATTCCAACTATGCTACGCACCTCCGATTAACATGTAACTTGGCCAACATGCTCAAATATGACTTCTAAGCATAGAAAAATAGTTCGGGACCCGACCCGAACTTGTTGACTTTTTTGTTGACTTTGACTTGACCGAGTTTGACTTTTAGTTAAACTTAACCAAACGTTTATGCAATCGTTCTAATCTTCTTTTATACTTGATTCTTGCATGAAACTTGACAACGTGATTCACATGCTATATTTAATCGAGTCGTAACGAGCCATAGGACTAATTGAACACATTTCGCCCGACCTTGTGTCGTAACCGGTTAATTAATACAACTTACTTGTTTAGGTCAAGGCTAAGCAACTATCATGCACACGTTTGCTTTGTGAAGTACTTTTATACTCGTGCACTCGATGTGAGATCATAGTCCCATCTTTCAAACAACTTTTATGCTTTAAACTATGGGATGAGAAACATATACGTATCATACTTTTACACTTTGAACACAAGTACGAAAACGAACATTCCACGTACGGGTTTGAACAAAAATCCTCAATTCAATTATCATTAGTTACACTTGCAGGGTGTAAACGTGAACTTATATTATGTGATCACATGGGCTTGACGAGCCTCATTAGGACGGTTCGCTACCCTTAGCGGTTGAAATATATTTTCGGGTCTAGTGTATGTTCTAACACTACGCAAAGGGTGCAAAACAGGTAAGTTTGATAATTGGGTGCCCGCGATACAAACAACAACTTTGGAATGCAAATGATTTTGATAATCATCTTATATTAAATCTTGTGATTCAAATGCAACGTTTACTAAAACACCTATGATTTCACCAACGTTTTTCATTGACAGTTTTCTATATGTTTCTTAGGTTCATACTTGGCTATTTGTTACATGCTTCTGCGTACACTCATACTTGCTTGGAGTCAAGCATACATGCATACACTTTGATTTCGTGCTTGGAGTCAAGCATACATACATACATACATACATACATACATACATACACTAGTGATAGCACCTTTGGATTCAAACTTTTATCTACAGACTTACGCTATTTATAGCAACCGTGATTTTCAACTTACATTATGTCCAAGTTTTTTCATTTATACATTATACTTTTGTAAACTTAAACTTGTAGTCAATCCGTTTGGCAAACTAAGCTTTGCAAGTCTTGTACTTTTCAAATGAATGCGACCACGTAACGGGACCTAAGTTAGCGGCACCGTCAATGACGATTTTTTTGGGTCGCTACAGATGGTATCAGAGCGTTGGTTGTGGGGAACTAGGATGTGCATTAGTGTGTCTGACAGAGTCGTTAGGACGCATTAGTGAATCTAGACTACAACCGGATAGTTAGCCATTGCATTCTGACACACATTTGCTATAGATAGCACTTACTTGACTACTTGTTCATTATACTTGAATCATTCTTAGGTGAACCTCTTAATGGTACCAAGTTTTCATCATACGAATCCGTATTCTGCCACTTTCTGGTAACACACATAAATTCAAGATTCATACGCGCAAGGATGACGACGACTTCATTAGTCACACTTGTTCAGGAACTCTGTCTCCCAGATTGTTATTCACCACCGTTTCAACTTACTATCGGTGTCACACCGGTGTTCCTTACTATCTACCACTTCTTGTTACTACCATCGCTACTCTAGGTGAGTATCTTCATCACTATTTATCACTACGGTTACGTACTATTCGTTATCATGATTCCTTACTCTTTTCATACCTAAATACGTTACCGTTTGACTTGAACCACATTAATGTGAACAATCATTTATACACTTCCCTCGGGGAACGCTTCTTTAAAGTTGCACTAATTCTTTCGATTCAATACGAGTCACGTTAGGGACGTCGTTACACTTTGTTCATTTTAAATCTTCACGATTACACGAACTTGAACCTATGGAGTGATGTGGGGATGGAGGTATGAGTTAGCGTAATATAACGACACTCGATCAACGTAGTTATATTACGGTAAGTCATACCAAAGTTCTAATGACACGTGATGGTGATTGGACTCGATCAACCTAATCACCACCATGTGCCATGTACATGACTTCATTTTTCTTGTTGGATATCCGAAAACTCCGAGAATACTGATAACAACTATACCAGGGACACACCTTCGATTATTGTCGAACCATACTTATGCTTCTGAATGAATGGCAAATTCTTTCAACATCAAACATATGTTACACGTGTATACTATCTCATTTTCACACAGTTTTATCGACAAACTACAATATGCTTGTCATGCTCACATCGAGGCGGAAACTCCTCTCGCATCACACTCGCACTTCCGTTTAAGGAAATCTTTTATTTAGATTCTCAATGGAGAGAGAGACTCTTCACATTATACTAACATTCGCCACGAAGATGAATAGTCCTAACAAACGTTTTCGAAAACTGATAAATCTTCCGCGGCGCGAAATTCTTTAGAAACAAAAACTTGTTCCAACAAACGTTTTCAAGTCCTAACAAACTTGTTCGAATATACCTTACAGAACTGTACCTCATTTCGGATCGAGATCCTCGTTTCACTTCTAGATTTCGGAGTGCCTTACAAGAGCCTCGGGACCACGTTTAGACCTGAGTACAACACATCAACCACAACCCGAAGGACCAAGCAAACATACGATTCAAACCTTGGAAACCATAATACGAGTTTGCGTTATCAATTTCAAATTTACTTGGGGAAAGTTTTTGTCTTTAGCCGAATTCTCTTACTACAATAATTTTCATCCGAGTATTAACGCCACACCTTTTGAGAACTCATATAGCCATAATTGTCGTTTTCTTAATCGTTGAACCGAAGTAGGTGACAAGCAAACCACCGGACCCGAACTCATTCATGAAGTAACCGTCAAGATCGTTCCAATCCGAGAAAGCCTCGAGACGGCCCGTAGTCGCCAAAGGAGCTATACCAATGTTAGACGTAAACCTTTCGAATTCCATGTGGGAAACTGTGTAATGTTAAAAGTCGCACCTTGAAAAGGTGTAATCCGTTTTGGGAAACGTAGAAAGCTAAATCCGCGATATTTTTAGTCCTTTTGAAATCTTGGGGCATGTTGTACCCGTTGCTTACCGCTTCGCACTTCCGACTCACAAATTCCGTTCATCCTACATTCTGTGTATCAAACTTAAAGGCGTGTCTTGTGAAACAAGAACTTTTTATCCTCTTCGATGAACTTACTATCAACGATAAAATTCACTTCCTAGGAGTACCGGTTGAAACTATAAATCGTGAAACCAAACTTTAAACTAACGTAAAATCCCGACTGTCAAAGTTCGTTGAAATGCCCAAGGAAGTACCTTCACATATCCGTAGAATTTGCAACGCAAGGTTTCGAAGAAGAAACAACAACTACTACTTCCAACTAAATTTCGGGACGAAATTTCTTTTAAGGTGTAGGTAATGTAACATCCCGCGTTTTTCCGTTAAATTTATTTTTAACACTATCTTTTTTTTTAAATAATATCTTTCGTTATTTATATTCGTAGATTCCATTGACAAACGTTCATAATATTCTCGTTATTTAATTATAACATCACTCGTTTACTTGAGCGTTTTTAAAATATTCGTTTGGTTAATTCCAGCACTCGCTTTGAAACTTGAGGGACCGAGGTTGCCAAGTAGGCAAACTAGTTGACTAGGTCAACTAGTCAACCCACCTCATCCACCCATTCACTTCCACTCACCTCCTTTCTCATCTTTCATTTTTGAACTTAAACACCCAACTCACAAAAATCATCATCTAAATCCGGATCAAGAGGCAAACATCAAAACAAATTACATATTCGTGATCCTCTCTTCATCCTCTACATTTTGGTACCAATTTCATCTCGTTTGGGTAACTTTCTAAAAACTCTAGATTTCTCTAAATTTGTTTTATATACTTGAAATGGTGTTAGTTAGTGTCTATGGCTCAAGTATAACATGAATATATGTTTTGTTTGCTCGATTTGTTGTTTTGGAGTAACTAGCATGAACTTGAAAATGGGAGTGCTTCATCTTTGATTTTGGATAAGTTAATGTTGTCAAATTGTTAAAGTTCATGTTTTAATTATGTTACTAGTATCACTAGCTTCGTTTTGATGCGTAGGTTTATTAAGAAAACTTCAAACACATGATTATTGATTTTAGTGAATTTTGGTTAGGGTTTGATAGACTTAAAACGAACTTTCGATGTTTTGAATGCCATGAAATGTTATTAGCAAGTGTTTAGTTGTAATGTATGTTTCATTACCTTCAAAACGGCATATCATATGCGTGAATTGGATTCTCGAATCTTAAAGTGCTTTTTGTGAACTTGAAACTTTGAAAACAAACCTTTAATGATCACTTGACAAGATTTCGGTTATTGTAATTGATGCTTTTGATTGATGAAAAGTGGTTAGTTGTATTCCTTGTCAAAAGAGCTTTCCAACGATATAAGATACGTATTCTAAGTGTTTACGGTTTGTGTTTTGCGCTAAATTAAATTTTGGATCAAGACTTGAACTTTTGAAACAGCCCAGGTACCAGGCCACGCCTAGTGTCGCGGCGCGGCCCTCCTCTATCGCGGCGCGGCAATGGCCGTGTTTGGGGACTGTTCAACTTTGCACTTTTTCGTTTAATTCCAACTATGCTACGTACCTCCGATTAACATGTAACTTGGCCAACATGCTCAAATATGACTTCTAAGCATAAAAAAATAGTTCGGGACCCGACCCGACCCGAATGTGTTGACTTTTTCGTTGACTTTGACTTGACCGAGTTTGACTTTTAGTTAAACTTAACCAAACGTTTATGCAATCGTTCTTATCTTCTTTTATACTTAATTCTTGCATGAAACTTGACAACGTGATTTACATGCTATATTTAATCGAGTCGTAACGAGCCATAGGACTAATTGAACACATTTCGCCCGACCTTGTGTCGTAACTGGTTAATTAATACAACTTACTTGTTTAGGTCAAGGCTAAGAAACTATCATGTACATGTTTACTTTGTGAAGTACTTTTATACTCGTGCACTCGAGGTGAGATCATAGTCCCATCTTTCAAACAACTTTTATGCTTTAAACTATGGGATGAGAAACATATACGTATCATACTTTTACACTTTGAACACAAGTACGAAAATGAACATTCCACGTACGGGTTTGAACAAAAATCCTCAATTCAATTATCATTAGTTACACTTGCAGGGTGTAAACGTGAACTTAGATTATGTGATCACATGGGCTTGACGAGCCTCATTCAGAGGGTTCGCTACCGTTAGCGGATGAAATATATTTTCGGATCTAGTGTATGTTCTAACACTATGCAAAGGGTGCAAAATAGTTAAGTTTGATAATTGGGTGCCCGCGATACAAACAACAACTTTGGAATGCAAATGATTTTGATAATCATCTTATATTAAATCTTGTGGTTCAAATGCAATGTTTACTAAAACACCTATGATTTCACCAACATTTTTCGTTGACAGTTTTCTATATGTTTCTCAGGTTCATACTTGGCTATTTGTTACACGCTTCCGCGTACACTCATACTTGCTTGGAGTCAAGCATAAATGCATACACTTTGATTTCGTGCTTGGAGTCAAGCATACATACATACATACGCAAGTGATAGCACCTTTGGATTCAAACTTTTGTCTACAGACTTACGCTATTTATAGCAACCGTGATTTTCAACTTACATTATGTCGCAAGTTTATTTCATTTATACATTATACTTTTGTAAACTTAAACTTGTAGTCAATCCGTTTGGCAAACTAAACTTTGCAAGTCTTGTACTTTTCAAATGAATGCGACGTAATTTTGGTCAAACGAGTCTCATATAGGGACTACGACCACGTAACGGCGCCGTCAATGAAGATTTTGTCGGGTCGCTACACTATTCACAAGAATATAATATAATATATATATATAATTAATATAAATTATATATATATTATATATATTAAATAAATATGTCGACAAGCTAGGAGCCAAAAGCATATGAGCTGGATCTGGAGGCCATGCGATCGCATGGCCTGGAGGCATAAACTCCATGCGATCGCATGGCAGTGAATGTCAGGCCACATCTATAAATTGAGCAATTTTCGGACGAATGATGTACATCTTTTTCTTTTCCTTCCTCTGATCAATGTAATATATATTTATATTTATAATATTAAAGTTTAAATTAAGTTTAATAATAATTGGGTTATTGTAAGAAATGTTTTAAGGTTTTGTAAGTCAGAACTCTGTCCGTGTAACGCTACGCGATTAATCACCACTGTAAGCTATGTTCTTTCTTTTTAAATTAATGTCTCGTAACTAAGTTATTATTATGCTTATTTAAATCTAAGTAATCGTGATGTTAGACTAAATATTAAAGACGGGGTTTATTGGATTTTGTACCATAATTTGGGTTTGGACAAAAGACCGACACTTGTGAACATTGGACTATGGACTATTAATAGATGGGGGTATTGTCTAATTGAATGACAACTCATTGGAATCTGTCAAACCTATCTTCAAATTAGTTAATCTAATAATTATTAAATGATTATGCATGTCCTATTTAGTGACGTTTATACGACATCTTTTACAAATCATTTAATTTAATCAATTGGATTGGGCAATTTATTATTCATTATGGCCAAGTGAATAAATTATTGTATCATGGACTAATTATAACAGAGGTGGATTACATACAAGGGTAATTGGTGTAATTGTTAACAAAGTATTAAAACCTTGGATTATACGCAGTCGATAACCTGGTGTAATCATTAAACAAAGTATTAAAACCTTGTTACAGTTCGAATCCCTAATTAGTTGGAATATTTGACTTCGGGAATAAGGTTAATTTGACGAGCATTTTATAATTATGACCGATGAACTATTATGGACAAAAACCAGATAGGTTTCAAATAATCCAGGACAAAGGACAATTAACCCAAGAATAATAAATTAAAATCAAAACGTCAAACATCATGGTTACGGAAGTTTAAATAAGCATAATTGTTTTATTTTATATCTCATCGTACTTTTATTTACTGTCATTTTAATTGCTGCAATTTACTTTATCGCAATTTAAATTCTATCACTTTTATTTATCGTCATTTACTTTACGCTTTAAATTAAGTCATATTTATATTTAATATGTTACATTAGGTTTTAATTGCGACTTAAGAGGTAAAATCGACAAACCGGTCACTAAACGGTAAAACCCCCTTTTATAAAAATAATAATACTACTATATTACTAATATATATATATATATATATATATATATATATATATATATATATATATATATATATATATATATATATATATATATATATATATATATATATATATACAAATATTATTCTTTAAAAATATAGTGTACGCAATAAGCCGTCTCCCTGTGGAACGAACCGGACTTACTAAAAACTACACTACTCTACGATTAGGTACACTGCCTATAAGTATTGTAGCAAGGTTTAGGTATATCCATCTATATAAATAAATAAAACTTGTATCATATTTCGCCGTATTTCGTAGTAAAATATAATCTATTTCGTATACTACCCTGCACACATCAAGTTTTTGGGGCCGCTGCCGGTGAACCGGCTAAACACTATATTTTTACGCTATATTTTAGTAAAACTATATTTTTTTTTTAATATATATATTATTTCTTATTTCGTAAAAATATTTTGAATTTATAATAAGTGTTAAAAAACAAAAAAAAACAAATAAATAATAATAATATATTTTTAAGATTTTGTATTTTTATTTTAAAATCTAAGTTTTTTTTAATTTATATAAATTTTATTTATAATATTTTGTAAAATTAAAAATCAAATAATAATTAATATATTAAAAATTGGGCCAAAACAGATTAAAAGCCCAAGAGTTTCCTGGACTGCCTTATCATGCGATCGCATGATCCTAGTGGGTAATATCCATGCGCTCGCATGGGACGCACTAATAGGCCTGATCCTTAAAACATTAATTACGCAGTAGGGTTTTTATAATTATTATTATTTAATTTAATTAGGGTTTGTATTAATTAATATATTTATATCTAGTTTTATTATTATTTGTAATTTCAAGTTTATTTATTTGTGCTAATTATATAGAAAAATATAAAAATAGTATTTTTATATAAAATCTTATTTTTACCATTTTTATTTTATATCTTTTAGAGTTTGTATCTTTTTATCGTATCTTTAGATTAAGATTTAGGCGCTGTAGAATTTTGCGACGCCGTTTATATATTTTAGTACTTTTTAAGTAATTGCCGTTTTGGATATAGAATTCTTTTAAGCTTTAATACCATTAGACGCAAGTTTTAATATTTAGTTTTTTGACTTTTAAGTTTCGACGCTTTACTTTTGAAATGTCCCGTTCATATTGATTATAAACGTTCCATATTAATTGATTTCGTTGCGAGGTTTTGACCTCTATATGAGACGTTTTTCAAAGACTGCATTCATTTTTAAAACAACCATAACCTTTATTTTATCAATAAAGGTTTTAAAAACATTACGTAGATTATCAAATAATGATAATCTAAAATATACTGTTTACACACGACCATTATATAATGGTTTACAATAGAAATATATTACATCGACATATGTTTCTTGAATGCAGTTTTTACACAATATCATACAAACATGGACTCCAAATCTTTTCCTTATTTTAGTATGCAACAGCGGAAGCTCTTAGTATTCACCTGAGAATAAACATGCTTTAAACGTCAACAAAAATGTTGGTGAGTTATAGGTTTAACCTATATATATCAAATCGTAACAATAGACCACAAGATTTCATATTTCAATACACATCCCATACATAGAGATAAAAATCATTCATATGGTGAACACCTGGTAATCGACATTAACAAGATGCATATATAAGAATATCCCCATCATTCCGGGACACCCTTCGGATATGATATAAAGTTCGAAGTACTAAAGCATCTGGTACTTTAGATGGGGTTTGTTAGGCCCAATAGATCTATCTTTAGGATTCGCATCAATTAGGGTGTCTGTTCCCTAATTCTTAGATTACCAGACTTAATAAAAAGGGGCATATTCGATTTTGATAATTCAACCATAGAATGTAGTTTCACGTACTTGTGTCTATTTTGTAAATCATTTATAAAACCTGCATGTATTCTCATCCCAAAAATATTAGATTTTAAAAGTGGGACTATAACTCACTTTCACAGATATTTCCTTCCTCGGAAATAAGACTAGGCCACGGATCAATTCACGAACCTATACAAATATGTACATATATATCAAAGTATGATCAAAATATAATTACAACCATTTTTATTATGTTTTAAAGATTTGAGTGTATTAAGTCAGTTGTCCTCGTTAGTAACCTACAACTAGTTGTCCACAGTTAGATGTACAGAAATAAATCGATATATATTATCTTGAATCAATCCACGACCCAGTATATACACGTCTCAGGCTAGATCACAACTCAAAGTATATATATTTTTGGAATCAACCTCAACCCTGTATAGCTAACTCCAACATTACTGCATATAGAGTGTCTATGGTTGTTCTAAATAATATATATACATGGGTCGATATGATATGTCAAAACATTTGCATACGTGTCTATGATATCCCAAGATTACATAATATATTAGAATACATGTATAATACAATATAAGTTAGCTAGGATATGATTTGTATAGATTTGTTAAACATTTCCCGTAGCTGAAAAGATCAAAAATATCCAATCTTGTTTTACCCATAACTTCTTCATTTTAAATCCGTTTTGAGTGAATCAAATTGCTATGGTTTCATATTGAACTCTAATTTAAGAATCCAAACAGAAAAAGTATAGGTTTATAGTCAAAAATTTAAGTTACATGTCAATTACTAAAGAGGTAGTCATTTCCGTCGAAAGAACGACATCTTGCTGACCATTTTGAAAAACACACTTTCACTTTGAGTTTAACCAAGATTTTTGGATATAGTTTCATGTTCATATGAAAAATCATTTTTCCAGAAGAACAACTTTTAAATCAAAGTTTATCATAGTTTTTAATTATCCAAACCAAAACAGCCCCCGGTTTCACTACTACGGTGTATATCCGATTTTATGGTGTTCATCGTGTTTCCAGGTTTTAAATCATTAAGTTAGCATATCATATAGATATAGAACATGTGTTTAGTTGATTTTAAAAGTCAAGTTAGAAGGATTAACTTTTGTTTGCGAACAAGTTTAGAATTAACTAAACTATGTTCTAGTGATTACAAGTTTAAACCTTCGAATAAGATAGCTTTATATGTATGAATCGAATGATGTTATGAACATCATTACTACCTCAAGTTTTCTGGATAAAACCACTGGAAATGAGAAAAATGGATCTAGCTTCAAAGGATCCTTGGATGGCTTGAAAGTTCTTGAAACAAAATCATGACACGAAAACAGTTCAAGTAAGATTTTCACTCGAAATAAGATTGTTATAGTTGTAGAAATTGAATCAAAGTTTGAATATGTATATTAACTTGAATTAGAAAGATAAACTACTGTAAATAACAAAGGTTCCTTGATCTTAGATGATTACTTGGAATGGATTAGAAAGCTTGGAAGTAGACTTGCAAACTTGGAAGTATTCTTGATTTTTATGAAACTATACTTATGGAATTTATGAAGAACACTTAGAAATTGAAGATGGAACTTGAGAGAGATCAATTAGATGAAGAAAATTGAAGAATGAAAGTGTTTGTAGGTGTTTTTGGTCGTTGGTATATGGATTTGATATAAAGGATATGTAATTTTGTTTTCATGTAAATAAGTCATGAATGATTACTAATATTTTTGTAATTTTATGAGATATTTCATGCTAGTTGCTAAATGATGGTTCCCACATATGTTAGGTGACTCACATGGGCTACTAAGAGCGGATCATTGGAGTGTATATACCAATAGTACATACATCTAAAAGCTGTGTATTGTACGAGTACGAATACGGGTGCATACGAGTAGAATTGTTGATGAAACTGAACGAGGATGTAATTGTAAGCATTTTTGTTAAGTAGAAGTACTTTGATATATGTCTTGAAGTCTTTCAAAAGTGTAAGAATACATATCAAAACACAACATGTATATACATTCTAATGGAGTCGTTAAGTCTTCGTTAGTCGTTACATGTAAGTGTTGTTTTGAAACCTTTAAGTTAACGATCTCAATTAATGTTGTTAACCCAATGTTTATTATATTAAATGAGATGTTAAATCATTATATTATCATGATATTATGATGTATTAATATCTCTTAATGTGATATATACATTAAAATATCGTTACAACGATAATCGTTACATATAAGTCTCGTTTCGTAATTCTTGGGTTAGTAGTCTTGTTTTTACATATGTAGTTCACTGTTAACATACTTAATGATATATTTAAATATCATTTTATCATGTTAAATATAGTGTATCAATATCTTAATATGATACATATGTATTTAGTAGACGTTATCATAACGATAATCGTTATATATATCATTTCGAGTTTCTTAACTTAGTAATCTCATTTCTTATGTATATCACACATTGTTAATATACTTAGTGCGATACTTACTCATCATAATATTATGTCAACCATATATATATATATGTCTATATATACCACAACATGTAGTTTTTACAATTTTGTAACGTTCGTGAATCGCCGGTCAACATGGGTGATCAATTGTCTATATGAAACTTATTTCATTTAATCAAGTCTTAACAAGTTTGATTGCTTAACACGTTGGAAACATTTAGTCATGTAAATATCAATCTCAATTAATATATATAAACATGGAAAAGTTCGGGTCACTACAACTTTCTTATTATTATTTTTCGATCTTTTTATTTTTAGACGTTTATTTTTCGACTCTTATTTCTCGACGCGCTTTTTCTTTCTCATTTATACACTCTAGTTTTTAGGACATAGAATTTTCTTTATTTTCTTTAAATTTCAACGAAAAATTATTTTAAGCGGTTAAATTGATAGACATCCAAAATTTCTGCTTCGTAGTAATAGTTGGATTTGTTAGTGGCTGAGTTGTGGATTTTCCGACTTAAAGGATCCTGGCTCCCTGCTGCATCTTTTGGCTATTCGAAACGTGGGCAAAAGCAGAAAAGTCTATTAATTTGATAACTTATATAATTTTTATTTTTATAACTATTAGGATATTCAGTGAATGCACCGAGCAAAACGTTCACCACCTTTCATACGTTCACCACCTGTAACTCGATCAAGACATCTAGCCAATATTGTCGCCGTTGGTTTTTCTTTAGAATCATCATCAAGTCGAACAAGTTTTCCAATTCAAAATTCCGATAATCTATTTTTTGAACCCGACTTCACAATTGAGAACCCGGAGGATATTCAAGGACAATTCCAAGATCCTGAACCACTAATCATTCCTCCTGAACCACAAATCGTTAAATCAGAATCCTTAAATGATTCGTATTCAACAAATTCAATTATGGAAGTAACGGAACCTCAAAGTATGGAGGATCGAATGAGGGCTACACGCACTGGCCAAGGACACGCCATTATTAAGCCAGACATTAATGCGCCAGTTTATGAAATCAAAGGACAAATCCTACACATGGTAACTAATCAATGCCAATATAGTGATACGCCAAAATAAGATCCAAATGAACATCTTCGAACCTTTAATAGGATTTGTACTCTATTCAAAATCAGAGAAGTTGAGGATGAACAGATCTATCTCATGTTGTTTCCCTGGACTTTAAAGGGAGAAGCCAAAGATTGGTTAGAATCGTTACCTGAAGGAGTGATTGATAAATGGGATGTCTTAGTTGAGAAATTTCTTAAAAGATTCTTTCTGGCATCTAAATACGTGAGACTTCAAGGAGAAATTGTTACGTTCACACAAAAGCCAAATGAAACATTATATGAGGCGTGGACAAGATTCGGAAAATTGTTGAGAGGATGTCCTCAGCACGGTTTAGACACTTATCAAATAGTACAAATATTCTACCAAGGTATCGACGTTGCTACACGAAAAGACATCGACACAGTAGCTGGTGGTTCCATTATGAAGAAAACCGCAATCGAAGCTCACAAAATTATTGATAACACAGCCTCTCACTCACATGAGTGGCACCGGGAAAAAGATATTTTCCGTTCATCTAAAGTGGCTAGAGCCAATTCTAGCCATGACTTTGATTCCGTTTCCGCAAAAATAGATGCTTTCGAGAGACGAATGGAAAAGATGACTAAAGATATTCACGCAATACGAATTATTTGTGAGCAATGCGGTGGACCACACTTAACAAAAGAGTGTCACATCGAGCAAACGATGGAACAACGTGAGAATGTTTCCTACATGAACCAAAGGCCGGGAAATAATTATCAAAATAATTATCAACCGCCAAGGCCAAACTTCAATCGAAATCAAAACATTCTTTACAATCCAAATGGACCCAATAATAACTCGTACAACCAACAAGGTTCGAATAACCAACCAACTCAAAACAACACTTTCAATCAACAAAGACAAGCTTGTATAAACCACCGCAACAAATCGAAGAGAAAAAGTCAAATCTAGAAGAAATGATGACAAAGCTAATGGAATCTCAAACACAATTTATTACATCTCAAACCCAAACAAATGAGAGGTTTGATCAATCATTAAGAACTCAACAAGCTTCCATTTTGAATCTAGAAAAACACGTAGGTACTCTTGCTAGCATGATGAGTGATAGGGAACAAGGAAAGCTACCGAGTAATACTAAAGTAAATCCTCGGAATGAGAATGTTAACATGGTTTCAACGAATTCTAAAAAACCAGCACCAGAAGATGGTAAGGTTTTTGATGTGAGTAACAATGAAGAAGTTACAACACCACCACCACCCGAGTATGAAAAGCCAGTGGTTGCACCATACAAACCACCCATCCCGTTTCCAAGAAAAGGAGTTGAGTATGAGAAAGTAATAGGTAATAAAGTTTGTGATACCTCTGGAAAGAAGAAGAAGAATAAGAAAGTACAAGAAACAAAAACCGTAAAGATAAACCCGATGAAGACAGTTCCACCAAAACCTCCACCCAGGGTGGGTGATTCGGGTGAATTTATTGTTCCTTGTCTACTTAGTGATTGTGTCATGTATGATGCACTAGCAGATTTAGGTGTGAGTGTGAGTGTTATGCCCCTTTCATTATATAAGAGATTAGGTGTAGGTGAGTTAAGTCCAATGGAAATGAGTGTTCGACTCTTTGATCAAACCATTAGGCACCCAGTTGGAATTGCTGACAACCTACCCGTTCAAGTGGGTAATTTAACCTTTTTAGTCGAATTTATTGTCATTGACATAGAAGAGGACTCAAACGTTCCTCTAATTTTAGGTCGACCATTCTTAGCATCCACCAGGGCGTTATTTGATGTAAGAGAGGGTAGAATGACACTTAGTAATGATGAAAAATCAATCACCTTTGTGAGTCGAAAGGCTAAATCTCCACCAACCAAAACCGTTGAACCAACAAAAATGATTGGTAAGAACCATATTGTTTTACCAACTCCAACGGTAGTGCTTAGCAATAATAAAAGGCCTAAGTGTGGGGAAGATGAAGTAACACCTAATGATGACCTGATAATAAAGAACCCAGTTGTTGATACGAAATTAAATGATCTCGTTATTAATAGTTCAATGAAGAAACTTATTAAACGGATTCGCGATGCTAGAACCAAGGGGAACTTTAAGTTATGTAACTGGTTAGTATCTAATCTATCGCCTAAAGAAAAGGAAAAACTAGTTGAATTTGTGGATATTACACAGGAATCCGACCAATGGCTTAAAGCAAAAGTCATAGATATGCAAGTTGATTATGGTCTAAGAGAAATTGACAATGAAGTTAATCACAATTTCGACACCACAACTACCTAAGTGTGGAGAGATACAAATGTTCTAAAAAGAAAGCGATGTATAGAGTTAGTTGTTCTGTTCTCGTGTAGTTTCGAGAATGGAATCCGATTGGTCTTTTCCACAAGCAGACACTAAAGAACTAGTTTTCTCCCCCCATTCTGAATTTTTGTTTTGTAGGTTTTGTATGAAATTAATATGCATTTTTAAATTTAAGTTTTGTGTGAATTTAAAAACAAAAATTACTTTATTTCATTAAGTTTAAAAAATGATTTCTAAAATTCGTCGTAAGTTAAAGACTAGGTCATGGAACCGAAATTGCTTTACCCGAGGGCGGGGAGAAAAATTTTATTATCATTATTTTAATATTATTGATCTAAAGTATACCAAAAAAATTTAAAAAAAAACCCAAAAATCTTTGCTTTTAAAACAATCGCTTTAAAAATGACAACTTTTAAATTTTGTCGAGTGACGGACTAGGTAAACATACCGAAACTACCTAAAGTAAAAGTAAAGAAAATTTAAAAAAAACATTATTCATTTAAATTGTTCTAATAGATAAAGGTTTTATATAAAAAAAAATATAATAAAAATATTATGTATGTTTGTAGTTTATCTTATGTACAAAACAGGGTAAAACAGCGCACTTTCAAAGACTGGCATTAAGTTCAGCAAAAGCTACTAATTTTGACGACAAGACATAAAATATCAAATGTGATATAAAACAATATGTTTGCAAACTCGGTATTTTTAATCATTTTTCTACACTAATCACTCTCATGAATTTAAATTTTTACTGATTTCTTGCAAATGAGGGCATTGCAAGATCTCAAGTGTAGGAAAGAGTTATAAATTATCTCGGGTTTACATTTAGTTTAATTGCCAAATTTTGTGAAAATTTAAAAAAATTTCAACTAAATGAATTCAAAATCATGTTTATACATATTTATGAACGATAAAACTAGGTGTTAATGCTGAAATTATTGTTACCTCGGAGAAAACATAAATGGAGAAAAAACCCAAAAACGCTTGAATTCATTTAAAATGGAATAGAAGAGAATAAAAAGGCAAAGAAAAGAATAAATAAAAGCTAAGTGTGGGAAGAATTTACAAAGTTCTTTAAAACATATATCACATATTTTGTACAAGATTATTGTAGGTACTTTTGCTTTGGACTAAACTAATTAGTTTTATACGATTTACTGTAATATATTTGAAATAAAGATGGATCTACACGATGAATCAATTCCATCATTAAAAGGAAGTAAAGTCTTCCAAAAAAGACACACGCTTCTTGATTTAGGTCAGGAAGTTGTCGTCCAGACCAGTTGTAGAGTCTACGAAAAACCTTGAAAAGTTTTCTCGAAAATCAGCTGAAAATCCACGGACCTCAGCATCAAACAGGGTCGCCATGTGGTCAGACTTATCCTAACCATGAGAGGATCTGTCTCATAAAATGGGGAGGGCGCCGTGTAAATTAGCTTGATAAGACTAATGAATCAGACCCCCAGAAAGGATAATCTCCTTATAGATTAAAAATCAGCTTCTAAGCCTGATATTATTCAATCCTTGAGATTGACCTTAAAGATTGAGAATTACAAACTCATGAAATTCAATGATATCTAAACTCGAGCTTGAACAAGAAAATATTTTGATCAAAATTAAAACCGATTAGTTTTCTGAAAACCTATTTTCAATGCGTTCATTACCATTGAACGTAAAATCCTAGGAATTCACCTGGAATTCATTAGGTCTCCTGAACCAAATCGAGTGTCAACCGTAAGAACGGTGGTTGGATAGCATGGTCAAAGACATGACCTTGTGCCAGACCGAAAAGTTATAGGGTGATCTTTACTATTTCTCCTACAAAGGATAGTAATTGCATCCGACACGTTGTGGACCATGAACAAATGCATGTCATTAGAGATTGCCTTAACAGTTGCTTGTTCATCGCTTTCCTTTACAACCGGACGGTAGTTTACCGAAAAGTAATATACGGAGCAAGTATACTGGACGTGTGCTTTCCTAATACAAGGATTAGCAAGTGGGTGACACAAAACCATAAGTTTTGAGCTAAAATTTTAAAAAAAAGAAACCCACAAAAATATTTTGCAAATACCGGTGAAGGGTTATTCTGGAAAACTTGTCTAGGGTAAAAGCTAGAATGAATATTCAAAAGATCAAATGTTTTCATAAAGATCCAATTTCCTTAAAGGATCTAAATTTTCATAGTCATGTGGGACTGTAAACCACATCGTTACTATCATTGTTCATACCGCCGTACCAAAATCACTGATGTATAAAGTGTGAAAATAAAAAAGTGATTCGAGTGAAGTGTGATTTAATTTCAAATTCTGTATTGCTTGAGGACAAGCAACGCTCAAGTTTGGGGATATTTGATAGTGCTCCAAATGAACATATATTTAGGCACAATATCCTTCTAATATGTTAAGTTTTCAGTTGCAATTGTTCTATTTTCAAGTAATATTCGTTTAAGTAAATAAGTGCAAAGACAAAAGAAGAAAACGACGATTTGAAGACGCAAATGACCAAAAAACTCAAATGTACAAGATACAATCCAAGTGATTCAATTTATTGATGAGAAACGTCTAAAAATTACAAGAGTACAAGTCGCGGAACGCAAAGTACAAGATATCTACGCGTACGAAAGGACGTTCAAAAATCCGGAATCGAGACATAAACCGGGCGTAAACGAGCGAGACATCGGAGCTAAAATTACAAGTCAGCTATACACAAGAATATAATATAATATATAATTAATATAAATTATATATATATATATTATATATATTAAATAAATATGTCGACAAGCGAGGAGCTAAAAGCATATGAGCTGGATCTGGAGGCCATGCGATCGCATGGCCTAGAGGCATAAACTCCATGCGATTGCATGGCAGTGAATGTCAGGCCACATTTATAAATTGAGCAATTTTCGGACGAATGATGTACATCTTTTTCTTTTCCTTCCTCTGATCAATGTAATATATATTTATATTTATAATATTAAAGTTTAAATTAAGTTTAATAATAATTGGGTTATTGTAAGAAATGTTTTAAGGTTTTGTAAGTCGGAACTCTGTCCGTGTAACGCTACGCGATTAATCACCACTGTAAGCTATGTTCTTCCTTTTTAAATTAATGTCTCGTAACTAAGTTATTTTTATGCTTATTTAAATCGAAGTAATCGTGATGTTAGACTAAATATTAAAGACGGGGTTTATTGGATTTTGTACCATAATTTGGGTTTGGACAAAAGACCGACACTTGTGAACATTGGACTATGGACTATTAATAGATGGGGGTGTTGTCTAACTGAATGACAACTCATTGGAATTTATCGAACCTATCTTCAAATTAGTTAATCTAATAATTATTAAATGATTATGCATGTCCTATTTAGTGACGTTTATACGACATCTTTTACAAATCATTTAATTTAATCAATTGGATTGGGTAATTTATTATTCATTATGGCCAAGTGAATAAATTATTGTATCATGGACTAATTATAACAGGGGTGGATTACATACAAGGGTATTTGGTGTAATTTTTAACAAAGTATTAAAACCTTGGATTATACGCAGTCGATAACCTGGTGTAATCATTAAACAAAGTATTAAAACCATGTTACAGTTCGAATCCCTAATTAGTTGGAATATTTGACTTCGGGAATAAGGTTAATTTGACGAGCATTTTATTGTGATGACCCGGGAATTTCCGACTAAATTTAAACTTAATCCTTATATGATTTCGATACGATAAGCAAAGTCTATAATATTGAGTCTAAAAATATTTTTGAACTGATTTCATATGTGCAATTATCCTTCGACTGCTCCCAATGATTCACGAACAATTAATTGTAAATATATATGTGTGTATGTATATATAAATAATAATTCGAAATATGATTTGAAGTATTATTTTTATGTTGTTATTAAAATTTAATAAAATAAAAATAGGATATTATAATAATTTTTATTTAAAATATATCTCTATATATAAATAAAGTATATTAAAAATAAATATTAAATGATTTTAATGGTCGTTAGACATTTTGATTATTATTTAGAGAAGTTTAACTCGAACTTATATGATTTTAAAATAAAAGGTCCTGAGATTGAACACAGGCTGCTGCAAATAATTTCTTTTTATCAACAAATAGCTGTATCAGTTGGGCCTGTTGGGCTTGGTTGAATTAGTTATTGGGTTTATTAAAGAATCGAACTAGGCCATTATCCTAGGGCGGGCTTTTTGATCATTGGACTTCTGATGAGCTAGAACTTCTGGCCCGTACACATTTTAAGGTATAATTAGTATTATTATTATTATTATTATTATTATTATTATTATTATTATTATTATTATTATTATTATCATTATTATTATTAGTATCATTTTTTTTATTGAAGACTAACATTTTAATTAAAAGTATCATTTTTATTATTATTACCGTTATTAGAAAAATTATCATTTTTATCAAAAATATTATTATTACTATCATTATTATTATTTCGACATTAATGTTATTATTTTTATATTATCAATATTAGTATCATAATAACTATTATTATTATTGTAAAATAGAACAACTTTTTATTTATTATTATTATCAATATTATTTTATCAACTATTAGTTATATAAAATCATATTTATTACATATAACATAACTATATTAATACTTTTATAATAAATATTAATAAATATAATTAATTAGGTTACTAATGAAAAACCTAATTAAAATAATAATTAAATCACTAATAATATATAAATTTGTTCGACTACCATTATATGTGTTAATATATATACCTAATATAGGTTCGTGAATCTGAGGCCAACCTTACACTTGTTAAATGACGTCATATGTATTTTTACTACAAAATACAGTGTGGTGAGTTTCATTTGCTCCCTTTTTAAATTATTTTGCAATATATATTTTTGGGACTGAGAATACATGCGCTACTTTTATAAATGTTTTACGAAATAGACACAAGTAATCGAAACTACATTCTATGGTTGGATTATCGAATCGAATATGCCCCTTTTTAGCTTGGTAGCCTAAGAATTAGGGAAATAGCCCCTAATTGACGCGAATTCTAAAGATAGATCTATGGACCTTGACACGTCCCATTCGGGTTACAAATGCTTTAGTACTTCGAATATCATGTCCAATGAGAGTCCCGGAATGATGGGGATATTCTATATGCATCCTGTTAGTTCGGTTATCAAGCGTTCACCATATGAATGATTTTTATCTCTATGCAGTTTGCGAAATGCCTGATATGAGATTATGTTTATGAGAAATGAAAATAAAAATCTTGTGGTCTTTTAAATTATGAAAATGATTGATTATGATAAACTAATGAACTCACCAACCTTTTGGTTGACACTTTTAAGCATGTTTATTCTCAGGTATGAAAGAAATCTTCCCTTGTGCATTTGCTCATTTTAAAGATATTACTTGGAATCATTCATGACATATTTCAAAAGACGTTGCATTCGAGTCGTCGAGTTCATCAAGGTTATTATTAAGTCAATTATAGTTGGATATATTATGATATGGTAGGCATGCCGTCAACTTTCGATGAAATGAAAGTTTGTCTTTTAAAAATGAATGCAATGTTTGTAAAATGTATCACATAGAGGTCAAATACCTCGCGATGTAATCAACTGTTGTGAATCGTTTATAATCGATATGGACTTCGTCCGGATGGATTAGGACGGGTCGTTAGAGTTGGTATTAGAGCGGTGGTCTTAGCGAACCAGGTCTTGCATTAGTGTGTCTAACTGATAGTTGTTTAGATGCATTGGTGAGTCTGGACTTCGACCGTGTCTGCATGTCAAAAGTTTTGCTTATCACTTCTAGTCGGAAATCATCTGCTTATCATCCTTAGGAAATTACCTGCTTATCATTCTTAGTCTAGACATGTCTTACTGCCTCTATTGCATAGATAGTGTATAGATAAATTCATATCTTAACGTATCTGTTATTGTTACCTTTGCCTGACAGCTTCCGTAGATTTCTCCGTAACTTATGGGATTTTAGTATAATATATGTATATGTAAATTATGTATTGCAGGGTACTAATCTACATCCTATAAACTATTTCTTATCGAAAAATCCTTCATCTGATCGTACGAGATGAATCCCTCAACCAGTTCGAATTCCTCGAATTCCGACAGCTATTCCGATATGGAGTTTCACCTAAGCTCTAAAAGCAGTGTCACCGGAATGAATTAACCAATTCATCTGATGGGTTCGTAGCCTACTTAATCATTAGAGACAAAAAGAAGGTGATCCTTTCCATCAACCAAATTCACCTCTTGGCGGTGAACCTGAATCACTCACCGGTGAACCTGTTCGCAACACCGTTTATACCCTTTTTACGAGAATTTTTCGTCTTGAGGCTACCATTAACGGAACTAGAGAAGATATTCGACCTCTACCTCACACTGATAACCAACCAGGGTTAGTAGAAGAAGTTAAAGAACTTCGAGCTCGAGTGTTAACTTTAGAGAGCACGGTACACAACTTACAAGCGCCATCAGCATCACCAGCATCAACAGTACCATCAATAACAGCACCAGTACCATCAACAATCCACGCCTCAACATCTCATTCGGTACCTCGAGTATAATCATCGTTCTACATGACGTTCTACATCATTTATCTTCGTTCGACATGGCGATTATGTAATCTCTAATGTTTTAGAGATTATATATTCTTGTTCTAACGGTAAATCAAATGAGTTTAATATCATATTAACTCATTAAATCCATGATTACACCTGAAGAAAATGTATATGTATATATATTTTCATAAAGATTGTAATTGAAAAATTCCTTTGTATAAACTTTTAACGGTGAAAATAACGGGTAGGTAATACCCGAGAAATATTTAGATTTTACATTAATAAGTTACACTGTACATTCTTCAAATCTGATTCAACATTCATTTACTATCCTACTTACATCTACAAAGATACGAATCCGTTCACCGCAGAATAACCATTTTCATACAATTTCATATTTGGATTTTGAACTATCAGAATCCAACAAGTGGCATAATGAAGAAAACATTGGACAAAATAAAATTTGTTACAAACAAACGAATTAACTATGAGAAATTCTGTTAAGAATCCACGCTAACAAAATCCTAGCTAACTGTTCCTAGCTAACTGTTAATTCCTTATTACATTTTATTTATCGTAATTTAATTATCGCAATTTATATTCTTGCAATTTTATTTATCGTCATTTAATTTCTGTTATTTATTTTACGCACTTTAAATATCGGGACACGTATACAAGGTTTTGACATATCATATCGACGCATCTATATATATTATTTGGAATAACCATAGATACTCTATATGCAGTAATGCTTGAGTTAGCTATACAGGGTTGAGGTTGATTCTATAATAATATATATACTTTGAGTTGTGATCGAGTCTGAGACATGTACACGGGTCACGATACGTATTAATTAATTCGAATATTATAAAACTATATATGAATTATTGGACTATTAACTGTGGACTATCGACTGTGGACTAATAACATTGAACAATTAAAATAAATTAAAATATTGATTATAACATATGAAACTAAACAATTCTTCAAGTTTGCCACTTGATTTTATCTTAAACCCCATTTGTATCTTGACGATTAAAAATTTGCATTCAAACCTTCCATGATTCTTGAAAACCCCTCAATCGAGAGGATGAACCAACCGCACTTCGTCTACGGAAGGAAAGATTGATGCATATAGATATGCTCCTAAAAAAACACTCGAAACTAGAGTAAACGTTTAAACCGTATCTATGCAAACTCCTTTGGCGTTGACATTACCGAAAACAACTTTGAAATTCCTTTTCAAATTAGCCAGTTTTGTCACAGCTCCAGCAAGTCAACTTCGACTCTTCATTTGAAATAACCTTATTATAAATCTGATATAAATGCTTGCTCTTTTATTGTTACTGGGAAACCTTTTATATTCCACCATATTACCATCGGTGTTTAATCATCTAAAAACATAATTCTCTTGAAACCACCTTGGATTGATAACCGATGATTCATATATGGTAGCATTAAATGCAGAGGAAACAGCAAAATCGAAGATGGTCTAAACGGCCAAAAGTTTGATGATAAAGAATGGAATGTTGGGAACGCTCGATAGAAAATTTGGTACTAGAAAATGAATTGAGCAAACCATAAAGGAGACTGTAGACAAACCACAAAGACTAAATCTACCTTCAAAGAATCCAAATGATTCAGTATTTACTGAAGTCGTTAACGAATACCTTGCTCCTGACTCTACACTTCTATGGACAAATCTGCATCATCATCATCCATCGATATTAGAAATTCTAAGATATCATCATATCTTTTATTATAAATATCCTCGATATTTCTGAAGATATTTTTCCTAACTAATCTTATCTGAAGTTATTTATCTCTTCGCGTTGTCAGTGTTACATCATATTAGAAACTGTTTAGTTTCTATATTCTGTAAACTTTCTAAATTAAAATATGAATGCATTTGAAGTAGTGTTGGAAATTGAAGCATGGGTTAGTATAATATAATGACGCCCGGCCGACGTGATTATATTACAGTAGGTCATGCTGAGTTTCTAATGAAACGTGATGATGGTTCACAGTAGATCATACCATTATCATGTGCCATGTTACACAACTCTTTCATTCTGCTTAATCTCTGAACGCATCAAGAAATTATATTCTTGATAGTTCCATTCTCAGTGATTCTGATAATTGAACCAATCAAATCGTGTGTATACGTTCCTTCGTGCTTGGAACGGTATAATCATTCGAAGCTCTACATCTACGAGTTCTGGAACATTATTCGCTTGAATTGAAGTCGGGAAGGAAAAAAAAGCATGCAGCTCTGAAAACATAAAAAGAAATATAAATCCGATCACAAACACCGAAATTACAAACCGTGTATATCAATGCGTATAGCAATATAAAGACACGGGAGAATGAAGAAAATTATAACCCCAAGGGTATAGTAGAAGTAAACAGATTCCTCTGGTGGTAGATGAAAAAGGAGAACGATCGATATGAAAGTCAGGAATATATCCAGAATTAAAATTGGATGAAGCATATTGGCTGATGATTTGGAAGTATGAATTAAAGTATAGAAAATTGGAGTGGTGGGAAGTAAGGAAACGGAAGAAGTTCAATTATAGCGAAAATACCAGACAGAGTAATCGAGGCAGATCACCGTATTTAATAATAGAGATCTTAATTTCCTTACTCACCGAAGAATCAAATCTTTTTGATTTCGAAGATTTTCTATAAATCTCTTCAATTCCGGAATTCAACCCTGTTTACGTCAAAAGCTAAGGAAAATCTTATTTTCTTCAATTCACTCTTTTGTGATAGCTTCACTCGTATTCTTAGAATAATCGAATTATTTCATCATTCAATGATGATAAACCTCTAATTATCAACTCATATTGGTCATGAAAACATTTTTATTGTAAGCCATGACCACCCCACTCAAATTTCGAGACGAAATTTCTTTAACGGGTAGGTACTGTGATGACCCGGGAATTTTCGACTAAATTTAAACTTAATCCTTATATGATTTCGATACGATAAGCAAAGTCTATAATATTGAGTCTAAAAATATTTTTGAACTGATTTCATATGTGCAATTATCCTTCAACTGCTCCCGACAATTCACGAACAATTAATTGTAAATAGATATGTGTGTATGTATATATAAATAATAATTCGAAATATGATTTGAAGTATTATTTTTATGTTGTTATTAAAATTTAATAAAATAAAAATAGGATATTATAATAATTATTATTTAAAATATATCTCTATATATAAATAAAGTATATTAAAAATAAATATTAAATGATTGTAATAGTCGTTAGACGTTTCGATTATTATTTAGAGAAGTTTAACTCGAACTTATATGATTTTAAAATAAAAGGTCCTGAGATCGAACCCAGGCTGCTGCAAATAATTTCTTTTTATCAACAAATAGCTGTACTAGTTGGGCATGTTGGGCTTGGTTGAATTAGTTATTGGGTTTATTAAAGAATCGGACTGGGCCATTATCCTAGGACGGGCTTCTTGATCATTGGACTTCTGATGAACTAGAACTTCTGGCCCGTACACATTTTAAGGTATAATTATTATTATTATTATTATTATTATTATTATTATTATTATTATTATTATTATTATTATTATTATTATTATTATTATCATTATTATTATTATTATCAATTTTGTTTATTGAAGACTAACATTTTAATTAAAAGTATCATTTTTATTATTATTACCGTTATTAGAAAATTATCATTTTTATCAAAATTATTATTATTACTATCATTATTATTATTTCGACATTAATGCTATTATTTTTATATTATCAATATTAGTATCATACTAACTATTATTATTATTGTAAAATAGAACAACTTTTTATTTATTATTATTATCAATATTATTTTATCAACTATTAGTTATATAAAATCATATTTATTACATATAACATAACTATATTAATACTTTTATAATAAATATTAATAAATATAATTAATTAGGTTACTAATGAAAAACCTAATTAAAATAATAATTAAATCACTAATAATATATAAATTTGTTCGACTACCATTATATGTGTTAATATATATACCTAATATTGGTTCGTGAATCTGAGGTCAACCTTACACTTGTTAAATGACGTCATATGTATTTTTACTGTAAAATACAGTATGGTGAGTTTCATTTGCTCCCTTTTTAAATGTTTTTGCAATATATATTTTTGGGACTGAGAATACATGCGCTGCTTTTATAAATGTTTTACGAAATAGACACAAGTAATCGAAACTACATTCTATGGTTGGATTATCAAATCGAATATGCCCCTTTTTAGCTTGGTAGCCTAAGAATTAGGGAAATGGCCCCTAATTGACGCGAATTCTAAAGATAGATCTATGGACCTTGACACGTCCCATTCTGGTTACAAATGCTTTAGTACTTCAATTATCATGTCCGATGAGAGTCCCGGAATGATGGGGATATTCTATATGCATCCTGTTAGTTCGGTTATCAAGCGTTCACCATATGAATGATTTTTATCTCTATGCAGTTTGCGAAATGCCTGATATGAGATTATGTTTATGAGAAATGGAAATAAAAATCTTGTGGTCTATTAAATTATGAAAATGATTGATTATGATAAACTAATGAACTCACCAACCTTTTGGTTGACACTTTTAAGCATGTTTATTCTCAGGTATGAAATCCCCTGTGCATTTGCTCATTTTAAAGATATTACTTGGATTCATTCATGACATATTTCAAAAGACGTTGCATTCGAGTCGTCGAGTTCATCAAGTTTATTATTAAGTCAATTATAGTTGGATATATTATGATATGGTAGGCATGCCGTCAACTTTCGATGAAATGAAAGTTTATCTTTTTAAAATGAATGCAATGTTTGTAAAATGTATCATATAGAGGTCAAATACCTCTCGATGTAATCAACTGTTGTCAATCATTTATAATCAATATGGACTTCGTCCGGATGGATTAGGACGGGTCGTTAGATTTATAATTATGACCGATGAACTATTATGGACAAAAACTAGATAGGTTTCAAATAATCCAGGACAAAGGACAATTAACCCAAGAATAATAAATTAAAATCAAAACGTCAAACATCATGGTTACGGAAGTTTAAATAAGCATAATTGTTTTATTTTATATCTCATCGTACTTTTATTTACTATCATTTTAATTACTGCAATTTACTTTATCGCAATTTAAATTCTATCACTTTTATTTACCGTCATTTACTTTACGCTTTAAATTAAGTCATATTTTTATTTAATATTTTACATTAGGTTTTAATTGCGACTTAAGAGGTAAAATCGACAAACCGGTCACTAAACGGTAAAACCCCCATTTTATAATAATAATAATAATAATAATAATAATAATAATAATAATAATAATAATAATAATAATAATACTATATTACTAATATATATATATATATATATATATATATATACAAATATAATTGTTTAAAAATATAGTGTACGCAATAAGCCGTCTCCCTGTAGAACGAACCGGACTTACTAAAAACTACACTACTCTATGATTAGGTACACTGTCTATAAGTGTTGTAGCAAGGTTTAGGTATATCCATCTATATAAATAAATAAAACGTGTATCATATTTCGCCGTATTTCGTAGTAAAATATAATCTATTTCGTATACTACCCTGCACACATCAAATATATATACACATATACATTTATAATCATATCCGTTCATATAATGGTTCGTGAATCATTGGAATTTGGTCGAGGTTAAATGAATGTATGAACATAGTTTAAAATTCTTTGAGATTCAATCTTAACAACTTTGCTTATCGTGTCGGAATAATGTAAAGATTAAAGTTTAAATTTGGTCGGAAATAATCACAACCTAAATGGACAGCTCTTCTTTAAGCACACATAACTACTTACCTCGTATCCTAGTGTTGTTCAAGTCCTAATACTAGGTTATAGCCACGTGAATAAGTGGAAAGGGTGATTCGTAAATTAGATTATAAACTGTCAAGGTTTCAGCATAACAATAGCATAAGTTTCAGATAAGATATTCAACATATAAACATTTGTAACGGATAGATAAGCATGCAAGGTGGAAGCAACTTAAAGTAACAAGATAACTTTATTAAATTAAGGAAAGCGTTCACCGTTTATAGATGAGATCTGGACCATTACAAGTGATGACATCCTCTAGACCGCTCCTAGTACAATCTTCGGCGTTCGCCTCCGGGTACTTAATTTCCCGCTCGGAGGTGAGAAGACCTTGAAAGTTCTAGTGAGAGAAAGTGTATTGTAATGAGAGAGTGAAGAGAGGTGTGTTGAAAATGGATGACAATAGCCTTTAAATAGAAGTGATATATGTCTGCAAACGGCTGGCTGGCCGTTTGGCAAGCCGTTTGCAGAGCCCGTTTGCTGAGGTGGCCCGTTTTTTAAGCTCGTTTGCATGGACCGTTTGGCAGGCCGTTTCCCATTGTGGTAGGCCGTTTGGCAAGCCGTTTGGCCTGCCCTGGTCAGCTTGTTCCCTGGATCGTAACTTGATTTCTTGTCTTTCACCGTTTTCGCTTTAAAATCTTCGTTTTAGCTCCGATTCTCTTGATTCTTTTTGCATCATCTTCGTAATTACTTAATCTACTAACTTAACCGAAAAAGCAATTATTTTGCCAATAAAGTTTGGAACTTTATGCTTTTTGGGACTCAATATCGGGGGTAAAAACGTGACTTTTTAGCCGATATCAATGTTTTGGGCTTAGGCTTTAGTGGTTGTTTATACGCACTTTCAATTGTAATTTCATAATGCTCGCTCAGTATCTCAATGTTGTAGTTCATAGTGTTTAGAACGAACTGAGCGAGAGTCAATGAGTTTTGATCGTTTGTGACCAAGTTCTCTCCCACAACAGATCGTATGATCTTCTCTATGTTATTTCACCGGTTTTTTGTTCTATTATTTATATATATATATATATATATATATATATATATATATATATATATATATATATATATATATATATATATATATATATATATATATATATATATATATATATATATATATATAGTGGTAGGATCAAGAGAGAAGTAACCAATCGGGGGGAAGCGTGGGGAAGCAAAAACTTTTTTTTTTCGTTTTTTGAAAAAACTTTGTTCACGAACATTATAGATGAGATGAAAATATGAACATTTAGTAGAGACACTTTGTGATAAATGTTTTTATTTTGGCGGGAAAACGCTCGAAGAAGTAATATATAACAGTTATCGTGTTTTTCGAGCGTATGTTGAGGTTTTAGCTATTGGGGTTTAGATATTAGGGTTTATAGGATTTAGATATTAGGGTTTAGAAATTTAGGGTTTAGATTTAGGGTTTAGATTTAGGATTTAGATTGAGTCTTTAACACGAACGGTTTAAAGTTTAGGGTTTAGGGTTTGGTGTTTTGGGTTTATGGAATAAACCCAAAACACCAAACCATAAACCCTAAATAAACCCAAAACACCAAACCCTAAACCCTAAACTCTAAATCGGGCTAAATTTTACTTCACAAAACATGAAGAAAAAAAACTATTCTTCACGAACAATATTATCTTGAATGTTATTTTTGTCGATCGTTTTCCCGCCTAAATAATAACATTCATCACGAAGTGTCTCTTCTAAATGTTCATATTTTCGTGTGATCTTGATGCCGGAAAAAAAATTCCAAAAAAACGAAAAGAAAAAAATTTTACTTCCCCCGCTTCCCCCCGATTGGTTACTTCCCCATTGATCATGCCCCTATATATATATATATATATATATATATATATATATATATATATATATATATATATATATATATATATATATATACTAGCTTTAAGATCACGTGCGTTGCACGATGACTTAAAATTTTAGTATAGTAATACGTTAATGTTAATGTTGTTAGAGATTGTATGCGTCACAAATAATAATTTATCATTTTCTTAAACACATTGTAAAATTACCCATCTGAACCATGGATGAAGTCTTGAATGTAAGGCTCTTACCTCGTAAAAAAAAGTTTTGGATAAAAAGTTCACTGAGTCAACTAAACATGGAACCTCTATTATTGGAACCGCTCCATTTTTAGAGCAATGCAATATTGACTGGTTTTCGTTATTATTATAACAATCCGTATTTTGACTGTTATTATTAATTGCATTTTGTAGTACTCCATGACACATGCTAACTAAACATGGCATTGGTGAAGGTAAAAATGTACTCCATGACACAGTGAAGTAGCTTAAAAAGTAATACGTAGTAGTAGATTCTTGATTGTAAAAAGGTAGAGCAATTACTTCGATATCAAACATGCTATAACATTTTCTACACTTTACTACTCATGAAGAAATTAGAGTTACATTCAAAATAAATATTTTGGGTCAGCCCAACCCATTCCCTCTCGAGTAATAAAGTTTTAACCAAAAATCAATTTGGTATGCTTCCTAACCCGCCCTACCTGCAATTACTACAAAACATTTACCGCTAAGTGTTTGAAAATCAACAAATAATATCGATTAGAGAACTAACCACGTTGAGAATCAACTGATGATCAAAAGCTATACAACTAACTTGTTTCAGGCACAATGTACAACACGCTCTTGAGCCCACCTTTACTTCACAATATACAAGCTTGAAATACCTACACAAATGATAATTTGTCTTCAACGTTTTATCATTCTTAAAATCACATTAAGTAAGCATTTTGTTCAAAGGAGTATTCGGTTTAAATAAAAATTTAGTAATTTCTTTAAGCATTTTGATATCATAATCTAATCTAATCTTATCATAAATTGATAGGGAATTAACGGTATGGGTGTGTGTAAAATTTTGACCACCGGCTTACCCATAGTTTTTACCTAATAGAAGTCAATGTGCACCTTAATGCCATTTCCTTCTTTCATGGTTCCATCATACCAATAACCAACTTCCCATTGTTATAATATCAAACTCTCACACACTCTCATTTTTCATTTATCTTATCTGCAAGTCCAAATAAACAGCAAATTATTTGTATATGTATATGATAGCATGTTTTTTTTTTTTTTTTTTTGAAAAGCAAATATCAATAAAAAAACAACACAAGGAAACAGGAGCCAAGTGTGAGGCGCCTGCAACCCCAAAATACACGAAGCTAATGATGGAAAACCGCGTGTACTTTTAACAATTCAGATTAACGCAGCGGATAGTAAAAATAATAATCTTTTATTATTTCATAAAAATATTTACAAGATTAAATATTCGTATATTTAATGAAACATGCACACGATTAATTTATCCCAATGAGATCCAGTTACACCACAATAATTGTCATGGATATAAAAACAACGGAGGAGTTAACGATATACCTTTCTTGAAGAAACTGATTGAAGGAGAGAAACATACGATCAAAAATATGACCGTCTCTTTGGATAGTCCACACTACACTTCAAACGATCGTCAATGGATGTTAGTTCAAACCCCAAGTAGCAAATTAATATAATCAAATTATATTAATAAGCAATAGAAAAATAATACTCCGTATGATTTTTCTTTCACTCAAAAAGTACCTAAAAGAAACTTGGGTTGTTTTTGATTTCGTACAACAACAAAAGAAATATAGTGTGCTTTTCTTTTTCTGCTTTTTTGTGTATATCTTCTCTCAAGAAAAAATTTAGCTAGTATATATAACACTTTTTTCACTGACTCATTGATTGGATATTATTCATATCATATCTCAAAAAGATCTATCATATATTATAATATGGAATAGAATTGTAGTTGGTAACCAACTTTTGACTTTGTTATAAGAAAACAAGATTGTGAGCATACACACTCAATATGTTTATTTCCTTTTTGTGACTCAACCTCTGTACTAGTCAAAAATAACAAACATATTGATTATAAAAAGATACGGAGTAGGATTAATTAAATTACTTATTTAATATTAAATAATTAATCAATTCATAATTAAAAATTTAACTTGTTTCGTTACTTGAGTAATATATATGCATCATATATATATTTCATATGACGTCTAGGTGTATATGTGTGTGTGACCCCGAAGGCTCAAATGAATTTAGCCATATAGTTGTATGTTGTAGCTTGCACATTAATCCTACAGACTCCCACTTGTGCATGGCACAACATCAAGTAACTATACAAACAATGGATAGCGTCTAGCAACACGCCATTGTCCCTAAATTCACGTGAGGGTAGTTTCTCAGAACTGCTTATAGTAAGTGTTAAATGTCATTCGTCCCTTTGTTTCAGATACTTTAGTTAAACTTTAGATATGGATCATCGATCATTCTCATTTGTTTAACAATTTTATTTCTCGATCTTAGAACTGAATTAGATCACCAAACTAATCAAGTATCATCTCAATTACATCTGGGTGCGGCCACACAAATATCTTATTCATTCATCGAGGAGCTCAAAAGTATCTAACTCCAAACATTTCGCAGTAACAAATCCTATTTTGCATACACGTGTCTATCACGAGCTTTACATTATACCCAATAATGGCCTTTATCACAGTCTTATTCAGAACAGCATTTAACCATATCAAAGTATAATGTTCCACACATCAAAACTGACGTGCACCTCAAGTCTAAGGACATAAATACATAATCACTAAAAGATTCACTACTGACAATGATCCATGTAATGACATCTCGGATGGGTCATTCTAATATTCATCATCAATGAATACATATGAATTTTAGTCTCTAAAAGTTAACTATTTATCATCAATAAATATAACCAAAACTTCATATTAATCTTAATTCATGTTATTCCCATAACATGATTGATTATGGAGATTTTGAATAATCAACAATTACTCATGGATTAAACATGCTAATATAGAACACAGTGATATAAATAAAAATGATCATACCATCAATATATCAATTCATTATGATAAAACTGTTTATATATTCCAAAAATATCTAAATACTAAATTACAAATTAAAAAGATCAGCAGCATAACGAAGTCCAATACTACTAGCATGATCATCATGCTTGTTGTGTGTCATGGGCTTCGTGAATGGGTCAACCACATTGTCATCTGTATGAACCTTAAGAATACTAATATCATTCCTCTCAACGACTTCTTGAATGTAGTCAAACTTTCGAAGAATGTGTCTGCTACCTTTACGTACACGTGATTCTTTCGCAAGTATAATAGCACTTGAATTATCACAATACATTTCCATAGGGGATTCAAAGTTGGGAACTACTCCGAGTTCAGCACTAAACTTCCTAATCCAGACATCTTCTTGAGCAGCTTCTGAGGCAGCAATGTATTCTGCTTCCGTTGTAGACTGTGCAACTGTGCTCTACTTTGAGCTTCTCCAATCAATCGCCCCGCCATTCATGACAAAGACATACCCTGACTGGGATTGAGAATCATCTCGATCAGTTTGGAAACTAGCATATGTATAACATCTAATACTCAAATCTTCTTCCAAACCACCGTAAACCAAGAACATATCTTTAGTTCTCCACAAATACTTAAGAATGCTCTTAACAGCAATCCAGTGTTCTTCACCTGGATTCTGTTGATAACGACTCGTCAAACTCAAGGCTAACGAGACGTCAGGTCTAGGACATAACATGACATACATAATGGATCCTATAGCCGAAGCATACGGAACACATTTCATTCGTCTTATCTCATCAGGTGTGATAGGACTTTGAGACTTGCTCAAGGTTATGCCCTTTTGCATGGGCAATGCTCCGCGCTTGGAGTTTTGCATGTTAAATCTTCGTAAGATTTTGTCAATGTATGTACTTTGACTCAAACCAATAAGCCTTTTGGATCTATTTCTATGGATCCCGATTCCTAGAATATACTTAGCTTCTCCAAGATCTTTCATGGCAAAACATTTTTCAAGCCAAGATTTGACATCTTGCAAAGTTGGAATGTCATTTCCAATAAGTAGTATGTCATCAACATACAAGATCAAGAAGACAACTTTGCTCCCACTAGCTCTAATGTAAACACATGGCTCATCTTGGTTTTGAGAAAAACCAAACTCTTTGATTTTCTGATCAAACTTAAGATTCCAGCTCCTGGATGCTTGCTTTAATCCATAAATGGATTTCAGAAGCTTGCATACTTTAGTAGGATGCTTAGGATTCACAAACCCTTCCAGTTGAACCATATATATGTCCTCGTGTAGGTCGCCATTTAAGAAAGCGGTTTTGACATCCATTTGCCATATTTCATAATCATGAAAAGCAGCTATGAAAATAAGTATCCTAATTGATTTAATGCTCGCGACTGGTGAAAACGTTTCCTCATAATCAATTCCTTGAGTTTGAGTATAACCTTTTGCCACCAACCGAGCCTTAAAAGTATTTACATTACCGTCCATGTCAGCCTTCTTCTTGAAGACCCATTTACTCCCCACTGTCTTGCAATTGGGTGGAAGATCAATCAAATCCCATACTTGATTATCTTTCATGGACTGCATCTCCGCCTTCATAGCATCTCGCCATTTTTCAGATTCTGGATCTGACATGGCTTCACTGTAGCTAGAGGGTTCATCATAATCCCCTATATGAGGTTCATCTGAATTAATCAGAAGATTTAACCTCTCAGGTTGATGAGGGGTTCTACTAGATCTACGAAGTATAGGCGTAACACATTCTGGCTCACCAACAGTGTGTTCAGCTTCAACGTGCAGTCGGCTAGTGCCTTCAGAAGGTATGTTACTTTGTGATTCTTGAATTTCTTCAAGATCTACTTTACTCCCACTGAATTCTTGTAGGAGAAGATCTCTTTCAAAGAATTCAGCAAACCGAGCAGTAAACACTTTGTTTTCAGCTTGGTAGTAAAAATAGTAACCCATTGTTTCCTTTGGATATCCCACAAAGTTACATTTGATACCTCTGGGTTCTAACTTGTTTGAAGTGTCACGTTTCACATATGCTTCACAACTCCAGACTTTCAAATAAGATAATTTAGGACTCTTTCCATGCCATAACTCATATGGTGTCTTTTCTACCTTCTTGGTTGGAACCATATTGAGTATGCGTGTAGCAGACTCTAATGCATAACCCCAAAAATACATTGGTAGAGTAGTTAGACTCATCATAGATCGAACCATATCAAGTAAAGTTTGATTCCTCCATTCCGACACACCATTGTGTTGTGGTGTATAAGGCAGAGTGAATTGTGAGAAAATCCCACGATTCTTCAGGTGGTCTAAAAACTCTTGACTCATATATTCTCCTCCCCTATCAGAGTGAAGGGCTTTAATGGTCTTTCCAAGTTGATTCTCTACTTCATTTTGGAAGATTTTGAATGTTTCAAAAACTTCATGTTTATGTTTCAGCAAGTAAACATAACCATATCTACTATAATCATCAGTAAATGTAACGAAGTATGATTCACCATTTCTAGACATAGTTCTAAAAGGGCCACATACATCAGTATGTATCAGTCCTAAAAGATCTTTAGCTCTTTCACCTAAACCGGAGAAATGAGCCTTTGTCATCTTTCCATATAAACATGACTCAGAGCCAGTTAATTCCAAAAGGCCATTAGATTGGAGTTTTGAAATGCGTTGTTTGTTTATATGACCAAGATGACAATGCCATAGATAGGTATTATTCAAGTCTTTCTTGACTCGTTTGGCAGTACAGGTATATACAGAATTATTATTTGAAATTACACCATGCATATCAATTTCAAAAATACCATCACGTGAAATAGCATTAAAATAAAATACATTATTCTTAGAAACTGAAATACCAAGGTGCGTAAAAGTAAGTTCAAAACCAACATCTTTCAAAAGAGAAACTGAAATTACATTGCTCGTAATACTAGGAGCATAATGACACTGTTCCAACAAAACAATAAGACCACTAGGTAGAGTAAGCTCATAGGTGCCAATAGCTTCAACGGCAGCTCGAGCCCCATTGCCCACTCTTAAGTCTAGTATGTCTTTCTTCAGTCTCTTACTTCTTCTCATTCCCTGCATATTGTTACAGATGTGAGTACCACAACCAGTATCAAAAATCCAGAAATCACTAGAAAAAGTATATAACTGTATATGAAATATACCTGATTTGCTGGTCTGGCCAGCTTTGCCTTTTCTCAACTCAGATAGGTAGGAAGGACAATTCCTCCTCTAGTGGCCAACTTTTCCACAGTGGAAACATTCGGCATCTTTCGCTGGGTTTTCTTTCTTGTGAGGTGGTGGAATTTTCTTCTTAGCAATTGACTTGCCTTTTCCTTTTCCCCAAGTTTTTGGCTTATTCTTTTTCACCTTACCATCCCTAATCATCAGGACACTTGGATTGGAAAGCTTATATGGAATATTCGGTTCAGCAGTTTTGAGCATCGAGTGCACCTCTGTCAGAGATTTCTCCCAACCTTGCATATTGTAATTCATCACAAATTGGTGATACGATTTTGGTAGTGAAACCAAAACCGTGTTCACAGCCAAGTTAGGCGGCAAGGTAGTTCCAAGTTTTTCCAATCGGTCAATGAAGCTTTTCATTTTTAAAACATGAGAGCTCACTGATTGACCCTCCTCCATTTTGCATGTTTGAAGAAGCTTATAAGTTTCATATAACTCTTGACTAGCCTGTTTTTGAAACATATTTTTCAGCTCAGTCATCATATCATATGCTGTACGATCTTCCATTTCCTTTTGGAGGTCAGAAGTCATACTAGCAAGCATGATTAAAGCTATCTTCTCTTGCACATCAAACAACTTCTGATAAGCATTCTTTTGAGCAGCAGTAGCTGTCTCAGGAGGAGCTTCGGGTAAGGGCTCTTCAATTTTGTTCAACTTCCCTTCATATTTGAGAACAATTCTCAGGTTTCGGTACCAATCGAGGAAGTTTGAACCATTGAGTTTCTCCTTCTCCAACAAAGAACGGAGGGTGTTTTGGTTTACGTTTTGATTGTTTGACATCTACAAAAGAACAAGGTTCAATTTTAGTATCTTCGATATAATACTTTAATAAATTAATTACCCAAGTTTTAATATATTTAAAAATAATTAATTTACGAAAGCCTAAGATCCACGTAGAGGTTCCATAACTACATCTGTTGATCAGCTAGCAGTTATAGAGTCTACTGGTAGGTAGCGAGTACCAATTGCATCACAGGTGCAACTCTTAGATTATTATGGGACCTTGAGATATGTGTAGTCTAACAAACCACTATTATCTATTGGCATGTTTGTCCCATCCTTGCCTCGAACTCAGGTCTCACCGTGAATACGATTAAGTCGTCCAATTTGGAAACAGTGGAAATTCAGCCTAGTCTCACTCGTAACTGAAAATTCACCTCGTGGCTATAATTCGATTAGGTCTCACCGTAATCAAAAAATAACGAGGAGTGTTTGCAAGCTCATTGGATGGCATGACTTAAATTTGACGGGTATTTAGAAAATGTTTGTGTTAACGAATAATGCATGCACACAAGATTCGCTGCACTAATTGTTAAAAATTATTTTAACCAATTTTATATATGTCGATCGCATTAATGCGTCTAGTTTGTTATTTTATTTTATACAAAAAAAATAACAAATACACATTGTGTATAATTTTAAAACATTTTTAAAAGATGTCGCCCATATATATTATTTGAGTTTCAAAAAAATATTTAACTTTAAACTCGTTAGAGTTTAACTTTTTAAAATCATCAATTTTAACCTTTGAAACTCGTTACTAGTTTTATTTGATGTTTTCATCAAAAACATTTAGCATACATTATAATCAACAATTAAATATAAATGCGTAAAAATAAAACACAACCATACCATGCATCACACACACATAGCCTAGCCCAAAAATCCTATGTTTGATCCCATGAGCCGACATGGGATCAAGAGGTCAAACTAAGGGTAATATCGTAGCTCCCACTTAATTCAAGAATCAAGTGAAAACTTGACAAACGTCATCGTTGTCAAATTGACATGTTCGCCATCTTTTAAGTCAAACTCACGTTGCATCTTTATCTTTAATCTTCATCTTATTACATTTATTTAAAATTGAAAAATACAACTAATCTAATACTTTTACAATTTAGAATAAACTTAAATACAATACTATGAAAATGAAAAATAAATATAATACAACTTTGGCTTCAAAATGGCCTTTCTTATAAAAATAAATAATCAATATGACTTAATATTGCCGTAATCAACAATCACAACAATCATACATAGGTCGGGGCATTATGGGCTATGTGTGCAATCACAATTTTAATAAATACATTATTAAAACCTACATATGGCTTGTTCATGGTTACAATGCATGTGTACAACCATGGAATGAAATAAACAACAATTATTCAAGCCATAAAAAATAAATTCAAAATTTACAAAAGTGATTTTTTCCAGATCTTATTCGTGCGTCATGAGGTAATCAACAAAGTTGACTTTCAAAACCATAAAGGTTTTGACTCTTACCAATTCACCACAAAGCTAAATCTAAAGAAAATTACGCGACAATTAAGATGGTGTAAAAGTGGCTCGGATACCACTGATGGAAAACCGTGTGTACTTTTAACAATTCAGATTAACACAGCGGATAGTAAAAATAATAATCTTTTATTATTTCATAAAAATATTTACAAGATTAAATATTCATATATTTAATGAAACATGCACACGATTAATTTATCCTAATAAGATCCAGTTACACCACAATAATTGTCATGAATATAAAAACAAAGGAGGAGTTAACGATATACCTTTCTTGAAGAAACTGAAGGAGAGAAACCTACGATCAAAAATATGACCGTCTATTTGGATAGTCCACACTACACTTCAAACGATCGTCAATGGATGCTAGTCCAAACCCCAAGTAACAAATTAATATAATCAAATTATATTAATAAGCAATAGATAAATAATACTCCGTATGATTTTTCTTTCACTCAAAAAGTACCCAAAAGAAACTTGGGTTGTTTTTGATTTTGTACAACAACAAAAGAAATATAGTGTGGTTTTCTTTTTCTGCCTTTTTGTGTATATCTTCTCTCAAGAGAAAATTTAGCTAGTATATATAACACTTTTCTCACTGACTCGTTGATTGGATATTATTCATATCATATCTCAAAAAGATCTATCATATATTATAATATGGAATAGAATTGTAGTTGGTAACCAACTTTTGACTTTGTTATAAGAAAACAAGATTGCGAGCATACACACTCAATATGTTTATTTCCTTTTTGTGACTCAACCTCTGTAATAGTCAAAAATGACAAACATATTGATTATAAAAAGATACGGAGTAGGATTAATTAAATTACTTATTTAATATCAAATAATTAATCAATTCATAATTAAAAATTTAACTTGTTTCGTTACTTGAGTAATATATATACATCATATATATATTTCATATGACGTCTAGGTGTATATGTGTGTGACCCCGAAGGCTCAAATGAATTTAGCCATATAGTTGTATGTTGTAGCTTGCACATTAATCCTACAGCTAACAGCTAGAGTTTGCAAAGATCGCAAACATACAAAGCTAACACAAAACTATACAAAGCTATCACAAATTAAGATACGCATGAGGGTTACTCAACCAAGTGGCCCATTCTATTTTCTTTCCTTTAATTCTGTGAGCAATCCAATCAAAAGCTTTATTTTGGATTTCGCTAATCACCACCGGAGTACACCACGATTTACCACGAAAGATCACATTGTTCCGATTTCTCCAAATATAGTATGCCGTTACCCACTCAACCGCTTGCCAAATTTTCTTTCCAAGACTTGAAACATGAACAGGGGCATTACCTTGGAGAATCTCGTCAATGCTCATGTTTGTGAAGCTACCGAGACCCCACCAATTAAATACCCGAGCCCAAATATCCCAAGCAATTTTGCAAAAGATTAAGCTATGGTCAACGGTTTTCAAATCGTCATCGCATAATGAGCATCGAATGCTATGTAAATCAATGCACCTTTTGTCTAATTCAACTTTGACGGGTAGTATTTTCCTTTTGGATCGCCACACAAAGACTTCTACTTTTTTTGGCACAAGATTATTCCGCAACATTTCTTGGCAAGTTGTGATATGAGAATAGCAATGATCTTCAATAATCGAAGTGAGCCTTTTAACCGTGAATATTCCATCCGAAGCTGATGTCCATCTCCATCTCCATTTATCAACATTACTTCTGTCAAAATGATAACCTGCAAGCATGCTTAAAAGATCGGTGAGTTCCTGTTCGGTTAGACCCCTAGGGTCCCGGATCCAGTCCCAAACATGATTGATAGCATGTCAACTTACATAACTGCCAATTCAACACTCTGGATAAAATTAGATACAAAATTCAAATTAGCTTTGAAGAAAACAAAAATATTGTTTAAACTTACGGAAGCGAGTGTAAGTAGCCTTCCGAGCAGTTTGTCGAGTTCAGCTACAGGTCAAACCCTAGGTTTGACTTGAGTTTTTCTTCAGCATATAGAATTTGCTTATGCTTCTTTGAAATCCTTTTGTCTCTTCCATCTATTATTATTCTTGTCTTGTATTAACAGATTAGTATTAAGGAACATTATTTTGAATCGATGATGGCATTTATAGTTAGAAAATATGATCTAAATGCCAATACAAGTTTGTGTACTACCTGTTCAAAGGTCCACCAATATGAGTTTGTGAAGCAGGTATCAGCTACATCAAACTGTCTTCCTTCTCCATCTTTTCTTCATATATTCCACATCCCTGAAAAAGATTAAAATTTTAATTATACAATTATAAGCCTCAACGAAAAAAACAACTAAAATTCAATTGTATTAGTATACAAACATTAATGCAACAATCTGGGTATATGAACATATACAAAATCAAAAACTCTTATGTATCTTCTAATACAAATCTCAACCTTAAAAAACTTGATGTCTTGGTAAGTATCACATAAGACAGAATAAAGAAATTCCATACAAGTCATAAAAGTTTCTATAAAATCCAAAATATGAAAATTTTGAATGACATAGAAGTCAATGCGCACCTTAATGCCATTCTCTTCTTTCATGGTTCCATCATACCAATAATCAACTTCCCATTGTTATGGTATCAAACTCACATTTTCTCAATTTTCATGAATCTCATTTGCAAGTTAAGTCCAAATAAACAACAAACTAAAACAAGGTAATTAGTACCATAATATGTGAGCTATGACCAACTATATATGTTAAAAAAAATAGTCAACAAACTTTTCTATTTATCAAACTAACCACATGACCTGCATATATGATACGAAATCAAACTCATCCTATTCAACCACATACAAATACACTCATAGAAAAAAAAAAACATCATCCAACTCTGATCCCCTTCAAAACTAACACAAATGTTTAAAAATATTTGCTACTAAGTATGACTTGTAGAGGACGCATATAGAATTATCATATACTCCCGATGCACCCTACATTCATGGGTTGCAAAAAAGAGTTCATATAGCCTAGTTCTTCAAAGTTCCTAATTCCAACTCTTAATACACCATACATTGATGTAGAGAAATCACATCGAAATAGTGAATGCTCACAAACACATCTGAAAGCGGTGTTCGGCCATTATGATTATTAAAAAATTTAGTTGTAAATTAAATCTTATATAACTCTATGATCATTTATAGTTTTACAATAGCTACTACTAAACTGATTATTTGAAACCTACAACCACACATCTATATAGAAGCCATCTCCACCCTAACCATTAGCCACATACAGTATGCAAAAATTATGTTAGGATATATACAAATTGATTGTCATTTATGCAAAACCTAGGAAAAAACGATTTTAAATTGGACAAACTAATTTAGATTTATTTATACCGATTAGCAAGATATACAAACAGAATCGGTAATAAGAATAAAACAGATAAAACCCTAATTTATATAATAGTTAAAAACACATAAAAAAAACCTAATTTGAATAAGAAAGATGACAAAATTACGTACCCTAAAAACTGCGAAATCGTATACTTCTAAGTCGAGTATTCATGATTTAAGCTATATTTCGCAGAATTGATGATCTCGTTCAAGCATTTGTTCCAATTTTCTCTTTCAGTATTTATAAAAACATATGATTTACGATATGTTTTCATGCTCACTTACGGCGGCGACGGTTTTTTGTCGACGGCGATTGTTTAACGGCGGCGGTGGTTACATGTCGTCGGTAGACAATTCGGTGATGTTGATGATTCGGTAAACAATTATGTGATGTTGATGATTTAGAATTGCATCGATAAAAAATGATCGATGATATAAGAATTCCATGTGATGGGAACCAAGGTAACAATTGAGATTGAGTGAATTGAATAGGGAAAGATAGGGTTTGAGAGTGAGAGAGAGAGAGAGGGGTTTTTTTTTTGTTTCAAAATTGGACGAATGAAATTGGGACAGATGGCAGGATGTGAGATAAAATTTCAGAATAGGGGGAGGCAGTAGGTGGTAGAGCCACGTGGCATATGCTTAAAAATTATAATACGTTATTCATCAAGCATAAAATAATCTGGTCGGGTTTGGTCCATGCTTGACATCAAAGAAGGGGGATTTAAGGGTCAATTGGATTTAACTCTCCGGTCCGGAGTACCGTGAATAACCCCTCACGAGATAATGATCTATGTAGGGGTGATTAAACATAGACCCACCATCGACGGGTTGTCCGGTTAGTGATGGCTCACGCAGGGAATATGGTTTATGTTCATAGAACGTTACTTGTATATCGAGAATATCTCATGATATGTTATGAGTCCGGTAGCGCGGGTAGAGCAGCGCTATGCGCTATTGTTGATAGTGTGTGTGTGTAAAGTAAAAGTCCACCAGTGCTGTGGATGAAGTCCGTTATTTATAGGGCAATCCTTCTTGTCTTTTATCGCCACATAATAAGGTTAAAAGGATCGTGGCCTGCCAATAGTACATCTTTGAGTGAGCTGACCCGACAAAAGTAAAAAGTGTTTTTGTCGGACTTGACCTCTTGTCTGCCAGGTGTCTTCTGCCAGCTACAGCATCGCCTGACATGTACACGTCACCAATGCGCACGAATGGGATTAGCGCTATACAGGTTACGTTAGCGCTTTCTGCCTACACGCGCGTTTCTTACAGCTCTTGCGGAGATGCTTTTTGATGCGTTACACGAGCTGATCGGGTATGCGTATCATTAAGTCCCCCCCCCCCAATTCAATGGTATGCACAGGTACTGCGCAAGGCGTTGAACTCAACTTATGACCGCCGTCTTCCTATTATTCGCCAAGCGTCTTCGCTTTCCTTTATTTTCATTTGATTCATGTTGTCCTGCTGTAATAAATGCAAGGTAATTTTGGCGGCGTTTGTTAGTCTACTACAGTGATCATCCTGTCATTTCTGCCGCCTTTGGTTACCTCGTATTTCTTCCTTTCAGGCTTTTGACACGTGGCTCCATCTCCTCCGTTCATATTTTAACCGCCCTTTTCAACTTCTCTTGAGACCTCTTCCGTGTTTTTACTTCCCTATAAATACCTCATAACTACCTCTCTCATTTTTTACTCTGTCTGTGTTCTTCAATCTTGCGCAAATCTTCTCGGCTTACTACTTCGACCTCGTCTTTATGATTTTTCAGGTTAGCGCGTTTAGTTTCTTTACTTACGATCTTTTGAATTATTTGTTAATATATGACATCTTCTTCTTATACTAGAAAGCCTCCGAATTGCGGAGCCATTAGGTCCATTATGACTGCGCGTAAAATCGCGCTTTTGGTGGACTGGTACCACCTTTGGCCGATTGGAATCCCATAGCGTCCCTACCGAATCAGCGCGCAGATACCGTTATTGACGATAAGGTCGCTGTGTATCGACAAGTCATGGTGGAAGGGAATGTGCGCTATCCTTCTACTCCTTTTTTCATGGAGGTCCTTAACCATTTTAATATTGGCATTGGTCAATTACATCCATATAGCGCTTGCCGCGTCACACTTTTTGAGATGATCTGTAATTTCTACATTTTTTCTCCCACGCTAACGTTATTTAAAAACGTGTTTTCTTACCGTAAAAGCCAACAAAGTTGGTACGCTTTCAATGATAGGGTTAACTTTATGGCACATCTGAAAGCTGGCGTCCGTAAGAAATGGAAAAATTCATTCTTTTATATTGACGATTCCTTCATCCCTCTTGCCTTTCGAAACATTCGCGCATGGCACACAGAAGATACCGATGCGCGACTCAATGTTAAGCCCACACTTTCTCCGGTCGAGCAAGAGAGGCTTGGACACTTTATTAACCGCGAGCTTCCAATTCACCCTTATAGTAGCAACATCCTGCGAGTTGCCAACATGCCTCCTTATTCGCATGCCCTGCCAATTATCTAATGCTTTGTGTCTAATCTCTTGTTTGTTTTTGTTGCAGTCATGCATCTTGACAGGCTCCTTGGATCCCGCAATATCAAGGGCGTCTATACCGAGACACCCAAAACAGAGAATGAGGGAGAGCAACGCTCAAGCGCTGACCCTGTGGTCCAAGGTGACGGTTCTGGTGGCGCCGGTGGTTCTGGTGGCACCGAGCAACGTGAGAGTCATGCAGGTGATGACTTTCAACTAGTGGATTTCGGGGGGGGTCCAAGGTGACTGAGGCCCCAATTGAGAGCGGGCATAAGCATAAACGCGTTAAGAAGGCAAAAGGTAGTTTCATTTTGCTTAAGTTATGAACAATTGCGACTAATCGGTAATCTTTTTGCTTGCAAAGGCTCGCTTGCAGTTTTATGGTATAAATGACCTTCTGTCAATACCAGAGAAGGAGGCGACCTCCCAATTCGACTACTTGGAGAGTATTAAACTCCCCAAATACTTCACGCATCTATTGCCCCGAAGCAGTGTGGCGCTTCGATGTTCAACTAACTATGTTGAACTTGATGCGTTCTAAATTTTACCTGCAGGGTGCAAGGGCTCGTTTGGATGGCGCTGGCTCCTCTACGCCGGGCGCCTTGACTGCTGATCAGACCCATGTCCGCATCGTGTATCTGAATTCGCAGCTCAAGGAGGCAGAGAAAGTGCGCCAAGAGGCAACCACCACCTCGTCTGCCTTAGCTGCTGAGAAGGTGTCTTTGAATTCTCAATTTGAGGGGTTAACCGAAAAGGTTAACTCCCTTGAGTCTGAAAAGAGCACTCTGGCTAAAGAGCACGAAGATTTGGTTGGTCGATTGCCTACTTGTGAAGGCGATCGTGACGCGGCGGTGCGTCAATTCGAGACCTTGAAGAAGGGTCTTCCTTCACTTGTTTCTCGCGCTTGCGATTCCAAATATGTGAGCGATCTGTTTGTTGACGCAGTTCTTGCCTATAAGGCAGAGGAGAGGCTTATTTTCTGGAAGAAGATTCAGCCTCACGTTCAATCTTTCGAAGCTTTGGACGCCATTATCGCTAAGGAAGTGGATCCTCTTGCGGTGCAAAAGAGCGAAGAAATCACGCCGTCGTTGGCGAATATTATGGTGCCTTCGCTGATAGCTTTGTCCAACGATCCTACTGCCGACGCCCATCATTTGTTAACCGAAAAGTTGTAATTTATTATTTTCTGCATGTATGTAATGAATTTTTGGGAAATGAAATATCTATCTTTATTGCATTTTTTTATTGTGGATGGTGTTTACGTTTTATAGCGCACTTAAGTTTATGAACGCGCATGTATGCTGTTTCAATATCTTTGGTGATTTGCTCGATTTATGATTACTGTATAATCAAGCGCACAAGATCATTTGTTAACTTGTTATTCTGTGTGGCTAAGTTTCTTGTTGATTTTAATCGCAATTATACTCAAGGCATGTCAACATCTAACTTATCACATATATTGTTGTGCACACAATATATGCTTAAGTTAAACATTCGTATATGCGCATCGGGAGTCTTCTAAGTGCGCCAACACTTAGGACTGAGGTCAGGCGTAACCAACGCCGTCGTTTATAGTCATGACTTGCAGATCTCAAGTTCTGCGCGGGTAGGTTAGGTCAACCCAATGATGCTTAACCGTCCGGTTATAATATACTAGCTTGTCGCCAAACAAGCTTCTGTCGCACAGGTGCCGGAGAAAGCAACCCTTCAAATGCAGGAGTGCGCTGCCTACAAGATTGTGCTCACCGTTTTTAAGTTATAGAACTACTTTGCATGTAAATGGCATAAAGATTTTAGCAGACAATAACTTGGAGACATGCAAACATAAAATAAATTAGACTGCGTATAAAACGCTTAGGATCATTGTTATAAGTACAAACTTTAAATTTGCGTTGGACACAATGCGCATTACGACAAACATCCAAACTTTTCTAACATCAATAGTAACCATATCCACCATGATCATAGCTGAAACTACATGCTCTCTCCCTCAACTTCTCATCCTTGTACTCCTCGAACTCATAGTCCATGCCGGCAATTTCGTCTCCCTCGTCATTTCCAGCTCCTGAAGAACTGGCCCCATCTTTCTTCGCCTTTGCCGCGACTTGAATACTTCGGATCTGTGGATACCAGTTAAATATTGTTACAAATCAACGAATGCGCGAGTATGTGTGCAAGCGCACTCTAATATGCGTCTTATGTTTCGGATTATGTAAGATTGTGCTCATTTTAATGCGGTAAGCGTGCAGACTAGTTGCACGTTATTGCATCCCATCCGGTTAAGTATGTAAGTACCGATTTCGCCATTGTGAGACCGTGTATGATCTGTAGTTTTAATTTTCAAAACAATTAATTATATATGTACATGTTGAAGTCAGTAGTCCTCCGCTGTTACTTTGGACTTGAGTGTGGCTTTTCCCAGCGGGGTAAGTAGCATAATGATGCCTTGATAAAGGCAGGTGCTGGTGGCAAAGTGTGATAACGTCGGTTGCCCAAGGATAGCGTCGTATTCCGATCCCGCGCATATCACTTTAAAGTCAACCACCAATGTGTGCTCCCTTTCCCTGTTATGATCATCCAGCAGGGTCAGCGCTGCTCCGAGTATCCCTTTTGACCATGCGGGGTCCCCACTGATTCCTCTAAATTATTGCTTCACCTCTCTTATGTTGCATTTTATTTTGTAGGATAGGTCATCAAAGCAGTGGAAGAACATAACATTGACACAGCTGTCAGTGTCGATAAGAATGTTGTTGATGTCTTGACCGCACTCAGGCAAGTAACCCTCCACAACCAGCGGGGCACATTTCCTTTCATAAATAGGCTCGCGTGGACGGTGCGCCTTGAGGGTTTCATATGGTATCAACGGTTCTTTCTCAATTTCCTTCCTCTTCTCCCACGAAAAGACATAGATAACCTTGTCTTTCTCAGCTCCTTCATTCTCCTTCTTGTTCCCACCTGATTCATCCTTCCCCGGCTTCAAGTGTTTTAGTTCTCCGCGCTTGAGGCAAACGACCACCTTATCAACCAATACTTTGCAACGATTGGTCTCGTGTCCGAAGTCATCGTGAAAGTCGTAGAATTTTGAATTATCGCATCGTGCATATTTGGACATGCGCACAGGTTTCTCAAACGTTTTAGAGATGGGATCCGTTACGTATATCTCCTTTAGACTCTTGGTAAGGCTTCTGATTAAGGCTTGCTTGTTTTCCCTTGTGTCGCTGTCTCTTTTTCGATGATGTTGTTGTTGTTGTTCCCTTGATGGTTTCGCTGATGCCTTCTATCGCTGTGATGATTGTTACCGTGGTGGCGGTACGGGCTGGAGTCATGTTGATTTCTTCCGAAACCGCCTGACTGACGTCCACACCTTGGCGAATCGTAGCCGTCGCGCCGACCATTTCCTGAACCGCGGTAACCCAAATACCTGGTAGTATCTTCTTCAACGCGCATGTGCTCGTGCGCTTCTCTGATTGCTTCTGCTAGCGTCTCTGGAGGACGCTTCCGAAGCCTCTGCCATAATGCTAGGTGGCGTTCCCGACAGATTCCATGTATGAAGCCAGATACCTTTAACGATTCAGCGCAGTTAGGGATTTTGGATACTTCTTGGCAGTACCATCGATGAACTGTCCCAGGGACTCTCCTCGTTCATGCTTGATGTCATGGCATTCGACATGCGTCCTTCGAGTTGCGCACATGTTATGGAAGTTAAGCAGAAAACGTTTGCGAAGATCATGATAACAGCTTATAACGGGCGCTGGAAGGTTGTTAAACCATTTTCGAGCCACACCTTCAAGAAGCGGAGGAAACTCCATGCATTTTTTTTCGTCAGCCCAGCGCTGGTTTCACGCTATTCCCTCATACTTCTACAGGAAGTCATCCGGGTCTGAGAACCCATTATAATACCCCAAGGTGAGCGGTATCACAGGCAACGGCATCGAGACGTGGTTCAGTATGTGCGCTGAAAACTTTTCCCCAGTGGGAGCAGTTTCAAAAGGGGGTTTGTCGGGTACAGGTTTTTGATCATGAGTTCGGCCTTCCCAGGCTGTTCGAATTCGTGCACCATGTCGTCTGGCGCAGCATTCATCAAAGTATAGATCAGATTGGCTTGGCCGAGAGCGCGTTGTTCGCGCGTTCGAGCCGGTGATACGGTGGAGGCGCCTCTTCCCGCGGGCGAAGTTCCTTGTGTGAAAGTAGTGGCGCTAGATCCAGGGGTTGTTGGGGAGGAATCCCTTCGTGACGAGGGCAAGGGCCTTGTGCTTTTTGGGTCGGTAGGGCTGCTAGTGTGACTTGGGCTACTGCGTGTGGCCTCAGGCGCTGGGTAGGCGGGGGTAAACCCCACGCTTGCAGTGTTCGAGGCCCAGGGTATCGGCCTGATCGCCTCTGGGGTCTTGAAAGGTGATGTGGGTACACCAAGGGGAGGTATCTGGGTGCCCCTTGGTGGCGCACTGTCGGAGATTCCTACAGATCCTTTGATTGCCGGCTTAGGTCCTGTGGGCGAGGTAGCTCGCGCTTGTGCAGGTTTAGGTAATTATGGCTTACTAGTCATTTCAACACCTGTTATTGTATCAAAAACAAACAAGCGGGTTGTTAGTGGACATACAGAGAAAAGATCAAATCAAAATCTTTTAACTTGTGCGTCCCATGGATGGCGCCAAATGATCAAGCATAGAATAATCTGGTCGGGTTCGATCCATGCTTGACATCAAAGAAGGGGGATTTAAGGGTCAATTGGGTTTAACTCTCCGGTCCGGAGTACCAGGAATAACCCCTCACGAGATTATGATCTCTTTAGGGGTGGTTAAACATAGACCCACCATCGACGGGTTATCCGGTAAGTGATGGCTCACGCAGGGAACAGGGTTTATGTTCATAGAATGTTACCTGTATTTCGAGAATATCTCGTGATATGCTATGAGTCCGGTAGAGCGGATAGAGCAGCACTGTGCGCTATTGTTGATAGTGTGTGCGTGTTAAGTAAAAGTCCACCAGTGCTGTGGATGAAGTTCGTTATTTATAGGGCAATCTGTAACGACCCGACTTTTTCGACTTATATTGTTGTGCTTATTACTTTCACGAAACTGCGTATTTGTGCGTACTGAGCTATATTATATCCTGGGATCATTATTCATGTTGATTACTTTCGTTTATATTTTAAAACGTGTTATTAAGTACGTAGTTACTTAACTTGATCCTCGAATACTTTTATGACCATTAGTGTCACTGGACGTTTAGAACGAGCTGTGTACCCTGTACACGATTAATTTTTGCCATAATTGGAATATTATGACTACATGAAACTAATTGTTATTTTTTAATGACAATTACTTGGCTTATTGGTTGCTTAATTACGCTTTGTAATTTACTAATGCACACTAGTTAGTCTTGTTGAACTTTCTACCTTATTGGACTTAAGCCCACCTTACTTTAGTTATTGGACTTTTAAGTTAGCCCAATTTCAAATGGATTATGACCCATTAAAATGTAAGACAAAAACCCATTAATATGAGCCAACATACTAGCATTTTTGTTAACCATTACCATACATGTTGCATGGGATCCCAACAATAAGCACCACCTTTAGACCACCAATAAGCAAAAAGCAAAAAGGTGTCCCCTTGTCCCCTATGCAAACCCACAGCCACCACCACCCTCCACCATTATAAATACCAAGCTCATTTCTCCCATTTCACACTTGATCTCATTCACATTTTACAAACACTTGCTCTCTAAATTCTCTCTCTAGTCTTTCTCACACTAAAAATTGTAAGTTTAAATTTTCTTCTTCTTCTTTTTCTCTTCTTCTACACGACATCATCATCGTCATTAAAGGATCAAGCTTTTTAGCTTCTTGATCTTGTTATATCTTGAAAATTCAAACTTTGATTTGAATCCTTCAAGAACATGAAAGATTCAAGCTTTCTAGCTTTGAATCTTCATTACTTTGTTAGATCTAAGTTTTCTAGCTTATGATCCCTTTATTTTGTTAAAAAGATCAAAACTTGTGTTTATGATCTTCATGAAACTTGAAGATCTAGCCTTTGCTTTAAGGATCTTCAAGAACATTAAAGATCCAAGCTTTCTAGCTTATGGTTTCATTATTTTGTTTAGATCTTAGCTTTTTAGCTTATGGTCTCATTACTTTTACTAGATCTTAGCTTTCTAGCTTATGGTCTAATTAATCTTGTAAAGATCCAAGCTTTCTAGCTTAGAGTTTCTTAATACTTGAAGATCTAAGTTATTATTGTAGATCTCACTTACTTGGAACCTTTTTATGATTTTTATGGTGATAAAATTCAAGTCTTCATCATCTCATATGATGAAGATGCATAAACTTGTGTCGAAAGGACATAGGTTGAAGCTTTATTGTGTTTATGCAATAAAGAGGCAACCTTGATGTTCAAAGCTTGTAGAATGTTAGCTTTTACTCTTAGTTGTGTGTTAATGGTTGAAACTTGGTCAAAGTGATGCTAAAACATCAAAGAGTTGTAGACTTGAAGCTTACACGCATCAAGGATGAGAACCGTGATGAGCATCAAGCACCAAGAAACCCACCGGAGCACTTGTTTTCTGTTTTTCGGGGTCTGATCAGACTCCTGGGACTTCTGGAAAACTTATTTTCAGATATTTCGGTTCGATTAGATGACTTTTCATTCAAGACTCGCCTAAATCCGATATACGGTTTAGGATTTATAGCCTTCCGAAAATCACTACGCCTTCGTAACGACGTGCTGAAAATTCTGACCTACTCGTGCTAGAACCGTCGTCACGGTCAAACGACATCGAGTTAGGATCTGAAAATTGGACAGCGGTACAAGGACTCACATACGGGGCCTTGGCCACTGACCACGTGTCTTTTCGGTTTATATAGAGGTTGTAGCAGCTGTTCGAAGTCAGCCTTTGTTTTGATCTCTATTCTCGTTGAAAACCTTACTTTATCTTTTACGTATGATGATAACGATGATGATGATACATAAGACTTAACTTATTTACTTTTAAACTTTTGGGGACTTTTTACTGACTTAGTAACCATTGACTTAGGTTGAGGACCTTTTGGATCGACCAACTTACTTGTTTGGACCGACTTACTACTTGCTTACATTTTCGTATCGATTTTACCGCACATTCATGTGAGTTATAGCTTCCCTTTTTACTTTACTATTTTTAGGACTGAGAATACATGCGCTTTTTATGTTTTACATACTAGACACGAGTACTTAAACTTTATATATGGGCGGGTGATATAACGGCACAAAGATTCCCCTTAGCTCGGTAACGTTTAGTCATTGGTTTATGAACCAGTGAACGCGAATCTTGGATATGGATCCATAGGGTTTGACATCCCCTCTCGGGCTAGTCGCGCTAGCATTCAACGGGTGTTTAATACTTCGTAAACTTACGCACTTGCCAGGTGTACTTTTAGGGGGTGATATTACTTGTTAAGTTAGTTACCGGGTGCCCACGGTTAAGCATATACTTTTCATACTGTTTTGAATAAGAAATCTCGTGGTCTACTGATATTGCTCCAAACGAACATATATTTAGTCGCAAAATCATCCCAATATGTAAAGTTTTTAGTTGTAATTGTTCTATTTTTAAGTTGTAATCGTTTAAATAAATAAATGCGAAGTCGAAGCACGAAGATTAAAGAATTGAAGAAAAAGTGCCACTAAAGCTAAAAAAGTGCCACTAAAGCCATAGTGCACTCAAAAGTGCCACTAAAAGTGAGTTAAAGACTTGCGCGGATTTTGGGAGTTAAGGAAAATAATTTTTTGTGCAAATTACAAATCGCGCAACGCAAAGAACAAGATATCTAAGCATACGAAAGGACGTTCAAAAATCCGGAACCGAGACATAAACCGAGCATCAACGCGCGAGACAACGGAGCTGAAATTACAAGTCAACTATGCACAAGAATATAATATAATATATATATAATTATATATATTATATTATATATTAATTAATTGTGACGACCCGGAAATTTTCGAACAAATTTAAACTTTATCTTTAAATGATTTAATGTTTTCGACACGATAAGCAAAGTCTGTAATGTTGAGTCACGAAAGTTTTGGAACTATATTCATATAATCAATTATTCTTTGACTGTTCTCGACGATTCACGAACAATATATATACAACTTAATGTGCATATATATATATATATATATATATATATATATATATATATATATATATATATATATATATATATATATATGATTTCAAGTTATTTAGTAAACGATATTAATATTCAATTATTGATTCGATTAATATTTAGATAAGTTAACTAAAACGTTTAAGATGAACCAGTAAAACACTAATTTGCTACAGTATTTTCGAATTGCTACAGTACCCGAAAAGCTACAGTGTTTTCGAAAATCACTATTTGCTACAGTAAAAAACTTTGCTACATTAACTTTGCTACAGTAAAACACTATTTCAAAATGAAAATGTATATATTATATATATTTTAACAGATAGCGGGACGATGATTTATAGAAGTAAATGACCAAAACACTCGAAAGTTTAAGATATACTTTGAGTGGTATAGTTTATGGATAACTTAAGGCTATATTTTGACAAAGGTACGTGATACGAAACGTAAAATGCAAGTTTTCTAAATGTACGAAAGAACGTTCGAAAAACCGGAACCGGGACATAAGTCGAGTGATGACGTACGACTTATCGGAACTAAAATTACAAATCAACTATGCACGTGAATTTAATATAATATATAATTAATTATTTAAATTATATATATTATATATTTATTTATTATGTTGACAAGCTAGATTACAAAAATAATTTGAGCTGGCAATTGATCTCATACGATCGCATGAGTATTGCACTACAGAGTCATGCGATCGCATGACCACAGGGATCAGCAAACATCTATAAATTCGAGCGAGTTCAGGCTTAATCACACACACATATATTCATTTTTACTCCGTATTTATTTATTTTATTTATATTATTATTATTATTATTATTATTATTATTATTATTATTATTATTATTATTATTATTATTATTATTATTATTATTATTATTATTAAGATTAATATTATTATTAATCTTATTATTATTAGTAGTATTAATATTATACATAAAATACTACGACGAGGTCTTGAGCGTGTCACTTTCAAAATGGGTTTTCAAGCGGGATAGAGCTAAGGAAATTATGGGTAATGTTCGGGGGTATATTTATGAATCAAACCTAGTGTTTATCATCTCCGTTATGTCTACGTACTTTCCTACAATATTGAATCTCAATATTGATACGTAAGCACTCATATTTTATCTTTTATATATTAATTGTGTATCCATGTCTAGTGCTCGAGTATATATATTTATACATACGTGTATGCTAAATTTCGTCGTAAACAGTTTATAATAGATCACGAATTAAATACATATATTACTGGTAAAAGGTATATGATATACATGTTTTTGAAAAGCTGGCGAAAAATCAATAACTTTTCATTTAGATATCGAATAGTTTCGATGAACGGATTAAAAGATATGATCAACTGAATTATATTTGACGTTAATTGGAATTGCTTTTGAATCTGCAATTAATATTTAAACAACTTGTTTGTTGAAATGTCCCGTTCTTATTGATTAAAAATATTCCATATTAATTGATTTCGTTGCGAGGTTTTGACCTCTATATGAGACGTTTTTCAAAGACTGCATTCATTTTTAAAACAAACCATAACTTTTATTTCATAAATAAAGGTTTAAAAATCTTTACGTAGATTATCAAATAATGATAATCTAAAATATCCTGTTTACACACGACCATTACATAATGGTTTACAATACAAATATGTTACATCGAAATCAGTTTCTTGAATGCAGTTTTTACACAATATCATACAAACATGGACTCCAAATCTTGTCCTTATTTTAGTATGCAACAGCGGAAGCTCTTAATATTCACCTGAGAATAAACATGCTTTAAACGTCAACAAAAATGTTGGTGAGTTATAGGTTTAACCTATATATATCAAATCGTAACAATAGACCACAAGATTTCATATTTCAATACACATCCCATACATAGAGATAAAAATCATTCATATGGTGAACACCTGGTAACCGACATTAACAAGATGCATATATAAGAATATCCCCATCATTCCGGGACACCCTTCGGATATGATATAAATTTCAAAGTACTAAAGCATCCGGTACTTTGGATGGGGTTTGTTAGGCCCAATAGATCTATCTTTAGGATTCGCGTCAATTAGGGTGTCTGTTCCCTAATTCTTAGATTACCAGACTTAATAAAAAGGGGCATATTCGATTTCGATAATTCAACCATAGAATGTAGTTTCACGTACTTGTGTCTATTTTGTAAATCATTTATAAAACCTGCATGTATTCTCATCCCAAAAATATTAGATTTTAAAAGTGGGACTATAACTCACTTTCACAGATTTTTACTTCGTCAGGAAGTAAGACTTGGTCACTGGTTGATTCACGAACCTATAACAATATATACATATATATCAAAGTATGTTCAAAATATATTTACAACACTTTTAATATATTTTGATGTTTTAAGTTTATTAAGTCAGCTGTCCTCGTTAGTAACCTACAACTAGTTGTCCACAGTTAGATGTACAGAAATAAATCGATAAATATTATCTTGAATCAATCCACGACCCAGTGTATACGTATCTCAGTATTGATCACAACTCAAACTATATATATTTTGGAATCAACCTCAACCCTGTATAGCTAACTCCAACATTCACATATAGAGTGTCTATGGTTGTTCCGAAATATATATAGATGTGTCGACATGATAGGTCGAAACATTGTATACGTGTCTATGGTATCTCAAGATTACATAATATACAATACAAGTTGATTAAGTTATGGTTGGAATAGATTTGTTACCAATTTTCACGTAGCTAAAATGAGAAAAATTATCCAATCTTGTTTTACCCATAACTTCTTCATTTTAAATCCGTTTTGAGTGAATCAAATTGCTATGGTTTCATATTGAACTCTATTTTATGAATCTAAACAGAAAAGTATAGGTTTATAGTCGGAAAAATAAGTTACAAGTCGTTTTTGTAAAGGTAGTCATTTCAGTCGAAAGAACGACGTCTAGATGACCATTTTAGAAAACATACTTCCACTTTGAGTTTAACCAAAATTTTTGGATATAGTTTCATGTTCATAATAAAAATCATTTTCTCAGAATAACAACTTTTAAATCAAAGTTTATCATAGTTTTTAATTAACTAACCCAAAACAGCCCGCGGTGTTACTACGACGGCGTAAATCCGGTTTTACGGTGTTTTTCGTGTTTCCAGGTTTTAAATCATTAAGTTAGCATATTATATAGATATAGAACATGTGTATAGTTAATTTTAAAAGTCAAGTTAGAAGGATTAACTTTTGTTTGCGAACAAGTTTAGAATTAACTAAACTATGTTCTAGTGATTACAAGTTTAAACCTTCGAATAAGATAGCTTTATATGTATGAATCGAATGATGTTATGAACATCATTACTACCTTAAGTTCCTTGGATAAACCTACTGGAAAATAGAAAAATGGATCTAGCTTCAACGAATCCTTGGATGGCTCGAAGTTCTTGAAGCAGAATCATGACACGAAAACAAGTTCAAGTAAGATCATCACTTGAAATAAGATTGTTATAGTTATAGAAATTGAACCAAAGTTTGAATATGATTATTACCTTGTATTAGAATGATAACCTACTGTAAGAAACAAAGATTTCTTGAGGTTGGATGATCACCTTACAAGATTGGAAGTGAGCTAGCAAACTTGAAAGTATTCTTGATTTTATGTAACTAGAACTTGTAAAATATATGAAGAACACTTAGAACTTGAAGATAGAACTTGAGAGAGATCAATTAGATGAAGAAAATTGAAGAATGAAAGTGTTTGTACGTGTTTTTGGTCATTGGTGTATGGATTAGATATAAAGGATATGTAATTTTGTTTTCATGTAAATAAGTCATGAATGATTACTCATATTTTTGTAATTTTATGAGATATTTCATGCTAGTTGCCAAATGATGGTTCCCACATGTGTTAGGTGACTCACATGGGATGCTAAGAGCTGATCATTGGAGTGTATATACCAATAGTACATACATCTAAAAGCTGTGTATTGTACGAGTACGAATACGGGTGCATACGAGTAGAATTGTTGATGAAACTGAACGAGGATGTAATTGTAAGAATTTTTGTTAAGTAGAAGTATTTTGATAAGTGTCTTGAAGTCTTTCAAAAGTGTATGAATACATATTAAAACACTACATGTATATACATTTTAACTGAGTCGTTAAGTCATCGTTAGTCGTTACATGTAAATGTTGTTTTGAAACCTTTAGGTTAACGATCTTGTTGAATGTTGTTAACCCATTGTTTATTATAACAAATGAGATGTTAAATTGTTATATTATCATGATATTATGATATATAATATATCTTAGTATGATGTATATACAGTTAAATGTCGTTACAACGATAATCGTTACATATATGTCTCGTTTCGAAATCATTAAGTTAGTAGTCTTATTTTTACATATGTATTTCATTGTTAATACACTTAATAATATATTTACTTATCATTTAACATAATTAACCAAGTGTATCAATATCTTAATATGATTCATATGTACCTAGTAAGACGTTGTTATAACGATAATCGTTATATATATCATTTTCGAGTTTCTTAAATTAATAGTCTCATTTTTATGTATATAACTCATTGTTAAAATACTTAATGAGATACATACTTATAATAAAAACATGTTAACTATATATATAACCATATATATGTCATCGTATAGTTTTTACAAGTTTTAACGTTCGTGAATCACCGGTCAACTTGGGTGGTCAATTGTCTATATGAAACATATTTCAATTAATCAAGTCTTAACAAGTTTGATTGCTTAACATGTTGGAAACATTTAATCATGTAAATATCAATCTCAATTAATATATATAAACATGGAAAAGTTCGGGTCACTACAGTACCTACCCGTTAAATAAATTTCGTCCCGAAATTTTAAGCTGTTGAAGGTGTTGACGAATCTTCTAGAAATAGATGCGGGTATTTCTTCTTCATCTGATCTTCACGCTCCCAGGTGAACTCGGGTCCTCTACGAGCATTCCATCGAACCTTAACAATTGGTATCTTGTTTTGCTTAAGTCTTTTAACCTCACGATCCATTATTTCGATGGGTTCTTCGATGAATTGGAGTTTTTCGTTGATTTGGATTTCATCTAACGGAATAGTGAGATCTTCTTTAGCAAAAAATTTCTTCAAATTCGAGACGTGGAAAGTGTTATGTACAGCCGCGAGTTGTTGAGGTAACTCAAGTCGGTAAGCTACTGGTCCGACACGATCAATAATCTTGAATCGTCCAATATACCTTGGATTTAATTTCCCTCGTTTACCAAATCGAACAACGCCTTTCCAAGGTGCAACTTTAAGCATGACCATCTCTCCAATTTCAAATTCTATATCTTTTCTTTTAATGTCAGCGTAGCTCTTTTGTCGACTTTGGGCGGTTTTCAACCGTTGTTGAATTTGGATGATCTTCTCGGTAGTTTCTTGTATAATCTCCGGACCCGTAATCTGTCTATCCCCCACTTCACTCCAACAAATCGGAGGCCTGCACTTTCTACCATAAAGTGCTTCAAACGGCGCCATCTCAATGCTTGAATGGTAGCTGTTGTTGTAGGAAAATTCTGCTAACGGTAGATGTCGATCCCAACTGTTTCCGAAATCAATAACACATGCTCGTAGCATGTCTTTAAGCGTTTGTATCGTCCTTTCGCTCTGCCCATCAGTTTGTGGATGATAGGCAGTACTCATGTCTAGACGAGTTCCTAATGCTTGCTGTAATGTCTGCCAGAATCTTGAAATAAATCTGCCATCCCTATCAGAGATAATAGAGATTGGTATTTCATGTCTGGAGACGACTTCCTTCAAATACAATCGTGCTAACTTCTCCATCTTGTCATCTTCTCTTATTGGCAGGAAGTGTGCTGACTTGGTGAGACGATCAACTATTACCCAAATAGTATCAAAACCACTTGCAGTCCTTGGCAATTTAGTGATGAAATCCATGGTAATGTTTTCCCATTTCCATTCCGGGATTTTGGGTTGTTGAAGTAGACCTGATGGTTTCTGATGCTCAGCTTTGACCTTAGAACACGTCAAACATTCTCCTACGTATTTAGCAACATCGGCTTTCATACCCGGCCACCAAAAATGTTTCTTGAGATCCTTGTACATCTTCCCCGTTCCAGGATGTATTGAGTATCTGGTTTTATGAGCTTCTCTAAGTGCCATTTCTCTCATATCTCCAAATTTTGGTACCCAAATCCTTTCAGCCCTATACCGGGTTCCGTCTTCCCGAATATTAAGATGCTTCTCCGATCCTTTGGGTATTTCATCCTTTAAATTTCCCTCTTTTAAAACTCCTTGTTGTGCCTCCTTTATTTGAGTAGTAAGGTTATTATGAATCATTATATTCATAGATTTTACTCGAATGGGTTCTCTGTCCTTCCTGCTCAAGGCATCGGCTATCACATTTGCCTTCCCCGGGTGGTAACGAATCTCAAAGTCGTAATCATTCAATAATTCAATCCACCTACGCTGCCTCATATTCAGTTGTTTCTGATTAAATATGTGTTGAAGACTTTTGTGGTCGGTATATATAATACTTTTGACCCCATATAAGTAGTGCCTCCAAGTCTTTAATGCAAAAACAACCGCGCCTAATTCCAAATCATGCGTCGTATAATTTTGCTCGTGAATCTTCAATTGTCTAGACGCATAAGCAATCACCTTCGTCCGTTGCATTAATACACAACCGAGACCTTGCTTTGATGCGTCACAATAAATCACAAAATCATCATTCCCTTCAGGCAATGACAATATAGGTGCCGTAGTTAGCTTTTTCTTCAATAATTGAAACGCCTTCTCTTGTTCATCCTTCCATTCAAATTTCTTCCCTTTATACGTTAATGCAGTCAAGGGTTTTGCTATTTTGGAGAAATCTTGGATGAATCTTCTGTAGTAACCAGCCAATCCTAAAAATTGACGTATATGCTTCGGAGTTTTTGGGGTTTCCCACTTTTCAACGGTTTCGATCTTTGTCGGGTCCACCTGGATACCTTCTTTGTTCACTATGTGACCGAGGAATTGAACTTCTTCCAACCAAAATGCACACTTTGAAAACTTAGCGTACAGTTTTTTTTCCTCAATACTTCTAGCACTTTTCTCAAATGTTCTTCGTGCTCTTGATCATTCTTTGAGTAAATAAGTATGTCATCGATGAAAACAATGACAAACTTGTCAATATATGGCCCACACACTCGGTTCATAAGGTCCATGAACACAGCTGGTGCGTTAGTCAATCCAAACGGCATAACCATAAACTCGTAATGACCATAACGCGTCCTAAAAGCAGTTTTTGGAATATCATCTTCTTTCACCCGCATTTGATGATACCCAGAACGTAAGTCAATCTTTGAATAAACAGACGAGCCTTGTAGTTGATCAAATAAGTCGTCGATTCTCGGTAGTGGGTAGCGGTTCTTGATGGTAAGTTTTTTCAACTCTCGGTAGTCGATACACAACCTGAATGTACCATCTTTCTTCTTGACAAACAAAACAGGAGCTCCCCACAGTGATGTGCTTGGTTGAATGAAACCACGCTCTAAAAGTTCTTGTAATTGGCTTTGCAGTTCTTTCATCTTGCTGGGTGCAAGTCTGTAAGGAGCACGAGCTATTGGTGCAGCTCCTGGTACAAGATCTATTTGAAATTCAACGGATCGATGTGGGGGTAATCCCGGTAATTCTTTCGGAAATACATCGGGAAATTCTTTTGCAATGGGAACATCATTGATGCTCTTTTCTTCAGTTTGTACTTTCTCGACGTGTGCTAGAACAGCATAGCAACCTTTTCTTATTAGTTTTTGTGCCTTCAAATTACTAATAAGGTGTAGCTTCGTGTTGCCCTTTTCTTCGTAAACCATTAAGGGTTTTCCTTTTTCTCGTATAATGCGAATTGCATTTTTGTAACAAACGATCTCTGCTTTCACTTCTTTCAACCAGTCCATACCGATTATCACATCAAAACTCCCTAACTCTACTGGTATCAAATCATCTTAAATGTTTCGCTAACCAGTTTAATTTCTCGGTTCCGACATATATTATCTGATGAAATTAATTTACCATTTGCTAATTCGAGTAAAAATTTACTATCCAAAGGCGTCAATGGACAACTTAATTTAGCACAAAAATCTCTACTCATATAGCTTATATTCGCACCCGAATCAAATAAAACGTAAGCAGATTTATTGTCAATAAGAAACGTACCCGTAACAAGCTCCGGGTCTTCTTGTGCCTCTGCCGCATTAATATTGAAAACTCTTCCGCGGCCTTGTCCATTCGTGTTCTCCTGGTTCGGGCAATTTCTAATAATGTGGCCCAGTTTTCCACATTTATAACAAACTACATTGGCATAACTTGCTCCGACACTACTTGCTCCGCCATTACTCGTTCCGACACCATTTGTTCCTTTCATTCTATTAACCCCTGGTCCGTAGACCTCACACTTCGCCGCGCTATGACCATTTCTTTTACACTTGTTGCAAAATTTGGTGCAGAACCCCGAGTGATACTTTTCACACCTTTGGCATAGCTGCTTCTGATTGTTGTTGTTGTTGTTGCGGTTATTATTGTTGTTGAGATGATTGTTGTAGTTGCTGTTGTTGTTGTTGTTGTTGTTGTTGTTGTTGTTGTTGTTGGGCCGTTTGTTGTAGTTGCGATTGATGTTGCGATTGTTGGGATAATTGTTGCGATTGCTGTTGTTGTTGTATTGGTGATTCTTATCACCGTTTTCCTCCCACTTTCTTTTGACTTGCTTCACATTGGCCTCTTCAGCAGTCTGTTCTTTAATTCTTTCTTCAATCTGGTTCACTAGTTTGTGAGCCATTCTACATGCCTGTTGTATGGAGGCGGGCTCGTGTGAACTTATATCTTCTTGGATTCTTTCCGGTAATCCTTTCACAAACGCGTCGATCTTCTCTTCCTCATCTTCGAATGCTCCCGGACACAATAGGCACAATTCTGTGAATCGTCTTTCGTACGTGGTAATATCAAATCCTTGGGTTCGTAACCCTCTAAGTTCTGTCTTGAGCTTATTGACCTCGGTTCTGGGACGGTACTTCTCGTTCATCAAGTGCTTGAATGCTGACCACGGTAGTGCGTATGCATCATCTTGTCCCACTTGCTCTAGATAGGTATTCCACCATGTTAACGCAGAACCTGTGAAGGTATGCGTAGCGTACTTCACTTTGTCCTCTTCAGTACACTTACTTATGGCAAACACCGATTCGACCTTCTCGGTCCACCGTTTCAATCCGATCGGTCCTTCGGTTCCATCAAATTCCAAAGGTTTGCAGGCAGTGAATTCTTTGTAGGTGCATCCTACACGATTTCCTGTACTGCCAGATCCAAGGTTATTGTTGGTATGTAGCGCAGCCTGTACTGCGGCTATGTTTGAAGCTAGAAAAGTACGGAATTCCTCTTCATTCATATTCACGGTGTGTCGAGTAGTCGGTGCCATTTCCTTCAAAATAGTCAAATGGAACAAGTTAATCATACAGAATATTAAGAGTAGTTAATAGTATTTCGTAGCATAATATGAACTCATTTATAAAAGCTTTTTCTTCATATTAGCGTTTTATAAGTTTAAATTCGGGTAGTACCTACCCGTTAAGTTCATACTTAGTAGCTAATATACAATTCAACTACTACAATTCTATATGAAAAACTGATTATAATAATATTTCGCGTTCAAACTTTTTCACAATATTTTACAAACTTACAATACCGCTTATTTTACATATAGCATGAAATATAGCACACAATAAATTTGATACAAGATGGTTGTGAAGATAATTCTAGCTAGTACACAAGTCGTTCAACAAAGGCAATAAAGACACGTAATTCATACGTCCAGAAATAAGTCATGCATTCTGGTTTTACTAGGATTACTTCCCATCCTTGGTCTTGTGGAACATAACCGTTATGGCCGTTGATAAGACAGCGTGTTGTAACGTCGTCAAAGGGACGAGGGTTACGTAATGTCCAACAGTCCGGTAACAATCTAAAAACCTCATTTCTTACCCCAATTATCGACTCCGTCACTTGTGAGAACGTTTTGTTTAATAGTTGTAGCCCGATGTTCTTGTTCTCACTTTGGTGAGAAGAAAACATTACTAATCCGTAAGCATAACATGCTTCTTTATGTTGCATGTTAGCCGCTTTTTCTAAATCACGAAGTCCAATATTCGGATATATTGAGTCAAAATAATTTCTTAACCCATTGCGTAAAATAGCATTTGGGTTCCCCGCAATATATGCGTCAAAATAAACACATCGTAACTTATGGGTTTCCCAATGTGATATCCCCCATCTTTCAAACGAAATCCTTTTATAAACCAAGGCATTCTTGGAACGTTCTTCGAATGTCTTACAAACTGATCTCGCCTTAAATAGTTGTGCCGAGGAATTCTGGCCGACTCTAGACAATATTTCATCAATCATGTCTCCGGGTAGGTCTCTTAAAATATTGGGTTGTCTATCCATTTTGTGTTTTTAAACTGTAAAATAGACAAGAGTTAGATTCATAAAAAAATACTTATTAATACAAGCAATTTTTACATATATCATAAAGCATAAGCACACTATATTACATATATTACACCACACGAATACAACTATCTTATTCCGACTCGCTTGTTTCTTCTTCTTCGGTTTTGGTTCGTTTTGCCAAGTTTCTAGGGATATATGATGTTCCCCCAATACGAGACATCGTTTTCCACATTGGTTTAGAAAAACCTGGTGGTTTAGAGGTTCCCGGGTCATTGTTACAACTTAAGGACTTCGGGGGTTGACGATACATATAAAGTTCATCGGGGTTGGAATTAGATTTCTCTATTTTTATGCCCTTTCCCTTATTATTTTCTTTTGCCTTTTTAAATTCAGTTGGGGTAATTTCTATAACATCATCGGAATTCTCGTCGGAATCCGATTCATCGGAGAATTGGTAATCCTCCCAATATTTTGCTTCCTTGGCGGAAACACCATTGACCATAATTAACCTTGGTCGGTTGGTTGAGGATTTTCTTTTACTTAACCGTTTTATTATTTCCCCCACCGGTTCTATTTCTTCATCCAGTTCCGATTCTTCTTCCGGTTCCGATTCTTCTTCCGGTTCCGATTCTTCTTCCGGTTCCGACTCTTCTTCCGGTTCCTCTTCGGGAACTTGTGAATAGGTCCACGAATCATTCCAATTTACATTTGACTCTTCATTATTATTAGGTGAGTCAATGGGACTTGTTCTAGAGGTAGACATCTATCACATAATATCAAACGCGTTAAGAGATTAATATATCACATAATATTCACATGTTAAAAATATATAGTTTCCAACAAAATTTGTTAAGCAATCATTTTTCATGTAAACACGGTCGAAGTCCAGACTCACTAATGCATCCTAACAAACTCGATAAGATACACTAATGCAAAATTCTGGTTCTCTAAGACCAACGCTCTGATACCAACTGAAATGTCCCGTTCTTATTGATTAAAAACGTTCCATATTAATTGATTTCGTTGCGAGGTTTTGACCTCTATATGAGACGTTTTTCAAAGACTGCATTCATTTTTAAAACAAACCATAACTTTTATTTCATAAATAAAGGTTTAAAAATCTTTACGTAGATTATCAAATAATGATAATCTAAAATATCATGTTTACACACGACCATTACATAATGGTTTACAATACAAATATGTTACATCGAAATCAGTTTCTTGAATGCAGTTTTTACACAATATCATACAAACATGGACTCCAAATCTTGTCCTTATTTTAGTATGCAACAGCGGAAGCTCTTAATATTCACCTGAGAATAAACATGCTTTAAACGTCAACAAAAATGTTGGTGAGTTATAGGTTTAACCTATATATATCAAATCGTAACAATAGACCACAAGATTTCATATTTCAATACACATCCCATACATAGAGATAAAAATTATTCATATGGTGAACACCTGGTAACCGACATTAACAAGATGCATATATAAGAATATCCCCATCATTCCGGGACACCCTTCGGATATGATATAAATTTCAAAGTACTAAAGCATCCGGTACTTTGGATGGGGTTTGTTAGGCCCAATAGATCTATCTTTAGGATTCGCGTCAATTAGGGTGTCTGTTCCCTAATTCTTAGATTACCAGACTTAATAAAAACGGGCATATTCGATTTCGATAATTCAACCATAGAATGTAGTTTCACGTACTTGTGTCTATTTTGTAAATCATTTATAAAACCTGCATGTATTCTCATCCCAAAAATATTAGATTTTAAAAGTGGGACTATAACTCACTTTCACATATTTTTACTTCGTCGGGAAGTAAGACTTAGCCACTGGTTGATTCACGAACCTATAAAAATATATACATATATATCAAAGTATGTTCAAAATATATTTACAACACTTTTAATATATTTTGATGTTTTAAGTTTATTAAGTCAGCTGTCCTCGTTAGTAACCTACAACTAGTTGTCCACAGTTAGATGTACAGAAATAAATCGATAAATATTATCTTGAATCAATCCACGACCCAGTGTATACGTATCTCAGTATTGATCACAACTCAAACTATATATATTTTGGAATCAACCTCAACCCTGTATAGCTAACTCCAACATTCACATATAGAGTGTCTATGGTTGTTCCGAAATATATATAGATGTGTCGACATGATAGGTCGAAACATTGTATACGTGTCTATGGTATCTCAAGATTACATAATATACAATACAAGTTGATTAAGTTATGGTTGGAATAGATTTGTTACCAATTTTCACGTAGCTAAAATGAGAAAAATTATTCAATCTTGTTTTACCCATAACTTCTTCATTTTAAATCCGTTTTGAGTGAATCAAATTGATATGGTTTCATATTGAACTCTATTTTATGAATCTAAACATAAAAGTATAGGTTTATAGTCGGAAAAATAAGTTACAAGTCGTTTTTGTAAAGGTAGTCATTTCAGTCGAAAGAACGACGTCTAGATGACCATTTTAGAAAACATACTTCCACTTTGAGTTTAACCAAAATTTTTGGATATAGTTTCATGTTCATAATAAAAATCATTTTCTCAGAATAACAACTTTTAAATCAAAGTTTATCATAGTTTTTAATTAACTAACCCAAAACAGCCTGCGGTGTTACTACGACGGCGTAAATCCGGTTTTACGGTGTTTTTCGTGTTTCCAGGTTTTAAATCATTAAGTTAGCATATTATATAGATATAGAACATGTGTATAGTTAATTTTAAAAGTCAAGTTAGAAGGATTAACTTTTGTTTGCGAACAAGTTTAGAATTAACTAAACTATGTTCTAGTGATTACAAGTTTAAACCTTCGAATAAGATAGCTTTATATGTATGAATCGAATGATGTTATGAACATCATTACTACCTTAAGTTCCTTGGATAAACCTACTGGAAAAGAGAAAAATGGATCTAGCTTCAACGGATCCTTGGATGGCTCGAAGTTCTTGAAGCAGAATCATGACACGAAAACAAGTTCAAGTAAGATCATCACTTGAAATAAGATTGTTATAGTTATAGAAATTGAACCAAAGTTTGAATATGATTATTACCTTGTATTAGAATGATAACCTACTGTAAGAAACAAAGATTTCTTGAGGTTGGATGATCACCTTACAAGATTGGAAGTGAGCTAGCAAACTTGAAAGTATTCTTGATTTTATGTAACTAGAACTTGTAAAATATATGAAGAACACTTAGAACTTGAAGATAGAACTTGAGAGAGATCAATTAGATGAAGAAAATTGAAGAATGAAAGTGTTTGTACGTGTTTTTGGTCATTGGTGTATGGATTAGATATAAAGGATATGTAATTTTGTTTTCATGTAAATAAGTCATGAATGATTACTCATATTTTTGTAATTTTATGAGATATTTCATGCTAGTTGCCAAATGATGGTTCCCACATGTGTTAGGTGACTCAGATGGGCTGCTAAGAGCTGATCATTGGAGTGTATATACCAATAGTACATACATCTAAAAGCTGTGTATTGTACGAGTACGAATACGGGTGCATACGAGTAGAATTGTTGATGAAACTGAACGAGGATGTAATTGTAAGAATTTTTGTTAAGTAGAAGTATTTTGATAAGTGTCTTGAAGTCTTTCAAAAGTGTATGAATACATATTAAAACACTACATGTATATACATTTTAACTGAGTCGTTAAGTCATCGTTAGTCGTTACATGTAAATGTTGTTTTGAAACCTTTAGGTTAACGATCTTGTTGAATGTTGTTAACCCATTGTTTATTATAACAAATGAGATGTTAAATTGTTATATTATCATGATATTATGATATATAATATATCTTAGTATGATGTATATACAGTTAAATGTCGTTACAACGATAATCGTTACATATATGTCTCGTTTCGAAATCATTAAGTTAGTAGTCTTATTTTTACATATGTATTTCATTGTTAATACACTTAATAATATATTTACTTATCATTTAACATAATTAACCAAGTGTATCAATATCTTAATATGATTCATATGTACCTAGTAAGACGTTGTTATAACGATAATCGTTATATATATCATTTTCGAGTTTCTTAAATTAATAGTCTCATTTTTATGTATATAACTCATTGTTAAAATACCTAATGAGATACATACTTATAATAAAAACATGTTAACTATATATATAACCATATATATGTCATCGTATAGTTTTTACAAGTTTTAACGTTCGTGAATCACCGGTCAACTTGGGTGGTCAATTGTCTATATGAAACATATTTCAATTAATCAAGTCTTAACAAGTTTGATTGCTTAACATGTTGGAAACATTTAATCATGTAAATATCAATCTCAATTAATATATATAAACATGGAAAAGTTCGGGTCACTACATTTGTAAGATTGATAAATTGGATTTTTGAATATTACCAACCGAGTAAATGAATTCTTATATAAGGTACGTCTCGTTTTGTTGAACTATTGTCAAAATTGACTTTTTAAAACGACTTTGGATAACTTTTGTATGTCAATCTCGAGCATTAGGATTGTGATACACTATAACCTGACCTAGCTTGATAAACATTTATTGACCAACATATGTTCTCTAGGTTGAGATCTACCGTTATTTGGTAATCCGAGTTTCGGTCACATTTTGGTGAACGACTTTATATGTTGCTAAAGTGAGTTTCATTTGCTCCCTTTTTAATTACTTTTGCAATCTATATTTTTGGGCTGAGAATACATGCACTTTATTTTAAAAACAATGGACACAAGTACATACTAAATTCTATACTGAGTTTGAACAGAAAATCCCCTAGCTTTGGTAACTAGTAACTGCCGATTATAAGAACTGGTGGGCGCGAGTAGTAGTATATGGTTCCATAGGGCTTGATATCCCCGTCCGAGCTAGAGCGCTAGCCTTTTAACGAATGTATGCTATTTGAGAAGCGTACACGTTGGTTTGCGTGTACTATTAAGATGATTATACAAAGGGTACAAATTATATATACGTTAAGTTTAGTTACCAGGGTGCTCAATCTTGTAGAATATTTTGATAAATGTTTCTGGATGAAACAACTGAAATCTTGTGATCCACCTTTATATACAGATTATGCGAAACATTAAACCTATGAACTCACCAACCTTTGTGTTGACACTTGTTAGCATGTTTATTCTCAGGTTCCCTAGAAGTCTTCCGATGTTTGCTTATATATTAGTCAAGCTTTGTGCATGGAGTCATACATGCTTTATTCAAGAAAACGTTGCATTCACAAAACCATCATCATGTATCTATTTTGACTGCATTGTCAACGGAAGTATTATTGTAAACTATTATTTACGGTGATTGTCTATATGTAGAAATCATCAGATGACAAAAACCTTGGATTTAAATATTCATTATGGTACACCTTTTCGAAAGAATGCAATGTTTATAAAACGTATCATATAGAGGTCAAATACCTCGTAATGAAATCGATGAATGACGTATTCATCCATATGGATTTGGAGCGATCGTCACATTAATTCTCAGCAACCCACATTTTAATTGCATTTTGAACTGATCCAGCTGGCCATCCGATCGCATGGCCAGGATGCCTAATTATCATGCGTTCGCATGAGCCTCAGAGGCTGGCCACATCTATAAATTGGAACGAATTCTGGCAGAAAACACACACCCTCATCAATATTATTCTTCACTCTCTCTCAGTTTATATTTATATTTATATTTTATAATTATAATCTTAATTTTAAGTTAATAATAATAAGGTTATTGTAAGAATGTTTTACAGGTTTTAAAGTTGAAACTCTGTCCGTGTAACGCTACGCTATTAATAATCACTATAAGCTATGTTCTTCCTTTTTAAATTAATGTCTCGTAACTAAGTTATTATTATGCTTATTTAAGCCGACGTAATCGTGATGTTTGACTAAATATTAAGACGGGGTTATTGGATTTTGTACCATAATTAGGGTTTGGACAAAAGACCGACACTTGTGAACATTGAACTATGGACTATTAATAGATGGGGGTATTGTCTAATTGAATGACAACTCATTGGAATCTGTCAAACCTATCTTCAAATTAGTTAATCTAATAATTATTAAATGATTATGCATGTCCTATTTAGTGACGTTTATACGACATCTTTTACGATCATTTAATTAATCAATTGGGTTTGGGTAATTGATTATTCATTTTGGCCAAGTGGATAAATTAATATATCATGGACTAATTAAAATAGGGGTGGATTACATACAAGGGTAATTGGTGTAATTGTTAACAAAGTATTAAAACCTTGGATTACACGCAGTCGATAACCTGGTGTAATTATTAACAAAGTATTAAAACCTTGTTACAGTTTAAATCCCTAATTAGTTGAAATATTTGACTTCGGGTATAAGGTTAATTTGATGAGCATCTTATAATTATGATCGATGGACTATTATGGGCAAAAACCAGATAGGTATCAAATAATCCAGGACAAAGGACAATTAACCAAGAGTAATAAATTAAATTCAAAACGCCAAACATCATGATTACGGAAGTTTATATAAGCATAATTCTTTTATTATATTTCTCATCGTAATTTTATTTACATTTTATTTATTGTCATATTATTTATCGCAATTTTATATATCGTCATTTAAATATTGTTATTTATTTTACGCACTTTAATTATTGTCATTTATCCTTACGCTTAAAATATGATGTGTGCAGCGGTGTATACAAAATACTATTATTGTTTACTACGAAATATGACGTAATATTACACAAGTTTTATTATTTATTTACGGATGGGATATACCTAAACCTTGCTACAACACTATAGGCAGTGTACCTAATCGTAGAGTAGTGTAGTTTTTAGTAAGTTCGGTTCATTCCACAAGGAGCTAGTGATTACGTACTATATTTTTAACAACTATATTTATACAAAATATATATAATTGTATATAGGTAGTATTATTATTATAAAAGGGAGGTTTTACCATTTAATGACCGGTTTGTCGATTTTATATTTTTTAAGCGTAAAGATAAATGACAATAATTAAAGTGCGTAAAATAAATAACGATAAATAAATGACGATAAATAAAATAACAGTAAATAAAACTACGATGAGAAATACAATAAAAGAATTATGCTTATTTAAACTTCCGTAATCATGATGTTTGACGTTTTGCTTTTAATTTATTTCTCTGGGTTAATTGTCCTTTGTCCTGGCTTATTTGATACCTATCTAGATTTTGCCCATAATAGTCCATCGATCATAATTATAATATGCTCGTCAAATTAACCTTATTCCCGAAGTCAAATATTCCAACTAATTAGGGATTCAAACTGTAACAAGGTTTTAATACTTTGTTAATAATTGCACCAGGTTATCGACCGCGTGTAATCCAAGGTTTTAATACTTTGTTAACAATTACACCAATTATCCTTGTATGTAATCCACCCCTGTTTTAATGAGATATGAATATGAATATTAATTTACCCACTTGATCAGTTTAAATAATCAATTACCCAACCCGAATAATTAATTAAATGATTGTAAAGGATGTCGTATAAACGTCACTAAATAGGACATACATAATCATTTAATAATTATTAGATTAACTAATTTGAAGATAGGTTCAACAGATTCCAATGAGTTGTCATTCGATTAGACAATACCCCCATCTATTAATAGTCAATAGTCCAATGTCCACAAGTGTCGGTCTTTTGTCCAAACCCTAATTATGGTACAAAATCCAATAACCCCGTCTTAATATTTAGTCCAACATCACGATTACTTCGGCTCAAATAATCATAATAATAACTTAGTTACGAGACATTAATTTAAAAAGGAAGAACATAGCTTACAGTGGTGATTAATCGCGTAGCGTTACACAGATAGAGTTCCGTCTTACAAAACCTTAAAACATTTCTTACATTAACCCAATTATTATTAAACTTAATTTAAACTTTAAATTATAAATATAAATATATATATAATTCTTTACAGAGGAAGAAAGAAAATTGAGGTGTGTATAATTCGTTCAATTCGACTCCTTTTATAGCACCTGACCAGCATTTTACTTCCATGCGATCGCATGGGGATATAGCACAGAAGCCATACGATCGCATGGCCCCTCTGGCCAGCTCACAATCCTTTGTTTTTTAGTTTGCCGACACTTTATTTAAAAATATATATAATTTTATATAATTATATATATATATATATATATATATATATATATTATATTCTTGTGCATAGTTGACTTATAATTTTAGCTCCATTGACTTGCGCGTTGATGCACGGTTTATGTCCCGGTTCCAGATTTTCGAACGTCCTTTCGTACGATTTAATATCTTGTACTTTGCGTTCTGTGACTTGTACTCTTGTCATTTTTGGACGTTTCTCATCAATAAATTGAACCACTTGAATTATATCTTGTACATTTGAGCTTTTTGGTCATTTGGGTCTTCAAATCGCCGTTTTCTTCTTTTGTCTTCACACTTATTTATTTAAACGATTATTACTTGAAATTATAACAATTGCAACTAAAAGCTTTACATATTGGAAGGATATTGAGCCTAAATATATGTTCATTTGGAGCACTATCAAATATCCCCACACTTGAGCGTTGCTTGTCCTCAAGCAATGCAGAACTTTGAAATAAAATCACACTTTACTCGAATCACCTTTTTTATTCTCACACTTTATACATCAGTGATTTTGATACGGTGGTATAAACAATATAGTAACGATATGGTTTACAGTCCCACATGACTATAAAAATTTAGATCCTTTAAGAAATTGGATCTTTATGAAAATATTTGATCTTTTGAAAATTTATTCTAGTTTTTACCCTAGATAAGTTTTCCGGAATAACCCTTCACCGGTGTTTGCAAAATATTTTTGTGGGTTTTGTGGGTTTCATATTTTAAAATTTTAGCTCAAAACATGTGGTTTTGTGTCACTCACTTGCTAATCTTGTATTAGAAAAGCAACACGTCCAGTATACTTGCTCCGTATATTACCTTTCGGTAAACTACCGTCCGGTTGTAAAGGAAAGCGTTGAACAAGCAACTGTTAAGGCAATGTTTAATGACATGCAGATGTTCATGGTCCACAACGTGTCAGATGCAATTACTATCCTTTGTAGGAGAATAGTAAAGATCACCCTATAATTTTTCGGTCTGGCACAAGGTCCTGTCTTTGACCATGCTATGCAACCACCGTTCTTACGGTTGACACCCGATTTGGTTCAGGTGACCTAATGAATTCCAGGTGAATTCTTAGGATTTTACGTTCAATGGTAATGAAAGCATTGAAAATGGGTTTTCAGAAAATAAATCGGTTTGTAATTTGATCAAAATATTTTCTCGTTCAAGCTCGAGTTTAGATATCATCGAATTTCATGAGTTTGTAATTCTCAATCTTTAATGTCAATCTCAAGGATTGAGTAATATCAGGCTTAAAAGCTGATTTTTAATCTTTAAGGAGATTATCCTTTCTGGGGGTCTGATTCATTAGTCTTATCAAGTGATGCATTGAAACGTAACCTTTATTTATGAACGGATTTGAGTTGTTTTGTTACACGAATTAATTTATTGTATATATGGTATTTTAATGAATTCAGGTTGATTTCACACATATATAGGCAACTAGTCCTATCCGCGTAGTTTAGTTTGTTGGTAAATCCGATTCGTTCCACAGGGAGATGGAGTGTTTTTGATGGTTTTTAATAGTCTTTGAAGTTAAACTTATTTAAAGGGGGTTTTGGGTTAGGAATTTATATTTAGCATAATAATAATAAAATATAACTTAATCTTAATTTAATTTAACTACTTATTAATTACACGATTGCATGATTTATAATCATTAACTTAAAAGTGAACTAAAATGAAACTATACTAATGGTGATACAACAATTTTATTACTAAATGGTAATTAATGAAACAATAACTTGTAATAAAACTAAATGATTAGAATTTTGTTTTGAGCAATATAAATTTATTTAAATTAACTAAATAATAAGTTTTAATTAAATTAAAAATGAATTATAGGAAATTATAATAATTAAACTAATTATAAATTAATTACAATAATAATAAAAGATTTAATTAATACTTAAATTTTAAACAGTATTCGTACAGTACTAGTATTATACTTACGCGTTTCGCGTGTATTTATACGCGTTACGCGTATATTTTAGAAGTTACGCGTTTCGTGTATATATTTACACGGTTCGCGTATGTTAAATTCGATGTGACAAAATAGTACTGTTAAACTAATGCATATTGATTGTATATTTTTTTAACTGTATAATAATACGTAAATAAATAATAATAATAATAAGTAATTGCAATATATAAATAGGAGTGTTTACTTAAATGTGTCACCTCTAGATCCATGGATTGTTTTAAATTTAAGCTCTATTAAAGTGTTTAATATAAAACTTTATATTTTTCTTTCGAATAAATAAAGTTTCAACTAGCTAAATTAAGTCTAATTTTCATTTAATCTTATTTAGATAGTTATTAGTCCTCAAGTATTTAAATTGAGACCCAACCCAGTTTTGACTTTCGCCAAAACCCAAATCATAACGGTTTCCCTTTTTACACTTTCACTATTATATACCTAATGATATTACCCAAACCACCGAACTTTATATCTAATTTAGTGTTAATAAATTATTCATAAGTTCGTCTAAATCACTTTTAATGTTGAAGCTTAATTTATATAAATTAAAATAACTTTCGTTATTTGAATCTAATAAATTAAGTGATAAGGGTTAAATATCCAAGTACATAATAATGGTTCTTCTAATTAGGCTCAATATTAAAAATACTTAAGTTACATTTTATTTTTTACAAATGATAACAATCCATTTCACTAGGGGCTCTACATCTAAGCAAACACTAAGGAAATTTAGCTATTCATTATACTAGGGTAAACATAAAAATGTAAATATACAAACATAATAATAACGATAAAAATTGATAACGATAATTTTAATAGGATAAACTTACGAAAATCTTCACTTTCATTTACTTCAAACGGTAGAAAAATTACAATAACAACACCCTTGCACTCGCACAATAATACTCTTAATCACGAATAATACACCCTTAATATTGAAACTATCCTAAATACTGAACCTTGGACTTTGAAAGAAATAAAAACACTAGTAAATTAAAAAATTTTTATGATGATCCCTCCTCTCTCTATCTGTATGTGTGTGTAGTACTATACTGCTGACTCTTGCGTATATTTTGTGCATCTCCAGTATCCGTATGTATAAGATTGAGAGTTGAAGAGTGGATCAAAAATTGAACTGTAATATTCTCTTTTCATTCTGTAAAGTGTAAAAGTTGTAATATTAAATCCAAAAAGCAACCGTCCCATGTGAAATTGGATCTGAATCTGGTCTTGACATTACGCGTTTCGCGTAAGGTGGTACACGGTCCGCGTAGGAGCTAAAATCTTACGCGTTTCGCGTGGCTATATACGCGATCCGCGTAAGTTGAAACAGAACTTTTCTTATTTTTATTATTTTTTTTTCATTTGTTCTTTGTTGATCCCGTGTTGACGTATATTGACTTGGAACTTTCATTTGAACTCTTTTTCTTCGATCATTTTGGACTTTCATTCGGATAAACGTTATCTCGATATATATTTGGTTAAAACCCGTCGTTTATTATCATTTCTTCAAACTTCAAGTTCGCGTTTACTTTTGCCGTTTTTCTCGTGAATTATGCATTTGAATGTCTTCGTTTCAGTAAAAGTCGATGAAATATAAAATGATATTGCGTCGAAATATATGTATGTTTAAAGCAATATCAAAATACCCCACACTTGAACGTTGCTTGTCCTCAAGCAATTACATCTTCTAAATAGAATCGGAACATTACATATTTTTCCATATCGAAAATTAAATCACACAACACACTCCATACGAAATGAAAACACACGCTATATGGAATAAGTTGGAAACACTACACAATATTTATTGGATCATACGCACACCACACGAAATGAAATTCTGACAACAGAAACAAAGTTGAAACTCGTGATTAAGGTTTTAAAAATTTGGATCCTTAGGGAAAATTGAACCTTGTGGAAACGTTTTATGATTTTATAAAAATGTCATGCTAGTTTTTACACTAGACACGTTTTCCGGTTTTAACCTCAAATTCCGGTCGAGGGTAACTAAAAACCGTAGTCTCAGTCGGCGATTAGCAAGCTATCCGCCCCCATGATTGAAGTATCATGGAACTTGAAACCGAATGTCCTAAAAATGGTTTTACACAATATAATTCATAAAATAGCATAAGTTTTAGAAGAAAATTATATCGTGTCCAAATATCATCGGTGAACCATGAGTTTGCACACCTCAATTTGTTATGGCATATGTATGTCGACCGTGGTCAACATAGATGCGGTTGATCTTTACAGAGATCATCCATTTAGGGATTAGATTCATTAGTCTTAAAAGCTAATTTGCAATGTGCCCCCCATTGTACGAGACAGATCCATCTCATGGTTAGGATAAGTCTGACCACCAAAAACCCTGTTTGATGCTGAGGTGAGGTGGATTTCCAGCCGATGATAGAGATGATTTTTCAAGATTTTTCGTCAACCTACAGCTGTTCTGGACTACATCTTCTAATATAAGTTAGCAAGTGTGTCATTTTGGAAGACTTTACTTCCTTCATGGGATATTCAGGTTTATATATTCCAAAGCAATGATATCTGCAATAAACTTCATAGAAACATGTGATAAATGGTTCCTAAAATATGGGTTTATAAATTCTGTTATACTTGGTTTTCTTTTATAGGTTTTAATCAAATAATCTTATGTATTTTTAATGTATGGAGACAATAATTTCAGTTTTTTACACCTAATCTTTAATTGCTCGTAATTACCTTAAAAATTGACTAGATATATTTGTTTAAAAATTTTCAAAATTTTTCATAAAACCGCCAATTTTTTTAAGTTCTCGAGAATTTATATATTCCCACCCCACACTTAAGATTATGTAATGCCCTCATTACATAAAATCAGATTAAATGTATAAATTTGAGAGGACAAAAGGTGTAAAGTATTTGGAACTTCCTTTGTTAAATAATTGGACATTGTAAAATGCTTATTGTATGAACATATCCAATCCTTTTTATCACAATAATACTTTCGTGTTTCGTTATGTCGAATTTCATCATCGTAGGTACCTGTCAACAAAATATGTTAATCACACACGAGATGGGGTTGTACTTCAGTAGTACAAAAATTTTACCCCACACTAAAAATTTTGTATATATAAAATAAAAGTAAACGTAAATACTTAAAACACATCATAAAAATCAATTTTTTTTACAAACAATATAAAAAATAAAAAAATAAAAGATAACAACTAAAAAACTAGAAAAATGGCCATATAGGGCCTCCTTGATCTTCCTTTCCCCGTTGCTGTTGCTGTCGCTGTTCATTTTGGCGTTGTTCCTCGTAAAAATGCCGATAGGCATCCTGACTTGCAGCTAGAGCAGCGTTGGGATCATAAGGTGGAGGTAGAGGATCACCGGGTGCTTGCCATGGGGTGTATGAAGGAAAGACTGAGGGTGCGTAATGTTGTGGGTTAGCTGCGTATAAATATGCTTGATGATGTGCCCACTCAAGTTGTGCTCCCTGGCCCCTTTGATCATATCGAATTTTTTCTAACATATTACCCTGAGCTAGTTGGGTATGCCTAATGTCCCCTATTTGCTGAGATAAACTAGTGTATTGGTCTTCAGATCTCCGTCCCCAATTATCATATGAGTTCCTTAAATCTAAACTCAATGAATTAAACGAATTTTGTAACATATCGAAATCAGAGGTACCTACATTAGACGAACTTGCCTGATCTGGCTGTCTCCGTCTTCTCCTAGTATCTCGCTCAGGTTCATCATCTTCCTCCATAGGAGCGGGAGCAACAACTTCTTGTCGTCTTAAACTAATTACCCTACCCCTCACTTGTATAGCTTTTGCAGTTTTATATACATCCAATCCTAAAGTTTTAACGGCTTGATCTACCGGTATGATTGGAGGTTCTGATTCACTCGGGTTGAGTCCGAACCAGTTTCCTAAACAAGTGATATAGTGTGACGACCCGGAAATTTCCGACCAAATTTAAACTTTAATCTTTATATTATTCCGACACGATAAGCAAAGTTTGTTAAGTTAAATCTCAAGAATTTTAAACTGTGTTCATACATTCATTATAACCTCGACCAAATTCCGACGATTCACGAACCGTTATATATAAATAGATATGTATATGTATATATATATTATAACTTGAGAATATTAATAAAGTATTAAACGTATAATACTTTACACGAACGTATTTGTTTCAATATGATTTTCGACGAAATTAAAAAAAATATATATTAAATGATTGAATTATCAGAAACATTGAATTATGATTACAAGTCTCTGTTGAGAGGTCCACTATGATTTGAGAAAATCTATTCCTCTTAACGATATTCAGAATAATTTGTAAAGCTATTTATAAATAAAAACAAAAAGTGTCATTTACGAAAGTTAGACAAAAGTTAGTGGAGAATTGGTTTACATAATATTCTATTAATCTATTTTCAAACGTACAAAGACGTTTTCAGTTTAAAAAGAATTTTATTATTAAAACGTATATAACTTTTATAAATATCTAGAATCACTTTTGACAACTCATTACTTAACCAGTATAATAAATATAATGATATTTATATTTTATTTCATTAAATATATATAATGATTTAAATTAATATTATATATATTTATACGCGTATTATACATACATAGTTTTTATACTTTTATTATACTTTAACTTTACCTTGACTTTACTTTTACTTTACTTTAACTTTAATAATTCATTTTAATAATTCATACTTTAATAATTCATACTTTAATAATTCACTTTAATAATTCATACTTTAATAATTCACTTTAATAATTCATACTTTAATAATTCACTTTAATAATTCATACTTTAATAATTCACTTTAATAATTCATACTTTAATAATTCACTTTAATAATTCATACTTTAATAATTCACTTTAATAATTCATACTTTAATAATTTACTTTAATAATTCAAAAATCTATTATAAATAGAATTCAATAGGTTTCATTATTTCATAGAAACTTGAAAATATATTCTCTAAACTCTCTCAATCAATTTATATATATATATATATATATATATATATATATATATATATATATATATATATATATATATATATATTTGCTCTGTATTATTTCAAGATATTATTAGTATACATAAAATTTTACGACGGAGTGCTGTCCGAATGATTTCAAAATAGTTTTTTTGAATGAGTCGAAGCTAAGGAAATTATGGGTTATAGCTATGGAGGTGATGGGTATGGTTCATGGGTATGCTCGTGAGGTCAATCTAGTGTTTATCATCTCCGTTGCGTCTACGTACTTTCCTGCAATATTGAATCTCAATATTGATACGTTCGTGAATCCGAGGCCAACCTTGCACTTGTTAAATGACGTTATATGTATTTTTACTACGAAATACAGTATTGTGAGTTTCATTTGCTCCCTTTTATATATATTTTTGGGACTGAGAATACATGCGCTGTTTTTATAAATGTTTTACAAAATAGGCACAAGTACTAAAACTAATTCTACGTGGGTTTAAACCAGAAATATACCCTTAGCTTGGTAACATTAAACTACTTGTCTATGTACGGTAGGCGCGAATCCTAAAGATAGATCTATTGGGCCTGACAAACCCCATCCTGACTATGGGATGCTTTAGTACTTCGAGGTTATTTTAAACACACCTGATCTGGTGTACTTCAGAGGGTAAAACATGAACGTTAAGGCTTGTTACCGGGTGCCTACAACTTATAGAATACTTTTATACACTTGCGAGTGTACATATATTTATAAACAGAAATCTTGTGGTCTATTAATATATTGAAATGATTGTTATGATAAACCTATGAACTCACCAACCTTTTGGTTGACACTTTAAAGCATGTTTATTCTCAGGTATTAAAGAAATCTTCCGCTGTGCATTAGCTCATTTTAAGGATATTACTTGGAGTCATTCATGGCATATTTTGAAAGACGTTGCATTTAAGTCATTGAGTTCATCAAGATTATTATCAAGTCAATTATAGTTGGATGTATTATGAATTGGTGTGCATGCCATCAACTTTCGTTGTAAAGAAAGTTTATCTTTTAAAAACGAATGCAATGTTTGTAAAATGTATCATATAGAGGTCAAATACCTCGCGATGTAATCAACTATTGTGAATCGTTTATAATGTATATGAACGGGTCATTTCATATAGTGACCCCCCGACATGTCACTTGATCCTCTAGCACCCTTACCTACATGAGCTAAGAAGTAGGAAACTCCATAGGGTATACTAACAAAAGTATCCCTATCTCTGATCACATCTAAATACCAAAGGTCGATATAATTAATTTTATCTGTATTACCAAATGACCTTTGGTTTATTGTGTTCGCTATAAATTTATGAATTATCCTAAACCGAACATCAGTGATCTTTAGGTATGATTCTTGGCCGGCCTCATATCTATTTCTATTAGTAAAAGATTGCCAAACCCTCCCAGAATCATAATTACCTGTATACCTAGCCCCAGTAAAAATATACTCCCTAAAACCGGGAGTCAACATCTCCTCGACGGTGTAAATCCCTAACGCGTTAGTCACGTTGCTTAGGGACATTCTTCTATCTACCCCACCCAGTCTAAATTGTAGAAAATTATCATCATCGATATTTTCTGGGTGTATGCTCATTCTAACAGTAGAATAGAATTCCAAACACCATTCTCTATATACTGGACTATTTAAACTAAACAACCTCTCAAAATCATTAAAAACCAAAATCATCCCAAATTCGTTTGTGAAACTTTGGTTCAAAAGTTTCCTTATTTGTGTATCTAAGTTGACTGGGTGTCCTAAGGAAGCTCAGTCCACAACATATACTGGAGAGGTGTTTCTATTGATCAGAGAAAGTAAGTCCTTAACCTTTTGCATCCTTTGAGGTAAATCATTAGGGAATCTCAGGTTCAGGTGTAAGATTTGGAGGAGTTGTTCCATTTGTGGTGTTACTTGTTCCTCATCTTGCTGTTGGTTTACAGCTCTCATTCTAAATAATCCCTGCATAACATTTAAAAAAAAAAGAAAATCGTCCCAATTGGGTATGTTAATATTAGCAAAGAATTCATAATCATCATACAAGCTTTTTTTCAACACCACAGGAACTAATATATTAACAACAGTCAAAGCATTACTTCTAAAAATTAAAACAAACAAAAACAAACCAAAAAAAAATCCAAAAATAATCAATCAAGTTTCATAAACCAAGTGGAAAACATTCAATGAACGAAGCATATATAATTCAATTTAATCACATTGCGTGCATTCCAACTTCCAAATAATCCTTAACATCATTACAAATCATTCTTGATTCATGTAAATAACAAAAATTATCAAATTTAGGCAAAAATTAAAATCACAAAATCAAACAATCAAACTCATGTTCAAAGCTTCTAACCACTATCACAACAGTTGAAAATAGCTAATTATAACCAAAATAACACACTTTAATAGCAATTCCTCAAATTTCCCCAATTTGTATAAACCCTAACTTTAAAATAATCAATCAAATATCAAATTCTCATGCTAATCGGGTTTAATATCACACTAACAACATAGATACAGCAATAATCGAGCAAAAATCAACAATATCATGCATTAATTCGGATTAAAGCTATAAAAATAATAAATGAAAAAGTTGAAAAACAAGTGGTAAAAACGGGTTTAGGACCCTTACCAATCTCGGCATGTTGAAAGATGGAAGAATTGGGGAAGATTGGGAGTATTTATTTGATTTTTGGTATGATTTTTATGGGTTTTTGGGTGCTCTCTTCGTCCACAGCAACAAAAATAATAATGAAGTGTGAAGAAACAGGTTGCTGGTCGACCAGTTATCCTTTCTGGTTTTACACTTTACGCATTTCGCGTAGTATTACGCGGCCCGCGTAACTTTTAATTATACGCGTTCCGTGTGGAAACCTACACGTTTCGCGTAAGTGTTTTGTTTTGTTTTTTTTTTCAACTTTATAAGTAATTAAAATTTTAAAATATCTTTTATAAATTTATATTTGTTGTAACGGAAATTTCGGTCTTTATACCTAGTCTTTATCCGTTTATAAATTTTAAATTCAATTTATAAAATTTAATTCATTAAAAGTTAAAGTTTTTAATATTTTTCAAAAACAACTTAAAAACAAAACACTCTATTTTTTTTTTCTTTTTAAATTTTTAAATTAAGAGACAATTAATATTTTAAAATTTTAAAACAAGTACATGAAAAATAAAAATTAAATGAATTTAAAATACACTCTATTTTTTATATATATACTTTCAAACCAACTAATTTTCAAACTTAAAACTTTATTTTCTATCAACTAGGTAGAGATAATCTCGGTTGTTACACCTATCATTACCCACGACAAAGTTAACAAATTATATATTTTTACGGTTATTGATAAAAAAAGTATATTTTTAGTAGTTTTAATTTTTCTCTTTTGTTTTTGTGGTTTACTATTTAAAAGATATATTATGAATCCAACAATAAATTTCGTGCAATTTGAAGAACGACAATTCAGTTGTTACACTTAACATTATCGTTTTCAATGAAAACAGGTTAAACTCAAGGTTTATCAATTTTAAATGGTAGACCTTTTTAATAAAAACAAACGAACAAATACAAACTAAAACACACCAAAACATAAACACACACAAAATTCACAAACACACAAAAATGCACAAAAACACAATTGGCGAGAAAAAGAATTAGATTGTGAAACCGCGTTGACTCGCCTCATAGTAAAGTCGTACCATCTAGCCCCCCATGGCTTCGTAGGCGTAACCTCATTGGTTTAAGAGGTTTTTCCTTGAACATTTAAAAGGTCCTTCTCGGCACAAGGTTACGTACTCGTAATTAGAATCTGTTTGGTTCTTCGGGCAATTTCCGTAATGAGTTGGTTTTCCACATTTTACACACTTGCCCAAATGACGCGCTCGACGCTTCTTAGCTGATTTTGATTTGCCTTTGGCATAATTTTTCTCATTAAGTTCTTGCCTTATTTCCTTACTCGCCTGATCGCATCTTCTCTTTATATCTAATACCACATCTCTCGGTAAAATATTATCGCACATTAAAAGGAAGTGGTTGTAGGCATATTGATTGCGCATCTTGAAAATAAACAATAAATAAAAACGAAAAGAAAATAAAAAGGTAGAATGGAGGGAGAAGACTAGTTCTTTAGTGTCTTCTAGGGAAAGACCGAACAAACCCCACTCTTTAAGATAAAACTAAAGATCGAGAATGGAGTTGAAAACCTTAAAGTTACTCCGAATTTACTTGTCCTTAGAGTAGAATGTGATTTCGTCTCTTTCCGTAGTGTTGATTCCGTCAAAGTATAACTTGAGTCGAAGACCGTTCACCTTGAAAGTTCCATCGTCTTTGCTATATAGCTCTGCATATCCAGATGAAAAAACCTGTTTTATTATATATGGCCCAGTCCACCGGGATCTAAGTTTCCCAGGTGAAAACATAAAACGTGATTGGAAAACTAATACTTTATCCCCTTGTCCGAATTCCTTTCTTTCTTTTAATCGCGCATCGTGCCATCTCTTAGTTTTCTCTTTGTATGTTTTAGAGTTTTCATAAGCTTGTAGTCTTAACTCGTCTAATTCATTAAGTTGTAAGAATCAGTTTTCTCCGGCTTCCACAAGGTCGGTGTTACATTCTCTTAGAGCCCAATATGCCTTGTGTTCAACTTCGACAGGTAAATGACACGCCTTACCATAAATTAATCGGAAAGGTGTAGTACCAATGGGCGTTTTGAATGCAGTTCTAAATGCCCAAAGCGCATCATCTAACTTTCGATGCCAGATTTTTGGATTATTTTTAACCGTTCTTTCTAAAATTCGTTTAAGACCTCGATTTGTGTTTTCAACTTGGCCACTCGTTTGAGGGTGGTAAGAAGTTGAGAAACGATGATTAACTCCGTACTTTTTAAGTACTTTCTTGAGTAATTGATTTGTAAAATGAGTTCCACTATCACTGATTAATGCTTTTGGAATCCCAAAACGTGAAAATAGGTTTTTAAGAAAGCTGACAATAACATGGGCATCATTTGTGGGTAAAGCTTTTGCTTCGGCCCATTTAGAAACGTAGTCAACTGCCACAAGAATGTATTTGCATTTATTCGATGCGGAAAATGGACCCATGAAGTCAATACCCCAAATGTCAAATACTTCACATACAAGAATGCCTTTTTGTGGCATTTCGTCCTTTTTTGAGATGTTACCGGATCTTTGACATGCATCACATGTTTTAACCATGTGGTGTGCATCTTTGAAGATGGTTGGCCAATAAAAACCAGAGTCAAAGACCTTCTTAGCTGTATAGCTAGGTCCAAAATGACCACCCGCTAGACCTTGATGACAGTGCTCCAATATTTGTTGAGCTTTTTTACCATATACGCATCGACGGATAACTTGATCCGCTCCTATTCGAAAAAGATTAGGGTTTTCCCAGAAGTAAAACTTTAGGTCAGCAAAGAATTTCTTCTTTTGCTGGTACGTTTGGTTTTTAATTAATACTCTTGCAGCGAGATAGTTTGCAAAATCTGCAAACCATGGAATTTCAAATTCGGTTTCTATTCTCATTAGAAACTCATCGGGAAAAGTGTCATGAATAACTGACTCATCTAGTTTTTCTAGGTCGGGATTCTCAAGATGAGACAAGTGATCAGCAGCGAGATTTTCAGCACCCTTTTTATCCTTGATTTCTATATCAAATTCTTGTAAGAGAAGAATCCAACGTATCAATCTAGGTTTTGCATCTTGTTTCTTGAACCAGTACTTTAGGGCTGAATGATCGGTAAAAACAATCGTTTTGGATAGCACAAGATATGATCTAAATTTATCAAAAGCAAATACAATTGCAAGGAGTTCTTTTTCGGTAGTTGTATAGTTGAATTGTGCTCCTGTTAATGTTTTACTTGCATAATATATTGGTTGAAATTTGTTATCTTGGCATTGTCCTAAAACGGCTCCTAGTGCGAAATCACTAGCATCACACATTAGTTCAAATGGTTTGGACAAATCGGGAGATACTATGATAGGTGCATTCGTAAGTTTATCTTTTAGAATGGAGAAAGCTTGTAAGCATTCGTCATTGAAGTCGAATGTACTGTCTTTCTCAAGAAGTTTAGTCATGAGTCGAGCGATTTTGGAAAAGTCCTTTATGAATCGTCGATAGAATCCCGCATGACCTAAGAAACTACAAATTCCTTTAACGTTAGTTGGAGGAGGAAGCTTTGAGACTACATCGATTTTAGCTTTGTCTACTTCCATTCCATCTCGAGAAATCTTGTGCCCTAAAACAATGCCTTCCTTCACCATGAAGTGGCATTTTTCCCAATTTAAAACAAGATTTGATTCCTCACAATGAATTAACATTCGCTCGAGGTTTGAAAGGCATGAATCGAAGGAGTCTCTAAAAACAGAGAAATCATCCATAAAGACTTCCATACTTCCTTCTATCATGTCATGAAATATTTCCATCATACACCTTTGAAAGGTACCTGGCGCGTTGCATAATCCGAACGGCATTCGTCGGTATGTGAATGTACCAAATGGACAAGTAAAAGTTGTCTTGTCTTGGTCTTTTGGATCAATAGGAATTTGAAAATAACCGGAGAATCCATTAAGGAAACAATAGTACTCTTTTCCCGCTAAACGTTCTAGCATTTGGTCAATATAAGGGAGTGGGAAATGGTCTTTCCTTGTGGCGTCGTTTAAACGACGGTAGTCTATACAGACTCTCCAACCAGTGACTGTTCTTGTAGGAACGAGTTCATTCTTATCATTGAGGACGACAGTTGTACCCCCTTTCTTGGGTACTACTTGAACAGGACTAACCCATGGGCTATCGGATATAGGGTATATTAACCCGGCATCAAGTAACTTGATAACCTCCTTTTTGACAACTTCTTTCATGTTAGGGTTTAACCTTCGTTGTCTTTGTACCACGGGTTTAAAATCTTCTTCCATTAGAATCTTATGAGTACAATAAGCGGGGTTAATTCCTGGAATATCTGTTGTTTTCCAAGCAATTGCTTTCTTATGAGTTTTTAGAACGGACATTAACCTACTCTTTTCGTTATCGTAGAGTTTTGGTGAGATTATAACCGGTAATTATGACGTACCTTGGAGATAAGCATACTCCAAATGTTCCGGGAGTTCTTTAAGTTCCAAGGTTGGTGGTTCTTCCAAGGAAGATTTTATTCGGAACCTGTTACCATCGGTAATTTCTTCAAAGGGTTCATCTTCCTTGGGAATTTCTTCCTCACAGCAATCTTCATCGATGACTACTTACAACAATTCGTCAAGTTTAAGCTCTACATCGAATTCATCACTTTCACTCATTGGGGTGAAGTTTGAGGTGTCTATATTTAGTAATTCTTGCAATTCTTTTTCAACACAACAATCAACAATGTCTACCTTATAACATTCGTCATCGGAGGAGATAGGTTGTTTCATAGCTTTATCTATGTTTAAGGTAACTCTATCTTCCCCTACACCTAGACTAAGTTTTTTATCTTTAACACGCACAATTGCGTCGGCGGTATTTAGAAAAGGTCGCCCTAGAATTAGGGGAACCTTACTATCTTCTTCCATTTCAAGGACAACGAAATCGGCAGGAAAGATTAAATGATTAACTTTAACCGGTAGGTTTTCGGCAATACCAATAGGATAGTTAAAAGTTCTATCGGCTAGGCGTATACACATCCTAGTTGGTTTTAGATCACCTAGGTTTAGTTTTAAGTACAAGGAGTGTGGCATAAGATTGATACTTGCGCCTAAGTCAGCTAATGCATCATACATTACTGAATCTCCCATCAGGCACAGAATAATGAAACTACCAGGATCTCCAAGTTTCGGTGGCATCTTTTGCTTTTGCAAAATTGCTGAGCATTCCTCATTGAGGAATGTGGTTGAAACTTCTTCATATTTACCTTTATCGGCTATGAGATCCTTGATAAACCTTCCATAATTTGGCATACCCCAAAGAACTTCCGCGAGTGGCATGTTAATGCTAATTTGCTTGATCATATCTGCAAATTTCTGATATTGGCTTACGAGTTTGTCTTTCTTTAATGCCTTCGGGTATGGAATAGGTGCCTTGTGCACCTTCACTGGTGGTTCTTCAATTTTCTTTGATATGATCTCAGGTGGATCATCTGGCTCTTGTTCTTTCTCAACATGCTCATCTATATCAATGGGTACTTGTAAAATAGAAGGAGACAAAGGAACTTCTGAGGATTTACTAGTTTCTGGGTTAACAATTAAACCACTTCTAGTAGTTATAGCATTTACATGTTCATTTCTTGTTTGATTGTTGTTGGGATTCACTTGAGTATTTGAGGGAAGAGCGCCTGGTGGTCTCTCTGATAGTAACTGTGAGATCCTTCCAACATCTCTTTCTAAATTCTGTATCGTAGCTTGTTGATTTCGAATTTGATGAGTTTGAATTTCTGCAGTTTGCTCGTGTTTAACCATAAAGTCTCTCAAGAGATCTTCTAAACTGGATTTCTTCTCGGGTTGTGGTTGTATAAGTGCTTGTGGTTGTGGTTGTGGTTGTGGTTGATTGTGTTGGAAATTATTTTGATAAATTCGTTGAGGTTGATTTCGGTTGTTTAGGTTATTGTAACCGGGTGGTGCATTTCTTTGATTTTGATTTGGGAAATTCCGGTTATTTTGGTAAACTGGATTTCCTCCTTGCTAATTATTGTTTAAACCTGAAGGTCCTCCTACTTGGTAGTTGTTAATTGGAGGATATTTTCGGTTATTTGCTTCTATCGCTGGAAAATCGTTGAAGTTCATTTCACCTTTTCGCAAGTAACCTAAGAAATTCGCTTGCTCTTCCATCGTTGTTTTATCACAATCTCTAGTAAGATGGGGACCTTGGCACAGTTCACATCCTACCCTGATAGCATGCATTTCCTTGGTTACTTTCTCAATTTGCCTTGCTTGATTTGCCATTTGAACTTTTAAAGAAGCAATTTCATCATTGCTTTCGATATTAGCAACGGTTGATGATCTAGAGAATTCTATGTCTTGATGCCAATTTTGAGAATGTGCTGCTATATCGGCAATGATTGTGTGAGCGTCTTCGGGCGTTTTTCTTCATGATCGAACCTCCGGCTGCAACATCGATATCTTTACGAGTAGCTACATTTACTCCTTTATAGAATATTTGGACTTTTTGGAATGTATTCAACCCGTGTTGAGGACATACCCTAAGCATTTTATTGAATTGGGTCCAAGCTTCATAAAGAGTCTCGTTAAACTTTTGCTTGAAGTGATTTATATCACTTTGCAATTTTGCTGCTTTTGAAGCAGGAAAGAATTCTGACAAAAATTTGTCCATCATATCATTCCAATCTTCAATATAACCTTCTGGTAATGAGTCTAGCCAATCTCTTGCATCGTCCTTTAGGGACCATGGAAAGATTTTCAAACATGCGACTTCATCAGAGACATCTTTGATTTTGAATAGCTTGCAAATGCTTACAAACTTACGAAGATGCTCGTTAGCATCCTCATTTGGAGCTCCACCGAATTGGCATGTATTAGTCACCATGTGAAGGAATTGACCTTTTATTTCAAAGCCGTCAGTCATCGTAGGTTGAATAATTACGTGGCCTTGACCTGTTCTTGTCGCCTTCATTAATGCTTCCATCGTTTGATTTGTAACAGCCATCTCTTCTTCTTCTTCTTTAATAAATGGCTCTATGATTGGTTGAATATCTGGTTCAGAGTTAGAATCCAATGAAAGTGATTCTAAATCCTCAGTAAGAGATTCTACTTCTTGAGCTCTTAAACGTTCGTGAAATTCTCTTTCGGGTTCAGGATATGAAGGAGTTAATTCAGTGTTGGAAGAACGTAAATTCATGCATTAATTTCTATTATGGAATCACAACACCTAAAGTTTTTCTAAGAATTGAATTCCTTAAAAGGATCGAATAACCTAAAGTCTATTAAAATCTTTTAAACAAAACCGCTCCCCGGCAGCGGCACCAAAAAGTTGATGCATTGAAACGTAACCTTTATTTATGAACGGATTTGAGTTGTTTTGTTACACGAATTGATTTATTGTATATATGGTATTTTAATGAATTCAGGTTGATTTCACACATATATAGGCAACTAGTCCTATCCGCATAGTTTAGTTTGTTGGTAAATCCGATTCGTTCCACAGGGAGATGGAGTGTTTTTAATGGTTTTTAATAGTCTTTGAAGTTAAACTTATTTAAAGGGGATTTTGGGTTAGGAATTTATATTTAGCATAATAATAATAAAATATAACTTAATCTTAATTTAATTTAACTACTTATTAATTACACGATTGCATGATTTATAATCATTAACTTAAAAGTGAACTAAAATGAAACTATACTAATGGTGATACAACAATTTTATTACTAAATGGTAATTAATGAAACAATAACTTGTAATAAAACTAAATGATTAGAATTTTGTTTTGAGCAATATAAATTTATTTAAATTAACTAAATAATAAGTTTTAATTAAATTAAAAATGAATTATAGGAAATTATAATAATTAAACTAATTATAAATTAATTACAATAATAATAAAAGATTTAATTAATACTTAAATTTTAAACAGTATTCGTACAGTACTAGTATTATACTTACGCATTTCGCGTGTATTTATACGCGTTATGTGTATATTTTAGAAGTTACGCGTTTTGTGTATATATTTACACGGTTCGCGTATGTTAAATTCGATGTGACAAAACAGTACTGTTAAACTAATGCATATTGATTGTATATTTTTTTAACTGTATAATAATACGTAAATAAATAATAATAATAAGTATTTACAATATATAAATAGGAGTGTTTACTTAAATGTGTCACCTCTAGATCCATGGATTGTTTTAAATTTAAGCTCTATTAAAATGTTTAATATAAAACTTTATATTTTTCTTTCGAATAAATAAAGTTTCAACTAACTAAATTAAGTCTAATTTTCATTTGATCTTATTTAGATAGTTATTAGTCCCCAAGTATTTAAATTGAGGCCCAACCCAGTTTTGACTTTCGCCAAAACCCAAATCATAACGGTTTCCCTTTTTACAATTTCACTATTATATACCTAATGATATTACCCAAACCACCGAACTTTATATCTAATTTGGTGTTAATAAATTATTCATAAGTTCGTCTAAATCACTTTTAATGTTGAAGCTTAATTTATATAAATTAAAATAACTTTCGTTATTTGAATCTAATAAATTAAGTGAAAAGGGTTAAATATCCAAGTACATAATAATGGTTCTTCTAATTAGGCTCAATATTAAAAATACTTAAGTTACATTTTAATTTTTACAAATGATAACAATCCATTTCACTAGGGGCTCTACATCTAAGCAAACACTAAGGAAATTTAGCTATTCATTACACTAGGGTAAACATAAAAATGTAAATATACAAACATAATAATAACGATAAAAATTGATAGCGATAATTTTAATAGGATAAACTTACGAAAATCTTCACTTTCATTTACTTCAAACGGTAGAAAAATTACAATAACAACACCCTTGCACTCGCACAATAATACTCTTAATCACGAACAATACACCCTTAATATTGAAACTATCCTAAATACTGAACCTTGGACTTTGAAAGAAATAAAAACACTAGTAAATTAATTTTTTTTTATGATGATCCCTCCTCTCTCTATCTGTGTGTGTGTGTAGTACTATACTGCTGACTCTTGTGTATATTTTGTGCATCTCCAGTATTCCGTATGTATAAGATTGAGAGTTGAAGAGTGGATAAAAAATTGAACTGTAATATTCTCTTTTCATTCTGTAAAGTGTAAAAGTTGTAATATTAAATCCAAAAAGCAACCGTCCCATGTGAAATTGGATCTGAATCTGGTCTTGACATTACGCGTTTTGCGTAAGGTGGTACACTGTGAAATGTCCCGTTCTTATTGATTAAAACGTTCCATATTAATTAATTTCGTTGCGAGGTTTTGACCTCTATATGAGACGTTTTTCAAAGACTGCATTCATTTTAAAACAAACCATGACCTTTATTTCATCAATAAAGGTTTAAAAAGCTTTACGTAGGTTATCAAATAATGATAATCTAAAATATCCTGTTTACACACGACTATTACATAATGGTTTTACAATACAAATATGTTACAACGAAATAAGTTTCTTGAATGCAGTTTTTACACAATATCATACAAGCATGGACTCCAAATCTTGTCCTTATTTAAGTATACGACAGCGGAAGCTCTTAATAATCACCTGAGAATAAACATGCTTAAAACGTCAACAAAAATGTTGGTGAGTTATAGGTTTAACCTATATATATCAAATCGTAACAATAGACCACAAGATTTCATATTTCAATATACATCCCATACATAGAGATAAAAATCATTAATATGGTGAACACCTGGTAACCGACATTAACAAGATGCATATATAAGAATATCCCCATCATTCCGTGACACCCTTCGGATATGATATAAATTTCGAAGTACTAAAGCATTCGGTACTTTGGATGGGGTTTGTTAGGCCCAATAGATCTATCTTTAGGATTCGCGTCAATTAGGGTGTCTGTTTCCTAATTCTTAGATTACCAGACTTAATAAAAAGGGCATATTCGATTTCAATAATTCAACCATAGAATGTAGTTTCACGTACTTGTGTCTATTTTGTAAATCATTTATAAAACCTGCATGTATTCTCATCCCAAAAATATTAGATTTTTAAAAATGGGACTATAACTCACTTTCACAGATTTTTTACTTCGTCGGGAAGTAAGACTTGGCCACTGGTCGATTCACGAACCTATAACAAATATGTACATATATATCAAAGTATGTTCAAAATATATTTACAACACTTTTAATACATTTTGATGTTTTAAGTTTATTAAGTCAGTTGTCCTCGTTAGTAACCTACAACTAGTTGTCCACAGTTAGATGTACAGAAATAAATCGATATATATTATCTTGAATCAATCCACAACCCAGTGTATACACGTCTCAGGCTATATCACAACTCAAAGTATATATATTTTTAGAATCAACCTCAACCCTGTATAGCTAACTCCAACATTACTGCATATAGAGTGTATATGGTTGTTCCAAATAATATATATACATGGGTCGATATGATATGTTAAAACATTTGCATACCTGTCTATGGTATCCCAAGATTACATAATATATTAGAATACATGTATAATACAATATAAGTTAGCTAGGATATGATTTGTATAGAATTGTTAATATTTCCCGTAGCTACAAAAATAAAAAACATCCAATCTTGTTTTACCCATAACTTCTTCATTTTAAATCCGTTTTGAGTGAATCAAATTGCTATGGTTTCATATTGAACTCTATTTTTTGAATCTAAATAGAAAAATTATAGGTTTATAGTCGGAAATATAAGTTACAAGTCGTTTTTGTAAGAGGTAGTCATTTCAGTCGAAAGAACGACGTCTTGATGACCATTTTGAAAAACATACTTCCACTTTAAGTTTAACCATGATTTTTGGATATAGTTTCATGTTCATAAGAAAAATCATTTTCCCAGAAGAACAACTTTTAAATCAAAGTTTATCATAGTTTTTAATTATCAAACCCAAAACAGCCCGCGCTGTTACTACGACGGCGTATGTCCAGTTTTACGGTGTTTTTCGTGTTTCCAGGTTTTAAATCATTAAGTTAGTATATAATATAGATATAGAACATGTGTTTAGTTAATTTTAAAAGTCAAGTTAGAAGGATTAACTTTTGTTTGCGAACAAGTTTAGAATTAACTAAACTATGTTCAAGTGATTTCAAGTTTAAACCTTCGAATAAGATAGCTTTATATGTATGAATCGAATGATGTTATGAAAATCATTACTACCTCAAGTTTTGTGGATAAACCTACAGGAAAAGAGACAAATGGATCTAGCTTCAAAGGATCTTGGATGGCTTGAAAGTTCTTGAAGTAGAATCATGACACGAAAACAAGTTCAAGTAAGATTTCCACTCGAAATAAGATTGTTATAGTTATAGAAATTGAATCAAAGTTTGAATATGAGTATTACCTTATATTAGAAAGATATCTTACTGTAAATAAGAAAGATTTCTTGAGGTTGGATGATCACTCTACAAGATTGGAAGTAAGCTAGCAAACTTGTAAGTATTCTTGATTTTATGAAACTAGAACTTGTAGAATTTATGAAGAACACTTAGAACTTGAAGATAGAACTTGAGAGAGATCAATTAGATGAAGAAAATTGAAGAATGAAAGTATTTGTAGGTGTTTTTGGTCGTTGGTGTATGGATTAGATATAAAGGATATGTAATTTTGTTTTCATGTAAATAAGTCATGAATGATTACTCATATTTTTGTAATTTTATGAGATATTTCATGCTAGTTGCCAAATGATGGTTCCCACATGTGTTAGGTGACTCACATGGGCTGCTAAGAGCTGATTATTGGAGTGTATATACCAATAGTACATACATCTAAAAGTTGTGTATTGTACGAGTACGAATACGGGTGCATACGAGTAGAATTGTTGATGAAACTGAACGAGGATGTAATTGTAAGCATTTTTGTTAAGTAGAAGTATTTTAATAAGTGTCTTGAAGTCTTTCAAAAGTGTATGAATACATATTAAAACACTACATGTATATACATTTTAACTGAGTCGTTAAGTCATCGTTAGTCGTTACATGTAAGTGTTGTTTTGAAACCTTTAGGTTAACGATCTTGTTAAATGTTGTTAACCCAATGATTATAATATCAAATGAGATTTTAAATTATTATATTATCATGATATTATGATGTACGAATATCTCTTAATATGATATATATACATTAAATGTCGTTACAACGATAATCGTTACATATATGTCTCGTTTCAAAATCATTAAGTTAGTAGTCTTGTTTTTACAAATGAAGTTCATTGTTAATATACTTAATGATATGTTTACTTATCATAATATCATGTTAACTATATATATAACCATATATATGTCATCATATAGTTTTTACAAGTTTTAATGTTCGTGAATCACCGGTCAACTTGGGTGGTCAATTGTCTATATGTAACCTATTTCAATTAATCAAGTCTTAACAAGTTTGATTGCTTAACATGTTGAAAACACTTAATCATTTAAATAACAATTTCATTTAATATATATATAAACATGGAAAAGTTCGGGTCACTACAGTACCTACCCGTTAAATAAATTTCGTCCCGAAATTTTAAGCAGTTGGAGGTGTTGACGTATCTTCTGGAAATAAATGCGGGTATTTCTTCTTCATCTGATCTTCTCGTTTCTAGGTGAACTCGGGTCCTCTACGAGCATTCCATCAAACCTTAACAATTGGAATCTTGTTTTGCTTAAGTCTTTTAACCTCACGATCCATTATTTCGATGGGTTCTTCGATGAATTGAAGTTTTTCGTTGATTTGGATTTCATCTAACAGAATAGTGAGATCTTCTTTAGCAAAACATTTCTTCAAATTCGAGATGTGGAAAGTGTTATGTACAGTCGCGAGTTGTTGAGATAACTCAAGTCGGTAAGCTACTGGTCCGACACGATCAATAATCTTGAATGGTCCGATATACCTTGGATTTAATTTCCCTCGTTTACCAAATCGAACAACGCCTTTCCAAGGTGTAACTTTAAGCATGACCATCTCTTCAATTTCAAATTCTATATCTTTTCTTTTAAGGTCAGCGTAGCTCTTTTGTCGACTTTGGGCGGTTTTCAACCGTTGTTGAATTTGGATGATCTTCTCGGTAGTTTCTTGTATTATCTCTGGACCCGTAATCTGTCTATCCCCCACTTCACTCCAACAAATCGGAGACCTGCACTTTCTACCATAAAGTGCTTCAAACGGCGCCATCTCAATGCTTGAATGGTAGCTGTTGTTGTAGGAAAATTCTGCTAACGGTAGATGTCGATCCCAACTGTTTTCGAAATCAATAACACATGCTCGTAGCATGTCTTCAAGCGTTTGTATCGTCCTTTTGCTCTGCCCATCAGTTTGTGGATGATAGGCACTACTCATGTCTAGACGAGTTCCTAATGCTTGCTGTAATGTCTGCCAGAATCTTGAAATAAATCTGCCATCCCTATCAGAGATAATAGAGATTGGTATTCCATGTCTGGAGACGACTTCCTTCAAATACAGTCGTGCTAACTTCTAAATCTTGTCATCTTCTCTTATTGGCAGGAAGTGTGCTGATTTGGTGAGATGATCAACTATTACCCAAATAGTATCAAAACCACTTGCAGTCCTTGGCAATTTAGTAATGAAATCCATGGTAATGTTTTCCCATTTCCATTCCGGGATTTCGGGTTGTTGAAGTAGACCTGATAGTTTCTGATGCTCAGCTTTAACCTTAGAACACGTCAAACATTCTCCTACGTATTAAGCAACATCGGCTTTCATACCCAGCCACCAAAAATGTTTCTTGAGATCCTTGTACATCTTTCCCGTTCCAGGATGTATTGAGTATCTGGTTTTATGAGCTTCTCTAAGTACCATTTCTCTCATATCTCCAAATTTTGGTACCCAAATCCTTTCAGCCCTATACCGGGTTTCGTCTTCCCGAATATTAAGATGCTTCTCCGATCCTTTGGGTATTTCATCCTTTAAATTTCCCTCTTTTAAAACTCCTTGTTGTGCCTCCTTTATTTGAGTAGTAAGGTTATTGTGAATCATTATATTCATAGATTTTACTCGAATGGGTTCTCTGTCCTTCCTGCTTAAGGCGTCGGCTACCACATTTTCCTTCCCCGGGTGGTAACGAATCTCAAAGTCGTAATCATTCAACAATTCAATCCACCTACGCTGCCTCATATTCAGTTGTTTCTGATTAAATATGTGTTGAAGACTTTTGTGGTTGGTATATATAATACTTTTGACCCCATATAAGTAGTGCCTCCAAGTCTTTAATGCAAAAACAACCGCGCCTAATTCCAAATCATGCGTCGTATAATTTTGTTCGTGAATCTTCAATTGTCTAGACGCATAAGCAATCACCTTCATTCGTTGCATTAATACACAACCGAGACCTTGCTTTGATGCGTCACAATAAATCACAAAATCATCATTCCCTTCAGGCAATGACAATATAGGTGCCGTAGTTAGCTTTTTCTTCAATAACTGAAACGCTTTCTCTTGTTCATCCTTCCATTCAAATTTCTTCCCTTTATGCGTTAATGCAGTCAAGGGTTTTGCTATTTTGGAAAAGTCTTGGATGAACCTTCTGTAGTAACCAGCTAGTCCTAAAAACTGGCGTATGTGTTTCGGAGTTTTCGGGGTTTCCCACTTTTCAACAGTTTCTATCTTTGCCGGATCCACCTTAATACCTTCTTTTTTCACTATGTGACCTAGGAATTGAACTTCTTCCAACCAAAATGCACATTTTGAAAACTTAGCGTACAATTCTTCCTTCCTCAATACTTCTAACACATTTCTCAAATGTTCACCGTGTTCTTGGTCATTCTTTGAGTAAATAAGTATGTCATCAATGAAAACAATGACAAAATTATCAAGGTATGGTCCACACACTCGGTTCATAAGGTCCATGAACACAGTTGGTGCATTAGTTAAACCAAACGGCATGACCATAAACTCGTAATGACCGTAACGTGTTCTGAAAGCAGTCTTTGGAATATCATCTTCTTTCACCCACATTTGATGATACCCGGAACGTAAGTCAATCTTTGAATAAACATGCGAGCCTTGTAGTTGATCAAATAAGTCGTCGATTCTCGGTAGTGGGTAGCGGTTCTTGATGGTAAGTTTGTTCAACTCTCGGTAGTCGATACACAACCTGAATGTACCATCTTTCTTCTTGACAAACAATACATGAGCTCCCCACGGTGATGTGCTTGGTCGAATGAAACCACGCTCTAAAAGTTCTTGTAATTGGCTTTGCAGTTCTTTCATCTCGCTGGGTGCGAGTCTGTAAGGAGCACGATCTATTGGTGCAGCTCCTGGTACAAGATCTATTTGAAATCCAACGGATCGATGTGGGGGTAATCCCGGTAATTCTTTCAGAAATACATCGGGAAATTCTTTTGCGACGGGAACATCATTGATGCTCTTTTCTTCAGTTTGTACATTCTCGACGTGTGCTAGAATAGCATAGCAACCTTTTCTTATTAGTTTTTGTGCCTTCAAATTACTAATAAGATGTAGCTTCGTGTTGCCCTTTTCTCCGTACACCATTAAGGGTTTTCCTTTTTCTCGTATAATGCGATTTGCATTTTTGTAACAAACGATCTTTGCTTTCACTTCTTTCAACCAGTCCATACCGATTATCACATCAAAACTCCCTAACTCTACTGGTATCAAGTCAATTTTAAATATTTTGCTAACCAGTTTAATTTCTCGATTCCGACATATATTATCTGCTGAAATTAATTTACCATTTGCTAATTCGAGTAAAAATTTACTATCCAAAGGTGTCAATGGACAACTTAATTTAGCACAAAAATCTCTACTCATATAGCTTCTATCCGCACCCGAATCAAATAAAACGTAAGCAGATTTATTGTCAATAAGAAACGTACCCGTAACAAGCTCCGGGTCTTCCTGTGCCTCTGCCGCATTAATATTGAAAACTCTTCCGCGGCCTTGTCCATTCGTATTCTCCTGGTTCGGGAAATTTCTAATAATGTGGCCCGGTTTTCCACATTTATAACAAACTACATTGGCATAACTTGCTCCGACACTACTTGCTCCGCCATTACTCATTCCGACACCATTTGTTCCTTTCGTTCTGTTAACCCCTGGTCCGTAGACCTCACACTTCGCCGCGCTATGACCATTTCTTTTACACTTGTTGCAAAATTTGGTGCAGAACCCCGAGTGATACTTTTCACACCTTTGGCATAGCTGCTTCTGATTGTTGTTGTTGTTGCGGTTGTTATTGTTGTTGGAATGATTGTTGTAGTTGTTGTTGTTGTTGTTGTTGTTTTGCCGTTTGTTGTAGTTGCGATTGATGTTGCGATTGTTGGGATAGTTGTTGTTGTTTTGGTGACTCTTATCACCGTTTTTCTCCCACTTTCTTTTGACTAGCTTCACGTTGGCCTCTTTGGCCGTCTGTTCTTTAATTCTTCCCTCAATCTGGTTCACTAGTTTGTGAGGCATTCTACATGCCTTTTGTATGGAGGCAGGCTCGTGTGAACTTATATCTTCTTGGATTCTCTCCGATAACCCTTTTACAAACGCGTCGATCTTCTCTTCCTCATCTTCGAACGCTCTCGGACACAATAGGCACAATTCTGTGAATCGTCTTTTGTACGAAGTAATATCGAATCCCTGTGTTCATAACCCTCTAAGTTCTGACTTGAGCTTATTGACCTCTGTTCTAGGACGGTACTTCTCGTTCATCAAGTGCTTGAATGCTGACCATGGTAGCGCGTAAGCAGCATCTTGTCCCACTTGCTCTAGATAGGTATTCCACCATGTTAACGCAATACCTGTGAAGGTATGCGTAGCGTACTTCACTTTATCTCCTTCAGCACACTTACTTATGGCAAAGACCGTTTCAACTTTCTCGGTCCACTTTTTCAATTCGATTGGTCCTTCGGTCCCATCAAATTCTGAAGGTTTGCAGGTAGTTGATAAGGCTAAAAAGGAACATATATTTCATAGCATTATTCCCCAAGAAAGACAAGATTTTAGTTGCAATTGTTTCATTTTCAAGTAATAATCGGTTATATTAAATAAGTGCGAAGACAAAAGGCGAAAACGAAGATTTGAAGACGCAAAGGTCCAAAAAGCTCAAAAGTACAAGATACAATCAAAAAGGTTCAAATTATTGATGAAGAACGTCTAAAAATGACAAGAGTACAAGTTACAAAACGCAAAGTACAAGATATTAAATTATACGAAAGGACGTTCGAAAATCCGGAACCGGGGCATGAACCAACTTTCAGCGCTCGACGCAACGGTGTAAAAATTACGAGTCAACTATGCACAAGAATAAAATACAATATTTAAATAATTCATAATAAGAATAATATTAAATAATAAAAAGTTGTTAATTGAGCATAGTTAAGGGGTCATAAGTGAAAATTTCAATTTACAATTCGCCTATAAAAGCTATGTAAATCGATGAAATAAGGGAGACCTTTTTCTATTCGATCTTTTTTTTCTATCCTTAATATCAAATATCAATATCTATATTCTATATCTCTATCATAATGTTAACTTAATAAGATATAACAATAATCTTAATTTTAATTTTAAATTATGATAATAATAAGATTTATGATAGAGATCGTTTGAGTGTGTAAGTCGAAATTCTGTCCGTGTAACGCTACGCTATTTTTAATCATTGTAAGTTATGTTCAACCTTTTTACATTAATGTATCGTAACTAAGTTATTATTATGCTTATTTGAGCCGAAGTAATCGTGATGTTGGGCTAAAATATTAAGAAGGGGTTATTGAACTTTGGACCATAATTAAGGTTTGGGCAAAAGACCGACACTTGTGGAAATTGAACTATTGACTATTAATAGATGGGGGGTATTGTCTAATTGAGTGACAACTCATTGGAGTCTGTCGAACCTATCTTCAAATTAATTAACCTAATAATTAATAATGATTATGGTTGTCCTATTTAGTGATGTTCATATGGAATCTGTTATAATCATTTAATTAATCAATTGGGTTGGGTAATTGATTATTCATTCTGATCAAGTGGATGAATTAATATTCATAAACTAATTAAAACAGGGGTGGATTACATACAGTGATAACTGGTGTAATTGTTGACAGAAGTGATAACTGCGTCACAGTTTAAATCCTTAATCAGTTGGAATATTTGACTTCGGGTATAAGGGTAATTTGACGAGGATACTCGCACTTTATTTTTATGACCGATGGACTATTATGGACAAAAACCAGATAGACGTATCAAATAAACCAGGACAAAGGACAATTAACCCATGGTAATAAATTAAAATCAACACGTCAAACATCATGATTACGGAAGTTTAAATAAGCATAATTCTTTTATTATATTTCTCATCGTATCTTTATTTACTGTCATTTTATTACTCGCAATTTTATTTACTGTCATTTTATTTATTGTCATTATTTTACGCACTTTAATTATCGTCATTTATCTTTACGCTTAAAATATAGAATCGACAAACCGGTCATTAAACGGTAAAACCCCCCTTTTATAATAATATTACTACTTATATAATTATATATATTTTGTATAAATATAGTTAAAAATATAGTAAGTATCACCAGCTCCCTGTGGAACGAACCGGACTTACTAAAAACTACACTACTCTACGATTAGGTACACTGCCTATAGTGTTGTAGCAAGGTTTAGGTATATCCCATCCGTAAATTAATAAAACTTGTGTCATATTTTGTAGTATTTTGTATTAAAAATAATACTATTTCGTACCCTCACGCTACATCATCAAGTTTTTGGCGCCGCTGCCGGGGAGCGCTAAAACGCTATATTTTTAATTATAATAATATTGAAATAAAATATAATAATATAATAATATTGAAATAGAATATAATAATATAATAATATTGAAATAGAATATAATAATATAATAATATTTAAGAATCAAAAATTTATACGTAAATTTTAAAAAAGTCGTATTTATTAAATACTTCAGGGGTATATTATGTAACTTATAATTAATAATTGCTATCATGTCGCTTTCATGTGAATAGTAAATTAATTAATTTATTTTCATTTACTATTCATGAATAGTAAATGAATTAAAAAAAAAGGTTTTGAAAAAAAAATTATAATTATAAAAAAAAATTATTAATTTGTAAAAAAAAATCGTTTTTTTAAAAAAAAAAAAAAAAAAATCGTTTTTTTTAAAAAAAAAAATTCGTTTTTAAAAAAAAAAAAAAAAAAAAAATTTGTGTAAAAAAAAAAAATCATTTTTTTAAAAAAAAAAAAAAAATTCGTTTTAAAAAAAAAATTTGTAAAAAAAAAAAATTCGTTTTTTTTTAAAAAATTTAAAAAAAAAAACGAAAAAAAAAAAAAACGTAAAAAAAACAAAAACGTAAAAAAAAAACGTAAAAAAAAAAAAAATTATTAAAAAAAAAATATATATATTTTTAAAATTTTGTCTATAAAAAAAATGTTTTTTTTAGTTTTATTACCTTTAGATTTTTAGACTATAGTCGCAACTTTTAGTATTAAGTTTAGTTTTGCCATAGTTATTTTCTTATTTTTATTTTTCGACGCCTTTTACCTATATATCAATTACAATTCCAATTAGTAATCTCTATTTGTAGTTTTAATTTTAAGATAGTGATCGTTATAAGGTTGGATTAACCGCGTGTTTACAAACCACTCTTCGTCTTTTTCATTTTTCGACACTTTTCGACGCGCAATCTTTTTCTCTCTTATTTCTCGCCATTCTAGTTTTTAGGACTTAGAATTTTTTCTACTTCTTCTCTAAATTTCTTAAAATTACGAAAATTTATTTTAAGTGGTTAAATTGATAGACATCAAAATTTTCTGGTTCGTAGTAATAGTTGGATTTGTACGTGGACCGGGTTATTGGAGCCAAACAGTCCTCAATTATATTGAGACCAAACGAATCCTGCCCCTCTGCTGCATCTTTTGGCTATTCGAAACGTGGGCAAAATCAGAAAAGTCTATTGGTTGGATAACTTATTATAATTTTTCTTTCCTTTTTAAAACTAATAGGATATTCAGTGAATGCACCGAGCAAGACGTTCACCACCTTTTGTACGTTCACCACCTGTAACTCGATCAAGACATCGTTTAACAAATATAGCTGCCGTTGATTTTTCTTTAGAATCATCATCTAGTCGACCAAGAACTCTAACTCAAATTTCCGATAATCCATCTTTTGAACCCGACTTCACAATTAAGAACCCGGAGCATATTCAAGGACAATTCCAAGATCCTGAACCACTAATTATTCCTCTTGAACCACAAACCGTTAAATCAGAGTCCTCTAGTGATTCGTATTCAACAAATTCAATTATGGAAGTAACGGAACCTCTAAGTATGGAAGATCGAATGAGAGCCACACGCACGGGCCAAGGTCATGCCATTATTAAACCAGAAGTTAATGCGCCAGATTATGAAATCAAAGGACAAATTCTACACATGGTAACTAACCAATGCCAATTCAGTGGTGCACCGAATGAAGATCCTAACGAACACCTTCGTACGTTTAAAAGAATTTGTACACTATTCAAAATCCGAGAAGTGGAAGATGAGCAGATCTATCTCATGTTATTTCCCTGGACTTTAAAGGGAGAAGCCAAAGATTGGTTAGAATCGTTACCTGAAGGGGCGATTGACACATGAGATGTTTTAGTTGAAAAATTTCTTAAACGATTCTTTCCGGCATCCAAAGCCGTGAGACTTCAAGGAGAAATTGTTACGTTCGCGCAAAATCCAAATGAAACATTATATGAGGCGTGGACAAGATTCGGAAGGATGTTGAGAGGATGTCCTCAACACGGATTAGATACTTTTCAAATAGTACAAATCTTCTATAAAGGCGTAGACATCGCCACACGAAAAGACATCGACATAACAGCTGGTGGTTCCATTATGAAGAAAACCGCAACTGAAGCTTACAAAATTATTGATAACACAGCCTCCCACTCGCATGAGTGGCACCAAGAAAAAGATATTTTTCGTTCATCTAAAGTGGCTAGAGCCGATTCTAGCCATGACTTTGATTCCGTTTCCGCAAAAATAGATGCTTTCGAAAGACGAATGGAAAAGATGAATAAAGATATTCACGCAATACGAATCAGTTGTGAGCTATGCGGTGGACCACACTTATTGAAAGATTGTCACATTGAACCAACATTGGAACAACGAGAGAATGTTTTCTATATGAACCAAAGGCCGGGAAATAATTATCAAAATAATTATCAACCGCCAAGGCTAAACTTAAATCGAAATCAAAACATTCTTTACAATCCAAAAGGACCCGAAAATAACTGGTATAACCAACAAGGTCCGAATAACCAACCAACTCAAAACAACACTTTCAATCAACAAAGACCTAGCTTGTATAAACCACCACAACAACCCGAAGAGAAAAAGCCAAATCTTGAAGAAATGATGGCAAAGCTGATTGAATCTCAAACACAATTCATTACATCTCAAACCCAAACGAACGAGAGGTTTGATCAGTCATTAAGAACTCAACAAGCTTCCATTTTGAATCTTGAAAAACACGTAGGTACTCTTGCTAGCATGATGAGTGAGAGGGAACAAGGAAAGCTACCGAGTAATACTGAAGTAAATCCTCGGAATGAGAATGTTAATATGGTTTCAACGAATTCTGAAAAACCAGCACCAGAAGATGGGAAGGTTTTAGATGAGAGTAACAATGAAGAAGTTACACCACCACCACCCGAGTATGTAAAGCCAATGGTGGCACCATACAAACCACCCATCCCGTTTCCAAGAAAAGGAGTTGAGTATGAGCAAGTGATAGGTAATAAAGATTGTGATACCTATGGAAAGAAGAAGAAGAAAAAGAATAAGAAAGTACAAGAAACAAAAGCCGTAGAAGTAAACCCGGTGAATACAGTTCCACCAAAACCTCCACCTAGGGTAGGTGATCCGGGTGAATTTATTGTTCCTTGTCTACTTAGTGATTGTGTTATGTATGATGCACTAGCAGATTTAGGTGCAAGTGTAAGTGTTATGCCTCTTTCATTATATAAGAGATTAGGTGTAGGTGAGTTAAGTCCAACGGATATGAGTGTTCGACTCTTTGATCAAACCATTAAACACCCAGTTGGAATTGTTGACAACCTACCCGTTCAAGTAGGCAATTTAACCTTTCTAGTCGAATTCATTGTCATTAACATAGAAGAGGACCCAAACATTCCTCTAATTTTAGGTCGACCATTCTTAGCGTCCACCAAGGCGTTATTTGATGTAGGAAATGGTAGAATGACACTTAAAAGTGGTGACAAGTCAATCACCTTTATGATTCGAAAGTCTAAATCTCCACCAACCAAAACCGTTGAACCAGTAAAATCGATTGGTAATAACCATGTTGTTTTACCAACTCCAACGGTAGTGCTTAACAATAATAAAACGCCTAAGTGTGGGGAAAATGAAGTAACATCTAATGATGACTTGATAACAAAGAACCCCGTTATTGATACGAAATTAAATGACCCCGTTATTAACAGTTCAATGAAGAAACTTTTTAAAAGGGCTATTGATGCTAGAAGTAAGGGGAACTTTAAGTTATGTAACCGGTTAGTATCCAATCTGTCGCCTAAAGAAAAGGCCAAACTAGTTGAATTATGGGATTTCACAGAAGAAGCTAGGCAATGGCTTAAAGAAAAATTCACAGATACGCAAGTTGATTATGGACCAAAAGAAATTAACGATGAAGTTAATCACAATTTCAACACCACAGCTACCTAAGTGTGGGGAGATTTAAGTGTCTTAAAAAAAATGCTATCTAGAGTTAGTTGTTCTGTTCTCGTGTAGTTCCGAGAATGGAATCCGATTGGTCTTTTCCGCTAGCAGACACTAAAGAACTAGTTTCCTCCCTCCATTCTGAATTTTTTTTTATTTTGTAGGTTTTATATAAAAATTAATATGCTTTTTAAATTTAAGTTTTGTGTGATTTTAAAAACAAAATTTACTTTATTTCATTAAGTTAAAAAAAAATTGATTTCTAAAATTCGTCGTGAGTTGAAGACTAGGTCATAGAGCCGAAATTGCTTTACCCGAGGGCGGGGCGACAAATTTTGTTATCATTATTTTTAATTTTATTGATTTAAAGTATGCCAAAAATATTATACTTTATAAATTTTTGAAAAGTGGGGTTATAAACCAAACTTCAAAAATATATATATATATATATATATGTTTGTATTTTATCTTATGTACAAAACAGGGTAGAACAACGCACTTTCAAAGACTAACATTAAGTTCAGCAATAGCTACTGATTTTGACGACAAGAAGCAAAATATCAAATGTGATGTAAAATAATATGCTTACAAACTGGGTATTTTTAATCACTTTTCTACACTAATCACCCTCATGAATTTATAATTATAGTCTGATTTCATGCAAATGAGGGCATTGCATGATCTCAAGTGTGGGGAAGGGTTATAAATTCTCTCGGGTTTGCACTTAGTTTATTTGCCAAATTTTGTGAAAATTTGAAAAATTTTCAACTAAATGAATTTAAAATCATGTTTATACATATTTATGAACGGTGAAAACTAGGTGATAATACCGAAATTATCGTTACCTCGAAAAGGACATAAATTGAGAAACACCCTAAAACGCTTGAATTCATTTAAAATGAAATAAAAGAAAATAAAAAGGCAAAGAAAGAAACTAAGTGTGGGAAGAATGTACCAAGTTATTCAATTTAAAACATATATCACATATTTTTGTACAAGATTATTGCAGGTACTTTTGCTTTGGACGATACTAATCAGTTTTACCCGGTTTACTGTAATACATTTGAAAGAAAGATGGATCTACACGATGAATCAATTCCATCATTAAAAGGAAGTAAAGTCTTCCGAAAAAGACACGCGCTTCTTGATTTAGGTCATGAAGTTGTCGTCCAGACCAGCTGTAGGTTGACGAAAAACCTAGAAAAGTCATCACTAAAATCAGCAGGAAATCCACGGACCTCAGCATCAAACAGGGTCGCCAAGTGGTCAGACTTATCCTAACCATGAGAGGGTCTGTCTTGTAAAATGGGGAGGGCACCGTGCAAATTAGCTTGATAAGACTAATGAATCAGATCCCCAGAAAGGATAATCTCCTTAAAGATTAAAAATCAGCTTTTAAGACTGATATTACTCAATCCTTGAGATTGACCTTAAAGATTGAGAATTCAAACTCATGGAATTCAATGATATCTAAACTCGAGCTTGAACGAGAAAATATTTTGATCAAAAATACAAACCGATTTGTTTTCTGAAAACCCATTTTCAATGCGTTCATTACCATTGAACGTAAAATCCTGAGAATTCATCAGAATTCATTAGGCCACCTGAACCAAATCGGGTGTCAACCGTAAGAACGGTGGTTGCATAGCATGGTCAGAGACAGGACCTTGTGCCAGACCGAAAAATCATAGGATGATCTTTACTATCGCTCCTACTAAGGATAGTTCTAGCATCCGACACGTTAAAAGACCATAATCATCTGCATGTCACGGGACATTGCCTTAACAGTTTCTTGTTCATCGCTTTCCTTTACAACCGGACGGTAGTTTACCGAAAGGTAATATACGGAACAAGTAAACTGGATGTGTGCTTTCCGATACCGGGATAGCAGTGGATTACACGAACCTAAAAGTTTTTAGCCAAAATATTGATCCACAAATATATTTTGCAACACCAATGATGGATCAAATCAGAAAACTTGTCTAGGGTAAAATCTAGCTTGAATTTTCAAAAGATCAAATGTTTTCATAAAGATCCAATTTCCTTAAAGGATCTAAATTTTTATAGTCATGTGGGACTGTAAACCGCCTTTCAAATGTGCACTTTGCTTTGGAAACCGAAAGTAAATCGGCTATTTGATTGCAAGTGTCGTTGACCTAAACCCAAGGTAACTGTGGATGACACACCCACCTTTAACCATGGTTCTATTGTTAATATCATTGTTTATACCGCTCTATCAAAATCACTGATGTACAAAGTGTGAAGAATAAAGAAGTGATTCGTGTGATGTATTATATTATTTCAAGACTGTATTGCTTGAGGACAAGCAACGCTCAAGTGTGGGGATATTGATAAGGCTAAAAAGGAACATATATTTCATAGCATTATTCCCCAAGAAAGACAAGATTTTAGTTGCAATTGTTCCATTTTCAAGTAATAATCGGTTATATTAAATAAGTGCGAAGACAAAAGGCGAAAACGAAGATTTGAAGACGCAAAGGTCCAAAAAGCTCAAAAGTACAAGATACAATCAAAAAGGTTCAAATTATTGATGAAGAACGTCTAAAAATGACAAGAGTACAAGTTACAAAACGCAAAGTACAAGATATTAAATTATACGAAAGGACGTTCGAAAATCCGGAACCGGGGCATGAACCAACTTTCAGCGCTCGACGCAACGGTGTAAAAATTACGAGTCAACTATGCACAAGAATAAAATACAATATTTAAATAATTCATAATAAGAATAATATTAAATAATAAAAAGTTGTTAATTGAGCATAGTTAAGGGGTCATAAGTGAAAATTTCAATTTACAATTCGCCTATAAAAGCTATGTAAATCGATGAAATAAGGGAGACCTTTTTCTATTCGATCTTTTTTTTCTATCCTTAATATCAAATATCAATATCTATATTCTATATCTCTATCATAATGTTAACTTAATAAGATATAACAATAATCTTAATTTTAATTTTAAATTATGATAATAATAAGATTTATGATAGAGATCGTTTGAGTGTGTAAGTCGAAATTCTGTCCGTGTAACGCTACGCTATTTTTAATCATTGTAAGTTATGTTCAACCTTTTTACATTAATGTATCGTAACTAAGTTATTATTATGCTTATTTGAGCCGAAGTAATCGTGATGTTGGGCTAAAATATTAAGAAGGGGTTATTGAACTTTGGACCATAATTAAGGTTTGGGCAAAAGACCGACACTTGTGAAAATTGAACTATTGACTATTAATAGATGGGGGGTATTGTCTAATTGAGTGACAACTCATTGGAGTCTGTCGAACCTATCTTCAAATTAATTAACCTAATAATTAATAATGATTATGGTTGTCCTATTTAGTGATGTTCATATGGAATCTGTTATAATCATTTAATTAATCAATTGGGTTGGGTAATTGATTATTCATTCTGATCAAGTGGATGAATTAATATTCATAAACTAATTAAAACAGGGGTGGATTACATACAGTGATAACTGGTGTAATTGTTGACAGAAGTGATAACTGCGTCACAGTTTAAATCCTTAATCAGTTGGAATATTTGACTTCGGGTATAAGGGTAATTTGACGAGGATACTCGCACTTTATTTTTATGACCGATGGACTATTATGGACAAAAACCAAATAGACGTATCAAATAAACCAGGACAAAGGACAATTAACCCATGGTAATAAATTAAAATCAACACGTCAAACATCATGATTACGGAAGTTTAAATAAGCATAATTCTTTTATTATATTTCTCATCGTATCTTTATTTACTGTCATTTTATTACTCGCAATTTTATTTACTGTCATTTTATTTATTGTCATTATTTTACGCACTTTAATTATCGTCATTTATCTTTACGCTTAAAATATAGAATCGACAAACCGGTCATTAAACGGTAAAACCCCCCTTTTATAATAATATTACTACTTATATAATTATATATATTTTGTATAAATATAGTTAAAAATATAGTAAGTATCACCAGCTCCCTGTGGAACGAACCGGACTTACTAAAAACTACACTACTCTACGATTAGGTACACTGCCTATAGTGTTGTAGCAAGGTTTAGGTATATCCCATCCGTAAATTAATAAAACTTGTGTCATATTTTGTAGTATTTTGTATTAAAAATAATACTATTTCGTACCCTCACGCTACATCATCAGTAGTGAATTCCTTGTAGGAGCATCCTACACGATTTCTTGCGCCGTTAGCTGTATTGCTAGATTCAGAGTTATTGTTGGTATGTAGCGCGGCCTGTACTGCGGCTATGTTTGAAGCAAGAAAGGCACGAAATTCCTCTTCGCTCATATTCAAGGTGTGTCCAGTAGTCGGTGCCATTTCCTTCAAAATAGTCAAATGAAACGAGTTAATCATATAGAATATCAAGAGTAGTCAATAGTATTTCGTAGCGTAATATGAACTTATTTATAAAAGCTCTTTCTTCATACTAGCGTTTTATACTCTTTAATTCGGGTAGTACCTACCCGTTAAGTTCATACTTAGTAGCTAACATACCATTTCAACTACTACAATTCTATATGAAAAACTAATCACAACAAAAAAAAATATATATATATATATATCATATTCAAACCTTTATACAATAACTTGCAAACTTACAATACCGCTATTTTACATATAGCATGAAATATAGTACATAAAACTTTGATACAAAGTAGTTGCGAAAATAATTCTAGTTAATAAATAAGGCGTTCAGCAAAGGCAATAAAGACACGTAATTCATACGTCCAGAAACAAGTCATAAATTCTGGTTTTACTAATACCACTTCCCATCCTTGGTTTTGTGAAACATAACCGTTGTGACCGATAGTAAGACAATGTGTTGTAACGTCGTCAAAAGGATGAAGGTTACGTAATGACCAACAGTCTCGTAATAACCTAAAAACCTCATTTCTTACCCCAATTACCGACTCCGTCACTTGTGGGAACGTTTTGTTTAATAGTTGTAGCCCGATGTTCTTGTTCTCACTTTGGTGAGAAGCGAACATTACTAACCCGTAAGCATAACATGCTTCATTATGTTGCATGTTAGCCGCTTTTTCTAAATCACGAAGTCCTATATTCGGATATATTGAGTCAAAATAATTTCTTAACCCGTTGCGTAAAATAGCATTTGGGTTCCTCGCAATATATGAGTCAAAGTAAACACATCGTAACTTATGGATTTCCCAATGTGATATCCCCCATCTTTCGAACGAAAGCCTTTTATAAACCAAGGCATTCTTGGAACGTTCTTCGAATGTCTTACAAACTGATCTCGCCTTAAATAGTTGTGCCGAGGAATTCTGACTGACTCTGGACAAGATTTCATCAATCATGTCTCCGGGTAGGTCTCTTAAAATATTGGGTTGTCTATTCATTTTGTGTTTTTATACTGTAAAATAGACAAGAGTTAGATTCATAAAAAAAATACTTATTAATACAAGCAATTTTTACATATATCATAAAGCATAAGCACACTATATTACATATATTACACCACACGAATACAACTATCTTATTCTGACTCGCTCGTTTCTTCTTCTTCGGTTTTGGTTCGTTTTGCCAAGTTTCTAGGGATATATGATGTTCCCCTAATACGAGCCGTCATTTTCCACATTGGTTTAGAAAAACCTGGTGGTTTAGAGGTTCCCGGGTTATTGTTACAACTTAAGAAATACGGGTGTTGACGATACATATAAAGTTCATCGGGTTTGGAATCAATTTCTCTATTTTTATGCCCTTTCCCTTATTATTCTCTTTTGCCTTATTAAATTGTGTTGGGGTAATTTCTATAACATCATCGAAATCTTTGTCGGGATCCGATTCATCGGAGAATTGGTAATCCTCCCAATACTTTGCTTCCTTGGCGGAAACACCATTGACCATAATTAACTTTGGTCGGTTGGTTGAGGATTTTCTTCTACTTAACCGTTTTATTATTTCCCCCACTGGTTCTATTTCTTCTTCCGGTACCGATTCTTCTTCCGGTTCCGATTATTCTTCCGGTTCCGACTCTTCTTCCGGTTCCTCTTCGGGAACTTGTGAATCAGTCCACGAATCATTCCAATTTATATTTGACTCTTCATTATTATTAGGTGGGTCAATGGGACTTGTTCTAGAGGTAGACATCTATCACATAATATCAAACACGTTAAGAGATTAATATATCACATAATATTCACATGTTAAAAATATATAGTTTCCAACAAAATTTGTTAAGCAATCATTTTTCAAGTAAACACGGTCGAAGTCCAGACTCACTAATGCATCCTAACAAACTCGATAAGACACACTAATGCAAAAATTCTGGTTCTCTAAGACCAACGCTCGGATACCAACTGAAATGTCCCGTTCTTATTGATTAAAAACGTTCCATATTAATTGATTTCATTGCGAGGTTTTGACCTCTATATGAGACGTTTTTCAAAGACTGCATTCATTTTAAAACAAACCATAACCTTTATTTCATCAATAAAGGTTTAAAAAGCTTTACGTAGGTTATCAAATAATGATAATCTAAAATATCCTGTTTACACACGACTATTACATAATGGTTTACAATACAAATATGTTACAACGAAATAAGTTTCTTGAATGCAGTTTTTACACAATATCATACAAGCATGGACTCCAAATCTTGTCCTTATTTAAGTATGCGACAGCGGAAGCTCTTAATAATCACCTGAGAATAAACATGCTTAAAACGTCAACAAAAATGTTGGTGATTTATAGGTTTAACCTATATATATCAAATCGTAACAATAGACCACAAGATTTCATATTTCAATATACATCCCATACATAGAGATAAAAATCATTCATATGGTGAACACCTGGTAACCGACATTAACAAGATGCATATATAAGAATATCCCCATCATTCCAGGATACCCTTCGGATATGATATAAATTTCGAAGTACTAAAGCATCCGGTACTTTAGATGGGGTTTGTTAGGCCCAATAGATCTATCTTTAGGATTCGCGTCAATTAGGGTGTCTGTTCCCTAATTCTTAGATTACCAGACTTAATAAAAAGGGGCATATTCGATTTCAATAATTCAACCATAGAATGTAGTTTCACGTACTTGTGTCTATTTTGTAAATCATTTATAAAACCTTCATGTATTCTCATCCCAAAAATATTAGATTTTTAAAAGTGGGACTATAACTCACTTTCACAGATTTTTTACTTCGTCGGGAAGTAAGACTTGGCCACTGGTCGATTCACGAACCTATAACAAATATGTACATATATATCAAAGTATGTTCAAAATATATTTACAATACTTTTAATACATTTTGATGTTTTAAGTTTTTAAGTCAGTTGTCCTCGTTAGTAACCTACAACTAGTTGTCCACAGTTAGATGTACAGAAATAAATCGATATATATTATCTTGAATCAATCCATGACCCAGTGTATACATGTCTCAGGCTAGATCACAACTCAAAGTATATATATTTTTGTAATCAACCTCAACCCTATATAGCTAACTCCAACATTACTGCATATAGAGTGTCTATGGTTGTTCCAAATAATATATATACATGGGTCGATATGATATGTCAAAACATTTGCATACGTGTCTATGGTATCCCAAGATTACATAATATATTAAAATACATGTATAATACAATATAAGTTAGCTAGGATATGATTTATATAGAATTGTTAATATTTCCCGTAGCTACAAAAATAAAAAATATCCAGTCTTGTTTTACCCATAACTTCTTCATTTTAAATCCGTTTTGAGTGAATCAAATTGATATGGTTTCATATTGAACTCGTTTTTATGAATCTAAACAGAAAAAGTATAGGTTTATAGTCAGAAATATAAGTTACAAGTCATTTTTGTAAGAGGTAGTCATTTCAGTCGAAAGAACGACGTCTTGATGACCATTTTGAAAAACATACTTCCACTTTAAGTTTAACCATGATTTTTGGATATAGTTTCATGTTCATAAGAAAAATCATTTTCCCAGAATAACAACTTTTAAATCAAAGTTTATCATAGTTTTTAATTATCAAACCCAAAACAGCCCGCGGTGTTACTACGACGGCGTATGTCCAGTTTTACGATGTTTTTCGTGTTTCCAGGTTTTAAATCATTAAGTTAGCATATCATATAGATATAGAACATGTGTTTAGTTGATTTTAAAAGTCAAATTAGAAGGATTAACTTTTGTTTGCGAACAAGTTTAGAATTAACTAAACTATGTTCTAGTGATTTCAAGTTTAAACCTTCGAATAAGATAGCTTTATATGTATGAATCGAATGATGTTATGAACATCATTACTACCTCAAGTTTTGTGGATAAACCTACTGGAAAAGTGACAAATGGATCTAGCTTCAAAGGATCTTGGATGGCTTGAAAGTTCTTGAAGTAGAATCATGACACGTAAACAAGTTCAAGTAAGATTTCCACTCGAAATAAGATTGTTATAGTTATAGAAATTGAATCAAAGTTTGAATATGAGTATTACCTTATATTAGAAAGATATCTTACTGTAAATAAGAAAGATTTCTTGAGGTTGGATGATCACTCTACAAGATTGGAAGTAAGCTAGCAAACTTGGAAGTATTCTTGATTTTATGAAACTAGAACTTGTAGAATTTATGAAGAACACTTAGAACTTGAAGATAGAACTTGAGAGAGATCAATTAGATGAAGAAAATTGAAGAATGAAAGTGTTTGTAGGTATTTTTGGTCGTTGGTGTATGGATTAGATATAAAGGATATGTAATTTTGTTTTTATGTAAATAAGTCATGAATGATTACTCATATTTTTGTAATTTTATGAGATATTTCATGCTAGTTGCCAAATGATGGTTCCCACATGTGTTAGGTGACTCAAATGGGCTGCTAAGAGCTGATCATTGGAGTGTATATACCAATAGTACATACATCTAAAAGCTGTGTATTATACGAGTACGAATACGGGTGCATACGAGTAGAATTGTTGATGAAACTGAACGAGGATGTAATTGTAAGCATTTTTGTTAAGTAGAAGTATTTTAATAAGTGTATTGAAGTCTTTCAAAAGTGTATGAATACATATTAAAACACTACATGTATATACATTTTAACTGAGTCGTTAAGTCATCGTTAGTCGTTACATGTAAGTGTTGTTTTGAAACCTTTAGGTTAACGATCTTGTTAAATGTTGTTAACCCAATGTTTATAATATCAAATGAGATTATAAATTATTATATTATCATGATATTATGATGTACGAATATCTCTTAATATGATATATATATACATTAAATGTCGTTACAACGATAATCGTTACATATATGTCTCGTTTCAAAATCATTAAGTTAGTAGTCTTGTTTTTACAAATGAAGTTCATTGTTAATATACTTAATGATATGTTTACTTATCATAATATCATGTTAACTATATATATAACCATATATATGTCATCATATAGTTTTTACAAGTTTTAACGTTCGTGAATCACCGGTCAACTTGGGTGGTCAATTGTCTATATGTAACCTATTTCAATTAATCAAGTCTTAACAAGTTTGATTGCTTAACATGTTGAAAACACTTAATCATGTAAATAACAATTTCATTTAATATATATATATATAAACATGGAAAAGTTCGGGTCACTACACACGGTCCGGGTAGGAGCAAAAACCTTACGCGTTTCGCGTGGCTATATACGCGATCCGCGTAAGTTGAAACAGAACTTTTCTTATTTTTATTATTATTATTTTTTTTCATTTGTTCTTTGTTGGTCCCGTGTTGACGTATATTGACCTGGAACTTTCATTTGAACTCTTTTTCTTCGATCATTTTGGACTTTCATTCGGATAAACGTTATCTCGATATATATTTGGTTAAAACCCATCGTTTATTATCATTTCTTCAAACTTCAAGTTCACGTTTACTTTTTACGTTTTTCTCGTGAATTATGCATTTGAATGTCTTCGTGTCGGTAAAAGTCGATGAAATATAAAATGATATTGCGTCGAAATATATGTATGTTTAAAGCAATATCATCAAGCTAATTTGCACGGCGCCCTCCCCATTTTACGAGACAGATCCTCTCATGGTTAGGATAAGTCTGACCACTTGGCGACCCTGTTTGATGCTGAGGTCTGTGGATTTCCTGCTGATTTTTGAGATGACTTTTCTAGATTTTCGTCAACCTACAGCTGGTCTGGACGACAACTTCTTGACCTAAATCAAGAAGCGCGTGTCTTTTTGGGAAAACTTTACTTCCTTTTAATGATGGAATTGATTCATCGTGTAGATCCATATTTCTTTCAAATATATTACAGTAAATCGGGTAAAAGTTATTAGTTTAGTCCAAAGCAAAAGTACCTGCAATAATCTTGTACAAAATATGTGATATATGTTTTAAAGAACTTCGTGAATTCTTCTCACATTTGGCTTTCATTTATTTTTTTCTTTGCCTTTTTATTCTCTTCTATTCCATTTTAAATGAATTCAAGCATTTTAGGTTGTTTCTCAATTTACGTCCTTTCCGAAGTAACGATAATTTCGGTATTAACACCTAGTTTTATCGTTCAAAAATATGTATAAACATGATTTTGAATTCATTTAGCTGAAATTTTTTCAAATTTTCACAAAATTTGGCAATTAAACCAAGTGTAAACCCGAGAGAATTTATAACCCTTCTCCACACTTGAGATCATGCAATGCCCTCATTTGCATGAAATCAGACTATAATTATAAATTCATGAGAGTGATTAGTGTAGAAAAGTGATTAAAAATACCCAGTTTGTAATTACTAAACTCGTCGAATGATAGATGGCGCGCCTCATCGTTCATTCCTTTTGTTGTAATTTCAAATATGTTTTGCGTCTTATCGTCAAAATTAGTAGCTTTTGCTGAACTTAATGTCAGTCTTTGAAAGTGCGCTGTTTTACCCTGTTTTACATAAGATAAACTACAAATATATATATATATATATATATATATATATATATATATATATATATAACCTTTATTTATTAAAACAATTTAAATGAATAATTTTTTTTAAAAATTTTGTTTCCTTTTACTTTAGGTAGTTTCGGTACGTTTACCTAGTCCGTCCCTCGACAAAATTTAAAATTTGTCGTTTTTAAAGCGATTGTTTTAAAAGCAAAGATTTTTGGGGTTTTTTAATTTTTTTTTGGTATACTTTAGATCAATAATATTAAAAATAATGATAACAAAATTTTTCGCCCCGTCATTGGGTAAAGTAATTTCGGTTCCATGACCTAGTCTTTAACTTACGACGAATTTTAGAAATCATTTTTTTAAACTTAGTGAAATAAAGTAAATTTTGTTTTTAAATTCACACAAAACATAAATTTAAAAAACATATTAATTTCATATAAAACCTATAAAAAAAATCAGAATGGGGGGAGAAAACTAGTTCTTTAGTGTCTGCTAGTGGAAAAGACCAATCGAATTCCATTCTCGGAACTACACGAGAACAGAACATCTAACTCTAGACAACATTTTCTTTTTAGAACATTTGAATCTCCCCACAATTAGGTAGCTGTGGTGTCAAAATTGTGATTAACTTCATCGTCAATTTCTCTTGGATCATAATCAACTTGCATATATGTGACTTTTGCTTTAAGCCATTGGTCGGATTCTTGTGTAATATCCATAAATTCAACTAGTTTCACCTTTTCTTTAGGCGATAGATTGGATACTAACCGGTTACATAACTTAAAGTTCCCCTTGGTTCTAGAATCGCGAATCCGTTTAATAAGTTTCTTCATTGAACTATTAATAACGGGGTCATTTAATTTCGTATTAACAACGGGGTTCTTTGTTATCAAGTCATCATTAGGTGTTACTTCATCTTCCCCACACTTAGGCGTTTTATTATTGTTAAGCACTACCGTTGGAGTTGGGAAAACAATATGGTTCTTACAAATCATTTTTGTTGGTTCAACAGTTTTAGTTGGTGGAGATTTAGCCTTTCGACTCACAAAGGTGACCGATTTGTCACCATCACTAAGTGTCATTCTACCCTCTCTTACATCAAATAACGCCCCGGTGGACGCTAAGAATGGTCGACTTAAAATTAGAGGAATGTTTGAGTCCTCTTCTATGTCAATAACAATAAATTCGACTAAAAAGGTTAAATTATCCACTTGAACGGGTAGGTTGTCAGAAATTCCAACTGGGTGCTTAATGGTTTTATCAAATAGTCTAATACTCATTTTCGTTGGACTTAACTCACCTACTCCTAATCTCTTATATAATGAAAGAGGCATAACACTTATACTCGCACCTAAATCTGCTAGTGCATCATACATGACACAATCACTAAGTAGACAAGGAACAATAAATTCATCCGGATCACCTAACCTGGGTGGAACTTTTGGTGGAACTGTCTTCTTCGGGTTTATTTTTACGGTTTTTGTTTCTTGCACTTTCTTATTCTTCTTCTTCTTTCCAGAGGTATCACAAACTTTATTACCTATCACTTGCTCATACTCAACTCCTTTTCTTGGAAACGGGATGGGTGGTCTGTAGGGTGCCACCACTGGCTTTACATACTCGGGTGGTGGTGGTGGTGTTGTAACTTCTTCATTGTTACTCACATCAAAAACCTTCCCATCTTCTGATGATGGTTTTTCAGAATTCGTTGATACCATATTAACATTCTCATTCTGAGAATTTACTTCAGTATCACTCGGTAGCTTTCCTTGTTCCCTCTCACTCATCATGCTAGCAAGAGTACCTACGTATTTTTCTAGATTCAAAATGGAAGCTTGTTGAGTTCTTAATGACTGATCAAACCTCTCATTTGTTTGGGTTTGAGATGTAATAAATTGTGTTTAAGATTCCATTAGCTTTGCCATCATTTCTTCCAGGTTTGACTTTTTCTCTTCGGTTTGTTGTGGTGGTTTATACAAACCAGGTCTTTGTTGATTGAAAGTGTTGTTTTGAGTTGGTTAGTTATTCGGACCTTGTTGATTATACGAGTTATTATTGGGTCCATTTGGATTGTAAAGAATGTTTTGATTTCGATTGAAGTTTGGCCTTGACGGGTGATAATTATTTTGATAATTATTTCCCGGCCTTTGGTTCATATAGGAAACATTCTCACGTTGTTCCATGGTTTGTTCAATATTATAATCTTTCGTTAAGTGTGGTACACCGTATTGCTCACAACTGATTCGTATTGCGTGAATATCTTTAGTCATCTTTTCCATTCGTCTCTCGAAAGCATCTATTTTTGCGGAAACGGAATCAAAGTCATGGCTAGAATCAGCTCTAGCCACTTTAGATGAACGAAAAATATCGTTTTCCTGGTGCCACTCATGCGAGTGGGAGGCTGTGTTATCAATGATTTTGTGAGCTTCGATTGCGGTTTTCTTCATAATGGAACCACCAGCTGCTGTGTCGATGTCTTTTCGTGTAGCAACGTCGACACCTTGGTAGAATATTTGTACTATTTGATAAGTGTCTAAACCGTGCTGAGGACATCCTCTCAACAACTTTCCGAATCTTGTCCACGCTTCATATAATGTTTCATTTGGCTTTTGCGTGAACGTAACAATTTCTTCTTGAAGTCTCACGGCTTTAAATGCCGGAAAGAATCTTTTAAGAAATTTCTCAACTAAAATATCTCATGTGTCAATCGCTCCTTCGGGTAACGATTCCAACCAATCTTTGGCTTCTCCCTTTAAAGTCCAGGGGAACAACATGAGATTGATCTGTTCATCCTCAACTTCTCTGATTTTGAATAGAGTACAGATCCTATTAAAGGTTCGAAGATGTTCGTTTGGATCTTCTTTTGGCGTACCACTATATTGGCATTGATTAGTTACCATGTGTAGGATTTGTCCTTTGATTTCATAATCTGGCGCATTAACATCTCGCTTAATAATGGCGTGACCTTGGCCTGTGCGTGTGGCTCTCATTCGGTCTTCCATACTTTGAGGTTTTGTTACTTCCATAATTGAATTTGTTGAATCCAAATCACTAGAAGATTCTGATTTAACGATTTGTGGTTCAGGAGGAATGATTAGTGGTTCAGGATCTTGGAATTGTCCTTGAATATCCTCCGGGTTCTCAATTGTGAAGTCGGGTTCAAAAAATGGATTATTGAAAATTTGAATTGAAGTATTCGGTCGACTAGATGATGATTCTAAAGAAAAATCAACGACGAAAATATTGACTAGATGTCTTAATCTAGTTACAGGAGGTGAACGTATGAAAGGTGGTGAACGTTTTGCTCGGTGCATTCACTGAATATCCTATTAGAAATTATATAAGTTATCAAATTAATAGACTTTTCTGCTTTTGCTCACGTTTCAAATAGCCAAAAGATGCAGCAGAGAGCCATGATCCTTTAAGTCGGAAAATCCACAACTCAGCCACTAACAAATCCAACTATTACTACGAAGCAGAAAATTTTGGAAATTTAACCGCTTAAAATAATTTTTCGTCGAAATTTAAAGAAAATAAAGAAAATTCTATGTCCTAAAAACTAGAGCGTAGAAATGAGAAAGAAAAAGCGCGTCGAAAAATAAGAGGTCGGAAAAACAAGCGTCGAAAAACAAAAAGTCAAAAAATAATAATAAGAAAGTAGAGCGTCGAAACTTAAAAGTCTAAAAACTAAAAATTAAAACTTGCGTCTAAAGGTATTAAAGCTTAAAAGGAATTCTATATCCAAAACGACAATTACTTAAAAAGGCACTAAAATTTATTAAATACTAAAACGATAAGCGACGTCGTAAAATTCTAAAGCGTCTAAATCTTAATCTAAAGAAAAAGCACTTAAGGAATTTTACGGCAAAGCGTAAAATTTTAGAAATATAAAATAACTACGGCAAAAACTAAGTTTAAAACTAATTACGAACGATAAAAATACAAATTACGAATTAAACGATAATAAAGAAAAATACAAAATACAAAAATAAACTAAGTTGATAAAAATACAATTTTACAAAAATATTATTTTTATATTATTATTTTATAAAAATATTATTCTATATATTTAATAATAATAATAACAATTAATATTACAAATTATAAATAAAACTAAATACAAATTAATAATATATAAATTAAAACCCTAAATTAATTAAGTAATAATAATTATATATAAAAAAAACGTAACCCTAATCCAACAGTCAAAGGTTTCAGAACTGTCTTTTCACCTCATGCGACCGCATGAGGTTTCCTTGGTCTGGCCATGCGATCGCATGGCTTCGGGTACCAGGCCTTTGTTGGGCTTCGACAGGCTTCGGCCCAATTTTAGTATTAATTTTTTTTTCTGAGTTTAACTTATATAAAATATAAATATAAACTTATTAGTTTTATAAAAAAATATTACTTATTAGTTTTATAATTCTAAAATATAAACTTTTTTTAATTTAAATACTTAAAAATATAGAATTATATTTTTCTTTTTTCTTTTTTTTTATGTTTTTATATTTTTAAACTTATATAATTTTTTTTACAAAAATAGATTAAAAACTAATATTTTTATTTATTTTTTTTAGAATATAGCATTTCGCTTCGCTTCCCCGGCAGCGGCGTTAAAAATACTTGATGTGTGCAGCGGTGTATACAAAATACTATTATTGTTTACTACGAAATACGACGAAATATTACACAAGTTTTATTATTTATTTACGGATGGGATATACTAAACCTTGCTACAACACTACAGGCAGTGTACCTAATCGTAGAGTAGTGTAGTTTTTAGTAAGTCCGGTTCATTCCACAGGGAGCTAGTGATTACGTACTATATTTTTAACAACTATATTTATACAAAATATATATAATTTTATATAGGTAGTATTATTATTATAAAAGGGAGGTTTTACCGTTTAATGACCGGTTTGTCGATTTTATATTTTTTAAGCGTAAAGATAAATGACAATAATTAAAGTGCGTAAAATAAATAACGATAAATAAATGACGATAAATAAAATAACAGTAAATAAAATTACGATGAGAAATACAATAAAAGAATTATGCTTATTTAAACTTCCGTAATCATGATGTTTGACGTTTTGATTTTAATTTATTTCTCTGGGTTAATTGTCCTTTGTCCTGGCTTATTTGATACCTATCTGGGTTTTGCCCATAATAGTCCATCGGTCATAATTATAATATGCTCGTCAAATTAACCTTATTTCCGAAGTCAAATATTCCAACTAATTAGGGATTCGAACTGTAACAAGGTTTTAATACTTTGTTAATAATTGCACCAGGTTATCGACTGCGTGTAATCCAAGATTTTAATACTTTGTTAACAATTACACTAATTATCCTTGTATGTAATCCACCCCTATTTTAATGAGATATGAATATTAATTTACCCACTTGATCAGTTTGAATAATCAATTACCCAGCCCGTATAATTAATTAAATGATTGTAAAGGATGTCGTATAAACGTCACTAAATAGGACATACATAATCATTTAATAATTATTGGATTAACTAATTTGAAGATAGGTTCGACAGATTCCAATGAGTTGTCATTCGATTAGACAATACCCCCATCTATTAATAGTCAATAGTCCAATGTCCACAAGTGTCAGTCTTTTGTCCAAACCCTAATTATGGTACAAAATCCAATAACCCCGTCTTAATATTTAGTCCAACATCACGATTACTTCGGCTCAAATAAGCATAATAATAACTTAGTTACGAGACATTAATTTAAAAAGGAAGAACATAGCTTACAGTGGTGATTAATCGCGTAGCGTTACACGGACAGAGTTCCGTCTTACAAAAACTTAAAACATTTCTTACATTAACCCAATTATTATTAAACTTAATTTCAACTTTAAATTATAAATATAAATATATATAATTCTTTACAGAGGAAGAAAGAAAATTGAGGTGTGTATAATTCGTTCAATTCGTCGCCTTTTATAGCACCTGACCAGCATTTTACTTCCATGCGATCGCATGGGGATATAGCACAGAAGCCATGCGATAGCATGGCCCCTCTGGCCAGCTAACAATCCTTTGTTTTTTAGTTTGCCGACACTTTATTTAAATATATATATAATATATATAATTTTATATATAATATATATATTATATTATATTCTTGTGCATAGTTGACTTGTAATTTTAGCTCCGTTGACTTGCGCGTTGATGCACGGTTTATGTCCCGATTTCGGATTTTCGAACGTCCTTTCGTACGATTTAATATCTTGTACTTTGAGTTCCGTGACTTGTACTATTGTCATTTTTGAATGTTTCTCATCAATAAATTGAACCACATGAATTATATCTTGTACGTTTGAGCTTTTTGGTCATTTGCATCTTCAAATCGTCGTTTTCTTCTTTTGTCTTCGCACTTATTTATTTAAACGATTATTACTTGAAAATAGAACAATTGCAACTAAAAGCTTTACATATTGGAAGAATATTGAGCCTAAATATATGTTTATTTGGAGCACTATCAAAATATAAAATCGACAAACCAGTCATTAAACGGTAAAACCCCCTTTTATAATAATAATATTACTATATATAATTATATATATTTTGTATAAATATAGTTTTATAAAAATATAGTACGTAATCACTAGCTCCCTGTAGAACAAACCGGACTTACTAAAAACTACACTACTCTACGATTAGGTACACTGCCTATAAGTGTTGTAGCAAGGTTTAGGTATATCCCATCCGTAAATTAATTAAAACTTGTGTAATTTGTATCGTATTTTGTAATAAAAATAATAATATTTCGTATACCATCGCTCGCACATCATCTACATTACATTACTGATTACTAACAAACTATAGCTCACCAACATTCATGTTGACTTTTTAAGCATGTATTTCTCAGGTGCTTAGACGTTGTTGCCTCCGCTGTTAGACTTGCTGTTATAGTCTTGGTGTTAGACTTGCTGTTACAGACTCGCTGTGTTAGACTTCCGCTGCATTACTTAGAGATGTCTCGAGCATGGAACTTTTATTTTGCATTCACAACTTATGTTACATTTGAACAATGGCTTTGTAATGACCTTTGTGTCACGTACTTATGTTAATGCTTTCTATTCATAGAAGCCCGTTATCTTTGTAAAATATTTGACGTTGGTAAAGACGTCACCTTTTCATGAATGCAAAACTTGTTTTAAAACAGCATGTAGTATTGTACCGTGTAATGGACCTATTGTTGATGATCCGTACACGTTGATTTTGTACGGGGCGTCACACAATCATTCTTGTCTTTTATCGCCACATAATAAGGTTAAAAGGATCGTGGCCTGCCAATAGTACATCTTTGAGTGAGCTGACCCGACAAAAGTAAAAAGTGTTTTGTCGGACTTGACCTCTTGTCTGCCAGGTGTCTTCTGCCAGCTACATCATCGTCTGACATCTGCACGTCACCAATGCGCACGAATGGGATTAGCGCTATACAGGTTACGTTAGCGCTTTCTGCCTACGCGCGCGTTTCTTATAGCTCTTGCGGCTATGCTGTTTGATGCGCTACACGAGCTGATCGGGTATGCGTATCATTAGTTATAGATTTTTGTCAAAAAAAAAAAAAAATCAATAACAAGTATTAGAGTGTAATAAATACATAATGTAAAAATACAAAAAAAAATATTGCCAAAACATTGTTCACCACCAAAGTCGATCATGAGAATTTGAATGCCAAGTAGGTCTATCTCCAAAATATGCCCCCCGCCTCGTCAAAAATTCAAAAAAATTACTAAAAATTTAAGGGTTTAAAACCTAGTCAAAGCTAGGTGGTTGATCCCTACGCCTATGTTTATTAAATGAATAAAATAAAATATTTATGTTACAACATACGAATCATCTAAAAGGATGTATGCGTGCATTTTTTGATGCTAAAACTTCAAATATTTTTATCACAATCTAGATAGAAATCTATTTTCAATCTTATGACCCTATCAAATTATCAACCTTCAAATCTTTTTTCTTCCTTCAAAACATAAACACGGATATAATAGACACTGAATTAATATTCAGAAATATAAACTTTAAACAGTCATCGGGTTCAACATAATGTAAAATGCTTCCAAATAGTATCAAAGTGAGTTTGTTTCCGAGACCTAGTCAGCCGTCATGATATGATGCGAATATAGCGTCTGGTCAAAACACTAATGATAACCATTAAAATTCGAATCTAACGATCTAATGAAAACTAATAAAATTTGAACATCAAATGTCGTGTTTGAACACGTTCGTACACCCTTGTGTCCAAAAAGAAGCTTTTTTATTTGTACTTGTCAAGTACTAACGGGGTTGTTCGGACAATGTTTGAACCTACATCATGGGATCTTAGTTGTATTTTATCGGTCAACAAAGTTTATTAGACCATAAACTTGTTCAAACTCCTATGATGTAAATTTGTATTTTTTTTCTAAAAAAGTGTATTTCACTATTTTGTCTCAACCCTTTGAAAAGATGTGAATATTCCTCATTTTACCAATAAAATAACGTCAATGGCAGCATATTTAAGAAGCCCACTTAATGGCCCATTTTTAATACTAGCCTACCGCAGACATCGAAAAAGGCCCAAATACACTGACCACCCACACATATATTTATTTTAGCAGGCAAACCTAACCCTAAAATCAGAAGCATCAGACTCTCTTGCAGCCGAAAACGAAGACCAGAGCCAGCCACAAAATCACACGAATCAACCATGGGTAACCTTCCTGATTTTTCAATTTAACCATTTATATAACTGTTTCTGTACTCTTTCGATGGTTAATCGATGTAAAATTTCAGTTATAATCGATCAATAAATAATGAAATTCGTTTAACAGGAAAGGTTCACGGATCTTTGGCTCGTGCCGGTAAAGTGAGAGGTCAAACACCAAAGGTTGCGAAGCAAGACAAGAAGAAGCAGCCACGTGGCCGTGCACATAAACGCATTCAATACAACCGTCGTTTCGTCACCGCCGGTAAATTGCTACTACTTTCTATTTTTTTTCTTTTTTTTTTCCTTTTTTAATTTCCTGTTAGTTATTGGTTTACGGTTGAAAGGAATTTAAATTAATGTTTGTGTTTTTACTTCTTTTATATGTGGTTTCAGTTAGGATTAAAATATCCAATTTTGGATGTGAAAATGAAAATTTAGTTTTGTCCAGAGGCCATTCTATTATCAATAAGCAACTAATTTACTAACCTTACATATATTGATGTAAGTGTACAACACAGTAGCTACCATGAAAAAAAAATGTATACTTATTTGTTTGTTAATGACAAAGGTATCACTAAAGTTATTTTTTAACAATAGTTTTTTTGATGGACTGATATTATGAACATGATTTGCTAAGATATTTATGGGTTGTTTAATGGCCTTTAAATAGCAACTTTGACTGTTCATAGTTTGATGTAGCTTATGTGGTATGGATGTATGGTTAACACATGTTAAAATGTAAATTACAAGTAAAAGTAGGCTGCTTTATTTAATTTTTCAGAAAAGCAGGATTTAGGAACGCATGTTAAAATGCTAATGATCTTGTGGATGATAATAGTAAAAGTAGTGTTTAGGAACACCAACAGCCTTTGCAGTCTTTAGTTTTTTGTTTTGAATGCTTTGGTGGTTTTATTATTTGGTTTGCCAAGTTAGTAATTATGACAGATAGACTATTATTTTAAATCATAAGTTTGTTTGTTTTTTTATATAATTGTGTTACAGAGTCTTTGCTAATTGGGCTTGTTTTTCGGAAGTATATATGCTGAAGTTTATGAATTATGATTTTTATGCAGTTGTTGGTTTCGGAAAGAAGAGAGGACCAAACTCATCAGAGAAATAGACCCCGTGTTGTCATTAATTGTTTTGTTTAATGTTTAGAAGGCATGTTTAGTTTGTTTATGCTATACAATAGTCTTATGTTCGCCAAACACTTTTGAACTTATCCGCAATATGAGTTGATGTTTCGTGTTTCGTTTGTTATATTGGGTATTTTCTCCGTATTTTACTAAATCTTTGTTTGTTAATTCTTTCTTCTCTACATATGATATGCAAATAAAAATTCTATTGTAAAGGAATAAAGCCAGAACAGCCATATTGCAAGGGTTGTAAGATGCTATACTTTTGCCTGATAACATTATGTCGACTTATGCTCGATTATGCATACTGAAATTGAGTTCTGTTTGTCAACTTGATGATGTTCGACTTTGGTCAAGTTTTACAAATTTTGTTTTTGCGTTCTAAGAGTTTAAATTAAACCAGATTGTTTGAGACTTTGGGAATTATATCTATTTTCAGTAAGGTTAAAGTTATATACTAAGCAGTTTTGTGTGCATGTAGCCATGTACACTTGGTCTTATAATCATTCAGATATAACGAAATGATATGACCAGTTAAGTTGAACTTGCAGATGCTTTTCAAATTTGTACGTACTAAAAAACTTTCATATCTTTTGATTACATTGCTTTTGATGATAATGGATTGTAAAATAGCGTGATGCAAATGTACACACAAAATAGTAAGGCTTAAGAAAAGCTAGAACCTGTTGTAATTGTACATCTTGTTGATATGTATTCAAATTGACTTTTTTATTTACTAATGGAGTATATGCTTTAAGTTTGACTTTTATTGTATAGGTTGTAATTACAAAACACGTTACTGTATGTGGTGAGGCTGAAACCTATTACTGTACATGAGATGTTATATGTGGTGAGTTTAATACAGTTTAATACCACTACTATTTTAGTTTAATGAATTTGATAACAAAATGATAAAGCCGTGTACAATACACATAAACTTGTCCTCTCATTTTCTTTTCCCCTTAATCAAGACTTATGCAATAAGCATGCAAATTTATACCCTAACTTTTAACCTACCCTTACCACCATGTCCCAAATTTCCCCTCTAGGTAATAAACTTCCTACAAATTATGTACCCGTGCTCTAATTATCGTCATAATCATCATATTAATACACGGGCCCAGTGCTCGAAAGTAGAAAAGAGAAGGGTTACAAGCTTTAAATGGAAGCCCTAGTAAATGGCGACAACTCTAAGTGTCTTAAGGCCAAGGACAAAACAAACCAACACTGACTTTTCATGTATTTGACAACTCTTTGGACTTTTGTTTGTATGTTTCGTTTCAACCCCGAAAAACGAAAATATGTCTCACGATCTTTTCAAGAAAACTTCTAGCATACCAACACCACGTAAGGAAATGGAGATAATTAAAAAATCACGTAAATTAACTGCAACTAAGACTATTATCTACTCCGTATATACACGGGTAACGTAACTTAACAAATCAGCTGAGCCTTTTGTAGATTCTGAAGCTGATATGTCCTTCCAAGTGATGCAGTTTTAACATGCTAAAACTTCAATAGCAAAAAAGTGAACGATGATGCGGATTTGTTTTATAAATGACCTTTTTGCTATAATGTAAATTCTGCAACTCTTCAGCAGGCTGAGAAGTCGGATCCGATCGTTATAGCGGATGCTGGGATATCGGGTCATCTAGTAACAAAGATTCAAAAGATATTCATCCAGAAGTATCCACAACAAGCAGGTAAGCACTATTATTATCTCGGTGTCGGGTCATTGTCATAACTACGGGTGGCAAAATAGTTGAGTTGCACGGGTCAAAAATGGGTATTTTTTGTACTAGATGAAAGTGGCTGGACAGGGGCAGGTTGGTTGAAACACCTTTCGTCCATTTAATACTTCACATTAATGGGTCAAATGAGTACTTGTAAAAAGATAACTAGTTAACTACAGAGAAATGAATCAAACAGTTAAAAAGTATTTTTTTTCATAAAAATAGTGAATCAGGTTATAATTTACAGCTCCAGATTGAGCATATTTCATATATCATATATTAAATTCCATATTAACTAATAACTTAATAAACTAATGTGACAAAATAGCACACTGGTCATCTGTAGGACATGAAAATCTGCACATAGTTGTTATTTAATTAGCTGAATACCTTTTTTGAACTGTTATCTAGCCCACCTGTCCCGACCGTTTTGTCACCTGTACTTAACAATATCATTAGTGAATTTTGTTTTAACAGTTCACTCTCTACCTTATTCTTTATTTTTTCAGCTCCTGTACCCGGTTCTCCAATTACTCAGATCCCCAAAGATAACGTATCACGAAAACATACATTGTCGCTCAAGTCCTCCGAAAACCTTGAACTGTCTTTCAAGAGAACAAAATTGCTACAAACAAATCAAAATGAATTGGGTGCGGTCAGCAACATTGAGAAATACAGATATGTGAATTTTATAGCAGAGGTAAATAACTCAGAAGTTTGCTTTTGGGGGTGACTCCTTCGAGCTATCAATGGTGTCAATTTGGGTATGGATTCTAGAGGGTGCAAAACTAATGGACTTTGGAAAGATATTGTTGGTGTTCGAAATTATTTACATTCTATTTGGGCTATTGATCGAAACTCATTGAGGAAACAAGTTGGAAATGGTTGCACCATAAAGTTTTGGAAACATGTATGGCTTGGGAATGCTTCTCTAGCTTCGACACATAATCGTCTTTTTCGGCATGATTCTAATCCAGATTGCACCATTAGCGATCGTGTTAATGGCTTGGTTTGGAATTGGGATTGGGTTCATACTCCACCCATTTCATGTAATCTTGCTACTCTTCAGGAGACCGTGGCTAATGTCACTATCTGTGATCGTCATGACAGTTGGGTTTGGCTATTGGATAATGATGGTTTTTTTTTCTGTTAGTTGTACCAGGAAGCATCTTGATGAACTTTTTCTGCCTAATTCCTACCGCAGCACCAGATGGGTCAAACAGATCCCGATCAAGGTAAATGTTTTTATGTGGAAGCTTCTTCTTGATCGTCTTCCTACTCGGATAAATCTAGTAACTCGAGGGATTTTAGAAGTTTCTATCATTTTTCCTCTTTGTGGAGTGGGATGCGCATCTTTTCTTGTCTTGCAACTCTATATCTCCTATTTGGCAACGTATCCGGATCTGGTGTAATCGTTATTGGCCTCATTTTGACTCGGTTGTTATTGATTTGTTAGATTGGATGGATCAACGGTCGGCTTCTTCCTCTAGCAAGATTCGACTACATTGCATTGTCTCTACCACGCTATGATGGATTTGGAGATTACAGAACGACACTATATTTGGCAATAACGAGATCAAGATTTGTGAATTTTTCGACAACATTCGTTTTTATTCCTTTTCTTGGTTGCATTCTAGATATAGATTAGTCTATGATTGGAATTCTTGGTTAATCTCTCCTTTGTAATGTCTTGTTTTTGGCTTTAGCTTTTTGCTAGCCTCTTTAAATAATATGTGTTGTTCAAAAAAAATAAAATAAATAATTTTTTCAAGGAAAAAAACCCAAATTTATCTCTCAAGGTTTTTTATATGGTTACCGAAAAAGTGATTGTGTGTGTATTTGTATGTAAGGAAGAGAGAAAGGCCTACGTATACATCTGGTACATTTGTTGACAGGGCGGTTTACTAGAAACGGCTAAATGTATAAACTGACAAGGTTTCTCCCTGTTCTGAGGAACAGGTTCAGCAAAAACAACTCCCCAACACCTTTTGTCATTGCATTTAATGTATCCAAACAACCCCTCTCATTGTAATCTCTATGTGGCACATGATATAGTACACGAGCACATTGCTTTTGGTGTATAATTTAATCTTATATGCTAACAAACTTCTATTGTGATTTTATTAGTTGTTTTAAAGGATATGAAATTAGTTTGTTGCTATAAAAACTTTTAATTGTTATAGTCGCTAGTTTGATGAAGGTAATAACCGATTCCAGCCATAACCAAGTTCTATACTTGGTTTTCAAATAGTAAACATAATATAACCAATGTATTTCCATGATAAACCGGTCTCGTTGTTCACTTTTGACTTCTTTTTTCAGAAAAAAACTTTTAAAAAGGTAAACAATTGAACGAATAGATTTTCTTGTTTAGCCCACCCGGGGAAGAAGAGTATATTTATTCAAATGTACGAGATCAAATCGGGTTATCCCGACCTTAACCATTAAAAAATGTATTATGAGTAAAGACTTGTGTTTGCATTTGCAGGTTTCCTTTTATTCGAAGTATGATCATTGACAAAATTATATCACCTCCTCACTTCTATATGAACACCCTTCACCTACTAGTAGATTACACGAGAGACAAGTATCAAAAGAGAATTACCAGCAAAAAATTACATCCAAGCAGAAAAACAATTCTACCCGCACAAGATTATGAGTTGGTCCTCCATTGATCAAAGATGAACTCGTTTTCCACTGATCACGCGGCGCATCATCTGAACAAAAGGTCTTGTGGTATCACCCTACAAAACATTAATAATTATTTAATAAATTGAAACATTTAATGACCTAAAAGTACATTTTTCAGAAAAAAAGGAAGTTAGTGAGTTGAGCAAAAAATAAATGTCAAGGAAGAGTAAGCAAGCTTGTAACTTTGTTCTGTTAGAATAATCAACAAAGACCAACAATAGTCAAATTATTGACTTTAGGATTAGAAGTTGTGTACTCCATCATTTCCTAAGATAGAAGATCACAAGAAGGCATTGTCAACGGCTACAAGACTGACCAAACAGGCTGCACAAACAGGCTGTACAAACAGCATCTTTCCTATAATGAATGGTGGTTCCAAAATGCAAGATGGAGCCTAACCAAATATATAATTAGCTGTTATCAGTTTTTAGTGTATATAAACACTCATCATATGTATCTTGAATTCAATACAATTGTATCAAACATTCTCAAATATTCAATACAAGATCAAATTCATAAATCTTAACATGGTATCAGAGCTGAAGGTGTAGATCCTTGATCAATACACTTTTTTTCAGTTTCAATCATCTACCAAAATTCAGTTGGCCACCATGTCTACTAATGACGGCAGCCAATCTCCTCCTTCAATTCAATCAACCCACACAAATCAAATGAACGATTTGACAAGTCAATTAGCTGACTTGTTGAAAAACAGTATGAACTTCCAGCAACCAAAAATATCAGACACTTTAAAAATTGGCATAAGTTTGAATAGTTCAAACTATGCATTATGGTCTAGAATGATGAGGGTTGCCATTGGAGATAAATCCAAAGGCCTCCTTGCTCATCTAACCTCAAACCCCGTCGATTCAAACCATGAAAAATATGAACAATGGGAACAGGAGGATCTCATTGTTTTTTCATGGTTGATACAGAATACTGAACCAAATTTGGCTAGCAATCTCACATCTTTCTCAACAGCAAAGTTACTATGGGATGCATTGACCACCACATATAGTAGTGGGTCTGATAAACTGCAAACTTATGACCTTTATGTAAAGGCAACAGAGATGAAATAAAGTAATTCCACTCTTGAAGAGCTTTGGATTCAAATGCAGGGGATTTGGGGAGAGCTCGAAATTCGAGACCCAAATCCAATGGAGAATGCTGCAGATATCAACAGATACAACAAAATCCGAGCAGAAAACAAACTCTTCCAGTTTTTAAAGGCATTAGATCGAAAGCACGATACTATCAAGAGAGAATTACTTCGATTAACTCCGTTACCAACGGCGGAAGAAGCATATGCTGCTGTTAGAAAAGAAGCAGCTCACCGACAAATCTTGGGGTTATCACCGAATGACCCCTCAACCGGTCATGATATTGCAACCGGATTGGTTGCAAATGACGGCAAAGGGCCTTCTGTTCATTTAACCCAGACTAATCGAAGCAAATTTCCACCCAAAATTGATAAATCTAAACTTCATTGTACAAGGTGTGGAAAGTCATGACACACAATAGATCAATGCTTCAAGATTAAGGGGTATCCTGAGTGGTGGACCAAACCTGGCAAGGCGGCGGCTGTAGCAACGACGGACGAGCCAACAACCACCAGTAATGATCACGATTTTGGAGGAATTTCCACCACATCAGAACCAATCGGTATTAATCTCAAACCTTTTATCTCTCTTTTTTCAAATACAAGAACCGAATCTAGGGTTCATAAAATTAGAGATAGAGATGATAATATCAACAGGAAAATTGGGGATGATAAATTTGGGGATTGCAATTTTAGGAGACTGAACCGTTTACTTGAGAATAAGACACAACGGTGGGAAACTTTTGGGGATATCGATGGTGTACAGTATGATATCAATGGGGATATCGATGGGGATGTTGGGCAAAAAGGGAATTGGGCTTTAATAATAAGATTAAGAAACCCATTAACATATCCATTAACAAATCAAGTAAATCCAGTAATAATTTACACGAGTATGGAATTGGGCTGTTAGAGAAAAAAAACTGGATTTTCTAAACCTAAACTTGTTAAGCCCACTAGACCTTGTTGGACTGAACCTAAACACAAAATAAAGTCAAAAATTACAAAACCCGAGTCGATTATTCCATGTAAAAATACTTACTCCGTTTTATCTAAAAAACAAAGTGATTTTTCCAAAGCAAACGTCGTTTCAAATAATACGAAATCCACATCTTGGATCCTTGATTGTGGAGCAACGGATACTATGACTTTTGATAAAAACGACATTCTTTTTAAAACTAAACCTAGGAAAAATAAAGTACAAACGGCTAACGGTGGGATTGTTCAAGTTAAAAGTGGTGGAACTATTGAAATTTCACCCACGATTAAACTACTTAATTGTCTATATATACCAGCTTTGTCTCATAAGCTGTTATTGGTAAGTCATGTCACAAAAGAATTAAACTGTAAAGTCCTGATTTATCCGACTTTCTGCATCTTGCAGGACATTCGGACAGGACTGTTGATTGGGCGTGGCACTGAAAAAGGAGGGTTGTACTATGTTGACGAGGTTTCTCAACAAGGTACCGTATCTCTTGCTCACGGAACACCTACGAGGGAAGCCTGGTTATGGCATAGGAGATTGGGTCACCCGTCAGCCGGATATTTACATGCTTTATTTCCTAGTTTATTTTCGTCTAATGTTAAGTTGAACTGTGAAACTTGTATTTTGGCCAAAAGCCACCGTAGTACATTTAAACCTAGTAATTCTAGAAAAGATGTACCTTTTACTTTAATTCATTCCGATGTATGGGGTCCTGCCCAGGTTAATGGGGGGAAAAATCTCCGGTATTTTGTAATATTTATTGATGACCATACAAGGATGACATGGATTTATTTTATAACCCACAAGTCAGAAGTTTTTGAAAAATTCTCCCAGTTTTATAAAATGGTTCAAACCCAATTTAACAAAAACATACAAATTTTAAGATCTGACAATGGGGGTGAGTTTGTCAATACTTCAATGAAACTGTTTTTGCGATAATAATGGGATTATTCACCAAACCTCATGTGCTCATACTCCCGAACAAAACGGAGTAGCCGAACGAAAAAATCGACTACTTTTAGAAATGACAAGAGCATTATTAATTGAATCTAAAGTACCAACGAGTTTTTGGCCTGAAGCTCTTGCTTCCGCTACCTATCTTATTAATCGATTACCTACTAAGATTTTGGGCACAAAAACTCCTAGAGATACCTTATCTCAATTTCACACTCTACCAACCTCATTAAACATGGAACCACGGATATTTGGGTGTTCAGTTTTTGTCCACATTCCAAAAAATGAGCGTACAAAACTTGATCCGTGTGCTGAAAAATGTGTTATGGTGGGATATGGGATAAACCAAAAGGGGTATCGATGTTATAGTCCGAAAAGACGCCACGTCTTTACCACTATGAACTGTGATTTTATTGAAGCTGAATATTTCTATAATGCCCAACTCACGAGTGAGGGGGAGAAAAAAGAAATTGACACTCTAAGTTGGGTACAATGGGTACCTAGACATGATGATATCCAACCACCAATATCAAATACCGAGTCACCAAGTCCCGAGTCACCAACACCAAGTCCCGAGTCATCAAATACCATGTGATCATGCATATTTTAACCGTGGGGTTTAATATGCCTGCTCAATACATAAAGAGGGGTTTAAGGATCTTAGAACGTGGCTCTCCGGTCCGGCTACCGTGAATAACCCTGGCCGACATGATGATGTCGGCGGGGTGGCCAAGTGATTAAGTCCACCTCCGATAACGGTCGTCGATCAAGAGGCCCCAAATAAGGTCGTAGGTACTAGCTTACAAAAGACTAACCTGTTAACCTTGAAAAGATGCTAAATGATGTTGTTTTACGTAATGTGTATCGTATGTGATGGTTACGTAATGTGCCGTGTCCGGTGAATGATGATTAGGGTTTGTATTTATAGGCAAACCCTAATTCTAGAACCGTCCCAGATCATGATAATCTCATCCATAACTGACTCCCCGAATCACGGATATAATTATGGAAAAGATATTTACTTGACATCTAAGCAACCGCTGTACCGAGAACAAAGGAACCAGATACAATCCGCATACCGCATAGCGCACACAAGCACACGCATACGCACACTATTAAGCGCCCGCATGCATATGAGGTGCGCATGCGGGTTGCGGTATCATTATGTCCCCCCAGTTTGATGTTATATGACGCAAGACACATGACATCAAACTATTAAGCGGAAAAACAAAAAAACGGCTAGCATTCAATGTTCCGCGTGCGTTTCGAGGTCATTTAATGCCTGTCACTGTCGCAGAAGACCATTCGGCTGACAAGACATAAAGTGGTAGTTGGCAGGCGCGTGTCAGCCACGCACTCATAGGTAACCATACCCATCTGACATCCTCACGCGCACTCAAAATGCTAACCGTTGATCGCTGAACACGTGTACAGCCATGATAAACCCATTCCAGCCCATGGCCCCAAATCGTCTCTATAAATAGCCCCAAATCACACACATTTCCATTTTTCTGCTCCAAGCTTCCTCAATACGCTGCTACATTCAATTCCGATCAAATCCTAAATACTCCGGCCACCGTCTAAAGGTTAGTGATTCTCCAACCATTCTATAGAAAATGACAAAGGCTAACGAAACCTATGTAGATAGTGTCAGATCGATTATAGAGCATAAACATATTGACCACTTAGTTAAACAATACCCGCCGTTAGCGAAATACAATCCGGTGCCACCCCTGCCCAATCAGCGTGCTCACGAGCCACCGGAGAAAAAGGTGGCCATCTACGAACATGCGTTCAAGCATAGTAACTTTAGGGTTCCCCCATCCGACTTCTTCCTAGGCGTATTAGATCACTTCAGAGTGGGATTATAACAAATACACCCTTATGCCATAGGAAAAATAGTTCTGTTTGAAATGTGGTGCGCCGCACTCGATAGGGTTTCGTTGGTTAAAGTTTTCTGTCATCTATACCGCTTAGCCAATCACCACAAATCCTAGTTCACCTTCTTTGCCCGTCAAAATTTCACCAAAACCCCAAAGTCGAATGCGGGTAACTGGAAAGAAACTTTCTTTTTCATTGACCAAACTGTAGTTGGTACCGCTTTTCCGCAAACGCTTATATGGTGCGAGAAGGTGGAAAAGGATGTGAACAAAACCCCGGTCCTTGATGACGAGGAAACAAAGCTGTTAGCGGAGTGCGCTAATGCACAGTTGGTGCACCGGTCATACGGGAACGTGATATTGCGGCTAGGGAAGATATCCGCACACTGGCCATGGGAGGATGTGCGTCCAGCCATAGTCGGACCGGATGGAAAGGGTAGGAATAGTATAATCACGTACTAACAACAGTTTGCTATTTATGTGTTCTAACGCATGTGTGCATGTTTGCAGAGATGAAGATGAAGAGAGTACTGACTGCGGAGGAGATTGCGGGCATCGCCTTCCGCAAACAGAATGTGAACTAGCCGTTAGAGCAGGAGAAGACTGGCGAGAATACACCTGCCACCTCCGGCAATAAGCGCAAGGCCGCCGAAGCCTCCCAATCCCAATAGAAGAAGAAGAAACTCACTCCCAAACAGAGGGAGGACAAGCGGAACGACAACTTCGTTCCCATCGAACCCCGTTCTGCGGATCTACCTCCCCCATCATCTGGTAAGAGTTCTGCTAGCGTGCATACCGCATATTTAAGTTTGCATTTATTTAACCATTTATGAATACGCAGGGCATGCTGAAGAGACTCATCACACCCCACCGTGGGTCAATCCGGACCTCGAAGCTACCGCCGAGTCAAAGGACAAGACGATACACCTGGACTCCGAGTCTACACCAACCCCGCCACACGGTAGCTTTCGATTGGCGAACCTGGCGCAGCTCACCCAGTCATCTGCGGAAAACGCCGCAGAGCAATCCGCCTTCCTTCAACAAATCTTCCCTGCTGAGTTCCGAAACCAACTAGCCGCACTGCCTTTTAATCAGGCGCTCAACGCCTTCGTCCAAAACGGCCTCGTCTTTTTTGGCATGGTTGCGGATCAAGCCCGCCGTTCCACTAACTTGTATCAAGTGGCCGTGCGGAAAGAAACAGAGCTAGGGCTGCTGCAAGCGGGGGTTGATCAGGTGAAGAAAGACAGGGACGCCGCAGAAGAAGTGCGCAAGGCGGTGGAGTTAACCGCGGCGGAAACCAAAACTGCACTGATTGGAGAGAGAAAGAAAAACCGCGAGCTGGTTGGGGCGGTTGACCAGTCCAAGGGGGAGGCGGAGCGTCTGCGGGTGGAGCTGGAAAGGGTGACGAGGGAAAAGGATGACGCGGTTACAGGTCGCGAGCTAGCGGAGGCGGACTTGACAAAACTCCGCACCGCTCTTCCTACCATTGCGCAGAAAGTAATGGATTCCGAGCCTGTGTCCGACAAGTTCAACGCCTATGCTGACGCAGTTAAAGACCACGAAATCAACAAGGCAGTGCTAGAGGTGATCCAAGCCTGCGGGCTCACACCGCCGTACCCTGACGTCGTGCAGAAAAAATTGAAGGAGGGTACGGCTGCGGTGCTCATGGAAGCGGAAGAAGCCATCACTGCCATCCCGATCCCCCTAATTAATGCGTTTGCCACGGACCCTAATATGTTGATTGATGGGTTCCTCAAGGAGGAGTTTTAGTTTGTTGTAATAGTTTGTGCCGTAAGTCCTATGCTTAGGCAGGCAATTGTAAATACAATTTTTGAGCCATAGGTCCCGTGATGGGCAGGCGTTTAAAACAATTACCATTTGTGTAACAACTTAATTTGATGTATATATATTTCTGTTATGCATGCGTAGTGTGTTTATTTGTTTATATATCGCGAATCAAAACAAAAGGTGAACCGCATGCCCATGCGCATAGTTAACCAAAACTCATGCGTATGCGGATGGTACTGCATAAAATAAACCAATACTTTAACAATTTACCTTTAACAATTTAGACTCAGAAGCTACTGCGTTTTTGCTTTGTCATGTACTAGAGGTGCACGGTAGCTGTATGGTAAGCAACGCAACTAAAAACAAGCCAATGTCTTTATGCTTAAGAGTTCCTCAAGCAAACCAATGCGAGAGTAATTACGCACAAGCAAACCAATGCTTGTAATTTTTTAAGTCGACTTTGCAGCCATCTAGTCTGCGTGGCTCTTGGCTAGGGGAAAACCAATTCCCTTTGCCTGCCGTTAGCGTCTAGCCTTGTAACCAAACAGGCTTCTGCTGTACGGGGGGCTAGAGGACACCCCTTAAGTAGGCAGGAACCGCATACAAAAAAGATTTAAACAACAAAAGTATGCGCGAGTAAATATTTAATTGGCATTAATCACAATTACAACCGCGACACATCCAAACGGACGGAAATTACATAGAAAAAATAATGTGCTACAATAAACTGGAGTGATCAGGTCCACCTAGCTACATATAACATTTTTTCAATAACGTCGCATGCCAAGTACGTTTCACAGGTTTTCCATCTAATGTCTCGAGATGGTACGCCCCGGTATTGTTTGCCTTCGCTACCCTGTATGGACCTTCCCAACGGGGGCCCAGTTTCCCAGTATCCTCCGCATGACTTGCGTCGTTCTGAACGTACACGCTGATTATAGTACTTTGCAATTTTTTGCTTGTTATTTGCTTCGTTGACAGCCGTAGAGAGTCTGCGTTCTTCCAGCAAATTAAGATTTTCCCACAAAGCTTCAGAGTTATTTTGCTCATCAAAATTTTGTATGCGGAACGTTGGTACCCCAATTTCTGCGGGTACAACAGCTTCTGATCCATGGACCAAACTGAACGGGGTCTCACCAGTGCTTGCTTTGGGTGTTGTTCTATGCGCCCATAAAACCTTCGGTAGTTCATCCACCCAACCAACGCGACCATGACCCAACCTAGCTTTGATTCCAGCTACTATATCCCGGTTGGTGACTTCGCACTGGCCATTCGCCTGCGGATGCGCAACAGATGTAAAAGTTTGCTTAATATTAAGCTCTGCGCACCAGCTGCGAAAAGGGTCACCCGCGAACTGCGTACTGTTATCACTAACAATTTCGTTTGGTATACCAAATCGACAGACGATGTCTTCCCATACAAAATTTCGCACCCTTTTTCCTGAGATTGCTGCCAGCGGTCTGGCTTCGACCCACTTTGTGAAATAGTCGATTGCTACAATCAAGAATTTGATGTTTCCTGCGTGTGCAGAATGTGCGTAAGGTACTGATGTGAGTAACATGTTTAGAAAATAAATGATAAAATTACCTCGGCCTTTTGGGAATGGTCTGACTATGTCGATTGCCCATTTGCAGAATGGCCACGGTGAGGAGACTGGTATCATTGGATGTGCAGGTGCTCTGCTAATAGGTGCATGTATTTGGCATGATTCACATTGCTTAACTATGCGCGCAGTATCCGCGTACATGGTGGGCCAATAATATCCTAGCCGCATTATTTTTGACACAATGGACCTGTGCCCCGAATGGAGTGCGCATGCACCTTCATGCACCTCGCATACAACTTCCTCTGCCTCTTTTGGGCCAATGCACCTTAAGTGCGGTCCCAAATAATTCTATCGATATAGGATGTCACCCTCAAGGGCATACAGCGGTGCCTTAACGCGGACTTTCTTTGCATCAGCGGAATCTGCAGGAGATGTGCCATCCCGCAGAAAAGCCACAATGGGCGTCATCCATGTTGAGCTTGATTCCTCAACTGGTGCCACTAAAGGCATCATAACAATGGATTTCGCATTGAGTTCTTCTATTAGAACTTTCTTTCCCATATGATCAAAAGCGAAGGTAGCCAGTTTGCTTAGCGCATCCGCCTTCTTATTTTGCCCACGCATTACGTGGGAGATTTGAAAAGCTTCAAATTGGTCAGCGAGGTTGTGAACAAGTGATAGATATTGCTGCATGGCTATGTCATGCGCTTCGAAATCTCCGCTGACCTGACTGCATACTAGCTTTGAATCCACATATGCGTGCAAAATTTTAACATTTAACTTATGCGCAATGCGCATACCTGCTAACAGAGCCTCATACTCTGCTTCGTTGTTCGTAACAGCAAAATTAAACCGCAGTGCGTATGTATGCTCTTCGCCATCTGGGCCAGTTAAAATTATGCCCGCACCTGCACCAGATGCGCGGTACGCACCATCGGTGTACAATTCCCATGGTGACAAAGTTGGTGCAGGTGGATCCTGATGTTCTGCTGACGCCTCGACATCCGCAGGCAATTCTGCTAGGTAATCAGCAAGTATTTGACCCTTAACCGCACTGCGCGAAGAGAAATTTATTTCATGTTCACCTAATTCAACTGCCCACTTAGCCATTCGGCCAGAAATCTCAGGCTTGTATAACACCTGAAAGAAAAATGATTGCGTTAGTCAATGCGGTAACCCCGGTCATTGCCGCAAAGTAGGCGTTTACCAACCTGTTTGATTGGTTGATCAGTTAGAACCACGATTGGATGTGCTTGAAAATATCGGCGCAAACGCCGCGCCGTATGGACCAGCGCATATACAAGCTTTTCTATTGGTGAGTAGTTTACTTCGCTTGATGTCAGCGTCTTGCTTACGAAGTAGACCGGAATTTGCTTCTGAGAAAAACCTCAGTCGTTAAATTTCTGCGATATAAATAAAGCATGTAAATTAATGGATTACCTTTCCGCGATCCGCGATGAGGACTGAGCTGACAGCTTCCTTCGATGCCACGAGGTACAGCGTTAGCGTTTCTCCTGATACTGGCGCAGTAAGTGTTGGTAATTCTGCAAGCACCTTTTTCATCTCCTGAATGGCTGATTCTGCTTCCTGAGTCCATACGAAGTCTTTTTTCTTCAAACAATTTTTCAAAGTATTGAAGAATGGTAACTGTCGTTCTGCGGCTTTCGACAGAAACCGTGTGATAGCCGCAAGCTTCCCCGTTAGACTCTGCACATCTTTCTTTGTCTTCGGAGATGGCAAATTATCAATGGCTTCAATCTTTTTGGGATTGGCCTTGATACCCCCCTGTCATAACCCGACCTTAACCATAAGGACGAATACAATAACATATGATTTCATCGCGAGGTATTGACCTCTATATGCGACATTTTTCAAAAACTGCATTTGTTTTTACAATACAAACCATAGCTTTTATTACAAATACAAGGTTTAAACAACTTAATAATGATTATCGTTTAGCGATAATCTTAGACTTACAAACTTTACATGTGATAATAACAATACGACTTCCAACATATTTTACATTACAAATCCTCCGATATGCAGTTTTATTTTTGAAACAAATATGCATACTCAAGATCTTGCTTAAATTCAACATGTTGCAGCGGAAGCTTTTAGTTATCACCTGAGAATAAACATGCTTAAAACGTCAACATAAAGTTGGTGAGATATAGGTTTAATGCCGGCAGCGTTATAAATATAGACCACAAGATTTCATATATAAACGTTCTAATAAAAATATTCTAAGTTGTTGAGCACTTGATAACCATACTTAACATTTAATCAACGTCGTATATTCCCTTTATTATGAAATCTTACTACACCGTACCAAGTGTAGTCACCGAAACAAAGTACTGTGCAACCGTTGAATACTGGTCGTCCAGTCCGGTTGGGGTTGTCAGGCCCGATAGATCTATCAACAGGATTCGCGTTTACAATACCTCATTTAAATAGTAGTTACCAAGTTACAGGGAAGTATGCCAGTGGTACAACTCAACGTAGAATATATATTTTTAATCACTTGTGTCCATAACGTAAATCATAAAATGCATGTATTCTCATCCCGAAATATTTAGAGTTTAAAAGTGGGACTATATACTCACTTTTGTCTTGAAGGTATTTAACTCGACTTGGTCTCCGATAGATATCACGAACCTAACCATATATAAAATATATCAACGTATTTTCTTTTTAAGTAATCGTTATATATATATATATATATATATATATATATATATATATATATATATATATATATATATATATATATATATATATACTTTTAATACTTTTAATACTTTTAATATTTTCTTAGTCCGTAGTTAGCAGTCTGATGTTAGTGGTCCACAATTAGTTGCTTAAATAAAATAAATAAAGACCCCATCGTATTCGTATTGATCAGAATTAATCTCGACCCATGGTACCATGTTGTCAAGTGACGTGTTGCGTACATAAAGTACCGTGTTGTCAAATGACGTGTTGCGTACAATCATGAGGTCTTATTATTAATCTTCTCCTGTTGTTTACGGGTGGTCCTGAAATATATAAAATCAAATCATAAGTAAATATATATTAAATATTATGTTAATTAGCCAAGATATGATTAATCCGATTTTGTCATAATATGATATATTACAGGTCTTGAAGTGTTTTTAAAAATCAAATTAAAAGGATCTATTTAGTTTGCGAACAAGTTTGAAATCACTCAAACTATGTTCTTGTTGTTAAAATTTTACAACACAAAATAAGATAGCTATATAAATATGAATCGAATAAGGTTATGAATAAGGTTACTACCTCAAGTTACTTGGACAAAGCTACTGGAAAAGGTAAGAAAAATCTTGGAATCAAAAGAGTGGTGGAGTGGGATTGAAAGATTGGAAGTAATCTCCTTGAAATCGGATGACTATATTGATACGTTCTTGAGTAGGTAAATGAAGAGAGATTAGGGAGTGAATTAACTTGAAAGAAAATTGGAAATGAAGTTGTATGTGTGTGTGTGCAAAATAGCATGATTATGGGATGGATATATAGGAGATTTAGTTTGTTTTCTTGCACAAAAGTCACACATGAGGTTAAATGGCTGGTTCCCACATGTAACATCATGTCTAGTGGCTGATCATTAAAGTTTATTGTTGGTATATACCAATAGTAAATACATACAGAAGCTGGGTATGATACGGTTACATATACCCTAGATATACTTGTAGAAATTTTGAGGAATCGGAACGAGAATTCAAATATGGACGGGTTTATAACTGTAAAAGAGGCTCAAAACTGGGCTTTTATTTTTGGGTCAAACCGGGCCAAAATAAAATTTTAAGACATTTTTGGCTCTGCCCCTTGGACCCCGCCAGGGGTTGCCACCCCTTGGACCCCGCTTATCGGGGGCGCTGCCCCCGAATCCCCGTCATAATCAAGATAAGTTCAAACAAGTGTGCACTCCACACTTCCCCAAACTTTTTCGATATTTATCAAGATTATTTTGGTTACAAATTAATCCCATTACACTTAAATCATGTTGGTGACATAGATCACCAACACATTATAGATTGTAAGTATATATGTCAAAGAACGTTACATATAGTTATCGTTTTGAAAACTTAAGTTAGTGGTCTCAAAGTATACTTATAACTCATTGTTGTTAGTTCACAATGAAATGTTAAACCATCCTTAAATCATGTTAAATATTTATAGATATGTACATATACATAATCGTATAATTATCGTGTGTTATATAGTTCGTGATATCATCGGTCAAATTGGACGGTCAAACGTTGTGTGAAACTCTTTTTAAAAACATAAGTCTCAACAGTTTGGATTGCTTATCATGTTGGTAAGGTTTATTTTATGTAAATATTAATCTCATAAGTATAAAACGATCGGAAAAATCCGGGTCGTTACACCCGCGCTGTCACCACATGACCTAAAAACTTGCCTTCCTCTTCCCCAAAACTACATTTAAGCGGGTTAAGCTTCATGTTGATCCTGCGCAGAGATGCAAACGTTTCCAGGATGTCCGTGAGCATGTCTTCTTCGGTGTTACTTTTAATTACCAAGTCGTCGACGTACGCTTCAAGATTTCTACCGATTTGGTGCTTGAATGCTGTGTCAATTACACGCTGATAGGTCGCGCCCGCATTCTTTAAACCGAAAGGCATCTTCGTGTAACAATAAATACCCTGCAGCGTATGAAAAGCGGTCTTGTCCTCATCTTCCGCAGCCATTAAGATTTGGTGATAACCCTTGTATGCGTCCAAGAAACACTTGTACCTAAATCCCGACAGTGATTCTACCTTCCAGTCTATCTTCGGGAGAGGGTAGTTGTCCTTAGGACATGCCTTATTAATGTCTTTGAAATCAACGCACATTCGCCAGTTACCGTCAGCCTTTTTTACCAACACAGGATTTGCAACCCATGTCTGATAACGCACTTCCCGCAGAATGTTTGCTTTGACAAGGTTGTCCACCTCTGCTGATGTTATGCGAGGTGTATATAAAATAGCTTTATATTTTAGCAGGAAATACTATTAAATACGATACAATTTTACACAAGATATTTATTTATTTAGAGAATGAATATACTTAAACCTTGCTACAACACTTATAGGCAGTGTACCTAATCGTACAGTAGTGTAGTTTTTAGTAAGTCCGGTTCGTTCCACAGGGAAAATCTTTAAACAAAGCTTAACGCTATATTAGTTTACTTTTATAAAAATACATATATATATATAAGTAATATTATTATTATAAAGGGGGGTTTTTACCGTTTAATGACCGGTTTGTCGATTTTAAAACTTTAGTCGCAGTTAAAACCAAATGTAAAATAATAAATAAATACAAGACTTAATTTAAAGCATAAAGTAAATAACGATAATGAAATTGCGAATAATAAAAGTGCGATAAAATAAACTTGCGATAATTAAAAAGTACGATAATTAAAATGCAATTAAATACAATAACAATAAAAATGCGATAATTAGAAGTGCAATTAAATATAAAATAAAGGAAATTAAATATGAAATAAAAGAATTATGCTTATTTAAACTTCCGTAACCATGATGTTTGACGTGTTGATTTTAGTTTTATGCCCATGGGTTAATTGTCCTTTGTCCTGGATTATTTAATATGTCCGTCTGATTTTTGTCCATAACAGTCCATCAGTCATAAATATAAAGTGCGAGTGTCCTCGTCAAATTATCCTTATACCCGAAGTTAAATATTCCAACTAATTGGGGACTTAAACTGTAACAAGATTTTAATACTTTGTTTAATAATTACACCAGGATGTCGACTGAGTGTAACCCAAGGTTTTAATATTTTGTTATCAATTATACCAAGTGTCCTTGTACATAATTTCACCCCTTTTTTAATTATTCTAGTGGCTATTAATCTATTCCCGCGTCCGGTTAAATGAACGATTATTCGTACATATAAATACCCCGCCCATCATGTCCGATCGAGTGTATATGGTAATTTATAGGGACGCCCAATTGTAAATCTTTATATTAACATTAACAAACTATCATTTAGTTAAACAAATATAAAGCCCATTAATAGCCCATAGTCTAATTTCCACAAGTTTCGTTCTTTTGTCCAAACCCCAATTATGGTACAAAGCCCAATTACCCAATTTTAGTAATTAGCCCAACATCATGATTACTTCGGATTAAATAAGCATAATAATAACTTAGCTACAAGACATTAAATTAAAAAGGTTGAACATAACTTACAATGATTAAAAATAGCGTAGCGTTACACGGACAGAATTTCGACTTACACCCTTACAACATTTGCTAACATACCCTTATTATTAGGATTAAAATTAAAATTAAAATTAAAATTAAAATATAAATTATAAATTATAAATATTACGTATATAGATAGAGAGATTGATGGATATTTATTTCTTTTTTTTTACGATTAGAATGCGCGAGCTTTATAGGCAGTTTCAAAATTTAGGGCTCCGCGACTCGCGGCCTTTTTGCTCTTCAAACTCCCGAGTCGCGGAGTTTGAAAATACAGCTCACCTCCTTTGGCTTCTTTCTTACCGACGATTTATAAATATATTATAATATATATATTAATTTTAAGAATTAATTATATATTATATTATATTTATGTGCATAGTTGACTCGTAATTTTTAGTCCGTTGCGTCGAGCGTTGAGAGTTGACTCTGGTCCCGGTTCCGGATTTTCGAACGTCCTTGCGTACAATTTAATATCTTGTACTTTGCGTTTTGAATCTTGTACTCTTGTGATTTCGAGACGTTTCTTATCAATAATTGGAACCTCTTTGATTGTATTTTGTACTTTTGAGCTTTTTGGACCTTTGCGTCTTCAATTCGTCGAATCTGTCTTTTGTCTTTACCTTTTATTATTTAAACGAATATCACTTGTAAATAGAACAATTGCAACTAAAAGCTTGTCTTTCTTGAGGAATAATGCTATGAAATATATGTTCGCTTTTATCATTATCATGTGTGCACAACCAATCACTGCGGTCTAGAGCCATATGCCGCTTCTTTTTCCTAACGGGTGTTAATGATGGATTAACGTTTAACTTATGTTCCGCAATATCCCGCGGAACCCCGGTCATGTCTGACTCGCGCCATGCGAAAATATCTGCGTTAGCTGACAATATTCCATGCAACTTGCCCTTCGTTTCGGCTGACAAGCCTGCGCCGATTTTAATTCGCTTATCCGGATGCAAGAGATTAGCTATTACTGCACAGTTTTCAAGTTGCTCTTCTACGCTAGGAGCGCTTACAGACGCGACAGAGCCACACAACTCGGTTGCTTGATGTGACGTAACTGTGGCGATGCCTCCTACTGTGGGAAACTTAATCAAACCATGCACTACCGATGGTATGATGTTGAAATGCCGTATGAAGTTTCTCCCTAGCAGTGCGTTATATCGTGAAGTTGAACGAACCACATAAAAATCGACCAATTCATGCCTGATCATCTGCGGGTTCCTGTCATCCGCAAGCTCTTTCATTAATTCTATTCGGCCTAGCGGCCACGAGTTTTCTCCGAAAAACCCTGATAGCGTAATATCAGGCTGGCGTAACTGCACTTTGACTTCTGCCTGAAGGAAACGATAACAATGCTCATACATAATATCGACACCGCTGCCAGTGTCAACATGCATGCGCTTAACCTGGATTCCACAATTAGGGATGCGACACTTGATGATAATAGGCTCATTAATAGAATCAATTGACATTACAGGAGGGAAAGTGATTGGGAGAAGCTCCCAATCCTGGTGATCATTGTACTTTCTCCGCTGGCTGATTTTCTCTGCGTCAACCATGTTAATGGTTAAGTCGGCATTTTTCGCTTTGTCAACTTTCTGCCACGTGAAAGTCTTAGACTTCGAGGCCTCTTCTGTGGCCTTTCCCTTGTCCTTTTTAGGTGGTTTTAGATGATCCAATTTGCCCGCGCGAAGCGCTTCCAAAACCCGTTCCATCAAGTTTTTACACCGATTGGTGTCGTGACCATAATCGTCATGAAATTCACAATACTTTGTTTTGTCCTGCTTGCCAAATTCTGTAAGCGAAGTTGGAACCGCGAAGGTTACGCATACTGGCTCTGTTGCCAAAATTTCCTTGGGCGTTTTGGACAAACTTTTGAGCAGCGCATAGTTCTGATTATTGATGCCGCGCTGATTATGGTTTCGATAATTGCCACTTGATTTCCCTTTATCATTCCTGATAGGACCACCGCTAGGATACCTTCCGCGAGAGTTGTTACCACGATTTTGATCGCGCGAACGATCATCATCGTCCTTCCTCTCGTTGCTTGAGCTAGCTGTTGGAATGTCATTATCTTCGCCACTCCGCATATAGTCGTGGCATTCATTAAGCGCCTTAGCATAAGTTGTTGGGACTGTATAGCGCAGACGCCTTACCAGTGTTGGATGACGTTCTGAGTTTATACCATGTATGAGTCCGGAAATCTGTTGCTCTGGTTTGAGCTCTGGTATACGCAGGCACTCATTAGTATACCTTGTGAGAAATTCGCCCAAAGATTCCTTGGACTTCTGCACGATGTCATGGAATTCAATGTGAGTGTGCTTGCGTGGTCTCTGATTCTGATATTGCAGCAAAAACTTTGTCCGCAGATCCATAAATCCGGCAATACTACCCGCCGGCAACTTATTAAACCACTCACGAGCAATACCCTGTAGTGTCATAGGAAATATCTGACTCGCAACCGGATCCACCCAGCCTTGAGTGCGCATTGCGCCTTCGAAACGCTGTAAAAAATCATCTGGATCGGTCAGGCCATTGTAAGTACCCAACGTGCTAGTTATCTTTGGTGCTGATGGAAACGGGTATGCGGATATATGCGGAGGAAACTTGTCAAAGGTAGTCGGTAGCTCGAAGGGTGGTTTAACAGGATCCCCTTTCAAGTTTGCAAAGAAATGCTTCATCATGTCCTGAACAAAGTCAGGTTGTGAAAATAAGTGAACCATATCAGGAGGTGCGGCCTGCATGAATTGACTTGCAAGATTTGCCTGCCCTTGAACATTTTGCCAAGGTTGACCCTGCGTCTGCGGATATAACCAAGGCTGCTGCGTTGGAAAAGAGGGATAACTTGAAGACGCAGAGTACACAGGTGGCTGTAAAGGAAGCGAAACCTGTGGCGCAGATATCTGCGAAACTTGAGAATACACACTTAAAAGCCCAACTGTATGCGCTGTGCTTTGCTGCTGCGCTGTTATCGGCGCCCAATGAGAGTGCATCTGGGATGACACCAAATCCCCAACTATTAAGTAACGCCTGCGCATCCGCAGGAGTTAAAAATTGTGAAACTGGACGCGGTGGTTGCCAAGGTTGCAACGGTGTAAATGACGAATTCTGCTGAATGCTCTACGTATGCAGAGGTATTGAAACAGTGGTACTGTAAATAAGTACCTGGCCACAGCAAACCACATGCGGCCCCGTTGTTCCACCGCTAGTGCCTGCAAAGATGACCCTTGGATCCACTGACGAAAAGTCCAGCCGCGTGGTTGTGACTGGTGAGTTTGCTCTTGGCGGTGTAACCCCGTCTGAATATATCGGCTTGTACCTCTGAAAGGGTTCGCCGGATATAGGTGGAGGGTACATCGTGTACCCCGCCTGAATAGCGGTCCCCGTAGTCATAACCGGTGTCTGTTGACTACCAGACGGTGCGTTCTAAACATCTGTTTGGGTATGTTCTGATGATTCCTCGGAAGTCATGATACTGTTAAAGAAAAAATTCAAAAATTTTGTAAATAACGAGTCATACAATTCAAAACCTTAAAAGAAAAAGCAATTAAACAGTCTTGAATTAATTCGACTCTCAATGAAAGCACCACTTGATCATGCATATTTTAACCGTGGGGTTTAATATGCCTGCTCAATACATAAAGAGGGGTTTAAGGATCTTAGAACGTGGCTCTCCGGTCCGGCTACCGTGAATAACCCTGGCTGACATGATGATGTCGGCGGGGTGGCCAAGTGATTAAGTCCACCTCCGATAACGGTCGTCGTTCAAGAGGCCCCAAATAAGGTCGTAGGTACTAGCTTACAAAAGACTAACCTGTTAACCTTGAAAAGATGCCGAATGATGCTGTTTTACGTAATGTGTATCGTATGTGATGGTTACGTAATGTGCCATGTCCGGTGAATGATGATTAGGGTTTGTATTTATAGGCAAACCCTAATTCTAGAACCGTCCCAGATCATGATAATCTCATCCATAACTGACTCCCCCGAATCACGGATATAATTATGGAAAAGATATTTACTTGACAGCTAAGCAACCGCTGTGTAAGACCCGTGTAATTATTGTAAATAATGTATAGAAGTTAACTTTGTTGTGGGATTGGTTTTATATTTCAAAAGGAGGTAGGAACCAGTTTCTGTCCATTTGCGCGCCGCGCGGCCTAATGGCGCGCCGCACAAAATCGTGCAGACAGCCCCTCTTGTTTATTTAAATTTAAATCAAGGGCATTTTGGGAAATTCACTTCAAGGCCGACTTTAAGGCTTGGTTCAGTTGTTTGGGAGCTCATTTACTCCCCTTTTCACCAACCTTATCTTCCTAATTCAATTCTAGAGAGAGAAGTGAGTTCTAGAGAGAGAGATCCCATTTTGGAGAAGAAGAAGAAGGTTTCTTGCTAAAGTCCAAGTTCTAAAGTTGTTCATCTCGTCAATTGCTACATCTTGATAGTTGTGGTATGCCTTAACTTTCAATTCTTGTTTTGATTTCGTGTATGGGTTAGGGTTTGAGTTAGTGTTACTCATAAAACCCATTTGTTGGTAAATTTGGGGGTTCTTGGGTAAATTGGGTCATGTAGACTCAATTATGTGTAAGCTAAGGTTTAAATGTATTAATTGTTGTTATGAAACCCTAATTGGCTAATAATTTGCTAGAACACCTTAAGGAAGTGAAAATGGGTGTGATTTGGGTATAAATGACCCAAAATGGGTGTATTGACTTTTATTGAGTCAAACGGGTCAAAATGGACCAAGATTGGTTAACGTTAGTGTTTTGTGTTAAAACCTAGTGATTTAAAGTGTATGAAGGCCTTGAGTGCCAAGAGTTAGGGTTTTTGGTCAGAATGACCCAAATTAGGGTTAAGTGTCAAAATGGGTCAAGATGACCTAGGATGGTGTGTGTTATGAGATTAGGCCAAGTTGATTGATTAATTATATGCTTGTGAAATAGGTACGTTACCTTGGAATTCAAGCTTGGTTCAATAATCACCGAAGGTTTAAGGTGAGTGGAATAATTATGCGTATGTGTATATAATGTATTTATTTGTGTTGCACGAATGTGGTATTGTCGCGGTGTTTAAGACACCACATTCTAAGTAACGAGTAGCATTGTCGCGGTGTTCAATGTAGTGACCCGAACTTTTCCATGTTTATATATATTAATTGAGATTGATGTTTACATGATTAAATGTTTCCAACATGTTAAGCAATCAAACTTGTTAAGACTTGATTAATTGAAATAGGTTTCATATAGACAATTGACCACCCAAGTTGACCGGTGATTCACGAACGTTAAAACTTGTAAAAAAAAACTATATGATGACATATATATGGTTATATATATAGTTAACATGATATTATGATAAGTAAACATACCATTAATTATATTAACAATGAACTACATATGTAAAAACAAGACTACTAACTTAATGATTTTGAAACGAGACATATATGTAACGTTTATCGTTGTAACGACATTTAATGTATATATATCATATTAAGAGATATTCGTACATCATAATATCATGATAATATAATAATTTAAAATCTCTTTTGATATTATAAACATTGGGTTAACAACATTTAACAAGATCGTTAACCTAAAGGTTTCAAAACAACACTTACATGTAACGACTAACGATGACTTAACGACTCAGTTAAAATGTATATACATGTAGTGTTTTAATATGTATTTATACACTTTTGAAAGACTTCAATACACTTATCAAAATACTTCTACTTAACAAAAATGCTTACAATTACATTCTCGTTCAGTTTCATCAACAATTCTACTCGTATGCACCCGTATTCGTACTCGTACAATACACAGCTTTTAGATGTATGTACTATTGGTATATACACTCCAATGATCAGCTCTTAGCAGCCCATGTGAGTCACCTAACACATGTGGGAACCATCATTTGGCAACTAGCATGAAATATCTCATAAGATTACAAAAATATGAGTAATCATTCATGACTTATTTACATGAAAACAAAATTACATATCCTTTATATCTAATCCATACACCAACGACCAAAAACACCTACAAACACTTTCATTCTTCAATTTTCTTCATCTAATTGAACTCTCTCAAGTTCTATCTTCAAGTTCTAAGTGTTCTTCATAAATTCCAAAAGTTCTAGTTTCATAAAATCAAGAATACTTTCAAGTTTGCTAGCTCACTTCCAATCTTGTAAGGTGATCATCCAACCTCAAGAAATCTTTGTTTCTTACAGTAGGTTATCATTCTAATACAAGGTAATAATCATATTCAAACTTTGGTTCAATTTCTATAACTATAACAATCTTATTTCAAGTGATGATCTTACTTGAACTTGTTTTCGTGTCATGATTTTGCTTCAAGAACTTTGAGCCATCCAAGGATCCATTGAAGCTAGATCCATTTTTCTCTTTTCCAGTAGGTTCATCCAAGGAACTTAAGGTAGTAATGATGTTCATAACATCATTCGATTCATACATATAAAGCTATCTTATTCGAAGGTTTAAACTTGTAATCACTAGAACATAGTTTAGTTAATTCTAAACTTGTTCGCAAACAAAAGTTAATCCTTCTAACTTGACTTTTAAAATCAACTAAACACATGTTCTATATCTATATGATATGCTAACTTAATGATTTAAAACCTGGAAACACGAAAAACACCGTAAAACCGGATTTACGCCGTCGTAGTAACACCGCGGGCTGTTTTGGGTTAGTTAATTAAAAACTATGATAAACTTTGATTTAAAAGTTGTTATTCTGAGAAAATGATTTTTATTATGAACATGAAACTATATCCAAAAATTATGGTTAAACTCAAAGTGGAAGTATGTTTTCTAAAATGGTCATCTAGACGTCGTTCTTTCGACTGAAATGACTACCTTTACAAAAACGACTTGTAACTTATTTTTCCGACTAGAAACCTATATTTTTTTGGTTTAGATTCATAAAATAGAGTTCAATATGAAACCATAGCAATTTGATTCACTCAAAACGGATTTAAAATGAAGAAGTTATGGGTAAAACAAGATTGGATAATTTTTCTCATTTTAGCTACGTGAAAATTGGTAACAAATCTATTCCAACCATAACTTAATCAACTTGTATTATATATTATGTAATCTTGAGATACCATAGACACGTATACAATGTTTCGACCTATCATGTCGACACATCTATATATATTTCGGAACAACCATAGACACTCTATATGTGAATGTTGGAGTTAGCTATACAGGGTTGAGGTTGATTCCAAAATATATATAGTTTGAGTTGTGATCAATACTGAGATACGTATACAATGGGTCGTGGATTGATTCAAGATAATATTTATCGATTTATTTCTGTACATCTAACTGTGGACAACTAGTTGTAGGTTACTAACGAGGACAGCTGACTTAATAAACTTAAAACATCAAAATATATTAAAAGTGTTGTAAATATATTTTGAACATACTTTGATATATATGTATATATTGTTATAGGTTCGTGAATCAACCAGTGGCCAAGTCTTACTTCCCGACGAAGTAAAAATCTGTGAAAGTGAGTTATAGTCCCACTTTTAAAATCTAATATTTTTGGGATGAGAATACATGCAGGTTTTATAAATGATTTACAAAATAGACACAAGTACGTGAAACTACATTCTATGGTTGAATTATCGAAATCGAATATGCCCCTTTTTATTAAGTCTGGTAATCTAAGAATTAGGGAACAGACACCCTAATTGACGCGAATCCTAAAGATAGATCTATTGGGCCTAACAAACCCCATCCAAAGTACCGGATGCTTTAGTACTTCGAAATTTATATCATATCCGAAGGGTGTCCCGGAATGATGGGGATATTCTTATATATGCATCTTGTTATTGTCGGTTACCAGGTGTTCACCATATGAATGATTTTTATCTCTATGTATGGGATGTGTATTGAAATATGAAATCTTGTGGTCTATTGTTACGATTTGATATATATAGGTTAAACCTATAACTCACCAACATTTTTGTTGACGTTTTAAGCATGTTTATTCTCAGGTGATTATTAAGAGCTTCCGCTGTCGCATACTTAAATAAGGACAAGATTTGGAGTCCATGCTTGTATGATATTATGTAAAAACTGCATTCAAGAAACTTATTTTGTTGTAACATATTTGTATTGTAAACCATTATGTAATGGTCGTGTGTAAACAGGATATTTTAGATTATCATTATTTGATAATCTACATAAAGCTTTTTAAACCTTTATTGATGAAATAAAGGTTATGGTTTGTTTAAAAATGAATGCAGTCTTTGAAAAACGTCGCATATAGAGGTCAAAACCTCGCAACGAAATCAATTAATATGGAACGTTTTTAATCAATAAGAACGGGACATTTCAGTTGGTATCAGAGCGTTGGTCTTAGAGAACCAGAAAATTTGCATTAGTGTGTCTTATCGAGTTTGTTAGGATGCATTAGTGAGTCTGGACTTCGACCGTGTTTTCTTTAAAAATGATTGCTTAACATTTTTGTTGGAAACTATATATTTTTAACATATGAATATTATGTGATATATTAATCTCTTAACGTGTTTGATATTATGTGATAGATGTCTACCTCTAGAACAAGTCCCATTGACTCACCTAATAATAATGAAGAGTCAAATGTAAATTGGAATGATTTGTGGACTGATTCACAAGTTCCCGAAGAGGAACCGGAAGAAGAGTCGGAACCGGAAGAAGAATCGGAACCGGATGAAGAAATAGAACCGGTGGGGGAAATAATAAAACGGTTAAGTAAAAGAAAATCCTCAACCAACCGACCAAAGTTAATTATGGTCAATGGTGTTTCCGCCAAGGAAGCAAAATATTGGGAGGATTACCAATTCTCCGATGAATCGGATTCCGACGAGAATTCCGATGATGTTATAGAAATTACCCCAACTGAATTTAAAAAGGCAAAAGAAAATAATAAGGGAAAGGGCATAAAAATAGAGAAATCTAATTCCAACCCCGATGAACTTTATATGTATCGTCAACCCCCGAAGTCCTTAAGTTGTAACAATGACCCGGGAACCTCTAAACCACCAGGTTTTTCTAAACCAATGTGGACAACGACGGCTCGTATTAGGGGAACATCATATATCCCTAGAAACTTGGCAAAACGAACCAAAACCGAAGAAGAAGAAACGAGCGAGTCGGAATAAGATAGTTGTATTCGTGTGGTGTAATATATGGAATATAGTGTTCTTATGCTTTATGATATATGTAAAAATTGCTTGTATTAATAAGTATTTTTTTTATGAATCTAACTCTTGTCTATTTTACAGTTTAAAAACACACAATGGATAGACAACCCAATATTTTAAGAGACCTACCCGGAGACATGATTGATGAAATCTTGTCTAGAGTCGGCCAGAATTCTTCGGCACAACTATTTAAGGCGAGATCAGTTTGTAAGACATTCGAAGAACGTTCCAAGAATGTCTTGGTTTATAAGAGACTTTCGTTTGAAAGATGGGGGATATCACATTGGGAAACCCATAAGTTACGATGTGTTTACTTTGACGCATATATTGCGGGGAACCCAAATGCTATTTTACGCAACGGGTTAAGAAATAATTTTGACTCAATATATCCGAATATTGGACTTCGTGATTTAGAAAAAGCGGCTAACATGCAACATAAAGAAGCATGTTATGCTTACGGATTAGTAATGTTCGCTTCTCACCAAAGTGAGAACAAGAACATCGGGCTACAACTATTAAACAAAACGTTTCCACAAGTGACGGAGTCGGTAATTGGGGTAAGAAATGAGGTTTTTAGATTATTACGGGACTGTTGGACATTACGTAACCCTCGTCCCTTTGATGACGTTACAACACGCTGTCTTATCAACGGCCATAACGGTTATGTTGCACAAGACCAAGGATGGGAAGTAGTCCTAGTAAAACCAGAATGCATGACTTGTTTCTGGACGTATGAATTACGTGTCTTTATTGCCTTTGCTGAACGACTTGTGTACTAGCTAGAATTGTCTTCACAACTATCTTGTATCAAAGTTATTGTGTGCTATATTTCATGCTTTATGTAAAATAAGCGGTATTGTAAGTTTGTAAAATATTGTATAAAAGTTTGAACGCGAAATATTATTATAATCAGTTTTTCATATAGAATTGTAGTAGTTGAATTGTATATTAGCTACTAAGTATGAACTTAACGGGTAGGTACTACCCGAATTTAAACTTATAAAACGCTAATATGAAGAAAAAGCTTTTATAAATGAGTTCATATTATGCTACGAAATACTATTAACTACTCTTAATATTCTGTATGATTAACTTGTTCCATTTAACTATTTTGAAGGAAATGGCACCGACTACTCGACACACCGTGAATATGAATGAAGAGGAATTCCGTACTTTTCTAGCTTCAAACATAGCCGCAGTACAGGCTGCGCTACATACCAACAATAACCTTGGATCTAGCAGTACAGGAAATCGTGTAGGATGCACCTACAAAGAATTCACTGCCTGCAAACCTTTGGAATTTGATGGAACCGAAGGACCGATCGGATTGAAACGGTGGACCGAGAAGGTTGAATCGGTGTTTGCCATAAGTAAGTGTACTGAAGAGGACAAAGTGAAGTACGCTACGCATACCTTCACAGGTTCTGCGTTAACATGGTGGAATACCTATCTAGAGCAAGTGGGACAAGATGATGCGTACGCACTACCGTGGTCAGCATTCAAGCACTTGATGAACGAGAAGTACCGTCCCAGAACCGAGGTCAATAAGCTCAAGACAGAACTTAGAGGGTTACGAACCCAAGGATTTGACATTACCACGTACGAAAGACGATTCACAGAATTGTGCCTATTGTGTCCGGGAGCATTCGAAGATGATGAAGAGAAGATCGACGCGTTTGTGAAAGGATTACCGGAAAGAATCCAAGAAGATATAAGTTCACACGAGCCCGCCTCCATACAACAGGCATGTAGAATGGCTCACAAACTAGTGAACCAGATTGAAGAAAGAATTAAAGAACAGACTACTGAAGAGGCCAATGTGAAGCAAGTCAAAAGAAAGTGGGAGGAAAACGGTGATAAGAATCACCAATACAACAACAACAGCAATTACAACAATAATCGCAACAATTATCCCAACAATCGCAACATCAATCGCAACTACAACAAACGGCCCAACAACAACAACAACAACAACAGCAACTACAACAATCATCCCAACAACAATAATAACCGCAACAACAACAACAATTAGAAGCAACTATGCCAAAGGTGTGAAAAGAATCACTCGGGGTTCTGCACCAAATTTTGCAACAAGTGTAAAAGAAATGGTCATAGCGCGGCGAAGTGTGAGGTCTACGGACCAGGGGTTAATAGAACGAAAGGAACAAATGGTGTCGGAACGAGTAATGGCGGAGCAAGTAGTGTCGGAGCAAGTTATGCCAACGTAGTTTGTTATAAATGTGGAAAACCAGGCCACATTATTAGAAATTGCCCGAACCAGGAGAACACGAATGGACAAGGCCGTGGAAGAGTTTTCAATATTAATGCGGTAGAGGCACAGGAAGACCCGGAGCTTGTTACGGGTACGTTTCTTATTGACAATAAATCTGCTTACGTTTTATTTGATTCGGGTGCGGATAGAAGCTATATGAGTAGAGATTTTTGTGCTAAATTAAGTTGTCCATTGACGCCTTTGGATAGTAAATTTTTACTCGAATTAGCAAATGGTAAATTAATTTCAGCAGATAATATATGTCGGAATCGAGAAATTAAACTGGTTAGCGAAACATTTAAGATTGATTTGATACCAGTAGAGTTAGGGAGTTTTGATGTGATAATCGGTATGGACTGGTTGAAAGAAGTGAAAGCGGAGATTGTTTGTTACAAAAATGCAATTCGCATTATACGAGAAAAAGGAAAACCCTTAATGGTGTACGGAGAAAAGGGCAACACGAAGCTACATCTTATTAGTAATTTGAAGGCACAAAAACTAATAAGAAAAGGTTGCTATGCTGTTCTAGCACACGTCGAGAAAGTACAAACTGAAGAAAAGAGCATCAATGATGTTCCCATTGCAAAAGAATTTTCCGATGTATTTCCGAAAGAATTACCGGGATTACCCCCACATCGATCCGTTGAATTTCAAATAGATCTTGTACCAGGAGCTGCACCAATAGCTCGTGCTCCTTACAGACTCGCACCCAGCGAGATGAAAGAACTGCAAAGCCAATTACAAGAACTTTTAGAGCGTGGTTTCATTCGACCAAGCACATCACCGTGGGGAGCTCCTGTTTTGTTTGTCAAGAAGAAAGATGGTACATTCAGGTTGTGTATCGACTACCGAGAGTTGAACAAACTTACCATCAAGAACCGCTACCCACTACCGAGAATCGACGACTTATTTGATCAACTACAAGGCTCGTCTATTTATTCAAAGATTGACTTACGTTCCGGGTATCATCAAATGCGGGTGAAAGAAGATGATATTCCAAAGACTGCTTTCAGAACACGTTACGGTCATTACGAGTTTATGGTCATGCCGTTTGGTTTAACTAATGCACCAGCTGTGTTCATGGACCTTATGAACCGAGTGTGTGGACCATACCTTGACAAGTTTGTCATTGTTTTCATTGATGACATACTTATTTACTCAAAGAATGACCAAGAACACGGTGAACATTTGAGAAAGGTGTTAGAAGTATTGAGGAAGGAAGAATTGTACGCTAAGTTTTCAAAGTGTGCATTTTGGTTGGAAGAAGTTCAATTCCTCGGTCACATAGTGAACAAAGAAGGTATTAAGGTGGATCCGGCAAAGATAGAAACTGTTGAAAAGTGGGAAACCCCGAAAACTCCGAAACACATACGCCAGTTTTTAGGACTAGCTGGTTACTACAGAAGGTTCATCCAAGACTTTTCCAGAATAGCAAAACCCTTGACTGCATTAACGCATAAAGGGAAGAAATTTGAATGGAATGATGAACAAGAGAAAGCGTTTCAGTTATTGAAGAAAAAGCTAACTACGGCACCTATATTGTCATTGCCTGAAGGGAATGATGATTTTGTGATTTATTGTGACGCATCAAAGCAAGGTCTCGGTTGTGTATTAATGCAACGAATGAAGGTGATTGCTTATGCGTCTAGACAATTGAAGATTCACGAACAAAATTATACGACGCATGATTTGGAATTAGGCGCGGTTGTTTTTGCATTAAAGACTTGGAGGCACTACTTATATGGGGTCAAAAGTATTATATATACCGACCACAAAAGTCTTCAACACATATTTAATCAGAAACAACTGAATATGAGGCAGCGTAGGTGGATTGAATTATTGAATGATTACGATTTTGAGATTCGTTACCACCCAGGGAAGGCAAATGTGGTAGCCGATGCCTTGAGCAGGAAGGATAGAGAACCCATTCGAGTAAAATCTATGAATATAATGATTCATAATAACATTACTACTCAAATAAAGGAGGCGCAACAAGGAGTTTTAAAAGAGGGAAATTTAAAGGATGAAATACCCAAAGGATCGGAGAAGCATCTTAATATTCGGGAAGACGGAACCCGGTATAGGGCTGAAAGGATTTGGGTACCAAAATTTGGAGATATGAGAGAAATGGTACTTAGAGAAGCTCATAAAACCAGATACTCAATACATCCTGGAACGGGGAAGATGTACAAGGATCTCAAGAAACATTTTTGGTGGCCGGGTATGAAAGCCGATGTTGCTAAATACGTAGGAGAATGTTTGACGTGTTCTAAGGTCAAAGCTGAGCATCAGAAACCATCAGGTCTACTTCAACAACCCGAAATTCCGGAATGGAAATGGGAAAACATTACCATGGATTTCATCACTAAATTGCCAAGGACTGCAAGTGGTTTTGATACTATTTGGGTAATAGTTGATCGTCTCACCAAATCAGCACACTTCCTACCAATAAGAGAAGATGACAAGATGGAGAAGTTAGCACGACTGTATTTGAAGGAAGTCGTCTCCAGACATGGAATACCAATCTCTATTATCTCTGATAGGGATGGCAGATTTATTTCAAGATTCTGGCAGACATTACAGCAAGCATTAGGAACTCGTCTAGACATGAGTACTGCCTATCATCCACAAACTGATGGGCAGAGCGAAAGGACGATACAAACGCTTGAAGACATGCTACGAGCATGTGTTATTGATTTCGGAAACAGTTGGGATCGACATCTACCGTTAGCAGAATTTTCCTACAACAACAGCTACCATTCAAGCATTGAGATGGCGCCGTTTGAAGCACTTTATGGTAGAAAGTGCAGGTCTCCGATTTGTTGGAGTGAGGTGGGGGATAGACAGATTACGGGTCCGGAGATTATACAAGAAACTACCGAGAAGATCATCCAAATTCAACAACGGTTGAAAACCGCCCAAAGTCGACAAAAGAGCTACGCTGACATTAAAAGAAAAGATATAGAATTTGAAATTGGAGAGATGGTCATGCTTAAAGTTTCACCTTGGAAAGGCGTTGTTCGATTTGGTAAACGAGGGAAATTAAATCCAAGGTATATTGGACCATTCAAGATTATTGATCGTGTCGGACCAGTAGCTTACCGACTTGAGTTACCTCAACAACTCGCGGCTGTACATAACACTTTCCACGTCTCGAATTTGAAGAAATGTTTTGCTAAAGAAGATCTCACTATTCCGTTAGATGAAATCCAAATCAACGAAAAACTCCAATTCATCGAAGAACCCGTCGAAATAATGGATCGTGAGGTTAAAAGACTTAAGCAAAACAAGATACCAATTGTTAAGGTTCGATGGAATGCTCGTAGAGGACCCGAGTTCACCTGGGAGCGTGAAGATCAGATGAAGAAGAAATACCCGCATCTATTTCCAGAAGATTCGTCAACACCTTCAACAGCTTAAAATTTCGGGACGAAATTTATTTAACGGGTAGGTACTGTAGTGACCCGAACTTTTCCATGTTTATATATATTAATTGAGATTGATGTTTACATGATTAAATGTTTCCAACATGTTAAGCAATCAAACTTGTTAAGACTTGATTAATTGAAATAGGTTTCATATAGACAATTGACCACCCAAGTTGACCGGTGATTCACGAACGTTAAAACTTGTAAAAAAAAACTATATGATGACATATATATGGTTATATATATAGTTAACATGATATTATGATAAGTAAACATACCATTAATTATATTAACAATGAACTACATATGTAAAAACAAGACTACTAACTTAATGATTTTGAAACGAGACATATATGTAACGTTTATCGTTGTAACGACATTTAATGTATATATATCATATTAAGAGATATTCGTACATCATAATATCATGATAATATAATAATTTAAAATCTCTTTTGATATTATAAACATTGGGTTAACAACATTTAACAAGATCGTTAACCTAAAGGTTTCAAAACAACACTTACATGTAACGACTAACGATGACTTAACGACTCAGTTAAAATGTATATACATGTAGTGTTTTAATATGTATTTATACACTTTTGAAAGACTTCAATACACTTATCAAAATACTTCTACTTAACAAAAATGCTTACAATTACATTCTCGTTCAGTTTCATCAACAATTCTACTCGTATGCACCCGTATTCGTACTCGTACAATACACAGCTTTTAGATGTATGTACTATTGGTATATACACTCCAATGATCAGCTCTTAGCAGCCCATGTGAGTCACCTAACACATGTGGGAACCATCATTTGGCAACTAGCATGAAATATCTCATAAGATTACAAAAATATGAGTAATCATTCATGACTTATTTACATGAAAACAAAATTACATATCCTTTATATCTAATCCATACACCAACGACCAAAAACACCTACAAACACTTTCATTCTTCAATTTTCTTCATCTAATTGAACTCTCTCAAGTTCTATCTTCAAGTTCTAAGTGTTCTTCATAAATTCCAAAAGTTCTAGTTTCATAAAATCAAGAATACTTTCAAGTTTGCTAGCTCACTTCCAATCTTGTAAGGTGATCATCCAACCTCAAGAAATCTTTGTTTCTTACAGTAGGTTATCATTCTAATACAAGGTAATAATCATATTCAAACTTTGGTTCAATTTCTATAACTATAACAATCTTATTTCAAGTGATGATCTTACTTGAACTTGTTTTCGTGTCATGATTTTGCTTCAAGAACTTTGAGCCATCCAAGGATCCATTGAAGCTAGATCCATTTTTCTCTTTTCCAGTAGGTTCATCCAAGGAACTTAAGGTAGTAATGATGTTCATAACATCATTCGATTCATACATATAAAGCTATCTTATTCGAAGGTTTAAACTTGTAATCACTAGAACATAGTTTAGTTAATTCTAAACTTGTTCGCAAACAAAAGTTAATCCTTCTAACTTGACTTTTAAAATCAACTAAACACATGTTCTATATCTATATGATATGCTAACTTAATGATTTAAAACCTGGAAACACGAAAAACACCGTAAAACCGGATTTACGCCGTCGTAGTAACACCGCGGGCTGTTTTGGGTTAGTTAATTAAAAACTATGATAAACTTTGATTTAAAAGTTGTTATTCTGAGAAAATGATTTTTATTATGAACATGAAACTATATCCAAAAATTATGGTTAAACTCAAAGTGGAAGTATGTTTTCTAAAATGGTCATCTAGACGTCGTTCTTTCGACTGAAATGACTACCTTTACAAAAACGACTTGTAACTTATTTTTCCGACTAGAAACCTATATTTTTTTGGTTTAGATTCATAAAATAGAGTTCAATATGAAACCATAGCAATTTGATTCACTCAAAACGGATTTAAAATGAAGAAGTTATGGGTAAAACAAGATTGGATAATTTTTCTCATTTTAGCTACATGAAAATTGGTAACAAATCTATTCCAACCATAACTTAATCAACTTGTATTATATATTATGTAATCTTGAGATACCATGGACACGTATACAATGTTTCGACCTATCATGTCGACACATCTATATATATTTCGGAACAACCATAGACACTCTATATGTGAATGTTGGAGTTAGCTATACAGGGTTGAGGTTGATTCCAAAATATATATAGTTTGAGTTGTGATCAATACTGAGATACGTATACAATGGGTCGTGGATTGATTCAAGATAATATTTATCGATTTATTTCTGTACATCTAACTGTGGACAACTAGTTGTAGGTTACTAACGAGGACAGCTGACTTAATAAACTTAAAACATCAAAATATATTAAAAGTGTTGTAAATATATTTTGAACATACTTTGATATATATGTATATATTGTTATAGGTTCGTGAATCTACCAGTGGCCAAGTCTTACTTCCCGACGAAGTAAAAATCTGTGAAAGTGAGTTATAGTCCCACTTTTAAAATCTAATATTTTTGGGATGAGAATACATGCAGGTTTTATAAATGATTTACAAAATAGACACAAGTACGTGAAACTACATTCTATGGTTGAATTATCGAAATCGAATATGCCCCTTTTTATTAAGTCTGGTAATCTAAGAATTAGGGAACAGACACCCTAATTGACGCGAATCCTAAAGATAGATCTATTGGGCCTAACAAACCCCATCCAAAGTACCGGATGCTTTAGTACTTCGAAATTTATATCATATCCGAAGGGTGTCCCGGAATGATGGGGATATTCTTATATATGCATCTTGTTATTGTCGGTTACCAGGTGTTCACCATATGAATGATTTTTATCTCTATGTATGGGATGTGTATTGAAATATGAAATCTTGTGGTCTATTGTTACGATTTGATATATATAGGTTAAACCTATAACTCACCAACATTTTTGTTGACGTTTTAAGCATGTTTATTCTCAGGTGATTATTAAGAGCTTCCGCTGTCGCATACTTAAATAAGGACAAGATTTGGAGTCCATGCTTGTATGATATTATGTAAAAACTGCATTCAAGAAACTTATTTTGTTGTAACATATTTGTATTGTAAACCATTATGTAATGGTCGTGTGTAAACAGGATATTTTAGATTATCATTATTTGATAATCTACATAAAGCTTTTTAAACCTTTATTGATGAAATAAAGGTTATGGTTTGTTTAAAAATGAATGCAGTCTTTGAAAAACGTCGCATATAGAGGTCAAAACCTCGCAACGAAATCAATTAATATGGAACGTTTTTAATCAATAAGAACGGGACATTTCATTCAAGACACTACTCATGGTATGATTGACTTGTGGTATTGTCGCGGTGTTTAAGACACCACAATGTCATGGGAGTGGAAGTGTCGCGGTGATTAAGACACCACTCATTGTATTGAATGAAGTGTGGATTCGTCGCGGTGTTTAAGACGCCACATTGTTGTAAGGGTGAGTTAGTCGCGGTGTTTAAGACATCACCCGGGGACTAGTGATTACGCGGTGTGTAAGTAACACTAGTGGACGTTATGAACTCCAACGGTCTTGTAAGTACCGCTTCCCGTGTTCGAATTGGTTAACCAAGGTTATGTGAATTATGTATTGGAAGTATTAATTTATGAATCGTATGCTATTGTACTATTAGCTACTTGTGGGTTTGTGAATTATTGGTATATGCTTATTAATGTAGCATGCTTGATGAATTGTTAAACTCGAATATGAGGTTGTGTAAGTGATGCGAGTAAGTAGATTATATATGTGTATGTATAATTATTGTGCTCACTAAGCTTTGCTTACCCTCTCGTTGTTTACCTTTTTATAGGTTCGTGTGTGGATAAGGGTAAGGGCATTACCTTGGATTGAGTTTCCCGCTTCGATGATTAAGAAGCGCTTTTGGTTTTGGCTTGGAGTTTGTGTAACATCCCGCGTTTTTCCGTTAAATTTATTTTTAACACCGTCTTTTTTTTTTAAATAATAATCTTTCGTATTTAAATTCGTAGTTTCCGTTGACTAACGTTCATAATAATTCCGTCATTTAATTATAACATCTCTCGTTAACTTGCGTTTTAAAAATATTCGATCGGTTAAATCCCGCACCCGCTTCTAAACTCGAGGGACTAAAATTAACACGGGGCAAACTAGTTGACTAGGTCAACTAGTCCACCCCAATCACCACCATTCAATCTCTCCCTCTATCTCTCTTTCTTTCTTTTTTTTCTCTCAAGAACACAAACATAATTCATCATCTAAATTCGGATCGGGAAGCAAACTTCAAAACAAATTACATATTCGTGATCCTCTCATCATCCTCTTCGATTTGGTACCAATTTCATCCATTTTGGGTAACATTTCTAAAACACTAAATTTCTCTAAATTCGTTTTATATACTTGAAATTGTGTTAGTTAGTGTCTATGGCTCGTGTATAACATGAATATATGTTTTGCTTGCTCGATTCGTTGTTTTGAGTAACTAGTTTGAACATTTGAAATGGGTGTGCTAAATCTTTGATTTTGGATGAGTTAATGTTGTTAGATTGTTAAAGTGCATGTTTTAATTGTGTTACTAGTATCACTAGCTTCGTTTTGATGCGTAGGTTGATTAAGGAAACTTCAAAAACATGAATATTGATTTTTGCGGATTTGGTTAGGGTTTGATAGACTTAAAACGAGCTTTTGATGTTTCGAATGCCATGAAATGTTATTAGTAAGTGTTTAGTTGTAATGTATGCTTCATTACCTTCAAAACGGCATATCGTATGTGTAAATTGGATTCCCGAATCATAAAATACGTTTTACGAACTTGAAACTTTGATTATGAACGTTTAATGCGGTTTTGGGTTGTTGTAAGTGTTGAATTTCTTGATGGAATGTGTCTAGGTGTTTTCCTCGTCAAATTACCTTTCCGATGATATAAGATACATGTTCTAATTGTTTGCGGATCATAAGATGTGGTTATTTGGTTTTAGCTCGTGCATACTTTGAAAAAAACAGAAAAATGCCTGCACAGAGGGTGGCGCGGCGCGCCCCTTCCCCGCGCGGCGCGCAATCTGGCCTGGCCAGATTCTGCCCACTTTGTCCCATTTCACGCGAAATGTTTGACTAGCTATCGACCTCCGATTAACATGTAACTTGGCCAACATGCTCATATATGACTTCTAAGCTTAGAAAAATAGTTTGGGACCCGACCCGAACGTGTTGACTTTTCGTTGACTTTGACCAAGTTTGACTTTTAGTCAAACTTAACCAAACTTTTATACAATCGTTCTAACATGCTTTTATACTCGATTCTTGCATGAAACTTGACAACGTGATTCACATGCTATACTATTCGAGTCGTAACGAGCCATAGGACTAATTGAACACATTTCACCCGACCTTGTGTCGTAACCGGTTAATTGATACAACTTACTTGTTTAGGTCAAGGCTAAGCAACATTCATGCACACGTTTACTTTGTGAAGTACATTTATACTCGTGCACTCGAGGTGAGATCATAGTCCCACCTTTTCAACAACTTTTTATACTTTTAAATTGTGGGCTGAGAAACATATACCTTGTTACATTTTGTACTACTACTTTTATACTTTGAACACAAGTACAAGGAAAACAAACATTCCACAGCGAGTTAGAACAAAAATCCTCAATTCGATTATCATTAGTTACACTTGCAGGGTGTAAGCGAGAACTTATATTGTGTGGCCATACGGGTTTGACAAACCCTCATTACGGACGGTTCGCTACCGTCTACGGATGAAATATATTTTCGGGAAACAGTGTATGTTCTAACACTATTGTGATGGGGTTCTATGGAAGGAAACGTTAAGTCTTGATAATTGGGTGCTCGCGAACCAACTTTTGGAATGCAACTTTTGGATGATCAATTTATGGAAATACTAAATCTTGTGGTTCAAAAACAACGTTTACAAACACCTATGATTTCACCAACGTTTTTCGTTGACAGTTTTCTATATGTTTCTCAGGTTCATACTTGGCTATTTGATACATGCTTCCGCGTACACTCATACTTGCTTGGGGTCAAGCATACATGCATACACTCTGATTATTTGCTTGGAGTCAAGATACATACATACATACGCTAGTGATAGCACCTTTGGATTCAAACTTTTGTTTACATACTTACGCTATTTATAGCAACTGTGGTTTCAAACTAATTATGTCGCAAGTTATTTCATTCATACTTTATAACTTTGTAAACTTAAACTTATTGTCGATCCGTTTGTTAAACTAAACTTTGTACCTTTCAAATGAACGCGACATAATTTTGGTCAAACGAGTCTCATATAGGGACTACGACCACGCAACGGGACCTAAGTTAACGACGCCGTCAATAACGGTTTTGGTCGGGTCGTTACAAGTGGTATCAGAGCGTTGGTTGTAGGGAACTAGGACGTGCATTAGTGTGTCTAACAGAGTCGTTAGGACGCATTAGTGAGTCTAGACTACAACCGGATAGTTAGCCATTGCATTCTGACATACATTTGCTATATATAGTACTTACTTGACTACTTGTGCATTATACTTGAATCATTCTTAGGCAAACTTTTTAATGGTACCCAACCTTCATCATACGAACTCGTATTCCGCCACTTTTTGGTAACACACGTAAATTCATGATTCATACACGTATGGATGACGACGACTTCATTAGTCACACTTGTTCGGGAACTCTGTCTCCCGGATTGTTATTTGCCACCGTTTCAACTTACTATCGGTTTCCCACTGGTGTTTCTTACTATCTACTTTTTGGTGTTACTACCATCACTACTCTAGGTGAGTATCGTCATCAACATTTATCGCTACGGTTGCGTATTACTTGTTATCATGACTCGTTACTCTTTTCATACCTGAATACATTTTTGTCTGACTCGAACCGCATTGACGTGAACAATCATTTATACACTTCCCTCGGGGAACGCTTCCTTAGAGTTGTAGAAACTATTTCGATTTAATACGAGTCACGTTTGAGACGTCGTTACATTTTGTTCATTTTAGATTTTCGCGATGACACGAACTTGAATCTATAGAGTGATGTGGGAATGGAGGTATGAGTTAGCGTAATATAACGACACTCGATCAACGTGGTTATATTACGGTAAGACATACCAAAGTTCTAGTGACACGTGATGGTGGTTAGACTCGATCAACCTAAACACCACCATGTGCCATGTACATGACTTCATCTATTCATGTTTGGACATCCGAAAACTCCGAGAATATTGATAACAACCATACCGGGGACACCCCTTCGACTTTTGTCGAACTATATTTATGCTTCCGAATGAATGACAAATTCTCCCGACTTTGACCATACGTTGCACGTGTATACTATCTCGTCCTCGCACAGTCTTATTGACTAACTACAACTTACTCGTTATGCTCGCATTGAGGCGGAAACTTCTCTCTCATCACACTCGTACTTCCGGTTCAGGAAATCTTTACTCTAAACTCTCAATGGGGGAAGAGACTCTCCACGTTATACTAGTATTCACCTCGAGGGTGAATAGTTCCGACGAACGTTTTTCTTTCAGAAACCGATGAGAACTTGCCCCGACGAACGTTTTTGGAAACCGATAAATCTTCCGCGACGCGAATTTTCTTGAGAAACTTGTCCTAGCTAACGTTTTCAATTCCTAATAAACTTGTTCAATATGCCTTAGGGAAATGTACCCCGTTTCGGATCGAGATCCTCGTTTCACTTCTAGATTTTGGAGTACCTTACAAAAAGCCTCGGGACCGCGTTTAGACATGAGTACCGCGTACCATCCACAACCGACGGACCGAACAAACATGCGATTTAAACCTTGGAAACCATAATACAAGTTTGTATTACTAACTTCAAATTTACTTGAGAAAAGTATTTTCTTTTAGCTTAATCCTCGTACTACAATGATTTTCATTCGAGTTTTAACGTCACTCCTTTTGAAACCACATGTGACCGGAAACGTCATTCTCTTTTGTCGAACCAAGTAAACGATGATCAATTCACCGGGGCCGAGGTTATTCATGAGCAACCGAGAAAATTTATTCATATTCAGGTAAAACCCTACGCGACTCGTAATCACCAAGAGCTACGCCGATGTTAGACGTAAACATTTCAAATTCCACGTGGGAAACCGCGTCACGTTAAGAGTCGCACCTTGGAAAGGTGCAATCCGTTTCGGGAAAACGTAGGAAGCTAAATCCGCGATATTTTGATCCTTTAAATTCTTGGGGTGTTTTGGACCCGTTGTTAGCCGTTTAGATTTCAGACTCAATTGAGTCTCCGTTCATCCTACATTCGATGTATTAAACTTAAAGAAGTGTCTTGTGGAACAAGAACTTGTTATCCTTTTCGATGAGCTTACTATCGATGACAAACTCCGCTTCCTAGGAGGACCGGTTGAAATTTTGAATCACGAAACCAAACTCTGAAACAACGTAAAACCCCGACTGTCAAAATTCGTTGAAATACCCTAGAACGTACTTCTCCCTCATTCGTAGAATTGGCAACACAAAATCTCGAGGAAGATTCAACAACTACTACTTCCAACTAAATTTCGGGACGAAATTTCTTTTGAGGTGTGGATAATGTAACATCCCGCGTTTTTCCGTTAAATTTATTTTTAACACCGTCTTTTTTTTTAAATAATAATCTTTCGTATTTAAATTCGTAGTTTCCGTTGACTAACGTTCATAATAATTCCGTCATTTAATTATAACATCTCTCGTTAACTTGCGTTTTAAAAATATTCGATCGGTTAAATCCCGCACCCGCTTCTAAACTCGAGGGACTAAAATTAACACGGGGCAAACTAGTTGACTAGGTCAACTAGTCCACCCCAATCACCACCATTCAATCTCTCCCTCTCTCTCTCTTTCTTTCTTTTTTTTCTCTCAAGAACACAAACATAATTCATCATCTAAATTCGGATCGGGAAGCAAACTTCAAAACAAATTACATATTCGTGATCCTCTCATCATCCTCTTCGATTTGGTACCAATTTCATCCATTTTGGGTAACATTTCTAAAACACTAAATTTCTCTAAATTCGTTTTATATACTTGAAATTGTGTTAGTTAGTGTCTATGGCTCGTGTATAACATGAATATATGTTTTGCTTGCTCGATTCGTTGTTTTGAGTAACTAGTTTGAACATTTGAAATGGGTGTGCTAAATCTTTGATTTTGGATGAGTTAATGTTGTTAGATTGTTAAAGTGCATGTTTTAATTGTGTTACTAGTATCACTAGCTTCGTTTTGATGCGTAGGTTGATTAAGGAAACTTCAAAAACATGAATATTGATTTTTGCGGATTTGGTTAGGGTTTGATAGACTTAAAACGAGCTTTTGATGTTTCGAATGCCATGAAATGTTATTAGTAAGTGTTTAGTTGTAATGTATGCTTCATTACCTTCAAAACGGCATATCGTATGTGTAAATTGGATTCCCGAATCATAAAATACGTTTTACGAACTTGAAACTTTGATTATGAACGTTTAATGCGGTTTTGGGTTGTTGTAAGTGTTGAATTTCTTGATGGAATGTGTCTAGGTGTTTTCCTCGTCAAATTACCTTTCCGATGATATAAGATACATGTTCTAATTGTTTGCGGATCATAAGATGTGGTTATTTGGTTTTAGCTCGTGCATACTTTGAAAAAAACAGAAAAATGCCTGCACAGAGGGTGGCGCGGCGCGCCCCTTCCCCGCGCGGCGCGCAATCTGGCCTGGCCAGATTCTGCCCACTTTGTCCCATTTCACGCGAAATGTTTGACTAGCTATCGACCTCCGATTAACATGTAACTTGGCCAACATGCTCATATATGACTTCTAAGCTTAGAAAAATAGTTTGGGACCCGACCCGAACGTGTTGACTTTTCGTTGACTTTGACCAAGTTTGACTTTTAGTCAAACTTAACCAAACTTTTATACAATCGTTCTAACATGCTTTTATACTCGATTCTTGCATGAAACTTGACAACGTGATTCACATGCTATACTATTCGAGTCGTAACGAGCCATAGGACTAATTGAACACATTTCACCCGACCTTGTGTCGTAACCGGTTAATTGATACAACTTACTTGTTTAGGTCAAGGCTAAGCAACATTCATGCACACGTTTACTTTGTGAAGTACATTTATACTCGTGCACTCGAGGTGAGATCATAGTCCCACCTTTTCAACAACTTTTTATACTTTTAAATTGTGGGCTGAGAAACATATACCTTGTTACATTTTGTACTACTACTTTTATACTTTGAACACAAGTACAAGGAAAACAAACATTCCACAGCGAGTTAGAACAAAAATCCTCAATTCGATTATCATTAGTTACACTTGCAGGGTGTAAGCGAGAACTTATATTGTGTGGCCATACGGGTTTGACAAACCCTCATTACGGACGGTTCGCTACCGTCTACGGATGAAATATATTTTTGGGAAACAGTGTATGTTCTAACACTATTGTGATGGGGTTCTATGGAAGGAAACGTTAAGTCTTGATAATTGGGTGCTCGCGAACCAACTTTTGGAATGCAACTTTTGGATGATCAATTTATGGAAATACTAAATCTTGTGGTTCAAAAACAACGTTTACAAACACCTATGATTTCACCAACGTTTTTCGTTGACAGTTTTCTATATGTTTCTCAGGTTCATACTTGGCTATTTGATACATGCTTCCGCGTACACTCATACTTGCTTGGGGTCAAGCATACATGCATACACTCTGATTATTTGCTTGGAGTCAAGATACATACATACATACGCTAGTGATAGCACCTTTGGATTCAAACTTTTGTTTACATACTTACGCTATTTATAGCAACTGTGGTTTCAAACTAATTATGTCGCAAGTTATTTCTTTCATACTTTATAACTTTGTAAACTTAAACTTATTGTCGATCCGTTTGTTAAACTAAACTTTGTACCTTTCAAATGAACGCGACATAATTTTGGTCAAACGAGTCTCATATAGGGACTACGACCACGCAACGGGACCTAAGTTAACGACGCCGTCAATAACGGTTTTGGTCGGGTCGTTACAGTTTGACCGAGACTTGGGTAGTTTAACCCCAAACACCATGCTCGTTGTGTCGTTTGGCAATTAAACTTTTGTGGTCGAAACTCTAATTTGTATTAAACTTGTATTCTTACACTTAGTGGCAATTTGGGCACGTGTGGGCCCCACTTTGTAAAACTCGCTCAAACCTTAGTTATGTGCTAGTTTTACATATATTAATGTACGGTTAAAAGCGTTTTGGCTAAATGTGTCGGGAAGTCGCTCATCTTTTTCGCATTTAAGGCAACCGGCAACAGCCAGCTTTTGCGCGGCGCGCAAGCCGGGGCGCGCGGCGCGCAAACAGTCTGCCAGCAAAATTTTTTTTTTTAGCTAAAATTTACAATGGTTTTTGTCGCGTATTGGTTTGGGATGTTACAAGTGGTATCAGAGCATGGTCTAAGGGATTTAGGTGACTTGAGATAGGCGCCTAGACTTAGACTTTTATGTGCGTATTGTGCGGGACTTGTAGGACTTTGGGTCGGACCGGGTCTTGGTTAGCGCATAGGTTTATATGAACTAATCATGCGTTATTGTTTGTATTATATAGCAATCATCAAGCGGAACGGACGTTGTACTAGCAAGTTACGCGACGTGCTCGCGTAGTAATGATTAGCTACCCTTACTACGGGTGCAAATCGTGTCAAACGAGCGATGTATGACGATCGTCGAGCGAGATGGGGTGGTATGGTGTATATGTATACGTATTGTTATGTCTTTCGTTTCGTTATTTAATCTCTTCCGTTTTATAGAATGAAGACGCGAAACGGACACGACACCGAACTTGATAATGGGGGCTCAAGCGAGGACCTCGAGTTCACGGCCAAGGTTGAGGCCATCTTTCAACGCCAAAAGGCGGAGTTTCGCGAAGATGTTAAGAAGATGTTTCTCGAGACGATTGACGAACAAGTCGTCACTTTGGTTAAGGAGCAAATTAAGATTGCTCTTCAAGAAGAAAATGGGGGAAGGCGTGACTTTTTCTTCAAGAACTTTAAGGATGCTCAACCTCCTACTTTTGAGGGCGATCGGGACCCACTCAAGAGTGCCCGATTCATCTCCGATATGGAGGGGGCCTTCCGTACTTGTGAGTGTCCACCCGACAAGAAGACTAGGTATGGTTGTAGCATGTTAAGGGGTGACGCGAAATTGTGGTGGGATGCTAAGATCCAACTCTATGGTGAAGAACAATGTATGGACTTCACTTGGGAGGAATTTAAAGCGGAGTTCTTCGATGAGTACCGAACTTCGGCCGATCTTACAAGGCTTAAGGACGAGCTACGTACCTTGAGGCAAGGGTCGATGGACTTGAACACTCTCAAATCCGTGTTCTTGTCCAAGACGCAATTTTGCCCGGAGTATGTCGGGAATGATAAAATGTTGAAAGAAGATTTCTATCGAACCTTGAATGATAGTTATCAAGAAAAGATTAGTGTGAATGTGGTGAAGAGCTTCGATGAATTGTTTAATATGGCAAAAGGGTTTGAAGCGCTTGTGTTGAGGAAGAGGAAGTTTGAAGGTTCGAGTCATTCAAATTTTTCAAGCAAGAAGTCAAAGAAAGGCGCAACCGAGAGTGTGGGGAGTGTGAAGAAGGGTGCTTCGGGGGATTTTCCCTACTCTTGTCATAATTGTGGGCGAAGGGGGCACATGGCCCGTGATTGCACCAAACCATCTTCTACTACCAAATTCACTTGCTACAATTGTGGGAAAGAAGGACACAAGAAACCCGAGTGTCCCGAGTTGCGTAATGATAATACTAAACGAATCGAGAAGGCAGCGGGTACGGCTAGGGGTCGTAACTACTTGATGTCTAATGAAGAAGCTAAACAATCCAATGAAGTCGTTTCAGGTACTTTCATGGTTAACTCTAATCCGGCTCGGATACTTTTTGATAGTGGTGCTAATTTGTCTTTCGTATCTCCAAGATTTGTGCCTAAGTTAAGTAAACCGCTAGTAAAGTTGAGTCGTCCGGTAGAAGTTGAAATAGCGGATGGCAAGACGGCACTAGTGGTTGATGTGTGTAAAAATTGCAATGTTGTGTTTGGCGCCGAAAGTTTTGAAATTGATCTTATTCCGATGACTTTGGGTGATTTTGATGTAGTCGTTGGTATGGATTGGCTCGATCGTTATAGAGCCGATATTGCATGCCACGACAAGTTTATTCGTGTAAAGACCCCAAGTGGGGGAGAGATGATTATTCATGGTGATAAATGAAGGAGATCGGTGCCGATATGCACTTTTGCTCGGGCACGACGTCACGTTATTACCGGTGGTATGGCTTTCCTTGCTCATGTTGTCGACACTCGTAATGAGCCACCACCTATTCGTGAAATTCCGATAGTTAATGAGTTTGAAGATGTCTTTCCGGATGAGTTACCGGGTGTTCCGGCGGAAAGAAAAGTAGAATTTCGCATCGAGTTGGTTCCGGGGGCTACCCCCATTGCTAAAACTCCTTATCGTTTAGCACCAACGGAGATGCAAGAGTTATTGAATCAAATTCAAGAATTGCTCGGGAAGGGTTTTATCCGACCAAGTGCGTCGCCATGGGGCGCTCCGGTTTTATTTGTAAAGAAGAAAGACGGTAGTATGCGTATGTGCATCGATTACCGTGAGTTGAATAAAGTGACGATCAAGAATCGTTATCCGTTACCTAGGATCGACGATTTGTTTGATCAACTTCAAGGTGCGACGTATTTCTCTAAGATCGACCTACGGTCCGGCTATCATCAAATGCGGGTCCGTGAGGAAGACATTGAGAAAACGGCTTTCCGAACGCGTTATGGGCATTTTGAGTTTGTGGTGATGCCTTTTGGTCTTACGAATGCACCGGCGGCATTCATGGATCTTATGAACCGGGTGTGCCAACCTATGTTGGACAAGTCGGTTATTGTGTTCATTGACGACATACTAGTCTACTCGAAAAGTATGCACGAACATGAACGTCACTTGCGCGAAGTTTTGAAGACGCTGAGGAAGGAGAAGTTGTATGCTAAGTTCTCTAAGTGTGAATTTTGGCTAAGAGAGGTTCAATTTCTTGGTCACATTGTGAACAAAAGCGGTATCCAAGTGGATCCGGGGAAGATTGAGACGGTGAAGAGTTGGGGACGACCGACTACGCCCACGGAGATCCGAAGTTTTCTCGGATTGGCCGGTTATTATCGTCGGTTTATCCAAGACTTTTCTAAGATTGCTTCTCCATTAACGAAGTTGACAAGGAAGAGTGCTAAGTTCAATTGGGAAAACGAGCAAGAAATTGCTTTTCAATTATTGAAAGAGAAGTTGTGTCAAGCTCCGGTGTTAGTGTTACCGGAAGGTGTCGAAGACATGGTGGTTTATTGTGATGCTTCTTTAAATGGGCTCGGGTGCGTTCTTATGCAAAGGGGTAAAGTCATTGCTTATGCCTCTCGACAATTAAAGGAACACGAAACGAGGTACCCGACTCATGATCTTGAAATGGCGGCGGTTGTGCATGCGTTGAAAATTTGGCGCCACTACTTATATGGTGTCAAGTGTACGATATATTCGGATCATAAGAATTTGAAACACCTTTTTACTCAAAGGGATTTGAATTATCGTCAACGTAGATGGATGGATGTGGTGAAAGATTATGATTGTGAGATACTTTACCATCCGGGTAAGGCGAATGTGGTCGCGGATGCGTTAAGTCGAAAGACTCAACATCCGGCGATACGTATAACATCGTTACGTTTGATTATCACTAACGACTTTCTTGAAAAGATGGGTGAAGACCAAATAGAGGCTTATGTTCACGATAAGCACGCGGAACGAATTGTGGGCCAATCGGAGTTTATTACTATGGGTCCGCGGGGTTTGTTGTCCTTTCAAGGAAGGGTGTGGGTGCCTAAGACGGGTGATTACCGACGGGTGCTACTCGATGAAGCACATAAGTCGAAATATTCCATTCATCCGGGCGCGACGAAAATGTATCATGACTTGAAGAAAGATTATTGGTGGCCGGGCATGAAATGCGATGTTGTAAAATACGTCGAACGATGTGTTACTTGTTTGCAAGTTAAAGCCGAGCATCAAAAGCCGTATGGTAAGTTGCAACCGTTAGAAATCCCGAAGTGGAAATGGGAGCACATTACCATGGATTTTATCACTAAGTTACCTAAGACGGCGAGAACTCAATATGATTCGATTTGGGTGATCGTGGACCGGTTGACGAAAAGTGCTTTGTTTCTTCCCATTAAAGAAGCAATATCATCGGAGGCCTTGGCTAAGTTGTTTATCAAGGAAGTGGTCTCGCGACATGGCGTTCCTATATCTATTATTTCGGATCGAGATACCCGTTTTACATCTCGATTTTGGGAAAAGTTTCATGAAGATATGGGTACACAATTAAAGTTGAGCACGGCGTATCATCCTCAAACGGACGGTCAAACCGAACGTACGAACCAAACCTTGGAAGATATGTTACGGGCGTGCATTATTGACTTCGGTGGTAGTTGGGATGAGCATTTACCCTTGGTGGAGTTCTCGTACAATAATAGTTTTCATACTAGTATCGGGATGCCACCTTACGAGATGCTATATGGCCGAAGGTGTCGAACTCCCATTTGTTGGGGAGAAGTGGGTCAAAGAGAAATCGGAAGTACCGATTTGGTTTTAGAGACGAATAACAAGATTGATATTATTCGGGAGCATTTGAAGAAGGCTCAAGATAGGCAAAAGTCGTATGCCGATAAACGTAGACGAACGATCGAATTCCAAGAGGGCGACATGGTTATGCTTAAGGTTTCGCCATGGAAGGGTATTATTCGATTTCGAAAACGGGGAAAGTTAGGTCCTCGGTTTATTGGACCGTTTAAAGTTTTAGCTCGTGTTGGTGAAGTTGCATATCAATTGGAATTGCCCGAAGAGCTTGCGGGGATCCATAACACGTTTCATGTTTCTCACCTCCGTAAGTGCCTTGCGGATGATTCTTCATGGATGCCTTTAGATGAAATTGAGCTAAACAATAAGTTGGAGTATGTTGAAGAGCCGATCGCTATACTTGATGAGAAGATCAAAAGGTTGAGGCATAAAGAGGTTAGGACCTATAAGGTTCAATGGCGATGGTATAAAGGTTCCGAGTTTACATGGGAGCCCGAAGAGTTCGTGTTGGTTTATCTTCCCGCTTGTCATGCGGCTTGGATCGCGAGGACGTAATCCGAATAAGTGGGGGAGAGTTGTAAGACCCGTGTAATTATTGTAAATAATGTATAGAAGTTAACTTTGTTGTGGGATTGGTTTTATATTTCAAAAGGAGCTAGGAACCAGTTTCTGTCCATTTGCGCGCCGCGCGGCCTAATGGCGCGCCGCGCAAAATCGTGCAGACAGCCCCTCTTGTTTATTTAAATTTAAATCAAGGGCATTTTGGGAAATTCACTTCAAGGCCGACTTTAAGGCTTGGTTCAGTTGTTTGGGAGCTCATTTACTCCCCTTTTCACCAACCTTATCTTCCTAATTCAATTCTAGAGAGAGAAGTGAGTTCTAGAGAGAGAGATCCCATTTTGGAGAAGAAGAAGAAGGTTTCTTGCTAAAGTCCAAGTTCTAAAGTTGTTCATCTCGTCAATTGCTACATCTTGATAGTTGTGGTATGCCTTAACTTTCAATTCTTGTTTTGATTTCGTGTATGGGTTAGGGTTTGAGTTAGTGTTACTCATAAAACCCATTTGTTGGTAAATTTGGGGGTTCTTGGGTAAATTGGGTCATGTAGACTCAATTATGTGTAAGCTAAGGTTTAAATGTATTAATTGTTGTTATGAAACCCTAATTGGCTAATAATTTGCTAGAACACCTTAAGGAAGTGAAAATGGGTGTGATTTGGGTATAAATGACCCAAAATGGGTGTATTGACTTTTATTGAGTCAAACGGGTCAAAATGGACCAAGATTGGTTAACGTTAGTGTTTTGTGTTAAAACCTAGTGATTTAAAGTGTATGAAGGCCTTGAGTGCCAAGAGTTAGGGTTTTTGGTAAGAATGACCCAAATTAGGGTTAAGTGTCAAAATGGGTCAAGATGACCTAGGATGGTGTGTGTTATGAGATTAGGCCAAGTTGATTGATTAATTATATGCTTGTGAAATAGGTACGTTACCTTGGAATTCAAGCTTGGTTCAATAATCACCGAAGGTTTAAGGTGAGTGGAATAATTATGCGTATGTGTATATAATGTATTTATTTGTGTTGCACGAATGTGGTATTGTCGCGGTGTTTAAGACACCACATTCTAAGTAACGAGTAGCATTGTCGCGGTGTTCAAGACACTACTCATGGTATGATTGACTTGTGGTATTGTCGCGGTGTTTAAGACACCACAATGTCATGGGAGTGGAAGTGTCGCGGTGATTAAGACACCACTCATTGTATTGAATGAAGTGTGGATTCGTCGCGGTGTTTAAGATGCCACATTGTTGTAAGGGTGAGTTAGTCGCGGTGTTTAAGACATCACCCGGGGACTAGTGATTACGCGGTGTGTAAGTAACACTAGTGGACGTTATGAACTCCAACGGTCTTGTAAGTACCGCTTCCCGTGTTCGAATTGGTTAACCAAGGTTATGTGAATTATGTATTGGAAGTATTAATTTATGAATCGTATGCTATTGTACTATTAGCTACTTGTGGGTTTGTGAATTATTGGTATATGCTTATTAATGTAGCATGCTTGATGAATTGTTAAACTCGAATATGAGGTTGTGTAAGTGATGCGAGTAAGTAGATTATATATGTGTATGTATAATTATTGTGCTCACTAAGCTTTGCTTACCCTCTCGTTGTTTACCTTTTTATAGGTTCGTGTGTGGATAAGGGTAAGGGCATTACCTTGGATTGAGTTTCCCGCTTCGATGATTAAGAAGCGCTTTTGGTTTTGGCTTGGAGTTTGACCGAGACTTGGGTAGTTTAACCCCAAACACCATGCTCGTTGTGTCGTTTGGCAATTAAACTTTTGTGGTCGAAACTCTAATTTGTATTAAACTTGTATTCTTACACTTAGTGGCAATTTGGGCACGTGTGGGCCCCACTTTGTAAAACTCGCTCAAACCTTAGTTATGTGCTAGTTTTACATATATTAATGTACGGTTAAAAGCGTTTTGGCTAAATGTGTCGGGAAGTCGCTCATCTTTTTCGCATTTAAGGCAACCGGCAACAGCCAGCTTTTGCGCGGCGCGCAAGCCGGGGCGCGCGGCGCGCAAACAGTCTGCCAGCAAAATTTTTTTTTTTAGCTAAAATTTACAATGGTTTTTGTCGCGTATTGGTTTGGGATGTTACAAGCTGTACCGAGAACAAAGGAATCAGATACAATCCGCATACCGCATAGCGCACACAAGCACACGCATACGCACACTATTAAGCGCCCGCATGCGTATGAGGTGCGCATGCGGGTTGCAGTATCATTACCATGCCTCATCCTGAGTCACCAAATACCATGCCACATTCCGAGTCACCAAATACCATGCCACAAGTTTCCGAACCAGCCAAAACCTCTTTAAACATCGAACAACCTGTTCAAGACTTACAACACAACTCAACTACCGAAACTACAAACCCCTCACCTAACAATGAAACTGCAACAAGATATGTCTTACCACAAAGAGCCAATAGAGGTATCCCTCCTAAAAGATATTCTCTCGGGAAAGAAGCTCAAAGGTCAAGGTATCCTATGGCTAATATAGCACAAGGAAATCTATCATAAGAGGCGCAACAATTTAATTCTGTAGTTTACTCTGAAAACATTCCAAATTCCGTAGAACAAGCCTTAAAATCAAAACATTGGAAAACGGCAATGGAAGTTGAAATGGAGGCCTTGAAAGCTAATGACACATGGGAAAAATGTATCGTACCTCCAGGAAAGAAACCGGTAGGAAGCCGATGGGTATTTACCATAAAATACAAACCAGACGGTACTATTGAGAGATATAAAGCCCGATTGGTTGCTAAGGGGTATACACAAACCTATGGGGTAGACTATTCGGAAACCTTCTCACCGGTTGCAAAGATTGATACCATCAGTTGCTGCAAATGAGGAATGGCCACTTCATCAATTCGATGTGAAGAATGCCTTTCTACATGGCGAACTGAAAGAAGAAGTCTATATGGAAGCTCCTCCAGGATTCTCCAGAAACTTCAAAAATGGGGAAGTTTGTCGTCTTAAAAAGTCTTTATATGGGTTAAAACAATCCCCACGGGCCTGGTTTGGGAGATTCACATTGTTTATGAAAAAATATGGCTTTAAACAAAGTAACTCTGATCATACACTCTTTTTTAAACGAAAGAAAACTTTAATTACATGTTTAATCATTTATGTCGATGATATGATAATAACAGGAAATGATAAAAATGAAATCTCTAATTTAAAATTAAATTTATTTAAAGAATTTGAAATGAAAGATTTAGGCAGACTTAAATACTTTTTGGGGATTGAAGTATTAAGATCCCAACAGGGAATATTTATCTGTCAAAAGAAATATATTCTTAATCTTCTTGCAGAAACAGGAATGGTTGATTGCAAACCTGCCAAGACTCCAATGATTCCTAACTAGAAGCTATACATAGAAGATAATGTTGATTCCGCTGATAAAGGGCAATACCAAAGGATAGTCGGAAAACTTATCTATCTTGCTCATACTCGACCAGATATAGCACATGCAGTTGGAGTTGTAAGTCAATTTATGCACCAACCACAAGTCCACCATATGGATGCTGCAATGAGGATCATCAGGTATTTAAAGAAAACCGTTGGATATGGAGTTATGTTCAAAAAGAATGGACATCTAGAAACATAAATTTACACAGACGCAAGTTGGGCTGGAGAAAAAGGAGATAGAAGATCGATGTCAGGTTTCTTTACAATGATTGGAGGAAACTTAGTCGCATGGAAAAGTAAGAAACAGAAAGTAGTTTCTCTATCAAGTGCTGAATCAGAATTTCGAGGGATAGCAAAGGGAGTGGTAGAGGCATTGTGGATTCGAAAACTTGTAACTGAAATTGGGTTCCAGCCAGAAGGAGCTACTCAAATCTTTTGTGACAATGAAGCAGCAATCGCTATTTCAGAAAATCCAGTTCAACATGATCGTACCAAACATGTTGAAGTTGACAGACACTTTATCAGGGAAAAGTTAGACGGAGAAATCATTTCTCTTCCATCCATCAGATCAGAAGACCAGCTAGCCGACATCCTTACCAAATCGGTCAACGAAAGACTCTTCAGTGAAGTCCTCAACAAGTTGAACATTGGAGATCTCACTATTCAACTTGAGGGGGAGTGTTAGAATAATCAACAAAGACCAACAATAGTCAAATTACCATTTTAGGTGATTTGACTTTAGGATCAGAAGTTGTGTACTCCATCATTTTCTAAGATAGAAGATCACAAGAAGGCATTGTCAACGGCTACAAGACTGACCAAACAGGCTGCACAAACAAGCTATACAAACAGCATCTTTCCTATAATGAATGGTGGTTCCAAAATGCAAGATGGAGTCTAACCAAATATAGAATTAGCTGTTATCAGTTTTTAGTGTATATAAACACTCATCATATGTATCTTGAATTCAATACAATTGTATCAAACATTCTCAAATATTCAATACAAGATCAAATTCATAAATCTTAACATGTTCTACCCAATAGATATACATATCCATATGAATCTTATTGTAACCTAACAAATGCACTTACACAGAAAGAGTCAAGCTTTGCGAGATCTTGCAATATCAGAGGGTAGTATTGCATTAATGTCCCACCACGCCAGCTGCATTTTCATCGCATGGTGTAAGAATGACTAAAAGCATAGATAACCATTTAAAGTACAAATATCATGTTGTAAATTTAGTTGCTAACCTAAGGATTTCGGTCAGTCCCTAATAGCAGAGTATAATATTCTTTAGAAGTGGAGGTGGTGGAGCTATTCCATCAAAGTTAGTAACCACTTTAGACAGACACTTTGACGTAGCAGACAACATTTCAACAGATGACCCTAAGTATGCCTTTCCTTCTTTTTGCTCTAAGATCTTTCCTAGCACAAATAAAGCAAGCTGCGTAACAATGGTTAATATCAGTGCGTTTGAAGTTGTGTGGGGTCCGTACATAATTTATCATCAAAATTAATTTAATCTGATTATGAAAAGAAAAGAAGGTAACAAAAAGAAAAGAAGGTTACATGAAAAGAATATGCTTATTCCAAGTAAGACTTTCTATTAACATATATGTTACACTCACTGTTTTGGTGTGTTCACCACCCAACATCATGCAAGGGAAGCACAGGGGAACCATAGAAATTTGCAAAAGATGATGAACAATATCAGCAGCGTGGGAACCCGGATCCTACAGAGTTGTAAACATATACCAAATAATCAAGTCCATACTCAATTATTATAATATAATCACAAGTCGAAAGTACCTCCAGAAGTTGTGCAATAACTGCTAAGCTGGAGAGTTGCAAGATATCATACTGCTTAGGTATTTGGGGAGCAAAACTCACATACGAAGTATGAAGTGACTTCATAAGTTCCGCAATAACACCTAAGCCGGAGATGTTAGTAAATTGCTTAAGTGTTTGGTTGCTCCTAGAGTCGGGGTAAACGTATACAGCTATCTGGGCTGCAACACTCGCATAAACATTACAATTATTAATTTTCCATGTAAAAGCAACAAGCATAAAATATAGAAGATACCTATTTTAATTAGCTCCATTTTTATGTTTGGTTGAGATGCTATGCTCTGTAAGAGAATTAAACCAAAAAATTTGAGATTGAGTAACTACAATTATGAAACAAGCCATAAGCCATCAATCTAATAAGAAAGATTTTGTAGATTCATAATCTAATTGTCATGGCACCATTTCATACCACCAGTTTAATTTTTTCTGCAAGCCCATATCACGTTGACTTTCTGTTTACACTGCACTTAGTTACGTTAAACTAACCCTTACATCAATCCATCCATATATTCATTCATATGTAGAAGTAAATTAAGTAACGGGTAAAGAGACTTTAGACATACACTTGTTTATATATGTGACTAAAATTGACTTGGTGTTGACTTGTTAATTAAATTTATTTTATATAAGAGCTTTGAAGAAATCAAAGGTCGAATCTTTTGAGTGTGATTAAACCACTCATTACAAAAAACCTTCACAAGTTAAACCCGAACAATAACTAAAGTTGCCTTCGTCTTAAAACCCTTTTTATACCAAAGAAATCAATTTCATTTATCGTTACTATAACTTCAAAATTGTTTTTTTATCACAGAAAGTTGAAGAAACCAAAAGTTATAGACTTTTTCTCGACAAGAATTGCTCTTTTCTTAGATGGCAGCCATAGCCCTCGTCTGCTACTTCTTTTGATCACGTAAGTACGAACGATGAAAAATACAAACCTGAAAATGAGCAATACAACCAACGTGCAGCAGGCTCTAGTTCTTATTTTAACAAAATATATGGAATTGATGTCCATGCTCCTTTTGGGCACACCAGTAAGCATGAATATGGTCAAAGCAGTGTACATGGTCTGATTTTGCACCAGGTAAAACTCATATCACATGTTTAAACGTTTATACTTCTCGAGCATCAATCTTAAAAACTTAAAACTAATAAACAACGATAGACATGTGAAATGTCCCGTTCATATTGATTATAAACATTCCATATTAATTGATTTCGTTGCGAGTTTTTGACCTCTATATGAGATGTTTTTCAAAGACTGCATTCATTTTTAAAACAACCATAACCTTTATTTTATCAATAAAGGTTTTAAAAACATTACGTAGATTATCAAATAATGATAATCTAAAATATACTGTTTACACATGACCATTACATAATGGTTTACAATAGAAATATATTACATCGACATATGTTTCTTGAATGCAGTTTTTACACAATATCATACAAACATGGACTCCAAATCTTGTCCTTATTTTAGTATGCAACAGCGGAAGCTCTTAGTATTCACCTGAGAATAAACATGCTTTAAACGTCAACAAAAATGTTGGTGAGTTATAGGTTTAACCTATATATATCAAATCGTAACAATAGACCATAAGATTTCATATTTCAATACACATCCCATACATAGAGATAAAAATCATTCATATGGTGAACACCTGGTAACCGACATTAACAAGATGCATATATAAGAATATCCCCATCATTCCGGGACACCCTTCGGATATGATATAAATTTCGAAGTACTAAAGCATCTGGTACTTTGGATGGGGTTTGTTAGGCCCAATAGATCTATCTTTAGGATTCGCGTCAATTAGGGTGTCTGTTCCCTAATTCTTAGATTAGCAGACTTAATAAAAAGGGGCATATTCGATTTCGATAATTCAACCATAGAATGTAGTTTCACGTACTTGTGTCTATTTTGTAAATCATTTATAAAACCTGCATGTATTCTCATCCAAAAAATATTAGATTTTAAAAGTGGGACTATAACTCACTTTCACAGATATTTCCTTCCTCGGAAATAAGACTTGGCCACGGATCGATTCACGAACCTATACAAATATGTACATATATATCAAAGTATGATCAAAATATAATTATAACCATTTTTATTATGTTTTAAAGATTTGAGTGTATTAAGTCAGCTGTCCTTGTTAATAACCTACAACTAGTTGTCCACAGTTAGATGTACAGAAATAAATCGATATATATTATCTTGAATCAATCCACGACCCAGTGTATACACATCTTAGGCTAGATCACAACTCAAAGTATATATATTTTTGGAATCAACCTCAATCCTGTATAGCTAACTCCAACATTACTGCATATAGAGTGTCTATGGTTGTTCCAAATAATATATATACATAGGTCGATATGATATGTCAAAACATTTACATACGTGTCTATGGTATCCCAAGATTACATAATATATTAGAATACATGTATAATACAATATAAGTTAGTTAGGATATGATTTGTATAGATTTGTTAAACATTCCCGTAGCTAAAAAGATCAAAAATATCCAATCTTGTTTTACCCATAACTTCTTCATTTTAAATCCGTTTTGAGTGAATCAAATTGCTATGTTTCATATTGAACTCTAATTTAAGAATCCAAGCAGAAAAATTATAGGTTTATAGTCAGAAATTTAAGTTACATGTCAATTACTAAAGAGGTAGTCATTTCCGTCGAAAGAACGACATCTTGATGACCATTTTGAAAAACATACTTTCACTTTGAGTTTAACCAAGATTTTTGGATATAGTTTCATGTTCATATGAAAAATCATTTTCCCAGAAGAACAACTTTTAAATCAAAGTTTATCATAGTTTTTAATTATCCAAACCAAAACAGCCCCCGGTTTCACTACGACGGCGTATATCCGATTTTATGGTGTTCATCGTGTTTCCAGGTTTTAAATTATTAAGTTAGCATATCATATAGATATAGAACATGTGTTTAGTTGATTTTAAAAGTCAAGTTAGAAGGATTAACTTTTGTTTGCGAACAAGTTTAGAATTAACTAAACTATGTTCTAGTGATTACAAGTTTAAACCTTCGAATAAGATAGCTTTATATGTATGAATCGAATGATGTTATGAACATCATTACTACCTCAAGTTTTCTGGATAAAACTACTGGAAATGAGAAAAATGAATCTAGCTTCAAAGGATCCTTGGATGGCTTGAAAGTTCTTGAAGCAGAATCATGACACGAAAACAGTTCAAGTAAGATTTTCACTCGAAATAAGATTGTTATAGTTGTAGAAATTGAATCAAAGTTTGAATATGAATATTACCTTGAATTAGAAAGATAACCTACTGTAAATAACAAAGGTTCCTTGATCTTAGATGATTACTTGGAATGGATTAGAAAGCTTGAAAGTAGACTTGCAAACTTGGAAGTATTCTTGATTTTTATGAAACTATACTTATGGAATTTATGAAGAACACTTAGAACTTGAAGATGGAACTTGAGAGAGATCAATTAGATGAAGAGAATTGAAGAATAAAAGTGTTTTTAGGTGTTTTTGGTCGTTGGTATATGGATTAGATATAAAGGATATGTAATTTTGTTTTCATGTAAATAAGTCATGAATGATTACTAATATTTTTGTAATTTTATGAGATATTTCATGCTAGTTGCCAAATGATGGTTCCCACATGTGTTAGGTGACTCACATGGGATGCTAAGAGCTGATCATTAGAGTGTATATACCAATAGTACATACATCTAAAAGCTGTGTATTGTACGAGTACGAATACGGGTGCATACGAGTAGAATTGTTGATGAAACTGAATGAGGATGTAATTGTAAGCATTTTTGTTAAGTAGAAGTACTTTGATATGTGTCTTGAAGTCTTTCAAAAGTGTAAGAATACATATCAAAACACAACATGTATATACATTCTAATAGAGTCGTTAAGTCTTCGTTAGTCGTTACATGTAAGTGTTGTTTTGAAACCTTTAAGTTAACGATCTCAATTAATGTTGTTAACCCAATGTTTATTATATCAAATGAGATGTTAAATTATTATGTTATCATGATATTATGATGTATGAATATCTCTTAATATGATATATACATTAAAATGTCGTTACAACGATAATCGTTACATATAAGTCTCGTTTCGTAATTCTTGAGTTAGTAGTCTTGTTTTTACATATGTAGTTCATTGTTAACACACTTAATGATATATTTAAATATCATTTTATCATGTTAAATATAGTGTATCAATATCTTAATATGATACATATGTATTTAGTAGACGTTATCATAACGATAATCGTTATATATATCATTTCGAGTTTCTTAATTTAGTAATCTCATTTCTTATGTATATCACACAATGTTAATATATAGTGAGATACTTACTCATCATAATCTCATGTCAACCATATATATATGTCTATATATACCACAACATGTAGTTTTTTACAAATTTGTAACGTTCGTGAATCGCCGGTCAACTTGGGTGATCAATTGTCTATATGAAACTTATTTCATTTAATCAAGTCTTAACAAGTTTGATTGCTTAACATGTTGGAAACATTTATTCATGTAAATGTCAATCTCAATTAATATATATAAACATGGAAAAGTTTGGTTCACTACAGTACCTACCCGTTAAATAAATTTCGTCCCGAAATTTTAAGCTGTTGAAGGTGTTGACGAATCTTCTGGAAATAGATGCGGGTATTTCTTCTTCATCTGATCTTCACACTCCCAGGTGAAATCGGGTCCTCTACGAGCATTCCATCAAACCTTAACAATCGGTATCTTGTTTTGCTTAAGTCTCTTAACCTCACGATCCATTATTTCGACGGGTTCTTCAATGAATTGAAGTTTTTCATTGATTTGGATTTCGTCCAACGGAATAGTGAGATCTTCTTTAGTAAAACATTTCTTCAAATTCGAGACGTGGAAAGTGTTATGTACAGTCGCGAGTTGTTGAGGTAGCTCCAGTTGGTAAGCTACTGGTCCGACACGATCTATAATCTTGAATGGTCCAATGTACCTTGGATTTAGTTTCCCCCGTTTACCAAATCGAACAACGCCTTTCCAAGGTGAAACCTTAAGCATGACCATTTCTCCAATTTCAAACTCTATATCTTTTCTTTTACTGTCCGCGTAGATCTTTTGTCGACTCTGGGCGGTTTTCAATCGTTGTTGAATTTGGATGATTTTCTCGGTAGTTTCTTGTATTATCTCCGGACCCGTAATCTTTCTATCCCCCACTTCATTCCAACAAATCGGAGACCTGCACTTTCTACCATAAAGTGCCTCAAACGGCGCCATCTCAATATTAGAATAATAACTATTGTTGTAGGAAAATTTTGCTAACAGTAGGTGTCGATTCCAACTGTTTTCGAAATCAATAACACATGCTCGTAGAATGTCTTCAAGCGTTTGTATCGTCCTTTCGCTCTGCCCATCAGTTTGTGAATGATAGGCAGTACTCATGTCTAGACGAGTCCCCAATGCTTGTTGCAACGTCTGCCAGAACCTTGAAACAAATCTACCATCCCTATCAGAGATAATAGAGACGGGTATTCCATGTCTAGAGACAACCTCCTTCAAATACAATCGCGCCAACTTCTCCATTTTGTCATCTTCTCTCATTGGCAGGAAGTGTGCTGACTTGGTGAGACGATCAACTATTACTCAAATAGTATCATAACCACTTGCAGTCCTTGGCAATTTAGTAATGAAATCCATGGTAATATTTTCCCATTTCCATTTCGGGATTTCAGGTTGTTGTAGTAGACCTGATGGTTTCTGATGTTCAGCTTTGACCTTAGAACACGTCAAACATTCTCCTACATATTTAGCAATATCGGCTTTCATACCCGGCCACCAAAAGTGTTTCTTGAGATCTTTATACATCTTCCCCGCTCCGGGATGTATTGAATATCTGGTTTTATGTGCTTCCTTAAGTACCATTTCTCTTACATCTCCAAACCTTGGTACCCAAATTCTATCAGCCCTATATCGGGTTCCGTCAATATTAAGATGTTTCTCTGATCCTTTGGGTATCTCATTCTTCAACTTTCCTTCTTTTACAACCCCCTGTTGTGCCTCCTTTATTTGAGTAGTAAGGTTAGTACGAATAATTATATTCATAGCTTTTACCCGTATAGGTTCTCTGTCTTTTCTACTCAAAGCGTCGGCTACCACATTCGCCTTCCCCGGGTGGTATCGAATCTCAAAATCATAATCATTCAACAGTTCAATCCACCTGCGTTGTCTCATATTCAGTTGCTTCTGATTAAATATATGTTGGAGACTTTTGTGGTCGGTATATATAATACTTTTGACCCCATATAAATAATGCCTCCAAGTCTTTAATGCAAAAACAACAGCACCCAATTCCAAATCGTGAGTCGTATAATTTTGCTCGTGAATCTTCAATTGTCTAGACGCATAAGCAATCACCTTCATTCGTTGCATTAATACAAAACCGAGACCTTGTTTTGATACGTCACAATAAATCACAAAATCATCATTCCCTTCAGGCAATGACAATATAGGTGCCGTAGTTAGCTTTTTCTTCAATAACTGAAACGCCTTCTCTTGTTCATCCTTCCATTCAAATTTCTTCCCTTTATGCGTTAATGCAGTCAAGAGTTTTGCTATTTTGGAGAAATCTTGGATGAATCTTCTGTAGTAACCAGCCAATCCTAAAAATTGACGTATATGCTTCGGAGTTTCTGGGGTTTCCCACTTTTCAACGGTTTCGATCTTTGCCGGGTCCACCTGGATACCTTCTTTGTTCACTATGTGACCGAGGAATTGAACTTCTTCCAACCAAAATGCACACTTTGAAAACTTAGCGTACAGTTTTTCTTTCCTCAATACTTCTAGCACTTTTCTCAAATGTTCTTTGTGTTCTTGATCATTCTTTGAGTAAATAAGTATGTCATCGATGAAAATAATGACAAACTTGTCAAGATATGGCCCACACACTCAGTTCATAAGGTCCATGAACACAGCTGGTGCGTTAGTTAATCCAAACGACATAACCATAAACTCGTAATGACCATCACGTGTCCTAAAAGCAGTTTTTGGAATATCATCCTCCTTTACTCGCATTTGATGATATCCAGAATGTAAATCAATTTTTGAATAAACCGACGAGCCTTGTAGTTGATCAAATAAGTCGTCAATTCTCGGCAGTGGATAACGGTTTTTGATGGTAAGTTTATTCAACTCTCTGTAGTCAATATACAACCTAAGTGTACCATCCTTCTTCTTGACAAACAAAATAGGAGCTCTCCATGGTGATGTGCTTGGTCGAATGAAACCACGTTCTAATAGTTCTTGCAGTTGGCTTTACAGTTCATTCATCTCGCTGGGTGCGAGTCTGTAAGGAGCACGAGCTATTGGTGTAGCTCCTGGTACAAGATCTATTTGAAATTCAACAGATCGATGTGAAGGTAGTCCCGGTAATTCTTTCGGAAATACATCGGGAAATTCTTTTGCGACGGGAACATCATTGATGCTCTTTTCTTCAGTTTGTACTTTCTCGACGTGTGCTAGAACAGCATAGCATCCTTTTCTTATTAGTTTTTGTGCCTTCAAATTATTAATAAGATGTAGCTTCGTGTTGCCCTTTTCTCCGTACACCATTAAGGGTTCTCCTTCTTCTCGTACAATGCGAATTGCATTTTTGTAACGTACAATCTCTGCTTTCATCTCCTTCAGCCAGTCCATGCCAACTATTACATCAAAACTCCCTAACTCTACTGGTATCAAATCAATCTTAAATATTTCGCTACCCAGTTTAATTTCTCGATTCCGGCATATATAATCTGCTGAAATTAATTTACCGTTTGCTAATTCGAGTAAAAATTTACTATCCAACGGCATCAATGGACAACTTAATTTAGAAAAAAAATATCTACTCATATAGCTTCTATCCGCACCCGAATCAAATAAAACGTAACCAGATTTATTGTCAATAAGAAACGTACCCGTAACAAGCTCCGGGTCTTCCTGTGCCTTTGCCGCATTAATATTGAAAACTCTTCCGCAGCCTTGTCCATTCGTGTTCTCCCGGTTCGGGCAATTTCTAATAATGTGGCCCGGTTTTCCACATTTATAACAAACTACATTGGCATAACTTGCTCCGACACTACTTGCTCCGCCATTACTCGTTCCGACACCATTTGTTCCTTTTGTTCTGTTAACCCCTGGTCCGTAGACCTCACACTTCGCCGCTCTATGACCATTTATTTTACACTTGTTGCAAAATTTGGTGCAGAACCCCGAGTGATACTTTTCACACCTTTGGCATAGCTGCTTCTGATTGTTGTTGTTGTTGTTGCGGTTGTTATTGTTGTTGGGATGATTGTTGTAGTTGTTGTTGTTGTTGTTGTTGTTGTGCCGTTTGTTGTAGTTGCGATTGATGTTGCGATTGTTGGGATAGTTGTTGTTGTATTGGTGACTCTTATCACCGTTTTCCTCCCACTTTCTTTTGACTAGCTTCACGTTGGTCTCTTCGGCCGCCTGTTCTTTAATTCTTCCCTCAATCTGGTTTACTAGTTTGTGAGCCATTCTACATGCCTTTTGTATGGAGGCAGGCTCGTGTGAACTTATATCTTCTTGGATTCTCTCCGGTAACCCTTTCACAAATGCGTCGATCTTCTCTTCCTCATCTTCGAACGCTCTCGGACACAATAGGCACAATTCTGCGAATCGTCTTTCGTACGAAGTAATATCGAATCCATGTGTTTGTAACCCTCTAAGTTCTGACTTGAGCTTATTGACCTCGGTTCTGGGACGGTACTTCTCGTTCATCAAGTGCTTGAATGCTGACCACGGTAGCGCGTAAGCAGCATCTTGTCCCACTTGCTCTAGATAGGTATTCCACCATGTTAACGCAATACCTGTGAAGGTATGCGTAGCGTACTTCACTTTGTCTCCTTCAGCACACTTACTTATGGCAAACACCAATTCAACTTTCTCGGTCCACCGTTTCAATCCGATTGGTCCTTTGGTCCCATCAAATTCTGAAGGTTTGCAGGCAGTGAATTCCTTGTAGGAGCATCCTACTCGATTTCTTGCGCCGTTAGCTGTATTGCTAGATTCAGAGTTATTGTTGGTATGTAGCGCGGCCTGTACTGTGGCTATGTTTGAAGCAAGAAAGGCACGAAATTCCTCTTCGCTTATATTCAAGGTGTGTCAAGTAGTCGGTGCCATTTCCTTCAAAATAGTCAAATGAAACAAGTTAATCATACAAAATATTAAGAGTAGTCAATAGTATCTCGTAGCATAATATGAACTCATTTATAAAAGCTTTTTCTTCATATTAGCGTTTTATAAGTTTAAATTCGGGTACTACCTACCCGTTAAGTTCATACTTAGTAGCTAATATACAATTCAACTACTACAATTCCATATGAAAAACTGATTATAATAATATATCACATACAAATATTATTCAAACTTACAACTTCGCTATATTACATATAAAATGAAATATAGTACACTATGATACAGGACAGGTTTGGAGATAAATCTAGTTAATACGCAAGTTGTTCAGCAAAGGAAATAAAGACACGTAATTCATAAGTCCAGAAACAAGTGATGCATTCTGGTTTTACTAAGACGACTTCCCATCCTTGGTCTTGTGGAAAATAACCGTTATGACCATTGACTAGGTAGCATGTTGTAATACCGTCAAAAGAACGAGGGTTTCGTAATGTCCAACTGCCCCGTAATAATCTAAAAACCTTGTTTCTCACCCCAACTACTGAATCTGTCACTTGTGGGAAAGTTTTATTTAAAAGCTGCAATCCGATGTTCTTTTTCTCACTTTAGTAAGAAGCGAACATCACTAACTGTAGGCATAACATGCTTCTTTATGTTGCATGTTAGAAGCTCTTTCTAATTCATGAAATCCTATGTTGAGATATGTTGAGTCAAAATAGGTTCTTAACCCGTAGCGTAAAATTGCATTTGGGTTCCCCGCATTTAACGATTTAAAGAAAACACGACGTAACTTAAAGTCTCCCCAATGTGATATACCCCACCTATCAAAGGAAAGCCTTTTATAAACTAAGGCATTTCTGGAAAGTCTTTCAAATGTTTGACAAGTTAATTTTGCCATAACTAAATGTGCTGATGAATTCTGACCGACTCTAGACAAGATTTCCTCAATCATATCCTCTGGTAGGTCTTCTAAAATATTCGGTTGTCTACCCTTAACGTCCATTTTGTTTTTATACTGTAAAATAGACAAGGATTAGATTCATAATAACAAACAATACAAGCAATTTTTACATAGAACATAAAAGTACAAGCACACTACAATACATTTATTACACAACATGCTCACACCCCTCTAATCTGAATCACTGGTTTCTTCTTCTTCGGACTTGGTTCTTTTTCCTAATTTTCTAGAGATATATGATGTTCCTCTAATATGAGCCGTCGTTTTCCACATTGGTTTAGAAAAACCTGGTGGTTTAGAGGTTCCCGGGTTATTATCACGATATTGAAAATACGGGTGTTGACGGTACATATAAAGTTCATCGGGGTCAGAATCAGATTTCTCTATTTTGATGCCTTTTCCCTTATTATTTTCTTTTGCCTCATTAAATTGGGTCGGGGTAATTTCTATAACATCATCGGAATCCTCATCAGGATCCGATTCATCGGAAAATTGGTAATTTTCCCAATATTTTGCTTCCTTAGCGGAAACACCATTGACCATTATTAACTTTGGTCCATTGGTTGAGGATTTTCTTTTATTTGACCGGTTTTCTATGGTTCCTACTATTCCCCCTCCGGAACCTCTTCTTCTTCCGGTTCCTCTTCTTCCGGTTCCGTTTCCTCTTCTTCCGGTTCTTCGGGAACTTGTGAATCTTGCCAATATATATTCGACTCTTCGTTATTATTAGGTGAGTCAATGGGATTTGTGCTAGAGGTAGACATCTATCACACAATATCAAACATGTTAAGAGATTAATATACCACATAATATTTACATGTTAATAATATATAGTTTTCAACAAAAATGTTAAGCAATCATTTTTAAAGAAAATACGGTCGAAGTCCAGACTCACTAATGCATCCTAACAAACTCGATAAACCACAATAATACAAATTTTCTAGTTCTCTAAGACCAACGCTCAGATACCAACTGAAATGTCCCGTTCATATTGATTATAAACGTTCCATATTAATTGATTTCGTTGCGAGGTTTTGACCTCTATATGAGACGTTTTTCAAAGACTGCATTCATTTTTAAAACAACCATAACCTTTATTTTATCAATAAAGGTTTTAAAAGCATTACGTAGATTATCAAATAATGATAATCTAAAATATACTGTTTACACATGACCATTACATAATGGTTTACAATAGAAATATATTACATCGACATATGTTTCTTGAATGCAGTTTTTACACAATATCATACAAACATGGACTCCAAATCTTGTCCTTATTTTAGTATGCAACAGCGGAAGCTCTTAGTATTCACCTGAGAATAAACATGCTTTAAACGTCAACAAAAATGTTGGTGAGTTATAGGTTTAACCTATATATATCAAATCGTAACAATAGACCACAAGATTTCATATTTCAATACACATCCCATACATAGAGATAAAAATCATTCATATGGTGAACACCTGGTAACCGACATTAACAAGATGCATATATAAGAATATCCCCATCATTCCGGGACATCCTTCGGATATGATATAAATTTCGAAGTACTAAAGTATCCGGTACTTTGGATGGGGTTTGTTAGGCCCAATAGATCTATCTTTAGGATTCGCGTCAATTAGGGTGTCTGTTCCCTAATTCTTAGATTACCAGACTTAATAAAAAGGGGCATATTCGATTTCGATAATTCAACCATAGAATGTAGTTTCACGTACTTGTGTCTATTTTGTAAATCATTTATAAAACCTGCATGTATTCTCATCCCAAAAATATTAGATTTTAAAAGTGGGACTATAACTCAGGTTTCACAGATATTTCCTTCCTCGGAAATAAGACTTGGCCACGGATCGATTCATGAACCTATACAAATATGTACATATATATCAAAGTATGATCAAAATATAATTACAACCATTTTTATTATGTTTTAAAGATTTGAGTGTATTAAGTCAGCTGTCCTTGTTAATAACCTACAACTAGTTGTTCACAGTTAGATGTACAGAAATAAATCGATATATATTATCTTGAATCAATCCACGACCCAGTGTATACATGTCTCAGGCTAGATCACAACTCAAAGTATATATATTTTTGGAATCAACCTCAACCCTGTATAGCTAACTCCAACATTACTGCATATAGAGTGTCTATGGTTGTTCCAAATAATATATATACATGGGTCGATATGATATGTCAAAACATTTGCATACGTGTCTATGGTATCCCAAGATTACATAATATATTAGAATACATGTATAATACAATATAAGTTAGTTAGGATATGATTTGTATAGATTTGTTAAATATTTCTCGTAGCTAAAAAGATCAAAAATATCCAATCTTGTTTTACCCATAACTTCTTCATTTTAAATTCGTTTGGAGTGAATCAAATTGCTATGGTTTCATATTGAACTCTAATTTAAGAATCCAAACAGAAAAAGTATAGGTTTATTGTCAGAAATTTAAGTTATATGTCAATTACTAAAGAGGTAGTCATTTCCGTCGAAAAAACGACATCTTGATGACCATTTTGAAAAACATACTTTCACTTTGAGTTTAACCAAGATTTTTGGATATAGTTTCATGTTCATATGAAAAATCATTTTCCCAGAAGAAAAACTTTTAAATCAAAGTTTATCTTAGTTTTTAATTATCCAAACCAAAACAGCCCCCGGTTTCACTACGACGGCGTATATCCGATTTTATGGTGTTCATCGTGTTTCCAGGTTTTAAATCATAAAGTTAGCATATCATATAGATATAGAACATGTGTTTATTTGATTTTAAAAGTCAAGTTAGAAGGATTAACTTTTGTTTGCGAACAAGTTCAGAATTAACTAAACTATGTTCTAGTGATTACAAGTTTAAACCTTCGAATAAGATAGCGTTATATGTATGAATCGAATGATGTTATGAACATCATTACTACCTCAAGTTTTCTGGATAAAACTACTGGAAATGAGAAAAATGAATCTAGCTTCAAAGGATCCTTGGATGGCTTGAAAGTTCTTGAAGCAGAATCATGACACGAAAACAGTTCAAGTAAGATTTTCACTCGAAATAAGATTGTTATAGTTGTAGAAATTGAATCAAAGTTTGAATATGAATATTACCTTGAATTAGAAAGATAACCTACTGTAAATAACAAAGGTTCCTTGATCTTAGATGATTACTTGGAATGGATTAGAAAGCTTGGAAGTAGACTTGCAAACTTGGAAGTATTCTTGATTTTTATGAAACTATACTTATGGAATTTATGAAGAACACTTAGAACTTGAAGATGGAACTTGAGAGAGATCAATTAGATGAAGAAAATTGAAGAATTAAAGTGTTTTTAGATGTTTTTGGTCGTTGGTATATGGATTAGATATAAAGGATATGTAATTTTGTTTTCATGTAAATAAGTCATGAATGATTACTAATATTTTTGTAATTTTATGAGATATTTCATGCTAGTTGCCAAATGATGGTTCCCACATGTGTTAGGTGACTCACATGGGATGCTAAGAGCTGATCATTGGAGTATATATACCAATAGTACATACATCTAAAAGCTGTGTATTGTACGAGTACGAATACGGGTGCATACGAGTAGAATTGTTGATGAAACTGAACGAGGATGTAATTGTAAGCATTTTTGTTAAGTAGAAGTACTTTGATATGTGTCTTGAAGTCTTTCAAAAGTGTAAGAATACATATCAAAACACAACATGTATATACATTCTAATGGAGTTGTTAAGTCTTCGTTAGTCGTTACATGTAAGTGTTGTTTTGAAACCTTTAAGTTAACGATCTCAATTAATGTTGTTAACCCAATGTTTATTATATCAAATGAGATGTTAAATTATTATGTTATCATGATATTATGATCTATGAATATCTCTTAATATGATATATACATTAAAATATCGTTACAACGATAATCGTTACATATAAGTCTCGTTTCGTAATTCTTGAGTTAGTAGTCTTGTTTTTACATATGTAGTTCATTGTTAACACACTTAATGATATATTTAAATATCATTTTATCATGTTAAATATAGTGTATCAATATCTTAATATGATACATATGTATTTAGTAGACGTTATCATAACGATAATCGTTATAGATATCATTTCGAGTTTCTTAACTTAGTAATCTCATTTCTTATGTATATCACACATTGTTAATATACTTAGTGAGATACTTATTCATCATAATCTCATGTCAACCATATATATATGTCTATATATACCACAACATGTAGTTTTTACAAATTTGTAACGTTCGTGAATCGCCGGTCAACTTGGGTGATCAATTGTCTATATGAAACTTATTTCATTTAATCAAGTCTTAACAAGTTTGATTGCTTAACACGTTGGAAACATTTAGTCATGTAAATATCAATCTCAATTAATATATATAAACATGGAAAAGTTCGGGTCACTACAACATGATTACACATTTGTACTTAAAGTAACATCTAAATTTTTCTCCAAACCCATATCATGTGGACTGTTTGTCTGAATTTTATTAAAACAGGGTAGTTTACTAACTTTTTAAAAGCTTCAACTTTAAAGGTGTCTCATTTTTAGAGTTCAAAGTTTTACGCTAAAGAAGTCGACTTTTTTTGTCGCTTATTATCTTTGTATTATTTCCGTGTCCTTATACCAATATATATAACTTCAAATTCTTTGTTTTCAATAGCAGCAACAACAACGTAGCGCTGTTGGTTTTGAGCAACACAGTAGGCATGAATATGGTCGGGGCAGTGTGCCACATAGTCTGGTTTTGCACCAGGTGAAACTCATATTACCTGTTTAAACGTTTATAATCTAGAGCACCAATCTTAAAAACTTAAAACTAACATCTAAATTTTTCTACAAAACCATATCCGTCGACTCTTTGCCTGAACTGCAATTAAAGTTTAAATTTTTAAGTTTGAATTTCTAACATCTTATTTTTTCCGAAAACCCATATAATGTGCACATTTATGTCGTCTTTAAAGTTTGAATTTTTTTTATCCATATGTCGCTTTTCCTCTCTGTATTATTTTTGTTTCATTGTACCATTATATTTAACATCGTACTATTTGTTTCCAACTGCAGCAACCAGTGGCGGAGCCAGGTTTTAAAGATGAGGAAGGCTCAGTGTCACAGACTTATCTCGATAATCTCATCGTGCGACACTTAGTCACTACTAAGTCAACCTTACTCGGACCTTCCAACGATTTGAGTAACCTATAAAGAACAAATGAGAATAACGGAAAATACTTATAGTGATTGAAAGAACTTTACAATATAGGATAGAAGAAATTTGATGTGTATTTTGTCAAATGAGGTTCCCAATATTTATACTACTCTTACTACATAATGGATGAATAAGATTAAATGAAATGAATGACTAGGATCAAAGTATTAGAAACTTCAAATATGTACATAATTCTAGAGATATCCATAGAGTTTTTATATCATTTTAAATATGAACTAGGGAGAGTTCAAAAAAACATTCTATGCAATTCTTGGATGTTTCGATTTTAGGTTAATATCACACAATTGGGCTACAAGGTGAATGGGTTAAGCCACAAGCTTAATGAATTGTGACATCAACCAACTTAAGTAATTACAAATTCTACCTATAAAATGTAACAAAATATCTAGAAAATGAGTTAACAATCATAATAAAGTTTTTAATAGAATATAAATATGAGTGAAACCAATAAATAAATTATATTAAATATAATCTAGCTTGTTGATAATAGTTAAATAGTTATGATTAGTTAACTATTCATATAACTTACAATAAAATACAAGATCATTCACAAGAATGTTATCTTTTGTATTAATAGTTGAACGTGTTTACGCTTCTTGAAAGTAAAAGCAATTGTAGAAAATATATCATTAATTTTTCTTTAAATATAAAGAATCAAATAAGCTTTAATTGTAACATAAATACCAGTAATCATAAAATGATTACACTCCATTAATCGCAACAATTTTCATTAGAAAATATACATCGATCTAAAATAAATAACTAAAATGTTTATAATTAAGCATATCTTATCTTATTTAATAGACGTAATAGAAACACAATTACTACATGGAATGAAATTTTTAAAAGAAGAAAATTAAAAGGAAAACTTATAATCGGAAGTGACTAATTGCATATTTGAAGAGAAGTTTAATTGCTCCGTAAAGTATTTGTAATACATAAAAGAAAATTAAAATTCAATGTATAATGGCTTGGTAAATTAGATATAATTGACGTTAATAGGCTTGTTTACTCAATATATTAGTGTTTGTCTAGTTGAGATAATTTTGTGTAAAACTTAACGTATAATAGAACTCTTTGTGTAGTTAGACTTAGTAGTATATTATATTACGTAAATAAGAGACATTGGGAGAGGCTTACCACCACCATTGGGAGACATTGGCAGCAACAACAATGTAGCTCTGATGGTTTTGTATACAACAGTGAGCATATGAAGAGGGTAATTGACAAAAGGATTGCTTACGTGGTAAATTAATATAACCTTTTCGTATATTCCTTTTTATATTTTTAGGTCGTTTTTGGTTCTAAGTGTATGTGTATATATGACAATTGTATGTGATTTATATGAATAGGGAAAACAACCACATGAAGAAATTGTATATCAAGGAATGGATAAAACTGTTATCTGCAATTTATGGGAGAAGGGTCAGTGTCGCAGAGATGTGTGTCGCTTTGCGCACGGTCAAGATGAACTCAAAAGGATAAATGGTAACCCTCCACTACGCAAAACAAAAATGTGTAGGAATATACGCCAGGGGTGCAAGTACGGGGATAAGTGCCAATTTGCTCATTCAGCCCAAGAATTACCTTGTGTAACTCGCTATCCACCAAAGGAAAGAGTAATGTGTCTATTGATTTGTGCTGGACATGTGTGCCTTGATGCAAACTGCACTTTTTTTCATCCATGAAGCTCTTTCGTTGTACATTATATTGGTACACATCTTCTGATTCTTACCTTTTGCTAATGCTAGAAAGTAATTAAGAAAGCTGAGCAATTTAGTTAGTGATGCTTATTTAAAAAGCAATCCAGGGATCTAAAACATTGATGTGGCCTAAACCGATTATAACTGTATTATTTGCTAATTGGGCTCATTTTGTGAAAGTTCATATGTCGAAGTCTCTGAAATCTGATTCTTTTTATGCAGATGCTGGTTTTAGAAAGAAGATGAGACCAAATTCTTTAGAGAAACAGGGTATATTCTATCTTTAGCTTGAACTTTATGATGTTTAAAAGACTTTTGAAGTATTCCGATGTGATTGTAATAAAGCGTGTTTCGTTAGTCTTATTAAGTATATTGTCTGCACTTTACTAATTTTCGACTTATGCTTGACTATGCAATGCTTAACTTCAGTTTTGTCTTTCATCTTGATAAAGAATGGCATTGTTCAAGTTTTTGTATTTTGTCATTTGTGCACTTGATTGTAGTTTACCTTCTAACTATTTTAAACTTAAGTTGCTTGATTGATAGTTAATTCATCCACATTTCGAGTCAACACACTCACTCACACGAGCTTACACCTTAACTTTGGCTCCTTTTTCTTTTCAAAATCCTGCCTTTTAGCTTCATGTTTATCGAAGAAATGTCCCTCCACATCCTTGTTAGTCCTGTTTAATGTAAAATCATCAAGCATTGACTCTATTTCATATAATATGTCCTTCACATAAACTATTTCTAACTCAATTTTGGACTCTTAAACAGCAAACTTTTGATATGTACTCTTTCATTTTCGGTTTCTGTTTTCTTGAAAGATCGGTATCATCTTCGATTTTTGAGAAACAGAAGCCAAACTCATTGTCATTAATTCCCTTAGCTTTTCGTCCAAAAAGTTACTCAAAGGATTACTCAAGTTTTGCCAGCCTAAAACACGTTCTTTTTATCAGCCAGTGCGAAAATTGGGGATGTGAATGTTAAAATACAATGCAAATTTAGAATAATGTGGATTTAGTAAATGTATATGGGTAAAATATCTAGATATTAATATGTATAAGAAAATATCTAGATATTAGAATATGAGAGAAAAATCTAGAAATTGAAATGTAAAAGAAAAATCTAGATATTTGTAGGTTGTAGAAATATCTAGATATTTATATATCCATGGAAATATCTAGGTTCTAGAATGTTCCATGGAGTAGTATAAATATGGGAGGAGATTTCATTTGTGTTGAAGTAAGTTGTGAGAGTGAAATAAGAAGTGAGTTGTGAAGAAGAGAAGAAGAGTGTGAGTTAGCGAAAGTAGAGAAGATAAAGCTTGTAAGTAATATTGTAATTGTAATTTAATATAAGTGTTTTTGTTAAATTTCCCGATCAAGCCTTAGTTTGTGTTTAAGTTCTTAGTGCACTTTTGTTGTTCTTATTATATGGTCGGCTCTGCCGCCTAAGTAATACATGGTCGGTTATACCGCCTAAAGATATATGGTCGACACTGTCGCCTAAGTACATTGTGCACTAAGGATTTATAAAATTAAAGGCTAACCAACGTCAAAGTGTTGGTGTAGTGAGTCTAGTATAGTCTAGATCCTCTATAGTGGTGTGTTGGGCTCGTCGAAGCTTCCAACAATTGGTATCAGAGCGGGTCGTTCGGGACCATTTCTAGTGGAGGAAATCGGTAAACGTTGGACGTTTACATCGGCTTGTTTTCACCAAGGCTCTAAGGAAGATTCTGTCGGAGCACAGTTAGGAACTGTGAAAGCTCATCGGTCAGGGACCAAGCTTATTGGACGTTGGACGTCATGATGACAGATCTTGCAAGTACGAGCAGTGGAATCAAGAGTCTCAATAACCACAACTATGGTTATTGGCGGACTTGCATAGAATCCTACCTACAAGGACAGGATTTATGGGAAATAGTTGTTGGCAGTGACACAACGCCTCCACCGAAAGAAAATGCTGAAGCCTTGAGAAAATGGAACATCAAGGCCGGGAAGGCTTTATTTATATTGAAGACTACAATCGAGGAGGATCTATTGGAGCACATCCGTGACGAGAAAACACCAAAGGCAGCTTGGGAAACTTTTGAAAAATTATTTTCAAAGAAGAATGAAGCACGCCTCCAGCTCTTGGAAAATGAGCTCGCGGGTATCTCACAAGGAAGTCTGTCTATTTCTCAGTATTTCACCTAGGTGAAATCAATTTGCCGTGAGATATCTCAACTTGCTCCTGAAGAGAAAGTGAGTGATGCAAGGATGAAGAGAATTATCATCCACGGCCTAAGATCCGAATATTATGGATTTATAGCCGCTGTGAGAGGATGGCCTACTCAACCATCATTAATAGAGCTGGAGAATTTATTGGCTAACCAAGAGGCATTAGCCAAGCAGATGAATGAAGTGAGCATAAAAGGCAAAGAAGAAGCACTCTTCACCAATAAGAAGAAAACTATGTCTCGAAGACAAGAAGTGACGAAAGAAAGACATGCATATGGAGGCAAAAGTCTTCTAAAACCAAAAAGCAATGCTTCAGGGGGAGCTCAACAAGGAAGAAGAGATCATCGCCAACAATACGGGGAAAATGATAAGAGAAAGAATGGTGAATGCTTCAATTGTGGCAAGAAGGGTCATTTTGCTCGAGATTGTAGATTCCCCAGAAGGCGAACTTTCGAAGGAAATGTGGCCGCCGCAAGAGATGAGAAGAAAGAGGTCACATTTGAAGCATCCATTAATGAGAAAACATGGGATGCAGAAGCTGGACTCTCTGTTGAAGCTGACATAGATGATCAAGCTCTTACAACAACTTTAAAGTCAAAAATAAACTACAAAGATGATTAGATCATCGATTCTGGGTGCTCAAATCATATGACCAACGATGGGACAAAGCTGCAAGAAATGGAGGATTACAAAGGAAAGAGAGTCGTGTTGACAGCCAACAACTCAAGGTTGTCTATTTCTCACATTGGAAAGACAATAATTCCAAGTGAAGGCGACTCTCATAAGCTCCGACTCGAGAAGGTGTATCTTGTCCCTGGCCTAAAGAAGAATTTACTGTCAGTACCACAATTGACAGCAGAAGGGAATTATGTGCTCTTTGGACCAGAAGATGTGTCCGTATTCAAGAGAGTGAAGGTGGTTGGCAATCCAATTATGCAAGGAAGAAGAATAGAGTCGGTCTATGTACTATCTGCTGAAACAGCATATGTGGATAAGACTCGAAAAAATGAGACGTCTGATCTTTGGCATGAACGTCTTGGGCATGTGGGCTACAACAAGTTAAAGGAGATGATGGTAAAACACATAGTAAATGGGCTTCCTCAAATTAATATCCGAACAGATACAATATGTGCTGGATGTCAATTTGGCAAAGCTCACCAATTGCCATTCAATGAGTCAGCGCATCAGTCCAAGACACCATTAGAGCTCATACACTCAGATGTCTTCGGCCCAGTGAAACAAACATCACTTGGAGGCATGAAGTATATGGTGACATTCATTGATGACTTCTCAAGGTATGTGTGGGTTTACTTCATGAAGAAGAAGTCGGAGACTTTTCTAAAGGTTAAAGAGTTCAAGAACAAGGTAGAAAGTGATCTCAATACTAAGATCTGGTACTTACGCACAGATAATGGAAGAGAATATTTATCAACCGAGTTCAATATGTATCTTGAGAAGCACAATATCAGAAGGCAATTAACTTGCACCAATACTCCACAACAGAATGGAGTGGCTGAACGCAAGAATCGTCACCTTGCCGAAACTTGTCGAAGTATGCTTCATGGTAAGAATGTACCAGGCAGATTTTGGGCCGAATGTATGAGGACGGCATCGTACGTGATTAACAGACTCCCACAAACAAAGTTGGGGTATATTTCACCTTATGAAAAATTATGGAAGATCAAGCCAACCGTCAACCATCTCAAGATTTTTGGATGTGTATGCTACGTCTTCGTACCAGATCATCTACGAAGCAAATTTGATAAGAAGGCAATTCGGTGCTTTTTTGTCGGTTATGATGAATCAAGAAAAGGATGGAGTTGTTGTTATCCAAATACTGGGAAGTGTCATACTTTAAGAAATGTGGTATTTGATGAAGCTTCTTCATGGTGGTCACCTCAAAAGATAGAGATTCCAGAATCTCATGGATTAGAAGAAGTTCCAGAAGAGAAAGAAGAACATAAAGAGCACATATCGGATCCAATTAAAGAAGGAGATGGATCGTACTCTAAGGAAACGAGTCCATGGAAAACTGGTGTACATCAATCTACATTCGAAGAGGTTCGTCCAAGCCAAATGGATGCCGAGGAGCATGTACAAGAATTACGGAGATCAACAAGGCCTAGGCAACCTAATCCGAGGTATGCCAATGCTGCTCATGTGGATGAATTAATACATATTGAGCCTTCCACTTATGAAGAAGCAGCACAAAGTCAAGAATGGCAGAAATCGATGGAAGAAGAAATTAATGCACTAAAAGAAAACCAGACATGGAGTTTAGTTCCAAAGCCAAAAGATGTAAAACCAATATCTTGTAAATGGGTTTACAAGGTGAAGACTCGATCAGATGGTTCCATTGAAAGGTATAAAGCTCGACTTGTTGCTAGAGGTTTTTCTCAACAATATGGGCTGGATTATGAAGAAATGTTTAGTCCAGTGGCGAAGATCACAACAATTCGAGCTCTACTAGCTTTAGCAGCTAGCAAATCTTGGAAGCTGTGGCAGATGGATGTCAAGAACGCTTTCTTACATGGAGAACTTGACAAAGAAATTTATATGGAGCAACCAAGAGGCTTTGAGAACAAGTCCCATCCTGACCATGTCTGCAAATTAAAGAAAGCACTATACGACTTGAAGCAGGCTCCAAGAGCTTGGTACGGAAAGATTGGCGAGTTTTTAGTAAAAAGTGGTTTCACAGTTGCTCCTTCAGATTCTAGTTTATTTGTGAAACAAGATCAAGGAAAACTAGCCATAGTGCTAGTATATGTGGATGACTTAATCATCACGGGAGATCACTATGAGGAGATTCAAAGAACAAGAGAGAATCTGTCTATCAGATTTCATATGAAGGAGCTTGGAGAACTCAAATATTTTCTTGGACTCGAAATAGAGCAGAAAAGAGAAGGATTATTTCTGGGACAACAGAAATATGCGCGAGATCTTTTACAAAAGTACGGAATGCTTAATTGCAAACCTATCTCAACTCCGACGGATCCGAATACAAAACTACGAGCAGATGAAGGAAAAAGTCTTCAAGATGTTACCATGTATCGAAAGATGGTCGGAAGTCTTATTTATCTCACACTAAGCCGGCCAGACATATCTTATGCAGTTGGAGTGGTTAGTCGATACATGAGCAATCCGAAGAAGCCTCACCTTGATGTTGTACGACGCATCTTAAGGTATGTTAAAGGCACTATTAACTTTGGCATTTTGTACAAGAAAACAAAAGAATGTCATGTGACTGGATATTGTGACGCCGATTACGCTGGAGACTATGATACACGACGGTCAACAACTGGATACATGTTTAGTCTTGGATCAGGAGTAATATCATTGTGCAGCAAGAGACAACCAACAGTATCCTTGTCAAGCACTGAAGCAGAATATCGATCGGCATCGTCAGCAACACAAGAAATTACATGGTTGAAACAACTAATGGAAGATATTTGTAACACCCTCAAGTGGGCCTAGATGAGAAAAGGAGAAAGAGAAGGTTCAATGATTAGATAGCTGAACACCTTCTCGTTTGCTGGTAATCGGTGAGTGGGACTAACTGTGGAATATAGTATAGAGTAGCATGTTATTATGATTGCCATGCTTGTTAGTTAGTATGTTGTGATGACTGCATGTTAGTTGATGCTTGTTTGCTGGAGCCCAGTGCGTCCCTATTGTGTGGTAGCCTCGGTAGGAGAGATCAGCCTGCGGGTTGGGTTCCTCTGTGGTAGCCTAGACAGCCGTGGTGTATATATATCTGAATGATGCGTTCGTCGCGTGTGGATTATGTATATACATACGGTGGTGGAGGAACTTCTGGTAAGCCCCAGCCCGATCAACTGGTGGTAAATGGTTTGGCCGAGCCGCCAGAGTCTCTGTAGACGGCACTTGGGTGATGTTTGTGCGTTAGTTCTTTGTGACATGATTAGTATAACTGTTCTGTATACTATTGCCTGTGGTTAGTCGTACTCACTTAGCTTCGTGCTAATTCCCCTCCATCTCCTCCCTGCAGGTTGTTAGCTTTTGTATATTACGCTTTTGGGGAGAAGACGGGCATAACGATGTTATGTTTGGCAATGAAGAAAACTCTGATGTGTCTTTTCTGTTAAAACTAACTTTTGGTTGTAATGTGACGTGACACTAGTTATGTAATTAAACATGTTTATATTATGGTAATGGTTTAATTAATGTTAATGCTTCCGCCACGTTTAAAAAAAAAAAAAAAAATCAGCGGTGTCACAAGTGCGGTGTCACAAGTTGGTATCAGAGCTGAGTTTGGCAGCATGTGCATTGTGATCTGAATGTCATGTTCCCAAACTTAGTAGAGTCATGTCAAACATAACATGCTGGGGATGGGTTAAGTGAGTACTAGGACAGGTTATGTGTTAGTTGTTAGTACTAACAGAGTTTATACTAAGCTTTGGTGTGAGTGTTGTGGTAGTGCAGTAATGGCAGATAATGAAGCTAACGCTACTGGCCCTACCGCCCCCGGAACTGGTACATTCAGGGCCCCTGACGAAGATGGGCACGTTTCATCAGATGAAGAAACCTCCCAAGAAGTGATAAACCTACAAAGCCAACTGTTAGAAGCTCAGGAGAGAATAAAAGAATTAGAACAAGAAAGGGCAAGATGGAACCCTAATACTACTGCTTTAAACACGACTGTCCCTCCAAATTTTTATAATCAAACTGGTGGCAGTTCCCAATCACAGTTTCCCCAAAACACCTACCAAAACCTCCAAATGCAATTCCCGTTTAACCAGGCAATTCCAAATAAAATGATATACCCTTTTCAATTTCCCGAGACGAGAAAGAAGTGTTCATATAAACAGTTTATGGATTGTAAACCTCCCGAGTACAGCGGGCACACAAACCCTACAATGACCCTTAATTGGCTGAGGGAGGTGGAGAGAGCATTAGAAGCATGTTTCTGTGAGCCTGAATCCATGGTGTTATTTGCAAGTAGGCTTCTTAAGGGTGAAGCGATGGAGTGGTGGGATTCTATTACAGCGTATTTGTCTAGGGAACAGATCAGTCAGATTACCTGGGAACAATTTGCTGCTAAAGTTCGTGAGCAGTATTGTTCTGAGTATGAAATGGAAAGGTTAAAAACTGAGTTTTTGAATATGAGGATGACAGAAAGTATGTCGATTGATGAGGTTTTTAGAGATTTTACATCTAAGTTAAGGTTTGTTCAGCAATGGGTACCAACTGAGAAGGATAAGATTCATCATTTCATGCGGGTAATTAAACCAGAATATAAAACAGTTGCGAGATTTGCAACAACCTTGGCACAGGCTCATGAAATGGCTAAGGTTACGGAAGGTGATGTAATGGCAGCAAGAAGAGAAAGTTCACTAAGTGGATCTATTGGGGGAAAATCAGAAAGTCAATCAGGTGGTCAGTCTGTTCAACAATCAAGTAAACAATTTGGTTTTCGTGGTAAAAAGTCAGGTGGGTTTAAACAGAAAAGTAAATCTGGTATGAGTGGATCGGGTTCTACTCAGTCTGGTTGGTGCAATGTTTGTAAGTCAACCCATACAGGCCCGTGTTCTCCAATGACTAGAAGGTGTTTGAAATGCGGAGTGTTAGGTCATGAATCAACAGCTTGTTCCTTTAAGTCAAATGTTTGTTGGAGTTGCCATCAAGAGGGGCATAGATCAGTGAATTGTCCATCTGCGACAAGATCCGGTTCTGGGGCAGGGTCAGGGGCTAGGTCAGCAACTTCTGGGGGATCTTCTGCTTCTACTGCCGGGCAGAAGAGAAAGAATCCTCCAACAGCAGAGGCGAGGGCATTTCAGATGACGGTAGACGCTGCAACCGCTACCGATGACGTCATTACCGGTATGTTCTTGGTTAACTCCTTGCCAGCTCGTGTGTTGTTTGATTCCGGAGCGAATCGTTCTTTTATGTCTTTAGGCTTCTGTGATAAGTTAAAGTTGCCTATTAGGAAGTTAGATGAGCCTTTGGGAATAGAAGTAGCTGATGGTAAGAGGGTTCCATGCACATCATCTGTGTCTGGAATTACCATCGAGATTGACGGCCATTCTTTCCCTTTAACCTGTTTGTTGATGCCTATACCTAGCTTTGATGTAGTCATAGGCATGAATTGGTTAAGAGCTAATAGGGCTAATATTAAGTGTGATAAGAATATGATTTCTTTCCGTTTGGCTGACGGATGCCGAGTAGTAGCTAGGGGAGAGCGCAGTGGATTTAACTTTCCTATGGTTTCCCTAATGAAAGTTCAGAAGGCGATATCGAAAGGGTGTGATACGTTTTTAGCATATGTGATAGATGTTAAGAAAGAAAAGAAACAGGTGACCGACATTCCAGTTGTGTCAGAATTTCCCGAAGTGTTTCCAGATGATCTACCAGGGTTACCTCCAGTACGTGAAGTAGAGTATAAAATTGAATTGGTTCCAGGTGCTACGCCAGTTGCAAAAGCTCCTTATAGATTAGCTCCGTCAGAAATCCGAGAGATGATGTCTCAGATTCAAGAATTGTTAGATAAGGGGTTTATCCGACCAAGTTCTTCACCGTGGGGTGCTCCTGTGTTGTTTGTGAAAAAGAAAGATGGGTCGCTTAGAATGTGTATAGATTACCGTGATTTAAACAAGAGAACAATAAAGAATAAGTATCCTATACCGAGAATAGATGATTTATTTGATCAGTTACAGGGTGCTTCCTACTTTTCAAAGATTGATTTACGTTCAGGGTATCATCAGGTACGTGTTGCAGAGAATGATATACCGAAAACAGCGTTCAGAACTAGGTATGGTCATTATGAATTCCTAGTTATGCCATTCGGGTTAACAAACGCGCCAGCAGTGTTTATGGATTTAATGAACAGGGTGTGTCGTCAGTATCTTGACAAATTTGTAATTGTCTTCATAGATGATATCTTAATATATTCGAAAACAGAGAAAGATCATGCTACGCATCTGAGGTTAGTATTAGAGCTTTTGAAACAAGAACAATTGTACGCTAAGTTCTCCAAATGTGAATTTTGGTTGCGGGAAGTACAGTTTCTGGGTCATGTAATTTGTGAACAGGGTATTAAAGTGGATCAGTCTAAGATAGAGGCCGTAATGAATTGGAACTCGCCGAAAACGCCGACAGAAATCAAGAGTTTTCTGGGTTTAGCAGGTTATTACCGCCGATTTATCAAAGACTTTTCCAAAATAGCAGGTCCGTTGACTAAGTTAACCAGAAAGAATGTAGCCTTTCGATGGACTGATGAACAAGAAAAGGCTTTCCAGACTCTCAAACAGTTGTTATGTCAAGCGCCAGTTTTAGCTTTACCAGAAGGAACAGAAGATTTTGTAGTCTATTGCGATGCGTCACGTGCAGGTCTGGGTTGTGTCTTGATGCAGAGAAACAAAGTTATAGCATATGCTTCACGACAGTTAAAGAACCATGAACGAAAGTACCCTACTCATGATTTAGAATTAACAGCAGTTGTGTTTGCTTTGAAGCTTTGGAGACATTATTTGTATGGTACACATTGTGAAATTTATACAGATCATCACAGCCTTCAATATCTCTTTTCGCAGAAAGAAGTCAATATGCATCAACTACGAGGTTTAGAATTGATTAAAGACTATGATTGTGAGATTAAATATCATCCAGGTAAAGCAAATGTGGTTGCAGATGCTCTGAGTAGCAAGAAAACAGTCAAAAATGTTAGATTTATGAGAATTGAGATAGTTTCAGACTTGATCGATCGTTTGAAAACCGTTCAGTTAGTAGCATTAAATGATGAAAACCTAAAGACCGAGCTAATGAAGAAAAGAAAATTTGACTTATGCAACGATTCTAGAGGATTAAAGACCTATAAAGACCGAATTTGGGTGCCTATGCTTGGAGATTTGAGGGAATTAATCCTTACAGAAGCGCATAAATCGAGATTGTCAGTGCATCCGGGTAGTACAAAGATGTATAGAGACTTGAAAACGTTGTATTGGTGGCCGACAATGAAGACAGATGTTGCAATTTTCGTCGAAAAGTGTCATATTTGTGCTCAAGTTAAAGCAGAACATCAGAAACCGTATGGGTCTCTACGACAGTTAGAAATTCCTCAGTGGAAATGGGATCATATAACGATGGATTTTGTAACCAAGTTACCCCGAACCCAGAAAGGACATGACATGATCTGGGTGATAGTGGATCGTCTGACAAAGAGTGCTCACTTCTTAGCTACTCGTGAAACAGCTTCGTTAAGTGATTTGGCAGAGTTGTACTTAAAAGAGATAGTCAGTCGACATGGTGTGCCGTTGTCAATCGTTTCCGATAGGGATACTAGGTTTGTATCGAACTTTTGGAACAGTTTACAACAGAATCTGGGTACGCGTGTGAATCTTAGTACAGCTTATCATCCACAGACAGACGGTCAGAGTGAACGAACGATTCAAACGTTAGAAGACATGTTGAGAGCGTGTGTCTTAGAATATGGTGGTTCTTGGGATTCGCATCTTCCTTTGATAGAGTTTGCTTACAACAATTCATATCATTCGAGTATCGGAATGCCGCCGTATGAAATGTTGTATGGTCGAAAATGCAGAACTCCTACATGTTGGTTAGAAGCAGGTGAGAAACAATTTGCAGGTCCCGAAATTGTTCAGATAACCGCAGAAAAGGTCGAAATTGCACGTGAAAAGTTAAAAGCAGCTAGAGATAGACAAAAGATGTATGCTGATCCGCGCAGACGTCCGGTAACATTTGATGTAGGTGATCGTGTTTACTTGAAGGTTTCGCCATGGAAAGGGGTTATCAGATTTGGTAAACGTGGTAAGTTAGTGCCGAGATTTATTGGACCATTTCCAATCAAAGAGATTTTAAATGATCAGACCGTTGTTTTGGATCTTCCTTCAGAGTTAGCAGGGATTCATAACACCTTCAATGTGTGCTATTTGAGAAAATGCAAGGTAGAGGATGAAAGTTTGATTCTTCCACTGAAGGATTTGAAAGTGGATTTAAGTAAAAAGTTAGTAGAAGAACCGATTAAGATAGTGGACAAGAAAGTCACCAAGTTAAGAAGGAAGCTGATTCCAATGGTGTTAGTAGAGTGACGACACAGTTTAGGTTCCAACCTAACGTGGAAAACCGAGGAGTTAATGAGGGCGCGCTATCCCCAGTTGTTTGACCTAGACCAGATTCCGAGGACGGAATCTTCTTAAGGGGGGAAGATTTGTAACACCCTCAAGTGGGCCTAGATGAGAAAAGGAGAAAGAGAAGGTTCAGTGATTAGATAGCTGAACACCTTCTCGTTTGCTGGTAATCGGTGAGTGGGACTAACTGTGGAATATAGTATAGAGTAGCATGTTATTATGATTGCCATGCTTGTTAGTTAGTATGTTGTGATGACTGCATGTTAGTTGATGCTTGTTTGCTGGAGCCCAGTGCGTCCCTATTGTGTGGTAGCCTCTGTAGGAGAGATCAGCCTGCGGGTTGGGTTCCTCTGTGGTAGCCTAGACAGCCGTGGTGTATATATATCTGAATGACGCGTTCGTCGCTTGTGGATTATGTATATACATACGGTGGTGGAGGAACTTCTGGTAAGCCCCAGCCCGATCAACTGGTGGTAAATGGTTTGGCCGAGCCGCCAGAGTCTCTGTAGACGGCACTTGGGTGATGTTTGTGTGTTAGTTCTTTGTGACATGATTAGTATAACTGTTCTGTATACTATTGCCTGTGGTTAGTCGTACTCACTTAGCTTCGTGCTAATTCCCCTCCATCTCCTCCCTGCAGGTTGTTAGCTTTTGTATATTACGCTTTTGGGGAGAAGACGGGCATGACGATGTTATGTTTGGCAATGAAGAAAACTCTGATGTGTCTTTTCTGTTAAAACTAACTTTTGGTTGTAATGTGACGTGACACTAGTTATGTAATTAAACATGTTTATATTATGGTAATGGTTTAATTAATGTTAATGCTTCCGCCACGTTTTAAAAAAAAAAAAAAAATCAGCGGTGTCACAAGTTGGTATCAATTGTGGCGAATTAATTAATGTTTATACTTTAGGTTCCGCCACGTTTTAAACGTGGCAAATGCTTCAATTGTGGCAAGAAGGGTCATTTTGCTCGAGATTGTAGATTCCCCAGAAGGCGAACTTTCGAAGGAAATGTGGCCACCGCAAGAGATGAGAAGAAAGAGGTCACATTTGAAGCATCCATTAATGAGAAAACATGGGATGCAGAAGCTGGACTCTCTGTTGAAGCTGACATAGATGATCAAGCTCTTGCAACAACTTTAAAGTCAAAAATAAACTACAAAGATGATTGGATCATCGATTCTGGGTGCTCAAATCATATGACCAACGATGGGACAAAGCTGCAAGAAATGGAGGATTACAAAGGAAAGAGAGTCGTGTTGACAGCCAACAACTCAAGGTTGTCTATTTCTCACATTGGAAAGACAATAATTCCAAGTGAAGGCGACTCTCATAAGCTCCGACTCGAGAAGGTGTATCTTGTCCCTGGCCTAAAGAAGAATTTACTGTCAGTACCACAATTGACAGCAGAAGGGAATTATGTGTTCTTTGGACCAGAAGATGTGTCCGTATTCAAGAGAGTGAAGGTGGTTGGCAATCCAATTATGCAAGGAAGAAGAATAGAGTCGGTCTATGTACTATCTGCTGAAACAGCATATGTGGATAAGACTCGAAAAAATGAGACGGCTGATCTTTGGCATGAACGTCTTGGGCATGTGGGCTACAAGAAGTTAAAGGAGATGATGGTAAACCACATAGTAAATGGGCTTCCTCAAATTAATATCCGAACAGATACAATATGTGCTGGATGTCAATTTGGAAAAGCTCACCAATTGCCATTCAAGGAGTCAGCGCATCAGTCCAAGACACCATTAGAGCTCATACACTCAGATGTCTTCGGCCCAGTGAAACAAACATCACTTGGAGGCATGAAGTATATGGTGACATTCATTGATGACTTCTCAAGGTATGTGTGGGTTTACTTCATGAAGGAGAAGTCGGAGACTTTTCTAAAGTTTAAAGAGTTCAAGAACAAGGTAGAAAGTGAGCTCAATACTAAGATCTGGTGCTTACGCATAGATAATGGAAGAGAATATTTATCAACCGAGTTCAATATGTATCTTGAGAAGCACAAGATCAGAAGGCAATTAACTTGCCCCAATACTCCACAACAGACTGGAGTGGCTGAACGCAAGAATCGTCACCTTGCCGAAACTTGTCAAAGTATGCTTCATGGTAAGAATGTACCAGGTAGATTTTGGGCCGAATGTATGAGGACGGCATCGTACGTGATTAACAGACTCCCACAAACAAAGTTGGGGTATATTTCACCTTATGAAAAATTATGGAAGATTAAGCCAACCGTCAACCATCTCAAGGTTTTTGGATGTGTATGCTACGTCTTCGTACCAGATCATCTACGAAGCAAATTTGATAAGAAGGCAATTCGGTGCATTTTTGTCGGTTATGATGAATCAAGAAAAGGATGGAGATGTTGTGATTCAAATACTGGGAAGTGTCATACTTCAAGAAATGTGGTATTTGATGAAGCTTCTTCATGGTGGTCACCTCAAAAGATAGAGATTCCAGAATCTCATGGATTAGAAGAAGTTCCAGAAGAGAAAGAAGAACATAAAGAGCACATATCGGATCCAATTAAAGAAGGAGATGGATCGTACTCTAAGGAAACGAGTCCATGGAAAACTGGTGTACATCAATCTACATTCGAAGAGGTTCGTCCAAGCCAAATGGATGCCGAGGAGCATGTACAAGAATTACGGAGATCAACAAGGCCTAGGCAACCTAATCCGAGGTATGCCAATGATGCTCATGTGGATGAATTAATACATATTGAGCCTTCCACTTATGAAGAAGCAGCACAAAGTCAAGAATGGCAGAAAGCGATGGAAGAAGAAATTAATGCACTAAAAGAAAACCAGACATGGAATTTAGTTCCAAAGCCAAAAGATGTAAAACCAATATCTTGTAAATGGGTTTACAAGGTGAAGACTCGATCAGATGGTTCCATTGAAAGGTATAAAGCTCGACTTGTTGCTAGAGGTTTTTCTCAACAATATGGGCTGGATTATGAAGAAACGTTTAGTCCAGTGGTGAAGATCACAACAATTCGAGCTCTACTAGCTTTAGCCGCTAGCAAATCTTGGAAGCTGTGGCAGATGGATGTCAAGAACGCTTTCTTACATGGAGAACTTGACAAAGAAATTTATATGGAGCAACCAAGAGGCTTTGAGAATAAGTCCCATCCTGACCATGTCTGCAAATTAAAGAAAGCACTATACGACTTGAAGCAGGCTCCAAGAGCTTGGTACGGGAAGATTGGCGAGTTTTTAGTAAAAAGTGGTTTCACAGTTGCTCCTTCAGATTCTAGTTTATTTGTGAAACAAGATCAAGGAAAACTAGCCATAGTGCTAGTATATGTGGATGACTTAATCATCACGGGAGATCACTATGAGGAGATTCAAAGAACAAGAGAGAATCTGTCTATCAGATTTCATATGAAGGAGCTTGGAGAACTCAAATATTTTCTTGGACTCGAAATAGAGCAGAAAAGAGAAGGATTATTTCTGGGACAACAGAAATATGCGCGAGATCTTTTACAAAAGTACGGAATGCTTAATTGCAAACCTATCTCAACTCCGATGGATCCGAATACAAAACTACGAGAAGATGAAGGAAAAAGTCTTCAAGATGTTACCATGTATCGAAAGATGGTCGGAAGTCTTATTTATCTCACACTAAGCCGGCCAGACATATCTTATGCAGTTGGAGTGGTTAGTCGATACATGAGCAATCCGAAGAAGCCTCACCTTGATGTTGTACGACGCATCTTAAGGTATGTTAAAGGCACTATTAACTTTGGCATTTTGTACAAGAAAACAAAAGAATGTCACGTGACTGGATATTGTGACGCCGATTACGCTGGAGACTATGATACACGATGGTCAACAACTGGATACATGTTTAGTCTTGGATCAGGAGTAATATCATGGTACAGCAAGAGACAACCAACAGTATCCTTGTCAAGCACTGAAGCAGAATATCGATCGGCATCGTCAGCAACACAAGAAATTACATGGTTGAAACAACTAATGGAAGATCTTCATCAATCAACAGACTATCAAGTAGAGCTTTTCTGCGATAACCTATCAGCTATACGTCTAGCAGAGAATCCAGTCTTTCACGCAAGAACAAAACATATAGAAGTACACTATCACTATGTTCGCGAGAAGGTCCTTGAAGGGGAGATCAAGATGGTGCCAACAAAGACAGATGAACAGGTAGCAGATATATTCACCAAGAGCCTAAGTAAACCGAAGTTTACAAAATTCAGAGAAGCACTTGGAATGGTCTGCAAGACATCGTTGGAAGAAAATTTGCATTGAAGGGGAGTGTTAAAATACAATGCAAATTTAGAATAATATGGATTTAGTAAATGTATATGGGTAAAATATCTAGATATTAATATGTATAAGAAAATATCTAGATATTAGAATATGAGAGAAAAATCTAGAAATTGAAATGTAAAAGAAAAATCTAGATATTTGTAGGTTGTAGAAATATCTAGATATTTGTAGGTTGTAGAAATATCTAGATATTTATATATCCATGGAAATATCTAGGTTCTAGAATGTTCCATGGAGTAGTATAAATATGGGAGGAGATTTCATTTGTGTTGAAGTAACTTGTGAGAGTGAAATAAGAAGTGAGTTGTGAAGAAGAGAAGAAGAGTGTGAGTTAGCGAAAGTAGAGAAGATAAAGCTTGTAAGTAATATTGTAATTGTAATTTAATATAAGTGTTTTTGTTAAATTTCCCGATCAAGCCTTAGTTTGTGTTTAAGTTCTTAGTGCACTTTTGTTGTTCTTATTATATGGTCGGCTCTGCCGCCTAAGTAATACATGGTCGGTTATACCGCCTAAAGATATATGGTCGACACTGTCGCCTAAGTACATTGTGCACTAAGAATTTATAAAATTAAAGGCTAACCAACGTCAAAGTGTTGGTGTAGTGAGTCTAGTATAGTCTAGATCCTCTATAGTGGTGTGTTGGGCTCGTCGAAGCTTCCAACAGTGAATGTAAAAGAAACGACATTTGATCCGAGTCGCAGTTTAGGATTTAGATGAGATACGTGTGTACATTTGAGATTTTACATTAGGTGTTCAAATGTACACATTCCGAACAACCCCTCTCATCGTACTCTCTAGGCACATCACGACCTATAGGCAACACCGGCGAGACCACGAATTTGAAGTATATAGTGTAAAAGACATTTGTTATGACATTCACAAGGTATTCATATATACGAGAAAAGAAGAATCTTACAATAAAATAGGTCAAATAAACAGAGGTGGCTTAATAGCCAGTTTAGTCTTCACTTATATTTAGGCTAATTTGGATGTCGTTTATGTATGTCAAGTAGATCATAAAAATATTGCCAAGACCAAATTAAAAACCAGCTATCGCTCATACTGTAGTATAATCACTTTTTATGTGTTTGTTTGTGAAACATTGAATTGAGTTTCAATGGGATTTCTATGAAAACTAGTTAAATGACTCATAAAGTTACGAGTTTATCAAATAATCCAAGTTTGAACATAATATTATGGTGAACACTTACTAAATTATTGGGAAAAATAATCAATTTATTAAATAATTCAAGTTTGAACATACTACCACAAATATTTGGCCCAAAATATATGCATCTGAAATAATCAAAGATAAATTACAGACATATTGATGTACATAAACTTGAACACAATAAATGAACTACCTTCATTTTTCACCACCTTCTCTCAATTTTTATTAAAGTTACAATTTTTTTGTCATAAAAGCATATATTACAACATTTTATGAGATATGTACTTAACATACATATGTAACGTAGTTAATTATGTAAATAGAATATATATATTTGAATAATAATAATAATAATAATAATAATAATAATAATAATAATAATAATAATAATAATAATAATAATAATAATAATAATAATAATAATAATTATAATAATAATAATAAAGTTTGCTTAAGAATTGAATATTTATTTTTTTAATAATAATTACTAGTAAGAAATTTTATTATTATTATTATTATTATTATTATTATTATTATTATTATTATTATTATTATTAATATTATTATAATTATCATAATAATAATTATTATTATTATTATAATTATTATTATTATTATTATTATTATCATTATTATTATTATTATTATTATAATTATTATTATTATTATTATTATTATTATTATTATTATTATAATTGTTATTATTGTTATTATAATTGTTATTATAATTGTTATTATTGTTATTATAATTGTTATTATAATTGTTATTATTATTATTATTATTGTTATTATTATTATTATTATTATTATTATTATTATTATTATTATTATTATTATTATTATTATATGTTGCCCATCCCATTTGTTTTTATTGAAGATAAGATCCTAAAATATAGGTTTTGAGGATTTGACATTGATATTTTTTTGAAGATGTCAAAGCACTCCGAGTCATGTTATTATTTGTTTAATTAATATGAAATACATAAAATGTTACAAATAAAAACTCAACGAACTTGCAGTGATAATTAGGTTGCTTGTCACATGAGTGGAACCCAGATGCATTTTAAGACTTTACACCTCATGTACAAATTGTAAATGCGAGGTGATGTGTTAACGTTGTCTAAACAAATACAACGTATTATGGCATAGGAATATTGTCACATCCCCTAAGTAGAACTGGGGGTAATGTAATTAGCCAATACCGTAACACAAGTGTATAAACGAGAACGACTCTAAATGAGACGTTTTTATTAAAAAATCATAAGTAGTATTGCAGCAGAAATAATTGTTTACATTAATAATCCAAAATGAAATAATAATTGTTTAAATGCAAAATGAAAATAAATGAAGACTCCAAGTAGCAGCATTCAAAATCACCAAGTAACAAGTAGCTAGCAATCACCTAAGACAAAACATGCTTAAAAGTGTCAACCAAAATGTTGGTGAAATTCATATGTTTATCAATAGTAACCAAGGTTTTTAGACCACAAGATCTAGTTTAAAAGCGTATTGATATAGACATATCAGTTCAAAAGTAATGTTGTGGTGTATGATATCGAGACTAAACGAAGTTTAACCCATAACACTTTATCCGTTCGTGTCGTTAAATCATTATTATGTATCCATTGACCAACGGTCACATGAATAGAGACGTTACTCTCAATAGGCCTACTCACAATAATTAAGTTTACATTTATACGTAGCAACTAACGATATCATGTCAGGAATTTAGCAATAAATAGAGCATGGCAACATAGTTATAGTTTGAGTACTTGTGTCTAAAGCGTAAAGCAGTTTAAAAGCAAGCATGTGTCTCACCCCAACGTTTGTAAAACAATTACGAACTAGAAAAAAATGGGGCTATGAAGTTCACCTTAATAGCAGATAAAGTTATTCCACGAAAGTAAATGAACGGAAGTAAATGACCGGGATCTCAACCTAGAGATATAAGTTTGGTCATTGGTTTGTTCAATCCGACAAGTAAAAGTTCATAAGTAAACTTATGAGTTGTTAAGTTGTTAAACATGTTTGTGTCCACCATAATCATGTTTAGAGTTTGTACAACTGTGCCCAAATCTCGGTGCTATCAAGTAAGTCAAGAGATGACCAGATGCGGGGGTCGAGAACTTTCGGCTAGACTATAAGTCTACAACCTTTCGTTTAATCCAAAACCTTATTCCCATAAGCAATTTGAGACATCATCCACATGTCCGTAAATAGCGGTGAAGTTTGTATAAGACATACGATATCAGTATTATTATAGTTTCCACTTATTATGTGTGTATATGAATACAACACGTTTAATATTATATATCATATGTATTATTATACTTAATATTTATTTGCGTTATTAATATATTACTAATTAGTAAAGTGTTATATAATAAATAATAACTTAGTTAAACTTAGGATGTTATAGTATTATCTTTATAAAGTTTTATCATTTTTATTTAGTAATATTATATTATTAAGTAAGTTAGATTACTTTTATCCACTTTTAAGTTATTCCAATTTTATCTTATCTATAATTTATATCATATTAATTTGGATTGTAACCTATTTAATTTACAATTATCATTATCATCTTATCACATTAACATCTTAATAAGATCTTAAACATATTAAAATCTTTATATTTTTCATTATTATAATCTTTTATATTTATCTTATCATATTCATACGTATCACTATATTATTAACTTTATTATCATTGTCTATAATAACATTATGTTTTATCCAAACTTCATAATCATAATACTTATCACCATCATATTTATCTTATAACGATAATTATAATCTTTACACATTCACATGATACATATTTTATAATCTTCATCTTGTTAAATATACTTCATATACATACCTACAATACATATACATTCGCATGTATGCAAATCTTTTTTTTTTTTATCTTCGAGCATATATATTCATAATCATTATAAATTTTTATATTCATAATCATGTTCTTTATCATCTTCATGTGTTCTTAATCCCTACTTATTATCTTTACAATTAACCATATTTATAAACATAAACTTAAAGAATTTAAATACATAAAAGTATAATTAAATCATTAGGTTTATGGAGCACCTTAGGAGTGTTTTAACAAGGAAAAAGTGGGGTTTTGATGGTGACAAACAACCCGAACAATAGCAGCAAAAACAGCAGCAAAAAGTAGCCAAATATTGGCAGTTTGTGATGGTTCTTGGCGGCAGACAATAACAAACAAAGAGGACAGCAGCTGCAGTAAATGGCGGCGGTTGGTGGAGCTGTTTGGCGGTAGAAAAAAAGCAACAGAAGCTGCAAAAAATGGTGGTGGTGGCTTGTGATGGTGGCGGTCGACGATGGTGGTGGTGACGGTTTAAGGTGGCCGAAGGTGGGGAAGGGCTGCCGAAAATAAGAGGGAGAGGGGGAGTTTTTGGAGTGTGTTTGTGAGTAAATTGTGAATGCAAAATATGAGAGGCTTGGGGCTTCTTTTATAGAGTGGTATTTAGAGTTGGAAACCAATTCTAATTGTTTAGGAACAATCTAGAATAACTTTAGGATTAGGATTAGTCTTGTTTAGTGATAGGGATTAGAGTTAGATTAGGATAAGTCTTTAAGTTTAAATTTTATCTTTTTTATATTTATATATTTTATATTTATTTTTATTAGAGAAGTAACACAAATTTATTTAATTAACTATATAATTTTATTTAATTTTATTTGTTCCTTATTGTTTTATACTACGTAGTTTATAAAAATGACACATTTTTATTACTTGTAATATTAATATTTATAATATAACAAAAAATGTATAAACTTTAATTAACCGGAAGTGTTGACTAAAAATTACCATTGGGTCAACATTTTGTTAAAACAAGTTTACACTTAAATACGAGCACACAGAAACCCTAAGGGCATATTAGTCAAATCAAAAGCAGAAAAGTGAGGGTTGTTATAGTACCTCCCCGTTAATAAAAACTTCCTCCCGAAGTTTTAGGTAGACTTCTCGGATGCATCAGCGGTTGAGAAGAGATGGGGATATTTCCATCTCATTTGGCCTTCACGTTCCCAGGTATACTCGGGGCCTCGTCGTGAATTCCAACGGATCTTAACAATAGGAATGTTGCTTTGTTTCAAGGTTTAACCTCACGATCCATAGCTTCTATAGGTTCTTCAATGAAGTGCATTTTATCGTTAATGCGGAGATCCTCCAAAGGAATAACAAGTGTGTCATCAGGAGGACACTTTTTCAGATTCGAGACGTGAAATACGTCATGTACACTACTAAACTCATAAGGTAGTTCTAATCGATAAGCCAAGAGACCAATTCTTTCATTAATCTTGAAAGGTCCAACAAAACACAGACTTAGTTTGCTTCGTTTACCAAAACGAATGACTCCTTTCCAAGGGGATAGGTTTCCGACGATTATTAGCATAGCTTTAATGTCGGCTGCGGGCAGTTTCCAATCTTTTCTTAATCTGAACGATCTTTTTGGTAGTTACGTGTATGATTTCAGGACTAGTCAATTGTCTGTCCTCTAGTTCATCTCAGCACAGTAGAGATCTACATTTTCGTCTGTATAAGGCCTCAAAAGGTGCAGCCTTAATACTTGCGTGGTAACTATTGTTGTAAGACAATTCACCTAAAGGCAAATGTCTATCCCAACCTTTGCCGAAGTCGATAACACAAGCACAAAACATATCTTCCAACGTTTGAATGGTTCGTTCACTTTGACCATCATTTTTTGGATGATAAGCAGTACTCATGTTGAATTGAGTTCCAAGAGCAGATTGTAAGGATTTCCAGAATCTAGAAGTGAATCGACTGACGCAGTCAAAGATGATAGAGATAGGAACTCTATGACGTGAGACAATCTCTTTAATCTAAAGTTGTAACAATTTCTCCATTTTGTCGGTTTCCTTGATCGGTAAGAAATGAGCAGATTTAGTAAGACGATCCACTATGACCCAAATAGTATCATTGCCACTAGAAGTCTTGGGCAATTCAGTAATAAAGTCCATAGCGATACATTCCCACTTCCACTGCGGAATATCCGGTTGTTGAAGTAAATCAGACGGCTATTGATGATCAGTCTTAACTTTCAAATAAGTAAGACACTTACTCATATATTAAGCAATATCAGATTTCAGATTAGGCCACCAGTAAAATTCTTTCACATCATGATACATTATACTAGAGCCCGGCTGAATAGAATACCTAGTCTTATATGCTTCATCCAAGACTAGTTCTCGAAAATTTCTGAAAATTGAGACCCAGATTCGGTAATTGAAATACCGTGTTCAGTTTCCCTTGAGTTCAAGTTGACTTTTGAGACCTTTCGGTCCCTCGAGTTGGACATTCTCTTCCTTCAATGCCTCAAGTTGTGTTTCGCGGATTTGAGACGTAAGATTTGTGTGAATAGCCATGTTTAAAGCTCGGACTCGAATCGGTTTGACACGATCCTTCCTACTAAGGGCATCGACAATAACATTTTCCTTACTTGAATGATACTTAAGCTCGCATTCATAGTCATTTAATAATTCGACCCATCGCCTTTGTCTCATGTTCAGATGTTTTTGATCAAAGATATGTTGAAGACTTTTATGATCGGTAAATACCGTGAATTTGATTCCATAGAGATAATGTCTCCACATTTTCAATGCGAATACCACAGCTCCTAATTCCAAGTCACGTGTGGTATAATTCTTCTCATGTTTCTTCAGTTATCTAGATGCGTAAGCAATAACATTGTTACGTTGCATCAAAACACATCCGAAACCTTGATTCGAGACATCACAATAGATTACAAAATCGTCTGTGCCATCAGGTAATGATAGAATCGGGGTTGTGGTAAATTTATCATGTAGAATCTTAAATACAGATTCATGTTCTTCCGACCACTCAAACTTCTGCCCCTTATGAGTTAGCATGGTGAGAGGTTTGGCTAGAATGGAAAAGTCTTTGATAAACCTTCGGTAATAACCAGCAAGTCCCAAAAATTAGTGAATATGCTTCGCGTCCTTAGGCACTTACCAGTACTGAATAGCAGTGATTTTTGCAGGATCGAAATGTATTCCTTCACTATCAACTACATGTCCGAGAAACTGTACGCTTCGTAGTCAAAATTCACACTTGGAGAACTTGGCATATAGTTGTTCTTTCTTTAAGAGCTCTAGAATCAATCGTAGATGTTGTTCATGCTCTTTCTTGTTCTTGGAATATATTAATATATTATCGATGAAAATGATCACAAATTGGTTAAGATACGGCTTGCATACACGATTCATAAGATCCATGATTACATCAAGAGTATTGGTTAAACCAAAAGACATGACAAGAAACTCATAATGCCCATAATGAGTTCGAAAAGCAGTCTTAGAAACATCAATTTCCTTGACTCTCAGTTGATGATAACCCGACTTAAGATCAATCTTCGAAAACACTCTTGACCCTTGCAATTGGTCAAATAGGTCATCAATACGCATGAGTGGATAACGGTTCTTAATGGTTAGCTTGTTGAGTTCACGGTAATCAATACACATCCTCAACGTGCCATCATTCTTCTTAACAAAGAGAACGGGTGCTCCCCACGGAGATGAGCTAGGATGAATGAAACATTTTTCTAAAAGTTCCTAGAGTCAGTTGGATAGTTCTTTCATCTCAGATGGAGCTAATCGGTATGGTTCCTTTGCAATATGTGCATCACCTAGAGTTAAATCAATTTGAAACTCGACCTGTCTTTGAGGAAGGAGACCAGGGAGTTCTTCAGGAAAAACTTCAGGAAAGTCTCAAACCACCGGTACGTCTTCAATGTGTTTTTCTTCCGGTTCGACTTCCTTAAAATGAGCTAAGATGGCTTAATATCCCTTCATTAGATATATACGGGTTTTGACACAAGAAATGATGTTAAGTTTGGAACCACTCATCTCTCCTTAAACGATTAGGGTTTCACCATTATCATGAGGAATGTTAAATGTCTTCTCATAACACATGATTACAGCTCTCAATGGATGTAACCAATCCATCCCTACAACTACATCAAAGCTTCCTAACTCGGCTAGCAGTAAGTCGATCTTAAAGTGTTTGTCGGCTAGAATCAGATCACAATTTTTATTAATCTTGTCTACTTTCATAACCTTACCATTTGCTACTTCTACAAGATTCTTAATTTCCAAGGCTTGGGGTTTTTCAGTGAGTAAGGCACAATATTCAGTAGACATATAACTTCTATCAGCACCAGAATCGAATAAAACAGCAGCATAGTAGTTGTTAACAAGAAACATACCCGTTATAACTTCATCATCATCATCACGGGCTTCTTCAGCAGTCATCACAAAAGCACGACTCTTTGCATTACTAGAATTGCCCTTATTCTTCAGACACTGATTACAGAAATGCCTCACCTTACCAAAACCATAGCAAGTAGGAGTGGTTGTGTTAGCCTTGGTTGCAAGATTATTGGTGGTGTGTGTGACGACCCGGAAGTTTCCGATCAAATTTAAACTTAATCCTTAAATGTTTTTAACACGATAAGCAAAGTCTGTAATGTTGATTCTAAAAATTTTGAACTGTGTTCATGTATTCAGTTAACCTTTGACTATTCCCGACGATTCACGAACAATTGTGTGTAAATAAATATGTAAATAAATATATATATGTAAATATAAATATAAGTGTATATATTAATTTAAATTAATATAATGCCATTTAATCACTTGAATTAAATATGTAGAGTAATATACAAAATAAATAAGATGTTATTAAAATAAATATATAAAAATATATATGAATTCTGTACACAATTAATGTTGCATGTTGTAATATATAGATACTAAATATTTAAATATGTTATTATATAATATAAGTATTACATAATTAATGAAATGTAATATTATTATATTAAATTTAATTACAAGTTAAAATATAGTTATTATATTACTTTCATTATTAATATTGATATTTGTATTATTAATATTTTTCATTTAATATATAATATATAAATATAAGATTTGATAAGCATAATTTGTTATGTCAATATTATAAGTATTACTATCATTATTATTATTAGTATTAATATCTGTATTGTTAATAATAATTTAATATATAATATATAGATATAAAAATTGAAATATGTAACTTGTTATTACTAGTAATATTATTATGTTTTGTCATTAAGAACCATTATTATATTATTATTATTATTATTATTATTATTATTATTATTATTATTATTATTATTATTATTATTATTAATATTATTATCATTATTAGTATTATTATTAAATATTATTATTACTAATATTATCATTAGTATTATTATTACTAATATTATTACTATTTTTAATTTTACTATTTTTATTATTCCTAGTATTATTTTGATATTATTATCATTTATATCATTATTATTTCTATTATTATTATTATTATTATTATTAGTATTTTTATCATTATTAATAATATTATCAATATTATTATTATTAATATAATTATTAATTACTAATATTAATTAAATATAAAATTTATAATGACCGCTAACTGAATTTGTCCCTAGTCCCCATCTGAATTATTTTTTTTGTCATATCATTCCTGCTCGTGAACAAATGTCGACACATACATCACTTTATATATCAATCGACTAATTCAAGCTAGTAAGCAAATCATTCGATCTTCCATTATCTTTAACAATTATTCAAATTCTATAAACTGCCATTAATTGAGGAGTTAAACAAGAAAAAAAATGAAGAAAAATAGGTATACCTCTGTTCGTGACTTGTTCTAAGCAATAGCTTAATTACGAATCATTCTTCAAAATTTAAAAATATACGAGTGCTAGGAATCATCTATTTACACTACCTGCAAATTTTCAAACTTTAATTCCTTCGATTGATGTTGAATTTCGAAGTCAAAGTTTAAGATTAAAAAGTCAACCATTTCTTTAAAATCCAAATTCGTAATCTGAGTTATAGTTCTGATTAAATTGATGATTCCTAAAGCTTGTATACACGATTTGCAAACTCATATGTGTAGAAGATTTCAGTTAAAATGGTCTAAAAATCGAAAATCGAATTTTTACTTTTATTTTTTTATTTATGTTCGTGACACAGCAGCGCTGTTTTCTTTTAATTTTTTTTATTTTCAATTCATTTAAACACTAAATAATTGTTTTTGGTATCTAGTTTTAGTCCTAAAACCGAACATATAGGTATTGTTAGTAAATCTTGTGATTTGGGTCGACTAGTTATTTAAAGAGGGAGATGAAGAAGATGAAACAGTTTAATGGGTTAAATAAAATTGGGTGGGGAATATATCAGGAAAGACAGTAACAAAAGGGTGGTTATGGTTGTTGGTGTGTGAGCGGAAGGTCGCGGGTTCGAGTCTGGTTCGCGGCAGTTTTCTTTTTAAGGCTTCTTTTGAGGTAGTTTTTATATCAAAATTAGTAGTAGTATTATTATTATTATTATTATTATTATTATTATTATTATTATTATTATTATTATTATTATTATTATTATTATTATTATTATTATTATTATTATTATTATTGTTGTTATTAGTTATTGTTATTATTGTTAAGAATATCATTATTATTACTATCATACTACAAGTATTATTATCATATTAATATCATTATATAAATATTAATATCATTGTTATTATTATTATTAGCATTAGTACTAGTATTATCATTTAAAAAATTATTAGTATTAACATTATTAATATTATTATTATTAGTATTATTATTATAGTAGTATTACCGTTACTATTATTAGTATGATTACGAACATGTTAATAACTTCTATATTATAAAGATAATAATAAAAGTTGTTGTGGTAAAATTCTCGAAAATAGTTATGAAATTATATGAATACAGATGCAGTTATGAAAATGACTATGAAATTAAATTATAGGAACTATAGTTATAAGTTAGAAATTAAACACGATGTTTATGATAAATCTAATTATTATTACTAACACTGTTATTATTATCGTTATTATCATTACTAAGATTATCATTATTAATAGTGTTATTATTATTATCATTATGATTATTACTAAAATTATTATTTTGTTTTCATTAAAAACTATCATTATTATTATTATCAGTATTGTCTATACCATTATTATTAAAAATAATTACGTTTATGAAAGTAAAAGTTTTGAAGATATTATTAAGGTTATAAGTATATTTTAATCATATTAACAATATTTATATAAATATTCATTTATAACAAGCTAGGTATTTTTATTAAAATACTAATCAAATATATATTAATATAACTATATAAATATTAAACATCTTGAATATGTACACAAACTAAATACATATAATATATAATTTAAGATATAATATATAAACTTATTCGATTACAATTAAGTGTATTAATAAATATCCAAATGATATAGGTTCGTGAATCCGAGGTCAACCCTGCATTGTTCAGTATCGCCGTATGAATATTTTTACTACAAAATATTGTAGAGTAAGTTTCATTTGCTCCCTTTTTAAATGTTTTTACAATATATATTTTTTGGAACTGAGAATACATGCGCTGCTTTTATAAATGCTTTACGAAATAGACACAAGTGATCGAAACTACATTCTATAGTTGGATTATCAAACCGAATATGCCCCTTTTTAGCTTGGTAGCCTAAGAATTGGTGTTTATTATAATTGCCACCAATTGACGCGAATCCTAAAGATAGATCTATGGACACTAACAAGCCCCATTCAGAGAATTTGAAGTGCTTTAGTACTTTGATTTATCATGTCTGATGTGAGTCCCGGAATGATGGGGATATTCTATATGCATCCTGTTAAGGTCGGTTACCAGGTGTTCAATCTATATGAATGAATTTTAATTCGCGAGTTACGCGTGTCAATATATGAAATCTTGTGGTCTATTAAAATGATGAAAATGAATTATTATGATAAACTAATGAACTCACCAACCTTTTGGTAGATACTTTAAAGCATGTTTATTCTCAGGTATGAAAAAAATCTTCCGCTGTGCATTTGCTAATATTAGAGATATTACTTGGAGTCATTTATGACATATTTCAAAAGACGTTGCATTCGAGTCGTCGGGTTCATCAAGATTATTATTAAGTCAATTATAGTTAGATATATATTATGAAATGTTATGCATGCCGTCAACTTTCGATGTAATGAAAGTTTGTCTTTTAAAAACGAATGCAATGTTTGTAAAATGTATCATATAGAGGTCAAGTACCTCGCGATGTAACCAAATGTAATGTATTCGTCCAGATGGATTAGGACGGGTCCTTTCAGTGTGAAACGTAGATTTACAATACTTGGCTATGTGACTCACCTTCTTGTACTTAGAGCACTCAGCAATGCACCTTCCAAAATGGTGCTTCTCATAATGATTATAAAGAGGCTTCGTTCCAGCATAACCACTTTTCGAACTATCAGCAACCCTCTTGTTTGAATTTTGATTTGAACCTTGAGCTGGCTCAAACTTTCTCTTTCCCTCATTAGCCTTCACATCAGCTTGTTTGTTTGCAGCAATCCTTCTTCTTTTCACCATCACCAGATTATGAGCCATTAAGATAACCTCATCAATAGTTCCTTTCCCAACAGCTATCACATTGTCCTGGATTTCTTCGGGAAGACCCTTGATATACCTCTCGATCTTCTTTTGCTCGGAAGTTACCATATCTGGGCACAAAGTAGCCAATTCTAAGAATCAGTTGGAGTAAGCTTCGATATCACTACCCTTAACCTTAAGTTCCCAAAATTCTACCTCCATCTTTTGGACCTGGTTCCTTGGGCAGTACTTGTCTGTCATCATTCTTTTCAAGACAGGCCATGGGATAGCATTAACAACATCAATTCCCACAGTTTGAGCATAAGCGTTCCACCAAGTCAAAGCATTTCCAGCTAAAGTGTTCATAGCATACTTGACCCAGTCAGAATCTCCACAGTTACAGATTTGAAAGATAGACTCGAGTTATTCGAACCATTGAGTCAGTTCGACTGCTTCTTCATTCCCTTTAAAAGTTGGGGCTTACAGTTCATGAAATCTTTATAAGAGCATGAGTTGGGAGGATTCTGATTTCCCTGATTGTTATTGTTTTGATTGTTGTTGTTGCCTTGAACAATAACAAGGAGTTGTTGAAACTGTGCAGCGGTAAGAGTAACATTTGGAAAGTTGTTTGCAGCACCACGGGCCATTGTTCTTCAATACATAAATAAAGTATTAGTTGAAGAGTTTATGGTTCTAATAAGTTATAAGTTTGTGATTAATTGCACAAGTTTCACCCAATAAGATAGATAAGGAAAGACAAGATATAACAAAACACTTAACTTTATTAAATTTCACTAAGATATAATATCTTTTATTACACGAGGAAAAGGAAAGTACTGTAGGCAAAAGCCTTTACAATAAAATATGAAAACTAGAACGAAAAGGGAAAAATCCTAAGGAATCAGTCTTTCTTAGGAGATGTGGGCTTGGTCTTGAACTTCTCTCATAGAAGATCCTTGATATACTGCATACCTTTCTCTAATTCATGGATCCTCCTATCTTGGTGAGTGAAGAGATTAGCATGGTTATCATTGACCCTCTTTATGTCACTGTTGAGAAGGTATTGGCCCCTTTCAATCCTTTCCAAATGGTGACTGAAAGACTCTTTCATCCTCTCAGTACCCATCTTCAGATTTCATACATCACACTTAACAATAGCGTGATTAAACTCACTATAGTAGAAAGCAGGATTATCGGATGTCTTGGGCTGCTTACACGAGCTTGCGACATCAGTAGATAGAGTCTCGGGTTCCTTCCTTTTTGGAGGAAGAGCTGTGACAACAGGAGGCTCAGATTCCTCCTTAGCCTCTTCAACATCCTCCTCAGACTTAGATTCTTCTTCGAGCTTGGACTCTTCCTCGGGTTCCACCTCAGAAGGTTCTCCTTCAAATGGTTCATCCTCTTTCTCAACAACTTCTTCCACAAATACCTCTACTTTTTCCTCTTCTTCTTCTTACTCATCCTCAACACCCCAAGTACGGCCTACACCGCCATAGTCATCATCAAATTGAGGTTCTCTGGCTGGTGGTGAGCGTGGTGGAGTAGCAGGTACATAAACAGGTGATGCTGATAGTGTAGCAGGAACATAGACAGGTGATGCAGGTGGTGTATCAACAGATCCTTCCGAGTCGGATCCTTCAGAGTCGGAGATAACGATTGGGTTGTGGCTAGAAATCCTAAAAGAAGAAAGAAAGAGGATTAGAAAAATTCTAAGGAAGATATAAAGTAAGAAGTAAAAGCAAGCATACAGAAGAGATAGACACTTAAAACTAAGGCAGGAAAAGTTAGAGTCCTAAAGATTGCTAAGATACCCTAGCTAGCACATAAGGCACACATGAAAATGCAATCCTGGTTATCTATAACAACCTGGCTTTGATACCATTTGGTCACACCCCACACGTGGGACAGGGGGTAAATGTGACAACCAATACCATAACACAAGTGTATAAATGAGAATGACTATAAATGAGAAGTTTTTATTAAAAACCATAAATAGTATTGTAGCAGAAATAATTGTTTACATTAATAATCCAAAATGAAATAATAATTGTTTCAAGTAGCAAGTAGCTAGCAATAACCTGAGATAAAACATGCTTAAAAGTGTCAACCAAAATGTTGGTGAAATCCATAGGTTTATCTATAGTAACCATGGTTTTTAGGCCCCAAAATTTAGTTTAAAAGCGTATTGACATAGACATATCAGTTCAAAAATAATGCTGTGATGTATGATATCGAGACTAAACAAAGTTTACCTCATATCACTTTATCTGTTCGTGTTGTTAAATCATTATTATGTATTCATTGACCATCGGTCACATGAATAGAGACGTTACTCTCAATAGGCATACTCACAAGAATTAAGTTTGCATTTAGACGTAGCAACTAACGATATCATGGCAGAGATTTAGCATGAAACAAAGCATGGAAACATATTTATAGTTTGAGTACTTGTGTCTAAAGCGTAAAATAGTTTAGAAGCAAGCATGTGTCTTACCCCAAAGTTTGTAAAATAATTATGAAATAGAAAAAAATGGGGCTATGAAGTTCACCTTAATAGCAGATGAAGTTATTTCACGGAAGTAAATGAACGAAGGTAAATGACCGGGATCTCAACCTAGAGATATAAGGTTGGTCATTAGTTTGTTCAATCCAACAAGTAAAAGTTCATAATTAAACTTACGAGTTGTTAAGTTGTTAAACATGTTTGTGTCCTCCATAATCATGTTTAGATGTTGTACAACTTTGCCCAAACCTCGGTGCTATCAAGTAAGTCAAGAGATGACCAGATGCGGGGGTCAGGAACTTTCGGCTAGACTATAAGTCTACAACCTTTCGTTCAATCCAAAACCTTATTTCCATAAGCAGTCTAAGACATCATCCACATAATCGTAAGTAGCGGTGAAGTTTGTATAAGTCATACGTTATCGGTATGATTATAGTTTCTACTTATTATGTGTGTATAGGAATACAACACATTTAATATTATATATCATATGTATTATTATACTTAATAGTTATTTGCGTTATTAATATATTACTGATTAGTAAAGTATTATATAATAAATAATAACTTAATTAAACTTAGGATTTTATAATATAAGATAAGTTTATATGTTATAGTATTATCTTTATAAAGTTTTATCACTTTTATTTAGTAATCTTATATTATTAAGTAAGTTAGATAAGTTTTATCCACTTTTAAGTTAATCCAATTTTATCTTATCTCTAATTTATCTCCTATTAATTTTGATTGTAACCTATTTAATTTACAATTGTCATTATCATCTTATCACATTAACATCTTAATAATATCTTAAACATATTAAAATCTTTATATTTTTCATTATCATAATCTTTTATATTTATCTTATCATGTTCATTTATCACTATGTTATTAACTTTATAATCATTGTCTATAGTAATATTATGTTTTATCCAAACTTCATAATCATAAAGGTGATGGTAGACATCTTGACATAAATCATCAAGTTCACTAATCCACAGTTGATCTAGCAAAAGACCAAAATCCAAAGAAAGCCTAAAATGTGAAAAATGGTACACGGATGAACCACGATCAACCGCAGGTCCGACCGTGGAATCCTGTACCCAGATTTATGGAATCAGGGATGCACGGTCGACTCCACGGCTAACCATGGATCGACCGCAGAAACCCACTGTCCTGTTTTGATATAAAAATGTTTGACCACTTCCGGGCATCTATAATTTATGAAACCTGTTCAAACATGCTTAGGATAGTTGTCTTCTTCATTCCCATAGGTGTTTTCGTCACTAGAACAATAATCTTGGTTAATCACGCATAATGACACCTTAATGACGATTAAGCCTAGATTAAGGATGAAGCGACCCGTCCTAATCTACCTGGACAAAGTCTTCAACATTTGGTCCCATTGCTAGGTACTGACCTCTATATGATACGTTTTACAAACATTGCATTCGTTTTTAAAAGACAAACTTTCATTACAACGAAAGTCGACAAGTATGCATACCATTTCATAATATATCCAAACTATAAATGACTTAATCTGTCATCTATTTAATAATAATCTTGTTGAACTCAACGACTCGAATGCAATGTCTTTTGAAATACGTCATGAATGACTCTAAGTAATATCTTTAAAATGAGCAAATGCACAGCGGAAGATTTCTTTCAAACCTGAGAATAAACATGCTTAAAAGTGTCAACCAAAAGGTTGATGAGTTCATTAGTTTATCATAATTCATCATTTTTATAATTTTAATAGACCACAAGACTTCTTTTTTATAATAAAGTGTAGGTCTTCTCACTGCTGTAAAATCCATTCATATGATGATCACCTGGTAACCGACATTAACAAAAATGCATCTAGCATATCCCCAAACATATAAACCTCGAAGTACTAAAGCAGTTCAAATTCTCTGACTGGGGCTTGTCAAGGCCCATAGATCTATCTTTAGGATTCGCGTCAATTAGTGGACTGGTTCACTAATTCTTAGGTTACCAAGCTAAACAAAAAGGGATACACGGTATAATAAATCAATCATAGAATGTAGTTTAAGTACTTGTGTCTATTTTGTCAAACATTTATAAAAGCATCACATGTATTCTCAGTCCCAAAAATATATATTGCAAAATCATTTAAAAAGGGAGCAAATGAAAACTCACGATACGATATTTTGTAGTAAAAATATGCATACGACTGATCTGAACAATGCAGGGTTGGCCTCGGATTCACGAATCTATATCATCCACACACACACACACACACACACACACACACACACACATATATATATATATATATATATATATATATATATATATATATATATATATATATATATATATATATATATATATATATATATTAAAATATATAATCGTAATCGAACAAATTTATATATTATTATTAATGATATACTTGTTGTATAATATGTTATATAGATAAATTTAATATATTTAATTCATATATTGTATATAATTAATAATTATCATATTAAATTTTATTATAGTTTAATTAATAATATTTTATTGATAAAATATAGTAATATGTAATATCAATATGATTGTAATGTGTTTTTATATAAATTATTTATTTGTAATAATAACAGTGATAATAATAATAACAATAATGATATTCCATTTTAATCTTATTTAAAATTTTCATAATAACATTTATATTCATATTTATTATCTTTATAATTATAACCTTAACAATATCATTAAAACTTTTATTTTCATAATCATAATAATTTTAATAATAATATTGATAATACTAATAATAATACTGATAGTTTTTATGATAACAAAATGATACTCTTAGTAAAATGATAAAAATGATAAAATTTTTAATAATAACAATAATGATAGTCATATTAATAATAATGATAATATTAATAATAATACTTATGTTAAGAATAATAATAATAATAATAATACTTATAATAATAATAATAATAATAATAATAATAATAATAATAATAATAATAATAACACTTAATGATATTACTTAATAATAACCAAAATGATAATAATAATAATACTCAGATTATTAACACTAACATAATAATACCAATAATTAATAATAACAATAATAATAATAATAATAATAATAATAATAATAATAATAATAATAATAATAATAATAATAATAATAATAATAATAATAATAATAATAATAATAATAATAATAATAACTACCTTTGAAGCTTTTCACAAAAAAAAAATGCCTTAGACAAGGCTCGAACCCAAGACCTCTTGTAAACCCAACACACCCTCAGACCACTCCTTTGCCTTCTGTTTTACTGATTTATTTCAGTAAACTAATTCTATAAAACCCGTTTCTGTTTTCTCCTTCTTCCTAGAAAGCCCAAATCAATAAAACAAGCCCAATCAAATTATTATTAATCAAGTGAGCTTGTGTCTAGTCCAATACCAAATTCAGTCCATGTATGTGCTTAATTGGATCCATAAGTCCATTAACAAAAATAAAAGGATTTTAGTTTAACCTTAAAACATGCAGAAGAGCTGTATAAAATAGGGTTTCAGTACTTTGCTTCTTGTCTTTGTTTTGTTTTTGTTTTGTTTTGACACAGCAACCAACACAGTTTTATCATCCTCATCATATACTATCAATTATTATTTCTCCTTTGAATGAAAAAGTGGGACTACATCAACAAAAGTTGTCTCCCACTCACCTATATATGATAATAAAAATAAAGGCCCCCTTGGACCCATAATCCCACTAGCATGCTTGTATAATAGATCATGGTTTGTTTTTCAAAGGATTCATTAAGGTTGATCTGATTGAAACAGAAATGTACAGCTTTTTATGTGATAATCAAAGGCGATTTGTATTGGTGGCAGTGGAGTTCTCGGACCAAAACAGAAACGTCAAGTAGTTCTGTGGTGTTCGAACAAATGAAAAGAAACAGAAGCGAGTACGAGTATAGTTGCTGTATCAGATTATGATGGTGGCTCATGAGGTTAAAAACAGAAAACAGAAGCATATTAGCAGCAGTAGTATTGAGCCATTTTCTTGGTTTATCACAGCGAGCAACAAAAAAAAATACAGTGACGTGATGAGTCTATAATAGAAGAAAAAAGGGTGGTGAAGGTGGTACTTTAATCGGGTTTTAAATGATGGTGGGTTGTGGGTGTTTTAACAGGAAAAGGAGACCATAGTAGCAGTTCATGTGGGTTTTGTTTTGCTTCAATTTGAACACAATCAAGTATCTGCAGAAATAGAAAGAGTAGTAGTTGTAATATTATTGGGTTCTTGTCCAGGAAGAGAACAGAAACAATAGCAGTTTAATTAATATTGGACTCGATGGGTGTGGTGGTGTTTTGTCACGAAAAGAAGCGGCACAACAATGGTGGTTCAAGGTGGTAGGGTGGCGAAGTGATGAGTGGTTAAGATGGTGGTGTTTGTATGTTGTAGTGGTGGTTAATGGTTCACGAAGTAAAATAAATCTTGATGATAATGTTGGTGGTTTTGTTGTAAGTCGAACAAGAAAGATCAAGTAGCAGGAGTTGCAGTCGAAGGTTGTTCATAAATGGGTCTAGTGGTGTTTATGGTGTTCGTGACTGAAGACAGTAAACGTTCAGAGACATTGGATGGGTTTTATGTTGTAAGTGGGAATTGAATTTATGAGTTTGTGTTTGGTTTGTTATTGTTATTGTCATTGCAGAGATGTTGAATTAGATTGGTTTTGAAAGGATGAAGAAAAGAGAAGATGAAGGGAATTGAAAGGCAGGGTGAGGGAGAGAGTTCATGTTGGCTAGTGACCATGAAGAGTGAAAGGAGTTGAAGGTCAAGTATCAAAAGCAATTGGCTTATACTCTCATCCATCGACATTAAATCACAAGAAGGAAAAAGAAAAGAAAGTTGATGTTGATTGCTAACGGATTTTGTTTTCATTGTGAATTGATCGACAGAGTTGTAATCAGAGAGAAAAAGAAAAAAAAATGAAAGTTGATAGAGATGGGTAACGAATTTTGTCATCTGTCTGTGTAATCTTCTCATCGAATTGAAAAAGAATAAAGGTTGAAAGTGAAGGGTAACAAACTGAATTCAATTATGTATCTGTTATATATAATTTGTAATATTCATAATTAGTAACTATAAATATATTAATAATATCAATAATACTAATTAATAATAATAATAATATTATTACTAATAATAATATTATTATTGATACAGATACTAATAATAATAGATGATAAAAATAATAATATGATACTAACAATAATGATAATAAAAAAATAATAAGTTCAATAATAATTAATAATAATGATAACTATAATAATAAAGATGATTTTTAATGATAATAGTTATAATAATTATAAAGGTAATAATAATAATAATGTAACAATTTACATGTATCAAACTTTATATCTATATATTATAATTTTAATAGTATTAATAATACTGATATTATTATTTATTTTAATGAAAGTAATAATAATATTACTATAACAACTATATTCTTAACTTGTAATTACATTTAATCTATTAATATTACATATTGTTAATTTTGTAATATTTAATAATTATACTATATAACATATTTTAATATTTATATATTTTATATATGTTACAATGTACTTATAATAATAATTATGTATAGAAATCCTATATATATATATATATATATATATATATATATATATATATATATATATATATATATATATATATATATATATATATATATATATATATATATATTCATTTTAATGGCAACTTAATTATTTTGTATATCATTTTCACATTTTAAATTCTAATTGATTAAATTGTATTTTATTATTTCAAATTTATTACATAACTTATATTTATATATATATATATATATATATATATATATATATATTCATATTTATTTACAGCAATTGTTCGTGAATCATTGGAAATAGCCAAAGGGTAATTGCATATGTGAAACAGTTCAAAATTTTCGAGACTCAACCTAACAGACTTTTCTTATCGTGTCAAAAATATTAAATCGTATCGAGAGTTTGATTTAAAATTAGTCGAAATTTTCCGGGTCATCACAACGGATAACACATAAGTGTTATAAGAAAACATGTACATCTAAAATGTATCTAGACATTCTTAGAATGGTCACCTAGTCCCAATCAAGAATTTCTCTTTCCTTGTACATGTGTTGGATATTAATGTATGCTTATACATTAATCTTGCAAATGCCACTTTGCAAGTAAAACTTACTTGTCTTAGTTTAATGATATGTTATGCTTAATTCTAAGATTGTTTTAATGATCTCTTGCTAGTCATTACATGAATATTACTTGACTATTTGTTATTAGTACATGTATATTATTTGACTAAGTGCTAAGTGCTAAATTATAAGTAGTAAGTTAATATGCATATGTATCAAACTTGTCTTGCTATTTGTTACAAGATGGAACTAGTGATTGGACTACTTCAATATATGCATGTGTAACTTGGATAAATTATAAAATTTCATAATCTAGTAAACTTAAAAGACAATGAAACATTAACACACATAGGTTTGGTTAAATCTAAAATTAAGTTTATGTGTAAGTTTAAACTTGATTAACTTGATGTCATGCAACATGCTTAATTGTTATTACATGCTTAATTTGTCAAGACATCATTAACACACTTAATTAATTACAAACAAGTTCAAATTTGAATACTAGCATGCTTTGTGATTAAAGTGAGTTTGTGTCATCAATGACATGTTGACCAACCAATAGAGATTTAGCAAATGTGTTAATTACAAATAAAGGATTATGACAAAACTGAGATTGCCTCAAATGATTATCATGTCTTGTATTCAAGAATGTTAGACTTTCCACTTTGAACATGATAAGTAAACTATCAAAGCAATCCATCCAAGGTAAATGGACATTTAATTCGTATAGTACTTGTATAGGATGTTGGTTATCTTTTGCAGGTGTTAAATGAAGTAAAGTGTCCAAAGAGTGATGTCCAAAACTGATTCAAACGGCTATGCAACGGATATATATATTGGACTGAAGCACGTGCAGTCGACCCAAGGTCGACCGTGGGTCAAGCCGCAAATAGGGCTGACCTTTTTATCTCTCCATATAAATAGCAAGACTCAGAGAACTTTGAAGACTTGGACCTCTTGCATGCTATAACTCAAAATCATCAGAAAATCACAAGAACATAACACTTCTACATATATTTGTGATTAGCAAGAGAAGTTTTATAATCTCATAGATTATAAAAGGGGTAATTGTAAACTTACTTTCAAATTAATATCTTTGTGAGTTTACATAGTGTTGTATTAATCCTTAGAATTGTCTTAGGATTGTCATCACTGAAAAAAGGGAGAGTTTTTGTACTTTGTAATTAGAGGCATATGCTAGCTTAGATATTATCTTCCTTAAAGGGAACTAAGGAGTTGTGATAATGCTAAAAATGAACATATATTTCATAGCATTATCCTTCAAGAAAGACTAGCTTTTAGTTGCAATTGTTCTATTTACAAGTGATATTCGTTTAAATAATAAAAGGTGAAGACAAAAGACAGATTCGACGATTCGAAGACGCAAATGACCAAAAAGCTAAAAAGTACAAAGTACAATCCAAGTGGTTCAATTTATTGATGAAAAACGTCTCAAAATTACAAAAGTACAAGTCGCAAAACGTAAAGTACAAGATATTAAATCGTACGAAAGGACGTTCAAAAATCCGGAACCGGGACATGAACCAACTATCAACGCGCGACGCAACAGGCTTAAAATTACAAGTCAACGATGCACAAGAATATAATATAATATATATATAATTATATAAAATTATATACATTATATTATATAATATTTAAATACGAGCAGCCCACGTTTTGGAATCATATGTGACCAGGAAAAGGAGGCCATGCGATCGCATGGCCTGGAGGCTTTAAATCCATGCGATCGCATGGTGCACTGTACATGGCCAAGTCCTATAAATTTCAACATTTGGTCGACGAATTTTTACACAATATAATCCAATCTACTCTCTATCTCTCATATATATATATATATATATATATATATATATATATATATATATATATTTATAATTTTAATTTTAATTTAAGATTAATAATAATAAGGTTATGTTAACGAATGTTGTAAGTTTGTAAGTCGAAATTCTGTCCGTGTAACACTACGCGATTAATACTCATTGTAAGTTATGTTCAACCTTTTTAAATTAATGTCTCGTAGCTAAGTTATTATTATGCTTATTTAAATAGAAGTAATCGTGATGTTGGGCTAAATATTAAGATTGGGTAATTGGGCTTTGTACCATAATTGGGGTTTGGACAAAAGAACGACACTTGTGGAAATTAGACTATGGGCTATTAATGGGTTTTATATTAACTAAATGATACCTCGTTAATTTAATATTAAAAGTTACAATTCGACGTATCTATAAATAACCACATACGCTTAATCGGGTACGGTGGGCTGGATATCTATAAATACCAATAATTGTTCATTTTACCGGACACGGAGATGGATTAATAGTTAATGGATTCATTAAAACAGGGGTGGATTACATTCAAGGGTAATTGGTGTAATTGTTAACAAGGTAGTAAAACCTTGGATTACACGCAGTCGATAACCTGGTGTATTCATTAAACAAAGTATTAAGACCTTGTTACAGTTCGAATCCCCAATTAGTTGGAATATTTGACTTCGGTATAAGGATAATTTGACGAAGACTCTCGCACTTTATAATTATGACTGATGGACTATTATGGACAAAACCTTATGGAAATATCGAACAATCCAGGACAAAGGACAATTAACCCATGATAATAAACTAAAATCAACACGTCAAACATCATGATTACGGAAGTTTAAATAAGCATAATTTCTTTATTTTATATCTCATCGCACTTTTATTTACTGTCATTTTATTTATCGCACTTATAATTATCGTACTTTTTAATTATCGCAATTTTATTTATCGTCATTTTATTTATCGCACTTTTAATTATCGCAATTTTATTATCGTCATTTACTTTACGCTTTAAATTAAGTCATTTGTATATTTAATATTTTACATTAGGTTTTAATTGCAACTTAAGACATAAAATCGACAAAACGATCATTAAACGGTAAAACCCCCTTTTATAATAATAATAATAATACTACTTATATATACATATATACAAATATAGTTTTAAAAAAATATAGCGTTAAACTTGGCTAGCTCCCTGCGGAACGAACCAGACTTACTAAAAACTACACTACTTTACGATTAGGTACACTGCCTATAGTGTTGTAGCAAGTTTTAGGTATATCCACTCTATAAATAAATAAATAACTTGTGCAAAATTGTATCGTATTTAATAGTATTTCGTAGTAAAAATAATAAGTATTTCGTATACACCTCGTATAACATCAAGTATTTTTAGCGCCGCTTCCGGGGAACACTCAAACGCTGAAACGAAACGCTATAAAAAAACAGATTTTTATTAAGTCTTAATTTACTTTTGTAAAAATATTTTGTTAAAAAAACAAAAATATAAAAACAAGAAAAAGAAAAATACATATCTATATTTTTAAGTTTAGTTAAAATTAAAAAGTTTATAATTTTATTTTTCTTTTGTTAAAAATTAAAACTAATAAGTAAGATTTTTTTTTTAGTATTACATATTATTTTGTAAAATTAAAAATCAAAATAAACAAAAATAATAAGTAAAAGTAATCGGACCGAGTACTATAGCAGCCCAATACAATTTCTGAATTAACAGGCCATGCGACCGCATGGATACATAACCTCAAACTCATGAGATCGCATGAGATGAGGTGACAGGTCTAAATCCTCGTCTGATAAGAATCAGGGTTTGATTTATTTATAATTAATATTAATCATTAATAATTAGGGTTTTATATTTTATTATTTAGTTTTAATTTTAGTTTTAATTTGTAAAATTAAGTATTATTAGTTTTATTAATTATATAAATTTAGTAATTTTATATAAATAATATAAAAATAATATTTTTATAAAAATTGTATTTTAATAACTTTAGTTTTATCTTTACTTTTTGTATATTTTAATCGTTTAATTCGTAATTTGTATAGCTATTGTTCGTAATTAGTTTTAAGACTAGTATTTTGCCGTAGTTAATTTTTATTTCTAGATTTTTAGGTTTTGCCGTAAAATCCCTTAAGTGCTTTTTCTATAGACTAAGATTTAGATGATTTAAATTTTGCGACGCCGTTTTAAGATTTTAGTACTTTTTAAGTTATTTCCGTTTTGGATATAGAATTCATTTTAAGCTTTAATACCTTTAGACGCAACTTTTAATTTTTAGTTTTTAGACTTTTAAGTTTCAACGCTTTACTTTCTTATTATTATTTTTCGACCTTTTATTTTTTGACGTTTTTCGACGCACTCTTTTTCTTTCTTATTTCTCAACGCTCTAGTTCTTTAGGACATAGAATTTTCTTTATCTTCTTTAAACTTCGATGAAAAAATTATTTTAAGCGGTTAAATTAATAGACATCCAAAATTTTCTGGTTCGTAGTAATAGTTGGATTTGTTAGTGGCGAGCTGTGGGTGATAATGCTAAAAACGAACATATATTTCAAAGCATTATTCCTCAAGAAAGAAAAGCTTTTAGTTGCAATTGTTCTATTTACAAGTGATATTCGTTTAAATAATAAAAGGTGAAGACAAAAGGCAGATTCGACGAATTGAAGACGCAAACGACCAAAAAGCTCAAAAGAACAAAATACAATCAAAGAGGTTCCAATTATTGATGAGAAACGTCTCAAAATTACAAGAGTACAAGATTCAAAACGCAAAGTACAAGATATTAAATTGTATGCAAGGACGTTCGAAAATCCGGGACCGGGACCAGAGTCAAATCTCAACGCTCGACGCAACGGACTAAAAATTACAAGTCAACTATGCACATAAATATAATATAATATTTAAATAATTACTAAAATTATTTATATATTATATTTATTTATATAATCCGTCGACAAACAAAGAGCCAAAGCTGGGTGAGCTGGAATTACAAACTCCGCGACTTGCGGAGTTTGAAGGTAAAAAATTACGCGACTCGCGGAGCCCCAATTTCAAAAACTGCCTATAAAAGCAAACGCAGTTTGATCGAAAAAAATATCCTAAAATCTCTCTTTCTCTATATGTAAACGTAATATATATATATATATATATATATATATATATATATATATATATATATATATATATATATATATTTTAATTTTAATTTTAATTTTAATTCTAATTCTAATAATAAGGGTATGTTAGCGAATGTTGTAAGGGTGTAAGTCGAAATTTTGTCCGTGTAACGCTACTCTATTTTTAATCATTGTAAGTTATGTTCAACCGTTTTACATTAATGTCTCGTAGCTAAGTTATTATTATGCTTATTTAATTCGAAGTAATCATGATGTTGGGCTAATTACTAAAATTGGGTAATTGGGCTTTGTACCATAATTGGGGTTTGGACAAAAGAACGACACTTGTGGAAATTAGACTATGGGCTATTAATGGGCTTTATATTTGTTTAACTAAATGATAGTTTGTTAATGTTAATATAAAGATTTACAATTGGGCGTCCCTATAAATAACCATATACACTCGATCGGACACGATGGGCGGGGTATTTATATGTACAAATAATCGTTCATTTAACCGGACACGGGAATGAATTAATAGTCTATGGAATTATTAAAACAGGGGTGAAATTATGTACAAGGACACTTGGCATAATTGATAACAAAGTATTAAAACCTTGGGTTACACTCAGTCGACATCCTGGTGTAATTATTAAACAAAGTATTAAAATCTTGTTATAGTTTAAGTCCCCAATTAGTTGGAATATTTAACTTCGGGTATAAGGATAATTTGACGAGGACACTCGCACTTTATATTTATGATCAATGGACTGTTATGGACAAAAACCAGACGGACATATTAAATAATCCAGGACAAAGGACAATTAACCCATGGGTATAAAACTAAAATCAACACGTCAAACATCATGATTACGGAAGTTTAAATAAGCATAATTCTTTTATCTCATATTTAATTTCCTTTATTTTATATTTAATTGCACTTCTAATTATCGCACTTTTATTGTTATTGTATTTAATTGCACTTTTAATTATCGTACTTTTTAATTATCGCAAGTTTATTTTATCGCACTTTTATTTATTGCACTTTCATTATCGTTATTTACTTTACGCTTTAAATTAAGTCTTTTATTTTACATTTGGTTTAACTGCGACTAAAGTTTTAAAATCGACAAACCGGTCATTAAACGGTAAAAACCCCCCTTTATAATAATAATATTACTTATATATATATATTTGTATTTTTATAAATTTAAACTAATATAGCGTTAAGCTTTGTTTAAAGATTTTCCCTGTGGAACGAACCGGACTTACTAAAAACTACACTACTGTACGATTAGGTACACTGCCTATAAGTGTTGTAGCAAGGTTTAAGTATATCCATTCTATAAATAAATAAATATCTTGTGTAAAATTGTATCGTATTTAATAGTATTTTCTTGTAAAAATATAAGCTATTTTATATACACCTCGCATAACATCAGTGGGCTTCCGATTTAAAGGGTCCTGGCTACCTGCTGCATCTTTTGGCTATTCGAAACGTGGGCAAAATCAGAAAAGTCTATTAATTTGATAACTTATATAATTTTTATCTTTTATAACTAATAGGATATTCAGTGAATGCACCGAGCAAAACGTTCACCACCTTTCATACGTTCACCACCTGTAACTTGATCAAGACATCTAGCTAACATTGTCGCCGTTGATTTTTCTTTAGAATCATCATCTAGTCGACCAAGTACTCCAATTCAAATTTCTGTTAATCCATTTTTTGAACCCGACCTCACAATTGAGAATCCGGAGGATATTCAGGGACAATTCAGAGATCCTGAACCACTAATCATTCCTCCTGAACCACAAATCACTCATCCAGAGATTGTCGAGGAAGAAACCATTAAGTCAGAATCCTCTAGTGATTCAGATTAAACAAATTCAATCATGGAAAATCTGGAACCTCTAAGTATGGAAGACCGAATGAGGGCTAAACGCACTGGCCAAGGTCACGTAATTACTCAACCAGATATTAATGCGCCAGATTATGAAATCAAAGGACAAATCCTACACATGGTAACTAATCAATGCCAATTTAGTGGTGCGCCGAAGGAAGATCCAAATGAACATCTTCGTACCTTTAATAGGATATGTACTCTGTTCAAAATCCGAGAAGTAGATGATGAACAGATCCATCTCATGTTATTTCCCTGGACTTTAAAGGGAGAAGCCGAAGATTGGTTAGAATCGTTACCTGAAGGGGCGATTGATACATGGAATGTTTTAGTTGAAAAATTTCTTAAACAATTCTTTCCGACATCTAAAGCCGTGAGACTTCAAGGAGAAATTGTTACGTTCACGCAAAAGCCAAATGAAACTCTATATGAGGCGTGGACAAGATTTGGAAAGTTATTGAGAGGATGTCCGCAACATGGTTTAGACACTTATCAAATAGTACAAACATTCTACCAAGGATGCGATATTACTACACGAAAAGACATCGACATAGCAGCTGGTGGTTCCATTATGAAGAAAACCGCAACTGAAATGCTTACAAACAATACAAGGAATTTTACATTTATCAAAAAAGCACAAGCACACTACATTACATATATTACACAACATGATTACAACTCTTTAATCCGACTCACTCGTTTCTTCTTCTTCGGACTTGGTTCGTTTTGCTAATTTCCTAGGGATATATGATGCTCCCCTAATACGAGCTGTCGTTTTCCACAATGGTTTAGAAAAACCTGGTGGTTTAGAGGTTCCCAGGTTATTATTACATTTTAGGAAATACGGACGTTGACGATACATATAAAGTTCATCGGGGTTGGAATCAGGTTTCTCTATTTTGATGCCCTTTCCCTTATTATTTTCTTTTGTTTTTTCAAATTGGGTCGAGGTAATTTCTATAACATCATCGAAATCCTCATCAGGATCCGATTCATCGAAAAATTGGTAATCTTCCCAATATTTTGCTTCCTCGGCGGAAACACCATTGACCATTATTAATTTTGGTCCATTAGTTGAGGGTTTTCTTTTATTTGTCTATTTTTCAGTGGTTCCTAAAATTTCCCCCTCCAGAACCTCTTCTTCCGGTTCCTCTTCTTCCGGTACCTCCTCTTCCGGTTCCTCTTCTTCCGGTTCCTCTTAGGGAATTTGTGAATCTTCCCAAAATATATTCGACTCTTCATTATTATTAGGTGAGTCGATGGGATTTGTACTAGAGGTAGACATCTATCACACATTATCAAATACGTTAAGAGATTAATATATCACATAATATTTACATGTTAAATATATATAGTTTTCAACAAAAAGTGTTAGGCAATCGTTTTTAAAGAAAAATATACGGTCGAAGTCCAGACTCACTTATGCATCCTACATACTCGATAAGACACACTAATGTAAATTTTTGGTTCTCTAAGACCAACGCTCGAATACCAACTGAAATTTCCCGTTCATATCGATTTATAAACGTTCCATATTAATTGATTTCGTTGCGAGGTTTTGACCTCTATATGAGACATTTTTCAAAGACTGCATTCGATTTTAAAACAAACCATAACCTTTATTTTATCGATAAAGGTTTAAAAATATTACGACGATTATCAAATAATGTTAATCTAAAATATAGCGTTTTCACACGATTATTACATAATGGTTTACAATAATATTACACATCAATTTAAGTCTTCGAATGCAGTTTTTAAACAATATTATACAAGCATGCTGACTCCAACTCTTGTCCATAAATTAGCATGCAACAACGGAAGCTCTTAATAATCACCTGAGAATAAACATGCTTTAAATGTCAACAAACATGTTGGTGAGTTATAGGTTTAACCTATATATTTATCAAATCGTAATAATAGGCCACAAGATTTCATATTTTCATTTCTCATAAACAACATGCAATCTGCATAAAAATCATTCGTATGATGAATACCTGGTAACCGACCTTAACAGGATGCATATAGAATATCCCCATCATTCCGGGACTCTCATCGGACATGATAAATCGAAGTACTAAAGCATCCGTAACTCGGATGAGGCTTGTTGGGCCAAATAAATCTATCTTTAGGATTCGTATCAATTGGTGGCAATTATAATAAACACCAATTCTTAGGCTACCAAGCTAAAAAGGGGCATATTCGGTTCGATAATTCAACATAGAATGTAATTTTGATCACTTGTGTCTATTTTGTAAAACATTTATAAAACTGCATGTATTCTCATCCCAAAAATAATAGATTTTAAAAGTGGGACTATAACTCACTTTCACAGATTTTTCCTTTGTTGGAAATAAGACTTGGCCACTGGTCGATTCACGAACCTATAACAAATATGTATATATATATATATATATATATATATATATATATATATATATATATATATATATATATCAAAGTATGATTTAAATATATTCACAATATTTTTTATTACGTTTTTATGATTTAAGTTTGTTAAGTTAGCAGTCCTCGTTAGTAACCTACAACTAGTTGTCCACAGTTAGATGTGCTGAAATAAATCAATATATATTATCTCGAATCAATCCACGACCCAGTGTATACAAGTCTCAGGCTAGATCACAACTCAAAGTATATATATTATTTTGGAATTAACCTCAACCCTGTATAGCTAACTCAAACATTACTGCATATAGAGTGTCTATGGTTGTTCCGAAATATATATATATAGATGGGTCAATATGATATGTCAAAACATTACATACGTGTCTATGGTATCTCAAGATTACATAATATGTATAATACAATATAAATTAGTTAGGATATGTTTAGTCTAGATTTGTTACAAAATTTTCGTAGCTAAAACTAGCAAATTTATCCAATTTTATTTTACCCGTCATTTCTTCGTTTCAAATCCGTTTTGAGTGATTCAAGTTGCTATGGTTTCATAATGAACTGAAATTTATGAAACTAAATAGAAAATGTATAAGTTTATAGTCGGAAATACAGGTTACGAGTCATTTTTTTAAAGAGGTAGTCATTTCCGTCGAAAGAACGACATCTTGATTACCATTTTGAAAAACATACTTCCACTTTGTGTTTAACCATGATTTTTGGATATAGTATCATGTTCATATGTAATATTATTTTTACGTAAAAAAAACTTCCAATTCAAAGATTAAGATAGTTTTTATTTTTTTTAACCCAAAACAGCCCCCGGTTTCACTACGAAGGCGTATATCCGGTTTTACGATGTTCTTCGTGTTTCCAGGTTTTAAATCATTAAGTTAGCATATCATATAGATATAGAACATGTGTTTAGTTGATTTTAAGAGTCAAGTTAGAAGGATTAACTTTTTTTGCGAACAAGTTTAGAATTAACTAAACTATGTTCTAGTGATTACAAGTTTAAATCTTCGAATAAGATAGCTTTATATGTATGAATCGAATGATGTTATAAACATCATTAATACCTCAGGTTTTGTGGATAAATCTACTGGAAAAGAGAAAAATAGATCTAGCTTCAAAGAATCCTTGGATGGCTTGAAAGTTCTTGAAGTAGAATCATGACACAAAAACAAGTTCAAGTAAGATTTTCGCTCGAAATAAGATTGTTATAGTTATAGAAATTGAATCAAAGTTTGAGTATGAGTATTACCTTGAATTAGAAATATATCTTACTGTAAATAAGAAAAATTTCTTGAGATTGGATGATCACTTGAAATGGATTTGCAAGATTGGAAGTAAGCTAGCAAGTTTGAAAGATTTCTTGAAGTGTTCTTGAATGGTTGTTTTTATGATGATTAAAGCTTGTAATTGAAGCTAAAAGATGGTGAAAATGCTTGGAGATGATCAAGTATGATGTTAGGAGTATTTTGAGAGAGAATTTGGAGTGTAAGTATGAGAAAATGGAATGGAAAAATGGGGTGAAATCATAAAAACGGGATTACTTGTTATAAAGGAAAAAAAAGACCCTTAAGTTTGTTTTTAGCTCATTAGTCGCACAAGTTGTTAAATAATGGTTCTACTTGTTTTTAACTCTAAGATGGATGCTAAGAATGAATGATTAAAGGTGTATATACCAATAATAAATACATCTAGAAGCTGTGTATTGTACGAGTACGAATACGGGTACATACGAGTAGAATTGTTGATGAAAATGAATGAGAATGTAATTGTGAGCATTTTTGCTAAGTAGAAGTACTTTGATATGTGTCTTGAAGTCTTTCAAAAGTGTACTAATACATATTAATACACTACATGTATATACATTTTAACTGAGTCATTAAGTCACCGTTAGTCGTTACATGTAAGTGTTGTTTTGAAACCTTTAAGTTAACGATCTTGTTAAATGTAATTAATCCATTGTTATAATACTTAAATAAGATGTTAAATTATTATGTTATCATAATAACATGGTGTATAAATATATCTTAACATCATATATATATGTTAAAATACTATTACAACGATAATCGTTACATATATGTCTCGTTTTTAAATCCTTAAGTTAGTAGTCTTGTTTTTACATATGTAGTTCATTGTTAACACACTTAATGATTTACTTAATTATCATTTTATCATGTTAAATATAGTGTAACAATATCTTAATATGATACATATGTATTTAGTAAGACGTTATTATAACGATAATCGTTATATATATCATTTTCGAGTTTCTTAAATCAATAATCTCATTTGTTTGTATGTAACTCATTGTTAACATATTTACAGAGATACTTACTTATCATAATCTCATGTTAACCATATATATATATATATATATATCCATTTATATAACATCATGTAGTTTTTACAAGTTTTTAACGTTCGTGAATCGCCGGTCAACTTGGGTGGTCAATTGTCTATATGAAACTCATTTCAAATAATCAAGTCTTAACAAGTTTGATTGCTTATCATGTTGGAAACATTTAATCATGTAAATATCAATCTCATTTAATATATATAAACATGGAAAAGTTTGGGTCACTACATAATACACCTGATTGTAATAGTTTAATTGCCGAAGGTGAAAGAGTAGATAGGAATTTTGACAATGACGCCATATGGAGGCGTATGTCAAGATTTAGGGAGTTTACGCGGGGTGGAAGACACTCCTATTTAGATATTGACAGGGCAGAACTTCGGGTAATACATAGATTTTTAGCAAACTCGATTACACAACGGGGTAGAAACAAAGAGAAAATGACCTTAAACGATTTATTTTACCTTAAGTGTATTCGAGACCCGAGGAGCTTTGTTAATATTCCTTATTGTGTTGGCCATTATCTTTCTAAAGTTGTTGGGGGAATGAAAGCAGGAAGTATTATAGGGGGAGGTATTTTTGTTACTCTCATTGGAGAGTACTTAGGTGTAGATAAAGAGCAAGGGGGTCCAATGGTAGAGATTGGGGGACAAGCCGAGAGTATAGGTTTGCAGGTTTATCAAGGTGCAAAGGTACTAACTCGGAGACACAATATGCCAGTACCATATCAGGGCGCCCATCCACAGGTAGAGAGGGGTTCGGATGAGGAGATGGAGGAAGCAGATGACATTAGGGATGTCACTAGGGATAGTTATACTGATGTTTATTAGCATATGGATGAGGTGGAAATGAATAACCAAGCTAGGCATCGTCAGTATGAGCAGTGGAGAGCCGCGGATGAGTATGAGTAATCCAGGCGACGCCAACAAGATAGATGGCAAGTTCTTCAACACCAAATCATGAGCCAGCTATCATATCAGGTACCACATAACTACATCCCAACTCGGCCTGCTTATTATCCACCACATCAGCCTGATATCCGACCGCCCTTTAACTTGTACGACCCCAACCAAGCCAATCAGGACACCTATCACCAGCCATGGAACCCGAGCGATGACATGAACTGGAATCCATATCCAGATTGATAGTGTTTCATTTGGTGATTTCTTATCTTTTATTATATTTATCTATTTATGTTTAAACAGTTAATATTTTGATATTTTTATGTAATTTTTAACATTTTTATTATTTTGTACTAATATTTCATTTTTGTAATTTGAAAGTGGGATATTAAGTCCCATTTCAAATTACCGTGCATGTTTATATTTTATTGTATGTACATTGTCAATTGTACACAACATGGTAAAACAACGAACTTTCAAAGACTGGCATTAAGCTTTGCAAAAATAACTAATTTTGACGACAAGATGCAAAATATATGTGAAATAACAACTGACGGAATGAACAAATGATGTGCACTATTTATCATTCAAACAAACAACAATATGTTTGGAAACTTTGATAAAATTTTAATCATTTTTCTGCGCTAATCGCCCTCATGAATTTAAATTTTTACTAATTTCTTGCAAATGAGGGCATTGCAAGATCTTAAGTATGGGAAGGGATTAAATTCTTTCGATTTAAACATTGATTAATACACTTGTTTCAATTGCCAAATTTTGTGAAAATTTGAAAAAATTTCAACTAAATGAATTCAAAATCATGTTTATACATATTTATGGACGTTAAAACTAGGTGTTAATACCGAAATTATTGTTACCTCGAAAAGGACATAAATTGAGAAACAACCCAAAATGCTAGAATTCATTTAAAAATAGAATAGAGGAGAATAAAACGGTGAAAGAAAAATATAAATAAAAGCTAAGTGTGGGAAGAATTTATCAAGTTCTTTAAAACATATATCATATATCTGTACAAGCTGATTGCAGGTACTTTTGTTTTGGATTAAACTAATCAGTTTTACCCAATTTACTGTAATATATTTGAAAGAAAGATGGATCTACACGATGAATTAATTCCATCATTAAAAGGAAGTAAAGTCTTCCGAAAAAGATACGCGCTTCTTGATTCAGGTCAGGAAGTTGTCGTCCAGACCAGCTGTAGGTTGACGAAAAATCTAGAAAAGTCATCTCTAAAATTAGCAGAAAATCCACGGACCTCGGCATCAAACAGGGTTGCCAAGTGGTCAGATTTATCCTAACCATGAGAGGATCTGTCTCGTAAAATAGAGAGAGCGCCGTGCAAATTAGCTTGATAAGACTAATGAATCAGACCCCCAGAAAGGATAATCTCCTTAAAAGATTAAAAATCAGCTTTTGAGCATGATATTACTCAATCCTTGATATTGACCTTAAAGATTGAGAATTACAAACTCATAGAATTCGGTGATATCTAAACTCGAGCTTGAACGAGAAAATATTTTGATCAAAATAAAACCGATTTGTTTTCTGAAAACCTATTTTCAATGCGTTCATTACCATTGAACGTAAAATCCTAAGAATTCATCAGAATTCATTAGGTCACCTGAACTAAATCGGGTGTCAACCGTAAGAACGGTGGTTGCATAGCATGGTCAAAGACAGGATCTTGTGCCAGACCGAAAAATTATAGGGTGATCTTTACTATTTCTCCTACAAAGGATAGTAATTGCATCCGACTCGATGTGGACCATAATCAAAAGCATGTCATTAGACATTGCCTTAACAGTTTCTTGTTCATCGCTTTCCTTTACAACCGGGCGGTAGTTTGCCGAAAGGTAATATACGGAACAAGTAAACTGGATGTGTGCTTTTCGATACAGGGATAGCAGTGGATTACACGAACCTAAAAGTTTTAGCCAAAATATTGATCCACAAAAATATTTTGCAACACCGATGGTGGGTCAAATCAGAAAACTTATCTAGAGTAAAAGCTAGATTGAATTTTCAAAATGATCAAATGTTTTCATAAATATCCAATTTCCTAAAGGATCTAAATTTTTATAGTCATGTGGTACTGTAAACCACATCGTTACTATCATTATTCATACCGCCGTATTAAATCACTGATGTACAAAGTGTGTAGAATAAAGAAGTGATTCTAGTAAAGTTATATTCAAGTTCTATATTGCTTGAGGACAAGCAACGCTAAAGTGTGGGAATATTTAATAATGCTAAAAACGAACATATATTTCATAGCATTATCCTTCAAAAAAGACAAGTTTTTAGTTGCAATTGTTCTATTTACAAGTGATATTCGTTTAAATAATAAAAGGTGAAGACAAAAGAAAGAATCGACGATTTAAAGACGCAAATGACCAAAAAGCTCAAATGTACAAGATACAATCCAAGTGGTTCAATTTATTGATGAGAAACGTCTAAAAATTACAAGAGTACAAGCCGTGAAACACAAAGTACAAGATATTAAATCGTACGAAAGGACGTTCGAAAATCCGAAACAGGGACCTGAGCCAACTATCAACGTGCAACGCAACGGGCCTAAAATTACAAGTCAACTATGCACAAGAATATAATATAATATATATATAATTATATAAAATTATATATATTATATTATATATTATAATAAAACTCAGCAGCCCACGTTTTAATCGACATGTGAGCAGGAAAAGCAGGCCATGCGATCGCATGGCCTGGGTGCCTTATTCCCATGCGATCGCATGGCACCCAGGACCTGGCCACATCTATAAATAGTAGCGTATTTCGGACGTTTTATTTACACTTCATACTCACTGATCTCTCTTACTCTCTAAATTATATATATATTTATATTTTATAATTATAATTTTAAGTTAATAATAATAATAAGGTTATAGTAGTGAATGTTTTAAGTTTGTAAGTCAAAACTTTGTCCGTGTAACACTACGCGATCAATACTCATTGTAAGTTATGTTCAACCTTTTTAAATTAATGTCTCGTAGCTAAGTTATTATTATGCTTATTTGAGCCAAAGTAATCGTGATGTTGGACTAAATATTAAAGACTGGGTTATTGGGCTTTGGACCATAATTAGGGTTTGGACAAAAGACCGACACTTGGGGAAATTGGACTATAGACTATTAATGGGCTTTATATTTGTTTAACTGAATGATAGTTCGTTAATTTAATATAGAGATTTAAAATTTGACATATTTATAAATAACCACATACACTCGATCGGATATGATGGGCGGGATATTTATAAATACTAATAATCGTTCATTTGACCGGACACGGGGATGGATTAATAGTCAATGGACTCATTAAAACAGGGGTGGATTACATACAAGGAAAATTGGTGTAATTATTAATAAAGTATGAAAACCTTGGATTACACACAGTCGATAACCTGGTGTAATCATTAAACAAAGTATTAAGAAATTATTACGGTTTAAATCCCCAATTAGTTGGAATATTTGACTTCGGGTATAAGGGTAATTTGACGAGGACACTCGCATTTTATATTTATGATCGATGGACTATTATGGACAAAAACTAGATAGACGTATCAAATAAACCAGGACAAAGGACAATTAACCCATGGTAATAAATTAAAATCAACACGTCAAACATCATGATTACAGAAATTTAAATAAGCATAATTCCTTTATTTTATATCTTATCGCACTTTTATTTATCGCACTTTATTTATCGTCATTTAATTTACGCTTTAAATTAAGTTCTATTTATATTTTAATATTTTGCATTAGGTTTTGACTGTGATATAAGACTTAAAATCGACAAACCGGTCATTAAACGGTAAAACCCCCCTTTTATAATTATAATAATAATACTACTTATATATTTATATTTATACAAATATAGTTAATAAAAATATAGCGTTAAACTTAGCTGTATCCCTGTGGAACGAACCGGACTTACTAAAAACTACACTACTCTACGATTAGGTACACTGCCTATAAGTGTTGTAGCATTCAATAAATAAATAAATAACTTGTGTAAAATTGTATCGTATTTAATAGTAAATTGTAGTGAGCTATAATAGTATTTCGTACTACACCTCGCACACATCAGCCACCTGCTAAAGAGAAAGCCATAAAATTGTTGCAAATTTCACACATTATTTAATTTAAAGAATACGCATGTCAACCATCATGAGAGGAAGAATGAATTGATTTTTGTAGTTTAATTAGTTGAAGATTATGTAGATAGTCCTTGTGAATAGTTTTAACGGACTCAGTTAACCTTCGTTAAGATGAGAGATGAAATTGGGACTTTAAAATGATTTTAAGGATGAAAAATGCGAAAATAAAACACAGATGAAACGGGCAAAAAGTAGATAACACATGGATGAAATGGGCTATTTTGTCTGTTAAAATGATAATCATTTTTTACTTTACCCAACTTTGGTTACCAAATTCGAATTTGACCCATCAATTGACGTTGACCGTTTAATTAAACGGATTTTTAGAAATAGGAACGGATTGCTCCTAAAAATGATTAATCGGAGATTAATCGGCGAGTAATCGGGTTTTTTACAACACTGGTTGATACCTAAAACATATCATTAAACTATTTCGTTTAAACAAACCCGTGGTACCACGAGTCATTTAACTAGTATATACATACATGACAAACCGATTTACACACAGTTTTTACATTTTTTATTTATTTTTATAACCGAGGAACCCCTACTATCAACGGACACATTGACCCCCCCACAGCGGATAAACCTCAGGACATCAGGAACCTAGGTGTCATCCTGATGCCAGGAAAAGCACCCTATAGTCAAGGGTCACTATTAAGTTCGTTCATTTTGCCAGTGGCTGGATTCGAACCCGTAACCTCTTGCTTCATTAGGGGCCCTAATGGCCATCCACGCTATGCTTGGATGGTTCAGTTTTTACATTTTGTCATCACCTTTCTCATATCTTATGTGACTATTTTTATATATATTTTTTTTACTTTTTATTTTATATGTTAATGTATATCAAAAATTAAAATACGGTCGTGGTGATAGAAATATGAAGTTCTATATAACTTTTTAGCATCCTACCTCTTTTGTAGAGGTTTGCTTTGTATCTAATTAGAGAAAGTTTGGACAGCACGTTGCAACGGTTTCATTTAGATATACGTTGTTTGATACTTGTTTTTAGTATCAGACGATATTTATGTACAAAATGCCTATGTAAAAAGAAAAGAAAAAAAGGTCAGGAGGATTCGAACCCAAGTATTTTCCCTTACAAACTCATGAACTTACCACCTGCTCTAATCATCAATTATTTCGAGTTGAACGATGGTGACGGAGAAACCTAACTCGCGACTGAAAAAAAAAAGATAAATCCCGTAGAAAATTGGGTGAGTTTTATTTAGTTATTATTATAATAAATTGTAAAGGTACATTTTAGTCCCTCAAATTATAACGTTTACCCATTAAAACTTACAGAATTTACCCCTAAATCATTGGCCATTTGACAAAAGTCTTCCATTGCTAAAACACAAATTGTACGGAATAAAATGACCAATTTTTTGTTTGCTGTTAGCAGATATTGAAATGATTGTAAAGGTACGCTTAAAAAACTGTTTAACTATAGAAAATTTGTCATTCATACAAAACGATTATATATCTTTTTTGATAAATAGATTTTAAGTTCATCTCAAATTTTTAGTTTGAAAATTATATAGATTTTTACCATTATTTTACATACATTTATAGTTCTTAATAGATCTTCAGCTTTTGGGCTTATACTATTTAGGGCATGCTTTGTATACAATTGTTAATGGCAATGGGAATGATAATGGGAATACTAAAGGAATACTAAAAAAAAAGAATGAAATAAAAAATAAAAATTGGATTAAAAGAAATAAAAATAAAAAGTCGATGTTGTATAGTAGTGGTAGAGAAAATAGTGGGAGAGTGGGGAATAATTCAATAGAATAAGCATTCCCCCATTTTAGTGAGGAATGGGGATTAACCGTTTTAAGGCAATGGGGATTCCCATTGCATATAACCAAGCACTATCAATTATAATCAAAGTCACTCCTTATTGTTCATTACCTCTAACCAAGCATGCCCTTATCATCTATGTTTTTTTTACTTGTATTATAAAAAATACTAGCTGAAGACCCGCGAATTCGCGAGGTTTTTTGGGGTTTAATCACGAGTGACTTTTAAGAATCATTATATTTTATATCGTGATGGTAATGTTTGTAATAGATCGATTTTGTTAAAGTACATTGGTCATTACATTTTTAAAAATCAAGATCTCCACATCATCTAAAATCAAATCGTTTTATTGCCTATTTAACTGAACATTTTTTATAATAAACCTTTTCAATTTAAAACATAACCCAGATGACCTGTTTATACAGCAAAAGAAACTACATGGTGAAAAAGCCTCAATCGACCTTTGTATACTGCCAACAGGATTGTGATTCAATCAACAAATAAAAGGAGAAATCTCACTACTTCAGAGGCATTTTTAGCAGCTGCGGTAAACCAGCGAGACCATTGTTGATTCATTTTAGCTCTAGAAGCCACACAGTTTGCAGTAAACGGAAGTGCATAAAGCTGGGAGCTAGTTCAACATGTACCTTATAAAAAACATCATCTATCATCCAATGTTAAAAGCCTAAAAAGCAACTATCTAGAAGATCATAGTTCATTTGTAGCTTATTTATGCTTTAATCTAACTGTATTGGTCTATGTACAATCCAAATTATCCACATGAATAAGGTTTATTTTACTAATAGGTTTATTATAGATTGTGGGTTTGACTCATTTACCTGTGAATGATTTAATCTTGGTTATAATATATTTGTAATGGACTAAAACTTATTAAAAAAATGTAGCTATGAATGTTTGAGGTTAACTTGCCCAACCTTCTTGACTGTTACCAAACTCTCAAACAACTCATGTTTTACCTTTCATTGCAAATATCAATTTACCTTAGTATACATACTGCTCTAAAATTATGACCGAAGTTTTTAAAGTTAGATACATCCTTGGGTGAGCATGTAGTAGTAGTAGCTTCAGCTTTTAACACACAACTGATGTTGCCAGCTCATTGTTGACCTATTGGAATAGTTAAAAAAATAGCATATTTTTTGAAAATTGTTAATAACATTCTTTGAATTTAATATTGTATTACTTATTATATATAGTTAACATAAGGAATAAGGAATTGTGAAACCCTAATGACCCAGTCCATCTTCAACTTTAACCAAGATAATCATTAAATATGAGAAGTCATACATAAAAGTAAGGAGTTCACTATTATAATACAGAGTAATAAATATGCATTGGAAAGCTGACCTGAAATAGAGCTTTAATAACACTTTTGATAGATTTGCGACAAACGTCCAGAGCCAAAAAGTAATGATCCCTTGCAGTTTGGAAGTCACGTACAAAAAGTATATAAGATCGCCAATTTTATTCAAAGAAAGTCACAAATGTATGTGTGACTGATAATATTTGAATGTGATATAAAACACTCAAACCTAAATATATCAGCAAAAATCGGTGATTTTTAGTTAAACGGGTTAGAACTGCACCTATATAACATATACGTATAAAAATAATTATGAATTGCCGATTGCTGATATAAAACATACCAGCTGTCACCAAGCATACTCGGAAAATAACATCTTTATTGATTGCTGATTGCTAATTTCATAATGGCATGCTCTGTCCTTCTAACATGACCCGCCCGTTTAACAAATGACCACCTGCAACAAATGACATTAACCATGGACAATATATACATCAATCATATACTGGTTTTACCACACTAATTTCACCTACAACCCAAAATGTCAGGGAAAAATTACTAAAGGTTTATCTCATTCAAACTCAAACTCAATATCGTAATAAAAACGTGCAGCTTGACAAACGCTTTGCATATTTGTTATTAGTTTCTTAACACCTAATCTTAAACTCTTGCTTCTAATCCCAACTTACATGTAAGAACGTGATTATTTCAACTATGGTCAAACTCTACATTCACATGTATATATGACACACCCTACTACCAAACTCAAGAATAATAAATTCTACAAATCTACAAAAGTGATATGAAAAAATCATTGTTATCTTAGCGAGACGGGAACGTGCAGCTCAACAAACGCTTGCATATTTGTTCATTAGTTTTTTAAAACCTAATCTGAAACTCTTGCTTCTAATTCTAGCACACTTGTTGTGACGACCCAGAAATTTTCGACCAAATTTAAACTTAATCTTTAAATGATTAATGTTTCCGACACGATAAGCAAAGTTGTAATGTTGAGTCTCAAAAACTCTGAAACTGTGTTCATATATTCAATTACCCTTCTACTATTCCCAACAATTCACGAACATTATTTAGATATGGGTGTGGGTGGGTGGGTGGGTGGGTGTGTGTGTGTGTGTGTGTGTGTGTGTAGTAAGTTGAGAAATTTTTAAAACATTAAACGATTTGATTGATATAATCTATTAAGTAATGAAATCTATTAATTAAGAATATGACTTGGAGACCTTAACGAAGTATTAAGCATATAACGTTATACTTACTTGTTTTAGATAACATATTTGTAATAAAACGTGTTTTAAAACTTGTAAGATGTTAAAAATAAACGTTGGCGCATAAATGAATTATATAAATTTAAGTTTTAATGCATAAACGCTAGGTGATATAATAATTTCTATTATTTAAACGATCTTATAATATATATAATGAACTTTGAAAATAATTAGTTTTGAAAAACTGAATATATTATATCATAAATAAAGATTTTAATTATATATATCATGTTTGAATAATAAGACGTACAAGATATATATTTCCAAACGTCAAATATATTTTACAACAAAATAAATATATTATAAAACAATTTGATCATAATTATTTTCTCATAATAAAAAGTTTAAATAATATTAAATAAATTACAAGTAACGAGAAAATGATTTAAGAACGCAAATGACCAAAACACTCAAATGATTAAGTTACACTTAGAGTGGGATAGTTTTTCATTGATTTGAGTCTTGTTATTGATAAAGGTACTTATTACGAAACGTAAAGTACAAGGTTTTACAGCGTACGAAACGACGTTCGAAAAACCGGAACCGGGACATAAGTCGAGTGTCAACGTACAAGTCGATGGAGCAAAAATTACAAGTCAACTAGGCACGAGCTAGGTTACAAAATCGTGTATGAGCTGGAAGAAAGGGGGCCGCGATCGCGGCACTTTTAGTGAGAAATCCTCTGCGATCGAGGAGGTAGTGGGGCCAGAAATGGGTTATAAAGCTCGATCGTTTGCTGTTCGATTCATTCAACAATCATTCATCTATCTCTCTGTCTTACTATATTACTCCGTAATTATTATTAATTATTTTATTATTTATATTATTATTAATAAAGATTATTATTATAATTATAATTAGTATTATACATAAAATATTACGACGAGGTCATGAACAGGTTATTTTTAAAAACGGGTTTTTGAGCGGGATGAAGCTAGGGAAACTATGGGTTATAGCTATGGAGGTTATGGGTAATGTTCGTGGGGTATTGTTCGCAAGTCAAACCTAGTGTTTATCATCTCCGTTGCATCTACGTACTTTCCTGCAATATTGAATCACAATATTGATATGTGAGCATTCATATCTTATCTTTTATATATTAATAGTGTATCCATGTCTAGTGCTCGAGTATATATGTTTATGCATGCTTGTATGCTTTAAATTTTATCGTTAGATAGTTTATGATGAATAACGAATTTGATACATATGCTACTGATATAAAGTATATGATATGCATGTCGTTGGAAAGCTATCGAAAAATTAATAACTTTTCATTTAGAAATCGTGTGATTTCGATGAACGGATTAAGAGATATGGTCAACTGAATTATGTTTGACGTTAATTGAAATTGTGTTTGAAACTGTAAATTAATATTTAAACAACTTGTCTATGAGATTGATAAATTGGATTTTTAGATATTACTAATCGAGTAAATGAATTTCTATATAAGGCACGTCTCGTTTTGTTGAACAATTGTCAAAATTGACTGTTTTATCATGTTTTAAAGCTTTATAAACACTATAATCTGATTTTACAAGTATTGGAAAACTATGTGAAATAATAAAATATTTTTGATTGCCATGATAATTCAAATATAATATAGCTCCTGAAATAAATAATATTATAGAGTTTGATAAACTATAAATTCGTTCAATTATCAAGACTTATACTATGTTAATATAATAAACATGTATAGATTTAAAGAACATATTGGGTCAGGTTGACTTTTGAGATGACTTTTGTTAACTTTTGCATGTCGGTCTCGAGCATTAGGATTGTGATACACTATGACCCGACCTAGCTTGTTAGACATTTATTGACCAACATATGCTCTTTAGGTTGAGATCTACGGTTACTTTGCATTCCGAGTTTCGGTCACATTTCGGTGAATCAATTTATGTGCTGCTAAGGTGAGTTTCATTTGCTCCCTTTTTAATTGCTTTTGCAATGTATATTTTTGGGCTGAGAATACATGCACTTTATTTTAAACGTAATGGACACAAGTACATACTAAATTCTACACCGAGTTTGAAACGAAAATCTCTTAGCTTTGGTAACTAGTAACTGCCGGTTATAAGAATTGGTGGGCGCGAGTAGTTATATATGTATCCATAGGGCTTGACATCCCCGTCTGTTCCTGGTATAGAAACCCTAGCCTGAACTGTAAAACAGACGTATGCTATTTGTATTTAGTACACGTTGGTTTGCGTGTATTGTACATGTAAGTTGCATGTATGTTAAAACATGGGTACTTGTTATACATACGTTAAGTTTAGTTACCAGGGTGCTCAATTTCTTAGAATCTATTGATAAACCTTTGTTGAAATCTTGTGATCCACCTTTATATACAGATTATGCGCAACATTAAACTATGAACTCACCAACCTTTGTGTTGACACTTTTAAGCATGTTTATTCTCAGGTTCCCAGAAGTCTTCCGCTGTTAACTTATACGTTATACAAGCTATGTGCATGGAGTCATACATGCTTTATTCGAGAAAACTTTGCATTCACAAAATCATCACCATGTATCTTATTTTGACTACATTGTCAACGGATGTAGTATTGTAAACTATTATTTACGCTGATTGTCTATATGTAGAAATCATCAGATGTCAAAAACCTTGGAATTAGATATTCATTTATGGTGTTCCTTTTCAAAAGAATGCAATGTTTACAAAACGTATCATGTAGAGGTCAGTACCTCACTGTGAAATCGATGTATGATGTATTCATCCAAATGGATTTGGACGGGTCATCACACTTGTAGTCATCTCTACATATATAACTTTAGTGCATAATGACAGTTTTTAAAAATAAGTCACTCATTTAGTCATTTATGCTTTTATTTTGAATGGAAAACCGCAAAGATCGCGAATCTGATGGTTAAGATTTAGCTTTCTAGTGAATTGTCACTCATTTATGCTATTATATTGAGTGTAGTAGAGATGAGCCAAATTAGCAGTTTTTAACATATTACGACGAAATAGAAAATACAATAATTGTAGACTCCATGCTTACTTGCTCTACTATTACTCCATTTTATGTTTGGTTCAAGATGTTACTTTTTCATCAAACTTGTTTGGTCACCATATTCTGTCGGATAAAGATTGCTCGTCGGTGGGAACACCTGACTGCAACCAAAAACAAAAAAAAATGATCATATGCCATTGCAGAACTTAAACTATGTAATCTAACGAATTCAATTAAACTTACTTCAAGTCGACGAATGACCTCAGGGTTTACTCCTGGAAGCATTTCTCTCCCAAAATCTTCATCTGTTGTCCACTGCAAGAAAAGATGTTTCAGAACTTAAGCATAAAAGTTACTAATTTAAAAAATAATAATAAATAAAGTTATGGCCTAACAGAAGTAGCAATATGGACATACATTAAGTTCCTATTTTTAAAACAGCAAGGTATAGAAAGTCAACAACTTTCTCAAGACATTGTATAAAAGTGTGTAGCTTTGATAACATTAGGCAATGGGAATGTAAGAGGATTTTCGCCATCTGAGCGCAACAGTTCTTTAAGCAATTCCATATTAATGTTTTTTCTGATCTTGGGTAGTGAGCGTTAAGTTATTTATTAGCTCAATCATGCCTTTATAAAGCTTCAATACATCTTCAAACGAATCAAATCCATTTGGAGTTTTATCAATCACCCCCTTGATCTCAGAACGAACCACTTGACCTACGGATTTAGCAATATAAGCAAAAGAGTCAAACTTATATTTCACTACTTCAGTAATTAGGTTTTACTTCTCATTTTGAGCAAGTGGCAAAACGAAAAAATATTCCCATTGACTAATTAGCGGATCACTATCTGTAAAGACCTAGAAAATTTCATATTAATAAATTAATTACAGGATAAAATGTTTCCAACAAGATAAGCGAAACTATTATGTTGATTCTTAAAACTTTTTGAACTAGTTTACACATTCATGTACCTTTCGACTTTTTTCGACGATTCACGAATGTCATAACCTGTGATAATTATATAATAGTTTTATTTTTATAATGTAAGTTTTTTTAAAATTTATAAGAAGAAACGCAATTAAATCAAAGATGTACAAGTAAAACACTATTTGCTACAGTAAAAATCATTTTTGTTACAGTAAACATTATTTATTACAGTAAAACACTATAAGCTACAGTGAAAAATCATTTGCTACAATAAACACTATTTGTTATAGTAAAACACTATTTGCTACAGTAAAAACCTATTTGCTACAGTAAAAACTATTTGCTACGGTAATATATGTCGACGAACTAGCAAACAAAACAAAGTGAGCTGACCAGACTAGCCATGCGATCGCATGGCAGATACACCAAAAGCCCATGCGATCGCATGGGGACCAAAAACACTATTTGCTACAGTAAATATTATGTCGACGAACTAGCAAACAAAGCAGAAATGAGCTGTCCAGCCTAGCCATGCGATCACATGGCAAAAGCACTGAAAACCCATGCGATCGTATGGGCATCAGATTCCAAAAATATGCCTATAAAAGGCAGTTTGCTCGAAGAAGTTATATACATATTCTTTCTTTTCTTTCTTCTGTGTTCTATATTTATATTTATAATTATAATTATAATTATAATTTAAGTTTAATAATAATAAAGTATATACGAGGGTGTTTTAATTCGGGTTTCAAACCATTTTAAACTAAGGAAATATTGGGTATTGTTCGGGGTATTGTTCTTGAATCCAAGGCCAACCATACATTCGTCTACCATCATTACGTCTACGCAATTTGCCTACAATATTGAATCTCAATATTGAACCGTGAGTTTATAGTCTCCCTTTTTAAATACTTTAAATATTTTTGGGCTGAGAATACATGTAATTTATTTAAACGCAATGGACCAAGTACATACTAAATTCTACACTGAGTTAAATCGAAAATTCCTTAGCTTTGGTAACTAGTAGCTGCCAGTACATAGGATATGGACTGGTGGGCGCGAATAATTGTATATGGATCCATAGGGCTTGACATCTCCGTCCGAGCTAGAGCGCTAGCCTTTTAACGGACGTATGTTATTTAATTTTATGACACGTTGGTTTGCGTGTATTAAAACGAATAGGATAATTATCATTATAGCATTAAGTTTAGTTACCAGGGTGCTCTGTTACGTAGAATCTATTGATAAACTTTTGATAAAATCTTGTAGTCTATCTTTATATACATATGACTCGAGCAATTAAACCTATAACTCACCAACATTCGTGTTGACCTTTTTAGCATGTTTTATTCTCAGGTCCTTAGACTGCTTCCGCTGTGATGTGCTTGTTGCCTGCATGGAGTCTCTCATGCTTTGTATAAAGTTTATTGCATTCGGAAAAAAAAAAACCATGTTGTGTAATAAATAAATTGACTGTGATGTCAACCTGTAAAATAAAGACATATGTATTTTGGGGATTTGCTTATACCTAAGCACTCACCCACATGCTTATAACTTTCTATGTTTAGAAAGTCACTTATTTTAATGAATGCAATATTTTATAAAAACGTATCATATAGAGGTCAAAACCTCACTGTGGAATCAATGATTAACGTGCCGCGTCAATAGCGATTTTGACGGGTCGTTACAGTTGGTATCCGATCTTGAGGTTATAGGGAACCAAAATTTGCAACTGGTAATTGTTAGGATGCATTAGTGATTCTGGACTATGACCGTATCTGTTATTACCGATTTTTGCTTATCATTTTTGTCAAAAACAATATATGTGATATATTTATATACTAACGTAATTATTTTTTCAATTATGTGATAGACGACTTCTCCTAATCCCATCATTTTCTACGATTCTGAATCGGACACTGAGTCTATTCTCTCCACAACTAAAAAGGACGCTCCAATACCTATTAAAGAAGAAATTGTGTTAGCCGGGGAATCTCAACTCCAGGTAAACCCAGATGAGGTCCCAGCTCCACCCAGCCCTAGCTTTTTGAACCCACAGTATCGTTTCGATGGTACCGTGATCCCTGGAATAAACGAGGGCCGTCCATTTCTTAACGAACATGGACACTAGCCAGATACACCGCCGACGGGGGGTTGTGCCGATTACGCCTGGCAGATATCGGCTCATGACCACCGGTCAAACATATTCTCCTACACATGACTCAGACAGTTCATTAGATGAGATCATCGAGGGGGAGGAGGAAGTAAAGGAGATTACTGAAAAAGAAGTTAACAAAGGAAAGGAACATGTAGTCACCAACCCAGAATTGCCGAATCCAAAAATTAATAACGCAATTGTTGCTCCTAATGTTGCTACCCCTAGTCACCCTTGTCTTACCAACTCTATTGAGGTATCAAGTACCTCAGAACCTCGATAAAAATATAAACGTACCGCTCGAATAAGCATTATTCTAGTACTTGATAACAAGAAGCCTCACCGCTTTTAAAAACCATTTCCACTACGACATCACTTCACGCAGTGTATAATATTAATTAGTATGCTTTATTTATCTTACATATGTTTTATGTAAAATAAACTTATGTGAATAAGTGGTATTATATCGTTGTACGATAATGCATTGAAGAATAAAGCGTGAAATGATAATGCATTAGTTTTTTTATAATAGAATATTATTTGAACGGTAGTAGTTAATTGTTGTATTAAGCTATTAAGTATGAAATTTAACGGGTAGGTAATACCCTAAGAAATAATTATAAAACGCTAATAAGAAGAAAACACTTTTATAATAATTGGTTCATATTATTAATATGCCACGATGTACCATTAATTACTCGCTACATTTATAATATTCTACGTGATTAAATTATCTTATATGTTTATTGAAGAAACATGTCTCAAATGTCGGATGCTGAGTTTTAGGAACTAGTCGAGAAACGTGTGAATGAAAGAATTTCTGCAGCCGAGGTAGCAAAAGCAGCAACTGAAGCAGCAGCCAAAGCAGTAGCCGTGAACACAAACTCACGAAACGGATGCTTATACAAAACTTTTCAAGGATGCAAACCACAGACGTTTAGTGGAACCGAGGCACCAGTCTGTCTAACCCGATGGTTTGAAAAGATGGAGTTCGTTTTCAAAATCAGTAATTGTGTGGACGGAGACAAGTCAAAGTATGCTCTGTGCACGTTGCAAGATAGTGCACTTACTTGGTGGAACAATTATGCTAAAGCAGAAGGAGTAGATACGGCATATGACATCTCTTGGGAAGAATTGAAAAAGATGTTAATCGAGGAATACTGTCCTCGAAACGAGATCAGAAAAATGAAATCTGAGTTACGTAATCTAAAGGTTTTCGGTGCGAATCTCAAGAACAATGAAAATCATTTCATGGAACTAGCCTTATTGTGTCCCGAATTGGTGCCAAACGAGAAACGAAAGATAGAAATGTATATTGACGGTTTATCGATCCATATCAAAGGAAATGTTACATCGTCCAAACCTAATACGATGTAGGAAGCCATGACAATGGCACACCAACTCATGGACCAGATCACTGAGAGTTCGATTAAGGCACCAATTACCGAAGTCAAGATAACTGAAGGAAAGAGGAAATGGGAAGACTATAAGGGCAAAAGTAATCACCTGAAGAGGCGAGAAACTTTTAAAGGTAAACAAGATGGGGCAACTGCTAGTCCAAACTATAAGGGACACCATCCGTTCTGCAAAAGTTGTTACACACATCATGCAGGTTATTGCCAAGTAGTCTGTGATAAGTGCAACAAGAAAGGACATGTGGTGAAAGATTGTTATGCCAACATTTCTGAAGTAAAGACAAAACCGACTGATGTCAAGAAATGTTTTAGATGCAGGAAGTCTGGTCACTTATAAATCAATGCCCTGATAAGGAGAAGAACAAAGAACCCGCACGTGGGAGGGAATTTAACATTAATGTCAGCGAAGCACGTGAGGACCCTGATCTAGTTACGGGTACGTTTACCGTTAATAATCAACTAGCTTCTATTATGTTTGATACGGGTGCTGATAGAAGTTATATGTGTAAAGACTTTAGTTCTAAACTGAAATGTGCATCATTGCCTCTAGACGATAAATATACTATTGAATTAGCTAATGGTAAACTGATAAAAGCCGATAAAATTTACCATGGTTGTGAAACAAATCTCGCTGGTGAAACCTTCAAAATCGATTTAATACCCGTAGAATTAGGAAGTTTTGACGTAATCGTTGGCATGGACTGGATGTCCAAAACAAGAGCGGAAGTTGTTTGCGCTGAGAAAGCGATCCGCATCCCTCGTAAGGATGAAACGTCATTAATGATTTATGGGCAGAAGAGCAACTCAAAGCTGAACCTTATCAGCTGTATGAAGGCCCAGAAACTTATAAGAAAAGGTTGTAATGCTATTCTGGAACACGTAAAGAAGATCGATACTGAAGAAAGAAGCATTGATGACATGCCGGTTGTAAGAGAATATCCCGGAGTATTTCCAGAAGAATTACTGGGGCTACATCCACACAGATGTGTAGAATTTCAAATTGATCTCGTACCAGGAGCTGCACCTGTAGCCCGATCCCCATATAGACTTGCACCTTCAGAAATGCAAGAATTACAAAACCAGTTGCAAGAATTATTGGACCGTGGATTTATTCGCCCTAGTTTTTCACCTTGGGGTGCTCCTATTCTGTTCGTCAATAAGAAGCATGGATCTATGAGGATGTGCATAGATTACAGGGAATTAAACAAATTAACGATCAAGAATCGGTACCCATTACCGAGGATTGATGATTTGTTTGATCAATTGCAAGGATCAAGTGTTTATTCTAAGATTGATCTACGCTCCGGATATCATCAGCTGAGAGTAAAGGAAGAAGATGTTCCTAAAACCGCGTTCAGAACCCGTTACGGTCACTATGAGTTTTTAGTCATGCCTTTTGGATTGACTAATGCTCCAGCAGTATTCATGGATCTAATGAATCGCATCTGCAGACCGTATTTAGACAAATTTGTTATTGTTTTTATCAACGACATATTGATTTACTCGAAGAACAAGGAAGAACATGAGCAACACTTCAGACTGGTACTAGAGGTACTCAAGAAAGAAGAACTGTACGCAAAATTTTCTAAGTGTGATTTCTGGTTACCAATTTTTGGGGCCATGTTGTCAGTAAACATGGAATTAAAGTTGACCCTGCCAAGATCGAAGCCATTAGTAAATGGGAAACACCGAAGACTCCAACACAAATCCGCCAATTTTTAGGTCTTGCTGGTTACTACCGAAGATTCATTCAAGATTTCTCTAAAATCGCCAAGCCCTTAACTGCATGACTCAAAAGGGAAAGAAGTATGATTGGTCCACGGAACAGGAATCCTCATTTCAGTTATTAAAGAAGAAGTTAACGTCTGCACCCATTTTGTCATTACCGGAAGGAAATGATGATTTCATGATCTATTGTGACGCTTCGCGCCAAGGTTTAGGATGTGTATTAATGCAACGCACAAAAGTTATCGCATACGCCTCACGACAACTAAAAATTCACAAAAGGAACAATACGACGCACGATTTGGAACTTGGATTAGTAGTTTTTGCACTCAAAATATGGAGACACTATATATATGGCACCAAGTGTACAGTGTACACCGACCATAAGAGTCTTCAGCATATTTTTGATCAAAAATAACTCAATATGAGGCAACATCACTGGGTAGAGTTATTAAACGATTACGATTATGAAATCCGTTACCACCCCGAAAAGGCTAATGTTGTAGCTGAGTCGAAAAGAAAGAGTAAAACCTCTTAGGGTCCGAGCTTTGAATATTACAATTCGTACTGATCTCACAAAGCAAATTCAAGCAGCACAGTTAGAAGCTTTAAAAGAAGAAAACAAAAAAGGCGAAATGAGCAAAGGATTAGAAAAACAACTTGAAGTAAAAGCCGATGGAACCCTGCATTTTGCTGGTAGGATATGGGTACTGATGTTATGCAAGGTGTATACGAAATAGTTATATTTTTATTACGAAATACTATTAAATACGATACAATTTTACACAAGTTATTTATTTATTTATTGAATGGATATACCTAAACCTTGCTACAACACTATAGACAGTGTACCTAATCGTAAAGTAGTGTAGTTTTTAGTAAGTCCGGTTCATTCCGCAGGGAGCTAGCCAAGTTTAACACTATATTTTTAAACTATATTTGTATATATATATATATATATATATATATATATATAAGTAGTATTATTATTATTATAAAAAGGGGGTTTTTACCGTTTAGTGACCAGTTTGTCGATTTTATGTCTTAAGTCACAATTAAAACCTAATGTAAAATATTAAAAATAAATATAACTTAATTTAAAGCGTAAAGTAAATGACGATAATAAAATTGCGATAATTAAAAGTGCGAAAAATAAAATGACGATAAATAAAATTGCAATAATTAAAAGTACGATGAGATATAAAATAAAGGAATTATGCTTATTTAAACTTTCGTAATCATGATGTTCGACGTGTTGATTTTAGTTTATTACCATGGGTTAATTGTCCTTTGTCCTGGATTATTCGATATGTCCATCTGGTTTTTGTCCATAACAGTCCATCAGTCATAAATATAAAGTGCAAGTGTCCTCGTCAAATTATCCTTATACCCGAAGTCAAATATTCCAACTAATTGGGGACTTAAACTGTAATAAGGTTTAATACATTGTTAATGATTAAACCAGGTTATCAACTGTATGCAATCCAAGGTTTTAATACTTTATTAACAATTACACCAAGTGTCCTTGTATGTAATCCACCCCCGTTTTAATGAGTCCATTGACTATTAATCCATCCCCGTGTCCGGTTTAATGAACGATTATTAGTACTTATAAATATCCCGCATATCGTATCCGATCGAGTGTATGTGGTTATTTATAATTACCTCAAATTGTAAATCTCTATATTAAATTAACGAATTATCATTCAGTTAAACAAATATAAAGCCCATTAATAGCCCATAGTCCAATTTCCACAAGTGTCGGTCTTTTGTCCAAACCCCAATTATGGTACAAAGCCCAATAACCCCGTCTTTAATATTTAGTCCAATATCATGATTACTTAGGCTTAAATAAGCATAATAATAATTTAGCTACGATACATTAATTTAAAAAGGTTGAACAAAACTTACAATGAGTATTAATAGCGTAGCGTTACACGGACAGAGTTTCGACTTACAAACTTAAAACATTCGCTAACATAACCTTATTATTATTAATCTTAAATTAAAATTAAAATTATAAATATATATATATATATATATATATATATATATATATATATATATATATATATATATATATATATATATATATATATATATATATATATATATATATAGATTGAGAATTAGAGAAAGGAAAAGAAAAAGGGTGTGTATAAAACGTCGAGCAAACTGCCTTTTTATAGAACCTGGCCAGCTACAGTGAGCCATGCGATCGCATGGGTTTAAGGCTACCAGGCCATGCGATCGCATGGCAGCCATCTCCTGGTCACATTGCATTTTAAACGTGGGCTGCTCGTATTTATTTAATATATAATATAATATATATAATTTTATATAATTATATATATATTATATTATATTCTAGTGCGTCATTGACTTATAATTTTAGCTCCGTTGCATTGCGCGTTGATAGTTGGTTCATGTCCCGGTTCTGAATTTTCGAACGTCCTTTCGTACGATTTAATATCTTGTACTTTGCGTTTCGCGGCTCGTACTCTTGTTACTTTTAGACGTTTCTTATCAATAAATTGAACCACTTGGATTGTACTTTATACTTTTTAGCGTTTTGGTCATTTGCATCTTCAATTCGTTGAATCTGTCTTTTGTCTTCACCTTTTAATATTTAAACGAATATCACTTGTAAATAGAACAATTGCAGCTAAAAGCTTGTCTTTCTTGAAGGATAATGCTATGAAATATATGTTCGTTTTTAGCATTATCAAATATTCCCACACTTGAGCGTTGCTTGTCCTCAAGCAATATAGAACTTTGAATAAAAACATACTTGAATCACTTCTTTATTCTTCACACTTTGTACATCAGTGATTTCTATACGACGGTATGAACAATGATAGTAACGATGTGGTTTACAGTCTCATATGACTATAAAAATTTAGATCATTTAGGAAATTGGATCTTTATGAAAACATTTGATCTTTTGAAAATTCAATCTAGCTTTTACCCTAGATAAGTTTTCCGGAATAACCCTTCACCGGTGTTTGCAAAATGTTTTTGTGGGTTTTGTGGGTTTTAGATTTGAAAATTTTAGCTTAAAACTTATGGTATTGTGTCACCCACTTGCTAACCTTGTATTACGAAAGCACACGTCCAGTTTACTTGCTCCGTATATTACCTTTTGGTAAACTACTGTCCGGTTGTAAAGGAAAGCGTTGAACAAGCAACTGTTAAGGCAATGTCTAATGACATGCTTTTGATTATGGTCTATATCGTGTCGGATGCAATTACTATCCTTTGTAGGAGCAATAGTAAAGATCACCCTATAGTTTTTCGGTCTGGCACAAGGTCCTGTCTTCGACCATGCTATGCAACCACTGTTCTTAAGGTTGACACCCGATTTGGTTCAGGTGACCTAATGAATTCCGATGAATTCTTAGGATTTTACGTTCAATGGAAATGAACGCATTGAAAATAGGGTTTTCAGAAAACAAATCGGTTTGTAATTTGATCAAAATATTTTCTCGTTCATGCTCGAGTTTAGATATCATCGAATTCCATGAGTTTGTAATTCTCAATCTTTAAGGTCAATCCCAAGGATTGAGTAATATCAGGCTTAAAAGCTGATTTTTGATCTTTAAGGAGATTATCCTTTCTGGAGATCTGATTCATTAGTCTTATAAGCTAAGTTGCACGGTGCCCCCCATTGTACTATACAGATCCTCTCATGGTTAGGATAAGTCTGACCACTTGGCGACCCTATTTGATGCTGAGGTCCGTGGATTTCCAGCTGATTTTCGAGAAAACTTTTCAAGGTTTTTCGTAGACTCTACAACTGGTCTGGACGACAACTTCCTGACCTAAATCAAGAAGCGCGTGTCTTCTTCTCTCGGAAGACTTTACTTCCTTTTAAATTCCATTTATATTACAATAAACTGGGTAAAACTGATTAATATCGTCCAAAACAAAAGTATCTTCAATTATTTATACAAAAATATGTGATATATGTTCTAAATAACTTGGTAAATTTTTCCCACACTTGGCTTTTATTTTCCTTTCTTTGTCTTTTTATTCTCCTCTATTCCATTTTAAATGAATTTTAACATTTTAGGTTGTTTCTCAATTTATGTCCTTTACGAGGTAACAATAATTTTGGTGTTAACACCTAGTTTTATCGTTCATAAATATGTATAAACATGATTTTGAATTCATTTATTTGAAAATTTTTAAAATTTTTACTAGAAGTGGGTAGTCAGTATATAAGACTATGGCTGTTCTTTATTATCAGAGAGCATTAGATTCTAATACAACTACTGCTTTACTAGTAAAATTTAATGGCGGCTATTAAACCAAGTGTATAAGTCAAAAAAAATTAAAAAACCGAAAGAATTTAATCCCTTCCCACACTTAAGATCTTGCAATGCCCTCATTTGCAAGAAATCAGTAGCAATTTAAATTATTGAGGGTGATTAGCGTAGAAAAATGTTTAAATTTTACCAAAGTTTCCAAACATATTGTTGTTTGTGTTGAATGATAAATGGTGCACATCATTTGTTCATTCCGTCTGTTGTTATTTCACATATATTTTGCATCTTGTCGTCAAAATTAGTTGCTTTTGCTGAACTTAATGGCAGTCTTTGAAAATGCGCTATTTTATCCTGTTGTGTACATGAGATAAAATACATACAATACAAATATAAACATGCATGGTAATTTGAAATGGGACTTAATATCCCACTTTCAAATTACAAAAATGAAATATTAGTACAAAATAATAAAAATATTAAACATTACATAAAAGTATCACAATGTTAAATGTTTAGCATAAATAGATAAAAATAATAAAAGAGAAGACATCACCAATGGAACACTATTGATTTGGATAGGGGTTCCAGTTCATATCATCATTCGGGTTCCATGGTTGGTGATAAGTGTTCTGGTAGGCTTGATTGGGGTCATACAAGTCATAGGGTGGTCGCATGTCGGGCTGATGTGGTGGATAGTAAGCAGGCCGAGTTGGAATGTAGTTATTTGGTACCTGATATGATAGCTGGATCACACCGATGATGCCTATCCTCTTTAGTCATTTCTACCTCATCTATACGCTGGAAAACGTCAGTAGCATTATCCCTAATGACATCCCTAATGTCATCCGCTTCCTCCATCTCCTCATCTGAACCCCTCTCTACCTGTGGATGGCGGCCCTGATATGGTATTGCATGATTGCGTCTCCTAGTCAATACCTTTGCACCTTGATAGACTTGCAAACCTAAAGTCTCATCTTGTTCCCTAACCACCATCATTGGACCCCCTTGTTCCCTATCTACACCTAAATACTCTCCAATGAGAGTAACAAAAATACCTCCTCCTATTATTCCCCCTTCCTGTATGCCTTCCACTATTTTGGATAGATAAAAACCAACACAGTATGGGATATTAACAAAGCTTCTAGTGTCTCGAATGCACTTAAGGTAAAATAAATCGTGTAAGGTCATTTTCTCCTTGTTGTTACCTCTTTGTGTAATCGAGTTTGCTAAGAATCTATGTATTATACGAAGTTCGGCTTTATTAATATCTAAATAGGAGTGTCTTCTTCCCCGCGTAAACACATTAAAATTTGACATACGCCTCCAGATGGCGTTAGCGTCAAAATTTCTATCTACCCGCTCACCATGATAAATCAAATTTGTACAATCAGGTGATAGTAATTCAGCGGGAGTGTAAATCTGTAAAGCCCTGGCCATGTCCAGCATGGACATCCTGTACATCCTACGGTCAAGTAAAAATCTAAGAAAACTCTTATCGTCTAACCTATCTACATCCTTATTAAAAGCTATAGTACTCATTAGTGAAATGTCCCGTTCATATTGATTATAAACGTTCCATATTAATTGATTTCGTCACGAGGTTTTGACCTCTATATGAGACATTTTTCAAAGACTGCATTCATTTTTAAAACAACCATAACCTTTATTTATCGATAAAGGTTTAAAAAGCATTACGTAGATTATCAAATAATGATAATCTAAAATATACCGTTTACACACGACCATTACATAATGGTTTACAATAAGAATATATTACATCAAAAATAAGTTTCTTGAATGCAGTTTTTACATAATATCATACAAGCATGGACTCCAAATCTTGTCCTTATTTTAGTATGCAACAGCGGAAGCTCTTAATAATCACCTGAGAATAAACATGCTTAAAACGTCAACAAAAAATGTTGGTGAGTTATAGGTTTAACCTATATATTATCAAATCATAATAATAGACCACAAGATTTCATATTTCAATATACATCCCATACATAGAGATAAAATTTATTCATATGGTGAACACCTGGTAACCGACATTAAAAAGATGCATATAAGAATATCCCTTATCATTCCAGGAAATCCTTCGGACATGATAAAAATGAATTCGAAGTACTAAAGCATCCGGTACTTTGGATGGGGTTCGTTAGGCCCAATAGATCTATCTTTAGGATTCGCGTCAATTAGTAGATCGGTTTACTAATTCTTAGGTTACCAAGCAAAAGGGGCATATTCGGCTTCGATCATTCACCCATATAATGCAGTTTCAATTACTTGTGTCTATTTCGTAAAACATTTATAAAACTGCACGTATTCTCATCCCAAAATATTAGATTTTAAAAGTGGGACTATAACTCACTTTCACAGATTTTTACTTCGTCAGGAAGTAAGACTTGGCCACTGGTCGATTCACGAACCTATAACAAATATGTACATATATATCAAAGTATGTTCAAAATATATTTACAACATTTTTAATACGTTTTAATGTTTTAAGTTTATTAAGTCAGCTGTTCTCGTTAGTAACCTACAACTAGTTGTCCACAATTAGATGTATAGAAAATAAATCGATATATATTATCTTGAATCAATCCACGACCCAGTGTATACACGTCTAAGGCTAGATCACAACTCAAAGTATATATATATTTGAAATCAACCTCAACTCTGTATAGCTAACTCCAACATTACTGCATATAGAGTGTCTATGGTTGTTCCAAATAACATATATACATGGGTCGATATGATATATCAAAACATTTGCATACGTGTCTATGGTATCCCAAGATTACATAATATATTAGAATACATGTATAATACAATATGAGTTAGCTAGGATATGATTAATATAGATTTGTTACCAATTTTCACGTAGCTACAACAAGCAAAAATATCCAATCTTGTTTTACCCATAACTTCTTCGTTTTAAATCCGTTTTGAGTGAATCCAATTGATATGCTTTCATATTGATCTTAAGTTTATGAATCTATACAGAAAAAGTATAAGTTTATAGTCGGAAATACAGGTTACAAGTCGTTTTTGTAAAGGTAGTCATTTCAGTCGAAAAAACGACGTCTAGATGACCATTTTGGAAAACATACTTCCACTTTGAGTTTAACCATGATTTTTGGATATAGTTTCATGTTCATATGAAAAATAATTTTCTCAGAAGAACAACTTTTAAATCAAAGTTTATCATAGTTTTTAATTATCAAACCCAAAACAGCCCGCGGTGTTACTACGACGGCGTATGTCCGGTTTTACGGTGTTTTTCGTGTTTCCAGGTTTTAAATCATTAAGTTAGCATATCATATAGATATAGAACATGTGTTTAGTTGATTTTAAAAGTCAAGTTAGAAGGATTAACTTTTGTTTGCGAACAAATTTAGAATTAACTAAACTATGTTCTAGTGATTACATGTTCAAATCTTCGAAAAGATAGTTTTATATGTATGAATCGAATGATGTTATGAACATCATTACTACCTAAAGTTTAGTATGTAAACCTACTGGAAGTGACAAGAAATGATCTAGCTTCAAAGAATCTTGGATAGCTTGAAAGTTCTTGAAGTAGAATCATGACACAAAAACAAGTTCAAGTAAGATTTTCACTCGAAATAAGATTGTTATAGTTATAGAAATTGAATCAAAGTTTGAATATGAGTATTACCTTGTATTATAAAGATATATTACTGTAAATAAGAAAGATTTCTTGAGGTTGGATGATCACTTTACAAGATTGGAAGTAAGCTAGCAAACTTGGAAGTATTCTTGATTTTATGAAACTAGAACTTGTAGAATTTATAAAGAACACTTAGAACTTGAAGATAGAACTTGAGAGAGATCAATTAGATGAAGAAAATTGAAGAATGAAAGTATTTATAGGTGTTTTTGGTCATTGGTATATGGATTAGATATAAAGGATGTGTAATTTTGTTTACATGTAAATAAGTCATGAACGATTACTAATATTTTTGTAATTTTATGAGATATTTCATGCTAGTTGCCAAATGATGGTTCTCACATGTGTTAGGTGACTCACATGGGCTGCTAAGAGCTGATTATTGGAGTGTATATACCAATAGTACATACATCTAAAAGCTATGTATTGTACGAGTACGAATACGGGTGCATACGAGTAGAATTGTTGATGAAACTGAACGAGGATGTAAATGTAAGCATTTTTGTTAAGTAGAAGTATTTTGATAAGTGTCTTGAAGTCTTTCAAAAGTGTATAAATACATATTAAAACACTACATGTATATACATTTTAACTGAGTCGTTAAGTCATCGTTAGTCGTTACATGTAAGTGTTGTTTTGAAACCTTTAAGTTAACGATCTTGTTAAATGATGTTAACCCAATGTTTATTATATCTAATGAGATGTTAAATTATTAAATTATCATGATATTATGATGTATCAATATATATTAATATATCTTAATATAATATATATACAATTAAATGTCGTTACAACGATAATCGTTACATATATGCCTCGTTTCGAAATCATTAAGTTAGTAGTCTTGTTTTACATATGTAGTTCATTGTTAACATACTTAATGATATACTTAATTATCATTTTATCATGTTAAACATAGTGTATCAATATCTTAATATGATTCATATGTAATTAGTAAGACGTTGATATAACGATAATCGTTATATATATCGTTTTCGAGTTTCTCAATTCAATAGGCTCATTTTTATGTATATAACTCATTGTTAAAATACCTAATGAGATACATACTTATCATAATATCATGTTAACTATATATATATATCCATATATATGTCATCATATAGTTTTTACAAGTTTTAACGTTCGTGAATCACCGGTCAACTTGGGTGGTCAATTATCTACATGAAACCTATTTCAATTAATCAAGTCTTAACAAGTTTGATTGCTTAACATGTTGGAAACACTTAATCATGTAAATATCAATTTCATTTAATATATATAAACATGAAAAAGTTCGGGTCACTACAATTAGCTCAACACACCACTCCTTATATACAGGCCTACGAGTGGTAAATAAACGTTTCCAATCGGGAAAAGAAGAGCTACCATATCTTTGGATTAGATGCTGCCTAACTGGGTTAGCTAGGTGGACCCTTTCCAAAGGCTCCCAATCTACTACCCTTGGTACTTCTACATTTTTGGTCCAAAGCTTAAATTTGTTACTTTGGTACGTCGGGTAATCTCTCCAACTTCTATCAATCCTTACATTGGGATGCAACTGTTCTTCATGAATTGTTGGGTGTTCTATTATATGGTGAACGGGAAATACTATGTAGGCAATAAAAAATTGTGGTTCCGGCTCATAGTATGGCACATGTTGATCATAATGTTGTTGTTGTTCAGGCTGTTGTTCCGGTTCGTGATATTGCATCTCTGGCTGTGGTTCCGGATCAGGTTGCCTAGACGATAATGCACCGTTCGTATCTGTATTTCTCTACAAAACACATTAAACACAAAATTTTTGCATCCAAATATGCATTAGTGTTAGCAAAATAACAAATTAAAACAATTACAATAACATGTTTAATCCATATTAAACTTATACTCATTTTCATATTTTTATCAATTCTACAATTTTTTCAAATAAGCACATATGAAAATCTTTACAAAGTTCATAAGCTTTTATTTCAAATAACATGTCAAAATAATCATTACTAGCAATTAAACAAGTTTCAAATGGCATTTATATCAAATTAATCAAGTTCATGAATTTTAGACTTAAAAAGTCCACTTTAATTCTCAAAAATCATGTTTAGGATCAAAGTTTGGATCATTTAGCTACCTAAACATGTTACACTACTTAATTTAGCACTAATTCATAACAAAAATTGGTCATAACCTGTTTATATCAAAAAGCCCCAAATTGCTCAAGAACACAAACCCTAGATTTCTAAAAATTTTGAAGTTTAAGGCTTCAAATCATGTTAAATAGCATCAATCTAGGTTATACAAGCATAATATACTAATAATTTATCTTTAATTACACTATAAATTATCAAACTAAGTTTATTGCAATTAATTGAAATTATCACAAAAATTAGGAAATTTATGAGTTTAGGGGTGAAATCTTTACCTTTTTGCTCCCAAATTCGAAGAAAGGCATGTTTATAGCGGATTGTAGGACGAAAATTGGTGGATTTTGGTTGAAAAATGATGAAATTTGAGTGTGTTTTGAGGGTATGTTCGTGTATGTGTGTGTGTTTTGTGATGGGAACAGAACAGCTCGCTGAGCTTTTTGTATTTGACCAGCATTTCCAGCCCATGCGATCGCATGGGTTGGCAGTGTAAACTCCATGCGATCGCATGGGGTCCAGGCTTTTTTTTTTTAAATAAAAACCTTTAATTTATAAAACAAAAATTGATTAAATTTAAAATTTTGTTTCTTTTTTATTTAAGCAGAAGTTGTTTGGGTATGTTTACCTAATCCGTCCCTCGACAAAATTTAAAATTTGTCATTTTAAAGCGTTGTTTTAAAAGCAAAGATTTTTGGGTTTTTTTATATGTTTTTGGCATACTTTAAATCAATAAGATTAAAAATAATAATAATAAAACTTTTCGTCCCGTCCTCGGGTAAAGCAATTTCGGTTCAACGACCTAGTCTTCAACTCACGATGAATTTTAGAAATCATATTTTTAACTTAATGAAATAAAGTACATTTTTGTTTTTAAATTCACACCAAATTTAAAATGCATAAAATTAAAAATTCATATAAATATCATTAATATTTAAATATATTAATTTTACAAACTTATATTGAAAATATTAGTTTTTAAAATATTTACAAACTTAATTATATTGGTTTTTAAAAATTTACAATAATAATTTAATATTAATATATTAATTTTAAAAACAAGGTAGAAATAAAATTAAAAATCTTTTTGGTCTTTTTTTATCCCACTTTAATAAATCAAATATTATCAAAAATATATGCCCCTCTTTTGAGTAAAGTAATTTCGGCTATTTTACCTAGTTTTACTCCTGACGAATTTTTGTAATATTTTGGATTGATTGATTAAAGATATTTATATCTTATGAATAAACGGTAAATTTCGCAGTGATGTAATAAATTTTTGTATGATATCAATAATTTCGGTTTCGCATACCTAATTTTATTGAATATCAATTTAATATTTTATAGCGAACGATTCAGCGTTTATTATCAAAAGGTTAAAAGCAATAAAATAAAAAATAAAATTGTACATACATACCTGTGAGATAGAATTCTCAGAGTCCTGCTTTAGCCGACTCATAGGAGAGTCGTGTAATTTGATTTTCCATAGCTACATAAGCGTAACCTCGATTCTTCAATAACTTTCTTCTAAACATATGAACGGTCCTTCTCTGCATAGAGTAACAAATTCGGTATTTGAATATGTTTGATTGTTCAAACATTTACCTTCGTGTAACCATTTTCCGCATTTATGACATCTTTCAAGGTGTCGTGCTCTTCTTTTTGTTGCGAATTTTGATTTTCCTTTACCAAAATGTGTCTTATGATGATCTTTCCTGAGTTCTTTCCTCACTTCGTCCATTTTGCCTCTTATGAATGATATCAGTTCACTCGGGAAGATGTTATTATTACGTTTAGTAATCATAGCGTGTAGTAGTAGACCATGGTTCAGATCAAAGGAATTCTTCATCTCGTAAAACCTAAAAGAAATAAAAATTCAGAATGGAGGGAGAAGACTAGTTCTTTAGGGTCTGCGAGGGAAAGACCATTCGGATTCCATTCTCGGAAACTACACGAAAACAGAATATCTAACTCTTACATAAATACATATTACCCTTAAAAGATTCGAATCTTCCCACACTTAGTTAGCTGTGGTGTCGAAATTGTGATTAACTTCATCTTCAACTTCCATTGGATTATCTATGTAATGTTTAACTCTGTGACCATTAACTTTAAATTCAACCCCATTTGAATTTATTAATTCTACTGTTCCGTACGGGAAAACTCTTTTAACTATGAATGGTCCAGACCATCTTAATTTCAATTTTCTAGGAAATAGCTTGAATCGTGAATTGAAAAGAAGAACTCTGTCTCCTTCTTTAAATTCTTTTGAACTTCTGATTCTTTTATCATGCCATTTCTTCGTTCTTTCCTTATAGATTAACGAATTTTCGTATGCTTCATGTCTCAATTTTTCTAATTCGTTTAGTTGATTAACCGCAGACGTCCGGCTTCATGGAAATCAAGATTACATGTCTTCAAAGCCCAAAATGCTTTGTGCTCAATTTCTACAGGAAGGTGACATGCTTTTCCGTAAACAAGTTTAAAAGGTGTGGTTCCAACTGGAGTTTTGTAGGCTATTCTAAAAGCCCAGAGTGCATCCTCCAATTTCATGGACCATTCCTTCGGATTTGATCCTACGGTTTTCTCTAGAATACGTTTTAATGCTCGGTTGGTATTTTCAACTTGTCCACTTGTTTGTGGATGATAAGCGGTTGAGATTTTATGAGTTGCTCCATATCTTTTGAGAACTTTCTCAAGTTGATTATTACAAAAATGAGTACCCCGATCACTAATTAAAGCTTTCGGTGTTCCGAACCTAGCAAAAAGACGTTTTAAGAAGTTGACTACAACTCGTACATCGTTAGTTGGGAGAGCTTGTGCTTCCGCCCATTTAGATACATAATCAATGGCAACGAGAATGTAGAGATTATTATGAGATTTTGGAAATGGACCCATAAAGTCAATACCCCAAACGTCAAATACTTCACATACTTGAATGACATTTTGTGGCATTTCATCACGTTGACTTATTTTCCGGCCCTTTGACATGCATTACAGGATTTACAAAGAAGGTGTGCGTTTTTAAAAATTGTAGGCCAATAGAATCCATCGTCATAGACTTTTCTTGCTGTGAGTTGAGGCCCATAATGCCCTCATGTTGGTCCTGTGTCACAATGGTTTAAGATTTGACTAGCTTCATCTTCGAATACACATCGGCGTATTATTCCATCGGGACAACTTTTAAACAAATGTGGATCTTCCCAAAAATAGTGTTTTATATCACTAAAGAATTTCTTTCGTTTTTGGTATGACAACCCTTTTTCAAGGAATCCACATACTAAGTAGTTTGCATAGTCTGCAAACCATGGAATTTCATTATAATCGATCTTCAAAAGATATTCATCAGGAAAGTTGTCTTGTATGGCCGATTCATTTAGAACTTATAATTCGGGATTTTCAAGAAGAGAAAGATGATCAGCGGCGAGATTTTCTGCTCCCTTTTTGTCTCGGATTTCAATATCGAACTCTTGTAAGAGTAAGATCCAATGGATTAAACGTGATTTGGCATCTTGTTTTGAAAATATGTATCTAAGAGCAGAATGGTCGGTATAGACCACCATTTTTGCTAGAACGAGATATGAACGAAATTTGTCAAAAGAAAAGACAATAGTTAGGAGTTCTTTTTCAGTAGTTGTGTAATTCGTTTATGCTCCTTGTAACGTCTTACTAGCGTAATAAATAGGTTGAAATCGTTTTTCAATCCTTTGATCTAAAACGGCTCCCATTGCAAAATCACTTGCATCGCACATAAGTTCAAATGGTAGATTCCAATTTGGAGTTATCATGATCGGCGCATTAGTGAGTTTTTTTTTTAAGAATATTAAAAGATTTGATGCATTCATCTGAAAAGATGAATGGAGCATCCTTTTCAAGGAGTTTATTCATAGGAGTGGCAATTTTAGAAAAATATTTTATGAGACGTCGGTAAAAACCGGCATGCCCTAGAAAACTCCTAACTCCTCTAACATTGGTGGGATGTGGAAGTTTAGCAGTTACATCTACTTTAGCTCTATCCACTTCAATTCCTTCTTTTGAAATTTTATGACCAAGAACGATGCCTTCTTTAACCATGAAATGATATTTCTCCCAATTAAGTACTAGATTTGATTGTTCACATCTAATAAGCATTCGTTCAAGATTAACTAATCATGATTCAAATGTATCACCGAAGACAGAAAAGTCGTCCATGAAAACTTCCATGCATTCTTCTATCATGTCGTGAAAAATCGCCACCATGCACCTTTGAAAGGTTGCAGGGGCGTTGCAAAGTCCAAATCGCATTTGTTTGTAAGCAAAAGTACCATAAGGGCACGTGAACTTGGTTTTCTCTTGGTCCTCGGGTGCTATTGGAATTTGAAAGTATCCAGAGAAACCGTCAAGAAAACAATAGTAACTATTTCCGGCTAACCTTTCCAACATTTGATCAATGAAAGGTAAGGGAAAGTGATCTTTTCTGATGGCGTCATTTAATTTTCTATAATCAATACAAACACGCCATCCTGTTACAGTCCTAGTATGAATAAGCTCATTTTTTTCATTTGTGATGACAGTCATGCCACCCTTCTTAGGTACGCATTGAACTGGGCTTACCCATGGACTATCAGAGATTGGATAAATTAATCCTGCATCTAGCAGTTTAATAATTTCTTTCTTAACAACATCTTGCATATTTGGATTTAGTCTTCATTGGCGTTGCACATAGGTTTTATGACCTTCTTCCATAAGGATTTTATGCGTGCAATACGAAGGACATATACCTTTAATGTCATGAATCTTCCATGCAATAGCTGGTTTATGAGCTTTTAGCACAGAAATGAGTTGAGATTTTTCATTTTCCGTAAGAGAAGACGATATTATTACAGGTAATTCAGATTCACCATGTAAATAAGCATATTCCAAATGGTTTGGAAGTGGCTTTAACTCTAATATTGGTGGTTCTTCTATCGATGATTTGTATCGATATCTGGCTTCCTCTTTTAGCATTCGAAGTTCTTCTGTTGTTGGTTCATATTCATTAGCCATTAGTGCAACTAACATTTCAGCTTCATCAATTGGTTCAGTTCCTTCTCCTAAAGAACATTCTCCTGTTCCTTGTAATTCTGTAAATTCTTCTAACAATTCTGCATGTGAATCTATAGTTTGAATATAATAACATGTATCATCTGCAGATTGCGGTTGTTGCATGGCTTTATCAACAGAAAAGGTAACACTCTTGTCCTCTATACTTAGGGTCAATTTCTTACCGAACACGTCTATTATTGCTTTAGCTGTGTTTAAGAATGGTCTTCCTAATATGAGAGGAACTCGAGAATCTTCTTCCATGTCCAGAATAACAAAATCTATTGGAAATACTAAAGTACCAACTTTAACTAGCATGTTTTCCATTATCCCTCTAGGATATTTTACTGATCGATCGCCTAGTTGTATACTTATTCTTGTTGGTTTCAATTCTCCGAGGTCTAGTTTAGCGTATAGTGAATACGGCATTAAATATATACTAGCACCTAAATCTGCCAATGCTTCTATTGAACTAAGACTACCCAGAAAACATGGAATTGTGAAACTTCCTGGATCTGATAATTTTTCTGGTATCCTATTCAACAACACTGCAGAACAATTAGCATTCATTGTAACAGCCGAGAGTTCTTCCATTTTTTTCTATTTGTGATTAGATCTTTCAGAAATTTAGCATATCTTGGCATTCCTGAAATCACATCAATGAAAGGAAGATTTACATTTATTTGTTTAAATATATCCAGGAATTTGAATTGCTCGGCTTCAAGTCTTTCTTTTCTCATTTTACTTGGGTAAGTAAGCGGTGGTTTGTATGGTTTAACATAAGGTTTAGCCTTAAATGTGTTATCTTCATTAACCTTTTCAACTACCGGTTCTGTTTCCATATCTTGCTCAGGCTGTGGTGCTTGTGTAGTAGGAATAGCGTCATCAGAAATTACAGGCATTTCAGGTGGTTTAAGTGTAATACCACTTCTCGTGGTAATGTCTTTAGCTGTTTCATTCCGGAGGTTAGCATTTGTATCGCTAGGTAGACTCCCTGGTTTTCTTTCACCTATCAACCTTGCTAGGTTGCTTACTTCTTGTTCCAGATTTTGAATAGAAGCTTGTTGATTTCTAAATGCTTGAGCATTTTGTTCATTAGTTTGTTTCTGAGATGTGAAAAACTGCGTTTGAGATTCAACTAGCTTCGACATCATATCTTCTAAATTTGGCTTTTTATCATCGGTTTGTGGTGGTTTATTTGGAAAAATAGGTATTTGCTGATTATAAGTATTATTAGATACTTGTTGATTGCTATGACCTTGTTGGTTGTTGTATGGAACGTTTCGGTTATAATTCTGGTTTTGATTGTAGTTTGGTCTTGGCGGTTGATAATTATTCTGATAATTATTTCCAGGCCTTTGGTTCATGTATGAAACATTCTCTCTTTGTTCCATTATTTGTTCAATACTAAGACAATCTTTTGTCAAATGTGGTCCTCCACACTATTCACAACTAATTCGTATTGCGTGAATATCTTTAGTCATCTTTTCCATTCGTCTCTCGAAAGCATCTATCTTTGCGGAAATGGAATCAAAGTCATGGCTAGAATCGGCTCTAGCCGCTTTAGATGATCTAACGATATCTTTTTCTTGATGCCACTCATGTGAGTGGGAAGCAGTGTTATCAATAATTTTGTATGCTTCAGTTGCGGTTTTCTTCATAATGGAACCACCAGCTGCTATGTCGATGTCTTTGCGTGTAGTAATGTCGCATCCTTGGTAGAATATTTGTACTATTTGATAAGTGTCTAAACCATGTTGAGGACATCCTCTCAACAACTTTCCGAATCTTGTCCACGCCTCATATAGAGTTTCATTTGGCTTTTGCGTGAATGTAACTATTTCTCCTTGAAGTATCACGGCTTTAGATGCCGGAAAGAATTATTTAAGAAATTTTTCAACTAAAACATCCCATGTATCAATCGCCCCTTCAGGTAACGATTCTAACCAATCTTTGGCTTCTCCCTTTAAAGTCCAGAGAAATAACATGAGATAGATTTGTTCATCCTCAACTTCTCTGATTTTGAACAGAGTACAGATCCTATTAAAGGTTCGAAGATGTTCGTTTGGATCTTCCTTCGGCGCACCACTAAATTGGCATTGATTAGTTACCATGTGTAGGATTTGTCCTTTGATTTCATAATCTGGTGCATTAATGTCTGGTTGAGTAATTGCATGACCTTGGCCAGTGCGTTTACCCTCATTCGGTCTTCCATACTTAGAGGTTCCAGATTTTCCATGATTGAATTTGTTGAATCTGAATCACTAGAGGATTCTAATTTAACGGTTTCTTCCTCGACAATCTCTGGATGAGTAATTTGTGGTTCAGGAGGAATGATTAGTGGTTCAGGATCTCTGAATTGTCCCTGAATATCCTCCGGATTCTCAATTGTGAGGTCGGGTTCAAAAAATGGATTATCGGAAATTTGAATCAGAGTACTTGGTCGACTAGATGACGATTCTAAAGAAAAATCAACGGCGACAATATTGGCTAGATGTCTTAATCGAGTTACAGGCGGTGAACGTATGAAAGGTGGTGAACGTTTTGCTCGGTGCATTCACAGAATATCATATAAGTTATAAAAATAAAAATGATATAAGTTATCAAATTAATAGACTTTTCTGATTTTGCCCACGTTTTGAATAGCCAATAGATGCAGCAGGTAGGCAGGACCCTTTAAATCGGAAGCCCACAACTCGCCACTAACAAATCCAACTATTACTACGAACCAGAAAATTTTGGATGTCTATCAATTTAACCGCTTAAAATAATTTTTCGTCGAAATTTTGAAGGAAAAAAAATCTATGTCCTAAAAACTAGAACGTAGAAATGAGAAAGAAAAAGAGCGCGTCGAAAAACGTCGAAAAATAAAAGGTCGAAAAATAATAATAAGAAAGTAAAGAATTGAAACTAAAAAGTCTAAAAACTAAAAATTAAAACTTACGTCTAAAGGTATTAAAGCTTAAAAGGAATTCTATATCCAAAACGGCAATAACTTAAAAAGTACTAAAATCTTAAAACGGCGTCGCAAAATTCTAAAGCATCTAAATCTTATTATATAGAAAAAACACTTAAGGGATTTTACGGCAAAGCCTAAAAATCTAGAAATAAAAATTACTACGGCAAAAATTAGCTTATAACTAATTACGAACGATAAAATATACAATATACGAATGAACAATTAAAAAGATACAAAATTTAAAAATAAAACTTAAAGTTTTAAAAATACAATTTTTATAAAAATATTATTTTTATATTATTATTTAATAAAAGTATTAATTTGTAATTTATTAAAGCTAATTAAAACTTAAAAAAACAAATTAATTTAAAACTAAACTAAATATTAAAAAACTAAACCCTAATTACTAATTAATTAATAATAATTATATTAAAACCTAACCCTAATTCGATTCAGTTTAATGATCAGACCTGTCAAGTCACTCCATGCGATCGCATGGAGTGTTAGTTATATAGTCATGCGGTCGCATGACCTGCGGATCCAGTTCAAAGGTTTGGGCTGTTACAGTGTCGGCCCGATTACTTTTATATTATTTTTTTCTCTGTTTTTAACTTATATAAAATATTTATATAAATAAAAACTTATATTTTAAAAACTAAAATAGAAATAGGAATACTTTATGATTTTATATATTTTAAACAAACTCTTATATATATATATATATATATATATATATATATATATATATAGATATATATATATATATATATATATATTATATTTTTATGTTTTTAAAATTTAAAACGTATTTTTACAAAAATAAATAAATTTTTTTTTTTAATAGCGTTTCGCTTCGGCGTTTAAGATGTTCCCCAGCAGCGGCGCCAAAAATACTTGATGTTATGCGAGGTGTAAACGAAATAGTTATATTTTTATTGCGAAATACTATTAAATACGATACAATTTTACACAAGTTATTTATTTATTTATTTATTGAATGGATATACCTAAACTTTGCTACAACACTATAGACAGTGTACCTAATCGTAAAGTAGTGTAGTTTTTAGTAAGTCCGGTTTGTTCCGCAGGGAGCTAGCCAAGTTTAACGCTATATTTTTAAACTATATTTGTATATATATATATATATATATATATATATATATATATATATATATATATATATATATATATAAGTAGTATTATTATTATTATTATAAAAAGGGGTTTTTACCGTTTAGTGACCGGTTTGTCGATTTTATGTCTTAAGTCACAATTAAAACCTAATGTAAAATATTAAAAATAAATATAACTTAATTTAAAGCGTAAAGTAAATGACGATAATAAAATTGCGATAATTAAAAGTGTGATAAATAAAATGACGATAAATAAAATTGCAATAATTAAAAGTACGATGAGTGATAATGCTAAAAACGAACATATATTTCATAGCATTATCCCTCAAGAAAGACAAGCTTTTAGTTGCAATTGTTCTATTTACAAGTGATATTCGTTTAAATAATAAAAGGTGAAGACAAAAGACAGATTCGACGAATTGAAGACGCAATCGACCAAAAAGCTCAAAAGTACAAAGTACAATCAAAGTGGTTCAAATTATTGATGAGAAACGTTTCAAAATTACAAGAGTACATGACGCAAAACGCAAAGTACAAGATATTAAATTGTACGCAAGGACGTTCGAAAATCCGGAACCGGGACCAGAGTCAACTCTCAACGCTCGACGCAACGGACTAAAAATTACAAGTCAACTATGCACATGAATATAATATAAAATATAATTAATTCTTAAAATTATATATATATATATATATATATATATATATATATATATATATATATATATATATATATATATATATATATATATATATATATATATATTATATTTATAAAACCGTCGGCAAGAAAGAAACAAACTCATGTGAGCTGGAATTCCCAGCCATGCGATCGCATGGCATTATAACCTCAAGCCCATGCGATCGCATGTGCTACTGTACATGGCCACATTCCTATAAAAGCAGGCTCTGGTCGACTGAATCCATACACCATCTATCTATCTCTCACTCGTAATATATATATATATATATATATATATATATATATATATATATATATATAATTTTAATTTTAATTTTAATAATAAGGGAATGTTAGCGAATGTTGTAAGGGTGTAAGTCGAAATTCTGTCCGTGTAACGCTACGCTATTATTAATCATTGTAAGTTATGTTCAACCTTTTTAAATTAATGTCTCGTAGCTAAGTTATTATTATGCTTATTTAATGCCGAAGTAATCGTGATGTTGGGCTAAATATTAAAATTGGGTAATTGGGCTTTGGACCATAATTGGGGTTTGGATAAAAGAACGACACTTGTGGAAATTAGACTATGGGCTATTAATGGGCTTTATATTAACTAAACGATACCTCGTTAATTTAATATATAGACTTATAATTTGACGTATTTATATATAACCACATACGCTTGACTGGGTACGGTGGGCGGAATATCTATAAATACCAATAATTATTCATTTGACCTGACACGGAACTGGATTAATAGTTAATAGACTTGTTGAAACAGGGGTGAATTACATACAAGGGTAATTGGTGTAATTGTTAACAAAGTAATAAAACCTTGGATTACACGCAGTCGATAACCTGGTGTATTCATTAAACAAAGTATTAAGACCTTGTTACAATTCGAATCCCCAATTAGTTGGAATATTTGACTTCGGGAATAAGAATAATTTGACGAAGACTTCCGCATTTTATGATTATGACTGATGGACTATTATGGACAAATCCGTATGGACATATTGAATAATCCAGGACAAAGGACAATTAACTCATGGTAATAAACTAAAATCAACACGTCAAACATCATGATTACGGAAGTTTAAATAAGCATAATTCCTTTATTTCATATTTAATTGCACTTTTAATTATCGCACTTTTATTTACTGTCATTTTATTTAATTGCACTTTTAATTATCGTACTTTTTAATTATCGCACTTTTATTTATCGCAATTTCATTATTGTTATTTACTTTACGCTTTAAATTAAGTCTTTTATATATTTAATATTTTACATTAGGTTTTAACTGTGACTTAAGTTTTAAAATCGACAAACCGGTCATTAAACGGTAAAAACCCCCTTTTATAATAATAATACTACATATATATATTTTTATATTTGTTAAAAATATAGCGTTAAACTTGGCAAGTTCCCTGTGGACGAACCGGACTTACTAAAAACTACACTACTGTACGATTAGGTACACTGCCTATAAATGTTGTAGCAAGGTTTAGGTATATCGACTCTATAAATAACTAAATAACTTGTGTAAAATTGTATCGTATTTAATAGTATTTCCTTGTAAAAATATAACTATTTTGTATACACCTCTACGCACATCAATGAGATATAAAATAAAGGAATTATGCTTATTTAAACTTTCCCTAATCATGATGTTCAACGTGTTGATTTTAGTTTATTACCATGGGTTAATTGTCCTTTGTCCTGAATTATTCGATATGTCCATCTGGTTTTTGTCAATAACAGTCCATCAGTCATAAATATAAAGTGCAAGTGTCCTCGTCAAATTATCCTTATACCCGAAGTCAAATATTCCAACTAATTGGGGACTTAAACTGTAATAAGGTTTAATACATTGTTAATGATTACACCAGGTTATCGACTGTATGCAATCCAAGGTTTTAATACTTTATTAACAATTACACCAAGTGTCCTTGTATGTAATCCACCCCTGTTTTAATGAGTCCATTGACTATTAATCCATCCCCGTGTCCGGTTTAATGAACGATTATTAGTACTTATAAATATCCCGCCTATCGTGTCCGATCGAGTGTATGTGGTTATTTATAATTACCTCAAATTGTAAATCTCTATATTAAATTAACGAATTATCATTCAGTTAAACAAATATAAAGCCCATTAATAGCCCATAGTCCAATTTCCACAAGTGTCGGTCTTTTGTCCAAACCCCAATTATGGTACAAAGCCCAATAACCCCATCTTTAATATTTAGTCCAATATCATAATTACTTCGGCTTAAATAAGCATAATAATAATTTAGCTACGAGACATTAATTTAAAAAGGTTGAACATAATTTACAATGAGTATTAATAGCGTAGCGTTACACGGACAGAGTTTCAACTTACAAACTTAAAACATTCGCTAACATAACCTTATTATTATTAATCTTAAATTAAAATTAAAATTATAAATATAAATATATATATATAGATTGAGAATTAGAGAAAGGAAAAGAAAAAGGGTGTGTATAAAACATCGAGCAAACTGCCTTTTTATAGAACCTGGCCAGCTACAGTGAGCCATGCGATCGCATGAGTTTAAGGCTACCAGGCCATGCGATCGTATGGCAGCCATCTCCTGGTCACATTGCATTTTAAACGTGGGCTGCTCGTATTTATTTAATATATAATATAATATATATAATTTTATATAATTATATATATATTATATTATATTCTTGTGCATCGTTGACTTGTAATTTTAGGTCCGTTGCGTCGCGCGTTGATAGTTGATTCATGTTCCGGTTCCGGATTTTCGAACGTCCTTTCGTACGATTTAATATCTTGTACTTTGCGTTTTGCGTCTCGTACTCTTGTAACTTTTAGACGTTTCTTATCAATAAATTGAACCACTTGGATTGTACTTTATACTTTTTAGTGTTTTGGTCATTTGCGTCTTCAATTCGTCGAATCTGTCTTTTGTCTTCACCTTTTAATATTTAAACGAATATCACTTGTAAATAGAACAATTGCAACTAAAAGCTTGTCTTTCTTGAAGGATAATGCTATGAAATATATGTTCGTTTTTAGCATTATCAGGTACCAAGACATGGTAACCTAAGGCAACTAGTACTGAATGAGGCACACAAAACGAGGTACTTAATTCACCCAGAAAACGGAAAAATGTACCACGATCTTAAGAAGTTCTATTGGTGGCCTAATATGAAGACAGAAATTGCTACTTATGTAAGCAAATGTTTGACATGTGCGAAGGTCAAAGCTGAGCACCAAAAGCCGTCAGGATTACTGCAACAACCAGAAATTCCTCAGTGGAAATGGGAAAGAATAACCATGGATTTCATTACGAAATTGCCAAGGACTGCAAGTAGTTACGATGCTATTTGGGTGATAGTTGATCGTCTAACTAAATCAGCTCACTTTCTACCAATAAAGGAGACAGACATTATGGAGAGATTAGCACGCCTATATTTGAAGGAAGTAGTTTCCATTCATGGTGTACCTATCTCCATCATATCTGATCGCGACACCCGATTCATATCACATTTCTGGCAGTCATTACAAAAAGCATTGGGAACTCGATTAGATATGAGCACCGCTTATCACCCACAGACAGATGGTCAAAGTGAAAGAACAATACAAACATTAGGAGACATGTTACGAGCATGCGTGATTGACTTTGAAACTAGTTGGGATCGACACTTACCGTTGGCAGAATTTTCATACAATAACAGCTATCATACGAGCATCAACGCAGCGTCATTTGAAGCACTTTACGGTAGAAAATGCATATCTCCTATCTGTTGGAGTGAAGTAGGAGAAAGACAACTTACTGGACCAGAAATTATTCATGAAACCACCGAAAAGATCATTCAAATACAACAGCGATTGAAAACAGCCATGAGTCGCCAAAAGAGTTATGCTGATGTAAGAAGAAAACCGCTAGAATTTCAAGTGGGCGACAAAGTCATGTTGAAAGTGTCACCCTGAAAAGGCGTTGTACGATTCGGTAAACGAGGAAAGCTAAGTCCTAGGTACGTAGGACCCTTTGAAATCACCGAAAGAATTGGAGCAGTTGTTTATCGATTAAAGCTATCGCAAGAACTTAGTAGTGTTCACGACACATTTCACGTGTCAAATTTGAAGAAATGTTTAGCTGAAGAGGATGTCGTAATTCCTCTTGACGAAATACGAATCAATGATAAACTCCATTTTATCAAAGAACCTGTTGAAATCATGGACCGTGAGGTAAAACAATTAAAACAAAGCAAAATACCGATAGTTAGAGTTCGTTGAAACGCTAGACGAGGACCCGAGTTTACTTGGGAACGTGAAGATCAGATGAAGCAAAAGTATCCACATTTGTTCACTGATATCGCTTATAAAACAGGTACTACTCAAAATTTTGGGACGAAATTTTCTTTAACGGGGAGGTACTGTAAAGACCCAGAAAATTTCATATTAATAAATTAATTACAGGATAAAATATTTCCAACACGATAAGCGAACCTATTATGTTGAATCTTAAAATTTTTTGAACTAGTTTACACATTCATGTACCTTTCGACTTTTTTCGACGATTCACGAACGTCATAACCTGTGATAATTATATAATAGTTTTATTTTTATAATGTAAGTTTTTTTTTTTAAATTTATAAGAAGAAACGCAATTAAATCAAAGATGTACAAGTAAAACACTATTTGCTACAGTAAAAATCATTTTGCTACAGTAAACACTATTTGTTACAGTAAAACACTATTTGCTACAGTGAAAATCATTTTGCTACAGTAAACACTATTTGTTACGGTAAAAATCATTTTGCTACAGTAAACACTATTTGTTACGGTAAAACACTATTTGCTACAGTAAAATGCTATTTGTTACGGTAAAACACTATTTGCTACAGTAAATGCTATTTGTTACGGTAAAACACTATTTGCTACAGTATATTATGTCGGCGAACTAACAAACAAAACAAAGTGAGCTGACCAGACTAGCCATGCGATCGCATGACAGATACACCAAAAGCCCATGCGATCACATGGGGACCAAAAACACTATTTGCTACAGTAAATATTATGTCGACGAACTAGCAAACAAAGCAGAAATGAGCTGTCCAGCCTAGCCATGCGATCGCATGGCAAAAGCACTGAAAACCCATGCGATCGCATGGGCATCAGATTCCTAAAATATGCCTATAAAAGGCAGTTTGCTCGATGAAGTTATATACATATTCTTTCTTTTCTTTCTTCTGTGTTCTATATTTATATTTATAATTATAATTATAATTTTAATTTAAGTTTAATAATAATAAAGTATATACGAGGGTGTTTTAATTCGAGTTTCAAACCGTTTTAAACTAAGGAAATATTGGGTATTGTTCGGGGTATTGTTCTTGAATCCAAGGCCAACCATACAGTCGTCTACCATCATTACGTCTACGCAATTTGCCTACAATATTGAATCTCAATATTGAACCGTGAGTTTATAGTCTCCCTTTTTAAATACTTTAAATATTGTTGGGCTGAGAATACATGTAATTTATTTTAAACGCAATGGACATAAGTACATACTAAATTCTACACTGAGTTAAACCGAAAATCCCTTAGTTTTGGTAACTAGTAGCTGCCAGTACATAGGATATGGACTGGTGGGCGCGAATAATTGTATATGGATCCATAAGGCTTGACATCCCCGTCCGAGCTAGAACGCTAGCCTTTTAACGGACGTATGTTATTTGAGTTTATGACACATTGGTTTGCGTGTATTAAAGCGAATAGGGTAATTATCATTATAACGTTAAGTTTAGTTACCAGGGTGCTCTGTTACGTAGAATCTATTGATAAACTTTTGATGAAATCTTGTGGTATATCTTTATATACTTATGACTCGAGCAATTAAACCTATAACTCACCAACATTCGTGTTGACCTTTTTAGCATGTTTTATTCTCAGGTCCTTAGACTGCTTCCGCAGTGATGTGCTTCTTGTCTGCATGGAGTCTCTCATGCTTTGTATAAATTTTATTGCATTCGGAAAAAAAAACCACGTTGTGTAATAAATAAATTGACTGTGATGTCAACCTGTAAAATAAAGACATGTATTTTGGGGATTTACTTATACCTAAGCACTCGCCCACATGCTTATAACTTTCTATGTTTAAAATCACTTATTTTAATGAATGCAATATTTTATAAAAACGTATCATATAGAGGTCAAAACCTCACTGTGGAATCAATGATTAACGTGCCGCGTCAATAGCGATTTTGACGGGTCGTTACATTATCTTACTCTCATTTCCCAACATGAAATGTATAAACTTATTAAGATCTAGAATACTAATTGGTATCTGCCTCTGCTGCATCATCTTGGTTGAACATGACCCATGACACCTGATATTGCATTTCAACAAACTAACTATTTATAAACATTCTTTCCCACCATTTCCCCTCACTACTCATTTGAATAATCAAAATAGGTGGCTCATATTGTTTTGCCTTATTTATGTAACACAACATTTAGAAAATAATGGTAACATTTATGCATATAACCCATTAAAGCATCTGTACTCAAAATATTAGATTTCTTCGCAAAAATAAATGGTCTTTTTTGTGAAGGAACTATTTCGTGTTAACCCAACCTGACCCATACAATAACATACCCGTTTTTAGCCTTTCCTAACTCACCCACGGTTCACCTGCATCAAGAAAATTAATCAGATATTGTTCGAGAAAAGCTAATAAATTAAAGACCACTATCAAGAGACATCTTTAAGGTCAAGCGTTTACTTGATTTTGCTTTCTCCATTGATTTCAATTGCTCGTCATCATGTACCCTCCAGTTACTACTTTGCAACTCTTCAATCACTCTATCATTAGCGGCTTAACTCTTGAAGCCTACTTCTCCGACTCCACATATCAGTATATCACTATTTATGTAGTATTTTTTAGCCTGTTGTTAAATAAGCATATCATATAAGATACCACTTATCATTATAGAAACATAAAAATTGTCAGGTGAGATTCTGCCGTTAGCTGGAACAGGAGTCACGCCAGCTGCACTCGTGTCCATTACCATTGTAGAATTATACAAAGATGAAACATCATTACCTTGAAGATGACGATCTACGTTTCGAGAAACAACATTCTTTGACCAGTACCTTTCAACCCACTCTAGATATGGTATGTTTTTCCCACCATGCTTTCTGTCCCATCGTGCCACTTATCAACTCTAACCACTGTAATAATTATCGGGCTAATTAGTTAAAGAACATGATTTTCAAAAAGAGCAGACTCCCATACTTTGCAACTTAATCAAATGAAATACTCTAATAATTAAATATGGCTATACTCTATGTGAATCCTCTATTACATGCTAAAACTTACTGGAACTTTTATCAAGTTGACACACAACGAAAGTCAACTCTAGGACCCGGCCTTCCTACGCCTGACCTGAACCTGCAACTGCTACTACTTCATGTTCAAAATCCCATAATGTCTCCATGTCTCTCCTTGAGTCCTTGTCATGACTTCTGATACACAATTATGAAATATATATTTAAAGTTAAACCATAGGCAACGTGAATCATATACATAAAGAAGCTTTACAAAATGTGTAATGTATTTTGTACATTCTTTTGCAGATATGCGAATGAACATATATAACGACCTGAATGAGTGTACCTTTTCCTCAAGAGAGGTGCAATATTGAGGTTCTTAAGTTAATCCAATCGTCCATAAGTGAGAATCTCGTGTAAATTATCATTTATTAGGTGACACATGATTTATGTTTACGGAACTTTTGTTCCCATTCAATGATACTCATGTTCGAAGCTCAACCAGTGCACTTCAGTGATACTCATGTTCAAAACTCAACCACTGCACATGTTAATAAACCATTCATATTAACACCACAATAATTAACATATCATCAAATGTTACAATGGATTAACTTCTTTCTGAAAACAATAATAGCAACCAACTACTAAGGCATAATTCCTAGAATGGTCTAGGAAAATCTTTTTACATGAAGATAAATAAATAAAATTCTATGTTCTATTAATAAATAATCAGTGAAAAATACAAAAAGGACAATGACAAAAATGTCTAAGATCGTATATCAACTACAATAAAGTAACATATGGACACTTTAATCATAATAATCCTCACCAGTAACATTAACCTAAGCCAAATAACCGCCAATTAATCAGCTTCACAATTTCGTAAATTGGATTTGATTAGAAAGCAAAGTAATGATAAATAAAAATGCAGTTGTAATATCAAATGTTTACCTGATTTCATAGGTATGAGGGTTGGTTCATAGCTTTTATTTCTTCAACGATCGCTGGGCCAATTTCAACTTGACCGTTTCGAAATTTTGGGCGAAACCGGTCCTGAATTCGTCGACGATTTTGGGGAAGACACCTAGGGTTTTTAATTTTGGTGAAACCCCTAAAATTCTTGTTCCATCGAATTGAAAGGAGATGTTATCCAAAGACCGATTATCCCGTTTTTTGATATAGGATGAATTGAATTTGGAGAGGGTTTTTGGATGTTGTCGATCGAGAATGATTGAATGAATGAATCGTATACATGAATGAATGACTCGTTTCTGGATTGAACCCCTAAAATTTCCCAGCTTTGTTCCGTTCCGCGTAGTGTTTTTTTTTTTTTTTTTTTTTTTTTGCCATAGGGGTAGTTTTGATCTTTTAAATGATGTCTAAAGACTTGTCACCTAATTGTGGAGATGAGGGGTAACGGAGGGATGGGATTTAAGGATGGTCAATTGATAGATGGTTAGGATGTGATTTGGATTGGAGTTATCACTCAATTAGCATTTTGTTATTAGTGTAAGAGAGAAGAGAGATAGCTCTAAGGTCTAAGGTTGGAAAAATAGTGTTAGGAGTTTTCAACGTTTGTTTTCTTCATAAAAATTTACATCGGATTATCTTAAGAGACATTGAGTAGTGTTTTAAATGGCATATAAGAGCACCAGGAGTCGAGCTCGATTTTCGCCGTTACCATGATTTAACGGTGGGGACGGTGGCAAACACAACTCCGCCTCGTCGTTAAATCGGCGTTAAATGCAAAAAACGGTGGTCACCGTTACCTGGCCAACGGTGAGAAATTGATCCGTTTGAGGGGTTTGACCGTTGAACGGTCGAATTCCTTTTCTTTTTCATTTTTTTTGTTTTTGTTTTTTTTATTTATTAATTTATTTTATATCCTATAAATACTCACCATTTCTCATCATTTTTTCACACATCTTTCACTCTTTTTCTTTACATTTGTATACACTCAAAAATTTAATCAAAAAAAATGTCTAGCAATCAAGGAAATGTCAACATCCCCAACCAAATTAATCCGAACTTTTTCAACCGAGGTGGTCCGAACTATCCGGCAAACCATCCAAAACATCCAAATAATCTAAACGATCCCTTAAACCCATACTCTAGTCAATGGAATCCTTTTACACCCTTTCACAACGTACCAAACGCGTTTTAAAATTACGCTCATCAAACACAAGCTCCACAAACTCAAGTCCCACAAACCCCATTGATGAGTCCCGAAGACATGGAACAATTTATGGCTCGGAAGTCTAATCAACAACTTAGTGAATCGAGCACGCAATCAGTTCAAGACGAAGTCCCAACACCAACGTCTCAACGTGTTCGCGGTAAAGGAAAGGAAAGGATGGTTGAGGAAGAACTGGCCAAAAAACGAGGGCAAGACGTACCGGAGTCGTGATGAACCCGTGGTCCGAGCTAGATGAGTTACGTTTGGCGAAAACTTGGGTTCATACTTCCGAAGATTCACTCAAAGGAAACGACCAAACCGATATATATTTATTTTATATTTTTGTGAGTTAAATATTTATATATATATATATATATATATATATATATATATATATATATATATATATATATATATATTATATTTATACTTTATATATAAATATATACATATACATACTGTTAACATGCATATGTGTGTGTGTGTGTGTATATATATATATATATATATATATATATATATATATTAAATTTATATTATAATTATAAATATCTATATGTATTATATATATTATATTCATATTATAATTCGTTATATAATTTTGTAGGTGCATCGTTTTGGTTTTTGGTTACGGACGACTACAACGGATGAAATCTGCCATGTGCTCGATCTAAGGATGTGTTGTCGTCTAAGTGGACGAAAATGAATGGCGAATGTCAAAAGTATAATGGGATTGTTAGTCGTCTGAAGAAAGATCGGCGAAGCGGGGATAACGACCTTGATTTGCGTGTGCGGTGTGATCAACAATATATCGACGAGAACGGTGGAAAGAAGTTTTGTAGTTATCAAGCGTGAAATTTTTTAAAGGACAAGTCAAAGTGGCTAAATCCCGATCCCGTTGTTATCGGTACGAGAAACAAACGACGTGAGACCGTAGTTATTGAAGATGTTGGTGAGCCCGTAATTAATTTGAACAAAGATGTTGCAAGTGCAAGTGTTGATGAAAATCTGAATGCGGGAATGTATGGTCCCGATCAATTGAAACGTCCAAAAGGAAAGCCAAGAAAATCGAGGAAAAAGTCATCCGATTCCAACCCATCATCCCATTCATCTCGTGAGTCTCTATGTGTATCGGTTAAGGAAAATTATAAAAAAACGGCTGACCTTAAAAAGAAGTATTATCAAGACAAACAACTTGAAATGCGTTTAAGGATTTTAAACATTGCTCCCACCGAAGCCGATATGGAACTAATTTATGACCTTAAGGAGCAAATTCGACGCGATGCTCGTAGGGATTTACAATCGGGATCGGGTGCGAATGACGATGAAGGCACCAAATCGGAGTAGACGACGGATAATCTAGTTGTTTGTTTTTTTATTTCAATAAGTTCTAATTTAGTTTTTTTTATTGTATTGTTTTTAAATTAATGTAATGGATTTTAGTTTGTATTTTATGGTTTTTTAATATTTATTATATATTAAATAAAATATATATTCATTAAAATAAATAATTAAATTTAAAATTTAATAATTAAATAATGATTTAACACTGAATCATTTTTCCTTTTTTGGCCTAGTGTTAATTCCAGTGTTAAATTTAACACTGAGATTTAACACCGAACGACTCCCTGTGCTCTAAATAAATATTCAATACTTTCAAAAGTTTTTTAATTTAAAAGAATACTTAAAAGTTATTTATTTAATAGAACTAAAAACGTCAATGCATTTCAAAATATTTAAATATATATTCTGGCGCCAAAATCAGTTGGAGAACAATTACGTGAGTTTTACGTCGTCAATAGGTCGGCGGCCATTATAATCAAAATGACTAATAGACCCTTCTACTCTGGTGATATACATTACGATTTGTGTTTAATTTTGGTAAATCAAAAAAATTCATCAAAAATTTTCTTTCCGTAATGGCGCTCATTTTCTCTCACTGACTTTCTCTCTCTAACACGCTCACTCCTCTGTACCTTAATCGATCATTCAAATTCATCACTTATTCAATCAATAATCAAAGTTTGTTCGCTATTTTTGTCTTAGATACGAATCCACTTACTAGTTAACTATCTGTGTTAATCATAGCGTAAATCATGACTAAATTTGATAAACTTTTATGATCAATCGTTATTAGTTATGTTCGTAATTAGGTGATGTTGCTTGTAATGAGTTCGAATTTTTTGTTCTTCAGTTTATAATTTATGCCTGCATGCATTTACTCAATTCTTTAATTAGTCTGTGTTAATTTCGAATTCGTTTTATTGTTGATTTTTATAACATAATCGATTCTATAAAATTAGTAAGTGTTTCCGTACACTTTTACGATTCTGTTAATCATGTGATTACGTCATCACCATACCTACGGATTCGTCTGTTGTTGATTTTCATAACAAAATGGATGTATTAAAACGAATAATTGTTTCCGTACACTAAAACGCTTCTGTTAATCATGTGATTACGTCATCACCATTTGCGTCAAAACTTCTTCATTGTTTACTCAATTTTTTATTGTTAATCGTTGTTTTTGTTTCAGCTACTAGTCAACTTAACTAGTAACTCATTTTTTTTACTGTTATCGGCGTTAATCATGCAATTAGGTCATGATTATACGCTTACTACCGAATTAGTGACTTATAATTTCATTGACGTTCGTAATTAGGTCTTGTTTGTTTTTGTTTCTTTATTTGATAATTTTCATTCTTGTATTTGTTTCGGTAATGTAGAATTTACAGCTACGTTATATAATTTCAATAATTAGTGTGTCTTGAACTTTTGTGAGACTTAAAGTTTGTATTGTAATCTTAGCTAAGTATGATTATAATCGTACCTGTGTCTTAATTTCACAAATCGTTGATTTTATGCCTATATTTGTTATACGTTTTATCACAAATTTACTGTGTAGTTTTATCACAAATTCACTGTACGAGATCAAGTATGAACTATAGTACCTGTTAATAGAATTGCCTGCATTGCCTTGATTTGACTTTCTAAACTTTGCAGGAAGAACTTACGTGAAATTATTTATTGTTTTCTTTTAACCTTTTGAAAGATTCAATTTGTTGAAAAAATGATTAGGTTAGAATTACATGGTAAGTATTATATTGTTTATTAGTATTGCTTGTTCAAGTTATGTTGATTAAAGTAAGTTTGAATGATGTTTATATCTATTAATCCTTGATTTTTATAGCAGCCGGTAATAAAGAAAGATGCAGACATCACACAATGATTGTGACGACTTTCCAGAATTGCTTAAAATTCCAATGCAAATGCTTTTTGGAAGTGACTCTGAGCATGAAATTGACAAGGAAGATGATTATTATCGTTATGAACAGGTGGAGCAACGACCGGAGGCTGTATACTACATGGATTTGCACAAGACTGCGTTGTGCAATTTTTTTGATAAGCCTGGTGGATGCAAAAAAGGTGTCGATTGTAACTTTGCACATGGGCAAGAAGAGATCACTCCTGTTCTGCTCGCTGGTCAACCAGTTGTATGTCTTGTTATATCCTTTTTGCTAACTGCACAGGCATCGATAATTCTGTTGGTTAACTAACAATATGTTTTCCTGATGTTTGTGATGATTATTTTCACTATGAACAGGTGGAGCAACGACCAGATGCTTTGTACTACGGGCAAGAAGAGATCCGTCACATTGCTCCTGGTCCGCTCGCTGGTCAACCATTGGTATGTCTTGTTATATCCTTTTTGCTAACTGCACCGGCACCGATAATTCTGCTATAGTGTCAAAATTGTTTCATCAACTGATAATTCTGTTATACAATATGTTTCAAAACGTTTAGGATGATTATTATCATTATGAACAGGTGGAGCAACGACCAGAGGCTGTATACTACAGAGATATGCACAAGACTGCGTTGTGCAAATTTTTGAATAGGCCTGGTGGATGCAAAAAAGGTGCTGATTGTATGTTTGCGCATGGGCAAGGAGAGATCACTCATGGTCCGCTCGCAGTTCAACCAGTGGTATGTATTGCTATGTCCTTTTTGCTAACAGCACAGTTATCGATAATTCTGTTGATTAACTAGCAATATGTTTTGCCAATGTTTGTGATGATTAACTTCAACCAGTGGTATGTATTGTCACTATGAACAGGTGGAGCAACCAGAGGCTAGGGGGGTTATGTCCAAGACTGTACTGTGCAAATTTTACTATCAGTTCGCTGCATGCGTTAAAGGTGGAGACTGTACGTTTGCGCATGGGCGGAATGAGATAGGTGACATCATTCCTGGTCCGCTAGTTGGTCAAAAAGTGGTATGTAAAAAGTAGCTTATACTCCTTTCCTATAGTTCAAGAAAGAAATATGGTTATTAATTTCTTTTGTTTTATCATACGTTTGTAATTTTTATAATAGCAAAGGAGAGTTATTGAAGTTGACAGGACAAAGACAGTACTCTGCAATTACTATATGTATGGTACGTGCTTCTATGGTGCTAGCTGCAGATTCGCACATGGAGTCGATGAACTAAATTCTATCCCTGATCGTTAATACAACAACTCTGTTAATTGGCTACTGCGTGTTCATATTCTTGTTGTTGTTGTTGCTGCTGTTATCACATTGTTTCTGATGAAAGCAGTCTTAACTCGTAGCTATATTGCTAGTGAGCAGCATATACTCTTGTAATAAAGTCGCATGCTAGTCCTGTGATGTGGTGACTTGCATTCTACTTAGTTTTGGAACCTGAATTGAAACCTTTGCTAGTGTGACGTTTCTACTTAGTTTCATATCATTCTTACGTGAATTGAATTCTCATTTTGAATGGTTATAGTTGCAAACTATGTAACAAAATCTGCATATTTCGAAGTTTAGAATTTTTATTTTTACATACATATTAGTATAAAAAATCAAGTATTTATAATGCTTGATTAGTAGCAGAACCTCTAACTGTGGAAGCTGGGAAACTGTTGCCTATGAAACGATCAATATCTTTTGTACCCGATCACACCATTGCACCACCAAGCCATTACTCTCACAGTTAATGCTCAATTCTGATACTTTGCTTTGCTTAACCCGACCCGGCTAATAGTTCAACCTTTGAGCACTTGAAACCGAAACCATTTTGCTACACTTTATCAACACTATTACTTTTATGGCCTGCAACCATTTTGACCCAACCTGTTTGGCCACTCACTAATTTGGAGTATTTGTTTTGGTCTGAACCCAATTTGACCCGTTAGCCATCTCAAAACTGCTAATAAGATGAAACTAGATAGCATGTAGACATCACTTAGTTGCAGCTGTCGTTCCAAATTTTCACGAATCAAATACAAGGAATTTTTACATTTGCAACTAACACTCGTGTCTTTATAGTGATTTTACCTAAACCCTAACTTAAGGATGGCTATTCTAAGTGTATTAAAGCAACAACTAGGTTATGCTACATGAAAATTTTCTATCATTCCAATGCAGGATCAATATGTAGCTTTGCACACACGCTGCACAATTTCACAATTAATAGTTTCAACTCAAAACCAGGTTTTATAATTACTGGTATGCACAAATAAATACTGCCTCAAGTGTATACCTTTAAACATAAAATGAACAACTTCTAATCCATTCCTGCAAAATAAAAAGGGAAGAAATGCTTGATTAACTCAAGTTTGCAGTTATAGTTCAATTACATATAAGTGGGTCAATTTGGGTGGTGTTTTCTATCAAGTACGTTTATGTATTGAATTGAGTGGCACATTTGCCCTTTTAACCTTCGTCTAAAATGCAGATAAACTCAGACAATTATTGGACCAAAGGGCTCTTGTACTAGTATAACATTAATATGTATCTGCGTGTATTGTTCATACATTGAGCAGTTGAATGATTTATCTATTTCTTTACCTTTTCAGGTCTTTGAATTAATGCGTGAGCAACTATGGTACAGGTCTAATTAACTCTGATATGCTATCGTGAAGCTTATTGTGATGCTTGGAAAATGTAAACAATCTGAGAAAGCACATTCCTTATTTCAGGCCATGATCGATGAAGGTTGTATTGTAAACCAAGAGTCTTACACCGCTCTTTTGTCTGCATATAGTCGAAGTGGACTTTAAAAAAGCATTTTCAATACTACATGAGATGAGAAACACTCGTAACTGTCACTCAGATGTATACACGTATTCGATTCTCATAAAATCGTGCCTTCATTTTCATGAATTTGATAAAGTGCAATCTGTTCTTTCTGAGATGGTCTCGCAAGGAGTTAAGCCCAATACTGTTACTTATAATACACTTATTGATGCATATGGCAAAGCAAAAAGGTAACCTTTCTTTTAAATAGATATACCATTAGTAGTGTTGATGTGTGGTGGTATATTTGATCCATCTGCTAATGAAAGGGTTGATTTGGGGTACATTTTCCTCTAACGGGGGCCAGGTGAGTGAGAAAGTTAGCTAAAACTATACCCGGTAATCAAGACCCATACACCAAAAATTGGGTCCATTGGGTCAACCATTCGGGTCTCGAGAAAGCAAAGGGAATGGGTCTAATATGGACCCATCTTTAGTCCTTTATTATGTTAGACAGTCCATCTAGACCTGCTGAATCCCTTTTCCAACCTGTTATACGAAAAAATTAATAACAATCAAAAAATTAAAAAATAATCTTTTTTTTTAAGTGAACTTTTTTTTTAAAAAGTAAACTTTTTTTGAAAAAAGTAAACTTGCATTTGAAAACAGTAAACTTCATTTTAAAAAAAAAGTAAACTGTTATAATTTAGCAGTATAACTACCTTTAGTGGTCTGGTTCTTGACTGTAGGCTATTGATTATTAGAAGATAAAAGAGAGGGAGAGAGTATATTATAATTTTTGGTACATTTGATTTACATTCATCGATCATTATTTATACTACTCAAATTCCACTGTACAATTCATTCATGAGATATCAAATAGGATTTGCTTTTTGACTTTATGTACAAATTTGTCGGCCACTTTTTTATGTCTTATAACACTCCCCCTTGGACGACAATTTTATTTTGTTGGAGATCAACTATAAGTTACTGCCTCGTTAGAAACCTTGCTAAAGAAAACCCAGTGGGAAAAAACTTTAGCTAAGGGAAAAAGAGTGCAGCATGGAGTTGACTCCCCCTCAAGTAGACATTGCTTCAGTTGTTACATCTTTTGAACATGTCTCATGTCAATGTTATGAACGTGTCTTCTGAAAATAACAGTTGGAAGTGCTTTCGTGAAAAGATCAGCAGAGTTTTTGCTGGACTGCACATATCTCATTCCAATCTGGTTGTCCTTAATGAGATTTTGAGTGTATGAGAAGAATCTAGGAGGTATGTGTTTTGTTCGGTCACTTTTGATATACCCTTCTTTCATCTGTGCTATGCAAGCTGCATTATCTTCATAGATAGTTGTTGGACTTTTATCGCGTTCCAGTCCACAAGAATCAATAATGAATTGTGTCATTGATCTCAACCAAAAACATTCCCGAGTAGCTTCATGTAATGCAATCACTTCGGCATGATTTGATGATGTTGCAACAAGTGTTTGTTTTTGAGAACTCCATGATATTGCGGTACCTCCATTTAGGAATACATATCCATTTTGAGATTTAGCTTTATGTGGATCAGATAAATAACCTGCATCTGCATAACCAACCAAATCTTGTTTTGATTCGTTAGAATAAAATAATCCTAAATCAGTAGTTCCTCGAAGGTATCGAAATATGTGTTTGATCCCATTCCAGTGTCTTTTGGTAGGAGCTGAGCTGAACCTTGCCAACAAATTAACTGCAAAAAAAATGTCAGGTCTTGTACAATTTGTAAGATACATAAGAGCTCCAATTGCACTAAGATATGGTACTTCTGGTCCCAGGATATCTTCATGGTCTTCACAGGGACGAAATGGATCAGTGTCAACATTAAGTGATCTAACAACCATATGAGTACTTAATGGTTTTGCCTTGTCCATATTAAAACGTTTTAAAATCTTTTCAGTATATGTTGTTTGATGTACAAGTAAACCATTAGGCATATGTTCAATTTGTAAACCAAGGCAATACTTGGTTTTTCCGAGATCTTTCAATTCAAATTCTTTCTTTAGAAGTTGAATGGCTTCATGGATCTCTTTATTTGTACCTATGATATTAAGATCATCAACATAAACAGCTATGATGACATATCCGGATGTTGTTTTCTTAATGAAAACACATGGGCAAATAAGATTATTAGTATACCCTTTGCTTATCAAGTAATTACTTAATCGTTTATACCACATGCGACCCGATTGTTTCAACCCATATAAAGACCTTTGTAACTTGATTGAGTACATTTCTTTGGGTTTTGCATTGGTTGCTTCTGATACCTTAAATCCTTCAGGTATCTTCATATATATATCACTATCAAGTGATCCATAAAGATAAGCAGTCACAACATCCATAAGATGCATTTCTAAATTTTTAGAAACTGCCAGGCTGATTAAGTATCTAAAAGTAATTGTATCCATAATAGGAGAATAAGTTTCCTCATAATCAATTCCTGGTCTTTGAGAAAAACCTTGAGCTACAAGTCTAGCTTTATACCTTGTAACTTCATTTTTCTCATTTCTTTTTCGCACAAAAACCCATCTATATCCCACAGGTTTCACATCTTTAGGTGTGAGAATGATAGATCCGAAAACTTTTCTTTTATTGAGCGATTCAAATTTGGCTCGTATTGCTCCTTTCCAATGATCTCAATCATGTCTATTTTGACATTTCATGACAGATTTTGGTTCTGGATCATCATCATCATTCATGATGTCATATGCAACATTATATGAAAATATCTCATCAAGATTTTTCATTTCATTTCGGTTCCATAATATTTTTGAATGTGCATAATTGATTGAAAATTCCGTATTGACATCATCAATCTCCTCTGCAGAAGGAGTATTGATTTGTAGTTCTTCTTGAATACTTTCTTTTACCTTATTATCAGCTGATTTTCTTTTTCGAGGATTTTTATCTTTGGAACCAATTGGTCTCCCACGTTTTTGGCGTGGCAAAGACTCAAGAATGACATTATTGCCTGTTTTTGGAATTTCAATTCGAGCTGGAGCATTTGCTGCTGGTATATATGATTTAGTCACTCTTTTTGTATCTGTAAATGCATCCGGCAATTTATTCGCAAGTTCTTGCATATGCATTATTTTTTGAACTTCGGTCTCGCATTCTTTTGTGCGAGGATCAAGATACATTAATTGAGGTTCACACCATGAAACATCATTTTCTTTATTTTTTATTTCTCCCCCTAATCTAGGGAATAATGTTTCATTAAAGTGACAATCAGCAAAACGTGCTGTAAAAACATCACCCGTCATGGATTCAATATATCTTATTATTGAAGATGTTTCATATCCAACATATATTCCCATCCTTCTTTGAGGACCCATTTTAGTGCGTTGTGGTGGTGCGATAGGGACATAAACCGCACAACCAAATGTTCTAAGGTGGGAAATATTTGGCTGATGGCCAAAAGCAAGTTGCAAGGGAGAATATGTATGACTTGCGCTTAGTCTAATGCGAATCAATGATGCAGCATGCAAAATTGCATGGCCCCATACAGATACTGGGAGTTTTGTTCGCATTATCAATGGTCTAGCTATTAGCTGCAATCGTTTAATTAATGATTCAGCTAAACCATTTTGTGTATGCACATGGGCAACGGGATGTTCAACAATAATCCCAATAGACATGCAAAAGTTATTAAATGCTTGAGAAGTAAACTCACCGGCATTATCTAGTCTCACCCTTTTAATAGTATAATCAGGGAAATGTGCTCTCAATTTAATAATTTGAGCAAGAAATTTTGCAAATGCCATATTTCGACTTGATAATAGACAAACATTACTAGATGCGTCTATTAGAACCATAAAATATCTAAATTGTCCACATGGTGGATGAATTGGTCCACATATATCACCTTGAATTCTTTCAAGAAACATTGGTGATTCTTTTTCAACCTTAAGAGGTGATGGTCTTATTATCAACTTTCCAAGTGAGCATGATGTACATGGGATAAGTGCATCATAAGGGATCCTTTGATCCGCCAATGGATGTCCATGTGTATTTTGTATTATTCGTTTCATCATTGTTGATCCTGGGTGGCCTAATCTCTCATGCCACAAACTGATCATTACAGGATCACATGATTTTTCTTTAACTACCACATTTACTTCAGGTACATTTATATGTGTATAATGTAAACCAGAATGAAGTCTTGGTAGTTTTTCAATTACACAATTCTTATCAGTGATACTTAAATATTTTTCATTTTCTGTTGTCACTGACTGATAATCATATCCATTTTGGTATATGTCAGAGAAACTTAACAAATTTCTCTTTGACATGGGAGAAAATAAGGCATTATTTATCAGAAAATTTGTACCATTTGGTAACATGAATTTTGCCTTTTCCATTCCTTTTATTAAGTTCACAGGACCTGATATAGTATGTATAGTTCCTTCCGTTGCTTTCAAGTCTGTGAAATATTTTTTAGATTTGAGTATGGTGTGAGTAGCACCACTGTCTGCAATACAAATATCTCCACTATTTGACTGATTTCTTACTCCAGCAGTATACATCATGAACTTTAGAAAAAAAAAATATGAGAAATAAATAATGAGTACATAATTCATCAATATATTACATTCAAAACATGTTACAAACGATAGCACATAATAAGGAAATATGTAGTAAACTAGATATGGTGTAGATTTAAAATCTACAACCATTTATTTAACGAGAACATATAATAGGATATCTATATATATAGATATTAGAAATTTATTCATTAAAGTAGTCACAAGTTGGCTCAGTGATTTTAGTATCAAGGTCATCCACAAGATTTGCTTCTTTTCCTTTTCCCTTTAGGGATTCTTGATACCGATTAACAGAATGTTGATTTGTTCGGCAGTTTTTAGACCAGTGGCCAATTTTACCACATCGGTAACAAGAATCTTCAACATTCTTTGAAGAGCCTTCTTCAACATTGTGATTTGTGGGATTGTATGATGTTTGGATTTTATAATTTTGTGGATTATTATTTCTTTGTCCACGACCACGACCACCACGACCACGACCACGACCACCACCACGACCATTACCATAAGGGTGATTTCGAACATAATTATGATTTTTATTATTGTTATGGTAATTTCCATGATGATGGTTTTGGCCAATATGGCTACGACCTTGTCCACGCCCTCGTCCATGTGCATTTCTTCTTTTATTATTATTATTGTTAATAACATTAGCTTCAGGAAATGCTAGCGCACCGGTAGGACGAGATTCTTGATTTTTCATCAGTAATTCTTTATTAACTTCTGCAACTAAGAGATAAGTTTGAAGTTTGGAAAAAGTTTTATAATTCTGCAATCTTAAATTTTCTTGCACATTTATGTTTGCAGAATGCATTGTGGAGAAAGTTTTCTCCATCATATCAGCATCACTTATTTCTTGACCACAGAATTGAAGCTTTGAACGGATCTTGAACATGGCCGAGCTGTATTCACTTACCTTTTTGAAATCTTGGAACCTTAGATTTCTCCATTCTTCCCTCGCAGCTGGGAGTAATATTTCCTTTTGATTATCGAATCTACTCTTGATACTTTCCCATAAAACATTTGGATCTTTGATAGTGAGAAACATATGTTTTAAGGTGGTATCATTATGTTTGCGAATAAAAGCAATTGATTTTAATTTATCTTGATCGGAACAAGTATTGTTTTCTTTTAAAGTTTCTAGAATACCCAATGATCCAAGATTTATTTCTACGTCCATAACCCATGATGTGTAGTTTGTTCCCGATACGTCTAAGGCATCAAACTCAAGCTTTGATAAGTTTGACATTTTCTATTTTAAGACAGATGAACAACATAAATCATAATCATAATCAATAGACAAATAACAACATGAAATTAGAATTAGTTTAGATTCATAAGTAGCAAACAAAGGAATAATGGTATGATTACAAATAATAAAATCATAAGGAAAGGATAAAATATAGGTTCATCTAGTGGTGTACAAGCAACAAGGATGATAGCTATTATGACCAATACAGTAGGAAAAATCATCCTTGAGTTAATCATCCTTTTTTTTAAAAAAAAAATTTTGAGAGTAGTAATTTGAGAAAATGAAGATTGATTTGTGAAAATGTGAAAACGGAGATGTTTAATTTATATTTGAAAAATATAATTGTTGTAACGTCGTCAGTTGACGTTAACAATCGTTATGTATATATGACCGTTGTAACATCGTTAGTTGACGTTAACGAATAAAGTCACTATATCAAAACAAGGACAAGATTTTTTTTCTTATATCAAACGTAAAGAAGAAAAAAAAAAAAGACAAAATCTTTCAAAAAGATACGGAGTATATATATGAGATCAATTTATCAACTTGTTGATTTTGAAAATCTTATGTATTTAAAAAGTCGTATTTTTCAAATACTTTAGGGTATGTTATGTAACTTATAATTAATAATTTCTATCATGTCACTTTCATGTGAATAGTAAATTAATTAATTTCGTTTTATTTACTATTCATATGAATAGTAAATGAATTAATTTCGATTTACTATTTTGTTACTTGAGTAATATATATACATCATATATATATATTTTATTTGACGTCACGGTGTATATGTGTGTGACCCCGAAGACTCAAATAAAAATAAACATTAGTATGCATGAAATAAATAATGATTAATTGTATAAGTAATCATAAATGTTAGATAACATAAATATAAATGTTAGTGAAGTTAATAAGAGTTAGATTACAGAAATATAATTCAGGTGGTATAACCGACCATATATAACATAAATATAAATGTTAGTGAACATAACTGTAAATGTTAATATACATTAATAAATGTTAGATAACATAAATGTAAATGTTAGTATACATAAATAAATGTTATATACATAAATGTAAATTAGGCGACAGTGTCGACCATAGATCATTTAGGTGGTATAACCGACCATATATTAGTTAGGTGGCAGGGCCAACCATATTTAGTATAAATGTTGAGATAATCGTGCTGATAACGTGTTATAATTTAGCAGTATAACTACCTTTAGTGGTCTGGTTCTTGACTGTAGGCTATTGATTATTAGAAGATAAAAGAGAGAAAGAGAGTATATTATAATTTTTGGTACATTTGATTTACATTCATCGATCCTTATTTATACTACTCAAATTCCACTGTACAATTCATTCATGAGATATCAAATAGGATTTGCTTTTTGACTTTATGTACAAATTTGTCGGCCACTTTTTTATGTCTTATAACATAAACTTTTTTTTTCTTTTCAAGTTAACTCTTTTTTTGAAAAAGTAAAAAAATTAAAATCAAAATGTTTAATTTTTTTAATAAAAATTTTATAAGAAAAAATGGGTCTCGGACCCGACCCAACCCGTTTGGACCCGACCAGTTCTACCCTTTTGAATTTTGAGACCCATTCGACCCATGACCCGTTTTTGACCAAAACCCATTTGGGTCTCGACCCAACCCGACCCGTTTGCCAGGCTTAGCTAAACTAAGGGATAGAACAGGTCAAAAGTTGATCGAAGTTTATTTTTAAGGGAAACTACCGGAGAAGGAAACGAAATACACTTTCTAGAGATATACAACACATTTCATAACCATTTGATGCAACATACTGACCAATTTTACCAGATTGTAAGCTGTAGCTATTTGATGCACAGTAGTTACTTGCTCATATATTGTTCTGTATTGAAGGTAACACATTTACCATACAGTTGCCTACTTTGGTATGAAATGGTTAATCTGTCGCGTATCAAATGGTTAAAATACTGTGCTGCATATAGGAAATTGCTTTTATTTATTTTTTTCCGAACAATTGAAATTTTATTAAAAACTCCTAGCAAGACGCTAGGAGGAAAAGAATACAAAAATTACACCGGCTTTTGAAGCCATAAATTCCAACTAAAGTTTTTACGACCTCTATTACAATACCAATAAAAAGACGTTTCGCGAATAAAATCAAAAAGGCCACTTTTCCGGAAATTGCTTTTATTTTATTAAAGAAGTTAGATTAGAAGGTAGATTATTTATTTTATAAATTAGATTAATATCATTATTGAAATCATATGACACGTTAATTTTAATGCAAGAAAATTGGAAGTTTTGGAAAGAAGTTTGGATCCACGCAAAAAACCGGATCACGTAAGATGCACGTAAGGTGTTTGATGAAATGTCTGAAAGAAAACAGTGATTATGACATCAGGCAGGAGGAGCAAGAGGCAACTTGCGTCCTTGCGTCCACCGAGAATCAAGGTCGCAAAACAGGCACTTTGCGTCTTTGCGCGGGCAAATTATCAACTTTTTTTTATGGCATCTGAGTCAAAAAGAGAAAAATTGGACATTTTAGATAATCCCTTTTTATACAGCCCATAATTCAAAGGGGAATTGGCCAGAATACACCTTTTTAAAAAGTTTTAAAAGAAAATACACTTTTTTAAAAAAAATTGCTAATATACACCATTGGGTAGACCAAAGTGTTGGTCGACCACCATATATCTTGGTCGACCACCTCATTTTTCAAGGTGGTCGACCAAGCTTCATTGAGTCCTCGGTCGACTACCATGTAAACATGGTCGACTACCTCCTATTTTTTCATGGTCGACTACCCCCACAAAAAACAACGCGGGCGACCCTAAATATGGTCGACTACCCATATTTATGTCACTTCAATTTATTTTATCATGACTTGATATTGGTTTTTCAAGGGTTGTTGACCACCTCCAAATACTCAGACAATAACAAAGAAGAAATGAGGCGGCGGAGGGAACAGATGTTTTTCAAGGGTTGTTGACCACCTCCGAAGCTTATGATTTTCTTTGCCCCCAATTTTTAACAACCCTTTTATATATACATATACAAACAGATATATTCAATGGGAATTTTTATATTCCTATGTGATCAATCAATGAATCAGCTTCTTTGATGACTTGATATTGGTTATGAAGATAGGTGTGTACACACGATGTAGTCGACCATATTAAGGGTCGCCCGCGTTGTTTTTTGTTGGGGTAGTCGACCATAAAAAAATGGGAGGTAGTCGACCATGTTTACATGGTAGTCGACCGGAGACTCAATGAAGCTTGGTCGACCACCTTGAAAAATGAGGTGGTCGACCAAGATATATGGTGGTCGACCAACACTTTGGTCTACCCAATGGTGTATATTGGCAATTTTTTTTAAAAAGTGTATTTTCTTTTAAAACTTAAAAAAAAAAGTGTATTCTGACCAATTTCCCTAATTCAAACTACAATGGAGCCCATAAGCCCACCTTCTTATTTTTACATTAGTCCATAATTAGAACCATAATAAAGCCCAAAAAGTAATTAGACACAATATCATAAAAGATCTTTTAACCAAAAATACACTTAAACATACCAAAAATCACGATTTAGTAGCTGAATTTAAATAATTATGTGATGTTTTCCATATATCAAATCCGATATTTTTGCACTAGATTTACAGAAATCCGATAATATCATATTATGTGATATTTTTGCATTAGTATATATACAACGTAAAATTCAGTAATCGGTATTCAAAAACAACGATGAATCCGTATGATCAATATCTCCGGTACGGTCTACCACCAAACTGCAGAGAATATATGTACATTCGGAACAACCAATTTTACCTTTTACCGGGAGTAGAATATACAGGAGGTAAATTGACTGACCATTCACGTCATGTCTCACTATGGATAGGTCCTGGTTGGCCTTTTATTAATCGTAATTCACATATATGGGATCATCGATACTTGCGTAATAGAACAAGAAGAGACACGTTCTTGAATACCCATAATGCCGTAAATGGCCGTTCTGGTTTACCTAAAAAGCAGATACTAAAGCATCTACAAGTGATCACAATTAAAGGCGCACAAGTCCATGGTACGTGTTCAATTTGTTTGAATGATTTTCTAGAAAACGACAACAACATAGGTGCATTGCCATGTGGGCACTGTTATCATGTCCAGTGTATTAATCGATGGCTGTCGAGGAAGAATCTTTGCCCCATGTGTAGGGCTGCATAATAGCTCGCACGTTTATATTTTCTTATGCTACTCCGTATGATTTTTTTTTATCGGGTTCGAATACTAGTTTTGAGATTTTTGTCAACTTTGCCATTTGAGTAGAATTTTGATTGTTGTTTAGACTTCACATGTTTTGTCGATTGGCTATATGCTTTTTGATGGGAAAACTATAATCTCATAAACTTAATTGCATGATAGTTGTTTCTGCTGATATGTAGAATATTAAAATAGAAAAAAAATAAAAAAGATGTTTATATATTATTTACTTTCTTTTCTAATTGTCTGCCCATTTGTTATCTCTGTTTTGTTACTCCAGTTTGGATCAATAATATTTTTGTAGTAAGCAACCATCTCAAAAGCAAATCATTCTAACTGTTGGAAAATTGTGTTATAAATGCAATTATTCACGTAAATATGTATATATAATATTTATGAGTGACATTTTATATTGTTACCAAGCTTCTTTTTTTTTTTTTTTTTTTGGGTTAAAATAACGATTACCATAAACAAAGATTTATCGATCAAAAGATAAACTGAACAAGGATACAATCCACTATTGAAAGGGCTGGAAACTAGAAAATGAATGTCATTTATCACCTAGCCACACCGAAAAATATAAAATCATACAACAATAACCTAAACAAAGTAATGCTTGTTATAAGGACTTATCAATGATATATTATGTGTTCAAAGTTATCTTGCAGTGATGAGATATGGTGATCTGAAGATAGGTGGTTGGAAGCTTAAATCGGTATATTTTGACCCATGATCCATTATGAGTAATGGGCTGACATAGTGATCGTTGAAGAGATGAGAAAAGGTGGCCTTAAAACTGACAATCAAATGTTGTTCGTGAATAGTATTACTTTTTATAACTTTCTTCTCAAATAAAAATTGACAATCAAATCCTTTCTTACTTTCTTCACAATTAAAAACTCGAGAATATTACTTTTTATAACTTTCTCTTCACGTACTTTCTTTTCTCTTCAAAATGTAATTCGCGAACAGGGTCTTAATTTCTAGAACGATTGTCTTTGTATTTTTGTTTTGAACAAATATATTATTGTTTAAGGTTGATGCGATTATAATTAAATAGTGAATATATAGATAATAGAGAAAGATTAAAAAAAAAAAAAAAAAAAAAAAGCTAAAGGGACATAGATATCTTTTTTCTGTTTTTGGTAAGTGTTCCTTATGCTAGACCTTAGTGTGTAGATTTCTCATCATCAAATGAGGAGAAGGTGCATAATTAGATCAAAAATTCTCTCTCATGTGCCTAGCGGCACTGTAGCCGGAAATTCAATTCTTCCGCAACGGTTCATCTCATATTCCGGTCAAATATCACCTTTTATACTCTGCAATCATGATTTCAGATCGAACGTTTCAACCAAATTTCCCAAATTCGATCCCAATCAGTTCATCCAGACGTCAATTTAATTTCAAAAACAAAACCCAACCCAATTTAAATGTTCGTTCAAAACAAGTTTCTTTTGCACGTAAGTCCACAATCTTTGTTGGAGGATTTACGAAATCGACAAGCCTGGCCAATATCAATAATTCCTTCAAAGTTTTTGGCCCAATAAGGGGGTTCGCTTGGAAGAATGGTAGAACATACGTTTTTATCAAATTCAAAAAGGTAGAAGATGCAGACAATGCCATCAGAGCTATGAACAAATCAAGGTACAATGGCAGATTTCTTTACGTGGGGTATGCTAGAGTTGATTTGATCGATGGTATTGCTAAACAAACGTCGAATATTCCTAGTTCCGATAAGATTTCGCCGGAAATCTTGTTAACTGTTGAACAAGACGTCAAAACTAGGATGAATTATGCCGCTTTGATCGTTGATAGGGATCCAATTCAAGTCGACAAATTGTTCAAATGGCTAAAGTCACGTGAAGCAAGCATTAATTCGGTGATATCATGGGGTCATTACGGATTCATAGTCGAATGCAAGGACCACGAAAGTTTCAAAAGGGTTAATTCGGGTCCAACACTAAGCAGCTTAGAATTCCTAAAGGTTCAGCCAATGTCACAGCGTTCTCTTAAATTTTCTAGGTTTGCTAAACTTGAAATCAGGGGATGTCCGGTAGAATGCTCGTCTATCGATTCCCTAAACCTCATCGTTGGGGAGATTGGAGGTGAGGTAATTCATGTCGATCCAAACTCATCTCGGCTTAAGCATGCTGAATCAATGATAGTCATGGCCGAACTTACGGATCCTGCTCCCATTCAACAATATGTGACGGTCAAACTACCTTCAAATGCTTCTTGTAAAATTTGGGTGAAAGAAATCAGGGTTAAAACAAGAGTTGAAGATATCTCAGAAGATGATATTGATCTTCATAATAAGATGATTATAGGGTTGGTTAATCTGTATGATGGGCAAAATACCAACACAGAAGGAACAAGCAACGAGGGTATTTTGGTGCCGGAAAAGTCACCAATTCTGGCAGTAGAGGTCACGTGTGAAAGTTCCCAGCCGGTTGAAGAGTCAAACAAAGGTGATACAATTCGGGGGTAATTGGGTTTAGGTGATTTGTTTCAAACTCCTCTCTCATACACAAAGGGTAATAAGCCAAAAGATGTTGAAACATTTTCACCAAATAAAGGGGACATTGGGATGACACACCAACCAATTACAAAATGTAAGTCCACAATTGTTCCAACCTCTTTACCTAATATGGATTGTGTAGACAATGTTGATTCTGGTTCGTGTATTGTTCCTGACATTATCCCCACAAATAATATAGTTGACTTAGATGCAGCTAATTTCTCACCCCTTCCATCTAGTTCACTTGACCAACTTGCAAACAAAAAACCATGCACTCCTATTTCAAAAATTGACCATTTAGCTCACAAAAAAGTGTCTGCCACTTTCCACAATTTAAATGGATGTGATATAGCATGCAAAACAGTTTGTAGTGAAATTCGTACTAGAGGCAATAATATTAAAGATGTTAATGATAAGAACCCACAAGTCCATAGTGAAGGGAATGTTTCTTCTCCTATGTTCGACACTATAAGCGAAATTGGAAATTGCAAAAATAAAGGTAATGCTTCTTGTTTAGCTCAAGTTTATAGTGGGGATGAATTAGGAAAACATAACCCTTTAAAAAATTCATTCAAAGAAGAGATTGTCAAATTTGCTAGAGCGATGGAAAAGTTGGCGGCTGAAGAGTTGCCAACTAAATTGTCGAAAGCATGAGGTTAGCCTCATGTAACACCCGGGGCATAGGCAATATAAATAAAGGTCACATGATAAGAGGCAATATTTTCCTTTGCAATGAGAAAAATATGATGAACTTAGTTGGTTAGGGTTGTTGGAAATGGTGTCTCCATGACGGGTCTCAAATTTTATTTTGGCATGATAATTGGGTCGGAAACTTTTCATTAAAAGAGAGATACCTTGCTTTGTTTTCTATTTGCACGAAAAAATCTCACTGTGTTAATGCATTTTGGCATGGAGTGGGCCTTTCAAATATAGTGGGCTGGTCCTTTAATTTATGCGGCCCAATTACTTTTCATCAGTGGACGTTACTCTCTCAGTTATATAGAGACCTCAATGGTCTTCATCCTTCTTTGGTCGAGGATAAAGTAATTTTTGCTGCCCAATTACTTTTACATTGTACATGGTCGTTTAGCATTTGGTCCGATCTCTTTAATTGATGGAACGTAAGATGGGTGTTCCCAAAATCTATTTTAGAGTTTTCTAGTGATTGGTTCCACAGTATGGGCATTGGAGATAAAAGTTTTGGAGGTTTATTGTGCCGGCAACGCTTTCGTCCATATGGTTAGCAAGGAATGATTTCGTTTTCAATGGCAATTACACGTTATGGAGGTCGATCATTCATCAAATCAAGCTCAAAGTTTTCTCGTGGGCGTCTTTTTATATGCTATGTTATTCGCATCAATTTTATGTATGGGATTATGATCCCGGTTTTTTATGTTGTTCGGCTTAGATTTTAGTTATTGTCTCTTGTATTCTAGCCGAACTTTATGTACTTGTTTGCTTTTCATCGTTTTGATGAAAGCGTTTTAATATATGATTCATTTTCGCTGGAAAAAAAAAATCAAATGAGGAGAGTTTGTGACTGATCAATCCTTAATTAGCGATGTTACTTAATTACGGATTGAGTGCAATAAGAATATAATGGAGGATGGAATGTTTGATGATTATTTTGGGCCCCGATGATCGTCTTTCACTTTAACTATCAAGTGATCAACCACCCCGACCCGGTCTTGATTGTTAATTAGCTTAATTCACCTTTGCGCGGTGTAAAAATCCCTTGGGCAAGATCACAAGTGGAAATTACAAAGGCTTAGGCAAAATGGCAGAGAATCAACAACCCATAAATGAGTGGCCAAGCTCCCTATTTATAGGATTCGAAATATCCGCGGTCTGCGAGTTACTTAACTATCCGCGGAAACTCAGCGGATTAAACCGCGGTCTTGCATTAATGCGAAAACATAACCGCTGCACTTATTTTCAGCGAATGTTGCATAGCTTTGCCTTTGACATTTAGCCAATAAAATATACATATACAATGCTATGTATATGATCAGTGACACAAATTCGTTATAAATGAATTTTTTTTTTATTTTATTTTTTTTTTTTTTTTTTTTTTAAGACAAGTAAAGTTTTATTATCAAACACAACAAATACAAATAGTTTGAGGGGGGTCCCTCATTTTTCCTACCTATTACAAGTTTGCAAGATGGCGTTATAAATGATTTAGTAATAACAACTAACTGTAATTAACACTTCCTAGACCTTAGTGTTTAGATTTCTCATCATCAAATGAGGAGAGTTTGTGACACAAATTTGTTATAAATGATTTAGTAATAACTAACTGTAATTAACACTAAACTTATTTGTGCGTTCTATTTGTGATGGGCAAAGTGCAAAGTAGCCATCAGAAGACTAGTTGGCGGAAGAAACACAAGGTGAACAAACGAAAGGGCAAGTTAATAGAAGATTATTAGCACGAAAAGTACTTAATATAGCTAATACCTACGACTTTTAGGCAAAAATTTGTTTGTCGTGTTGTATATTCAAGAACTACTCTCAATGAAGCTGAAGACGTAGTTGAACATAGAAGATAACCGTGACAAATGATTTTACACAAAGACAATACGACAAATGTAAATCATACGCCGGTTGCGCAGTTCATGTTATTCGATAGTCAACACTTTTATTACTTCCATTCTTTTGGTTGACTACTTTCGCAAAGAGAAAAATTGCTTTAATACAACAAATCCCAAAAAACGTTTGAGTTTGAGCCCTAGTAAAGTATTCATTAATTTAGCTATACACGTGATGCAGCCAAAAATTCTACAAGCATCTCAGCCGATTGTCAAGGGAAATTGGCCAGAATACACTTTTTTTTTTTAGTTTTAAAAGAAAATACACTTTTTTAAAAAAAATTGTCAATATACACCATTGGTTAGACCAAAGTGTTGGTCGACCACCATATATCTTGGTCGACCACCTCATTTTTCAAGGTGGTCGACCAAGCTTCATTGAGTCTCCGGTCGACTACCATGTAAACATGGTCGACTACCTCCCATTTTTTTATGGTCGACTACCCCAACAAAAAACAACGCGGGCGACCCTTAATATGGTCGACTACATCGTGTGTATACACCTATCTTCATAACCAATATCAAGTCATCAAAGAAGCTGATTCATTGATTGATCACATAGGAATATAAAAATTCCCATTGAATATATCTGTTTGTATATGTATATATAAAGGGTTGTTAAAAATTGGGGGCAAAGAAAATCATAAGCTTCGGAGGTGGTCAACAACCCTTGAAAAACATCCGTTCCCTCCGCCGCCACATTTCTTCTTTGTTATTGTCTGAGTATTTGGAGGTGGTCAACAACCCTTAAAAACCAATATCAAGTCATGATAAAATAAAATGAAGTGACATAAATATGGGTAGTCGACCATATTTAGGGTCTCCCGCGTTGTTTTTTGTGGGGGTAGTCGACCATGAAAAAATAGGAGGTAGTCGACCATGTTTACATGGTAGTCGACCGAGGACTCAATGAAGCTTGGTCGACCACCTTGAAAAATGAGGTGGTCGACCAAGATATATGGTGGTCGACCAACACTTTGGTCTAACCAATGGTGTATATTGGCAATTTTTTTTTAAAAAAGTGTATTTTCTTTTAAAACTTTTTAAAAAGGTGTATTCTGGCCAATTCCCCGATTGTCAATTAAAGTACAAAGTACTTTTGCCCAATTTATTTTCGAGAATAATAATAATAATAATAATAATAATAATAATAATAATAATAATAATAATAATAATGGTAGTAATGAGATTCTGATCGGCCCGCGCATTGCGGCGGGGCCTTTCAGCTTGTATATTCATATTTAACGTACCCTTATGTATTTACAGAAGGGAAACGGCTAACGTGTTAAACCCCGTTTTAGATGTCGGTGTGCTCGAGGGAGGAGACTTCTGTTTCAACAACTCTAAAAAATTACAAGATAATGAAGATGAATGCTGAGCTACCGAAGTTTGTGGTAAGTGGTCTGAAACTACACTAAACTTTAATACAATTAAATTATTGAGTGTAAGACCCGAACAATCACTGTACAGAAGTGTAAATAGGGTGCATATAGTGTGGGGGGCTGTATATAATTAAACTGAGGTCAGAGGCTGCCCAGGCCCTTGTGCGCGCCGCGCAAGGGTAAGGGTGCGTGCCTCGCACTTGCACTGTTGGCAGATTCCAGCTTTTAAATAAAAGTTTAATGAGGGGCATTATGGTCCTTTCACATGGGGCCGGTTTTAGGGCACTTATGGCCAGATTTGTGGTGGTTGAAGCACATTCAACACAACCACCAACATCATCTTCAATTCCACTTTAATCTTAGAGCGAGAAACCCTTTAAGTGAGAGAAAGCTTGAATCAAAGAGGAAGAAGCTTGATCTGGATTAAAGCTCAAGCATTAAAGTTGTTCATCTAGCCTTTAGCTACGTTTTGGTTGTAGTGGTATGTTCTAACTTTGATTTCCCTATTTTAATTTGTTTAAGTGTTAGGATTTGGGTTAGTGATGAACATAAAACCCATTTGTGGTGATTTTGGGTGTTCTTGGGAAAGATTGAGTCATAAGACTCAATAGTAACTAACCGAGGGTTTCAAAGTGTTAATTGATGTTTATGAGTCTTAATTGGTTAGTTAATTACTAGCACACATAGTTAATTGGTAAATGGGTGTTACTTGGGGTAGTGAATGACCCGAAATGGGTGTGTTGACTTTAAAATGGTCGAATGGGTAATGATTGACCTAATTTGGGAAGGATGGGTGTGAAATACCCCGATTTTGTGGTAGTTAGTGTTGTTGGACCTTAATCGCTAGCTTTTAGTGATTAACGATGGTCTTGACCTTAATTGGACGGTTTTGGTGTAAATGGGTGATTTAATGCATTAAGTCATTAAATGCACTTGTGTATGGTGTTGGTGTTAGTCCAACTAGTTTGGGTGTTGATCGAGTACTTATTGTATTAGGTACTTGGCTTTGAAGCTTGCGGAAGGATAAAACCGTCACCGAATCCTTAAGGTGAGTGGAATAATTATGCGTATGTGTATATGGCATATTTATTTGTGAATGTTATGGTATGAACCACGAGCCGGTAGTACCATAGCATGAATGTGACGAGTGTCATGATGTGAACCACGAGCCGGTAGCATTAAGTGTGAACCACGAGCTGGTAACACTATAAAACAAAGTGTGAACCACGAGCCGATAGCACTATAAAACAAAGTGTGAACCACGAGCCGGTAGCACTATAAAAGAGTGAGACTCAAATGCGTAGTGGCGTGAACCACGAGCCGATAGCGTCATAGCATTACGTATGGTGTGAACCACGATCCGGTAGCACCATGGCGTTTATGGTTAACCATATTATGTTGTTGAATATTGATTAGCATGTTATACATATATATTGTGTTGAGTATATGCTAATGTGGCGTTGTGATAGTGTACGAGTTGTTAGCATTATGAGTATGACGGCATGCTAATCGAGTATATTTTTGTATGAGGTATTTGGTGGGTGCGATTGCAAATAGATGGGTAATATATGTGTATGTATAATTGTTGTACTCACTAAGCTTTGCCTACCCTCTCATTGTTTACCTTTATATAGGCTCCGGCGTGGACAAGGGTAAGGGCGTTCGTTTGGATTAGAGATCCCACTTTGTTTGTTAGGGGACGTTTTTGGATGTGATAGCTTTTGGAGTTTGACCGAGAATTGGGTAGTTTAACCCCCAAACACCATGCTCATAGTGTTGTTTGGAATTTAAACTAATGTGGTCGAAACTCATGTTTTGTATGAAACTCGTAATTTGGGTCGATGTGGGCTCCGTTTCGTAAAACTTATTTTTTTATTGAATCGTGTGAGTTTTTCATATTATAACATGTTGTGAAAAGCGTTTCGTCTAAATATGTCGGGAAGTGGGAGATCTTTATTTGAAAATGACAAAACCAGACAGAAGCTGATGAAGCTTGTGCGCGCCGCGCACATGGGGTGTTGCGCGCCCCGCACCCTTCTGTAAAAAAAATAAAAAATTTGGGTTACTGTTTCGGTTGGATATTGGGTTGGGTTGTTACAAGTGGTATCAGAGCATGGTCTAAGGGATTTAGGCGACTTGAGATAGGTGCCTAGACTTAGACTTTATTGTGTATGCGCGTTATGCGGGACTTGTAGGAGACGGGTCAGATCGAGGATTGGTTAGTGCCTAGGTTTAGGTGAACTAACTATGCGCTAATTGTTTTGTGTTGTGTTCTGCAATCATCAAGCGAGATAGACGTTGTACTAGCGAGTTAATGTGACGTGCTCGCGTAACAATGATTAGCTACCATTGTTACGAGTTCAAATCGTGTCAAACAAGCAATGTACGACGATTGTTAAGCAAGATGGGGCGGTGAGGTGTATATGAATATTATGTTGTGTCCTTTCGTTTCATTATTTAACCTATTTCCGTTTTATAGTATGAAGACGAGAAACGGACCCAAAAACAATGACGGAGGTACGAGCGAGGACGCCGAGTTTACGACCAAAGTTGAGGCCATCTTTAAGAAGCAAAAAGCGGAATTTCTTGAGGACGTCCAAAGAGTTTTCCAAGATTCGGTTGATGGGCAAGTAACCGATTTAATAAATGAACTAATGATTGCCGCAATCGAAGAGGCACTCGATGCTAGAAACATCCATCCTCGTGGCGAAGGAGGTGATGATAATGGGGGACATGGAAGGCGGGACTTCCATTATAAAAATTTCAAGGATGCCCAACCTCCTATGTTTAATGGAGTGAGGGATCCGGTGAAGAGTATGTAGTGACCCGAACTTTTCCATGTTTATATATATTAAATGAAATTGATATTTACATGATTAAATGTTTCAAACATGTTAAGCAATCAAACTTGTTAAGACTTGATTAATTGAAATAGGTGTCATGTAGACAATTGACCACCCCGTTGTCCGGCGATTCACGAACTTTAAGACTTGTAAAAACGACATGACGATATATATATATATATATATATATATATATATATATATATATATATATATATATATATATATATATATATATATATATAACATGCTATTATGATATGTAAGTATATCACAAGGTATATTAACAAAGAGTTATATGCATAAAATGAAACTACTGAATTAAAGAAACTCGAAACGATATATATAACGATTATCGTTATAACAACGTTTTAATTAAAATAAATACATATGTATTGTATTAAGATATGAACACACTATGTTAACATGATAAAATGATAATTAAGTATATCATTAAGTGTATTAACAATGAACTATACAAATAAGATGAGACTACTAATTTAAGGATTTCGAAACAACACATATATGTAACGATTATCGTTGTAATTGTATTTTAACATATATATATATATATATATATATATATATATATATATATATATATATATATATATATATGATATTAAGATATATTCATACACCATGTTATCATGTTAACAAAATAATTTAACATCTCATTGGTATATAATAACAATGAATTAATTACATTTAACAAAATCGTTAACTTAAAGGTTTCAAAATAACACTTACATGTAATGACTAACGATGACTTAACGACTCAGTTAAAATGTATATACATGTAGTGTATTAATATGTATTAGTACACCTTTGAAAGACTTCAAGACACATATCAAAGTACTTCTACTTAGCAAAAATGCTCACAATTACATTCTCATTCGTTTTCATCAATAATTCTACTCATTTTCATCCGTATCAGTACTCGTACAATACACAGCTTCTAAATGTATTTACTATTGGTATATACACTCCAATGATCAGCTCTTAGTAGCCTTAGTGAGTCACCTAAACATGCGGGAACCATCATTTAACATCTAGCATGAAATATCTCACAAAATTACAAACTAATGTGACCATATAATCAACCCCTAGTTCACGTGAACCTTCACCAATCCTAACACTTTCATTTTTCAACTTTTATGCATCAAATTACTCTATCTCAAGTTTTCTATCATTGTTCTAAGTGTTCTTCATCTTTTCCTTCATAATCTAGTTCAATCTAGCTAACTTAGATCAACTTACAAAATAACTACTCAAGAACACATCAAGAACACTTTCAAGTTTACAAGTCTACTTCCAAGCTTTCTAATCCATTCCAAATAATCATCTAAGATCAAGGAACCTTTGTTATTTACAGTAGGTTATCTCTCTAATTCAAGGTAATACTCATATTCAAACTTTGATTCAATTTCTATAACTATAACAATCTTAATTCGAGTGGAAATCTTACTTGAACTTGCTTTCGTGTCATGATTTTACTTCAAGAACTTCCAAGCCATCGAAGATCCTTTGAAGCTCAAGTTTATTTTTCATCTTTTCCAGTAGGTTTACCTACTATACTTGAGGTAGTAATGATGTTCATAACATCATTCGATTCATATATATATAACTATCTTATTCGAAGATTTAAACTTGTAATCACTAGAACATAGTTTAGTTAATTCTAAACTTGTTCGCAAACAAAGTTAATCCTTCTAACTTAACTTTAAAATCAACTAAAGACATATTCTATATCTATATGATATACCATCTTAATGATTTAAAACCCGGAAACACGAAGAACACCGTAAAACTGGACATACGCCATCGTAGTAAAACCAAGGGCTGTTTTGGGTTAGATATTTAAAAACTATGATAAAATTTGATTTAAAAGTTGTTCTTCTGAGAAAATGATTTTTCTTATGAACATGAAACTATATCCAAAAATCATGATTAAACTCAAAGTGGAAGTATGTTTTTCAAAATAGTCATCAAGATGTCGTTCTTTCGACAGAAATGACTACCTCTTACAAAAATGACTTGTAACCTGTATTTAGGACTATAAACTTATACTTTTTATGTTTAGTTTCATAAATTTCAGTTCATTATGAAACCATAGCAATTCGATTCACTCAAAACGTATTTGTAACGAAGAAATGATGGGTAAAACAAATTGAATATTTTTGCTTGTTTTAGCTACGTGAAACTTTGTAACAAATCTATACTAACCATAAATTAACTAACTTATATTATATTATACATGTATTCTAACATATATTATGTAACCTTGATAGACCATAGACACGTATACAATGTTTTGACATATCATATCGACGTCATCTATATATATTATTTGGAATAACCATAGACACTCTATATGCGGTAATGTTCGAGTTAGCTATACAGGGTTGAGGTTGATTCCAAATAATATATATACTTTGAGTTGTGATCGAGTCTGAGACTTGTATACACTGGGTCGTGGATTGATTCGAGATAATATCTATATTGATTTATTTCTGTACTACTAACTGTGGACAACTAATTGTGGACAACTAACGTTGGACTGTTAACTTAACAAACTTAAATCATTAAAACATAATAAAATATGTTGTGAATATATTTCGATCATACTTTGATATATATTTTTGTTATAGGTTCTTGAATCGACCCGTGGCCAAGTCTTATTTTCCGACGAAGTGATAATACGTGAAAGTGAGTTATAGTCCCACTTTTAAAATCTAATATTTTTGGGATGAGAATACATGCAGTTTTATAAATTCTTTACGAAATAGACACAAGTAATCGAAACTACATTAGGGAAATGACCCTTCAAGTCTGGTAATCTAAGAATTAGGGAAATGACCCCTAATTGACGCGAATCCTAAAGATAGATCTATTGGGCCTAACAACCCCGATTCATGTCTATGGATGGCTTTAGTACTTCGAGATTATTATTATACAGACGTCGATGTCTGTGGGGATATTCTATGCATTATGGTTAATGTCGGTTACCGGGTGTTCAATCCATATGAATGATTTTTATGCAGATGGCTATATGCATGCATGATGTTTATGAGAAATGGAAATATGAAATCTTGTGGTCTATTATTACGATTTGATAAATATATAGGTTAAATCTATAACTCACCAACATTTTTGTTGACGTTTAAAGCATGTTCATTCTCAAGTGATTATTAAGAGCTTCCGCTGTTGCATGCTAAATAAAGACCGGATTGGAGTCTGCATGCTTGTATATTATTGTTTAAAAACTGCATTCGAAGACTTAAGTTGTTGTGTAATATTATTGTAAATCATTATGTAATGATCGTGTGAAAATGCTATATTTTAGATTATCATTATTTGATAATCTTCGTAATATTTTAAACCTTTATCGATAAAATAAAGGTTATGGTTTGTTTTAAAAATCGAATGCAGTCTTTGAAAAACGTCTCATATAGAGGTCAAAATCTCGCAACGAAATCAATTAATATGAAACGTTTATAATCAATATGAACGGGACATTTCAGTTGGTATCCGAGCGTTGGTCTTAGAGAACCAGAAAATTGCATTAGTGTGTCTTATCGAGTTTGTTAGGATGCATTAGTTAGTCTGGACTTCGACCGTATTTTCTTTTAAAAATGATTGCTTAACACTTTTGATGGAAACTATATGTTTTTACATGTAAATATTATGTGGTATATTACTAATGTGTTAGTTAATGTGTGATAGATGTCTACTTCCAGTACCAATCCCATCGACTCACCTAATAACAATGAAGAGTCGAACATATATTGGGAAGATTCACAAATTCCGGAAGAAGAGGAACCGGAAGAAGAAGAAGAACCGGAAGAAGAAGAGGTTCCGGAGGAACAAATATTAATAACTACTGAAAAATGATTAAATAAAATAAAATCATCAACAAATGGTCCAAAGTTAAAAATGGTTTGTGGTGTCTCCGCGGAGGAGGAAAAATATTAGGAAAATTACCAATTTTCTGATGAATCGGATCCCGACGAGGATTCCGATGATGTTATAGAAATTACCCCGACCCAATTTAAGAAAGCAAAAGAAAATAATAAGGGAAAAGGAATCAAAATAGAGAAACCTGATTCCAACCCGATGAACTTTATGTTAACATGAAGTACCCTGATGGGGTGTATCGTAAACACCCGTATTTCTTAAATTTTAACTATAATCCGGGAACATCTAAGCCACCAGGTTTTTCTAAACCATTTGTGAAAACGACGGCTCGTATTAGAGGAGCACCATGTATCCCTAGGAAATTAGCAAAACGAAACGAGTCCGAAGAGGAAGAAACAAGTGAGTCGGAATAAAGAGTTGTAATCATGCTGTGTAATATATGTATTGTAGTGTGCTTGTACTTTTATGATATATGTAAAAATTGCTTGTATTGTTTGTTATTACGAATCTAATCCTCATCTATTTTACAGTATAAGATACAAAATGGATGTTAATGATAGACAACCGAGTATTTTAGAAGACCTACCAGGGGATATGATTGATGAAATCTTGTCCAGAGTAGGTCAGAATTCATCGGCACAATTATTTATGGCGAAATTAGTGTGTCGAACATTTGAAAGACGTTCCAGGCATGCTTTAGTTTATAAAAAGATTTCCTTTGAGAGATGGGGTATATCACATTGGGGAGACCCTAAGTTACGCCGTGTTTTCTTTAAGGCATTAAGTGCGGGGAACCCAAATGCAATTTTACGCTACGGGTTGAGAGCCTATTTTGACTCCACATATCCCAACATAAGACTTCGATCTTTAGAAAGAGCTTCCAACATGCAATTTAAAGAAGCATGTTATGTTTACGGGTTAGTGATGTTCGCTTCTCACCAAATTGAGAAAAAGAACACCGGGTTGCAACTTTTAAATAAAACATTCCCACAAGTAACGAATTCAGTAGTTAGGATGAGAAATAAGGTTTTTAGATTGTTACGGGGCTGTTGGGCATTACGTAACCCCCGTCCTTTTGAAAACGTTACAACATGCTGTCTTGTCAACGGTCACAACGATTATTTTCCACAAGATCAAGGATGGGAAATAGTCTTAGTAAAACCAGAATGCATGACTTGTTTCTGGACTTATAAATTACGTGTTTTTATTGCCTTTGCTGAACGACTTGCGTATTAACTAGAACTGTCTTCACAACTGCCTTGTATCAAAGTCATTATGTGCTATATTTCATCCTGTATGTAAAATAGTGGTATTGTATGTTTGTAAAATATTGTATAAAAGTTTGAACGCGAAATATTATTGTATTTAGTTTTTCATATAGAATCATAGTAGTTGAATTGTATATTAGTTATTAAGTATGAACTTAACGGGTAGGTACTACCAGAATTAAAACTATAAAACGCTAATATGAAGAAAAAGCTTTTATAAATAAGTTCATATTATGCTACAAAATACTATTGACTACTCTTAAATTCTATATGATTAACTCAATTCTTTTGGCCATTTTTGAAGGAAATAGCACCGACTACTCGTCAGAACTTGAACATGAGCGAGGAAGACTTCCTTGTTTTCCTTGCAGCAAACATAGCCGCAGTACAGGCTGCGATGCAAAACAACAATAACTCTGGATGTAGCAGTGGAACTAATTCCACAAGAAATCGTGTAGGATGCTCCTACAAAGAATTCACTGCCTGTAAACCTCTGGAATTCGATGGAACCGAGGGTCCAATCGGATTAAAATGGTGGACCGAGAAGGTCGAATTGGTGTTTGCCATAAGTAAGTGCACTGAAGAAGACAAAGTAAAGTACGCTACGCATACCTTCACAGGTACTGCGTTAATATGGTGGAACACCTATCTCGAGCAGATGGGACAAGATGTTGCTTACGCATTACCGTGGTCAGCATTCAAACACATGATGAATGAGTAGTATCGTCCCAGAAACGAGGTCAATAAGCTCAAGGTAGAGCTTAGAGGGTTACGAACACAAGGATTTGATATTACCACGTACGAATGATGATTCACAGAGTTGTGCCTATTGTGTCCGGGAGTATTCGAAGATGAAGAAGAGAAGATCGACGCTTTTGTAAAAGGGTTACCAGAAAGGATTCAGGAGGATGTGAGTTCAGACGAGCCCGCCTCCATACAAAAGGCAAGTCGAATGGCTCACAAACTCATAAATCAGATTGAGGGAAGAATTAAAGAACAGGCGGCCGAAGAAGCCAACATGAAACAAGTCAAGAGAAAGTGGGAAGAAAACAGTGACAATAGTCACCAATACAACAACAACAACAACAACAACAACAACAACAATCGCAATCACAAACGCAACAACTACCACAACAACCGCAACTTTAACCGCAACAACAATAACAATCCCCACAACAACTACAACAACCATTCCAACAATAATAACAACCGCAACAACAACAACAATGAAATGCCCCGTCCTAATCCATCTGGACGAAGTCATTAACATTTGATCCCAGAGCGATGATCGACTCCAAGTAATGTCCTTAAAATGAGCAAATGTACAGCGGAAGATTTCTTTCATACCTGAGAATAAACATGCTTTAAAGTGTCAACCAAAAGGTTGGTGAGTTCATAAGTTTATCATAAAACAATAAAATTTATCATTTTGATAGACCACAAGATTTAAATCCTGCATGGTACAAATGGGCCCGAATCCTATACCCACCTTTAATGTACATGCGATATCTTTTAAATACAGTACACCTTTCTCGTGTATGAAATTCATTTTTCATAAATCTTAGTAACCGTACACATATCTCGTGCACAAAAATAACATATGAAATGTCCCATTCTTATTGATTAAAAACGTTCCATATTAATTGATTTCGTTGCGAGGTTTTGACCTCTATATGAGACGTTTTTCAAAGACTGCATTCATTTTAAAACAAACCATAACCTTTATTTCATCAATAAAGGTTTAAAAAGCTTTACGTAGATTATCAAATAATGATAATCTAAAATATCCTGTTTACACACGACCATTACATAATGGTTTACAATACAAATATGTTACAACAAAATAAGTTTCTTGAATGCAGTTTTTACACAATATCATACAAGCATGGACTCCAAATCTCGTCCTTATTTAAGTATGCGACAGCGGAAGCTCTTAATAATCACCTGAGAATAAACATGCTTAAAACGTCAACAAAAATGTTGGTGAGTTATAGGTTTAACCTATATATATCAAATCATAATAATAGACCACAAGATTTCATATTTCAATACACATCCCATACATAGAGATAAAAGTCATTCATATGGTGAACACCTGGTAACCGACATTAACAAGATGCATATATAAGAATATCCCCATCATTCCGGGACACCCTTCGGATATGATATAAATTTCGAAGTACTAAAGCATCCGGTACTTTGGATGGGGTTTGTTAGGCCCAATAGATCTATCTTTAGGAATCGCGTCAATTAGGGTGTCTGTTCCCTAATTCTTAGATTACCAGACTTAATAAAAAGGGGCATATTCGATTTCGATAATTCAACCATAGAATATAGTTTCACATACTTGTGTCTATTTTGTAAATCATTTATAAAACCTGCATGTATTCTCATCCCAAAAATATTAGATTTTAAAAGTGGGACTATAACTCACTTTCATAGATTTTACTTCGTCTGGAAGTAAGACTTGGCCACTGGTTAATTCACGAACCTATAACAATATATACATATATATCAAAGTATGTTCAAAATATATTTACAACACTTTTAATATATTTTGATGTTTTAAGTTTATTAAGTCAGCTGTCCTCGTTAGTAACCTACAACTAGTTGTCCACAGTTAGATGTACAGAAATAAATCGATAAATATTATCTTGAATCAATCCACGACCCAGTGTATACATATCTCAGTATTGATCACAACTCAAACTATATATATTTTGGAATCAACCTCAACCCTGTATAGCTAACTCCAACATTCACATATAGAGTGTCTATGGTTGTTCCGAAATATATATAGATGTGTCGACATGATAGGTCGAAACATTGTATACGTGTCTATGGTATCTCAAGATTACATAATATACAATACAAGTTGATTAAGTTATGGTTGGAATAGATTTGTTACCAATTTTCACGTAGCTAAAATAAGAAAAATTATCCAATCTTGTTTTACCCATAACTTCTTCATTTTAAATCCGTTTTGAGTGAATCAAATTGCTATGGTTTCATATTGAACTCTATTTTATGAATCTAAACAGAAAAAGTATAGGTTTATAGTCAGAAAAATAAGTTACAAGTTGTTTTTGTAAAGGTAGTCATTTCAGTCGAAAGAACGACGTCTAGATAACCATTTTAGAAAACATACTTCCACTTTGAGTTTAACCATAATTTTTGGATATAGTTTCATGTTCATAATAAAAATCATTTTCTCAGAATAACAACTTTTAAATCAAAGTTTATCATAGTTTTTAATTAACTAACCCAAAACAGCCCGCGGTGTTACTACGACGGCGTAAATCCAGTTTTACGGTGTTTTTCGTGATTCCAGGTTTTAAATCATTAAGTTAGCATATCATATAGATATAGAACATGTGTTTAGTTGATTTTAAAAGTCAAGTTAGAAGGATTAACTTTTGTTTGCGAACAAGTTTAGAATTAACTAAACTATGTTCTAGTGATTACAAGTTTAAACCTTCGAATAAGATAGCTTTATATGTATGAATCGAATGATGTTATGAACATCATTACTACCTTAAGTTCCTTGTATAAACCTACTGGAAAAGAGAAAAATGGATCTAGCTTCAACGGATCCTTGGATGGCTCGAAGTTCTTGAAGTAGAATCATGACACGAAAACAAGTTCAAGTAAGATCATCACTTGAAATAAGATTGTTATAGTTATAGAAATTGAACCAAAGTTTGAATATGATTATTACCTTGTATTAGAATGATAACCTACTGTAAGAAACAAAGATTTCTTGAGGTTAGATGATCACCTTACAAGATTGGAAGTGAGCTTGCAAACTTGAAAGTATTCTTGATTTTATGTAACTAGAACTTGTAGAATTTATGAAGAACACTTAGAACTTGAAGATAGAACCTAAGAGAGATCAATTAGATGAAAAAATTGAAGAATGAAAGTGTTTGTAGGTGTTTTTGGTCATTGGTGTACGGATTAGATATAAAGGATATGTAATTTTGTTTTCATGTAAATAAGTCATGAATGATTACTCATATTTTTGTAATTTTATGAGATATTTCATGCTAGTTACCAAATGATGGTTCCCACATGTGTTAGGTAACTCACATGGGCTGCTAATAGCTGATCATTGGAGTGTATATACCAATAGTACATACATCTGAAAGCTGTGTATTGTACGAGTACGAATACGGGTGCATACGAGTAGAATTGTTGATGAAACTGAACGAGGATGTAATTGTAAGTATTTTTGTTAAGTAGAAGTATTTTGATAAGTGTATTGAAGTCTTTCAAAAGTGTATAAATACATATTAAAACACTACATGTATATACATTTTAACTGAGTCGTTAAGTCATCGTTAGTCGTTACATGTAAGTGTTGTTTTGAAACCTTTAGGTTAACGATCTTGTTAAATGTTGTTAACCCAATATTTATAATATCAAATGAGATTTTAAATTATAATATTATCATGATATTATCATGTATGAATATCTCTTAATATGATATATATACATTAAATGTCTTTACAACGATAATCGTTACATATATGTCTCGTTTAAAAATCATTAAGTTAGTAGTCTTGTTTTTACATATGTAGTTCATTGTTAATATACTTAATTATATGTTTACTTATCATAGTATCATGTTAACTATATATATATATCCATATATATGTCATCATATAGTTTTTACAAGTTTTAACGTTCGTGAATCACCGGTCAACTTGGGTGGTCAATTGTCTATATGAAACATATTTCAATTAATCAAGTCTTAACAAGTTTGATTGCTTAACATGTTGGAAACATTTAATAATGTAAATATCAATCTCAATTAATATATATAAACATGGAAAAGTTCGGGTCACTACAGTACCTACCCGTTAAATAAATTTCGTCCCGAAATTTTAAGCTGTTGAAGGTGTTGGCGAATCTTCTGGAAATAGATGCGGGTATTTCTTCTTCATCTGATCTTCACGCTCCCAGTGAACTCGGGTCCTCTACGAGCATTCCATCGAACCTTAACAATTGGTATCTTGTTTTGCTTAAGTCTTTTAACCTCACGATCCATTATTTCGACGGGTTCTTCGATGAATTGAAGTTTTTCGTTGATTTGGATTTCATCTAACGGAATAGTGAGATCTTCTTTAGCAAAACATTTCTTCAAATTTGAGACGTGGAAAGTGGTATGTACAGCCGCGAGTTGTTGAGGTAACTCAAGTCGGTAAGCTACTGGTCCGACACAATCAATAATCTTGAATGGTCCAATATACCTTGGATTTAATTTCCCTCGTTTACCAAATCGAACAACGCATTTCCAAGGTGCAACTTTAAGCATGACCATCTCTCCAATTTCAAATTCTATATCTTTTCTTGTAATGTCAGCGTAGCTCTTTTGTCGACTTTGGGCGGTTTTCAACCGTTGTTGAATTTGGATGATCTTCTCGGTAGTTTCTTGTATAATCTCCGGACCCGTAATCTGTCTATCCCCCACTTCACTCCAACAAATCGGAGACCTGCACTTTCTACCATAAAGTGCTTCAAACGGCGCCATCTCAATGCTTGAATGGTAGCTGTTGTTGTAGGAAAATTCTGCTAACGGTAGATGTCGATCCCAACTGTTTCCGAAATCAATAACACATGCCCGTAGCATGTCTTCAAGCGTTTGTATCGTCCTTTCGCTCTGCCCATCAGTTTGTGGATGATAGGCAGTACTCATGTCTAGACGAGTTCCTAATGCTTGCTGTAATGTCTGCCAGAATCTTGAAATAAATCTGCCATCCCTATCAGAGATAATAGAGATTGGTATTCCATGTCTGGAGACGACTTCCTTCAAATACAGTCGTGCTAACTTCTCCATCTTATCATCTTCTCTTATTGGTAGGAAGTGTGCTGATTTGGTGAGACGATCAACTATTACCCAAATAGTATCAAAACCACTTGCAGTCCTTGGCAATTTAGTGATGAAATCCATGGTAATGTTTTCCCATTTCCTTTCCGGGATTTCGGGTTGTTGAAGTAGACCTGATGGTTTCTGATGCTCAGCTTTGACCTTAGAACACGTCAAACATTCTCCTACGTATTTAGCAACTTCGGTTTTCATACCCGGCCACCAAAAATGTTTCTTGAGATCATTGTACATCTTCCCCGTTCCAGGATGTATTGAGTATCTGGTTTTATGAGCTTCTCTAAGTACCATTTCTCTCATATCTCCAAATTTTGGTACCCAAATCCTTTCAGCCCTATACCGGGTTCCGTCTTCCCGAATATTAAGATGCTTCTCCGATCCTTTGGGTATTTCATCCTTTAAATTTCCCTCTTTTAAAACTCCTTGTTACGCCTCCTTTATTTGAGTAGTAAGGTTATTATGAATCATTATATTCATAGATTTTACTCGAATGGGTTCTCTGTCCTTCCTGCTCAAGGCATCGGCTACCACATTTGCCTTCCCCGGGTGGTAACGAATCTCAAAGTCGTAACCATTCAATAATTCAATCCACCTACGCTGCCTCATATTCAGTTGTTTCTGATTAAATATGTGTTGAAGACTTTTGTGGTCGGTATATATAATACTTTTGACCCCATATAAGTAGTGCCTCCAAGTATTTAATGCAAAAACAACCACTCCTAATTCCAAATCATGCGTCGTATAATTTTGTTCGTGAATCTTCAATTGTCTCGACACATAAGCGACCACCTTCGTTCGTTGCATTAATACACAACCGAGACCTTGCTTTGATGCGTCACAATAAATCACAAAATCATCATTCCCTTCAGGCAATGACAATATAGGTGCCGTAGTTAGCTTTTTCTTCAATAACTGAAACGCTTTCTCTTGTTCATCATTCCATTCAAATTTCTTCCCTTTATGCGTTAATGCACTCAAGGTTTTTGCTATTCTGGAAAAGTCTTTGATGAACCTTCTGTAGTAACCAGCTAGTCCTAAAAACTGGCGTATGTGTTTCGGAGTTTTCGGGGTTTCCCACTTTTCAACAGTTTCTATCTTTGCCGGATCCACCTTAATACCTTCTTTGTTCACTATGTGACCGAGGAATTGAACTTCTTCCAACCAAAATGCACACTTTGAAAACTTAGCGTACAATTCTTCCTTCCTCAATACTTCTAACACCTTTCTCAAATATTCACCGTGTTCTTGGTCATTCTTTGAGTAAATAAGTATGTCATCAATGAAAACAATGACAAACTTGTCAAGGTATGGTCCACACACTCGGTTCATAAGGTCCATGAACACAGCTGGTGCATTAGTTAAACCAAACGACATGACGATAAACTCGTAATGATCGTAACGTGTTCTGAAAGCAGTCTTTGGAATATCATCTTCTTTCACCCGCATTTGATGATACCCGGAACGTAAGTCAATCTTTGAATAAACAGACGAGCCTTGTAGTTGATCAAATAAGTCGTCGATTCTCGGTAGTGGGTAGCGGTTCTTGATGGTAAGTTTGTTCAACTCTAAGTAGTCGATACACAACCTGAATGTACCATCTTTCTTCTTGACAAACAAAACAGGAGCTCCCCACGGTGATGTGCTTGGTCGAATGAAACCACGCTCTAAAAGTTCTTGTAATTGGCTTTGCAGTTCTTTCATCTCGCTGGGTGCGAGTCTGTAAGGAGCACGAGCTATTGGTGCAGCTCCTGGTACAAGATCTATTTGAAATTCAACAGATCGATGTGGGGGTAATCCCGGTAATTCTTTCGGAAATACATCGGGAAATTCTTTTGCAATGGGAACATCATTGATGCTCTTTTCTTCAGTTTGTACTTTCTCGACGTGTGCTAGAACAGCATAGCAACCTTTTCTTATTAGTTTTTGTGCCTTCAAATTACTAATAAGATGTAGCTTCGTGTTGCCCTTTTCTCCGTACACCATTAAGGGTTTTCCTTTTTCTCGTATAATGCGAATTGCATTTTTGTAACAAATGATCTCTGCTTTCACTTCTTTCAACCAGTCCATACCAATTATCACATCAAAACTCCCTAACTCTACTGGTATCAAATCAATCTTAAATGTTTCGCTAACCAGTTTAATTTCTCGATTCCGACATATATTATCTGCTGAAATTAATTTACCATTTGCTAATTCAAGTAAAAATTTACTATCCAAAGGCGTCAATGGACAACTTAATTTAGCACAAAAATCTCTACTCATATAGCTTCTATCCGCACCCGAATCAAATAAAACGTAAGCAGATTTATTGTCAATAAGAAACGTACCCGTAACAAGCTCCGGGTCTTCCTGTGCCTCTGCCGCATTAATATTGAAAACTCTTCCGCGGCCTTGTCCATTCGTGTTCTCCTGGTTCGGGCAATTTCTAATAATGTGGCCCGGTTTTCCACATTTATAATAAACTACATTGGCATAACTTGCTCCGACACTACTTGCTCCGCCATTACTCGTTCCGACACCATTTGTTCCTTTCGTTCTATTAACCCCTGGTCCGTAGACCTCACACTTCGCCGCGCTATGACCATTTCTTTTACACTTGTTGCAAAATTTGGTGCAGAACCCCGAGTGATACTTTTCACACCTTTAGCATAGCTGCTTCTGATTGTTGTTGTTGTTACGGTTATTATTGTTGTTGGGATGATTGTTGTAGTTGCTGTTGTTGTTGTTGTTGTTGTTGGGCCGTTTGTTGTAGTTGCGATTGATGTTGCGATTGTTGGGATAATTGTTGCGATTATTGTTGTAATTGCTGTTGTTGTTGTATTGGTCTTTCTTATCACCGTTTTCCTCTCACTTTCTTTTGACTTGCTTCACATTGGCCTCTTCAGCAGTCTATTCTTTAATTCTTTCTTCAATCTGGTTCACTAGTGTAGTGACCCGAACTTTTCCATGTTTATATATATTAATTGAGATTGATATTTACATGATTAAATGTTTCCAACATGTTAAGCAATCAAACTTGTTAAGACTTGATTAATTGAAATATGTTTCATATAGACAATTGACCACCCAAGTTGATCGGTGATTCACGAACGTTAAAACTTGTAAAAACTATATGATGACATATATATGGATATATATATATAGTTAACATGATACTATGATAAGAAAATATATCATAAAGTATATTAACAATGAACTACATATGTAAAAACAAGACTACTAACTTAATGATTTTTGAACGAGACATATATGTAATGATTATCGTTGTAAAGACATTTAATGTATATATATCATATTAAGAGATATTCATACATGATAATATCATGATAATATAATAATTTAAAATCTCATTTGATATTATAAACATTGGGTTAACAACATTTAACAAGATCGTTAACCTAAAGGTTTCAAAACAACACTTACATGTAACGACTAACGATGACTTAACGACTCAGTTAAAATGTATATACATGTAGTGTTTTAATATGTATTTATACACTTTTGAAAGACTTCAATACACTTATCAAAATACTTCTACTTAACAAAAATGCTTACAATTACATCCTCGTTCAGTTTCATCAACAATTCTACTCGTATGCACCCGTATTCGTACTCGTACAATACACAGCTTTTAGATGTATGTACTATTGGTATATACACTCCAATGATCAGCTCTTAGCAGCCCATGTGAGTCACCTAACACATGTGGGAACCATCATTTGGCAACTAGCATGAAATATCTCATAAAATTACAAAAATATGAGTAATCATTCATGACTTATTTACATGAAAACAAAATTACATATCCTTTATATCTAATCCATACACCAACGACCAAAAACACCTACAAACACTTTCATTCTTCAATTTTCTTCATCTAATTGATCTCTCTCAAGTTCTATCTTCAAGTTCTAAGTGTTCTTCATAAATTCCAAAAGTTCTAGTTTCATAAAATCAAGAATACTTTCAAGTTTGCTAGCTCACTTCCAATCTTGTAAGGTGATCATCCAACCTCAAGAAATCTTTGTTTCTTACAGTAGGTTATCATTCTAATACAAGGTAATAATCATATTCAAACTTTGGTTCAATTTCTATAACTATAACAATCTTATTTCAAGTGATGATCTTACTTGAACTTGTTTTCGTGTCATGATTCTGCTTCAAGAACTTCGAGCCATCCAAGGATCCATTGAAGCTAGATCCATTTTTCTCTTTTCCAGTAGGTTTATCCAAGGAAATTAAGGTAGTAATGATGTTCATAGCATCATTCGATTCATACATATAAAGCTATCTTATTCGAAGGTTTAAACTTGTAATCACTAGAACATAGTTTAGTTAATTCTAAACTTGTTCGCAAACAAAAGTTAATCCTTCTAACTTGACTTTTAAAATCAACTAAACACATGTTCTATATCTATATGATATGCTAACTTAATGATTTAAAACCTGGAAACACGAAAAACACCGTAAAACCGGATTTACGCCGTCGTAGTAACACCGCGGGCTGTTTTGGGTTAGTTAATTAAAAACTATGATAAACTTTGATTTAAAAGTTGTTATTCTGAGAAAATGATTTTTATTATGAACATGAAACTATATCCAAAAATTATGGTTAAACTCAAAGTGGAAGTATGTTTTCTAAAATGGTCATCTAGACGTCGTTCTTTCGACTGAAATGACTACCTTTACAAAAACGACTTGTAACTTATTTTTCCGACTATAAACCTATACTTTTTCTGTTTAGATTCATAAAATAGAGTTCAATATGAAACCATAGCAATTTGATTCACTCAAAACGGATTTAAAATGAAGAAGTTATGGGTAAAACAAGATTGGATAATTTTTCTCATTTTAGCTACGTGAAAATTGGTAACAAATCTATTCCAACCATAACTTAATCAACTTGTATTGTATATTATGTAATCTTGAGATACCATAGACACGTATACAATGTTTCGACCTATCATGTCGACACATCTATATATATTTCGGAACAACCATAGACACTCTATATGTGAATGTTGGAGTTAGCTATACAGGGTTGAGGTTGATTCCAAAATATATATAGTTTGAGTTGTGATCAATACTGAGATACGTATACACTGGGTCGTGGATTGATTCAAGATAATATTTATCGATTTATTTCTGTACATCTAACTGTGGACAACTAGTTATAGGTTACTAACGAGGACAGCTGACTTAATAAACTTAAAACATCAAAATATATTAAAAGTGTTGTAAATATATTTTGAACATACTTTAATATATATGTATATATTGTTATAGGTTCGTGAATCAACAGTGGCCAAGTCTTACTTCCCGACGAAGTAAAAATCTGTGAAAGTGAGTTATAGTCCCACTTTTAAAATCTAATATTTTTGGGATGAGAATACATGCAGGTTTTATAAATGATTTACAAAATAGACACAAGTACGTGAAACTACATTCTATGGTTGAATTATCGAAATCTAATATGCCCCTTTTTATTAAGTCTGGTAATCTAAGAATTAGGGAACAGACACCCTAATTGACGCGAATCCTAAAGATAGATCTATTGGGCCTAACAAACCCCATCCAAAGTACCGGATGCTTTAGTACTTCGAAATTTATATCATATCCGAAGGGTGTCCCGGAATGATGGGGATATTCTTATATATGCATCTTGTTATTGTCGGTTACCAGGTGTTCACCATATGAATGATTTTTATCTCTATGTATGGGATGTGTATTGAAATATGAAATCTTGTGGTCTATTGTTACGATTTGATATATATAGGTTAAACCTATAACTCACCAACATTTTTGTTGACGTTTAAAGCATGTTTATTCTCAGGTGAATATTAAGAGCTTCCGCTGTTGCATACTAAAATAAGGACAAGATTTGGAGTCCATGTTTGTATGATATTGTGTAAAAACTGCATTCAAGAAACTGATTTCGATGTAACGTATTTGTATTGTAAACCATTATGTAATGGTCGTGTGTAAACAGGATATTTTAGATTATCATTATTTGATAATCTACGTAAAGCTTTTTAAACCTTTATTTATGAAATAAAGGTTATGGTTTGTTTTAAAAATGAATGCAGTCTTTGAAAAACGTCTCATATAGAGGTCAAAACCTCGCAACGAAATCAATTAATATGGAACGTTTTTAATCAATAAGAACGGGACATTTCAGTTGGTATCCGAGCGTTGGTCTTAGAGAACCAGAAAATTTGCATTAGTGTGTCTTATCGAGTTTGTTAGGATGCATTAGTGAGTCTGGACTTCGACCGTGTTTTCTTTAAAAATGATTGCTTAACATTTTTGTTGGAAACTATATATTTTTAACATATGAATATTATGTGATATATTAATCTCTTAACGTGTTTGATATTATGTGATAGATGTCTACCTCTAGAACAAGTCCCATTGACTCACCTAATAATAATGAAGAGTCAAATGTAAATTGGAATGATTTGTGGACTGATTCACAAGTTCCCGAAGAGGAACCGGAAGAAGAGTCGGAACCGGAAGAAGAATCGGAACCGGAAGAAGAATCGGAACCGGATGAAGAAATAGAACCGGTGGGGGAAATAATAAAACGGTTAAGTAAAAGAAAATCCTCAACCAACCGACCAAAGTTAATTATGGTCAATGGTGTTTCCGCCAAGGAAGCAAAATATTGGGAGGATTACCAATTCTCCGATGAATCGGATTCCGACGAGAATTCCGATGATGTTATAGAAATTACCCCAACTGAATTTAAAAAGGCAAAAGAAAATAATAAGGGAAAGGGCATAAAAATAGAGAAATCTAATTCCAACCCCGATGAACTTTATATGTATCGTCAACCCCCGAAGTCCTTAAGTTGTAACAATGACCCGGGAACCTCTAAACCACCAGGTTTTTCTAAACCAATGTGGACAACGACGGCTCGTATTAGGGGAACATCATATATCCCTAGAAACTTGGCAAAACGAACCAAAACCGAAGAAGAAGAAACGAGCGAGTCGGAATAAGATAGTTGTATTCGTGTGGTGTAATATATGTAATATAGTGTTCTTATGCTTTATGATATATGTAAAAATTGCTTGTATTAATAAGTATTTTTTATGAATCTAACTCTTGTCTATTTTACAGTTTAAAAACACAAAATGGATAGACAACCCAATATTTTAAGAGACCTACCCGGAGACATGATTGATGAAATCTTGTCTAGAGTCGGCCAGAATTCTTCGGCACAACTATTTAAGGCGAGATCAGTTTGTAAGACATTCGAAGAACGTTCCAAGAATGTCTTGGTTTATAAGAGACTTTCGTTTGAAAGATGGGGGATATCACATTGGGAAACCCATAAGTTACGATGTGTTTACTTTGACGCATATATTGCGGGGAACCCAAATGCTATTTTACGCAACGGGTTAAGAAATTATTTTGACTCAATATATACGAATATTGGACTTCGTGATTTAGAAAAAGCGGCTAACATGCAACATAAAGAAGCATGTTATGCTTACGGATTAGTAATGTTCGCTTCTCACCAAAGTGAGAACAAGAACATCGGGCTACAACTATTAAACAAAACGTTTCCACAAGTGACGGAGTCGGTAATTGGGGTAAGAAATGAGGTTTTTAGATTATTACGGGACTGTTGGACATTACGTAACCCTCTTCCCTTTGATGACGTTACAACACGCTGTCTTATCAACGGCCATAACGGTTATGTTGCACAAGACCAAGGATGGGAAGTAGTCCTAGTAAAACCAGAATGCATGACTTGTTTCTGGACGTATGAATTACGTGTCTTTATTGCCTTTGCTGAACGACTTGTGTACTAGCTAGAATTGTCTTCACAACTATCTTGTATCAAAGTTATTGTGTGCTATATTTCATGCTTTATGTAAAATAAGCGGTATTGTAAGTTTGTAAAATATTGTATAAAAGTTTGAACGCGAAATATTATTATAATCAGTTTTTCATATAGAATTGTAGTAGTTGAATTGTATATTAGCTACTAAGTATGAACTTAACGGGTAGGTACTACCCGAATTTAAACTTATAAAACGCTAATATGAAGAAAAAGCTTTTATAAATGAGTTCATATTATGCTACGAAATACTATTAACTACTCTTAATATTCTGTATGATTAACTTGTTCCATTTAACTATTTTGAAGGAAATGGCACCGACTACTCGACACACCGTGAATATGAATGAAGAGGAATTCCGTACTTTTCTAGCTTCAAACATAGCCGCAGTACAGGCTGCGCTACATACCAACAATAACCTTGGATCTAGCAGTACAGGAAATCGTGTAGGATGCACCTACAAAGAATTCACTGCCTGCAAACCTTTGGAATTTGATGGAACCGAAGGACCGATCGGATTGAAACGGTGGACCGAGAAGGTTGAATCGGTGTTTGCCATAAGTAAGTGTACTGAAGAGGACAAAGTGAAGTACGCTACGCATACCTTCACAGGTTCTGCGTTAACATGGTGGAATACCTATCTAGAGCAAGTGGGACAAGATGATGCGTACGCACTACCGTGGTCAGCATTCAAGCACTTGATGAACGAGAAGTACCGTCCCAGAACCGAGGTCAATAAGCTCAAGACAGAACTTAGAGGGTTACGAACCCAAGGATTTGATATTACCACGTACGAAAGACGATTCACAGAATTGTGCCTATTGTGTCCGGGAGCATTCGAAGATGAGGAAGAGAAGATCGACGCGTTTGTGAAAGGATTACCGGAAAGAATCCAAGAAGATATAAGTTCACACGAGCCCGCCTCCATACAACAGGCATGTAGAATGGCTCACAAACTAGTGAACCAGATTGAAGAAAGAATTAAAGAACAGACTGCTGAAGAGGCCAATGTGAAGCAAGTCAAAAGAAAGTGGGAGGAAAACGGTGATAAGAATCACCAATACAACAACAACAGCAATTACAACAATAATCGCAACAATTATCCCAACAATCGCAACATCAATCGCAACTACAACAAACGGCCCAACAACAACAACAACAACAACAACAACATCAATCATCCCAACAACAATAATAACCGCAACAACAACAACAATCAGAAGCAGCTATGCCAAAGGTGTGAAAAGAATCACTCGGGGTTCTGCACCAAATTTTGCAACAAGTGTAAAAGAAATGGTCATAGCGCGGCGAAGTGTGAGGTCTACGGACCAGGGGTTAATAGAACGAAAGGAACAAATGGTGTCGGAACGAGTAATGGCGGAGCAAGTAGTGTCGGAGCAAGTTATGCCAATGTAGTTTGTTATAAATGTGGAAAACCAGGGCACATTATTAGAAATTGCCCGAACCAGGAGAACACGAATGGACAAGGCCTTGGAAGAGTTTTCAATATTAATGCGGTAGAGGCACAGGAAGACCCGGAGCTTGTTACGGGTACGTTTCTTATTGACAATAAATCTGCTTACGTTTTATTTGATTCGGGTGCGGATAGAAGCTATATGAGTAGAGATTTTTGTGCTAAATTAAGTTGTCCATTGACGCCTTTGGATAGTAAATTTTTACTCGAATTAGCAAATGGTAAATTAATTTCAGCAGATAATATATGTCGGAATCGAGAAATTAAACTGGTTAGCGAAACATTTAAGATTGATTTGATACAGTAGAGTTAAGGAGTTTTGATGTGATAATCGGTATGGACTGGTTGAAAGAAGTGAAAGCGGAGATCGTTTGTTACAAAAATGCAATTCGCATTATACGAGAAAAAGGAAAACCCTTAATGGTGTACGGAGAAAAGGGCAACACGAAGCTACATCTTATTAGTAATTTGAAGGCACAAAAACTAATAAGAAAAGGTTGCTATGCTGTTCTAGCACACGTCGAGAAAGTACAAACTGAAGAAAAGAGCATCAATGATGTTCCCATTGCAAAAGAATTTCCCGATGTATTTCCGAAAGAATTACCGGGATTACCCCCACATCGATCCGTTGAATTTCAAATAGATCTTGTACCAGGAGCTGCACCAATAGCTCGTGCTCCTTACAGACTCGCACCCAGCGAGATGAAAGAACTGCAAAGCCAATTACAAGAACTTTTAGAGCATGGTTTCATTCGACCAAGCACATCACCGTGGGGAGCTCCTGTTTTGTTTGTCAAGAAGAAAGATGGTACATTCAGGTTGTGTATCGACTACCGAGAGTTGAACAAACTTACCATCAAGAACCGCTACCCACTACCGAGAATCGACGACTTATTTGATCAACTACAAGGCTCGTCTGTTTATTCAAAGATTGACTTACGTTCCGGGTATCATCAAATGCGGGTGAAAGAAAAGTGATATTCCAAAGACTGCTTTCAGAACACGTTACGGTCATTACGAGTTTATGGTCATGCCGTTTGGTTTAACTAATGCACCAGCTGTGTTCATGGACCTTATGAACCGAGTGTGTGGACCATACCTTGACAAGTTTGTCATTGTTTTCATTGATGACATACTTATTTACTCAAAGAATGACCAAGAACACGGTGAACATTTGAGAAAGGTGTTAGAAGTATTGAGGAAGGAAGAATTGTACGCTAAGTTTTCAAAGTGTGCATTTTGGTTGGAAGAAGTTCAATTCCTCGGTCACATAGTGAACAAAGAAGGTATTAAGGTGGATCCGACAAAGATAGAAACTGTTGAAAAGTGTTTAACCCTGAAAACTCCGAAACACATACGCCAGTTTTTAGGACTAGCTGGTTACTACAGAAGGTTCATCCAAGACTTTTCCAGAATAGCAAAACCCTTGACTGCATTAACGCATAAAGGGAAGAAATTTGAATGGAATGATGAACAAGAGAAAGCGTTTCAGTTATTGAAGAAAAAGCTAACTACGGCACCTATATTGTCATTGCTTGAAGGGAATGATGATTTTGTGATTTATTGTGATGCATCAAAGCAAGGTCTCAGTTGTGTATTAATGCAACGAACGAAGGTGATTGCTTATGCGTCTAGACAATTGAAGATTCACGAACAAAATTATACGACGCATGATTTGGAATTAGGCGCGGTTGTTTTTGCATTAAAGACTTGGAGGCACTACTTATATGGGGTCAAAAGTATTATATATACCGACCACAAAAGTCTTCAACACATATTTAATCAGAAACAACTGAATATGAGGCAGCGTAGGTGGATTGAATTATTGAATAATTACGACTTTGAGATTCGTTACCACCCGGGGAAGGCAAATGTGGTAGCCGATGCCTTGAGCAGGAAGGACAGAGAACCCATTCGAGTAAAATCTATGAATATAATGATTCATAATAACATTACTACTCAAATAAAGGAGGCGCAACAAGGAGTTTTAAAAGAGGGAAATTTAAAGGATGAAATACCCAAAGGATCGGAGAAGCATCTTAATATTCGGGAAGACGGAACCCGGTATAGGGCTGAAAGGATTTGGGTACCAAAATTTGGAGATATGAGAGAAATGGTACTTAGAGAAGCTCATAAAACCAGATACTCAATACATCCTGGAACGGGGAAGATGTACAAGGATCTCAAGAAACATTTTTGGTGGCCGGGTATGAAAGCCGATGTTGCTAAATACGTAGGAGAATGTTTGACGTGTTCTAAGGTCAAAGCTGAGCATCAGAAACCATCAGGTCTACTTCAACAACCCGAAATCCCGGAATGGAAATGGGAAAACATTACCATGGATTTCATCACTAAATTGCCAAGGACTGCAAGTGGTTTTGATACTATTTGGGTAATAGTTGATCGTCTCACCAAATCAGCACACTTCCTACCAATAAGAGAAGATGACAAGATGGAGAAGTTAGCACGACTGTATTTGAAGGAAGTCGTCTCCAGACATGGAATACCAATCTCTTTTATCTCTGATAGGGATGGCAGATTTATTTCAAGATTCTGGCAGACATTACAGCAAGCATTAGGAACTCGTCTAGACATGAGTACTGCCTATCATCCACAAACTGATGGGCAGAGCGAAAGGACGATACAAACGCTTGAAGACATGCTACGAGCATGTGTTATTGATTTCGGAAACAGTTGGGATCGACATCTACCGTTAGCAGAATTTTCCTACAACAACAGCTACCATTCAAGCATTGAGATGGCGCCGTTTGAAGCACTTTATGGTAGAAAGTGCAGGTCTCCGATTTGTTGGAGTGAAGTGGGGGATAGACAGATTACGGGTCCGGAGATTATACAAGAAACTACCGAGAAGATCATCCAAATTCAACAACGGTTGAAAACCGCCCAAAGTTGACAAAAGAGCTACGCTGACATTAAAAGAAAAGATATAGAATTTGAAATTGGAGAGATGGTCATGCTTAAAGTTGCACCTTGGAAAGGCGTTGTTCGATTTGGTAAACGAGGGAAATTAAATCCAAGGTATATTGGACCATTCAAGATTATTGATCGTGTCGGACCAGTAGCTTACCGACTAGAGTTACCTCAACAACTCGCGGCTGTACATAACACTTTCCACATCTCGAATTTAATGAAATGTTTTGCTAAAGAAGATCTCACTATTCCGTTAGATGAAATCCAAATCAACGAAAAACTTCAATTCATCGAAGAACCCGTCGAAATAATGGATCGTGAGGTTAAAAGACTTAAGCAAAACAAGATACCAATTGTTAAGGTTCGATGGAATGCTCGTAGAGGACCCGAGTTCACCTGGGAGCGTGAAGATCAGATGAAGAAGAAATACTCGCATCTATTTCCAGAAGATTCGTCAACACCTTCAACAGCTTAAAATTTCGGGACGAAATTTATTTAACGAGTAGGTACTGTAGAAACCCGAACTTTTCCATGTTTATATATATTAATTGAGATTGATATTTACATGATTAAATGTTTCCAACATGTTAAGCAATCAAACTTGTTAAGACTTGATTAATTGAAATATGTTTCATATAGACAATTGACCACCCAAGTTGATCGGTGATTCACGAACGTTAAAACTTGTAAAAACTATATGATGACATATATATGGATATATATATATATAGTTAACATGATACTATGATAAGAAAACATATCATAAAGTATATTAACAATGAACTACATATGTAAAAACAAGACTACTAACTTAATGATTTTTGAACGAGACATATATGTAACGATTATCGTTGTAAAGACATTTAATGTATATATATCATATTAAGAGATATTCATACATGATAATATCATGATAATATAATAATTTAAAATCTCATTTGATATTATAAACATTGGGTTAACAACATTTAACAAGATCGTTAACCTAAAGGTTTCAAAACAACACTTACATGTAACGACTAACGATGACTTAACGACTCAGTTAAAATGTATATACATGTAGTGTTTTAATATGTATTTATACACTTTTTAAAGACTTCAATACACTTATCAAAATACTTCTACTTAACAAAAATGCTTACAATTACATCCTCGTTCAGTTTCATAAACAATTCTACTCGTATGCACCCGTATTCGTACTCGTACAATACACAGCTTTTAGATGTATGTACTATTGGTATATACACTCCAATTATCAGCTCTTAGCAGCCCATGTGAGTCACCTAACACATGTGGGAACCATCATTTGGTAACTAGCATGAAATATCTCATAAAATTACAAAAATATGAGTAATCATTCATGACTTATTTACATGAAAACAAAATTACATATCCTTTATATCTAATCCATACACCAACGACCAAAAACACCTACAAACACTTTCATTCTTCAATTTTCTTCATCTAATTGATCTCTCTCAAGTTCTATCTTCAAGTTCTAAGTGTTCTTCATAAATTCCAAAAGTTCTAGTTTCATAAAATCAAGAATACTTTCAAGTTTGCTAGCTCACTTCCAATCTTGTAAGGTGATCATCCAACCTCAAGAAATCTTTGTTTCTTACAGTAGGTTATCATTCTAATACAAGTTAATAATCATATTCAAACTTTGGTTCAATTTCTATAACTATAACAATCTTATTTCAAGTGATGATCTTACTTGAACTTGTTTTCGTGTCATGATTCTGCTTCAAGAACTTCGAGCCATCCAAGGATCCATTGAAGCTAGATCCATTTTTCTCTTTTCCAGTAGGTTTATCCAAGGAAATTAAGGTAGTAATGATGTTCATAACATCATTCGATTCATACATATAAAGCTATCTTATTCGAAGGTTTAAACTTGTAATCACTAGAACATAGTTTAGTTAATTCTAAACTTGTTCGCAAACAAAAGTTAATCCTTCTAACTTGACTTTTAAAAATCAACTAAACAAATGTTCTATATCTATATGATATGCTAACTTAATGATTTAAAACCTGGAAACACGAAAAACACCGTAAAACCGGATTTACGCCGTCGTAGTAACACCGCGGGCTGTTTTGGGTTAGTTAATTAAAAACTATGATAAACTTTGATTTAAAAGTTGTTATTCTGAGAAAATGATTTTTATTATGAACATGAAACTATATCCAAAAATTATGGTTAAACTCAAAGTGGAAGTATGTTTTCTAAAATGGTCATCTAGACGTCGTTCTTTCGACTGAAATGACTACCTTTACAAAAATGACTTGTAACTTATTTTTCCGACTATAAACCTATACTTTTTCTGTTTATAATCATAAAATAGAGTTCAATATGAAACCATAGCAATTTGATTCACTCAAAACGGATTTAAAATGAAGAAGTTATGGGTAAAACAAGATTGGATAATTTTTCTCATTTTAGCTACGTGAAAATTGGTAACAAATCTATTCCAACCATAACTTAATCAACTTGTATTGTATATTATGTAATCTTGAGATACCATAGACACGTATACAATGTTTCGACCTATCATGTCGACACATCTATATATATTTCGGAACAACCATAGACACTCTATATGTGAATGTTGGAGTTAGCTATACAGGGTTGAGGTTGATTCCAAAATATATATAGTTTGAGTTGTGATCAATACTGAGATACGTATACACTGGGTCGTGGATTGATTCAAGATAATATTTATCGATTTTTTTCTGTACATCTAACTGTGGACAACTAGTTATAGGTTACTAACGAGGACAGCTGACTTAATAAACTTAAAACATCAAAATATATTAAAAGTGTTGTAAATATATTTTGAACATACTTTAATATATATGTATATATTGTTATAGGTTCGTGAATCAACAGTGGCCAAGTCTTACTTCCCGACGAAGTAAAAATCTGTGAAAGTGAGTTATAGTCCCACTTTTAAAATCTAATATTTTTGGGATGAGAATACATGCAGGTTTTATAAATGATTTACAAAATAGACACAAGTACGTGAAACTACATTCTATGGTTGAATTATCGAAATCGAATATGCCCCTTTTTATTAAGTCTGGTAATCTAAGAATTAGGGAACAGACACCCTAATTGACGCGAATCCTAAAGATAGATCTATTGGGCCTAACAAACCCCATCCAAAGTACCGGATGCTTTAGTACTTCGAAATTTATATCATATCCGAAGGGTGTCCCGGAATGATGGGGATATTCTTATATATGCATCTTGTTATTGTCGGTTACCAGGTGTTCACCATATGAATGATTTTTATCTCTATGTATGGGATGTGTATTGAAATATGAAATCTTGTGGTCTATTGTTACGATTTGATATATATAGGTTAAACCTATAACTCACCAACATTTTTGTTGACGTTTAAAGCATGTTTATTCTCAGGTGAATATTAAGAGCTTCCGCTGTTGCATACTAAAATAAGGACAAGATTTGGAGTCCATGTTTGTATGATATTGTGTAAAAACTGCATTCAAGAAACTGATTTCGATGTAACATATTTGTATTGTAAACCATTATGTAATGGTCGTGTGTAAACAGGATATTTTAGATTATCATTATTTGATAATCTACGTAAAGCTTTTTAAACCTTTATTTATGAAATAAAGGTTATGGTTTGTTTTAAAAATGAATGCAGTCTTTGAAAAACGTCTCATATAGAGGTCAAAACCTCGCAACGAAATCAATTAATATGGAACGTTTTTAATCAATAAGAACGGGACATTTCAACTAGTTTGTGAGCCATTCTACATGCCTGTTGTATGGAGGCGGGCTCGTGTGAACTTATATCTTCTTGGATTCTTTCCGGTAATCCTTTCACAAACGCGTCGATCTTCTCTTCCTCATCTTCGAATGCTCCTAGACACAATAGGCACAATTCTGTGAATCGTCTTTCGTACGTGGTAATATCAAATCCTTGGGTTCGTAACCCTCTAAGTTCTGTCTTGAGCTTATTGACCTCGGTTCTGAGACGGTACTTCTCGTTCATCAAGTGCTTGAATGCTGACCACGATAGTGCGTACGCATCGTCTTGTCCCACTTGCTCTAGATAGGTATTCCACCATGTTAACGCAGAACCTGCGAAGGTATGCGTAGCGTACTTCACTTTGTCCTCTTCAGTACACTTACTTATGGCAAACACCGATTCGACCTTCTCGGTCCACCGTTTCAATCCGATCGGTCCTTCGGTTCCATCAAATTCCAAAGGTTTGCAGGCAGTGAATTCTTTGTAGGTGCATCCTACACGATTTCCTGTACTGCTAGATCCAAGGTTATTGTTGGTATGTAGCGCAGCCTGTACTGCGGCTATGTTTGAAGCTTGAAAAGTACGGAATTCCTCTTCATTCATATTCATGGTGTGTCGAATAGTCGGTGCCATTTCCTTCAAAATAATCAAATGGAACAAGTTAATCATTCAGAATATTAAGAGTAGTTAATAGTATTTCGTAGCATAATATGAACTCATTTATAAAAGCTTTTTCTTCATATTAGCGTTTTATAAGTTTAAATTCGGGTAGTACCTACCCGTTAAGTTCATACTTAGTAGCTAATATACAATTCAACTAATACAATTCTATATGAAAAACTGATTATAATAATATTTCACGTTCAAACTTTTACACAATATTTTACAAACTTACAATACCGCTTATTTTACATATAGCATGAAATATAGCACACAATAAATTTGATACAAGATGGCTGTGAAGATAATTCTAGCTAGTACACAAGTCGTTCAGCAAAGGCAATAAAGACACGTAATTCATACGTCCAGAAACAAGTCATGCATTCTGGTTTTACTAGGATTACTTCCCATCCTTGGTCTTGTGGAACATAACCGTTATGGCCGTTGATAAGACAGCGTGTTGTAATGTCGTCAAAGGGACGAGGGTTACGTAATGTCCAACAGTCCCGTAACAATCTAAAAACCTCATTTCTTACCCCAATTACCGACTCTGTCACTTGTGGGAACGTTTTGTTTAATAGTTGTAGCCCGATGTTCTTGTTCTCACTTTGGTGAGAAGCGAACATTACTAATCCGTAAGCATAACATGCTTCTTTATGTTGCATGTTAGCCGCTTTTTCTAAATCACGAAGTCCAATATTAGGATATATTGAGTCAAAATAATTTCTTAACCCATTGCGTAAAATAGCATTTGGGTTCCCCGCAATATATGCGTCAAAGTAAACACATCGTAACTTATGGATTTCCCAATGTGATATCCCCCATCTTTCGAACGAAAGCCTTTTATAAACCAAGGCATTCTTGGAACGTTCTTCGAATGTCTTACAAACTGATCTCGCCTTAAATAGTTGTGCCGAAGAATTCTGACCGACTCTAGACAAGATTTCATCAATCATGTCTCCGGGTAGGTCTCTTAAAATATTGGGTTGTCTATCCATTTTGTGTTTTTATACTGTAAAATAGACAAGAGTTAGATTCATAAAAAAAAAAATACTTATTAATACAAGCAATTTTTACATATATCATAAAGCATAAGCACACTATATTACATATATTACACCACACGAATACAACTATCTTATTCAGACTCGCTTGTTTCTTCTTCTTCGATTTTGGTTCGTTTTGCCAAGTTTCTAGGGATATATGATGTTCCCCTAATATGAGCCGTCGTTTTCCACATTGGTTTAGAAAAACCTGGTGGTTTAGAGGTTCCCGGGTCATTGTTACAACTTAAGGACTTCGGGGGTTGACGATACATATAAAGTTCATCGGGGTTGGAATTAGATTTCTCTATTTTTATGCCCTTTCTCTTATTATTTTCTTTTGCCTTTTTAAATTCAGTTGGGGTAATTTCTATAACATCATCGGAATTCTCGTCGGAATCCGATTCATCGGAGAATTGGTAATCCTCCCAATATTTTGCTTCCTTGGCGGAAACACCATTGACCATAATTAACCTTGGTCGGTTAGTTGAGGATTTTCTTTTACTTAACCGTTTTATTATTTCCCCCACCGGTTCTATTTCTTCATCCGGTTCCGATTCTTCTTCCGGTTCCGATTCTTCTTCCGGTTCCGACTCTTCTTCCGGTTCCTCTTCGGGAACTTGTGAATCAGTCCACGAATCATTCCAATTTACATGTGACTCTTCATTATTATTAGGTGAGTCAATGGGACTTGTTCTAGAGGTAGACATCTATCACATAATATCAAACGCGTTAAGAGATTAATATATCACATAATATTCACATGTTAAAAATATATAGTTTCCAACAAAATTTGTTAAGCAATCATTTTTCAAGTAAACACGGTTGAAAGTCTAGACTCACTAATGCATCCTAACAAACTCGATAAGACACACTAATGCAAAATTCTGGTTCTCTAAGACCAACGCTCGGATACCAACTGAAATGTCCCGTTCTTATTGATTAAAAACGTTCAATATTAATTGATTTCGTTGCGAGGTTTTGACCTCTATATGAGACGTTTTTCAAAGACTGCATTCATTTTAAAACAAACCATAACCTTTATTTAATCAATAAAGGTTTAAAAAGCTTTACGTAGATTATCAAATAATGATAATCTAAAATATCCTGTTTACACACGACCATTACATAATGGTTTACAATACAAATATGTTACAACAAAATAAGTTTCTTGAATGCAGTTTTTACACAATATCATACAAGCATGGACTCCAAATCTCGTCCTTATTTAAGTATGCGACAGCGGAAGCTCTTAATAATCACCTGAGAATAAACATGCTTAAAATGTCAACAAAAATGTTGGTGAGTTATAGGTTTAACCTATATATATCAAATCATAATAATAGACCACAAGATTTCATATTTCAATACACATCCCATATATAGAGATAAAAGTCATTCATATGGTGAACACCTGGTAACCGACATTAACAAGATGCATATATAAGAATATCCCCATCATTCCGGGACTCCCTTCGGATATGATATAAATTTCGAAGTACTAAAGCATCCGGTACTTTGGATGGGGTTTGTTAGGCCCAATAGATCTATCTTTAGGATTCGCGTCAATTAGGGTGTCTGTTCCCTAATTCTTAGATTACCAGACTTAATAAAAAGGGGCATATTCGATTTCGATAATTCAACCATAGAATGTAGTTTCACGTACTTGTGTCTATTTTGTAAATCATTTATAAAACCTGCATGTATTCTCATCCCAAAAATATAAGATTTTAAAAGTGGGACTATAACTCACTTTCACAGATTTTTACTTCGTCGAGAAGTAAGACCTGGCCACTAGTTGATTCACGAACCTATAACAATATATACATATATATCAAAGTATGTTCAAAATATATTTACAACACTTTTAATATATTTTGATGTTTTAAGTTTATTAAGTCAGCTGTCCTCGTTAGTAACCTACAACTAGTTGTCCACAGTTAGATGTACAGAAATAAATCGATAAATATTATCTTGAATCAATCCACGACCCAGTGTATACGTATCTCAGTATTGATCACAACTCAAACTATATATATTTTGGAATCAACCTCAACCCTGTATAGCTAACTCCAACATTCACATATAGAGTGTCTATGGTTGTTCCGAAATATATATAGATGTGTCGACATGATAGGTCGAAACATTGTATACGTGTCTATGGTATCTCAAGATTACATAATATACAATACAAGTTGATTAAGTTATGGTTGGAATAGATTTGTTACCAATTTTCACGTAGCTAAAATGAGAAAAATTATCCAATCTTGTTTTACCCATAACTTCTCCATTTTAAATCCGTTTTGAGTGAATCAAATTGCTATGGTTTCATATTGAACTCTATTTTATTAATCTAAACAGAAAAAGTATAGGTTTATAGTCAGAAAAATAAGTTACAAGTCGTTTTTGTAAAGGTAGTCATTTCAGTCGAAAGAACGACGTCTAGATGACCATTTTAGAAAACATACTTCCACTTTGAGTTTAACCATAATTTTTGGATATAGTTTCATGTTCATAATAAAAATCATTTTCTCAGAATAACAACTTTTAAATCAAAGTTTATCATAGTTTTTAATTAACTAACCCAAAACAGCCCGCGGTGTTACTACGACGACGTAAATCCGGTTTTACGGTATTTTTCGTGTTTCCAGGTTTTAAATCATTAAGTTATCATATCATATAGATATAGAACATGTGTTTAGTTGATTTTAAAAGTCAAGTTAGAAGGATTAACTTTTGCTTGCGAACAAGTTTAGAATTAACTAAACTATGTTCTAGTGATTACAAGTTTAAACCTTCGAATAAGATAGCTTTATATGTATGAATCGAATGATGTTATGAACATCATTACTACCTTAAGTTCCTTGGATAAACCTACTGGAAAAGAGAAAAATGGATCTAGCTTCAACGGATCCTTGGATGGCTCGAAGTTCTTGAAGCAGAATCATGACACGAAAACAAGTTCAAGTAAGATCATCACTTGAAATAAGATTGTTATAGTTATAGAAATTGAACCAAAGTTTGAATATGATTATTACCTTGTATTAGAATGATAACCTACTGTAAGAAACAAAGATTTCTTGAGGTTGGATGATCACCTTACAAGATTGGAAGTGAGCTTGCAAACTTGAAAGTATTCTTGATTTTATGTAACTAGAACTTGTAGAATTTATGAAAAACACTTAGAACTTGAAGTTAGAACTTGAGAGAGATCAATTAGATGAAGAAAATTGAAGAATGAAAGTGTTTGTAGGTGTTTTTGGTCGTTGGTGTATGGATTAGATATAAAGGATATGTAATTTTGTTTTCATGTAAATAAGTCATGAATGATTACTCATATTTTTGTAATTTTATGAGATATTCCATGCTAGTTGCCAAATGATGGTTCCCATATGTGTTATGTGACTCACATGGGCTGCTAAGAGCTGATCATTGGAGTGTATATACCAAGAGTACATACATCTAAAAGCTGTGTATTGTACGAGTACGAATACGGGTGCATACGAGTAGAATTGTTGATGAAACTGAACGAGGATGTAATTGTAAGTATTTTTGTTAAGTAGAAGTATTTGATAAGTGTATTGAAGTCTTTCAAAAGTGTATAAATACATATTAAAACACTACATGTATATACATTTTAACTGAGTCGTTAAGTCATCGTTAGTCGTTACATGTAAGTGTTGTTTTGAAACCTTTAGGTTAACGATCTTGTTAAATGTTGTTAACCCAATGTTTATAATATCAAATGAGATTTTAAATTATTATATTATCATGATATTATCATGTATGAATATCTCTTAATATGATATATATACATTAAATGTCTTTACAACGATAATCGTTACATATATGTCTCGTTTAAAAATCATTAAGTTAGTAGTCTTGTTTTTACATATGTAGTTCATTGTTAATATACTTAATGATATGTTTACTTATCATAGTATCATGTTAACTATATATATATATCCATATATATGTCATCATATAGTTTTTACAAGTTTTAACGTTCGTGAATCACCGGTCAACTTGGGTGGTCAATTGTCTATATGAAACATATTTCAATTAATCAAGTCTTAACAAGTTTGATTGCTTAACATGTTGGAAACATTTAATCATGTAAATATCAATCTCAATTAATATATATAAACATGGAAAAGTTCGGGTCATTACAACATACACATAACTTGTGTATAAAATCATTATCTCGATACATAACATTCACTTTTCATTGCTTTCATAGCTTGGCTTGGTAACCGACCTTAACATATAATGCGCATAATAATATCCCCAAAACAGAACATATCGTCTGTATAATAATCATATAAACTTCGAAGTACTAAACACCACGCCCACTAGCCCTTCCGTCTAGTGAACATTCTGGGTGGGGGTGTTAAACCCGGTAGCTACCTTTAGGATTCGCGTGAATTAGGGCCATACCCGATTTTAATTCTTAGGTTACCAAACAATAATAATCAGGGGAAAAATATTCACAACAATTAGTGGCAATTATCAAGTCCACATAATTCAATAATAATCCACAGAACTTTTGTCTGCATAATAATTCATTCGAGGAATGTTTTGCTTGTGTCTATCTCGTCAAACATTTATAAAAGCATTTCATGTATTCGCAGTTCAAAAATATATTTCAAAAGTATTTAATAAAGCAGTTGTAAAAAACAGCGCATGTATTCTCAGTCCCAAAAATATAAAGAGTAAAAGGGAGCAAATGAACTCACCTATTGTATTTTGTAGTAAAAATACATATGATGAAACTGAACAATGCAAGGCTGGCCTCGGATTCACGAACCTATATTAATTATATATATTAAAACCTATAATCGTAATTGAATAAATTTATTTATTATATCATATTTTATATATATTATATATATTTATTTTATGTATTTATTCAAAGTGATTAATATTTATGTAGTTATATTAATATGTCTATATTTATATATAAAATTGTTTAATGTTATATTTAAAAATCAATAGTTTGTTATATGTAAATATTTATATAGGTAATATTACTAGATTTGATATATATATATATATATATATATATATATATATATATATATATATATATATATATATATATATATATATATATATATATATATATATATATATATATATATATATATATATATATATATATATATATATAGTCACGTTAAATATTAATATAATTATAGTATATGTAGTAAGTATATTTTATGCACAAAATATTTATTTGTTTAAAAAAAATTTAGTTTTGATACAATAATGATTTGCTAATAATAATAATAACTTTATTAATAACAATTCTAATAATGACATTGTTAGTATTGATACTTATAATAATAAGAAATAGTAATAGCTATCTCATTGATAATGATAATATTAATAATCATATTACTTAATAATAATACATATTTTGATGTTAATATTAGTAATAACAATAGTAATAATAATAATATTTTTATCAATGATAATAATAATAATAATAATAATAATAATAATAATAATAATAATAATAATAATAATAATAATAATAATAATAATAATAATAATAATAATAATACAATGCTCATATTAATCTTATTAACAATAATAATACTAATAATAACAATAATACTAATAATACTTATTTAGTAACATTAATAATAATTTTAGTAGTAACAATAATAATAGTAATTTGAAATTTTTAAATTTTAATTTATGTTTATAATACATGGTATAATATTTATAATAGTTATAATACTAACAATAATAATAATAACTAAAATCATAATAATAACAATGACCAAAATCATAATTCTAGTTATAATCACAATAACAATAATATGAAAGAATTTTGGTTTTTGTAAAACTACCTCAAGTTGCCCAAAAAAAAATAGTTATCACCCGCAGGGATCGAACCCGAGACCTCCTGAATAACCCTAACACCGTTTACCATTGAGCAATTGCCCATTTTTCTGAATAATACTCAATTCAAACATATATAACCCGTGTTATTTTCCGTCAGTTTATATCTCCTTCATCAAAATCTATCGGCCAAAGATCGAACTGATTATCATTATGTTGTTAATTAGTTTTAGGATTAAAACAAGACGTAGAAACAATTAACAAGTGTTTAAATCAAAAAAAATAATAATAAACGCAGCTTGCTGTGTAACGACATACACAAGAAAAAAATAAATATGATTTCATTATTGTGAACGTTTTAGACAAACATTATAATACGAATTGTGTTTAAAATCACTCATATAAACTTTATCAATCATCAATTTAACTAAAAATATAACAGATAACACGAATTTGATCTTTGTTCATATGTTTGACTTTTTGAAGATAATCTTTGTCTCGTAAAATTTGAAATTGATAGAAAGAATTGGAAGTTGAAAACTTACATACAGTTTACTTAGATCATTCTTAACAATCTTGCATTTATAGTTTTTGCAATTGAATTCGATTTCGAATTTTGGCCAAAATCCATCAAGAACAGAGATACTTCGTTTTTTTTTACATTTTTATTTTTATTTTCTGAATACAGCTATTTAACTTTGATAATTGATAGGAATGGTGGATTGATCAAGTGGTTAAGTATTTGCTTTACAGTTGTACCTGGTCGACAAGAATCACAATTTAGAAGAAAAAAATGAAAAGGTAGACTATGATGCACAACCAATTTTGTATGTATGTGACCTTTATTCATTTTATTTTTAATAATTAATATTAATAATAATAATAATAATAATAATAATTATATTAATATAAGTAGTAATAATAACAATAAAAATGATAATAATAACTATGACTATAAATAAATAAATAAAAAAAATCGATAATAATTTGATTAGTGATAATAATGATATATCGTATTATTTATAATAATAATAATGATGATAACTCTAATAGTTATAATAATTATAAAGGTAATAATAATAATAATAATAATATAACAATTTACGTGTATTAAACTTTATATCTATATATCATACTAATATTACTAATATTAATATTAATATTAAAATTAATATTTATTTTAATGATAATAAGAAAAATAATAGTAACAATACTAATATAAATGTTATATTTTATCTTGTACTTACATATATTAATATTATTAATTATCTAATATGAAATGTTTATATATATATTTAATATTTTTACATCTTAACAATATACATATTTATATATAATTTTATTTTAATAACCAATTTATTATCTCGTATATTATTTTACATACTTAACCTTACTGACCTATTGTATTTCATTATTTTAAATCACTTTATGTACTTTTGTTTATATTCATTTATATACATTTATATACATATATATATATATATATATATATACATTTTTACTTACACACAATTGTTCGTGAATCGTCGAGAGCAGTCGAAGGTCGATTGAATATATGAACATCGTTCCAAAATTTTCTATACTCAACATTACATGCTTTGCTTATCGTATCGAAATCAAATAAAGATTAAGTTTAAATTTGGTCGAAAATTTTCGGGTCATCATAAACAATCCCAACAATAACAACCAGAAGCAGAAACCATGCCAGAGGTGTGAAGGATACCATCCTACCGGGCTCTGTACGACATCGTGTACTAAGTGTAATAGGAAGGGCCATGGTGCGACGAAGTGTGAAGTTTATGGATCAGCGGCTAGAGGAACAAATAATGCCCACATTACTTGTTTCGGATGCGGGCAGAAGGGCCACTACAGAACTATGTGCCCAAATCAGGAAAATAATATATTGGCAAAACCGAGAAAGAGTCTTCAACATAAATGTGATTGAAGCGCAGGAAGACCCGGAGCTTGTTACGGGTACGTGTCTTATTGACGATAAACCTGCTTATGTTTTATTTGATTCGGGTGCAGATAGAAGCTCTATGAGTAGAGATTTTTGTGCTAAATTAAGTTGCCCATAAACGCCATTGGAGAATAAGTTTTTACTCGAATTAGCAAACGGTAAATTAATTATAGCAGATAAAATATGCCAGAATCGAGAAATTAAACTGGTTAGTGAAACGTTTAAGATTGATTTGAAACCAGTAGAGTTAGGGAGTTTTGATGTGATAATTGACATGGATTGGTTGAAAAAGGAGAGATCGGAGATCGTATGTTACAAAAATGCAATTCGCATTGTACGAGAAAAAGGAAAACCCTTAATGGTGTATGGAGAAAAGAGCAACGCGAAGCTAAATCTTATTGGTAATTTGAAGGCGCAAAAGCTAATAAGAAAAGGTTGCTATGCTGTTCTAGCACACGTCGAGAAAGTCAAAACTGAAGAAAAGAACATCAATGATGTTCCCGTCACAAAAGAATTTCCCGATGTATTTCTAAAAGAATTACCGGGACTATCTCCACAACGATCCTTTAAATTTCAAATAGACCTTGTATCAGGAGCGGCACTAATAGCTCGTGCTCCATACAGACTCGCACCCAGCGAAATGAAGGAATTACAAAGTCAACTACAAAAACTTTTAGAACGTGATTTCATTCGACCAAGCACATCACCATGGGGAGCTCCTGTCTTGTTTGTCAAAAAGAAGGATGATACATTCAGGTTGTGTATTGATTACCGAGATGTAAGACCCTGTTTCCATTTCAGTTGATCGGGACGTTGTACAGGATTCGGGACGCCATCCAGCAAAGAAGATCTGGACGCCGTCCAATATTTGGGACGCCGTCCAGTTGGTCTGTCGGGCCAGCTGTGATATTTGTAGTGACCCGAACTTTTCCATGTTTATATATATTAATTGAGATTGATATTTACATGATTAAATGTTTCCAACATGTTAAGCAATCAAACTTGTTAAGACTTGATTAATTGAAATATGTTTCATATAGACAATTGACCACCCAAGTTGATCGGTGATTCACGAACGTTAAAACTTGTAAAAACTATATGATGACATATATATGGATATATATATATATAGTTAACATGATACTATGATAAGAAAACATATCATAAAGTATATTAACAATGAACTACATATGTAAAAACAAGACTACTAACTTAATGATTTTTGAACGAGACATATATGTAACGATTATCGTTGTAAAGACATTTAATGTATATATATCATATTAAGAGATATTCATACATGATAATATCATGATAATATAATAATTTAAAATCTCATTTGATATTATAAACATTGGGTTAACAACATTTAACAAGATCGTTAACCTAAAGGTTTCAAAACAACACTTACATGTAACGACTAACGATGACTTAACGACTCAGTTAAAATGTATATACATGTAGTGTTTTAATATGTATTTATACACTTTTGAAAGACTTCAATACACTTATCAAAATACTTCTACTTAACAAAAATGCTTACAATTACATCCTCGTTCAGTTTCATCAACAATTCTACTCGTATGCACCCGTATTCGTACTCGTACAATACACAGCTTTTAGATGTATGTACTATTGGTATATACACTTCAATGATCAGCTCTTAGCAGCCCATGTGAGTCACCTAACACATGTGGGAACCATCATTTGGCAACTAGCATGAAATATCTCATAAAATTACAAAAATATGAGTAATCATTCATGACTTATTTACATGAAAACAAAATTACATATCCTTTATATCTAATCCATACACCAACGACCAAAAACACCTACAAACACTTTCATTCTTCAATTTTCTTCATCTAATTGATCTCTCTCAAGTTCTATCTTCAAGTTCTAAGTGTTCTTCATAAATTCCAAAAGTTCTAGTTTCATAAAATCAAGAATACTTTCAAGTTTGCTAGCTCACTTCCAATCTTGTAAGGTGATCATCCAACCTCAAGAAATCTTTGTTTCTTACTGTAGGTTATCATTCTAATACAAGGTAATAATCATATTCAAACTTTGGTTCAATTTCTATAACTATAACAATCTTATTTCAAGTGATGATCTTACTTGAACTTGTTTTCGTGTCATGATTCTGCTTCAAGAACTTCGAGCCATCCAAGGATCCATTGAAGCTAGATCCATTTTTCTCTTTTCCAGTAGGTTTATCCAAGGAAATTAAGGTAGTAATGATGTTCATAACATCATTCGATTCATACATATAAAGCTATCTTATTCGAAGGTTTAAACTTGTAATCACTAGAACATAGTTTAGTTAATTCTAAACTTGTTCGCAAACAAAAGTTAATCCTTCTAACTTGACTTTTAAAATCAACTAAACACATGTTCTATATCTATATGATATGCTAACTTAATGATTTAAAACCTGGAAACACGAAAAACACCGTAAAACCGGATTTACGCCGTCATAGTAACACCGCGGGCTGTTTTGGGTTAGTTAATTAAAAACTATGATAAACTTTGATTTAAAAGTTGTTATTCTGAGAAAATGATTTTTATTATGAACATGAAACTATATCCAAAAATTATGGTTAAACTCAAAGTGGAAGTATGTTTTCTAAAATGGTCATCTAGACGTCGTTCTTTCGACTGAAATGACTACCTTTACAAAAACGACTTGTAACTTATTTTTCCGACTATAAACCTATACGTTTTCTGTTTAGATTCATAAAATAGAGTTCAATATGAAACCATAGCAATTTGATTCACTCAAAACGGATTTAAAATGAAGAAGTTATGGGTAAAACAAGATTGGATAATTTTTCTCATTTTAGCTACGTGAAAAATTGGTAACAAATCTATTCCAACCATAACTTAATCAACTTGTATTGTATATTATGTAATCTTGAGATACCATAGACACGTATACAATGTTTCGACCTATCATGTCGACACATCTATATTTATTTCGGAACAACCATAGACACTCTATATGTGAATGTCGGAGTTAGCTATACAGGGTTGAGGTTGATTCCAAAATATATATAGTTTGAGTTGTGATCAATACTGAGATACGTATACACTGGGTCGTGGATTGATTCAAGATAATATTTATCAATTTATTTCTGTACATCTAACTGTGGACAACTAGTTGTAGGTTACTAACGAGGACAGCTGACTTAATAAACTTAAAACATCAAAATATATTAAAAGTGTTGTAAATATATTTTGAACATACTTTAATATATATGTATATATTGTTATAGGTTCGTGAATCAACAGTGGCCAAGTCTTACTTCTCGACGAAGAAAAAAAAAATCTGTGAAAGTGAGTTATAGTCCCACTTTTAAAATCTAATATTTTTGGGATGAGAATACATGCAGGTTTTATAAATGATTTACAAAATAGACACAAGTACGTGAAACTACATTCTATGGTTGAATTATCGAAATCGAATATGCCCCTTTTTATTAAGTCTGGTAATCTAAGAATTAGGGAACAGACACCCTAATTGACGCGAATCCTAAAGATAGATCTATTGGGCCTAACAAACCCCATCCAAAGTACCGGATGCTTTAGTACTTCAAAATTTATATCATATCCGAAGGGTGTCCCGGAATGATGGGGATATTCTTATATATGCATCTTGTTATTGTCGGTTACCAGGTGTTCACCATATGAATGATTTTTATCTCTATGTATGGGATGTGTATTGAAATATGAAATCTTGTGGTCTATTGTTACGATTTGATATATATAGGTTAAACCTATAACTCACCAACATTTTTATTGACGTTTAAAGCATGTTTATTCTCAGGTGAATATTAAGAGCTTCCGCTGTTGCATACTAAAATAAGGACAAGATTTGGAGTCCATGTTTGTATGATATTGTGTAAAAACTGCATTCAAGAAACTGATTTCGATGTAACATATTTGTATTGTAAACCATTATGTAATGGTCGTGTGTAAACAGGATATTTTAGATTATCATTATTTGATAATCTACGTAAAGCTTTTTAAACCTTTATTTATGAAATAAAGGTTATGGTTTGTTTTAAAAATGAATGCAGTCTTTGAAAAACGTCTCATATAGAGGTCAAAACCTCGCAACGAAATCAATTAATATGGAACGTTTTTAATCAATAAGAACGGGACATTTCAATATTTTAGTTTTTAATATGGCGTATGTTGGTCTTTTCACTTGGAGGCCGGCTTTAAGCCACAAATGGGCAAAGGTTGAGCTCATTCAACCTTATCTTCACTAACATAAACCCTCTCATCTTGTTCTAGTGAGAGAGTAAGAGTTTAGAGAGAGAAAGCTTGATTTGGAGAGGAAGGAGTCGGATTCTCACCAAAGCTCGGGTTCTAAAGTTGTTCATCTCGCTCCTAGCTACGTTGTGGTAGTATTGGTAAGCTCAAACTCCGAATTTCATTTGTTAGATTTGATATTCAAGTTAGGGTTTTAAGCTAGTTTGTTGTGGAACCCTCTTAGATGATGAAATGGGTTTATGGTGACTAGTTATTCTTGTCACTTGGCGGGTTTTGGGTTGGTTGACGATTTGGCCTTGATTAGACTTTGATAATGGGTTTAATCACTAGGTATAGTGATTATGGAAGTGTTGGAACCCTTTTGGGTGTATTTGGTTGACTAATTTTGAAATGGGTCAAAATTAGGGTTTTGGTGTCAAAATGGGCGAGACCCGTGTTTAACACTCGTGTTCGGGTTTAATTAGTGTGTTAGGACCATTTTCACTTGTGTTTGTGATTATTGGTTAGTTTAGGCGCGTTTTGTGCTTGGATATGCATTTGGGTCGAAATTACACTAAGTGTCATTTGAGTTGGTTTGTAAGTCAACCCTAATTGTGTTGTTGTGTTGTGATAATGGAATAGGTACATTCCATCGGCGAGTTGCAGATTATTTGGTTGCAATCATCAAGGCGACAAGGTGAGTGTTAATATCCTATGTGCATATGTATGTGTAGGATGAGTGCGGGTCAGGTGAAGTGGCTCTCGGTTATAGAGCTCACTTCACATATAGGTGGATTTGGTGGACTTGTGTATAGGTCCAATTGACACGGTTGTGCGTTTTGGTTGACCACCCTTGACGAGGTGCATACTTTGTGTGTACGATATCACACGTGTTTGTGATGTGGATGATATAACACCAATGGCGAAGGGTTTTGATATTGAGAAGTGAGTCACGTGTGGATGTGGATTCACGATGACGCGTGTAGTTTTCGGTCATCTTATTGAGTTGTGAAGTGGATCACGTGTGGATGCGGATTCACGGTGACGCTTGTAGTTCGGTCATCTTATTGAGGTAGTGATCTCGTGTAGCTTGGATTCACTACGGCTCATGTAGTTCGGCCAACCTCGATGTTGTTGTGGTAATGAAGATAGTAGTCTCGTGTAGATGCGGATTTACTAAGGCTCGTGTAGTTCGGCCAATCTTCATTTTGGTAATCGGTTTTGGTATTGGGTTAAGGGGTTAACCTTGGACGTTTGTATTTTGTTTACATATTGTTATATATATATATATATATATATATATATATATATATATATATATATATATATATATATATATATATATATATATATATATATATATATATATATATATATATATATATATATATATATATATATATATATATGTATGTATATATGTATATATGTATATATGTATATATGTATATATGTATATATATATATGTATATATATGTATATATATATATATATATTAATGTATTTTTGTGATGTAGCTAACCCTCCGGGTGTAGCTTATTGGCGTTGTTCACATCGTCGTTGGTGAACTTACTTTTTGTTATTAGCTTGTTGCTTAGTGATCGTACGGTATGCTTAGATTAGGTTGCCTTATATTTAGATGCTCCGGTATGCGTTATTTGTTTATTGTTGTGGCGTGTCCATTTTATGCATATATATGTATGTAGCATATTCTCACTCACTAAGCGTTAGCTTACCCTCTCGTTGTTTACATTTTTATAGATTGCATGGATGCGGTGGCTCAGGTAAGCGTGGGACTAGTGGACTCGCGTAGTTTGCTTTAGAAGACTTGCTTTTGGATTTGATTAGGATTGGGTAGCGTATCCCTAATCACCATGCCCGGTCTATGTTTTGAATTAAACTAAATGGGTCGAAATGGTCAGTAGTAAGATGGGTCGATGTGGGCCCAGTGTTGTAAAACTCGATTTTATTGTAAAAAACTCTTAGGTTTAATTATTATAACATATTGTGAAAGTGTTTTGGTTTAAAAGTGTCGGGAAACGGGTTTACCGCTCGCGTGTGTTTGAAAAACTGATCAGAATATTTTAGTACATTTGGACGCCGTCCTAGATGGCTGGACGCCGTCTAGTCCTTCAGAGCTGGATGCCGTCCAGATAACTGGACGCCGTCCAGATGTGTTGTTTCAGGAAAAAAAAATTTATGGCACGTTTTTGGAAGGATTAACCGGTTGGGTCGTTACAAGTGGTATCAGAGCATGGTCTAAGGGATTTAGGTGACTTGAGATAGGTGCCTAGACTTAGACTTTAGTGTGTGCTTATTTGTTGCGGGACTTGTAGGATTACGGGTCAGAATAGGTTATAGTTAGTGCCTTGTTTGTAGGTGGACTAACGTTTATATTAGTAATGCGGATATTATTAATATATTAATTGTGTTGTGATAATAATTCTCGCGTATGTGCATATCGCGTAGAATTTTGTTTGTGTTTGTTTATATCATCGTGCGAGGCGGTCGTTGTACTAACGAGTTGATACGGCGTGTGTACGTAATAAGGACTTTCAAACCTTATTACGGGTGCAAATTGTATCTAGCAAGTGATGTACGAAGAGTGTTTAGCAAGATGGGGCGGTATTGTGTGTGTGCTTTATACGTTCGTGATCTAATCGCTTTGCATTCCTTAGAATGGCGACGGGAAACGGGATCGAGACGAATGATTTGGAGTTTAACGCTAGAGTTTCGGCCGCCGTTGCGGAGCAAATGGGTGCATTGGAAGAAAGAATGGATAGGAGGTATTCCGAATTTCGGAGTAGCAGTGAAATGGAGCGTTGTCTTAAGAGTTTCATGAGGACTAAACCTCCGATGTATGATGGGAAACCGGATCCCTTGGTAAGCACCACTTGGATCTCGGATGTCGAAGGGTGTTTTCGAACGATTGAATGTCCTCCCGAGAAGAGGACAAGGCTCGCTACGAGCTTGTTGAGGGGTAGAGCAAAGGATTGGTTGGATGGTAAGATTGATCTTGTCGGTGGTGAACCGTTTATGGCGTTATCATGGGACGAGTTTAAGAAGGAATTCTTTGAGGAGTTCCGAACTTCAGCCGATTTGTCGGAAATGCGTAATGAGTTGCGAAATTTGCAACAGGGTTCTATGGATTTGAATACTCTCAAGACGACCTTTATGGCAAAGGCTCGTTTTTGCCCGGAGTATTTGGGGAATGATCATTTGTTGATGCAAGATTTCTATCGGACCTTGAATGATGACTTGAAGAATAAAATTAGCCGGGGTCAAGCAAAATCGTTTGCGGAGTTATTCGCCTTGGCTAGAGGTTTCGAGTCGTATTCATGATCCAAGAAGAGTAAACCTGCAAGTGAGAGAAGGGTTTTTTCGTATGGTGCTCCGAGTAAGAGGACTAAGGGTCCGAGTGTGAGCACGGGTGGTACACGGATGGGTATATCGGATTCTAGTACGTCTAGATGTTACAATTATGGTATGAGGGGTCACAAGTCTTAGGAATGTTCAGTACCAAAGGGTGATGGCACGGTGTGCTTCAATTGCCAAGAAGAAGGACATCATAAGTCGGAATGTCTCGAGTTAGCGGGGACGGGTGCGGCAAGGAGACGTTAAGGTATGTTTCGTTTTAATAAATACGTCCTTTGATTATTTATTATGTGTCGTTTGAATTCGGGTTTGTTAAATGCATTGTGTTGTGCATGTTATGGTTATGGGTGACGTTCCTAATGGAAGTACCCTAGGGTGACGTTTTGATTGTCGGGCGAAGGGCGTAAGACTTGGTGCAACCAAACATTCCTTGATATTTGTAGAGTGTTTATACCAAGCCATGGGTATGGGCTTTGGTGTTCGGATGTTAGAGAGTGTTCGCTCTCGTGTTGAAGTGATGAACCATGAGGTTCGTCGGGAGGATTGAAACCCTTGAGATCGAGTGTTTTGGATCTCGATGTATGTTGGTAAAGGAGTCTACGTGACGCGACATTAGGTGCCTCTTTTATACCTACTAGCATGGTGTTCGACTCTGATTTTGTGTTACGGTTACATTGTACTTAGGGTACCGAAGTGAAACCCTTAGGTACATAAGTGATCGGGTAAAATTTGACAAACTAAAGCAATTGGATGATTGCGAGAGTAAAGTTTATGTAGTTTGTGATGAGCTCTTCGTTCGAAGTGTTTAGGGATTGGTTAAAATCCTTCGTATGCTCAAGGTTGGAGCAAGATGTAATGATGGGTCGTGTGAACCCAGTTGTTAGTAAAGTCTACCTTTGGTAGCATTGTACGGTTGTACAAGATGCGGTTATGGAACGTAGTTCCAAGTGGGGGAGTTACACTCCCGCACGAGGAGGTTTTAGTGTGAGATTTCGGATAACGCTTTTAGTTGATCCGAAATTTGTGTTGGAACCTAGTTTTGGTTGATTAGTGGTAGAGTACAATTTCGGTTAAATTGTACTTATGATCTTGGATATGAATTATCACTGAGGTGGTAACGTGGTAAATCTCATTGAGAGATAATGGACGTGTTTGGCGAGCAAGGTGAAATCCCTCGGTTAAGGGATGTGTGTGTCGGATTCTCTTCTAGAGAATTATTGTTTCGTACCTATGTTTGATATAGGTGGTTCTTGCTCGATTGTGTGAATGGTTAGTGGTATCCGTTAGGATTCACTATGGCGTAACAGAGCGTGATGTTACGCTACTCGTTGTTCGAGGCCAAAAGGGCGTTAATTGGTGAAGCATGACCTTCGGGGTCAGCTGACTTCATCATGGGAGTAGTGTTATATTGGTGAAGCATGACCTTCGGGGTCCGCTGACTTCATCATGGGAGTAGTGTTATATTGGTGAAGCATGACCTTCGGGGTCCGCTGACTTCATCATGGGAGTAGTGTTATATTGGTGAAGCATGACCTTCGGGGTCCGCTGACTTCATCATGGGAGTGGTGTTATATCGGTGAAGCATGACTGTTGTCGGGGTCCGCTGACTTCATCCGGTGTTGAGATTGGGAAGTGGATCGCGTGTGTTTGCGGATTCACGATGACGCGTGTAGTTTCGGTCATCTTGTTGGGGAAGTGAGTCGCGTGTAGTTCGGATTCACAAATGACTCGTGTGGTTTCGGTCATTGTATTGTGGAAGTGAGTCGCGTGTAGTTCGGATTCACAAATGACTCGTGTGATTTCGGTCATTGTATTGAGGAGTGAGTCTCGTGTAGTTCGGATTCACAAGTGACGCGTGTGGTTTCGGTCATTCTTTTGGGATAGTGACTCTCGTGTAGTTCGGATTCACTAGGGCGCGTGTAGTTCGGCCAATCCCGAATGTTGTGCGGTGGAGGTAGTGAGTCGCGTGTGGTTGCGGATTCACTAAGGTGCGTGTAGTTTTCGGCCAGCCTTCATGTTGTTGGATATGTGATCTATTGGTTGTTTTATACACCGATGGTGGGGTCGTAAGGACCATGTTGTTTGATCTATCGGTTGTTTTATACACCGATGGTGGGGTCGTATAGACCATGTTGTTTGATCTATTGGTTGTTTTATACGCCAATGGTGGGGTCGTAAGGACCATGTTGTGGAAGTAGTGATGCGATAGCCGTGTTTTGCTCACATGTTGTCACGGGTGTGACAATAGTCGATGTTGTACACCTTGGGATTAGCGTTGCCATAGTCGTTGGGCGCAATCGGTTTTAGCCGTTGGATTATGATGTTATGGTAGTTGCGTATTGGTCGTGTTGCGCACTACAAGGGACGTTAAGTGGTGAGTGTTATCCGTAAGGATTCGTTTCTATTCGGTCTTCGTCGGTTTAGATGGTTAACTTTATTTTGATGAGCAGTGGTTACTAACGGTGTACTTGGTATGGTATGCTAGGGGTTGCTATCTCGGTTCGAGATTGGTTGAGTTTTCCCGATGTGAGGGAATGAGGAAGGTTTTAGTGCTCGAATTGTGATTTGATAAATCGCGTGTGACGATTTTAGTTATTAAAGGTGAGTCATTGGGAAGAGTTGTCTAGGAAAGTTGGATTGGGACTTGTGTTTGAGGACCGTTGAGTGAGGTCCGTTCGGGTAGGTGATGAAGATCACGAGGACGTGATCGATTCTAAGTGGGGGATAGTTGTAAGACCCTATTTCCATTTCAGTTGATCGGGACGCCGTCCAGGATTCGGGACGCCGTCCAGCAAAGAAGAACTGGACGCCGTCCCATATTTGGGACGCCGTCCAGTTGGTCTGTCGGGCCAGCTGTGATATTTTAGTTTTTAATAAGGGGTATGTTGATCTTTTCACTTGATGGCCGGTTTTAAGCCACAAATGGGCAAAGGTTGAGCTCATTCAACCTTATCTTCACTAACATAAACCCTCTCATCTTGTTCTAGTGAGAGAGTAAGAGTTTAGAGAGAGAAAGCTTGATTTGGAGAGGAAGGAGTCGGATTCTCACCAAAGCTCGAGTTCTAAAGTTGTTCATCTCGCTCCTAGCTACGTTGTGGTAGTATTGGTAAGCTCAAACTCCGAATTTCATTTGTTAGATTTGATATTCAAGTTAGGGTTTTGAGCTAGTTTGTTGTGGAACCCTCTTAGATGATGAAATGGGTTTATGGTGACTAGTTATTCTTGTCACTTGGCGGGTTTTGGGTTGGTTGACGATTTGGCCTTGATTAGACTTTGATAATGGGTTTAATCACTAGGTATAGTGATTATGGAAGTGTTGGAACCCTTTTGGGTGTATTTGGTTGACTAATTTTGAAATGGGTCAAAATTAGGGTTTTGGTATCAAAATGGGCGAGACCTGTGTTTAACACTCGTGTTCGGGTTTAATTGGTGTGTTAGGATTTGGGCGCGTTTTGTGCTTGGATGTGCATATGGGTCGAAATTGCACTAAATGTCATTTGGGTTGGTTTGTAAGTCAACCCTAATTGTGTTGTTGTGTTGTGATAATGGAATAGGTACATTCCATCAGCGAGTTGCAGATTATTCGGTTGCATTCATCAAGGCAACAAGGTGAGTGTTAATATCCTATGTGCATATGTATGTGTAGGATGGGTGCGGGTCAGGTGAAGTGGTTCTCGGTTATAGAGCTCACTTCACATATAGGTAGATTTGGTGGACTTGTGTATAGGTCCAATTGGCACGGTTGTGCGTTTTGGTTGACCACCCTTGACAAGGTGCATACTTTGTGTGTACGATATCACACGTGTTTGTGATGTGGATGATATAACACCAATGGCGAAGGGTTTTGATATTGAGAAGTGAGTCACGTGTGGATGCGGATTCACGATGACGCGTGTAGTTTTTGGTCATCTTATTGAGTTGTGAAGTTGATCACGTGTGGATGCGGATTCACGGTGACGCTTGTAGTTCGGTCATCTTATTGAGGTAGTGATCTCGTGTAGTTCGGATTCACTAAGGCTCGTGTAGTTCGGACAACCTCGATGTTATTGTGGTAATGAAGATAGTAGTCTCGTGTGGATGCGGATTTAGTAAGGCTCGTGTAGTTCGGCCAATCTTCATTTTGGTAATCGGTTTTGGTATTGGGTTAAGGGGTTAACCTTGGACGTTTGTATTTTGTTTACATATTGTTATATATATATATATATATATATATATATATATATATATATATATATATATATATATATATATATATATATATATATATATATATATATATATATATATTAATGTATTGTTGTGATGTAGCTAACCCTCCGGGTGTAGCTTATTGGCGTTGTTCACATCGTCGTTGGTGAACTTACTTTTTGTTGTTAGCTTGTTGCTTAGTGATCGTACAGTATGCTTAGATTAGCTTGCCTTATATTTGGATGCTTCGGTATGCGTTATTTGTTTATTGTTGTGGCGTGTCCATTTTATGCATATATATGTATGTAGCATATTCTCACTCACTAAGCGTTAGCTTACCCTCTCGTTGTTTACATTTTTATAGACTGCATGGATGTGGTGGCTCGGGTAAGCGTGGGACTAGTGGACTCGCGTAGTTTGCTTTAGAAGACTTGCTTTTGGATTCGATTAGGATTGGGTAGCGTATCCCCAATCACCATGCTCGGTCTATGTTTTGAATTAAACTAAATGGGTCGAAATGGTCACTTTGTAGTAAGATGGGTCGATGTGGGCCTAGTGTTGTAAAACTCGGTTTTATTGTGAAAAACTCTTAGGTTTAATAATTATAACATATTGTGAAAGTGTTTTGGTTTAAAAGTGTCGGGAAGCGGGTTTACCACTCGCGTGTGTTTGAAAAACTGATCAGAATATTTTAGTACATTTGGACGCCGTCCTAGATGGCTGGACGCCGTCCAGTCCTTCAGAGCTGGACGTCGTCCAGATGTGTTGTTTCAGGAATTTTTTTTATGGCACGTTTTTGGAAGGATTAACGGGTTGGGTCGTTACACGAGAGTTGAACAAACTTACCATCAAGAACCGTTATCCACTACCAAGAATTGACGACTTATTTGATCATCTTCAAGATTCGTCAGTTTACTCGAAGATTGATTTACGTTCGGGATATCACCAAATGCGGGTGAAGGAGGATGATATTCCGAAGACTGCTTTTAGGACGCGTTACGGTCATTATGAGTTTATGGTTATGCCCTTTGGACTGACTAATGCACCAGCTGTGTTCATGGACCTCATGAACCGAGTGTGTGGACCATATCTTGACAAGTTTGTCATTGTCTTCATCGATGACATACTTATTTACTCAAAGAATGATCAAGAACACGAAGAACATTTGAGAAAAGTGCTAGAGTTGTTGAGAAAAGAAAAACTGTATGCTAAGTTTTCAAAGTGTGCATTTTGGTTGAAAGAAGTTCAATTCCCCGGCCACGTAGTGAACAAAGAAGGTATTCAGGTGGATCCGTCCAAGATTGAAACCGTTGAAATTTGGGAAACTCCGAAAACTTCGAAGCATATACGCCAATTTTTAGGATTGGCTGGTTACTACAGAAGATTCATCCAATATTTTTCCAAAATAGCAAAACCCTTGACTGCATTAACGCATAAAGGGAAGAAATTTGAATGGAAGGATGAACAAGAGAAAGCGTTTCGGTTATTGAAGAAAAAGCTAACTACGACACCTATATTGTCATTGCTAGAAGGGAATGATGATTTTGTGATTTATTGTGACGCCTCAAAGCAAGGCCTCGGTTGTGTATTAATGCAACGAATGAAGGTAATTGCTTATGCGTCCAGACAATTGAAGATTCACGAGCAAAATTATACGACTCACGATTTGGAATTGGGCGCTGTTGTTTTTGCATTAAAGGCATGGAGGCACTATTTATATGGGGTCAAAAGTATTATATATACCGACCACAAAAGCCTCTAACACATATTTGATCAGAAAGAACTGAACATGAGACAGCGTAGGTGGATTGAGTTGTTGAATGATTACGACTTTGAAATTCGTTACCACCCGGGGAAGGCAAATGTGGTGGCCGACACCTTGAGTAGAAAGGACAGGGAACCTATTCGAGTAAAAGCTATGAATATAATTATTCATACTAACTTTACTACTGAAATAAAGGAGGCGCAACAGGGAGTTTTGAAAGGGGGAAATTTGAAGAATGAAATACCCAAAGGATCGGAGAAACATCTTAATATTTGGGAAGACAGAACCCGGTATAGAGATGAAAGAATTTGGGTACCAAAATTTGGAGATATGAGAGAATTGGTACTTAGAGAAGCACATAAAACCAGATACTCAATACATCCCGGAGCGGGAAAGATGTACCGAGATCTCAAGAAACACTTCTGGTGGCCGGGTATGAAAGCCGATATTGCTAGATACGTAGGAGAATGTTTGACGTGTTCTAAGGTCAAAGCTGAACATCATAAACCATCAGGTCTACTTCAACAACCTAAAATCCCGGAATGGAAATGGGAAAACATCACCATGGATTTCATTACTAAATTGCCAAGGACTACAAGTAGTTATGATACAATCTGGATAATAGTCGATCGTCTCACCAAGTCAGCACACTTTTTGCCAATGAAAGAGGATGATAAAATGGAGAAGTTGGCACGACTATATTTGAAAGAAGTAGTCTCCAGACATGGAATACCAGTCTCTATTATCTCTGATAGGGATGGGAGATTTGTTTCAAGATTCTGGCAGACATTACAACAAGCATTGGGGACTCGCCTAGACATGAGTACTGCTAATCATCCGCAAACTGATGGGCAAAGTGAAAGGATGATACAAACGCTTAAAGACATGCTATGAGCATGTGTTATTGATTTTGAAAACAGTTGGGATCGACATCTACCGTTAGCAGAATTTTCCTACAACAACAGTTACCACTCGAGTATTGAGATGGCACCGTTTGAAGCACTTTAAGGTAGAAAGTGCAGGTCTCCGATTTGTTGGAGCGAGGTGGGAGATAGACAAATTACGCGTCCAAAGATAATCCAAGAAACTACTGAGAAAATCATTCAAATTCAACAACGGTTGAAAACTGCCCAGAGTCGACAAAAGAGCTACATAGACAGTAAAAGAAAAGATATAGAATTTGAAATTGGCAAAATGGTCATGCTTAAAGTATCACCTTGGAAAGACGTTGTTCATTTTGGAAAATGAGGGAAACTAAACCCTAGATACATTGGGCCATTCAAGATTATTGATCGTGTCGGACCGGTAGCTTATCAACTTGAATTACCTCAACAACTCGCCAATGTACATAATACTTTTCACGTCTCGAATCTGAAGAAATACTTAGCCAAAGAAGATCTCACTATTCCTTTAGACGAAATCCAACTCAATGAAAAACTTCAATTCATTGAAGAACCCGTCGAAATAATGGATCGTGAGGTTAAACGACTTAAGCAAAATAAAATACCAATCATTAAGGTTCGATGGAATGCTCATAGAGGACCCGAGTTCACCTGGGAACGTGAAGATTAGATGAAGAAGAAATACCCACACTTATTTCCGGATGATGCGTCAACACCTACAACTGCTTAAAAAATTTCGGGACGAAATTTTTTTAACGGGTAGAGTATGTAGTGACCCGAACTTTTCCATGTTTATATATATTAAATGAAATTGATATTTACATGATTAAATGTTTCAAACATGATAAGCAATCAAACTTGTTAATACTTGATTAATTGAAATAAGTGTCATGTAGACAATTGACCACCCCGTTGTCCGGCGATTCACGAACGTTAAGACTTGTAAAAACGACATGATGATATATATATGGATATATATATATATATATATATATATATATATATATATATATATATATATATATATATATATATATATATATATATTAACATGATATTATGATATGTAAGTATATCACAAGGTATATTAACAAAGAGTTATATGCATAAAATAAAACTACTGAATTAAAGAAACTCAAAACGATATATATAACGATTATCGTTATAACAACGTTTTAATTAAAATAAATACATATGTATTGTATTAAGATATGAACACACTATGTTAACATGATAAAATGATAATTAAGTATATCATTAAGTGTATTAACAATGAACTATACAAATAAGATGAGACTACTAACTTAAGGATTTCGAAACAACACATATATGTAACGATTATCATTGTAATTGTATTTTAACACACACACACACACACACACACACATATATATATATATATATATATATATATATATATATATATATATATATATATATATATATGATATTAAGATATATTCATACACCATGTTATCATGTTAACAAAACAATTTAACATCTCATTGGTATATAATAACAATGGATTAATTACATTTAACAAAATCGTTAACTTAAAGGTTTCAAAATAACACTTATATGTAACGACTAACGATGACTTAACGACTCAGTTAAAATGTATATACATGTAGTGTATTAAGATGTATTAGTACACTTTTGAAAGACTTCAAGACACATATCAAAGTACTTCTACTTAGCAAAAATGCTCACAATTACATTCTCATTCATTTTCATCAACAATTCTACTCATTTTCATCCGTATCAGTACTCGTACAATACACAGCTTCTAAATGTATATACTATTGGTATATACACTCCAATGATCAGCTCTTAGCAGCCTTAGTGAGTCACCTAAACATGTGGGAACCATAATTTAACATCTAGCATGAAATATCTCACAAAATTACAAACTAATGTGACCATATAATCAACCCCTAGTTCACGTGAACCTTCACCAATCCTAACACTTTCATTTTTCAATTTTTATGCATCAAATTACTCTCTCTCAAGTTTTCTCTCATTGTTCTAAGTGTTCTTCATCTTTTACTTCATAATCTAGCTCAATATAGCTAACCTAGATCAACTTACAAAACAACTACTCAAGAACACATCAAGAACATTTTCAAGTTTACAAGTCTACTTCCAAGCTTTTTAATCCATTCCAATTAATCATCTAAGATTAAGGAACCTTTGTTATTTACAATAGGTTATCTCTCTAATTCAAGGTAATACTCATATTCAAACTTTGATTCAATTTCTATAACTATAACAATCTTAATTCGAGTGAAAATCTTACTTGAACTTGTTTTCGTTTCATGATTTTACTTCAAGAACTTCCAAGCCATCGAAGATCATTTGAAGCTCAATTTTATTTTTCATCTTTTCCAGTAGGTTTACCTACTATACTTTAGGTAGTAATTATGTTCATAACATCATTCGATTCATATATATATATATATATAACTATCTTATTCGAAGATTTAAACTTGTAATCACTAGAACATAGTTTAGTTAATTCTAAACTTGTTCACAAACAAAGTTAATCCTTCTAACTTAACTTTAAAATCAACTAAACACATGTTCTATATCTATATGATATGCTAACTTAGTGATTTAAAACCTGGAAACACGAAGAACACCGTAAAACCGGACATACAACGTCGTAGTAAAACCGGGGGCTGTTTTGGGTTAGATATTTAAAAACTATGATAAATTTTGACTTAAAAGTTGTTCTTCTGGGAAAATGATTTTTCTTATGAACATGAAACTATATCCAAAAATCATGATTAAACTCAAAGTGAAAGTATGTTTTTCAAAATAGTCATCAAGATGTCGTTCTTTCGACGGAAATGACTACCTCTTACAAAAATGACTTGTAACCTGTATTTTGGACTATAAACTTATACTTTTTTTATTTAGTTTCATAAATTTCAGTTCATTATGAAAACATAACAATTCGATTCACTCAAAACGGATTTGTAATGAAGAAATGATGGGTAAAACTAAATTGGATAGTTTTGCTTGTTTTAGCTACGTGAAACTTTGTAACAAATCTATACTAACCATAACTTAACTAACTTATATTGTATTATACATGTATTCTAACATATATTATGTAACCTTGATAGACCATAGACACGTATACAATGTTTTGACATATCATATCGACGTCATCTATATATATTATTTGGAATAACCATAGACACTCTATATGCGGTAATGTTCGAGTTAGCTATACATGGTTGAGGTTGATTCAAAATAATATATATACTTTGAGTTGTGATCGAGTCTGAGACTTATATACACTGGGTCGTGGATTGATTCGAGATAATATCTATATTGATTTATTTCTGTGCTACTAAATGTGGACAACTAATTGTGGACAACTAACGTTGGACTGTTAACTTAACAAACTTAAATCATTAAAACGTAATAAAATATGTTGTGAATATATTTAGATCATACTTTGATATCTATTTTTGTTATAGGTTCGTGAATCGACCCGTGGCCAAGTCTTATTTTTCGACGAAGTGATAATACGTGAAAGTGAGTTATAGTCCCACTTTTAAAATCTAATATTTTTGGGATGACAATACATGCAGTTTTATAAATGCTTTACGAAATAGACACAAGTAATCGAAACTACATTATATGGTTGGATTATCGAAATCGAATATAGCCCTTCAAGTCTGGTAAACTAAGAATTAGGGAAATGGCCCCTAATTGACGCGAATCCTAAAGATAGATCTATTGGGCCTAACAACCCCCATTCATATCTATGGATGGCTTTAGTACTTTGAGATTATTATTATACAGACAGCAATGTCTGTGGGGATATTCTATGCATTATGGTTAATGTCGGTTACCAGGTGTTCAATCCATATGAATGATTTTTATGCAGATGGCTATATGCATGCATGATGCTTATGAGAAATGGAAATATGAAATCTTGTGGTCTATTATTACGATTTGATAAATATATAGGTTAAACCTATAACTCACCAACATTTTTGTTGACGTTTAAAGCATGTTTATTCTCAGATGATTATTAAGAGCTTCCGCTATTGCATGCTAAATAAAGACCGGATTGGAGTCTGCATGCTTGTATATTATTGTTTAAAAACTGCATTCGAAGACTTAAGTTGTTGTGTAATATTATTGTAAATCATTATGTAATGATCGTGTGAAAATGATATATTTTAGATTATCATTATTTGATAATCCTCGTAATATTTTAAACCTTTATCGATAAAATAAAGGTTATTGTTTGTTTTAAAAATCGAATGCAGTCTTTGAAAAACGTCTCATATAGAGGTCAAAACCTTGCAACGAAATCAATTAATATGAAACGTTTATAATCAATATGAACGGGACATTTCAGAGTACATGTTGGATCTCCGACATCGAGGGGGCTTTCCGTACCGTGAAATGTCCTCCCGAGAAGAAAACGAGGTACGATTCTAGCATGTTGCGTAAAGAGGAGAAGATGTGGTGGGATGATTAAATTCAATTGTATGGGGAAGAGAAATGCATGAGTTTGACGTGGGAAGAGTTTAAAAAGGAATTTTTCAAAGAATACCGAACTCCTTCCTACTTTGATAGAATCCGGGACGAGTTGCACAATTTGCGACAAGGTTCAATGGACTTGGTTACTCTCAAGTCTACCTTCTTGGCAAAGACTCGATTTTGTCCGGAGTATGTTGGTGATGATCGCAAGTTGATGCAAGATTTCTACCGTACCATGAATGATGAGTTGAAGGGTAAGATTAGTCGGGGAATGGCTAAGTCTTTTGACGAGTTATTTGAATTGGCTCGGGGTTTTGACCCGGAGGTTCCAAAAAGAAGCGACTTCTCTTTCTCAAAGAGAAAATTTGAAGGTTCAAGTCATTCGAACTTTTCCAACAAGAAGTTTAAGAAAGGTTCCAAAAGTGTAAATAGCGTGAAGAAGGGTGTTACTCCGAGTTACGGGCCCACGTGTTTTAATTGTAATCAAGGGGGCACATGGCCCGTGATTGTACCAAGGTTCCGAGCAAACTTACTTGTTATAATTGTGGTAAAGAAGGGCATCGAAGGACGGAGTGTCCCGATTTGAACACCGATCATGTTAAACGGTTGGAGAAGGCAGCGGGCACGGCTAGGGGTCGAAATTATTTGATGACCAATGATGAGGCCAAACAATCCAATGAAGTTGTCTTAGGTACTTACATGGTTAACTCTATTTCAGTAAGGATACTATTTGATAGCGGTGCTAATTTATCGTTTGTGTCACCTCGATTTGTGTCTAAGCTTAACAAACCGCTAGCTAAGTTAAGTCATCCGGTAGAGGTCGAAATAGTGGATGGTAAGACGGTGCTAGGGTTGATGTTTGTAAAGATTGTGATGTTGTGTTTGGTGTCGAAACATTTAAAATCGATCTTATCCCGATGACCTTAGGTGAATTTGATATTGTTGTGGGTATGGATTGGCTCGATCGTTATACAGTCGATATTTCATGCTGTGAAAAGTCTATTCGTGTAAGGACCCCAAGTGGGGGAGAGTTAATTATTCATGGCGAGAGACGGAGAAGACTTGTGCCATTTTGCACTTATGCATGGGCATGTCGTTTTCTTGTTAGTGGCGGCATGACTTTTCTTGCTCATGTAGTTGATACTCGTGAAGAGCCACCACCCATTCGTGAAATTTTGGTGGTTAGTGAATTCGAAGACGTTTTTTCGGATGAATTACCGGGTGTTCCGGCGGAAAGACAAGTTGAATTTCGCATTGAGTTGGTTCCCGGAGCTACTCCCATTGCTAAAACTCCTTATCGTTTGGCGCCGACGAAAATGCAAGAATTGTTAAATCAAACCCAAGAGTTGCTTGAAAAGGGTTTTATTCGACCGAGTGCTTCGCCATGGGGTGCTCCAGTTTTATTTGTGAAAAAGAAAGATGGTAGCATGTGGATGTGCATCGATTATTGGGAGTTGAACAAAGTGACGATCAATAATCATTATCCATTGCCTCGGATTGACGACTTGTTTGACCAAATCCAAGGTGCAACGTATTTTTCTAAAATCGAATTACAGTCCGGTTATCACCAAATGCGGGTCCGTGAGGAAGATATTGAGAAAACAGCTTTTCGAACGCGTTACGGGCATTATGAGTTTTTAGTTATGCCCTTCGGTCTTACGAATGCACTGGCAGCATTCATGGATTTTATGAACCGAGTGTGCCAACCTATGTTGGACAAGTCGGTAATTGTGTTCATTGACGACATACTTGTCTACTCGAAAAGTATGAACGAACATGAACGTCATTTGCGTGAAGTATTGAAGACATTGCGAAAGGAGAAATTGTATGCTAAATTCTCCAAATGTGAATTTTGGCTAAGGGAAGTTCAATTCCTTGGCCATATTGTTAATAAAGATGGTATTCAAGTAGATCCGGGGAAGATTGAGATGGTAAAGAGTTGGGGAAGACCGACTACGCCTACGGAAATCCGAAGTTTTCTCGGATTGGCCGGTTATTATCGTCGATTTATCCAAGACTTTTCTAAGATCGCTTCTCCATTGACGAAATTGACGAGAAAGAACGCGAGGTTTAATTAGGAGAACGAGCAAGAAATTGCTTTTCAATTGTTAAAAGAGAAGTTGTGTCAAGCTCCGGTGCTAGTGTTGCCGGAAGGGGTAGAAGACATGACGGTTTATTGTGATGCTTCTTTAAACGGGATCGGGTGTGTTCTAATGCAAAGAGGTAAAGTCATCGCTTATGCCTCTCGACAATTAAAGGAACATGAAACGAGACTCCGACGGGTGCTAATTGATGAATCACATAAGTCAAAGTATTCCATTCATCCGGGCACGACGAAAATGTATCATGATTTGAAGAAAGAGTATTGGTGGCCGGGCATGAAACGTGATGTTGTAAAGTATGTTGAACAATGTGTCACGTGTTTGCAAGTGAAGGCCGGGCACTAAAAGCCGTATGGTAAGTTACAACTGTTGGAAGTCCCGAAATGGAAATGGGAGCACATTACCATGGATTTCATTACAAAGTTACCAAAGACGGCGAGAACCCAATTTGATTCGATTTGGGTGATAGTTGATCGATTGACGAAAAGTGCTTTGTTTCTTCCCATTCGGGAAACGATATTGTCGGAGACTTTGGCTAAATTATTTATCAAGGAGGTGATATCGAGGCATGGGGTTCCTATATCTATTATTTCGGATCGAGACACTCTTTTCACATCTCGGTTTTGGAATAAGTTTCATGAAGATATGGGTACACAATTGAGAATGAGCATGGCGTACCATCCTTAGACAGACGGTCAAACCGAATGTACAAATCAAACGTTGGAGGATATGTTACGGGCATGCATTATTGATTTTGGGGGTAGTTGGAATGAACACTTGCCCTTGGTGGAATTCTCGTACAATAATAGTTATCATACTAGTATCGGGATACCACCTTATGAGATGCTTTATGGGCAGAGGTGTCAAACTCTGATTTGTTGGGGTGAAGTGGGTCAAAGAGAAATCGGGAGTACCGATTTGGTGTTAGAGACAAATAGCAAGATTGAGATGATTCGGGCTCATTTGAAAGTGGCTCAAGATAGACAAAAGTTGTATGCCGACAAACGTAGACGGTTGATTGAGTTCCAAGAAGGTGACATGGTTATGCTTAAGGTTTTGCCATGGAATGGTATTATTCGGTTCCGAAAACGGGGAAAGTTAGCTCCTTGGTTTATTGGGCCATTTAAGATTTTAGCTCGGGTTGGTGAAGTTGCGTATCGTTTGGAGTTACCTGAAGAGCTTGCGGGGATCCATAATACATTTCATGTTTCCCATCTCCGTAAGTGTCTCGCAGATGATTTATCTTGGATGCCATTAGACGAAATCAAGTTAAACAACAAGTTGGAATATGTTGAGGAGCTGATTGCTATACTCGATGAAAAAGTGAAAAGGTTGACGAACAAAGAAGTGAGAACTTATAAAGTTCAATGGTGATGTAGTAAAGGTTCCGAGTTTACATGGGAGCACGAGGAGTTTGTGTTAGTTTATCTTCCCTCTTGTCATGCTGCTTGGATCATGAGGACGCGCTCCGATTCAAGTGGGGGAGAGTTGTAAGACCCAAACAATCACTGTACAGAAGTGTAAATAGGGTTCATATAGTGTGGGGGGCTGTATATAATTAAACTGAGGTCAGAGGCTGCCCAGGCCCTTATGCGCACCGCACAAGGGTAAGGTTGCGCGTCGCGCACTTGCACTGTTGGCAGATTTCAGCTTTTAAATAAAAGTTTAATGAGGGGCATTTTGGTCCTTTCACATGGGGCCGGTTTTAGGGCACTTATAGCCAGATTTGTGGTGGTTGAAGCACATTCAACACAACCACCAACATCATCTTCAATTCCACTTTAATCGTAGAGAGAGAAACCCTTTAAGTGAGAGAAAGCTTGAATCAAGGAGGAAGAAGCTTGATCCGGGTTAAAGCTCAAGCATTAAAGTTGTTCATCTAGCCTTTAGCTACGTTTTGGTTGTGGTGGTATGTTCAAACTTTGATTTCCCTATTTTAATTTGTTTAAGGGTTAGGGTTTGGGTTAGTGATGAACATAAAACCCATTTGTGGTGATTTTGGGTGTTCTTGGGAAAGATTGAGTCATGAAGACTCAATAGTAACTAACCGAGGGTTTCAAAGTGTTAATTGGTGTTTATGAGTCTTAATTGGTTAGTTAATTACTAGCACACTGAAATGTCCCGTTCTTATTGATTAAAAACGTTCCATATTAATTGATTTCGTTGCGAGGTTTTGACCTCTATATGAGACGTTTTTCAAAGACTGCATTCATTTTTAAACAAACCATAACCTTTATTTCATCAATAAAGGTTTAAAAAGCTTTACGTAGATTATCAAATAATGATAATCTAAAATATCCTGTTTACACACGACCATTACATAATGGTTTACAATACAAATATGTTACATCGAAATCAGTTTCTTGAATGCAGTTTTTACACAATATCATACAAACATGGACTCCAAATCTTGTCCTTATTTTAGTATGCAACAGCGGAAGCTCTTAATATTCACCTGAGAATAAACATGCTTTAAACGTCAACAAAAATGTTGGTGAGTTATAGGTTTAACCTATATATATCAAATCGTAACAATAGACCACAAGATTTCATATTTCAATACACATCCCATACATAGAGATAAAAATCATTCATATGGTGAACACCTGGTAACCGACAATAACAAGAAGCATATATAAGAATATCCCCATCATTCCGGGACACCCTTCGGATATGATATAAATTTCGAAGTACTAAAGCATCCGGTACTTTGGATGGGGTTTGTTAGGCCCAATAGATCTATCTTTAGGATTCGCGTCAATTAGGGTGTCTGTTCCCTAATTCTTAGATTACCAGACTTAATAAAAAGGGGCATATTCGATTTCGATAATTCAACCATAGAATGTAGTTTCACGTACTTGTGTCTATTTTGTAAATCATTTATAAAACCTGCATGTATTCTCATCCCAAAAATATTAGATTTTAAAAGTGGGACTATAACTCACCTTCACAGATTTTTACTTCGTCGGGAAGTAAGACTTGGCCACTGGTTGATTCACGAACCTATAACAATATATACATATATATATTAAAGTATGTTCAAAATATATTTACAACACTTTTAATATATTTTGATGTTTTAAGTTTATTAAGTCAGCTGTCCTCGTTAGTAACCTATAACTAGTTGTCCACAGTTAGATGTACAGAAATAAATCGATAAATATTATCTTGAATCAATCCACGACCCAGTGTATACGTATCTCAGTATTGATCACAACTCAAACTATATATATTTTGGAATCAACCTCAACCCTGTATAGCTAACTCCAACATTCACATATAGAGTGTCTATGGTTGTTCCGAAATATATATAGATGTGTCGACATGATAGGTCGAAACATTGTATACGTGTCTATGGTATCTCAAGATTACATAATATACAATACAAGTTGATTAAGTTATGGTTGGAATAGATTTGTTACCAATTTTCACGTAGCTAAAATGAGAAAAATTATCCAATCTTGTTTTACCCATAACTTCTTCATTTTAAATCCGTTTTGAGTGAATCAAATTGCTATGGTTTCATATTGAACTCTATTTTATGAATCTAAACAGAAAAAGTATAGGTTTATAGTCGGAAAAATAAGTTACAAGTCGTTTTTGTAAAGGTAGTCATTTCAGTCGAAAGAACGACGTATAGATGACCATTTTAGAAAAACATACTTTCACTTTGAGTTTAACCATAATTTTTGGATATAGTTTCATGTTCATAATAAAAATCATTTTCTCAGAATAACAACTTTTAAATCAAAGTTTATCATAGTTTTTAATTAACTAACCCAAAACAGCCCGCGGTGTTACTACGACGGCGTAAATCCGGTTTTACGGTGTTTTTCGTGTTTCCAGGTTTTAAATCATTAAGTTAGCATATCATATAGATATAGAACATGTGTTTAGTTGATTTTAAAAGTCAAGTTAGAAGGATTAACTTTTGTTTGCGAACAAGTTTAGAATTAACTAAACTATGTTCTAGTGATTACAAGTTTAAACCTTCGAATAAGATAGCTTTATATGTATGAATCAAATGATGTTATGAACATCATTACTACCTTAAGTTACTTGGATGAACCTACTGGAAAAGAGAAAAATGGATCTAGCTTCAATGGATCCTTGGATGGCTCAAAGTTCTTGAAGCAAAATCATGACACGAAAACAAGTTCAAGTAAGATCATCACTTGAAATAAGATTGTTATAGTTATAGAAATTGAACCAAAGTTTGAATATGATTATTACCTTGTATTAGAATGATAACCTACTGTAAGAAACAAAGATTTCTTGAGGTTGGATGATCACCTTACAAGATTGGAAGTGAGCTAGCAAACTTGAAAGTATTCTTGATTTTATGAACCTAGAACTTTTGGAATTTATGAAGAACACTTAGAACTTGAAGATAGAACTTGAGAGAGTTCAATTAGATGAAGAAAATTGAAGAATGAAAGTGTTTGTAGGTGTTTTTGGTCGTTGGTGTATGGATTAGATATAAAGGATATGTAATTTTGTTTTCATGTAAATAAGTCATGAATGATTACTCATATTTTTGTAATCTTATGAGATATTTCATGCTAGTTGCCAAATGATGGTTCCCACATGTGTTAGGTGACTCACATGGGCTGCTAAGAGCTGATCATTGGAGTGTATATACCAATAGTACATACATCTAAAAGCTGTGTATTGTACGAGTACGAATACGGGTGCATACGAGTAGAATTGTTGATGAAACTGAACGAGAATGTAATTGTAAGCATTTTTGTTAAGTAGAAGTATTTTGATAAGTGTATTGAAGTCTTTCAAAAGTGTATAAATACATATTAAAACACTACATGTATATACATTTTAACTGAGTCGTTAAGTCATCGTTAGTCGTTACATGTAAGTGTTGTTTTGAAACCTTTAGGTTAACGATCTTGTTAAATGTTGTTAACCCAATGTTTATAATATCAAAAGAGATTTTAAATTATTATATTATCATGATATTATGATGTACGAATATCTCTTAATATGATATATATACATTAAATGTCGTTACAACGATAAACGTTACATATATGTCTCGTTTCAAAATCATTAAGTTAGTAGTCTTGTTTTTACATATGTAGTTCATTGTTAATATAATTAATGATATGTTTACTTATCATAATATCATGTTAACTATACATATAACCATATATATGTCATCATATAGTTTTTTACAAGTTTTAACGTTCGTGAATCACCGGTCAACTTGGGTGGTCAATTGTCTATATGAAACCTATTTCAATTAATCAAGTCTTAACAAGTTTGATTGCTTAACATGTTGGAAACATTTAATCATGTAAATATCAATCTCAATTAATATATATAAACATGGAAAAGTTCGGGTCACTACAGTACCTACCCGTTAAATAAATTTCGTCCCGAAATTTTAAGCTGTTGAAGGTGTTGACGAATCTTCTGGAAATAGATGCGGGTATTTCTTCTTCATCTGATCTTCACGCTCCCAGGTGAACTCGGGTCCTCTACGAGCATTCCATCGAACCTTAACAATTGGTATCTTGTTTTGCTTAAGTCTTTTAACCTCACGATCCATTATTTCGACGGGTTCTTCTATGAATTGGAGTTTTTCGTTGATTTGGATTTCATCTAACGGAATAGTGAGATCTTCTTTAGCAAAACATTTCTTCAAATTCGAGACGTGGAAAGTGTTATGTACAGCCGCGAGTTGTTGAGGTAACTCAAGTCGGTAAGCTACTGGTCCGACACGATCAATAATCTTGAATGGTCCAATATACCTTGGATTTAATTTCCCTCGTTTACCAAATCGAACAACACCTTTCCAAGGTGAAACTTTAAGCATGACCATCTCTCCAATTTCAAATTCTATATCTTTTCTTTTAATGTCAGCGTAGCTCTTTTGTCGACTTTGGGCGGTTTTCAACCGTTGTTGAATTTGGATGATCTTCTCGGTAGTTTCTTGTATAATCTCCGGACCCGTAATCTGTCTATCCCCCACCTCACTCCAACAAATCGGAGACCTGCACTTTCTACCATAAAGTGCTTCAAACGGCGCCATCTCAATGCTTGAATGGTAGCTGTTGTTGTAGGAAAATTCTGCTAACGGTAGATGTCGATCCCAACTGTTTCCGAAATCAATAACACATGCTCGTAGCATGTCTTCAAGCGTTTGTATCGTCCTTTCGCTCTGCCCATCAGTTTGTGGATGATAGGCAGTACTCATGTCTAGACGAGTTCCTAATGCTTGCTGTAATGTCTGCCAGAATCTTGAAATAAATCTGCCATCCCTATCAGAGATAATAGAGATTGGTATTCCATGTCTGGAGACGACTTCCTTCAAATACAGTCGTGCTAACTTCTCCATCTTGTCATCTTCTCTTATTGGTAGGAAGTGTGCTGATTTGGTGAGACGATCAACTATTACCCAAATAGTATCAAAACCACTTGCAGTCCTTGGCAATTTAGGGATGAAATCCATGGTAATGTTTTCCCATTTCCATTCCGGGATTTCGGGTTGTTGAAGTAGACCTGATGGTTTCTGATGCTCAGCTTTGACCTTAGAACACGTCAAACATTCTCCTACGTATTTAGCAACATCGGCTTTCATACCCGGCCACCAAAAATGTTTCTTGAGATCCTTGTACATCTTCCCCGTTCCAGGATGTATTGAGTATCTGGTTTTATGAGCTTCTCTAAGTACCATTTCTCTCATATCTCCAAATTTTGGTACCCAAATCCTTTCAGCCCTATACCGGGTTCCGTCTTCCCGAATATTAAGATGCTTCTCCGATCCTTTGGGTATTTCATCCTTTAAATTTCCCTCTTTTAAAACTCCTTGTTGCGCCTCCTTTATTTGAGTAGTAATGTTATTATGAATCATTATATTCATAGATTTTACTCGAATGGGTTCTCTATCCTTCCTGCTCAAGGCATTGGCTACCACATTTGCCTTCCCCGGGTGGTAACGAATCTCAAAATCGTAATCATTCAATAATTCAATCTACCTACGCTGCCTCATATTCAGTTGTTTCTGATTAAATATGTGTTGAAGACTTTTGTGGTCGGTATATATAATACTTTTGACCCCATATAAGTAGTGCCTCCAAGTCTTTAATGCAAAAACAACCGCGCCTAATTCCAAATCATGCGTCGTATAATTTTGTTCGTGAATCTTCAATTGTCTAGACGCATAAGCAATCACCTTCGTTCGTTGCATTAATACACAACCGAGACCTTGCTTTGATGCGTCACAATAAATCACAAAATCATCATTCCCTTCAGGCAATGACAATATAGGTGCCGTAGTTAGCTTTTTCTTCAATAACTGAAACGCTTTCTCTTGTTCATCATTCCATTCAAATTTCTTCCCTTTATGCGTTAATGCAGTCAAGGGTTTTGCTATTCTGGAAAAGTCTTGGATGAACCTTCTGTAGTAACCAGCTAATCCTAAAAACTGGCGTATGTGTTTCGGAGTTTTCGGGGTTTCCCACTTTTCAACAGTTTCTATCTTTGCCGGATCCACCTTAATACCTTCTTTGTTCACTATGTGACCGAGGAATTGAACTTCTTCCAACCAAAATGCACACTTTGAAAACTTAGCGTACAATTCTTCCTTCCTCAATACTTCTAACACCTTTCTCAAATGTTCACCGTGTTCTTGGTCATTCTTTGAGTAAATAAGTATGTCATCAATGAAAACAATGACAAACTTGTCAAGGTATGGTCCACACACTCGGTTCATAAGGTCCATGAACACAGCTGGTGCATTAGTTAAACCAAACGGCATGACCATAAACTCGTAATGACCGTAACGTGTTCTGAAAGCAGTCTTTGGAATATCATCTTCTTTCACCCGCATTTGATGATACCCGGAACGTAAGTCAATCTTTGAATAAACAGACGAGCCTTGTAGTTGATCAAATAAGTCGTCGATTCTCGGTAGTGGGTAGCGGTTCTTGATGGTAAGTTTGTTCAACTCTCGGTAGTCGATACACAACCTGAATGTACCATCTTTCTTCTTGACAAACAAAACAGGAGCTCCCCACGGTGATGTGCTTGGTCGAATGAAACCACGCTCTAAAAGTTCTTGTAATTGGCTTTGCAGTTCTTTCATCTCGCTGGGTGCGAGTCTGTAAGGAGCACGAGCTATTGGTGCAGCTCCTGGTACAAGATCTATTTGAAATTCAACGGATCGATGTGGGGGTAATCCCGGTAATTCTTTCGGAAATACATCGGGAAATTCTTTTGCAATGGGAACATCATTGATGCTCTTTTCTTCAGTTTGTACTTTCTCGACGTGTGCTAGAACAGCATAGCAACCTTTTCTTATTAGTTTTTGTGCCTTCAAATTACTAATAAGATGTAGCTTCGTGTTGCCCTTTTCTCCGTACACCATTAAGGGTTTTCCTTTTTCTCGTATAATGCGAATTGCATTTTTGTAACAAACGATCTCCGCTTTCACTTCTTTCAACCAGTCCATACCGATTATCACATCAAAACTCCCTAACTCTATTGGTATCAAATCAATCTTAAATGTTTCGCTAACCAGTTTAATTTCTCGATTCCGACATATATTATCTGCTGAAATTAATTTACCATTTGCTAATTCGAGTAAAAATTTACTATCCAAAGGCGTCAATGGACAACTTAATTTAGCACAAAAATCTCTACTCATATAGCTTCTATCCGCACCCGAATCAAATAAAACGTAAGCAGATTTATTATCAATAAGAAACGTACCCGTAACAAGCTCCGGGTCTTCCTGTGCCTCTGCCGCATTAATATTGAAAACTCTTCCACGGCCTTGTCCATTCGTGTTCTCCTGGTTCGGGCAATTTCTAATAATGTGGCCCGGTTTTCCACATTTATAACAAACTACATTGGCATAACTTGCTCCGACACTACTTGCTCCGCCATTACTCGTTCCGACACCATTTGTTCCTTTCGTTCTATTAACCCCTGGTCCGTAGACCTCACACTTCGCCGCGCTATGACCATTTCTTTTACACTTGTTGCAAAATTTGGTGCAGAACCCCGAGTGATTCTTTTCACACCTTTGGCATAGCTGCTTCTGATTGTTGTTGTTGTTGCGGTTATTATTGTTGTTGGGATGATTGTTGTAGTTGCTGTTGTTGTTGTTGTTGTTGTTGTTGTTGGGCCGTTTGTTGTAGTTGCGATTGATGTTGCGATTGTTGGGATAATTGTTGCGATTATTGTTGTAATTGCTGTTGCTGTTGTATTGGTGATTCTTATCACCGTTTTCCTCCCACTTTCTTTTGACTTGCTTCACATTGGCCTCTTCAGCAGTCTGTTCTTTAATTCTTTCTTCAATTTGGTTCACGAGTTTGTGAGCCATTCTACATGCCTGTTGTATGGAGGCGGGCTCGTGTGAACTTATATCTTCTTGGATTCTTTCCGGTAATCCTTTCACAAACGCGTCGATCTTCTCTTCCTCATCTTCGAATGCTCCCGGACACAATAGGCACAATTCTGTGAATCGTCTTTCGTACGTGGTAATATCAAATCCTTGGGTTCGTAACCCTCTAAGTTCTGTCTTGAGCTTATTGACCTCGGTTCTGGGACGGTACTTCTCGTTCATCAAGTGCTTGAATGCTGACCACGGTAGTGCGTACGCATCGTCTTGTCCCACTTGCTCTAGATAGGTATTCCACCATGTTAACGCAGAACCTGTGAAGGTATGCGTAGCGTACTTCACTTTGTCCTCTTCAGTACACTTACTTATGGCAAACACCGATTCGACCTTCTCGGTCCACCGTTTCAATCCGATCGGTCCTTCGGTTCCATCAAATTCCAAAGGTTTGCAGGCAGTGAATTCTTTGTAGGTGCATCCTACACGATTTCCTGTACTGCTAGATCCAAGGTTATTGTTGGTATGTAGCGCAGCCTGTACTGCGGCTATGTTTGAAGCTAGAAAAGTACGGAATTCCTCTTCATTCATATTCACGGTGTGTCGAGTAGTCGGTGCCATTTCCTTCAAAATAGTTAAATGGAACAAGTTAATCATACAGAATATTAAGAGTAGTTAATAGTATTTCGTAGCATAATATGAACTCATTTATAAAAGCTTTTTCTTCATATTAGCGTTTTATAAGTTTAAATTCGGGTAGTACCTACCCGTTAAGTTCATACTTAGTAGCTAATATACAATTCAACTACTACAATTCTATATGAAAAACTGATTATAATAATATTTCGCGTTCAAACTTTTATACAATATTTTACAAACTTACAATACCGCTTATTTTACATAAAGCATCAAATATAGCACACAATAACTTTGATACAAGATAGTTGTGAAGACAATTCTAGCTAGTACACAAGTCGTTCAGCAAAGGCAATAAAGACACGTAATTCATACGTCCAGAAACAAGTCATGCATTCTGGTTTTACTAGGACTACTTCCCATCCTTGGTCTTGTGCAACATAACCGTTATGGCCGTTGATAAGACAGCGTGTTGTAACGTCATCAAAGGGACGAGGGTTACGTAATGTCCAACAGTCCCGTAATAATCTAAAAACCTCATTTCTTACCCCAATTACCGACTCCGTCACTTGTGGAAACGTTTTGTTTAATAGTTGTAGCCCGATGTTCTTGTTCTCACTTTGGTGAGAAGCGAACATTACTAATCCGTAAGCATAACATGCTTCTTTATGTTGCATGTTAGCCGCTTTTTCTAAATCACGAAGTCCAATATTCGGATATATTGAGTCAAAATAATTTCTTAACCCGTTGCGTAAAATAGCATTTGGGTTCCCCGCAATATATGCGTCAAAGTAAACACATCGTAACTTATGGGTTTCCCAATGTGATATCCCCCATCTTTCAAACGAAAGTCTCTTATAAACCAAGACATTCTTGGAACGTTCTTCGAATGTCTTACAAACTGATCTCGCCTTAAATAGTTGTGCCGAAGAATTCTGGCCGACTCTAGACAAGATTTCATCAATCATGTCTCCGGGTAGGTCTCTTAAAATATTGGGTTGTCTATCCATTTTGTGTTTTTAAACTGTAAAATAGACAAGAGTTAGATTCATAAAAAAAATACTTATTAATACAAGCAATTTTTACATATATCATAAAGCATAAGAACACTATATTACATATATTACACCACACGAATACAACTATCTTATTCCGACTCGCTCGTTTCTTCTTCTTCGGTTTTGGTTCGTTTTGCCAAGTTTCTAGGGATATATGATGTTCCCCTAATACGAGCCGTCGTTGTCCACATTGGTTTAGAAAAACCTGGTGGTTTAGAGGTTCCCGGGTCATTGTTACAACTTAAGGACTTCGGGGGTTGACGATACATATAAAGTTCATCGGGGTTGGAATTAGATTTCTCTATTTTTATGCCCTTTCCCTTATTATTTTCTTTTGCCTTTTTAAATTCAGTTGGGGTAATTTCTATAACATCATCGGAATTCTCGTCGGAATCCGATTCATCGGAGAATTGGTAATCCTCCCAATATTTTGCTTCCTTGGCGGAAACACCATTGACCATAATTAACTTTGGTCGGTTGGTTGAGGATTTTCTTTTACTTAACCGTTTTATTATTTCCCCCACCGGTTCTATTTCTTCATCCGGTTCCGATTCTTCTTCCGGTTCCGATTCTTCTTCCGGTTCCGACTCTTCTTCCGGTTCTTCTTCGGGAACTTGTGAATCAGTCCACAAATCATTCCAATTTACATTTGACTCTTCATTATTATTAGGTGAGTCAATGGAACTTGTTCTAGAGGTAGACATCTATCACATAATATCAAACACGTTAAGAGATTAATATATCACATAATATTCATATGTTAAAAATATATAGTTTCCAACAAAAATGTTAAGCAATCATTTTTAAAGAAAACACGGTCGAAGTCCAGACTCACTAATGCATCCTAACAAACTCGATAAGACACACTAATGCAAATTTTCTGGTTCTCTAAGACCAACGCTCGGATACCAACTGAAATGTCCCGTTCTTATTGATTAAAAACGTTCCATATTAATTGATTTCGTTGCGAGGTTTTGACCTCTATATGAGACGTTTTTCAAAGACTGCATTCATTTTTAAACAAACCATAACCTTTATTTCATCAATAAAGGTTTAAAAAGCTTTACGTAGATTATCAAATAATGATAATCTAAAATATCCTGTTTACACACGACCATTACATAATGGTTTACAATACAAATATGTTACATCGAAATCAGTTTCTTGAATGCAGTTTTTACACAATATCATACAAACATGGACTCCAAATCTTGTCCTTATTTTAGTATGCAACAGCGGAAGCTCTTAATATTCACCTGAGAATAAACATGCTTTAAACGTCAACAAAAATGTTGGTGAGTTATAGGTTTAACCTATATATATCAAATCGTAACAATAGACCACAAGATTTCATATTTCAATACACATCCCATACATAGAGATAAAAATCATTCATATGGTGAACACCTGGTAACCGACAATAACAAGATGCATATATAAGAATATCCCCATCATTCCGGGACACCCTTCGGATATGATATAAATTTCGAAGTACTAAAGCATCCGGTACTTTGGATGGGGTTTGTTAGGCCCAATAGATCTATCTTTAGGATTCGCGTCAATTAGGGTGTCTGTTCCCTAATTCTTAGATTACCAGACTTAATAAAAAGGGGCATATTCGATTTCGATAATTCAACCATAGAATGTAGTTTCACGTACTTGTGTCTATTTTGTAAATCATTTATAAAACCTGCATGTATTCTCATCCCAAAAATATTAGATTTTAAAAGTGGGACTATAACTCACCTTCACAGATTTTTACTTCGTCGGGAAGTAAGACTTGGCCACTGGTTGATTCACGAACCTATAACAATATATACATATATATATTAAAGTATGTTCAAAATATATTTACAACACTTTTAATATATTTTGATGTTTTAAGTTTATTAAGTCAGCTGTCCTCGTTAGTAACCTATAACTAGTTGTCCACAGTTAGATGTACAGAAATAAATCGATAAATATTATCTTGAATCAATCCACGACCCAGTGTATACGTATCTCAGTATTGATCACAACTCAAACTATATATATTTTGGAATCAACCTCAACCCTGTATAGCTAACTCCAACATTCACATATAGAGTGTCTATGGTTGTTCCGAAATATATATAGATGTGTCGACATGATAGGTCGAAACATTGTATACGTGTCTATGGTATCTCAAGATTACATAATATACAATACAAGTTGATTAAGTTATGGTTGGAATAGATTTGTTACCAATTTTCACGTAGCTAAAATGAGAAAAATTATCCAATCTTGTTTTACCCATAACTTCTTCATTTTAAATCCGTTTTGAGTGAATCAAATTGCTATGGTTTCATATTGAACTCTATTTTATGAATCTAAACAGAAAAAGTATAGGTTTATAGTCGGAAAAATAAGTTACAAGTCGTTTTTGTAAAGGTAGTCATTTCAGTCGAAAGAACGACGTATAGATGACCATTTTAGAAAAACATACTTTCACTTTGAGTTTAACCATAATTTTTGGATATAGTTTCATGTTCATAATAAAAATCATTTTCTCAGAATAACAACTTTTAAATCAAAGTTTATCATAGTTTTTAATTAACTAACCCAAAACAGCCCGCGGTGTTACTACGACGGCGTAAATCCGGTTTTACGGTGTTTTTCGTGTTTCCAGGTTTTAAATCATTAAGTTAGCATATCATATAGATATAGAACATGTGTTTAGTTGATTTTAAAAGTCAAGTTAGAAGGATTAACTTTTGTTTGCGAACAAGTTTAGAATTAACTAAACTATGTTCTAGTGATTACAAGTTTAAACCTTCGAATAAGATAGCTTTATATGTATGAATCGAATGATGTTATGAACATCATTACTACCTTAAGTTACTTGGATGAACCTACTGGAAAAGAGAAAAATGGATCTAGCTTCAATGGATCCTTGGATGGCTCAAAGTTCTTGAAGCAAAATCATGACACGAAAACAAGTTCAAGTAAGATCATCACTTGAAATAAGATTGTTATAGTTATAGAAATTGAACCAAAGTTTGAATATGATTATTACCTTGTATTAGAATGATAACCTACTGTAAGAAACAAAGATTTCTTGAGGTTGGATGATCACCTTACAAGATTGGAAGTGAGCTAGCAAACTTGAAAGTATTCTTGATTTTATGAACCTAGAACTTTTGGAATTTATGAAGAACACTTAGAACTTGAAGATAGAACTTGAGAGAGTTCAATTAGATGAAGAAAATTGAAGAATGAAAGTGTTTGTAGGTGTTTTTGGTCGTTGGTGTATGGATTAGATATAAAGGATATGTAATTTTGTTTTCATGTAAATAAGTCATGAATGATTACTCATATTTTTGTAATCTTATGAGATATTTCATGCTAGTTGCCAAATGATGGTTCCCACATGTGTTAGGTGACTCACATGGGCTGCTAAGAGCTGATCATTGGAGTGTATATACCAATAGTACATACATCTAAAAGCTGTGTATTGTACGAGTACGAATACGGGTGCATACGAGTAGAATTGTTGATGAAACTGAACGAGAATGTAATTGTAAGCATTTTTGTTAAGTAGAAGTATTTTGATAAGTGTATTGAAGTCTTTCAAAAGTGTATAAATACATATTAAAACACTACATGTATATACATTTTAACTGAGTCGTTAAGTCATCGTTAGTCGTTACATGTAAGTGTTGTTTTGAAACCTTTAGGTTAACGATCTTGTTAAATGTTGTTAACCCAATGTTTATAATATCAAAAGAGATTTTAAATTATTATATTATCATGATATTATGATGTACGAATATCTCTTAATATGATATATATACATTAAATGTCGTTACAACGATAAACGTTACATATATGTCTCGTTTCAAAATCATTAAGTTAGTAGTCTTGTTTTTACATATGTAGTTCATTGTTAATATAATTAATGATATGTTTACTTATCATAATATCATGTTAACTATACATATAACCATATATATGTCATCATATAGTTTTTTACAAGTTTTAACGTTCGTGAATCACCGGTCAACTTGGGTGGTCAATTGTCTATATGAAACCTATTTCAATTAATCAAGTCTTAACAAGTTTGATTGCTTAACATGTTGGAAACATTTAATCATGTAAATATCAATCTCAATTAATATATATAAACATGGAAAAGTTCGGGTCACTACACACACCTAGTTAATTGGTAAATGGGTGTTACTTGGGGTAGTGAATGACCCGAAATGGGTGTGTTGACCTTAAAATGGTCGAATGGGTAATGATTGACCTAATTTGGGAAGGATGGGTGTGAAATACCCCGATTTCGTGGTAGTTAGTGTTGTTGGACCTTAATCATTAGCTTTTAGTGATTAACGATGGTCTTGACCTTAATTGGATGGTTTTGGTGTAAATGGGTGATTTAATGCATTAAGTCATTAAATGCACTTGAGTAGGGTGTTGGTGTTAGTCCAACTAGTTTGGGTGTTGATCGAGTACTTATTGTATTAGGTACTTGGCTTTGAAGCTTGCGGAAGGATAAAACCGTCACCGAATCCTTAAGGTGAGTGGAATAATTATGTGTATGTGTATATGGCGTATTTATTTATGAATGTTATGGTATGAACCACGAGCCGGTAGTACCATAGCATGAATGTCATGAGTGTCATGATGTGAACCACGAGCCCGTAGCATCAAGTGTGAACCATGAGCCGGTAGCACTATAAAACAAAGTGTGAACCACGAGCCGGTAGCACTATAAAAGAGTGAGACTCGAATGCGTAGTGGCGTGAACCACGAGCCGGTAGCGTCATAGCATTACGTATGGTGTGAACCACGAGCCGGTAGCATCATAGCATTACGTATGGTGTGAACCACGAGCCGGTAGCACCATAGCGTTTAAGGTTAACCATATTATGTTGTTGAATATTGATTAGCATGTTATACATATATATTGTGTTGAGTATATGCTAATGTGGCGTTAGTGTACGAGTTGTTAGCATTATGAGTATGACGGCATACTAATCGAGTATATTTTCGTATGAGGTATTTGGTAGGTGCGATTGCAAATAGATGGGTTATATATGTGTATGAATAATTGTTATACTCACTAAGCTTTGCTTACCCTCTCATTGTTTAACTTTTTATAGGCTCCGGCGTGGACAAGGGTAAGGGCGTTCGTTTGGATTAGAGATCCCACTTTGTTTGTTAGGGGACGCTTTTGGATGTGATAGCTTTTAGAGTTTGACCGAGATTTGGGTAGTTTAACCCCCAAACACCATGCTCATAGTGTCGTTTGGAATTTAAACTAATGTGGTCGAAACCCATGTTTTGTATGAAACTCGTAATTTGGGTCGATGTGGGCCCCGTTTCCTAAAACTTATTTTATTATTGAATCTTGTGAGTTTTTCATATTATAACATGTTGTGAAAAGCGTTTCGTCTAAATATGTCGGGAAGTGGGAGATCTTTATTTGAAAAATGACAAAACCGGACAGAAGCTGATGAAGCTTGTGCGCGCCGCACACATGGGGTGTTGCGCACCGCGCACCCCTCTCTAAAAAATAACTTTGGGTTACTGTTTCGGTTGGATATTGGGTTGGGTTGTTACATTGAGAGACATATGTGGATTACCATCATTGATCCTGGTTGATAGTGTATCCTCCCACAACTTTATCTCGCGCTCGGGGGGTTTGATTACTCGAGGCTTTACCTTCCATGGGGGGAGTCAATGTACTCATTCATAGGAGAGTTTCTTCGATTACCTGGAAAAAAAAATTTATCTCTACAAAAGTAGCAACAACTTTAGGACTAAATGCGATATCTGTTTGTCCTCTTCGAATTCGTTTCGGTGATGGTAAGCATAATTATTTAGCAAGTTATGCAAGAATATCCCTTTGCAATTCGGGTCATACAATTGTGTGGTAGATGCCTTGGTGCATGATTTAGGCCCATTAGATGTCATACTAGGAGTTACTTGGTTGGGATTTTGGGCGATGTTGTTTGTAATTGACAAACTCGGGGTATTAGTTTTTGGGATCATAGGCACAGTGTGACACTACAAGGGGTTAGTTCTCCAACTCTACATGGTATTTCACTCACAAAAACTGCTCACACTTCTATTGTTGAAGTATCTTTACCACCCGGAATAGATACATACCCTTCAAACACTATCTGACCCGTTAAATGTGAAATGTCCCGTTCTTATTGATTAAAAACGTTCCATATTAATTGATTTCGTTGCGAGGTTTTGACCTCTATATGAGACGTTTTTCAAAGACTGCATTCATTTTAAAATAAACCATAACCTTTATTTCATAAAGGTTTAAAAAGCTTTACGTAGATTATCAAATAATGATAATCTAAAATATCCTGTTTACACACGACCATTACATAATGGTTTACAATACAAATATGTTACATCGAAATCAGTTTCTTGAATGCAGTTTTTACACAATATCATACAAACATGGACTCCAAATCTTGTCCTTATTTTAGTATGCAATAGCGGAAGCTCTTGGTATTCACCTGAGAATAAACATGCTTTAAACGTCAACAAAAATGTTGGTGAGTTATAGGTTTAACCTATATATATCAAATCGTAACAATAGACCACAAGATTTCATATTTCAATACACATCCCATACATAGAGATAAAAATCATTCATATGGTGAACACCTGGTAACCGACATTAACAAGATGCATATATAAGAATATCCCCATCATTCCGGGACACCCTTCGGATATGATATAAATTTCGAAGTACTAAAGCATCCGGTACTTTGGATGGGGTTTGTTAGGCCCAATAGATCTATCTTTAGGATTCGCGTCAATTAGGGTGTCTGTTCCCTAATTCTTAGATTACCAAACTTAATAAAAAGGGGCATATTCGATTTCGATAATTCAACCATAGAATGTAGTTTCACGTACTTGTGTCTATTTTGTAAATCATTTATAAAACATGCATGTATTCTCATCCCAAAAATATTAGATTTTAAAAGTGGGACTATAACTCACTTTCACAGATTTTTACTTCGTCGGGAAGTAAGACTTGGCCACTGGTTGATTCACGAACCTATAACAATATATACATATATATCAAAGTATGTTCAAAATATATTTACAACACTTTTAATATATTTTGATGTTTTTAAGTTTATTAAGTCAGCTGTCCTCGTTAGTAACCTACAACTAGTTGTCCACAGTTAGATGTACAGAAATAAATCGATAAATATTATCTTGAATCAATCCACAACCCAGTGTATACGTATCTCAGTATTGATCACAACTCAAACTATATATATTTTGGAATCAACCTTAACCCTGTATAGCTAACTCCAACATTCACATATAGAGTGTCTATGGTTGTTCCGAAATATATATAGATGTGTCGACATGATAGGTTGAAACATTGTATACGTGTCTATGGTATCTCAAGATTACATAATATACAATATAAGTTGATTAAGTTATGGCTGGAATAGATTTGTTACCAATTTTCACGTAGCTAAAATGAGAAAAATTATCCAATCTTGTTTTACCCATAACTTCTTCATTTTAAATCCGTTTTGAGTGAATCAAATTGCTATGGTTTCATATTGAACTTTATTTTATGAATCTAAACAGAAAAAGTATAGGTTTATAGTCAGAAAAATAAGTTACATGTCGTTTTTGTAAAGGTAGTCATTTCAGTCGAAAGAACGACGTCTAGATGACCATTTTAGAAAACATACTTCCACTTTGAGTTTAACCATAATTTTTGGATATAGTTTCATGTTCATAATAAAAATCATTTTCCCAGAATAACAAATTTTAAATCAAAGTTTATCATAGTTTTTAATTAACTAACCCAAAACAGCCCGCGGTGTTACTACGACGGCGTAAATCCGGTTTTACGGTGTTTTTCGTGTTTCCAAGTTTTAAATCATTAAGTTAGCATATCATACAGATATAGAACATGTGTTTTGTTGATTTTAAAAGTCAAGTTAGAAGGATTAACTTTTATTTGTGAACAAGTTTAGAATTAACTAAACTATGTTCTAGTGATTACAAGTTTAAACCTTCGAATAAGATAGCTTTATATGTATGAATCAAATGATGTTATGAACATCATTACTACCTCAAGTTCCTTGGATAAACCTACTGGAAATGAGAAAAATAGATCTAGCTTCAAAGGATCCTTGGATGGCTTGAAAGTTCTTGAAGCAGAATCATGACACGAAAACAATTTCAAGTAAGATTTTCACTCGAAATAAGATTGTTATAGTTATAGAAATTGAATTAAAGTTTGAATATGATTATTACCTTGTATTAGAAAGATAACCTACTGTAAGTAACAAAGATTTCTTGATCTTGGATGATTACTTGGAATGGATTTAGAAAACTTGGAAGTAAACTTGCAATCTTGGAAGTATTCTTGATTTTATGAAACTAGAACTTTTGGAATTTATGAAGAACACTTAGAACTTGAAGATAGAACTTGAGAGAGATCAATTAGATGAAGAAAATTGAAGAATGAAAGTGTTTGTAGGTGTTTTTGGTCGTTGGTGTATGGATTAGATATAAAGGATATGTAATTTTGTTTTCATGTAAATAAGTCATGAATGATTACTCATATTTTTGTAATTTTATGAGATATTTCATGCTAGTTGCCAAATGATGGTTCCCACATATGTTAGGTGACTCACATGGGCTTCTAAGAGCTGATCATTGGAGTGTATATACCAATAGTACATACATCTAAAAGCTGAGTATTGTACGAGTATGAATACGGGTGCATACGAGTAGAATTGTTGATGAAACTGAACGAGGATGTAATTGTAAGCATTTTTGTTAAGTAGAAGTATTTTGATAAGTGTCTTGAAGTCTTTCAAAAGTGTATGAATACATATTAAAACACTACATGTATATACATTTTAACTGAGTCGTTAAGTCATCGTTAGTCGTTACATGTAAATGTTGTTTTGAAACCTTTAGGTTAACGATCTTGTTAAGTGTTGTTAACCCAATGTTTATAATATCAAATGAGATTTTAAATTATTATATTATCATGATATTATGATGTATGAATATCTCTTAATATGATATATATACATTAAATGTCGTTACAACGATAATCGTTACATATATGTCTCGTTTCAAAATCATTAAGTTAGTAGTCTTGTTTTTACATATGTAGTTCATTGTTAATATACTTAATGATATGTTTACTTATCATAATATCATGTTAACTATATATATATCCATATATATGTCATCAGATAGTTTTTACAAGTTTTAATGTTCGTGAATCACCGGTCAACTTGGGTGGTCAATTGTCTATATAAAACCTATTTCAATTAATCAAGTCTTAACAAGTTTGATTGCTTAACATGTTGGAAACACTTAATCATGTAAATAACAATTTCATTTAATATATATATATATATATATATATATATATATATATATATATATATATATATATATATATATATATATAAACATGGAAAAGTTCGGGTCACTACAGTACCTACCCGTTAAATAAATTTCGTCCCGAAATTTTAAGCAGTTGGAGGTGTTGACGTATCTTCTGGAAATAAATGCGGGTATTTCTTCTTCATCTGATCTTCGCGTTCCCAGGTGAACTCGGGTCCTCTACGAGCATTCCATCGAACCTTAACAATTGGTATCTTGTTTTGCTTAAGTCTTTTAACCTCCCGATCCATTATTTCGACGGGTTCTTCGATAAATTGAAGTTTTTCGTTGATTTGGATTTCATCTAACAGAATAGTGAGATCTTCTTTAGCAAAACATTTCTTCAAATTCGAGACGTGGAAAGTGTTATGTACAGCCGCGAGTTGTTGAGGTAACTCAAGTCGGTAAGCTACTGGTCCGACACGATCAATAATCTTGAATGGTCCAATATACCTTGGATTTAATTTTCCTCGTTTACCAAATCGAACAACGCCTTTCCAAGGTGCAACTTTAAGCATGACCATCTCTCCAATTTCAAATTCTATATCTTTTCTTTTAATGTCAGCGTAGCTCTTTTGTCGACTTTGGATGGTTTTCAACCGTTGTTGAATTTGGATGATCTTCTCGGTAGTTTCTTGTATTATCTCCGGACCCGTAATCTGTCTATCCCCCACTTCACTCCAACAAATCGGAGACCTGCACTTTCTACCATAAAGTGCTTCAAACGGCGCCATCTCAATGCTTGAATGGTAGCTGTTGTTGTAGGAAAATTCTGCTAACGGTAGATGTCGATCCCAACTGTTTCTGAAATCAATAACACATGCTCGTAGCATGTCTTCAAGCGTTTGTATCGTCCTTTCACTCTGCCCATCAGTTTGTGGATGATAGGCAGTACTCATGTCTAGATGAGTTCCTAATGCTTGCTGTAATGTCTGCCAGAATCTTGAAATAAATCTGCCATCCCTATCAGAGATAATAGAGATTGGTATTCCATGTCTGGAGACGACTTCCTTCAAATACAGTCGTGCTAACTTCTCCATCTTGTCATCTTCTCTTATTGGCAGGAAGTGTGCTGATTTGGTGAGACGATCAACTATTACCCAAATAGTATCAAAACCACTTGCAGTCCTTGGCAATTTAGTGATGAAATCCATGGTAATGTTTTCCCATTTCCATTCCGGGATTTCGGGTTGTTGAAGTAGACCTGATGGTTTCTGATGCTCATCTTTGACCTTAGAACACATCAAACATTCTCCTACGTATTTAGCAACATCGGCTTTCATACCCAGCCACCAAAAATGTTTCTTGAGATCCTTGTACATCTTCTCCATTCCAGGATGTATTGAGTATCTGGTTTTATGAGCTTCTCTAAGTACCATTTCTCTCATATCTCCAAATTTTGGTACCCAAATTCTTTCAGCCCTATACCAGGTTCCGTCTTCCCGAATATTAAGATGCTTCTCTGATCCTTTGGGTATTTCATCCTTTAAATTTCCCTCTTTTAAAACACCTTGTTGCGCCTCCTTTATTTGAGTAGTAAGGTTAGTGTGAATCATTATATTCATAGATTTTACTCGAATGGGTTCTCTGTCCTTTCTGCTCAAGGCGTCGGCTACCATATTTGCCTTCCCCGGGTGGTAACGAATCTCAAATTCGTAATCATTCAACAATTCAATCCACCTACGCTGCCTCATATTCAGTTGTTTCTGATTAAATATGTGTTGAAGACTTTTGTGGTCGGTATATATAATACTTTTGACCCCATATAAGTAGTGCCTCCAAGTCTTTAATGCAAAAACAACCGCGCCTAATTCCAAATCATGCGTCGTATAATTTTGTTCGTGAATCTTCAATTGTCTAGACGCATAAGCAATCACCTTCGTTCGTTGCATTAATACACAACCGAGACCTTTCTTTGATGCATCACAATAAATCACAAAATCATCATTCCCTTCAGGCAATGACAATATAGGTGCCGTAGTTAGCTTTTTCTTCAATAAATGAAACGCTTTCTCTTGTTCATCCTTCCATTCAAATTTCTTCCCTTTATGCGTTAATGCAGTCAAGGGTTTTGCCATTCTGGAAAAGTCTTGGATGAACCTTCTGTAGTAACCAGCTAGTCCTAAAAACTGGCGTATGTGTTTCGGAGTTTTCGGGGTTTCCCACTTTTCAACAGTTTCTATCTTTGCCGGATCCACCTTAATACCTTCTTTGTTCACTATGTGACCGAGGAATTGAACTTCTTCCAACCAAAATGCACACTTTGAAAACTTAGCGTACAATTCTTCCTTCCTCAATACTTCTAACACCTTTCTCAAATGTTCACCGTGTTCTTGGTCATTCTTTGAGTAAATAAGTATGTCATCAATGAAAACAATGACAAACTTGTCAAGGTATGGTCCACACACGCGGTTCATAAGGTCCATGAACATAGCTGGTGCATTAGTTAAACCAAATGGCATGACCATAAACTCGTAATGACCGTAACGTGTTCTGAAAGTAGTCTTTGGAATATCATCTTCTTTCACCCGCATTTGATGATACCCGGAACGTAAGTCAATTTTTGAATAAACAGACGAGCCTTGTAGTTGATCAAATAAGTCGTCGATTCTCGGTAGTGGGTAGCGGTTCTTGATGGTAAGTTTGTTCAACTCTCGGTAGTCGATACACAACCTGAATGTACCATCTTTCTTCTTGACAAACAAAACAGGAGCTCCCCACGGTGATATGCTTGGTCGAATGAAACCACGCTCTAAATGTTCTTGTAATTGGCTTTGCAGTTCTTTCATCTCGCTGGGTGCAAGTCTGTAAGAAGCACGAGCTATTGGTGCAGCTCCTGGTACAAGATCTATTTGAAATTCAACGGATCGATGTGGGGGTAATCCCGGTAATTCTTTCAGAAATACATCGGGAAATTCTTTTGCGACGGGAACATCATTGATGCTCTTTTCTTCAGTTTGTACTTTCTCGACGTGTGCTAGAACAGCATAGCAACCTTTTATTATTAGTTTTTGTGCCTTCAAATTACTAATAAGATGTAGCTTCGTGTTACCCTTTTCTCCGTACACCATTAAGGGTTTTCCTTTTTCTCGTATAATGCAAATTGCATTTTTGTAACAAACGATCTCTGCTTTCACTTCTTTCAACCAGTCCATACCGATTATCACATCAAAACTCCCTAACTCTACTAGTATCAAGTCAATCTTAAATGTTTCGCTAACCAGTTTAATTTCTCGATTCCGACATATATTATCTGCTGAAATTAATTTACCGTTTGCTAATTCGAGTAAAAATTTACTATCTAACGGCGTCAATGGACAACTTAATTTAGCACAAAAATCTCTACTCATATAGCTTCTATCCGCACCCGAATCAAATGAAACGTAAGCAGATTTATTGTCAATAAGAAACGTACCCGTAACAAGCTCCGGGTCTTCCTGTGCCTCTGCCGCATTAATATTGAAAACTCTTCCGCGGCCTTGTCCATTCGTGTTCTCCTGGTTCGGGAAATTTCTAATAATGTGGCCCTGTTTTCCATATTTATAACAAACTACATTGGCATAACTTGCTCCGACACTACTTGCTCCGCCATTACTCATTCCGACACCATTTGTTCCTTTCATTCTGTTAACCCCTGGTCCGTAGACCTCACACTTCGCCGCGCTATGACTATTTCTTTTACACTTGTTGCAAAATTTGGTGCAGAACCCCGAGTGATACTTTTCACACCTTTGGCATAGCTGCTTCTGATTGTTGTTGTTGTTGCGGTTATTATTGTTGTTGGGATGATTGTTGTAGTTGTTGTTGTTGTTGTTGTTGTTGTTGTTGTTGTTGTTGTTGTTGTTGTTGTTGTTGTTGTTGTTGTTGTTGTTGTTGTTGTTGTTGTTGTTGTTGTTGTTGTTGTTGTTGTTGTTGTTGGGCCGTTTGTTGTAGTTGCGATTGATGTTGCGATTGTTGGGATAGTTGTTGCGATTATTGTTGTAATTGCTGTCGTTGTTGTATTGGTGATTCTTATCACCGTTTTCCTCCCACTTTCTTTTGACTTGCTTCACAGTGGCCTCTTCAGCAGTCTTTTCTTTAATTCTTTCTTCAATCTGGTTCACTAGTTTGTGAGCCATTCTACATGCCTGTTGTATGGAGGCGGGCTCGTGTGAACTTATATCTTCTTGTCTTCTTTCCGGTAATCCTTTCACAAACGCGTCGATCTTCTCTTCCTCATCTTCGAACGCTCCCGGACACAATAGGCACAATTCTGTGAATTATCTTTCGTACGTGGTAATATCAAATCCTTGGGTTCGTAACCCTCTAAGTTCTGTCTTGAGCTTATTGACCTCGGTTCTAGGACGGTACTTCTCGTTCATCAAGTGCTTGAATGCTGACCACGATAGTGCGTAAGCATCATCTTGTCCCACTTGCTCTAGATAGGTATTCCACCATGTTAACGCAGAACCTGTGAAGGTATGCGTAGCGTACTTCACTTTGTCCTCTTCAGTACACTTACTTATAGCAAACACCGATTCGACCTTCTCGGTCCACCGTTTCAATCTGATCGGTCCTTCGGTTCCATCAAATTCTAAGGGTTTGCAGGCAGTGAATTCTTTGTAGGTGCATCCTACACGATTTCCTGTACTGCTAGATCCAAGGTTATTGTTGGTATGTAGCGCAGCCTGTACTGCGGCTATGTTTGAAGCTAGAAAAGTACGGAATTCCTCTTCATTCATATTCACGGTGTGTCGAGTAGTCGGTGCCATTTCCTTCAAAATAGTCAAATGGAACAAGTTAATCATACAGAATATTAAGAGTAGTTAATAGTATTTCGTAGCATTATATGAACTCATTTATAAAAGCTTTTTCTTCATATTAGCGTTTTATAAGTTTAAATTCGGGTAGTACCTACCCGTTAAGTTCATACTTAGTAGCTAATATACAATTCAACTACTACAATTCTATATGAAAAACTGAATATAATAATATTTCGCGTTCAAACTTTTATACAATATTTTACAAACTTACAATACCGCTTATTTTACATAAAGCATGAAATATAGCACACAATAACTTTGATACAAGATAGTTGTGAAGATAATTCTAGCTAGTACATAAGTCGTTCAGCAAAGGCAATAAAGACACGTAATTCATACGTCCAGAAACAAGTCATGCATTCTGGTTTTACTAGGACTACTTCCCATCCTTGGTCTTGTGGAACATAACCGTTATGGCCATTGATAAGACAGCGTGTTGTAACGTCGTCAAAGGGACGAGGGTTACGTAATGTCCAATAGTCCCGTAACAATCTAAAAACCTCATTTTTTACCCCAATTACCGACTCCGTCACTTGTGGGAACGTTTTGTTTAATAGTTGTAGCCCGATGTTCTTTTTCTCACTTTGGTGAGAAGCGAACATTACTAACCCGTAAGCATAGCATGCTTCTTTATATTGCATGTTAGCCGCTTTTTCTAAATCATGAAGTCCTATATTCAGATACATTGAGTCAAAATAATTTCTTAACCCGTTGCGTAAAATAGCATTTGGGTTCCCCGCAATATATGCGTCAAAGTAAACACATCGTAACTTATGGGTTTTCCAATGTGATATCCCCCATCTTTCAAACGAAAGTCTCTTATAAACCAAAACATTCTTGGAACGTTCTTCGAATGTCTTACAAACTGATTTCGCCGTAAATAGTTGTGCCGAAGAATTCTGACCGACTCTAGACAAGATTTCATCAATCATGTCTCCGGGTAGGTCTCTTAAAATATTGGGTTGTCTATCCATTTTGTGTTTTTATACTGTAAAATAGACAAGAGTTAGATTCATAAAAAAATACTTATTAATACAAGCAATTTTTACATATATCATAAAGCATAAGCACACTATATTATATATTACACCATACGAATACAACTATCTTATTCCGACTCGCTTGTTTCTTCTTCTTCGGTTTTGGTTCGTTTTGCTAAGTTTCTAGGGATATATGATGTTCCCCTAATACTACCTGTCGTTTTCCACAACGGTTTAGAAAAACCAGGTGGTTTAGAGGTTCCCGGATCATTGTTACAACTTAAGGACTTCGGGGGTTGACGATACATATAAAGTTCATCGGGGTTGGAATTAGATTTCTCTATTTTTATGCCCTTTCCCTTATTATTTTCTTTTGCCTTTTTAAATTCAGTTGGGGTAATTTCTATAACATCATCGGAATTCTCGTCGGAATCCGATTCATCGGAGAATTGGTAATCCTCCCAATATTTTGCTTCCTTGGCGGAAACACCATTGACCATAATTAACCTTGGTCGGTTGGTTGAGGATTTTCTTTTACTTAACCGTTTTATTATTTCCCCCACCGGTTCTATTTCCTCCTCCGGTTCCTCCTCTTTCGGTTCTGATTCTTCTTCCGGTTCTGATTCTTCTTCCAGTTCCTCTTCGGGAACTTGTGAACCAGTCCAATATATATTCGACTCTTCGTTATTATTAGGTGAGTCAATGGGATTTGTGCTAGAGGTAGACATCTATCACACAATATCAAACATGTTAAGAGATTAATATATCACATAATATATACATGTTAATAATATATAGCTTCCAACAAAAATGTTAAGCAATCATTTTTAAAGAAAACACGGTCGAAGTCCAGACTCACTAATGCATCCTAACAAACTCGATAAGACACACTAATGCAAATTTTTTGGTTCTCTAAGACCAACGCTCGGATACCAACTGAAATGTCCCGTTCTTATTGATTAAAAACGTTCCATATTAATTGATTTCGTTGCGAGGTTTTGACCTCTATATGAGACGTTTTTCAAAGACTGCATTCATTTTAAAATAAACCATAACCTTTATTTCATAAAGGTTTAAAAAGCTTTACGTAGATTATCAAATAATGATAATCTAAAATATCCTGTTTACACACGACCATTACATAATGGTTTACAATACAAATATGTTACATCGAAATCAGTTTCTTGAATGCAGTTTTTACACAATATCATACAAACATGGACTCCAAATCTTGTCCTTATTTTAGTATGCAACAGCGGAAGCTCTTAGTATTCACCTGAGAATAAACATGCTTTAAACGTCAACAAAAATGTTGGTGAGTTATAGGTTTAACCTACATATATTAAATCGTAATAATAGACCACAAGATTTCATATTTCAATACACATCCCATACATAGAGATAAAAATCATTCATATGGTGAACACCTGGTAACCGACATTAACAAGATGCATATATAAGAATATCCCCATCATTCCGGGACACCCTTCGGATATGATATAAATTTCGAAGTACTAAAGCATCCGGTACTTTGGATGGGGTTTGTTAGGCCCAATAGATCTATCTTTAGGATTCGCGTCAATTAGGGTATCTGTTCCCTAATTCTTAGATTACCAGACTTAATAAAAAGGGGCATATTCGATTTCGATAATTCAACCATAGAATGTAGTTTCACGTACTTGTGTCTATTTTGTAAATCATTTATAAAACCTGCATGTATTCTCATCCCAAAAAAATTAGATTTTAAAAGTGGGACTATAACTCACTTTCACAGATTTTTACTTCGTCGGGAAGTAAGACTTGGCCACTGGTTGATTCACGAACCTATAACAATATATACATATATATCAAAGTATGTTCAAAATATATTTACAACACTTTTAATATATTTTGATGTTTTTAAGTTTATTAAGTCAGCTGTCCTCGTTAGTAACCTACAACTAGTTGTCCACAGTTAGATGTACAGAAATAAATCGATAAATATTATCTTGAATCAATCCACGACCCAGTGTATACGTATCTCAGTATTGATCACAACTCAAACTATATATATTTTGGAATCAACCTTAACCCTATATAGCTAACTCCAACATTCACATATAGAGTGTCTATGGTTGTTCCGAAATATATATAGATGTGTCGACATGATAGGTTGAAACATTGTATACATGTCTATGGTATCTCAAGATTACATAATATATAATACAAGTTGATTAAGTTATGGTTGGAATAGATTTGTTACCAATTTTCACGTAGCTAAAATGAGAAAAATTATCCAATCTTGTTTTACCCATAACTTCTTCATTTTAAATCCGTTTTGAGTGAATCAAATTGCTATGGTTTCATATTGAACTCTATTTTATGAATCTAAACAGAAAAAGTATAGGTTTATAGTCAGAAATATAAGTTACAAGTCATTTTTGTAAAGGTAGTCATTTCAGTCGAAAGAACGACGTCTAAATGACCATTTTAGAAAACATACTTCCACTTTGAGTTTAACCATAATTTTTGGATATAGTTTCATGTTCATAATAAAAATCATTTTCCCAGAATAACAACTTTTAAATCAAAGTTTATCATAGTTTTTAATTAACTAACCCAAAACAGTCCGCGGTGTTACTACGACGGCGTAAATCCGGTTTTACGGTGTTTTTCGTGTTTCCAGGTTTTAAATCATTAAGTTAGCATATCATATAGATATAGAACATGTGTTTCGTTGATTTTAAAAGTCAAGTTAGAAGGATTAATATTTGCGAACAAGTTTAGAATTAACTAAATTATGTTCTAGTGATTACAGGTTTAAACCTTCGTATAAGATAGCTTTATATGTATGAATCGAATGATGTTATGAACATCATTACTACCTCAAGTTCCTTGGATAAACCTACTGGAAATGAGAAAAATAGATCTAGCTTCAAAGGATCCTTGGATGGCTTGAAAGTTCTTGAAGCAGAATCATAACACGAAAACAATTTCAAGTAAGATTTCCACTCGAAATAAGATTGTTATAGTTATAGAAATTGAATTAAAGTTTGAATATGATTATTACCTTGTATTAGAAAGATAACCTACTGTAAGTAACAAAGATTTCTTGATCTTGGATGATTACTTGGAATGGATTTAGAAAACTTGGAAGTAAACTTGCAATCTTGGAAGTATTCTTGATTTTATGAAACTAGAACTTTTGGAATTTATGAAGAACACTTAGAACTTGAAGATAGAACTTGAGAGAGATCAATTAGATGAAGAAAATTGAAGAATTCAAGTGTTTTTAGGTGTTTTTGGTCGTTAGTGTATGGATTAGATATAAAGGATATGTAATTTTGTTTTCATGTAAATAAGTCATGAATGATTACTCATATTTTTGTAATTTTATGAGATATTTCATGCTAGTTGCCAAATGATGGTTCCCACATGTGTTAGGTGACTCACATGAGCTACTAAGAGCTGATCATTGGAGTGTATATACCAATAGTACATACATCTAAAAGCTGTGTATTGTACGAGTACGAATACGGGTGTATACGAGTAGAATTGTTGATGAAACTGAACGAGGATGTAATTGTAAGCATTTTTATTAAGTAGAAGTATTTTGATAAGTGTCTTGAAGTCTTTCAAAAGTGTATGAATACATATTAAAACACTACATGTATATACATTTTAACTGAGTCGTTAAGTCATCGTTAGTCGTTACATGTAAATGTTGTTTTGAAACCTTTAGGTTAACGATCTTGTTAAGTGTTGTTAACCCAATGTTTATAATATCAAATGAGATTTTAAATTATTATATTATCATGATATTATGATGTATGAATATCTCTTAATATGATATATATACATTAAATGTCGTTACAACGATAATCGTTACATATATGTCTCGTTTCAAAATCATTAAGTTAGTAGTCTTGTTTTTACATATGTAGTTCATTGTTAATATACTTAATGATATGTTTACTTATCATAATATCATGTTAACTATATATATATATATCCATATATATGTCATCATATAGTTTTTACAAGTTTTAATGTTCGTGAATCATCGGTCAACTTGGGTGGTCAATTGTCTATATGAAACCTATTTCAATTAATCAAGTCTTAACAAGTTTGATTGCTTAACATGTTGGAAACACTTAATCATGTAAATAACAATTTCATTTAATATATATATATATATAAACATGGAAAAGTTCGGGTCACTACAAAATGTTTAGCTACCCGTAATGTTGAAAGGACACGTCCTAATCCATCTGGACGAATACATTACATTTGGTTACATCGCGAGGTACTTGACCTCTATATGATACATTTTACAAACATTGCATTCGTTTTTAAAAGACAAACTTTCATTTCATCGGAAGTTGACGGCATGCATACCATTTCATAATATATCCAACTATAATTGACTTAATAATAATCTTGATGAACTCGACGACTCGAATGCAACGTCTTTTGAAATATGTCATGAATGACTCCAAATAATATCTCTAAAATGAGAAAATGCACAACGAAAGATTTCCTTAATACCTGAGAATAAATATGCTTTAAAGTGTCAACCAAAAGGTTGGTGAGATCATTAGTTTATCATAATTATTCATTTCCATCATTTTAATAGACCACAAGATTTCATATATTGACACGCGGAACTCGCGAATTAAAATTCACTCATATGGATTGAACACCTGGTAACCGACCTTAACAGGATTCATATAGAATATCCCCATCATTTCGGGACTCACATCGGACATGATAAATCGAAGTACTAAAGCAGTTCAAATTCTCTGACTGGGGCTTGTTAGTGCCCATAGATCTATCTTTAGGATTCTCGTCAATTGGTGGCAATTATAATAAACACCAATTCTTAGGCTACCAAGCTAAAAAGGGGCATATTCGGTTTGATAATCCAATCATAGAATGTAGTTTCGATCACTTGTAACTATTTTGTAAAGCATTTATAAAAGCAGTGTATGTATTATCAGTCCCAAAAATATATATTGCAAAAGCATTTAAAAGGGAGCAAATGAAACTCACTATACGATATTTTGTAGTAAAAAACTAAAAATATGCATACGATGGAACTGAACAATGCAGGGTTGTCCTCGGATTCACGAACCTATATCATTTATATGTATATTAACACATATAATGGTAATCGAACAATTCTAGGTATTATTATTAATTGTTATTTTAGTAACTTGTACGTTTCATTAATAACTAAATTAACTATATTTATTTTTATATACATTAAATAGATAATTAATATTTATTACAAACATATTAATATAGTTATGTTTTATGTAAATAATTTATTTTTATATAGAAAATCTTTATTTGATATATTAATAATACTAATAATAATAATGATAAAAATAATAATATTAGTGTTAGAAATAATAAAAATGATAATAAAAGTAATTATGATAAAAATAATGATAATTCTAATAATAATAATAATGATAGTTCTATTAATAAAAATGATAATTTTTATAAAAAGGAAATTAGTTTCAATAATAATACTACTTACATTAAAAATGATAATAATAATAATAATAATAATAATAATAATAATAATAATAATAATAATAATAATAATAATATTAAAAGTGAGTAATAAGTAAACTACCTCAAAGGAGTAGTCCTGAAAAATGCTCAAGTCCAGTTTTGAACCCGCGACCTCCCGCTAACCCAATAACATACCAAACCACTATCATCATAGTTATCCAATTATCTTTTCATCATGTGTTATACATCTTTAATCATTGTGATCACCATCAACCTCTTTTACCGTCATTATCATTATCATGTTTAATAAATTCATTATTATAACTTCATCGTCATATCATACCCGATTATCCTAATCATACTCATAATCTAATCATCATTATGCCATCATCGTCGATTTATCATCATGTATTCGTTTGTCATCACCGTTATTATTTCATGTATCATTTTATGTATCATAACCATAATCATTTACGTAACATAATCATCATCATGTTAATCAATCTCGTTCATCACCTTCTTTAAACATCGTTTGATAATCATTATCGTTTTAACTCGTCATCACCATCTAACCATCATCAATTCATTTCGTAATACTCTACCACTCGCAACATAATCATAACTTAATCAATCACTTGACTCCAATATCATCTCGTGTTTTCAGTAACCTAATCATCAACATTAATATTTATCTCGCAGAAAATATTAATTGGACTTTTGTCCTAACAACTCGGCCCCAACACAACAGCATTATGAATAAAAATAGAAAAAGGAACGGGTGCCCAACTACAACCCATTTAATCGCTAGCCTATTTATACATCCGGGAGTCTACTAGTATCCATTATTATTTATGATATCACTATCTTAATTTGACAGATACGAAATAGATTAAGAAAAAATCGCAGTTTAACCAATTGAACTTGTCCAGCTCCTTACCTAACCCCTTTTATAATTTAAAAGATTACCTCCTATTGATTTGCACGTCAATTATGTGGGGTTGTATCATCAAGTGGAAGAATTTTTTTCTTTTGTGTAATTTAAATATCACAAGTGGAGGTTTGGTTGTGGGGTTCTATTCTTTATTGGTTGTCGGCCATTGACTGAAAAAGGTATACGTAAAAATCAATTTGTATTATTATTTGCAGCTGTGACTCGAATATATATGGTTTGTATGGTGTTTTCTTGGTTTGAAACAGAAGTATGCGAGCTGCAGTAGCAGTAGTTTAATGAGTTGTGTGATGATGGTTTCGAAAACATAAAGAAAAAAAAGAAGGATTAGCGAGTAGCAGCAAAGTATAGTAGTAACACCCAATGGTTGAAGATACAATCAAGCGTGTGGCTGCGGTTTGTTGTGTGACATAAAGAGGTAGTAGCAGGCTAACGTGCAGGTAATGGTTTGAGGTTTTGAAGTGGTGGCTTTCAGTTTATAGAGACAAAAATTAAAAAGAAACGTAGCAACAATGTGATAGAGTGGTGGTTGGGAGAGATGGGTTCACGATGGTGTGGTGAAGGTGGTTGTGGGTGTTTACATAGATGGTTGATCATAAGTGTTTGGTGATCGGCTAAAGTCGATGTATGTAAGGTTGATGGTGATGATCGATGAGGATGGTGGCATTTGGGTCGATGAAGATGGTGATTGATAAAAAAAATGATGATGGTTGTGGGTTGAGGTGATTGTGGGTTGCCGTGAAGTTATGAGCAAGCAAGTAGGGTGATGGATTGTCAAGGGTGTTGGAGGTTATGGTAATTGTGGTGATGGTAGAAGATGACGGGTTTGGTCAGAAAACCATAAAACAAAATCAACAAAAATAGTGATCAAGGGTGGTTGATGTAGAAGTTGATCGAGCAAGAAAATAAGATGAGGAGTGGTGGTTTAAGGTTTGATCTTGAATTTATATATATATGTATGATCGTGTATATGTATATGCTTATGAATATGTAATATGTAAGAATACATATATAGATGTTGAATAAAGTAGAAACAATGAACTTACATATATCAAATATAGGACAGGGATATGATCGATCAAATTAATTGTTTCAACTGCAAATGGGATGTGGGTTGTTTGATTGAGAAAAGGAAGTAAAAGAAATATGGGATGGTGATCAAGGTGGTGGGATGTTAACTTTGGCCGATAGTTATGGTGGTTGTGACGTGTTCACGAAGGAAGAAGGAAGGATGAAGGAAGTAAGAAGAAGAGCTGATTGGATGAGTTCTATGTATATGTATATGTCTATGATATAGGTAAACAAAGTTGTATAAAGGTAAATAAATATAGATTGTGATAGACTATGATCGATAACAGAAAGGTGGGCATAATGTCACAATTAGAATAGTGAGACAAGAAAGAAAAGACAACTAATGAAGACATGAAAAACAACTCGGATAGGATATATAACAAATTTTGATTGTGGTGATTTACAAGTGTAATGTGCATATGCATATGTAATGTTTTGTATGTATATAAGAGATAGATGTAGATATTAAGAATCACATGAAAACAGTAATAAGAGAATCAAATTAAAACGTGTGAGTCTGCTGACAGTTTTCCAGGATATTAATTTGTACTCCGTTGTTAATCAGTGGCGAATAAAAGTATTCGTAAAAATCCCATATTTTTAAATTAACTATTTTTTATTTATTTTGGTCATTATGGTATAAAATTTGATCATTAATTATTAAATAAAAATTAACTCACTGCCCACGCTCGATCTCAGGTAAAATATAAAATATGTTGAAATTTATTAATTAGCTTCTAAATATTTTTTTTTAATAAGCCTAAAATTTATATAACTCATTTTTGGATTACCGTTTATTTTTAAAATCACATAAGTTCGAATTAAACTTCTCTAAATAATAAACGAAATGTCCAACGAGTATTACAATCATTTAATATTTATTTTTAATATACTTTATTTATATATAGTTATGTTTTAAATAATAATTATTATAATATTATATTTTATTTTATTTTTCATAGTAAATTTTAATAATTGATTCATATAACATTTCAAATTATATTTTCAATTATTATTTATATATATATATATATATATATATATATATATATATATATATATATATATATATATATATATATATATATGTATATACACACATATCTATTTACAATTAATTGTTCGTGAATCGTCGGAAATGGTCGAAGTCAAATGAATATATGAAACAGTTCAAAATTTTTGAGACTCAACATTACAGACTTTGCTTATCGTGTCGAAATCATATAAAGATTAAGTTTAAATTTGGTCGCAAATTTCCGGGTCGTCACAGTACCTACCCGTTAAAGAAATTTCGTCCCGAAATTTGATCGTGGTTGTCATGACTAAGGATAAAAATGTTTTCATGACGAACTTGAGTTGATAAATAGAGTTTTATCATTATTAATTAATATAGATAAAACGATTTGATTATGTAAAGCGTACGAGTGAAGCTGTCACAAAAGATAGGAATAAGGTAATAGATATTCGTCTTTACTTTTGACGTACTCACATTTGAATTTCAGAATTCAAGGGATTAAAGAAAATCTTCAAAATCTATAAGATTTTATTCTTCGGTAATTAAGGAAATTTAGGATCCTCATTAATTAAATGCTGTAATCTTCCTCGTTTGCTATGTTTGATATTTCATTATAACTGGGTCTCTTCCGTTCCATTATTTTCACCAATCTTATACTTTCTTCTATTTTGAAGCTTCATGCTTTTTTTTTCCTTCCTGACTTAAAGTGATCAAGACATCTCGGATTCGTAGATCAAATCTTTGGATTTCAAATGATCATGGCCAATGTTCTAAGAAAGAAATGGTAATAGTACGATTTGACTTGTTAAATTACCAGAATCACGGAAAAGACCGAATCATCAAGAGAAATATTTTCTTGATGTTTTTAGAGGTTAAGTAGAATGAAAGAGTTATGTAACATGGTACATGATGAGGGTGTGATCTTCTGTGAACCATCATCACGTTCCATTAGAAACTCAGCATGACTTACTATAATATAACCACGTTGGCTGGGCGTCATTATATTATACTAACTCATGCTTCAATTCCCTACACTTCTCCAAAAACCATTCATAATTCAAACTCAGATTTTAAAGAAATTTAGAAACTAAAATAGTTTCCATTATGATGTAACATAGATAGCATGAGGAGATAAATGATTTCGGACAATAATATTTATGAAAATATCCTCAGAAATATCGAAGATATTTATGATGATATTTTCAGATTCTCTAAGATCGAAGGCTGATGAAGAAAGATTTTTCGCAAGATTTTGAAATGTTCCGTTCATATACAATATAAACGATTCACAATAGTTGATTACATTGCGAGGTAATTGACCTCTATATGATACATTTTATAAACATTGCATTCGCTTTTAAAAGAAAACTTTCTTTATATCAAAAGTTGACGGCAAACATACTATTTCATAATACCTCCAACTATAATTGACTTAATAATAATCTTGATGAACTCGACGACTCGAATGCAACGTCTTTTGAAATATGTCATGAATGACTCCAAGTAATATCTCTAATATGAGCAAATGCACAGTGGAAGATTTCTTTCATACCTGAGAATAAACATGCTTTCATGTGTCAACCAAAAGGTTGGTGAGTTCATAGGTTTATCATAAAACAATAAAATTCATCATTTTGATAGACCACAAGATTTAAATCCTGCATGGTACAAATGGGCCCGAATCCTATACCCACCTGTAATGTACATGCGATATCTTTTAAATACAGTACACCTTTCTCGTGTACGAAATCATCTTTCATAAATCTTAGTAACCGTACACATATCTTGTGCACAAAAATAATATACACATAACCTGTGTATAAAATCATTCTCTCGATACATAACATTCACTTTTCATTGCTTTCATAGCTTGGCTTGGTAACCGACCTTAACATATAATGCGCATAATAATATCCCCAAAACAGAACATCTCGTCTGTATAATAATCATATAAACTTCGAAGTACTAAACACCACGCCCACTAGCCCTTCCGTCTAGTGAACATTCTGGATGGGGGTGTTAAACCCGGTAGCTACCTTTATGATTCGCCTCAATTAGGCGTGCACTAATTCTCAAAATTAGTGATGTTCCCTAATTCTTAGGTTACCAAGCAATAATAATCAGGGGAAAAATATTCATATCAATTGTGGCAATTATCACGTCCACATAATTCAATGGTGGTAATTATCACGTCCACATAATTCATTCGAGGAATGTTTTGCCTGTGTCTTTCTCGTCAAACATTTATAAAAGCATTTTATGTATTCGCAGTTCAAAATGTATTTCAAATTTCAAAAGTATTTAATAAAGCAGTTGTAAAAGTAGCGCAATGTATTCTCAGTCCCAAAAATGTAAAGAGTAAAAGAGAATCAAATGAACTCACCTAATGTATTTTGTAGTAAAAATACATATGACTATATTGAACAATGCAGGGTTGGCCTCGGATTCACGAACCTATATCATTTATATATATTAACACATATAATGGTAATAAAATAATTCCACCTATTAGTTATATAATATTTATATTTAGTGTTGTAGTTTATATAGAATTTGTACTAATTCCAATATATATTTTATTTATGTATAATATCTTAAATTAAATGTTAATTTGTTCACTATATAATTATAGGTAATATTATAGTATATGTATTAAGTATACTTTTATGTACAAAATCTTTATGTGTTATAATATAATAATAATAATAATAATAATAATAATAATAATAATAATAATAATAATAATAATAATAATAATAATAATAATAATAATAATAACACTTATCTTGATAAGAATAATAATATTTATGTTAATGATAGTAATAATGATAATAATAATAGTAATAATAATGATAGTAATAACAATGATATTGGAATTACTACGTTTGAAGAATAAGTTTCCAAAATAAAAAAGATCATGCCCAGATTCGAACTCACAACCTCTCGCTTAACCGCAACACTCCTAACCACTCCTCCATAACTGCTTTTTTGTTTAAACTACAATTCTAATTCCTTTTATCTTAATCTCCGTGTTCAGCTTCATGTTCTAACCACACAATTATTTTTTTCTTAGCAGCCTGCAGGAACCAGGTAATGGGTCGGCCCAACAATAATTCCTTCGATCCGCTAGATGAATTAGCCCAACAATAGGCCTAAGTAACCTTTGATCAAACCCAATACTTGCTGTTTAATAAATAAAAAGAAATAGGGCAGCAGACGAGAATCGAACCCAACACCTCTCGTACACTAACCAGACCCCTAAACCATCGAGCTGTTTGATCTTTTCTGTTATAATCCAGGATTAAAACTATATAACCTATCTTGTTTTTATCGTATGATCATTATCATAACATCTTTAATTCATCGTCCAATTTATAGAACTTGCATCATCATTTTAGGTATCATCTTGAATTATTTGATCACTTCATAATCATACATCATGATCACCATTATCATCATTTATCGTGACACCCATCATCATAATACATACATCATCATCAATATCATTCACCTCATTATCTCATCATAATCATTCAATCACAATCATAATCTAATCTTTATCTTCATTAGCTCATTAACATCATTTTGAATCATAACCATGATCATAGTCATCTTCATCCAATATTTACCATCGTACCCGAGAAGTCATTTCATCTCATCATCATCACTTATCGACACCATCTCTTCATCATCTTTATTCATTTAAACGCTGTAGGTTTCGATAAAATAGAATAAAACACAGAAATGAAAGTAGGATAGTGCAGCAGTAGCTGCAGTAGTAGAAGCATTCGAACTATCGTAACAGCGAAACAATAACAGCCTTATTTGTGTGACTGTTCGAGAGAAGAAAAAAATATATATATATACATCGGATATAGGAATAGTGGCAAACATGTAAGTTTTCTTAGTGATTAATTGGTGGTGATATTCAAGGTGATAAATAACTGTTACAGCAGCCATTTTGTGATATAAATGAAAAAAAAATGAACATCAACTGTAACAGTAGCAGCGTGTGACTTCAATTGTGTTGATGGTGGAATGAAGGTGGAGGTGGCGGGTGAGAATTGGTGATGGAGGCCGAGACGTGTGATGGAGAAGGAGGTTGTTTGTCAAAAGTAGAAGGTTTCGATGGTTGTTGCTCACGAAACAAAGTTGTAATTGTGGTGATGGTTTGTTGATTCGAACATGAGTATGAACAACAATTCAAACTAAGATGATGGGTTGTAGGTTTTATGATGGTGAGTTTGAGAAGATGATAACAATCTACACACTAAAACAAGTGGGTTTGATCCTACATGTAATGCATATATCATTCTATATATAATATTGATATGTTAGGTGTTAAAGTGGTAATATAAAGATAGAGAAATGGAATGGTTAATATCTTTTATCAAGTGGGTGTAGTGGGTGTGGGATCATGGTGATTCTATCTGTCTATATATGTATGTATATTAGAGAATAGATAAATAGAAAAGAAAACAATAATTGAAGTCAATTAATTCAATTAGGAATCAATTAAACACAGTATGTTTATATTTTAGGATTCATGAATTCACGGACTAATAATAATAATAATATAATAATTTTAATGAATCATGAACGTGCAAGTTGTTAGTCACATCCAATTATTCTACCAACAGTTTTCTTAGGGTATTATTTCGTACTCCGTTATTAATCATTGGCGTAAAAAAATCTTCGAAAAAAATCCCAAATTTTTAGATTAACTATATTTATTTATTTTAGTTATTATGGTATAAAATTCTATCATAAATTATTAAATGAAAAATTACATTAATTATTCACTTCCAACCCCCAAGTAAAATATAAAAATTTTAAAATTTGACAAACAACTTCTAAACATATTATTAATAAGCCTAAAATTTATAAAACTCATTTTCGTATCACCGTTTATTTTAAAATTAAATAAGTTCGATTTTAACTTGCTTAATATCAATCAGAACATCAACCGAGTACTACAATCATTTAATATTTATTTTTAATATACTTTATATATATATATATATATATATATATATATATATATATATATATATATATATATATATATATATATATATATATATATATATATATATATATATATATATATATATATATATATATATATATATATATATATATATATATATTTTAAATAATAATTATTATAATATCCTATTTTTATTTTATTAATTTTTTTTTAAAAATAAAAATAAAAACTACATATAATACTTCAAATTATATTTTGAATTATTATTTATATATGCATACACACATATCTATTTACAATTAATTGTTCGTGAATCGTCGAGAGCAGTCGAAGGTCAATTGAATATATGAAATAGTTCAAACTTTTTGAGACACAACATTACAGACTTTGCTTATCGTGTCGAAATCATATAAGAATTAAGTTTAAATTTAGTCGGAAATTTCCGGGTCGTCACATTACCTACCCGTTAAAGAAATTTCGTCCCGAAATTTGAGTGTGGTTGTCATGGTTAACAATAAATATGTTTTCATGACGAATATGAGTTGATAAATAGAGTTTTTATCATCATTGAGTAATATGGATAAAATAATTCGATTATTCAAAGAGTACGAATGAAGCTATCACAAAAGATTGAAATGAGTAAATGCAAGTTTGTCTTAACCGGTGACGTAGTCACAGTTGGTTTCCGGAATTTAAGGAATTTTAGAGATAATCTTCGTAATAAGATTTGGTTCTTCGATAATTAAGGAAATTAGGATTTTCTTTGGTTAAATGCGATGATCTGTCTCGATTGCTCTGTCTGATATTTTACTATAAATCCACCCTGTTTGTTTTCTTATTTCCACACTCCCATTTCTATTTTTGAGCTTCATTCTTTTGCTTTCTCTTCGCAAGTAATGGTCCAGAACTCGTATGTATGGAGTTTCGAATGAACATGACTAACGTTCTAAGAGAGAAATTGTGATAGCACGATATTGATTTGTCACATTACTAGAATCCCAGGGAAAAGATAGGACTATCAAGAAAATATGTTCTTGATGTGTTTATAGATTAGATAGAATGTAAGAGTCGTGTAACATGGCACATGATGACAATAAGGTCTGTGAATCATCACATTCCATTAGAAACTCATCATGACTTACTATAATATAATCACGTTGATCAAGTGTCATTATATTATACTAACTCATGCATCAATTTTCAATACTACTTCAAAAACATTCATAGTTTAAACTCGAAAGTTTACAGAATATAGAAACTAACAGTTTCTTATATGATGTAACACTGATAGCGTGAAGAGATTAATGATTTCAGATAAGAATAGTTATGAAAATATCTTCAAAAATATCGAGGATATTTATAATGAAAAATACGATGATATCTTAGAATTTTAGAATCAAATTGTGTTGAAGAAATTCATTCACGATGATTTAGAGCGATTAAGGATCAAGATATTCGCTAAAGATTTCATCAGAAATAGAATCATCAGGATTCTATATGTACAAGTTTAGTGAAATTTCCCGTTCTTATTGATTAAAAACGTTCCATATTAATTGATTTCGTTGCGAGGTTTTGACCTCTATATGAGACGTTTTTCAAAGACTGCATTCATTTTAAAACAAACCATAACCTTTATTCCATCAATAAAGGTTTAAAAAGTTTTACGTAGATTATCAAATAATGATAATCTAAAATATCCTGTTTACACACGACCATTACATAATGGTTTACAATACAAATATGTTACAACAAAATAAGTTTCTTGAATGCAGTTTTTACACAATATCATACAAGCATGGACTCCAAATCTCGTCCTTATTTAAGTATGCGACAGCGGAAGCTCTTAATAATCACCTGAGAATAAACATGCTTAAAATGTCAACAAAAATGTTGGTGAGTTATAGGTTTAACCTATATATATCAAATCGTAACAATAGACCACAAGATTTCATATTTCAATACACATCCCATACATAGAGATAAAAATCATTCATATGGTGAACATCTGGTAACCGACATTAACAAGATGCATATATAAGAATATCCCCATCATTCCGGGACACCCTTCGGATATGATATAAATTTCGAAGTACTAAAGCATCCGGTACTTTGGATGGGGCTTGTTGGGCCCGATAGATCTATCTTTAGGATTCGCGTCAATTAGGGTGTCTGTTCCCTAATTCTTAGATTACCAGACTTAATAAAAAGGGGCATATTCGATTTCGATAATTCAACCATAGAATGTAGTTTCACGTACTTGTGTCTATTTTGTAAATCATTTATAAAACCTGCATGTATTCTCATCCCAAAAATATTAGATTTTAAAAGTGGGACTATAACTCACTTTCACAGATTTTTTTTTTCTTCGTCGAGAAGTAAGACTTGGCCACTGTTGATTCACGAACCTATAACAATATATACATATATATTAAAGTATGTTCAAAATATATTTACAACACTTTTAATATATTTTGATGTTTTAAGTTTATTAAGTCAGCTGTCCTCGTTAGTAACCTACAACTAGTTGTCCACAGTTAGATGTACAGAAATAAATTGATAAATATTATCTTGAATCAATCCACGACCCAGTGTATACGTATCTCAGTATTGATCACAACTCAAACTATATATATTTTGGAATCAACCTCAACCCTGTATAGCTAACTCCGACATTCACATATAGAGTGTCTATGGTTGTTCCGAAATAAATATAGATGTGTCGACATGATAGGTCGAAACATTGTATACGTGTCTATGGTATCTCAAGATTACATAATATACAATACAAGTTGATTAAGTTATGGTTGGAATAGATTTGTTACCAATTTTTCACGTAGCTAAAATGAGAAAAATTATCCAATCTTGTTTTACCCATAACTTCTTCATTTTAAATCCGTTTTGAGTGAATCAAATTGCTATGGTTTCATATTGAACTCTATTTTATGAATCTAAACAGAAAAAGTATAGGTTTATAGTCGGAAAAATAAGTTACAAGTCGTTTTTGTAAAGGTAGTCATTTCAGTCGAAAGAACGACGTCTAGATGACCATTTTAGAAAACATACTTCCACTTTGAGTTTAACCATAATTTTTGGATATAGTTTCATGTTCATAATAAAAATCATTTTCTCAGAATAACAACTTTTAAATCAAAGTTTATCATAGTTTTTAATTAACTAACCCAAAACAGCCCGCGGTGTTACTATGACGGCGTAAATCCGGTTTTACGGTGTTTTTCGTGTTTCCAGGTTTTAAATCATTAAGTTAGCATATCATATAGATATAGAACATGTGTTTAGTTGATTTTAAAAGTCAAGTTAGAAGGATTAACTTTTGTTTGCGAACAAGTTTAGAATTAACTAAACTATGTTCTAGTGATTACAAGTTTAAACCTTCGAATAAGATAGCTTTATATGTATGAATCGAATGATGTTATGAACATCATTGCTACCTTAAGTTCCTTAGATAAACCTACTGGAAAAGAGAAAAATGGATCTAGCTTCAATGGATCCTTGGATGGCTCGAAGTTCTTGAAGCAGAATCATGACACGAAAACAAGTTCAAGTAAGATCATCACTTGAAATAAGATTATTATAGTTATAGAAATTGAACCAAAGTTTGAATATGATTATTACCTTGTATTAGAATGATAACCTACTGTAAGAAACAAAGATTTCTTGAGGTTGTATGATCACCTTACAAGATTGGAAGTGAGCTAGCAAACTTGAAAGTATTCTTGATTTTATGAAACTAGAACTTTTGGAATTTATGAAGAACACTTAGAACTTGAAGATAGAACTTGAGAGAGATCAATTAGATGAAGAAAATTGAAGAATGAAAGTGTTTGTAGGTGATTTTGGTCGTTGGTGTATGGATTAGATATAAAGGATATGTAATTTTGTTTTCATGTAAATAAGTCATGAATGATTACTCATATTTTTGTAATTTTATGAGATATTTCATGCTAGTTGCCAAATGATGGTTCCCACATGTGTTAGGTGACTCACATGTGCTGCTAAGAGCTGATCATTGGAGTGTATATACCAATAGTACATATATCTAAAAGCTGTGTATTGTACGAGTACGAATACGGGTGCATACGAGTAGAATTGTTGATGAAACTGAACGAGGATGTAATTGTAAGCATTTTTGTTAAGTAGAAGTATTTTGATAAGTGTATTGAAGTCTTTCAAAAGTGTATAAATACATATTAAAACACTACATGTATATACATTTTAACTGAGTCGTTAAGTCATGGTTAGTGGTTACATGTAAGTGTTGTTTTGAAACCTTTAGGTTAACGATCTTGTTAAATGTTGTTAACCCAATGTTTATAATATCAAATGAGATTTTAAATTATTATATTATCATGATATTATCATGTATGAATATCTCTTAATATGATATATATACATTAAATGTATTTACAACGATAATCGTTACATATATGTCTCGTTTAAAAATCATTAAGTTAGTAGTCTTGTTTTTACATATGTAGTTCATTGTTAATATACTTAATGATATGTTTACTTATCATAGTATCATGTTAACTATATATATATCCATATATATGTCATCATATAGTTTTTACAAGTTTTAACGTTCGTGAATCACCGGTCAACTTGGGTGGTCAATTGTCTATATGAAACATATTTCAATTAATCAAGTCTTAACAAGTTTGATTGCTTAACATGTTGGAAACATTTAATCATGTAAATATCAATCTCAATTAATATATATAAACATGGAAAAGTTCGGGTCACTACAGTACCTACCCGTTAAATAAATTTCGTCCCGAAATTTTAAGCTGTTGAAGGTGTTGACGAATCTTCTGGAAATAGATGCGGGTATTTCTTCTTCATCTGATCTTCACGCTCCCAGGTGAACTCGGGTCCTCTACGAGCATTCCATCGAACCTTAACAATTGGTATCTTGTTTTGCTTAAGTCTTTTAACCTCACGATCCATTATTTCGACAGGTTCTTCGATGAATTGGAGTTTTTCGTTGATTTGGATTTCATCTAATGGAATAGTGAGATCTTCTTTAGCAAAACATTTCTTCAAATTCGAGACATGGAAAGTGTTATGTACAGCCGCGAGTTGTTGAGGTAACTCAAGTAGGTAAGCTACTGGTCCGACACGATCAATGATCTTGAATGGTCCAATATACCTTGGATTTAATTTACCTCGTTTACCAAATCGAACAACGCCTTTCCAAGGTGCAACTTTAAGCATGACCATCTCTCCAATTTCAAATTCTATATCTTTTCTTTTAATGTCAGCGTAGCTCTTTTGTCGACTTTGGGCGGTTTTCAACCGTTGTTGAATTTGGATGATCTTCTCGGTAGTTTCTTGTATAATCTCCGGACCCGTAATCTGTCTATCCCCCACTTCACTCCAACAAATCGGAGACCTGCACTTTCTACCATAAAGTGCTTCAAACGGCGCCATCTCAATGCTTGAATGGTAGCTGTTGTTGTAAGAAAATTCTGCTAACGGTAGATGTCGATCCCAACCGTTTCCGAAATCAATAACACATGCTCGTAGCATGTCTTCAAGCGTTTGTATCGTCCTTTCGCTCTGCCCATCAGTTTGTGGATGATAGGCAGTACTCATGTCTAGACGAGTTCCTAATGCTTGCTGTAATGTCTGCCAGAATCTTGAAATAAATCTACCATCCCTATCAGAGATAATAGAGATTGGTATTCCATGTCTGGAGACGACTTCCTTCAAATACAGTCGTGCTAACTTCTCCATCTTGTCATCTTCTCTTATTGGCAGGAAGTGTGCTGATTTGGTGAGACGATCAACTATTACCCAAATAGTATCAAAACCACTTGCAGTCCTTGGCAATTTAGTGATGAAATCTATGGTAATGTTTTCCCATTTCTATTATGGGATTTCGGGTTGTTGAAGTAGACCTGATGGTTTCTGATGCTCAGCTTTGACCTTAGAACACGTCAAACATTCTCCTACGTATTTAGCAACATCGGCTTTCATACCCGGCCACCAAAAATGTTTCTTGAGATCCTTGTACATCTTCCCCGTTCCATGATGTATTGAGTATCTGGTTTTATGAGCTTCTATAAGTACCATTTCTCTCATATCTCCAAATTTTGGTACCCAAATCCTTTCAGCCCTATACCGGGTTCCGTCTTCTCGAATATTAAGATGCTTCTCCGATCCCTTGGGTATTTCATCCTTTAAATTTCCCTCTTTTAAAACTCCTTGTTGCGCCTCCTTTATTTGAGTAGTAAGGTTATTATGAATCATTATATTCATAGATTTTACTCGAATGGGTTCTCTGTCCTTCCTGCTCAAGGCATCGGCTACCACATTTGCCTTCCTCGGGTGGTAACGAATCTCAAAGTCGTAATCATTCAACAATTCAATCCACCTACGCTGCCTCATATTCAGTTGTTTCTGATTAAATATGTGTTGAAGACTTTTGTGGTCGGTATATATAATACTTTTGACCCCATATAAGTAGTGCCTCCAAGTCTTTAATGCAAAAACAACCGCGCCTAATTCCAAATCATGCGTCGTATAGTTTTGTTCGTGAATCTTCAATTGTCTAGACGCATAAGCAATCACCTTCGTTCGTTGCATTAATACACAACCGAGACCTTGCTTTGATGCGTCACAATAAATCACAAAATCATCATTCCCTTCAGGCAATGACAATATAGGTGCCGTAGTTAGCTTTTTCTTCAATAACTGAAACGCTTTCTCTTGTTCATCATTCCATTCAAATTTCTTCCGTTTATGCGTTAATGCAGTCAAGGGTTTTGCTATTCTGGAAAAGTCTTGGATGAACCTTCTGTAGTAACCAGCTAATCCTAAAAACTGGCGTATGTGTTTCGGAGTTTTCGGGGTTTCCCACTTTTCAACAGTTTCTATCTTTGCCGGATCCACCTTAATACCTTCTTTGTTCACTATGTGACCGAGGAATTGAACTTCTTCCAACCAAAATGCACACTTTGAAAACTTAGCGTACAATTCTTCCTTCCTCAATACTTCTAACACCTTTCTCAAATGTTCACCGTGTTCTTGGTCATTCTTTGAGTAAATAAGTATGTCATCAATGAAAACAATGACAAACTTGTCAAGGTATGGTCCACACACTCGGTTCATAAGGTCCATGAACACAGCTGGTGCATTAGTTAAACCAAACGGCATGACCATAAACTCGTAATGACCGTAACGTGTTCTGAAAGCAGTCTTTGGAATATCATCTTCTTTCACCCGCATTTGATGATACCCGGAACGTAAGTCAATCTTTGAATAAACAGACGAGCCTTGTAGTTGATCAAATAAGTCGTCGATTCTCGGTAGTGGGTAGCGGTTCTTGATGGTAAGTTTGTTTAACTCTCGGTAGTCGATACACAACCTGAATGTACCATCTTTCTTCTTGACAAACAAAACAGGAGCTCCCCACGGTGATGTGCTTGGTCGAATGAAACCACGCTCTAAAAGTTCTTGTAATTGGCTTTGTAGTTATTTCATCTCGCTGGGTGCGAGCCTGTAAGGAGCACGAGCTATTGGTGCAGCTCCTGGTACAAGATCTATTTGAAATTCAACGGATCGATGTGGGGGTAATCCCGGTAATTCTTTCGGAAATACATCAGGAAATTCTTTTGCGACGGGAACATCATTGATGCTCTTTTCTTCAGTTTGTACTTTCTCGACGTGTGCTAGAACAGCATAGCAACCTTTTCTTATTAGTTTTTGTGCCTTCAAATTACTAATAAGATGTAGCTTCGTGTTGCCCTTTTCTCCGTACACCATTAAGGGTTTTCCTTTTTCTCGTATAATGCGAATTGCATTTTTGTAACAAACGATCTCTGCTTTCATTTCTTTCAACCAGTCCATACCGATTATCACATCAAAACTCCCTAACTCTACTGGTATCAAATCAATCTTAAATGTTTCGCTAACCAGTTTAATTTCTCGATTCTGACATATATTATCTGCTGAAATTAATTTACCATTTGCTAATTCGAGTAAAAATTTACTATCCAAAGGCGTCAATGGACAACTTAATTTAGCACAAAAATCTCTACTCATATAGCTTCTATCCGCACCCGAATCAAATAAAACGTAAGCAGATTTATTGTCAATAAGAAACGTACCCGTAACAAGCTCCGGGTCTTCCTGTGCCTCTGCCGCATTAATATTGAAAACTCTTTCGCGACCTTGTCCATTCGTGTTCTCCTGGTTCGGGCAATTTCTAATAATGTGGCCCGGTTTTCCACATTTATAACAAACTACATTGACATAACTTGCTCCGACACTACTTGCTCCGCCATTACTCGTTCCGACACCATTTGTTCCTTTCATTCTATTAACTCCTGGTCCGTAGACCTCACACTTCGCCGCGCTATGACCATTTCTTTTACACTTGTTGCAAAATTTGGTGCAGAACCCCGAGTGATTCTTTTCACACCTTTGGCATAGCTGCTTCTGATTGTTGTTGTTGTTGCGGTTATTATTGTTGTTGGGAGGATTGTTGTAGTTGATGTTGTTGTTGTTGTTGTTGTTGGGCCGTTTGTTGTAGTTGCGATTGATGTTGCGATTGTTGGGATAATTGTTGCGATTATTGTTGTAATTGCTGTTGTTGTTGTATTGGTGATTCTTATCACCGTTTTCCTCCCACTTTCTTTTGACTTGCTTCACATTGGCCTCTTCAGCAGTCCGTTCTTTAATTCTTTCTTCAATCTGGTTCACAAGTTTGTGAGCCATTCTACATGCCTGTTGTATGGAGGCGGGCTCGTGTGAACTTATATCTTCTTGGATTCTTTCCGGTAATCCTTTCACAAACGCGTCGATCTTCTCTTCCTCATCTTCGAATGCCCCCGGACACAATAGGCACAATTCTGTGAATCGTCTTTAGTACGTGGTAATATCAAATCCTTGGGTTCGTAACCCTCTAAGTTCTGTCTTGAGCTTATTGACCTCGGTTCTGGGACGGTACTTCTCGTTCATCAAGTGCTTGAATGCTGACCACGGTAGTGCGTACGCATCGTCTTGTCCCACTTGCTCTAGATAGGTATTCCACCATGTTAACGCAGAACCTGTGAAGGTATGCGTAGCGTACTTTACTTTCTCCTCTTCAGTACACTTACTTATGGCAAACACCGATTCGACCTTCTCGGTCCACCGTTTCAATCCGATCGGTCCTTCAGTTCCATCAAATTCCAAAGGTTTGCAGGCAGTGAATTCTTTGTAGGTGCATCCTACACGATTTCCTGTACTGCTAGATCCAAGGTTATTGTTGGTATGTAGCGCAGCATGTACTGCGGCTATGTTTGAAGCTAGAAAAGTACGGAATTCCTCTTCATTAATATTCACGGTGTGTCGAGTAGTCGGTGCCATTTCCTTCAAAATAGTCAAATGGAACAAGTTAATCATACAGAATATTAAGAGTAGTTAATAGTATATTGTAGCATAATATGAACTCATTTATAAAAGCTTTTTCTTCATATTAGCGTTTTATAAGTTTAAATTCGGGTAGTACCTACCCGTTAAGTTCATACTTAGTAGCTAATATACAATTCAACTACTACAATTCTATATGAAAAACTGATTATAATAATATTTCGCGTTCAAACTTTTACACAATATTTTACAAACTTACAATACCGCTTATTTTACATATAGCATGAAATATAGCACACAATAAATTTGATACAAGATGGTTGTGAAGATTTTTCTAGCTAGTACACAAGTCGTTCAGCAAAGGCAATAAAGACACGTAATTCATACGTCCAGAAACAAGTCATGCATTCTGGTTTTACTAGGACTACTTCCCATCCTTGGTCTTGTGGAACATAACCGTTATGGCCGTTGATAAGACAGCGTGTTGTAACGTCGTCAAAGGGACGAGGGTTACGTAATGTCCAACAGTCCCGTAACAATCTAAAAACCTCATTTCTTACCCCAATTACTGACTCCGTCACTTGTGAGAATGTTTTGTTTAATAGTTGTAGCCCGATGTTCTTGTTCTCACTTTGGTGAGAAGCGAACATTACTAATCCGTAAGCATAACATGCTTCTTTATGTTGCATGTTAGCCGCTTTTTCTAAATCACGAAGTCCAATATTCGGATATATTGAGTCAAAATAATTTCTTAACCCATTGCGTAAAATAGCATTTGGGTTCCCCGCAATATATGCGTCAAAGTAAACACATCGTAACCTATGGATTTCCCAATGTGATATCCCCCATCTTCCGAACGAAAGCCTTTTATAAACCAAGGCATTCTTGGAACGTTCTTCGAATGTCTTACAAACTGATCTCGCCTTAAATAGTTGTGCCGAAGAATTCTGACCGACTCTAGACAAGATTTCATCAATCATGTCTCCGGGTAGGTCTCTTAAAATATTGGGTTGTCTATCCATTTTCTGTTTTTATACTGTAAAATAGACAAGAGTTAGATTCATAAAAAAAATACTTATTAATACAAGCAATTTTTACATATATCATAAAGCATAAGCACACTATATTACATATATTACACCACACGAATTCAACTATCTTATTCCGACTCGCTTGTTTCTTCTTCTTCGGTTTTGGTTCGTTTTGCCAAGTTTCTAGGGATATATGATGTTCCCCTAATACGAGCCGTCGTGATCCACATTGGTTTAGAAAAACCTGGTGGTTTAGAGGTTCCCGGGTCATTGTTACAACTTAAGGACTTCGGGGGTTGACGATACATATAAAGTTCATCGGGGTTGGAATTAGATTTCTCTATTTTTATACCCTTTCCCTTATTATTTTCTTTTGCCTTTTTAAATTCAGTTGGGGTAATTTCTATAACATCATCGGAATTCTCGTCAGAATTCGATTCATCGGAGAATTGGTAATCCTCCCAATATTTTGCTTCCTTAGCGGAAACACCATTGACCATAATTAACCTTGGTCGGTTGGTTGAGGATTTTCTTTTACTTAACCGTTTTATTATTTTCCCCACTGGTTCTATTTCTTCATCTGGTTCCGATTCTTCTTTCGGTTCCGATTCTTCTTCTGGTTCCGACTCTTCTTCCGGTTCCTCTTCGGGAACTTGTGAATCAGTCCACGAATCATTCCAATTTACATTTGACTCTTCATTATTATTAGGTGAGTCAATGGGACTTGTTCTAGAGTTAGACATCTATCACATAATATCAAACGCGTTAAGAGATTAATATATCACATAATATTCACATGTTAAAAATATATAGTTTCCAACAAAATTTGTTAAGCAATCATTTTTCAAGTAAACACGGTCGAAGTCCAGACTCACTAATGCATCCTAACAAACTCGATAAGACACACTAATGCAAAATTCTGGTTCTCTAAGACCAACGCTCGGATACCAACTAAAATGTCCCGTTCTTATTGATTAAAAACGTTCCAGATTAATTGATTTCGTTGCGAGGTTTTGACCTCTATATGAGACGTTTTTCAAAGACTGCATTCATTTTAAAACAAACCATAACCTTTATTCCATCAATAAAGGTTTAAAAAGTTTTACGTAGATTATCAAATAATGATAATCTAAAATATCCTGTTTACACACGACCATTACATAATGGTTTACAATACAAATATGTTACAACAAAATAAGTTTCTTGAATGCAGTTTTTACACAATATCATACAAGCATGGACTCCAAATCTCGTCCTTATTTAAGTATGCGATAGCGGAAGCTCTTAATAATCACCTGAGAATAAACATGCTTAAAATGTCAACAAAAATGTTGGTGAGTTATAGGTTTAACCTATATATATCAAATCGTAACAATAGACCACAAGATTTCATATTTCAATACACATCCCATACATAGAGATAAAAATCATTCATATGGTGAACACCTGGTAACCGACATTAACAAGATGCATATATAAGAATATCCCCATCATTCCGGGACACCCTTCGGATATGATATAAATTTCGAAGTACTAAAGCATCCGGTACTTTGGATGGGGCTTGTTGGGCCCGATAGATCTATCTTTAGGATTCGCGTCAATTAGGGTGTCTGTTCCCTAATTCTTAGATTACCAGACTTAATAAAAAGGGGCATATTCGATTTCGATAATTCAACCATAGAATGTAGTTTCACGTACTTGTGTCTATTTTGTAAATCATTTATAAAACCTGCATGTATTCTCATCCCAAAAATATTAGATTTTAAAAGTGGGACTATAACTCACTTTCACAGATTTTTTTTTTCTTCGTCGAGAAGTAAGACTTGGCCACTGTTGATTCACGAACCTATAACAATATATACATATATATTAAAGTATGTTCAAAATATATTTACAACACTTTTAATATATTTTGATGTTTTAAGTTTATTAAGTCAGCTGTCCTCGTTAGTAACCTACAACTAGTTGTCCACAGTTAGATGTACAGAAATAAATTGATAAATATTATCTTGAATCAATCCACAACCCAGTGTATACGTATCTCAGTATTGATCACAACTCAAACTATATATATTTTGGAATCAACCTCAACCCTGTATAGCTAACTCCGACATTCACATATAGAGTGTCTATGGTTGTTCCGAAATAAATATAGATGTGTCGACATGATAGGTCGAAACATTGTATACGTGTCTATGGTATCTCAAGATTACATAATATACAATACAAGTTGATTAAGTTATGGTTGGAATAGATTTGTTACCAATTTTTCACGTAGCTAAAATGAGAAAAATTATCCAATCTTGTTTTACCCATAACTTCTTCATTTTAAATCCGTTTTGAGTGAATCAAATTGCTATGGTTTCATATTGAACTCTATTTTATGAATCTAAACAGAAAAAGTATAGGTTTATAGTCGGAAAAATAAGTTACAAGTCGTTTTTGTAAAGGTAGTCATTTCAGTCGAAAGAACGACGTCTAGATGACCATTTTAGAAAACATACTTCCACTTTGAGTTTAACCATAATTTTTGGATATAGTTTCATGTTCATAATAAAAATCATTTTCTCAGAATAACAACTTTTAAATCAAAGTTTATCATAGTTTTTAATTAACTAACCCAAAACAGCCCGCGGTGTTACTATGACGGCGTAAATCCGGTTTTACGGTGTTTTTCGTGTTTCCAGGTTTTAAATCATTAAGTTAGCATATCATATAGATATAGAACATGTGTTTAGTTGATTTTAAAAGTCAAGTTAGAAGGATTAACTTTTGTTTGCGAACAAGTTTAGAATTAACTAAACTATGTTCTAGTGATTACAAGTTTAAACCTTCGAATAAGATAGCTTTATATGTATGAATCGAATGATGTTATGAACATCATTGCTACCTTAAGTTCCTTAGATAAACCTACTGGAAAAGAGAAAAATGGATCTAGCTTCAATGGATCCTTGGATGGCTCGAAGTTCTTGAAGCAGAATCATGACACGAAAACAAGTTCAAGTAAGATCATCACTTGAAATAAGATTATTATAGTTATAGAAATTAAACCAAAGTTTGAATATGATTATTACCTTGTATTAGAATGATAACCTACTGTAAGAAACAAAGATTTCTTGAGGTTGTATGATCACCTTACAAGATTGGAAGTGAGCTAGCAAACTTGAAAGTATTCTTGATTTTATGAAACTAGAACTTTTGGAATTTATGAAGAACACTTAGAACTTGAAGATAGAACTTGAGAGAGATCAATTAGATGAAGAAAATTGAAGAATGAAAGTGTTTGTAGGTGATTTTGGTCGTTGGTGTATGGATTAGATATAAAGGATATGTAATTTTGTTTTCATGTAAATAAGTCATGAATGATTACTCATATTTTTGTAATTTTATGAGATATTTCATGCTAGTTGCCAAATGATGGTTCCCACATGTGTTAGGTGACTCACATGTGCTGCTAAGAGCTGATCATTGGAGTGTATATACCAATAGTACATATATCTAAAAGCTGTGTATTGTACGAGTACGAATACGGGTGCATACGAGTAGAATTGTTGATGAAACTGAACGAGGATGTAATTGTAAGCATTTTTGTTAAGTAGAAGTATTTTGATAAGTGTATTGAAGTCTTTCAAAAGTGTATAAATACATATTAAAACACTACATGTATATACATTTTAACTGAGTCGTTAAGTCATCGTTAGTCGTTACATGTAAGTGTTGTTTTGAAACCTTTAGGTTAACGATCTTGTTAAATGTTGTTAACCCAATGTTTATAATATCAAATGAGATTTTAAATTATTATATTATCATGATATTATCATGTATGAATATCTCTTAATATGATATATATACATTAAATGTATTTACAACGATAATCGTTACATATATGTCTCGTTTAAAAATCATTAAGTTAGTAGTCTTGTTTTTACATATGTAGTTCATTGTTAATATACTTAATGATATGTTTACTTATCATAGTATCATGTTAACTATATATATATCCATATATATGTCATCATATAGTTTTTACAAGTTTTAACGTTCGTGAATCACCGGTCAACTTGGGTGGTCAATTGTCTATATGAAACATATTTCAATTAATCAAGTCTTAACAAGTTTGATTGCTTAACATGTTGGAAACATTTAATCATGTAAATATCAATCTCAATTAATATATATAAACATGGAAAAGTTCGGGTCACTACATTTAGTCCTTGTAATTTGTCCACAATCTCCTTCATAATTTCGCATAATCCGCTTTTTGGTACTAAATTTTCTATTGAGCGTTTCCAGCACTCCATTCTTTATCATCATACTTTTGACTATTAAGGTCGTTTACGGTTTCTGCTGCTTCATTCAGCTCTTTGAATATTCGGAGTATTGGTTCGTAGACTGGGTGCTTTTCAGGATTTCAGAATGGGAGATCATGATTCTAAGAGATAATTGTTATATGTATACATATAACTGTTGATGTAGTAATGCTGTGAGTTTCCAAAGTACTGATTGCTGATTCCCTGTAATTGGTATGGCAATTCTCGTTACAAGATGCGGATGAGTATATGATAGGGTTTCAATGAATATAATGATTTTTCGAAGAAACTTAAGCCAGTGAGTAATGAAGTTGCTGGTAAGTTTACTGCTAATGTGGTGGAATATAAACGGTTTCTTGGTAACGATGATGAAAGGCAAACTTATATATATCAAGGTTATAATAAGGTTTATTCGAATGAAAAATTCAAAATTGACTTGCTGGAGCTGTGACAAAATTTGCTACTTTGAAAGGGATTACTAAGTTATTTTCGGTAATAACAATGCCAAAGGAGCTGTCATGTATACGTGTTAAACGTTTACTTAAGTTTCGAGTGTTTTCAAGTGCATAACTATGTGCATCAATTTCTTCTTCCGTAGATGAAGTGTGGTTGGTTCATCCTCTCGATTGAAGTGTTTTCAAGAATCATGAAAGGTTTGAACGCAGATTGTAATTGTCAAGATACAAATTAGTTTAAGATGAAATCAAGTGGCAAACTTGAAGAAATGTTTAGTTTCATATGTTATAATCAATATTTTTAATTCATTTTAATTGTCCATTGTTATTAGTCCACAGTCGATAGTCCACAGTTAACAGTCCAATAATTCATATATAGTTTAATATATAATATTCGAATTAATTAATACGTATCGTGACCCGTGTACATGTCTCAGACTCGATCACAACTTAAAGTATATATATTATTTAAGAATTAACCTCAACCCTGTATAGCTAACTCTATCATTACTGCATATAGAGTGTCTATGGTTATTCCAAATAATATATATAGATGCGTCGATATGATATGTCAAAACCTTGTATACGTGTCCCGATATTTAAAGTGCGTAAATTAAATAACAGAAATTAAATGACGATAAATAAAATTGCGAGAATATAAATTGCGATAAATAAAATGTAATCAGTTAGCTAGGAACAGTTAGCGTGGATTCTTAACAAAATTTTTCTCATAGTTAATTTGTTTGTTTCTAATAAATTTTATTTTGTCCAATGTTTCCTTCATTATGCCACTTGTTGGATTCTGATAGGTAAAAATCCAATATATGAAATTGAATGAAAATGGTTATTCTGCGATGAACGAATTCGTATATCTGTGGATGTAGGTAGAATAGTAAATGACTATTGAATCAGATTCGAAGGATGTACAGTGTAACTTATCAATGTGAAATCTAAATATTTCTCGGGTATTACCTACCCGTTAAAATATTTTCACCATTAACAGTTTGTACAAAAGAATTTTTTTTTTATTACAATCGTTATGAAAATATATATACATATATATTTTCTTTAGATGAAATCATGGATTTAATGAGTTAATATGATATTAAACTCATTTGATTTACGGTTACAACTAGAGTACATAATCTCTAAAACATTAGAAATTATATAATCGTCATGTAGAACGAAGATAAACGATGTAGAACGATTCGTAGAACGATGATTATGCTCGAGGTACAAAATAAGATGTTGAGGCGTGTGATGTGGAAACTTGGGTTGTTGGTGGTACTGGTATTGCCGGTGCTGTTGTTGAAGCTGGTAGGTTTTGCACCACGTTTTTCCAAATTGATTACTCGAGCGTGAAGCTCGTTGACTTCTTCTGTTACTCCGGGATGATTGTCGGTCGGAACTAACGGATGAATAAGGTCTAGAATTGTGGATAGAATATAATTGTGACGAGATACTCTGGAAATGAGAGAGAAAATGGTGTATCGAACAGGTTCGCCGGTAAGTGCTTCAGGTTCATCGTCAAGAGGGTAATTTGGTTGGTGGAAAGGATCGCCTTCTTCGCGTCTCCATTGATTATGTCGTCTACGAACCCATCTACAATTCATACAGAATAAATGATGGCTAATTGGTTGATTCATTCCAGTTACACTGCTTTCGGAGCTCGAGTGGAAATCCATATCGGAATAGCTGTCGGAATAACTATCGGAATAGCTGTCGGAGTAACTATCGGAATAGCTAAAATCCCATAAGTTACGGGGTTCATCTCGTATGATCAGATGAAGTATTTTCGATAAGAAATAGATTATAGGATGTAGATTAGTACCCTGCAATACATAATTTACATATGCATATATAATACTAAAATCCCATAAGTTACGGAGGAATCTACGAAAGCTATCAGACAAAGGTAACAATAACAGATACACTAAGATATGGATTTATCTATACACTGTCTATGCAATAGAGGCAGCAAGATATGTCTAGACTTTAAGGATGATAAGAAAACAATTTTCGACACTATATGATAAGCAAAACTTTTGACATGCAGACACGGTCAAAGTCCAGACCCACTAATGCATCTAAACAACTATCAGTTAGACACACTAATGCAAGACCTGGTTCGCTAAGACCACCGCTCTGATACCAACTATAACAAGTGGGGATAATGTGATGACCCGGGAATTTCCGACCAAATTTAAACTTGAATCTTATTTGATTTCGATACGATAAGCAAAGCCCATTAAACAGAGTCTTAAAATTTTTGAACTATTTACACGGATGCATTTAACCTCAGACTATGCCCGACGATTCACGAACAATTTTTGAAAATATATATATATAATATATATATATATATATATATATATATATATATATATATATATATATATATATATATATATATATATATATATATATATATATATATATATAAGTGTATATGTATTAACTCGGATTAACAAAATATAAAATAATCATTAGAATGCAATATGTAAAATAAAATACAAGATAAGGAGGTTGTTATTAAAATAAATCTAGGTATAGATATATATAAATTCTATACATAATTATTAGATGTATATTGGAATATATATAAAAGTTATAGATATTGTATAATTATTCAATAGTAACTCAATAATTTAATATCAAAAATTCCGTAGTATTTATTTAGCATTATCTTTATAAAAGAAAAATGAACCCGATGTCTATACTATTAGTGATGTAAAGATTCATTATTATATTATTAAATATTACATAGTTAATAAACTGTAATATTAATATATGAAATTACAAGTTAATATATAGTATTTTAATATAGATCTCTGGTTACAATATTTAGAAATACTCGTTTTTATCTACAAAGTTAGTAATAAATAATTATATTAACGATATTAGTTTACTGCCTGTAACATATGTAAATTTTCATACACAGTCATCCATATGAATATTGTAAAATAAATAATATGTATTACATGTAGAAAGTTATAGTATTTTATGTTATATAAATAATTATCTAATAATATTAATTTGTTATAATGAGTTTTATTATTATTATTAATATCATTATTAACACTACTAGTAATAATTATTAATATTGTTATAATAATTATTATTATTAATATTAATAATATTATTATTATTATTATATTTATTAATTATTAATATTAGAATATATATATAATCAGATAAAAAGGATACCAGTTAAAATCAACATCAAGTTTAACTTTACTTTATTTTTTTTATTTATTTTTTTTCTTTTTTCCTGATTCTCTCTATCTGCTCGTGATTTTTCTGTCGAGGCTCAGCTTCACAACAAAACAGCTTGCATCAGTTTCGGATTGTTACAACAATCATTCACCTTCACATCACATTTAATTGCTGCTATTCGCAATTAAACAGAAACCAAAAGCAAGAAACAAACTTATTTTTTTCTTTTTTTTTCGCAACCCATTTAATCCGTAATCAAATCTCGAATCAAACTCCAAAATCTATTAATACAGTCACGTAAGGAATCATCTACTCAATCTATCTGTCAAATTTGAGATTCGAATTCATCAAAACGAATTTCAATTTCGGAGTCAAAGGTAATTTTTCAAAAAGTCAACGAATCTGTTCTTCATTAAATTTGTAAATGTTTTAATGTTATAGGTTCAATTGATATTCCAAACAAGTTCTAACAACGATTTAGAACATATTTTATTTAGGAATCTTAGTCTGAAAAGTTTTAAATATCGAAATCAATTTATTTATTTATTTTTCGTCGCACAGCAGCAGTAGCAGACTGCTTGAATTTTTTTTTATTGTTTTCAAATAACATAACATATGATATTTAGTTTGTTATTATTTTGAGGTAATTAAATCTCTGTTTGATTATCGATACCTCTGGGCGTTTTGGAATTAGAGAAGAAGAAGAAAAGGTTGTATTCGAACAGTAGTTAAATAAAAACCAGTTGTATATTTATTCAGAAAAGTAAGGACAGCAGAATGGTTTAGGAATGATGCGGGTATGCGAGAGGTCGGGGGTTCGAGCCCGGGCATGGGCTGTTTTCAATTTTTTTTGGGACTTCATCCTTTGAGAGGTAGTCTTCATTTGTTTATTTATTTTTACAATTATTATTATTACTTATTAATGTTAATTATTATTATTATTATTATTAATATGATTATTATTGTTATTAATATTAGTACTAAAATTGTTAGTGTCATTAACATTATAAATATAGGAGGTAATTATCAATTATTATTATTACTAGGTATTAGAAATATCATGATTTTTATTATTATTATTATTATTATTATTATTATTATTATTATTATTATTATTATTATTATTATTATTATTATTATTATTATTATTATTATGAAGATTGTTATTAGTATTAATATCATTATTATGGTTTCGATTAGTATTATTATGAACCTAACAAAATTCATTATCATATTGATTAATGTTTAAACTAGTATTATTATAAATATTAGAATTATTATTATAAACATAAGTATTATTAGTAATATCATGAATAGTAATAAAATGGTTAAAATTATTTTTAATATTAAGTATTGTTATCAAAATGATTATTTCCTTCATTACTAAATTTTTCATTATATTAAAAACTACTATAATTATCACTATTAAAAGATTTTGTATTAAAACTATCCTTAACAGAAAAGATTAATATTTTATATTTATTATTATATCATCACACCTATCACTAAGATTATTAACATTATTATTTTTTTTAGTAATATTAAGTGTTATCATTTTTTATCATTACAAATATTAATTTAGTATTACTACAATTATTAGTTTCAACAAACAAATGATATATATATAAATATATTTAACAAACATAACTTAACTATATTAATCACTTTATATACATATACAAAATAAATATATATATATAACATATAATTTAAGGTATAAAATAAAGTATATGTTTTAATATATATATATATACACAAATGATATAGGTTCGTGAATCCGAGGCCAACCCTGCATTGTTCAATACAGTCATATGTATTTTTACTACAAAATACAGTATGGTGAGTTTCATTTGCCTTTTTTACCCTTTATATATTTTTGGGCTGAGAATACATGCGCAATTTTTATAAATGATTTACAAAATAGACACAAGTATGTGAAACTACATTCTATGGTTGAATGATCGAAATCGAATATGCCCCTTTTTATTAAGTCTGGTAATCTAAGAATTAGGGAACATACACCCTAATTGACGCGAACTCTAAAGATAGATCTATCGGGCCCAACAAGCCCCATCCAAAGTACCGGATGCTTTAGTACTTCGAAATTTTTATCATGTCCGAAGGAGGATCCCGGAATGATGGGGATATTCTTATATGCATATTGTGAATGTCAGTTACCAGGTGTTCAATCCATATGAATGATATTTTTGTCTCTATGCATGGGACGTATGTTTATGAGAAATGGAAATATGAAATCTTGTGGTCTATTAAAATGATGGAAATGATTATTTATGTTAAACTAATGAACTCACCAACCTTTTGGTTGACACTTTAAAGCACGTTTATTCTCAGGTACGAAAGAAATCTTCCGCTGTGCAGTTGCTCATTTTAGAGATATTACTTGGAGTCATTCATTACATATTTCAAAAGACGTTGCATTCGAGTCGTTGAGTTCATCAAGATTATTATTAAGTCAATTATAGAGGGATATATTATAAAATGGTATGCATGCTATTAACTGTCGATGTAAATGAAAGTTTGTCTTTTAAAAACGAATGCAATGTTTGTAAAATGTATCATATAGAGGTCAAGTACCTCGCGATGTAATTAACTATTGTGAATCATTTGTAATCAATATGGACTTCATCCGGATGGATTCGGACGGGTCGCTTCAGTTGGTATCAGAGCGGTGGTCTTAGTGAACCAGGTCTGCATTAGTGTGTATAACTGATAAGTCGTTAGAATGCATTAGTGAGTCTGGACTTCGACCGTGTCTGCATGTCAAAAGTTTTGCTTATCATTTTTGTGGAAAATAGTCTGCTTATCATTCTTAGGGAATCACTTGCTTATTATTCTTAGTCTAGACACATTTTACTGCATCGACTGCATGAATAGTGTATAGACGAAATTCATATCTTATCGTACCTGCTAATTTACATATTAGCGTATCTGCTATTGTTACCTTTGCCTGACAGCTTCCGTAGATTCCTCCGTAACTTATGGGATTTTAGTATTATATATGCATATGTAAATTATGTATTGCAGGGTACTAATCTACATCCTATAATCTATTTCTTATCAAAAATCCTTTATCTGATCGTACGAGATGAATCCCTCAACCAGTTCGAATTCCTAGAATTCCGACAGCTATTCCGATATGGAGTTTCACCTAAGCTCCGAAAGCAGTGTCACCAGAATGAATCAACCAATCATCCATCCCCAAATTCATCTGATGAGTTCGTAGTCGACTTAATCAATGGAAACGAGAAGAAGGCGATGCTTTCCATCAACCAAAATTCCCTATTGGCGGTGAACCTGAAACACTCACCGGCGAACCAATCTGAAACACTATCTTCACTCTTATTTCCTGGATACCTCGTAACGACTATATGATATCCAAAAATTCTGAATCTTATTCATTCGCTCGTTCCGACCGACAATCATCCTGGAATAATAGAAGAAGTCAACGAACTGCGCGCTCGAGTAATAAATTTGGAGAATATGGTGCAAAACGTACTTGCTTCAGCAACATCACCGGCACCAACAGTACCATCAGAAACAGCACCCGTATCATCAACAATTCATGCCTCAACATCTTATTCTGTACCTCGAGTATAATCATCGTTCTACGTATCGTTCTACATCAATTATCTTGGTTCTTCATGGTGATTATGTAATCTCTAATGTTTTAGAGATTATGTATTCTAGATATAACGGTAAATCAAATGAGATTAATATTATATTAACTCATTAAATCTATGATTACATCTGAAGGAAATATATATATGTAAGTATATTTTCATAAAGATTGTAATTAAAAATTCTTTCGTACGAACTGTTAATGGTGAAAATATTTTAACGGGTAGGTAATACTCGAGGAAATATTTAACTTTCATATTAACATGTTATACTGTACAGTCTTCGAATCTGATTCAACAGTCATTTACCATCCTACTTACATCCACAGATATATGTATCCGTTTACAGCAGAATAACCATTTCCCTTCAATTTCATATTTGGATTTTGACCTATCAGAAGCCAACAAGTGGCATAATGAAGAAAACATTTGACAAAATAAAATTTGTTAGAAACAATCGAATTAACTATGAGAAATTTTGTTAAGAATTCACGCTAACTGTTCCTAGCTAATTGTTCCTAGCTAACTGGTTACATTTTATTTATCGCAGTTTAATTATCGCAATTTACATTTTCGCAATTTTATTTATCGTCATTTAATTTATGTTATTTACTTTACGCACTTTATTTATCGTCATTTAATTTCTGTTATTTATTTTTTACATACTTTAAATATCGGGACACGTATACAAGGTTTTGACATATCATATCGACGCATATATATATATATATATATATATATATATATATATATATATATATATATATATATATATATATATATATATATATATATATATATATATATATATATATATATATATTATTTGGAATTACCATAGACACTCTATATGCAGTAATGATCGAGTTCTCTATACAGGGTTGAGGTTGATTCTATAATAATATATATACTTTGAGTTGTGATCGAGTCTGAGACATGTACACGGGTCACGATACATATTAATTAATTCGAATATTATATATTAAACTATATGAATTATTGGACTGTTACTGTGGACTATCAATTGTGGACTAAGAACATTGGACAATTAAAATGAATTAAAATATTAATTTTAACATATGAAACTAAACAATTCTTCAAGTCTGCCACTTGATTTCATCTTAACCTCATTTGTATCTTGACGATTACCATCTGTGTTCAAACCTTTCGTCATTCTTGAAAACACCTCAATCGAGAGGATGAACCAACCGCACTTCATCTACGGGAGAAAAGATTAATGCATATAGTTATGCACCTGAAAACACTCGAAGCCTGAGTAAACACTTAAAACTCATCTGTGCTAGCTCCTTTGGCGTTGTTATTACCGAAAATAGCCGTACAATTCCTTTTCAAAGTAGTAAATTTTGTCACAGCTCCAACAAGTCAACTTCGACTTTTCTATCGAAACAACCTTATTAACATTTTGATATATATGTGTGCTCTTTTATTGTTACTGGGAAACCTTTTATATTCCACCATATTACCAGCAGACGTACCAGCAACCTTGTTGCTTCTTGGCTTAAATCTCTCTGATAAATCATTATATTTATTCATTGAAACCTTATCATATACTCATCCGCATCTTGTAATGAGAACTACCATACCAATTATCGGGAATCAGTAATCAGTACTTTGAAAACTCACAGCATATCTACATCAACAGTTATATGTATAACATTTATCTCTTAGAATTATGATCTTTCATTCTGAAATTCTAAAAAAAAGCACTCAGTCTACAAATCAACACTCTGAATGTTGAAAAATCTGAATGAAGCAGCAGAAACCGTAGACAACCGTAAATGACCTTAATCATCGGAAGTTTGGTGATAAAGAATAGTATGTTGAAAAAGCTCAGAAAAGTTGGAACTGGAAAATGGATTGAGCTAACCATGAAATAGACCAAGGACAAATACAAGGACCATACCCTATATTCAAAGAATCCAGGTAATTCTGGATCCGTTGAAATCTTTAGAGAATATCTTGCTTCGAAGTCATGTTAAAATCTTGCGGAAAATCTTTCTCCATCAACCATCGAACTTAGAAATTCCAAAATATCATCATCAATATCTTCGATATTTCTGAGGATATTTTCATAAATATTCTCGTTCGAAATTATATACCTCCTCGTGCTTCCTGTGTATCATTATATTGGAAACATTCAATAGAAAATTTAGTACCAAAAGGCAAATTATGCGAAACTATGAAGAAAGCCATGGACAAATCACAAAGAATAAGTTTGACTTCAAAGAATCCAAATGATTCAATGTCTGCTAAAGTCTTTAGTGAATATCTTGCTCCTTACTCTAAACCCTTGCAGACAATAGTTTCTATCATCCTCTGATCTTAGATATTCCGAAATATTATCGAATCTTTCATTATAAATATCCTCCATATTTTTGAAGATATTTTTATAACTATTCTTATCTGAAATTATTAATCTCTTCATGCTATAAGTATTAAATCATATAGAAACTATTAATTTCTATATTCTGTAAAATTTCGAGCTTAAAATATGAATGCCATTGAAGTAATGTTGGGAACTGATGCATGAGTTAGTATAATATAATGACACTTGATCAACGTGATTATATTACATTAAGTCATGCTGAGTTTCTAAATGGGACATGATGATTCACAGATTATAACGTCATCATGTGCCATGTTACACGAATCTTACATTTTATCTGATATATAAACATATCAATAACATATTTTCTTGATAGTTCTATCTTTCCCGGATATTCTGGTAATTTGATGAATCAAGATCGTGCTATTACCATTTCTTTCTTAGAACATTAACTATGTTCATTTTGAAATTCATATCTATGAATTCTGCACCGTTGCTCGCTTTACTAGAGGTCGAGAGGATAATATAAAGGCAAACAGATCCAAAATATAAGAGAAAATATAAAGCCCAATGACAACACTGAAATTACAAATCGTGGATATCATTACGTATGGCAATATAAAGACACAGGAGGATTATAAATACAATAATCCCTAGAGCATAATAGAAATAAACAGATTCTTCAGGTGGGAGTTGGAAAAGGAGAACGATCATTACGATAGTTAGAATAAGAACAAGGATCAGAACAGGGTTAAGCATTTTCATAAATCTTTTGAATTTGGGAATTGAGTATAGAAGTGGTGAAAACTAATGGAACAGAAAAGGTAAATTTATAATGAAAATATCAGACGTGGTAATTGAGACAGATCATCGCATTTAATTAAAGAGATCCTAATGTCTTTAAATCTTGAAGAATCAAATCTTATAGATTTCCAAGATTTTCTTTTAAATCCCTTGAATTCCGGAATTCAACCAATACAACGTCAAAAGCTAAGACGCATATTATTTTCTAAATTCAACCAAGTCAACGTCGAAAGTTAAAACGAAACTTCATTTATTCATTTCACTCTTTTGTGATAACTTCATTCGTGCTCTTCGATTAATCGAATTATTTTATCTGTATTATTCAATAATGATAAAACTCTATTTATCAGCCCATATTCGTCAGGAAAACATATTTATTGTTAGCCATGACGACCTCACTCAAATTTCAGGACGAAATTTCTTTAACGGGTAGGTACTGTGATGACCCGGGAATTTCCGACCAAATTTAAACTTGAATCTTATTTGATTTTGATACGATAAGCAAAGCCCATTAAACAGAGTCTTAAAATTTTTGAACTATTTACACGGATGCATTTAACCTCAGACTATGCCCGACGATTCACGAACAATTTTTGAAAATAAATAAATAAATAAATAAATATATATATATATATATATATATATATATATATATATATATATATATATATATATATATATATATATATATATATATATATATATATATATATATATATATATATATATATATATATATGTATTAACTCGGATTAACAAAATATAAAATAATCATTAGAATGCAATATGTAAAATAAAATACAGGATAAGGAGGTTGTTATTAAAATAAATCTAGGTATAGATATATATAAATTCTATACATAATTATTAGATGTATATTGGAATATATATAAAAGTTATAGATATTGTATAATTATTCAATAGTAACTCAATAATTTAATATCAAAATTTCCATAGTATTTATTTAGCATTATCTTTATAAAAGAAAAACGAACCCGATGTCTATACTATTAGTGATGTAAAGATTCATTATTATATTATTAAATATTACATAGTTAATAAACTGTAATATTAATATATGAAATTACAAGTTAATATATAGTATTTTAATATAGATCTCTGGTTACAATATTTAGAAATACTCGTTTTTATCTACAAAGTTAGTAACAAATAATTATATTAATGATATTAGTTTACTGCGTGTAACATATATAAATTTTCATACACAGTCATCCATATGAATATTGTAAAATAAATAATATGTATTACATGTAGAAAGTTATAGTATTTTATGTTGTATAAATAATTATATAATAATATTAATTTGTTATAATGAGTTTTATTATTATTATTAATATCATTATTAACACTACTAGTAATAATTATTAATATTGTTATAATAATAATTATTATTATTATTAATATCAACAATATTATTATTATTAATATATTTATTAATTATTAATATTAGAATATATATATAATCAGATAAAAAGGATACCAGTTAAAATCAACATCAAGTTTAACTTTACTTTATTTTTTTTATTTATTTTTTTTCTTTTTTCCTGATTCTCTCTATCTGCTCATGATTTTTCTGTCGAGGCTCAGCTTCACAACAAAACAGCTTACATCAGTTTCGGATTGTTGCAACAATCATTCACCTTCACATCATATTTAATTGCTGCTATTCGTAATTAAACAGAAACCAAGAGCAAGAAACAAACTTATTTTTTTCTTTTTTTTCGCAACCCATTTAATCCGTAATCAAATCTCGAATCAAACTCCAAAATCTATTAATACAGTCACGTAAGGAATCATCTACTCAATCTATCTGTCAAATTTGAGATTCCAATTCATCAAAACGAATTTCAATTTCGGAGTCAAAGGTAATTTTTCAAAAAGTCAACGAATCTGTTCTTCGTTAAATTCGTAAATGTTTGAATGTTAAAGGTTCAATTGATAATCCAAACATGTTCTAACAATGATTTAGAACATATTTTATTTAGGAATCTTAGTCTGAAAAGTTTTAGATCTCGAAATCAATTTATTTATTTATTTTTCATCGCACAGTAGCAGTAGCAGACTGCTTGAATTTTTTTTTTATTGTTTTCAAATAACATAACATATGATATTTAGTTTGTTATTATTTTGAGGTAATTAAATCTCTGTTTGATTATCGATACCTCTGAGCGTTTTGGAATTAGAGAAGAAGAAGAAAAGGTTGTATCCGAACAGTAGTTAAATAAAAACCAGTTGTGTATTTATTCAGAAAAGTAAGGACAGCAGAATGGTTTAGGAATGATGCGGGTATGCGAGAGGTCGGGGGTTCAAGCCCGGGCATTGGCTGTTTTCAAATTTTTTTTGGGACTTCATCCTTTGAGAGGTAGTCTTCATTTGTTTATTTATTTTTACAATTATTATTATTACTTATTAATGTTAATTATTATTATTATTATTATTAATATGATTATTATTGTTATTAATATTAGTACTAAAATTGTTAGTGTCATTAACATTATAAATATAGGAGGTAATTATCAATTATTATTATTACTAGGTACTAGAAATATCATGATTTTTATTATTATTATTATTGTTATTATTATTATTATTATTATTATTATTATTATTATTATTATTATTATTATTATTATTATTATTATTATTATTATGAAGATTGTTATTAGTATTAATATCATTATTATGGTTTCAATTAGTATTATTATGAACCTAACAAAATTCATTATCATATTGATTAATGTTAAAACTAGTATTTTTATAAATATTAGAATTATTATTATAAACATAAGTATTATTAGTAATATCATGAGTAGTAATAAAATGGTTAAAATTATCTTTAATATTAAGTATTAAGTATTGTTATCAAAATGATTATTTCCTTCATTACTAAATTTTTCATTATATTAAAAACTACTATAATTATCACTATTAAAAGATTTTGTATTAAAAATATCCTTAACAGAAAAGATTAATATTTTATAGTTATTATTATATCATCACATCTATCACTAAGATTATTAACATTATTATTTTTTTTAGTAATATTAAGTGTTATCATTTTTTATCATTACAAATATTAATTTAGTATTACTACAATTATTAGTTTCAACAAACAAATGATATATATATAAATATATTTAACAAACATAACTTAACTATATTAATCACTTTATATATATATATATATATATATATATATATATATATATATATATATATATATATATATATATATATATATATATATAACATATAATTTAAGGTATAAAATAAAGTATATGTTTTAATATATATATACACAAATGATATAGGTTCGTGAATCCGAGCCCAACCCTGCATTGTTCAATACAGTCATATGTATTTTTACTACAAAATACAGTATGGTGAGTTTCATTTGCCTTTTTTACCCTTTATATATTTTTGGGCTGAGAATACATGCACAATTTTTATAAATGATTTACAAAATAGACACAAGTATGTGAAACTACATTCTATGGTTGAATGATCGAAATCGAATATGCCCCTTTTTATTAAGTCTGGTAATCTAAGAATTAGGGAACAGACACCCTAATTGACGCGAACTCTAAAGATAGATCTATCGGGCCCAACAAGCCCCATCCAAAGTACAGGATGCTTTAGTACTTCGAAATTTATATCATGTCCGAAGGAGGATCCCGGAATGATGGGGATATTCTTATATGCATATTGTGAATGTCGGTTACCAGGTGTTCAATCCATATGAATGATATTTTTGTCTCTATGCATGGGACGTATGTTTATGAGAAATGGTAATATGAAATCTTGTGGTCTATTAAAATGATGGAAATGATTATTTATGTTAAACTAATGAACTCACCAACCTTTTGGTTGACACTTTAAAGCATGTTTATTCTCAGGTACGAAAGAAATCTTCCGCTGTGCATTTGCTCATTTTAGAGATATTACTTGGAGTCATTCATTACATATTTCAAAAGACGTTGCATTCGAGTCGTTGAGTTCATCAAGATTATTATTAAGTCAATTATAGAGGGATATATTATAAAATGATATGCATGCTGTTAACTGTCGATGTAAATGAAAGTTTGTCTTTTAAAAACGAATGCAATGTTTGTAAAATGTATCATATAGAGGTCAAGTACCTCGCGATGTAATTAACTATTGTGAATCATTTGCAATCAATATGGACTTCGTCCGGATGGATTAGGACGGGTCGCTTCAGATAACCACCATCCCACCCAGTGCCTTCCCAGCTAATGGCCTGGTGACCACTGAGTGTACCTCAGATACTGATTTTAGGGCCTGACTCTCGGCTACTACCAACCCTCGTAAGGGATCGCAAGGATTAAGAGCCAATGCTTCGTCACAGGTAACACTGTGAGAACCTCCTTTACGACTAACCCGCCACACATGAACGGCGTTATACCAGCTCTGATGCCAACTGAAATGCCCCGTTCATATACAATATAAACGATTCACAATAGTTGATTACATCGCGAGGTAATTGACCTCTATATGATACATTTTACAAACATTGCATCCGTTTTTAAAAGACAAACTTTCTTTACATCGAAAGTTGACGACAAACATACTATTTCATAATACCTCCAACTATAATTGACTTAATAATAATCTTGATGAACTCGAAGACTCGAATGCAACGTCTTTTGAAATATGTCATGAATGACTCCAAGTAATATCTCTAATATGAGCAAATGCACAGCAGAAGATTTCTTTCATACCTGAGAATAAACATACTTTCATGTATCAACCAAAAGGTTGGTGAGTTCATAGGTTTATCATAAAACAATAAAATTCATCATTTTGATAGACCACAAGATTTAAATTCTGCATGGTACAAATGGGCCCGAATCCTATACCCACCTGTAATGTACATGTGATATCTTTTAAATACAGTACACTTTTCTCGTGTACGAAATCATCTTTCATAAATCTTAGTAACCGTACACATATCTTGTGCACAAAAATAACATACACATAACCTGTGTATAAAATCATTCTCTCGATACATAACATTCACTTTTCATTGCTTTCATAGCTTGGCTTGGTAACCGACCTTAACATATAATGCGCATAATAATATCCTCAAAACAGAACATCTCGTTTGTATAATAATCATATAAACTTCGAAGTACTAAACACCACGCCCACTAGCCCTTCCGTCTAGTGAACATTCTGGGTGGGGGTGTTAAACCCGGTAGCTACCTTTAGGATTCGCGTCAATTAGGCGTGCACTAATTCTCAAAATTAGTGATGTTCACTAATTCTTAGGTTACCAAGCAATAATAATCAGGGGAAAAATATTCATATCAATTAAGGCAATTATCATGTCCACATAATTCAATGGTGGCAATTATCACGTCCACATAATTCATTCGAGGAATGTTTTGCTTGTGTCTATCTCGTCAAATATTTATAAAAGCATTTCATGTATTCGCAGTTCAAAATGTATTTCAAAAGCATTTAATAAAGCAGTTATAAAAGTAGCGCAATGTATTCTCAGTCCCAAAAATGTAAAGAGTAAAAGGAAATCAAATGAACTCACCTAATGTATTTTGTAGTAAAAATACATATGACTATATTGAACAATGCAGGGTTGGCCTCGGATTCACGAACCTATATCATTTATATATATTAACACATATAATGGTAATCAAATAATTCCACCTATTAGTTATATAATATTTATATTTAGTGTTGTAGTTTATATAGAATTTGTACTAATTCCAATATATATTTTATTTATGTATAATATCTTAAATTATATATTATATATATTTATTTTGTATATATATAATAAAAATGTTAATTTGTTCACTATATAATTATAGGTAATATTATAGTATATGTATTAAGTATACTTTTATGTACAAAATCTTTATGTGTTATAATATAATAATAATAATAATAATAATAATAATAATAATAATAATAATAATAATAATAATAATAATAATAATAATAATAATAATAATAATAATAATAATAATAATAATAATAATAATAAAAATAATAAAAATAATAAAATAAACACTTATCTTGATAAGAATAATAATATTTATGTTAATGATAGTAATAATGATAATAATAATAGTAATAATAATGATAGTAATAACAATGATATTGGAATTACTACCTTTGAAGAATAAGTTTCCAAAATAAAAAAGATCATGCCCAGATTCGAACTCACGACCTCTCGCTTAACCGCAACACTCCTAACCACTCCTCCATAACTGCTTTTCTGTTTAAACTACAATTCTAATTCCTTTTATGTTAATCTCCGTATTCAGCTTCATGTTCTAACCACACAATTATATATATCGTAGCAGCCTGCAGGAACCAGGTAATGGGTCGGCCCAACAATAATTCCTTCAATCCGCTAGATGAATTAGCCCAACAATAGGCACAATTATATATATCGTAGCAGCCTGCAGGAACCAGGTAATGGGTTGGCCCAACAATAATTCCTTCAATCCGCTAGATGAATTAGCCCAACAATAGGCCCAAGTAACTTTTGATCAAACCCAATACTTGCTGTTTAATAAATAAAAAGAAATAGGGCAGCAGGCGAGAATCGAACCAAGCACCTCTCGTACACTAACCAGACCCCTAAACCATCGAGCTGTTTGATCTTTTCTGTTATAATCCAGGATTAAAACTATATAACATATCTTGTTATTATCGTATGATCATTATCATAACATCTTTAATTCATCATCCAATTTATAGAACTTGCATCATCATTTTAGGTATCATCTTGAATTATTTCATCACTTCATAATCATACATCACGATCACCATTATCATCATTTATCGTGACACCCATCATCATAATACATACATCATCATTAATATCATTCACCTCATCATCTAATCATAATCATTCGATCACAATCATAATCTAATCTTCATCTTCATTAGCTCATTAACATCATTTCGAATCATAACCATGATCATAGTCATCTTCATCCACTATTTATCATCGTACCCGAGAAGTCATTTCATCTCATCATCATTACTTATCGACACCATCTCTTCATCATCTTTATTCGTTTAAACGCTGTAGGTTTCGATAAAATAGAATAAAACATAGAAATGAAAGTAGGATAGTGCAGCAGTAGCTACAGTAGTAGAAGCATTCTAACTATCGTAACAGTGAAACAATAACAGCCTTGTTTGTGTGACTGTTCGAGAGAAAAATATATATATATATATATACATCAGATATAGGAATAGTGGCAAACATGTAAGTTTTCTTGGTGATTAATTGGTGGTGACATTCAAGGTGATAAATAACTGTTACAGCAGCCATTTTGTGATATAAATGAAAAAAAAATGAACATCAACTGTAACAGTAGCAGCGTGTGACTTCAATGGTGTTGATGGTGGAATGAAGGTGGAGGTGGCGGTTGAGAATTGGTGATGGAGGCCGAGACGTGTGATGGAGGAGGAGGTTGTTTGTCGATGGTGGAAGGTTTCGATGGTTGTTGCTCACGAAACAAAGTTGTAATTGTGGTGATGGTTTGTTGATCCGAACATGAGTATGAACAACAATTCAAACTAAGATGATGGGTTGTGGGTTTTATGATGGTGAGTTTGAGAAGATGATAACAATCTACACACTAAGACAATTGGGTTTGATCCTACATGTAATGCATATATCATTCTATATATAATATTGATATGTTAGGTGTTAAAGTGGTAATATAAAGATAGAGAAATGGAATGGTTAATATCTTTTATCAAGTGGGTGTAGTGGGTGTGGGATCATGGTGATTCTATCTTTCTATATATGTATGTATATTAGAGAATAGATAAATAGAAAAGAAAATAATAATTGAAGTCAATTAATTCAATTAGGAATCAATTAAACACAGTATGTTTATATTTTAGGATTCATGAATTCACGGACTAATAATAATAATAATATAATAATTTTAATGAATCATGAATGTGCAAGTTGTTAGTCACATCCAATTATTCTACCAACAGTTTTTCTTAGGGTATTATTTCGTACTCCGTTATTAATCATTGGCGTAAAAAAAAATCTTTGAAAAAAATCCCAAATTTTTAGATTAACTATATTTATTTATTTTAATTATTATGGTATAAAATTCGATAATAAATTATTAAATAAAAAATTACATTAATTATTCACTCCCAACCCCCTAGTAAAATATAAAAATTATAAAATTTGACAAAAAACTTCTAAACATATTATTAATAAGCCTAAAATTTATAAAACTCATTTTCGTATCACCGTTTATTTTAAAATTAAATAAGTTCGATTTTAACTTGCTTAATATCAATCAGAACATCAACCGAGTACTACAATCATTTAATATTTATTTTTAATATACTGTATATATATATATATATATATTAAATAATAATTATTATAATATCCTATTTGTATTTTATTAATTTAAAAAAAAAATAAAAAAAAACTACATATAATACTTCAAATTATATTTTGAATTATTATTTATATATGCATACACACATATCTATTTACAATTAATTGTTCGTGAATCGTCGAGGGCAGTCGAAGGTCAATTGAATATATGAAACAGTTCAAATTTTTTGAGACACAACATTACAGACTTTTCTTATCGTGTCGAAATCATATAAGAATTAAGTTTAAATTTAGTCGGAAATTTCCGGGTCGTCACACATTTAACATGAGTACGAAACAAGATATTCTCTAAAGATTTCATCGAATACAGAATTTTCTAAATTCTTTGAATATAGGGTTTGATCCTTGTATTTGTCCTCGATCTCCTTCACGGTTTGCTAAATCCGTTTTTCAGTACCAAATTTCCTATTGAGCGTTTCTAACACTCCCTTCTTTATCATCAAACTTTTGGTCGTTTAGACCATCTACAATTTTTCTGTTTCCTCTGCATTTAATGCTACGATATCTGAATCATCGGTTATCAATTCAAGAGGTTTCAAGAGAATTGTGTTTTTAGATGATTAAACGCTGATTGTGATCGTCAAGATACAAAGGACGTTTAAGATGAAATCAAGTGGCAAACTTGAAGAAATGTTTAGTTGTAGAAGATGTAGCTTATTAACGATCTTTTAAACCAAAATGTGTTATAATTTATATTTTCTACTCTCTTAATACTTTTTAATTGTTCAAGGTAGTAGTCCAATAGTCCAATAAATATTTAAGATTAGAAGATGATGAAGAAATTTTACATAGTTAATTACTTGGTTACTAATCAATTCTATTTTATCCATTATTTTCTTCATTATGCCACTTGCCAAATCTTGACTTGGATTCTGATCGGTCAAAATCCGAATATGAAATTGAATTTGAATGAAAATAGTTGTTCTTCGGTGAACGGATACGTATATCTGTAGATTTGAGCAGTATTGTTAATGACTGCTGAATCTGAATTAAAGAATGTACATTGTAATTTATTAATGTGAAATCTAAATATTCCCCGGGTATTACCTACCCGTTAAAATATTTTCACCATTAACAGTTTGTACTAAAGAATTTTTAATTACAGCCTTTATGAAAATGTATATATATATATATTTTCTTCAGATGTAATCATGGATTTAATGAGTCAATAAGCTATTAATCTCATTTGATTTACCGTTAGAACTAGAATACCTAATTTCTAAAACATTAGAGATTACATAATCGCCATGTAGATCGAAGATAATGATGTAGATTGATATGTAAAACGATGATTATGCTTGAGGTACTTAATGAGATGTTGAGGCGTGTGATGTTGAAACTTGGTTTGTTGGTGGTACTGGTATTGATGTTGGTGGTACTGGTGGTGTCGGTGATGTTGCTGAAGCTGGTACGTTTTGCACCATATTATTCAAATTAATTATTGAAGCGCGAAGTTCGTTGACTTCTTCTATCATTCGGGATGATTGTCGGTTGGAACGAACGGATAAATAAGGTTTAGAATTGAAGATATTATGTACTCGTTGCGAGCTATTCTGGAAATGAGAGTGAAAATGGTATCTCAGACTGGTTTGCTGGTAAGTGTTTCAGGTTCTTCGTTAAGAGGTGAATTTGGTTGGTGGAAAGGATCGACTTATTCTCGTCTTCATTGATTAAGTAGACTACGAACCCAGTCCCATTTCATCCAGAATTGAAGATGACTAATTGGTTGATCCATTTCGGTTACACTGCTTTCGGATTTCGAGTGGAATTCCATTTCGGAATCCGAGGAACTTGAACTAGTGGTGAGTTCCATTTCGTATGATTGAACAAAGGGTTTTTTTCAATACGAAATGATTTCTGGCTATCGGATGGTATTCTAATTACATAGAATATCCATATATATATAGAGAACAAACGATTTCGTAGATTACGGAGGGATTTACGGAATATACCATTCAAAGTTTACAGTAACAGATACGCTAAGATATGAATTAGCAGATATGCTAAGATATGAATTATGTCTATACACTATTCATGCAATCAATGCATTATGATGTGTCTAGACTAAGAACAATAAGCAGGCAATTTCCGACAAAAATGATAAGCAAAACTTTTGACATGCAGACACGGTCGAAGTCCAGACTTACTAATGCATCCTAACGACTATCAGTTAGACACACTAATGCAAGACCTGGTTCACTAAGACCACTGCTCTGATACCAACTGAAACGACTCGTCCTAATCCATCTGGACGAATACATTCATTTGGTTACATCGCGAGGTACTTGACCTCTATATGATACATTTTACAAACATTGCATTCGTTTTTAAAAGACAAGCTTTCATTTCATTAGAAGTTGACGGCATGCATACCATTTCATAATATAACCAACTATAATTGACTTAATAATAATCTTGATGAACTCGATGACTCGAATGCAACGTCTTTTGAAATATGTCATGAATATTTCCAAGTAATATCTCTAAAATGAGCAAATGCACAGTGGAAGATTTCCTTAATACCTGAGAATAAACATGCTTTAAAGTATCAACCAAAAGGTTGGTGAGATCATTAGTTTATCATAATTATTCATTTCCATCATTTTAATAGACCACAAGATTTCATATATTGACACGCGTAACTCGCAAATTAAAATTCACTCATATGGATTGAACACCTTGTAACCGACCTTAACAGGATGCATATAGAATATCCCCATCATTCCGGGACTCACATCGGAAATGATAAATCGAAGTACTAAAGCAGTTTAAATTCTCTGACTGGGGCTTGTTAGTGCCCATAGATCTATCTTTAGGATTCGCTTCAATTGGTGGCAATTATAATAAACACCAATTCTTAGGCTACCAAGCTAAAAAGGGGCATATTCGGTTTGATAATCCAACCATAGAATGTAGTTTCGATCACTTGTGTCTATTTCGTAAAGCATTTATAAAAGCAGCGCATGTATTCTCAGTCCCAAAAATATATATTGCAAAAGCATTTAAAAAGGAAGCAAATGAAACTCACTATACGATATTTTGTAGTAAAAATATGCATACGACGGAACTGAACAATGCAGGGTTGTCCTCGGATTCACGAACCTATATCATTTATATGTATATTAACACATATAATGGTAATCGAATAATTCTAGGTATTATTATTAATTGTTATTTTAGTAACTTGTACGTTTCATTAATAACTAAATTAACTATATTTATTTTTATATACATTAAATAGATAATTAATATTTATTACAAACATATTAATATAGTTATGTTTTATGTAAATAATTTATTTTTATATAGAAAATCTTTATTTGATATATTAATAATACTAATAATAATAATGATAAAAATAATAATGTTAGTGTTAGAAATAATAAAAATGATAATAAAAGTAATTATGATAAAAATAATGATAATTCTAATAATAATAATAATGATAGTTCTATTAATAAAAATGATAATTTTTATAAAAAGAAAATTAGTTTCAATAATAATACTACTTACATTAAAAATAATAATAATAATAATAATAATAATAATAATAATAATAATAATAATAATAATAATAATAATAATAATAATAATAATAATAATAATAATAATAATAATAATAATAATAATAATAATAATAATAATAATAATAATAATAATAATAATAATAATAATAATAAAAGTGAGTAATAAGTAAACTACCTCAAAGGAGTAGTCCTAGAAAATGCTCAAGTCCAGTTTTGAACCCGCGACCTCCCGCTAACCCAATAACATACCAAACCACTATCATCATAGTTATCCAATTATCTTTTCATCATGTGTTATACATCTTTAATCATTGTGATCACCATCAACCTCTTTTACCGTCATTATCATTATCACGTTTAACAAATTCATTATTCTAACTTCATCGTCATATCATACTCGATTATCCTAATCATACTCATAATCTAATCATCATTATGCCATCATCATCGATTTATCATCATGTATTCATTTTTCATCACCGTTATTATTTCATGTATCATTTTATGTATCATAACCATAATCATTTACGTAACATAATCATCATCATGTTAATCAATCTCGTTCATCACCTTCTTTAAACATCGTTTGATAATCATTATCGTTTTAACTCATCATCACCATCTAACCATCATCAATTCATTTCATAATACTCTACCACTCGCAACATAATCATAACTTAATCAATCACTTGACTCCAATATCATCTCGTGTTTTCAGTAACCTAATCATCAACATTAATATTTATCTCGCAGAAAATATTAATTGGACTTTTGTCTTAACAACTCCTCCCCAACACAACAGCATTATGAATAAAAATAGCAAAAGGAACGGGTGCCCAACTACAACCCATTTAATCGCTAGCCTATTTATACATCTAGGAGTCCACTATTATCCATTATTATTTATGATATCACTATCTTAATTTGATAGATACGAAACAGATTAAGAAAAAATCGCAGTTTAACCAATTGAACTCGTCCAGCTCCTTACCTAACCCCTTTTATAATTTAAAAGATTACCTCCTATTGATTTGCACGTCAATTATGTGGGGTTGTATCATCAGGTGGAAGAATTTTTTTCTTTTGTGTAATTTAAATATCACAAGTGGAGGTTTGGTTGTGGGGTTCTATTCTTTATTGGTTGTCAGCCATTGACTGAAAAAGGTATACGTAAAAATTAATTTGTATTATTATTTGCAGCTGTGACTCGAATATATATGGGTTGTGTGGTGTTTTCTTGGTTTGAAACAAAAGTATGCGAGCTGCAGTAGCAGTAGTTTAATGAGTTGTGTGATGATGGTTTCAAAAACATAAAGAAAAAAAAGAAGGATTAGCGAGTAGCAGCAAAGTATAGTAGTAACACCCAATGGTTGAAGATACAATCGAGCATGTGGCTGCGGTTTGTTGTGTGACATAAAGAGGTAGTAGCAGGCTAACGTGCAGGTAATGGTTTGAGGTTTTGAAGTGGTGGCTTTCGGTTTATAGAGACAAAAATTAAAAAGAAACGTAGCAACAATGTGATGGAGTGGTGGTTGGGAGAGATGGGTTCACGATGGTGTGGTGAAGGTGGTTGTGGGTGCTTACATAGATGGTTGATCATAAGTGTTTGGTGATCGGCTAAAGCCGATGTATGTAAGGTTGATGGTGATGATCGATGAGGATGGTGGAGTTTGGGTCGATGAAGATGGTGATTGATAAAAAAAAATGATGATGGTTGTGGGTTGAGGTGATTGTGGGTTGCCGTGAAGTTATGAGCAAGCAAGTAGGGTGATGGATTGTCAAGGGTGTTGGAGGTTATGGTAATCGTGGTGATGGTAGAAGATGACGGGTTTGGTCAGAAAACCATAAAACAAAATCAACAAAAATAGTGATCAAGGGTGGTTGATGTAGAAGTTGATCGAGCAAAAAAATAAGATGAGGAGTGGTGGTTTAAGGTTTGATCTTGAATTTATATATATATATATATATATATATATATATATATATATATATATATATATATATATATATATATATATATATATATATATATGTGTGTGTGTGTGTGTGTGTGTATGATCGTGTATATGTATATGCTTATGAATATGTAATATGTAAGAATACATATATAGATGTTGAATAAAGTAGAAACAATGAACTTACATATATCAAATATAAGACAGGGATATGATCGATCAAATTAATTGTTTCAACTGCAAATGGGATGTGGGTTGTTTGATTGAGAAAAGGAAGTAAAAGAAATATGGGATGGTGATCAAGGTGGTGGGTTGTTAACTTTGGCCGATAGTTATGGTGGTTGTGACGTGTTCACGAAGGAAGAAGGAAGGATGAAGGAAGTAAGAAGAAGAGATGAATGGATGAGTTCTATGTATATGTATATATCTTTGATATAGGTAAACAAAGTTGTATAAAGGTAAATAAATATAGATTGTGATAGACTGTGATCGATAACAGAAAGGTGGGCATAATGTCACAATTAGAATAGTGAGACAGGAAAGTAAAGACAACTAATGGAGACATGAAAAACAACTCGGATAGGGATATATAACAAATTTTGATTGTGGTGATTTACAGGTGTAATGTGCATATGCATATGTAATGTTTTGTATGTATATAAGAGATAGATGTAGATATTAAGAATCACATGAAAACAGTAATATGAGAATCAAATTAAAACGTGTGAGTCTGCCGACAGTTTTCTAGGATATTAATTTGTACTCCGTTGTTAATCAGTGGCGAATAAAAGTATTCGGAAAAATCCCATATTTTTAAATTAACTATTTTTATTTATTTTGGTCATTATGGTATAAAATTTGATCATTAACTATTAAATAAAAATTAACTCACTGCCCACGCTCGATCTCAGGTAAAATATAAAATGTGTTGAAATTTATTAATTAGCTTCTAAATATATTTTTTTAATAAGCCTAAAATTTATATAACTCATTTTTAGATTACCGTTTATTTTTAAAATCACATAAGTTCGAATTAAACTTCTCTAAATAATAAACGAAACGTCCAACGAGTATTACAATCATTTAATATTTATTTTTAATATACTTTATTTATATATAGTTATGTTTTAAATAATAATTATTATAATATCATATTTTATTTTATTTTTCATAGTAAATTTTAATAATTGATTCATATAACATTTCAAATTATATTTTCAATTATTTATATATATATATATATATATATATATATATATATATATATATATATATATATATATATATATATATATATATATATATATATACACACACATATCTATTTACAATTAATTGTTCGTGAATCGTTGGAAATGGTCGAAGTCAAATGAATATATGAAACAATTCAAAATTTTTGAGACTCAACATTACAGACTTTGCTTATCTGGTCGAAATCATATAAAGATTAAGTTTAAATTTGGTCAGAAATTTTCGGGTCGTCACAAACGTCATCAAAGAGGGTGTTTGTATTCCTCAATGGCTTCTTCAATGGCCTAATACCAATGAGGCTACTTGGGAAGACGCACTCGAAATTCAATTACAATTCCCCGATTTCAGGCTTGAGGACAAGCCTCTTCTTCATGACGTCGGTATTGATAGAGAGCAACCCGTTAACTACTTAATCCAGCCCAGACAAGCCCAGCCCAAGACCAGAAAAGTGATTGTTTACAAAAGGAAGAATGTATGGAACATGATAAAGGGCTGAGATGGAATTTCAAGATCAATGGTTGTGATGAGAATAGTTTGTTAGAGAATATTACAATAAATAGAGTTGTCTACTAGCTCTAGAATATTCATTCTTTTTTCATGTTTAGTCTGAGTTAATCGTCCATTGGCTTGGGCAGAAGATCGTTTAGATCTTTCTGATTTGAGGCTACAGATTTTCAAGTTATTGAGATCTCTCTGATTTATTTCCCTGTTTAATTCCATTATCAATTTAATAAAATCATCATCTTCATTCCATTATTTTATCTTACATCAGCTTACATTTCCTTTTACTAGCTTATCTACCAGTTATCGCAGATGAATTATGTGATTCTATAGGAATAGCCTAATTTGAAAACGGGATTGAAGTGATCAATGTGGTTATAGTTCATATGGCCCTCCCTGTATAGCGTTTCCCTGGATAAACATTGTATTAGATGACTGTTGGTGCTTCGTCCCTGCCATGAAGTATCCACCCATGGCATCTTTCTCATATCGTTTGAGGGGGTAAATGAAATGTCCCGTTCTTATTGATTAAAAACGTTCCATATTAATTGATTTCGTTGCGAGGTTTTGACCTCTATATGAGACGTTTTTCAAAGACTGCATTCATTTTAAAACAAACCATAACCTTTATTTCATCAATAAAGGTTTAAAAAGCTTTACGTAGATTATCAAATAATGATAATCTAAAATATCCTGTTTACACACGACCATTACATAATGGTTTACAATACAAATATGTTATAACAAAATAAGTTTCTTGAATGCAGTTTTTACACAATATCATACAAGCATGGACTCCAAATCTCGTCCTTATTTAAGTATGCGACAGCGGAAGCTCTTAATAATCACCTGAGAATAAACATGCTTAAAATGTCAACAAAAATGTTGGTGAGTTATAGGTTTAACCTATATATATCAAATCATAATAATAGACCACAAGATTTCATATTTCAATACACATCCCATACATAGAGATAAAAATCATTCATATGGTGAACACCTGGTAACCGACATTAACAAGATGCATATATAAGAATATCCCCATCATTCCGGGACACCCTTCGGATATGATATAAATTTCGAAGTACTAAAGCATCCGGTACTTTGGATGGGGTTTGTTAGGCCCAATAGATCTATCTTTAGGATTCGCGTCAATTAGGGTGTCTGTTCCCTAATTCTTAGATTACCAGACTTAATAAAAAGGGGCATATTCGATTTCGATAATTCAACCATAGAATGTAGTTTCACGTACTTGTGTCTATTTTGTAAATCATTTATAAAACCTGCATGTATTCTCATCCCAAAAATATTAGATTTTAAAAGTGGGACTATAACTCACTTTCACAGATTTTTACTTCGTCGGGAAGTAAGACTTGGCCACTGGTTGATTCACGAACCTATAACAATATATACATATATATCAAAGTATGTTCAAAATATATTTACAACACTTTTAATATATTTTGATGTTTTAAGTTTATTAAGTCAGCTGTCCTCGTTAGTAACCTACAACTAGTTGTCCACAGTTAGATGTACAGAAATAAATCGATAAATATTATCTTGAATCAATCCACGACCCAGTGTATACGTATCTCAGTATTGATCACAACTCAAACTATATATATTTTGGAATCAACCTCAACCCTGTATAGCTAACTCCAACATTCACATATAGAGTGTCTATGGTTGTTCTGAAATATATATAGATGTGTCGACATGATAGGTTGAAACATTGTATACGTGTCTATGGTATCTCAAGATTACATAATATACAATACAAGTTGATTAAGTTATGGTTGGAATAGATTTGTTACCAATTTTCACGTAGCTAAAATGAGAAAAATTATCCAATCTTGTTTTACCCGTAACTTCTTCATTTTAAATCCGTTTTGAGTGAATCAAATTGCTATGGTTTCATATTGAACTCTATTTTATGAATCTAAACAGAAAAAGTATAGGTTTATAGTCGGAAAAATAAGTTACAAGTCATTTTTGTAAAGGTAGTCATTTCAGTCGAAAGAACGACGTCTAGATGACCATTTTAGAAAACATACTTCCACTTTGAGTTTAACCATAATTTTTGGATATAGTTTCATGTTCATAATAAAAATCATTTTCTCAGAATAACAACTTTTAAATCAAAGTTTATCATAGTTTTTAATTAACTAACCCAAAACAGCCCGCGGTGTTACTACGACGGTGTAAATCCGGTTTTACGGTGTTTTTCGTGTTTCCAGGTTTTAAATCATTAAGTTAGCATATCATATAGATATAGAACATGTGTTTAGTTGATTTTAAAATTCAAGTTAGAAGGATTAACTTTTGTTTGCGAACAAGTTTAGAATTAACTAAACTATGTTCTAGTGATTACAAGTTTAAACCTTCGAATAAGATAGCTTTATATGTATGAATTGAATGATGTTATGAACATCATTACTAGCTTAAGTTCCTTGGATAAACCTACTGGAAAAGAGAAAAATGGATCTAGCTTCAACGGATCCTTGGATGGCTCGAAGTTCTTGAAGAAGAATTATGACACGAAAACAAGTTCAAGTAAGATCATCACTTGAAATAAGATTGTTATAGTTATAGAAATTGAACCAAAGTTTGAATATGATTATTACCTTGTATTAGAATGATAACCTACTGTAATAAACAAAGATTTCTTGAGGTTGGATGATCACCTTACAAGATTGGAAGTGAGCTAGCAAACTTGAAAGTATTCTTGATTTTATGTAACTAGAACTTGTAGAATTTATGAAGAACACTTAGAACTTGAAGATAGAACTTGAGAGAGATCAATTAGATGAAGAAATTTGAAGAATGAAAGTGTTTGTAGGTGTTTTTGGTCGTTGGTGTATGGATTAGATATAAAGGATATGTAATTTTGTTTTCATGTAAATAAGTCATGAATGATTACTCATATTTTTGTAATTTTATGAGATATTTCATGCTAGTTGCCAAATGATGGTTCCCAAATGTGTTAGGTGACTCACATGGGCTGCTAAGAGCTGATCATTGGAGTGTATATACCAATAGTACATACATCTAAAAGCTGTGTATTGTACGAGTACGAATACGGGTGCATACGAGTAGAATTGTTGATGAAAATGAACGAGGATGTAATTGTAAGCATTTTTGTTAAGTAGAAGTATTTTGATAAGTGTATTGAAGTCTTTCAAAAGTGTATAAATACATATTAAAACACTACATGTATATACATTTTAACTGAGTCGTTAAGTCATCGTTAGTCGTTACATGTAAGTGTTGTTTTGAAACCTTTAGGTTAACGATCTTGTTAAATGTTGTTAACCCAATGTTTATAATATCAAATGAGATTTTAAATTATTATATTATCATGATATTATCATGTATGAATATCTCTTAATATGATATATATACATTAAATGTCTTTACAACGATAATCGTTACATATATGTCTCGTTTAAAAATCATTAAGTTAGTAGTCTTGTTTTTACATATGTAGTTCATTGTTAATATACTTAATGATATGTTTACTTATCATAGTATCATGTTAACTATATATATATCCATATATATGTCATCATATAGTTTTTACAAGTTTTAACGTTCGTGAATCACCGGTCAACTTGGGTGGTCAATTGTCTATATGAAACTTATTTCAATTAATCAAGTCTTAACAAGTTTGATTGCTTAACATGTTGGAAACATTTAATCATGTAAATATCAATCTCAATTAATATATATAAACATGGAAATGTTCGGGTCACTACAGTACCTACCCGTTAAATAAATTTCGTCCCGAAATTTTAAGCTGTTGAAGGTGTTGACGAATCTTCTGGAAATAGATGCAGGTATTTCTTCTTCATCTGATCTTCACGCTCCCAGGTGAACTCGGGTCCTCTACGAGCATTCCATCGAACCTTAACAATTGGTATCTTGTTTTGCTTAAGTCTTTTAACCTCACGATCCATTATTTCGACGGGTTCTTCGATGAATTGAAGTTTTTCGTTGATTTGGATTTCATCTAACGGAATAGTGAGATCTTCTTTAGCAAAACATTTCTTCAAATTCGAGACGTGGAAAGTGTTATGTACAGCTGCGAGTTGTTGAGGTAACTCAAGTCGGTAAGCTACTGGTCCGACACGATCAATAATCTTGAATGGTCCAATATACCTTGGATTTAATTTCCCTCATTTACCAAATCGAACAACGCCTTTCCAAGGTGCAACTTTAAGCATGACCATCTCTCCAATTTCAAATTCTATATCTTTTCTTTTAATGTCAGCGTAGCTCTTTTGTCGACTTTGGGCGGTTTTCAACCGTTGTTGAATTTGGATGATCTTCTCGGTAGTTTCTTGTATAATCTCCGGACCCGTAATCTGTCTATCCCCCACTTCACTCCAAAAAATCGGAGACCTGCACTTTCTACCATAAAGTGCTTCAAACGGGGCCATCTCAATGCTTGAATGGTAGCTGTTGTTGTAGGAAAATTCTGCTAACGGTAGATGTCGATCCCAACTGTTTCTGAAATCAATAACACATGCTCGTAGCATGTCTTCAAGCGTTTGTATCATCCTTTCGCTCTGCCCATCAGTTTGTGGATGATAGGCAGTACACATGTCTAGACGAGTTCCTAATGCTTGCTGTAATGTCTGCCAGAATCTTGAAATAAATCTGCCATCCCTATCAGAGATAATAGAGATTGGTATTCCATGTCTGGAGACGACTTCCTTCAAATACAGTCGTGCTAACTTCTCCATCTTGTCATCTTCTCTTATTGGCAGGAAGTGTGCTGATTTGGTGAGACGATCAACTATTACCCAAATAGTATCAAAACCACTTGCAGTCCTTGGCAATTTAGTGATGAAATCCATGGTAATGTTTTCCCATTTCCATTCCGGGATTTCGGGTTGTTGAAGTAGACCTGATGGTTTCTGATGCTCAGCTTTGACCTTAGAACACGTCAAACATTCTCCTACGTATTTAGCAACATCGGCTTTCATACCCGGCCACCAAAAATGTTTCTTGAGATCCTTGTACATCTTCCCCGTTCCAGGATGTATTGAGTATCTGGTTTTATGAGCTTCTCTAAGTACCATTTCTCTCATATCTTCAAATTTTGGTACCCAAATCCTTTCAGCCCTATACCGGGTTCCGTCTTCCCGAATATTAAGATGCTTCTCCGATCCTTTGGGTATTTCATCCTTTAAATTTCCCTCTTTTAAAACTCCTTGTTGCGCCTCCTTTATTTGAGTAGTAAGGTTATTATGAATCATTATATTCATAGATTTTACTCGAATGGGTTCTCTGTCCTTCCTGCTCAAGGCATCGGCTACCACATTTGCCTTCCCCGGGTGGTAACGAATCTCAAAGTCGTAATCATTCAATAATTCAATCCACCTACGCTGCCTCATATTCAGTTGTTTCTGATTAAATATGTGTTGAATACTTTTGTGGTCGGTATATATAATACTTTTGACCCCATATAAGTAGTGCCTCCAAGTCTTTAATGCAAAAACAACCGCGCCTAATTCCAAATCATGCGTCGTATAATTTTGTTCGTGAATCTTCAATTGTCTAGACGCATAAGCAATCACCTTCGTTCGTTGCATTAATACACAACCGAGACCTTGCTTTGATGCGTCACAATAAATCACAAAATTATCATTCCCTTTAGGCAATGACAATATAGGTGCCGTAGTTAGCTTTTTCTTCAATAACTGAAATGCTTTCTCTTGTTCATCATTCCATTCAAATTTCTTCCCTTTATGCGTTAATGCAGTCAAGGGTTTTGCTATTCTGGAAAAGTCTTGGATGAACCTTCTGTAGTAACCAGCTAGTCCTAAAAACTGGCGTATGTGTTTCGGAGTTTTTGGGGTTTCCCACTTTTCAACAGTTTCTATCTTTGCCGGATCCACCTTAATACCTTCTTTGTTCACAACTTCTTCCAACCAAAATGCACACTTTGAAAACTTAGCGTACAATTCTTCCTTCCTTAATACTTCTAACACTTTTCTCAAATGTTCTTCGTGCTCTTGATCATTCTTTGAGTAAATAAGTATGTCATCGATGAAAACAATGACAAACTTGTCAAGATATGGCCCACACACTCGGTTCATAAGGTCCATGAACACAGCTGGTGCGTTAGTCAATCCAAACGGCATAACCATAAACTCGTAATGACCATAACGCGTCCTAAAAGCAGTTTTTGGAATATCATCCTCCTTTACTCGCATTTGATGATATCCAGAATGTAAATCGATCTTCGAATAAACCGACGAGCCTTGTAGTTGATCAAATAAGTCGTCGATTCTCGGTAGTGGGTAGCGGTTCTTGATGGTAAGTTTGTTCAACTCTCGGTAGTCGATACACAACCTGAATGTACCATCTTTCTTCTTGACAAACAAAACAGGAGCTCCCCACGGTGATGTGCTTGGTCGAATGAAACCACGCTCTAAAAGTTCTTGTAATTGGCTTTGCAGTTCTTTCATCTCGCTGGGTGCGAGTCTGTAAGGAGCACGAGCTATTGGTGCAGCTCCTGGTACAAGATCTATTTGAAATTCAACGGATCGATGTGGGGGTAATCCCGGTAATTCTTTCGGAAATACATCGGGAAATTCTTTTGCAATGGGAACATCATTGATGCTCTTTTCTTCAGTTTGTACTTTCTCGACGTGTACTAGAACAGCATAGCAACCTTTTCTTATTAGTTTTTGTGCCTTCAAATTACTAATAAGATGTAGCTTCGTGTTGCCCTTTTCTCCGTACACCATTAAGGGTTTTCCTTTTTCTCGTATAATGCGAATTGCATTTTTGTAACAAACTATCTCTGCTTTCACTTCTTTCAACCAGTCCATACCAATTATCACATCAAAACTCCCTAACTCTACTGGTATCAAATCAATCTTAAATATTTCGCTAACCAGTTTAATTTCTCGATTCCGACATATATTATCTGCTGAAATTAATTTACCATTTGCTAATTCGAGTAAAAATTTACTATCCAAAGGCGTCAATGGACAACTTAATTTAGCACAAAAATCTCTACTCATATAGCTTCTATCCGCACCCGAATCAAATAAAACGTAAGCAGATTTATTGTCAATAAGAAACGTACCCGTAACAAGCTCCGGGTCTTCCTGTGCCTCTGCCGCATTAATATTGAAAACTCTTCCGCGGCCTTGTCCATTCGTGTTTTCCTGGTTCGGGCAATTTCTAATAATGTGGCCCGGTTTTTCACATTTATAACAAACTACATTGGCATAACTTGCTCCGACACTACTTGCTCCGCCATTACTCGTTCCGACACCATTTGTTCCTTTCGTTCTGTTAACCCCTGGTCCGTAGACCTCACACTTCGCCGCGCTATGACCATTTCTTTTACACTTGTTGCAAAATTTGGTGCAGAACCCCGAGTGATACTTTTCGCACCTTTGGCATAGCTGCTTCTGATTGTTGTTGTTGTTGCGGTTGTTATTGTTGTTGGGATGATTGTTGTAGTTGCTGTTGTTGTTGTTGTTGTTGTTGTTGTTGTTGGGACGTTTGTTGTAGTTGCGATTGTTGGGATAATTGTTGCGATTATTATTGTAATTGCTGTTGTTGTTGTATTGGTGATTCTTATCACCGTTTTCCTCCCACTTTCTTTTGACTTGCTTCACATTGGCCTCTTCAGCCGTCTGTTCTTTAATTCTTTCCTCAATCTGGTTCACTAGTTTATGAGCCATTCTACATGCCTGTTGTATGGAGGCGGGCTCGTGTGAACTTATATCTTCTTGGATTCTTTCCGGTAATCCTTTCACAAACGCGTCAATCTTCTCTTCCTCATCTTCGAACGCTCCCGGACACAATAGGCACAATTCTGTGAATCGTCTTTCGTACGTGGTAATATCAAATCCTTGGGTTCATAACCCTCTAAGTTCTGTCTTGAGCTTATTGACCTCGGTTCTGGGACGGTACTTCTCGTTCATCAAGTGCTTGAATGCTGAACACGGTAGTGCGTACGCATCATCATGTCCCACTTTCTCTAGATAGGTATTCCACCATGTTAACGCAGAACCTGTGAAGGTATGCGTAGCATACTTCACTTTGTCCTCTTCAGTACACTTACTTATGGCAAACACCGATTCGACCTTCTCGGTCCACCGTTTCAATCCGATCGGTCCTTCGGTTCCATCAAATTCCAAAGGTTTGCAGGCAGTGAATTCTTTGTAGGTGCACCCTACACGATTTCCTGTACTGCTAGATCCAAGGTTATTGTTGGTATGTAGCACAGCCTGTACTGCGGCTATGTTTGAAGCTAGAAAAGTACGGAATTCCTCTTCATTCATATTCACGGTGTGTCGAGTAGTCGGTGCCATTTCCTTCAAAATATTCAAATGGAACAAGTTAATCATACAGAATATTAAGAGTAGTTAATAGTATTTCGTAGCATAATATGAACTCATTTATAAAAGCTTTTTCTTCATATTAGCATTTTATAAGTTTAAATTCGGGTAGTACCTACCCGTTAAGTTCATACTTAGTAGCTAATATACAATTCAACTACTACAATTCTATATGAAAAACTGATTATAATAATATTTCACGTTCAAACTTTTACACAATATTTTACAAACTTACAATACCGCTTATTTTACATATAGCATGAAATTTAGCACATAATAAATTTGATACAAGATGGTTGTGAAGATAATTCTAGCTAGTACACAAGTCGTTCAGCAAAGGCAATAAAGACACGTAATTCATACATCCAGAAACAAGTCATGCATTCTGGTTTTACTAGGATTACTTCCCATCCTTGGTCTTGTGGAACATAACCGTTATGGCTGTTGATAAGACAGCGTGTTGTAACGTCGTCAAAGGGACGAGGGTTACGTAATGTCCAACAGTCCCGTAACAATCTAAAAACCTCATTTCTTACCCCAATTACCGACTCCGTCACTTGTGGGAACGTTTTGTTTAATAGTTGTAGCCCGATGTTCTTATTCTCACTTTGGTGAGAAGCGAACATTACTAATCCGTAAGCATAACATGCTTCTTTATGTTGCATGTTAGCCACTTTTTCTAAATCACGAAGTCCAATATTCGGATATATTGAGTCAAAATAATTTCTTAACCCATTGCGTAAAATAGCATTTGGGTTCCCCGCAATATATGCGTCAAAGTAAACACATCGTAACTTATGGATTTCCCAATGTGATATCCCCCATCTTTCGAACGAAAGCCTTTTATAAATCAAGGCATTCTTGGAACGTTCTTCGAATGTCTTACAAACTGATCTCGCCTTAAATAGTTGTGCCAAAGAATTATGACCGACTCTAGACAAGATTTCATCAATCATGTCTCCGGGTAGGTCTCTTAAAATATTGGGTTGTCTATCCATTTTGTGTTTTTATACTGTAAAATAGAACAAGAGTTAGATTCATAAAAAAAAATACTTATTAATACAAGCAATTTTTACATATATCATAAAGCATAAGCACACTATATTACATATATTACACCACTCGAATACAACTATCTTATTCTGACTCGCTTGTTTCTTCTTCTTCGGTTTTGGTTCGTTTTTGCCAAGTTTCTAGGGATATATGATGTTCCCCTAATACGAGCCGTCGTTTTCCACATTGGTTTAGAAAAACCTGGTGGTTTAGAGGTTCCCGGGTCATTGTTACAACTTAAGGACTTCGGGGGTTGACGATACATATAAAGTTCATCGGGGTTGGAATTAGATTTCTCTATTTTTATATCCTTTCCCTTATTATTTTCTTTTGCCTTTTTAAATTCAGTTGGGGTAATTTCTATAACATCATCGGAATTCTCGTCGGAATCCGATTCATCGGAGAATTGGTAATCCTCCCAATATTTTGCTTCCTTGGCGGAAACACCATTGACCATAATTAACCTTGGTCGGTTGGTTGAGGATTTTCTTTTACTTAACCGTTTTATTATTTTCCCCACCGGTTCTATTTCTTCATCCGGTTCCGATTCTTCTTCCGGTTCCGATTCTTCTTCCGGTTCCGACTCTTCTTCCGGTTCCTCTTCGGGAACTTGTGAATCTGTCCACGAATCATTCCAATTTACATTTGACCCTTCATTATTATTAGGTGAGTCAATGGGACTTGTTCTAGAGGTAGACATCTATCACATAATATCAAACGCGTTAAGAGATTAATATATCACATAATATTCACATGTTAAAAATATATAGTTTCCAACAAAATTTGTTAAGCAATCATTTTTCAAGTAAACACGGTCGAAGTCCAGACTCACTAATGCATTCTAACAAACTTGATAAGACGCACTAATGCAAAATTCTGGTTCTCTAAGACCAACGCTCGGATACCAACTGAAATGTCCCGTTCTTATTGATTAAAAACGTTCCATATTAATTGATTTCGTTGCGAGGTTTTGACCTCTATATGAGACGTTTTTCAAAGACTGCATTCATTTTAAAACAAACCATAACCTTTATTTCATCAATAAAGGTTTAAAAAGCTTTACGTAGATTATCAAATAATGATAATCTAAAATATCCTGTTTACACACGACCATTACATAATGGTTTACAATACAAATATGTTACAACAAATTAAGTTTCTTGAATGCAGTTTTTACACAATATCATACAAGCATGGACTCCAAATCTCGTCCTTATTTAAGTATGCGACAGCGGAAGCTCTTAATAATCACCTGAGAATAAACATGCTTAAAACGTCAACAAAAATGTTGGTGAGTTATAGGTTTAACCTATATATATCAAATCATAATAATAGACCACAAGATTTTATATTTTAATACACATCCCATACATAGAGATAAAAATCATTCATATGGTGAACACCTGGTAACCGACATTAACAAGATGCATATATAAGAATATCCCCATCATTCCGGGACACCCTTCGGATATGATATAAATTTCGAAGTACTAAAGCATCCGGTACTTTGGATGGGGTTTGTTAGGCCCAATAGATCTATCTTTAGGATTCGCGTCAATTAGGGTGTCTGTTCCCTAATTCTTAGATTACCAGACTTAATAAAAAGGGGCATATTCGATTTCGATAATTCAACCATAGAATGTAGTTTCACGTACTTGTGTCTATTTTGTAAATCATTTATAAAACCTGCATGTATTCTCATCCCAAAAATATTAGATTTTAAAAGTGGGACTATAACTCACTTTCACAGATTTTTACTTCGTCGGGAAGTAAGACTTGGCCACTGGTTGATTCACGAACCTATAACAATATATACATATATATCAAAGTATGTTCAAAATATATTTACAACACTTTTAATATATTTTGATGTTTTAAGTTTATTAAGTCAGCTGTCCTCGTTAGTAACCTACAACTAGTTGTCCACAGTTAGATGTACAGAAATAAATCGATAAATATTATCTTGAATCAATCCACGACCCAGTGTATACGTATCTCAGTATTGATCACAACTCAAACTATATATATTTTGGAATCAACCTCAACCCTGTATAGCTAACTCCAACATTCACATATAGAGTGTCTATGGTTGTTCCGAAATATATATAGATGTGTCGACATGATAGGTTGAAACATTGTATACGTGTCTATGGTATCTCAAGATTACATAATATACAATACAAGTTGATTAAGTTATGGTTGGAATAGATTTGTTACCAATTTTCACGTAGCTAAAATGAGAAAAATTATCCAATCTTGTTTTACCCGTAACTTCTTCATTTTAAATCCGTTTTGAGTGAATCAAATTGCTATGGTTTCATATTGAACTCTATTTTATGAATCTAAACAGAAAAAGTATAGGTTTATAGTCGGAAAAATAAGTTACAAGTCATTTTTGTAAAGGTAGTCATTTCAGTCGAAAGAACGACGTCTAGATGACCATTTTAGAAAACATACTTCCACTTTGAGTTTAACCATAAGTTTTGGATATAGTTTCATGTTCATAATAAAAATCATTTTCTCAGAATAACAACTTTTAAATCAAAGTTTATCATAGTTTTTAATTAACTAACCCAAAACAGCCCGCGGTGTTACTACGACGGCGTAAATCCGGTTTTACGGTGTTTTTCGTGTTTCCAGGTTTTAAATCATTAAGTTAGCATATCATATAGATATAGAACATGTGTTTAGTTGATTTTAAAATTCAAGTTAGAAGGATTAACTTTTGTTTGCGAACAAGTTTAGAATTAACTAAACTATGTTCTAGTGATTACAAGTTTAAACCTTCGAATAAGATAGCTTTATATGTATGAATCGAATGATGTTATGAACATCATTACTACCTTAAGTTCCTTGGATAAACCTACTGGAAAAGAGAAAAATGGATCTAGCTTCAACGGATCCTTGGATGGCTCGAAGTTTTTGAAGAAGAATTATGACACGAAAACAAGTTCAAGTAAGATCATCACTTGAAATAAGATTGTTATAGTTATAGAAATTGAACCAAAGTTTGAATATGATTATTACCTTGTATTAGAATGATAACCTACTGTAAGAAACAAAGATTTCTTGAGGTTGGATGATCACCTTACAAGATTGGAAGTGAGCTAGCAAACTTGAAAGTATTCTTGATTTTATGTAACTAGAACTTGTAGAATTTATGAAGAACACTTAGAACTTGAAGATAGAACTTGAGAGAGATCAATTAGATGAAGAAATTTGAAGAATGAAAGTGTTTGTAGGTATTTTTGGTCGTTGGTGTATGGATTAGATATAAAGGATATGTAATTTTGTTTTCATGCAAATAAGTCATGAATGATTACTCATATTTTTGTAATTATATGAGATATTTCATGCTAGTTGCCAAATGATGGTTCTCACATGTGTTAGGTGACTCACATGGGCTGCTAAGAGCTGATCATTGGAGTGTATATACCAATAGTACATACATCTAAAAGCTGTGTATTGTACGAGTATGAATACGGGTGCATACGAGTAGAATTGTTGATGAAACTGAACGAGGATGTAATTGTAAGCATTTTTGTTAAGTAGAAGTATTTTGATAAGTGTATTGAAGTCTTTCAAAAGTGTATAAATACATATTAAAACACTACATGTATATACATTTTAACTGAGTCGTTAAGTCATCGTTAGTCGTTACATGTAAGTGTTGTTTTGAAACCTTTAGGTTAACGATCTTGTTAAATGTTGTTAACCCAATGTTTATAATATCAAATGAGATTTTAAATTATTATATTATCATGATATTATCATGTATGAATATCTCTTAATATGATATATATATACATTAAATGTCTTTACAACGATAATCGTTACATATATGTCTCGTTTAAAAATCATTAAGTTAGTAGTCTTGTTTTTACATATGTAGTTCATTGTTAATATACTTAATGATATGTTTACTTATCACAGTATCATGTTAACTATATATATATATCCATATATATGTCATCATATAGTTTTTACAAGTTTTAACGTTCGTGAATCACCGGTCAACTTGGGTGGTCAATTGTCTATATGAAACTTATTTCAATTAATCAAGTCTTAACAAGTTTGATTGCTTAACATGTTGGAAACATTTAATCATGTAAATATCAATCTCAATTAATATATATAAACATGGAAAAGTTCGGTTCTCTACAGTAAAGGGGAGGGGGTTTTTACTTGGCCGTGCCCTTAGATCGATTTCAAGGTTTCCTCCCGGGCAACTTTGAGGGCGGGGTTATTATCGCTGCATCGGCATAGTCGAAACGGGAGATGATCGCAACGGGTGGTTTAGTCCCCCTCGGGTTATCACAATCGTTGTAAAAAAAATAAAATAGAAATGTGATAATTATTAGTTATATGCACTTACAAACTTATCAAGTAGGATACAATAGTAGCCGAGAGGGTTGGGATTTGGCCTGAGATGCGCTACATGAATTGCTTGCTCTATTCTGTTTGTCACAATGCAAAGCTAAAAATGTTAGTATTTTTTTCTAGGGTTATCAATAGGTGTCATACAACGACGGTCTACACAGTTATCTCACATAGATGATGTTTGTGTGTGTGGATAGGGGTTTAAAACCTGTGTGTCGTTAATGTTTTGCAAAAAGTCTTTGTAAACTATTATAATTATAGAAGTGTTTTATGCATGGGGTTCTTCTCTTTTGATTAACACTTATAAACCTTGCGGTGAAGTTGCTCTAGATAGGGCAACGTATAGTTGTCCGTGTTCGAATACAGGTGTTGGCAAGTAAATGCCGATTTTGGTTAAGGATTGACCCTCACTCTTATTGATGGTCATGGCATATGACAGTTTGATTTGAAACTGTTTAAGTCTGAAAACGAAGGGTAGTACATTGACTTTATAGAACACTAAAAAGTAACTGCAAATATCAACTCAGTAACAACAACAACAACAACAACAACAATAATAATAATAATAATAATAATAATAATAATAATAATAATAATAATAATAATAACAATAACAATAACAGTAACAATAATAAAAAGAATAATAAAAATAATAATAAAATAACAATGACAATGACAATAACAATAACAATAACAATAACAATAACAATAACAATAACAATAACAATAACAATAACAATAACAATAACAATAACAATAACAATAATAATAATAATAATAATAATAATAATAATAATAATAATAATAATAATAATAATAATAATAATAATAATAATAATAATAATAATAATAATGGGGAGAGATCAAGAGATAAGTACTAATTTGAGGATAAGAGGATAAGTGATTTTTTTTTTTTTATATCTTTAGTTTTACAACTCTAATTTAAAAAATAAAAATTTCTGGAAATAATATTCATTGTGTTGATTCAGAACAAAAAAAAATTATTTTTTATTTTTTTAAAAAAAATTTGAAAGCAGCTTATCATACATCTGTTGTATGTTAACATGTTTTGAGGTTTTTTTTAATATTGAAATTTAGCTTGATTTAGAGTTTATGGTTTAGGAGTTAGGGTTTGAGGTTTAGTGTTTTGAGTTTAGTCTCTAAACCCAAAACCCCAAACCCTAACTCCTAAACCTTAAACTCTAAACCGTTCGTATAAAAAACTCATTTTAAAACCTAAATCTAAACCCTAACCCTAACCCTAACCCTTATTTCTAAATCCTAATTTCTAAATCCTAATTACTAAACCCTAAACACTGTTTTTCATTAATTAAAAGTCATTTTTTCTCTTTTTTTTTGTTCTGGTGTATGAACAGTTGTTAACATACATCAGATGTATGTTAACAAACCAGTTAATTTTTTTTTTTTAATCTACACAATGAAAATTGATACCAGAATTTTTTTGTTGTTGTTAAATCAGAGTTATAGAACTAAATATATAAAAATCACAAAATCACTTATCCTCTTATTCTCAAGACCCCCTTAGCTCTGGATTTCTTTTCTCTAATAATAATAAATAATAAAATAATAATAATAATAATAATAATAATAATAATAATAATAATAATAATAATAATAATAATAATAATAATTAAAATAATAATTATAATGAATAACAATAATAATATTTATTCGTATATATTTAAATGAGAACTCAGTTTAATATTTGTCCCATGAGAACCAATCACAGTCACCTCCTTATTTTGATACTGTCCATAATTTAAACCAGAATAGAGCCCATAAGCCCACCTTCTTATTTTTATATAGTCCACAATTAGAACCACAATAAAGCCCAAAAATTAATTACGCACAATATCATAAAATATCTTTTAATCAAAAATACAATTAAACATACCAAAAATACGAATTAGTAGCTGATATTAAATAATTATGTGATGTGATCTTTTCCATATATTTAATCCGATATTTATGCATTAGATTTATAGAAATCGTAATTAATACTACCTTGCAATACAAGTAATTGTTCGTTAACGAATTAGTATATATACAAGGTACCAATTCAGTAATCGGTATTCAAAAACGATACGATGCATCCGTATGATTATTGTCGCAGGTACGGTCTACCACCAAAATTCAGAGAATTCATGTACAGTTGCAACAACCAATTTTACCTGTTACCGGGGGTAGAATATAGAGACGGTATATTGATTCACCGTTCACGTAGTCCCTCACTCGCGATAGGTCCTGGTTGGCCTATTATTAATCCTGATTCAGCAAGAGTATAAGAAGACAAATTCTTGGATACCAATAATAATGCGGCTGTGGTTTACCCAAAAAGCAATACTAAAGCATCTTCTACAAGTGATCACAATTAAAGGCTTCAATTTGTTTGAATGATTTTCATGAAAACGACAACATAGGTAAATTGCCATGTGGGCTAGATAATTGCGGTCTAGATATTTTCTTTCGTACGAATGTATGCTATACGATTTTTTTTTATCGGTTTAGAATACTAGTTTTTGAGATTTTTGTTAACTTTGCCAGTTGAATTGTTTTTTTTTAAAACTTAATTGCATGATACAATTGTTGTCGTATCATTATTTACTTTATTTTCTTATGTAATTGTCTGCCCATTTGTTATCTTTGTTTTGTTACTCGAGTTTGGATCAATTATACTTTTAACCTACCTCTACAGTCCTATTGAAAAATTTATTACCGGTGACTTAACTGTATATGTATTCGAGTTCTACAAGTCATAGAGTTACATACCATATTCTTTGATCTAGTTCTTATCTAAAGCCTTCTGCCCTCCCTTAAATACAAAAGGTTAGCACTTATTACCATAGGATGATAATTATCAAAGTGCAAATTGATAATTATGTTTTTTTTTTACATCAGTTTTAGATCACCTAGAGGGAGTAAACCACTAACCCGCTCCCATCTACTGTCCTGGAGAAAACCCGGACCAATCTGAGGACGTGGTCGGTAAAACCACTCTCTCTGTTGCCCCCGCACTAAGCGAAAGGTGACCTTAGTAGATACTTAAAGTCAGGGATAAATTGATAATTATGTTAGAAATTAGGATGTAAATAGTGTGTCAATTTGCAATTGTGGGTTATAACACACATTGTGTTACTCATTGTATCTTTGTATCTTTCTTTTGCCTCTAGTGACTTACTAGAGGTTTTTATAAAATTGCTCATTGCCGTTCAAAAAAAATTGTGGGTTATAACACACATTGTGTCACACTCAAGATAGGTCTTGGTTGGACTATATATCGTAATTTATATTTGCGGGATCATCCCAAGTTGCCAAATAGAACAAGAGTACGACGAAGACACGTTCTTTGATAATAGCGTTAATAGCGTCATCCATACAAGATACTACCTTGCCTCTTTTTCTATAAGTAGCTGTATGTTTGAACATTAGGAATCGATTAAAAGAATACGAAACCTATGGTATAGAATCAACATCAGTTTCAATTCAACCATATATCTAATATCCTAACTGTAGAAAAAGATATTAGAAGTTGGTTTACAAATGTCGCATCGAATGATTTATGCAAATAACGACGCTGACTTGGGCATACGTTACAACAATAATACGCAATTTATAGGTAATCTATTCTTAAATACTAAATAGATAAATCAAACGAACAAAGGTAAAGCATAAAGCATAGGTTACAACCATAATTGGGAACCATATGTTACAAGAAGAATTGATTAACCATGTATACATCATCCAACCTACCCATTGGCCATGGACAATATGATTATTAATGTTATTCTAACCAACGAAGCAGTGCTTCAGTGGTACCCGTCACTTATGAGTCCTGGGCCCACGGGAATATGCCCTATTGAATACGAGGGGTGCAGGTTCGATTCTTCGGGCTTGCAAGTTCTTTGTGGGTATTAGGGGGAGGTGTCTTACACGGCATACTTAGCTCTTATGGGGTGGGCGGTATGGGTGACAAAGTCACACGGAGTCGGGGTTTCTCCGCCAGAATAAACCTTTTGAATTAATGTTATTCTATAACACTAAATTAAATTAAATACATCAGTTATGGCAATATTAGGAACCAAATCAATAATATCTTAACGTTATCAAAACTGGATCGTTGAAAACAGAAACTTTTACGTGAACAAAATTAAGAACAAACCCTGTAATTAAGTAACAAAGAGATGACAAAGGGTAGTCACCCATATAAAGATCCTTCACCAATTGCCCATTATGCACTCTTGTCTTCTAATTATATAACACCCCGCCAAAATTCATATGACGACGTGTTAATACAAGGTCCAATAACAATGATTACGCCCTCTTGATGAGACTTTTTTCAAAGGATTCACATTTATTTTTCAAAAGTTTCCATAAAAGCTGAACTCCACCCATGCAAGCATGCAAACTCTGTTTTTTTTTTTTTTAATAGCAACAAATAATAATATATTAAATCCAAACTTAGGATAAAATATAAAATAATTACTAAACCCATATAAACTGATTAATCCAACAATCATGCCATTAATCAGTTTATCTTCATCGATTGTTAACCACACTTCTAACATTTACCGCAGCTCTCCTGGACATGTTCTACATCATCTCGACTCACCGGACTCCCGGCCTCATCCCCGGTCACGTCCACAGTCATCTCAATTTCAACTGTTCAACACCATCTCGACTCACCCGGACACCCGACCTCTTCCTCAGTCACGTCCACAGTCATCTCGGTTTGAACTTCCATAGCCACTATGTTCTCTGATGTGTGATTTTTTTTATACTCAATCCGGTCATATTTGTTCAAGAGCCTTTTACACCGCTCAAGAAAACAAGCTGGACACGCTATCACGTTTTCTTGTACCACCACCTGTTAGTCTATTTTCACGAACAAATTTACCCCGCTTGTTTGACAACAACCTTTGATCGCTTCAACTTTTCTGGATCAATGAATTCTTCCACCACCCAAGAAAACAAACCCTGGCCACGAGCTCTACCGATTTTTTGTCCCCGGTCTAATTTCTTCTCGTGAAACTCTTACACCACCCTAGTTGAAGCTGCACCTAGCTATTGATACCAATTGTTTTTTTTTTTCTTTTTTTTTTAATAGCAACAAATAATATATTAAATCCAAACTTAGGATAAAATATAAAATAATTACTAAACCCATATAAATTGATTAACCCAATAAACTCTAGTAAATCGTGGAAGCAACATATGAGAACCTGAGAATAAACATGCTAAAGGTCAACATAAAGTAGTTGATGAATTCACATGTTTGTAACCAAAGCATAAGAAGATTCATAGACCACGATATTTAAGCCGGAAACAGTTACAAACGTGTATGCATTTCTCGAGCACTCGAATTATGAAGCTTAACACCACACATAGTATCTTATGTGATTTCATTGTCTACCACGGTCGACCTCACATCAACCCTACCTTGCCGCCTTGGTGGGTTCCCAACCTTGCCGCCTCGGTTGGTGTCCAACTAACAGTGCGCACATAAGATCACATATAATTAGTCATGCAATCGACCTAACTAGCATGGCAATATCTAACTACACATGGCATTCATACTGAGCATATAAACATAAAAGTAAAGAGTCTGAACAAGTAGCGTGTCAGCTACTTAATACTCTATCCGGAGATAGACCCACTTACCAAGTACCAGCAACTAGCTCAGATAATCTATCATTGAGCGGTTTTCTTATCCTTATCACCTGAACATAAGGCAAATCAAGTTAGTTTATGTCCGTTAGCACAAAACAATATAGTACAGTAAATCATTAACAAAAGTGTCACTAAAAGTCCACCTAACACATATGCATTTTCAGAGAAGAAATTGGGACTTTAAAACGCTTTTAAGGATGAAAAATGTAGAAAATAAAATACAGTAATGAAACAGGCAAAAAGTGAAAAATACAGAGACGAAACGGGCAAAAGTGAGAACTCAGTTTAATATTTGTCCCATCAGTTTAATATTTGTCCCATGACTACATGAGAACCAATCACAGACACCTCCTTATTTTATACGGTCCATAATTCAAACCACAATGGAGCCAATAAGCCCACCTCCTTATTTTATATAGTCCATGATTAGAACCACATAAAGCCCAAAAATTAATTACTCAGATCTTTTAATCAAAAATACAAATACAATTAAACATACCAAAAACACGAATTAGTAGCTAATTTTATATAATTATGTGATCTTTCACATGTATTTAATCCGATATTTATGCATTAGATTTATAGAAATCGTAATTTATACTACCTTGCAATACAAGTAATTGCTGGTTAACGAATTAGTATATATACAACCTACCAATTCAGTAATCGGTATTCAAAAACAATGCATCCGTATGATTATTGTCGCAGGTACGGTCTACCACCAAAATTCAGAGAATTCATGTACAGTTGCAACAACCAATTTTACCTGTTACCGGGGGTAGAATATAGAGACGGTATATTGATTCACCGTTCACGCAGTCCCTCACTCGCGATAGGTCCTGGTTGGCCTATTATTAATCCTGATTCAACAAGAGTAGAAGAAGACAAATTCTTGGATACCAATAATAATGCGGCCGTGGTTTACCCAAAAAGCAATACTAAAGCATCTTCTACAAGTGATCACAATTAAAGGCTTCAATTTGTTTGAATGATTTTCATGAAAACGACAACATAGGTAAATTGCCATGTGGGCTAGATAATTGCGGTCTAGATATTTTCTTTCGTACGAATGTATGCTATACGATTTTTTTTTATCGGTTTAGAATACTAGTTTTTGAGATTTTTGTTAACTTTGCCAGTTGAATTGTTTTTTTATTGTTGATTAAACTTTATATGTTTTGTCTATCGGCTATATGCTTTTTTATTGGAAAGTTATAATCTTTTAAAACTTAATTGCATGATACTTGTTGCTGCTTATATGTAGAATATTTAAAAAAGATCTTTATATATTATTTACTTTATTTTCTTATGTAATTGTCTGCCCATTTGTTATCTTTGTTTTGTTACTCGAGTTTGGATCAATTATACTTTTAACCTACCTCTTCAGTCATATTGCAAAATTTATTACCGGTGACTTAACTGTATATGTATTCGAGTTCTACAAGTCATAGAGTTACATACCATATTCTTTGATCTAGTTCTTCTTATCTAAAGCCCTCTGCCCTCCCTTAAATACAAAAGGTTAGCACTTATTACCATAGGATGATAATTATCAAAGTGCAAATTGATAATTATGTTTTTTTGGACATTAGTTTGCGATCACTCAGGAAAACTAAACCACTAACCCGTCCACAACTACTATCCAGAACTCGACCGGTAAAACCCCCCTCCCCTCCCTGCTGCTTCAGGGATAGATTGATAATTATGTTAGAAATTAGGATGTACGTAGTGTGTCAATTTGCAATTATGGGTTATAACACACATTGTGTCACACTCAAGATAGGTCTTGGTTGGACTATATATCGTAATTTATATTTGTGGGATCATCCCAAGTTGCCAAATAGAACAAGAGTAGAAGAAAACACGGTCTTTGATAATAGCGTTAATAGCGCCATCCATACAAGATACTACCTTGCCTCTTTTTCTATAAGCAGCTGTATGTTTGAACATTAGGAATCGATTAAAAGAATACGAAACCTATGGTATAAAATCAACATCAGTTTCAATTCAACCATATATCTAATACAATACCCTAACTGTAGAAAAAGATATTAGAAATTGGTTTACAAATGTCGCATCGGATGATTTATGCAAATAACGTTGACCAGGGCATACGTTACAACAATAATATAATACGCAATTTATAGGTAATCTATTCTTAAATACTAAATAGATAAATCAAACGAACACAGGTAAAGCATAAAGCATAGGTTACAACCATAATTGGAAACCATAAGTTGAATTCATAAACCATGTATACATCATCCACCCTACCCATTGGCCATGGACAATATGATTATTAATGTTATTCTGCAACACTAAATTAAATTAAATACATCAGTTATGGCAATATTAGGAACCAAATCAATAATATCTTAGCGTTATCAAAACTGGATCGTTGTAAATAGAAACTTTTACCTGAACAAAATTAAGAACAAACCATGTAATTAAGTAACAAAGAGATGACAAAGGGTAGTCACCCATATAAAAATCCTTCACCAATTGCCCAATATGCACTCGTGTCTTCTAATTACATAACACCCCGCCAAAATTCATACGTCGGCGTGTTAATACAAGGTCCAACAACAATGATCACGCCCTCTTGTTGATGAGACTTTTTTCAAAGGATTTACATTTATTTTTCATAAGTTTTCATAAAAGTTGAACTCAAGCCATGCAAGCATGCAAACTTTTTTTTTTTTTTTTAGCAACAAATAATATATTAAATCCAAACTTAGGATAAAATATAAAATAATTACTAAACCCATATAAACTGATTAACCCAACAATCACGCCATTAATCAGGTTATCTTCATCGATGGTTAACCACACTTCTAACATTTACCACAGCTCTCCCGGACATGTTCTACATCATCTCGACTCACCGGACTCCTGGCCTCATCCCTGGTCACGTTCACAGTCATCTCGATTTGAACTGTTCAACACCATCTCGCCTCACCGGACACCCGGTCTCTTCCTCAGCCACGTGCACAATCATCTTGGTTTGAACTTCCATAGCCACAATGTTCTCTGATGTGTGATTTTCTTCATACTCAATCCGATCATATTTGTTCAAGAGCCTTTTACACCGCTCAAGAAAACAAGCCGGACACGCTATCACGTTTTCTTGTACCACCACCGGTTAGTCTATTTTCACGAACAAATTTACCCCGCTCGTTTGACAACAACCTTTGATCGCTTCAACTTTTCTGGATCAATCTGCTCAAAGAAATTCTTCCACCACCTAAGAAAAAAACCTTGGCCACGGGCTCTACCGATTTTTTGTCCCCGGTCTAATTTCTTCTCGTGAAACTCTTACACCACCCTAGTTGAAGCTGCACCTAGCTCTTGATATCAATTGCGTGTGTATGTTTTTTTAATAGCAACAAATAATATATTAAATCCAAACTTAGGATAAAATATAAAATAATTACTAAACCCATATAAACTGATTAACCCAACAAACTCTAGTAAATCGTGGAAGCAACATCCGAGAATCTAAGAATAAACATGCTAAAGGTCAACATAAAGTAGTTGATGAATTCACATGTTTGTAATCAAAAGCATAAGTAGATTCATAGACCACGATATTTAAGCCGGAAACAGTTACAAAAGCGTATGCATTTCCTGAGCACTCGAATTATGAAGCTTAACACCACACATAGTATCTTATGTGATTTCATTTACCCTATAGTATTGTACACTGACCAAGTGTATCGTTTACGAAGTAACATGCACCTCATTTATTGTAGGGTGGGGTTGACAAACCCAACAGATTTGTCCATATGATTCGCTCTTACATAAGTAATCTAATATATTCGAGCTAAGGACTTTTTGGTATGTAACTCATGCATACGTAGTTTAAATGCTCGTGTCTATATCGTAAAAAAATTCCAAAGCAACATGTATTCTCATCCCAAAAGTATACAATAGTAAAGTGGGACTGTGAACTCACCTTAAAGCGCTCAGCTAGGTGTTCGACAAACGAATCGTAAGTTGTCGTAACTTGACCCGTGTACTCAACCTAAAGATACATGTCGGTCAATAACTATGTTCATGTATTCTAAGTCATGTCATGTCATGTCATGTCATGCATATAGTCTTAAATTCACAAATTTGACCATAATTAACCCATTTTATGTTAAATGAAATGTAATTAGAAAAGTTTCTATTTTTAGAATTCATTGCGTAAGATGTTTAACTTAAATTAAAAGTCGATCAACTTTAACCTTTGACTCATAAAATTTACCCCTTTAAGTTAGTTTATTAATTAAGATAATGTTCCGTACTAATAATAGAAAGTCAAGAAAAGTCAACGAAAAATAAACCCAAAAAGTCAAACCTTTCGTGAAGGTTAACGTTTCTCCATTCCAAAATAATAGTCAACTCTTTTAATAACCAAGGCCAAATTTGAAACTCATTTCATTATATAAACGCCAACCTTTATAATAATTAAAATACTATATGTTCTATAATATAAAACTCGTACGCGTTTGTTTTGAAGGTTCAACCAAATGGTCAACAAAAATCCACTCAATAATCAACCCAGGTCAGCTAGTCAACACTGACTAAAAATGTGTTTTAAACAATTGTCAAACTCAATCAATGTTAAGAACCAAAATACATATTAGTTTTGAACTCATTTCAATCACAATAACCGCTGCAGTAACTTCCGAAATTTTTAGAAAAATATCCACAGCTCAGAGTAACACGTAGCCAGTGCCAAAAGTTTCGTATGTTAAGTATTTACTGTAAAAACTGGAAACTCAAATCCAATACACAACGATCGCACTAAACCAATATATTAACGTAAGTTCGTCGGTATTCAATCAGATTTTATTATATATTATAAATTCATAACTAAATCAATAAACATCGTATTGATATGAATCCGGAGTCTACCGGGAAAAAGAAAGCGAATCGGGTGCTACCTGAAACTCCTTCACGTTGTCTAGAATGCGTTTAGGCTTGAACAAAGGTGGGTTATGGTGAAAAATCGGTGGGATAGACTAGAGCTGCTGGTTGTGCATCGTACATGAGAGGAGGAAGAAAGAATGACTTTTAGGTTTAGGTTAATGATTAATGAGAATTTTATCAAATTAATTCCCTAGTTAAGTGAAGTTACAAATTGCCCCCTCTATATTAGCTTAGGCCGATCCGGCCCCTAGCCTTGGAGCCCAAGAAATACGTTTTTTTGTTTTTACAAAATGACACGCAACGTCTTGTCGTCTCCCGTTCGCGGTTCGGATAAATAGTTGGAGCTGGTAGCTGAAGCTTATTTTTTAAGCTTGAATTTGAAACTTATTAATTTTAATAAGTATTTGATAAAGTAGCTGGAGTTAGAGCTTATAGTTGTAAAGTGACGAAAAAGGACAACATAGTATATATTAAATAATTATTCAAATGGTAATTATGTACTTTAACATATCATAAGCTAGGAGTTTATTTTTCCACCTTATTGGGAGGAACTTATTTTTTAAGCTCTACTTTTTCATAAGCTCTACTTTTTTGGGTTATCATATAAAGCTTTAAAATCATAAGCTCTATTTTTTCAAAAACTCCTATAAGCTTCTAAAATAGGTCATCCAAACACGCTCCATGAGTTTAGGACTGGGAGTGTATAATAGTAAAATTTTGTGAGTATTAGCATGAGACATACAATTCTTAGCTAACAGAGAAATTGAATGGTGAGATCATCATTAATAAGGTTAATCTAATGGCTGAGATTTAGTTTTACAAAAAATATTAATTACTTATGATTTTCTTTTAATAGGTAAAAATAATATAAAAGAGAATATGTTTTTGATGCATTCAACTGGCGGAACTTGAAGTTTATGACTAGGAGGGTGAACACTAAAATCTTTTGATTAGTACTCAACAAAAATAAGCCTCGTCATAGTTATATAAATATAATAATAAAAATTATTACAACTCGGCTCAACGACATTTAAACGGTTAAAATCATTGATAACAAATGTAACGACCCTACTTTTTCCGTTATCTTTTACCGTTAATTATTTAACGACCGTTTACTGTTATTCGTGCCACGTCATTTCTATGACCTATATTATTATTTTTGTAATAATATATTAATTATTATGTGTTATATGAATATTTGTATTCATATCTTTAATTGTACGTTTCTACGTGTCGCGGATTTCTATCCGGCGAATCTTTTCGATTTTCAAACCAACGGTCGAGCTTTTGGGATTTTTAAATTCTAATTATTTTAAATATGATATTTTAATTTCATATGATCATATATAGTGTTTATATATTTTATCCATCGCGTAGTTGTTATCTCTCCGAAAAATCAATCGCGTAGTAGCGTTTTCGCGTTTCGGGCTTCGATCGGGCGTTCGGGCCACAAGCAATTAGTCATTTATCAATTTTGGGCCATAAAAGGGGCCTACCCTCTTGCTAGAGCCGGCCATCACCCCATGGGGAGGGGGTGTTTGTGCCATTTTTCCAAACTAGTGATTTTATGGAACAAAACCTAGTTTTCACACCTCATTTCACATTCTAATATTTTTTTTTTTTTTTTGTGTTTCTCCTCTCCTTGATCTCCTAGACGTCGCCACTAGCATCATCATCATCCTTCAATCAAATATTAATTGGATCAACAAGCTTTAATCATCAACGGATTCCTCTCTTCGATCTCTACACACTCATACCATTCGATTCTTGATTAGGGTATAAACCCTAACCCTAGATTTTTTTAACTTTTCTTTATTTTTCTGTATTTTGATGTTATATTGATAGTATGATGATTACATGTTATTGTATTGATGATTGTATGCGTAGAATTGCTCGATTATACATGTTTTCGGTTTGATAAATTTGGGACAGCAGCTATTTCGTGTATTTCTGATATTGTGACTGTTCTAAAAGTTAAAATAAAGTATCTAGATGAGTTCTTCTCATCAAGACATTAATTTTAGACTCCGGATTCATGTCGTTTCGATTCCCGGAGCCCTAGATATGATCAAAGTGGTATTTTGTTAAGATTGAAATGTGATATTGGTATGAACCAGGTTTGTGTAGTGACCCGAACTTTTCCATGTTTATATATATATATTAAATGAAATTGTTATTTACATGATTAAGTGTTTCCAACATGTTAAGCAATCAAACTTGTTAAGACTTGATTAATTGAAATAGGTTTCATATAGACAATTGACCACCCAAGTTGACCGGTGATTCACGAACGTTAAAACTTGTAAAAACTATACGATGACATATATATGGTTATATATATAGTTACCATGATTTTAATATAAGTATGTATCTCATTAGGTATTTTAACAATGAGTTATATACATAAAAATGAGACTATTAATTTAAGAAACTCGAAAACGATATATATAACGATTATCGTTATAACAACGTCTTACTAGGTACATATGAATCATATTAAGATATTGATACACTTGGTTAATTATGTTAAATGATAAGTAAATATATTATTAAGTGTATTAACAATGAAATACATATGTAAAAATAAGACTACTAACTTAATGATTTCGAAACGAGACATATATGTAACGATTATCGTTGTAACGACATTTAACTGTATATATATCATACTAAGATATATTATATATCATAATATCATGATAATATAACAATTTAACATCTCATTTTTTATAATAAACAATGGGTTAACAACATTCAACAAGATCGTTAACCTAAAGGTTTCAAAACAACATTTACATGTAACGACTAACGATGACTTAACGACTCAGTTAAAATGTATATACATGTAGTGTTTTAATATGTATTCATACACTTTTGAAAGACTTCAAGACACTTATCAAAATACTTCTACTTAACAAAAATGCTTACAATTACATCCTCGTTCAGTTTCATCAACAATTCTACTCGTATGCACCCGTATTCGTACTCGTACAACACACAGCTTTTAGATGTATGTACTATTGGTATATACACTCCAATGATCAGCTCTTAGCAACCCATGTGAGTCACCTAACACATGTGGGAACCATCATTTGGCAACTAGCATGAAATATCTCATAAAATTACAAAAATATGAGTAATCATTCATGACTTATTTACATGAAAACAAAATTACATATCCTTTATATCTAATCCATACACCAACGACAAAAAACACCTACAAACACTTTCATTCTTCAATTTTCTTCATCTAATTGATCTCTCTCAAGTTCTATCTTCAAGTTCTAAGTGTTCTTCATAAATTCCAAAAGTTCTAGTTTCATAAAATCAAGAATACTTCAAAGATTGCAAGTTTACTTCCAAGTTTTCTAAATCCATTCCAAGTAATCATCCAAGATCAAGAAACCTTTGTTACTTACAGTAGGTTATCTTTCTAATATAAGGTAATAATCATATTCAAACCTTAATTCAATTTCTATAACTATAACAATCTTATTTCGAGTGGAAATCTTACTTGAAATTGTTTTCGTGTCATGATTCTGCTTCAAGAACTTTCAAGCCATCCAAGGATCCTTTGAAGCTAGATCTATTTTTCTCATTTACAGTAGGTTTATCCAAGGAACTTGAGGTAGTAATGATTTTCATAACATCATTCGATTCATACATATAAAGCTATCTTATTCGAAGGTTTAAACTTGTAATCACTAGAACATAGTTTAGTTAATTCTAAACTTGTTCGCAAATAAAAGTTAATCCTTCTAACTTGACTTTTAAAATCAACTAAACACATGTTCTATATCTATATGATATGCTAACTTAATGATTTAAAATCTGGAAACACGAAAAACACCGTAAAACCGGATTTACGCCGTCGTAGTAACACCGCGGGCTGTTTTGGGTTAGTTAATTAAAAACTATGATAAACTTTGATTTAAAAGTTGTTATTCTGGGAAAATAATTTTTATTATGAACATGAAACTATATCCAAAAATTATGGTTAAACTCAAAGTGTAAGTATGTTTTCTAAAATGGTCATCTAGACGTCGTTCTTTCGACTGAAATGACTACCTTTACAAAAACGACTTGTAACTTATTTTTCCGACTATAAACCTATACATTTTCTGTTTAGATTCATAAAATAGAGTTCAATATGAAACCATACCAATTTGATTCACTCAAAACGGATTTAAAATGAAGAAGTTATGGGTAAAACAAGATTGGATAATTTTTCTCATTTTAGCTACGTGAAAATTGGTAACAAATCTATTCCAACCATAACTTAATCAACTTGTATTGTATATTATGTAATCTTGAGATACCATAGACACGTATACAATGTTTCGACCTATCATGTCGACCCATCTATATATATTTCGGAACAACCATAGACACTCTATATGTGAATGTTGGAGTTAGCTATACAGGGTTGAGGTTGATTCCAAAATATATATAGTTTGAGTTGTGATCAATACTGAGATACGTATACACTGGTTCGTGGATTGATTCAAGATAATATTTATCGATTTATTTCTGTACATCTAACTGTGGACAACTAGTTGTAGGTTACTAACGAGGACAGCTGACTTAATAAACTTAAAACATCAAAATATATTAAAAGTGTTGTAAATATATTTTGAACATACTTTGTTATATATGTATATATTGTTATAGGTTCGTGAATCAACCAGTGGCCAAGTCTTACTTCCCGACGAAGTAAAAATCTGTGAAAGTGAGTTATAGTCCCACTTTTAAAATCTAATATTTTTGGGATGAGAATACATGCAGGTTTTATAAATGATTTACAAAATAGACACAAGTACATGAAACTACATTCTATGGCTGGATTATTAAACTGAATATGCCCCTTTTTATTTAGTCTGGTAATCTAAGAATTAGGGAACAGACACCCAAATTGACGCGAATCCTAAAGATAGATCTATTGGGCCTAACAAACCCCATCCAAAGTACCGGATGCTTTAGTACTTCGAAATTTATATCATATCCGAAGGGTGTCCCGGAATGATGGGGATATTCTTATATATGCATCTTGTTAATGTCGGTTACCAGGTGTTCACCATATGAATGATTTTTATCTCTATGTATGGGATGTGTATTGAAATATGAAATCTTGTGGTCTATTGTTACGATTTGATATATATAGGTTAAACCTATAACTCACCAACATTTTTGTTGACGTTTAAAGCATGTTTATTCTCAGGTGAATACTAAGAGCTTCCGCTGTTGCATACTAAAATAAGGACAAGATTTGGAGTCCATGTTTGTATGATATTGTGTAAAAACTGCATTCAAGAAACTGATTTCGATGTAACATATTTGTATTGTAAACCATTATGTAATGGTCGTGTGTAAACATGATATTTTAGATTATCATTATTTGATAATCTACGTAAAGCTTTTTAAACCTTTATTTATGAAATAAAGGTTATGGTTTGTTTTAAAAATGAATGCAGTCTTTGAAAAATGTCTCATATAGAGGTCAAAACCTCGCAACGAAATCAATTAATATGGAACGTTTTTAATCAATAAGAACGGGACATTTCAGTTGGTATCCGAGCGTTGGTCTTAGAGAACCAGAAAATTTGCATTAGTGTGTCTTATCGAGTTTGTTAGGATGTATTAGTGAGTCTGGACTTCGACCGTGTTTTCTTTAAAAATGAGTGCTTAACATTTTTATTGGAAACTATATATTATTAACATGTATATATTATGTGATATATTAATCTCTTAACATGTTTGATATTATGTGATAGATGTCTACCTCTAGCACAAATCCCATTGACTCACCTAATAAAAACGAAGAGTCGAATATATATTGGACTGATTCACAAGTTCCCGAAGAAGAACCGGAAGAAGAATCAGAACCGAAAGAGGAGGAACCGGAGGAGGAAATAGAACCGGTGGGGGAAATAATAAAACGGTTATGTAAAAGAAAATCCTCAACCAACTGACCAAGCTTAATTATGGTCAATGGTGTTTCCGCCAAGGAAGCAAAATATTGGGAGGATTACCAATTCTCCGATGAATCGGATTCCGACGAGAATTCCGATGATGTTATAGAAATTACCCCAACTGAATTTAAAAAGGCAAAAGAAAATAATAAGGGAAAGGGCATAAAAATAGAGAAATCTAATTCCAACCCCGATGAACTTTATATGTATCGTCAACCCCCGAAGCCCTTAAGTTGTAACAATGACCCGGGAACCTCTAAACCACCAGGTTTTTCTAAACCGTTGTGGAAAACGACAGCTCGTATTAGGGGAACATCATATATCCCTAGAAACTTGGCAAAACGAACCAAAACCGAAGAAGAAGAAGAAACGAGCGAGTCGGAATAAGATAGTTGTATCCGTGTGGTGTAATATATGTAATATAGTGTGCTTATGCTTTATGATATATGTAAAAATTGCTTGTATTAATAAGTATTTTTTTTTATGAATCTAACTCTTGTCTATTTTACAGTATAAAAACACAAAATGGATAGACAACCCAATATTTTAAGAGACCTACCCGGAGACATGATTGATGAAATATTGTCTAGAGTCTGTCAGAATTCTTCGGCACAACTATTTACGGCGAAATCAGTTTGTAAGACATTCGAAGAACGTTCCAAGAATGTCTTGGTTTATAAGAGACTTTCGTTTGAAAGATGGGGGATATCACATTGGGAAACCCATAAGTTAATATGTGTTTACTTTGACGCATATATTGCGGGGAACCCAAATGCTATTTTACGCAACGGGTTAAGAAATTATTTTGACTCAATGTATCCGAATATAGGACTTCATGATTTAGAAAAAGCGGCTAACATGCAACATAAAGAAGCATGCTATGCTTACGGGTTAGTAATGTTCGCTTCTCACCAAAGTGAGAAAAAGAAATCGGGCTACAACTATTAAACAAAACGTTCCCACAAGTGACGGAGTCGATAATTGGGGTAAGAAATGAGGTTTTTAGGTTATTACAAGACTGTTGGTCATTACGTAACCCTCGTCCCTTTGACGACGTTACAACACGCTGTCTTATCAACGGCCATAACGGTTATGTTCCACAAGACCAAGGATGGGAAGTAGTCCTAGTAAAACCAGAATGCATGACTTGTTTCTGGACGTATGAATTACGTGTCTTTATTGCCTTTGCTGAACGACTTGTGTACTAGCTAGAATTATCTTCACAACTATCTTGTATCAAAGTTATTGTGTGCTATATTTCATGCTTTATGTAAAATAAGCGGTATTGTAAGTTTGTAAAATATTGTATAAAAGTTTGAACGCGAAATATTATTATAATCAGTTTTTCATATAGAATTGTAGTAGTTGAATTGTATATTAGCTACTAAGTATGAACTTAACGGGTAGGTACTACCCGAATTTAAACTTATAAAATGCTAATATGAAGAAAAAGCTTTTATAAATGAGTTCATATTATGCTACGAAATACTATTAACTACTCTTAATATTCTGTATGATTAACTTGTTCCATTTGACTATTTTGAAGGAAATGGCACCGACTACTCGACACACCGTTAATATGAATGAAGAGGAATTCCGTACTTTTCTAGCTTCAAACATAGCCGCAGTACAGGCTGCGCTACATACCAACAGTAACCTTGGATCTAGCAGTACAGAAAATCATGTAGGATGCACCTACAAAGAATTCACTGCCTGCAAACCTTTGGAATTTGATGGAACCGAAGGACCGATCGGATTGAAACGGTGGACCGAGAAGGTCGAATTGGTGTTTGCCATAAGTAAGTGTAATGAAGAGGAAAAAGTGAAGTACACTACGCATACCTTCACAGGTTCTGCGTTAACATGGTGGAATACCTATCTAGAGCAAGTGGGACAAGATGATGCGTACGCACTACCGTGGTCAGCATTCAAGCACTTGATGAACGAGAAGTACCTTCCCAGAACCGAGGTCAATAAGCTCAAGACAGAACTTAGAGGGTTACGAACCCAAGGATTTGATATTACCACGTACGAAAGACGATTCACAGAATTGTGCCTATTGTGTCCGGGAGCATTCGAAGATGAGGAAGAGAAGATCGACGCATTTGTGAAAGGATTACCGGAAAGAATCCATGAAGATATAAGTTCACATGAGCCCGCCTCCATACAACAGGCATGTAGAATGGCTCACAAACTAGTGAACCAGATTGAAGAAAGAATTAAAGAACAGACGGCTGAAGAGGCCAATGTGAAGCAAGTCAAAAGAAAGTGGGAGGAAAATGGTGATAAGAATCACCAATACAACAACAACAGCAATTACAATAATAATCGCAACAATTATCCCAACAATCGCAACATCAATCGCAACTACAACAAACGGCCCAACAACAACAACAACAACAACAACAACAACAACAACAACTACAACAATCATCCCAACAACAATAACAACCGCAACAACAACAACAATCAGAAGCAGCTATGCCAAAGGTGTGAAAAGTATCACTCGGGGTTCTGCACCAAATTTTGCAACAAGTGTAAAAGAAATGGTCATAGCGTGGCAAAGTTTGAGGTCTACGGACCAGGGGTTAACAGAACGAAAGGAACAAATGGTGTCGGAACGAGTAATGGCGGAGCAAGTAGTGTCGGAGCAAGTTATGCCAATGTAGTTTGTTATAAATGTGGAAAACTGGGCCACATTATTAGAAATTGCCAGAACCATGAGAACACGAATGGACAAGGCCGCGGAAGAGTTTTCAATATTAATGCGGCAGAGGCACAGGAAGACCCGAAGCTTGTTACAGGTACGTTTCTTATTGACAATAAATCTGCTTACGTTTTATTTGATTCGGGTGCGGATAGAAGCTATATGAGTAGAGATTTTTGTGCTAAATTAAGTTGTCCATTGACGCCGTTGGATAGTAAATTTTTACTCGAATTAGCAAACGGTAAATTAATTTCAGCAGATAATATATGCCGGAATTGAGAAATTAAACTGGGTAGTGAAATATTTAAGATTGATTTGATACCAGTAGAGTTAGGGAGTTTTGATTTAATAGTTGGCATGAACTGGCTAAAGAAGGTGAAAGCAGAGATCGTATGTTATAAAAATGCAATTCGCATTGTACGAGAAGAAGGAGAACCCTTAATGGTGTACGGAGAAAAGGGAAACATGAAGCTACATCTTATTAGTAATTTGAAGGCACAAAAACTAATAAGAAAAGGTTGCTATGCTGTTCTAGCACACGTCGAGAAAGTACAAACCAAAGAAAAGAGCATCAATGATGTTCCCATCGCAAAATAATTTCCCGATGTATTTCCGAAAGAATTACCGGGACTACCTCCACATCGATCTGTTGAATTTCAAATAGATCTTGTACCAGGAGCTGCACCAATAGCTCGTGCTCCTTATAGACTCGCACCCAGCGAGATGAAAGAACTGCAAAGCCAACTGCAAGAACTATTAGAACGTGGTTTCATTCGACCAAGCACATCACCATGGGGAGCTCCTGTTTTGTTTGTCAAGAAGAAGGATGGTACATTTAGGTTGTGTATTGACTACAGAGAGTTGAACAAACTTACCATCAAAAACCGTTATCCACTGCCGAGAATTGATGACTTATTTGATCAACTACAAGGCTCGTCGGTTTATTCGAAGATCGATTTACGTTCTGGATATCATCAAATGCGAGTAAAGGAGGATGATATTTCAAAAACTGCTTTTAGGACGCGTTATGGTCATTACGAGTTTATGGTTATGCCGTTTGGATTGACTAACGCACCAGCTGTGTTTATGGACCTTATGAACCGAGTGTGTGGGCTATATCTTGATAAGTTTGTCATTGTTTTCATCGATGACATACTTATTTACTCAAAGAATGATCAAGAGCACGAAGAACATTTGAGAAAAGTGCTAGAAGTATTGAGGAAAGAAAAACTGTACGCTAAGTTTTCAAAGTGTGCATTTTGGTTGGAAGAAGTTCAATTCCTCGGTCACATAGTGAACAAAGAAGGTATCCAGGTGGACCCGGCAAAGATCGAAACCGTTGAAAAGTGGGAAACCCCAAAAACTCCGAAGCATATACGTCAATTTTTAGGATTGGCTGGTTACTACAGAAGATTCATCCAAGATTTCTCCAAAATAGCAAAACCCTTGACTGCATTAACACATAAAGGGAAAAAATTTGAATGGAAGGATGAATAAGAGAAGGCGTTTCAATTATTGAAGAAAAAGCTAACTACGGCACATATATTGTCATTGCCTGAAGGGAATGATGATTTTGTGATTTATTGTGACGCATCAAAGCAAGGTCTCGGTTGTGTATTAATGCAACGGACGAAGGTGATTGCTTATGCGTCTAGACAATTGAAGATTCACGAGAAAAATTGTACGACGCATGATTTGGAATTAGGCGCGGTTATTTTTGCATTAAAGACTTGGAGGCACTACTTATATGGGGTCAAAAGTATTATATATACCGACCACAAAAGTCTTCAACACATATTTAATCAGAAACAACTGAATATGAGGCAGCGTAGGTGGATTGAATTGTTGAATGATTACGACTTTGAGATTCGTTACCACCCGGGGAAGGCAAATGTGGTAGCCGACGCCTTGAGCAGAAAGGACCGAGAACCCATTCGAGTAAAATCTATGAATATAATGATTCACACTAACCTTACTACTCAAATAAAGGAGGCGCAACAAGGAGTTTTAAAAGAGGGAAATTTAAAGGATGAAATACCCAAAGGATCGGAGAAGCATCTTAATATTCGGGAAGACGGAACCCGGTATAGGGCTGAAAGAATTTGGGTACCAAAATTTGGAGATATGAGAGAAATGGTACTTAGAGAAGCTCATAAAACCAGATACTCAATACATCCTGGAACAGGGAAGATGTACAAGGATCTTAAGAAACATTTTTGGTGGCCAGGTATGAAAGCCGATATTGCTAAATATGTAGGAGAATGTTTGACGTGTTCTAAGGTCAAAGCAGAACATCAAAAACCATCAGGTCTACTACAACAACCTGAAATCCCGGAATAGAAATGGGAAAACATTACCATGGATTTCATTACTAAATTGCCAAGGACTGCAAGTGGTTATGATACTATTTGGGTAATAGTTGATCGTCTCACCAAGTCAGCACACTTCCTGCCAATAAGAGAAGATGACAAGATGGAGAAGTTAGCACGACTGTATTTGAAGGAAGTCGTCTCCAGACATGGAATACCAATCTCTATTATCTCTGATAGGGATGGCAGATTTATTTCAAGATTCTGGCAAACATTACAGCAAGTACTGGGAACTCGTCTACACATGAGTACTGCCTATCATCCACAAACTGATGGGCAGAGCGAAAGGATGATACAAACGCTTGAAGACATGCTACGAGCTTGTGTTATTGATTTCGGAAACAGTTGGGATCGACATCTACCGTTAGCAGAATTTTCCTACAACAACAGCTACCATTCAAGCATTGAGATGGCGCCGTTTGAAGTACTTTATGGTAGAAAGTGCAGGTCTCTGATTTGTTGGAGTGAAGTGGGGGATAGACAGATTACGGGTCCGGAGATAATACAAGAAACTACCGAGAAAATCATCCAAATTCAACAAAGATTGAAAACCGCCCAGAGTCGACAAAAGAGCTACGCGGACAGTAAAAGAAAAGATATAGAGTTTGAAATTGGAGAAATGGTCATGCTTAAGGTTTCACCTTGGAAAGGCGTTGTTCGATTTGGTAAACGGGGGAAACTAAATCCAAGGTACATTGGACCACTCAAGATTATAGATCGTGTCGGACCAGTAGCTTACCAACTGGAGCTACCTCAACAACTCACGGCTGTACATAACACTTTCCACGTCTCAAATTTGAAGAAATGTTTTGCTAAAGAAGATCTCACTATTCCGTTGGACGAAATCCAAATCAATGAAAAACTTCAATTCATTGAAGAACCCGTCGAAATAATGGATCGTGAGGTTAAGAGACTTAAACAAAACAAGATATCGATTGTTAAGGTTCGATGGAATGCTCGTAGAGGACCCGAGTTCACCTGGGAGCGTGAAGATCAGATGAAGAAGAAATACCCGCATTTATTTCCAAAAGATACGTCAACACCTCCAACTGCTTAAAATTTCGGGACGAAATTTATTTAACGGGTAGGTACTGTAGTGACCCGAACTTTTCCATGTTTATATATATATATATATATATATATATATATATATATATATATATATATATATATATATATATATATATATTAAATGAAATTGTTATTTACATGATTAAGTGTTTCCAACATGTTAAGCAATCAAACTTGTTAAGACTTGATTAATTGAAATAGGTTTCATATAGACAATTGACCACCCAAGTTGACCGGTGATTCACGAGCGTTAAAACTTGTAAAAACTATACGATGACATATATATGGTTATATATATAGTTAACATGATTTTATTATAAGTATATATCTCATTAGGTATTTTAACAATGAGTTATATACATAAAAATGAGACTATTAATTTAAGAAACTCGAAAACGATATATATAACGATTATCGTTATAACAACGTCTTACTAGGTACATATGAATCATATTAAGATATTGATACACTTGGTTAATTATGTTAAATGATAAGTAAATATATTATTAAGTGTATTAACAATGAAATACATATGTAAAAATAAGACTACTAACTTAATGATTTCGAAACGAGACATATATGTAACGATTATCGTTGTAACGACATTTAACTGTATATATATCATACTAAGATATATTATATATTATAATATCATGATAATATAACAATTTAACATCTCATTTGTTATAATAAACAATGGGTTAACAACATTCAACAAGATCGTTAACCTAAAGGTTTCAAAACAACATTTACATGTAACGACTAACGATGACTTAACGACTCAGTTAAAATGTATATACATGTAGTGTTTTAATATGTATTCATACACTTTTTAAAGACTTCAAGACACTTATCAAAATACTTCTACTTAACAAAAATGCTTACAATTACATCCTCGTTCAGTTTCATCAACAATTCTACTCGTATGCACCCGTATTCGTACTTGTACAACACACAGCTTTTAGATGTATGTACTATTGGTATATACACTCCAATGATCAGCTATTAGCAGCCCATGTGAGTCACCTAACACATGTGGGAACCATCATTTGGCAACTAGCATGAAATATCTCATAAAATTACAAAAATATGAGTAATCATTCATGACTTATTTACATGAAAACAAAATTACATATCCTTTATATCTAATCCATACACCAACGACCAAAAACACCTACAAACACTTTCATTCTTCAATTTTCTTCATCTAATTGATCTCTCTCAAGTTCTATCTTCAAGTTCTAAGTGTTCTTCATAAATTCCAAAAGTTCTAGTTTCATAAAATCAAGAATACTTCCAAGATTGCAAGTTTACTTCCAAGTTTTCTAAATCCATTCTAAGTAATCATCCAAGATCAAGAAACTTTTGTTAATTACAGTAGGTTATATTTCTAATACAAGGTAATAATCATATTCAAACTTTAATTCAATTTCTATAACTATAACAATCTTATTTCGAGTGGAAATCTTACTTGAAATTGTTTTCGTGTCATGATTCTGCTTCAAGAACTTTCAAGCCATCCAAGGATCCTTTGAAGCTAGATCTATTTTTCTCATTTCTAGTAGGTTTATCCAAGGAACTTGAGGTAGTAATGATGTTCATAACATCATTCGATTCATACATATAAAGCTATCTTATTCGAAGGTTTAAACTTGTAATCACTAGAACATAGTTTAGTTAATTCTAAACTTGTTCGCAAATAAAAGTTAATCCTTCTAACTTGACTTTTAAAATCAACTAAACACATGTTCTATATCTATATTATATGCTAACTTAATGATTTAAAACCTGGAAACACGAAACACACCGTAAAACCGGATTTACGCCGTCGTAGTAACACCGCGGGCTGTTTTGGGTTAGTTAATTAAAAACTATGATAAACTTTGATTTAAAAGTTGTTATTCTGGGAAAATAATTTTTATTATGAACATGAAACTATATCCAAAAATTATGGTTAAACTCAAAGTGGAAGTATGTTTTCTAAAATGGTCATCTAGACGTCGTTCTTTCGACTGAAATGACTACCTTTACAAAAACGACTTGTAACTTATTTTTACGACTATAAACCTATAAATTTTCTGTTTAGATTCATAAAATAGAGTTCAATATGAAACCATAGCAATTTGATTCACTCAAAACGGATTTAAAATGAAGAAGTTATGGGTAAAACAAGATTTGATAATTTTTCTCATTTTAGCTACGTGAAAATTGGTAACAAATCTATTCCAACCATAACTTAATCAACTTGTATTGTATATTATGTAATCTTGAGATACCATAGACACATATACAATGTTTCGACCTATCATGTTGACACATCTATATATATTTCGGAACAACCATAGACACTCTATATGTGAATGTTGGAGTTAGCTATACAGGGTTGAGGTTGATTCCAAAATATATATAGTTTGAGTTGTGATCAATACTGAGATACGTATACACTGGTTCGTGGATTGATTCAAGATAATATTTATCGATTTATTTCTGTACATCTAACTGTGGACAACTAGTTGTAGGTTACTAACGAGGACAGCTGACTTAATAAACTTAAAACATCAAAATATATTAAAAGTGTTGTAAATATATTTTGAACATACTTTGATATATATGTATATATTGTTATAGGTTCGTGAATCAACCAGTGGCCAAATCTTACTTCCCGACGAAGTAAAAATCTGTGAAAGTGAGTTATAGTCTCACTTTTAAAATCTAATATTTTTGGGATGAGAATACATGCAGGTTTTATAAATGATTTACAAAATAGACACAAGTACATGAAACTACATTCTATGGCTGGATTATTAAACCGATTATGCCCCTTTTTATTTAGTCTGGTAATCTAAGAATTAGGGAACAGACACCCTAATTGATGCGAATCCTAAAGATAGATCTATTGGGCCTAACAAACCCCATCCAAAGTACCGGATGCTTTAGTACTTCGAAATTTATATCATATCCGAAGGGTGTCCCGGAATGATGGGGATATCCTTATATATGCATCTTGTTAATGTCGGTTACCAGGTGTTCACCATATGAATGATTTTTATCTCTATGTATGGGATGTGTATTGAAATATGAAATCTTGTGGTCTATTGTTACGATTTGATATATATAGGTTAAACCTATAAACTCACCAACATTTTTGTTGACGTTTAAAGCATGTTTATTCTCAGGTGAATACTAAGAGCTTCCGCTATTGCATACTAAAATAAGGACAAGATTTGGAGTCCATGTTTGTATGATATTGTGTAAAAACTGCATTCAAGAAACTGATTTCGATGTAACATATTTGTATTGTAAACCATTATGTGATGGTCGTGTGTAAACAGGATATTTTAGATTATCATTATTTGATAATCTACGTAAAGCATTTTAAACCTTTATTTATGAAATAAAGGTTATGGTTTGTTTTAAAAATGAATGCAATCTTTGAAAAATGTCTCATATAGAGGTCAAAACCTCGCAACGAAATCAATTAATATGGAACGTTTTTAATCAATAAGAACGGGACATTTCAGTTTGGTCCGACTTTGTGACCATATTTGGTGACTTTAGGGTGTGTTAGTGTGTTAGGATCAATGATGGGATGAACTTCCATGTTCGGGTCATCTAAATCCGAGCCACGAATCACCCGTTGCGTCTAAAACACGATTTTGATTGAATTAAAGTTTCAAGTGATGTCTTGGTTGATCACCACGACTTGTGGGCTGTTCTTGGTGTGTTCTTGAGTGTACCAAAGTGTCGGGTGGTTTGATTGGGCGGAGATATATGTAAGGCTCGCCGAAAACCGACACACGGGGCTCAAGATACGACCCGATGAACTTTTGATTTAAAACTTGTGATTAATTATTAAACTTATGATATAAATAATGAATTTCATTATCATTTAATTACTTATGATATAAAAAGTAATTATTATAATTTAAGACTTATGATATATATTTATTATATCATTTAATTATTACTCATGATTTAATTAACATTTTAATTAAACTTATGATTAATAATACTTTTATTATTAATAGAAAATACTTATGATAAGTATTAAAAATTATATTATAAGATTATTATTATAAAACTTATAATAAAGATAAATTAATTATTTAATTATTATAAGGCTTAGTTATTATTTAATTATAATTTAATTATTAAATACTTATGATTTAATAATTATAATTAGAAACTTATGATATGATTAATAATCCATTATTAATTAATAATACTTATGATATGATTTAAAATTTATTATTAATTAATAATACTTATATTATGACTAATATTTAATTAATTAATTAAATACTTATGTTATATTAATTATATCATTTAAACTTATATTAACTTTAATAATTCATTTTAATTTAATTAAACTTATGTTATGACATAATTAGACATATTTAACTTTAATAAACATTATAACTTACATTATTATTATAACTTACACTTTTAAAATTAACGTTGACTATGTTTGACCAAGGTTGATTTTTGAGTTGACTTCCGGTTGACTTTGACTTTCAGTTGACTTTTGTTGACTTTCTAAATAAGGAAACTTTCCTAACTTAAAACTTTCTAAAAATAGAAACTTTCTAAATTTGAAACTTTCCAAAAATAGAAACTTTCCAAAAATAGAAACTTTCCAAAAATAGAAACTTTCCAAAAATGGAAACCTGCTAAAAATAGAAACTTTCTAAAAATAGAAAGTGTGTCCGTACGCTGTTCCGATCAAACCGATGCATGTTGAGTATTGTTTTATGACTACTTGCAACATGTACAATAGCTCTCATACTAAGACTTGACCTAAGTTAGTTATTTATATCGACCTGCTTTATTTATAGGTCGGCGTTGTGATCATTCCTGATCACTTTACTTCGATTGCTGCTCGCTCATATGTGTGGTTACTTCGTTTGCTATTAAGGTGAGTTATAGTCCCATTTTTCTATTTTAACTCTTTTGGGATGAGAATACATGCAATTTATTTTATAATTTGGACACAAGTGGAAGTTGATTTAAATTATTCATTGTGAGTTGAACAAAAATATTCCTTAGTCTGGTAGCTGTAATCACTGGTTTCTACTGGTGAACGCGAATCCTATGGATAGATCTATCGGGTTTGACAACCCCAGTTCGAGCTAGTCGCGCTAGCAATTTATAATCGGAATGTTTAGTACTTCGTAATTTGTTGTAGATACACTTGTTCGGTGTATATTATTTATTGTGTTTGGAAAGAGTAAATAAATGGTTAAGTGGTTACCAGGTGGCTCACGGTAAATGGAATAATGTTTTTATATGTTTTCTAGCATATAATTTTGTGGTCCAAAAATGAGTTTTTATGTTTTCAAACATAAATTTTTACGGTTTAAATTAAATATTGTTTGCAATATTAAACCTATAATTCACTCAACATTTTTGTTGACAGTTACTCGCATGTTTTATTCTCGGGTTCATGATTGATTGCTTCTGCTGTGCTTAGAGAGTCTGCATATTTATGATGGCAGCTTTTGTTAAACAATAACTTGCATTCTATTTTGATACATTTGATAGTGGATGCTGTTGACTTTGTTTTGGTCAACTTTTGGTTAAGTAATAATGTATGGTTTTTCTAAACTTACATATTTTGATAGGTTTCCTTTATAGGAAATCATTTTTAAATAAAGAATGCAAGGTTATTTATTAAATTCATATAGAGTTATGATCAAGCTGTGGGACCAAGATAACGATGGTCGTCAAGTGTACTTTGACGGGTCGTTAAAGTTGGTATCAGAGCTCTGGTTGTAGGGAATTAGGCTGCATTGATGTCGTTACCCGAGTTAATAGGGTGCGTTAGTGAGTCTAGTCTACAGCCCGGCCTATAAAATATTATTATATGTGACTATTTGTATCGTATTGGTATGTATATTGTTATCATACATACATCTCTATTATGTTCTGAATCCGGGAGGAACTCCCATTCCGATTTAAACGTATTCTCTGACTCATGTGAACTTATCCTTATAAGAACACCTCGGGTAGTGAAAACGAGGAATGTCATTCTTGACTTCTGAAATTCTCGACATTTCTATGTCATCTATTATGGTTATGTATATAACGTTTGAGTTATATTACGCGAGATGTCATTCTTGACTTCTAAGTGTTCGGCATTTCAATGTCAGCTATTATGTTTAGGTATATAACATTCTTGTTATATTACGTGCCTTTGTGCCGTTGTGCCGTTGTGCTTTGGTTTTTGAACCGAAAAATGTCATTCTTGACTTTTAGATATTCTTGGTACTTCGAAGACATTTTTATGTCATCGTTATTCCTATTCATTACTTTTGATATTTTGTCTCTTGTGATATCCTTAGCACATTGTTTAAGAAATCATTTTAGAGAAATTGTGTGGAAATTCGAGGTTGATCGCGTGTCCTGACCTCATGTAGTGCTATTGGAATGGAACTATGAATTAGTGAAATATAATGGCGTCAGGCCAACGTGATTATATTACATTAATTCATAAAGAAGTCCCAATATTGTGACATGAGGAATAGAAAGCGAGTCAAAGAAAATTTTTACACCACTCATTCAGAAATTCCGATGTATTACATGGGTAGGGAAAACATTCATTATCTTATTTGTTGATATACGAGAAGCTCGTTTTAACCGGATTATCTATCTCATGCTCTATCCTTCATAACTCGCTTGTTAGCAACAGCTTCGTTCGGGAACAGTTTTGGCCCAAGGACTTATGTCCTGATATTAGTCAAAACAACATTTAACTCATTGGTTTTCATGACCTCGTAACATTATGTCGCATGACGATTCAAGTCCTTTACTCGATCTTCCACGATCTTACTTCAACTTGTAACCTCTGAATACAGATACTCTGTTTATCATCGGGAGTTTTACACATTTGTTTAATTGGGCGGTTCTCACGGGATTTATGGGCGAATAGAAGTAATGAAATATTTTGTCATGTATACAAATTATAAAATCATATATGTACGTATGGATTCAAATGAATAAATTTACCCTTACCTATTTTGGCTAGTATATACTAAATCATACCTTCAAAAATTATTTTAAACCACTCATTTATTGAGCTGTTTGATTAAGTCAAATTGTTTTATATAAAATGGTACACGTTGTACATACTTCTAAATTACTAAGAACTTCGCTCCGTTTATGATGTAGCATCAAACGTTTAAAGCTTTTTCAAAACCCCTTTTGATTGATCTTATCAAATTTTCGCATTACTCTACAGAGTGTTTGGATCACGGTTCTTCTTATTCTCCATTTAAGGTTGAAACTTACCATTAAGTTCGTTGATAGAAAATCTTACACCACTTTGGATTCCGGTTTTATAAAATATGTTGGAAAGTATTTGCGCTCGTAAAATTTTCCCTCTTATGTTTGGACATGGCCGAAACGCGGACCGATAAATCAATTTTCTGGGGTACACTCGGTAGTCACCCTATTGTAAAAAAGGTACTATGTGGGTTTCTACCCCAACTGTTGTTATAGTGAGTATCATGGATATATATTACACTAGACCGTTTTAGGAGTTTCTACTCTCAATATTCGCTGTCAACCACAACACCCTCGAAAACATCAATTCTATGATCCAATACTTTGAGGTGCACGAAATTATTTTTGGAGATTCATCTCACCTGAAGTCGGCCATTCTTTATAACCCATGATTCACGTTCTTTTCATCCGCACATAAATTTAAGAATATGGATGAATCCTAGATTTCCTCACTCATTGTACAAGGAAGTTCACTCTCGTTGAAATATCACACTTTTCGTACGTCTTCCTGTGACGACCCGGAAATTTTCGACCAAATTTAAACTTTAATCTTTATATTATTCAGACACGATAAGCAAAGTTTGTTAAGTTAAATCTCAAGAATTTTAAACTGTGTTCATACATTCATTATAACCTCGACCAAATTCCGACGATTCACGAACAGTTATATATAAATAGATATGTATATGTATATATATATTATAACTTGAGAATATTAATAAAGTATTAAACATATAATACTTTACACGAACGTATTTGTTTCAATATGATTTTCGACGAAAAAAAATATATTAAATGATTGAATTATCAGAAACATTGAATTATGATTACAAGTCTCTGTTGAGAGGTCCACTATGATTTGAGAAAATCTATTCCTCTTAACGATATTCAAAATAATTTGTAAAGCTATTTATAAATAAAAATAAAAAGTGTCATTTACGAAAGTTAGACAAAAGTTAGTGGAGAATTGGTTTCCATAATATTCTATTAATCTATTTTCAAATTTACAAAGACGTTTTCAGTTTAAAAAGAACTTTATTATTAAAACGTATATAACTTTTATAAAAATCTAGAATCACTTTTGACAACTCATTACTTAACCAGTATAATAAATATAACGATATTTATATTTTATTTCATTAAATATATATATAGATTTAAATTAATATTATATATATTTATACGCGTATTATACATACATAGTTTTTTATACTTTTACTATACTTTAACTTTACCTTTACTTTACTTTTACTTTACTTTAACTTTAATAATTCATATTTTAATAATTCACTTTAACAATTCATACTTTAATAATTCGTACTTTAATAATTCACTTTAATAATTCATACTTTAATAATTCACTTTAATAATTTATATTTTAATAATTCACTTTAATAATTCATACTTTAATAATTCACTTTTATAATTCAAAAATCTATTATAAATAGAATTCAATAGGTTTCATTATTTCATAGAAACTTGAAAATATATTTCTCTAAACTCTCTCAATTGATATATATATATATATATATATATATATATATATATATATATATATATATATATATATATATATATATATATATATATATATATATATATATATATATATATATATATATATATATATATATTTGCTCTGTATTATTTCAAGATATTATTAGTATATATAAAATATTACGACGGAGTGCTGTCCGAGTGATTTCAAAATAGTTTTTTTGAATGAGTCGAAGCTAAGGAAATTATGGGTTATAGCTATGGAGGTGATGGGTATGGTTCATGGGTATGCTCGTGAGGTCAATCTAGTGTTTATCATCTCCGTTGCGTCTACGTACTTTCCTGCAATATTGAATCTCAATATTGATACGTTCGTGAATCCGAGGCCAACCTTGCACTTATTAAATGACGTTATATGTATTTTTACAACGAAATACAGTATTGTGAGTTTCATTTGCTCCCTTTTATATATATTTTTGGGACTGAGAATACATGCGCTGTTTTTATAAATGTTTTACGAAATAGGCACAAGTACTAAAACTAATTCTACGTGGGTTTAAACCAGAAATATACCCTTAGCTTGGTAACATTAAACTACTTGTCTATGTACGGTAGGCGCGAATCCTAAAGATAGATCTATTGGGCCTGACAAACCCCATCCTGACTATGGGATGCTTTAGTACTTCGAGGTTATTTTAAACACACCTGATCTTGTGTACTTCAGAGGGTAAAACATGAATGTTAAGGCTTGTTACTGGGTGCCTACAACTTATAGAATACTTTTATACACTTGCGAGTGTACATATATTTATAAACGGAAATCTTGTGGTCTATTAATATATTGAAATGATTGTTATGATAAACCTGTGAACTCACCAACCTTTTGGTTGACACTTTAAAGCATGTTTATTCTCAGGTATTAAAGAAATCTTCCGCTGTGCATTAGCTCATTTTAAGGATATTACTTGGAGTCATTCATGGCATATTTTGAAAGACGTTGCATTCGAGTCATTGAGTTCATCAAGATTATTATTAAGCCAATTATAGTTGGATGTATTATGAAATGGTGTACATGCCGTCAACTTTCGTTGTAAAGAAAGTTTGTCTTTTAAAAACGAATGCAATGTTTGTAAAATGTATCATATAGAGGTCAAATACCTCGCGATGTAATCAACTATTGTGAATCGTTTATAATGTATATGAACGGGTCCTTTCACTTCCTTTCGGAAATGTAATGAAAATTTACTTTGAAGTCCATGATCCTCGTTATCTCCTTTGAGAGAATTGCCTTAAATATCTATGCCACCGATGTGACTACTCCATATATTTCTTCCTTCATTGTTGCAACTATATTTCATTCATCCCAGTTCGTCCCCTTGGGGAGCTCCTATTTTGTTTTTCAAGAAGAAAGATGGTTTGTTCTGATTGTGTATTGATTATCGCGAGTTAAACAAGCGTACTATTAAGAATCGTTACCCTTTTCCGAGAATTGATGATCTGTTCGATCAACTTCAAGGTTCGTCCATTTATTCTAAGATTGATCTTCGTTCTGGTTATCACCAATTGCGTGCTAAAGAATCTGATGTTCTGAAAACCGCTTTTCGCACCCGTTATGGTCACTTCGAATTCCTTGTTATGCTGTTCGGATTAACAAATGCTCCTGCTATGTTCATGGACCTCATGAACCGTGTGTGCAGACCCTATCTGTACAAATTCGTTATTGTTTTCATCGACGACATCCTTATTTATTCTAAGAGTGATGAAGAGCACGAAGAACATTTGAAGTTGGTGCTTGATTTATTGAGAGAAGAAGAGTTGTACGCTAAGTTCTCTAAGTGTGCTTTCTGATTAAGAGAAGTTCAATTCCTTGGACATATTATTAGTAACCAGGGAATTCAAGTTGATCCTGCCAAGATTGAGGCAATTGAGAAGTGAGAAATTTCGAAAACTCCTACTCAGATTCGTCAGTTCCTAGGTTTGGCAGGCTATTTTAGAAGGTTCACTCAAGAGTTTTCATGAGTAGCGAAACCTCTGACTGCTTTAACGCATAAGGGGAAGAAGTACGAGTGGAAGAGTGAACAAGAGTATGCTTTCCAGACTCTGAAGAAGAAGTTAACTTCTGCATCGATATTATCACTACCTGAGAGTAATGATGATTTTGTTATCTATAGTGATGCTTCGTGCCGAGACTTGGGTTGTGTTTTGATGCAGTGAAAGAAAGTCATTGCCTACGCGGCATGACGGTTAAAGATTCATGAACAGAATTATACAACCCATGATTTAGAATTGGGAGCTGTTGTGTTCGCACTCAAGATTTGAGACATTACTTATATAGGGTCAAATGTACTGTGTACACTAATCACAAAAGTCTTCAACATATCCTTGATAAGAAACAGTCGAATATGAGACAACGAAGATGGATTGAGACGTTGAACGATTATGATTGTGAACTTTTATATCATCTGGGGAAGGCTAATGTTGTGACCGATACATTAAGTCATAAAGAGAGGACTGAACCTCATAGGTTTAGGGCCTTAAATATGACCATTCGAACAAACCTCGCAAGGCAGATTCTTGCAGCTCAATAAGAAGCCTTGAAGGAGGAGAATTTTGTAACGGGAAGGTCCGAGGCTTGAGTAAACAGTTAGAGGTACGAACCGATGGTACTCGGTATTTTGCGGGACGCCTCTGGGTTCCGAAGTTTGGTGATCTGCGACAACTTGTTCTAGAGGAGGCTCATAAGTCTAGGTACTCTATTCATCCTGATTCAGGAAAGATGTATCATGATCTTAAGGAGCTGTATTGGTGGCCTCATTTGAAGGCTGATGTGGCTATGCATGTGGCTAAGTGTTTGACATGTGCTAAGGTTAAAGCTGAACATCAGAACCGTTAGGACTTTTGGTGCAACTTGAAATTCCCGAGTGGAAGTGGGAAAGCATTACAATGGATTTTATTACGAAGTTACCGAGAGTTGTGGTGGTTATGATACATTTTGGGTTATTGTTGACCGACTCACAAAGTCAGCTCGTTCCTTGCCAATTAAGAAAACATATTCGATGGAGAAACTTACTCGTTTGTATTTGAAGGAGATTGTTTTGAGGCATGGTGTCCCTGTATTTATTATTTCAGACCGAGTTAGTCGATTCACATCGAGGTTCTTGGCAATCCTTACAAGATGCTTTGGGAACTAAACTGTATATGAACACTGCTTATCATCCACAGTCAGATGGTCAGAGTGAAAGGACCATTCAAACGTTGGAAGACATGTTACAAGCATGCATCATTGATTTTGGTAATGGGTGGGATAGGTACTTGCCGTTGGCTGAATTTTCTTATAATAACAGTTATCATGCAAGTATTAAAGCCGCACCGTTTGAAGATCTGTATGGTAGAAAGTGTAGGTCTCCTATCTGTTGGAATGAGGTTGGGGATGCTTAACTCACAGGTCCATAAATTATTCATGAGACTACCGAGAAGATTGTATAAATTAAGGAAAGTTTGAGAACCACCAGAAGTAGGCAAAAGAGTCATGCCAATAAGAGAAGGAACGATATTGAATTTCAGGTTGGTGACCGTGTTATGTTGAAGGTATACCTTGGAAAGGCGTGGTACGTTTTGGAAAAAGGGGAAAGTAGAATCCTCATTTTGTTGGACCATTTGAGATTATTGAGAGAGTTGGACCGTGGCTTATCGTTTGAGATTGCCACAAGAACTCGGTGCTGTTCATGACGTTTTTCATGTATCAAATTTGAAGAAGTGTTTGGCCGAGGCAGATGAAACCATTCCTCTAGATGAACTTCATGTTGATAAACAACTCCAATTTATTGAGGAACCTGTTGAAATTATGGATCGAGAGGTTAAGACTCTCAAGCAAAGTAGAATTCCTATCGTCCGAGAGAGATGGAATGCCAGACACGGACCCGAGTACACTTGAGAATGTGAAGATCAGATGAAGCAGAAGTACCCACATTTGTTCTCAGATGCCGAGACAACCCCTGCACCTGCTTAAATTTCAGGACGAAATTTCCGTAACGGGAAGGTACTGTAACGACCCTACTTTTTCCGTTATCTTTTACCGTTAATTATTTAACGACCGTTAACGGTTATTCGTGCCACGTCATTTCTATGACCTATATTATTATTTTTGTAATAATATATTAATTATTGTGTGTTATATGAATATTTGTATTCATATCTTTAATTGTACGTTTCTACGTGTCGCGGATTTCTATCCGGCGAATCTTTTCGGTTTTCAAACCAACGGTCGAGCTTTTGGGATTTTTAAATCCTAATTATTTTAAATATGGTATTTTAATGTCATATGATCATATATAGTGTTTATATATTTTATCCGTCCCGTAGTTGTTATCTCTCCAAAAAATCAATCGCGTAGTAGCGTTTTCGCGTTTCGGGCTTCGATCGGGCGTTCGGGCCACAAGCAATTAGTCATTTATAAATTTTAGGCCATAAAAGGGGCCCACCCTCTTGCTAGAGCCGGCCATCACCCCATGGGGAGGGGGTGTTTGTGCCATTTTTCCAAACTAGTGATTTTATGGAACAACACCTAGTTTTCACTCCTCATTTCACATTCTAATTTTTTTTTTTTTTTTGTGTTTCTCCTCTCCTTGCTCTCCTAGACGTCGCCAGTAGCATCATCATCATCATCATCATCCTTCAATCAAATATTAATTGGATCAAGAAGCTTTAATCATCAACGGATTCCTCTCTTCGATCTCTACACACTCATACCATTCGATTCTTGATTAGGGTATAAATCCTAACCCTAGATTTTTTTTAACTTTTCTTTATTTTTCTGTATTTTGATGTTATATTGATAGTATGATGATTACATGTTATTGTATTGAAGATTGTATGCGTAGAATTGCTCGATTATACATGTTTTCGGTTTGATAAAATTGGGACAGCAGCTATTTCGTGTATTTCTGATATTGTGACTATTCTAAAAGTTAAAATAAAGTATCTAGATGAGTTCCTCTCATCAAGACATTAATTTTAGACTCCGAATTCATGTCGTTTCGATTCCCGGAGCCCTAGATATGATCAAAGTGGTATTTTGTTAAGATTGAAATGTGATATTGGTATGAACCAGGTTTGGTCCGACTTTGTGACCATATTTGGTGACTTTAGGGTGTGTTAGTGTGTTAGGATCAATGATGGGATGAACTTTCATGTTCGGGTCATCTAAATCCGAGCCACGAATCACCCGTTGCGTCTAAAACACGATTTTGATTGAATTAAAGTTTCAAGTGATGTCTTGGCTGATCACCACGACTTGTGGGCTGTTCTTGGTGTGTTCTTGAGTGTACCAAAGTGTTGGGTGGTTTGATTGGGCGGAGATATATGTAAGGCTCGCCGAAAACCGACACACGGGGCTCAAGATACGACCCGATGAACTTTTGATTTAAAACATGTGATTAATTATTAAACTTATGATATAAATAATGAATTTCATTATCATTTAGTTACTTATGATATAAAAAGTAATTATTATAATTTAAGACTTATGATATATATTTATTATATCATTTAATTATTACTTATGATTTAATTAACATTTTAATTAAACTTATGATTAATAATACTTTTATTATTAATAGAAAATACTTATGATAAGTATTAAAAATTATATTATAAGATTATTATTATAAAACTTATAATAAAGATTAATTAATTATTTAATTATTATAAGGCTTAGTTATTATTTAATTATAATTTAATTATTAAATACTTATGATTTAATAATTATAATTAGAAACTTATGATATGATTAATAATCCATTATTAATTAATAATACTTATGATATGATTTAAAATTTATTATTAATTAATAATACTTATATTATGACTAATATTTAATTAATTAATTAAATACTTATGTTATATTAATTATATCATTTAAACTTATATTAACTTTAATAATTCATTTTAATTTAATTAAACTTATGTTATGACATAATTAGACATATTTAACTTTAATAAACATTATAACTTACATTATTATTACAACTTACACTTTTAAAATTAACGTTGACTATGTTTGACCAAGGTTGACTTTTGAGTTGACTTTCGGTTGACTTTGACTTTCAGTTGACTTTTGTTGACTTTCTAAATACGGAAACTTTCCTAACTTAAAACTTTCTAAAAATAGAAACTTTCTAAATTTGGAAACTTTCCAAAAATAGAAACTTTCCAAAAATAGAAACTTTCCAAAAATGGAAACCTGCTAAAAATAGAAACTTTCTTAAAATAGAAAATGTGTCCGTATGCTGTTCCGATCAAACCGATGCATGTTGAGTATTGTTCTATGACTACTTGCAACATGTACAATAGCTCTCATACTAAGACTTGACCTAAGTAAGTTATTTATATCGACCTGCTTTATTTATAGGTCGGCGTTGTGATCATTCCTGATCACTTTACTTCGATTGCTGTTCGCTCATATGTGTGGTTACTTCGTTTGCTATTAAGGTGAGTTATAGTCCCATTTTTCTATTTTAACTCTTTTGGGATGAGAATACATGCAATTTATTTTATAATTTGGACACAAGTGGAAGTTGATTTAAATTATTCATTGTGAGTTGAACAAAAATATTCCCTAGTCTGGTAACTGTAATCACTGGTTTCTACTGGTGAACGCGAATCCTATGGATAGATCTATCGGGTTTGACAACCCCATTTCGAGCTAGTCGCGCTAGCAATTTATAATCGGAATGTTTAGTACTTCGTAATTTGTTGTAGATACACTTGTTCGGTGTATATTATTTATTGTGTTTGAAAAGAGTAAATAAATGGTTAAGTGGTTACCAGGTGGCTCACGGTAAATGGAATAATGTTTTTATATGTTTTCTAGCATATAATTTTGTGGTCCAAAAATGAGTTTTTATGTTTTCAAACCTAAATTTTTACGGTTTAAATTAAATATTGTTTGCAATATTAAACCTATAATTCACTCAACATTTTTGTTGACAGTTACTCGCATGTTTTATTCTCGGGTTCATGATTGATTGCTTCTGCTGTGCTTAGAGAGTCTGCATATTTATGATGGCAGCTTTTGTTAAACAATAACTTGCATTCTATTTTGATACATTTGATAGTGGATGCTGTTGACTTCGTTTTGGTCAACTTTTAGTTAAGTAATAATGTATGGTTTTTCTAAACTTACATATTTTGATAGGTTTCCTTTATAGGAAATCATTTTTAAATAAAGAATGCAAGGTTATTTATTAAATTCATATAGAGTTATGATCAAGCTGTGGGACCAAGATAACGATGGTCGTCAAGTGTACTTTGACGGTTCGTTAAAACAAATTTATAAGCGGTTGAACAACTTGCTCATTGTAACGACCCGTCAAAATCGCTATTGACGCGGTACGTTATTCATTGATTTCATAGTGAGGTTTTGACCTCTACATGATACGTTTTGTAAACATTGCATTCTTTTGAAAAGGCATGAAATGTCCCGTTCTTATTGATTAAAAACGTTCCATATTAATTGATTTCGTTGCGAGGTTTTGACCTCTATATGAGACGTTTTTCAAAGACTGCATTCATTTTTAAAACAAACCATAACCTTTATTTCATAAATAAATGTTTAAAAATCTTTACGTAGATTATCAAATAATGATAATCTAAAATATCCTGTTTACACACGACCATTACATAATGGTTTACAATACAAATATGTTACATCGAAATCAGTTTCTTGAATGCAGTTTTTACACAATATCATACAAACATGGACTCCAAATCTTGTCCTTATTTTAGTATGCAACAGCGGAAGCTCTTAATATTCACCTGAGAATAAACATGCTTTAAACGTCAACAAAAATGTTGGTGAGTTATAGGTTTAACCTATATATATCAAATCGTAACAATAGACCACAAGATTTCATATTTCAATACACATCCCATACATAGAGATAAAAATCATTCATATGGTGAACACCTGGTAACCGACATTAACAAGATGCATATATAAGAATATCCCCATCATTCCGGGACACCCTTCGGATATGATATAAATTTCGAAGTACTAAAGCATCCGGTACTTTGGATGGGGCTTGTTAGGCCCAATAGATCTATCTTTAGGATTCACGTCAATTAGGGTGTCTGTTCCCTAATTCTTAGATTACCAGACTTAATAAAAAGGGGCATATTCGATTTCGATAATTCAACCATCGAATGTAGTTTCACGTACTTGTGTCTATTTTGTAAATCATTTATAAAACCTGCATGTATTCTCATCCCAAAAATATTAGATTTTAAAAGTGGGACTATAACTCACTTTCACAGATTTTTACTTCGTCGAGAAGTAAGAATTGGCCACTGTTGATTCACGAACCTATAACAATATATATACATATATATTAAAGTATGTTCAAAATATATTTACAACACTTTTAATATATTTTGATGTTTTAAGTTTATTAAGTCAGCTGTCCTCGTTAGTAACCTACAACTAGTTGTCCACAGTTAGATGTACAGAAATAAATCGATAAATATTATCTTGAATCAATCCACGACCCAGTGTATACGTATCTCAGTATTGATCACAACTCAAACTATATATATTTTGGAATCAACCTCAACCCTGTATAGCTAACTCCAACATTCACATATAGAGTGTCTATGGTTGTTCCGAAATATATATAGATGTGTCGACATGATAGGTCGAAACATTGTATACGTGTCTATGGTATCTTAAGATTAGATAATATACAATACAAGTTGATTAAGTTATGGTTGGAATAGATTTGTTACCAATTTTCACGTAGCTAAAATGAGAAAAATTATCCAATCTTGTTTTACCCATAACTTCATCATTTTAAATCCGTTTTGAGTGAATCAAATTGCTATGGTTTCATATTGAACTCTATTTTATGAATCTAAACAGAAAAAGTATAGGTTTATAGTCGGAAAAATAAGTTACAAGTCGTTTTTGTAAAGGTAGTCATTTCAGTCGAAAGAACGACGTCTAGATGACCATTTTAGAAAACATACTTCCACTTTGAGTTTAACCATAATTTTTGGATATAGTTTCATGTTCATAATAAAAATCATTTTCTCAGAATAACAACTTTTAAATCAAAGTTTATCATAGTTTTTAATTAACTAACCCAAAACAGCCCGCGGTGTTACTACGACGGCGTAAATCCGGTTTTACGGTGTTTTTCGTGTTTCCAGGTTTTAAATCATTAAGTTAGCATATCATATAGATATAGAACATGTGTTTAGTTAATTTTAAAAGTCAAGTTAGAAGGATTAACTTTTGTTTGCGAACAAGTTTAGAATTAACTAAACTATGTTCTAGTGATTACGAGTTTAAACCTTCAAATAAGATAGTTTTATATATATATAAATCGAATGATGTTACGAACATCATTACTACCTCAAGTTTAGTAGGTAAACCTACTGTAAGTGACAAGAAATGATCTAGCTTCAAAGGATCTTGGATGACTTGAAAGTTCTTGAAGTAGGATCATGACACAAAAACAAGTTCAAGTAAGATTTTTACTCGAATTAAGATAGTTTATAGTTATAGAAATTGAATCAAAGTTTGAATATGAATATTACCTTGAATAAGAAAGATAACCTACTGTATATAACAAAGGTTTCTTGATCTTATATGATTACTTGGAATGGATTAGAAAGCTTGGAAGTAAATTAGTAAACTTGAAGGGATTTTTGAAGTGTTCTTGAAGTGTTCTTCCTATGATGATTATAGCTTGATTCTTGAAGTGATTTTTGATGAAGATGATGATTAACTACTGTAAAAATACGTTCATAATAGTGTGGGTGTGTTGAGAGAGAATTAGAAAGAGAATTGGAAGTGAAATGGAGTGAATGATGAGTGGTAATTGGTGAGTGGTGAGTGGGGTTAAAAGGAGTTCTAGTTAGTTGACTAGCTCATGGTAGAAGTTAAAATTGATTAGTCATACATGACATAATCAAGAGTGGAATCCCATGCTAGTTCCTATTGGTATATACCCATAGTAAGTACGTTTTGAAGCTGTGTATAATACGGGTAAGAATACGACTAGAATTCTTGATGAAAGAAAAGAATGGGAAAGTAACTGTAACCATTTTCGTTAAGTATGAGTGTTTTGATATATGTCTTGAAGTCTTCCAAAAGTATTTTAATGCATCTAAATACACTACATGTATATACATTTTAACGAAGTCGTTAAGTCATCGTTAGTCGTTACATGTAAGTGTTGTTTTGAAACCTTTAAGTTAACGATCTCAATTAATGTTGTTAACCAATTGTTTATTATATCTAATGAGATGTTAAATTATTATATTATCATGATATTATGATATATTAATATATCTTAATATGATATATATACATTTAAATGTCGTTACAACGATAATCGTTACATATATGTCTCGTTTCAAAATCCTTAAGTTAGTAGTCTTGTTTATATGTATATAACTCATTGTTAATATACTTATGGAGATACTTACTTATCATAATCTCATGTTAACCATATGTATATCCATATATATATCGTCATGTCATTTTTACAAGTTTTAACGTTCGTGAATCGCCGGTCAACTTGGGTGGTCAATTGTCTATATGAAACATATTTCAATTAATCAAGTCTTAACAAGTTTGATTGCTTAACATGTTGGAAACATTTAATCATGTAAATATCAATCTCAATTAATATATATAAACATGGAAAAGTTCGGGTCACTACAAGGCACACCATAAATGAATATCTAATTCCAAGGTTTTTGACTTCTGATGATTTCTACATATAAACAATCACCGTAAATAATAGTTTATAATAATACATCTGTTGACAATGCAGTCAAAATAAGATACATGGTGATGAATTGAAGTTTTTCATTGATTTGGATTTCATCTAATGGAATAGTGAGATCTTCTTTAGCAAAACATTTCTTCAAATTCGAGACGTGGAAAGTGTTATGTACAGCCGCGAGTTGTTGAGGTAACTCAAGTCGGTAAGCTACTGGTCCGACACGATCAATAATCTTGAATGGTCCAATATACCTTGGATTTAATTTCCCTCGTTTACCAAATCGAACAACGCCTTTTCAAGGTGCAACTTTAAGCATGACCATCTCTCCAATTTCAAATTCTATATCTTTTCTTTTAATGTCGGCGTAGCTCTTTTGTCGACTTTGGGCGGTTTTCAACCGTTGTTGAATTTGGATGATCTTCTCGGTAGTTTCTTGTATAATCTCCGGACCCGTAATTTGTCTATCCCCCACTTCACTCCAACAAATCGGAGACCTGCACTTTCTACCATAAAGTGCTTCAAACGGCGCCATCTCAATGCTTGAATGGTAGCTGTTGTTGTAGGAAAATTCTGCTAACGGTAGATGTCGATCCCAACTGTTTCCGAAATCAATAACACATGCTCGTTGCATGTCTTCAAGCGTTTGTATCGTCCTTTCGCTCTGCCCATCAGTTTGTGGATGATAGGCAGTACTCATGTCTAGACGAGTTCCTAATGCTTGCTGTAATGTCTGCCAGAATCTTGAAATAAATCTACCATCCCTATCAGAGATAATAGAGATTGGTATTCCATGTCTGGAGAGGACTTCCTTCAAATACAGTCGTGCTAACTTCTCCATCTTGTCATCTTCTCTTATTGGCAGGAAGTGTGCTGATTTGGTGAGACGATCAACTATTACCCAAATAGTATCAAAACCACTTGCAGTCCTTGGCAATTTAGTGATGAAATCCATGGTAATGTTTTCCCATTTCTATTCCGGGATTTCGGGTTGTTGAAGTAGACCTGATGGTTTCTGATGCTCAGCTTTGACCTTAGAACACGTCAAACATTCTCCTACATATTTAGCAACATCGGCTTTCATACCCGGCCACCAAAAATATTTCTTGAGATCCTTGTACATCTTCCCCGTTCCAGGATGTATTGAGTATCTGGTTTTATGAGCTTCTCTAAGTACCATTTCTCTCATATCTCCAAATTTTGGTACCCAAATCTTTCAGCCCTATACCGGGTTCCGCCTTCCCGAATATTAAGATGCTGCTCCGATCCTTTTGGTATTTCATCCTTTAAATTTCCTTCATTTAAAACTCCTTGTTGCGCCTCCTTTATTTGAGTAGTAAGGTTATTATGAATCATTATTTTCATAGATTTTACTCGAATGGGTTCTCTGTCCTTCCTGCTCAAGGCATCGGCTACCACATTTGCCTTTCCCGGGTGGTAACGAATCTCAAAGTCGTAATCATTCAATAATTCAATCCACCTACGCTGCCTCATATTCAGTTGTTTCTGATTAAATATGTGTTGAAGACTTTTGTGGTCGGTATATATAATACTTTTGACCCCATATAAGTAGTGCCTCCAAGTCTTTAATGCAAAAACAACCGCGCCTAATTCCAAATCATGCGTCGTATAATTTTGTTCGTGAATCTTCAATTGTCTAGACGCATAAGCAATCACCTTCGTTCGTTGCATTAATACACAACCGAGACCTTGCTTTGATGCGTCACAATAAATCACAAAATCATCATTCCCTTCAGGCAATGACAATATAGGTGCCGTAGTTAGCTTTTTCTTCAATAACTGAAACGCTTTCTCTTGTTCATCATTCCATTCAAATTTCTTCCCTTTATGCGTTAATGCAGTCAAGGGTTTTGCTATTCTGGAAAAGTCTTGGATGAACCTTCTGTAGTAACCAGCTAGTCCTAAAAACTGGCGTATGTGTTTCGGAGTTTTCGGGGTTTCCCACTTTTCAACAGTTTCTATCTTTGCCGGATCCACCTTAATACCTTCTTTGTTCACTATGTGACCGAGGAATTGAACTTCTTCCAACCAAAATGCACACTTTGAAAACTTATCGTACAATTCTTCCTTCCTCAATACTTCTAACACCTTTCTCAAATGTTCACCGTGTTCTTGGTCATTCTTTGAGTAAATAAGTATGTCATCAATGAAAACAATGACAAACTTGTCAAGGTATGGTCCACACACTCGGTTCATAAGGTCCATGAACACAGCTGGTGCATTAGTTAAACCAAATGGCATGACCATAAACTCGTAATGACCGTAACGTGTTCTGAAAGCAGTCTTTGGAATATCATCTTCTTTCACCCGCATTTGATGATACCCGGAACGTAAGTCAATCTTTAAATAAACAGACGAGCCTTGTAGTTGATCAAATAAGTCGTCAATTCTCGGTAGTGGGTAGCGGTTCTTGATGGTAAGTTTGTTCAACTCTCGGTAGTCGATACACAACCTGAATGTACCATCTTTCTTCTTGACAAACAAAACAGGAGCTCCCCACGGTGATGTGCTTGGTCGAATGAAACCACGCTCTAAAAGTTCTTGTAATTGGCTTTGCAGTTCTTTCATCTCGCTGGGTGCGAGTCTGTAAGGAGCACGAGCTATTGGTGCAGCTCCTGGTACAAGATCTATTTGAAATTCAACGGATCGATGTGGGGGTAATCCCGGTAATTCTTTCGGAAATACATCGGGAAATTCTTTTGCGACGGGAACATCATTGATGCTCTTTTCTTCAGTTTGTACTTTCTCGACGTGTGCTAGAACAGCATAGCAACCTTTTCTTATTAGTTTTTGTGCCTTCAAATTACTAATAAGATGTAGCTTCGTGTTGCCCTTTTCTCCGTACACCATTAAGGGTTTTCCTTTTTCTCGTATAATGCGAATTTCATTTTTGTAACAAACGATCTCTGCTTTCACTTCTTTCAACCAGTCCATACCGATTATCACATCAAAACTCCCTAACTCTACTGGTATCAAGTCAATCTTAAATGTTTCGCTAACCAGTTTAATTTCTCGATTCCGACATATATTATCTGCTGAAATTAATTTACCATTTGCTAATTCGAGTAAAAATTTACTATCCAAAGGCGTCAATGGACAACTTAATTTAGCACAAAAATCTCTACTCATATAGCTTCTATCCGCACCCGAATCAAATAAAACGTAAGCAGATTTATTGTCAATAAGAAACGTACCCGTAACCAGCTCCGGGTCTTCCTGTGCCTCTGCCGCATTAATATTGAAAACTCTTCCGCGGCCTTGTCCATTCGTGTTCTCCTGGTTCGGGCAATTTCTAATAATGTGGCCCGGTTTTCCACATTTATAACAAACTACATTGGCATAACTTGCTCCGACACTACTTGCTCCGCCATTACTCGTTCCGACACCATTTGTTCCTTTCGTTCTATTAACCCCTGGTCCGTAGACCTCACACTTCACCGCGCTATGACCATTTCTTTTACACTTGTTGCAAAATTTGGTGCAGAACCCCGAGTGATACTTTTCACACCTTTGGCATAGCTGCTTCTGATTGTTGTTGTTGTTGCGGTTATTATTGTTGTTGGGATGATTGTTGTAGTTGCTGTTGTTGTTGTTGTTGTTGTTGTTGTTGTTGTTGTTGTTGTTGTTGTTGTTGTTGTTGTTGTTGGGCCATTTGTTGTAGTTGCGATTGATGTTGCGATTGTTGGGATAATTGTTGCGATTATTGTTGTAATTGCTGTTGTTGTTGTATTGGTGATACTTATCACCGTTTTCCTCCCACTTTCTTTTGACTTGCTTCACATTGGCCTCTTCAGCAGTCTGTTCTTTAATTCTTTCTTCAATTTGGTTCACTAGTTTGTGAGCCATTCTACATGCCTGTTGTATGGAGGCGGGCTCGTGTGAACTTATATCTTCTTGGATTCTTTCCGGTAATCCTTTCACAAACGCGTCGATCTTCTCTTCCTCATCTTCGAATGCTCCCGGACACAATAGGCACAATTCTGTGAATCGTCTTTCGTACGTGGTAATATCAAATCCTTGGGTTCGTAACCCTCTAAGTTCTGTCTTGAGCTTATTGACCTCGGTTCTGGGACGGTACTTCTCGTTCATCAAGTGCTTGAATGCTGACCACGGTAGTGCGTACGCATCGTCTTGTCCCACTTGCTCTAGATAGGTATTCCACCATGTTAACGCAGAACCTGTGAAGGTATGCGTAGCGTACTTCACTTTGTCCTCTTCAGTACACTTACTTATGGCAAACACCGATTCGACCTTCTCGGTCCACCGTTTCAATCCGATCGGTCCTTCGGTTCCATCAAATTCTAAAGGTTTGCAGGCAGTGAATTCTTTGTAGGTACATCCTACACGATTTCCCGTACTGTTAGATCCAAGGTTATTGTTGGTATGTAGCGCAGCCTGTACTGCGGCTATGTTTGAAGCTAGAAAAGTACGGAATTCCTCTTCATTCATATTCACGGTGTGTCGAGTAGTCGGTGCCATTTCCTTCAATATAGTCAAATGGAACAAGTTAATCATACAGAATATTAAGAGTAGTTAATAGTATTTCGTAGCATAATATGAACTCATTTATAAAAGCTTTTTCTTCATATTAGCGTTTTATAAGTTTAAATTCGGGTAGTACCTACCCGTTAAGTTCATACTTAGTAGCTAATATACAATTCAACTACTACAATTCTATATGAAAAACTGATTATAATAATATTTCGCGTTCAAACTTTTACACAATATTTTACAAACTTACAATACCGCTTATTTTACATATAGCATGAAATATAGCACACAATAAATTTGATACAAGATGGTTGTGAAGATAATTCTAGCTAGTACACAAGTCGTTCAGCAAAGGCAATAAAGACACGTAATTCATACGTCCAGAAACAAGTCATGCATTCTGGTTTTACTAGGATTACTTCCCATCCTTGGTCTTGTGGAACATAACCGTTATGGCCGTTGATAAGACATCGTGTTGTAACGTCGTCAAAGGGACGAGGGTTACGTAATGTCCAACAGTCCCGTAACAATCTAAAAACCTCATTTCTTACCCCAATTACCGACTCCGTCACTTGTGGGAACGTTTTGTTTAATAGTTGTAGGCCGATGTTCTTGTTCTCACTTTGGTGAGAAGCGAACATTACTAATCCGTAAGCATAACATGCTTCTTTATGTTGCATGTTAGCCGCTCTTTCTAAATCACGAAGTCCAATATTCGGATATATTGAGTCAAAATAATTTCTTAACCCATTGCGTAAAATAGCATTTGGGTTCCCCGCAATATATGCGTCAAAGTAAACACATCGTAACTTATGGATTTCCCAATGTGATATCCCCCATCTTTCGAACGAAAGCCTTTTATAAACCAAGTCATTCTTGGAACGTTCTTCGAATGTCTTACAAACTGATCTCGCCTTAAATAGTTGTGCCGAAGAATTTTGACCGACTCTAGACAAGATTTCATCAATCATGTCTCCGGGTAGGTCTCTTAAAATATTGGGTTGTCTATCCATTTGTGTTTTTATACTGTAAAATAGACAAGAGTTAGATTCATAAAAAAAAATACTTATTAATACAAGCAATTTTTACATATATCATAAAGCATAAGCACACTATATTACATATATTACACCACACGAATACAACTATCTTATTCCGACTCGCTTGTTTCTTCTTCTTCAGTTTTGGTTCGTTTTGCCAAGTTTCTAGGGATATATGATGTTCCCCTAATACGAGCCGTAATTTTCTACATTGGTTTAGAAAAACCTGGTGGTTTAGAGGTTCCCGGGTCATTGTTGCAACTTAAGGACTTCGGGGGTTGACGATACATATAAAGTTCATCGGGGTTGGAATTAGATTTCTCTATTTTTATGCCCTTTCCCTTATTATTTTCTTTTGCCTTTTTAAATTCAGTTGGGGTAATTTCTATAACATCATCGGAATTCTCGTCGGAATCCGATTCATCGGAGAATTGGTAATCCTCCCAATATTTTGCTTCCTTGACGGAAACACCATTGACCATAATTAACCTTGGTCGGTTGGTTGAGGATTTTCTTTTACTTAACCGTTTTATTATTTTCCCCACCGGTTCTATTTCTTCATCCGGTTCCGATTCTTCTTCCGGTTCCGATTCTTCTTCCGGTTCCGACTCTTCTTCCGGTTCCTCTTCGGGAACTTGTGAATCAGTCCACGAATCATTCCAATTTACATTTGACTCTTCATTATTATTAGGTGAGTCAATGAGACTTGTTCTAGAGGTAGACATCTATCACATAATATCAAACGCGTTAAGAGATTAATATATCACATAATATTCACATGTTAAAAATATATAGTTTCCAACAAAATTTGTTAAGCAATCATTTTTCAAGTAAACACGGTCGAAGTCCAGACTCACTAATGCATCCTAACAAACTTGATAAGACACACTAATGCAAAATTCTGGTTCTCTAAGACCAACGCTCGGATACCAACTGAAATGTCCAGTTCTTATTGATTAAAAACGTTCCATATTAATTGATTTCGTTGCGAGGTTTTGACCTCTATATGAGACGTTTTTCAAAGACTGCATTCATTTTTAAAACAAACCATAACCTTTATTTCATAAATAAAGGTTTAAAAAGCTTTACGTAGATTATCAAATAATGATAATCTAAAATATCCTGTTTACACACGACCATTACATAATGGTTTACAATACAAATATGTTACATCGAAATCAGTTTCTTGAATGCAGTTTTTACACAATATCATACAAACATGGACTCCAAATCTTGTCCTTATTTTAGTATGCAACAGCGGAAGCTCTTAATATTCACCTGAGAATAAACATGCTTTAAACGTCAACAAAAATGTTGGTGAGTTATAGGTTTAACCTATATATATCAAATCGTAACAATAGACCACAAGATTTCATATTTCAATACACATCCCATACATAGAGATAAAAATCATTCATATGGTGAACACCTGGTAACCGACATTAACAAGATGCATATATAAGAATATCCCCATCATTCCGGGACACCCTTCGGATATGATATAAATTTCGAAGTACTAAAGCATCCGGTACTTTGGATGGGGCTTGTTAGGCCCAATAGATCTATCTTTAGGATTCGCGTCAATTAGGGTGTCTGTTCCCTAATTCTTAGATTACCAGACTTAATAAAAATGGGCATATTCGATTTCGATAATTCAATCATCGAATGTAGTTTCACGTACTTGTGTCTATTTTGTAAATCATTTATAAAACCTGCATGTATTCTCATCCCAAAAATATTAGATTTTAAAAGTGGGACTATAACTCACTTTCACAGATTTTTACTTCGTCGAGAAGCAAAACTTGGCCACTGTTGATTCACGAACCTATAACAATATATATACATATATATTAAAGTATGTTCAAAATATATTTACAACACTTTTAATATATTTTGATGTTTTAAGTTTATTAAGTCAGCTGTCCTCGTTAGTAACCTACAACTAGTTGTCCACAGTTAGATGTACAGAAATAAATCGATAAATATTATCTTGAATCAATCCACGACCCAGTGTATACGTATCTCAGTATTGATCACAACTCAAACTATATATATTTTGGAATCAACCTCAACCCTGTATAGCTAACTCCAACATTCACATATAGAGTGTCTATGGTTGTTCCGAAATATATATAGATGTGTCGACATGATAGGTCGAAACATTGTATACGTGTCTATGGTATCTCAAGATTACATAATATACAATACAAGTTGATTAAGTTATGGTTGGAATAGATTTGTTACCAATTTTCACGTAGCTAAAATGAGAAAAATTATCCAATCTTGTTTTACCCATAACTTCTTCATTTTAAATCCGTTTTGAGTGAATCAAATTGCTATGGTTTCATATTGAACTATATTTTATGAATCTAAACAGAAAAAGTATAGGTTTATAGTCGGAAAAATAAGTTACAATTCGTTTTTGTAAAGGTAGTCATTTCAGTCGAAAGAACGACGTCTAGATGACCATTTTAGAAAACATACTTCCACTTTGAGTTTAACCATAATTTTTGGATATAGTTTCATGTTCATAATAAAAATCATTTTCTCAGAATAACAACTTTTAAATCAAATTTTATCATAGTTTTTAATTAACTAACCCAAAACAGCCCGCGGTGTTACTACGACGGCGTAAATCCAGTTTTACGGTGTTTTTCGTGTTTCCAGGTTTTAAATCATTAAGTTAGCATATCATATAGATATAGAACATGTGTTTAGTTAATTTTAAAAGTCAAGTTAGAAGGATTAACTTTTGTTTGCGAACAAGTTTAGAATTAACTAAGAAAGATAACCTACTGTATATAACAAAGGTTTCTTGATCTTAGATGATTACTTGGAATGGATTAGAAAGCTTGGAAGTAAATTAGTAAACTTGAAGGGATTTTTGAAGTGTTCTTGAAGTGTTCTTCCTATGATGATTATAGCTTGATTCTTGAAGTGATTTTTGATGAAGATGATGATTAACTACTGGAAAAATACGTTCATAATAGTGTGGGTGTGTTGAGAGAGAATTAGAAAGAAAATTGGAAGTGAAATGGAGTGAATGATGAGTGGTAATTGGTGAGTGGTGAGTGGGGTTAAAAGGAGTTCTAGTTAGTTGACTAGCTCATGGTAGAAGTTAAAATTGATTAGTCATACATGACATAATCAAGAGTGGAATCCCATGATAGTTCCTATTGGTATATACCCATAGTAAGTACGTTTTGAAGCTGTGTATAATACGGGTAAGAATACGACTAGAATTCTTGATGAAAGAAAAGAATGGGAAAGTAACTGTAACCATTTTCGTTAAGTATGAGTGTTTTGATATATGTCTTGAAGTCTTCCAAAAGTATTTTAATACATCTAAATACACTACATGTATATACATTTTAACTGAGTCGTTAAGTCATCGTTAGTCGTTACATGTAAGTGTTGTTTTGAAACCTTTAAGTTAACGATCTCAATTAATGTTGTTAACCAATTGTTTATTATATCTAATGAGATGTTAAATTATTATATTATCATGATATTATGATATATTAATATATCTTAATATGATATATATACATTTAAATGTCGTTACAACGATAATCGTTACATATATGTCTCGTTTCGAAATCCTTAAGTTAGTAGTCTTGTTTATATGTATATAACTCATTGTTAATATACTTATGGAGATACTTACTTATCATAATCTCATGTTAACCATATGTATATCCATATATATATCGTCATGTCGTTTTTACAAGTTTTAACGTTCGTGAATCGCCGGTCAACTTGGGTGGTCAATTGTCTATATGAAACATATTTCAATTAATCAAGTCTTAACAAGTTTGATTGCTTAACATGTTGTAAACATTTAATCATGTAAATATCAATCTCAATTAATATATATAAACATGGAAAAGTTCGGGTCACTACAAGGCACACCATAAATGAATATCTAATTCCAAGGTTTTTGACTTCTGATGATTTCTACATATAAACAATCACCGTAAATAATAGTTTATAATAATACATCTGTTGACAATGCAGTCAAAATAAGATACATGGTGATGATTTTGTGAATGCGAAGTTTTCTCGAATAAAGCATGTACGACTCCATGCACATAGCTTGTATAATGTATAAGCAGACAGCGGAAGACTTCTAGGGACCTGAGAATAAACATGCTAAAAAGTGTCAACACAAAGGTTCGTGAGTTCATAGTTTTAATATTGCACATAATCTGTATATAAAGGTGGACCACAAGATTTCAGTTGTTTCATCCAAAACGTTTATCAAAATATTCTACAAAATTGAGCACCCTAGTAACTAAACTTAACGTATATATAATAAGTACCCATGTTTTAACATACATGCAACCAACATGTACAATACACGCAAACCTACGTGTACTAAAATCAAATAGCATACGTCCGCTTAGTTCAGGCTAGGGACTCTATACCTGGAACGGACAGGATGTTAAGCCCTATGGATCCATATACAACTATTCGCGCCCACCAGTTCATAAACTGGTAGTTACTAGTTACGAAAGCTAAGGGATTTTCGGTTCAAACTCAGTGTAGAATTTAGTATGTACTTGTGTCCATTGCATTTAAAATAAAGTGCACGTATTCTCAGCCCAAAAATATAAATTGCAAAAGCGTTTAGTAAAGAGGGATCAAATGAACTCACCATTCAATATTGTAGTTCAATATTGTAGGAAAATGTATGTAGGTGCAACGTAAATGATAAGTGCAAGGTTGACCTTTGATTCACGAACAATACTCCCGAATAATACCCATAATTTCCTTAGCTAAAACCCACTTGAAACTTGTTTTGAAAATCACCCGAACAAAACTCGGTCGTAGTATTTTATGTATACTATTATTTGTGATATTAATAATAACACTAATATTAATACTACTAGTAATAATAATAATAATAATAATAATAATAATAATAATAATAATAATAATAATAATAATAATAATGATGATGATGATGATGATGATGATGTAGAGTAAAAGTGTGTAGGTGTGTGTTGTTTAAAACTCTCGCAAAAACTGAATCACAACACACACACACATATATATATATAATAAATATAATAATATAATAATATAATAATAAAATAATTCAATTAAAAAAACATGTGACTACTTAGCCGCCATTTTACTATTACACTTGTGACTTGTTGTCACTTTTTAATCTCGTGTTTTCACGAACTGGTATTTCGTGCTCTGTTGTTAATAATTGACGGGTAAAAATATAAATAAAAATTTCACTTTTTATAATACATATATATATTTTGGTTTTAAGCTTTATAAAATTAGTTGTAAAAAGGTCCATTCATTTATAAAATTACTATATACGTTCGATGTAGAATATACGTACTAGTCTGCTGATCATTCCGTGTCTTTCTTTATTTATTACATGAGTACCGTAAATCAGGGAATTAACCGAATGAATTTTTAAAATTTAAAAAAAAAAAGTTGTATTTCTTACATATACTTTAGGGGTATGTTATGTAACTTATAATTAATAATTTCTATCATGTCGCTTTCATGTGAATAGGAAATTAATTAATTTTGTTACATTTACTATTCATATGAATAGTAAATGAATTAATTTTTATTCAACTATTTAAGTTACATTGTTGTACGTTATGCTTTACAGCTTGTACATCTTTGATTTAATTGCGTTTTTCTTATATAAATACGTAAAATTCTTAATTTGAAAATTGCATCATTCAATAGTAAATTTATCATTTCATATATAAATATTATTCGCATGTTTCCGTATATATATATATATATATATATATATATATATATATATATACACACACACAATTATATAATTATCACAAGTTATGACGTTCGTGAATCGTCGGACAAACAAGGTGGTCAACCGTTATATAAAACTCATTCACAAAAGTTTTAAAACTTGTCAAAATGCATTGCTTATCATGACGAAAATATTAAATCATATAGAGAATTGGTTTAAATAAGTCGAAATTTTCCGGGTCATCATACGCATCCTCATATACAATATGATACTTTTGCTCGATATATATATTTTGCTCATATTCTAATGTCTTAGTGCTCTCTTTAACTTCAAAATAAAATTATTGAAAGTGCATGTCACAAAGATAAATAATTAAAAATAATTCTCTAATTCGATCAATAAGATAATTATTCTATAATAGAGTTACTTATACGGTTAGTTCACGTGGTTTATCCAAATATTTATCGTCAGTCCCTATCTTTTAACAGCTATAAGCCTATACCACTAGTCCTTGTGCTTTTAAGAATGCTCATTGTTGATTCATTTTCTAACTTGTGTTAACTAAGTGTGTTAAGTGTTGACGTGTACTGGTTACATGATGGGCTTACTTGTAGCACATTTTGAAATCACAATCCTTTTCGAGTTTTAAATTAAAAAACACTATCCTTTTTAGACATTTGGAAAAACCATATTATCTTCTTTGATAATTTTAGTAACTTATTTTACATTTTCGAACCATTTGTCATGATAATAAGAATTATTATATTAATAATAATAGTAATAGTAATATTAATAGTAATAGTAATAGTAATAACTAGTTGACTAAACTCGCGCGTTGCGGAGGGACCAATACATTTTCGTTTGCATTATCAATTTATTTGTCTAATAGAGCAAACAAATAGTTAAAACATAATGGAACACGCTTACTACGTTAATCTATAAAAGCATAAATTAGAAACTATTCTAAATTGTAAAAAATACGGAGTAGTATTATATATGGATGGTTATTAAAACCCAATTTGTAAAGCTCAATGAGCTTAAAAGAACCATAAACAGGAGCTTAAAAAACCGGAGAGCAGTGGTGGAACTTGAAGTTTATGGTTAGGAGGGCGAAAAAAAGTACTTAAGAAGATTAAATACAAATCTAACAATACAAGTTTTCTAGAAAACCAACAAAAAGATTAAAACAATATGTCTTAAGCAATATTAGATCCAAAATTCCAATAGAAACAAAATAATAGTAAATAAAATAATAAAGATAAAGATACCTTTTTCTATTTAGGGGTTTGTTAAATGTTGACAGACCTATGCTTCTATGCAAGTCACTCTTGGTTTTCACTTTTTTGATGTAAAGAAGAAACAAGGAACAAACGAGAGACCCTTTTGTGAAGAAAGAATGAAAGCGACGGTTGAATTTCTTGATAGGAAAAAAAAACTGCCACTTTATTGGGCTTATTATACTCTGTATTTCTATCTTTGGGTCAACTTTAAAGTCTTTTGGGTCCAACTTCAAAGAGTTGTACCAATAAATACAAGATTAGGATGGCTAATACACTATATATATCTTTTACACTTAGAATAGTATGAAAGTTATGACGTAAAAATATGGGATGGCGACAGCCCTCCCTTGTCCCAACAAAGCACCGCCTCTGCTAGCATGAGCCAAGCTTTTCGAAAGTGGTTAGGAATGGGCGCCCCTCTCCCAGCCCGGATCCAGCCAGGTTCTATTGATCATATCCCCTTCCCAACAGTTGGAACTTGTCTTGGGGTGTCTTTGGCTTTACGAGAGAGAGCTCGCCGTAGAAAAAAGTCTTTCTCTTCCCGTCCCGGGTCATAGGTGCGTCCACAGAAGAGGAAATCGCAATGCATTGGCGAGTTGCGGGATTGGATTGCACTTCATCGAGGCGTTTAAGGTGAGTGTAAATTTGCTATGCACATGTGTATGTGTAAAATGAGTGCGTGTGTGTAGGGTGACCCTTGCTCGGGTTAAGACCAAACTTAAAATGAAACTTGTAATTACACTAGTGTAAACAGTATATTAAAAAAACAAAATAAATAAGTAATAACTTATGATTCATAATCTCAATACATAAAGATCCTTTTTTTGGGATCTACAATCTGTATGAACAAATTCACAAATCTCGAATGCATTGAAAGATTAAAAAATTAAGCAATTTCGTAAACATACGGATGCTAAATAACAATAACAAAGAAAAAAAAAAAAAAAAAAAAAAAAAAAAAAAAAAAAAAAACCCTTATATCATTTCATTAAATTGAAACATATAAATGAAGGAAATTAGGTGTGGTAATTAATTTAGGCCATTCAATAAAATGGTTAATGGTTAACGGAGAGAGAAGCGGCATTCCTTTGGACCGAAAGTTCACGCCTTCAAATTTATCTCTAGAAACTTTGTCGATTCAGTCCCCGCAGCTTTGGCTCAGTGGACATGTGGTGGTGCCTAGCACCCCCGCCGGGCTAGAGGTCTCAGGTTCGAGCCTCGTCACCTACAAAGGATATTATTTGAAAGAAATTCCTTGAGGGTGGCCCAAAGGGAAGGTTTTACCGACCCGCTCCGGGACTAAGGTCCGGCCCGCCTGCCCCGTATGGGATGGTTTAAGGGTCGGATCCCCTGAGTGTGGTTCGGGTTTTCTGCCCGAACGCGTGTGTGTGTGCAAATGATGACTAGGCTTCGGTTCGGACTGATGCAAGCTTGCCGTTTAAAAAAAAAAAAAAAAAAAAAACTTTGTCGATTCAAAACGAATCACGCTTAGCAAAAAACAATCACCAGAGGGGTGCTCGCAATTACAATACATCCTTCCAGTACGGCCAATCAATATCAATCGAGGCCTATCTTCCTTCGTAACATCCCCACGACGCCTTTAAGTGATGCCATTTGATTAGTTTTTAAATGAAGTTAAGTGTGGGTAATTAAAGTATCAGTTATGCATATAGCTGCTATATTATAGAATCACCTCCTCCACCAATAGACCACCTGTCATTATAGAACACGCATATCATTGCAACCAAGAAAAAAACTCAGAGTACGCACACTCACTTGTATTTTCAGGCATCTTTTATACTCCGGTTGTACGCAGTTTTAGGTTTATGTACCCTGTGAAACAGGCTCGTATAGTCGTATATGTTTTAAGGGAATAGCTTCATATCTTCATTATGGGAATAGCTTTCAACGCGAACTCCGACCAATCCTTTTTTCAGTGATGTTTTTTATGTTGATTTGCTGCCAATTTTTTGTATTCGACTTAGTGCAGCCAGGCTCGTATCGGAATTGGTTGAAGTGTTGCTAGCACGATCTACGCTAACTCTGTTCTTTGTTCCCCGTAAATGTTTGATGTTATCCATAACTTGATTCTTCAATGATATACTCGGTTGACCTAGTTTTACTTGGTATATGTTATTTTGTGTGCATGTATTTTTGTCCACACGTGGTTCGTATGAAATTGTATTTCGAGGCTTGACCCCTTTTTTTTTAGCATTCTTAGTCCTTACAGTTTTATTGTCTTCATTAGATGCAACTGTTATTTATTTATGAAAATAATTTACCATGCTTTTTAAATGTGTCATAGGACAGATTATACAATAAAAACGTATCTCAATACACGAAGTTACCATAAATAAATATTGATACCAAATTTAAATAAGAAAAATCGTTATTAAAAAGAAAAATATTTATAATTTTGCTATTAATTCAGGTGTTTAATACTTAGATATAACGAGGGATGCGAATCCGCAGCGAAGCGGGGTTGGATATGGTGAAAAACCGTTATTAAGTAGATGCCAACAATTTGATGTTACATGTCAATACATACGGTGATTGATAGCTGCATACTGAGTACACATTACGTTTAGCGTTGGAGTGAATCTGGATGCTGCTACTTGTTCTGTGGGTACCCTAGTCGATGTTTCGTGGTGTTTGCAGCTGTGCAATCTCTGTGATGCTTCCTGTTAGAATAATTGAAACTTCAGGTTGCTGGTTGGTATGAACATGGGTAAGCATTACAAAACTGATACGCAATGATGAATAATTCGTTATTAACAACAGCATATACGTCATTTAGGATATTGTACATTATTTAAAAACGTCGGCTGAACCTAAGTTTATAAAAAGGTTGAACTATGGAAAGAGCACATTTTAACAATAATCAAGTAAGCCCACACATACAAAGCATAAACAAAAAACCGATCGTCACTTACTCTAGTAACTCTTGCAAAACAAAGCATTTAAAAAAAAAAAAAAAAAACAAAACAGCAGATACGTCATTTAAATACAACGGATACGTCATTTAAAAACAACAACAGCAGATACATCATTTAAAAACAACAGCTGAACCAAAGTTTTTAAAAAAACAAAAGGATTCAGCATTTAGGATATTGTAGATGTTTGTTACCTGATGGTTCGGCTGTTGTGTTTGTGGTTCCTATTATGTCGAATGTGTGCTCGACGAAGAATTCAGGTGGTGTTTTTTTGGAGTTGCTGTAACGGAAGTACAGAACTGCATTATTATTCTCTGGTTTTCCATTCTTTTGATAATATCCGGCAGTTGGTACGCGTCATTGTGAACCATGTTGTTTTCCATTCTTCGTTGTGCTTATGTTTTTTATTGTCACCTCGCAGGTGTACAATGTTGACTGTGAACGATTGACTGTCATCAAGTATTGCAGGGTGTGTCTGTTGCGATTTATTTCCTGGTTGATATCTTTGAATGGTTTTCTGGTTAATTGAGGTACCGGTTCTTCGGTGAACTTTATTTTGTACCTGTTATGTTGCACAGTTATATGACGGATCAGTAGTAGGTAACCGATCAGTAGGTACCTCACTAATAACATATATATGCAGATTAGTAGCTAACATGTACTCGCTTCCTATAGATTAATTACTACAACAATGAAAAACGTCGTAAGTTCGTAACGAATAATGCTTAAAAAACGTGTACAAAAACGATTAATTACTACAACAATGAAAAACTTGCTAATGAATCAAATACCGACTGTCCTTTAACATAACTGAAGGGAAATTGTTTTTTCGCATTTTTTTCAGGGAGTTACTTACTGTTCTATGAAGTTGTGGTATTCAGCGATTGGTGGGTTGAGATACCCAGTGGGTGGCAGCTGAAGTCCCTTTAAGTTGTGGTTCACCTGTTTGGAGCATAAGTTACATGACAGCCGTTTTATATGTTTGGGTATGAAATAAAGGTAGATTATTACAGTACCTCCATACTTTCTGACCAGACATGAAGTTACGGCTATGAGTACTGGCTTCTCCATTGATTCGTAAATATCCACTTCGAAGTTTTTTGCATGATCGTTCCACAGGGTCTCAATGATGGGAAAATAGTCACAACGGACAATCTACAAAACGGAAACAAACATCCGTTTGACAAACATTTCCCGACCCGTATGAACCCGTGAGGATGCTAACAAATAAGGTATACCACAATCACCACAAATCAGTAGCTAAACAATACCAAATCAGTAGCAAATCAGTAGCTAAGCAATAATCAAGTACACACAATACACACAAGACTTTTTACGTGGAAAACCTCTCAAAATAGAGAGTAAAAACCACGGGACTCGTAAGCCACTTAAATTCTACTATCATCAACAAGAGAGCAATACAATAATCTTTCTCTAGATCAACTAGAGTTATACAACATCATCATACTACTACAACAATCAACAAGTATATGAAACAATTAAAGACAAAAGAGGAATGATTTCACCCAAAAAAAACTGCAGTCTGATCCATAAGCTATAACTCGAGCTACAGACCTCTTTAGATGAATTCAACGGTTGAAAAACTTGGCACTGATGTCAGGAAGACACAGCCCAAATTTTATGAAGATCCAACGGTTAGATCTCTGGGGATCGTCAATTTTCTGGACTGCTGTCACTGTAGACGGAAATTGAAGATCACACACTTTTTCTTGAAAACTTTCTGCTCTCTTGATCTGGAAATTAGCTGGATAGTTGACTCAAATAATGCCCTTAGATGTTTGACCAGGTCAACCTTCATCTTGGGCCTAATTTGTTGGGCTTGGGCCTTTCATCATGATTGGAAACCAATTTAAACCCAACAAATCTCCCCCTTTCCAATTATGAGGAAGGGATCGCCATCCAGGCGATCGAGCAACATACCTTGAGCTTCTCACTTGCTAAAGCCTTTGTGAACATGTCGGAACCATTATCATCGGTATGAACTTTATCAAGTTCAAACAAACCATCTTCAAGACGTTCTCTAATCCAATGATACCGCACATCAATATGTTTTGTCCGCTTATGATACATAGAATTTCTAGCCAAATGAATCACACTCTCATTATCACAAAGAACCACATATCGTGATTGCTTAAACCCAATGTTTTGTAGAAACCTTTTCATCCACAATAGTTCTTTGCACGCTTCTGTTGCTGCCATATATTCAGCCTCGGTCGTAGACAATGCAACACACTTTTGCAACCTTGATTGCCATGAAACTGCTCCCCCTGCGAAAGTCATCAAATATCAAGAAGTAGATTTCATGTTATCTTTGTTTCCTGCCATATCTGAGTCTGTATAACTAACAAGCACCGGCTCTCCATTTCCGAATGTGATACCTAACTTTGAAGTACCTCGTAAGTATCTCATAATCCATTTAACCGCTTCCCAATGCTTCTTACCCGGATTTGACATAAACTGACTAACAACACTTACCGCATTAGCTATATCAGGCCTAGTACACACCATAACATACATCAAACTACCAACCGCTGAAGCATATGGAACTTTTTCCATCTCCTCAACATCCTCCTTTGAAGTAGGGCAATCTCTATCTGTTAGCTTAAAGTTAGTAGTAAGAGGGGAACTAACCACTTTAGCATTCTTCATGTTGAACCTACTAAGCACCTTTTCAATGTATTGCTCTTGTGATATATGTAACGTCTTAGCACCCCTATCTCTAGAAATTCGAATGCCAAGAATCTGTTTTGCTGGCCCCAAGTCTTTCATAGCAAAAGACTTGCTCAATTCTCGCTTCAACTGCGCAATTCTTTTAATATTTTTACCAACAATCAACATATCATCAACGTATAACAACAATATGATGAAATCAACATCACCAAACCTCTGAAAGAAAACACAATGATCTGAAGTTGTCTTTCGGTAGCCTTTGTAGTGACCCGAACTTTTCCATGTTTATATATATTAAATGAAATTGATATTTACATGATTAAGTGTTTCCAACATGTTAAGCAATCAAACTTGTTAAGACTTGATTAATTGAAATAGGTTTTATATAGACAATTGACCACCCAAGTTGACCGGCGATTCACGAACGTTAAAACTTGTAAAAACTATATGATGATATATATATATATATATATATATATATATATATATATATATATATATATATATATATATATATATATATATATATATATATATATATATATATATATATATATATATATAGTTATCATGATATTATGATAAGTATGAACCTCATTAAGTATTTTAACAATGAGTTATATACATAAAAATGAGACTATTGAATTAAGAAACTTGAAAACGGTATATATAACGATTATCGTTATAACAACGTCTTACTAATTACATATGAATCATTTTAAGATATTGATACATTATATATAAACATGTTAAATGATAAGTAAACATATCATTAAATATAATAACAATGAACTACATATGTAAAAACACGACTACTAACTTAAGGATTTCGAAATGAGACATATATGTAACGATTATCGTTGTAACGACATTTAACTGTATATATATCATATTAAGATATATTAATACATCATTATTTCATGATAATGTAATAATTTAACATCTCATTAGATATAATAAACAATGTGTTAACAGCATTTAACAAGATCGTTAACTTAAAGGTTTCAAAACAACATTTACATGTAACGACTAACGATGACTTAATGACTCAGTTAAAATGTATATACATGTAGTGTTTTAATATGTATTCATACACTTTTGAAAGACTTCAAGACACTTATCCAAGTACTTCTACTTAACAAAAATGCTTACGATTACATCCTCATTCACTTTCATCAACAATTCTACTCGTATGCACTCGTATTTGTACTTGTACAATACACAGCTTCTAAATGTATTTAATATTGGTATATACACTCCAATGATCAGCTCTTAGCAGCCCATGTGAGTCACCTAACCATGTAGGAACCATCATTTAACATCTAGCATGACTTATGAGCAAGGAAACAAAAACAAGAACTCCTTTTAACCCCACTCACCTTCACCACTCACCATCTACTCCATTTCACTTCCAATTATCTTCCCAATTCTCGCTCAAAACACACACACTCTTCCATGAACGTCTAAGTTACTATTTTTTCAGCAAAAATCATCAAATACAAGCTTTGGTTAGTACCTATAATCATCATAAAAATAATTACTCAAGAACACATCAAGAACACTTCCAAGTTTACAAGTTTACTTTCAAGTTTCCTAATGCATTCCAAGCAATCATCTAAGATCAAGAAACCTTTGTTATTTACAGTAGGTTATCTTTATAAATCAAGGTAATATTCATACTCAAGCTTTGATTCAATTTCTATAACTATAACTATCTTAATTCGAGTAATAATCTTACTTGAACTTGTTTTTGTGTCATGATTCTATTTCAAGAACTTCCAAGCCATCAAAGATCCTTTGAAGCTCAAGTTATTTTTTCATCATTTTCAGTAGGTTTACCTACTAAACTTGAGGTAGTAATAATGTTCATAACATCATTCGATTCATATATGTATAACTATCTTATTCGAAGATTTGAACATGTAATCACTAGAACATAGTTTAGTTAATTCTAAACTTGTTCGCAAACAAAAGTTAACCCTTCTAACTTGACTTTTAAAATCAACTAAACACATGTTCTATATCTATATGATATGCTAACTTAATGATTTAAAACCTGAAAGCACGAAAAACACCGTAAAACTAGATATACGCCGTCGTAGTAACACCGTGGGCTGTTTTGGGTTAGTTAATTAAAAACCATGATAAACTTTGATTTAAAATTCGTTCTTCTGGAAAAATTATTTTTCTTATGAATATGAAACTATATCCAAAAATCATGGTTAAACTCAAAGTGAAAGTATGTTTTCCAAAATGGTCATTTAGACGTCGTTCTTTCGACTGAAATGACTACCTTTACAAAAATGACTTGTAACCTGTATTTTCGACTATAAACTTATACTTTTTCTATTTAGATTCATAAACTTAAGTTCAATATGAAACCATAGCAACTTGAATCACTCAAAACGAATTTAAAACGAAGAAGTTATTGGTAAAACAAGATTGGATAATTTTTCTTGTTGTAGCTACGTGAAAATTGGTAACAAATCTATATTAATCATATCCTAGCTAACTTATATTGTACTATACATGTATTCTAATATATTATGTAATCTTGGGATACCATAGACACGAATACAATGTTTTGACATATCATATCGACCCATCTATATATATATTTCGGAACAACCATAGACACTCTATATGCAGTAATGTTGGAGTTAGCTATACAGGGTTGAGGTTGATTCCAAAATATTATATATACTTTGAGTTGTGATCTAGCCTGAGGCTTGTATACACGAGGTCATGGATTGATTCGAGATAATATATATTGTTTTATTTTCTGTACATCTAACTGTGGACAACTAGTTGTAGGTTACTAACCAGGACAGCTGACTTAATAAACTTAAAATAGCAAAACGTATTAAAAATGTTGTAAAATATATTTTGAACATACTTTGATATATATGTACATATTTGTTATAGGTTCGTGAATCGACCAGTGGCCAAGTCTTACTTCTCGACGAAGTAAAAATCTGTGATAGTGAGTTATAGTCCCACTTTTAAAATCTAATATTTTGGGATGAGAATACATGCAGTTTTATAAATGTTTTACAAAATAGACACAAGTAAATGAAACTACATTCTATGGCTGGATTATTAAACCGAATATGCCCCTTTTTAGTCTGGTAATCTAAGAATTAGGGAACAGACACCCTAATTGACGTGAATTCTAAAGATAGATCTATTGGGCCCAACGAGCCCCATTCAAAGTACCGGATGCTTTAGTACTTCGAATTCATCATGTCCGAAGGGAGTCCCGGAATGATAGGGGATATTCTATATGCATCTTGTTAAGGTCGGTTACCAGGTGTTCACCATATGAATGATTTTTATCTCTATGTATGGGATGTATATTAAAATATGAAATCTTGTGGTCTATTATTGCGATTTGATAAATCTATAGGTTAAAACTATAACTCACCAACATTTTTGTTGACGTTTAAAGCATGTTTATTCTCAGGTAATTATTAAGAGCTTCTGCTGTTGATTGATAAAATATGGACAAGTGTCAGCATGTTTGTATAATATTGTTTAAAACTGCATTCGAGATTTACTTTGTTGTAACATATTAATATTGTAAACTAATATGTATTGGTAGTGTGTAAGTGTGATATTTTTGGATTATCATTTCTGGATAATCTAGGTGGTGTCCATTTAACCTTGTTGATAAAATTAAGGTTATGGTTTGTTTTAAAAACGAATGCAGTCTTGGAAAAACGTCTCATATAGAGGTCAAAACCTCGCAACGAAATCAATTAATATGGAACGTTTATAATCAATATGAACGGGACATTTCAGTTGGTATCCGAGCGTTCGTCTTAGAGAACCAGAATTTTTGCATTGGTGTGTCTTACCGAGTTTGTTAGGATGCATTAGTGAGTCTGGACTTCGACCGTGTTTTTCTTCAAAAACGATTGCTTAACATTTTTTGTTGGAAACTGTATATTATTAACATGTAAATATTATGTGATATATTAATCTCTTAACGTGTTTGATATTGTGTGATAGATGTCTACCTCTAGTACAAATCCCATCGACTCACCTAATAATAATGAAGAGTCGAATATACTTTGGGAAGATTCACAAATTCCCGAAGAGGAACCGGAAGAGGAGGAACCGGAAGAAGAGGAACCGGAAGAGGAGGAACCGGAAGAGGAGGAACCGGATGAGGAGGAACCGGAAGAAGAAGAGGTTCCGGAGGAAGAAATATTGATACCTACAGTAAATGATTAAATAAAAGAAAATCCTCAACTAAAGGACCAAAGTTAAAAATGGTCAATGGTGTTTGATGTTATGCGAGGTGTATACGAAATACTATTATTTTTATTATGAAATACGATACAATTTACACAAGTTTTATTTATTTATATAGATGGGATATACTTAAACCGTGCTACAACACTTATAGGCAGTGTACCTAATCGTAGCGTAGTGTAGTTTTTAGTAAGTCCGGTTCGTTCCACAGGGAGCTAGCTGAGTTTAACGCTATATTTTTAACAACTATATTTATATAAAATATATATAATTATATATAGTAATATTATTATAAAAGGGGGTTTTTACCGTTTAATGACCGGTTTATCGATTTTAAATAAAGCATAAAGATAAATGACGATAATATAAATGACAGAATTTAAATTGCGATAAAGTAAATTGCAGTAATTAAAATGACAGTAAATAAAGGTACGATGAAATATAAAATAAAAGTATTATGCTTATTTAAACTTCCGTAATCATGATGTTTGACATTTTGATTTTAATTTATTACTCTGGGTTAATTGTCCTTTGTCCTGGTTTATTTGATACGTCTATCTGGTTTTTGTCCATAGTAGTCCATCGGTCATAAATATAAATTGCGAGTGTCCTCGTCAAATTACCCTTATACCCGAAGTCAAATAGTCCAACTAATTAAGGATTTAAACTGTGATGCAGTTATCACTTCTGTCAACAATTACACCAGTTGTCACTGTATGTAATCCACCCCTGTTTTAATTAGATATGAAAATAAATTTACCCACTTGATCAGAATGAATAACCAATTACCCAACCCGAATAATTAATTAAATGATCGTAAAAGATGTCGTATAAACGTCACTAAATAGAACATACATAATCATTTTAATAATTATTAGATTAACTAATTTGAAGATAGGTTCTACAGGTTCTAATGAGTTGTCATTCGATTAGACAATACCCCCTATCTATTAATAGTCAATAGTCCAATGTCCACAAGTGTCGGTCTTTTGTCCAAACCTTAATTATGGTACAAAATATAATAACCCAATCTTAATTTTTAGTCCAACATCACGATTACTTTGGCTTAAATAAGCATAATAATAACTTAGTTACGAGACATTAATTTAAAAAGGAAGAACATAGCTTACAGTGATTATTTATCGCGTAGCGTTACACGGACAGAATTTCGACTTAAAACCCGTAAAACATTCTTAAAATAACCTTATTATTATTAACTTAAAATTAAAATTAAAATTATAAATATAAATATATATATTTGAGAGTAAGAGAGATTGAATTATATGTGTTTTTACTCGCAGAAAACTGGCACATTTATAGAATGTGGCCTGCTACAGTAACTCATACGGTCGCATGAGATTTTAATGCAAATCTCATGCACTCACATGGGCTCATGCGATCGCATGGCCGTCAGATCCAGCTCACATATTTTTTGTTTGCTAGTTTGTCGACGTTATTTAATATAATATATAATATATAAATAATTTATATAATTATTTAAATATTATATTATATTCTTATGCATAGTTGACTTGTAATTTTAGCTCTGTTACGTCGCGCGTTGATAGTTGGCTCAGGTCCCGATTCTGGATTTTCGAACGTCCTTGCGTACTATTTAATATCTTGTACTTTGCGTTTTGCGACTCGTACTCTTGTAATTTTGAGACGTTTCTCATAAATAAATTGAACCACTTGAATTATATCTTGTAATTTTTAGCTTTTTGATCATTTGCGTCTTCAAATCGTCGTTTTCTTCTTTTGTCTTCGCACTTATTTATTTAAACGAATATTACATAAAAATAGAACAATTACAACTAAAAGCTTTACATATTGGAAGGATATTGTGCCTAAATATATGTTCATTTAGAGCACTATCAAATATTCTCACACTTGAGCGTTGCTTGTCCTCAAGCAATACATAACTTGAAATTAAATCACACTTCACTCGAATCATTTTTTTATTCTCACACTTTATACATCAGTGATTTTGATAAGACGGTATAAATAATGATAGTAACAATGTGGTTTACAGTCCCACATGACTATGAAAATTTAGATCCTTTAAGAAAATTGGATCTTTATGAAAACATTTGATCTTTTGAAAATTCAATCTAGCTTTTACCCTAGATAAGTTTTCCGGAATAACCCTTCACTGGTGTTTGCAAAATGTTTTTATGAGTTGCGTGGGTTTCATATTTAAAATGTTAGCTCAAAACTTGCGGTTTTGTGTCACCCACTTGCTAACCTTTTATTAGGAAAGCACACGTCTAGTATATTTGCTCCGTATATTACCTTTCGGTAAACTACCGTCCGGTTGTAAAGGAAAGCGTTGAACAAGCAACTGTTAAGGCAATGTCTAATGACATGCAGATGTTCATGGTCTAAAACGTGTCGGATGCAATTACTATCCTTTGTAGGAGCAATAGTAAAGATCACCCTATAATTTTTCGGTCTGGCACAAGGTTATGCCTTCGACCATGCTATGCAACCACCGTTCTTACGGTTGACACCCAATTTGGTTCTGGTGACCTAATGAATTCCAGGTGAATTCTTAGGATTTTACGTTCAATGGTAATGAACGCATTGAAAATAGGTTTTCAGAAAACAAATCGGTTTTAATTTGATCAAAATATTTTCTCGTTCAAGCTCGAGTTTAGATATCATTGAATTCCATGAGTTTGTAATTCTCAATCTTTAAAGTCAATCTCAAGGATTGAGTAATATCAGGCTTAAAAGCTGATTTTTAATCTTTAAGGAGATTATCCTTTCTGGGGGTCTGATTCATTAGTCTTATCAAGCTAATTTGCACGGCGCCCTCCCCATTTTACGAGACAGATCCTCTCATGGCTAGGATAAGTCTGACCACTTGGCGACCCTGTTTGATGCTGAGGTCCGTGGATTTCCTGCTGATTTTAGAGATGACTTTTCTAGATTTTTCGTCAACCTACAGCTGGTCTGGACGACAACTTCCTGGCCTAAATCAAGAAGCGCGTATCTTTTTCGGAAGACTTTACTTCCTTTTAATGATGGAATTGATTCATCGTGTAGATCCATATATTCTTTCAAAGGTATTACAATAAATCGGGTAAAACTGATTAGTTTAGTCCAAAGCAAAAGTACCTGCAATAATCTGTACCAAATATGTGATATGTGTTTTAAAGAAATTAGTAAATTCTTCTCACACTTAGCTTTTATTTATTCTTTTCTTTGCCTTTTTATTCTCCTCTATTCCATTTTAAATGAATTCTAACGTTTTGAGTTGTTTCTTCATTTATGTTCTCTCCGAGGTAACAATAATTTCGGTATTATAATCTAGTTTTATCGTTCATAAATATGTGTAAACATGATTTTGAATTCATTTAGTTGAAATTTTTTCAAATTTTCACAAAATTTGGCAATTAAACTAAGTGTAAACCCGAGAGAATTTATAACCCTTCCCCACACTTGAGATCATGCAATGCCCTCATTTGCATGAAATCAGACTATAATTATAAATTCATGAGGGTGATTAGTGTAGAAAAGTGATTAAAAATACCGAGTTTGCAACATATTATTTTATATCACTTTTGATATTTTGCGTCTTGTCGTCAAAATTAGTAGATTTTGCTGAACTTAATGTCAGTTTTTGAAAGTGCGCTGTTTTACCCTGTTTTGTACATAAGATAAACTACAAACATATATATATATATATATATATATATATATATATATATATATAATATATATATATTATAAAAACCTTTATTTATTAAAACAATTTAAATGAATAATTTTTTTAAAATTTTGTTTCCTTTTACTTTAGGTAGTTTTGGTATGTTTACCTAGTCAGTTCCTCGACAAAATTTAAAATTTGTCGTTTTTAAATCGATTGTTTTAAAAGCAAAGATTTTTGGGTTTTTTTAATTTTTTTGGTATACTTTAGATCAATAATATTAAAAATAATGATAACAAAATTTTTCGCCCCACCCTCGGGTAAAGCAATTTCGGTTCAAAGACCTAGTCTTTAACTTACGACGAATTTTAGAAATCATTTTTTTAAACTTAATGAAATAAAGTAAATTTTGTTTTTAAAATCACACAAAACATAAATTTAAAAATGCATATAAATTTAATATTAAACCTATAAAATAAAAAAATTAGAATGGGGGGAGAAAACTAGTTCTTTAGTGTCTGCTAGTGGAAAAGACCAATCGGATTCCATTCTCGGAACTACACGGGAATAGAACAACTAACTCTAGACAGCATTTTCTTTTTAGAACATCTGAATCTCCCCATACTTAGGTAGCTGTGGTGTCGAAATTGTGATTAACTTCATTGTCAATTTCTCTTGGACCATAATCAACTTGCATATCTGTGACTTTTGCTTTAAGCCATTGGTCGGATTCTTGTGTAATATCCACAAATTCAACTAGTTTTACCTTTTCTTTAGGCGATAGATTGGATACTAACCGGTTACATAACTTAGAGTTCCCCTTGGTTCTAGCATCGCGAATCCGTTTAATAAGTTTCTTCATTGAACTATTAATAACGGGGTCGTTTAATTTCGTATCAACAACGGGGTTCTTTGTTATCAGGTCATCATTAGGTGTTACTTCACCTTCCCCATACTTAGGTGTTTTATTATTGTTAAGCACAATCGTTGGAGTTGGTAAAACAATATGGTTCTTACCAATCGTTTTTGTCGGTTCAACGGTTTTGGTTGGTAGAGATTTAGTCTTTCGAATCACAAAGGTGACCGATTTTTCACCATCACTAAGTGTCATTCTACCCTCTCTTACATCAAATAACACCCTGGTGGATGCTTAGAATGGTCGACCTAAAATTAGAGGAATATTTGAGTCCTCTTCTATGTCAATGACAATAAATTCAACTAAAAAGGTTAAATTACACACTTGAACGGGTAGGTTGTCAGCAATTCCAACTGGGTGTTTAATAGTTTGATCAAAGAGTCGGACACTCATTTTCATTGGACTTAACTCACCTACTCCTAATCTCTTATATAATGAAAGAGGCATAACACTCACACTTGCACCTAAATCTGCTAGTGCATCATACATGACACAATCACTAAGTAGACAAGGAACAATAAATTCACCCGGATCACCCAACCTGGGTGGAGGTTTTGGTGGAACTGTCTTCACCGGGTTTATCTTTACGGTTTTTGTTTCTTGTACTTTCTTATTCTTCTTCTTCTTTCCAGAGGTTTCACAAACTTTATTACCTATTACTTGCTCATACTCAACTCCTTTTTTTGGAAAATGGATGGGTGGTCTGTATGGTGCCACCACTGGCTTTACATACTCGGGTGGTGGTGGTGGTGTTGCAACTTCTTCATTGTTACTCACATCGAAAACCTTCCCATCTTCTGGAGCTGGTTTTTCAGAATTTGTTGACACCATATTAACATTCTCATTCCGAGGATTTACTTCAGTATTACTCGGTAGCTTTCCTTGTTCCCTCTCACTCATCATGCTAGCAAGAGTACCTACGTGTTTTTCTAGATTCAAAATGGAAGCTTGTTGAGTTGTTAATGACTGATCAAACCTCTCATTTGTTTGGGTTTGAGATGTAATAAATTATGTTTGAGATTCCATTAGCTTTGCCATCATTTCTTCCAGATTTGACTCTTTCTCTTCGGTTTGTTGTGGTGGTTTATATAAGCTAGGTCTTTGTTGATTGAAAGTGTTGTTTTGAGTTGGTTGGTTATTTGGACCTTGTTGGTTATACGAGTTATTGTTGGGTCCATTTGGATTGTAAAGAATATTTTGATTTCGATTGAAGTTTGGCCTTGGCGGTTGATAATTATTCTGATAATTATTTCCCGGCCTTTGGTTCATGTAGGAAACATTCTCACGTTGTTCCATCGTTTGCTCAATGTGACAATCTTTCGTTAAGTGTGGTCCACCGCATTGCTCACAACTGATTCGTATTGCGTGAATATCTTTAGTCATCTTTTTCATTCGTCTCTCGAAAGCATCTATTTTTGCGGAAATGGAATCAAAGTCATGGCTAGAATCGGCTCTAGCCGCTTTAGATGAACAAAAGATATCTTTTTCCTGGTGCCACTCATGAGAGTGGGAGGCTGTATTATCAATTATCTTGTGAGCTTCAGTTGCAGTTTTCTTCATAATGGAACCACCAGCTGCTATGTCGATGTCTTTTCGTGTAGCAATGTCGCATCCTTGGTAGAATATTTGTACTATTTGATAAGTGTCTAAACCATGTTGCGGACATCCTCTTAACAACTTTCCAAATCTTGTCCACACCTCATATAGAGTTTCATTTGGCTTCTGCGTGAATGTAACAATTTCTCCTTGAAGTCTCACAACTTTAGATGCCGGAAAGAATTGTTTAAGAAATTTTTCAACTAAAACATCCCATGTATCAATCGCCCCTTCAGGTAACGATTCTAACCAATCTTTGGCTTCTCCCTTTAAAGTCCAGGGAAACAACATGAGATAAATCTGTTCATCCTCAACTTTTCTAATTTTGAATAGAGTACAAATCCTACTAAAGGTTCGAAGATGTTCGTTTGGATCTTCTTTTGGCGTACCACTATATTGGCATTGATTAGTTACCATGTGTAGGATTTGTCCTTTGATTTCATAATCTGGCACATTAATGTCTGGCTTAATAATGGCGTGACCTTGGCCCGTGCGTGTGGCTCTCATTCGGTGTTCCGTACTTAGAGGTTCTGTTACTTCCATAATTGAATTTGTTGAATCTGAATCACTAAAGGATTCTGATTTAATGGTTTCTTCCTTGACAAACTCTAGATGAGTGATTTGTGGTTCAGGAGGAATGACTAGTGGTTCAGGATCCCTGAACTGTCCTTGAATATCCTCCGGATTCTCAATTGTGAGGTCGGGTTTAAAAAATGGATTATCGGAAATTTGAATTGGAGTACTTAGTCGACTGGATGACGATTCTAAAGAAAAATCAACGGCGATAATATTGGCTAGATGTCTTGATCGAGTTACAGGGGGTGAACGTATGAAAGGTGGTGAACGTTTTGCTCGGTGCATTCACAGAATATCCTATTTGTTATAAAAATAAAAAAAAATTATATAAGTTATCAAATTAATAGACTTTTCTGATTTTGCCCACGTTTCGAATAGCCAATAGATGCAGCAGGTAGCCAGGACCCTTTAAATCAGAAGCCCACAACTCGCCACTAACAAATCCAACTATTACTACGAACCAGAAAATTTTGGATGTCTATCAATTTAACCCCTTAAAATAATTTTTTGTTTTGAAATTTTAGAGAAGAAATAGAAAATTCTATGTCCTAAAAACTAGAGCGTCGAGAAATAAGAAAGAAAAAGAGCGCGTCGAAAAAGGTCGAAAAATAAAAGGTCGAAAAATAATAAAAAGAACGTAGCGTGTCGAAACTTAAAAGTCTAAAAACTAAGAATTAAAAGTTACGTCTAAAGGTATTAAAGCTTAAAAGGAATTCTATATCCAAAACGGCAATAACTTAAAAAGTTCTAAAATTTATAAAATATTAAAGAGATAAGCGACGTCGTAAAATTTTAAGGCGCCTAAATCTTAATCTAAAGAAAAAGCACTTAAGGGATTTTACGGCAAAACCTAATAATCTAGAAATAAAAATAACTACGGCAAAATACTAGATTAAAAACTAATTACGAACGATAAAAATACAAATATTACGAATAAAAAGATATAAAATATAAAAATAAAACTTAAAGTTGTAAAAAAATACAATTTTTATAAAAATATTATTTTTATATTATTTATTTTATAAAAGTATTAATTTTAAAACTAATTAAAACTTAAAATACAAATTAATTAATAAAATTAAAACTAATTAATAAAAACAAATTAATTAAGTAAAACCCTAATTAGGGTAAAAAATAATAATTATTAATTCTCCGTAATTAATGCTATCGGCAGAGGTATCAGGCGTGTCAGACAGGATCATGCGATTGCATGAGTTCTACGTGTATGGGCCATGCGATCGCATGGATTCGGATTCCAGGCCAGGTCTTGGGCTGCTACAGTGTAGTGGCCCGTATACTTTTAATTATTTTTTTTTTTCTGTTTTTAATTTATATAAAATATTTATATAAATAAAAACTTATATTTTAAAAACTACCTATTAGTTTTTGTAACTATAAAAAATACAAACTTTTTAATAAAAAAATGTAAAAATATATAGTAATATATATATATATATATATATATATATATATATATATATATATATATATATATATATATATATATATATATATATATTTCTTTTTCTTGTTTTTATATTTTTGATATTTAAAACTTATTTTTACAAAAGTAAATTAAGACTTGATAAAAATCTTTTTTTTTATAGCGTTTCGCTTCGTCGAGTCCCCGGCAGCGGCGCCAAAAACTTGATGTTATGCGAGGTGTATACGAAATACTATTATTTTTATTACGAAATACGATACAATTTACACAAGTTTTATTTATTTATATAGATGTGATATACTTAAACCTTGTTACAACACTTATAGGCAGTGTACCTAATCGTAGAGTAGTGTAGTTTTTAGTAAGTCCGGTTCGTTCCACAGGGAGCTAGGTGAGTTTAACGCTATATTTTTAACAACTATATTTATATAAAATATATATAATTATATATAGTAATATTATTATAAAATGGGGTTTTTACCGTTTAATGACCGGTTTGTCGATTTTAAATAAAGCGTAAAGATAAATGACGATAATATAAATGACAGAATTTAAATTGCGATAAAGTAAATTGCAGTAATTAAAATGACAGTAAATAAAGGTACGATGAAATATAAAATAAAAGTATTATGCTTATTTAAACTTCCGTAATCATGATGTTTGATATTTTGATTTTAATTTATTACTCTGGGTTAATTGTCCTTTGTCCTGGTTTATATGATACGTCTATCTGGTTTTTGTCCATAGTAGTCCATCGGTCATAAATATAATTTGCGAGTGTCCTCGTCAAATTACCCTTATACCCGAAGTCAAATAGTCCAACTAATTAATGATTTAAACTGTGACGCAGTTATCACTTCTGTCAACAATTACACCAGTTGTCACTGTATGTAATCCACCCCTGTTTTAATTAGATATGAAAATAAATTTACCCACTTGATCAGAATGAATAACCAATTACCCAACCCGAATAATTAATTAAATGATCGTAAAAGATGTCATATAAACGTCAGTAAATAGAACATACATAATCATTTTAATAATTATTAGATTAACTAATTTGAAGATAGGTTCTACAGGTTCTAATGAGTTATCATTCGATTAGACAATACCCCCTATCTATTAATAGTCAATAGTCCAATGTCCACAAGTGTCGGTCTTTTGTCCAAACCTTAATTATGGTACAAAATCTAATAACCCAATCTTAATTTTTAGTCCAACATCACGATTACTTTGGCTTAAATAAGCATAATAATAACTTAGTTATGAGACATTAATTTAAAAAGGAAGAACATAGCTTACAGTGATTATTTATCGCGCAGCGTTACACGGACAGAATTTCGACTTAAAACCCGTAAAACATTCTTAAAATAACCTTATTATTATTAACTTAAAATTAAAATTAAAATTAAAAATATAAATATATATATATTTGAGAGTAAGAGAGATTGAATTATATGTGTTTTTACTCGCAGAAAACTGGCGAATTTACAGTAACTCATGCGGTCGCATGAGATTTTAATGCAAATCTCATGCACTCGCATGGGCTCATGCACTCGCATGAGTTTTATGCCTATTTCCCATGCGATCGCATGGCCGTCAGATCCAGCTCACATATTTTTTGTTTGCTAGTTTGTCGACGTTATTTAATATAATATATAATATATAAATAATTTATATAATTATTTAAATATTATATTATATTCTTGTGCATAGTTGACTTGTAATTTTAGCTCCGTTGCGTCGCGCGTTGATAGTTGGCTCAGGTCCCGGTTCCGGATTTTTGAACGTCCTTGCGTACTATTTAATATCTTGTGCTTTGCGTTTTGCGACTCGTACTCTTGTAATTTTGAGACGTTTCTCGTAAATAAATTGAACCACTTGAATTATATCTTGTACTTTTTAGCTTTTTGATCATTTGCGTCTTCAAATCGTCGTTTTATTCTTTTGTCTTCGCACTTATTTATTTAAACGAATATTACATAAAAATAGAACAATTACAACTAAAAGCTTTACATATTGGAATGATATTGTGCCTAAATATATGTTCATTTGGATCACTATCAGTGTTTCCACCAAGGAAGCAAAATATTGGAAAGATTACCAATTTTTCAATGAATCGGATCCCGATGAGGATTCCGATGATGTTATAGAAATTACCTCGACCCAATTTAATAAAGCAAAAGAAAATAATTAGGGAAAATGTATAAAAATAGAGAAACCTGATTCCAACCCCGATGAACTTTATATGTATCAACAACGTCCGTATTTTCTAAAATGTAACAATAACCTGGGAACCTCTAAACCACCAGATTTTTCTAAACCATTGTGGAAAACGACGGCTCGTATTAGAGGAACACCATATATCCCTAGAAAATTAGGAAAACGAACCAAGTCCGAAGAAGATGAAACCAGTGATTCGGATTAGAGGGTTGTAATCATGTTGTGTATTATATGTATTGTAGTGTGCTTGTACTTTTATGTTCTATGTAAAAATTGCTTGTATTGTTTGTTAATTATCTTTTACGAATCTAATCCTTGTCTATTTTATAGTATAAAAACAAAATGGACGTTAAGGGTAGACAACCGAATATTTTAGAAGACCTACCAAAGGATATAATTGAGGAAATCTTGTCTAGAGTCGGTCAGAATTTATCAGCACATTTAGTTATGGCAAAATTAACTTGTCAAACATTTGAAAGACTTTCCAGAAATGTCTTAGTTTATAAAAGGATTTCCTTTGATAGGTGGGGTATATCACATTGGGGAGACCGTAAGTTACGCCGTGTTTTCTTTAAAGCGTTAAATGCAGGGAACCCAAATGCAATTTTACGCTACGGGTTAAGAACCTATTTTGACTCAACATATCCCAACATAGGATTTCGTGAGTTAGAAAGAGCTTCTAACATGCAACATAAAGAAGCATGTTATACTTACAGGTTAGTGATGTTCGCTTCTTACCAAAGTGAGAAAAAGAATATCGAATTACAACTTTTAAATAAAACCTTCCCACAAGTGATGGATTCAGTAGTTGGGGTGAGAAACAAGGTTTTTAGATTATTACGGGGCTGTTGGACATTACGAAACCCTCGTCCTTTTGACAACATTACAACATGCTGCCTAGCCAATGGTTATAACGGTTACTTTCCACAAGACCAAGGATGGGAAGTCGTCTTAGTAAAACCAGAATGCATGACTTGTTTCTAGACTTATGAATTACGTGTCTTTATTTCTTTTGCTGAACAACTTACGTATTAACTAGAATTGCCTTTATAGCTTCCGAGTAGCAATGTTATTATGTGCTATATTTCATCCTATATGTATAATAGCGGTATTGTAAGTTTGTAAAATATTGTATAAGTTTGAACGCGAAGTATTATTGTAATAAGTTTTTCATATAGAATCGTAGTAGTTGAATTGTATAATAGCTGCTAAGTATGAACTTAACGGGTATGTACTACCCAAATTAAAACTATAAAATGCTAATATGAAGAAAAAGCTTTTATAAATGAGTTCATATTATGCTACAAAATCCTATTGACTACTCTTAATATTCTATATGATTAACTTAATTCTTTTGGGCTATTTTTGAAGGAAATGGCACCGACGACTCGTCAGAATTTGAACATGAGCGAGGAAGACTTTCGTGTTTTCCTTGCAGCAAACATAGCCGTAGTACAGGCTGCGATGCAAAATAACAATAACTCTGGATCTAGCAGTGGAACTAATTCCACAAGAAATCGTGTAGGATGCTCCTACAAAGAATTCACTACCTGCAAACCTTTGGAATTTGATGGAACCGAAGGACCAATTGGATTGAAACGGTGGATCGAGAAAGTCGAATCGGTGTTTACCATAAGTAAGTGTACTGAAGAGGACAAAGGTAAGTACGCTACGCATACCTTCACAGGTACTGCGTTAACGTGGTGGAACACCTATCTTGAACAGGTAGGACAAAATGCTGCTTGCGCACTACCGTAGTCGGCATTCAAGCAATTGATGAACGAGCAGTACCGTCCTAGAAATGAAGTCAATAAGCTCAAGGTAGAACTTAGAGAGTTACGAACATAAGGGTTCGACATTACCACATATGAACGACGATTCACAGAGTTGTGCCTATTGTGTCCGGGAGCGTTCGAAGATGAAGAAGAGAAGATCGACGCGTTTGTAAAAGGGTTACCAGTAAGGATTCAAGAAGATGTGAGTTCACACGAGCCTGCTTCCATACAGAAGGCAAGTCGAATGGCTCATAAACTCATAAATCAGATTGAGGGGAGAATTAAAGAACAGGCGGCCGAAGAAGCCAGCACGAAACAATTTAAGAGGAAGTGGGAGGAAAACGGTGACAAGAGTAACCAGTACAACAACAATAACAATTACAACCACAACCGCAACAACAATCGTAACAATAACCGCAATCCTAACAATAACTACAACAAACGTCCCAACAACAACAACAACTACAACAACCGTTTCAACAACAATAGCAATCCCAACAACAACCTCAATAACAACAAACAACAGAAACAACCATGCTTCAGGTGTGCAGAGTACCATCCGAATGCATTTTGCACAACAGTTTGCACCAAGTGTAAGAGAAGTGGTCATGGCGAGGCAAAATGTGAGGTTTACGGACCAAAGAACAACAAAAATAAAGAAATAAATAATTTCGGAACAAATAATGCCGACGTAGTTTGTTATAAATGTGGAAAACCGGGCCACATTATTAGAAATTGCCCAAACCAAGGGAATACTAATGGGCAAGGCCGCGGAAGGGTTTTCAATATTAATGCGGCAGAAGCGCAGGAAGACCCGGAGCTTGTTACGGGTACGTTTCTTATTGACAATACATCTGCTTATGTTTTATTTGATTCGGGTGCGAATAGAAGCTATATGAGTAGAGATTTTTGTGCTAAATTAAGTTGTCCACTGACGCCTTTGGATAATAAATTTTTACTCGATTTAGAAAACGGTAAATTAATTACAACAGATAATATATGTCGGAATCGAGAAATTAAGCTGGTTAGTGAAACATTTAAAATTGATTTGATACCAGTAGAGTTAGGAAGTTTTGATGTGATAATTGGCATGGACTGGTTGAAAAAGGTGAGAGCAGAGATCGTATGTTACAAAAATGCAATTAGCATTGTACGGGAAAAAGGAAAACCCTTAATGGTGTACGGAGAAAAGATCAACGCAAAGCTAAATCTTATTAGTAATTTAAAGGCGCAAAAGCTAATAAGAAAAGGTTGCTATGCTGTTTTAGCACATGTCGAGAAAGTACAAACCGAAGAAAAGAACATCAATGATGTTTCCGTCGCAAAAGAATTTCCCGATGTATTTTCGAAAGAATTACCAGGACTACCTCCACATCGATCCGTTGAATTTCAAATAGACCTTGTACCAGGAGCTGAACCAATAGCTCGTGCTCCATACAGACTCGCACCCAGCGAAATGAAAGAATTACAAAGTCAGTTACAAGAACTTTTAGAGTGTGGTTTCATTCGACCAAGCACATCATCATGGGGAGCTTCTGTTTTGTTTGTCAAGAAGAAAGATGGTACATTTAGGTTGTGTATCGACTACCGAGAGTTGAACAAACTTACCATCAAGAACCGCTACCCACTACCAAGAATTGACGACTTATTTGATCAACTACAAGGCTCATCGGTTTATTCGAAGATTGATTTACGTTCTGGGTATCATCAAATGTGGGTGAAGGAGGATGATATTCCAAAGACTGTTTTTAGGACGCGTTACGGTCATTACGAGTTTATGGTTATGCCGTTTAGGTTGACTAATGCACTAGCTGTGTTCATGGACCTCATGAACCGAGTGTGTGGACCATACCTTAACAAGTTTGTCATTGTTTTCATCGATGACATACTTATTTACTCAAAGAATGATCAAGAGCACGAAGAACATTTGAGAAAAGTGCTAGAGTTGTTGAGGAAAGAAAAACTGTACGCTAAATTTTCAAAGTGTGCATTTTGGTTGGAAGAAGTTCAATTCCTCGGTCACATAGTGAACAAAGAAGGTATTCAGGTGGATCCGGCAAAGATTGAAACCGTTGAAAAGTGGGAAACCCCGAAAACTCCGAAGCATATACGTCAATTTTTAGGATTGGCTGGTTACTACAGAAGATTCATCCAAGATTTTTCCAAAATAGCAAAACCCTTGACTGCATTAACGCATAAAGGGAGGAAATTTGAATGGAAGGATGAACAAGAGAAAGCGTTTCAATTGTTAAAGAAAAAGTTAACTACGGCACCTATATTGTCATTACCTGAAGGGAATGATGATTTTGTGATATATTGTGATGCCTCAAAGCAAGGTCTCGGTTGTGTATTAATGCAACGAATGAAGGTAATTGCTTATGCGTCTAGACAATTGAAGATTCACGAGCAAAATTATATGACGCATGATTTGGAATTAGACGCGGTTGTTTTTGCATTAAAGACTTGGAGGCACTACTTATATGGGGTCAAAAGTATTATATATACCGACCACAAAAGTCTTCAACACATATTTAATCAGAAACAACTGAACATGAGGCAGCGCAGGTGGATTGAATTGTTGAATGATTATGACTTTGAGATTCGTTACCACCCGGGGAAGGCAAATGTGGTAGCCGACGCCTTGACCAGAAAGGACAGAGAACCCATTCGAGTAAAAGCTATGAATATAATGATTCACAATAACCTTACTACTCAAATAAAGGAGGCGCAACAAGGAGTTTTAAAAGAAGGAAATTTAAAAGATGAAATACCCAAAGGATTTGAGAAGCATCTTAATATTCGGGAAGACAGAACCCGGTATAGGGCTGAAAGAATTTGGGTACCAAAATTTGGAGATATGAGAGAAATGGTACTTAGAGAAGCTCATAAAACCAGATACTCAATACATCTTGGAATGGAAAAGATGTACAAGGATCTCAAGAAATATTTTTGGTGGCCGGGTATGAAAGCCGATGTTGCTAAATATGTAGAAGAATGTTTGATGTGTTCTAAGGTCAAAGCTGAGCATCAGAAACCATCAGGTCTACTTCAATAACCCGAAATCCCGGAATGAAAATGGGAAAACATTACAATGGATTTCATCACTAAATTGCCAAGGACTGCAAGTGGTTTTGATACTATTTGGGTAATAGTTGATCGTCTCACCAAATCATCACACTTCCTGCCAATAAGAGAAGATGACAAGATGAAGAAGTTAGCACGACTGTATTTGAAGGAAGTTGTCTCCAGACATGGAATACCAATCTCTATTATCTCTTATAGGGATTGCAGATTTATTTCAAGATTCTGGCAGACATTACAACAAGCATTAGGAACTCGTCTAGACATGAGTACTGCCTATCATCCATAAATTGATGGGCAGAGTGAAAGGAAGATACAAACGCTTGAAGACATGCTACGAGCATGTGTTATTAATTTCGGAAACAGCTGGGATCGACACCTTCCGTTAGCAGAATTTTTCTACAATAATAGCTACCATTCAAGCATTGAGATGGCGCCGTTTGAAGCGCTCTATGGTAGAAAGTGCAGGTCTCCGATTTGTTGGAGTGAAGTGGGGGATAGACAGATTACGGGTCCGGAGATAATACAAGAAACTACCGAGAAGATCATCCAAATTCAACAACGGTTGAAAACCGCCCAAAGTCGACAAAAGAGCTACGCTGATATTAAAAGAAAAGATATAGAATTCGAAATTGGAGAGATGTTCATGCTTAAAGTTGCACCTTGGAAAGGTGTTGTTCGATTTGGTAAACGAGGGAAATTAAATCCAAGGTATATTGGACCATTCAAGATTATTGATCGTGTCGGACCAGTAGCTTACCGACGTGAGTTACCTCAACTACTCGTGGCTGTACATAACACTTTCCACGTCTCGAATTTGAAAAAATGTTTTGCTAAAGAAGATCTCACTATTTCGTTAGACGAAATCCAAATCAATTAAAAACTTCAATTCATCGAAGAACCCGTCGAAATAATGGATCGTGAGGTTAAAAGACTTAAGCAAAACAAGATACCAATTGTTAAGGTTCGATGGAATGCTCGTAGAGGACCTGAGTTCACCTGGGAATGAGAAGATCAGATGAAGAAGAAATACTCGCACCTATTTCCAGAAGATACGTCAACACCTCCAACTGCTTAAAATTTCGGGACGAAATTTATTTAACGGGTAGGTACTGTAGTAACCCGAACTTTTCCATGTTTATATATATTAAATGAAATTGATATTTACATGATTAAGTGTTTCCAACATGTTAAGCAATCAAACTTGTTAAGACTTGATTAATTGAAATAGGTTTTATATAGACAATTGACTACCCAAGTTGACCGGCGATTCACCAACGTTAAAACTTGTAAAAACTATATGATGACATACATGATATATATATATATATATATATATATATATATATATATATATATATATATATATATATATATATAGTTATCATGATATTATGATAAGTATGTACCTCATTAAGTATTTTAACAATGAGTTATATACATAAAAATGAGACTATTCAATTAAGAAACTTGAAAACGGTATATATAACGATTATCGTTATAACAACGTCTTACTAATTACATATGAATCATTTTAAGATATTGATACATTATATATAAACATGTTAAATTATAAGTAAACATATCATTAAGTATAATAATAATGAACTACATATGTAAAAATAAGACTACTAACTTAAGGATTTCGAAAGGAGACATATATGTAACGATTATCGTTGTAACGATATTTAAGGTGCTGTTTGTTTTTTAAGACGTTTTATCAGAAGATCTGCAGACCATGTCTGTAGAGAAGATGTGGCATAAAGATCTGTATGCTGAATAATGATGAGTGTTTGTTTTTTTATCTGCAAAATTAAACTATTTTTTAATTAATGTAATTTAGATCTTTTATCAAATACGGAGTAATTGACTATTGAGCAAATATATTAATTTAGCATTTTAGGTAGATCTCAGGCTCTTGATAAAATGAAAAATCATTATTAGCCCAACATTTGTGATGACCCGGGAATTTCCGACCAAATTTAAACATAATCTTATATGATTCGACTCGATAAGCAAAGTCTATTAAACCGAGTCTCATTATGTTTGAACTATTTCATGATAACATTTGACCTTTAACTATTTCCGACGATTCACGAACCTTTAATTGTAACTAAGAATGTAAATATAAATAATTATATATAAAACTAATTATATTAGTATTAATGAACTATTAAGTAATTTTGTTATTATAAAAGATAACATTTAATAACTAAAGATTTTCATTTTGAATATATATAGTATATTGTATATAAATGATTCAAACATATTTTACCAACGTTATCAAAATATTAAATGTACAATGTTATACTTTGTAGTTAATTGTTTAATATACATAATTAATCATCTACTCAACATTTAAAACATGATTTTATATATATGGTAGTATACATATATACATAAATATAACTATATATATATGATTTTATACATAATTATTATATTATGTATATGTAGAAATTTATAATATATCTATGATGAAATAATGTACTATTTTAATAAATATATATAATACTTACATATATAAAACATTTATAATTTTCATAATTACATACATAAGTATAATATAATTAGTATGTAAATAAATATTATAATATATTTATATTAAAATGCATAAATATATAATATTCAGTATATGTTACAATACATATTACATAATTATTAAATATTACATAATAATAGATGATATTAATAAATTAAATTTAAATACAAATATAGTTGTTGTAGTAATGTTATTTGTATCGTCAAATATCAATATTTGTATTCATAATATCACTTTATATCATATAAAGATGAAATTGGATGTATAAATTAGATTATTATTACTAATATTATTATTATCGATAAAATATTAATATTATCATAATTAGTATGGTATTATTATTATTATTATTATCATTTTTACAATTATTATTATCATTAATATTATATTTATCATTATTATTAATTTTATTAATATTATTAGATATTAATAGTATTGTTATTATATATTATTATTATTAATTAAAAAAAACAGTAGGGATCTATATTATACGCGTGACCTCTGTATCCTTTATCTCTATTATTATTATTTTTTTTGTTTCTTTCCTGCTCCCAACTCGTGAACCTGTGTTGACATTTTCTCCATTTTTTATCAACCGATCTCTATTATTACAACATGATTATGTATAATTGCAAATCAAATAAAAAGGAAATCCAATGGGATTAAAGAGCACAGCGATATTTTTTTTTTCTTCTTCTCTGCACGCTCCAATTTTTTTTTTCTCTTAATTCAATTTCGAATAAAGTTTCAAAATCTAAAAATGCAGAAAGGTTAGAAATCTTTCTTTGAATCTATCTGCAAAATCTCAACTCTCAAATCTTTATATCGATCTTGAATTTTGAAGTCAAAGTTTAGTTTAAAAAAAGTCAACAATTGTTCTTGAGACAAATTCGCGTTCGTGTATATGTTTCTGATCAAATTGACGATTCCAGTAGTTTTTATACATGTTTAGAAAACTATTTCGTGTTATAAACATTATCTATAATGTTATCTATTACGAAATCAAATTTTTTTGTTTTGTTCCAAGAACCGACGCTGCAGTAGGCCTTTAGTATTTTTTTTTTATTTTAGAACCCAAATTATTATTTTTTCTGTAATGTTTTGAAGCTTTAAAGGGAACCCCGATTTTTTTTTTTTTTGGTTATTGATGTTTTGTTGAATCCATGAGGCTTATGGAGAAGAAGAGGAATAGAAGAAAAACAGTTTATATATAAAATTTAAATTCGATATTAGTACAGAGAATCAGAATTGGTGGGATGGTCGAGAGTGTTTGCGTGTGAGCATGTGGTCACGAGATCGAGTCCAGAGGACGGTAGTTTCTTTTTTTTTTTTAAAACTCTTTTCATGTGAGGTAGTTTTCTTTTCTAATTTTATTATTGTTATTATATATTAATTATTATTAGTATTATTATTATTATTGTGATTGTTTTGATTGTTATTGTTATTGTTATTATTAGTATCATACTTGTTATCATATTTGAAAGTATTATAGACATTACTATTATTATTATGATAGGTATTAATAATATTATTATTAGTAATAAACTTATCATTTTAGTATTTTATCATCATTAGGATTATGATTATGATTATCATTATTATTATTATGAAGGAAATAAAAATATATTATTATCATCAATATTAGAATTTGTACCGGTTTATAAATAATAGTATCATCAGTACATTTACAATTAATAATATCATATTTATCAGTATCATCATTAATATTTACTAGTATTATTATGATTATCATTTATCATTTTATAAATATTAGAACCCTTATTATTAACATAAGTATGGTATTAGTATTAATATTATTTTAGAGTTATTATTATTAGTATCATTAACAGTTATCATTTTCATTTTTTTTGCTATTAGTATTATCATTATTAATAAAATTATTATTATTATTAGTAAATCATTATTATCTAAATTATTATTTTAACAAATAAATCTTTTGTACACTATATATATACTTATGGTATATACTAGGATTGTATTAATAATTCACATAACAAACTAATAAAATTTCATAAATACAATACTAACCACAAATATATGTATATAAATATATTAATGTCACTATTTATATAAACGTAAATCATTATAGATATATATACATAAAATAGATATATATATATATATATATATATATATATATATATATATATATATATATAATATAACTTAAAATATAATATAAGTATACGTTTTAAAATAAAGGTTAGAATAAATTCTACAAAACTATAATATATAAATAATACATATTAATAAATGAAATTTTGTAACTTACATTATACGTATTAATATATACACAATTGATATAGGTTCGTGAATCCGAGGCCAACCCTGCATTGTTCAATGACGTCATATGTATTTTTACTACAAAATACAGTATCGTGAGTTTCATTTGTCTTTTTACCCTTTATATTTTTGGGCTGAGAATACATGCGCAACTTTTATAACTGTTTTACGAAATTGACACAAGTACGTGAAACTACATTCTATGGTTGGATTATCGAAGTCGAATATGCCCCTTTTTATTAAGTCTGGTAATCTAAGAATTAGGGAACAGACACCCTAATTGACGCGAATCCTAAAGATAGATCTATCGGGCCCAACAAGCCCCATCCAAAGTACCGGATGTTTTAGTACTTCGAAATTTATATCATGTCCGAAGGAGGATCCCGAAATGATGGGGATATTCTTATATATGCATATTGTTAATGTCGGTTACCAGGTGTTCAATCCATATGAATGATATTTTTGTCTCTATGCATGGGACGTATGTTTATGAGAAATGGAAATCTGAAATCTTGTGGTCTATTAAAATGATGGAAACGATTGTTTAAGTTAAACTAATGAACTCACCAACCTTTTGGTTGACACTTTAAAGCATGTTTATTCTCAGGTACGAAAGAAATCTTCCGCTGTGTATTTGCTCATTTTATAGATATTACTTGGAGTCATTCATGGCATATTTCAAAAGACGTTGCATTCGAGTCGTCGAGTTCATCAAGATTATTATCAAGTCAATTATAGTTGGATATATTATGAAATGGTATGCATGCCTGTCAACTTTCGATGTAATGAAAGTTTGTCTTTTCAAAAACGAATGCAATGTTTGTAAAATGTATCATATAGAGGTCAAGTACCTCGCGATGTAATCAACTGTTGTGAATCGTTTATAATCGATATGGACTTCGTCCGGATGGATTAGGACGGGTCTTCACAGTTGGTATCAGAGCGGTGGTCTTAGCGAACCAGGTCTTGCATTAGTGAGTCTAACTGATAGTCGTTAGAATGCATTAATGAGTCTGGACTTCGACCGTGTTTGCATGTCAAAAGTTTTGCTTATCATTTAGTATCGAAAAATTATTTGCTTATCATCCTTAAAGTCTAAGACACGTCTTACTTCATTTATTGCATAGACAGTGTATAGTTAAATTCATATCTTAGCGTATCTGTTATTGTTACCTTTGCCTGACAGCTTCCGTAGATTCCTCCGTAGCTTATGGGATTTTAGTATTATATATGCATATGTAAATTATGTATTGCAGGGTACTAATCTACATCCTATAATCTATTTCTTATCGAAAATCCTTCATCTGATCGTACGAGATGAATCCCTCAACCAGTTCGAGTCCATCAGTTTTCGATAGCTATTTCGATAGTTATTCCGACAGCTATTTCGATATGGATTTCCACTCGAGCTCCGAAAGCAGAGTAACTGGAATGAATCGATCAATTAGCCATCATCTATTCTGAATGAATTGGAGATGGGTTCGTAGTCGACTTAATCAATGGAAACGCGAAGAAGGCGATCATTTCCACTAACCAAATTCACCTCTTGACAATGAACCTAAAACGTTTACCGGCGAACCTGTTCGAGACACCATTTTCTCTCTCATTTCCAAAGTATCTCATCACGATCATATACTATCTCAGATTCTAAACCTCATTCATCCGCTCGTCCGAACCGACAATCATCCCGGTGTAATAGAAGAAGTTAACGAACTTCGCGCATAAGTTGTAGTCTTGGAAAATATGGTGCAAAACGTACCAGCTTCATCCAAATCACCGGCACCAACAGTACCACCAACAACCCAAATTTCAATATCGCATGCCTCAACATCTCAATCTATACCTCGAGTATAATCACCATTCTACATGACATTCTACATCAGTTATCTTCGTTCGACATGGTGATTATGTAATCTCTAATGTTTTAGAGATTATTTATTCTAGTTCCAACTGAAAACTAAATGAGTTTAATATCATGTTAACTCATTAAATTCATGATTACATTTGAAGAAAATATATATGTATATATGTTTTCATAAAGATTGTAATTAAAAATTCTTTTGTACAAACTGTTAATAATAAAAATATTTTAACGGGTAAGTAATACCCGAGGAATATTTAAATTTCACATTAATAAGTTACACTGTATATTCTTCGAATCTGATTCAACAGTTATTCACTATCCTATTTACAACCACCGGGATACTTATCCATTCACCAAAGAATAACTATTTTCATTCAAATTCAATTTCATATTTGAATTTTGACCTATCAGAATCCAACAAGTGGCATAATGAAGAAATAATGGACACAATAAAAATTGATTAGAAACAGACTAATTAACAATATTAAATTTTATTAAGAAACCACGCTAACAAAATCCTAGCTAACTGTTCCTAGCTAACTGTTAATTCCGTATTACATTTTATTTATCGCAATTTATTTATCGCAATTTATATTCTCGCAATTTTATTTATTGTCATTTAATTTCTGTTATTTACTTTACGCACTTTATTTATCGTCATTTAATTTCTGTTATTTATTTTACGCACTTTAAATATCGGGACACGTATACAAGGTTTTGACATATCATATCGACACATCTATATATATTATTTGGAATCACCATAGACACTCTATATGCAGTAATGATCGAGTTCTCTATACAGGGTTGAGGTTGATTCTATAATAATATATATACTTTGAGTTGTGATCGAGTCTGAGACATGTACACGGGTCACGATACGTATTAATTAATTCAAATATTATATATTAAACTATATATGAATGATTGCACTGTCAACTGTGGACTATCGACTGTGGACTAATAACATTGGACAATTAAAATGAATTAAAATATTGAATATAACATATGAAACTAAACAATTCTTCAAGTTTGCCACTTGATTTCGTCTTAAACCTCATTTGTATCTTCACGATTACATTCTGCGTTCAAACCTTTCATGATTCTTGAAAACACCTCAATCGATAGGATGAATCAACCGCACTTCATCTACGGAAGGAAAGATTTATGCATATAGTTATGCACCTGAGAAACTCTCGGCAATTGAGTAAAAGTTCAACACGTAGCCGCGTCAGATCCTTTGGCATTTATTAACAAAAACAACTTTGCGATCCCTTTTCAAAATTAGCCAATTTTGTCACAGCTCCAACAAGTCAACTTCGACTTTTCGTACGAAACAACCTTATTATAACGTTTATATATACGCGTGCTCTTTTATTGTTACCAGGTAACCTTTCATATTCCATCATATTACCATCAGCGTTTAATCATCTAAAAACACAATTCTCCTGAAACCACCTCGGATTAATAACCGATGATTCGGATATCATAGCATTAAATGCAGAGGAAACAGAAAAATGGTAGATGGTCTAAACGGACAAAAGTTTGATGATAAATAAAGGAGTGTTAGGAACACTCGATAGAAAATTGGGTATTGAAAAACAGATTGAGTTACCCATGAAGGAGACCAAGGACAAATACAAGGACCAAATCCTATATTCAAAGGATTCAGGTAATTCTGGATCCGTTGAAATCTTTAGAGAATATCTTGCTCCGAAGTCATGTTAAAATCTTGCGGAAAATCTTTCTCCATCAACCGTCGAACTTAGAAATTCCAAAATATCATCATCAATATCTTTGATATTTCTGAGGATATTTTCATAAATATTCTCGTCCGAAATTATATACCTCTTCGTGCTTCCTGTGTATCAATATATTGGAAACATTCAATAGAAAATATAGTACCGAAAAGCAGATTATGCGAAACTATGAAGAAAGCCGTGGATAAATCACAAAGAATAAGTTTGACTTCAAAGAATCCAAATAATTCAATGTCTGCTAAAGTCTATAGTGAATAACTTGCTCCTTACTCTAAACCCTTGCAGACAATAGTTTCTATCATCCTCTGATCTTAGATATTCTGAGATATTATCGTACCTTTCATTATAAATATCCTCCATATTTCTGGAGATATTTTTATAACTATTCTTATCTGAAATCATTAATCTTTTCGTGCTATCAGTATTACATCATATAGAAACTGTTAGTTTCTATATTCTGTAAATTTTCAAGCTTAAAATATGAATGTTATTGTAGTAATGATGGGAACTGATGCATGAGTTAGTATAATATAATGACACTTGATCAACGTGATTATATTACAGTAAGTCATGCTGAGTTTCTAAATGAAACGTGATGATTCACAGATCATAACGTCATCATGTGCCATGTTACATAACTCTTTCATCCTACTTAACTCCGTAACAAATCAAGAAAATGTATTCTTGATGGTTCTATCTTCCGTGATGTTGATAAATTTGAAAATCAAATCGTGCTATCACGTTCCTTCATGCTTAGAACATTATAATCATTCGAAACTCTATATCTATAAATTCTGGACCATTATTCGCTTGACTTGAAGTCGGGAAGAGAAAACAAAAGCATAGAGCTTTGAAATATAAGGGAGAATATAAAGTCCGATAACAACACATAAATTACAAACCGTGTATATCAATGTTTATCGCAACATAAAGACACGGGAGAATTAAAAACATTATAATCCCGAGGGCGAAGTAGAAGAAAGCAGATTCCTCTGGTGGAAGTTGGAAAAGGAGAATGATTGTTGCGATAGTAAGGATGAGGACAATGATCAGAACTGGATTAATCATTTTCAGAATCTTTTGGATGTATGAACTAAGAAAGAAAGTATAAGAATGGTGAGAATAATGGAAAGGAAGAGCTTAATTTATACTGGAAATATCAGACGTAGTAATCGGGGCAGATCACCGTATTTAATTAAAGAGATCTTAATTTCCATAAATCCCGAAGAATCAGATTTTATAGATCTTCAAGATTTTCTTTAAATCCCTTAAATTCCGGAATTCAACCAAGGCAATGTCAAAAGTTAAGACGCGCCTTATTTTCTAAATTCAAACCTGACTACGTCAAAAGTTAAAAACAAATCTTTGTTTCTCATTTCATCCTTTTGTGAATAGCTTCATTCGCACTCTTCGAATAATCGAATTATTTTTATCCATATTACTCAATGATGATAAAACTCAAGTTATCAACTCATATTCGTCAGGAAAACATATTTATTGTTAGCTATGACGACCTCACTCAAATTTCGGGACGAAATTTCTTTAACGGGTAGGTACTGTGATGACCCGGGAATTTCCGACCAAATTTAAACATAATCTTATATGATTCGACTCGATAAGCAAAGTCTATTAAACCGAGTCTCATTATGTTTGAACTATTTCATGATAACATTTGACCTTTAACTATTTCCGACGATTCACGAACCTTTAATTGTAACTAAGAATGTAAATATAAATAATTATATATAAAACTAATTATATTAGTATTAATGAACTATTAAGTAATTTTGTTATTATAAAAGATAACATTTAATAACTAAAGATTTTCATTTTGAATATATATAGTATATTGTATATAAATGATTCAAACATATTTTACCAACGTTATCAAAATATTAAATGTACAATGTTATACTTTGTAGTTAATTGTTTAATATACATAATTAATCATCTACTCAACATTTAAAACATGATTTTATATATATGGTAGTATACATATATACATAAATATAACTATATATATATGATTTTATACATAATTATTATATTATGTATATGTAGAAATTTATAATATATCTATGATGAAATAATGTACTATTTTAATAAATATATATAATACTTACATATATAAAACATTTATAATTTTCATAATTACATACATAAGTATAATATAATTAGTATGTAAATAAATATTATAATATATTTATATTAAAATGCATAAATATATAATATTCAGTATATGTTACAATACATATTACATAATTATTAAATATTACATAATAATAGATGATATTAATAAATTAAATTTAAATACAAATATAGTTGTTGTAGTAATGTTATTTGTATCGTCAAATATCAATATTTGTATTCATAATATCACTTTATATCATATAAAGATGAAATTGGATGTATAAATTAGATTATTATTACTAATATTATTATTATCGATAAAATATTAATATTATCATAATTAGTATGGTATTATTATTATTATTATTATCATTTTTACAATTATTATTATCATTAATATTATATTTATCATTATTATTAATTTTATTAATATTATTAGATATTAATAGTATTGTTATTATATATTATTATTATTAATTAAAAAAAAACAGTAGGGATCTATATTATACGCGTGACCTCTGTATCCTTTATCTCTATTATTATTATTTTTTTTGTTTCTTTCCTGCTCCCAACTCGTGAACCTGTGTTGACATTTTCTCCATTTTTTATCAACCGATCTCTATTATTACAACATGATTATGTATAATTGCAAATCAAATAAAAAGGAAATCCAATGGGATTAAAGAGCACAGCGATATTTTTTTTTTCTTCTTCTCTGCACGCTCCAATTTTTTTTTCTCTTAATTCAATTTCGAATAAAGTTTCAAAATCTAAAAATGCAGAAAGGTTAGAAATCTTTCTTTGAATCTATCTGCAAAATCTCAACTCTCAAATCTTTATATCGATCTTGAATTTTGAAGTCAAAGTTTAGTTTAAAAAAAGTCAACAATTGTTCTTGAGACAAATTCGCGTTCGTGTATATGTTTCTGATCAAATTGACGATTCCAGTAGTTTTTATACATGTTTAGAAAACTATTTCGTGTTATAAACATTATCTATAATGTTATCTATTACGAAATCAAATTTTTTTGTTTTGTTCCAAGAACCGACGCTGCAGTAGGCCTTTAGTATTTTTTTTTTTATTTTAGAACCCAAATTATTATTTTTTCTGTAATGTTTTGAAGCTTTAAAGGGAACCCCGATTTTTTTTTTTTTTTTGGTTATTGATGTTTTGTTGAATCCATGAGGCTTATGGAGAAGAAGAGGAATAGAAGAAAAACAGTTTATATATAAAATTTAAATTCGATATTAGTACAGAGAATCAGAATTGGTGGGATGGTCGAGAGTGTTTGCGTGTGAGCATGTGGTCACGAGATCGAGTCCAGAGGACGGTAGTTTCTTTTTTTTTTTTGAAACTCTTTTCATGTGAGGTAGTTTTCTTTTCTAATTTTATTATTGTTATTATATATTAATTATTATTAGTATTATTATTATTATTGTGATTGTTTTGATTGTTATTGTTATTGTTATTATTAGTATCATACTTGTTATCATATTTGAAAGTATTATAGACATTACTATTATTATTATGATAGGTATTAATAATATTATTATTAGTAATAAACTTATCATTTTAGTATTTTATCATCATTAGGATTATGATTATGATTATCATTATTATTATTATTATGAAGGAAATAAAAATATATTATTATCATCAATATTAGAATTTGTACCGGTTTATAAATAATAGTATCATCAGTACATTTACAATTAATAATATCATATTTATCAGTATCATCATTAATATTTACTAGTATTATTATGATTATCATTTATCATTTTATAAATATTAGAACCCTTATTATTAACATAAGTATGGTATTAGTATTAATATTATTTTAGAGTTATTATTATTAGTATCATTAACAGTTATCATTTTCATTTTTTTTGCTATTAGTATTATCATTATTAATAAAATTATTATTATTATTAGTAAATCATTATTATCTAAATTATTATTTTAACAAATAAATCTTTTGTACACTATATATATACTTATGGTATATACTAGGATTGTATTAATAATTCACATAACAAACTAATAAAATTTCATAAATACAATACTAACCACAAATATATGTATATAAATATATTAATGTCACTATTTATATAAACGTAAATCATTATAGATATATATACATAAAATAGATATATATATATATATATATATATATATATATATATAATATAACTTAAAATATAATATAAGTATACGTTTTAAAATAAAGGTTAGAATAAATTCTACAAAACTATAATATATAAATAATACATATTAATAAATGAAATTTTGTAACTTACATTATACGTATTAATATATACACAATTGATATAGGTTCGTGAATCCGAGGCCAACCCTGCATTGTTCAATGACGTCATATGTATTTTTACTACAAAATACAGTATCGTGAGTTTCATTTGTCTTTTTACCCTTTATATTTTGGGCTGAGAATACATGCGCAACTTTTATAACTGTTTTACGAAATTGACACAAGTACGTGAAACTACATTCTATGGTTGGATTATCGAAGTCGAATATGCCCCTTTTTATTAAGTCTGGTAATCTAAGAATTAGGGAACAGACACCCTAATTGACGCGAATCCTAAAGATAGATCTATCGGGCCCAACAAGCCCCATCCAAAGTACCGGATGTTTTAGTACTTCGAAATTTATATCATGTCCGAAGGAGGATCCCGAAATGATGGGGATATTCTTATATATGCATATTGTTAATGTCGGTTACCAGGTGTTCAATCCATATGAATGATATTTTTGTCTCTATGCATGGGACGTATGTTTATGAGAAATGGAAATCTGAAATCTTGTGGTCTATTAAAATGATGGAAACGATTGTTTAAGTTAAACTAATGAACTCACCAACCTTTTGGTTGACACTTTAAAGCATGTTTATTCTCAGGTACGAAAGAAATCTTCCGCTGTGTATTTGCTCATTTTATAGATATTACTTGGAGTCATTCATGGCATATTTCAAAAGACGTTGCATTCGAGTCGTCGAGTTCATCAAGATTATTATCAAGTCAATTATAGTTGGATATATTATGAAATGGTATGCATGCCTGTCAACTTTCGATGTAATGAAAGTTTGTCTTTTCAAAAACGAATGCAATGTTTGTAAAATGTATCATATAGAGGTCAAGTACCTCGCGATGTAATCAACTGTTGTGAATCGTTTATAATCGATATGGACTTCGTCCGGATGGATTAGGACGGGTCTTCACAACATTCATCTTCTCGACTCTGCCATTTCCTTTTAAAGAATAATAACTAAAGAAAATGTCAAATATCAAAAGCAACCAAAGTCTCGAACTTTAGAGAAGGACATGAGATTATTAACATCACAAAGCATTTTTGTTAGCCAAATAATAAATCAAACCCAAAAAAAAGTTTGAGAATTTTCACATCACAGTTCACAGTAACCCGATAGCAAAGTCTATTAGCAAAAGAGGAATCAAAGTAATCTATTAGCAAAAGAGGAATCATACCCAAAACAAAAACTACAAAAGTTTGAGATTTGATACTCCTTATTACTGTAATGGGTCTACCAAGAAATATACGGAGCAATAATAAATTAAATCTAAAGCAAAAAAGAACAGGTTGAGAATTTGAGATTAACATCACAAAATAGGTCGGTCATCAAGGAAATTAATCAATTTAGAGAAGCTTGAGGTGATGTCGCCGGAGATAGTGCCGGCAAAGGTGATGTCACCGGATATAGTGTTGGCAAAGGTGATGTCGTCGGAGATAGTGCCAACGAAGATGGTGCCGTCGGAGGTAGTGTGGAAGGAGGTGGATATGTTGGTGTGGTGGAAGGAGGTGGATATGTTGGTGTATTAGGAAGGAAAGGTAATGGGAGGAGCTGAACAAAATGTCTTAAAGAATGAGAAGCTATATTTTAAAGCTTCTAATTTGAAGACATTTGAAGATCTTTTTTGTCTTATGTCTTCAAAAAAACAAACCGTCTGCAATCTATATGTCTGCCATCCTGCAGACATAAGATAAAATAAGGTCTTCAATATAAAAAACAAACAACACCTAACTGTGTATATATATCATATTAAGATATATTAATACATCATTATATCATAATAATGTAATAATTTAACATCTAATTAGATATAATAAACAATGTATTAACAACATTTAACAAGATCGTTAACTTAAAGGTTTCAAAACAACATTTACATGTAACGACTAACGATGACTTAACGACTCCGTTAAAATGTATATACATGTAGTGTTTTAATATATATTCATACAGTTTTGAAAGACTTCAAAACACTTATCCAAGTACTTCTACTTAACAAAAATGCTTACGATTACACCCTCATTCATTTTCATCAACAATTTTACTCGTATGCACTCGTATTTGTACTTGTACAATACACAGCTTCTAAATGTATTTACTATTGGTATATACACTCCAATGATCAGCTCTTAGTAGCCCATGTGAGTCACCTAACCATGTGGGAACCATCATTTAAAATCTAGCATGACTTATGAGCAAGGAAACAAAAACAAGAACTCCTTTTAACCCTACTCACCTTCACCACTCACCATCTACTCCATTTCACTTCCAATTATCTTCCCAATTCTCTCTCAAAACACACACACTCTTCCATGAACGTCTAAGTTACTATTTTTCCAGCAAAAATCATCAAATACAAGCTTTGGTTATTACCTATAATCATCATAAAAACAATTACTCAAGAACACATCAAGAACACTTCCAAGTTTACAAGTTTACTTCCAAGTTTCCTAATGCATTCCAAGCAATCATCTAAGATCAAGAAACTTTTGTTATTTACAGTAGGTTATCTTTCTAAATCAAGGTAATATTCATACTCAAGCTTTGATTCAATTTCTATAACTATAACTATCTTAATTCAAGTAATAATCTTACTTGAACTTGTTTTTGTGTCATGATTCTATTTCAAGAACTTCCAAGCCATCAAAGATCCTTTAAAGCTCAAGTTATTTTTTCATCATTTCCAGTAGGTTTACCTTCTAAACTTGAGGTAGTAATGATGTGATGGCCCCGTCAAAACACTTAACGGCTCCGTCACTTGGTCCCACAGCTTGATCGAACTTAAATGAATTTAACAAACGACATTGCATTCTTTTATTTCAAAAGTTTCCCAAAAAGGAAAGCATACCAAAATATGTAGTTTAAAAGTAACCCAACATATTAATTAACCAAAGTTGACACAAAACATTGTCAACAAACCACAAGTTTGAATTATCCAAAAACAGAATGCAAGCTTAAGTTTCATAAATTATTTCATTAACATCTGCCCAAATGCATGCAGACTCTTCTAAATACAGCGGAAGCATCACATAAACTCAAGTACCTGTGAAAACATGCGAGTAAACTGTCAACACAAAGGTTGAGTGAATTATAGGTTTAAATAATTGAATAAACTTTAGACCACAAGATAGAAAAATGTTAGAAAACATTAAACATTATTCCATTATCAATGAGCCACATGGTTACCACTTAACCCTTTATTTACCCTTGCCAAACACAATAATAATATACACTGGACAGTGTATCTACAACAAACTACGAAGTACTAAACATTCCGATTATAAATTGCTAGCGCGACTAGCTCGAAATGGGGTTGTCAAACCCGATAGATCTATCCGTAGGATTCGCGTTCACCGGTAGAAACTAATGATTACAGTTACCAGACTAGGGAATATTTTTGTTCAAATCAAAATGAATAATTTAAATTTAATTGTCACTTGTGTCTAAACGTGAAATAAAATGCATGTAATCACATCCCCAAAATATACTTTGAAAAGTATGTAAAAACGGGACTATAACTCACCTTAATAGTAACGAAGTAACTAACACAATTAAGCGAACAGCAAATGAAGTACAGTGATCAGGAATGATCACAACGCCGACCTATAAATAAAGCAGGTCGATATAAATAACTAACTTAGGTCAAATCTTAGTATGATAGCTATTGTACATGTTGCAAGTAGTCATAGAACAATACTCAATAAGCTTCGGTTTGATCGAAACAGCTTACGGACACACACTTTCTATTTTTAGAAAGTTTCTATTTTTAGCAGGTTTCCATTTTTGGAAAGTTTCTATTTTTGGAAAGTTTCTATTTTTGGAAAATTTCCAAATTTAGAAAGTTGCTATTTTAGGAAAGTTTATAAGTTAGGAAAGTTTCCTTAATTAGAAAGTCAACAAAAGTCAACTGAAATTCAAAGTCAACTGAAAGTCAACTCAAAAATCAACCTTGGTCAAACCTAGTCAACGTTAATTTTAAAAGTGTAAGTTGTAATAATAATGTAAGTTATAACGTTTATTAAAGTTAAATATGTCTAATTATGTCATAACATAAGTTTAATTAAATTAAAATAAATTATTAAAGTTAATATAAGTTTAAATGATATAATTAATATAACATAAGTATTTAATTAATTAATTAAATATTAGTCATAATATAAGTATTATTAATTAATAATAAATTTTAAATCATATTATTAGTATTATTAATTAATAATGAATTATTAATCATATCATAGGTTTCTAATTATAATTATTAAATCATAAGTATTTAATAATTAAATTATAATTAAATAATAACTAAGCCTTATAAAAATTAAATAATTAATTAATCCTTATTATAAGTCTTATAATAATAATCTTATAATATAAGTTTAATACTTATCATAAGTATTTTCCATTAATAATAAAAGTATTATTAATCATAAGTTTAATGAAAATGTTAATTAAATCATAAGTAATAATTAAATGATATAATAAATATATATATCATAAGTTTTAAAATTTAATAATTACCGTTTATATCATAAGTAATTAAATGATAATGAAATTCACTATTTATATCATAAGTTAATAATTAACCATAAGTTTTAAATTAAAAGTTCATCGGGTCGTATCTTGAGCCCCGGGTGTCGGTTTTCGGCGAGCCTTACATATATCTCCGCCTAATCAAACCACCCAACACGTTGGTACACTCAAAAACACACCAAGAACAGTCCACAAGTCATGGTGATCAGCCATGACACCACTTGGAACTTCAATTCAATCAAAATCGTGTTTTAGCCATAATGGGTGATTCGTGGCTCGGATTTAGATGACCCGAACATGAAAGTTCGTCCCACCATTAATCCTAACACACTAACACACCCTAAAGTCACCAAATATGGTCACAAAGTCGGACCAAACCTGGTTCATAACAATATCACATTTCAATCTTTAACAAAATACCATTTTGATCATATTTAGGGATCCGGGAATCGAAACGACATGAATTCGGAGTCTAAAAGTAATGTTTTGATGAGAGAAACTCATATAGATACTTTATTTTAACTTTTATAACAGTCTCAATTCCAGAATTAAATAAAAATCTGCTGTCCCAATTATATCAAACCGAAAACATATGTATTCGAGTAATTCTACGCATACAAACACCATTACAACAACAAGTAATCATCATACTATTAACATATAATCAAAATACAGAAAAAATAATGAAAAATCAAAAGTTCTAGGGTTAGGGTTTATACCCTAATCAATAATCAACAAGTATAATCGCGTAGAGAACGGAATGAGGAACGTGTTGGTGTATAACAATGGATGATCCAAGCACTAAAATTGATTGATGATGATGATGATGTGTGTGTGGTGTTGGGTGACGGCACAAAGAGGGAGGGGAGAGGAGGAAGAAAATAAAATGAGAGAAAAATAGATTAGGTTTGTGAAGTTGTGAAAATAAATTACAAAAGTGGAAAAACAAAGGGAGTATACTCCCTCCCTTGCCATCGGCCGAATGGGGTCATGGGGGTGGGCCCTCATGGCCCAAATTTGCTAAATGTTGATTTTCTTGTGGCCCGAATGCCCGAACGAAACCCGAAACACGAAAACACGCTTACGCGATTAAAAATCCGGAGAGATAACATTTACGCGACGAAAAATAAATATAAATACTATATATAATAATATGATCTTAAAATATCATATTTAAAATAATTAGGATTTAAATATCCCAAAAACTCGACCGTTGGTTTGAAAACCGAAAAGATTCGCCGGATAGAAATCCGCGACACGTAGAAACGTATAACTCAAAATATGAATACAAATATTCACATAACACATAATAATTAATATATATATTATTATAAAAATAATAATATAGGTCATAGAAATGACCTAGCACAATTAACAGTTAACGATCGTTAAATAATTAACGGTAAAAGATAACGGAAAAAGTAGGGTCGTGACAGTACCTTCCCGTTACGGAAATTTCGTCCCGAAATTTAAGCAGGTGCAGGGGTTGACTCAGCATCTGGGAACAAATGCGGGTACTTCTGCTTCATCTGATCTTTACTCTCCCAAGTGAACTCGGGACCGCGTCTGGCGTTCCATCTAACCCGGACAATAGGAATTCGGCTCTGCTTAAGAGTCTTAACTTCTCGATCCATAATTTCAATAGGTTCCTCAATAAAATGAAGTTGCTTATCAACATGAAGTTCTTCCAAAGGAATAGTTTTGTCGGCCTCGGCCAAACACTTCTTTAAATTCGATACATGAAAAATATCGTGAACAGCACTGAGTTCTTGTGGAAACTTCAAACGATAAGCCGCCTGTCCAACTCTCTCAATGATCTCAAATGGTCCAATAAAATGAGGGCTTAACTTTCCCCTTTTACCAAAACGGATCACACCTTTCCAAGGTGAAACCTTTAACATAACACGATCACCAACTTGAAATTCCACATCTTTCCTTCCCCCTATCGGCATAACTCTTTTGCCGACTTCTAGCGGTTCTCAACCTTTCCTTAATCTGTACAATCTTCTCGGTAGTCTCGTGAATAATTTCTGGACCTGTGAGTTGAGCATCCCCAACCTCATTCCAATAGACAGGAGACCTACACTTCCTACCATACAGAGCTTCAAACGGTGCGGCTTGAATACTTGCGTGATAACTGTTGTTATATGAAAACTCAGCTAGCGGCAAATATTTATCCCACCCATTACCAAAATCGATAACACACGCTCGTAACATATCTTTTAGTGTCTGGATGGTCCTTTCACTCTGACCATCTGTTTGAGGATGATAAGCGGTGCTCATATCTAACTTAGTTCCCAAGGCTTCCTGTAAGGATCGCCAAAACCTCGACACAAATTGACTGTCTCGGTCTGAAATAATGGATACAGGAACACCATGCCTAGAAACAATCTCCTTCAAGTACAAACGAGTGAGTTTCTCCATCGAATCTGTTTCCCTAATCGGCAAAAAGTGAGCCGACTTAGTGAGTCGATCTACAATCACCCAAATAGTGTCATAGCCACCCGCAACTCTCGGTAACTTAGTAATAAAATCCATCGTAATTCCTTCCTACTTCCATTCGGGAATCTCAGGTTACACCAAAAGTTCAGACGGTTTTTGATGTTCAGCTTTAACCTTAGCACAGGTCAAACACTTAGCCACATACGTAGCTACATCACCTTTTAAATTAGGCCACCAATATAGCTCCTTAAGATCATGATACATCTTTCTTGAACCAGGATGAATAGAGTACCTAAACTTATGAGCCTCATCTAAAACAAGTTATCGCAGTTCACCAAAATTCGGAACCCAGAGACGTCCTGCAAAGTATCTAGTACCATCTGCTCGTACCTCAAACTTCTTAGCCATACCTCTTACGTTCTCTTTTACAAAATTCTCTTCCTTTAAGGCTTCTTGTTGTGCCTCAAGAATCTGCCTTGCGAGGTTTGTTCTAATTGTCATATTCAAGGCCCTAAACCTGCGAGGTTCAGCCCTTTCTTTACGACTCAACGCATCCGCCACAACATTGGCCTTACCCGGATGATATAAAAGTTCACAATCATAATCATTCAACGTCTCACTCCATCTTCGTTGTCTCATGTTCAACTGTTTCTGATCGAGGATATGTTGAAGACTTTTGTGATCTGTGTACACAATACTTTTGACCCCATACAAATAATGTCTCCAAATCTTAAGCGCAAAAACAATGGCCCCCAACTCTAAATCATGAGTTGTATAGTTCTGCTCGTGAATCTTCAATTGACGTGACGCGTACGCAATAACTTTCTTTCATTGCATTAAAACACAACCAAAGCCTTGACGCGAAGCATCACAATAAACAACAAAATCATCATTACCCTCAGGTAGTGACAATATTGGAGCGGTAGTCAACTTCTTCTTTAAAATCTGAAAAGCATTCTCTTGTTCATCCTTCCACTCATATTTCTTCCCCTTGTGCGTTAAAGCATTCAGAGGTTTCGCTATACGGGAGAAATCTTGAATGAACCTTCTATAGTAACCTACTAATCCTAGGAACTGACGAATCTGAGTAGGAGTCTTCGGAGTTTCCCACTTTTCAATCACCTCAATCTTAGCAGGATCAACTTGTATCCCTTGTTTACTAACAATATGTCCAAGGAATTGAACTTCTCGTAACTAGAATGCACACTTAGAGAACTTAGCGTACAAATCTTCTTTTCTCAACAGATCAAGCACTAACTTCAAATGTTCTTCATGCTCTTCATCACTCTTCGAATAAATAAGGATGTCGTTGATGAACACAATAACGAACCTGTCCAGATAGGGTCTACACACACAGTTCATGAGGTCCATGAACACAGCAGGTGCATTTTTCAATCCGAACGGCATAACAAGAAACTCAAAGTGAATGTAACGGGTGCGAAAAGCAGTTTTCGAAACATCAGATTCTTTAACACGCAACTGATGATAGCCGGACCGAAGATCGATTTTTGGATAAACAGATGAACCCTGAAGCTGATCGAACAGATCATCAATTCTCGAAAGGGGTAACGGTTTTTAATAGTAAGCTTGTTCTACTCACGATAATCAATGCACAAACGAAAAGAACCATCCTTCTTCTTAACAAACAGCACAAGTGCTCCCCAAGGGGACGAACTAGGATGAATGAAACCCTTGTCTAACAACTCACGGAGTTGACTCGACAATTCTTGAAGTTCAGAAGGCGCAAGACGATAAGGAGCACGTGCTACAGGAGCAGCACCGGGAACAAGATCAATTTGAAATTCTACCGCGCGTTGCGGCGGAAGGCCAGGTAAATCTTCGGGAAATACCTCGGGAAAATCTCTAACAATATGAACATCACCAACGCTCTTCGTTTCTTTATCGGAATCAACAACATGGGCCAGAATAGCATGACAGCCTTTGCGAAGATGTTTAAGAACTTTCAAACAGCTAATAAGATTTAACTATCGGCATTTCTTATCTCCAAAAACCATCAGCGGCTCTCCAATCACATTAGTAATACAAATAGCTTTATCATAACACACAATCTCAGCACGATTCGCAGATAACCAATCCATCCCAATAACAATGTCAAAACTACCAAGTTCAATCGGTACCAAATCTATCTCGAAATCCCTACCAGCCAAACTAATGTTACATTTACGATGCACAGTCTTAGCAGTAAGAAGTTTACCATTAGCTATTTTAACAACATAAGTATTGTCTAAAGGAGTTAACGGTGTTTTGATTTTTGGACTTAATTTACTCGACACAAAACTCAAATCAGCCCCTGAATCAAATAGTACATAAACTGATAAATCATTGACCGAGAATGTACCAGTAACAAGTTTAGGATCTTCCTCAGCATCCCTGGCGTTAATGTTGAACGCTCTACCACGTGTAGTCTCTGCAGTCTTCTTGTTGGGACAGGCATCACGGAAATGCCCCGGCTTCCCACACTCGTAACAAACTCTCTGATTACCACCATTATTCAACTTTCCATTACAATTACCATTCCCACCTCTATTACCAGTATTATTACCATTATTACCACCTGTAGCAGGAGTAGCAGAACTCGGCAGAAGCACCGTACAATCCTTAGCAATGTGTCCCTGCTTGGAACACTTCTTATAAGTAACGGTACAGTAACCATCATAAGCTTTGTAACATCGAGGACACACATGCTGACTGCAGTTATTTGAACCAGAAGTATCCTGCTTTTTCTGCTGACTTTGGCTTTGATTGCGGTTATTATCCCACTTTCTCTTCCCATTATCAGCTTTCTTAACAGTCTCTTCACTGGGTTCGGTCACAGCAGCCTTGCTTCTTCTCAAGATCTTATCATTCAACTTATGAGCCATAGACATCGCGGCCTCAATTATCTGAGGCTCACTAGACTCAACCCCATGCTCGATTTTCTCAGATGACCCATCGATGTAAGCTTCAATCTTAAGATTCTCATCCGCATAAATATTAGGACACAACAAAGTCAACTCGAAGAACATTTGCTCGTAGGCATCTAATTCGGTGCCCTTCATTTTCAAGTTCTTAAGTTCAACCTCTAGTTTCTTAAGCTCACCCCGAGGACGATAGCGGGTGATCATTCTTTCTTTGAAATTATTCCAAGTTAAACCATAAGCTACATCATTTCCCAAACTATTAACCAAGTTGTTCCACCAGGTCAATGCACTATCCTTAAGAGTGCAGCTAGCAAAACTAACCTTGTCCTCCTCTCGGACTCGACTAACCCTGAAAATAGACTCTATTTTCTCAAACCAGCGGGTAAGTCCTATGGGTCCTTCCGTACCACTGAATTCCTGTGGACGACTTTCCATGAACGTTTTGTGGGAGCATCCCACCTGATTGTTGTTATTCGCATTAGCATTAGCATTTGCTGCCATAGCAGCAGCTATCCCTTCGGTGATAAGACGTTGCATACGGGCTTCGTTGGACTCTCTAGGAGGCATGATCTTCAAAATAGAATAACACAATCGTTAGTACTAAGAATAATACCAGTGTTATAAAGGAATAGATCGAACTCAAACAGATTAACCATTAAAATAATAGTCAGTAACCACTATGAGTAATAACATGACAGTTATGATTGTTATAGAAATAACCACCACATGCATACATATTTTATGATAACATCATACAACATACATAGCACCTAACATACATGATCTACATTACGCATAATATAACATGCCAAGAGTCACAACATCAGAAATAAAATGTGATAATGATAATAGATGTCATAAAAATAACCATCCATACATAATGAAAAACATCCCATAACAAAACCTTAATAAAATCCTCGGCAAAACGCCGTACATAACCCAAAAATGTATGTATGAAAGGACATTAAGTCTTATGAAATAAGTAATCAATCATGAATCATCATATCACATCTGCTTAGAACGGGTGTGATAAGCTGGGCCGGCATGAGTCTCGGCAGGAGGCTCATACTTCCGCAACTTTCCTTTCACTTCTTCCAACTCTGCCTTCAAACCATGAACTGTGCTCTCGAGAGCCTTGAACTTTGCGTCAACTTCACGGTTACGCTTACAATTCTCGAACCCAACATTATTCTTGAAGCTAACAAACGAATCCATACTAGCTCGAATCTGGTCCATCATCTCGTTATGCGGCAAAGTGCGCATACAATCACTAAGAGCATTAATACGTGTCTTGTCGGTGTAAGCTCTGTTCATGTGAGTGAGAGTGGAAAAGTAGTAGTGAACGGGATCATCGATCAAAGGTTGATCAGCACGACGTCCTTCAGCAGCCGAAGGAGCAGGAGCACGAACGGAGTTGTTACTCGAAGTCGACATCTGCAAACAGTAAAACCACAAACCATATACCAAATAGGAATAAATGCTTATGATATATCTCATATGAAATGAAATGCATAATAATGCTATAGCAAAAGAGTCGGGCTGTAGACTAGACTCTAATGCACCCTAAGAACCACGGGTTGACCACATTAAGACCGCCCAGTTCCCTACAACCTGGCTCTGATACCAACTGTGATGGCCCCGTCAAAACACTTAACGGCTTCGTCACTTGGTCCCACAGCTTGATCGAACTTAAATGAATTTAACAAACGACATTGCATTCTTTTATTTCAAAAGTTTCCCAAAAAGGAAAGCATACCAAAATATGTAGTTTAAAAGTAACCCAACATATTAATTAACCAAAGTTGATACAAAACATTATCAACAAACCACAAGTTTAAATTATCCAAAAACAGAATGCAAGCTTAAGTTTCATAAATTGTTTCATTAACATCTACCCAAATACATGCAGACTCTTCTAAATACAACGGAAGCATCACATAAACTCAAGTACCTGTGAAAACATGCGAGTAAACTGTCAACACAAAGGTTGAGTGAATTATAGGTTTAAATAATTTAATAAACTTTAGACCACAAGATTTAAAAATGTTAGAAAATATTAAACATTATTCCATTATCAATGAGCCACCTGGTAACCACTTAACCCTTTATTTACCCTTGCCAAACACAATAATAATATACACTGGACAGTGTATCTATAACAAAATACGAAGTATTAAACATTCCGATTATAAATTGCTAGTGCGACTAGCTCGAAATGGGGTTGTCAAACCCGATAGATCTATCCGTAGGATTCGCGTTCACCGGTAGAAACTAATGATTACAGTTACCATACTAGGGAATATTTTTGTCCAACTCACAATGAATAATTTAAATTTAATTGTCACTTGTATCTAAACGTGAAATAAAATGCATGTAATCACATCCCAAAACTATACTTTGAAAAGTATGTAAAAACGGGACTATAACTCACCTTAATAGTAACAAAGTAACCAACACAATTAAGCGAACAGCAAATGAAGTACAGTGATCAGGAATGATCACAACGCCAACCAATAAATAAAGCAGGTCGATATAAATAACTAACTTGGGTCAAGTCTTAGTATGATAGCTATTGTACATGTTGCAAGTAGTCATAGAACAATACTCAATATGCTTCGGTTTGATCGGAACAGCTTACGGACACACACTTTCTATTTTTAGAAAGTTTCTATTTTTAGCAGGTTTCCATTTTTGGAAAGTTTCTATTTTTGGAAAGTTTCTATTTTTGGAAAGTTTCTAAATTTAGAAAGTTGCTATTTTAGGAAAGTTTATAAGTTAGGAAATTTTCCTTAATTAGAAAGTCAACAAAAGTCAACTGAAAGTCAAAGTCAATCGAAAGTCAACTCAAAAGTCAACCTTGGTCAAACCTAGTCAACATTAATTTTAAAAGTGTAAGTTGTAATAATAATGTAAGTTATAACGTTTATTAAAGTTAAATATGTCTAATTATGTCATAAAATAAGTTTAATTAAATTAAAATGAATTTTTAAAGTTAATATAAATTTAAATGATATAATTAATATAACATAAATATTTAATTAATTAATTAAATATTAGTCATAATATAAGTATTATTAATTAATAATAAATTTTAAATCATATCATAAGTATTATTAAATAATAATGAATTATTAATCATATCATAAGTTTCTAATTATAATTATTAAATCATAAGTATTTAATAATTAAATTATAATTAAATAATAATTAAGCCTTATAATAATTAAATAATTAATTAATCCTTATTATAAGTCTTATAATAATATAATAATAATCTTATAATATAAGTTTAATACTTGTCATAAGTATTTTCCATTAATAATAAAAGTATTATTAATCATAAGTTTAATGAAAATGTTAATTAAATCATAAGTAATAATTAAATGATATAATAAATATATATATCATAAGTCTTAAAATTTAATAATTACTTTTTATATCATAAGTAATTAAATGATAATGAAATTCACTATTTATATCATAAGTTAATAATTAACCATAAGTTTTAAATTAAAAGTTCATCGGGTCGTATCTTGAGCCCCGGGTGTCGGTTTTCGGCGAGCCTTACATATATCTCCGCCTAATCAAACCACCCAACATGTTGGTACACTCAAGAACACACCAAGAACAGTCCACAAGTCGTGGTGATCAGCCATGACACCACTTGGAACTTCAATTCAATCAAAATCGTGTTTTAGCCATAACGGGTGATTCGTGGCTCGGATTTAGATGACCCGAACATGAAAGTTCGTCCCACCATTAATCCTAACACACTAACACACCCTAAAGTCACCAAATATGGTCACAAAGTCGGACCAAACCTGGTTCATAACAATATCACATTTCAATCTTTAACAAAATACCATTTTGATCATATCTAGGGCTCCGGGAATCGAAACGACATGAATCCGGAGTCTAAAATTAATTTTTTAATGAGAGGAACTCATATAGATACTTTATTTTAACTTTTATAACAGTCACAATTCCAGAATTAAATAAAAAGCTGCTGTCCCAATTATATCAAACCGAAAACATATGTATTCGAGTAATTCTACGCATACAAACACCATTACAACAACAAGTAATCATCATACTATTAATATATAATCAAAATACAGAACAAATAATGAAAAATCAAAAGTTCTAGGGTTAGGGTTTATACCCTAATCAATAATCAACAAGTATAATCGCGTAGAGAACGGAATGAGGAACGCGTTGGTGTATAACAATGGATGATCCAAGCACTAAAATTGATTGATGATGATGATGATGTGTGTGGTGTTGGGTGACGGCACAAAGAGGGAGGGGAGAGGAGGAAGAAAATAAAATGAGAGAAAAATAGATTAGGTTTGTGAAGTTGTGAAAATAAATACAAAAGTGGAAAAACAAAGGGAGTATACTCCCTCCCTTGCCATCGGCTGAATGGGGTCATGGGGGTGGGCCCTCATGGCCCAAATTTGCTAAATGTTGATTTTCTTGTGGCCCGAATGCCCGAACGAAACCCGAAACGCGAAAACACGCTTACGCGATTAAAAATCCGGAGAGATAACATTTACGCGACGAAAAATAAATATAAATACTATATATAATAATATGATCTTAAAATATCATATTTAAAATAATTAGGATTTAAATATTCCAAAAACTCGACCGTTGGTTTGAAAACCGAAAAGATTCGCCGGATAGAAATCCGCGACACGTAGAAACGTATAACTCAAAATATGAATACAAATATTCACATAACACATAATAATTAATATATATATATATATATATATATATATATATATATATATATATATATATATATATATATATTATAAAAATAATAATATAGGTCATAGAAATGACGTAGCACAATTAACAGTTAATGGTCGTTAAATAATTAACGGTAAAATATAACGGAAAAAGTAGGGTCGTGATAAATGATGTTCATAACATCATTCGATTCATATATGTATAACTATCTTATTCGAAGATTTGAACATGTAATCACTAGAACATAGTTTAGTTAATTCTAAACTTGTTCGCAAACAAAAGTTAATCCTTCTAACTTGACTTTTAAAATCAACTAAACACATGTTCTATATCTATATGATATGCTAACTTAATGATTTAAAACCTGAAAACACGAAAAACACCGTAAAACTGGATATACGCCGTCGTAGTAACACCGCGGGCTGTTTTGAGTTAGTTAATTAAAAACTATGATAAACTTTGATTTAAAAGTTGTTCTTTTGGGAAAATAATTTTTCTTATGAACATGAAACTATATCCAAAAATCATGGTTAAACTCAAAGTGGAAGTATGTTTTCCAAAATGGTCATCTAGACGTCGTTCTTTCGACTGAAATGACTACCTTTACAAAAACGACTTGTAACCTGTATTTCCGACTTAGATTCATAAACTTAAGTTCAATATAAAACCATAGCAACTTGAATCACTCAAAACGGATTTAAAACGAAGAAGTTATGGGTAAAACAAGATTGGATAATTTTTTCTTGTTGTAGCTACATGAAAATTGGTAACAAATCTATATTAATCATATCCTAGCTAACTCATATTGTATTATACATGTATTCTAATATATTATGTAATCTTGGGATACCATAGACACGAATACAATGTTTTGACATATCATATCGACCCATCTATATATATATTTCGGAACAACCATAGACACTCTATATGCAGTAATGTTGGAGTTAGCTATACAGGGTTGAGGTTGATTCCAAAATATTATATATACTTTGATTTGTGATCTAGCCTGAGGCTTGTATACATGAGGTCATGGATTGATTCGAGATAATATATATTGCTTTATTTTCTGTACATCTAACCGTGGATAACTAGTTGTAGGTTACTAACGAGGACAGCTGACTTAATAAACTTAAAATAGCAAAACGTATTAAAAATGTTATAAAATATATTTTGAACATACTTTGATATATATGTACATATTTTTTATAGGTTCATGAATCGACCAGTGGCCAAGTCTTACTTCCCGACGAAGTAAAAATCTGTGAAAGTGAGTTATAGTCCCACTATTAAAATCTAATATTTTGGGATGAGAATACATGCAGTTTTATAAATGTTTTACAAAATAGACACAAGTAAATGAAACTACATTCTAAGGCTGGATTATTAAACCGAATATGCCCCTTTTTAGTCTGGTAATCTAAGAATTAGGGAACAGACACCCTAATTGACGCGAATCCTAAAGATAGATCTATTGGGCCCAACGAGCCCCATCCAAAGTACCGGATGCTTTAGTACTTCGAATTCATCATGTCCGAAGGGAGTCCCGGAATGATAGGGGATATTCTATATGCATCTTATTAAGGTCGGTTACCAGGTGTTCACCATATGAATGATTTTTATCTCTATGTATGGGATGTATATTAAAATATGAAATCTTGTGGTCTATTATTGCGATTTGATAAATCTATAGGTTAAACCTATAACTCACCAACATTTTTATTGACGTTTAAAGCATGTTTATTCTCAGATGATTATTAAGAGCTTCTGCTGTTGCATGCTAAAATATGGACAAGATTTGGTGTCAGCATGTTTGTATAATATTGTTTAAAACTGCATTCGAGATTTACTTTGTTGTAACATATTAATATTGTAAACCAATATGTATTGGTAGTGTGTAAGTGTGATATTTTTGGATTATCATTTCTGGATAATCTAGGTGGTGTCCTTTTAACCTTGTTGATAAAATTAAGGTTATGGTTTATTTTAAAAACGAATGCAGTCTTGGAAAAACGTCTCATATAGAGGTCAAAACCTCGCAATGAAATCAATTAATATGGAACGTTTATAATCAATATGAATGGGACATTTCAGCCTTGCTTTCGTATAACCGACTCAAACTTCTTATACCACTGTCTCGGTGCTTGCTTCAACCCATATAGACTTTTCTGAAGTCTACAAACATAATTTTCTTTACCCTTAACCCGAAACCTTCAGGTTGCATCATGTAGATTTCCTTATCCAAATCATCGTGAAGAAAAGCAGTCTTGACATCCATCTGTTCAACCTCAAGATCAAGACTAGCAGCTAACCCAAGAACCACTCGAATAGATCCCATCTTCACGACCGGAGAGAAAATATCATCAAAATCAATACCCTTTTTTTTGGCTGAATTCTTTAACGACTAACCTAGCTTTGTACCTTGGTTGTGAAGTAAGCTCATCTGTCTTCACTTTGAATACCCATTTGTTTCTCATAGCTCTCTTTCCTTTAGGTAACTTCACCAGCTCATAAGTATTGTTCTCATGTAAGGAATTCATCTCATCTTGCATGGTTTCACCCCACTCTTTCTTATGCTCATCTTTCATAGCTTCTACATAATACTCTGGCTCTCCCCCATCAGTGAGTAGTACATATTCATTAGCAGAATATCTAACAGAAGGATGACGGTCTCGAGTAGACCGCCTAAGTGGGACAAATGGGGGCACTTATGGTACTGGAATCTCTACCTGCTCCGGAGCATAATCATCATCAGTGCCATGTTCATCATTATGAACATCATTTCCAACATGTTGTGGAGTAACTGGATCCAAATCAACAAGATCAGCACTAGGTTGAGGAACTGAATCTGTCTTATCAACATCTTTTAACATTTGATCTTCTGTAAACACAACATCTCGGCTTCGTATGAGTTTCTTCTGAACTGGATCATATAACCTGTACCCAAAATCATCTTCACCATAACCTAGGAATACACATGGCTTAGTCTTCATATCAAGCTTTGACCTTTCATCTTTGGGAACATGAACAAATGCTTTACATCCAAAGACTCGTAAATGACAGTAAGAAACATCTTTGCCGCTCCAAACCCTGTTAGGAACATCAAAATGCAAAGGTACACAATGGGTTAGATTAATAATATGAACTTCCGTATTTAAAGCCTCACCCCAAAAGGAAACGGACAACCCTACATGTGAAAGAAAACATCTAACTCTCTCAACCAAAGTTCTATTCATCCTCTCTGCTAAGCCATTCATCTGAGGTGTCTTTGGTGGAGTCTTTTGATGTCGAATACCATTCTCCTTACAATAAGCATCAAAGCTCCCAATGTATTCACCGCCATTATCAGTCCGAATACACTTGAGCTTCTTTCCCGTTTGCCTTTCAACTAGTGCATGAAATTCCTTAAACTTTTCAAATACTTGATCCTTTGACTTTAAGGTATAAACCCACACCTTCCTGGAATGATCATCGATGAATGTAACTAAGTAGGAACATCCACCAAGTGTCCTAGTCTTCATAGGCCCACACACATTCGAATGTACTAGATCAAGTATGTTCTCCATTCGAAAAGGAGAATGACTCTTAAATACAACTCTGGTTTGTTTCCCTGCCAAACAATGAGAACACTTACTCAAATTAATATCACTAACACCCGACAACACATTCTTTTTAAATAAGATAGATATCCCTTTTTCACTCATGTGGCCAAGTCTTTTATGCCACAACTCGGTAGAATCAACATTGTCCACTGCGTTAACAATGTTCTGGATAATCTTCAGATGCGTTATGTATAATCTCGAGTCTTTCTTGCCTCTTCCCACTATCATAGAACCAAGAGTTAGTTTCCAAATACCATTACCAAAACCGTTATAATAATCATCATCATCAAGAATGCCTGTTGAAATAACATTAAGTCTCATATCCGGAACATGTTTTACATTATGCAAAACTAACTCCATTCCCGTGTCAAATTTCAAACAAACATCTCCAATACCAACGATCTTTGACAACCCGGAATTACCCATCCTAGCAAATCCATAGTCACCTGGAGTGTAAGATGTAGTGACCCGAACTTTTCCATGTTTATATATATTAATTGAGATTGATATTTACATGATTAAATGTTTCCAACATGTTAAGCAATCAAACTTGTTAAGACTTGATTAATTGAAATATGGTTCATATAGACAATTGACCACCCAAGTTGACCGGTGATTCACGAACGTTAAAACTTGTAAAAACTATATGATGACATATATATGGATATATATATAGTTAACATGATATTATGATAAGTAAACATATCATTAATTATATTAACAATGAACTACATATGTAAAAACAAGACTACTAACTTAATGATTTTGAAACGAGACATATATGTAACGTTTATCGTTGTAACGACATTTAATGTATATATATCATATTAAGAGATATTCGTACATCATAATATCATGATAATATAATAATTTAAAATCTCTTTTGTTATTATAAACATTGGGTTAACAACATTTAACAAGATCGTTAACCTAAAGGTTTCAAAACAACACTTACATGTAACGACTAACGATGACTTAACGACTCAGTTAAAATGTATATACATGTAGTGTTTTAATATGTATTTATACACTTTTGAAAGACTTCAATACACTTATCAAAATACTTCTACTTAACAAAAATGCTTACAATTACATTCTCGTTCAGTTTCATCAACAATTCTACTCGTATGCACCCGTATTCGTACTCGTACAATACACAGCTTTTAGATGTATGTACTATTGGTATATACACTCCAATGATCAGCTCTTAGCAGCCCATGTGAGTCACCTAACACATGTGGGAACCATCATTTGGCAACTAGCATGAAATATCTCATAAGATTACAAAAATATGAGTAATCATTCATGACTTATTTACATGAAAACAAAATTACATATCCTTTATATCTAATCCATACACCAACGACCAAAAACACCTACAAACACTTTCATTCTTCAATTTTCTTCATCTAATTGAACTCTCTCAAGTTCTATCTTCAAGTTCTAAGTGTTCTTCATAAATTCCAAAAGTTCTAGTTTCATAAAATCAAGAATACTTTCAAGTTTGCTAGCTCACTTCCAATCTTGTAAGGTGATCATCCAACCTCAAGAAATCTTTGTTTCTTACAGTAGGTTATCATTCTAATACAAGGTAATAATCATATTCAAACTTTGGTTCAATTTCTATAACTATAACAATCTTATTTCAAGTGATGATCTTACTTGAACTTGTTTTCGTGTCATGATTTTGCTTCAAGAACTTTGAGCCATCCAAGGATCCATTGAAGCTAGATCCATTTTTCTCTTTTCCAGTAGGTTCATCCAAGGAACTTAAGGTAGTAATGATGTTCATAACATCATTCGATTCATACATATAAAGCTATCTTATTCGAAGGTTTAAACTTGTAATCACTAGAACATAGTTTAGTTAATTCTAAACTTGTTCGCAAACAAAAGTTAATCCTTCTAACTTGACTTTTAAAATCAACTAAACACATGTTCTATATCTATATGATATGCTAACTTAATGATTTAAAACCTGGAAACACGAAAAACACCGTAAAACCGGATTTACGCCGTCGTAGTAACACCGCGGGCTGTTTTGGGTTAGTTAATTAAAAACTATGATAAACTTTGATTTAAAAGTTGTTATTCTGAGAAAATGATTTTTATTATGAACATGAAACTATATCCAAAAATTATGGTTAAACTCAAAGTGGAAGTATGTTTTCTAAAATGGTCATCTAGACGTCGTTCTTTCGACTGAAATGACTACCTTTACAAAAACGACTTGTAACTTATTTTTCCGACTAGAAACCTATACTTTTTTTGTTTAGATTCATAAAATAGAGTTCAATATGAAACCATAGCAATTTGATTCACTCAAAACGGATTTAAAATGAAGAAGTTATGGGTAAAACAAGATTGGATAATTTTTCTCATTTTAGCTACGTGAAAATTGGTAACAAATCTATTCCAACCATAACTTAATCAACTTGTATTATATATTATGTAATCTTGAGATACCATAGACACGTATACAATGTTTCGACCTATCATGTCGACACATCTATATATATTTCGGAACAACCATAGACACTCTATATGTGAATGTTGGAGTTAGCTATACAGGGTTGAGGTTGATTCCAAAATATATATAGTTTGAGTTGTGATCAATACTGAGATACGTATACACTGGGTCGTGGATTGATTCAAGATAATATTTATTGATTTATTTCTGTACATCTAACTGTGGACAACTAGTTGTAGGTTACTAACGAGGACAGCTGACTTAATAAACTTAAAACATCAAAATATATTAAAAGTGTTGTAAATATATTTTGAACATACTTTGATATATATGTATATATTGTTATAGGTTCGTGAATCAACCAGTGGCCAAGTCTTACTTCCCGACGAAGTAAAAATCTGTGAAAGTGAGTTATAGTCCCACTTTTAAAATCTAATATTTTTGGGATGAGAATACATGCAGGTTTTATAAATGATTTACAAAATAGACACAAGTACGTGAAACTACATTCTATGGTTGAATTATCGAAATCGAATATGCCCCTTTTTATTAAGTCTGGTAATCTAAGAATTAGGGAACAGACACCCTAATTGACGCGAATTCTAAAGATAGATCTATTGGGCCTAACAAACCCCATCCAAAGTACCGGATGCTTTAGTACTTCGAAATTTATATCATATCCGAAGGGTGTCCCGGAATGATGGGGATATTCTTATATATGCATCTTGTTATTGTCGGTTACCAGGTGTTCACCATATGAATGATTTTTATCTCTATGTATGGGATATGTATTGAAATATGAAATCTTGTGGTCTATTGTTACGATTTGATATATATAGGTTAAACCTATAACTCACCAACATTTTTGTTGACGTTTTAAGCATGTTTATTCTCAGGTGATTATTAAGAGCTTCCGCTGTCGCATACTTAAATAAGGACAAGATTTGGAGTCCATGCTTGTATGATATTGTGTAAAAACTGCATTCAAGAAACTTATTTTGTTGTAACATATTTGTATTGTAAACCATTATGTAATGGTCGTGTGTAAACAGGATATTTTAGATTATCATTATTTGATAATCTACGTAAAGCTTTTTAAACCTTTATTGATGAAATAAAGGTTATGGTTTGTTTAAAAATGAATGCAGTCTTTGAAAAACGTCTCATATAGAGGTCAAAACCTCGCAACGAAATCAATTAATATGGAACGTTTTTAATCAATAAGAACGGGACATTTCAGTTGGTATCAGAGCGTTGGTCTTAGAGAACCAGAAAATTTGCATTAGTGTGTCTTATCGAGTTTGTTAGGATGCATTAGTGAGTCTGGACTTCGACCGTGTTTTCTTTAAAAATGATTGCTTAACATTTTTGTTGGAAACTATATATTTTTAACATATGAATATTATGTGATATATTAATCTCTTAACGTGTTTGATATTATGTGATAGATGTCTACCTCTAGAACAAGTCCCATTGACTCACCTAATAATAATGAAGAGTCAAATGTAAATTGGAATGATTTGTGGACTGATTCACAAGTTCCCGAAGAGGAACCGGAAGAAGAGTCGGAACCGGAAGAAGAATCGGAACCGGAAGAAGAATCGGAACCGGATGAAGAAATAGAACCGGTGGGGGAAATAATAAAACGGTTAAGTAAAAGAAAATCCTCAACCAACCGACCAAAGTTAATTATGGTCAATGGTGTTTCCGCCAAGGAAGCAAAATATTGGGAGGATTACCAATTCTCCGATGAATCGGATTCCGACGAGAATTCCGATGATGTTATAGAAATTACCCCAACTGAATTTAAAAAGGCAAAAGAAAATAATAAGGGAAAGGGAATAAAAATAGAGAAATCTAATTCCAACCCCGATGAACTTTATATGTATCGTCAACCCCCGAAGTCCTTAAGTTGTAACAATGACCCGGGAACCTCTAAACCACCAGGTTTTTCTAAACCAATGTGGACAACGACGGCTCGTATTAGGGGAACATCATATATCCCTAGAAACTTGGCAAAACGAACCAAAACCGAAGAAGAAGAAACGAGCGAGTCGGAATAAGATAGTTGTATTCGTGTGGTGTAATATATGTAATATAGTGTTCTTATGCTTTATGATATATGTAAAAATTGCTTGTATTAATAAGTATTTTTTTTATGAAACTAACTCTTGTCTATTTTACAGTTTAAAAACACAAAATGGATAGACAACCCAATATTTTAAGAGACCTACCCGGAGACATGATTGATGAAATCTTGTCTAGAGTCGGCCAGAATTCTTCGGCACAACTATTTAAGGCGAGATCAGTTTGTAAGACATTCGAAGAACGTTCCAAGAATGTCTTGGTTTATAAGAGACTTTCGTTTGAAAGATGGGGGATATCACATTGGGAAACCCATAAGTTACGATGTGTTTACTTTGACGCATATATTGCGGGGAACCCAAATGCTATTTTACGCAACGGGTTAAGAAATTATTTTGACTCAATATATCCGAATATTGGACTTCGTGATTTAGAAAAAGCGGCTAACATGCAACATAAAGAAGCATGTTATGCTTACGGATTAGTAATGTTCGCTTCTCACCAAAGTGAGAACAAGAACATCGGGCTACAACTATTAAACAAAACGTTTCCACAAGTGACGGAGTCGGTAATTGGGGTAAGAAATGAGGTTTTTAGATTATTACGGGACTGTTGGACATTACGTAACCCTCGTCCCTTTGATGACGTTACAACACGCTGTCTTATCAACGGCCATAACGGTTATGTTGCACAAGACCAAGGATGGGAAGTAGTCCTAGTAAAACCAGAATGCATGACTTGTTTCTGGACGTATGAATTACGTGTCTTTATTGCCTTTGCTGAACGACTTGTGTACTAGCTAGAATTGTCTTCACAACTATCTTGTATCAAAGTTATTGTGTGCTATATTTCATGCTTTATGTAAAATAAGCGGTATTGTAAGTTTGTAAAATATTGTATAAAAGTTTGAATGCGAAATATTATTATAATCAGTTTTTCATATAGAATTGTAGTAGTTGAATTGTATATTAGCTACTAAGTATGAACTTAACGGGTAGGTACTACCCGAATTTAAACTTATAAAACGCTAATATGAAGAAAAAGCTTTTATAAATGAGTTCATATTATGCTACGAAATACTATTAACTACTCTTAATATTCTGTATGATTAACTTGTTCCATTTAACTATTTTGAAGGAAATGGCACCAACTACTCGACACACCGTGAATATGAATGAAGAGGAATTCCGTACTTTTCTAGCTTCAAACATAGCCGCAGTACAGGCTGCGCTACATACCAACAATAACCTTGGATCTAGCAGTACAGGAAATCGTGTAGGATGCACCTACAAAGAATTCACTGCCTGCAAACCTTTGGAATTTGATGGAACCGAAGGACCGATCGGATTGAAACGGTGGACCGAGAAGGTTGAATCGGTGTTTGCCATAAGTAAGTGTACTGAAGAGGACAAAGTGAAGTACGCTACGCATACCTTCACAGGTTCTGCGTTAACATGGTGGAATACCTATCTAGAGCAAGTGGGACAAGATGATGCGTACGCACTACCGTGGTCAGCATTCAAGCACTTGATGAACGAGAAGTACCGTCCCAGAACCGAGGTCAATAAGCTCAAGACAGAACTTAGAGGGTTACGAACCCAAGGATTTGATATTACCACGTACGAAAGACGATTCACAGAATTGTGCCTATTGTGTCCGGGAGCATTCGAAGATGAGGAAGAGAAGATCGACGCGTTTGTGAAAGGATTACCGGAAAGAATCCAAGAAGATATAAGTTCACACGAGCCCGCCTCCATACAACAGGCATGTAGAATGGCTCACAAACTAGTGAACCAGATTGAAGAAAGAATTAAAGAACAGACTGCTGAAGAGGCCAATGTGAAGCAAGTCAAAAGAAAGTGGGAGGAAAACGGTGATAAGAATCACCAATACAACAACAACAGCAATTACAACAATAATCGCAACAATTATCCCAACAATCGCAACATCAATCGCAACTACAACAAACGGCCCAACAACAACAACAACAACAACAGCAACTACAACAATCATCCCAACAACAATAATAACCGCAACAACAACAACAATCAGAAGCAACTATGCCAAAGGTGTGAAAAGAATCACTCGGGGTTCTGCACCAAATTTTGCAACAAGTGTAAAAGAAATGGTCATAGCGCGGCGAAGTGTGAGGTCTACGGACCAGGGGTTAATAGAATGAAAGGAACAAATGGTGTCGGAACGAGTAATGGCGGAGCAAGTAGTGTCGGAGCAAGTTATGCCAATGTAGTTTGTTATAAATGTGGAAAACCAGGCCACATTATTAGAAATTGCCCGAACCAGGAGAACACGAATGGACAAGGCCGTGGAAGAGTTTTCAATATTAATGCGGTAGAGGCACAGGAAGACCCGGAGCTTGTTACAGGTACGTTTCTTATTGACAATAAATCTGCTTACGTTTTATTTGATTCGGGTGCGGATAGAAGCTATATGAGTAGAGATTTTTGTGCTAAATTAAGTTGTCCATTGACGCCTTTGGATAGTAAATTTTTACTCGAATTAGCAAATGGTAAATTAATTTCAGCAGATAATATATGTCGGAATCGAGAAATTAAACTGGTTAGCGAAACATTTAAGATTGATTTGATACCAGTAGAGTTAGGGAGTTTTGATGTGATAATCGGTATGGACTGGTTGAAAGAAGTGAAAGCGGAGATCGTTTGTTACAAAAATGCAATTCGCATTATACGAGAAAAAGGAAAACCCTTAATGGTGTACGGAGAAAAGGGCAACACGAAGCTACATCTTATTAGTAATTTGAAGGCACAAAAACTAATAAGAAAAGGTTGCTATGCTGTTCTAGCACATGTCGAGAAAGTACAAACTGAAGAAAAGAGCATCAATGATGTTCCCATTGCAAAAGAATTTCCCGATGTATTTCCGAAAGAATTACCGGGATTACCCCCACATCGATCCGTTGAATTTCAAATAGATCTTGTACCAGGAGCTGCACCAATAGCTCGTGCTCCTTACAGACTCGCACCCAGCGAGATGAAAGAACTGCAAAGCCAATTACAAGAACTTTTAGAGCGTGGTTTCATTCGACCAAGCACATCACCGTGGGGAGCTCCTGTTTTGTTTGTCAAGAAGAAAGATGGTACATTCAGGTTGTGTATCGACTACCGAGAGTTGAACAAACTTACCATCAAGAACCGCTACCCACTACCGAGAATCGACGACTTATTTGATCAACTACAAGGCTCGTCTGTTTATTCAAAGATTGACTTACGTTCCGGGTATCATCAAATGCGGGTGAAAGAAGATGATATTCCAAAGACTGCTTTCAGAACACGTTACGGTCATTACGAGTTTATGGTCATGCCGTTTGGTTTAACTAATGCACCAGCTGTGTTCATGGACCTTATGAACCGAGTGTGTGGACCATACCTTGACAAGTTTGTCATTGTTTTCATTGATGACATACTTATTTACTCAAAGAATGACCAAGAACACGGTGAACATTTGAGAAAGGTGTTAGAAGTATTGAGGAAGGAAGAATTGTACGCTAAGTTTTCAAAGTGTGCATTTTGGTTGGAAGAAGTTCAATTCCTCGGTCACATAGTGAACAAAGAAGGTATTAAGGTGGATCCGGCAAAGATAGAAACTGTTGAAAAGTGGGAAACCCCGAAAACTCCGAAACACATACGCCAGTTTTTAGGACTAGCTGGTTACTACAGAAGGTTCATCCAAGACTTTTCCAGAATAGCAAAACCCTTGACTGCATTAACGCATAAAGGGAAGAAATTTGAATGGAATGATGAACAAGAGAAAGCGTTTCAGTTATTGAAGAAAAAGCTAACTACGGCACCTATATTGTCATTGCCTGAAGGGAATGATGATTTTATGATTTATTGTGATGCATCAAAGCAAGGTCTCGGTTGTGTATTAATGCAACGAACGAAGGTGATTGCTTATGCGTCTAGACAATTGAAGATTCACGAACAAAATTATACGACGCATGATTTGGAATTAGGCGCGGTTGTTTTTGCATTAAAGACTTGGAGGCACTACTTATATGGGGTCAAAAGTATTATATATACCGACCACAAAAGTCTTCAACACATATTTAATCAGAAACAACTGAATATGAGGCAGCGTAGGTGGATTGAATTATTGAATGATTACGACTTTGAGATTCGTTACCACCCGGGGAAGGCAAATGTGGTAGCCGATGCCTTGAGCAGGAAGGACAGAGAACCCATTCGAGTAAAATCTATGAATATAATGATTCATAATAACATTACTACTCAAATAAAGGAGGCGCAACAAGGAGTTTTAAAAGAGGGAAATTTAAAGGATGAAATACCCAAAGGATCGGAGAAGCATCTTAATATTCGGGAAGACGGAACCCGGTATAGGGCTGAAAGGATTTGGGTACCAAAATTTGGAGATATGAGAGAAATGGTACTTAGAGAAGCTCATAAAACCAGATACTCAATACATCCTGGAACGGGGAAGATGTACAAGGATCTCAAGAAACATTTTTGGTGGCCGGGTATGAAAGCCGATGTTGCTAAATACGTAGGAGAATGTTTGACGTGTTCTAAGGTCAAAGCTGAGCATCAGAAACCATCAGGTCTACTTCAACAACCCGAAATCCCGAAATGGAAATGGGAAAACATTACCATGGATTTCATCACTAAATTGCCAAGGACTGCAAGTGGTTTTGATACTATTTGGGTAATAGTTGATCGTCTCACCAAATCAGCACACTTCCTACCAATAAGAGAAGATGACAAGATGGAGAAGTTAGCACGACTGTATTTGAAGGAAGTCGTCTCCAGACATGGAATACCAATCTCTATTATCTCTGATAGGGATGGCAGATTTATTTCAAGATTCTAGCAGACATTACAGCAAGCATTAGGAACTCGTCTAGACATGAGTACTGCCTATCATCCACAAACTGATGGGCAGAGTGAAAGGACGATACAAACGCTTGAAGACATGCTACGAGCATGTGTTATTGATTTCGGAAACAGTTGGGATCGACATCTACCGTTAGCAGAATTTTCCTACAACAACAGCTACCATTCAAGCATTGAGATGGCGCCGTTTGAAGCACTTTATGGTAGAAAGTGCAGGTCTCCAATTTGTTGGAGTGAAGTAGGGGATAGACAGATTACGGGTCCGGAGATTATACAAGAAACTACCGAGAAGATCATCCAAATTCAACAACGGTTGAAAACCGCCCAAAGTCGACAAAAGAGCTATGCTGACATTAAAAGAAAAGATATAGAATTTGAAATTGGAGAGATGGTCATGCTTAAAGTTGCACCTTGGAAAGGCGTTGTTCGATTTGGTAAACGAGGGAAATTAAATCCAAGGTATATTGGACCATTCAAGATTATTGATCGTGTCGGACCAGTAGCTTACCGACTAGAGTTACCTCAACAACTCGCGGCTGTACATAACACTTTCCACGTCTCGAATTTAAAGAAATGTTTTGCTAAAGAAGATCTCACTATTCCGTTAGATGAAATCCAAATCAACGAAAAACTTCAATTCATCGAAGAACCCGTCGAAATAATGGATCGTGAGGTTAAAAGACTTAAGCAAAACAAGATACCAATTGTTAAGGTTCGATGGAATGCTCGTAGAGGACCCGAGTTCACCTGGGAGCGTGAAGATCAGATGAAGAAGAAATACCCGCATCTATTTCCAGAAGATTCGTCAACACCTTCAACAGCTTAAAATTTCGGGATGAAATTTATTTAACGGGTAGGTACTGTAGTGACCCGAACTTTTCCATGTTTATATATATTAATTGAGATTGATATTTACATGATTAAATGTTTCCAACATGTTAAGCAATCAAACTTGTTAAGACTTGATTAATTGAAATATGGTTCATATAGACAATTGACCACCCAAGTTGACCGGTGATTCACGAACGTTAAAACTTGTAAAAACTATATGATGACATATATATGGATATATATATAGTTAACATGATATTATGATAAGTAAACATATCATTAATTATATTAACAATGAACTACATATGTAAAAACAAGACTACTAACTTAATGATTTTGAAACGAGACATATATGTAACGTTTATCGTTGTAACGACATTTAATGTATATATATCATATTAAGAGATATTCGTACATCATAATATCATGATAATATAATAATTTAAAATCTCTTTTGTTATTATAAACATTGGGTTAACAACATTTAACAAGATCGTTAACCTAAAGGTTTCAAAACAACACTTACATGTAACGACTAACGATGACTTAACGACTCAGTTAAAATGTATATACATGTAGTGTTTTAATATGTATTTATACACTTTTGAAAGACTTCAATACACTTATCAAAATACTTCTACTTAACAAAAATGCTTACAATTACATTCTCGTTCAGTTTCATCAACAATTCTACTCGTATGCACCCGTATTCGTACTCGTACAATACACAGCTTTTAGATGTATGTACTATTGGTATATACACTCCAATGATCAGCTCTTAGCAGCCCATGTGAGTCACCTAACACATGTGGGAACCATCATTTGGCAACTAGCATGAAATATCTCATAAGATTACAAAAATATGAGTAATCATTCATGACTTATTTACATGAAAACAAAATTACATATCCTTTATATCTAATCCATACACCAACGACCAAAAACACCTACAAACACTTTCATTCTTCAATTTTCTTCATCTAATTGAACTCTCTCAAGTTCTATCTTCAAGTTCTAAGTGTTCTTCATAAATTCCAAAAGTTCTAGTTTCATAAAATCAAGAATACTTTCAAGTTTGCTAGCTCACTTCCAATCTTGTAAGGTGATCATCCAACCTCAAGAAATCTTTGTTTCTTACAGTAGGTTATCATTCTAATACAAGGTAATAATCATATTCAAACTTTGGTTCAATTTCTATAACTATAACAATCTTATTTCAAGTGATGATCTTACTTGAACTTGTTTTCGTGTCATGATTTTGCTTCAAGAACTTTGAGCCATCCAAGGATCCATTGAAGCTAGATCCATTTTTCTCTTTTCCAGTAGGTTCATCCAAGGAACTTAAGGTAGTAATGATGTTCATAACATCATTCGATTCATACATATAAAGCTATCTTATTCGAAGGTTTAAACTTGTAATCACTAGAACATAGTTTAGTTAATTCTAAACTTGTTCGCAAACAAAAGTTAATCCTTCTAACTTGACTTTTAAAATCAACTAAACACATGTTCTATATCTATATGATATGCTAACTTAATGATTTAAAACCTGGAAACACGAAAAACACCGTAAAACCGGATTTACGCCGTCGTAGTAACACCGCGGGCTGTTTTGGGTTAGTTAATTAAAAACTATGATAAACTTTGATTTAAAAGTTGTTATTCTGAGAAAATGATTTTTATTATGAACATGAAACTATATCCAAAAATTATGGTTAAACTCAAAGTGGAAGTATGTTTTCTAAAATGGTCATCTAGACGTCGTTCTTTCGACTGAAATGACTACCTTTACAAAAACGACTTGTAACTTATTTTTCCGACTAGAAACCTATACTTTTTTTGTTTAGATTCATAAAATAGAGTTCAATATGAAACCATAGCAATTTGATTCACTCAAAACGGATTTAAAATGAAGAAGTTATGGGTAAAACAAGATTGGATAATTTTTCTCATTTTAGCTACGTGAAAATTGGTAACAAATCTATTCCAACCATAACTTAATCAACTTGTATTATATATTATGTAATCTTGAGATACCATAGACACGTATACAATGTTTCGACCTATCATGTCGACACATCTATATATATTTCGGAACAACCATAGACACTCTATATGTGAATGTTGGAGTTAGCTATACAGGGTTGAGGTTGATTCCAAAATATATATAGTTTGAGTTGTGATCAATACTGAGATACGTATACACTGGGTCGTGGATTGATTCAAGATAATATTTATTGATTTATTTCTGTACATCTAACTGTGGACAACTAGTTGTAGGTTACTAACGAGGACAGCTGACTTAATAAACTTAAAACATCAAAATATATTAAAAGTGTTGTAAATATATTTTGAACATACTTTGATATATATGTATATATTGTTATAGGTTCGTGAATCAACCAGTGGCCAAGTCTTACTTCCCGACGAAGTAAAAATCTGTGAAAGTGAGTTATAGTCCCACTTTTAAAATCTAATATTTTTGGGATGAGAATACATGCAGGTTTTATAAATGATTTACAAAATAGACACAAGTACGTGAAACTACATTCTATGGTTGAATTATCGAAATCGAATATGCCCCTTTTTATTAAGTCTGGTAATCTAAGAATTAGGGAACAGACACCCTAATTGACGCGAATTCTAAAGATAGATCTATTGGGCCTAACAAACCCCATCCAAAGTACCGGATGCTTTAGTACTTCGAAATTTATATCATATCCGAAGGGTGTCCCGGAATGATGGGGATATTCTTATATATGCATCTTGTTATTGTCGGTTACCAGGTGTTCACCATATGAATGATTTTTATCTCTATGTATGGGATATGTATTGAAATATGAAATCTTGTGGTCTATTGTTACGATTTGATATATATAGGTTAAACCTATAACTCACCAACATTTTTGTTGACGTTTTAAGCATGTTTATTCTCAGGTGATTATTAAGAGCTTCCGCTGTCGCATACTTAAATAAGGACAAGATTTGGAGTCCATGCTTGTATGATATTGTGTAAAAACTGCATTCAAGAAACTTATTTTGTTGTAACATATTTGTATTGTAAACCATTATGTAATGGTCGTGTGTAAACAGGATATTTTAGATTATCATTATTTGATAATCTACGTAAAGCTTTTTAAACCTTTATTGATGAAATAAAGGTTATGGTTTGTTTAAAAATGAATGCAGTCTTTGAAAAACGTCTCATATAGAGGTCAAAACCTCGCAACGAAATCAATTAATATGGAACGTTTTTAATCAATAAGAACGGGACATTTCATAAGATGAGAAGTGATCTCTACATATTGCAACATGACATGTAGCACCACTATTAACAATCCAACTTGTGTCATCATGAGTAAGATTGATCATATCATAATTAATACAAATAAAGAACTCAACCGTGATAACGTTAACTTCAACCTTATCATCATCACCACCATCACTTTTCTTTTGTTTATTCTTGTCATATGTCTTTTTCTTCTCATTTTTTAGCTATGGACAATACCACTTTGTCTGCCCTTTTTCACGACAATGATAGCACTCAACATTAGAAAACTTTCCTTTTCTTGAGCTACTACAATTCTTGCCTCTTTTACCATGACCTCTACTATGACTTCTCCCCCGCATTTCCGTGACCAAGATATCTGACTGTGAAGAGGAACCTTGTGACTTTCTTCTCATCTCTTCATTCAAAATACTACCCTTAGCCAATTCCATGGTGATAATACCATTCGGTGCATAGTGGACAAAGATGTCCTAAAAATCTCCCAAGAGTCCGGTAACGTACCAAGTAACCAGAGACCTTGAACCTCATCCTCAAGCTTGATACCCATTCCTGCAAGCTAATTAATAATACCCTGATATGCATTTAGGTGATCTGTAATAGGAGTCCCATCATGATACTTCAACGCCATCATCTGCTTAATTAAGAACAACTTGTTATTCCCAGTCTTTCGTTCATATAACTGTTCAAGCTTTTTTCATAAGGCTTTAGCGTCAGTCTCCCCAGTAATATGATTCACAACATTATCATCAACCCACTGCCGAATATACCCACATACTTGTCTATGCAAAATTTTCCATTGAGCATCAGATTTTTTCTCAGGTTTATCCTCAGTAAAAACAGGCAAATAATAATCTTTCACATAAAGAAGATCCTCCATCTTGCCTTTCCAAACATGATAATTTGAACCATTTAAACTAATCATTTTAATTGTATTAGCTTCCATATTTCACACAAGTCAATCAAATAACTCAGCTCTAGATACCAATTGATGGGAAAATAGTCACAACGGGCAATCTACAAAACGGAAACAAACATCTGTTTGACAAACATTTCCCGACCCGTATGAACCCGTGAGGATGCTAACAAATAAGGTATACCACAATCACCACAAATCAGTAGCTAAACAATACCAAATCAGTAGCAAATCAGTAGCTAAGCAATAATCAAGCACACACAATACACACAAGACTTTTTACGTGAAAAACCTCTCAAAATCGAGAGTAAAAACCACGAGACTCGTAAGCCACTTAAATTATTGTTGGGGTGACCTTCACTCCTTTCCCACATCGGTTGGAGAGGAAAAAAAAGGCCCTTATATGTGGCTTGATACCTCTTCCTCACAGGACGCATTTTAAACCCGTGAGGGCAGTTGAGTCGCTGGTGGCTCGCTGTTCCTAAAGCAGACAATAATCTGTGGTGGTCCTGGCTTCTGTCTCCGTTGCCATCAACTGGTATCAGAGCTGGGGTTACCACACCGATGTTGGGGGGGGGGGGGGATTGTTGGGGTGACCTTCACCCCTTTCCCACATCGGTTGGAGAGGCAAAAACAAAGGCCCTTATATGTGGCTTGATTTCTCTTCCTCACAGGACGCGTTTTAAACCCGTGAGGGCAGTTGAGTCACTGGTGGCTCACTGTTCCCAAAGCGGACAATATTCTGTGGTGGTCCTGGCTTCTGTCTCCGTTGCCATCAACTCTCAACTCTATGACGCTGTTACTGTTTGTTAGTTAGAGAGACGAAACTTTAGTTATGTGCGAGTAGTGTGTAACTATTCGAAGACTGTTCGTCGCCAATTTTAAGGGTTATCGCAGATGAATTCTGTGATTCTGTAGGCGTGGCCTAATTTGAAAACGGGATTGAAGTGCTCAATGTTGTTGTAGTTCATATGGCCCGCCCTGTATAGCTTTCCCCTGGATAAACATTGTATTAGAGGACTGTAAGTGCTACAATATGAGGATATGTGATATAGTTTGAAATCAAGTGTATAATAGAAATGTGATAATTATTAGTTATGTGCACTTACAAATTTTTCGAGTAAGATACAGTAGTAGCCGAGAGGGTTAGGATTTCGTGGAAGCCTGGCTATCCATGTTCAATATAACTTGACTTCAATCGGCATGAATGGCTGATTTGGCCTGAGATGCACTACAGGAACTGCTTGCTCCATTCTGTTTGTCACAATGCAAAGCTAAAAATGTTAGTTTTTGTTTTTCTAGGGTTATCAATGGGTGACATACAGTGATGGTCTACACGATTATCTGGCCTAGGGTGTTGACATAGGTGATGTTTGTGGGTGTGGATAGGGGTTTAAAACCTGTGCGTCGTTAATGTTTTGTAAAAAGTCTTTATAAACTAGTATAATTTTAGTAGTGTTTTCTGCATGGGGTTCTTCTCTTTTGAAAACGAAGGGTAGTACTAGTACGTTGACTTTATGGGTAATAGTCATTCGTGGTATGTGAACTTTTCCCCCTACTCGTGTGCCTGTGATAATCTCTGGTTCTACCAACTTGGAATATAACCGTGTAATTATCATTCGGTCCCGTTACAGAGGCCACATGCCAGGTGCACCGAACTTAAGTTACAAATCATATTGGGGGAAATTTTAAGTTGTTGAGATATTCCGCTGGATATAGCATTTATGTTTCACCACCATCGTTGCCATATGGAGTTGCTGTATCGCAACTCAAATATGATGTTGTTTCTCGGTCGACCATTTATAGGATTGGGGAATTTATCGTATCCGTCGTTTAGTTTTTAGGGCAGAAAATGACTTTTTGTTGTAGTTCGTGGGCGTTTGTGTGACGACCCGAAAATTTCCGACCAAATTTAAACTTAACCTTTATATGTTTCCGACACGATAAGCAGAATTTGTAATGTTGAATCTCAAAAACTTTGGAACTACATTCATGTAATCAATTATCCTTTGACCGTGTTCGAAGATTCACGAACAATTATGTGTATATAGATATGTATATATAATATATAATATTAACTGAAAACATTAACAAAGTATTAGATATATGATACTTTACATGAACGTATTTGTTTCGATATATTTATTGACAGAATTAAGAGATAATATCAAATGATTGAATTATCAGATACATTATGATATGATTACGGGCCTATGTTATGAGGTCCACTGTGATTTAAGAAATCTATTCTTTTTGACCACTCATTACTTAACTAGTATGATAAAATAACGATATTTATATTTTATTTTATCAAATATATATAACGATTTAAATTAATATTATATATATTTATACGCGTATTATACGTACATAGTTTTATACTTTTACTATACTTTAACTTTACCTTTACTTTACTTTTACTTTACTTTAACTTTAATAATTCATACTTTAATAATTCACTTTAATAATTCATACTTTAATAATTCACTTTAGTAATTCATACTTTAATAATTCACTTTAATAATTTACTTTAATAATTCATACTTTAATAATTCACTTTAATAATTCATACTTTAATAATTCACTTTAATAATTCATACTTTAATAATTCACTTTAATAATTCATACTTTAATAATTCACTTTAATAATTCAAAAATCTATTATAAATAGAATTCAATAGGTTTTATTATTTCATAGAAACTTAAAAATATATTTCTCTAAACTCTCTCAATCGAATTACACATATATATTTTCTTTGTATTATTTCAAGATATTATTAGTATACATAAAATACTACGACGGAGTTATATTCAGACGATTTTAAAATAAGTTTTCAAACGGGATAGAGCTAAAGAAATTATGGGTTATAGCTATGGAGGTTATTGTGACAACCCGGAAATTTCCAATCAAATTTAAACTTTATCTTTATATTATTCCGACACGATAAGCAAAGTTTTTTAAGTTAAATCTCAAGAATTTTAAACTGTGTTCATACATTCATTATAACCTCGACCAAATTCTGACAATTCATGAACCGTTATATATAAATAGATATGTATATATATATATATATATTATAACTTGAGAATATTAATAAAGTATTAAACGTATATTACTTTACACGAACGTATTTGTTTCAATATGTTTATCGATGGAATTAGAAGATAATATCAAATGATTGATTTATCAGATACATTGTGATATGATTACGGGTCTATGTTATGAGGTCCACTGTGATTTAAGAAATCTATTCTTTTTGACAACATTCGGAAAATGGTAAAGTGATTTATAAGTAAGAACGTGGAGTGTAAATAACTTAGATGTTGGATATCGACAAGTTAAGTAACTCGACATTTTTCATAAGTTTATTTAACCTTTGGACTTTATCCCATGCTTCACCAACAGACCGTAATTTAAAAACTTGAAACCTATTATGAATATATATGATTCTACTTTTCTAAAACGTTTTATGATATAACGATTTCCATTATTTTAACCTTTTAACAAAATGATTCTTAAATATATTTAGTTTTGGAAAACAAAATTATCATATTTGTTTGATTTATTTTCAAAAGTACAAAAACGTTTTTAGTTTAAAAAGAACTTTATTATTAAAACGTATATAACTTTTATAAATATCTAGAACCACTTTTGACAACTCATTACTTAACCAGTATGATAAAGATAACGATATTTATATTTTATTTTATTAAATATAAATAATGATTTAAATTAATTTTATATATATTTATACGCGTATTATATGTACATAGTTTTATACTTTTACTATACTTTAACTTTACCTTTACTTTACTTTTACTTTACTTTAACTTTAATAATTCACTTTAATAATTTATACTTTAATAATTCGCTTTAATAATTCATACTTTAATAATTCACTTTAATAATTCATACTTTAATAATTCACTTTAATAATTCATACTTTAATAATTCACTTTAATAATTCAAAAATCTATTATAAATAGAATTCAATAGGTTTCATTATTTCATAGAAACTTGAAATATATTTCTCTAAACTCTCTCAATCGACTTACATATATATATTTACTCAGTATTATTTCAAGATATTATTAGTATACATAAAATACTACGACGAGGTCATGAGCGTATTATTTCAAAATGGATTTTTCGAGCGGGATAGAGCTAAGGAAAACATGGGTTATAGCTATGGAGGTGATGGGTATGGTTCATGGGTATGCTTGTGAGGTCAATCTAGTGTTTATCGTCTCCGTTGCGTCTACGTACCTTTCCTGCAATATTGAATCTCAATATTGATACGTGAGTACTCGTAAATTATTTTTACATATTAATAGTGTATCCCTGACTAGTGCTCAAGAATATAGGATTAGGCATGCTTGTACTTTTGATATTGCCCTTAGATAGGTTATGTTGAATCCTGAATTAGTTACACTTGCGGTTGAGATAAGGTATAAGATATGCATGTCCTTGGAAAGCTAGCGAAAAATTGAGAACTTTTCATTTAGATATCGAATGAGTTCTATGAACGGATTAGAAGTTATAGTCAATTGAATTTTTATAAAAATGATTATTATTATCGTCGTTATTACCGTCGTTCTAGTTTTATCTTATTATTATCATTATTAATAAAAGGAATTATCATTACAATTGTTATTTTTATTATTATTACTATTGTTATCATCGTTAAAGTTATAATTAGTATTATTATTATTATTATTATTATTATTATCTTATTATTATTATTATTATTATTATTATTATTATTATTATTATTATTATTATTATTATTATTATTATTATTATTATTATTATTATTATTATTATTATTATTATCATCATTATTAATATATATATCACTATTTAAAAATGGTTATTGTTATTGTTATTATTATTATTATTATTATCATTAAAATAGTTATTAGTATTATTAATAATATCATAGTAATTATCATTATTAGTATTATTGTAATTAAAACTAATATTAGTAACACCTAATTCTTTTTAGTACTATTATTATTAGTATTATGAACACAATATAAAAGACGATTAAAAGCTATTAAACGAAACGATTAGGAAATAATGAGTATGAGTATCGTGATGAAATTAAAATATTATAAGATATTGATCTAGATAAAATTATCATTCTTATTATTTTTATCATTACTATTATTATTAAAAGTATCGTTAGTATTAAAACTATCATTTTAACAAAAAATATCATTTTAATAGAAATGTCATTGTTATTATAAAATATCATTATTATTATCATTTTAAATAGAATTATTATTTTAAAGTTAATATTAAAAAGTATCGTAAATATTAAAGTTATCATAATTAGAATTATCCTTTTATTATAATATCATTATTAGTAAATATAAATATTGATATTTTTATTAAAAGAATAATAATAATTATTATTGCAAAATAATACAACTTTTACTTATTATTATTATCAATGTTATTTTATCAAATAAATATGTAATACAAATAATATAATTACCTTAATAAAACCTATCATAATATTTTTTTTTAAATTAACTTTATAAATTTTATTACTTAAGATATATAAAAGTATATTTTTATATAAAATTTTATTTATTAATAAATGAATTATATTATTTACTCTATTAAATCTTTTAAAAATATTTAAAAATATAAAATGACGATATTTAAACTATATAATAATCATGTATAAATTTTGGAAATCATTTTGAGTCAAATTAACTTTTGTTGACCTTTGCATATTAGTCTCGAGCATTAGGATTGTGGTACACTATGACTTGACCTAATTTGTTAGACAAATATTGACCAGCACATATATATACATAATTAATTTAGGTTCGTGAATCCGAGGCCAACCTTGCACTTGTTCAATGACGTTATATGTATTTTTACTACGAAATACAGTATGGTGAGTTTCATTTGCCTTTTTACCCTTTATATTTTTGGGCTGAGAATACATGCGCAATTTTTATAAATGATTTACAAAATATACACAAGTACATGAAACTACATTCTATGGTTGAATTATCGAAATCGAATATGCCCCTTTTTATTAAGTCTGGTAATCTAAGAATTAGGGAACAGACACCTTAATTGACGCGAATCCTAAAGATAGATCTATTGGGCCTAACAAACCCCATCCAAAGTACCGGATGCTTTAGTACTTCGAAATTTATATCATGTCCGAAGGAGGATCCCGGAATGATGGGGATATTCTTATATGCATATTGTTAATGTCGGTTACCAGGTGTTCAATCCATATGAATGATTATTTTTGTCTCTATGCATGGGACGTATATTTATGAGAACTGGAAATGAAATTCTTGTGGTCTATTAAAATGATGGAAATGAATGATTATGATAAACTAATGAACTCACCAACCTTTTGGTTGACACTTTAAAGCATGTTTATTCTCAGGTATAAAAGAAATCTTCCGCTGTGCATTTGCTTATTTTAAAGATATTACTTGGAGTATTTCATGGCATATTTCGAAGAACGTTGCATTCGAGTCATTGAGTTCATCAAAGATTACTATTAAGTTAATTTATAATTGGATAGTGGATATTATGAAATGGTATGCATGCCTGTCAATTTTCAATGTAAAGAAAGTTTATCTTTTAAAAACGAATGCAATGTTTGTAATATGTATCATATAGAGGTCAAATACCTCGCGATGTAATCAACTATTGTGAATCGTTTATAATGTATATGAACGGGTCCTTTCAGTTGGTATCAGAGCGGTGGTCTTAGCGAACCAGGTGTGCATTAGTGTGTCTAACTGATAAGTCGTTAGGATGCATTAGTGAGTCTGGACTTCGACCGTGTCTGCATGTCAAAAGTTTTGCTTATCATTTCTAGTCGGAAATCATCTGCTTATCATCCTTAGGAAATTACCTGCTTATCATTATTAGTCTAGACACGTCTTGCTACATTAATTGCATGAGTAGTGTATAGACAAAATTCATATCTTAGCGTATCTGCTAAATCATATTTTATCGTATCTATTACTGTAAACTTTGCCTGACATATTCCATAAATTCCTCCGTAATCTACGAAATCTTTTGATCTATATACATATATGGATATCCTATGTAAATAGAATACCACCCGATAGCTGGAAAATCATTTTATATCGAAAAATCCTTTATCCAATCGTACGAAATGGAAGTTGTCATCAGTTCAAGTCACTCGGATTCTGAAATGGAATCTCACTCAAGCTCCGAAAGAAGTGTGACCGAAATGGATCAATCAATCAGTCATCATCTATTCTGGATGAATTGGGGATGGGTTCGTAGTTTCCTCAATCATTGGAGACAAGAAGAAGGCGATCCTTTCCATCCACCACATTGCCCTCTTGATGAAGAACCTGAAGCACTTACCGGCGAACCTGTCCGAAACACCATTTTCTCTCTCATTTCCAGAGTATCTCGTCACGATTATATACTCCATCAAATTCTAGATTTTATTTGTCCGCTCATCCGAACCGACAATCACCCCGGTGTAATAGAAGAAGTCAACGAGCTTCGCGCTCGGGTAGTGGCTTTGGAGAATATGGTGCAGAAATTACAAACACCAGTAGCAGCACCAGCAGCAGCACCAGCAGCATAACCAGTACCACCATCATCAACGCCAACAGTACCATTACCACCTCCAACCACAACTGCGTCGTAAACCTCAACTTCACAATCTATCCCACGAGCATCAACGTCATACGCACCATTGATATCAAGGAATACCAGCAACAATAACTGACGATGTATTAATTCATAACTTCATTGGAGAAACATTCCACGGAGATTATGTAATCTCTAAAGTCTTAGAGATTATCTAATCTAGCCCTAACCATAAATCAGTTAAGCGAACCAAAATGATAGAAGGAAGAGTAGAAACCCTGACAAAAATGGTGTGTGATTAACAAGCTAAACTTGTTTTACCAACAGCATCAACAGTACCGTCAGCGTCACCAGCATCGTCAGTACAGTCAACATCAGAATCAACAACACCTATAACATCACAAACTCCGTCAGTTCAAGAATCACTGTGGACATCATTACGAATCAATAACGCGTATATTGTATCAAGGAGTTATGAAGAGTTAACTCATTCCCTCTGAAGAAATTATATGTATATTTTATATATACATATTTTGAAATAAAAATAAATCTTTCCGTGCTAAGCTATTGTGTGTGAATCTTAACTACTCGGTTAATTCATCTTACAAATATGCAATAATGTACGTCCTTCACCCGCAACTTAACCATCGTTAACTACAATCTCTGTCTCAATTCAACAAATTCCAATTCATAATAAATCAAGTATATATTTGATTTTACACTTTCATCATCGATGTAACCGAAACTTCTCAGATACCATCACTCGTACTTTGCGAAGTTCACAAGAATTTAACAAAAATCAACATCACGCCTCAACAAATAACGAAGTATTGATTCGTAATTTCAATATTATTGAAGAAATACTTATGTAATCTCTAAAGCCTTCAAGGGATTATTCAATTCTATTTTCAACCGTAAATCGAATGAGTTTAAATTAGTATTAACTCATTAAAATTTATGTTATATCTGAGGAGAATATATACATATATATTTTCACAAAGACTGTAATAAAATTCTTATGTACAAAATATTAATTGTGAAATTTTTTAACGGGTAGGTAATACCCGAGAGATATATATATTCACAATTAATATGTTACATTCTTCGAATCTGATCAAGCAAACTATCAACTATACTTCCTACTTTCACAATAATATACACTCTTTCATAGAGATCAAAACAACCATACTCATTCAAACCCAATTACAAATTTTGATTTTGAAACCTCAGAATTCAATTCGAGATATAACCGGTATCATCACTTTTAGATTCCTACATCTTTCAAAGCTATACTTTGACTTCAAAACTGTGTTAGAACATCAAATGTATATTAACGATTACAATCTGTGTTCAAACCCTTCGAAAATATCTGAAGACACTTCAAATAATAAGCAATCGAGATGATGATCCAACCATATATTACCCACAGTTAGGTACTTAAAGAGCACTCGAAACCAAAGTCATAATTCCACACATATCTGTGTCAGATTCTTTGGCATTTATTAGCAAAAATAACTTTGCAATTCCTTTTCAAAGTAGCCAGTTTTGTCACAGCTCCAGCAAGTCAACTTCGACTTTTCAGTCAGACTAACCTTATTATAACCTTGAGATATACACCATCGTTACCAGGGAACCTTTTACATCCCACCACATTATTAGCAGATGTACCAACAACTTCATTACCCTTTGACTTTAACCTCTCCAAAAAGTCATTATAGTTATTCATTGAAACCCCACCATTTACTCATTCGCATCTTGTAACAAGAATTGCCATACGAATCATCGGGAATTAGCAATCATTGATTTGAAATCTCGCAGCATGTCTACGCCAACAGTTATATGTGTACGTACAACGTCTATCTCCTGGACTTACATACTTTGAATGTGAAGTTTCTGAAAAACACCTTGAACTGCGAACTAGTTCTTGAAATGCCGACGAAGCAGCAACAACTGTAAACGATCTTAACAGTAAAAAGTTTGATGATAAAGAATAGTGTATTGGCAAAGCTCAGAAAAAGAGAAGTTTTAGAACTGGAAAACGGATTGAGCAAAGTATGAAAGAGGCTGTGGACAAATCACAAGCGCGAAACATGCCTTCAAAGAATCTAAATGATTCAGTACCTGCTGAAGTCATTAAAGGAATACCTTGCTCTTGACTCTAAACCCCTGCGGACAATATTCTTCATCATCCTCTGATATTAGAAATTCTAAGATATTATCATATCTTTCATTATAAATATCCTCCATATTTCTGAAGATATTTTCTTAATTATTTTTATCCGAAATCATTTACCTCTTCGCGCTATCTGTATTACATCATAAAAGAAATTATTTTAATTTCTAAATTCTGAAACATTCGAGTTTAAAATAGGAATATTTTTTTTTTAAGTAGTGTTAGGAGCTGAAGTATGAGTTAGTATAATATAATGACACTTGATCAACGTGATTATATTACAGTAATTCATGCTGAGTTTCTAAATGGAACGTGATGATTCACAGATCATAACGTCATCATGTGCCATGTTACACGACTCCTATATTCTATTTATTCTCTAAAATATCAAGAAAATATTTCTTGATGATTCGGTCTTTTCTAGGGTATTCTGGTAATTTAACAAATCAAGATCGTGCCATTACAATTTTCTTCTTAGAACATTAACTATGTTCATTCAGAAATTCATATCTACGAATTCTAGACCATTACATACGGTGCATAATCTCAAGAAGAGGAAACGAAAGAACGAAGCTCCGAAATAGAAATAGGAGTATAAATCGCAGCAAATAGAAGGGAGCATTAACTGTGGATGACAATAATTATAGAAGACAGAAGCAGGGACTTCGAAATATAAAGGAGGATATAAAGCCCAACGACGACCCAGAAATTTTAAACCATATATATCGATGCATATAGTAATATAAAGACACGGGAGAACTAAAAACACTATAAAACTAAGAGTATAGTAAAAATAAATAGATTCTTTCGGTGGCAGATGAAAGAAAAGAATGACAGATATGAAAGTTAGGAGTATATCAAGAATCAGAACTGGATGGAGCATATTAGTGAATAAAAGGTGTGAGTTGTGAAAATAAAGAAACAAAGGGGGTGGATATATAGTAAAATATCCGACAGAGCAATCAAAACATATTATCGCATTTAATCAAAGCTGATCTTAACTTCCTTAATTTCTGAAGAACCAAATCTTATTACGAAGATTTTCTCTAAATTCCTTGAATTTCGGAAATCAACCGTGACTATGTCATTGGTTAAAAAGAACGTGCATTTACTCATTTCATTCTTTTGTGATAACTTCACTCGTACCCTTCACAAAAATCAAATTTCTTTATCTATATTACTTTATGATAATAAAACTCTAATTTTCAACTCGTATACGTCATGAAAACATACTTATTGTCAGCCATGACCATTCAATTCAAATTTCGGGACGAAATTTCTTTAACGGGTAGGTACTGTGACAACCCGGAAATTTCCAATCAAATTTAAACTTTATCTTTATATTATTCCGACACGATAAGCAAAGTTTTTTAAGTTAAATCTCAAGAATTTTAAACTGTGTTCATACATTCATTATAACCTCGGCCAAATTCTGACGATTCATGAACCGTTATATATAAATAGATATGTATATATATATATATATATATATTATAACTTGAGAATATTAATAAAGTATTAAACGTATATTACTTTACACGAACGTATTTGTTTCAATATGTTTATCGATGGAATTAGAAGATAATATCAAATGATTGATTTATCAGATACATTGTGATATGATTACGGGTCTATGTTATGAGGTCCACTGTGATTTAAGAAATCTATTCTTTTTGACAACATTCGGAAAATGGTAATGTGATTTATAAGTAAGAACGTGGAGTGTAAATAACTTAGATGTTGGATATCGACAAGTTAAGTAACTCGACATTTTTCATAAGTTTATTTAACCTTTGGACTTTATCCCATGCTTCACCAACAGACCGTAATTTAAAAACTTGAAACCTATTATGAATATATATGATTCTACTTTTCTAAAACGTTTTATGATATAACGATTTCCATTATTTTAACCTTTTAACAAAATGATTCTTAAATATATTTAGTTTTGGAAAACAAAATTATCATATTTATTTGATTTATTTTCAAAAGTACAAAAACGTTTTTAGTTTAAAAAGAACTTTATTATTAAAACGTATATAACTTTTATAAATATCTAGAACCACTTTTGACAACTCATTACTTAACCAGTATGATAAAGATAACGATATTTATATTTTATTTTATTAAATATAAATAATGATTTAAATTAATTTTATATATATTTATACGCGTATTATACGTACATAGTTTTATACTTTTACTATACTTTAACTTTACCTTTACTTTACTTTTACTTTACTTTAACTTTAATAATTCACTTTAATAATGCATACTTTAATAATTCACTTTAATAATTCATACTTTAATAATTCACTTTAATAATTTATACTTTAATAATTCACTTTAATAATTCATACTTTAATAATTCACTTTAATAATTCAAAAATTTATTATAAATAGAATTCAATAGGTTTCATTATTTCATAGAAACTTGAAATATATTTCTCTAAACTCTCTCAATCGACTTACATATATATATTTACTCAGTATTATTTCAAGATATTATTAGTATACATAAAATACTACGACGAGGTCATGAGCGTATTATTTCAAAATGGATTTTTCGAGCGGGATAGAGCTAAGGAAAACATGGGTTATAGCTATGGAGGTGATGGGTATGGTTCATGGGTATGCTTGTGAGGTCAATCTAGTGTTTATCGTCTCCGTTGCGTCTACGTACCTTTCCTGCAATATTGAATCTCAATATTGATACGTGAGTACTCGTAAATTATTTTTACATATTAATAGTGTATCCCTGACTAGTGCTCAAGAATATAGGATTAGGCATGCTTGTACTTTTGATATTGCCCTTAGATAGGTTATGTTGAATCCTGAATTAGTTACACTTGCGGTTGAGATAAGGTATAAGATATGCATGTCCTTGGAAAGCTAGCGAAAAATTGAGAACTTTTCATTTAGATATCGAATGAGTTCTATGAACAGATTAGAAGTTATAGTCAATTGAATTTTTATAAAAATGATTATTATTATCGTCGTTATTACCGTCGTTCTAGTTTTATCTTATTATTATCATTATTAATAAAAGGAATTATCATTACAATTGTTATTTTTATTATTATTACAATTGTTAGCATCGTTAAAGTTATAATTAGTATTATTATTATTATTATTATTATTATTATTATTATCTTATTATTATTATTATTATTATTATTATTATTATTATTATTATTATTATTATTATTATTATTATTATTATTATCATCATTATTAATATATATCACTATTTAAAAATGGTTATTGTTATTGTTATTATTATTATTATTATTATTATCATTAAAATAGTTATTAGTATTATTAATAATATCATAGTAATTATCATTATTAGTATTATTGTAATTAAAACTAATATTAGTAACACCTAATTCTTTTTAGTACTATTATTATTAGTATTATGAACACAATATAAAAGACGATTAAAAGCTATTAAATGAAACGATTAGGAAATAATGAGTATGAGTATCGTGATGAAATTAAAATATTATAAGATATTGATCTAGATAAAATTATCATTCTTATTATTTTTATCATTACTATTATTATTAAATGTATCGTTAGTATTAAAACTATCATTTTAACAAAAAATATCATTTTAATAGAAATGTCATTGTTATTATAAAATATCATTATTATTATCATTTTAAATAGAATTATTATTTTAAAGTTAATATTAAAAAGTATCGTAAATATTAAAGTTATCATAATTAGAATTATCCTTTTATTATAATATCATTATTAGTAAATATAAATATTGATATTTTTATTAAAAGAATAATAATAATTATTATTGCAAAATAATACAACTTTTACTTATTATTATTATCAATGTTATTTTATCAAATAAATATGTAATACAAATAATATAATTACCTTAATAAAACCTATCATAATATTTTTTTTTAAATTAACTTTATAAATTTTATTACTTAAGATATATAAAAGTATATTTTTATATAAAATTTTATTTATTAATAAATAAATTATATTATTTACTCTATTAAATCTTTTAAAAATATTTAAAAATATAAAACGACGATATTTAAACTATATAATAATCATGTATAAATTTTCGAAATCATTTTGAGTCAAATTAACTTTTGTTGACCTTTGCATATTAGTCTCGAGCATTAGGATTGTGGTACACTATGACTTGACCTAATTTGTTAGACAAATATTGACCAGCACATATATATACATAATTAATTTAGGTTCGTGAATCCGAGGCCAACCTTGCACTTGTTCAATGACGTTATATGTATTTTTACTACGAAATACAGTATGGTGAGTTTCATTTGCCTTTTTACCCTTTATATTTTTGGGCTGAGAATACATGCGCAATTTTTATAAATGATTTACAAAATAGACACAAGTACATGAAACTACATTCTATGGTTGAATTATCGAAATCGAATATGCCCCTTTTTATTAAGTCTGGTAATCTAAGAATTAGGGAACAGACACCTTAATTGACGCGAATCCTAAAGATAGATCTATTGGGCCTAACAAACCTCATCCAAAGTACCGGATGCTTTAGTACTTCGAAATTTATATCATGTCCGAAGGAGGATCCCGGAATGATGGGGATATTCTTATATGCATATTGTTAATGTCGGTTACCAGGTGTTCAATCCATATGAATGATTATTTTTGTCTCTATGCATGGGGCGTATATTTATGAGAACTGGAAATGAAATTCTTGTGGTCTATTAAAATGATGGAAATGAATGATTATGATAAACTAATGAACTCACCAACCTTTTGGTTGACACTTTAAAGCATGTTTATTCTCAGGTATAAAAGAAATCTTCCGCTGTGCATTTGCTTATTTTAAAGATATTACTTGGAGTATTTCATGGCATATTTCGAAGAACGTTGCATTCGAGTCATTGAGTTCATCAAAGATTACTATTAAGTTAATTTATAATTGGATAGTGGATATTATGAAATGGTATGCATGCCTGTCAATTTTCAATGTAAAGAAAGTTTATCTTTTAAAAACGAATGCAATGTTTGTAATATGTATCATATAGAGGTCAAATACCTCGCGATGTAATCAACTATTGTGAATCGTTTATAATGTATATGAACGGGTCCTTTCAGTTGGTATCAGAGCGGTGGTCTTAGCGAACCAGGTCTGCATTAGTGTGTCTAACTGATAAGTTGTTAGGATGCATTAGTGAGTCTGGACTTCGACCGTGTCTGCATATCAAAAGTTTTGCTTATCATTTCTAGTCGGAAATCATCTGCTTATCATCCTTAGGAAATTACCTGCTTATCATTATTAGTCTAGACACGTCTTGCTACATTAATTGCATGAGTAGTGTATAGACAAAATTCATATCTTAGCGTATCTGCTAAATCATATTTTATCGTATCTATTACTGTAAACTTTGCCTGACATATTCCATAAATTCCTCCGTAATCTACGAAATCTTTTGATCTATATACATATATGGATATCCTATGTAAATAGAATACCACCCGATAGCCGGAAAATCATTTTATATCGAAAAATCCTTTATCCAATCGTACGAAATGGAAGTTGTCATCAGTTCAAGTCACTCGGATTCTGAAATGGAATCTCACTCAAGCTCCGAAAGCAGTGTGACCGAAATGGATCAATCAATCAGTCATCATCTATTCTGGATGAATTGGGGATGGGTTCGTAGTTTCCTCAATCATTGGAGACAAGAAGAAGGCGATCCTTTCCATCCACCACATTGCCCTCTTGATGAAGAACCTGAAGCACTTACCGGCGAACCTGTCCGAAACACCATTTTCTCTCTCATTTCCAGAGTATCTCGTCACGATTATATACTCCATCAAATTCTAGATTTTATTTGTCCGCTCATCCGAACCGACAATCACCCCGGTGTAATAGAAGAAGTCAACGAGCTTCGCGCTCGGGTAGTGGCTTTGGAGAATATGGTGCAGAAATTACAAACACCAGTAGCAGCACCAGCAGCAGCACCAGCAGCATAACCAGTACCACCATCATCAACGCCAACAGTACCATTACCACCTCCAACCACAACTGCGTCGTAAACCTCAACTTCACAATCTATCCCACGAGCATCAACGTCATACGCACCATTGATATCAAGGAATACCAGCAACAATAACTGACGATGTATTAATTCATAACTTCATTGGAGAAACATTCCACGGAGATTATGTAATCTCTAAAGTCTTAGAGATTATCTAATCTAGCCCTAACCATAAATCAGTTAAGCGAACCAAAATGATAGAAGGAAGAGTAGAAACCCTGACAAAAATGGTGTGTGATTAACAAGCTAAACTTGTTTTACCAACAGCATCAACAGTACCGTCAGCGTCACCAGCATCGTCAGTACAGTCAACATCAGAATCAACAACACCTATAACATCACAAACTCCGTCAGTTCAAGAATCACTGTGGACATCATTACGAATCAATAACGCGTATATTGTATCAAGGAGTTATGAAGAGTTAACTCATTCCCTCTGAAGAAATTATATGTATATTTTATATATACATATTTTGAAATAAAAATAAATCTTTCCGTGCTAAGCTATTGTGTGTGAATCTTAACTACTCGGTTAATTCATCTTACAAATATGCAATAATGTACGTCCTTCACCCGCAACTTAACCATCGTTAACTACAATCTCTGTCTCAATTCAACAAATTCCAATTCATAATAAATCAAGTATATATTTGATTTTACACTTTCATCATCGATGTAACCGAAACTTCTCAGATACCATCACTCGTACTTTGCGAAGTTCACAAGAATTTAACAAAAATCAACATCACGCCTCAACAAATAACGAAGTATTGATTCGTAATTTCAATATTATTGAAGAAATACTTATGTAATCTCTAAAGCCTTCAAGGGATTATTCAATTCTATTTTCAACCGTAAATCGAATGAGTTTAAATTAGTATTAACTCATTAAAATTTATGTTATATCTGAGGAGAATATATACATATATATTTTCACAAAGACTGTAATAAAATTCTTATGTACAAAATATTAATTGTGAAATTTTTTAACGGGTAGGTAATACCCGAGAGATATATATATTCACAATTAATATGTTACATTCTTCGAATCTGATCAAGCAAACTATCAACTATACTTCCTACTTTCACAATAATATACACTCTTTCATAGAGATCAAAACAACCATACTCATTCAAACCCAATTACAAATTTTGATTTTGAAACCTCAGAATTCAATTCGAGATATAACCGGTATCATCACTTTTAGATTCCTACATCTTTCAAAGCTATACTTTGACTTCAAAACTGTGTTAGAACATCAAATGTATATTAACGATTACAATCTGTGTTCAAACCCTTCGAAAATATCTGAAGACACTTCAAATAATAAGCAATCGAGATGATGATCCAACCATATATTACCCACAGTTAGGTACTTAAAGAGCACTCGAAACCAAAGTCATAATTCCACACATATCTGTGTCAGATTCTTTGGCATTTATTAGCAAAAATAACTTTGCAATTCCTTTTCAAAGTAGCCAGTTTTGTCACAGCTCCAGCAAGTCAACTTCGACTTTTCAGTCAGACTAACCTTATTATAACCTTGAGATATACACCATCGTTACCAGGGAACCTTTTACATCCCACCACATTATTAGCAGATGTACCAACAACTTCATTACCCTTTGACTTTAACCTCTCCAAAAAGTCATTATAGTTATTCATTGAAACCCCACCATTTACTCATTTGCATCTTGTAACAAGAATTGCCATACGAATCATCGGGAATTAGCAATCATTGATTTGAAATCTCGCAGCATGTCTACGCCAACAGTTATATGTGTACGTACAACGTCTATCTCCTGGACTTACATACTTTGAATGTGAAGTTTCTGAAAAACACCTTGAACTGCGAACTAGTTCTTGAAATGCCGACGAAGCAGCAACAACTGTAAACGATCTTAACAGTAAAAAGTTTGATGATAAAGAATAGTGTATTGGCAAAGCTCAGAAAAAGAGAAGTTTTAGAACTGGAAAACGGATTGAGCAAAGTATGAAAGAGGCTGTGGACAAATCACAAGCGCGAAACATGCCTTCAAAGAATCTAAATGATTCAGTACCTGCTGAAGTCATTAAAGGAATACCTTGCTCTTGACTCTAAACCCCTGCGGACAATATTCTTCATCATCCTCTGATATTAGAAATTCTAAGATATCATCATATCTTTCATTATAAATATCCTCCATATTTCTGAAGATATTTTCTTAATTATTTTTATCCGAAATCATTTACCTCTTCGCGCTATCTATATTACATCATAAAAGAAACTATTTTAATTTCTAAATTCTGAAACATTCGAGTTTAAAATAGGAATATTTTTTTTTAAGTAGTGTTGTGAGCTGAAGTATGAGTTAGTATAATATAATGACACTTGATCAACGTGATTATATTACAGTAATTCATGCTGAGTTTCTAAATGGAACGTGATGATTCACAGATCATAACGTCATCATGTGCCATGTTACACGACTCCTATATTCTATTTATTCTCTAAAATATCAAGAAAATATTTCTTGATGATTCGGTCTTTTCTAGGGTATTCTGGTAATTTAACAAATCAAGATCGTGCCATTACAATTTTCTTCTTAGAACATTAACTATGTTCATTCAGAAATTCATATCTACGAATTCTAGACCATTACATACGGTGCATAATCTCAAGAAGAGGAAACGAAAGAACGAAGCTCCGAAATAGAAATAGGAGTATAAATCGCAGCAAATAGAAGGGAGCATTAACTGTGGATGACAATAATTATAGAAGACAGAAGCAGGGACTTCGAAATATAAAGGAGGATATAAAGCCCAACGACGACCCAGAAATTATAAACCATATATATCGATGCATATAGTAATATAAAGACACGGGAGAACTAAAAACACTATAAAACTAAGAGTATAGTAAAAGTAAATAGATTCTTTCGGTGGCAGATGAAAGAAAAGAATGACAGATATGAAAGTTAGGAGTATATCAAGAATCAGAACTGGATGGAGCATATTAGTGAATAAAAGGTGTGAGTTGTGAAAATAAAGAAACAAAGGGGGTGGATATATAGTAAAATATCTGACAGAGCAATCAAAACATATTATCGCATTTAATCAAAGCTGATCTTAACTTCCTTAATTTCTGAAGAACCAAATCTTATTACGAAGATTTTCTCTAAATTCCTTGAATTTCGGAAATCAACCGTGACTATGTCATTGGTTAAAAAGAACGTGCATTTACTCATTTCATTCTTTTGTGATAACTTCACTCGTACCCTTCACAAAAATCAAATTTCTTTATCTATATTACTTTATGATAATAAAACTCTAATTTTCAACTCGTATACGTCATGAAAACATAATTATTGTCAGCCATGACCATTCAATTCAAATTTCGGGACGAAATTTCTTTAACGGGTAGGTACTGTGACAACCTGGAAATTTCCAATCAAATTTAAACTTTATCTTTATATTATTCCGACACGATAAGCAAAGTTTTTTAAGTTAAATCTCAAGAATTTTAAACTGTGTTCATACATTCATTATAACCTCGACCAAATTCTGACGATTCATGAACCGTTATATATAAATAGATATGTATATATATATATATATATTATAACTTGAGAATATTAATAAAGTATTAAACGTATATTACTTTACACGAACGTATTTGTTTCAATATGTTTATCGATGGAATTAGAAGATAATATCAAATGATTGATTTATCAGATACATTGTGATATGATTACGGGTCTATGTTATGAGGTCCACTGTGATTTAAGAAATCTATTCTTTTTGACAACATTCAGAAAATGGTAAAGTGATTTATAAGTAAGAACGTGGAGTGTAAATAACTTAGATGTTGGATATCGACAAGTTAAGTAACTCGACATTTTTCATAAGTTTATTTAACCTTTGGATTTTATCCCATGCTTCACTAACAGACCGTAATTTAAAAACTTGAAACCTATTATGAATATATATGATTCTACTTTTCTAAAACGTTTTATGATATAACGATTTCCATTATTTTAACCTTTTAACAAAATGATTCTTAAATATATTTAGTTTTGGAAAACAAAATTATCATATTTATTTGATTTATTTTCAAAAGTACAAAAACGTTTTTAGTTTAAAAAGAACTTTATTATTAAAACGTATATAACTTTTATAAATATCTAGAACCACTTTTGACAACTCATTACTTAACCAGTATGATAAAGATAACAATATTTATATTTTATTTTATTAAATATAAATAATGATTTAAATTAATTTTATATATATTTATACGCGTATTATACGTACATAGTTTTATACTTTTACTATACTTTAACTTTACCTTTACTTTACTTTTACTTTACTTTAACTTTAATAATTCACTTTAATAATTCATACTTTAATAATTCACTTTAATAATTCAAAAATCTATTATAAATAGAATTCAATAGGTTTCATTATTTCATAGAAACTTGAAATATATTTCTCTAAACTCTCTCAATCGACTTACATATATATATTTACTCAGTATTATTTCAAGATATTATTAGTATACATAAAATACTACGGCGAGGTCATGAGCGTATTATTTCAAAATGGATTTTTCGAGCGGGATAGAGCTAAGGAAAACATGGGTTATAGCTATGGAGGTGATGGGTATGGTTCATGGGTATGCTTGTGAGGTCAATCTAGTGTTTATCGTCTCCGTTGCGTCTACGTACCTTTCCTGCAATATTGAATCTCAATATTGATACGTGAGTACTCGTAAATTATTTTTACATATTAATAGTGTATCCCTGACTAGTGCTCAAGAATATAGGATTAGGCATGCTTGTACATTTGATATTGCCCTTAGATAGGTTATGTTGAATCCTGAATTAGTTACACTTGCGGTTGAGATAAGGTATAAGATATGCATGTCCTTGGAAAGCTAGCGAAAAATTGAGAACTTTTCATTTAGATATCGAATGAGTTCTATGAACGGATTAGAAGTTATAGTCAATTGAATTTTTATAAAAATGATTATTATTATCGTCGTTATTACCGTCGTTCTAGTTTTATCTTATTATTATCATTATTAATAAAAGGAATTATCATTACAATTGTTATTTTTATTATTATTACAATTGTTATCATCGTTAAAGTTATAATTAGTATTATTATTATTATTATTATTATTATTATTATTATTATTATTATTATTATTATCTTATTATTATTATTATTATTATTATTATTATTATTATTATTATTATTATTATTATTATTATTATCATCATTATTAATATATATATCACTATTTAAAAATGGTGATTGTTATTGTTATTATTATTATTATTATTATCATTAAAATAGTTATTAGTATTATTAATAATATCATAGTAATTATCATTATTAGTATTATTGTAATTAAAACTAATATTAGTAACACCTAATTCTTTTTAGTACTATTATTATTAGTATTATGAACATAATATAAAAGACGATTAAAAGCTATTAAACGAAACGATTAGGAAATAATGAGTATGAGTATCGTAATGAAATTAAAATATTATAAGATATTGATCTAGATAAAATTATCATTCTTATTATTTTTATCATTACTATTATTATTAAAAGTATCGTTAGTATTAAAACTATCATTTTAACAAAAAATATCATTTTAATAGAAATGTCATTGTTATTATAAAATATCATTATTATTATCATTTTAAATAGAATTATTATTTTAAAGTTAATATTAAAAAGTATCGTAAATATTAAAGTTATCATAATTAGAATTATCCTTTTATTATAATATCATTATTAGTAAATATAAATATTGATATTTTTATTAAAAGAATAATAATAATTATTATTGCAAAATAATACAACTTTTACTTATTATTATTATCAATGTTATTTTATCAAATAAATATGTAATACAAATAATATAATTACCTTAATAAAACCTATCATAATATTTTTTTTTTAAATTAACTTTATAAATTTTATTACTTAAGATATATAAAAGTATATTTTTATATAAAATTTTATTTATTAATAAATGAATTATATTATTTACTCTATTAAATCTTTTAAAAATATTTAAAAATATAAAACGACGATATTTAAACTATATAATAATCATGTATAAATTTTGGAAATCATTTTGAGTCAAATTAACTTTTGTTGACCTTTGCATATTAGTCTCGAGCATTAGGATTGTGGTACACTATGACTTGACCTAATTTGTTAGACAAATATTGACCAGTACATATATATACATAATTAATTTAGGTTCGTGAATCCGAGGCCAACCTTGCACTTGTTCAATGACGTTATATGTATTTTTACTACGAAATACAGTATGGTGAGTTTCATTTACCTTTTTACCCTTTATATTTTTGGGCTGAGAATACATGCGCAATTTTTATAAATGATTTACAAAATAGACACAAGTACATGAAACTACATTCTATGGTTGAATTATCGAAATCGAATATGCCCCTTTTTATTAAGTCTGGTAATCTAAGAATTAGGGAACAGACACCTTAATTGACGCGAATCCTAAAGATAGATCTATTGGGCCTAACAAACCCCATCCAAAGTACCGGATGCTTTAGTACTTCGAAATTTATATCATGTCCGAAGGAGGATCCCGGAATGATGGGGATATTCTTATATGCATATTGTTAATGTCGGTTACCAGGTGTTCAATCCATATGAATGATTATTTTTGTCTCTATGCATGGGACGTATATTTATGAGAACTGGAAATGAAATTCTTGTGGTCTATTAAAATGATGGAAATGAATGATTATGATAAACTAATGAACTCACCAACCTTTTGGTTGACACTTTAAAGCATGTTTATTCTCAGGTATAAAAGAAATCTTCCGCTGTGCATTTGCTTATTTTAAAGATATTACTTGGAGTATTTCATGGCATATTTCGAAGAACGTTGCATTCGAGTCATTGAGTTCATCAAAGATTACTATTAAGTTAATTTATAATTGGATAGTGGATATTATGAAATGGTATGCATGCCTGTCAATTTTCAATGTAAAGAAAGTTTGTCTTTTAAAAACGAATGCAATGTTTGTAATATGTATCATATAGAGGTCAAATACCTCGCGATGTAATCAACTATTGTGAATCGTTTATAATGTATATGAACGGGTCCTTTCAGTTATGGATATTGATCGAGGGTATTGCTCGTGAGGTCAACCTAACGTTTATCATTTTCGTTTCGCCTACGTACTTTCCTGCAATATTGAATCTCAATATTGATACGTGAGCACTCATAACTTAACTTTTATATTTCAATAGTGTATCCCTGACTAGTGCTCGAGTATATAGGATTATGCATGCTTGTACATTCGATATTGTCCTTAGATAGGTTTGTTGAATCCTGAATTAGATACATATGCTACTGAGATAGGGTATAGATATGCATGTCATTGGAAAGCTAGCGAAAAATTAAGAACTTTTCATTTAGATATCGAATGGTTCCGATGAACGGATTAGAAGTTATAGTCAACTGAATTTTAGTATTATTGTTAAAATGATTATTATTACTATCGTCGTTATTATTTTAATAGAAATATCATTGTTATTATAAAATATCATTATTACTATTATGTTAGTATTATCATTTTATCATAATAACATTTTTAGTAAATATAAATATTGTTATTTTTTATAGAATAATAATAATTATTATTACAAAATAATACAACTTTTACTTATTATTATTATGATCAATATTATTTTATCAAATAAATAGGGGATACAAAGATATTTTTCACCACGCGTAATATAATTACATTAATAATACTTACCACTATAGTTTTACGATATTAAGTGAACTTTATAAATTTTACTACTTAAGATATATAAAAGTATATTTTATCATATATAAACGTTAATATAAATTTTTATTAATAAATGACTTTTATTATTATAAAATCTAATAAATATATTTAAATATATAAAATGACTATAGTTAAGTTATATAATAAACACGTATAAATTTTAGAAGTCATTATGGGTTAAGTTGACTTTTGTTGACTTTTACATATTAGTCTCGAGCATTAGGATTGTGGTACACTATGACTTGACCAAAAATTGTTAGACAAATATTGACCAACATATAAATATATATAATTAATATAGGTTCGTGAATCCGAGGCCAACCTTGCACTTGTTAAATGACGTTATATGTATTTTTACTACGAAATACAGTATGGTGAGTTTCATTACTCCCTTTTTATATATATTTTTGGGCTGAGAATACATGCGCTGTTTTATAAATGTTTTACGAAATAGGCACAAGTACTAAAACTAATTCTATGTGGGTTTAAACCAGAAATATACCCTTAGCTTGGTAACATTAAACTACTTGTCTATGTACGGTAGGCGCGAATCCTAAAGATAGATCTATTGGGCCTGACAAACCCCATCCTGACTATGGGATGCTTTAGTACTTCGAGGTTATTTTAAACACACCTGATCTGGTGTACTTCAGAGGGTAAAACATGAACGTTAAGGCTTGTTACCGGGTGCCTACAACTTATAGAATACTTTTATACACTCACGAGTGTACGGAAATGATTGATTATGATAAACTAATGAACTCACCAACCTTTTGGTTGACACTTTAAAACATGTTTATTCTCAGGTATTAAAGAAATCTTCCGCTGTGCATTAGCTCATTTTAAGGATATTACTTGGAGTCATTCATGACATACTTTGAAAGACGTTGCATTCGAGTCGTTGAGTTCATCAAGATTAATATTAAGTCAATTATAGTTGGATGTAATATGAAATGGTATGCATGCCATCAATTTTTTATGTAAAGAAAGTTTGTCTTTTAAAAACGAATGCAATGTTTGTAAAACGTATCATATAGAGGTCAAATACCTCGCGATGTAATCAACTATTGTGAATCGTTTATAATGTATATGAACGGATCCTTTCAGTTGGTATCAGAGCGGTGGTCTTAGCGAACCAGGTCTTGCATTAGTGTGTCTAACTGATAGTTGTTAAGATGCATCAGTGAGTCTGGACTTCGACCGTGTCTGCATGTAAAAAGTTTTGCTTATCATTTTTAGTCTGAAATCATCTACTTACCACCCTTAGGAAATTACCTGCTTATCATTCTTAAGTCTAGACGCGTTTTCCTACATTTATTGCATAATAGTGTATAGACAAATTCTTATCTTAGCATATCTGTTACTGTGAACTTTGACTGACATCTTTCAAAGATTCCTCCGTAATTTATGGGATTTTGGTATTATATATACATATGTAAATTATGTATTGAAGAATACCAAATCTAAATTCTACAATCTATTTCATACAAAAAAATTCTTTCCCTGATCATACAAGATGGATCCCTCAACCAGTTTGAGTTCCTCGGATTCCGACAGCTATGCCGATATGGATTTCCACATGAGCTCCGAAAGCAGCGTGACCGAAATGGATCAACCAATTAGCCATCATCTATTCTGGATGAATTGGGGATGGGTTCGTAATCTACTTAACCATTGGAGACAAGAAGAAGGTGATCCCTTTCATCCACCACATTGCCCTCTTGGAAATGAACCTGAAGCACTTACTGGCGAACCTGTCCGAAACACCATTTTCTCTCTCATTTCCAGAGTATCTCGTCATGATTATATACTACACCAAATTCTAGATCTTATTTATCCGCTCGTCCGAACCGACAATCACCCCGGTGTAATAGAAGAAGTCAACGAGCTTCGCGCTCGGGTAGTGGCTTTAGAGAATATGGTGTAAAGGTTACAAACACCAGCAGCAGCACCAGCAGCATAACCAGTACCACCATCAACAACATCAACAGTACCATTACCACCACCAACAACAACCGCATCGCAAACCTCAACTTCACAATCTGTCCCACGAGCATCGACGTCATACGCCATGTAGATACCAAGGAATACCACAACGATTAAGTATTGATTCATAACTTCATTGGGGAAACATTCTACGGTGATTATGTAATTTCTAAAGTTTAGAAATTATCTATCCTAGCCTTAACCATAAATCAAATGAGTTTAATTTAATATTAACTCATTAAATCTATATTACATCTGAAGAAATATACACATATATATTTCCATAAAGACTGTAATAAAATTCTTTTGTACAAAATATTAATTGTGAATTTTTTTTTTTAACGGGTAGGTAATGCCCGAGAGATATATAAATTCACAATTAATATGTTACATTCTTCGAATCTGATTCAGCAAGTCATCCATTATACTCCCTACTTTCACAACAATATACATTCTTTTATAGAAATCAAAATAACCATACTCATTCAAAATCTAATTACATATTCTGATTTTAAAATCTCAGAATTCGATTCAAGATATAACCGAAATAATCACTCTTAGATTCCTACATCTTTCAAAACTATACTTTGACTTCAAAACTATCCTAGAACCTCATTTCTATTCATGGAACTCACAAAAATATTTGTATCATTCAAAATCTTAGAACATCATATGTATATTAACAATTACAATATGTGTTCAAACACTTCGAAATTCCTAAAGACATGCGATATGATTATCCAACCACACATTACCCACTGTCATGCACCTGAAAAGCTCTCGAAACTAAAGTTATAGTTTAACATGTATCCATGTCAGATCCTTTGATATTTATTACCAAATATAATTTTTCAATCTCTTTCCAAAATAGACAGTTGTCACAGCTCCAGCAAATCACCTTCATTTGTTTATACGAATAAACCCTTCATCATGGTTACCGGGGAACCTTTCATATCTCGTCACATTAGCAGTAAACTTATCAACAACTTCATTAACCTTCGACTTAAGCCTCTCCAAAAATCCACTATACTTATTCATTAAAACCCTATCATGTACTCATCTGCATCCTGTAACAATAATTGTCACACCAACTACTGGGAATTAGCAATCAGTATTTTAAATTTTGCGACAATTTTACGTTAAAAGTTATATGTATACATATAACGTCTATCTCCTAGACTTACATACTTCGAATGTGAATTTTCTGAAAAACATCCCAAACTATGAACTAGTTCTCCGAAATTGGAAAAATGCTGATGAAGCAGCAAAAACTGTAAAGGACTTTAACAGTCAAAAGTTTGATGATAAAGAATAGTATGGTGGTAAAGCTGAGAAAAAGAGAAGGTTTGAAACTGGAAAATGGATTGAGCAGACCATGAAGGAGGCTGTGGACAAATTACAAAGACTAAACCTGCCTTCAAAGGATCCAAATGTTTCAGTGTCTACTGAAATCATTAGCAAACACCTTACTTCTTATTCTAAACCTTCACAGACAAATCTTCTTCTTCATCCATCTATGTTAAGAATTCTAAGATATTATCGTATCTTTTATTATAAATATCTTCGATATTCCTGAAGATATTTTCACAACTATTCTTATCCGAAATCTTTTATCTCTTCGCAATATCTGCGTTACAACATAAAAAGAAACTGTGTTAGTTTCTAAATTCTGAAGAAGAAAAAATTCGAATTTAAAATAGGAATGTTTTTAAAGCAGTGTTGGGAACTGAAACATGAGTTAGTATAATATAATGACACTTGATCAACGTGATTATATTACAGTAAGTCATGCTGAGTTTCTAATGGAACGTGATGATTCATAGAACATACCGTCATCATGTACTATTTACACGACTCTTACATTCTACCCAATTTCCAAACATATTAAGAACATATCATCTTGATAGCTCTATATTTTCAGATATTCTGGTAAGTTGCCAAATTAAGATCGTGCCATTACGATTTTCTTCTTGGAACATTAACTATGTTCATCCAAAAATTCATATCTACGAATTCTGGACCATTATCCGCTTGACTTAAGGCTGGGAAGAGAAAATGAAAGCATGAAGCTCCGAAATATAATGGAGAATATAAAGCCCGATAACAACCTCGAAATTAAAAACCGTGTATATCAATGTGTATAGCAATATAAAGACACGGGAGAATGAAAAACACAATAACCCCAAGGTAATGGTAGAAGAAAATAACTTCCTCCGGTGGTAAATGAAAAAGAAGAATGACAGATATGAAAGTTAAGAGTATATCAAGAATCAATACTGGATGAAGCATATTAACGAATGCTTTAAAGTATGAATTGGGGAGAAAGACTAGAAGGTGTGAGCTGTGGAAATAAAGAAACGAAGGGGGTGGATTTATAGTAAAATATCAGACAGAGAAATCGAGACAGATTATCGCATTTAATCAAAGAAGGTCATGATTTTCTTAATCGACGAAGAACCAAATCTTATTGCAAAGATTTTCTTTAAATCCAATGAATTCTGAAAATCAATCATAACTACGTCATCGGTTAAAATAAATATACGTTTACTCATTTCACTCTCTTGCGATAGCTTCACTTATACTCTTCGCGTAATCAAATTGTGTAACGACCCGCACTTTTTCGATCGTTCTATACTTATAAGATTAATATTTACATAAATTAAACCTTACCAACATGATAAGAAATCCAAATTGTCGAGACTTATGTTTTTCGAAAAGAGTTTTACACAACGTTTGACCGTCTAGTTTGACCGATGATATCACGAACTATACAATATATGATAATTATACGTTTGTGTATATATATGTATATATATACATATTTAACATGACCTAAGAATGTTTTAATATCTCATTTTGTATTAATAACAATAAGTTACAAGTATATTTTGAAACTACTAACTTAAGTTTTCAAAACGATAACTATACGTAACGTTATTTGACATAAATACTTAAGACTTATAATGTTATACATATATTGTATAAGTAATGTATTTAATCACTTTTAAAGACTTAAATACATAAAACCATATAAGTGTATTCACAAAAGATAGCTATATTTGAATCCTCATTCCAATTTTCACAAAATTTCTATACGTATACCTAGAGTATTTATACTCGTATCATACCTAGCTTTTATACGTATTTACTAATAGTAAATACACATCAAATCACCACCAAACCTACTCTTGTTACTGCCCTTAGAGCTAGGTAATTGAACTTGGACACAAATAAGGCTAGATACATGAAATCTTAACTTGAAATTTTTGTCTTTGTCCCCCCATTCCCACGTTTTTAAGGAGTATGAGTACTCCATCATTTTGATTCATTTTATCTCAAATTCTCTAGCAAAACACACACATACTTTGAAGCCTTAAAACCCTTAATCAATTCAGCAAAGTTTCCAAGAAGATCTAGCTTCAAAAACCATACTAAAACACCATAAGAAAACCATACAAAAACACTTCAAGAAAACCTTCCAAGAACACCAACTTACTTCTAATCTTTCATCCACTTCAATCACCCTTTTGATTCTAGCTTCTTACTCCTCTTTTACAGCAAACTTATCCAAGGAACTTGAGGTAGAATCTATGTTCATAACCTTATTCAATTCATATATATATAGCTATCTTATTTTGTGGTACAAAAGTTTAACAACAAGAACATAGTTTGAATGTTTTCAAACTTGTTTGCAAACTAAATAGATCCTTCTAACTTAACTTTTAAAATACTTCAAGACATGTAACATAACTTATTTATATGTTAATTTAACAAGGTAAAACTTGGTTTTTCAAAGTATAAGTATTTTTGGAAAAATGGTCATTTAATGATTTTGTTGTAACAAAAATGTTTAACTTCTTATGTTTCACTAAACTTTCACCTATGCCGTATGATTTTGAATACAAACCAAGGTATTTACAGTTCATAGTCTTAAAGAAGAACTCGATCCAAGGAGATGGCAAGTTGAATCAACGAAAACGGAGTTGTAACGAAGAAACTATGACCGAAACAAAATTGGTTATCCAAGACTTAATTGACTTCGGGATTCATTGGAAAAATTTACATAAAATCACATCTTTATAAGATAACATGATATTTTATATATATGTACTTATAATTCAATTTTATATGGTTCAGGATCACCCGTAAACAACACGAGAAGATTAATCATAAGATCCCATGATTGTACGCAACACGTCATTTGACAACACCGGTACTTTATGTACGCAACACGTCATTTGACAACACCGGTACCATGGGTCAAGATTAATCTCGACCAATACATATACGATGGGGTTTTGTTTATTTCGTTGGGGGTTTTATTTATTTCATTGCGGGTATATTAAACATCTAAAAATGAACCATTAAAATTGAATTACTAACAACGAACTGCTAACTACGGACTAAGGAATTATTCTAAGTATTAAAAGTATAACAAGTATATATATATATAACGTTTGTTTTAAAATGAAAACATATTGATATATTATATATGGATAGGTTCGTGATATCAACCGGAAGACCGAGTCAAATTATATATATCATCAAGACAAGAGTGAGTATATAGTCCCACTTTTAAACTCTAAATATTTCGGGATGAGAATACATGTATTTTATGTTTTACGATATGGACACAAGTAACTGAAAAATATGTTCTACGTTGAGTTGTACCACTGGCATACTTCCCTGTAGCTTGGTAACTAATATTTACAGCGGTATTGTAAACGCGAATCCTGTTGATAGATCTATCGGGCCTGACAACCCCAACCGGACTGGACGACCAGTATTCAACGGTTGCACAGTACTTCGTTTTGTGACTACACTTGGTACGGTGTAGTAAGATTTCATATTAAAGGGAATATGCGACGTGAAAATGTTAAGTATGGTTACCAAGTGCTCAACCACTTAGAATACTTTTATTAAACTGTTTATATACGAAATCTTGTGGTCTATATATATATTGCTGCCGGCATTAAACCTATATCTCACCAACTTTATGTTGACCTTTTAAAACATGTCTATTCTCAGGTGATTTCTAAAGCTTCCGCTGCATCATGTTGGATCTAACCAGGATCTTGCGTACGCATGTTTGTGTCAAAAATAAAACTGCATATCCGAGATGTTGTATTGTAAAATATGCTAGAAACCGTGTTGTTGTCATCATTTGTAAAGTTTGTAAGTCGAAGATTATCGCTAAACGTTAATCTTCTTTTTATTGTCTTAAGCTTGTAACAAAAATAATGGTTATGGTTTGTAATGTATAATATATGCAGTTTTCTTTCAAAAATGTCTCATATAGAGGTCAATACCTCGCAATGAAAACATACGTTATCTAACGCGTTCTTATGGTTAAGGACGGGTTATGACATGTGGTATCAGAGCGTTGGTCTTAGCGAACCAGGTTTGCATTAGTGTGTCTAACCGAGAAGTCGTTAGGATACATTAGTAAAGTCTGGACTTTGACCGGGTCTGATTTTAAAAACCATTGCTTATCACTGTTGGTTAAAAATTTATATGTAAATATTATGTAAGTACTAATGGGTTAGTTGTTATGTGTTAGATGTCGGGCTCGAAACTTATTATCACATTCAGCGACTCCGAATCAGAACCTTCAGATTGTGTTTCAGTCATTAACATATCCGATGACGAAAGTGGTATTTTTGGGGAAGACTCACAATTTCCGGATGAACCAACTATAGAAATATCGGAAAGTGAACCCGAGGAGGAAAGTGAACCCGAGGAGGAAAGTGAACCCGAAGAGGAAAGTGAACCCGAGGAAATTACGAAAGAAAAATACGATCAAGGAAAGAAACGAAAAGCTAGTGAATTAGAAAATCCAAATCCCGAGTTTAATGAGAATGAAGTGGCACCAATTCCACTAAACACTACCACCCCTATCCCCGCTATTCCTATTAGTGCTATCCCGGCGTCTAGTTCTTCGGCTCCTCAGCCAAAACGTAGGGAGACAGCTAGGATTCGCGTTGGGGGATTCCCTGGACATAAATGTTTTGGGAAATAGACCAAACAATGTGCTGCCGAATTAAACCATGGAATCATATAATGTTTTGTATAATATTATTAGTGTGGTTTGCTTCATGTTTGATGTAAGATAAGCATATGTAAAATAAGTGAAGTATGAAATGCAATAATTTTCCATGGTTAAGTATTATTTAGATTGTAGTAATTGGTTCTGTACTAAGCTATATAGTATGAACACTAACGGGTAGGTACTACCCTAGATATAATTATAAAATGCTAATAAGAAGAAAAGGCTTTTATAATAATACCTGGTTCATATTATTAACAAGCTATAATGTACTATAAATACACACTACATCTATAATAATCCATGTGAATAATTATTTTCTTTCATTAGGAAATGGCGCGATTGAATCGAATGACGGAACAAGAAGTCGAGGACTTCATCAACCAGCGAGTGAACGATAGAATGCTATGGGTCGAAGCTGCAAGAGCTGCTGCAGTTAATCCAAATCCTCGTGTAGGATGCTCCTACAAGACGTTTCAAGCTTGCAAGCCCTCATCATTCAGTGGAACGGAAGGACCGATCGGTTTAACCCGATGGATAGAAAAGATGGAGACGGTGTTTAAAATCAGTGGTTGTGATGAAAAAGACATGACCAAGTTTGCATCGTGCACTTTACAAGATAGTGCACTCACATGGTGGAAGAATTATGTGAAGGCGGTAGGAGGAGATGTAGCTTATGATACTCCATGGGAAGAATTCAAAGCAATGATAATCACCGAGTATTGTCCAAGGAATGAGGTTATTAAGTTAGAAGATGAGTTACGAAGTTTGAAGGTGGTTGGTACTGAAATCACCAACTACAATCAGCGATTCATGGAATTGGTTTTACTATGTCCTGAATTGGTTCCAACCGAAGCACGGAAGATTGAAATGTACAAAGGTGGTTTGCCCAGAAAGGTCAAGGCAAACGTTACGGCGTCGAAACCTAAGACAATTCATGAAGCTATAACCATGGTGAACGAGTTAATGGATCAGGTCATTCTGGATAAGAAAGCATTCACTACTGAGGTGAAGGTATCGAGTAACAAAAGGAAGTGGAACGGAAATTATGATCGAGGTTACCAACAGCAATCTTTTAAGAAACCAGAAACCCCGAAAGGTGCGGGTAGCGGTTCAGGCTTTGGTTACAAAGGACAAAGTCCTTTATGCAACCGTTGTCACAAACATCACTTTGGTTACTGTAGTGTGTTATGCACCAAGTGTAATCGACAGGGTCATCTTGCGGAAGATTGTAAGGCTCTCGTTACAAATGGTAACAAGACTCCTGCCACCAACGCAAATAGAACTGCTTTGGCTACTGTTACTTGTTTTGGTTGTGGAAAACAAGGTCACTACAAGAGTCAGTGCCCGAATCTAGAGAAGAATGGCGGACCTGCACGTGGAAGAGCGTTTGTTATTAATGCTAGGGAGGCACGAGAAGACCCGGAGCTTGTTACGGGTACGTTTACCATTAATAACTTATCAGCATCTATTTTATTTGATACTGGCGCCGATAGAAGTTATGTGTGTAAAAATTTTTACACTAAATTGAATTGTTCATCATTACCTCTAGATGCTAAGTACTTGATTGAGTTAGCTAATGGTAAACTAATTAAAGCCGATAAAATTTGTCGTGGTTGTGAAATAAATCTAGCCGGAGAAACGTTTAAAATCGACTTAATACCCGTAGAATTAGGAGGTTTTGATGTAATAGTCGGCATGGACTGGATGTCCAAAATAGGAGCGGAAGTTGTTTGTGCCAAGAAGGCAATTCGTATTCCTGGTAAGGATAAAATACCGGTGATGATTTATGGAGAGAAGGGTAATTCAAAGCTAAAACTCATTAGCTGTTTGAAAGCCAAGAAGTGTTTAGAAAAGGGATGTTACGCTATTTTAGCACATGTTAATAAAGTTGAAAAGAAAGAAAAGTGCATCAACGACGTGCCTGTGGCAAGAGATTTTCCTGAAGTTTTTCCGGAAGAATTGCCGGGATTACCTCCATTTAGATCGGTAGAATTTCAAATAGATTTAGTACCAGGAGCTGCACCAGTGGCTCGTGCTCCATATAGACTTGCACCGTCCGAGTTAAAAGAACTTCAAAGTCAGTTAAAAGAATTACTGGACCGTGGATTCATACGACCGAGTACTTCACCGTGGGGAGCTCCAATTTTATTCGTCAAGAAGAAAGACGGATCTTTCCGAATGTGTATAGATTATCGTGAATTAAATAAGTTAACTATCAAGAATCGGTATCCACTACCGAGAATTGATGACTTATTTGATCAATTGCAAGGATCATGTGTTTATTCAAAAATCGACTTAAGATCGGGCTATCATCAACTACGCGTCAAAGAAGAGGACATTCCGAAAACTGCTTTTCGGACACGTTATGGTCATTACGAATTTTTGGTCATGCCGTTTGGATTGACAAATGCGCCAGCTGTATTCATGGACCTCATGAATCGAGTTTGTAGTCCGTATTTAGATAAGTTTGTTATCGTTTTCATTGATGATATTCTTATCTATTCCAAGAGTGAGCAAGAGCATGAAGAGCATTTAAGGTTAATATTGGAGTTGTTAAGAAAAGAACAGCTATATGCTAAATTTTCTAAGTGTGCTTTTTGGTTGAAAGAAGTGCAATTTCTTGGTCACGTTGTTAATAGCGAAGGAATTCAGGTTGATCCAGCAAAAACTGAAGCTATTGAAAAATGGGAGACTCCTAAGACACCAACGCAGATACGCCAATTTTTGGGTTTAGCCGGTTATTATAGAAGGTTTATTCAAGATTTTTCCCGAATAGCTAAGCCGTTGACAGCGTTAACGCAAAAAGGGAAGAAATACGAATGGACCTCGGAGCAGGAGAACGCATTTCAATTACTGAAGAAGAAGTTAACTACGGCGCCTATTTTATCGTTACCTGAAGGGAATGATGATTTTGAAATATATTGTGACGCTTCGCGACAAGGTTTTGGTTGTGTTCTTATGCAACGAAAGAAAGTTATTGCATACGCATCCCGACAATTGAAAATTCACGAGCGGAATTATACGACGCATGATCTAGAATTGGGAGCAGTCGTGTTTGCGTTAAAGATATGGAGACACTACTTGTATGGGGTTAAATTCACTGTGTTTACTGATCATAAAAGCCTTCAACATATTTTTGATCAGAAACAATTGAACATGAGGCAACGTAGGTGGGTCGAGTTAATAAACGACTATGATTGTGAAATTCGTTATCATCCCGGAAAGGCGAACGTGGTGGCCGATGCTTTAAGCAGAAAGGAACGAGAACCAATTCGAGTTCGAGCAATGAATATAAAAATTCGCATGAATCTCAACTCACAAATCAAAGAAGTTCAACAAGAAGCACTCAATAAAGAAAACATAAAGAATGAAATAATGAAGAAGTATGAGAAGCAACTCGTTATACGGGAAGACGGAATTAGATATTTTGCAAATCGTATTTGGGTACCGAAGTTGGGTGGATTAAGGAAGTTGATATTGAACGAGGCACATAAGACAAGATACTCGATACATCCTGGAGTTGGAAAGATGTATCAAGATCTTAAGACACGTTATTGGTGGCCTAACTTAAAGACCGACGTTGCAACATATGTTGGGGAATGTTTGACTTGTTCCAAAGTCAAAGCAGAACATCAAAAGCCGTCAGGGTTACTTCAACAACCAGAAATCCCAGAATGGAAATGGGATGGTATTACCATGGATTTCATCACGAAGTTACCAAAGACTGCCTGGGGATACGACACCATTTGGGTGATTGTTGATCGTCTCACCAAGTCTGCACATTTCTTGCCTATGACGGAAACGGATAGAATGGAGAAACTATTACGATTGTATATAAAGGAAATTGTTTCAAGGCATGGAATACCTATTTCCATTATATCTGATCGTGATAGTAGATTTACCTCAAAGTTCTGGTAAGTTGCCAAATTAAGATCGTGCCATTACGATTTTCTTCTTGGAACATTAACTATGTTCATCCAAAAATTCATATCTACGAATTCTGGACCATTATCCGCTTGACTTAAGGCTGGGAAGAGAAAATGAAAGCATGAAGCTCCGAAATATAATGGAGAATATAAAGCCCGATAACAACCTCGAAATTAAAAACCGTGTATATCAATGCGTATAGCAATATAAAGACACGGGAGAATGAAAAACACAATAACCCCAAGGTAATGGTAGAAGAAAATAACTTCCTCCGGTGGTAAATGAAAAAGAAGAATGACAGATATGAAAGTTAAGAGTATATCAAGAATCAATACTGGATGAAGCATATTAACGAATGCTTTAAAGTATGAATTGGGGAGAAAGACTAGAAGGTGTGAGCTGTGGAAATAAAGAAACGAAGGGGGTGGATTTATAGTAAAATATCAGACAGAGAAATCGAGACAGATTATCGCATTTAATCAAAGAAGGTCATGATTTTCTTAATCGACGAAGAACCAAATCTTATTGCAAAGATTTTCTTTAAATCCAATGAATTCTGAAAATCAATCATAACTACGTCATCGGTTAAAATAAATATACGTTTACTCATTTCACTCTCTTGCGATAGCTTCACTTATACTCTTCGCGTAATCAAATTGTGTAACGACCCGCACTTTTTCGATCGTTCTATACTTATAAGATTAATATTTACATAAATTAAACCTTACTAACATGATAAGAAATCCAAATTGTCGAGACTTATGTTTTTCGAAAAGAGTTTTACACAACGTTTGACCGTCTAGTTTGACCGATGATATCACGAACTATACAATATATGATAATTATACGTTTGTGTATATATATGTATATATATACATATTTAACATGACCTAAGAATGTTTTAATATCTCATTTTGTATTAATAACAATAAGTTACAAGTATATTTTGAAACTACTAACTTAAGTTTTCAAAACGATAACTATACGTAACGTTATTTGACATAAATACTTAAGACTTATAATGTTATACATATATTGTATAAGTAATGTATTTAATCACTTTTAAAGACTTAAATACATAAAACCATATAAGTGTATTCACAAAAGATAGCTATATTTGAATCCTCATTCCAATTTTCACAAAATTTCTATACGTATACCTAGAGTATTTATACTCGTATCATACCTAGCTTTTATACGTATTTACTAATAGTAAATACACATCAAATCACCACCAAACCTACTCTTGTTACTGCCCTTAGAGCTAGGTAATTGAACTTGGACACAAATAAGGCTAGATACATGAAATCTTAACTTGAAATTTTTGTCTTTGTCCCCCCATTCCCACGTTTTTAAGGAGTATGAGTACTCCATCATTTTGATTCATTTTATCTCAAATTCTCTAGCAAAACACACACATACTTTGAAGCCTTAAAACCCTTAATCAATTCAGCAAAGTTTCCAAGAAGATCTAGCTTCAAAAACCATACTAAAACACCATAAGAAAACCATACAAAAACACTTCAAGAAAACCTTCCAAGAACACCAACTTACTTCTAATCTTTCATCCACTTCAATCACCCTTTTGATTCTAGCTTCTTACTCCTCTTTTACAGCAAACTTATCCAAGGAACTTGAGGTAGAATCTATGTTCATAACCTTATTCAATTCATATATATATAGCTATCTTATTTTGTGGTACAAAAGTTTAACAACAAGAACATAGTTTGAATGTTTTCAAACTTGTTTGCAAACTAAATAGATCCTTCTAACTTAACTTTTAAAATACTTCAAGACATGTAACATAACTTATTTATATGTTAATTTAACAAGGTAAAACTTGGTTTTTCAAAGTATAAGTATTTTTGGAAAAATGGTCATTTAATGATTTTGTTGTAACAAAAATGTTTAACTTCTTATGTTTCACTAAACTTTCACCTATGCCGTATGATTTTGAATACAAACCAAGGTATTTACAGTTCATAGTCTTAAAGAAGAACTCGATCCAAGGAGATGGCAAGTTGAATCAACGAAAACGGAGTTGTAACGAAGAAACTATGACCGAAACAAAATTGGTTATCCAAGACTTAATTGACTTCGGGATTCATTGGAAAAATTTACATAAAATCACATCTTTATAAGATAACATGATATTTTATATATATGTACTTATAATTCAATTTTATATGGTTCAGGATCACCCGTAAACAACACGAGAAGATTAATCATAAGATCCCATGATTGTACGCAACACGTCATTTGACAACACCGGTACTTTATGTACGCAACACGTCATTTGACAACACCGGTACCATGGGTCAAGATTAATCTCGACCAATACATATACGATGGGGTTTTGTTTATTTCGTTGGGGATTTTATTTATTTCATTGCGGGTATATTAAACATCTAAAAATGAACCATTAAAATTGAATTACTAACAACGAACTGCTAACTACGGACTAAGGAATTATTCTAAGTATTAAAAGTATAACAAGTATATATATATATAACGTTTGTTTTAAAATGAAAACATATTGATATATTATATATGGATAGGTTCGTGATATCAACCGGAAGACCGAGTCAAATTATATATATCATCAAGACAAGAGTGAGTATATAGTCCCACTTTTAAACTCTAAATATTTCGGGATGAGAATACATGTATTTTATGTTTTACGATATGGACACAAGTAACTGAAAAATATGTTCTACGTTGAGTTGTACCACTGGCATACTTCCCTGTAGCTTGGTAACTAATATTTACAGCGGTATTGTAAACGCGAATCCTGTTGATAGATCTATCGGGCCTGACAACCCCAACCGGACTGGACGACCAGTATTCAACGGTTGCACAGTACTTCGTTTTGTGACTACACTTGGTACGGTGTAGTAAGATTTCATATTAAAGGGAATATGCGACGTGAAAATGTTAAGTATGGTTACCAAGTGCTCAACCACTTAGAATACTTTTATTAAACTGTTTATATACGAAATCTTGTGGTCTATATATATATTGCTGCCGGCATTAAACCTATATCTCACCAACTTTATGTTGACCTTTTAAAACATGTCTATTCTCAGGTGATTTCTAAAGCTTCCGCTGCATCATGTTGGATCTAACCAGGATCTTGCGTACGCATGTTTGTGTCAAAAATAAAACTGCATATCCGAGATGTTGTATTGTAAAATATGCTAGAAACCGTGTTGTTGTCATCATTTGTAAAGTTTGTAAGTCGAAGATTATCGCTAAACGTTAATCTTCTTTTTATTGTCTTAAGCTTGTAACAAAAATAATGGTTATGGTTTGTAATGTATAATATATGCAGTTTTCTTTCAAAAATGTCTCATATAGAGGTCAATACCTCGCAATGAAAACATACGTTATCTAACGCGTTCTTATGGTTAAGGACGGGTTATGACAAATTGTTTTATCTATATTACTCAATGATGATAAAACTCTATTTATCAACTCATATTCGTCATGAAAACATTTTTATAGTTAGCCATGACGACCTCGATCAAATTTCGGGACGAAATTTCTTTAACGGGTAGGTACTGTGACGACCCAAAAATTTCTGACCAAATTTAAACTTAACCTTTATATGTTTCCGACACGATAAGCAGAATTTGTAATGTTGAATCTCAAAAAGTTTGGAACTACATTCATGTAATCAATTATCCTTTGACCGTGTTCGACGATTCACGAACAATTATGTGTATATAGATATGTATATATAATATATAATATTAACTGAAAACATTAACAAAGTATTAGATATATGATACTTTACATGAACGTATTTGTTTCGATATATTTATTGACAGAATTAAGAGATAATATCAAATGATTGAATTATCAGATACATTATGATATGATTATGGGCCTATGTTATGAGGTCCACTGTGATTTAAGAAATCTATTCTTTTTGACCACTCATTACTTAACTAGTATGATAAAATAACGATATTTATATTTTATTTTATCAAATATATATAACGATTTAAATTAATATTATATATATTTATACGCGTATTATACGTACATAGTTTTATACTTTTACTATACTTTAACTTTACCTTTACTTTACTTTTACTTTACTTTAACTTTAATAATTCATACTTTAATAATTCACTTTAATAATTCATACTTTAATAATTCACTTTAGTAATTTATACTTTAATAATTCACTTTAATAATTCACTTTAATAATTCATACTTTAATAATTCACTTTAATAATTCATACTTTAATAATTCACTTTAATAATTCATACTTTAATAATTCACTTTAATAATTCATACTTTAATAATTCACTTTAATAATTCAAAAATCTATTATAAATAGAATTCAATAGGTTTTATTATTTCATAGAAACTTGAAAATATATTTCTCTAAACTCTCTTAATCGAATTACACATATATATATTTTCTTTGTATTATTTCAAGATATTATTAGTATACATAAAATACTACGACGGAGTTATATTCAGACGATTTTAAAATAAGTTTTCAAACGGGATAGAGCTAAGGAAATTATGGGTTATAGCTATGGAGGTTATGGGTATTGATCGAGGGTATTGCTCGTGAGGTCAACCTAACGTTTATCATTTTCGTTTCGTCTACGTACTTTCCTGCAATATTGAATCTCAATATTGATACGTGAGCACTCATAACTTAACTTTTATATTTCAATAGTGTATCCCTGACTAGTGCTCGAGTATATAGGATTATGCATGCTTGTACATTCGATATTGTCCTTAGATAGGTTTGTTGAATCCTAAATTAGATACATATGCTACTGAGATAGGGTATAGATATGCATGTCATTGGAAAGCTAGCGAAAAATTAAGAACTTTTCATTTAGATATCGAATGGTTTCAATGAACGGATTAGAAGTTATAGTCAACTGAATTTTAGTATTATTGTTAAAATGATTATTATTACTATCGTCGTTATTATTTTAATAGAAATATCATTGTTATTATAAAATATCATTATTACTATTATGTTAGTATTATCATTTTATCATAATAACATTTTTAGTAAATATAAATATTGTTATTTTTTTTATAGAATAATAATAATTATTATTACAAAATAATACAACTTTTACTTATTATTATTATGATCAATATTATTTTATCAAATAAATAGGGGATACAAAGATATTTTTCACCACGCGTAATATAATTACATTAATAATACTTACCACTATAGTTTTACGATATTAAGTGAACTTTATAAATTTTACTACTTAAGATATATAAAAGTATATTTTATCATATATAAACGTTAATATAAATTTTTATTAATAAATGACTTTTATTATTATAAAATCTAATAAATATATTTAAATATATAAAATGACTATAGTTAAGTTATATAATAAACACGTATAAATTTTAGAAGTCATTATGGGTTAAGTTGACTTTTGTTGACTTTTGCATATTAGTCTCGAGCATTAGGATTGTGGTACACTATGACTTGACCAAAAATTGTTAGCAAAATATTGACCAACATATAAATATATATAATTAATATAGGTTCGTGAATCCGAGGCCAACCTTGCACTTGTTAAATGACGTTATATGTATTTTTACTACGAAATACAGTATGGTGAGTTTCATTACTCCCTTTTTATATATATTTTTGGGCTGAGAATACATGCGCTGTTTTATAAATGTTTTACGAAATAGGCACAAGTACTAAAACTAATTCTATGTGGGTTTAAACCAGAAATATACCCTTAGCTTGGTAACATTAAACTACTTGTCTAAGTACGGTAGGCGTGAATCCTAAAGATAGATCTATTGGGCCTGACAAACCCCATCCTGACTATGGGATGCTTTAGTACTTCGAGGTTATTTTAAACACACCTGATCTGGTGTACTTCAGAGGGTAAAACATGAACGTTAAGGCTTGTTACCGGGTGCCTACAACTTATAGAATACTTTTATACACTCGCGAGTGTACGGATATTTATAGAATCTGAAATCTTGTGGTCTATTACTATTACGGAAATGAATGATTATGATAAACTAATGAACTCACCAACCTTTTGGTTGACACTTTAAAGCATGTTTATTCTCAGGTATTAAAGAAATCTTCCGCTGTGCATTAGCTCATTTTAAGGATATTACTTGGAGTCATTCATGACATACTTTGAAAGACGTTGCATTCGAGTCGTTGAGTTCATCAAGATTAATATTAAGTCAATTATAGTTGGATGTAATATGAAATGGTATGCATGCCGTCAATTTTTGATATAAAGAAAGTTTGTCTTTTAAAAACGAATGCAATGTTTGTAAAACGTATCATATAGAGGTCAAATACCTCGCAATGTAATCAACTATTGTGAATCGTTTATAATGTATATGAACGGATCCTTTCAGTTTGGTCGCTGGAGTATTTCGAGGCTGTAAATGAAGGATATGAGCTTTGGTAAACCATCAATGTCGTCTGATATGGCAGTATTCTGAGGGGATTTAAACCCAGGATGTATTCAGCGAGCCGACTTCATCAGGATATCCTAGGTAGCCGTTTCCGATGTCTAGCAACCATGATGAAAAACTGCTTATCACAGACTTTGTCCCCTCATCTGTTTGCGACTGTTGTGACCTTCTCATGTTTTTCGTTAGTGTGACATAGGTAATAAGTGACTATCGGAGCGTCTAAAAATTTTTTTATACGAAATTACAACTGCTCTGAACACCTAACACGCATAATATAACAGACATATGAGTAAGAAAATAGTAACTAAAAACTCATAAGTAATACATTCCAGTAAACGATCACATCAACTAACCGGTGACATGAGGTATAAACGCCTGTTGTAGATCATCTTTAACAACACATATATCGAAGTTGCATCTGCGTTACAATGGAAGACTATAAGTTTAATAATTACTATAATAAGATGCAAAAACAATTAACATCCATCCAAAATTAGAAAAAGTACTAAAATAGAAAAACATGTGCAAAACATACCCTTATTCTCTGAAAGTAAATCACAGGACTTATCACAACTGCTTTCAATATCTAACAGGCATAACATAACAGACATATGAATAACCAAATAGTAGCTAAAAACCTATAACTAACACATTCCAAAAAACCAATACATGAACTAATCGGTTGCAGTTGTGTGGACACTGGCCATCAGCAAATACTGATCATGACATTCTTTGTTTAATGTCGATACAGGCACAATCAAGCAAAAAATTAAACCATTTACGTAATTCAGAAAGGAAATAAATATGATTTCACTCATTGTTACTAGAAGTCATGAAAAGGTTCAAATATAGCACACACTGTAATTCCTGAGTCATTTACTTACATGAAAAGTGGGGGCTCGGGCATGTGTATAAGTTAAGCAACAAATAATGAGTAGCCATGGTTGCAACCCATGTGTGCTAAATGTTGTCCAACTGTAGGGCTATATATCAAAATAGCAATTGTAGAGTGTACTATTATTCTAACACGTGTTAACCAGTGTTATCAACAACCATATCAATGTCATTCTTAATTAATTAGTCTCAGCCAAACTCTTCTGAACCAGCTTCCTACTGGCCATTAAACTAATCTAGAAGAACACAATATACTACAAAAAACATTATCATCCAAAAGAGCCAAGGGAATACGACATCCGTTATTGTAAAACAATAGAAAGTCGTTTTAATGCACCGGTGACAAATCTAAAACTACTGTAGAATAAATTGAATAGCAAACAACAAACCAATATAAGTTAAACGAACTTAAAATCAGCCAAAGACCTAAATCCATGTTCCAAATTCGATGGTATGAGGCATTATGAAGCAATCGCATACTATGATCAACTGTAAATCGTTAGCAACAAAAACAATTATTAGTCTACAACTACTAAAAAACCCGTAGTAAACGAATTAATATCCCTTAATAATCGATTGAATGAAAACGAATTAAAATAACCTGATCGATAACAAATTCAGAACCAAAACAGAAGATCTCAAACTAAACCTTACCGTTAATTGTTGAACCTCGTAGATGCGATTATCGATTGAATGTCATGATGCTTCTGCTACAATCGAATGTCTTCTTGATTCTGCTACAATCGATGTTAGTAATAAATGTACTCATTCTTACAACAGGCAGTTCATAAACATTTTAACTTGAAGTTGTCATCCAATAAAACAACTGAAATAATAAATTAGAGGCAAGAAGTTGACCTGAGATGTTAACTTATTGTGATTTCGTCATGGTTAACTCGAATTTACCCGTACATCAAGCAAATGGGTTAAAATTGTCAACTTCACTTGGAGCATTATGAACTTAGTAACAGCTTGCCTAGATACAAGCATAATATAAGATATAAGCATAGAAATCAGCAATTGTTGATGAAGACTTGAGTTTCAACTCAGTTGTTACGCCGTTTGAGATAGCAACGACTGTTTCAACAACAAAGTTCGCATGATCTGTCATGCTGATGAGACAACAGATTCACCAAAAATCCGATAACATGAAAGAGATGATCGGTGTTGCATTTAACAAATCCAAATAAACTTACTCGTATGCATGACTACTTAGCCTAATAACGGACGACTGCTGTGAGAATGGTAGTCTTATTTTGCCCACTGAAAAAGAACCTCAATAGACACAACCAAGGTATAGTACTACAAAACTTGCACTTTGCGCAAGGACCGGTTGTTTGGCACAACAGATTAACTGTAGTGTAAAGATTATGGCCCACAACAAGTATGCAGCTACAGTCTACAGGTACCATCACCTACAATTACATTTCCATAAGTATGCCATCTTATGTTAATGCTTTGTCTCTATTTATGCTTTAGTATGACACATATAACCTGACTTAAAAATCTCTTAGGAAAAATTATAATTTGTTTCTGTATTACTATGATGACAAATGTAAAGTACGACTTTATATATATTAGATGGTGGCTTTGTTTCCAAAATATATAGCTTAGTAGCCCATAGCACAAAATTTTGTCCAAATATACACCATTTAGCTCAGGTAACATGAAAAGCCACAAACACTTCATTGGCAACTATAGCACAGTTAACCCCATGTTGAAAACTCTGATTTTGGAGTGTGGATTTGTTTTGGGTGAAGATATGTGCGTTTGTGTGGCCCTATTTATCTGATCAAGTTATTGCTACTACTACCCCTTTCAATATCTGTACACGTGTGTTTATAATATTACAATAAGGGTTAACCGAGTAGTTGAATGATGGTGGTGGCCTGGTGGGGTGTATTCAAATGTGCCAGTCTGTGTAGGACATACTTGCTCCAGCATATATGATTCGGGAGGATCTGTGTCTCTGTCAGAACACGACTTCACACGTTCTTCATACAAAATATAGCAATTCAATGGCCACAAATGTTACTGCAGTCTCATAGTTCATGATAAAATGATGTAACACCTGACCATCAGGAAACATGAAACAAATAAAAACACATGAAACAAAGTATTCTCTAACTTAGAAAAAAAAATGAAAAAAAAAGAAGCTATTTTACAAAGATACTTTCAGGCTTCAGCATTTAAAAACATCATATGTAACATTAGATGATACAATTGCTGGACTAACAGAACAATTTTCAGACTGAATAATAGATCAATAAGTTACTATTTGACAGACGGTATATATCCTGATTGGATAACACTAATTAAGGGATATTCAACTCCTATTGAGGAACCACGAATCGAATTCACCAGATTTCAAGCAAGTGCTCGAAATGATGTGGAGTGTACATTTGGTGTTGATAATGCTAAAAACGAACATATATTTCATAGCATTATTCCTCAAGGAAGACAAGCTTTTAGTTGCAATTGTTCTATTTACAAGTGATATTCGTTTAAATAATAAAAGGTGAAGACAAAAGACAGATTCGACGAATTGAAGACGCAAATGAACAAAAAGCTAAAAAGTACAAAAGACAATCAAAGAGGTTCCAATTATTGACAAGAAACGTCTCAAAATTACAAGAGTACAAGATTCAAAATGCAAAGTACAAGATATTAAATTGTACGCAAGGACGTTCGAAAATCCGGAACCGGGACCAGAGTCAACTCTCAACGCTCGACGCAACGGACTAAAAATTACAAGTCAACTATGCACATAAATATAATATAATATTTAAATAATTCTTATAATTATTTAATATATTATATTTATATTTAAAACCGTCGGTAAACAAAGAGCCAAGCTTGTGTGAGCTGTAAAAGTAAACTCCGCGACTCGCGGAGTTTGAAGGCAAAAATGCCGCGAGTCGCGGAGCCCCAAAAGTCGAAAATCCCTATAAAAGCAAACGAATTCTGATCGCAAAAATCACCAAAAATCCATCCATCTCTCTATCTATATCGTATATATTTATTTATATTTTAATTTTAATTTTAATTTTAATCCTAATAATAAGGGTATGTTAGCGAATGTTGTAAGGGTGTAAGTCGAAATTCTGTCCGTGTAACGCTACGCTATTTTTAATCATTGTAAGTTATGTTCAACCTTTTTATATTAATGTCTCGTAGCTAATTTATTATTATGCTTATTTAATCCGAAGTAATCATGATGTTAGGCTAATTACTAAAATTGGGTAATTGGGCTTTGTACCATAATTGAGGTTTGGACAAAAGAAAGACACTTGTGGAAATTAGACTATGGGCTATTAATGGGTTTTATATTAACTAAACAATACCTTGTTAATTTAATATACAAACTTATAATTTGACGTATTTATATATAACCACATACGCTTGACTGGGTACGGTGGGCGGGATATCTATAAATACCAATAATTATTCATTTTACCGGATACGGAACTGGATTAATAGTTAATAAACTTGTTGAAACAGGGGTGAATTACATTCAAGGGTAATTGGTGTAATTGTTAACAAAGTAGTAAAACCTTGGTTTACACGCAGTCGATAACCTGGTGTATTCATTAAACAAAGTATTAAAACCTTGTTACAATTCGAATCCCCAATTAGTTGGAATATTTGACTTCGGGAATAAGAATAATTTGACGAAGGCTTTCGCTCTTTATATTTATGACTGATGGACTATTATGGACAAATCCGTATGGACATATTAAATAATCCAGGACAAAGGACAATTAACCCATGGGCATAAAACTAAAATCAACACGTCAAACATCATGATTACGGAAGTTTAAATAAGCATAATTCTTTTATTTCATATTTAATTTCCTTTATTTTATATTTAATTGCACTTCTAATTATCGCATTTTTATTGTTATTGTATTTAATTGCACTTTTAATTATCGTACTTTTTAATTATCGCAAGTTTATTTTATCGCATTTTTATTATTCGCAATTTCATTATCGTTATTTACTTGCCGCTTTAATTTAAGTCTTGTATTTATTTTTAATATTTTACATTTGGTTTTAACTGCGACTAAAGTTTTAAAATCGACAAACCGGTCATTAAACGGTAAAAACCCCCCTTTATAATAATAATATTACTTATATATATATTTGTATTTTTATAAAAGTAAACTAATATAGCGTTAAGCTTTGTTTAAAAAGATTCCCTGTGGAACGAACCGGACTTACTAAAAACTACACTACTGTACGATTAGGTACACTGCCTATAAGTGTTGTAGCAAGGTTTAAGTATATCCATTCTATAAATAAATAAATATCTTGTGTAAAATTGTATCGTATTTAATAGTATTTTCTGTAAAAATATAAGCTATTTTATATACTACTCTGCTAAAACATCAAGTATTTTTGGCGCCGCTGCCGGGGAACTCTCTTAAAAGCCGGAAGCGCAACGCTAATAATAAAAAAAAAGAAAAAAAAAGATTTTTAGTTTACTTTTATTAAAATTCGTTTTTATAAAAATACGTTTTAAATATTCAAAAATATAAAAAGAAAAACAAAAATATAAATATTTTTAGGAGTTTGATAAATATTTAAGTTTTATAAAGTTTCTTTAGTTTGTAAAAATATAAGTTTTATTTAATTTATTTTATAAATATATTTTATAAATATAAAAACCGAAAGAAAAAAAAAACGCGTAAAATTTAAACTGTTCCAGGGTTGAAATTTGGAACCCCGCGACTCGCGGGGTTTGCTGTTTGAAATACCGCGACTCGCGGAGCTTTTCTGACAGGCGACAGAACCCTAAATTAGCATTAATTACGGGTGATTATTAATTATTATTATTATTAACCCTAGTTTTTATTATTATTATAATTAGTTTTATTTTTAGTTTTACTTTTTATTTATTTTATATTTTAGTTAAATTAGTTTAATTAATTTATAAAATTAGTAGTTTTAATAAATAAATAATATAAAAATAATATTTTTATAAAAAATTGTACTTTTTACAACTTTTTGTATATTTTTATATTTTGTCCCTTTTTCAATCGTTTTAGCGTAATATTTGTATTTTTCGCTCATATTTAGTTTTAAACTTAGTTTTTGCCATAGTTATTTCTACTTCTATATTTTTAGGCTTTGCCGTAGAATTCTTTAAGTGCTTTTTCTTTAGACTAAGATTTAGGTGCTTTAGAATTTTGCGACGCCTTTTTAAGTTTTAGTTTCTTTTTAAGTTATTTCCATTTGGGATATAGTTTTTCCTGTAAGCTTTAATATTTTTAGACACCTTTTACTATGTACTGTAACAACCCGTCCTAATCCACCTGGACGAAGTCATCAACATTTGGTTCCATTGCGATGATCGACTCCAAATAATGTCCTTAAAATGAGCAAATGCACAGCGGAAGACTTAATTCGTACCTGAGAATAAACATGCTTAAAAGTGTCAACCAAAAGGTTGGTGAGTTCATAGGTTTATCATAACAATCTTTTTAATATATTAATAGACCACAAGATTTCATAATCATAAACATAATACACTCGCAAGTGTATGTAAAGCATTCTAAGTGGTTGAGCACTTGGTAACCATACTTAACATTTAATCAATGTCGCATATTCCCTTTATTATGAAATCTCACTACACTGTACCAAGTGTACTCACCAAAACGAAGTACTGTGCAACCGTTGAATACTGGTCGTCCAGTCCGGTTGGGGTTGTCAGGCCCGATAGATCTATCAACAGGATTCGCGTTTACAATACCCATGTAAATAGTAGTTACCAAGCTACAGGGAAATATGCCAGTGGTACAACTCAACGTAGAATATATTTTTAAGTACTTGCGTCTATTTTGTAAACATTTATAAAAGCAGCGCATGTATTCTCAGCCCAAAAATATATATTGCAAAAGCAATTAAAAAGGGAGCAAATGAAACTCACCAAATTGTATTTTGTAGTAAAAATACATATGACTATATTGAACAATGCAGGGTGGCCTCAGATTCACGAACCTATATCTGTAATATATATTAAAACATATAATCACATAATTCCATTTATTAATTATATGATATTTATTTAACTATCTTTATTGTTTAATAATCATACTCAATTCTATTTTTAAGATATATATATATATATATATATATATATATATATATATATATATATATATATATATATATATATATACTTGTTTGCTTATATATTATATTTTTAATTATGTGTTACATATATTTATTTTGTAAAATATTTAATATTTGTACATATAGTTACATTAATATATGTATACATATAGTTAGTATTATATAAAAAAAATCAGTAATTTGTTATAGGTAATATTTGTATAATTAATGTCAATATGTTCATCCTATAATCTTATGTAATACTAATATAATTATATTATGTATCCAATATATTATTATGTATCTAATATTTATTTGAATAAATGATGTTAATAATAATAATAGTAATAAGTATCATGTTAATGATAAAAATAATAATAAAAAAAAAATAAAAATAGAATAATAAAACTACCTCCATGTAATGAGCTCTTTAAAGAAAAATAACCAGCACCGCCCGGGATCGAACCCAAGACCTCTCGTTTAACCATCAACACTCCTATCCATCCATCTGTTTCTCTATTTTCGTTTTAAACATGATTTTAATTTTATTTATACTATATTTCGGTTTCTCCATCTTATCCTTAATTTCTAATCATCATCTAATCTTTATCATCATCATAATATATTTAACATCATCATTATCATCTTACGATCATCATCTTCACCCTATATATCATCATCTCTTTTCATAACATCCTCATCATCGACATCATGTCTTCCACCATCTTTATCATAATCATTCAACTTGCATACGTAGGATATAAACCAAAACAACAGAAATCGATTAGCTGTAATTGAACATGAGGCTAGTGGAGTTTTGACATGGCCCAACCAATTATAAAACTTTACGGCCCAATTAGATAGTGAAATGTGGTAGCTCAATAAGGAGAACTGAAATTAGCAGCCCAACGTTTTGATTAGTTCAAAAGAACACTCGCTCGTTTAACTGTTTTTTTTTTGAGAAACCAAATACGTGGTACCCATAACAATCAAACACGATGTATATGTTTTCCTTTATTTATCAAGTTGCCAAATATTAAATTATCAATTTGCATAAAGGGTTATCATTGTTAGGTTGTGTTGGCCATGAAGCCTTTACATTATAATTATTTAACTAAATCATCACCCATCTTTATCTCCAACACACTATATCATCACTTTCATCTTTGGTTTTACAATAAACGGGAACCGAAGCAAAATCACGTACAGCAATAACATTTTAACGGATTTTGTTTGGATGTGATTCGAATAATAGAAAAAAAATATATGCATATAGCAGCGTAACAGCATGGGTAACGCCACAGCAGCAACAGTTTAACAGGAAACAAATAAACAGGAAGTCGAGTAAATGACTTACGGTGTTTGTTACAGAATATATATAGCAGCAGTAGACTATTACAGTGGTGATTTTGTTTGGTGGTTTATGGTGAAAGAATATAGAAGAGAGAGGAAACAACAACTAGATGGAGATGTGATCATAGTGGTTTGTAAGGATGGTTGTGATTGAATGGTTCTATTAGTAGCCAGAAGGTAAAAGGGTTTTGGTGATGGCGGTAACAGTTTTTAAACATACGTCAAGGATGGGAACAAACGGAGCAGAAGTAGTAATAGTATTTAGTAACTAAATATGGGGTTGAATGATAATGTTTAAGTGTGTTAATGGTAGTCGTCGATGGTGATTATAGAAACAGGAAACTGTGGTTGTGATTATGATTTGATGCGGGTTTGGTTTATTGGTTGATGAACCGAAGAAGGTGATCGATGAAGGATGATGAGAGTGGTGGTTTGAGGGTTCATAAATGAGAGTGAGAGGGGGAAGAGTAATGGTTATCGTGAGGGTGTTCGATAGATTTATCACAGAGAATAGAAAGGGTTGTTAGATGGTTGTTTGTCTAGTAATTGGTTTGATTATACATAAAGAAGGTAGTATCGACATATTCTGGCCAAAGGTAAGAAAACAAAAAAAAATATATAGCAGATCAAGAAAGCTACATAATCGTACCAATTTGTTGGGTTAAATTCAATGATCGGATCAGAAGTCCAAATTAGTCACAGTTGAAAAGGATGTAACACTGAATCCTCTAATGTATCTGTATAACTATCGAAATATATATCTATCTGTTCTTTTATATATATAATGCAACAACTTGTTTCTTTTATATATCTTAATCTGTAATTAAATTTTAATATATAAATATCACACCTTAATAATTATGTAATATTTAGTAGCTATATATATAATGATATGATGAATATTTAATATTTATTACAATATGCATATAGAAATGATCATGTATATAAATATATATATATATATATATATATATATATATATATATATATATATATATATATATATATATATATATATATATATATATATAATAACAGTATTATTATTATCTTATATACTAAATTACATCATGAATTCGTATTTTATCATTTTAAATTATTATATATACATTTTATTTATATATACATGTATATATATTTAATTTCAACAATTGTTCGTGAATCGTCGTAATGGTCAAAGTTTAATTGAATGTATGACAATAGTTCAAAAATATTGAGACTCGGTCTAACTGACTTTGCTTATCGTGTCAAAATCAAATATAAATCAAGTTTAAATTTGGTCGAAAATTTTCAGGTCATCACAGTACCTACCCGTTAAAGAAATTTCATCCCGAAATTTGAGTGTGGTCGTCATGGTTGACATTTAGTATGTTTTCATGACTCATATGAGTAGGAATTTAGTGTTTTATCATCTATGAGTGATATGGATAAAACAAATCGTTTATGTGAGGAGTACGAGTGAAGCTATCACAAAATAGTGGAATAAGGAAAACAAGTTTTGTCATAACTTTGACACGTCATGGTTGAATTTAGAAATTAGGGTGCGTCTTAACTTTTGACGTTGCCTTGGTTGAATTCCGGAATTCAAGGGATTTAAAGAAAATCTTGTAAATCTATAAGATCTGATTCTTTGGTGAATAAGGAAATCGGGATCTCTCTAATTAAATGCGGAGATCTGTCTTGATTACTCTGTCTGGTATTTCCATTATAAATTAAACTCTTCCGTTCCATTATTCTCACCATTCCTATAATTTCTTTCTTAGTTCATACATCCAAAAGATCATGAAAATGTTTAATCTAGTTCTAATCCTTGATATTTTCCTAATTATCATTTCTGTCATCCTTCTTTTCAATCTTTCACCAGAAAATTTTTTTTACTTCTACTATTGCCTTGGGGTGATACTATTCCTAATTATACCGTGTCTTTATATTGCTATTCGTATTAATATCCACGGTTTGTAACTTCCGTGTTGTTATTGGGCTTTATATTTTCTCTTATATTTTGGAGCTCTTTGCCTTTTGATTATCCTCTCGACCTCTAGTAGACCGAGTAACGGTCCAGAATTCATAGGTATAGATTTTCGAATGATCATAATGTTCTAGCAGGAAGGAACATAATAGCACGGTTTGATTTGGTAAATTACCAGAATCACTGAGAATAGAACCATCAAGAATATATTTTCTTGATATGTTTAGAAGTTAATCAGAATGAAAGAGTTATGTAACATGACTCATGATGATGGTATGATCTACTGTGAACCATCATCAGGTTTCATTAGAAACTCAGCATGACTTACTGTAATATAATCACGTTGGCCAAGCGCCATTATATTATACTAACCCATGCTTCAATTCCCTACACTTCTCCACAATTCATTCCTAATTTATACTTGAGTTTTACAGAAGTTTCCAGTATAATGGAATACAGAAAACACGAAGAGGTAGATAATTTCGGACAAGAATATTTATGAAAATATCCTCAGAAGTATCGAAGATATTTTGGAATTTCTAAGTTCGAAGGTTGATGAAGAAAAATTTTCCCGCAAGATTTTAACATGACTTCGGAGCAAGATATTCTCTAAAGATTTCATCGGATACAGAATTACCTGGATTCTTTGAATATAGGGTTTGGTTATTGTATTTGTCCCTGGTCTCCTTCTTAGTTAGCTCAATCTGTTTTTCAGTACCAAATCTTCTATCGAGCATTCCCAACATTCCATTCTTTATTATCAAACTTTTGGCCATTTAGGCCATCTACAATTTTGCTGTTTCCTCTGAATTTAATGCAGCCATATCTGAATCGTCGATTATCAATCCGAGGTGGTTTCAGGAGAATTGTATTTTTAGATGATTAAACGCGGATGGTAATATGGTGGAATATAAAAGGTTCCCCGTTAACAATAATGTTGTTTCAAACGAAAAGTCGAAGTTAACTGGATGGAGCTGTGACAAAATTAGCTACCTTGAAAAGGGATTGTAAAGTTATTTTGGGTAATAATAACGCTAAAGGAATCAGCACAGCTACGTGTTAAACTTTTACTCAGTTTCCGAGGGTTTTTCAGGTGTATAACTATATGCATCAATCTTTTCTTCCGTAGATGAAGTGCGGCTGGTTCATGCTCTCGTTCGAGGTGTTTTCAAGAATCGTGAAAGGTTTGAACGCAGATTGTAATCGTCAAGATACGAATGAGGTTTAAGATGAAATCAAGTGGCAAACTTGAAGAATTATTTAGTTTCATATGTTATAATCGGTATTTTAATTCATTTTAATTGCCCAAAGTTAGCAGTCCAATAGTCCAATTGTCCAATAATCCAATATATTCATACATAATTTAATATATAATATTCGAATTAATTAATACGTTTCGTGACCCGTATACGTCTCAGACTCGATCACAACTCAAACCATATATATTATTGTAGAATCAACCTCAACCCTGTATAGCTAACTCCCGCATTACTGCATATAGAGTGTCTATGGTTATTCCAAATAATATATATAGATGGGTCGATATGATATGTCAAAACCTTGTATACGTGTCCCGATATTTAAAAATGCGTAAAAATAAATAACAGAAATTAAATGACGATAAGTAAAATTGCGAGAATGTAAATTGCGATAAATAAAATGTAACCAGTTAGCTAGGAACAGTTAGCTAGGAACAGTTAGCGTGGATTCTTAACAATATTTCAATTAGTTAGTTCGTTTGTTTCTAACAAATTTTACTTTGTCCGATGTTTTCTTCATTATGCCACTTGTTGGATTCTGATAGATCAAAATCCAAATATGAAATTGAATGAAAATGGTTATTCTGTGGTGAACGGATACGTATATCGGTGGATGTAAGTAGGATAGTAAACGACTGTTGAATCAGCTTCGAAGAATGTACATTGTAACTTATTAATGTGAAATCTGAATATTCCTCGGGTATTACCTACCCGTTAAAATATTTTCACAGTTAACACTTTGTACTAAAGAATTTTTAATTACAATCTTTATGAAAACATATATACATATATATTTTCTTCAGATGCAATCATGGATTTAATGAGTTAATATGATATTAACTCATCAGATTTACCGTTAGAACAAGAATATATAATCTCTAAAACATTAGAAGTTACATAATCACTATGTCGAACTAAGATAAATGATGTAGAACGTCATGTAGAACAATGATTATACTCGAGGTACAGAATGAAATGTCGAAGCTGGTGACGCGAATGTTGTTCTTGGTGGTACTAGTGCTGTTGGTGCTGAGGCTGGTGATGTTACTGGTGTTGATGATACTGCTAGTGCTTGCAAATTGTGTACCGTGCTCTCTAAAGTTAACACTCGAGCTCGGAGTTCTTTAACTTCTTCTACTAACCCTGGTTGGTTATCAGTGTGAGATAGAGGTCGGATATCTTCTCTAGTTCCGTTAATGGTAGCCTCAAGACGAAAAATTCTTGCAAAAAGGGTATAAACGGTGTTGCGAACAGGTTCACTGGTGAGCGGGTCGAGTACTCCAAGGTTAGGTGGTAGATTCGGTTCATGATATGGAGTACCTTCTTCCCTTCTCCATAGGGTGAGTATTTCGCGAACCCATCCCCACTTTCTAAAGAAATCGCGGTAGTTGATCGGTTGGTGCGCTCCCGTCACGCTATCTTCGGAGTCAGAAGAACTTGGTCGATTAGTAGAGGCCATCGTACGCGATCACAGAAAAGATTTTTGGTATGAAAAGCTTAGTGACAGCAAATGATAGTTGGATGGTATTCTCAATGCATAATATGCCTAGATATATATAGTACCAGGATCCCTTAAATTACGGAGAAATTTACGGAAGATATCAGGCAAAGTTTACCGTAATAGATACGCTAAGATATAAATTTGTCTATACACTATCTATGCAATAAAGGCAGTAAGGCATATCTAGACTTAGGAATGATTAGCAGGAAATTTTCCACTAGGAATGATATACAATACTTATAATATGCAGCTAAGGTCGAAGTCCAGACTCGCTAATGCATCCTAACAACTATCAGTTAGACACACTAATGCAAGACCTGGTTCACTAGGACCAACGCTCTGATACCACCTGTAACAACCCGTCCTAATCCACCTGGACGAAGTCATCAACATTTGGTTCCATTGCGATGATCGACTCCAAATAATGTCCTTAAAATGAGCAAATGCACAGCGGAAGACTTAATTCGTACCTGAGAATAAACATGCTTAAAAGTGTCAACCAAAAGGTTGGTGAGTTCATAGGTTTATCATAACAATCTTTTTAATATATTAATAGACCACAAGATTTCATAATCATAAACATAATACACTCGCAAGTGTATGTAAAGCATTCTAAGTGGTTGAGCACTTGGTAACCATACTTAACATTTAATCAATGTCGCATATTCCCTTTATTATGAAATCTCACTACACTGTACCAAGTGTAGTCACCAAAACGAAGTACTGTGCAACCGTTGAATACTGGTCGTCCAGTCCGGTTGGGGTTGTCAGGCCCGATAGATCTATCAACAGGATTCGCGTTTACAATACCCATGTAAATAGTAGTTACCAAGCTACAGGGAAATATGCCAGTGGTACAACTCAACGTAGAATATATTTTTAAGTACTTGCGTCTATTTTGTAAACATTTATAAAAGCAGCGCATGTATTCTCAGCCCAAAAATATATATTGCAAAAGCAATTAAAAAGGGAGCAAATGAAACTCACCAAATTGTATTTTGTAGTAAAAATACATATGACTATATTGAACAATGCAGGGTGGCCTCAGATTCACGAACCTATATCTGTAATATATATTAAAACATATAATCACATAATTCCATTTATTAATTATATGATATTTATTTAACTATCTTTATTGTTTAATAATCATACTCAATTCTATTTTTAAGAGATATATATATATATATATATATATATATATATATATATATATATATATATATATATACTTGTTTGCTTATATATTATATTTTTAATTATGTGTTACATATATTTATTTTGTAAAATATTTAATATTTGTACATATAGTTACATTAATATATGTATACATATAGTTAGTATTATATAAAAAAAATCAGTAATTTGTTATAGGTAATATTTCTATAATTAATGTCAATATGTTCATCCTATAATCTTATGTAATACTAATATAATTATATTATGTATCCAATATATTATTATGTATCTAATATTTATTTGAATAAATGATGTTAATAATAATAATAGTAATAAGTATCATGTTAATGATAAAAATAATAATAATAATAAAAAAAATAGAATAATAAAACTACCTCCATGTAATGAGCTCTTTAAAGAAAAATAACCAGCACCGCCCGGGATCGAACCCAAGACCTCTCGCTTAACCATCAACACTCCTATCCATCCATCTGTTTCTCTATTTTCGTTTTAAACATGATTTTAATTTTATTTATACTATATTTCGGTTTCTCCATCTTATCCTTAATTTCTAATCATCATCTAATCTTTATCATCATCATAATACATTTAACATCATCATTATCATCTTACGATCATCATATTCACCCTATATATCATCATCTCTTTTCATAACATCCTCATCATCGACATCATGTCTTCCACCATCTTTATCATAATCATTCAACTTGCATACGTAGGATATAAACCAAAACAACAGAAATCGATTAGCTGTAATTGAACATGAGGCTAGTGGAGTTTTGACATGGCCCATGAAAGGACCCGTTCATATACATTATAAACGATTCACAATAGTTGATTACATTGCGAGGTATTTGACCTCTATATGATACATTTTACAAACATTGCATTCGTTTTTAAAAGATAAACTTTCTTTACATCGAAAATTGACAGGCATGCATACCATTTCATAATATCCACTATCCAACTATAAATTGATTTAATAATAATCTTTGATGAACTCAATGACTCGAATGCAACATTCTTCAAAATATGCTATGAAAGACTCCAAGTAATATCTTTAAAATGAGCAAATGCACAGCGGAAGATTTCTTTAACACCTGAGAATAAACATGCTTTAAAGTGTCAACCAAAAGGTTGGTGAGTTCATTAGTTTATCATAATCATTTATTTCTATCATTTTAATAGACCACAAGAATTTCATTTCCAGTTCTCATAAATATACGTCCCATGCATAGAGACAAAAATAATCATTCATATGGTGAACACCTGGTAACCGACATTAACTAGATACATATAAGAATATCCCCTATCATTCCGGGATCCTCCTTCGGACATGATATAAATTTTTAAGTACTAAAGCATCCGGTACTTTGGATGGGGTTTGTTAGGCCCAATAGATCTATCTTTAGGATTCGCGTCAATTAGGGTGTCTGTTCCCTAATTCTTAGATTACCAGACTTTAATAAAAAGGGGCATATTCGATTTCGATAATTCAACCATAGAATGTAGTTTCAATTACTTGTGTCTATTTCGTCAAACATTTATAAAAGCGCATGTATTCTCAGTCCCAAAAATATAAAGGGTAAAAAGGCAAATGAAACTCACCATACTGTATTTCATAGTAAAAATACATATAACGTCATTGAACAAGTGCAAGGTTGGCCTCGGATTCACGAACCTAAATTAATTATATATATTTATGTGTTGGTCAATATTTGTCTAACAAATTAGGTCAAGTCATAGTGTACCACAATCCTAATGCTCGAGACTAATATGCAAAAGTCAACAAAAGTAAATTTGACTCAAAATAATTTCCAAAAATCTATACATGATTAATATATAGTTTAAATATCGTTGTTTTATATTTTTAAATATTTTTAAAAGATTTATTAGAGTAAATAATATAATTTATTTATTAATAAATAAAATTTTATATTAAATTTATATAATAAAATATACTTTTATATATATTAAGTAATAAAATTTATAGGGTTCATTTAATATCATAAAGATAATATGATAGGTATTATTAAAGTAAATTATTACACGTAGTAAAATATGTTTGTATCACATATTTATTTGATAAAATAATATCTATAATGATAGTAAGTAAAAGCTGTATTATTTTGTAATAATAATTATTATTATAAAAATATCAATATTTATAATTACTAAGATGACATTATGATAAAACGATAATTCTAATTATGATAACTTTAATATTTATGATAATTTTTAATATTATCTTTAAAATAATAATTCTATTTAAAATAATAATAATAATAATGATATTTTATAGTAACAATGACATTTCTATTAAAATGATAATTTTTGTTAAAATGATAGTTTTAATACTAACGATACTTTTAATAATAATAGTAATGATAAAAATAATAAGAACGATAATTTTATCTAAATCAATATCTTATAATATTTTAATTTCATCATGATACTCTTACTCATTATTTCCTAATCGTTTCGTTTAATAGCTTTTAATCGTCTTTTATATCGTGTTCATAATAATGATAATAATAGTAATCAAAATAATTAGGTGTTACAAATATTTGTTTTAATTACACTAATATTAATAATGATAGTTACTATAACATTATTAACAATAATACTAATAATTATCTTAATGATAATATAGTAATAATAATAACAATAACAATAACCATTTTTAAATAATGATATATATATTAATAATGATAATAATAATAATAATAATACTAATAATAATAATAATAATAATTGGATAATAATAATAATACTAATTATAACTTTAACGATAATAACGATAGTAATAATAAAAAAAAATAACAATTTTTAATGATAAATCCCTTTTATTGATAAAGATAATAATAATGATAATAATAAGATAAAACTAGAACGACGATAAAAACGACGATAATAATAATCATTTTTAATAAAAATATCGAAAATTCAATTGATTATAACTTCTAATCCGTTCATCGAAACCATTCAATATCTAAAGGAAAAGTTCTTAATTTTTCGCTAGCTTTCCAAGGACATGCATATCTTATACCTTATCTCAACCGCAAGTGTAATTAATTCAAGATTCAACCTAACCTGTCTAAGGGCAATATCAAAAGTACAAGCATGCATAATCCTAAATACTCGAGCACTAGTCAGGGATACACTATTAGTATGTAAAAGTTAAATTATGAGTACTCACGTATAAATATTGAGATTCAATATTGCAGGAAAGGTACGTAGACTCAACGGAAATGATAAACACTATATTGACCTCATGAGCATACCCATGAACCATACTCAATCACCTCCATAGCTATAACCCATAATTTCCTTAATCCTATCCTACTCGAAAAACAATTTCGAAATCACTCGGACAGCACTCCGTCGTAATATTTTATGTATACTAAAATATCTTGAAATAATACGGTGTAAATATATATATGTAAATCGATTGAGAGAGTTTAGAGAAAAATATTTTCAAGTTTCTATGAAATAATGAAACCTATTGAATTCTATTTATAATAGATTTTTGAATTATTAAAGTGAATTATTAAAGTATGAATTATTAAAGTGAATTATTAAAGTATGAATTATTAAAGTAAATTATTAAAGTATGAATTATTAAAGTGAATTATTAAAGTATGAATTATTAAAGTGAATTATTAAAGTATGAATTATTAAAGTGAATTATTAAAGTTAAAGTAAAGTAAAAATAAAGTAAAGGTAAAGTTTAAGTATAGTAAAAATATAAAACTATGTATGTATAATACGCGTATAAATATATATAATATTAATTTAAATCATTATATATATTTAATAAAATAAAATATAAATATCGTTATCTTTATCTTTATCATACTAATTAAGTAATGAGTTGTCAAAAGTGGTACTAGATATTTATAAAAGTTATATACGTTTTAATAATAAAGTTCTTTTTAAACTGAAAACGTTTTTGTACGTTTGAAACTAAATAGATCAATCGAGTCTTTATGAGATTCAATCTTCCACTATCCTTTGTCTAGTTCTCAATGATTGACAATTTGTTCTTATTTATAAATCACTTTACCATTTTCCGAATATTGTTAAAATGGAAAGATTTCTCAAATCAACGTGGGCCTTTCAACAGAGACTTGTAATCATAATCCAATATATCTGATAATTCAATCATTTGATCTTATCTTCTAATTCCATTGATAAACATTTTGAAACAGATACAATCATATAAAGTATTTAATCTAATATTTTGTTTACGTTTCAAGTTATAATATATATACACATATACATATATAATCATATTCGTTTAATGGTTCGTGAATCGTTGGAACTTGGTCGAGGTTGAATGAATGTATGAACATAGTTTAAAATTCTTGAAATTTAACTTAACAAATATTGCTTATCGTGTCGGAAACATATAAAGATTAAAGTTTAAATTTGGTTGGAAATTTCCGGTGTCGGAAACATATAAAGATTAAAGTTTAAATTTGGTTGGAAATTTTCGGGTTGTCACAGCCCAACCAATTATAAAACTTTACGGCCCAATTAGATAGTGAAATGTGGTAGCTCAATAAGGAGAACTGAAATTAGCAGCCCAACGTTTTGATTAGTTCAAAAGAACACTCGCTCGTTTAACTGTTTTTTTTTTGAGAAACCGAATACGTGGTACCCATAACAATCAAACACGATGTATATGTTTTCCTTTATTTATCAAGTTGCCAAATATTAAATTATCAATTTGCATAAAGGGTTATCATTGTTAGGTTGTGTCGGCCATGAAGCCTTTACATTATAATTATTTAACTAAATCATCACCCATCTTTATCTCCAACACACTATATCATCACTTTCATCTTTGGTTTTACAATAAACGGGAACCGAAGCAAAATCACGTACAGCAATAACATTTTAACGGATTTTGTTTGGATGTGATTCGAATAATAGAAAAAAAATATATGCATATAGCAGCGTAACAGCATGGGTAACGCCACAGCAGCAACAGTTTAACAGGAAACAAATAAACAGGAAGTCGAGTAAATGACTTACGGTGTTTGTTACAGAATATATATAGCAGCAGTAGACTATTACAGTGGTGATTTTGTTTGGTGGTTTATGGTGAAAGAAAATAGAAGAGAGAGGAAACAACAACTAGATGGAGATGTGATCATAGTGGTTTGTAAGGATGGTTGTGATTGAATGGTTCTATTAGTAGCCAGAAGGTAAAAGGGTTTTGGTGATGGTGGTAACAGTTTTTAAACATACGTCAAGGATGGGAACAAACGGAGCAGAAGTAGTAATAGTATTTAGTAACTAAATATGGGGTTGAATGATAATGTTTAAGTGTGTTAATGGTAGTCGTCGATGGTGATTATAGAAACAGGAAACTGTGGTTGTGATTATGATTTGATGCGGGTTTGGTTTATTGGTTGATGAACCGAAGAAGGTGATCGATGAAGGATGATGAGAGTGGTGGTTTGAGGTTTCATAAATGAGAGTGAGAGGGGGAAGAGTAATGGTTATCGTGAGGGTGTTCGATAGATTTATCACAGAGAATAGAAAGGGTTGTTAGATGGTTGTTTGTCTAGTAATTGGTTTGATTATACATAAAGAAGGTAGTATCGACATATTCTGGCCAAAGGTAAGAAAACAAAAAAAAATATATAGCAGATCAAGAAAGCTACATAATCGTACCAATTTGTTGGGTTAAATTCAATGATCGGATCAGAAGTCCAAATTAGTCACAGTTGAAAAGGATGTAACACTGAATCTTCTAATGTATCTGTATAACTATCGAAATATATATCTATCTGTTCTTTTATATATATATAATGCAACAACTTGTTTCTTTTATATATCTTAATCTGTAATTAAATTTTAATATATAAATATCACACCTTAATAATTATGTAATATTTAGTAGCTATATATATAATGATATGATGAATATTTAATATTTATTACAATATGCATATAGAAATGATCATGTATATAAATCATATATATATATATATATATATAATAACAGTATTATTATTATCTTATATACTAAATTACATCATGAATTCGTATTTTATCATTTTAAATTATTATATATACATTTTATTTATATATACATGTATATATATTTAATTTCAACAATTGTTCGTGAATCTTCGTAATGGTCAAAGTTTAATTGAATGTATGACAATAGTTCAAAAATATTGAGACTCGGTCTAACTGACTTTGCTTATCGTGTCAAAATCAAATATAAATCAAGTTTAAATTTGGTCGAAAATTTTCAGGTCATCACATGTACCAATTATCATTCCAATTAGTTATCTCAATTTGCGATTATAATTTTAAGTTAGTTGTAGTAATAAGGATAGGTTAGTCAAGTGTTTTAAGTTTTACAAGTTTCTTTTATTTTTCCGTCACCTTTTATTTTTCAACTATTTTTCTTTTTCGACCTTTTTCGACGAACTCTTTTTCTTTCTTATTTCTCGCTATTCTAGTTTTAGGACATAGATTTTTATTCTACTTCTTATCTAAATTTTCTTAAAATTACGAAAATTTATTTTAAGTGGTTAAATTGATAGACATCAAAATTTTCTGGTTCGTAGTAATAGTTGGATTTGTACGTGGACCGGGTTATTGGAGCCAAACAGTCCTCAATTATATTGAGACCAAACGAATCCTGCCCCTCTGCTGCATCTTTTGGCTATTCGAAACGTGGGCAAAATCAGAAAAGTCTATTGATTGGATAACTTATTATAATTTTTCTTTCCTTTTAAAAACTAATAGGATATTCAGTGAATGCATCGAGCAAGACGTTCACCACCTTTTGTACGTTCACCACCTGTAACTAGATCAAGACATTTAGCAAATATTACTGCCGTTGATTTTTCTTTAGAATCGTCATCCAGTCGACCAAGTACTTCAGTTCAAATTTCCGATAATCCATTTTTTGTACCCGACCTCACAATTGAGAATCCGGAGAATATTCAGGAACGGTTCGTAGATCCTGAACCACTAAACTTTCCCCCGGAACCACCAATCATTCAAACAGAGATTGTTGAGGAACGAACCATTAAATCAGAATCATCTAGTGATACCTATTCAACAAATTCAATTATGGAGAATCTGGAACCTTTAAGTATGGAAGACCGAATGAGAGCTAAACGCACTGGCCAAGGTCACGCAATTACTCATCCAGACATTAATGCGCCAGATTATGAAATCAAAGGACAAATTCTACACATGGTGACTAATCAATGCCAATTTAGTGGTGCACCGAAGGAAGATCCAAATGAACATCTACGTACCTTTAACAGGATCTGCACACTATTTAAAATCCGAGAAGTGGAGGATGAACAGATATATCTCATGTTATTTCCCTGGACTTTAAAGGGAGAAGCCAAAGATTGGTTGGAATCGTTACCTGAAGGGGCGATTGATACATGGGACGTATTAGTTGACAAATTTCTTAAACAATTCTTTCCTGCATCTAAAGCCGTAAGACTTCAAGCAGAAATTGTTACGTTTACACAGAAGCCAAATGAAACTCTATATGAGGCGTGGACAAGATATGGAAAGTTATTAAGAGGATGTCCGCAACATGGTTTAGACACCTGTCAAATAGTACAAATATTCTACCAAGGATGCGACATCACTACAAGGAAAGACATAGATATAGCAGCTGGTGGTTCTATTATGAAGAAAACCGAAACTGATGCTTACAAAATTATTGATAACACTGCTTCCCACTCACATGAGTGGCACCAAGAAAAAGATATCGTTAGATCATCTAAAGCAGCTAGAGCCGATTCTAGCCATGACTTAGATTCCATTTCCGCAAAGATAGATGCTGTGGAGAGACGAATGGAAAAGATGACTAAAGATATTCACTCAATACGAATTAGTTGTGAGCAGTGTGGAGAACCACATTTGACAAAAGATTGTCTCAGTATTGAATTAACAATGGAACAAAGAGAGAATATTTCATACATAAACCAAAGGCTTGGAAATAATTATCAGAATAATTATCAACCGCCAAGACCGATTTACAATCAAAACCAGAATTATAACCGAAATATTCCATACAACAACCAACAAGGTCCTAGCAATCAACAAGTATCCAATAATACTTACAATCAGCAAAGACCTAATTTTCAAAACAAACCACCACAACAAACCGATGATAAAAAGCCGAATTTAGAAGATATGATGACAAAGCTAGTTGAAACTCAAACGCAGTTTTTCACATCTCAAAAACAAACCAATGAACAAAATGCTCAAGCATTTAGAAATCAACAAGCTTCTATTCAAAATCTGGAACAAGAAGTAAGTAACCTAGCAAGGTTAATAGGTGAAAGAAAACCGGGAAGTCTACCTAGTGATACAAATGCTTACCCCCGGAATGAAACAGCTAAAGCCATTACCACAAGAAGTGGTACAACACTTAAACCACCTGAAATACCTGTAACTTCTGATGAAGCTATTCCTACTCCACAAGAACCACAACCTGATCAAGATAGGGAAAAAGAACCGGTAGTTGAAAAGGTTAATGAAGATAACACAGCTAAGGATAAACCTTATGTTAAACCATACCAACCACCACTTCCTTACCCGAGTAAAATGAAGAAAGAGAAACTTGAAGCCGAGCAATCCAAATTCTTGGATATGTTTAAACAGATAAATGTAAATCTTCCTTTCATTGATGTGATTTCAGGAATGCCTAGATATGCTAAATTCTTGAAAGATCTAATTTCAAATAGAAAGAAAATGGAAGAACTCTCGGCTGTTACTATGAATGCTAATTGTTCAGCAGTGCTGTTGAATAAGATACCAGAAAAATTATCTGATCCAGGAAGTTTCACAATTCCATGTTTTCTGGGTAGTCTTAGTTCAATAGAAGCATTAGCAGATTTAGGTGCTAGTATAAATCTAATGCCGTATTCACTATACACTAAACTAGACCTTGGAGAATTGAAACCAACCAGAATAAGCATACAACTAGCCGATAGATCAATAAAATATCCTAGAGGGATAATGGAGAACATGCTAGTTAAAGTTGGTACTTTAGTATTTCCAGTAGATTTTGTTGTTTTGGACATGGAAGAAGATTCTCAAGTTCCTCTCATATTAGGAAGACCATTCTTAAACACGGCTAAAGCAATGATAGACGTGTTCGGTAAGAAACTGACCCTAAGTATAGAGGATGAGAGTGTTACCTTTTCAGTTGATAGAGCAATGCAACAACCACAATCTGCAGATGATACATGTTATTATATTCAAACTATAGATGCACATGCAGAATTATTAGAAGAATTTCCAGAATTACAAGGAACAGGAGAATGTTCTTTAGGAGAAGGTAATGAACCAATTGATGAAGCTGAAATGTTAGCTACACTTATAGCTAATGGATATGAACCAACAACAGAAGAAATTCAAATGCTAAAAGAAGAAGACAGATATCGATATAAATCATCGATAGAAGAACCTCCGAAATTAGAATTAAAGCCACTTCCAAACCATTTGGAATACGCTTATTTACATGGTGAACCTGAATTACCTGTAATAATATCGTCTTCTCTTACTGAAAATGAGAAATCACAACTCATTTCTGTGTTGAAAGCTCATAAACCAGCCATTGCATGGAAGATTCATGATATTAAAGGAATAAGTCCTTCGTATTGCACACATAAAATCCTTATGGAAGAAGGTCATAAAACGTATGTGCAACGCCAACGAAGACTAAATCCAAATATGCAAGATGTAGTTAAAAAAGAGATTATTAAACTGCTAGATGCAGGTTTGATATATCCAATTTCTGATAGTCCATGGGTAAGCTCAGTTCAATGCGTGCCTAAGAAGGGTGGCATGACTGTCATTACAAATGAGAAAAATGAGCTTATTCCTACTAGGACTGTAACAGGATGGCGTGTATGTATTGATTATAGAAAATTAAATGACGCCACCAGAAAAGATCACTTTCCCTTACCTTTCATAGATCAAATGTTGGAAAGATTAGCCGGAAATAGTTACTATTGTTTTCTAGATGGATTTTCCGGATATTTTCAAATTCCAATAGCACCCGAAGATCAAGAGAAAACCACATTCACGTGCCCTTATGGTACTTTTGCTTACAAACGCATGCCATTTGGACTTTGTAACGCCCCTGCAACCTTTCAAAGGTGTATGATGGCGATTTTTCACGACATGATAGAAGAATGCATGGAAGTTTTCATGGATGACTTTTCAGTCTTCGGTGATACATTTGAATCATGTCTAGTTAATCTGGAATGAATGCTTATTAGATGCGAACAATCAAATCTAGTACTTAATTGGGAGAAATGCCATTTCATGGTTAAAGAAGGCATCGTTCTTGGTCATAAAATTTCAAAAGAAGGAATTGAAGTGGATAGAGCTAAAGTAGATGTAATTGCTAAACTTCCACATCCCACCAATGTTAGAGGAGTTAGGAGTTTTCTAGGGCATGCCGGTTTTTACCGACGTTTCATAAAAGATTTTTCTAAAATTGCCACTCCTATGAATAAACTCCTAGAAAAGGATGCTCCATTCATCTTTTCAGATGAGTGTATCAAATCTTTTAATATTCTTAAAGAAAAACTTACTAATGCGTCGATCATGATAACACCAAATTGGAATCTACCATTTGAACTAATGTGCGATGCAAGTGATTTTGCAATGGGAGTCGTTTTAGGACAAAAGATTGAAAAACGATTTCAACCTATATATTATGCTAGTAAGACGTTACAAGGAGCACAAACAAACTATACAACTACTGAAAAAGAACTCCTTGCTATTGTCTTTGCTTTTGACAAATTTCGATCATATCTCGTTCTAGCAAAAACGGTGGTCAATACCGACCATTCTGCTCTTAGATACTTATTTTCAAAACAAGATGCTAAACCAAGATTAATCCGTTGGATCTTACTCTTACAAGAGTTTGATATTGAAATCCGAGATAAAAGAGGAGCAGAAAATCTCGCCGCTGATCATCTTTCTCGTCTTGAAAATCCTGAGTTAGAAGTTCTAAATGAATCGGCCATACAAGACAACTTTCCTGATGAATATCTATTGAAGATAGATTATAATGAAATCTCATGGTTTGCAGACTATGCAAACTACTTAGTTTGTGGATTCCTTGAGAAAGGATTATCGTACCAAAAACGAAAGAAATTCTTCAGTGATATAAAACACTATTTTTGGGAAGATCCACATCTGTTTAAAAGTTGTCCCGATGGAATAATACGCCGATGTGTATTTGGAGATGAAGCTAGTAAAATATTAAACCATTATCACACAGGACCAACAGGAGGGCATTATGGGCCTAAACTAACAGCAAGAAAAGTTTATGATGCTGGATTCTATTGGCCTACAATTTACAAAGACGCACACCTACTTTGCAAATCCTGTGATGCTTGTCAAAGGGCCGGAAAAATAAGTCAACGTGATGAAATGCCACAAAATGTCATCCAAGTATGTGAAGTATTTGACATTTGGGGTATTGACTTTATGGGTCCATTTCCAAAATCTCATAATAATCTATATATACTCGTAGCCATTGATTATGTATCTAAATGGGCGGAAGCACAAGCTCTCCTAACTAACGATGCACGAGTTGTAGTCAACTTTTTAAAACGTCTTTTTGCAAGGTTTGGAACACCGAAAGCTTTAATAAGTGATCGGGGTACTCATTTCTGTAATAATCAACTTGAGAAAGTTCTTAAAAGATATGGAGTAACTCATAAAATCTCCACCGCATATCATCCACAAACAAGTGGACAAGTTGAAAATACCAACCGAGCTTTAAAACGTATTCTAGAGAAAACCGTAGGATCAAATCCGAAGGAATGGTCCATTAAATTGGAGGATGCACTCTGGGCTTTTAGAACAGCCTACAAAACTCCAATTGGAACCACACATTTTAGACTTGTTTATGGAAAAGCATGTCATCTTCCAGTAGAAATTGAACACAAAGCATTTTGGGCTTTGAAGACATGTAATCTTGATTTACATGAAGCTGGACGTTTGCGATTAAGTCAACTAAACGAATTAGAAGAATTAAGGCATGAAGCATACGAAAATTCGTTAATCTATAAAGAAAGAACGAAGAAATGGCATGATAAAAGAATCAGAAGTTCAAAAGAATTTAAAGAAGGAGACAGAGTTCTTCTTTTCAATTCACGATTCAAGCTATTTCCTGGAAAATTGAAATCAAGATGGTCTGGGCCATTCATAGTCAAAAGAGTTTTCCCATACGGAACGATAGAATTGATAAATTCAAATGGGATTGAATTTAAAGTTAATGGTCACAGAGTTAAACATTACATACATGGTCCGATGGAAGTTGATAATGAAGTTAATCATAATTTCACCACCCAAGAAAACCTTCAAAATGAAAACATAAATATGTTATCAACAACATATGAAAAATCAAAACTGGAATATAGGGAGGATTCAAATTTGAGTGATGAAGAAGAATTCCTATACAAACCTCCCATTCCAAGAAACGAAGAAAAATGTGAACAAGAAATTCAAATAGAAATGAAAGAACCAAGGAAAGAACACCCGAAAAAGGTTTACAAACCAACTCGACTTACTAAAGCAGGAGACCCGGGTGAATTTATCATTTCTTGCTTACTTAATGATGGTGCTGTATATAATGGACTCGCAGATTTAGGAGCAAGTGCAAATATTATGCCTCTTTCCTTATACAAAAGATTAGGCATGGGTAAATTAAAACCAACCAAAATAGGTGTTCAATCATTTGACCAAACCATTAAGCACCCGGTAGGAATAGCAAATAATTTACTTGTTAACGTGGGAAGTTTGACCTTTGTTGCAAACTTCATAGTGATTAATATGGAGGAAAACCTTGATATTCCTCTAATTCTAGGTCGCCCATTTTTAGCAACCACCGAGGCATTCATTGATGTAAGAGAAGGTAGAATAACACTTAGGGATGGTGATACATCGATCACCTTTGTGAACCAAAAGTTTAGATCTCCACAAACCAAAACTGTTAGACCAATAAAAACGCATAAGTGTGGGGAAGATGAAGAAACACTTAATGATGATCCAATCACAAAGAATGCCGTTGATGATACGAAATTAGATGAACCCATTTTTAACAGTTCAACGAAGAAACTTTATAAACGGATTCACGATGCTAAGATTAAAGGAAACTTTAAGTTATATAACCGATTAATATCCAATTTATCGTCAAAAGAAAAGGCAATGTTAGTTGAATTTGTGAAAGTTACGGAGGAAATCAACAAATGGATTGAAGTAAAAGTCAAAGATATACAAGTTGTTGATGATTCAATTGAAAATAATGTTAATCACAATTTCGACACCACAGCTGACTAAGTGTGGGGAGAATCAAAGGGGTTTATGTATTTCTGTTAGAGTTAGATTGTCTGTTTTTGTGTAGTTCTCGAAAATGGAACCCGAATGGTCTTTCCCTAGCAGACCCTAAAGAACTAGTCTTCTCCCCCCATTCTAAATTTTTATTTTTTTTAGGTTTTTACAAAATGAAGACTGCCTGTGAACTAAACCATGGTCTAATGCTACACGCTTTGATCACTAAACGTAATAATGACATACTACCGAGTGAACTAGTATCAGTAATCAGAGAAAGAATGGACGGAGTTAGAAAAGAATCCAGATGCGAAGATAATAAGTTACAATTTGGTAAAGGAAAATCAAAATCCGCAGCGAAAAGAAGAGCACGACACCTAGAAAGATGTCACAAATGCGGAAAATGGTCACATGGAGGTAAATGTTCAAATAATCAAACCTATTCAAACACCGAATTTGTTACTTTATGCAGAGATGGACCATTCATATGTTTAGAAGAAAAGACACTGAATGCTCGAGGTTACGCCTATGTAGCTATGGAAAACCAATTAAACCGACTATCTTATGAATGGGATAGATCATATAACTAAGAAATCTATTTCACAGGTATGTCTGTACAGTTTTTATTTTATTTTTATTTTATTTTTAACCTTTTGATAATAAACGCTAATTTGTTCGCTAAAAAGTATTAAATTGGTATTGAATAAAATTAGGTTTGGCGACCGAAATTATTGATATCATTCAAAAATTTATTACATCACTGCGAAATTTAACGTTTATTCTTAAGGTATAAATATCTTTAATCAATCAACCCAAAATATTTCAAAAATTCGTCATGAGTTAAATTAGGTCTTGGAACCGAAATTACTTTACCGAAAAGAGGGGCGCATATTTCTGATAATATTTGATTGATTAAAGTGGGATAAAAAGCCAAAAAGATTTTTAATTTTATTTTTACCATGTTTTTAAAAATTAATATTTAAATCTTAAATTAATATTTTAAACTTTGTAAAATCAATATTTTTAAAATTGTAAATATTTGAAAAATTAAAATAAGTTTGGTGTGAATTTTTAATATGAATTTTTAATTTTTAAAAATATGAATTTTTAATTTTATGCATTTTAAATTATAAGTTTGGTGTGAATTTTTAATATTAATTTTGAATTTTATATTTAAGTTGTGTGAATTTAAAAACAAAAATTTACTTTATCTCATTAAGTTAAAAATATGATTTTTAAAATTCGTCGTAAGTTGAAGACTAGGTCTTTGAACCGAAATTGCTTTACCCAAGGGAGGGACGAGAACTTTTATTATCATTATTTTTAATCTTATTGAATTAAAGTATGCCAAAAACATTAAAAAAACCAAAAATCTTAGCTTTTAAAACAATCGCTACAAAAAGACAAATTTTAAAATTTTGTCGAGGGACAGACTAGGACATCGATCCGAAACGACCTCGTCCTAAATAACAAGGGAAACAAAATTTTAAAATTAAGTACTTAATTGTTTTATAAGTTAATGATTATAAAAAAAAAAATAGCAAACTCCGCGACTCGCGGAGTTTGGAGGTTTAATCCCCGCGAGTCGCGGGAGGACCAATTTACAGAAAAAAAAATATAACGCAAGAACTGATCAGTCCAACCCACAACACAAAACACATACTGCGAAATACTGCTCGAAAATACACGAAAAACACCCCCAAAAATCACAATTTTTAACCGTTAATCATCAAATCTTTTACTAAAATCATGTTGAGAATGATGCTATCTAGGAATTACTCAAGAAAAACGGTAAATTTCTACACCTAAACACCATTTAATCCGAAATTAGTGTTCTTGAGCAATTTTTTTTCCCCAATTCGATTTTGATGCTTTTTAGTGTAATTAAGCTTAAATTGTTTATATATTATGTTTGTATAACCTAGATTGATGCTGTTTAACATGATTAGAAGCCTTAAACTTCAAATTTTGAGTAATCTAGAGTTTGTGTTCTTGAGCAAATTTGGGGCTTTTTGATATAAACAGGTTATGGCCGATTTTTGTCATGAATTGTTGCTAAATTAAGTAGTGTAACATGTCTAGGTAGTTAAATGATACAAACTTTGAGCCTAAACATGATTTTGAGAATTAAAGTGGACTTTTTCAAGTCTAAAATTCATGAACTTGATTTTTGAGAGATAATGCCATTTGAAACTTGTTTAATTGCTAGTAATGATTATTTTGACATGTTATTTGAGTTGAATGCCTATGAACTTGACGAACATTTTCGTATATGCTTATTTGAAAAAGTGTAGATTTGATGAAAATATGAAAATGAGCTTAAGTTTGATATAAATTGATCATGTCACTGTAATTATTTTGATTGATGATTTTGCTGACACTAATGCATATTTGGATGCACAAAAATTGTGTTTGATGTGTTTTGCAGACTGAAAGGGGTGAATCTTCATCCCAAGCCCGCAATGCTCCTGCTGAGAATGTGGAACAACAGGAGGTGGATAACTACTACAAGCAGGATATACCTCATCCAGTCATGACCTTTTCTAATATGCACTTGGAAGAGTTGCACCCGAACCTGAGATTTGACAGACTTTGGATAGATTATCCAAAATACCAAAGGGGTTTGCATACTCTTCATTCTAAGGTTGTTGAGGTACCAAGGGTCATAGAATGGGGACCCTTAGAAGCTGTAGAATTGGCCGGGCCAATTAGGGAATTACTTGTATAGAGGTATGGTAATTCTACTTTTAATGACTGGGTACGTTTATTCACCATGCGTAGACCTGTATATAAAGTATGGTGTGAAGAATTGTTGTGTAGTATAGAGTTGAATGATCGGGTAGCTAGTTTAACCGATCGTTCTTTTATTAGATTTTTGTTAGGCGGTTCGATGCGCCACATGTCTTTACTAGACATGGCTCAGGCTTTACGTATATATACGCCTGAGGAGTTAGCATCTGCTGATTGTAGAGGGTTGATACTAAATGGTAGAAAGATTGATGAAAATTTTGATACACACGGTGTGTGGAGTCAAATGACAAGCCATCACCGTTTCAAAGGGGGAAATTACTCTTATTTGGATATAGATAAAGCTGAATTAAGAGTAATTCATAGGTTTTTAGCTAATTCGATTACACAAAGGGGTAAGAACAAGGAAAAAGTAAATGAACAGGATTTGTTTTACCATATGTGTATTCGAGACCCACAAAGCGCTGTAAGTATACCGTATTGTGTGGGTTATTATTTATCAGCTATGGTTCGGGGGATGAGACCGCATAGCATAATAGGAGGTGGTATTTTTATTACTTTGATTGGTGAATATCTCGGTGTGGATATAAGTCGGGGGGGATTATTAGTGGAAGTACCAGAACCCCGTGATACTATAGGTTTAAATGTATACCATGGTGCGAAAGTTTTGAAGAGGCGAAATAACGCCGCAGTACCATACCATGGTAGACATCCACAGGTTGAGAGAAACCAACAGCAAGGTAATGTAGGAGGGGGGAATGAGATGCAAGAAATGCAAAGGTTTATAGCTTCTCAGGAGTACAAAAATGCTAGACAGAGAGCATTTGAAGATTGGCAAGTTCATCAGAATCAAATCATAGCTCATTGCCAACATATAGGTAGAAACTATATTCCTACACCGAAACCCATCTTCCCTCCCTGGTCTATAGAGATGTAGCCACCGTATCCTACGTATAACCCTGCCGAAGCATTCTATAGCACCTATGGTTATGCCTGGAACCCCTATTGGTATCAATATCATCCCTAGTCTACTTATTATATTTTTTTTTTTTTGTAATTTGTAATGATTGATACGTTTAATACTTTTGTTAATATTGTAATAGTTTTTATAATTGTCTAACTTTTATTCTTAGATTTTAATAATTTTTGAATGTGGGGTAATATACCAAACTTCAAAAATATGTATATATATTTGCAGTTTATCTTATGTACACAACAGAGTAAAACAACGCATTTTCAAAGACTGGCATTAAGTTCAGCAAAAGCAACTAATTTTGACGACAAGATGCAAAATATATGTGAAATAACAACAAGACGGAATGAACAAATGATGTGCACCATTTATCATTCAGCAAACAAACGCCAATATATTTGGAAACTTTGGTAAAAATTTAATCATTTTCACACAAATCACCCTCAATAATTTAAATTCTTACTGATTTCTTGCAAATGAGGGCATTGCAAGATCTTAAGTGTGGGAAGGGGTTAAATTCTTTCGGATTTTAAAATTTTTATCTTAAACACTTGGTTACCATTAAAAATACTAGTAAAGCAGTAGTTGTATTAGAATCTAGTGCTCTCTGATAATAAAGAACAGCCCTAGTCTTATATACTGACTACCCAATTCTAGTAAAATTTTTAAAAAAATTTTCAATTAAATGAACTCAAAATCATGTTTATACATATTTATGAATGATAAAACTAGGTTTTAACACCGAAATTATTGTTACCTCGGAAAGGACGATAAAAAGGAAAATAAAAGCCAAGTGTGGGAAAATTTACCAAGTTATCTTAAACATATGTCACATATATCTGTAACAAATAACTGAAAATACTTTTGCTTTGGACTAAACTAAACTGTTTTACCCGATGAAAGAAAAGAAAGATGGATCTACACGATGAATCAATTCCATCATTAAAAGGAAGTAAAGTCTTCCGAGAAAGACACGCGCTTCTTGATTTAGGTCATGAAGTTGTCGTCCAGACCAGCTGTAGGTTGACGAAAAATTCAGAAAAGTCATCACTAAAATCAGCAGGAAATCCACGGACCTCAGCATTAAACAGGGTCGCCAAGTGGTCAGATTTATCCTAACCATGAGAAGGATTTATCTTGTACAATGGGGGGCACCATGCAAATTAGCTGGATAAGACTAATGAATCAGATCCCCAGAAAGGATAATCTCCTTAAAGATTAAAAATCAGCTTTTAAGACTGATATTACTCAATCCTAGAGATTGACCTTAAAGATTGAGAATTCAAACTCATGGAATTCAATGATATCTAAACTCGAGCTTGAACGAGAAAATATTTTGATCAAAATTACAAACCGATTTGTTTTCTGAAAACCCTATTTTCAATGCGTTCATTACCATTGAACGTAAAATCCTAGGAATTCACCTGGAATTCATTAGGTTACCTGAACCAAATCGGGTGTCAACCGTAAGAACGGTGGTTGCATAGTGGTCAAAGACAGGACCTTGTGCCAGACCGAAAAATTATAAGGGTGAGCCTTACTATTGCTCCTACCAAGGATAGTAATTGCGTCCGACACGTTATAGACCATAATTAAAAGCATGTCAGGGGACATTGCCTTAATAGTTACTTGTTCAACGCTTTCCTTTACAACCGGACAGTAGTTTACCGAAAGGTAATATACGGGACAAGTAAACTGGACGTGTTGCTTTCCAAATACAAGGTTAGCAAGTGGGTGACACAAAACCATAAGTTTTGAGCTAAAATTTTCAAATCTGAAACCCACCAAACCCACAAAAATATTTTGCAAACACCGGTAAAGGGTTATTCCGGAAAACTTATCTAGGGTAAAAACTAGATTTAATTTTCAAAAGATCAAATGTTTTCATAAAGATCCAATTTCCTTAATGGATCTAAATTTTTATAGTCATGTGGGACTGTAAACCATATCGTTACTACCATTGTTTATACCGCCGTATAGAAAATCACTGATGTACAAAGTGTGAAGAATAAAGAAGTGATTCTAGTATTTCAAGACGATATTGCTTGAGGACAAGCAACGCTCAAGTGTGGGAATATTTGATAATGCTAAAAACGAACATATATTTCATAGCATTATTCCTCAAGGAAGACAAGCTTTTAGTTGCAATTGTTCTATTTACAAGTGATATTCGTTTAAATAATAAAAGGTGAAGACAAAAGACAGATTCGACGAATTGAAGACGCAAACGAACAAAAAGCTAAAAAGTACAAAAGACAATCAAAGAGGTTCCAATTATTGACAAGAAAAACGTCTCGAAATTACAAGAGTACAAGATTCAAAACGCAAAGTACAAGATATTAAATTGTACGCAAGGACGTTCGAAAATCCGAAACCGGGACCAGAGTCAACTCTCAACGCTCGACGCAACAGACTAAAAATTACAAGTCAACTATGCACATAAATATAATATAATATTTAAATAATTCTTATAATTATTTAATATATTATATTTATATTTAAAACCGTCGGTAAACAAAGAGCCAAGCTTGTGTGAGCTGTAAAAGTAAACTCCGCGACTCGCGGAGTTTGAAGGCAAAAATGCCGCGAGTCGCGGAGCCCCAAAAGTCGAAAATCCCTATAAAAGCAAACGAATTCTGATCGCAAAAATCACCAAAAATCCATCCATCTCTCTATCTATATCGTATATATTTATTTATATTTTAATTTTAATTTTAATTTTAATCCTAATAATAAGGGTATGTTAGCGAATGTTGTAAGGGTGTAAGTCGAAATTCTGTCCGTGTAACGCTACCCTATTTTTAATCATTGTAAGTTATGTTCAACCTTTTTATATTAATGTCTCGTAGCTAAGTTATTATTATGCTTATTTAATCCGAAGTAATCATGATGTTAGGCTAATTACTAAAATTGGGTAATTGGGCTTTGTACCATAATTGGGGTTTGGACAAAAGAACGACACTTGTGGAAATTAGACTATGGGCTATTAATGGGTTTTATATTAACTAAACAATACCTTGTTAATTTAATATACAAACTTATAATTTGATGTATTTATATATAACCACATACGCTTGACTGGGTACGGTGGGCGGGATATCTATAAATACCAATAATTATTCATTTTACCGGATACGGAACTGGATTAATAGTTAATAAACTTGTTGAAACAGGGGTGAATTACATTCAAGGGTAATTGGTGTAATTGTTAACAAAGTAGTAAAACCTTGGTTTACACGCAGTCGATAACCTGGTGTATTCATTAAACAAAGTATTAAAACCTTGTTACAATTCGAATCCCCAATTAGTTGGAATATTTGACTTCGGGAATAAGAATAATTTGACGAAGGCTTTCGCTCTTTATATTTATGACTGATGGACTATTATGGACAAATCCGTATGGACATATTAAATAATCCAGGACAAAGGACAATTAACCCATGGGCATAAAACTAAAATCAACACGTCAAACATCATGATTACGGAAGTTTAAATAAGCATAATTCTTTTATTTCATATTTAATTTCCTTTATTTTATATTTAATTGCACTTCTAATTATCGCATTTTTATTGTTATTGTATTTAATTGCACTTTTAATTATCGTACTTTTTAATTATCGCAAGTTTATTTTATCGCATTTTTATTATTCGCAATTTCATTATCGTTATTTACTTGCCGCTTTAATTTAAGTCTTGTATTTATTTTTAATATTTTACATTTGGTTTTAACTGCGACTAAAGTTTTAAAATCGACAAACCGGTCATTAAACGGTAAAAACCCCCCTTTATAATAATAATATTACTTATATATATATTTGTATTTTTATAAAAGTAAACTAATATAGCGTTAAGCTTTGTTTAAAAAGATTCCCTGTGGAACGAACCGGACTTACTAAAAACTACACTACTGTACGATTAGGTACACTGCCTATAAGTGTTGTAGCAAGGTTTAAGTATATCCATTCTATAAATAAATAAATATCTTGTGTAAAATTGTATCGTATTTAATAGTATTTTCTGTAAAAATATAAGCTATTTTATATACTACTCTGCTAAAACATCAGGTGTACAAGGGAGATTTGCTATTTTAAAAACTCCGGAACGAGTTATGAGTGTCAACAAAATGAGAAGGATAATGTATTATTGTATTGTTTTACACAACAAGATACAAGAAGATAATGGGCTTGCATTATCTTCACGGGAAGGAGAATGGCTCAATCAAGAAGAAAATATGCCTCGCCGAAATATAAAGAGTAGAGTGAGGGATTGTCGATCAAGAGAAAAGGAAATTGTCGATAGATCCGTATACGATCAACTACGTGAGGATCTAAAGGAGCATATTTGGGGGTTTCCAACCAACTTTTGGTTCTACAAACTAGATGTTATCTATGTTTAATGTTTTTATTTAATGTATTTTATAAATTTTTAGGATTGTTATGTTATTGTAATGTTTATTTTTTTTAAAAATTATTGTAATTTTAATTACTTATGAAATTTAAATTATGATGACGTTTTTTTATTAATATTATGTAGTATCATAATTAATTTTTAAATTTATTTTTTAATACATTTAAGTATTTTATTTAAAAAATATAATCAAAATTAAATGTCACGTCACAGTTATCTAATTTTACAAACTCCCCCATTACAACTCCTTTATCCCTCCATCATTGTCATGTCAGCGTGATCACCCAAAAAGTACCTTTATCCACTCCACATCACGGTCACTATTATCTATGGTCTTAGAGTTGATAGGATGAAGTCAACTAAGGAAGTCAACTTTTGTAGTGGAGCCATATAGATGTCATTGGCTCTTAGAGCACATGGGTTCGGTGTCTAACAGGAGGTGTCGTCAGAGTTCATTTCCAGTGTTCATTTTAATTATTATTTTAATTTGAATACTTTTATTCCTATTTAATTTATTCTAAATAAAAACAATATTTAAAATAAATAAAAAATCAAATAAAAAAAGGTCCAATCTAACCCAAGCCCAATTTAACTCTAGCCCAATTTAACCTAGCCCAGTTATTCTTCTTCAAAACTCATGCCTTCTTCTTCCTCAATTCTCCTGCATTCCAGCAGCCTAAAAAAAATAAAAATAATTAAGTTTTAGAACACAAATGAGATATTAAATATGGGAAACAGGCCGTTAACATTTAAATATGCTCGAAAAAGTCATCAAAAATCAAAGAAAATTAGAAAAATCCATCGTCGACTATGCGGCACTAGCTCACCGACGGTGGTGAGCAATGCCGGAGCGTTGTCGCGTTTTAGTCCGTCCCCGCCATGGATTTCTGAAAATGTCGGAAAACATGACACCCGGTGCTCTTATGGTTTTGATTTATATGATGTAATATATATATATATATATATATATATATATATATATATATATATATATATATATATATATATATATATATATATATATATATATAGGGGCAGGATCAATGTGGAAGTAACCAATCGGGGGGAAGCGGGGGGAGCAAAATTTTATTTTATTTTTCGTTTTTTTGGAATTTTTTTTTCCGGCATCAAGATCACACGAAAATATGAACATTTAGAAGAGACACTTCATGATGAATGTTATTATTTAGGCGGGAAAACGATCAACAAAAATAACATTCAAGATAATATTGTTCGTGAAGAATATAAACGTTTTTTTTTCTTCATGTTTTGTGAAGTAAAATTTAGCTCGATTTAGAGTTTAGGGTTTAGGGTTTAGGGTTTAGGGTTTAGGGTTTGGTGTTTTGGGTTTATTCCATAAACCCAAAACACCAAACCCTAAACCCTAAACCCTAAACTCTAAGCCGTTCGTGTTAAAAACTCAATCTAAATCCTAAATCTAAACCCTAAATCTAAACCCTAAACCCTAAATTTCTAAACCCTAATATCTAAACCCTATAAACCCTAATATATAAACCCTAATATCTAAATCCCAATAGCTAAAACCTCAATATACGCTCGAAAAACACGATAATTGTTATATATTACTTCTTCGAGCGTTTTCCCGCCAAAATAAAAACATTTATCAAAAAGTGTCTCTACTAAATGTTCATATTTTCATCTCATCTATAATGTTCGTGAACAAAGTTTTTTCAAAAAACGAAAAAAAAAAAGTTTTTGCTTCCCCCCGCTTTCCCCCGATTGGTTACTTCCCTCTTGATCCTACCACTATATATATATATATATATATATATATATATATATATATATATATATATATATATATATATATATATATATATATATATATATATATATATATATATATATGAGCTCGTGCGTTGTACGGTGGATAAAATAATTGTGCAAAATTAATTGATTTTTTCAAACAATTATTATTTTGAGTTTAAGAGTCCGTATTGTCTATAAATTTTAAAAATTAAGAGTCTGTGTGATGTTGACAAATTTTAAATGTGGTGTTGACAAACTTTAAATATGATTTTAGGTGGTATTAGTAACTTAACGTCTACAATTTTTTTATTTCTCACCATTAATATATTTTTAATTATATATAAATTATATACTACGTAATATTTAGAGAAAATATGAGTCTGTTGAAAATTTGTCATGGAACATGTCACATAAAAACACGTTAATAAAATAGATGCAATGCCAACGAAGCATTGCTTCAATGGCATCCCCTTCACCTTGTGTGTTGGGGTTGAGGGTTAGGTCATGGGTTCCAGCCTTGCTCTGCCCATCCTATTAATTAATCTGTCTGAAATATGGATATCCAGATTGACCTCGGAGGATTTTCTCCCGGGTCCACCTGCCCCTCGGGATGGTTAAAGGATCGGGTTCCTGTAATGCGATTCGGGTTTCCTCCCAAACGCGTGTGTGTGCAAATGATGAGTGTTGAAATAAATGATACACTAATGGCAAATCTTGCCGTTCAAAAAAAAAAAAAAATAGATGCAACATATACGGAGTATATTATTTTAGCTTAAACAATTTGAATGAACTTTGATAATCAGAATTTCTCTACTCTCAACTTTAGCACCTGCAATTTGCTCAAATAATAATAATAATAGATTGAAAATTATAGTTAGAAACTTAATGTTACTCCCTACCTAAATCTTCTATCTTACTAATCCGGTAACATAAATCCACGTGGCGAGCATACAGATCCCCTCAGCATTTATTTTTTTCTTAGAATTTTGAATTAAAAAAATCATTAATTTTGTATAGCTGACGCGTGTTCGCTTAAATCAAGCCTTAGTGGGCGGTTTCAAGTTTCTGAGAATAGCATCTTCCTCACTCCTCAAACCCTAATTTCCAATCTTCCATCGCTTTGTTATACGATTAATCCAGAATCGATTAATTTTCAATCTTCCACGGGCTCATAATTCAATTTCTAATCTTCCAGAATCGATTAATTCATCGCGTTGTTATACGATTTCATTGTATTCCAATCTGTCACGATTGGGGTCATTCAAAAATCAAAATTAGGCTTCATTCAACTTTTTTTCCAAATTTTACATCGATTCATTCCATCTAGGATTCCAAATCGTTTCTTCTTTTCTCAAAAAAAATCTACTCATCACCCTCATAAAATGTATCGATAATTCGTATTCTATATTCGATTGCAAAGATGAAGCTTTAAATCGGTCTAATCACCATAATTGTAAAATCAATCGACAATGACTCAAAATCAGTATGCTATACGCGAGGAAGGAACATAGTATGATCGATCTTCCATTTATATACGGTATGTTTTAGGGTTTACAATTAGGGCTTAGCGTGTTATACCTAATTAATCGTTCTGTTAAATTAGATATCAAAGTTGCAATTATTGATTTACGATTTCACATACCATCGGTTGATCATTACCAATCAAAGCATGTCTGTTTCTTTATCTTTTTTTGCTTTGTTAAATTGCAAGGAAATATACATTCTAACAGTTAATAAATTTTCGTATAAGGTATGTGATTGAACATATTGAAAGAATTTTTTTAAACATAATTATCAATTTTTAATGTTTTTTCCATCTTTACTATTTATTAATGAATATTGATTATTTACGGTTTGGGGATTACACTCGATATCGGTAATGGATATATATGCTTTAATTACTCGGTTTCTAGGTTATGTATGTGCATTATCATTATGTAAGATTTTTAATAGTGAATTGTGTTAGTATTGTGAGTTTAAATCTTTTTTGTATGTGTGTTTTCAGGAGGTTTCGATTAATCATAAATTGTATTGTATTTTTTTAAATGAAAATGGTGTGATTATGATTATGTACTTTGTTTATTGAAATTGAATTGAATCAAGTCAATGTGATTATGATGATAATCTGTTAGTATGAACAATTGATAGGCGAATTGTGTTTGTGTTTTTGTACTCAAAATTGGATGTGTAAATGTAACCGTAACTAGCCTGCATTGCATACGGTGAGGTGATAGAGGTTGCAGACTTGCGAGTTTGGTTGTCGTTTACCAATTATTGATCTAAAAGTTATGATGAAAAATGTAAGAAAAGATTCGAATTTTATGAAGGTTTTAAGGTTAAGCGTTGGGACATGTAATGATAATGGACTGATAGGTTCTTCAGATAATAATTAATTGCATCCGCATATTGTTGGAAGTATTATGGGTCACTCAAGACTAACCCATTTTGATAATTCTATAGATTTGAGTCTCTTCATAATTATCATGTTCTCTTTTGCATTCAAGCTGTCTAACATCGGAGATGTCTGATTTCTTACTTTCAGTCGAGGATATGGAAAATGATGATGTTTTGATGATAAACCTGAAGGTATATACGATTCTGTATGTCAATTTTGCAAAAATAGTGGTGGTGTTTTTCCGTTTAAATCTAATTCCTTTGTAATTTAACTTAATTTCATGCATTAATTTTTAAAAGTGTATTAGTAATGATTATTGGTGTTCACTATATACTTTGTGTCACTTCTCCATAAATGAATGTTACTTGCGATGGAAACTGTATGCTATATGTTCATTCAACCATTGAATGGGGACTTGACACTCCATATATGGTTGTTGGGAATCTCTTGGTATTTAAATAAGAGCTCGATATGAGGTATAGGAGCATCAGGTCAATCATTCCTCATCCTGAGATTTTTAAGGGCCACACCACGTCTAACAATAGGTAAGCTTCTATTTGTCGATGATTATTTTATTGTTTGGGTAGAGGTGGAAAAATAAGTGGGCCGGGAGTGGGGCAGCGGGTTAAAGCCTATATTAATCGTGGTGTAAGGTTACACCTACATTCATGGTTGTAAAACTCGGCCAACTCGGCCGAGTAATCGGCGATTACTCAGTTGGAAGAACAAAACGAGTAATTGGTGTCTAACTCGTCCAATTACTCGGTCAACGCCGGTCAACGGTGGTCAAACGGTCGTCAACGGTATCGGAAAACTCAGTGAAAAGATGAAGGAAAACAGGAGACGATTTGATGTGTTTGTTTGTTTAGAAAGAACGAATTGAAGGAACATACCTGTAATGTCTCGATTTCCATTCATGAAGACTCTTAAACAAATAATTTAGGGTTTGGTGAATGAGCTAAGGTTGAAGAAGAAGAAGGGAAGATGTAGCGTTAGGTGAAGAATGATGCGGCTGATTGATTAGGGTTTCTAAAATAACACTCATTTTATTATTTTTTAATTTACATTTAAATCCCCTAAAGTTTAACTGTTATAGATTTTAACACCTTAAGTTTAGTTTTTCTTTCTTCTTCATTATCAAATAGATACAAATCTAACCCCTCCAATTAAAACAAATATTTATATGTAACTAAACTTTACATATTTAACATATATATTTATAAAATTTTATATATTTAACATATATATTTATAAAATGTTTGTTTATAGCTAATAATATATTGAAAATATTTAGTTATATTAGAAAAGTCAACAAAAGTCAACATCCGAGTACTCCTCCGAGTTCTCCCCGAGTAGCCGATTACTCCTCAAAAACCTCCGGCCGAGTACTCCCCAAGTCGCGAGTTTTACAACCTTGCCTACATTTGTGTATGGTTAGCAAGTTGGAAAACATGAACTTCACCATCTACACAACATGTACAGTTCAAAAATTTTCATTTTTACATTGAATTTATATGAAGTACTCCACTTGCAGTTAGCCAACTTAAAAATATTATTTTAATTATTGGTGTAGTTTTATTCATTATACGAATCAATCATATATTGTTTGTAACAATTCTATAAGATGATCAACTTCAGGTGGACCAAGTTTAATGCATGCATCACAAAACCTATTTCTAAATATTCAGTCTTTGGTTTTCAACAACACCAAAATGATCGAGAGTATTGAATTTGATAATTATCAAACATTGTCTGTGCTTTATTCCTTAACATATATTCTAAATCATGAGATTTTGTGTGTTGTTTTGCATAATGACATACTGCAGAATCTCTATAGCATAAAGAATTCACAGACTCCTACTTTTATCCCGTCATCTCAACAGAAAACACTGTTCTCATGTTGTACAAACAAGGGTAAACTAACATTTCCTTGCTTTAAGTTTGAATAACTATATTTATATCAATGTACTGTTGTACACGAGTATTGCATTAACCTTTAAATTTTAAAACATGTTTGATGATAGGCGCATCAGATACATTCAACAATCCGATGCTCCAATCCCGACAGTCAGGCACTGGAAGAGGCTCACTATGCAAAACATCACACGTCCATGTTGTACCATTCATTTTTCAACCACTTGATGTCAACAGAAGATGGCTTGATAGCATTATTGGTTAGTTAATGGCAACTCCCAATAACAAGGAAGCAACACCAACTCACATGTCAGATATTAAATTGGTCCCAACGGGTCAGGTTAGTTGGAGTTGGGAAACGGGTCGAAACGGGTCATGGGTAAAATGAGTTAGATTTTTAAAAAAATAAAATTTGTATTAAATTATTTTAGTTAATTTGTATCTACTATATATACCACATGGTGTGAATTACATGTGCATTTGTTTGTTTTGTTTTTTTGTTAATGAAAGTCGTTGTGGTTTGGGTATCTAACTCGGGCTCCTGGATACACATTTGGTCTAAAGGTCTAATTAGGTCTAAAGGTTTAATTAGGTGTAAAGGTCTAATTAGGTGTTGTTTATACAGTTTGTTCATGATGAGTTTTTCGTGGATCAAATAGTACCTCTTCACCTATCAAACTTGAAATTTGGTACATGCAGGGAGCAATATGGGAATTCCAATCTAAGTATATCAGGTACAGTTACAAATTTGTATTGTTTCTCTGTTGTTTTTAATACAATGGTGTGTGTTTAATTTTTTATGGTGGTTTTTTAGTAGTCGTGTCTTCGATTTGTCGCTTTCTTTTCACAAATTTCCTGCTCAAAGGTAATTTTAGATTGTATGCTTCATGTTTTTCTTTTTTATGACTTAACAAGTTTTAGAGTTTCATAAACAAGGTTTTATGACTTCACTTGATTTTTGGCAATAGTGTCGAGAATCAGACATGTTACATTATTAGTCTAAAGTACTTACATTATTGCATGTACCTGTAATTGCATCACTCCCCTAATTGTGCGAAAAATAACATTTACGAATATTATTTTATAGAGCTGGTGAAAAGGGTTAAGGGTACCATTAAAGCTGGTGCAGGTAATCGTTCTAAATGTTGAGTAACTTCTTAAACGGGATAGGGTCCAAATGGGTCATTGTACATATTAAAATTCAGGTGACATATTTATCTTGCAAACTACTTCTATTCCACATTCTAATTTACTTTATAATAATTATTAACCTTAAAACTGGCACTTATAAAGGCTTATTTTATGAAACCATGGATTACAGTACTTGTGAAACATACCTTGGAGCTTTTTGATTAACCAACATATGTAAGTTTTTTTTTTTTTCTTTTTTTATTTGATCTATTTATAATTTAGTTTATTAGTTTTTTGTTTGTGTGTTCCTCCATCCCTTTTGCATACGTTCATTAAATTATGTTTATTACGGTTTATAAATTTTACATATTATTATTGCAGTAATATATCTATTATCTACATATTTACATTCGATAATGTATGTGTTTGCATATTATTTGGTGGGTATTGTTTCATAAGTTTTTAATTTATACAGGGTGATACCTTCGTCTTCAACAATCCGATGAACTAGATGTAAATGATACCACATGCTAGGGCAACTGATGATGACAATAGATTTTTTGAGATATCATACGCTTTTTGTTAAGATCGTTTTTCCCTTCTCATATTTTTTATTTATTGTTCATTTAGATTTGGGTGTTAATTTTTTTGTTTACTTTCTTATTTCTTCTTTATAAAAGTTTAAATCTTTGCTTTGGTGATGAATGATACCGTAATTGATGTAGCATAAACGTTCCAGTTTGTTTGATTAAGAGTCACCGTGCAACGCACAGGCTCTTAAAGTAAAGATTTAGTTAGTTTTGTTTGAAATTATCAGTTGGTTTTGTTAATAATTATCACTCATGTTGATTCTAGACTTGCAGTTATTTTTCGCGCAAAATTTGCATAGCATAGCTTTTGGGTCGAAATTACCATCCAAGTAAAAATATCCTAATGATTATAAGAAATTAGATATGTCCTTTCTTCTGTATGGATTGATATAAGAAAGTTATAATGAAACATTTGCTGGAACAAACATTATGGGTCGAAATAAACACCTGGGCCAAGTTGAATCCAGAAAAGTTTCATGGTTTCTAACTGTAATCATTGGTTTATAGATTTGTGTTTTGAGTTTGTGGTATATTTTGCTCAATTGGTTGTAACTGTATGTATAAGTTCATATATTAAACGACAATATAGAGGTAAACGTTTACCTATATTTCTAACCATTATTTGATACATGTGTTGTTTGACTAATTATTGCTCGAGTATATATTTGTCTACTTAAATGATAGGCTAATGAAATTTATTTTGATGAGCATCGTGTATTAGTAATCGTGTAAACGGGTTGGGTTTGGGTAGCCATCATATATATAGTTTAAGATTCAAGGTTATTTGCTGAAGAATTCTCGTGCAACGCACGGGCTCTTAAATATAGTAATATATAAAGGATTGGATTGAACAACTTAAAACATCAAAATTCCTATATTAAAGTTTGGCACGTGCATTTGTTCAAACAAAAATTCAGAGTTCAAATATTGATGTTAGAAGCGTGCAAGTTAAGAAGAGAAGAGCAAACCACATGTACATGGGCCAAGATTGTTACCTTTAAACTAAAAGCCAATAACAACAGGTAATTAAATTAAATCACAAAATAGAATATTAAACAAAAAGAGTTAAACAATTTAAGAAAATATGCCATTAAACTACTAAAAATTCAATCTAAGGATTCAACAAATAAGATTCAAGTATCGTATATACTGTTATCATACGATTCCAGATATCTGCAACAACAACTTTTTAATACCCATTTACCTGTAATTATAAATGAAAAAAAACACTTAACAACCATAAACACTACCACAGACATTTTAACAAACACTTGGAGTGCATTCAAACATACATACAAATCTATTAACATAGTGCTTGTATTTCGTCAACACAGTTTCATTATCTTCCAAGTGTCTTTCTTTTATCATAGAATATAGAACTGGATGTATGAAAATCAAAACAAAATCAGCAATAATATACAAACTCTTAACCAACAAATTAGATTCAATTATAATAATAACATCACATAAACGAAGTAACAAATCAAACCAATTTGTAGAGAAGAAATCATTGAAGAAGAAACGAAGTAAGAAATCAAACCCCATGGTAGCATCTATAAATTTGTAGAGAAGAAATCATTGAAGAAAAAGGAAGATGAAAGTGAGGAAGATGGAATTGTTTGGGTGTTTTAGGGTTTATTTTCATTTGGGGTTTATTTTGATTCACACACTACTTTTAATTTATGTACACCTAATTACCTATTTTACCTTTAATTATACTTACAATAATAATATAAGTTTAACTTTTTAGATCAATTTAAGAGCGTAACTGTAAGTTTATAAAACAAAAGTGTACATTGATTAAAAAATAGTGCGTGAGGATCACCTCCCGTATTTTATATGGAGTAATTACTATTTAAATTTTAATTGTATAAATTTTATATTAATGACATTATCTACATGCTCTTAAATTTTTTACTTTTTTTTTTTTTATGAAGGAAAATTTATTATTTATGACATCACGGGGTTAATGTTTTAATAGAATCTATAGATAGATAGATAGATAGATAGATAGATAAATAGATATCGAGTAATCGATGCATTGAAAACTGAAAGGATGATGAATGAAAAGTTGGGAAAATGAGAAGTGAATGCAGATTTAAGGTAATCTCGGAATGGGAATTCTCTTTCCCTCCCCCTCTATATATATATATATATATATATATATATATATATATATATATATATATATATATATATATATATATATATATATATATATATATATATATATATATATATATATATATATATATATATATATAATAAAACTTAAATTAGCTTGCATTTAAAAAAAAATTGAGGAGAAATCCCCACCCTTACCATATTTGATCTGATGTTGCATTTGTCTCTCTCCTGCTAATATATATGTATTTGTTCTGTTTTACCCAAGGTTGCAAAACTCGCTATTCCGGGATTAATCGGTCGGTACTATGGAAGGATTAATCGGAAATTCGGGGATTAATCGAGGATTAATCGGATCGTACTTTATACATATTAATATTATATTTTAAAAATTATATGTGTAAATATAGAATAAAGTCATAAACATAAACATAAATTTTAACATAATTATTTAAAATTGTTCATTTTCTTCAAAAACTACATAGTTCTAGCTTAAATTCATGTAAAAATGTTGATCAATATTGACTTTGACCTTTGATTATAAAAAATCGATTTTGACCTATGAATTGGCGTTGACCTATTAATTAAACGGATTTTTGAAAATCGAAACTGATTGCTCTTAAAAATGATTAATCGGAGATTAATCGGCGAGTAATCGGGTTTTTTACAACACTGGTTTTACCCTTACCATTCTAAATCAACTGTTTTCAATTAATACATACACAAAATATATACATTCAACCTACCCCACTAACCGTTTGTGAGAATGTGGTAACCGCATATATCATTAGTTACAAGTTACAACGCTATTGAGTTACAATCCATCAATATTCTTACAAATCATATATATCAAAAACAAATAACTACAATCCGTCGCTATACACTAACAAATAATCGCGTTGCGAGTGCAGTGAGGAAGGGGGGTTTCATCGCCTATGTTCTCGTATTGGGCAGGGTTTCCTCCTGGGCAGGAGTTGGGGACGGGTTATGCAACTGCAGGAGATGAACGCGTGAGTGGTTAGTCCCCGTGAGTGATCCCAAATTACTTTAAAAAAAAAATACCTAAATTTGTTTTCGTGTAAGATATATTGTGTGTATTACTTGGCGTAGGATAGGAAAAAGTTAGTTGAAATAATGTTAGATTTTTTTGTGCTGATATGAAAGAGAGACGTCAGTTAAAAATTGTTAAGATAGGAAGTGGTATAACCAAGTAGGATCATGTCTACTTTGTTATAATCAATATATAATAAAAATAAATAATAGATATTAATTTAAAAAGTATAAATAAATATAAATCTAGATTAATTAATTATTAATTATCTCTCTTATCTCTAATAAGAAAACAGATATGATGTCATATTTATTTAAAAAAAATCTACATATCCAAATTCTAACCTTTAGATTAGTTTTCAATCAATTAATCCCAGCCCTTAAAATTAGGTATGGCGTCATTTCGGATTTAAATAGGCAGTTACGCTTCCTAATTACACAAGTGCCCCAAGTCGGTTTTTCAATTGAAGGTTTTTAACTGATTAATAAGTCAGATCCCTAAAAACTGTATCATAAATCATGCGAGGTTTTCTTCTTCTCTGCCATTTTCCTTTACTTCTTCATAACAAATCAAGTCTTCCCATATACATCGTCTCTTAAATCAGGTATGCAATAATGCAAAAATTCTTGTACAGTGTAAAAATCTATTTCTTATTGATTTGTTTGTTCCTTTCACTAGGGGATTTGTTAAAAAATTGATTGATCATTAATCACAGATAGGATTACGAAAATTGAAGATATCAGGGAATCGATTGATCATTAAATCAGGGTTAGTGTTCTTATCAATTTTTATTGCATTTAATCTGTTATGAATGCTAATTTTGTGTACTTCGAGCGTGGTTATGCTGAAATAGTGAAGGAATTGGAGAATGATTTACTTCGGTATATATGTATTGAATTGGTTGGGTACTACAATTTGAGTTAAATTTTTGAAAACTGCAATTAGGTAGTTCCACGCATGAATTTTGTTTTAACAGAGTTCCAGGTTTGAATTGGTTAAACTTGAATGGTACGATATGCTGAGTTATTATAATATTTCAAAACTGATTTTGTTTATACAATGATTTTTTATCTATAGAATGATAACATTATGATGATGTAAATAAGATTGTGGCAACACTTATGCTGATGTCGTTGTTAAGTAGTCACACACTTACGCTAATGTAGTTATCGATCATAACAATATCTTTTGCCACATTGACATGTCTATAAATGGGTCAGTAGTTCAAGTACTTCTGTACTTAATTGCTAATGATATTAGTTTTGGAAAAAAAATGCAGCTTACAAGGAACTATGTCAGCTGGGTAGCTAAAAACATATGCATCATCAGCCCTTGGAGCTATCCGAATTATATGTAAGCTTACACATAAGAATGGCATAGTGTTAGAGCTGGTTACAAGAGGTTAACATGTTTTATTTTATTCACATAGTTTGTATAATCTTGGAGGCGACAAACTTGGTAGATTGATAGTGGGTCAGTTTGCTATCAGTTTGACTCGTACCTAATATAACCAAACTGACCCACTATCAGTCTACCAAGTTTGTCGCCTCCAAGATCATACAAACTATGTGAATAAAATAAAACATGTTAACCTCTTGTAACCAGCTCTAACACTATGCCATTCTTATGTGTAAGCTTACATATAATCCGGATAGCTCCAAGGGCTGATGATGCATATGTTTTTAGCTACCCAGCTGACATAGTTCCTTGTAAGCTGCATTTTTTTTTTCCAAAACTAATATCATTAGCAATTAAGTACAGAAGTACTTGAACTACTGACCCATTTATAGACATGTCAATGTGGCAAAAGATATTGTTATGATCGATAACTACATTAGCGTAAGTGTGTGACTACTTAACAACGACATCAGCATAAGTGTTGCCACAATCTTATTTACATCATCATAATGTTATCATTCTACAGATAAAAAATCATTGTATAAACAAAATCAGTTTCGAAATATTATAATAACCCAGCATATCGTACCATTCAAGTTTAACCAATTCAAACCTGGAACTCTGTTAAAACAAAATTCATGCGTGGAACTACCTAATTGCAGTTTTCAAAAATTTAACTCAAATTGTAGTACCCAACCAATTCAATACATATATACCGAAGTAAATCATTCTCCAATTCCTTCACTATTTCAGCATAACCACGCTCGAAGTACACAAAATTAGCATTCATAACAGATTAAATGCAATAAAATTGATAAGAACACTAACCCTGATTTAATGATCAATCGATTCCCTGATATCTTCAATTTTCGTAATCTTATCTGTGATTAATGATCAATCAATTTTTTAACAAATCCCCTAGTGAAAGGAACAAACAAATCAATAAGAAATAGATTTTTACACTGTACAAGAATTTTTGCATTATTGCATACCTGATTTAAGAGACGATGTATATGGGAAGACTTGATTTGTTATGAAGAAGTAAAGGAAAATGGCAGAGAAGAAGAAAACCTCGCATGATTTATGATACAGTTTTTAGGGATCTGACTTATTAATCAGTTAAAAACCTTCAATTGAAAAACCGACTTGGGGCACTTGTGTAATTAGGAAGCGTAACTGCCTATTTAAATCCGAAATGACGCCATACCTAATTTTAAGGGCTGGGATTAATTGATTGAAAACTAATCTAAAGGTTAGAATTTGGACATGTAGATTTTTTTAAATAAATATGACATCATATCTGTTTTCTTATTAGAGATAAGAGAGATGATTCAAGACCTAAATCTATGCTATCATCGTATACATGGCACTTTAGTGAAATGTTTGAATATATGATTTTTAAAGCTAATTGGTAAAACTCATATGACCCGTTTTTTAGCTTTATTAAACAGAATCCAAACGGCCGACCAGTGATAAAATTATAAGCAAATGGAATGGTCTACTCGCTAAGGTTATCTACGAAAAATTAGTATCTAAGGACTATTCAAATGCTGAAGACGTTCAGATAAATGACTTCCCAAAGTCATAAGAAGTTGTTGACTAATGATTATAGTTTATAGTTTATACCCATTTTGTCACCTTTTTACAGTAACATAAAATGGAATCTGAATTTGTAGAATGATCTCTTACTATTTGTCACGGGTCAAAGAAAATTTTCAAATCATACAATACCCTTGGTAAGCATTGTATCTTTTATGGATTCTTTTCATACAATTTGATCTTTAACACTTCTTACTTGATTTGGCTAGAAAAACATGTGTCAGCTTCAAAAATGTATTCTGGATGTGAAACTTAAAGTGCCAGCTATTTTGATATGCTCTGCTATTTTGATTGTGCATTTGGTTTTCTGTAATTCTGTTGGTGTTGTGATGATATGTTTGTTGTTGTTTTTATTGTCGCTGCAAGTATTATTGGTTATTTTGCTTCATGGTTCGAGAGTTTGAATTGTACCATTTTGTATAGATGTGCTATATTTATTATGTGCTTAGTTGTTGCTAATAAGTTCTTATTATTGATATTGATTATTATTTTGCTTATTGGTAAAAGAGTTTTAGCATTTGATATGGTCCATAGCATGGTTTACTATTTTTGAAAAAAAAAAACAAAAAACAAAAAAAAAAAACTTGTGAATGTTTACTTGATGTTTGTTGCAGGTCATGATGGTGGTTTTGTTGGTAGATTTTGAAGATCATAAGATGATAAAGATATGTAATCAAAACGTTGAGTTATTGTTCGGTTCAATGTAATGTAAATAATTAGAATATGAATAATGATGAACCATTACTGAGATACGAAAACATGTGGAGTGTTACTACTAGAATAAGAAGCTCCACATTAGACCAAATGGAAGTAGCTCTACTTCATATTATGGAAGTAGAGATAGTTTCATAAGTATCAAGCACAAAGACTATCTATTTTAACAGTATTTTTAATAGAGCTATAAATTTTTATGTTTTATACCAATTTTTAAGTATCAAGTTCAATATGTCAAATTTTTAGGTATTAAATTACTATTACTTATATATCATTAATAACATAAATAACTTATTAAGTATATATTTTTAGAATCTTATATGATATAATACCCGCGAATGCGCGAGTTATAAACTAGTTAATTAAATAATATTAAAACACAAACAAACCCTAAGTCCCTAATTAATCACATAAGGGCCTCGTGCGCCGACTCATTGAAAAACCCCAACTTAACCCGCTATGTACACACACACACACACCCATAGTCACATTGTTTACATTTTGTTATCACCTTCTCATATCTTACTCGATTCTTTATTACATTGTTTTTACTTTTATTTTATTTTATGTTTAACGGCAGATTTTTGCATCGAATATTCTCATTTTATGTATTTTAATTATATGTATACGATTTTAATGTTTGATGTATATCAAAAAATCATAATATGGTCGAGATGATGGAAAAGTTCTATATAACTTTTGAGTTTTGATCATCAAATCTTTTTTCTAGAGGTTTGCTTGATGTCTAATAATCCTGTTTTATTTTTATTAAAGATATAAAATGGTTTTCTTTGTTGCTTTTATATAACATTGAAGTGTTTTTAGATATATAACCATACCTTGGGGTGAGCTTCATTTAGCGACTAATTGACTAGAGGATGCTTTGCCTGGTAGCGGTGGAGGCCTGGCTATTTACCAACTAGAGGGGAGCCATTATGGCTCGTCGCTAGGGGGTTCCTCGCAAAAAAAAAAAAATAAAAAAAAATAAAAAAGAAAAAACTCTTCAATTCCAACTTTAGAAAATTTGTTATCGCTGTGGAATGCTTATAGATATCTTTTGATATGTAGATTTGAAGTTCATCTCAAATCTTTTGAAGAAAACTTTTATTATTAATCTTAATAGATTCTCAGCCTTTAGGTTTTTAATATATATATATATATATATATGTATATATATATATTTTGGCAAAAAAGGATATATTATTAAACACCAAAAACAATACAACGGCAGGGCATACCCTTACCAGAAATACAAAACAGCCCTACAAGAAGGCAACCAACCCAAAACAACAAACAAGCTAGACAAAATGCAAATTATGCCCTACCCATTTTAACCCCCAAATTCCAGCAACTCTATCAACATTTCTAGTCTTGTTCACTTTGAGACTAATAATCTTGAGCTTTATCTGCACATCAATACCATTAATAATCTGATCCACATTCTTAACCTCCTGCTTGAATAATCTTCTGTTTCTTTCAGTCCACACAGAGTATACAGTAGCAGCCAGAGCAATTCTATTAATCACATTCCATATATTATTCAAAGCAGGATACCTAGCAATTCCATGCACACAGGATAACAGATCATTCTGCAGCCCCTTAAACAGCAATTTCTTCTTAACATGGCCCCATACCTTAGCAGGAAAGTCACACTTAAAAAACAAATGGCTATGAGAATCCACACACTGCCTGCAAAATACACATTCATATCTCTTATTGGTAAACCATTTCTGTAATCTGTCTTGAGTACTTAATCTCCCATGAACTGCAAGCCAAAGGATAAAAGCATGCTTTGGTTCAAATTGTGGAAACCAAACAACTTTGTGCCAACTAACAATAGGATTATCAACCCTTAAATCTTGCCAAGCTTGTTTAGTAGAGAATTCAACCTTACTTCCATTTCTAGTAATCCAAACAGCTTTATCATTCTCAAAAGAATTGATTCTAGGGGTCACCAAATTACACAACAAAGGAAACTTAATTATCAGTCACTTGGCCATAACCACTGACCATTACTAGTCAAATCAGCAACTTTCATATCACTAGTAAGCCTAGCTTCAAAAATCTCCCTTCTACTCACAAACTCAGCTAAAGGGCCCACCTCATGCCATTTATCAAATCACAAGGAAGCAGTTTGACCATTACCTACCATCCAAAACACATTATTTTTAATTTTGTCTCTAATTTTCAGAAATTGCTTCCATCCCCAACTGTCAATACTAGATGGTTTAATTTCCCAAAACTTAATCCTTTAAGCTTGACCTTATTCACCGAGTCAACCCATAAAGAATTTTTCTTAGCAATAATTTTCCAGACCTGTTTTACCAGAAGGACTTCATTCCATTTCTCCAAAGGTCTTATGCCTAAACCACCTTGAAACTTGGGCATACAAACCATTTTCCAAGAAATTTTAGCTTTACCCCTAGCATTTTCACGGTTACCCCATAAAAAACCTTTCATAACCTTTTCAATATCATTAATCACTTCTTTGGGGAGCAAATAAACCGATGCCCAGTAGATTTGCATAGAGCTAAGCACTGAAGAAATTAACTGCAGCCTCCCTGCATATGAAAGGGAATGATTTCTCCAGCTCAGCACTTTAGCTTTGACCTTATCCACCAAACTTTTACAATCTTTGACTCCTAATCTTTTAGTAACAAGAGGCACCCCAAGATACTTCATAGGAAGAGTCCCAACTGCAAAAGGTAACACCTGGCATATCTCAAACCTAACATTCACAGGCACACTCCCAAAGAAAATTGTGCTTTTCATTAAATTTGGAAGTAAACCAGACACCCCACTAAACTCTTTTAGACTTTTCTCCACTACTTTTATAGACTGCACATCCCCATGACACACCACCAGCAAATCTTCAGCAAAACAGAGATGTGAGAGTTGAATCTTTTTACACCCAAAATGATACTTAAACTCAGGGCACTGATTTATATTTTTAGCCATTATAAGAGTAAACACTTCCATTATTAATGTAAACAAATAGGGAGAGATAGGGTCACCCTGCCTCAACCCTCTCCCTCCTCTTAAAAACCCATGAGCTTCACCATTAACCACAATAGAGAAGGAAGAAGTAGAAATACAAGTAATATATATATATATATATATATATATATATATATATATATATATATATATATATATATATTACTTGTATAATATAAAAGATACTAGCTTTATGAGCCCGTGCATTGAATGACAGTCGCATAAATTAGTATTCGAACATTAGTATTGATACTTTATCTATAATACAATTACAATGAAATAATCCTTTATTGGTGATAATACAATTGCTATTGAATTTTAACGCATAGATAATGAGCTTGTATGTTAGAACTATTATAACTTCAATTGATAAATAATCGATAAAACATCAAACATGAGCCTGTAAAAAGTTATTTTAAAATTAATCGTTAATAATATTATTTTATGTACATCTCTCTAATTGTATATGCTTTTAATACAAAATAATTTCATTATGTCAAAATCTCAAACGAATCAGTAGATCTAAATATTTATAAGGATTATTAAATAACAATTTTAACTTCAATCGACAAACATGAGCATGTAAAAAGTTGTTTTACGTGTTTACCGATGGCAATGACTAAACAAACATTAACTAATACTCGATAAATATATCCACATATATATCTACAGTAATAACTTAAGTTGTAGCTCCAACATCATGTAAGCATATAAAGTATATAGTAGTAGTACCTACTCCGTTGTAATTAGTAATTAATTGATATAAAAATCAGTATAAATCAAACTCGAAAGGCCTATTTGTAATTATATATAGTTGAAGGGTAGTAATATAAAAATTTAATGAATATATATACTCCGTATAAAAATAGTATAAAATTAATATAACTATAACTATAACTATAATTATAATAATACAGTAATATAGATATGAACAAGTAAAGTGGTTAGCGCGCTCCGCTGGGCGATCACATTTTGTTTTTTATATAGCATACCATTGTCATATTCATATATTACATACACTGTTTCGAATCGCTAGTGTAGCTAAAGTTGTTGTTCCACTAAACTAACTTTTGAGAAACCTAATCTACAACTTCCAGAAGTGTCGATTTGCATCAAGTCAAGTACAACACGAGTTTAAAAGTTATCAACATACATCAAGCGAAGCATTAAATCAACTATCCTTAAGTGCAACGTACCCAGTTTGCAGTCGTTGAACAAATTGTTAAGATAAGATGAAACTCCCAAGACTATTAATCCGGAGTCTGAAAATGAATGTAAAATTAAACCTCGAAGAATAATTTATTGAAATGGATAGCTAATTTAACCTATCCATTTGAATATTGAGTTACACAAACAGATATGAAAGTGATAGATTACAATAGATAAAACATATATGCTATTTAAGTAGAACATCAATTAAATTGAGCAAACTAAAACATGGAAATTAGCAGCTGAAAATTGTCGGTATTTGGAACGATACATGCTTTAACCCGTCCAAAAGGCTTTTCTTGTTTTGGAATTGCAATGCTTTGATGTGTTGCCTATCATTCAGTTGATTTACGCAACCAATAGATCATTGCGATCAACCAACATCATTTTTCGTCCATTCCGCTACAGAGCTAATTTATCTCAAGAAGTCAAGAACTATAAGATAAGATATAGCATAAAGTTGTGATTTTGTATTAATACATGTCGAATAAAAGGTGAAAAAAAATGATTCATATACTAACAGAAAAAACTTCTCTTGGCCTATTGGTGCATCATTAAGCTTCTAATTGCTCTTAAATATAAAGAAATTTTTGGAATTTAAAAACCATTATACTTGCCTGAAGATCAAACCAAAACTTTAATAGTGTTAGTAAAACTTCAAGGAATGCACACACAAAAGCACCAATATTCATAATAACTTACTGGATATTTCATCTTATAATATTATTTTTTCAAAACTGAACTTCGCAGGTGACAAAAATCGTATGATTTTGAGTTCAAATTATTGACTATTAACCCATATTACCATTTTGAAGTTGTATACGTAATTTATTGTCTAACCATTTTGCATGTTAGCAACAAAATACAACCAAACTTAACCCATTTTCATATAAGTGGGTTAGATTACCACCTCAAAGGCCAGGAGTTTTATTTTTAAGAAGTAGGGATCAATATTTGCCTTCTAAGCAAAAGAAATTGAATTAAATAAATGATGTGCAATATATGTATGGTCAACGATTTACCAGAATTGATCTAATTCATTGCTCTCTTAACATGCTCATCTAGTTCTATCTCAACAATCCATGTCTGACCAATCTCGTATCCCTATGCAGACATAACCTGCAAGAAAGATCAACAAAATATATCTCATGCCGACAATTAACATATCAAAAACCAACACAACTATTAATTGTAGAACAAATATTATTTTACATTTTCAAGTTCTTCCTCAATATCCTTAGCAATTTCATTCTTTTGCTCAAAATCATCATCTAAGTTAAGCTCAAGTACGTATGCCCTTTTAACTACAAATCGACAACAAAGTATACTATAACAGTAACATCACTATCATTATACCAAAATAAGTCATCTTTATATTGATAAAACATTATCAAAATCAAAGTGGCTAAACTATTTAACATGAAAGGTGACAAATTATGGTGTAATATATACGACTGCACCAAAAACAGAATATTAAAATAAAAAACAAATTACAATCATATAGCAGTAACATTAAGGAAGATAAGCAAAATATGATGTGCGATGCACACAGCGAAACAGTAAGTTCAAAAAATTAGCACAAATGAACAACCCTAACAATAATACGATCTATGTTTCGAAATTTAAAAGAAGCTGTAAAAACAAATCCCTAAATCAAAGGCATGAAAAAAGTCTTACTTTGTCAATTTAGAAATCCGGTAAAATAAATTGTTGTTCATCACGCATAGCGACTGCAAAGGGTGAAATAGAAAACTCGAAACGTAACAATTTATGTCAGCGGCAACAAATCAAGAAAATGATGAAACAGATAACTCGAACCCTAATTTGGCGAAGACAGTCATAGCGACTACAACAGCCATACAAAAGATTTAAGATAAACCGAATCCAACCCTAACTTCTAACCGTATCTTCGAGATTAAACCCTTACTATGCTGAACGAGGAAGGAAATACGTTAAGTGTGGTTGTCTCAGATATGTTTTTTGAAATTTGTTCTCATCCAATGAGATCATTGGTTACAAAAGCATTTCCTGCAAAAAATGAAACAAACAGCAGCAGAGGCCTGCTATTGCTATCGTGTGATGTAGATAACAAAAATATTCAGGAAGTAAGTGATAGCAACCAATTTCGAAAGCTGCTATTCGGACATGTTTTTCTGGTTGACGGAAATGGTGTTCCAAGTCCCTAAAATTCCGGTAGAAGTCGATGTCATTCTTATCGCAGATGAACACTAAACAACAACACAAATTCACAAAAATCAATTTCGACACATTAATTTTATATTCTTAATAATGAAAAACGCTAACAAAAAATCCCCAAATCAAAGTGAATGAAAAATTATATTATACAATTAGAGTTCTCCCAACCATGACAGAATGTCAGGACTAACCAACCATTCAGCGCCACATCAGCACCTCTATCCCGCTTCCTTCCCATGACTAAACCCTCACAACAAAGACACTCCTCCTTCCATTTTTTTATTTTCTTTTTTAATTTTTTTATATTATCAAATAATTATTATTATTTATATTATAAATTTTAAATAAAAAACATAAAACTACCATTTCATTAAAATTAAAAAAAATTACAATAATTAAAAATTAAAACATGACGACAATTGAAAATTAAAAGATTACAACAATTAAAAAAATACTAGAAACCTAAATAATCAAACTACTCCTCGTCGTCGTCCATGTTTTCCAATTGCTTCGCATATCTTTTTTTAATTTTTTCTCAAGCCCGTATTAACATTTCGTATTCATCGGGAGGCAAATCTGGTGACATCAGTTTGGAAAGAAGCTTCAACCCTTTAAACATAGTCCGCATGCTGCTATCATCTTGTAGCTTTTTCATGGTTTGATTCGCCACATCTTGTGAAGCTTGGGCCAATTGAGCAATTTTAAAGCGAACTTCATCGAAAGACAAACGATTCGCGGCATCGGATGAGTAAGAGTCCCTTTGACTTTTAGCTCGACTTGGAGGACGTCGGATTGGGTCGGTATCCTTTAATAAATTTTCCATTTGGGTTGGGTCGAGGTTCATGCTTGTGTTCGGGTTGGAACTTCCTCGGTTGGATCATTAATTGGTATATGATCGGGTTCTTTTCTTTTGTTGCTACTCGAAATACTTTCGCCTTCAAAAAACTTCGGGAAATTCCTTAACATTCACTACGCATCCTCAAACGCAAAGTGTCGGCCCTTTGTTTTCGCTTTGAAAGCAGTTCGGGCCGCGGTCATAATGTCGTCGTTATTACAACCACTTTCCCACATTCTCTCGTATTTGTTGTAAATCCCGATCCATATCTTGACATCCCTTTGCATTTTCAACCATTTTCCACTTATTTGATCCGGACGTCTTTTCACCGGAACAATCGAATTATATTGTCTTCGGACTTCTCCCCAAAATGAAGTATGACTTTGGTCGTTTCCGATACTCGGATGTTCGAAAACATACACAAAACGCTCGGCTAAAATTTTTGTCTCCAAGTCGGTCCACGCTGTCTTCGGACACCTCACTTTCTTTCCTTTTCCTTTTCCTTTTCCTTTCTGATCACGTTCGGGTTCGGCTTCGGGTTCGAGCTCGGGATCGAATTCAGGTTCATTTTGGAGTGATGTTTCGGGAACTTCTTCGTCGGACGATTCGTCACGGAGACTTGGATAATAAGGTGTTTGTTTCGTTTGTTGTTGGTTCGGGTAGATTGGAACATTTTGAGATAGTTGGTTCGGGTAGATTGGAACATTTTGAGATAGTTGGTTCGGGAAGAGTGGAACATTTTGAGATTGTTGGTTAGGGTAGATCGGAACATTTTGAGATTGTTGTTGATGGACATTTCCGAACATACCCGCAAATGCATTAGTATTTGCAAAATGAGAAAACCCGGTAGTTTGTTGCGAGTTATCGAGTAGCATTTGCATCATATCTCGACTCACCGCATTTGGATCTTGAACTACCGGACGTTGTTTCGTTTTTCCTTTGCTTGGTGTTTTTTTGGAACTCATTTTTGTGGTGAAAGATGTGAGAAAAATGAATAAAAAGATAAGAAATATGAAAGTTGTGTATAAAATGAGGTTGAGATATGAGGTTTATATAGAGTAAAAAATGAAATAGAAAATAAAAAAAATGGAAAAAGGCAATTAGTCGTTGGGGGTAGTCGTTGGAGCCCTCAACGGTCGAAAATGTCGCTCACAAATATGCTCAAAAAAGACAAACAGTTGGACGGTAGGCCCTGGGCGAGCCCTGGGCGGACCCCTGGGCGGGTTTGTGCCAAGGGCGCCCAGGCTGGGCGGCTGTGGGCGGACCATGTGGGCGGACCATTGGGACTGCTCTTATATCATTCAAAGAACATACCTTTACTGTTCTTCTTAGTCAATCGATTTTATGAAGCCTTGGCGAATACAATAATAGACCGATGGTGACACAATGGTGGCGATGGCGACTATGTTTGGTGGCAGTGGGGACGATGATGGCGATGGGGGCGATGGTGGTGATTGGGACGATGGTGGTGATGGGGATGATAGAAATCGCTAGAATCGTCTGGGAGCGCAGGTGGGAAGCAAATGAGAGGGAAAAGGGAAGTAGGCGACGGGGATTGGATTCTAATGATATAAAATTGAATAACAGAGCAAGAAGATGATGGTGGAAGTCGCTGGAAATCGCCAGACAACCATGGGCAGAAGCTTCTGGGAACTGTGGGGAGCAGGGAATAAATAGATAGGGTTGGTGTAAAATTACAAAAGTACCCTTTTGAATATAAAAATGTCGTCTACAGTAACGGTGATTTGCTCAATTGTAATAATAATAATAATAATAATAATAATAATAATAATAATAATAATAATAATAATAATAATAATAATAATAATAATAATAATATAAATATAAATATAAATTAAAATATAAATATAGATATGATAAATATAATAAACTTGATAAAGACCGGCCACCCGTTGTTGCTGCTAAATCGTAGAATTCTGATTGATTTCCGATGGACAACATTTTTCTCACTTTTGCTCTTTTCTCCAACCAGTCGCGAGGGCTCCGAGCATGAGAACGGGATTGTCAGAATCAAACAAAAGGTCCGAAAGTCCGAGGATGAAAGAGAAAATTAATGAAGAACAAATTCTCCATAATCAATAAAAAAAATATAAAGCATGGACAATCTGAGCAGTTTTATAAAAAAAATAAATAAGTTATTCGCCAATTAAACTCAACATCTGTAAGTACTCAATTTTATAAAACCCAAATTGAAATATAAGATTCATTAAGATATCAATATGTCTGTCCTCCTTCCATCCTTCCCTGTTTCACCTTAATTTTATACGGAGTAAAAATTGAAGGACCTTAATTTTTTCACCTTCATCTCAAGTTCATTACCTATCATTCAATACAAAATAATTCGAAAAGATCGTGACCAAAACGCAACAATCACAATTAGCAGCAAACAAAACAAAGTCGGTTGTGGACTTTTATTCTTTATTCACGTTAAACAAAAAAGCTGCCTCTTAATGAAATCAAGAGGTTGTTTAAATACTGAAAGAAAACCTAAACAATTAAGGAAACTAGATAATTCATAAAAAGAAAATAACAATTGTAATCCAGCTTGCATCTCTATCCTTTATCACGTACATACTTTGCCTTGGCACAAATTCACACATAAAAACTCCCAAACTTAATGGACTCCCTGTTGGGCCTGTGAAGTAGCTGCTGCCATCCCTTGGCCTAATGCTCTTTATCAACAAACTAGACTGGCCAGGATCATACGGATATGCATCATCCTCCCCTTCTTTGAAAAGACTCGACCTCGAGTCTAGATCATCATCACCAACATACGGGGAGAGATCCGCAACATTAAAGGTAGCGGATTACTTGTAATGTCCGGGCAAAACAATCTTATAAGCATTATCCTTTATTTACTGGAGAACACGGAAAGGCCCATCGGCACGCGGTTGAAGCTTACCAAACCGACCACCCGAAAAACGTTCTTTACATAAATGAATCCAAACTAGATCGTCTTTCTTGTATACCATCTTTTTGCGACGTTTATCCACCTGTTTTTTATACAAGTCATTTTTATGAGTTATACACTTACTGACTTATTGATGCATAACATGATCTTCAATTTCCTTCGGATTCAACCAATAGGCGGGTTTGTTTGGGATCATCGAGCCCGTTACAAAGTTTACGCAATGTTGTATATCTCACATGAGTGGCAAACCTGCTGAAATTTCTTCGAAAAAAACATCGTTGAATTCGGTCAACAAGGGTTGAATGGGATCAGCAAGGTTTGCTGAAATTTCATTCGCCTCTTCATCAACTAAATTACACAGGCCAAAATTGTCATAGGATATAACCGGAGATGCATTTAGGGCCCTTCGAGTAACTAGATACTGCTCTAGATTGGGATAAAGCACCTCGTCACCTAATGTATTAACATCTTGTATATCATGCTCATTGTCGGTATCATAAATAGGATCTCCAAACTCGTCACAGAAAGCAGCTCGCTGTTTTAGACATTCACGTGAGGAATGCCCATCTTCTTTACATGTAAAACATTTAATCGTACGACTGCTTGATCTTTGACCCGACGTCTTTTGCTCATTCTTTCCCTTATCAGTCATTGTTGGCCCAGTTTTTCCTGCTGAATTGGAGGTGATTTTAGGAAACAGATACTTGGCCTGTCCTTTCCCTTGTTGCTTTTCAACTTTGAGGGAAAGTCCACAAACGTCTGTGTAAGTCCAGTAGGGTTGTAAACTAACGACGTTGGCAATCTCCGCGTTTAGTGACCCCAAGAATCTAGCGATTGTTTGCTCCTCCTCCTCTTGTACATCACACCTCATACGTAACCGATCAAATTCTTGTATGAGCTCCATTACACTCATATTTCATTGTCGTAAATTATAATTGTCAAGAAACAATTCTTGCCTACATTTTCGGGACGAAACTTAGCACGTAATAGTTTCTTCATCTTATCCCATGTTTTTACTTTGGATTTTCGGGCATACACCCTATTCTTTCGAACATGTTCCCACCACAAAGAAGCGTGCTTCCGCAATCTCGTAACCACAAGCTTCACTTTGAGGTGTCGGGGATATCTTTGATGTCAAACACACGTTCAACGGTGCTCAACCAATCTAGAAAATCGTCTGGATGCATTGCTCCTGTAAACTCGGGGATCTGCACCTTCATTCCTAGATTTCGTAAAGGGTAATCTTGATGACCTCTACGATGGTGTTTTGGCTGATGGGCAAACATATTCTTCTCATCCCATTGAGTCTTGGTATGATCGGAATTATAATACTCATCGTACTGATAGGTGTTTAGCTCCAATTCTGCGATTCTTCGGTTTAATCGTTCGATCTCAGCATCTCGTGGATCTATCTCGCTGCCTCGCTCGACGTGTATGCAAGGGTGTCTTCCACGATGGTTGCGTTCAGCCATAGCCTTAGCTCTGATACCAAATAACCTGAAAAGATCGTGACCAAAACGCAACAAACACAATTAGCAGCAAACAAAACAAAGTCGGCTGTGGACTTTTATTCTTTATTCACGTTAAACAAAAAAAGCTGCCTCTTAATGAAATCAAGAGGTTGTTTAAATACTGAAAGAAAACCTAAACAATTAAGGAAACTAGATAATTCATAAAAAGAAAATAACAATTGTAATCCAGCTTGCATCTCTATCCTTTGTCACGTACATACTTTGCCTTGGGCCCAAAGTCACACATAAAAACTCCCAAACTTAATGGACTCCATGTTGGGCCTGTGAAGTAGCTGCTATCATCCCTTGGCCCAATGCTCTTTATCAGCAAACTAGACCGACCAGGATCATACGGATATGCATCACAAAAATTATCAAACAAATGTAAATCAAAACCCAAATTTGAACAAATAACTTAACATTGATAATAAGAGTAACCTATCACCCACCAAAATATGAAGTAGATTACCCCATTCATCATTTCAAATTTGAAACCAACATAAGGAATATAAAATAAAACAGATGTTGTACTTAGTGTTGAAATGACACTCACATTGCTATATAGGATTAACTAGTGAAATGACCCGTGGAATCACATGTTTATTTAAACGAAACATTTAATGATATATTTTAGCTATTAAGTGAACGTAAATGTTAAAGTCATTTAGTTTAATGACCCGTGAAACCATATATTCCGACTAAGAAACTTGTCGTTGTTTTTTACTTGGGATTGGCTAACGCATGCCCTAAGGGCACATATTAAGCCTCATTTATTACACTCAAACTTTCCAAATATATAACAAAAATGATATATTAAACTCACAAATTTCTAAATTTACAAATGTATTAACTACATTTTTATATTATTCATGGAAACTTTGACATCATTAAAGATTCTTAACAAGTGCCCTTAGGGCACAAGTTAGCTTTTCCCTTTTTACAAACATATTGATATACTTAACTTAGTCGGAATAAAAGAACTACATTTATTCTCTCACCACTTTCTTCCAATTCTTATTACAATTATTATTTTTCTTGTCATAAAAGCTACGTTACAACATTTTATTAAGACATGTATTTCACATACATATGTAACATAATTAATCCCGTAAAAAACCTATATTTGAATAATAATAATATAATAATACTATAAAGTTTGCTCTAAAATTGAGTATTTATATTTTTAATAATTATTATTAGTAATAACAAATGCCTCTTTAATTTAAAAAAAAAACTAAAATACAATTATTATATGAAGGTTGTACACTATGCTTTAAGGTTTGTACATGTGTTCATGATGTGTTTTGTAAAAGATTGTACAATTTGTTTTAAAGTTTGTACATATGGTCATGAGGGTGTTTTACTATAAGGTTGTACATAATGCTTCAAATATTGTACATATAGTCATAGGTTATTTTATCATAAGGTTACATAATGCTTCATGTTATAATTCAGTAGGCTTATAACTACCTTTAGTGGTTTGGTTAGTGTTATAATTCAGTAGGCTTATAACTACCTTTAGTGGTTTGTTCTTGACTATAGGCTACTTAAAATAAGAGAGAGTAAAAGAATGATATATGAAATATATTCTATATGTGCATCTTATGCAAATCACATCCTCTGGTATTTATAATACAATAATTTACTGTGCAGTTAGGTAGAATAATAATACATCCGTGATTTGCTCAATATTTGTCAGCTACATGTGTGTTGTCTTTATCACAACACTCCCCCTTGGATGACAAATTGTATTAAAGAGAAACTTAGTACTGCCTCGTTAAAAACCTTGCTAAAGAAAATCCAGTGGGAAAAAACTTTAGCTAAGGGAAAAAGAGTGCAGCATAGAGTTGACTCCCCCTTAAGTAGACATCATTGAGCTTTTACATCTTTTGAACATGCCTCATGCCAATATTGTGAACGTGTGTTCTGAAAATAGCAGTTGGAAGTGCTTTGGTGAAAAGATCGGCAGAGTTTTTACTGGATTGAACATATCTCATTTCAATCTGATTGTCTTTGATGAGATCTTGAGTGTATGAGAAGAATCTAGGAGGTATATGTTTCGTTCGGTCACTTTTGATATACCCTTCTTTCATCTGTGCTATGCAAGCTGAATTATCTTCATATATAGTTGTTAGGATTTTATCGTGTTCTAGTTCACAAGAATCAGTAATGAGTTGTGTCATTGATCTCAACCAAAAACATTCCCGAGTAGCTTCATGTAATGCAATCACTTTGGCATGATTTGATGATGTTGCAACAAGTGTTTGTTTTTGAGAACGCCATGATATTGCGGTACCTCCATTTAGGAATACATATCCATTTTGAGATTTAGCTTTATGTGGATCAGATAAATAACTTGCATCTGCATAACCAACCAAAACTTGTTTTGATTTGTTAAAATAAAATAATCCTAAATCAGTAGTTCCTCGAAGGTATCGAAATATGTGTTTGATCCCATTCCAGTGTCTTTTGGTAGGAGCCGAGCTGAACCTTGCCAACAAATTAACTGTAAAAGAAATGTCAGGTCTTGTACAATTTGTAAGATACATAAGAGCTCCAATTGCACTAAGATATGGTACTTCTGGTCCCGGGATATCTTCATGATCTTCACAGGGACGAAATGGATCAGTGTCAACATTAAGTGATCTAACAACCATAGGAGTACTTAATGGTTTTGCCTTGTCCATGTTGAAACATTTTAAAATCTTTTCCGTATAAGTTGTTTGATGTACAAGTAAACCATTAGGCATATGGTCAATCTGCAAACCAAGGCAATACTTGGTTTTTCCGAGATCTTTCATTTCAAATTCTTTCTTTAGAAGTTGAATGGTTTCATGGATCTCTTTATTTGTACCTATGATGTTAATATCATCAACATAAACGGCTATGATCACATATCCAGATGTTGTTTTCTTAATGAATACACATGGGCAAATAAGATTATTGGTATACCCTTTGCTTATCAAGTAATCACTTAATCGTTTATACCACATGCGACCCGATTGTTTCAACCCATATAAAGACCTTTGTAATGTAGTGACCCGAACTTTTCCATGTTTATATATATTAATTGAGATTGATATTTACATGATTAAATGTTTCCAACATGTTAAGCAATCAAACTTGTTAAGACTTGATTAATTGAAATAGGTTTCATATAGACAATTGACCACCCAAGTTGACCGGTGATTCACGAACGTTAAAACTTGTAAAAACTATATGATGACATATATATGGTTATATATATAGTTAGCATTATATTATGATAATTAAACATATCATTAAGTATATTAACAATGAACTACATATGTAAAAACAAGACTACTAACTTAATGATTTTGAAACGAGACATATATGTAACGATTATCGTTGTAACGACATTTAATGTATATATATCATATTAAGAGATATTCGTACATCATAATATCATGATAATATAATAATTTAAAATCTCTTTTGATATTATAAACATTGGGTTAACAACATTTAACAAGATCGTTAACCTAAAGGTTTCAAAACAACATTTACATGTAACGACTAACGATGACTTAACGACTCAGTTAAAATGTATATACATGTAGTGTTTTAATATGTATTTATACAATTTTGAAAGACTTCAATACACTTATAAAAATACTTCTACTTAACAAAAATGCTTACAATTACATCCTCGTTCAGTTTCATCAACAATTCTACTCGTATGCACCCGTATTCGTACTCGTACAATACACAGCTTTTAGATGTATGTACTATTGGTATATACACTCCAATGATCAGCTATTAGAAGCCTATGTGAGTCACCTAACACATGTGGGAACCATCATTTGGCAACTAGCATGAAATATCTCATAAAATTACAAAAATATGAGTAATCATTCATGACTTATTTACATGAAAACAAAATTACATATCCTTTATATCTAATCCATACACCAACGACCAAAAACACCTACAAACACTTTCATTCTTCAATTTTCTTCATCTAATTGATCTCTCTCAAGTTCTATCTTCAAGTTCTAAGTGTTCTTCATAAATTCCAAAAGTTCTAGTTTCATAAAATCAAGAATACTTTCAAGTTTGCTAGCTCACTTCCAATCTTGTAAGGTGATCATCCAACCTCAAGAAATCTTTGTTTCTTACAGTAGGTTATCATTCTAATACAAGGTAATAATCATATTCAAACTTTGGTTCAATTTCTATAACTATAACAATCTTATTTCAAGTGATGATCTTACTTGAACTTGTTTTCGTGTCATGATTCTGCTTCAAGAACTTCGAGCCATCCAAGGATCAATTGAAGCTAGATCCATTTTTCTCTTTTCCAGTAGGTTTATCCAAGGAAATTAAGGTAGTAATGATGTTCATAACATCATTCGATTCATACATATAAAGCTATCTTATTCGAAGGTTTAAACTTGTAATCACTAGAACATAGTTTAGTTAATTCTAAACTTGTTCGCAAACAAAAGTTAATCCTTCTAACTTGACTTTTAAAATCAACTAAACACATGTTCTATATCTATATGATATGCTAACTTAATGATTTAAAACCTGGAAACACGAAAAACACCGTAAAACCGAATTTACGCCGTCGTTATAACACCGCGGGCTGTTTTGGGTTAGTTAATTAAAAACTATGATAAACTTTGATTTAAAAGTTGTTATTTTGAGAAAATGATTTTTATTATGAACATGAAACTATATCCAAAAATTATGGTTAAACTCAAAGTGGAAGTATGTTTTCTAAAATGGTCATCTAGACGTCGTTCTTTCGACTGAAATGACTACCTTTACAAAAATGACTTGTAACTTATTTTTCCGACTATAAACCTATACTTTTTCTGCTTAGATTCATAAAATAGAGTTCAATATGAAACCATAGCAATTTGATTCACTCAAAACGGATTTAAAATGAAGAAGTTATGGGTAAAACAAGATTAGATAATTTTTTTCATTTTAGCTACGTGAAAATTGGTAACAAATCTATTCCAACCATAACTTAATCAACTTGTATTATATATTATGTAATCTTGAGATACCATAGACACGTATACAATGTTTCGACCTATCATGTCGACACATCTATATATATTTCGGAACAACCATAGACACTCTATATGTGAATGTTGGAGTTAGCTATACAGGGTTGAGGTTGATTCCAAAATATATATAGTTTGAGTTGTGATCAATACTGAGATACGTATACACTGGGTCATGGATTGATTCAAGATAATATTTATCGATTTATTTCTGTACATCTAATTGTGGACAACTAGTTGTAGGTTACTAACGAGGACAGCTGACTTAATAAACTTAAAACATCAAAATATATTAAAAGTGTTGTAAATATATTTTGAACATACTTTGATATATATGTATATATTGTTATAGGTTCGTGAATCAACCAGTGGCCAAGTCTTACTTCCCGACGAAGTAAAAATCTGTGAAAGTGAGTTATAGTCCCACTTTTAAAATCTAATATTTTTGGGATGAGAATACATGCAGGTTTTATAAATGATTTACAAAATAGACACAAGTACGTGAAACTACATTCTATGGTTGAATTATCGAAATCGAATATGCCCCTTTTTATTAAGTCTGGTAATCTAAGAATTAGGGAACAGACACCCTAATTGACGCGAATCCTAAAGATAGATCTATCGGGCCCAACAAGCCCCATCCAAAGTACCGGATGCTTTAGTACTTCGAAATTTATATCATATCCGAAGGGTGTCCCGGAATGATGGGGATATTCTTATATATGCATCTTGTTAATGTCGGTTACCAGGTGTTCACCATATGAATGACTTTTATCTCTATGTATGGGATGTGTATTGAAATATAAAATCTTGTGGTCTATTATTATGATTTGATATATATAGGTTAAACCTATAACTCACCAACATTTTTGTTGACGTTTTAAGCATGTTTATTCTCAGGTGATTATTAAGAGCTTCCGCTGTCGCATACTTAAATAAGGACGAGATTTGGAGTCCATGTTTGTATGATATTGTGTAAAAACTGCATTCAAGAAACTTATTTTGTTGTAACATATTTGTATTGTAAACCATTATGTAATGGTCGTGTGTAAACAGGATATTTTAGATTATCATTATTTGATAATCTACGTAAAGCTTTTTAAACCTTTATTGATGAAATAAAGGTTATGGTTTGTTTTAAAATGAATGCAGTCTTTGAAAAACGTCTCATATAGAGGTCAAAACCTCGCAACGAAATCAATTAATATGGAACGTTTTTAATCAATAAGAACGGGACATTTCAGTTGGTATCCGAGCGTTGGTCTTAGAGAACCAGAAAATTTGCATTAGTGTGTCTTATCGAGTTTGTTAGGATGCATTAGTGAGTCTGGACTTCGACCGTGTTTTCTTTAAAAATGATTGCTTAACATTTTTGTTGGAAACTATATATTTTTAACATATGAATATTATGTGATATATTAATCTCTTAACGTGTTTGATATTATGTGATAGATGTCTACCTCTAGAACAAGTCCCATCGACTCACCTAATAATAATGAAGAGTCAAATGTAAATTGGAATGATTCGTGGACTGATTCACAAGTTCCCGAAGAGGAACCGGAAGAAGAGTCGGAACCGGAAGAAGAATCAGAACCGGAAGAAGAATCGGAACCGGAAGAAGAAATAGAACCGGTGGGGGAAATAATAAAACGGTTAAGTAAAAGAGAATCCTCAACCAACCGACCAAGGTTAATTATGGTCAATGGTGTTTCCACCAAGGAAGCAAAATATTGGGAGGATTACCAATTCTCCGATGAATCGGATTCCGACGAGAATTCCGATGATGTTATAGAAATTACCCCAACTGAATTTAAAAAGGCAAAAGAAAATAATAAGGGAAAGGGCATAAAAATAGAGAAATCTAATTCCAACCCCGATGAACTTTATATGTATCGTCAACCCCCGAAGTCCTTAAGTTGTAACAATGACCCGGGAACCTCTAAACCACCAGGTTTTTCTAAACCAATGTGGACAACGAAGGCTCGTATTAGGGGAACATCATATATCCCTAGAAACTTGGCAAAACGAACCAAAACCGAACAAGAAGAAACGAGCGAGTCGGAATAAGATAGTTATATTCGTGTGGTGTAATATATGTAATATAGTGTGCTTATGCTTTATGATATATGTAAAAATTGCTTGTATTAATAAGTATTTTTTTTATGAATCTAACTCTTGTCTATTTTACAGTATAAACACACAAAATGGATAGACAACCCAATATTTTAAGAGACCTACCCGGAGACATGATTGATGAAATCTTGTCTAGAGTCGGTCAGAATTCCTCGGCACAACTATTTAAGGCGAGATCAGTTTGTAAGACATTCGAAGAACGTTCCAAGAATGCCTTGGTTTATAAAAGGCTTTCGTTCGGAAGATGGGGGATATCACATTGGGAAATCCATAAGTTACGATGTGTTTACTTTGACGCATATATTGCGGGGAACCCAAATGCTATTTTACGCAACGGGTTAAGAAATTATTTTGACTCAGTATATCCGAATATAGGACTTCGTGATTTAGAAAAAGCGGCTAACATGCAACATAAGAAGCATGTTATGCTTACGGGTTAGTAATGTTCGCTTCTCACCAAAGTGAGAACAAGAACATCGGGCTACAACTATTAAACAAAACGTTCCCACAAGTAACGGAGTCGGTAATTGGGATAAGAAATGAGGTTTTTAGGTTATTACGAGACTGTTGGTCATTACGTAACCCTCGCCCCTTTGACGACGTTACAACACGCTGTCTTATCAATGGCCATAACGGTTATGTTCCACAAGACCAAGGATGGGAAGTAGTCCTAGTAAAACCAGAATGCATGACTTGTTTCTGGACGTATGAATTACGTGTCTTTATTGCCTTTGCTGAACGACTTGTGTACTAGCTAGAATTATCTTCACAACTATCTTGTATCAAAGTTATTGTGTGCTATATTTCATGCTTTATGTAAAATAAGAGGTATTGTAAGTTTGTAAAATATTGTATAAAAGTTTGAACGTGAAATATTATTACAATCAGTTTTTCATATAGAATTGTAGTAGTTGAATTGTATATTAGCTACTAAGTATGAACTTAACGGGTAGGTACTACCCGAATTTAAACTTATAAAATGCTAATATGAAGAAAAAGCTTTTATAAATGAGTTCATATTATGCTAAGAAATACTATTAACTACTCTTAATATTCTGTATGATTAACTTGTTCCATTTGACTATTTTGAAGGAAATGGCACCGACTACTCGACACACCGTGAATATGAATGAAGAGGAATTCCGTACTTTTCTAGCTTCAAACATAGCCGCGGTACAGGCTGCGCTACATACCAACAATAACCTTGGATCTGGCAGTACAGGAAATCGTGTAGGATGCACCTACAAAGAATTCACTGCCTGCAAACCTTTGAAATTTGATAGAACTGAAGGACCGATCCGATTGAAACGATGGACCGAGAAGGTCGAATCGGTGTTTGCCATAAGTAAGTGTACTGAAGAGGACAAAGTGAAGTACGCTACGCATACCTTCACAGGTTCTGTGTTAACATGGTGGAATACCTATCTAGAGCAAGTGGGACAAGATGATGCGTACGCACTACCGTGGTCAGCATTCAAGCACTTGATGAACGAGAAGTACCGTCCCAGAACCGAGGTCAATAAGCTCAAGACAGAACTTAGAGGGTTACGAACCCAAGGATTTGATATTACCACGTACGAAAGATGATTCACAGAATTGTGCCTATTGTGTCCGGGAGCATTCGAATATGAGGAAGAGAAGATCGACGCGTTTGTGAAAGGATTACCGGAAAGAATCCAAGAAGATATAAGTTCACACGAGCCCGTCTCCATACAACAGGCATGTAGAATGGCTCACAAACTAGTGAACCAGATTGAAGAAAGAATTAAAGAACAGACTGCTGAAGAGGCCAATGTGAAGCAAGTCAAAAGAAAGTGGGAGGAAAACGGTGATAAGAATCACCAATACAACAACAACAGCAATTACAACAATAATCGCAACAATTATCCCAACAATCGCAACATCAATCGCAACTACAACAAACGGCCCAACAACAATAACAACAACAACAACAACAACAACAACAACAACAACAACAACAACAACAGCAACTACAACAATCATCCCAACAACAATAATAACCGCAACAACTGTCACACCCCCAAATTAGGGCCTAGGGTATTTGTGACTAATTATATCAAATCACAGTTGTATATACGAGAACGACTCTATATGAGACGTTTTGAATAAAAGATTTATTAATAAAACAGCGGAAGCATTAAAAGTTTTACATCAAATTTAAACTGAAATAATAATAATAGTCTTAATGCAAAGTAAATGTAATGAAATGAAGACTCCATGTAGCAGCATTCAATTCATCAGGTAGCAATCATGGCAATCATCTTATTCGTCCCCTGAGACAAAACATGCTTAAAGTGTCAACCAAAAAGGTTGGTGAGTTCATTAGTTTATCAAAATCAATCATTTCCGTTATAATAATAGGCCACAAGATTTCAGTTTCATAAATATCCGTACACTAGCAAGTGTATAAAAGCATTCTATAAGTTGTAGGCACCTGGTAACAAGCCTTAACGTTCATGTTTTACCCTCTGAAGTACACCAGATCAGGTGTGTTTAAAATAACCTCGAAGTACTAAAGCATCCCATAGTCAGGATGGGGTTTGTCAGACCCAATAGATCTATCTTTAGGGTTCGCGCCTACCGTACATAGACAAGTAGTTTAATGTTACCAAGCTAAGGGTATATTTCTGGTTTAAACCCACATAGAATTAGTTTTAGTACTTGTGCCTATTTCGTAAAACATTTATAAATCAGCGCATGTATTCTCAGCCCAAAAATATATATAAAAAGGGAGCAAATGAAACTCACCTTAAATAGCAGTTGAAGTATTCCACGCAAGAAAGGAAAGTAAAGCAAGTAAGTGACCGAGATATCAACTAGAAGTAGTTCTTTAAGAGAGAAATGAGAGATTAAGGTGTAAGTTTGAAATGAGAAATGTATGTGGTATTTATAGTTGAAAATGTTAGGTAAAAAAAAATTAAAATAAAATAAGTAAATCTTAAAAGTTAAAATAAGAAAAAGTATTTTGTATTTTTATTAAAAGTAAATCTTAAAAGTTAAAATAAGAAAAAGTAGTTTGTATTTTTATTAAAAGTAAAATCTTAAAAGTTAAAATAAGAAAAAGTATTTTTTATTTTTATTAAAAGTAAATCTTAAAAGTTAAAATAAGAAAAAGTAGTTTGTATTTTTATTAAAAGTAAAATCTTAAAAGTTAAAATAAGAAAAAGTAGTTTGTATTTTTTTTAAAAGTAAAATCTTAAAAGTTAAAATAAGAAAAAGTAGTTTGTATTTTTATTAAAAGTAAATCTTAAAAGTTAAAATAAGAAAAAGTAGTTTGTATTTTTATTAAAAGTAAATCTTAAAAGAAAAGTAGTTTGTATTTTTATTAAAAGTAAATCTTAAAAGAAAAAGTAGTTTATATTTTTGTTTTTATTTATTAAAAGTAGATATAGTTTTTATTTTTATTTTGTATAAAATTCTAAAAAAAAATTGTTTAATATATTTCTAAACATTTTATTTCTATATTTGTTTAATTATTAAATACGAATTTTATATACAAAATTATTATTATATTTAGTTTTTATAAAAATTAAAATTTATGATTATTAATTTATAGTTTTTATTAGTTTTATAAATGTTATAATATTATTTATTATTTAGTTAATTATATATTCTATTAACTAAATAACAAAAGTAATATAAAGATTATATATATATATATATATTCATTTATGTAATTATGTTATATTATATATCATAATCTTATTTATAATATTTATAATTATATTATTTATTTTAAGCGTACGTTTATTCGGTCAACGTTAAATTTATTCGTATATAACAACTCTAGGTATTTTAGTAAAATCGGAAGTCGAAAAGTGAGGGTTGTTATAGTACCTACCCGTTAAAAGAAATTTCGTCCCGAAATTTAGTTTTTGCCATTAATCGGCGTTGTTCGTACCTAGACGAGGATATTTACGTTTTATCTGGTCTTCACGTTCCCAGGTAGGTTCGGGGCCTTTCGTGAATTCCAACGGATAGAATATTGTTCTGTTTCATGCATTTAAATAATACGAACCCTAATTTCTTATAGGTTCTTCTATAAAGTGCATTTTATCATTAATGCGGAGGTTATCTAAAGGATTAATAAGAGTGTCATTTGACTAGGTTATCCTCAAAAGGGATGATGGTGTTATACGAGCATTTTAGTAAACTGAACACATGAAATGTGTTATGAATAGTATTGAGCTTATTTAAAACTTTGAGTGTTTATGTCACAATATTAGGGTAGACAAAACAGAGAGTAGTTCATGAAAATTATAGTCATGAAGTTTGATAGAGATCATCATTGTTTACAACAAGAATATTGTAATGATGAATAAAGTTGAAAAAATAAAGTTTTATCACTACTGAATAATATGGATAAAACGATTTGATTATAGGAAGCGTATAAACGAAGCTATTGTAAAAGAGTGAATGAGAAATTAAATGTTCGCCTTAACTTTTGACGTAGTCACGATTGATTTTTGGAATTCAAGGGATTAAAGGAAATCTTCGTAATCCATAAGATTTGATTCTCCGGTAATTAAGGAATTTGAAATTTTCTTTGATTAAATGAGGTGAATTGCTTTAATTGCTGTGTTTGGAATTTTGCTATAAATTAGCTTCTTTCATTTCATTATCTTCACCACTTCTATACTTTCTTCCTCAATTCATACTTCCAAAGATTGTGAGAATGCTCCATCCAGTTCTTATCCTGGATATTTTTCTGACTATCATTTCAGTCATTCTTCTTTTTCATTTACCACTAGAGGAATTTGTTTTCTTCTACTATTACCTTGGGGTTATAGTGTTTTTAATTCTCCCATGTCTTTACGTTGCAATACGTATTGATATACACGGTTTGTAATTTCGGTATCGTTATCGGGCTACATATTTTCCCTTATATGTCGGAGCTCTTTGCCTTTTTATTCTCCTCTCGACTCTAAGTAAAGCGAGTAATGGTCCAGAATTTGTAGGTATGAAGTTTCGAATGGACCTACTGTTCTAAGTGTAATATCACGATTTGATTTGGTAAATTACCAGAATTACTGAGGATAGAACTATCAAAAATATATTTTCTTGATATGTTCAGAGATTAAGTAGAATGTAAGAGTCATGTAACATGGCAAATGATGATTATAAAGTCTATGAATCATCATCTTCCATTAAAAATTTAGCATGACTTACTGTAATATAATCACGTTGGCCTGACGTCATTATATTATACTAACTCATGCTTCAATTCTCAACACTACTTCAAATCATTCAAAATTTGAATTTAAATTTTACGGAATATAGAAACTTAAACAGTTTTCCTTTATGATGTAATAAAGATATTGCAAAGAGATAATTAATTGTGGACAAGAATCATTATGAAGATATCTTTAGAAATATCGAGGATATTTATAACGAAAGATACGATGATATTTTAGAATTTCTAAAATCGATGGATAATGAAGAAATTCTTCTGTAAGGATTTAGAATGCGTAAAAAGATCTTCTGTGATTTCCTTCAGATATCGAATCATCTAGATTCTTTGGTTATAGGTTTAGTCCTTGGGATTTGTCCTTGGTCTCCTTCATGTTTTGCTCAATCCATCTTTCAATACCAGATTTTCTTTTGAGCTTTTCCAACACACAATTCTTTATTATCAAGCTTCTGATCATTAAGGCCATCTACAGCTTTTGCTGCTTCATCAGCATTCTCAAGGTTAACTGATCTGAATCATTGATTATCAATCCGATATGTTTTCAAGGATTTTGAAGAATGTACAATGTAATATATTAATGTGAATGTTAGATATTTCTTGGGTATTACCTACCCGTTAAAATATTTTCACAATCAACAGTTTGTACAAAAGAATTTTTAAATACAATCTTTATGAAAATATACATACATATATATTTTCTTCAGATGTAATTATGGATTTAATAAGTTAATATAATATTAAACTCATTTGATTTACGGTTGAAATGAGAATAAATAATCTCCAAAACTTTACAGATTACATAATCGTCGCGGAATATTTCTTTAATGAAGTTATGAATCAATACTTCATCGTTCATTGTTATTAATATACCTCAGTATATGATGTTGATGCTCGTGGATTTCTTGTGAAATTCATAAGGCACAAATGATGTTTTCGAGAAATTTTCAAGTACATCGAAAATAGGAGTGTAAAATCACACATGCATTTGAATAATACACTTAGTTTATTATGAAATGGAGTTTATTGTACTGAAGCAGTGATTAATGATTGTTAAGTCATTAACGAAGGATGTACATCATAGCGTATTAGTGATATGAATTAACCAAGTAGTACATACTAGTTAAGATTCACACGTAATAGTTTAGTACGAAAAGATTTATTATTGTTCCAAACCATATATATATAAAGTATACATATATAATTCTTCAGGAAGAATGAGTCAATACATCTTAACTCATTATTACTAATATTCCTTAGTATCTATGGGCGTATGATGTCGATGTTTGAGGTACCGATTATGATGTTGAGACGTGGGATGCTGATGTTGTTGTTGGTGAAGCTGATGCTGTTGGTGGTGATGCTGATAGTACTGGTGGTGCTGGTGCTGCTGTTGGTGCCGCTTGTGGTACTTGGTTAGTAAGTGTGAGCCTAGCTACCAAATCGCGCACTATTTCCTCCAGGGTTTCTACTTTACGCTCGAGTCTATGGATTTGTTCTACCCATTCCTCTGTAAGGTTTGTCAATTCTTGATATTTAGTTGGAAGTCTTCTAACTTCTTCTAATAACCCTTTCTGGTTAGAATTCAGGAGTAGAGGACGAATATTGTCGTTGGTTACATCGAGTCAACCTTCGAGGCGGAAAATCCTTACGAAAAGAGTGAAAACGGTATTGCGAACAGGTTCCTCGGTAAGTGGATCGAGTACTCCGACGTTTGGTGGTAAGTTTGGCTCGTGATAAGGAGTACCTTCTTCATTTCTCCATAGGGTGAGTATTTCGCGAACCCATCCCCATTTTCTAAAGAAATCACGGTAATTGATCGGTGGGTGTGCTCCTGTCATGCTATCTTTGGAGCTAGAAGAACTTGAGGAATCAGGTGAGAAATCCATATTATGTGTTTGGAATAGGGTTTGATATGAAATGGGTGTTGAATATTGAATGATATATTCGTCTCCTTGAATACGTATATATAGCAGAAAGATATTCGTAATTTACGGAGGAAATTTAGGAAAAGTGTTAGACAAGGTCTATTGGGAATAGATATGCTAAGATATGATTTGTCTATACTCCAATAATGGCAGTATGACGTGTCGAGATTATAAAATGATAAGTATGTAATCTAATAATCTTTCGATTAAAGACTTTCAATTCGTATACTGTGATAACCCAATGACATTTCCCGGTTCGCAAACCGATGCATAAAGGCATAAGGCATATAGGTACGTGATATAACAGGGAGTTATATACGTTTGAGTATGAATTATAGGAGTTTCAAAAATCTTGGATAATATTTCATGTAATACATATGTAATACACAAAACCAGGATAGATGACTAAGTGAGTTGTTCTTAATAAGTTCACCACTTATTAAGTGCGTAAGTGACTAAGTGTTGTATGATCACTATAGTCAGGTTTGATATTGTGCACCATACCCAAACATCTATGCCACTGCCGAGTCACTTGAATGATCAATTGTTACCGGTTGGCCCAGGAATTCTCGACCAAAATCTAAGTTTGGCATTCGAAATCCACAAGCGTCCCATAGTGGTACCAAGGATCACCCTAGGCCTTAAGTAGCGTTGACGTTCGAGTAATTTCACATTATCGTGTATGTTATAATCTTAAGATTTAAGTATAGTTTCTAAGGTATAGTGTAGCATTTATCAATTAAATGCAACAATTAAAGGCACTATGGTCAAGGAAAGTTGTAGTCCTACATTGCTAAGGTACCTAATTGTATAAGGCACACATAAAATGCAATCCTGGTTCTCTACAAAAACCTGCTCTGATACCAATCTGTCACACCCCCAAATTAGGGCCTAGGGTATTTGTGACTAATTATATCAAATCACAGTTGTATATACGAGAACGACTCTATATGAGACGTTTTGAATAAAAGATTTATTAATAAAACAGCGGAAGCATTAAAAGTTTTACATCAAATTTAAACTGAAATAATAATAATAGTCTTAATGCAAAGTAAATGTAATGAAATGAAGACTCCATGTAGCAGCATTCAATTCATCAGGTAGCAATCATGGCAATCATCTTATTCGTCCCCTGAGACAAAACATGCTTAAAGTGTCAACCAAAAAGGTTGGTGAGTTCATTAGTTTATCAAAATCAATCATTTCCGTTATAATAATAGGCCACAAGATTTCAGTTTCATAAATATCCGTACACTAGCAAGTGTATAAAAGCATTCTATAAGTTGTAGGCACCTGGTAACAAGCCTTAACGTTCATGTTTTACCCTCTGAAGTACACCAGATCAGGTGTGTTTAAAATAACCTCGAAGTACTAAAGCATCCCATAGTCAGGATGGGGTTTGTCAGACCCAATAGATCTATCTTTAGGATTCGCGCCTACCGTACATAGACAAGTAGTTTAATGTTACCAAGCTAAGGGTATATTTCTGGTTTAAACCCACATAGAATTAGTTTTAGTACTTGTGCCTATTTCGTAAAACATTTATAAATCAGCGCATGTATTCTCAGCCCAAAAATATATATAAAAAGGGAGCAAATGAAACTCACCTTAAATAGAAGTTGAAGTATTCCACGCAAGAAAGGAAAGTAAAGCAAGTAAGTGACCGAGATATCAACTAGAAGTAGTTCTTTAAGAGAGAAATGAGAGATTAAGGTGTAAGTTTGAAATGAGAAATGTATGTGGTATTTATAGTTGAAAATGTTAGGTAAAAAAAAATTAAAATAAAATAAGCAAATCTTAAAAGTTAAAATAAGAAAAAGTATTTTGTATTTTTATTAAAAGTAAATCTTAAAAGTTAAAATAAGAAAAAGTAGTTTGTATTTTTATTAAAAGTAAAATCTTAAAAGTTAAAATAAGAAAAAGTATTTTTTATTTTTATTAAAAGTAAATCTTAAAAGTTAAAATAAGAAAAAGTAGTTTGTATTTTTATTAAAAGTAAAATCTTAAAAGTTAAAATAAGAAAAAGTAGTTTGTATTTTTTTTAAAAGTAAAATCTTAAAAGTTAAAATAAGAAAAAGTAGTTTGTATTTTTATTAAAAGTAAATCTTAAAAGTTAAAATAAGAAAAAGTAGTTTGTATTTTTATTAAAAGTAAATCTTAAAAGAAAAGTAGTTTGTATTTTTATTAAAAGTAAATCTTAAAAGAAAAAGTAGTTTATATTTTTGTATTTATTTATTAAAAGTAGATATAGTTTTTATTTTTATTTTGTATAAAATTCTAAAAAAAAATTGTTTAATATATTTCTAAACATTTTATTTCTATATTTGTTTAATTATTAAATACGAATTTTATATACAAAATTATTATTATATTTAGTTTTTATAAAAATTAAAATTTATAATTATTAATTTATAGTTTTTATTAGTTTTATAAATGTTATAATATTATTTATTATTTAGTTAATTATATATTCTATTAACTAAATAACAAAAGTAATATAAAGATTATATATATATATATATTCATTTATGTAATTATGTTATATTATATATCATAATCTTATTTATAATATTTATAATTATATTATTTATTTTAAGCGTACGTTTATTCGGTCAACGTTAAATTTATTCGTATATAACAACTCTAGGTATTTTAGTAAAATCGGAAGTCGAAAAGTGAGGGTTGTTATAACAACAACAACAATCAGAAGCAGCTATGCCAAAGGTGTGAAAAGTATCACTCGGGGTTCTGCACCAAATTTTGCAACAAGTGTAAAAGAAATGGTCATAGCGCGGCGAAGTGTGAGGTCTACGGACCAGGGGTTAATAGAACGAAAGGAACAAATGGTGTCGGAACGAGTAATGGCGGAGCAAGTAGTGTCGGAGCAAGTTATGCCAATGTAGTTTGTTATAAATGTGGAAAACCGGGCCACATTATTAGAAATTGCCCGAACCAGGAGAACACGAATGGACAAGGCCGCGGAAGAGTTTTCAATATTAATGCGGCAGAGGCACAGGAAGACCCGGATCTTGTTACGGGTACGTTTCTTATTGACAATAAATCTGCTTACGTTTTATTTGATTCGGGTACGGATAGAAGCTATATGAGTAGAGATTTTTGTGCTAAATTAAGTTGTCCATTGACGCCTTTGGATAGTAAATTTTTACTCGAATTAGCAAATGGTAAATTAATTTCAGCAGATAATATATGTCGGAATCGAGAAATTAAACTGGTTAGCGAAACATTTAAGATTGATTTGATACCAGTAGAGTTAGGGAGTTTTGATGTGATAATCGGTATGGACTGGTTGAAAGAGGTGAAAGCAGAGATTGTTTGTTACAAAAATGCAATTCGCATTATACGAGAAAAAGGAAAACCCTTAATGGTGTACGGAGAAAAGGGCAACACGAAGCTACATCTTATTAGTAATTTGAAGGCACAAAAACTAATAAGAAAAGGTTGCTATGCTGTTCTAGCACACGTCGAGAAAGTACAAACTGAAGAAAAGAGCATCAATGATGTTCCCATTGCAAAAGAATTTCCCGATGTATTTCCGAAAGAATTACCGGGATTACCCCCACATCGATCCGTTGAATTTCAAATAGATCTTGTACCAGGAGCTGCACCAATAGCTCGTGCTCCTTACAGACTCGCACCCAGCGAGATGAAAGAACTGCAAAGCCAATTACAAGAACTTTTAGAGCGTGGTTTCATTCGACCAAGCACATCACCGTGGGGAGCTCCTGTTTTGTTTGTCAAGAAGAAAGATGGTACATTCAGGTTGTGTATCGACTACCGAGAGTTGAACAAACTTACCATCAAGAACCGCTACCCACTACCGAGAATTGACGACTTATTTGATCAACTACAAGGCTCGTCTATTTATTCAAAGATTGACTTACGTTCCGGGTATCATCAAATGCGGGTGAAAGAAGATGATATTCCAAAGACTGCTTTCAGAACACGTTACGGTCATTACGAGTTTATGGTCATGCCGTTTGGTTTAACTAATGCACCAGCTGTGTTCATGGACCTTATGAACCGAGTGTGTGGACCATACCTTGACAAGTTTGTCATTGTTTTCATTGATGACATACTTATTTACTCAAAGAATGACCAAGAACACGGTGAACATTTGAGAAAAGTGTTAGAAGTATTGAGGAAGGAAGAATTGTACGCTAAGTTTTCAAAGTGTGCATTTTGGTTGGAAGAAGTTCAATTCCTCGGTCACATAGTGAACAAAGAAGGTATTAAGGTGGATCCGGCAAAGATAGAAACTGTTGAAAAGTGGGAAACCCCGAAAACTCCGAAACACATACGCCAGTTTTTAGGACTAGCTGGTTACTACAGAAGGTTCATCCAAGACTTTTCCAGAATAGCAAAACCCTTGACTGCATTAACGCATAAAGGGAAGAAATTTGAATGGAAGGATGAACAAGAGAAAGCGTTTCAGTTATTGAAGAAAAAGCTAACTACGGCACCTATATTGTCATTGCCTGAAGGGAATGATGATTTTGTGATTTATTGTGACGCATCAAAGCAAGGTCTCGGTTGTGTATTAACGCAACGAACGAAGGTGATTGCTTATGCGTCTAGACAATTGAAGATTCACGAGCAAAATTATACGACGCATGATTTGGAATTAGGCGCGGTTGTTTTTGCATTAAAGACTTGGAGGCACTACTTATATGGGGTCAAAAGTATTATATATACCGACCACAAAAGTCTTCAACACATATTTAATCAGAAACAACTGAATATGAGGCAGCGTAGGTGGATTGAATTGTTGAATGATTACGACTTTGAGATTCGTTACCACCCGGGGAAGGCAAATGTGGTAGCCGATGCCTTGAGCAGGAAGGACAGAGAACCCATTCGAGTAAAATCTATGAATATAATGATTCATAATAACCTTACTACTCAAATAAAGGAGGCGCAACAAGGAGTTTTAAAAGAAGGAAATTTAAAGGATGAAATACCCAAAGGATCGGAGCAGCATCTTAATATTCGGGAAGACGGAACCCGGTATAGGGCTGAAAGGATTTGGGTACCAAAATTTGGATATATGAGAGAAATGGTACTTAGAGAAGCTCATAAAACCAGATACTCAATACATCCTGGAACGGGAAAGATGTACAAGGATCTCAAGAAACATTTTTGGTGGTCGGGTATGAAAGCCGATGTTGCTAAATACGTAGGAGAATGTTTGACGTGTTCTAAGGTCAAAGCTGAGCATCAGAAACCATCAGGTCTACTTCAACAACCCGAAATCCCGGAATGGAAATGGGAAAACATTACCATGGATTTCATCACTAAATTGCCAAGGACTGCAAGTGGTTTTGATACTATTTGGGTAATAGTTGATCGTCTCACCAAATCAGCACACTTCCTGCCAATAAGAGAAGATGACAAGATGGAGAAGTTAGCACGACTGTATTTGAAGGAAGTCGTCTCCAGACATGGAATACCAATCTCTATTATCTCTGATAGGGATGGCAGATTTATTTCAAGATTCTGGCAGACATTACAGCAAGCATTAGGAACTCGTCTAGACATGAGTACTGCCTATCATCCACAAACTGATGGGCAGAGTGAAAGGACGATACAAACGCTTGAAGACATGCTACGAGCATGTGTTATTGATTTCGGAAACAGTTGGGATCGACATCTACCATTAGCAGAATTTTCCTACAACAACAGCTACCATTCAAGCATTGAGATGGCGCCGTTTGAAGCACTTTATGGTAGAAAGTGCAGGTCTCTGATTTGTTGGAGTGAAGTGGGGGATAGACAGATTACGGGTCCGAAGATTATACAAGAAACTACCGAGAAGATCATCCAAATTCAACAACGGTTGAAAACCGCCCAAAGTCGACAAAAGAGCTACGCTGACATTAAAAGAAAAGATATAGAATTTGAAATTGGAGAGATGGTCATGCTTAAAGTTGCACCTTGGAAAGGCGTTGTTCGATTTGGTAAACGAGGGAAATTAAATGCAAGGTATATTGGACCATTCAAGATTATTGATCGTGTCGGACCAGTAGCTTACCGACTTGAGTTACCTCAACAACTCGCGGCTGTACATAACACTTTCCACGTCTCGAATTTGAAGAAATGTTTTGCTAAAGAAGATCTCACTATTCCGTTAGATGAAATCCAAATCAACGAAAAACTTCAATTCATCGAAGAACCCGTCGAAATAATGGATCGTGAGGTTAAAAGACTTAAGCAAAACAAGATACCAATTGTTAAGGTTCGATGGAATGCTCGTAGAGGACCCGAGTTCACCTGGGAGCGTGAAGATCAGATGAAGAAGAAATACCCGCATCTATTTCCAGAAGATTCGTCAACACCTTCAACAGCTTAAAATTTCGGGACGAAATTTATTTAACGGGTAGGTACTGTAGTGACCCGAACTTTTCCATGTTTATGTATATTAATTGAGATTGATATTTACATGATTAAATGTTTCCAACATGTTAAGCAATCAAACTTGTTAAGACTTGATTAATTGAAATAGGTTTCATATAGACAATTGACCACCCAAGTTGACCGGTGATTCACGAACGTTAAAACTTGTAAAAACTATATGATGACATATATATGGTTATATATATAGTTAACATTATATTATGATAATTAAACATATCATTAAGTATATTAACAATGAACTACATATGTAAAAACAAGACTACTAACTTAATGATTTTGAAACGAGACATATATGTAACGATTATCGTTGTAACGACATTTAATGTATATATATCATATTAAGAGATATTCGTACATCATAATATCATGATAATATAATAATTTAAAATCTCTTTTGATATTATAAACATTGGGTTAACAACATTTAACAAGATCGTTAACCTAAAGGTTTCAAAACAACATTTACATGTAACGACTAACGATGACTTAACGACTCAGTTAAAATGTATATACATGTAGTGTTTTAATATGTATTTATACAATTTTTAAAGACTTCAATACACTTATCAAAATACTTATACTTAACAAAAATGCTTACAATTACATCCTCGTTCAGTTTCATCAACAATTCTACTCGTATGCACCCGTATTCGTACTCGTACAATACACAGCTTTTAGATGTATGTACTATTGGTATATACACTCCAATGATCAGCTCTTAGCAGCCTATGTGAGTCACCTAACACATGTGGGAACCATCATTTGGCAACTAGCATGAAATATCTCATAAAATTACAAAAATATGAGTAATCATTCATGACTTATTTACATGAAAACAAAATTACATATCCTTTATATCTAATCCATACACCAACGACCAAAAACACCTACAAACACTTTCATTCTTCAATTTTCTTCATCTAATTGATCTCTCTCAAGTTCTATCTTCAAGTTCTAAGTGTTCTTCATAAATTCCAAAAGTTCTAGTTTCATAAAATCAAGAATACTTTCAAGTTTGCTAGCTCACTTCCAATCTTGTAAGGTGATCATCCAACCTCAAGAAATCTTTGTTTCTTACAGTAGGTTATCATTCTAATACAAGGTAATAATCATATTCAAACTTTGGTTCAATTTATATAACTATAACAATCTTATTTCAAGTGATGATCTTACTTGAACTTGTTTTCGTGTCATGATTCTGCTTCAAGAACTTCGAGCCATCCAAGGATCCATTGAAGCTAGATCCATTTTTCTCTTTTCCAGTAGGTTTATCCAAGGAAATTAAGGTAGTAATGATGTTCATAACATCATTCGATTCATACATATAAAGCTATCTTATTCGAAGGTTTAAACTTGTAATCACTAGAACATAGTTTAGTTAATTCTAAACTTGTTCGCAAACAAAAGTTAATCCTTCTAACTTGACTTTTAAAATCAACTAAACACATGTTCTATATCTATATGATATGCTAACTTAATGATTTAAAACCTGGAAACACGAAAAACACCGTAAAACCGGATTTACGCCGTCGTTGTAACACCGCGGGCTGTTTTGGGTTAGTTAATTAAAAACTATGATAAACTTTGATTTAAAAGTTGTTATTCTGAGAAAATGATTTTTATTATGAACATGAAACTATATCCAAAAATTATGGTTAAACTCAAAGTGGAAGTATGTTTTCTAAAATGGTCATCTAGACGTCGTTCTTTCGACTGAAATGACTACCTTTACAAAAACGACTTGTAACTTATTTTTCCGACTATAAACCTATACTTTTTCTGCTTAGATTCATAAAATAGAGTTCAATATGAAACCATAGCAATTTGATTCACTCAAAACGGATTTAAAATGAAGAAGTTATGGGTAAAACAAGATTGGATAATTTTTTTCATTTTAGCTACGTGAAAATTGGTAACAAATCTATTCCAACCATAACTTAATCAACTTGTATTGTATATTATGTAATCTTGAGATACCATAGACACGTATACAATGTTTCGACCTATCATGTCGACACATCTATATATATTTCGGAACAACCATAGACACTCTATATGTGAATGTTGGAGTTAGCTATACAGGGTTGAGGTTGATTCCAAAATATATATAGTTTGAGTTGTGATCAATACTGAGATACGTATACACTGGGTCGTGGATTGATTCAAGATAATATTTATCGATTTATTTCTGTACATCTAATTGTGGACAACTAGTTGTAGGTTACTAACGAGGACAGCTGACTTAATAAACTTAAAACATCAAAATATATTAAAAGTGTTGTAAATATATTTTGAACATACTTTGATATATATGTATATATTGTTATAGGTTCGTGAATCAACCAGTGGCCAAGTCTTACTTCCCGATGAAGTAAAAATCTGTGAAAGTGAGTTATAGTCCCACTTTTAAAATCTAATATTTTTGGGATGAGAATACATGCAGGTTTTATAAATGATTTACAAAATAGACACAAGTACGTGAAACTACATTCTATGGTTGAATTATCGAAATCGAATATGCCCCTTTTTATTAAGTCTGGTAATCTAAGAATTAGGGAACAGACACCCTAATTGACGCGAATCCTAAAGATAGATCTATCGGGCTCAACAAGCCCCATCCAAAGTACCGGATGCTTTAGTACTTCGAAATTTATATCATATCCGAAGGGTGTCCCGGAATGATATGGATATTCTTATATATGCATCTTGTTAATGTCGGTTACCAGGTGTTCACCATATGAATGACTTTTATCTCTATGTATGGGATGTGTATTGAAATATGAAATCTTGTGGTCTATTATTATGATTTGATATATATAGGTTAAACCTATAACTCACCAACATTTTTGTTGACGTTTTAAGCATGTTTATTCTCAGGTGATTATTAAGAGCTTCCGCTGTCGCATACTTAAATAAGGACGAGATTTGGAGTCCATGTTTGTATGATATTGTGTAAAAACTGCATTCAAGAAACTTATTTTGTTGTAACATATTTGTATTGTAAACCATTATGTAATGGTCGTGTGTAAACAGGATATTTTAGATTATCATTATTTGATAATCTACGTAAAGCTTTTTAAACCTTTATTGATGAAATAAAGGTTATGGTTTGTTTTAAAATGAATGCAGTCTTTGAAAAACGTCTCATATAGAGGTCAAAACCTCGCAACGAAATCAATTAATATGGAACGTTTTTAATCAATAAGAACGGGACATTTCATGTAACTTGATTGAGTACATTTCTTTGGGTTTTTCATTGGTTGCTTCTGATACCTTAAATTCTTCAGGTATCTTCATATATATATCACTATCAAGTGATCCATATAGATAAGCAGTCACAACATCCATGAGATGCATTTCTAAATTTTTAGAAACTGTCAGGTTGATTAAGTATCTAAAAGTAATTGCATCCATAACAGGGGAATAAGTTTCATCATAATCAATTCCCGGTCTTTGAGAAAAACCTTGCACTACAAGTCTAGCTTTATACCTTGTAACTTCATTTTTCTCATTTCTTTTTCGCACAAAAACCAATCTATATCCCACAGGTTTCACATCTTTAGGTGTGAGAACGATAGATTCGAAAACTTTTCTTTTATTGAGAGATTCAAATTCAGCTCGTATTGCTTCTTTCCAATGATCCCAATCATGTCTATTTTGACATTCCATGACAGATTTTGGTTCTGGATTATCATCATCATCATCATTCATGATGTCATATGCAACATTATATGAAAATATCTCATCAAGATTTTTCATTTCATTTCGGTTCCATAATATTTTTGAATGTGCATAATTAATTGAAAATTCCGTATTGACATCATCAATCTCTTCTGCAGAAGGAGTATTGATTTGTGGTTCTTCTTGAACACTTTCTTTTTCTTCATTATCAGCTGATTTTCTTTTTCGAAGATTTTTATCTTTTGAACCAATTGGTCTCCCACGTTTCTGGCGTGGCAAAGACTCAAGAGTGACATTATTGCCAGCTTTTGGAATTTCAATTCGAGCTGGAGCATTTGCTGCTGGTATATATGATTTAGTCACTCTTTTTATATCTGTAAATGCATCAGGCAATTTATTCGTAAAATCTTGCATATGTATTATTTTTTGAACTTCGGTCTCGCATTCTTTTGTGCGAGGATCAAGATACATTAATTGAGGTTCACACCATGAAACATTATTTTCTTTATTTTTTATTTCTCCCCCTAATCTAGGGAACAATGTTTCATTAAAGTGACAATCAGCAAAACGTGCTGTAAAAACATCACCCGTCATGAGTTCAATATATCTTATGATTGAAGATGTTTCGTATCCAACATATATTCCCATCCTTCTTTGAGGACCCATTTTAGTGCGTTGTGGTGGTGCGATAGGAACATAAATCGCACAACCAAATGTTCTAAGGTGAGAAATATTTGGCTGATAGCCAAAAGCAAGTTGCAAGGGAGAATATGTATGACTTGCACTTGGTCTAATGCGAATTAACGATGGAGCTTGTAAAATTGCATGACCCCATACAGATACTGGGAGTTTTGTTCTCATTATCAATGGTCTAGCTATTAACTGCAATCGTTTGATTAGTGATTCGGCTAAACCATTTTGTGTATGTACATGGGTAACAGGATGTTCAACAACAATCCCAATAGACATGCAAAAATCATTAAATGCTTGAGATGTAAACTCACCAGCGTTATCCAATCTCACCCTTTTAATAGTATAATCAGGGAAATGTGCTCTCAATTTAATAATTTGAGCAAGAAATTTTGCAAATGCAATATTTCGACTTGATAATAGACAAACATGAGACCATCTACTAGATGCGTCTATTAGGACCATGAAATATCTAAATGGTTCACATGGTGGATGAATTGGTTCACATATATCACCTTGAATTCTTTCAAGAAACATTGGTGATTCTTTTTCAACCTTAAGAGGTGATGGTCTTATTATCAATTTTCCAAGTGAGCATGATGTACATGGGATAAGTGCATCATGAAGGATCTTTTGATCCGTCAATGGATGTTCATGTGTATTTTGAATTATTCTTTTCATCATTGTTGAACCTGGGTGGCCTAATCTTTCATGCCACAGATTGATCATTACAGGATCACATGCCTTTTCATTAACTACCATGTGTGTTTCTGGTACATTTATATATGTATAATGTAAACCAGAACTAAGTCTTGGTAGTTTTTCAATCACATGCTTCTTGTCAGTGATACTTAAGTATTTATCATTTTCTGTAGTTACTGACTGATAATCATATCCATTTTGGTATATGTCAGAGAAGCTTAACAAATTTTTCTTTGACATGGGAGAAAATAAGGCATTTTTTATCAGAAAATTTGTACCATTTGGTAACATGAATTTTGCCTTTCTCATTCCTTTTATTAAATCCGCAGGACCTGATATAGTATGTACCGTTCCTTTTGTTGCTTTAAAATCAGTAAAATATTTTTTAGATTTGAGTATAGTGTGTGTGGTACCACTGTCTGCAATACAAAGATCCCCACCATTTGACTGATTTTGCACTCCAGTAGTGTACATCATGAACTTCAAAATATGAGAAACAAATAATGAGTACATAATTCATCAATATATTACATTCAAAATATGTTATAAACGAAAGTACATAATAAGGAAACATATAGTAAAGTAGATATGGTATAGATTGTAAATCTACATCCATTTATTTGATATGAACATATAATAGGAAATTTATTCATTAAAGTAGTCACTTGTTGGCTCAGTGATTTTTGTATCAAGGTCATCCACAAGGTTTGCCTCTTTTCCTTTTTCTTTTAGGGATTCCTGATATTGATTAACAGAATATTGATTTGTTCGACAGTTTTTAGACCAATGGCCAATTTTACCACATCGATAACAAGAATCTTCAATATTCTTTGAAGAGCTTCCTTCAACACTATGATTTGTGGGATTGTATGGTGGTTGAATTTTATAATTTTGTGGATTATTATTTCTTTGTCCACGACCACGACCACCGTAACCATTACGACCACGACCACCACCACGACCATTAACATAAGGATGATTTTGAACATAGTTATGATTTTTATTATTGTTATGGTAATTTCCATGATGATGGTTTTGGCCAATATGACCACGACCTCGCCCCCGTCCTCGTCCGGGTGCATTTCTTTTATTATTATTATTATTGTTAATAGCATTAGCTTCAGGGAATGCTAGCGCACCCGTAGGACGAGATTCTTGATTCTTCATCAGTAATTCTTTATTCACTTCTGCAACTAAGAGATAAGTTTGAAGTTTGGAAAAAGTTTTGTAATTCTGCAATCTCAAATTTTCTTGTATAGTTAGGTTTGCAGAATGCATTGTGGAGAAAGTTTTCTCCATCATATCAGCATCACTTATTTCTTGACCACAGAATTGAAGCTTTGAGCGGATCTTGAACATGGCCGAGCTGTATTCACTTACCTTTTTAAAATCTTGGAACCTTAGATTTCTCCATTCTTCCCTCGCAGCTGGGAGTAATATTTCCTTTTGATTATCGAATCTACTCTTGATACTTTCCCATAAAACATGTGGATCTTTGATAGTGAGATACATATGTTTTAAGGTGATATCAATATGTTTGCGAATAAAAGCAATTGATTTTAATTTATCTTGATCAGAACAAGTATTGTTTTCTTTTAAAGTTTCTAGAATACCCAATGATCCAAGATTTATTTTTACATCCATGACCCATGATGTGTAGTTTGTTCCTGATACGTCTAGGGCATCAAACTCAAGCTTTGATAAGTTTGACATTTTCTATTTTCAGAAAGATGAACAACATAAATTATAATCATAATCAATTTCTAACAACATGAAATTAGAATCATTTTAAATTCATAAGTAGCAAACAACATAATAATGGTATGATTACAAATAATAAAATCACAAGGGCATGATAGAATATAGGTTCACCCGGTGGTATATTAGCAACAATGATGATAGTTAATATGACTAATACAATAGGAAAAATTATCCTTGTGTGAATCATCTTTACAAAATTTTTTTGAGAGTGGTAATCTGAGAAAATGAAGATTGATTTGTGAAAATGTGAAAACGGAGATGTTTATTTCATATTTGAAAAATATAGTCGTTGTAACGTCGTCAGTTGACGTTAACAACCGTTATGTATATATGACCGTTGTAACGTCGTTAGTTGACGTTAACGAATGTTATGTACTCGTTATTTTAATAAAAGAATTTTATTAGTACAAATACGATTACTATAAATACATTTTGTATAAATACGTTTAGTATAAATACGAAGATTAAGAGAATAAACATATTATGCATAAATAATAAATTTAAGAATAAACATTAGTATGCATGAAATAAATAATGATTAATTGCATAAATAATCATAAATGTTAGATAACATAAATATAAATGTTAGTGAAGTTAATAAGAGTTAGATTACAGAAATATAATTCAGGCGGTATAACCGACCATATATAACATACATATAAATGTTAATGAAGTTAATAAAAGTTAGATTACAGAAATATAATTTAGGCGGTATAACCGACCATATATAACATAAATATAAATGTTAATGAAATTAATAAAAGTTATATTACAGAAATATAATTTAGGCGGTATAACCGACCATATATAACTTAAATAACATAAATATAAATGTTAGTTATGATGATAATAATATTTATCTTACTAAAAAATAATAGAAGATATCGTTAAAGAATTTTTTTTATTACCTTGATTATACGGAGCACTTCGTGCTGATAACGTGTTATAATTCAGTAGGCTTATAACTACCTTTAGTGGTTTGTTTTTGACTATAGGCTACTTAAAATAAGAGAGAGTAAAAGAATGATCTATGAAATATATTCTATATGTGCACCTTATGCAAATCACATCCTCTATTATTTATAATACAATAATTTACTGTGCAGTTAGGTAGAATAATAATACATCCGTGATTTGCTCAATATTTGTCAGCCACATGTGTGTTGTCTTTATCACAACACTTCATGTATTATACAATTAGCATGTTAATATTTTTATTAAAAATAATTGATTATTTTAATGACATCATCATGAGAAGCTTAGAAATTTTTTCTTTCTTTTTGAATTTTGTTAAACTTGGATATTCTTTATGTATGATATTATCATTTTAAATATTTATATTATACAATAAATTAGATTTTATACGTACAATTGAATAAGAGTTAAATGTGATGATTCTTTGAATAATTATTAAAATTAATTTATATGTAAATGAAACCTTCACTAAACACGCCTTTAAAATCATTACTATTATTCATGCCCTCGTAAATTCCATAAACTGATTATAGTGAGAATCACTTTATATTTTTTAAAGCTAGTTCATATCGTTTTATGGTAATATTTAGAGTGTTACTAAATTTATAGGCATGAATCGTTACCTAGCAATATAACATCAAATTAAATTATGAATAACAATATATCTTTATTATTAATTGCTACATATACGGAATCTTTACATATAGCTAAGTGAATTTCAATTAACTTAATAAATAAATAAAATATTCAATTAATGTTAATGACATCATCAAGATAGCTTAGATTTTTTTCTTTTTCTTTTTGATTTTTTCTTAACAAATGATTAGCCTAATAATGACATCATCATCATAGGATTTTAATAGAAACTATAGATCCAAATGGCATGGGATCTAAGTCAAAAACCCCTGTAACTACAATAAACCAAAATCACTACCGCCGTCATCGCTGAGATGGTAGCCACCGCCGTCGCCATCGCAGAGATGGTTGCCTCCAACTGACCACCGCCATCTTGAAGCAAATACTCATTTCAAACTAATACACCGTACATTAAATGATAAAAAAAAAAAACTTTACCAAGTTTATTATACTATAAATTTACCTTGTGATAGATTGAATCGTCGAAAGCAAAACCAAAAAGGTTGTGTATCACTTCCAATAGCTCATTGTGAAAGCTCTCCAGATCTTGAAAGCAACAGAATTCTCCAAGGTCTTCAATCTAATTTAAATACATTATTATCAATTATATTTTAATACATCTTCATCTATATATAGGGATCGAAAGTTATATAAATATTCCATGAATGAAGGCGGTGTAGTGAAGCCGATAACTTATCCAACTTGTTATACTCGTCTCTCATCTTCTTCACATCATTCCAATCTCAAATCCTATTAAAAAAAATATTACAGATCATTCTATATATCAAATGCTGTTATAATAATAATAATAATATAGATATGGATAGTCAATTTTGGTGTATACATATAGTCAATTTTGGTACACAAAGTATGTATTTTTATATTGAGATTTTAGGCTATAAATACTCATGAATGCAAGCATTAAACTTGCACCATTTCTCACACTTACAAAGTGTTTCTTTCTTTCTCTCCATTATCATCTTTGTTCTTACACTTCATTATTAGTATTCTAAATCAAGAATCAAATCACTAAAGGTAGTTATAAGCCTACTGAATTATAACATCAAGAATCAAACCACTAAAGGTAGTTATAAGCCTACTGAATTATAACATCAAGAATCAAACCACTAAAGGTAGTTATAAGCCTACTGAATTATAACACGTTATCAGCACGATAATCTTAATACTAAATATGGTTGGCTCTGCCACCAAAATGATATATGGTCGGTTATACCACCAAAATGATATATGGTCGGTTATACCACCAAAATGATATATGGTCGGTTATACCACCAGAATGATATAGGTCGGTTATACCACCTGAAAAAATATATGGTCGACACTGTCGCCAAATTTTCATTTATGTTTACTAATATTTATATTTTTGTTATATAACATTTATTTATGATTGCTTACACATGGTCGACACTGTCACCTACTTATCATTTATGTTATATTAAATTTATGTTTAATGTTTATATACTTATGAATATAAATTGACTCTAATTTATCATGATGTTTGTTTTAATTTTTGATAATAGAAAATGTCGAATCTGGAAAAGCTTAAATTTACTCCTTTAGAATCAACTGGAAACAACTACATGCCATGGGTTATAAAAGTAAAAATGCATCTTAAATCAATGGGCATTCTTGAAACCATAAATGAAAACAACACTTGTTCTGAAAAAGAACAAGCTACGGCATGTTGCTTTATTCATCAACATATTGATGAATGCTTACAAAATAATTATGTGACTGTAGAAGATCCCCATGTTTTATGGGAAGGTCTCAAAAGCAGATTCAATAATCAAAGAGAAATTTTACTTCCAGCTGCAATGGAACAATGGAGAACATTAAGGTTCCAAGACTTTAAGAAAGTAAATGAATACAGCTCAGCTCTGTATAATACATGTTCACAACTTAAATTCTGTGGACATGAAATTAGTGATGCAGACATGATGGAGAAAACTTTCTCCACAATGAATGCTGCAAACATCACAGTGCAAAGAAATTTGAGAATGCTAAAGTTCAAAACATATCCTGAACTTAATTCATATCTCTTAGTTGCAGAGCAAAATGATGAGCTATTAATGAAAAATCAGCAATCCCGTCCTACTGGTACACTTGCAATCCCTGAAGCAAATACTGCAAATAATTATAAACAGGGACAAGGACGCGGGCAAGGTCGTGGTTATAATAACCATCACCATCATCATGCCAAAAGCCATAACTATGGTAGAAACCATCCTTATGGTAATGGTAATGGGCGTGGACGTGGTCGTGGTCGTGGCCGTGGTGGTCAAAGAAATAGTAATCCACGAAAATATAAATATCAACCACAAAACAAGCCCATTAAACAAGATGTTGAAGAAAATTCTTCTAAAAATTCTGAAGAATCTTGCTACAGATGTGGTAGAATGGGCCACTGGGCTAATACTTGCCGAACATCTAAACATCTTGTTAAGATGTATCAGGATTCGCTGAAAGGTAAAGAAAAGGAAGTAAATTTTGTGGATAATATTGATCCAACAGTCACTGAGAAACCATCTGATTTATATGAAGATTTCTTGAATGTTTAAGTTGTGTGTCTTTTGAAAAATAAACGATTTAATATCGTCTGTCTTTGTCATTATGTTTGCTAAATGTTTCAGTACTATCTATTTGCGTTTAAAATATCGTGTAATATTAATGTACTCACTATTTATTTCTTATATATGAAGTTCAATATGAATTTTGCTGGAATACAACATCAATCAAGTGGTGGAGATCTCTGTATAGCAGACAGTGGAACTACACACACTATACTTAAATCCAAGAAATATTTTATTGATCTAAAACCAACGGAAGGAACTATACATACAATATCAGGACCTGCTAACTTGATAAAAGGGATAGGAAAGGCAAATTTCATACTACCAAATGGTACAAAATTTTTAATAAATGATGCCTTATTTTCTCCCAAGTCAAGCAGAAATTTATTGAGTTTCTCCGACATATACCTTAACGGGTATGATTATCAGTCAGTGACAACAGAAAATGAGAAATATTTAAGTATCACTGACAAGAGTCATGTGGTTGAAAAACTGCCAAGACTTAGTTCTGGATTACATTATACACATATAAATGTACCAGAAATACATATGGTAGTTAACGAAAAATATATTGATCCTGGTGTATTCAGTTTATGGCATAACAGATTAGGCCATCCAGGATCGACAATGATGAAAAGGATTATTGAATGTACTCATGGACATCCACTAAAGGATAGAAAAATCCATCATGATACAATGGTTCCATGTACATCTTGCTCTCTTGGAAAATTGATAACTAGACCCTCACCACTTAAGGTTGAGAAAGAATCACCAATGTTTCTTGAAAGAATTCAAGGTGATATATGTGGACCAATTCATCCACCATGTGGACCATTTAGATATTTCATGGTTCTAATAGACGCATCTAGCAGATGGTCTCATGTTTGTCTGTTATCAAGCCGTATTGTGGCATTTGCAAAATTTCTTGCCCAAATTATTAAATTGAGAGCTCATTTTCCTGATTACACCATTAAAAGGGTGAGACTTGATAATGCTGGTGAATTTACATCTCAAGCATTTAATGACTATTGCATGTCTATAGGAATTGTTGTTGAACATTCTGTTGCTCATGTGCATACACAAAATGGTTTAGCCGAGTCATTGATTAAACGTTTACAGTTAATCGCTAGACCATTGATAATGAGAACAAAACTCCCTGTATCTATATGGGGTCATGCAATTTTACATGCTGCTGCATTGATTCGCATCAGACCAAGTGCAAGTCATAAATATTCCCCCCTACAACTTGCTTTTGGTCAAGAGCCAAATATTTCCCATCTTAGAACATTTGGTTGTGCAGTGTATGTTCCAATTGCGACACCACAACGTACAAAAATGGGTCCTCAAAGGAGGTTGGGAATATATGTTGGATATGAAACATCTTCAATATTAAGGTATATTGAACCTATGACAGGTGACGTTTTTACAGCACGTTTTGCTGATTGTCATTTTAATGAAACATTGTTCCCTAGATTAGGGGGAGAAATGAAAAATAAAGAAAATGATGTTTCATGGTGTGAACCTCAATTAAAGTATCTTGATCCTCGCACAAAAGAATGCGAGACAGAAGTTCAAAAGATAATGCATATACAAGAACTTGCAAATCAATTGCCTGATGCATTTACAGATACAAAAACGGTGACAAAATCATATATACCAGCAGTAAATACTCCAGCTCGAATTGAAATTCCAAAAGCTGGCAATAACGTCACTCATGAATCTTTGCCACGTCAGAAACGTGGAAGACCAATCGGTTCAAAGGATAAAAATCCTCGAAAAAGAAAATCAGCTGATAATGAAGTAAAAGAAAGTGTTCAAGAAGAACCACAAATCAGTACTCCTACTGCAGAGGAGATTGATGATGTCAATACAGAAATTGCAATCAATTATGCATATTCAAAAATATTATGGAACCGAAATGAAATGAAAAATCTTGATGAGAAATTTTCATTTAATGTTGCATATGACATCATGAATAATGATGATGATCCAGAACCAACATCTATGGTTGAATGTCAAAATAGACATGATTGGGCTCAATGGAAAGAAGCAATACGAGCTGAATTAGAATCACTCAATAAAAGAAAAGTTTTCGGATCCATCATTCTCACTCCTAAAGATGTGAAACCTGTAGGATACAGATGGATTTTTGTCCGAAAAAGAAATGAGAAAAATGAAGTTACAAGGTATAAAGCTAGACTTGTAGCTCAAGGTTTTTCTCAAAGACCGGGAATTGATTATGAAGAAACTTATTCTCCTGTTATGGATGCAATTACTTTTAGGTACTTAATCAGTCTGGCAGTTTCTAAAAATTTAGAAATGCATCTCATGGATGTTGTGACTGCTTATCTATATGGATCACTTGATAGTGATATATATATGAAGATACCTGAAGGATTTAAGGTACCAGAAGCATCAAATGCAAAACCCAAAGAAATGTATTCGATTAAATTACAAAGATCTTTATATGGGTTAAAACAATCGGGACGTATGTGGTATAACCGATTAAGTGATTACTTGATAAGCAAAGGGTATACAAATAATCTTACTTGCCCTTGTGTTTTCATTAAGAAAACAACATCCGGATATGTGATCATAGCTGTTTATGTTGATGATCTTAACATCATAGGTACAAATAAAGAGATCCATGAAGCCATTCAACTTCTAAAGAAAGAATTTGAAATGAAAGATCTCGGAAAAACCAAGTATTGCCTTGGTTTACAAATTGAGCATATGCCTAATGGTTTACTTGTACATCAAACAACATATACTGAAAAGATTTTGAAACGTTTCAATATTGACAAGGCAAAACCATTAAGTACTCCTATGGTTGTTAGATCACTCAATGTTGAAGCTGATCCATTTCGTCCATGTGAAGATCAAGAAGACATTCTTGGACCAGAAGTACCATATCTTAGTGCAATTGGAGCTCTTATGTATCTTACAAATTGTACAAGACCTGACATTTCTTTTGCAGTTAATTTGTTGGCAAGGTTCAGCTCTGCTCCTACCAAAAGACACTGGAATGGGATCAAACACATATTTCGATACCTTCGAGGAACTACTGATTTAGGATTATTTTATTCTAACGAATCAAAACAAGATTTGGTTGGTTATGCAGATGCAGGTTATTTATCTGATCCACATAAAGCTAAATCTCAAACTGGATATGTATTCCTAAATGGAGGTACTGCAATATCATGGCGTTCTCAAAAACAAACACTTGTTGCTACATCGTCAAATCATGCCGAAATGATTGCATTACATGAAGCTACTCGAGAATGTTTTTGGTTGAGATCAATGACACAACTCATTACTGATTCTTGTGGACTAGAACGCGATAAAAGTCCAACAACTATCTATGAAGATAATGCAGCTTGCATAGCACAGATGAAAGAAGGGTATATCAAAAGTGACCGAACAAAACACATACCACCTAGATTCTTCTCATACACTCAAAATCTCATTAAGGACAATCAGATTGAAATGAGATATGTGCAATCTAGCAAAAACTCTGCTGATCTTTTCACGAAAGCACTTCCAACTGCTATTTTCAGAACACACGTTCATAACATTGGCATGAGACATGTTCAAAAGATGTAACAGCTGAAGCGATGTCTACTTGAGGGGGAGTCAACTCCATGCTGCACTCTTTTTCCCTTAGCTAAAGTTTTTTCCCACTGGGTTTTCTTTAGCAAGGTTTTTAACGAGGCAGTAATTTATAGTTGATCTTCAACAAAATAAAATTGCTATCCAAGGGGGAGTGTTATAATAATAATAATAATATAGATATGGATAGTCAATTTTGGTGTATACATATAGTCAATTTTGGTACACAAAGTATGTATTTTTATATTGAGATTTTAGGCTATAAATACTCATGAATGCAAGCATTAAACTTGCACCATTTCTCACACTTACAAAGTGTTTCTTTCTTTCTCTCCATTATCATCTTTGTTCTTACACTTCATTATTAGTATTCTAAATCAAGAATCAAATCACTAAAGGTAGTTATAAGCCTACTGAATTATAACATCAAGAATCAAACCACTAAAGGTAGTTATAAGCCTACTGAATTATAACATCAAGAATCAAACCACTAAAGGTAGTTATAAGCCTACTGAATTATAACAAATGCTACACATCACAAAAAAAGAATCATTTTTTAATACTAACAAAAAAGGGATATACAGTTTATCCCGCACTCCCAAATAAATCGCCTAAATCGTTAAAAATACAACCAAATTAACATGTTCTCAGTAGCATAATGTACAACAACTAAAATCCTTTAAAAATGTCATCTAACTTTAATATTTGACTACTATATTAACATTCTCATGTTACCTGCCCTTCCATGGTGATGGACAACTATAAATTGCTCTAACCATAAGCACTGACAAAGCATATCTGCAGCTGCAAATGATTTATACGAAAAAAAACCTTAACCATTTAATCTTATATATGATCCACTCAAATTTTGTAGCAGGTAACAATGATTAGAACTTTACCACTTGGCATATTAGGCCTCTTCTTCTTTGCTGAAAAGGGACAAATAGTAAGTCAACACCATAATTTCATAGTCATGCAGACATACTACAAAACCTTATAGGTAGCAAATTTGTCTCATTTGCTTATAAATAGATCTTGAACTATTACATGCCTCATCAAGAACTTGTTTCTGCTGCACTTCATCTTCAACGGGTCAAGCACTTCCCTGTGATATTGGTTCCATCATACTTCTCGACTCGTATGCAACTTTAGAAACATCAGGGGCATTTAAGACTTCCCTTTCTCAAGGTTGTCAATTGAGCCACAAGAACGACACCAAGTTCTATTGGACCTGGTTGCATCTAAAATAATAAGATACAGAATATGGAAAGAATACCCAAACTTAAAATGCAGAAGCTACAAAATTGACCTGCACAAACCAAAACCACAGATAACAAAACTTAAATTGATATATAAACATATAACAACTACCAACTAACAAACTCAACAGATTATAGAACTTTATGAAAGTTTCAACTAAGAAGTACTTGCTTTCTGAAAAATGTGCTATGTGATGCAAGATACTGTATACGGAGTATTATTTATGTTTATCTTTATTTTTAGTGTTCAGAGTGTTTTGATTTTCTACCTGAGGTAGTAAGGTTGTTGAATGATAAATAGGATGAGTTTGATGGGTCAGATCTGCTTCAAAGATTTTATCAATAATGAGCTCATGGTGTCTTCTCCTTGATTGTATGTTGTAGTGAATTGCAATGTGTGTGTGGTGTTTTTGATAGCTCTTGTGAGCGGTAGGATTTCGTCTAGGTCATTATGGCCCATTTGTGTTATAAGTTCTTTGCACGTATGATGGACAATGGCATCAGCAGTGGATGAAAAAAATAAAACGTGAAGTACACTGAAAGTATCAGACAGCTTACAAATATTAGCTTCTTAGGACGATTCCAGCTTAAGAGACAGAGACTTCATCTGACTATTCAGATTGTCAACTGATACCAAAGTATCAGACATATTATTTGAAAAGAAGAGTTTATCTTTTTCAGCTGTAAAAACGACAATTAATGTTTGTAATCAGAAGCACCAAATAACAAACGACATACGCCAAATAGTATATATAATATATGTATATAAAATACAATGTGCAACCCAAGCCATCACCAACACTACCCACAATCATCGTATCAAATTAGTGTCATGTTATTATGAATAGTTCATTAAACTTATTGACTTAGTGAATCAAAAGTAAATTAACTTTTTAAGCGTTTGAAATTTGTGAACACCTATAGCTTTTGGATTATGATACATGACAAATTATCAAACTCTAGAAAGGTCATACACACAATACTACTTCAATTCAACATGTTAACACAAACAATAGCTTTATGGTTACTGGATCTGATACAGTACGACTCGTGCTAAAAACAGATACAATAGTCATAAAAAGATATTGTAAAACCATCACAAACCCTCTCCTTAATCTTCAACGAAAGGAAAAAAAATGCATCTAAATACATATCTAGTAACAGAATAACTTAAACACATGAAACATCATAAATTTAAAAGACAATAGAACAACGATTAAGGTATAAAGTTGTAACACTACATTGAAATTAACGATTAAGGTATAAAGGCAGTAGGATACCAGCGAGCGGTTGGGAAGGTATACGTGATGGCACCGACGAAAATAGAATTAATGGTTTGAGATTAATCGCTCAAACCCTAATTTTTAGGTTAACTCTTCCGCCAACTGAAATATAAACCGGGGAAATATTTTAGTTCTTCACCACAAAAACGGAGTGAAACCCTAATATGTTTAAGCAATCGCAACGACGGACTAATTGAAATCGATTGAAGAAGCGGTTGTGGAAACTCCGTAGATGAAACATATATTTGTCTCCCTTGATGCAGCATCCACTTGATTGTCTCTTTTGTGGAAATTGTAGCAGCTGCTGGTTATGTGGTTGATATATGGAAGATGATCAAGTGTTTTATTTGGGGTGGTAGGTGTTTTATTTTGGGAAAAGAATGAATGGCGATGGTGGAAGGGAAGCAAAGAATTAGATGATTTTATGGAGGGGTAAGATGTCGTTTTGATAGGGTTATAAGAATACGATTAAATTTCGGATAAATTTCGGGTGGTGCTTAGTATGTGAGGATAATAATAACCATCGTAGCTAGATTTTCACAAACCGATCCACATGAAAAAAACATATTAGCTTTAAATATTATATAAATATATTTATATTTATGATATGATATGGAGTTATCTAAAATTGATAAATATCTAGCTAGTTAATATAATATAAATATTATATTTACATTTGGCAATAATATCTATATTATATCTATCTATATAACTAGTCCGGATCCGGCCCACGCGATGCGACGGGGGCTTTCGGCCTGTGTATTCATATTTAACGTAGCGTTGTGTATTTACAGAAGGGGAAAACGGCTCATGTCTTAAGCGTCGTTTTAGATATCGTTGTCTTAAGCGTTTTTTAAAAAGTGTCCGTTTCAAACGTATTTTGTTTCGTTATGTTCATAAAAAAATTTCGAGTGTAACGGTGCTGTCGGAAAAATTTAACTTGCGGCGAACAGAAAGATACGGGCTGTCGTTGTGTTAAGCGTTTTTTAAAAAGTGTCTGTTTCGGGTATAGTTAGTCCCGTTGGGTTCGTGAGACTTTTTCTAGTTGAACGGTGGTCTCGGAAAAATTTAACTTGCACCGAGCGAGAAGATAGGGCACGTTATAAATTTTGGGGGAATTAGTTTCTTTTATTTTAATATTACACTTTCTACCCCTGAGAAAGTGTAGAGTTGAGAGTCTGTTGTGTAAATTGAGCCGAAATTGAGGGATCGATTGTAGTGTGAACGCGAATTCAAAACTATAATTCAAATTAACTAAAACTACACCAATAAGCATGAGTTTTAGATTGTAGTGTAAACGCGAACTCAAAACTACAATTCAAATTAACTAAAACTACACCATTAAACATGAGTTTTAGTATATAAGGAATAATTAATAATATTATGAGGGTTTAATTATAAAATTATGTAATTTACGAGACATGACACGTGGCAGAATTAACCAAGAGGTGACAAGTAAGATTATTGTCACGCCATAGATAGATAGATAGATATCTCCAAGGTTGGAAAAATATTGTTAGTCACTTTTCAATTTTGTTTTCGTCATAAAACTTTCCCGTGGATTAACTTACGAGACATTACCATGTGGAGTAGTATTTTAAATGGCATAACAAATTTTGAAGTTATTAGCATGAGAATTTTCCATGATAGCTTAACCAAAAAGAAAGAAAAATAACAAATATTTATGTAAAAAAAGTAATTATGATTTTTAAAAACATAATTTGCCGCCAAGTTGTGGAACAATAACATCGTGGGCCATTAAACCAAAATATATTTTCACCCATTTCTTTTGTCATTTACATTCCATATTACAAGGGCAAGTTTGGTAAATCACCAAACTATTGGTTCCGACTAAAAGTTTGTTACACCCGTTACACAACTTCATCTTTTTTTTTTTTTTTGAAAGGCAAGCAAATTTATTAATATAGCAAAAATTAGACGCACCGGAACTAGCCAGGAGCTAGAACAAAAAACACGAGACTACCAATCAATTACAACACCAACGAAAAAAAAACACACGCGATAATAGAGACACGAAAACTACAATGGAAACAGTATTACGCAATCACAAAAACCCGTACACTACGACTAGACAGAGTTTAAGATTCCGACTCCGAGGACTCGCAGGACGAACAACACGAGCAGCACCCATCTTCATCATCATCCTCATGCACATTTTCCATCACGTTGTTAATGAATAGTCTATCCTGCCAACGAAAGTTTTCCCGACGATTGCAGCGTTTCATACTACACTTCTCCCACACGTGATTAATGAAATGATTTTTAATTAGTGGGGGAGCTTTTCTTCTTTTGACACGAAAACGAGCCACTGCGGAAGATGGAGGACAATCGAAAACCAGCTTTGGAACAGCAGAAGACGTTTCATTCTCGACAGGGGAAGGAACCGGCCCATTTGGACATTCACAATCCAACTTAAACTCGATTGAATTAGGCCCAATTTCCAAATTTTGTTCAGGCCCACATCCACCAAAATTTTGAACATGTCTTGGGGGTGTAAAAGCATCATGCGGGCCTTTGGAAACTGCACCCTCTTCAGTAATTGCAGCCGCATTGGGACTCCCCAACTTCTCCCTCGATTCAAGAACATCACCGGCCAAAATTGGGTCGACCGGAGGGTATTCCGGTGGAGTAGCAGAAACCGAGCACCCATCGTTCTGAGTTGGACAAAATTCACCTTCTTCAATGTTTTCAACCTCACCTACACACCCATCTTCATAAACATCTCGTTTGTTGGTAGTTTCATCACAGAGGCCACCATTCGCAGCCTCCTTTTCAGGCATACACGAATTCTTGTCCGACATCGATTGGGAGGCAGCCATTTTCCCCACACTCGGTGGGTTTGAATCGCCTGTATTTGTAATCTTCGAGTCATTATCTGGCCTATTAGCTCAGCTGGTTACACAACTTCATCTAAAATATAGATACATGTAGATATATATCTTTACAGGTTAATTGTCTTCATTTACTTTCAACCACACTCTCTCCTTTCTACTTTCTGATTCACGCTCCTCTGTTGATTAATCAAAATTTCTTCATTCTAATTCATAGTTCGGTCATCTTCTGTATTTGTTTCTGGTACGAATCAACTTACCTTTCAATTTAATTTTGCATTGTTGTTCGCATTTATCATATGCGACTTATGCTGACAAATTGATATGATTTTATACTTTATTTTACTGAAATAGTTTCATGCTTGTATGAATTGATATGAATATGATTTTGAAATGAATTTGAATATGATTTCTCGTACGAATTATTGACGTTCGTAACTAGGTCATAAATTGATTTTGTTTTTCTTCATTTCATAATTCCATGTTTTCATTTAGTTCCGACAGAGAAATTTAATATCATTACTTTAATTTACTTTAGTTTCATGTTTTCATTTTGTTGACTTAATGCGTAGTTCTTACTTGTTTACTAATTTATGCATTCTTATCTTCAATAATATCGTTAATCATGTGTACAATTGTACAAGTATTTCATGATTGTTCGTAATTAGATCATGTGTACAGTATCGTTAATATCATTACTCTGATTAGTGTGTTTTGAATGTTTGTTGATTTAAAGAGTATTTGTTACTTGTTAACTCAAATATCGTAAATTGTGTATAAGTTTCTCATTTAGGTTTGTAATTAGGTCATGCCTTTTTCTTCATTTCATTAGTTTCATGCTTGTATATATTTGGTTCTCAAGTAGAGAAATTACACTATTGTCAACATTACAAGTTCATCAGTGACGGAACTTGAATCCGAATACAGATGAGGCGAGTGTAAAAATTTAATAAATTTTTAAATGTCAGCAGAGGTAAATACTAAAAAAACCTTATTTTTTTGTAAAACAAAAAAAAAAAATTAGTGTAAATTTTTTTTCCTCCGTTAAATCCAGGTGAGCGGATACCCCCTTTCTACTATACTAAGTTCCGCCCCTGAAGTTCATCACGAAATTATTGTACAAGTTTGACACAAATTTATTAAAAAAAAAAACTCATTGACGTTTTGTAATTACGTCATGATCTGTTTGGTTTGATCTACATGTCAAATTCATGCTTCCATTTACTTAAATTTCATTATCGATAATATCCTCTTTTTAATTGGTGTGTGTTTGATCTACATGACAATACCTTACTGAAATAAGGTGTAACGACCCGGCTTTTTCGACTTGCTTTTGTGCCTTGTATTTTTGCGAAACTGCGTATTTGTGCGTACTGCGTTACTTTATTACTCTGGAACCTTGGCACACGTGTTTTATATTCATATATACTTTAAAACGTGCCTTGGTAAGATTAGAATGCTTAACTTGTCCATTGGATGCTTTATAACCGTTAGCGTTACTTGCCGTTACGATTAAAACGCGGACTGCGCGTACGTTTGACTTTTGTCGGAACCGGAACTTTTGGACAGCGAAATATTAATTATTATTTTATAATAATAATTACTTGGGCCTTTGGATGCTTAATTTTATTTATTTAATTGCTAAAACCCAATAGTTAGCCTTTTTGGACTTTTTACCTTGTTGGGCTCAAGCCCACCCTACTCTAGCTAGTGACCCAATTAATTAGCCCAAATATATTTACTAGTGGCCCATAATAATAAATAAATAAATAAATAAATAATTAGTGAGTCATGCTAGCATTATGGATAAGGATAATTAACTTTGTTACATAAGATTCTAGCAAAAGGACATACTTTAGACACCATTAGCCAAAAAGTAAACTTTTTGTCCTTCCCCTCCCCCTCCATAAACCATCCACCACCACCACCCTAGATCTTGCCATGTCATCAATCCATGTGATCACTCTTTGCTTATAAATACTAGCCTTTAGCCTCTCATTTCCACACTTGATCATTTTGGTTTTTTTCACACACTTGTTCTTTCTCTCTTTCTTTCCTTTCTAGCATTACTTGTAAGTCTTCTTTTCCTTCTTCTTTTTCTTTTCAAATTCATGATCATCATCATCATTTTATGGAGATCAAAGTTCCTTTTAGCTTTGATCTTACTTATATCTTGTTGATTCAAGCATGAATCTTTCAAGAACATGGAAGATTCAAGCTTTTAGCTTGAATCTTCATAACTTTTGTAGATCTACTTCTTTTATACTTTAATCTTTCTATTTTATGATAAAGATTCAAACTTTTGTTTGTAATCTTCATGCATCTTCAAGATCCAAGCTTTATGCTTCAAGATCTTCAAGAACAATCAAGATGCAAGCTTTCTAGCTTGAATCTTCATATCTTTTTGTTAGATCTAAGTTCTTTTTGCTTTGATCATGTTGTTTTGTGAAAAAGATTCAAACTTGTGTTTGTTATCTTCATATATCTTAAAGATCCAAGCCTTATGCTTCAAGATCTTCAAGAACACTTAAAGGTTCAAGCTTTCTAGCTTTGTAACCTTGTAACTTGTGTGAAATGGATCCAAGCTCTCTAGCTTAGGGTTCCATCACCTCTTTTGACTTAGATTGTGTTCATACTTGTTAAATTGATGTAAAGTTTGTAACTTTAGTTGTTATTGTGACTTGTATTAGTGTTAAGACTAAGGATGTGATGTAACCTTGGTTCATCATCCATCTAAGACTCATGAATGAGTTGTATTCTTACTTGGTCTTAACATATTGTGTATTGATGGTGAATCTTGGTCAAAAGTGATGCTAAACCATCAACGAGTTGTACACTTGAAGCTACAAGCATCAAGGATGAGAACCGTGGTGAGCATCGAGCACCAAGAACCCCACCGGAGCACTTGTCCACTGATTTTCGTATATGATCAGACCACCTGGGCTACTGTAAAGTTAATTTTCAGTTAGTTTGGTTCGAGTAGATGATTTTTTGTTTAGGCCTCGTCTTAATCCGAGTTACGGTTTAGGATTTATGGCCCTCCGAGAGTCACTACACCCTATTAATGTTGTGCTGAAATTTCTGACCTACTCGCACTTAAACCGTCGCCACGGTCAAACGAAGACAAGTTAGGTCCTGAAAATTGGTCAGCTGTTAGGGGACTCATATACGGAGCCATAGCCACTGACCATGCATCTTTTCGATTTACGTAGAGGTCGTAGCAGCTGACCGAAGTCAGCCTATTGTTTCGATCTCTATTCTTGTCAAACTCACTTAGCTTTTATGATGATGAATGATGATGATGATGATGACACTTAAACTTATTTTATGCACTATTAGAACTTATTAAGACAACCTACTGACCTAGTAACCTTTGATTTAGGTTGACGACCTTTCGGACCGACTTACTACTTGCGTACTTTCATTACCGACTTTACCGCTTTTATCACTGTGAGTTATAGCATCCCTTTTTACTTTAACTATTTTGGGACTGAGAATACATGCACTTTTTTACATTTTACATGTTAGGCACGAGTACTTAAACTTTATATGTGTGTGGGTTATATAACGGCATAAACATTCCCTTTAGCAAGGTAACGTTTAGTCATTGGTTTTTGAACCGGTGAACGCGAATCTTAGATATGGATCCATAGGGTTTGACATCCCCACTCGGGCTAGTCGCGCTAGCATTTAACGGGTGTTTAATACTTCGCAAGTCATACGCACTTGCCAAGTGCACTTTCAGGGGGTTATAAACGTTAAGTCTAGTTACCGGGTGCCCACGGTTATACATATACTTATTCATACTGATTTGAACATATTGTTTTGATAAGCAGTTTGCAGCACTGAAATCTCGTGGCCTACGTTACATTACTGATACAAACAAACTATAGCTCCCCAACATTCGTGTTGACTTTTTAAGCATGTATTTCTCAGGTGCTTAGACGATGTTGCTTCCGCTGTTAAACTTGCTGTTCTAATCTTGCTGTTAAACTTGCTGTTCTAATCTTGCTGTTAAACTTGCTGTTCTAGTCTTGGTGTTAGACTTGCTGTTACAGACCTGCTGTGTTAGACTTCCGCTGCATTACTTAGAGATGTCTCAAGCATGGAACTTTACTTTGCATTCGCAACTTATGTTATTTTCAAAACAATAGCTTTGTAATGACCTTAGTATCATGTACTCATGTTAATGTTTCCAATTTATCTTTTGTAAAACGTTATCTTCTATTAATACAAATCGATTTTCAAATAGCATATAGTGTTTGACCTTGTAATGATCCTGTTGTTGGTGATCCGTACACGATGGTTTTGTACGGGGCGTCACATTTGGTATCAGAACATTGGTTGTAGGGAATTAGGTTGCATTAGTGAGTCTAGGACCGACCCAAGTAGGATTCACTAATAGGACTAATCTACAACTTGCTAGTTTACTTGTTTCTGCGGAACCTGCTGCATGCTACTGTGTTATATTACTACATGTTACTACTTACTACTACTGCATGCCACTGCTTACTTTTACTACCGTATGAACTTACTGCATGCTACTGTTTCCTTTTACTGCTATGTAAACTCGATGCATGCTTTTGCTTATTCTAGCTACTGCATGCTACTATCTGCTTTCGATTGCATGTTACTTCTGTTTAGTACTGTTAATATTGTCATGCTATATACTGCTGTAAACGAGCTAGGTTGCTGTAGTGCCTGATTACGTGCTTGCTTCATGCCTGCTATTCGCTGCACCGACTTGGAAAAACTTACCTTTCCTAGTTCAGATGTTCTTCGGAACCCATTTCCCACACGTCTAACCCTAAGGATTAGTATTGTAATCCACCTGTTACTACTGTTCCACCGTTCTAGAGATCGAAATGATTCTTCACGCAATCTAGGAGGAGTACCCCTCGGATTACACGCCCACTAAAGTCGATCCTCGGAGGAGGAGATATTGGAGGATTTGTCGGAGTAACCGCACCCCGAGCTCACTCTAAATAGCCACGTACGACGTGTGAACATTCGAAGGTTGTTCAGTTCCTACAAGATGGCTCGTATCTCGTACGCTTTCATGACCGTCACTTATATCTTTCGTTCTTCACCACTGCTCGACGATCTGACGACATTTCTGGATTTAGTACCCTAACACTCTTAGGCATTGGGGAAGTCAGGAGGACATCTCCTTTCACAAGGTCAGAGTGCCTTCTACTGATGCTCAACCATACCCAAAGACTTGGGAGTCACCTCAAGACATATCGTACTACTACTTGCTACACATACAACTCGAAGCGAGACCCAGATTGAATTTCTAGAGAGGAACCTAACGACACTACCTGAACCCGAACATTTTGAAGAAATTTCGGGACATTTAGGCATTGATGCATGATCTGCGGGACATACGCACCCACACCGAGGAACCGTGAGATTAACTATGTAGATTATGTTTTGAGATAGCATAGATAAAGCAACGTTATATGAAACTGAGTAGAACTTGAAGTGATCACGTTACATTAACCATATGGAGCGATATTGGAATGAACGTGCGATTTAGTACAATATAATGACGCCAGGCCAGCGTGATTATATTGAAGTAAATCATACAGAAGTCCCAACGTTACTACATGAGGAATATGAAGTGATTCAAAGGAAATTTTGGTAGGAACCGCTTGAGTATACGTATTATGGTCCGTTAGAGGTAGGGAAAGAATAACCACGTAGCCTAGATACTGTAACCCAAAAATTTGTTATAGATATAGACACCCTGAATACTTAAGGAAAAAGTTCTTAAACAGGAAAAACTTTGGACTTACTTGCGGTAGAGCAATCATTACCTCAGTTATGGAGACTCGCATGGATCCTGATTTTAGTTAGGGTACATTTCTTCACAACGTTTATTGTCTCGAAGTTGTTTAATACTAGAGTGATAGAAACCTTACATCTAAGAACCTTAGTGTTATGGCTATTAAGCCATTAACAACTACGAGGGTTAAGTATTCTCTAAGACAAGTTAATGGCAATCTGACAGAGATAGAGGAATAATTTAAGGTAGTACCTTAAAATTAACAGGTGGGTCATTGGAAATGACCTCATGTCAACAAAACTTGGAAAGTTTTAAAGTAGTAGTTGGAAGTTTTAAAGGATTAGTCATCTACGCACAATCAGATGTTATTTGAGAAGGTTGATAGAATTTTTCGCGGTAGTATAATAAGATTTAGTTGGAATGGACTTTAAGATTAACCTAATACTCATCAAGTCAGGAAGCTTGATATAAAAGTTGGAATGGACTTTAGGATTAACCTAATACTCATCGAGTTGGGAAGCTTTGATGAAATAGTTGAAACGGACTGGCTTTCAAGGATGAAAGCGAAAGATATTGATAGTGACAAGATTATTCGCGTACCTCGAGAGGATAGTGAGCCAAAAGCCATCTGGGTTACTTCAACAACCCGAGATCCCACAATGGAAATGGGAAGGGATGACAATGGATTTCATCCCGAAGCTGCCGAAAACAATAGGCAGTTATGACACTACCTGGGTTATTGGTGATCGTCTCACCAAATCTGCTCACTTTCTAGACATGAAAGAAACCGATACAATGGACAACGATACATAAAGGAAATTGTATCCCGTCACTTCAGCAATTCAAATACTATACTACCCAAGAATTTTTATTTGATACTCATTCTTATGCGACACTGAATCCTAACTTATTCCGAGAGAATTCTTAATCAATGATAATCACACCATCACCCTTCTTACTTCGATATTAGTCATACCAGTTCAGAATTTCCAAAATCAATGGGTAGTTAATCCCCGTCCTCATACTCTCCCTTTCGTTTCTCACTTATAAGCAACAACTGTATACTTAAGCATTTTTGGTCGAAGGACTTATGCCCTACTAATAGTCATCAACCACATTAAAATTCAACAGTTTTCATTACCTCGTAACATTTTTACTCAAATATCACCCGAGATTTTCAAAAGTCTTTTACTCGATTCTCATCAATCTTTTTTCAACTTGTAACCTCCGAAATATGAAAATTTTGTTTGCCAAAATTTTACTTACACTATTTTACTGTGCGATCCTCTCAAAACTTAATAAAAATAAATTTATTTTATTTGCCATTCGTGCAAATTTTTGAAATCGTATACGTTATATAAAATAAAGTAAATAATTACTTCTTTTTGACAAATACATATGAAATTTTACTTTCACTTTTACAAATCAAATCTTTTATTCAAAGGATATTTTACCTTGAATGGTACGTGTTGTACATAACCCTAGTTTGCTAAGAACTTAATTTCTTTTCTTACATCGTCACTTTAAATGAATTCTATAAAATTTTCGTTGCTTGTCAATATAAAATTTTTCGTTGCTTGTCCGTATCCAAGTCATCATGAAGACAGACAACTGTCGAAACTAAGAGATTCATGTGTGTGTATGTGATGAAGGCACTTACTACCACGTCATGCAGAGCCTTCGGGCATCCACAAACACTTAAACCATTCAAAATTACTGCGTTACCACAGGGATCTTATTCTTCACATCTGTCGGAGTGATGCTCTAACTTACATAACTCAAAGTCCTGACCTATTCCAAGGAAATTCTCATCTAGCGATATTAACATCATTAGTATTCCGACTTTAATATTAGCCATAACCTGTGTGGCATTCTGCAAAGTCAAGAAGCGATTAACTTCTCATCCTCATGCTCTATCCTTCATACCTCACTTTTTAGCAACGGCTTCGGACGTAAACATTTTTGGGCCAAAGACTTAAGTTCGGATAATCATCAAAACTACATTTAATTCATTAGTTTTCATTACCTAGTAACATGTCAACCGATGATTCAAAGATTTTTCACTCGACCTTTTTCAACTCGTAACCTCTGAAATACGAAAAACTATGTTTGTAAAAATTTTTACACGTTATTTACACGTTGCTTATTTGTGCGGTCCTCACGAGATTTATGGACAAATGAAAGTACTAAAAACTTTTCTATCACTTACGCGATTTATAAAATCATATATGTATAAATTTACCCTTACTTATTTTGGGTTAGTACATACTAAGTTATACCTTCAAGATGATTAAAAATCGCTCATTTATTGAGTTGTTTTAAGTCAAATAATTTTGTGCAAATGGTACTCGTTATACATACTTCTAAATTTACCAAGAAGTTCGTTCCATTTATGTTGTCGCATCAAACATTTAAAGGTTTTTCAAAACTTCCTCGGTTGATTTTATTAAAGGTTTCCGTATTAGACTACACCATGTAGGGATCACACTTCTTCTCTCCCTCCGTTAGGGATGAAGCTTACTATTAAAATCCTTGTTAAAAACGCTTGAGCCACTTTGGGTGGCAGATTTATAAAAAAAAAAATTTGTTAGGAAGTCTTTGTACTCGAAAAATGTTCCTTTTAAGGTTAAACATGGCAAAATCGCGGGCCGATAAATCAGTTTTCTGAGGTACACTCAATGGTCACCCCATTGTAGGAAGGGCACTAGGTGGGTTTCTATTCTCAATATTTCATGGCTAATCGCAACATCCTCGTAAAAATCATCTCTATGAATTAGTAGGTTGAGGTACAAGGAATTGTTTTGAGATTCTTTTCACTTAGAGTAAACCGTTCTTTACGACCAAGGGTCCACGTATCTTCTTATCCGCGCATCTCCTTAAGTATAAGGATAAATTCAGAACAAACCGCTCGAAGAGTTCACCCTGGTTCAAAGATCACACCTTTCGTGCGATTCTCTTTCAGAAATGTAAAGTAACATACTTTAGGAATCTATGAATCTTGTTATCCTCTTGGAAGGGACTGCTTAAAACATCTGTAATACGGATATGGTTACTCTACACATTCCTTTCTTCGTTGGTTGCAACTATATGTTGTTCTAGTTAATGTTAACCCTAACTTCAACATGTAACTGAAAGGATAAAGTTACATTATGGAACTGTTCTTTCATTCCATCTAAGGATAAGTTCACCTGCAGTATGGTAAACTGGGTGATATCCTTCATTGTTCGTTCAGACCGTCCTGAAGGCACTATAGATAATTATGGCTTGCATTGCATATAAGTCCGATTATTCACTTTCAGCAAACATTTCAATTCATTTAGTCAAATGAAATGTTCTTAAATATCGGGTTCATTATGCCTATGGTCTCCTTCCGAAATCAAGGGGTCAGTAAAATCCGTGGCTAACACTATCCAGACATCAAATCACATGGTTGTGATAACCATGTTTTCCGTTCTACCTGTCAGCCTTGTATTGCGACATAAGCGCTCAATGTTTTAGATGAGTTTAGTAACATTCATGATGCATTTTACGCATCCAGCTTACTGAAGATGCCTGTAAGGCTAAAAACATCATCTTTCCCTCTGTGGATACATATATTCGAATGACATACTCATGTTAACCAGAGATGAAATCAATTTATTGATCTCTTAGGACAAGAGACTTAATTAATGGCATATACCTATCCTTACTTTTATACGCCCAAGTACCCTTCGAGGCAAATAACTCACTTCTGAGCCCACGAGTCTCACGAAACTTTGATACGCTACTTCTTATTTAAATACTGTACCATTTTTGGTCACTCCTCAAATTTCGGGACGAAATTTCCATTAACAGGTGGGTAATGTAACGACCCGGCTTTTTCGACTTGCTTTTGTGCCTTGTATTTTTGCGAAACTGCGTATTTGTGCGTACTGCGTTACTTTATTACTCTGGAACCTTGGCACACGTGTTTTATATTCATATATACTTTAAAACGTGCCTTGGTAAGATTAGAATGCTTAACTTGTCCATTGGATGCTTTATAACCGTTAGCGTTACTTGCCGTTACGATTAAAACGCGGACTGCGCGTACGTTTGACTTTTGTCAGAACCGGAACTTTTGGACAACGAAATATTAATTATTATTTTATAATAATAATTACTTGGGCCTTTGGATGCTTAATTTTATTTATTTAATTGCTAAAGCCCAATAGTTAGCCTTTTTGGACTTTTTACCTTGTTGGGCTCAAGCCCACCCTACTCTAGCTAGTGACCCAATTAATTAGCCCAAATATATTTACTAGTGGCCCATAATAATAAATAAATAAATAAATAAATAATTATTGAGTCATGCTAGCATTATGGATAAGGATAATTAACTTTGTTACATAAGATTCTAGCAAAAGGACACACTTTAGACACCATTAGCCAAAAAGTAAACTTTTTGTCCTTCCCCTCCCCCTCCATAAACCATCCACCACCACCACCCTAGATCTTGCCATGTCATCAATCCATGTGATCACTCTTTGCTTATAAATGCTAGCCTTTAGCCTCTCATTTCCACACTTGATCATTTTGGTTTTTTTCACACACTTGTTCTTTCTCTCTTTCTTTCCTTTCTAGCATTACTTGTAAGTCTTCTTTTCCTTCTTCTTTTCCTTTTCAAATTCATGATCATCATCATCATTTTATGGAGATCAAAGTTCCTTTTAGCTTTGATCTTACTTATATCTTGTTGATTCAAGCATGAATCTTTCAAGAACATGGAAGATTCAAGCTTTTAGCTTGAATCTTCATAACTTTTGTAGATCTACTTCTTTTATACTTTAATCTTTCTATTTTATGATAAAGATTCAAACTTTTGTTTGTAATCTTCATGCATCTTCAAGATCCAAGCTTTATGCTTCAAGATCTTCAAGAACAATCAAGATGCAAGCTTTCTAGCTTGAATCTTCATATCTTTTTGTTAGATCTAAGTTCTTTTTGCTTTGATCATGTTGTTTTGTGAAAAAGATTCAAACTTGTGTTTGTTATCTTCATATATCTTAAAGATCCAAGCCTTATGCTTCAAGATCTTCAAGAACACTTAAAGGTTCAAGCTTTCTAGCTTTGTAACCTTGTAACTTGTGTGAAATGGATCCAAGCTCTCTAGCTTAGGGTTCCATCACCTCTTTTGACTTAGATTGTGTTCATACTTGTTAAATTGATGTAAAGTTTGTAACTTTAGTTGTTATTGTGACTTGTATTAGTGTTAAGACTAAGGATGTGATGTAACCTTGGTTCATCATCCATCTAAGACTCATGAATGAGTTGTATTCTTACTTGGTCTTAACATATTGTGTATTGATGGTGAATCTTGGTCAAAAGTGATGCTAAACCATCAACGAGTTGTACACTTGAAGCTACAAGCATCAAGGATGAGAACCGTGATGAGCATCGAGCACCAAGAACCCCACCGGAGCACTTGTCCACTGATTTTCGTATATGATCAGACCACCTGGGCTACTGTAAAGTTTATTTTCAGTTAGTTTGGTTCGAGTAGATGATTTTTTGTTTAGGCCTCGTCTTAATCCGAGTTACGGTTTAGGATTTATGGCCCTCCGAGAGTCACTACACCCTATTAATGTTGTGCTGAAATTTCTGACCTACTCGCACTTAAACCGTCTCCACGGTCAAACGAAGACAAGTTGGGTCCTGAAAATTGGTCAGCTGTTAGGGGACTCATATACGGAGCCATAGCCACTGACCATGCATCTTTTCGATTTACGTAGAGGTCGTAGCAGCTGACCGAAGTCAGCCTATTGTTTCGATCTCTATTCTTGTCAAACTCACTTAGCTTTTATGATGATGAATGATGATGATGATGACACTTAAACTTATTTTATGCACTATTAGAACTTATTAAGACAACCTACTGACCTAGTAACCTTTGATTTAGGTTGATGACCTTTCAGACCGACTTACTACTTGCGTACTTTCATTACCGACTTTACCACTTTTATCACTGTGAGTTATAACATCCCTTTTTACTTTAACTATTTTGGGACTGAGAATACATGCGCTTTTTTACATTTTACATGTTAGGCACGAGTACTTAAACTTTATATGTGTGTGGGTTATATAACGGCATAAACATTCCCTTTAGCACGGTAACGTTTAGTCATTGGTTTTGGAACCGGTGAACGCGAATCTTGTAGTGACCCGAACTTTTCCATGTTTATATATATTAATTGAGATTGATATTTACATGATTAAATGTTTCCAACATGTTAAGCAATCAAACTTGTTAAGACTTGATTAATTGAAATATGTTTCATATAGACAATTGACCACCCAAGTTGACCGGTGATTCACGAACGTTAAAACTTGTAAAAACCATACGATGACATATATATGGTTATATATATAGTTAACACGTTTTTATTATAAGTATGTATCTCATTAGGTATTTTAACAATGAGTTATATACATAAAAATGAGACTATTAATTTAAGAAACTCGAAAACGATATATATAACGATTATCGTTATAACAACGTCTTACTAGGTACATCTGAATCATATTAAGATATTGATACACTTGGTTAATTATGTTAAATGATAAGTAAATATATTATTAAGTGTATTAGCAATGAAATACATATGTAAAAATAAGACTACTAACTTAATGATTTCGAAACGAGACATATATGTAACGATTATAATTGTAACGACATTTAAATGTATATACATCATACTAAGATATATTATATATCATAATATCATGATAATATAATAATTTAACATCTCATTTGTTATAATAAACAATGGGTTAACAACATTCAACAAGATCGTTAACCTAAAGGTTTCAAAACAACATTTACATGTAACGACTAACGATGACTTAACGACTCAGTTAAAATGTATATACATGTAGTGTTTTAATATGTATTCATACACTTTTGAAAGACTTCAAGACACTTATCAAAATACTTCTACTTAACAAAAATGCTTACAATTACATCCTCGTTCAGTTTCATCAACAATTCTACTCGTATGCACCCGTATTCGTACTCGTACAATACACAGCTTTTAGATGTATGTAGTATTGGTATATACACTCCAATGATCAGCTCTTAGCAGCCCATGTGAGTCACCTAACACATGTGGGAACCATCATTTGCAAACTAGCATGAAATATCTCATAAAATTACAAAAATATGAGTAATCATTCATGACTTATTTACATGAAAACAAAATTACATATCCTTTATATCTAATCCATACACCAACGACCAAAAACACCTACAAACACTTTCATTCTTCAATTTTCTTCATCTAATTGATCTCTCTCAAGTTCTATCTTCAAGTTCTAAGTGTTCTTCATAAATTCTACAAGTTCTAGTTACATAAAATCAAGAATACTTTCAAGTTTGCTAGCTCACTTCCAATCTTGTAAGGTGATCATCCAACCTCAAGAAATCTTTGTTTCTTACAGTAGGTTATCATTCTAATACAAGGTAATAATCATATTCAAACTTTGGTTCAATTTCTATAAATATAACAATCTTATTTCAAGTGATGATCTTACTTGAACTTGTTTTCGTGTCATGATTCTGCTTCAAGAACTTCGAGCCATCCAAGGATCCGTTGAAGCTAGATCCATTTTTCTCTTTTCTAGTAGGTTTATCCAAGGAACTTAAGGTAGTAATGATATTCATAACATCATTCGATTCATACATATAAAGCTATCTTATTCGAAGGTTTAAACTTGTAATCACTAGAACATAGTTTAGTTAATTCTAAACTTGTTCGCAAATAAAAGTTAATCCTTCTAACTTGAATTTTAAAATCAACTAAACACATGTTCTATATTTATATGATATGCTAACTTAATGATTTAAAACCTGGAAACATGAAAAACACCGTAAAACCGGATTTACGCCGTCATAGTAACACCGCGGGCTGTTTTGGGTTAGTTAATTAAAAACTATGATAAACTTTGATTTAAAAGTTGTTATTCTGAGAAAATGATTTTTATTATGAACATGAAACTATATCCAAAAATTATGGTTAAACTCAAAGTGGAAGTATGTTTTCTAAAATGGTCATCTAGACGTCGTTCTTTCGACTGAAATGACTACCTTTACAAAAACGACTTGTAACTTATTTTTTCGACTATAAACCTATACTTTTTCTGTTTAGATTCATAAAATATAGTTCAATATGAAACCATAGCAATTTGATTCACTCAAAACGGATTTAAAATGAAGAAGTTATGGGTAAAACAAGATTGGATAATTTTTCTCATTTTAGCTACGTGAAAATTAGTAACAAATCTATTCCAACCATAACTTAATCAACTTGTATTGTATATTATGTAATCTTGAGATACCATAGACACGTATACAATGTTTCGACCTATCATGTCGACACATCTATATATATTTCGGAACAACCATAGACACTCTATATGTGAATGTTGGAGTTAGCTATACAGGGTTGAGGTTGATTCCAAAATATATATAGTTTGAGTTGTGATCAATACTGAGATACGTATACACTGGGTCGTGGATTGATTCAAGATAATATTTATCGATTTATTTCTGTACATCTAACTGTGGACAACTAGTTGTAGGTTACTAACGAGGACAACTGACTTAATAAACTTAAAACATCAAAATATATTAAAAGTGTTGTAAATTTATTTTGAACATACTTTGATATATATGTATATATTGTTATAGGTTCGTGAATCAACAGTGGCCAAGTCTTACTTCCCGACGAAGTAAAAATCTGTGAAAGTGAGTTATAGTCCCACTTTTAAAATCTAATATTTTTGGGATGAGAATACATGCAGGTTTTATAAATGATTTACAAAATAGACACAAGTACGTGAAACTACATTCTATGGTTGAATTATCGAAATCGAATATGCCCCTTTTTATTAAGTCTGGTAATCTAAGAATTAGGGAACAGACACCCTAATTGACGCGAATCCTAAAGATAGATCTATTGGGCCCAACAAGCCCCATCCAAAGTACTGGATGCTTTAGTACTTTGAAATTTATATCATATCCGAAGGGTGTCCCGGAATGATGGGGATATTCTTGTACATGCATCTTGTTAATGTCGGTTACCAGGTGTTCACCATATGAATGATTTTTATCTCTATGTATGGGATGTGTATTGAAATATGAAATCTTGTGGTCTATTATTATGATTTGATATATATAGGTTAAACCTATAACTCACCAACATTTTTGTTGACGTTTAAAGCATATTTATTCTCAGGTGAATACTAAGAGCTTCCGCTGTTGCATACTAAAATAAGGACAAGATTTGGAGTCCATGTTTGTATGATATTGTGTAAAAACTGCATTCAAGAAACTGATTTCGATGTAACATATTTGTATTGTAAACCATTATGTAATGGTCGTGTGTAAACAGGATATTTTAGATTATCATTATTTGATAATCTACGTAAAGCTTTTTAAACCTTTATTTATGAAATAAAGGTTATGGTTTGTTTTAAAAATGAATGCAGTCTTTGAAAAACGTCTCATATAGAGGTCAAAACCTCGCAACGAAATCAATTAATATGGAACGTTTTTAATCAATAAGAACGGGACATTTCAGTTGGTATCCGAGCGTTGGTCTTAGAGAACCAGAATTTTGCATTAGTGTGTCTTATCGAGTTTGTTAGGATGCATTAGTGAGTCTGGACTTCGACTGTGTTTACTTGAAAAATGATTGCTTAACAAATTTTGTTGGAAACTATATATTTTTAACATGTGAATATTATGTGATATATTAATCTCTTAACGCGTTTGATATTATGTGATAGATGTCTACCTCTAGAACAAGTCCCATTGACTCACCTAATAATAATGAAGAGTCAAATGTAAATTGGAATGATTCGTGGACTGATTCACAATTTCTCGAAGAGGAACCGGAAGAAGAGTCGGAACCAGAAGAAGAATCGGAACCGGAAGAAGAATCGGAACCGGAAGAAGAAATAGAACCGGTGGGGGAAATAATAAAACGGTTAAGTAAAAGAGAATCCTCAACCAACCGACCAAAGTTAATTATGGTCAATGGTGTTTCCGCCAAGGAAGCAAAATATTGGGAGGATTACCAATTCTCCGATGAATCGGATTCCGACGAGAATTCCGATGATGTTATAGAAATTACCCCAACTGAATTTAAAAAGGCAAAAGAAAATAATAAGGGAAAGGGCATAAAAATAGAGAAATCTAATTCCAACCCCGATGAACTTTATATGTATCGTCAACCCCCGAAGTCCTTAAGTTGTAACAATGATCCGGGAACCTCTAAACCACCAGGTTTTTCTAAACCAATGTGGACAACGACGGCTCGTATTAGGGGAACATCATATATCCCTAGAAACTTGGCAAAACGAATCAAAACCGAACAAGAAGAAACGAGCGAGTCGGAATAAGATAGTTGTATTCGTGTGGTGTAATATATGTAATATAGTGTGCTTATGCTTTATGATATATGTAAAAATTGCTTGTATTAATAAGTATTTTTTTTATGAATCTAACTCTTGTCTATTTTACAGTATAAAAACACAAAATGGATAGACAACCCAATATTTTAAGAGACCTACCCGGAGACATGATTGATGAAATCTTGTCTAGAGTCGGTCAGAATTCCTCGGCACAACTATTTAAGGCGAGATCAGTTTGTAAGACATTCGAAGAACGTTCCAAGAATGCCTTGGTTTATAAAAGGCTTTCGTTCGGAAGATGGGGGATATCACATTGGGAAATCCATAAGTTACGATGTGTTTACTTTGACGCATATATTGCGGGGAACCCAAATGCTATTTTACGCAACGGGTTAAGAAATTATTTTGACTCAGTATATCCGAATATAGGACTTCGTGATTTAGAAAAAGTGGCTAACATGCAACATAAAGAAGCATGTTATGCTTACGGGTTAGTAATGTTCGCTTCTCACCAAAGTGAGAACAAGAACATCGGGCTACAAGTATTAAACAAAACGTTCCCACAAGTGACGGAGTCGGTAATTGGGGTAAGAAATGAGGTTTTTAGGTTATTACGAGACTGTTGGTCATTACGTAACCCTCGTCCCTTTGACGACGTTACAACACGCTGTCTTATCAACGGCCATAACGGTTATGTTCCAAAAGACCAAGGATGGGAAGTAGTCCTAGTAAAACCAGAATGCATGACTTGTTTCTGGACGTATGAATTATGTGTCTTTATTGCCTTTGCTGAACGACTTGTGTACTAACTAGAATTATCTTCACAACTATCTTGTATCAAAGTTATTGTGTGCTATATTTCATGCTTTATGTAAAATAAGTGGTATTGTAAGTTTGTAAAATATTGTATAAAAGTTTGAACGCGAAATATTATTACAATCAGTTTTTCATATAGAATTGTAGTAGTTGAATTGTATATTAGCTATTAAGTATGAACTTAACTGGTAGGTACTACCCGAATTTAAACTTATAAAACGCTAATATGAAGAAAAAGCTTTTATAAATGAGTTCATATTATGCTACGAAATACTATTAACTACTCTTAATATTCTGTATGATTAACTTGTTCCATTTGACTATTTTGAAGGAAATGGCTCCGACTACTCGACACACCGTGAATATGAATGAAGAGGAATTCCGTACTTCTCTAGCTTCAAACATAGCCGCAGTACAAGCTGCGCTACATACCAACAATAACCTTGGATCTGGCAGTACAGGAAATCGTGTAGGATGCACCTACAAAGAATTCACTGCCTGCAAACCTTTGGAATTTGATGGAACCGAAGGACCGATCGGATTGAAACGGTGGACCGAGAAGGTCGAATCGGTGTTTGCCATAAGTAAGTGTACTGAAGAGGACAAAGTGAAGTACGCTATGCATACCTTCACAGGTTCTGCGTTAACATGGTGGAATACCTATCTAGAGCAAGTGGGACAAGACGATGCGTACGCACTACCGTGGTCAGCATTCAAGCACTTGATGAACGAGAAGTACCGTCCCAGAACCGAGGTCAATAAGCTCAAGACAGAACTTAGAGGGTTACGAACCCAAGGATTTGATATTACCACGTACGAAAGACGATTCACAGAATTGTGCCTATTGTGTCCGGGAGCATTCGAAGATGAGGAAGAGAAGATCGACGCGTTTGTGAAAGGATTACCGGAAAGAATCCAAGAAGATATAAGTTCACACGAGCCCACCTCCATACAACAGGCATGTAGAATGGCTCACAAACTAGTGAACCAGATTGAAGAAAGAATTAAAGAACAGACTGCTGAAGAGGCCAATGTGAAGCAAGTCAAAAGAAAGTAGGAGGAAAACGGTGATAAGAATCACCAATACAACAACAACAACAACAACAACAACAACAACAACAACAACAACAACAACAGCAACTACAACAATCATCCCAACAACAATAATAACCGCAACAACAACAACAATAACTGCAACAACAACAACAATCAGAAGCAGCTATGCCAAAGGTGTGAAAAGTATCACTCGGGGTTCTGCACCAAATTTTGCAACAAGTGTAAAAGAAATGGTCATAGCGCGGAGAAGTGTGAGGTCTACGGACCAGGGGTTAATAGAACGAAAGGAACAAATGGTGTCGGAACGAGTAATGGCGGAGCAAGTAGTGTCGGAGCAAGTTATGCCAATGTAGTTTGTTATAAATGTGGAAAACCGGGCCACATTATTAGAAATTGCCCGAACCAGGAGAACACGAATGGACAAGGCCGCGGAAGAGTTTTCAATATTAATGCGGCAGAGGCACAGGAAGACCCGGAGCTTGTTACGGGTATGTTTCTTATTGACAATAAATATGCTTACGTTTTATTTGATTCGGGTGCGGATAGAAGCTATATGAGTAGAGATTTTTGTGCTAAATTAAGTTGTCCATTGACGCCTTTGGATAGTAAATTTTTACTCGAATTAGAAAATGGTAAATTAATTTCAGCAGATAATATATGTCGGAATCGAGAAATTAAACTGGTTAGCGAAACATTTAAGATTGATTTGATACCAGTAGAGTTAGGGAGTTTTGATGTGATAATCGGTATGGACTGGTTGAAAGAAGTGAAAGCAGAGATCGTCTGTTACAAAAATGCAATTCGCATTATACGAGAAAAAGGAAAACCCTTAATGGTGTACGGAGAAAAGGGCAACACGAAGCTACATCTTATTAGTAATTTGAAGGCACAAAAACTAATAAGAAAAGGTTGCTATGCTGTTCTAGCACACGTCGAGAAAGTACAAACTAAAGAAAAGAGCATCAATGATGTTCCCATTGCAAAAGAATTTCCTGATGTATTTCCGAAAGAATTACCGGGATTACCCCCACATCGATCCGTTGAATTTCAAATAGATCTTGTACCAGGAGCTGCACCAATAGCTCGTGCTCCTTATAGACTCGCACCCAGCGAGATGAAAGAACTGCAAAGCCAATTACAAGAACTTTTAGAGCGTGGTTTCATTCGACCAAGCACATCACCGTGGGGAGCTCCTGTTTTGTTTGTCAAGAAGAAAGATGGTACATTCAGGTTGTGTATCGACTACCGAGAGTTGAACAAACTTACCATCAAGAACCGTTACCCACTACCGAGAATCGATGACTTATTTGATCAACTACAAGGCTCGTCTGTTTATTCAAAGATTGACTTACGTTCTGGGTATCATCAAATGCGGGTGAAAGAAGATGATATTCTAAAGACTGCTTTCAGAACACGTTACGGTCATTACGAGTTTATGGTCATGCCGTTTGGTTTAACTAATGCACCAGCTGTGTTCATGGACCTTATGAACCGAGTGTGTGGACCATACCTTGACAAGTTTGTCATTGTTTTCATTGATGACATACTTATTTACTCAAAGAATGACCAAGAACACGGTGAACATTTGAGAAAGGTGTTAGAAGTATTGAGGAAGGAAGAATTGTACGCTAAGTTTTCAAAGTGTGCATTTTGGTTGGAAGAAGTTCAATTCCTCGGTTACATAGTGAACAAAGAAGGTATTAAGGTGGATCCGGCAAAGATAGAAACTGTTGAAAAGTGGGAAACCCCGAAAACTCCGAAACACATACGCCAGTTTTTAGGACTAGCTGGTTACTACAGAAGGTTCATCCAAGACTTTTTCAGAATAGCAAAACCCTTGACTGCATTAACGCATAAAGGGAAGAAATTTGAATGGAATGATGAACAAGAGAAAGCGTTTCAGTTATTGAAGAAAAAGCTAACTACGGCACCTATATTGTCATTGCCTGAAGGGAATGATGATTTTGTGATATATTGTGACGCATCAAAGCAAGGTCTCGGTTGTGTATTAATGCAACGAACGAAGGTGATTGCTTATGCGTCTAGACAATTAAAGATTCACGAACAAAATTATACGACGCATGATTTGGAATTAGGCGCGGTTGTTTTGGCATTAAAGACTTGGAGGCACTACTTATATGGGGTCAAAAGTATTATATATACCGACCACAAAAGTCTTCAATACATATTTAATCAGAAACAACTGAATATGAGGCAGCGTAGGTGAATTGAATTGTTGAATGATTACGACTTTGAGATTCGTTACCACCCAGGGAAGGCAAATGTGGTAGCCGATGCCTTGAGCAGGAAGGACAGAGAACCCATTCGAGTAAAATCTATGAATATAATGATTCATAATAACCTTACTACTCAAATAAAGGAGGCGCAACAAGGAGTATTAAAAGAGGGAAATTTAAAGGATGAAATACCCAAAGTATCGGAGAAGCATCTTAATATTCGGGAAGACGGAACCCGGTATAGGGCTGAAAGGATTTGGGTACCAAAATTTGGAGATATGAGAGAAATGGTACTTAGAGAAGCTCATAAAACCAGATACTCAATACATCCTGGAACGGGGAAGATGTACAAGGATCTCAGGAAATATTTTTGGTGGCCGGGTATGAAAGCCGATGTTGCTAAATACGTAGGAGAATGTTTGACGTGTTCTAAGGTCAAAGCTGAGCATCAGAAACCATCAGGTCTACTTCAACAACCCGAAATCCCGGAATGGAAATGGGAAAACATTACCATGGATTTCATCACTAAATTGCCAAGCACTGCAAGTGGTTTTGATACTATTTGGGTAATAGTTGATCGTCTCACCAAATCAGCACATTTCCTACCAATAAGAGAAGATGACAAGATGGAGAAGTTAGCACGACTGTATTTGAAGGAAGTCGTCTCCAGACATGGAATACCAATCTCTATTATCTCTGATAGGGATGGCAGATTTATTTCAAGATTCTGGCAGACATTACAGCAAGCATTAGGAACTCGTCTAGACATGAGTACTGCCTATCATCCACAAACTGATGGGCAGAGTGAAAGGACGATACAAACGCTTGAAGACATGCTACGAGCATGTGTTATTGATTTCGGAAACGGTTGGGATCGACATCTACCATTAGCAGAATTTTCCTACAACAACAGCTACCATTCAAGCATTGAGATGGCGCCGTTTGAAGCACTTTATGGTAGAAAGTGCAGGTCTCCGATTTGTTGGAGTGAAGTGGGGGATAGACAGATTACGGGTCCGGAGATTATACAAGAAACTACCGAGAAGATCATCCAGATTCAACAACGGTTGAAAACCGCCCAAAGTCGACAAAAGAGCTACGCTGACATTAAAAGAAAAGATATAGAATTTGAAATTGGAGAGATGGTCATGCTTAAAGTTGCACCTTGGAAAGGCGTTGTTCGATTTGGTAAACGAGGGAAATTAAATCCAAGGTATATTGGACCATTCAAGATTATTGATCGTGTCGGACCAGTAGCTTACCGACTTGAGTTACCTCAACAACTCGCGGCTGTACATAACACTTTCCACGTCTCGAATTTGAAGAAATGTTTTGCTAAAGAAGATCTCACTATTCCGTTAGATGAAATCCAAATCAACGAAAAACTTCAATTCATCGAAGAACCCGTCGAAATAATGGATCGTGAGGTTAAAAGACTTAAGCAAAACAAGATACCAATTGTTAAGGTTCGATGGAATGCTCGTAGAGGACCCGAGTTCACCTGGGAGTGTGAAGATCAGATGAAGAAGAAATACCCGCATCTATTTCCAGAAGATTCGTCAACACCTTCAACAGCTTAAAATTTCGGGACGAAATTTATTTAACGGGCAAGTACTGTAGTGACCCGAACTTTTCCATGTTTATATATATTAATTGAGATTGATATTTACATGATTAAATGTTTCCAACATGTTAAGCAATCAAACTTGTTAAGACTTGATTAATTGAAATATGTTTCATATAGACAATTGACCACCCAAGTTGACCGGTGATTCACGAACGTTAAAACTTGTAAAAACTATATGATGACATATATATGGTTATATATATAGTTAACACGTTATTATTATAAGTATGTATCTCATTAGGTATTTTAACAATGAGTTATATACATAAAAATAAGACTATTAATTTAAGAAACTCGAAAACGATATATATAACGATTATCGTTATAACAAGGTCTTACTAGGTACATATGAATCATATTAAGATATTGATACACTTGGTTAATTATGTTAAATGATAAGTAAATATATTATTAAGTGTATTAGCAATGAAATACATATGTAAAAATAAGACTACTAACTTAATGATTTCGAAACGAGACATATATGTAACGATTATCATTGTAACGACATTTAACTATATATAAATCATACTAAGATATATTATATATCATAATATCATGATAATATAATAATTTAACATCTCATTTGTTATAATAAACAATGGGTTAACAACATTCAACAAGATCATTAACCTAAAGGTTTCAAAACAACATTTACATGTAACGACTAACGATGACTTAACGACTCAGTTAAAATGTATATACATGTAGTGTTTTAATATGTATTCATACACTTTTGAAAGACTTCAAGACACTTATCAAAATACTTCTACTTAACAAAAATACTTACAATTACATCCTCGTTCAGTTTCATCAACAATTCTACTCGTATGCACCCGTATTCGTACTCGTACAATACACAGCTTTTAGATGTATGTACTATTGGTATATACACTCCAATGATCAACTCTTAGCAGCCCATGTGAGTCACCTAACACATGTGGGAACCATCATTTGCAAACTAGCATGAAATATCTCATAAAATTACAAAAATATGAGTAATCATTCATGACTTATTTACATGAAAACAAAATTACATATCCTTTATATCTAATCCATACACCAACGACCAAAAACACCTACAAACACTTTAATTTTTCAATTTTCTTCATCTAATTGATCTCTCTCAAGTTCTATCTTCAAGTTCTAAGTGTTCTTCATAAATTCTACAAGTTCTAGTTACATAAAATCAAGAATACTTTCAAGTTTGCTAGCTCACTTCCAATCTTGTAAGGTGATCATCCAACCTCAAGAAATCTTTATTTCTTACAGTAGGTTATCATTCTAATACAAGGTAATAATCATATTCAAACTTTGGTTCAATTTCTATAAATATAACAATCTTATTTCAAGTGATGATCTTACTTGAACTTGTTTTCGTGTCATGATTCTGCTTCAAGAACTTCGAGCCATCCAAGGATCCGTTGAAGCTAGATCCATTTTTCTCTTTTCCAGTAGGTTTATCCAAGGAACTTAAGGTAGTAATGATGTTCATAACATCATTCGATTCATACATATAAAGCTATCTTATTCGAAGGTTTAAACTTGTAATCACTAGAACATAGTTTAGTTAATTCTAAACTTGTTCGCAAATAAAAGTTAATCCTTCTAACTTGAATTTTAAAATCAACTAAACACATGTTCTATATCTATATGATATGCTAACTTAATGATTTAAAACCTGGAAACACGAAAAACACCGTAAAACCGGATTTACGCCGTCGTAGTAACACCGCGGGCTGTTTTGGGTTAGTTAATTAAAAACTATGATAAACTTTGATTTAAAAGTTGTTATTCTGAGAAAATGATTTTTATTATGAACATAAAACTATATCCAAAAATTATGGTTAAACTCAAAGTGGAAGTATGTTTTCTAAAATGGTCATCTAGACGTCGTTCTTTCGACTGAAATGACTACCTTTACAAAAATGACTTGTAACTTATTTTTCCAACTATAAACCTATACTTTTTCTGTTTAGATTCATAAAATAGAGTTCAATATGAAACCATAGCAATTTGATTCACTCAAAACGGATTTAAAATGAAGAAGTTATGGGTAAAACAAGATTGGATAATTTTTCTCATTTTAGCTACGTGAAAATTGGTAACAAATCTATTCCAACCATAACTTAATCAACTTGTATTGTATATTATGTAATCTTGAGATACCATAGACACGTATACAATGTTTCGACCTATCATGTCTACACATCTATATATATTTCGGAACAACCATAGACACTCTATATGTGAATGTTGGAGTTAGCTATACAGGGTTGAGGTTGATTCCAAAATATATATAGTTTGAGTTGTGATCAATACTGAGATACGTATACACTGGGTCGTGGATTGATTCAAGATAATATTTATCGATTTATTTCTGTACATCTAACTGTGGACAACTAGTTGTAGGTTACTAACAAGGACAGCTGACTTAATAAACTTAAAACATCAAAATATATTAAAAGTGTTGTAAATATATTTTGAACATACTTTGATATATATGTATATATTGTTATAGGTTCGTGAATCAACCAGTGGCCAAGTCTTACTTCCCGACGAAGTAAAAATCTGTGAAAGTGAGTTATAGTCCCACTTTTAAAATCTAATATTTTTGGGATGAGAATACATGCAATTTTTATAAATGATTTACAAAATAGACACAAGTACGTGAAACTACATTCTATGGTTGAATTATCGAAATCGAATATGCCCCTTTTTATTAAGTCTGGTAATCTAAGAATTAGGGAACAGGCACCCTAATTGACGCGAATCCTAAAGATAGATCTATCGGGCCCAACAAGCCCCATCCAAAATACCGGATGCTTTAGTACTTCGAAATTTATATCATATCCGAAGGGTGTCCCGGAATGATGGGGATATTCTTGTACATGCATCTTGTTAATGTCGGTTACCAGGTGTTCACCATATGAATGATTTTTATCTCTATGTATGGGATGTGTATTGAAATATGAAATCTTGTGGTCTATTATTATGATTTGATATATATAGGTTAAACCTATAACTCACCAACATTTTTGTTGACGTTTAAAGCATATTTATTCTCAGGTGAATACTAAGAGCTTCCGCTGTTGCATACTAAAATAAGGACAAGATTTGGAGTCCATGTTTGTATGATATTGTGTAAAAACTGCATTCAAGAAACTGATTTCGATGTAACATATTTGTATTGTAAACCATTATGTAATGGTCGTGTGTAAACAGGATATTTTAGATTATCATTATTTGATAATCTACGTAAAGCTTTTTAAACCTTTATTTATGAAATAAAGGTTATGGTTTGTTTTAAAAATGAATGCAGTCTTTGAAAAACGTCTCATATAGAGGTCAAAACCTCGCAACGAAATCAATTAATATGGAACGTTTTTAATCAATAAGAACGGGACATTTCAAATCTTAGATATGGATCCATAGGGTTTGACATCCCCACTCGGGCTAGTCGCGCTAGCATTTAACGGGTGTTTAATACTTCGTAAGTCATACGCACTTGCCAAGTGCACTTTCAGGGGGTTATAAACGTTAAGTCTAGTTACCGGGTGCCCACGGTTATACATATACTTATTCATACTGATTTGAACATATTGTTTTGATACGCGGTTTGCAGCACTGAAATCTCGTGGCCTACGTTACATTACTGATACAAACAAACTATAGCTCACCAACATTCGTGTTGACTTTTTAAGCATGTATTTCTCAGGTGCTTAGACGATGTTGCTTCCGCTGTTAAACTTGCTGTTCTAATCTTGCTGTTAAACTTGCTGTTCTAATCTTGCTGTTAAACTTGCTGTTCTAGTCTTGGTGTTAGACTTGCTGTTACAGACCTGCTGTGTTAGACTTCCGCTGCATTACTTAGAGATGTCTCAAGCATGGAACTTTACTTTGCATTCGCAACTTATGTTATTTTCAAAACGATAGCTTTGTAATGACCTTAGTATCATGTACTCATGTTAATGTTTCCTATTTATCTTTTGTAAAACGTTATCTTCTATGAATGCAAATCGATTTTCAAATAGCATATAGTGTTTGACCTTGTAATGATCCTGTTGTTGGTGATCCGTACACGATGGTTTTGTATGGGGCGTCACATAAGGTATTGCTTTCATTTACTGTTTGTTCAATTTAGGTTGATTAAATTAAGTTTCGATGTTGTTTAAATTTTTTTATTTTTGATGTTTGTAATAGAAAAAGATGCAGACTTCAAAAAGTGTTAGTAATGGTAAAGCAGAACTTCTTGAAAAGATGGTAGAAGATTTATGTGGTGTTAGAAATAGGAGGCGATGTATATATTATTTGTAGAAGAGATGATTGATGATTTAGAAGTTTGATTGATATTGAAACCTTTTCTTTTTATTGCTTATTGTTTGATTACAAATGAGGGGCGAAGCCCTCTATTTATACTACACAATGGAATAGTCTAGAACATTTCATTATATACTAGTATATAGATATTTCCTAAGTATTTTCATGATAATTCTAGACTTAAATATTTTACAAGATTACTCTATACACTATGACTATTACATGAACTTTCTAGATAATGGACTATAATCTTGATATAATATACTTGTATACTTGCAAGCTCAATCCAAACACATAGCCCAAAATCAAGTTTAGCTTCCAACAACCCCATTAAACTTGATTTCGTCACTCCGAGCATATTCCGTAATCTCTGAAACATCTCGTGTTTTAGAGGCTTTGTGAAAATATTAGCAACTTGGTCAAATGACTTCGTGTACTTTATCTGCACCTCTTTATTTGTAACACACTCCCCAATGTAATGGTATTTCGTATCGATGTGCTTGCTTCGATCATGGAAGACTGGATTCTTTGCTAGAGCAATCACAGACTTGTTATCCACATATGTCTTCGTAGCTTTCTTTTGAAAAAACTTAAGCTCAATCGGTAACTTCCTGAGCCATACTGCATGACAGGTGCACGATGTTGTTGCTACAAACTCGGCTTCACACGTTGATAAAGTCACAATGGGTTGCTTCTTTGAACTCCATGTGAACGCCGTATCTCCCATATAGAACACGAAACCACTTGTACTCTTACGATCATCTTTGACTCCAGCCCAATCACTATCAATGTATCCAACTAGCTTGAAGTGATCAGAAGGCGAATAAAACAGACCATAGTAACTTATTAACTTAGTGAATCAAAAGTAAATTAACTTTTTAAGCGTTTGAAATTTGTGAACACCTATAGCTTTTGGATTATGATACATGACAAATTATCAAACTCTAGAAAGGTCATACACACAATACTACTTCAATTCAACATGTTAACACAAACAATAGCTTTATGGTTACTGGATCTGATACAGTACGACTCGTGCTAAAAACAGATACAATAGTCATAAAAAGATATTGTAAAACCATCACAAACCCTCTCCTTAATCTTCAACGAAAGGAAAAAAAATGCATCTAAATACATATCTAGTAAAAGAATAACTTAAACACATGAAACATCATAAATTTAAAAGACAATAGAACAACGATTAAGGTATAAAGTTGTAACACTACATTGAAATTAACGACTATGCCACTAAATAATATAAAGGCAGTAGGATACCAGCGAGCGGTTGGGAAGGTATACGTGATGGCACCGACGAAAATAGAATTAATGGTTTGAGATTAATCGCTCAAACCCTAATTTTTAGGTTAACTCTTCCGCCAACTGAAATATAAACCGGGGAAATATTTTAGTTCTTCACCACAAAAACGGAGTGAAACCCTAATATGTTTAAGCAATCGCAATGACGGACTAATTGAAATCGATTGAAGAAGCGGTTGTGGAAACTCCGTAGATGAAACATATATTTGTCTCCCTTGATGCAGCATCCACCTGATTGTCTCTTTTGTGGAAATTCTCTCTTTTGGGGTGGTAGGTGTTTTATGTTGGGAAAAGAATGAATGGCTATGGTGGAAGGGAAGAAAAGAATTAGATGATTCTATGGAGGGAAAAGATGTCGTTTTGATAGGGTTATTGAAGAATACGATTAAATTTCGGGTGTTGCTTAGTATACTGCTGGTTATGTGGTTGATATATGGAAGATGATCAAGTGTTTTATTTGGGGTGGTAGGTGTTTTATTTTGGGAAAAGAATGAATTGCGATGGTGGAAGGGAAGAAAAGAATTAGATGATTTTATGGAGGGATAAGATGTCTTTTTGATAGGGTTATTGAAGAATACGATTAAATTTCGGGTACTGCTGGTTATGTGGTTGATATATGGAAGATGATCAAGTGTTTTATTTGGGGTGGTAGGTGTTTTATTTTGGGAAAAGAATGAATGGCGATGGCGGAAGGGAAGAAAAGAATTAGATGATTTTATGGAGGGATAAGATGTCGTTTTGATAGGGTTGTTGAAGAATACGATTAAATTTCGGGTGTTGCTTAGTATATAAGGATAATAATAACCATCGTAGCTAGATTTTCACAAACCGATCCACAAGAAAAAAACATATTAGCTTTAAATATTATATAAATATTTATGATATGATATGGAGTTATCTAAAATTGATAAATATCTAGCTAGTTAATATAATATAAATATTATATTTACATTTGACAATAATATCTATATTATATCTATCTATATAACTAGTTCGGATCCGGCTCACGCGATGCGACGGGGGGCTTTCGGCCTGTGTATTCATATTTAACGTAGCGTTGTGTATTTACAGAGGGGAAAACGGCTCATGTCTTAAGCGTCGTTTTAGATATCGTTGTCTTAAGCGTTTTTTAAAAAGTGTCCGTTTCAAACGTATTTTGTTTCGTTATGTTCATAAAAAAATTTCGAGTGTAACGGTGCTGTCGGAAAAATTTAACTTGCGGCGAACAGAAAGATACGGGCTGTCGTTGTGTTAAGCGTTTTTTAAAAAGTGTCCGTTTCGGGTATAGTTAGAACCGTTGGGTTCGTGAGACTTTTTCGAGTTGAACGGTGGTCTCGGAAAAATTTAACTCGCACCGAGCGAGAAGATAGAGCCCGTTATAAATTTTGGGGGAATTATTTTCTTTTATTTTAATATTACACTTTCTACCCCTGAGAAAGTGTAAAGTTGAGGGTCTGTTGTGTAAATTGAGCCGAATTTGAGGGACCGATTGTAATGTGAACGCGAACTCAAAGTTACAATTAAAAGTAACTAAAACTACCCCATTAAGCATGAGTTTTAGTATATAAGGATTAATAATTAATATTATGAGGGTTTAATTATAAAATTATGTAATTTACGAGACATGACACGTGGCAGAATTAACCAAGAGGTGACAAGTAAGATTATTGTCACGCCATAGATAGATAGATAGATAAATATCTCCAAGGTTGGAAAAATACTGTTAGTCACTTTTCAATTTTGTTTTCGTCATAAAACTTTCCCGTGGATTAACTTACGAGACATTACCATGTGGAGTAGTATTTTAAATGGCATAACAAATTTTGAAGTTATTAGCATGAATATTTTCCATGATAGCTTAACCAAAAAGAAAGAAAAATAACAAATATTTATGTAAAAAAAGTAATTATGATTTTTAAAAACATAATTTGCCGCCAAGTTGTGGAACAATAACATCGTGGGCCATTAAACCAAAATACATTTTCACCCATTTCTTTTGTCATTTACATTCCATATTACAAGGGCAAGTTTGGTAAATCAACACACTATTGGTTTCGACTAAAAGTTTGTTACACCCGTTACACAACTTCATCTAAAATATAGATACATGTAGATATATATTTTTACAGGTTAATTGTCTTCATTTACTTTCAACCACACTCTCTCCTTCTACTTTCTGATTCACGCTCCTCTGTTGATTAATCAAAATTTCTTCATTCTAATTCATAGTTCGGTCATCTTCTGTATTTGTTTCTGGTACGAATCAACTTACCTTTCAATTTAATTTTGCATTGTTGTTCGCATTTATCATATGCGACTTATGCTGATAAATTGATATGATTTTATACTTTATTTTACTGAAATAGTTTCATGCTTGTATGAATTGATATGAATATGATTTGAAATGAATATGAATATGATTTCTCGTTCGTAATCAGGTCATAAATTGATTTTTTTTTTTCATTTCATAATTTCATGTTTTCATTTAGTTCCGACAGAGAAATTTAATATCATTACTTTAATTTACTTTAGTTTCATGTTTTCATTTTGTTGACTTAATGCGTAGTTCTTACTTGTTTACTAATTTATGCATTCTTATCTTCAATAATATCGTTAATCATGTGTACAATTGTACAAGTATTTCATGATTGTTCGTAATTAGGTCATGTGTACAGTATCGTTAATATCATTACTCTGATTAGTGTGTTTTGAATGTTTGTTGATTTAAAGAGTATTTGTTACTTGTTAACTCAAATATCGTAAATTGTGTATAAGTTTCTCATTTAGGTTTGTAATTAGGTCATGCCTTTTTCTTCATTTCATTAGTTTCATTCTTGTATGTATTTGGTTCTCAAGTAGAGAAATTACACTATTGTCAACATTACAAGTTCATCAGTGGCGGAACTTGAACCCGAATACAGATGGAGTGAGTGTAAGAATTTAATAAATTTTTCAAAGTCACAGGGGTAAACACTAAAAAAACTTTATTTTTTTGTAAAAAAAAAAAAAAAATTAGTGTAAATTTTTTTTCCTCCGTTAAATCCAGGTGGGTGGATATCCCCTTTCTACTATACTAAGTTCCGCCCCTGAAGTTCATCACGAAATTATTGTACAAGTTTGACACAAATATATTAAAAAAAAAAAATCATTGACGTTTTGTAATTACGTCATGATCTGTTTGGTTTGATCTACATGTCAAATTCATGCTTCCATTTACTTAAATTTCATTATCGATAATATCCTCTTTTTAATTAGTGTGTGTTTGATCTACATGACAATACCTTACTGAAATAAGGTATTGCTTTCATGTACTGTTTGTTCAATTTAGGTTGATTAAATTAAGTTTCGATGTTGTTTAAATTTTTTTATTTTTGATGTTTGTAGTAGAAAAAAATGCAGACTTCAAAAAGTGTTGGTAACGGTAAAGCAGAACTTCTTGAAAAGATGGTAGAAGACCTATGTGGTGTTAGAAATAGGAGGCAATGTATATATTATTTGTAGAAGAGATGATTGATGATTTAGAAGTTTGATTGATATTGAAACCTTTTCTTTTTATTGCTTATTGTTTGATTACAAATGAGGGGCGAAGCCCTCTATTTATACTACACAATGGAATAGTCTAGAACACTTCATTATATACTAGTATATAGATATTTCCTAAGTATTCTCATGATAATTCTAGACTTAAATATTTTACAAGATTACTCTACACACTATGACTATTACATGAACTTTCTAGATAATGGACTATAATCTTGATATAATATACTTGTATACTTGCAAGCTCAATCCAAACACATAGCCCAAAATCAAGTTTAGCTTCCAACAACCCCCTTAAACTTGATTTCGTCACTCCGAGCATATTCCGTAATCTCTGAAACATCTCGTGTTTTAGAGGCTTTGTGAAAATATTAGCAACTTGGTCAAATGACTTCGTGTACTTTATCTGCACCTCTTTATTTGTAACACACTCCCTGATGTAATGGTATTTCGTATCGATGTGCTTGCTTCGATCATGGAAGAATGGATTCTTTGCTAGAGCAATCACAGACTTGTTATCCACATATATCTCCGTAGCTTTCTTTTGAAAAAACTTAAGCTCAATCAGTAACTTCCTGAGCCATACTGCATGACAGGTGCACGATGTTGTTGCTACAAACTCGGCTTCACAAGTTGACAAAGTCACAATGGGTTGCTTCTTTGAACTCCATGTGAACGTCGTATCTCCCATATAGAACACGAAACCACTTGTACTCTTACGATCATCTTTGACTCCAGCCCAATCACTATCAATGTATCCAACTAGCTTGAAGTGATCAGAAAGCGAATAAAACAGACCATAGTCAATCGTACCTTTGATGTAGCGAAGTATCCTCTTGGCTACCTTCAAGTGATTTATTGTAGGTGCTTCCATATATCAACCTACTAGTCCAACTTCGTAGAGAATATCTGGCCGCGTGCAGGTTAGGTACCTCAGATTCCAACCATACTCTTGTATTGTGTTGGGTCAACCAAGTACCATTCATCATATTTTGACAATTTGAGATTGCAATCCACCGGTGTGTTCATTTACTTGCAGTCATCCATCTTAATCTTCTTCAGCACCTCCTTCGCATAACCTTCTTGGGATATGAATATTCCTTCTTTCTTTTGTTTCACCTCGATCCCAAGATAGTAAGCCATAAGTCTAATGTCGGTCATCTCGAACTCCCGAACCATTGCTTTCTTGAACTCCTCAAACATTTTGGGATTACTACCGGTGACTATCAAGTCATCCACGTATAGGTACACAAGCATAACATCTCCATCCTTGTTTACTTTGATGTAGAGAGCATGCTCATGTGGGCATTTTGTAAAGTCATTTTGCTAGAAATACTTGTCTATCCTGCTATTCCATACACAAGGCGCTTGCTTTACATCGTATAAGGCCATTTTCAATTTCAACACCTTATTCTCTTGGCCTTTCACGATGTATCCCAAAGGTTGTTCTATATAGACTTCTTCTTCTAAGTGTCCATTAAGGAACGCGGATTTGACATCCATTTGATAAATCTTCCAATTATGTCGAGCTGCAAGTGAGATTATCAATCTTATAGTTTCTAAACGAGCGATGGGAGCAAGTACCTCGTCATAGTTTATGCTGGCTCATTTACTATATCCATTCGCCACCAACCTTGCCTTGTATCTTTCAACTTCACCTTTGGAATTCTTCTTTGCCTTGTACACCCACCTTACACCAAAAGCCTTATGCCCCTTTGGCAGGTTAGCAAGATCTCACGTATCATTCCTCTTAATTGCTTGAATCTACTCGTCCATGGCACGTTTCCACTTATGGATTTACGTCTTTATAGCTTATTGGCTCACAATCAGCAAGAAGGCAGAACAATGTTAGATCCTCCATAAGTTTAGTTACCTCGTACAACTCCTCAATTCTCCTTGTGTGATGTTGTAGCCTACTTGATTCTCCTCGTGATGTTGGTTTTACTTCATCTGGTGTGGTTGGAGTATGTGGTGAGTGTGGAGATGGTGTACTAGAAGGTTCTTGAACCTTTAGATATTCTTCGTTCCTTATAGTACTCTCGAACGGATAAGGGAGAAAATCATAGTTCTCCTCTTCGGGAACATTCCAATACCATGTTGCTTTTTCATCGAACACCACATCTCGACTTGAGATTACTTTACTCATCTTGGGATTGTATACCTTGTAACCCTTCGAACTTGAGTCATAGCCCACGAATATGAGCTTCTCGCTTTTATCATTAAGCTTCGTCCTCTTCTGATCTGACACATGAGCATATGCCACACTTCCGAACACTCGTAGGTGTGAGATGCCAGGCTTCCTTCCACTCCAAGCTTCAATGGGCGTTTTGTTCTTGACACTTCTAGTGGGTGAGCGATTTGCTAGATATATCGCACAGTCCACTGCCTCAGCCCAAAACTCCTTAGGCATCCTTTTGCTCTTTAACATACCCCGGGCCATATCAAGGATGGTCCTATTCTTTCTTTTTGCAACACCATTTTGCTGAGGTCAATACGGAAGAGTTAGAGGACGTCGTAAGCCGTTGTTGTCGCAAAATTCCTTGAATTCCATGGATGTGAACTCTCCTCCACGATCGGATCTCATCACCTTTATTGTGAGACCACTTTGATTCTCCACAAACGCTTTATACTTCTTGAACATTCCAAAAGCTTCCGACTTCTCTTTTAGAAAATAGACCCATGTCTTTCGACTAAAATCATCAATGAATAGAAGAAAATATCAATTTTTACCGAAAGAAGGTGGACTGATGGGTCCACACACATCCGTGTGAATAAGTTCTAGAGGTTTTTTCGCTCTACTAGAAGCTTCTATTGGAAAACTGTTTCAGAAGTGCTTTCCTAAAAGGCATCCCTCACATATTTCATCGAGATGATTAATTGGAGGCAAACCCTTCACCATTCCTTTACTTGATAATAATTTTAAGCCTCCAAAATATAAGTGCCCGTATCTCATGTGCCAAAGCCACGAATTATCTTTGAAACATGCTTTTAAACATCTTGGAATGTCATGTTTAATACTTAGCAGAAACATCCTATTCTTTGACATTGGCACTTTAGCATGAAACCTCCTTTTTGGTCTCTTAAAGAAAGACTACGATTTATCATGTGAATATCATAGCCTTTAAGCGGGACTTTAGAGGAATGTTCGAAGGTGATATTTCCACTTATTACCTTGTCTAACTCCACAAACATGCTTTTGTCACCGCACATATGGTTGCTTGCACCCGTGTCAAGATACCACAAATTCGATTCTCTGTTGTCTTCACCTTTGCATGCTAGTAACAAAGTGTTTTCCACGGCTTCGTTATCTTCTTGTGTAAAATTTACTCTTTCTTGCACGTAATTGTTTGACTTCTCGCATTCCGAAGCATAGTGGCTAATTTTATGACAATTATAGCATTTAGTTTGAGAGCTGTCATACCTTGGCCATCTACTTGTGTAGCCTCTCCTGCGACCTCTTGTCGAGTGAAAATCTTGGCTTCTTTCTTCATTTTTGTAAGAACTATAGCCTCCACGTTTGAAATATCATTGCCCTCTGGCCTCTGATGGTGTTGTGCAACGTACATCTTTTACCCTCTAAATTTATATATAATTCAAACACTACAAATAAGCACACACAACTAACGAGCACTTAGAACCCGGTTATTATAGCACTTTAATGTAAGTATTCTTATCAAGTTCGTCTCAAGAGAGCGGTGTAAGTTGAATATTCGCAACTATCGATTGTCCTAGAGTTTGTTTGATTTGGGGGGGGGGGGGGTTTGATTGATATTAACTAACAACTAAAACTTGCACAATTAAACAAACTTAAACTTAATACGTAAACTAGTAGCAAGAAACAATTAACGAAGTATTAAGACTTAAATCAAATTAATTAAGAAGTGTTCACTTATCTAATCCTCTCTATGCTTAGCTTGCCCCATTTTGCCTATTTTGCTATCTCATTCGTTGTTGAACTATTAAATGTTTAGCATCACTACCAAACCTCAAATCAAATAACACTCCGCGAATTCACATAAGCATTGTAATCTAGGATCGAGTTAAGCATGATTTGGTCATTGAGATTGAGCTTGGATTAAAATCACTTAAAACGCCCAACTATCGAAATCACTTAAGATAATCGGCACTACTATGTTGACTAAAGGCTAATTGAAAACCAACCTAGATCAAGAATACAATCACTTGTAATTCCTAAGCTAGTTGTCTAGATCACCTAAGGTGTTGAAGCACGCATTGATTCACTTCTCAAATCACTAAGAGAGCTACTCAACATATGTAATGAAAGTCAAGTCTAAATCAAACTCACATCAATGGATCTTTAGCTAACTCAATAACACATGATCATGTAATTCATTCAAACAACATTATTCAATCGATTTTGGGGCAAACACTAGCATTAGAGATTCATAGATAAGTAAACACAAGATATTTAGCCAATCATGGCTAATATCAAGCTAATAATAAGCATAGAAACATAAATAATCACCATCTTAAAGTTATTACAAGAAATAGATTCTAAATATGTAAAGTAAAGTAGAGATTACAACCCAAAATGTAAAGAAGATGAAGATCTAAGCTAAACAATGATGGATTTTGAGCTAGCATCCTTCAATCCACCCTTAAAGACCAATGGATGATGAAATTAGGGTTTTGTATGTGAAATTCGGACCTAAGACAGCTGCTCTCTAAAGATGCATATGAGAAATGACCTAATCTCATCCCTTTTATAGTGCTGAAAATCCGGGCTGAAACAGCGACAGGAGCGTCGCTTTTGGCTTAGGAGCGCTGCTTTTGGCTTTAATGAAGAGCGGCGCTTTTGATCAGGAACGCCGCTTTTGGCTCAAATCAGGGGCGACGCTTTTGTTGTAGGAGCGACGCTTTTGGCTGAATAGGAGCGGCGCTTCTGGCATGAGGAACGGCGCTTTTGCTCACTGATGAAAAACGGAGCTTAAATTTACATAAGAACGTCGCTTTTGCAGTTGGTGCGGTGCTTTTGCTCCACAAGAGTGGCGCTCTTAGTTAAGGAGCGGCGCTTTTTGAGCTGTGATGTGTGCGAGGTGTAGTATGAAATAGATTATATTTTACTACGAAATGCTATTAAATACGATACAATTTTACACAAGTTATTTATTTATTTATAGAATGGATATACCTAAACCTTGCTACAACACTTATAGACAGTGTACCTAATCGTAGAGTAGTGTAGTTTTTAGTAAGTCCGGTTCGTTCCACAGGGAGCTAGCTGAGTTTAACGCTATATTTTTTCACAACTATATTAAATATATCAATTTTTATAAAGGGGGGTTTTACCGTTTAATGACCAGTTTGTCGATTTTAAGTCCTAATGCAAAATATTAAATATAACTTAATTTAAAGCGTAAAGTAAATGACGATAAATAAAAGTACGATAATTAAAAGTGCAATAATTTAAAGTACGATAAATAAAATGACAATAAATAAAAATGCGATGAGATATAAAATAAAAGAATTATGCTTATTTAAACTTCCGTAATCATGATGTTTGACGTGTTGATTTTAATTTATTACCATGAGTTAATTGTCTTTTGTCCTGGATTATTCGATATATCCATCTGGTTTTGTCCATAATAGTCCATCGATCATAATTATAAAGTGCGAAAGTCTTCGTCAAATTACCCTTATACCCGAAGTCAAATATTCCAACTAATTGGGGACTTAAACTGTAATAAGGTCTTAATACTTTGTTAATAATTACACCAGGTTATCGACTGCATGCAATCCAAGGTTTTAATACTTTATTAACAATTACACCAATTACCCTTGAATGTAATCCACCCCTGTTTTAATGAGTCCATTGATTATTAATCCATCTCCGTGTCCGGTCAAATGAACAATTATTAGTATTTATAAATATCCCGCCTACCGTACCCGATCAAGCGTATGTGGTTATATATAAATACGTCAAGTTGTAAACTCTATATTAAATTACCAAGATATCATTTAGTTAATTAAATATAAAGCCCATTAATAGCCTATAGTCTAATTTCCACAAGTGTCGGTCTTTTGTCCAAATCCCAATTATGATCCAAAGCCCATTAACCCAGTCTTTAATATTTAGTCCAACATCACGATTACTTTGGCTTAAATAAGCATAATAATAACTTAGCTACGAGACATTAATTTAAAAAGGTTGAACATAACTTACAATGAGTATTAATCGCGTAGTGTTACACAGATAGAGTTTTGACTTACAAAACCTTAGAACATTCGACACTATAACCTTATTATTATTATTAACTTAATATTAAAATTATAATTAAAATATAAATATAAATATATTGAGAGAGTGAGAGATAGTTGATGAAGGTGTACATAATTCGCAGAATTCATTGCCTTTTTATAGCACCTGACCAGACTTTGGGTGCCATGTGATCGCATGGGTTATAGGCTTCCTGGCCATGCGATCGCATGGCCAGCTGGGACAGCTCACATTGCCTTGTCTTCTTGTTTTGCCGACACATTTAAATATAAATATATAATATATATAATTTTATATAATTATATATATATTATATTATATTCATGTGCATAGTTGACTTGTAATTTTAGGTCCGTTGACTGATAGTTTGTTCATGTCTCTGTTCCGGATTTTTGAACGTCCTTTCGTATGATTTAATATCTTGTATTTTGCGTTCCGCGGCTTGTACTCTTGTAATTTTTAGACGTTTCTCATCAATAAATTGAATCACTTGGATTGTATCTTGTACGTATGAGCTTTTTGGTCATTTGCATCTTCAAATCATCGAATCTGTCTTTTGTCTTCACCTTTTATTATTTAAACGATAATCACTTGAAAATAGAACAATTGCAACTTTCTTGAAGGATAATGCTATGAAATATGTGTTCGTTTTTAGCATTATCAAATATTTCCACACTTGAGTGTTGCTTGTCCTCAAGCAATATAGAACTTGAATATAACTTTACTAGAATCACTTCTTTATTCTTCACACTTTGTATATCAGTGATTTTGATACGGCGGTATGAACAATGATAGTAACATTGTGGTTTACAGTCCCACATGACTATGAAAATTTAGATCCTTTAGGAAATTGGATCTTTATGAAAACATTTGATCTTTTGAAAATTCAATCTAGTTTTTACCCTAGATAAGTTTTCCAGAATAACCCTTCACAAGTGTTTGCAAAATATTTTTATGGGTTTTGAGGGTTTCAGATTTGAAAATTTTAGCTCAAAACTTATGGTTTTGTGTCACCCACTTGCTAACCTTGTATTAGGAAAGCAACACGTCCAGTTTACTTGTTCCGTATATTACCTTTCGGTAAACTACTGTCCGGTTGTAAAGGAAAGCGTTGAACAAGCAACTGTTAAGACACTGTCTAATGACATGCTTTTGATTATGGTCTATATCGTGTCGGATGCAATTACTATCCTTTTTAGGAGCAATAGCAAAGATCACCCTATAGTTTTTCGGTCTAGCACAAGGTCCTGTCTTCGACCATGCTATGCAACCACCGTTCTTACGGTTGACACCCAATTTGGTTTAGGTGACCTAATGAATTTTGATGAATTCTTAGGATTTTACGTTCAATGGTAATGAACGCATTGAAAATAGGTTTTCAGAAAACAAATCGGTTTTAATTTGATCAAAATATTTTCTCGTTCAAGCTCGAGTTTAGATATCATTGAATTCCATGAGTTTGTAATTCTCAATCTTTAAAGTCAATCTCAAGGATTGAGTAATATCAGTCTTAAAGGCTGATTTTTAATCTTTTAAGAAGATTATCCTTTCTGGGGGTCTGATTCATTAGTCTTATCAAGCTAATTTGCACGGCGCCCTCCCCATTTTACGAGACAGATCCTCTCATGGTTAGGATAAGTCTGACCACTTGGCGACCCTGTTTGATGCTAAGGTCCGTGGATTTCCAGCTGATTTTCGCAAAAACTTTTCAAGGTTTTTCGTAGACTCTACAACTTGTCTGGATGACGAATTCCTGACCTAAATCAAGAAGTGCATTTCTTTTTCGGAAGACTTTACTTCCTTTTTATGATGGAATTGATTCATCGTGTAGATCCATCTTTCTTTCAAATATATTACATTAAATCGGGTAAAACTGATTAGTTGAGTCCAAAACAAAAGTACCTTCCATTATTTGTACAAAAATATGTGATATGTGATTTAAATAACTTGGTAAATTTTTCCCACACTTGGCTTTTATATTTCTTTCTTTGCCTTTTTATTCTCTTCTATTCCATTTTAAATGAATTCAAACATTTAGGGTTGTTTCTCAATTTATGTCCTCTCCAAGGTAACAATAATTTTGGTGTTAACACCTAGTTTTATCGTTCATAAATATGTATAAACATGATTTTGAGTTCATTTAGTTGAAAATTTTTAAAATTTTTACTAGAAGTGGGTAGTCAGTATATAAGACTAGGGCTATTCTTTATTATCAGAGAGCACTAAATTCTAATACAACTACTGCTTTACTAGTAAAATTTAACGGTGGCTATTAAACCATGTGTATAAGTCAAATGTTTAAAACCTGGAAGAATTTAATCCCTTCCCACACTTAAGATCTTGCAATGCCCTTATTTGCAAGAAATCAGTAAAAATTTAAATTTATGAGGGTGATTAGTGTAACAAGATGATTAAGATTTACCAAAGTTTCCAAACATATTGTTTTTTCGAATGATAAATGGTGCACATCATTTGCTCATTCCTACAGTTGTTATATCACATTTGATAGTTTGCGTCTTGTCGTCAAAATTAATAGCTTTTGCTGAACTTAATGACAGTCTTTGAAAGTGTGTTATTTTACCCTGTTTTGTATATAACATAAAATACAAACATATATATACATAATATTTTTTATTTTATTTATTTTTTTTATTTTTTTTATAAAACCTTTATTTATTAAAACAATTTAAATGAATAATTAAAAATTTTCGTTTTAAAGCGAGTGTTTTAATAAGCAAAGATTTTCGGGTTTTTTAATTTTTTTTGTTGCATACTTTAGATCAATAATATTAAAATAATGATACTAAAATTTTTCGCCCCGCCCTTGTAGTGACCCGAACTTTTCCATGTTTATATATATATTAAATGAAATTGTTATTTACATGATTAAGTATTTCCAACATGTTAAGCAATCAAACTTTTTAAGACTTGATTAATTGAAATAGGTTTCACATAGACAATTGACCACCCAAGTTGACCGGTGATTCACGAACGTTAAAACTTATAAAAACTATACGATGACATATATATGGTTATATATATAGTTAACATGATTTTATTATAAGTATGTATCTCATTAGGTATTTTAACAATGAGTTATATACATAAAAAAATGAGACTATTAATTTAAGAAACTCGAAAACGATATATATAACGATTATCGTTATAACAACGTCTTACTAGGTACATATGAATCATATTAAGATATTGATACACTTGGTTAATTATGTTAAATTATAAGTAAATATATTATTAAGTGTATTAACAATGAAATACATATGTAAAAATAAGACTACTAACTTAATGATTTCGAAACGAAACATATATGTAACGATTATCGTTGTAACGACATTTAACTGTATATATATAATACTAAGATATATTATATATCATAATATCATGATAATATAACAATTTAACATCTCATTTGTTATAATAAACAATGGGTTAACAACATTCAACAAGATCGTTAACCTAAAGGTTTCAAAACAACATTTACATGTAACGACTAACGATGACTTAACGACTCAGTTAAAATGTATATACATATAGTGTTTTAATATGTATTCATACACTTTTTAAAGACTTCAAGACACTTATCAAAATACTTCTACTTAACAAAAATGCTTACAATTACATCCTCGTTCAGTTTCATCAACAATTCTACTCGTATGCACCCGTATTCGTACTTGTACAATACACAGCTTTTAGATGTATGTACTATTGGTATATACACTCCAATGATCAGCTTTTAGTAGCCCATGTGAGTCACCTAACACATGTGGGAACCATCATTTGGCAACTAGCATGAAATATCTCATAAAATTACAAAAATATGAGTAATCATTCATGACTTATTTACATGAAAACAAAAGTACATATCCTTTATATCTAATCCATACACCAACGACCAAAAATACCTACAAACACTTTCATTCTTCAATTTTCTTCATCTAATTGATCTCTCTCAAGTTCTATCTTCAAGTTCTAAGTGTTCTTCATAAATTCCAAAAGTTCTAGTTTCATAAAATCAAGAATACTTCCAAGATTGCAAGTTTACTTCCAAGTTTTCTAAATCCATTCCAAGTAATCATCCAAGATCAAGAAACCTTTGTTACTTACAGTATGTTATCTTTCTAATACAAGGTAATAATCATATTCAAACTTTAATTCAATTTCTATAACTATAACAATCTTATTTCGAGTGGAAATCTTACTTGAAATTGTTTTCGTGTCATGATTCTGCTTCAAGAACTTTCAAGCCATCTGATAGTGCTCCAAATGAACATATATTTAGTAGCAATATCCTCCCAATATGTAAATTATTTAGTTGTAATTGTCCTATTTTAAGTTGTAATCGTTTATATTAAATAAGTGCGAAGACAAAAGGCGAAAACGACGATTTGAAGACGCAAATGACCAAAAAGCTCAAATGTACAAGATACAATCCAAGTGGTTCAAATTATTGATGAAGAACGTCTAAAAAAGATAAGAGTACAAGTTACAAAATGCAAAGTACAAGATATTAAATTGTACGCAAGGACGTTCGAAAATCCGGAACCAGGACATGAGTCAACTATCAACTCCCGACGCAACGGACTTAAAATTACAAGTCTACTATGCACAAGAATATAATATAATATATAAATAATTATATTAATTATTTATATTTTATATTTATATATATAAAACGTCGGCAAAGAAGATCCAAAGGGGTGTGAGCTGTATTCCATATCCCCGCGACTCGCGGAGTTCTCAGGCACAAAGTACCGCGACTCGCGGAGCACAGAAATTTCAGAATCCCTATAAAAGGTCGCGAATTCTGCCGAGTTTAAATACATAATAATAATAATACTCCCTAGTATAATATAAATAAATATATATATGTATATATAGTATAGATTAGTGTTATATTAGATTAGTTTGGGTTATGTAAAAGTTATTTTTACGGGTTTTTAAAGTCGGAGCTCTGTCCGTGTAACACTACGCGATAAATAATCAATGTAAGCTATGTTCTCCTTTTTAAATTAATGTCTCGTACTTAAGTTATTATTATGCTTATTTGAGCCAAAGTAATCATGATGTTGGACTAAATATTAAAGACGGGGTAATTGGGTTTTGTACCATAATTGGGGTTTGGACAAAAGAACGACACTTGTGGAAATTAGACTATGAGCTATTAATGGACTTTATATTAAATTAACGATACCTCGTTAATTTAATATAAAGGTTATGATTTGAAGTATCTATATATAACCACATACGCTTAATCGGACACGATGGGCGGGATATTTATAAGTACGAATTATTGTTCATTTGACCGGACACGGGGATGGATTAATAGTCAATGGACTCATTAAAACAGGGGTGGATTACATTCAAGGGTAATTGGTGTAATTGTTAACAAAGTATTAAAACCTTGGTTTACACACAGTCGATAACCTGGTGTATTCATTAAGCAAAGTATTAAGACCTTGTTACAGTTCGAATCCCCAGTTAGTTGGAATATTTGACTTCGGGTATAAGGTTAAATTTGCCGAGCAGTTTATAATTATGACCGATGAACTATTATGGACAAAAACCAGATAGGTTTCAAATACATCCAGGACAAAGGACAATTAGCCCAGGACAATAAATTAAAATCAAAACGTCAAACATCATGGTTACGGAAGTTTAAATAAGCATAATATATTTTATTTCATTTTTCCTCGTACTTTTATTTATTGTCATTTCAATTATTGTTATTTATTTTATATTGTTATTTAAATATCGTCATTTACTATACGCTTCGCTTAAAATATAAATCGACAAACCGGTCATTAAACGGTAAACCCCCTTTTATATATTATTATATATAATTATATATATTTTGTACAAATATAGTTGTTTAAAAATATAGTGTGTAATAAGCCCGCTCCCTGTGGAACGAACCGGACTTACTAAAAACTATACTACTCTACGATTAGGTACACTGCCTATAGTGTTGTAGCAAGGTTTAGGTATATCCCATTTGTAAATAAATAATTAAAACTTGTGTAATTTGTAACGTATTTCGTAGTAAAATATAGTACTATCACGTACCCCCACGCTACCACATCACCATCCAAGGATCCTTTGAAGCTAGATCTATTTTTCTCATTTCCAGTAGGTTTATCCAAGGAACTTGAGGCAGTAATGATGTTCATAACATCATTCAATTCATACATATAAAGCTATCTTATTCGAAGGTTTAAACTTGTAATCACTAGAACATAGTTTAGTTAATTCTAAACTTGTTCGCAAATAAAAGTTAATCCTTCTAAATTGACTTTTAAAATCAACTAAACACATTTTCTATATCTATATGATATGCTAACTTAATGATTTAAAACCTGGAAACACGAAAAACACCGTAAAACCGGATTTACGCCGTCGTAGTAACACCGCGGGCTGTTTTGGGTTAGTTAATTAAAAACTATGATAAACTTTGATTTAAAAGTTGTTATTCTGGGAAAATGATTTTTATTATGAACATGAAACTATATCCAAAAATTATGGTTAAACTCAAAGTGGAAGTATGTTTTCTAAAATGGTCATCTAGACGTCGTTCTTTCGACTAAAATGACTACTTTTACAAAAACGACTTGTAACTTATTTTTCCGACTATAAACCTATACTTTTTCTGTTTAGATTCATAAAATAGAGTTCAATATGAAACCATAGCAATTTGATTCACTCAAAACGGATTTAAAATGAAGAAGTTATGGGTAAAACAAGATTGGATAATTTTTCTCATTTTAGCTACATGAAAATTGGTAACAAATCTATTCCAACCATAACTTAATCAACTTGTATTGTATATTATATAATCTTGAGATACCATAGAAACGTATACAATGTTTCGACCTATCATGTCGACACATCTATATATATTTCGGAACAACCATAGACACTCTATATGTGAATGTTGGAGTTAGCTATACAGGGTTGAGGTTGATTCCAAAATATATATAGTTTGAGTTGTGATCAATACTGAGATACGTATACACTGGGTCATGGATTGATTCAAGATAATATTTATCGATTTATTTCTGTACATCTAACTGTGGACAACTAGTTGTAGGTTACTAACGAGGACAACTGATTTAATAAACTTAAAACATCAAAATATATTAAAAGTGTTGTAAATATATTTTAAACATACTTTGATATATATGTATATATTGTTATAGGTTCGTGAATCAACCAGTGGCCAAGTCTTACTTCCCGACGAAGTAAAAATCTGTGAAAGTGAGTTATAGTCCCACTTTTAAAATCTAATATTTTTGGGATGAGAATACATGCAGATTTTATAAATGATTTACAAAATAGACACAAGTACGTGAAACTACATTCTATGGTTGAATTATCGAAATCGAATATGCCCCTTTTTATTAAGTCTGGTAATCTAAGAATTAGGGAACAGACACCCTAATTGACGCGAATCCTAAAGATAGATCTATTGGGCCTAACAAACCCCATCCAAAGTACCAGATGCTTTAGTACTTCGAAATTTATATCATATCCGAAGGGTGTCCCGGAATGATGGGGATATTCTTATATATGCATCTTGTTAATGTCGGTTACCAGGTGTTCACCATATGAATGATTTTTATCTCTATGTATGGGATGTGTATTGAAATATGAAATCTTGTGGTCTATTGTTACGATTTGATATATATAGGTTAAACCTATAACTCACAAACTTTTTTGTTGACGTTTAAAGCATGTTTATTCTCAGGTGAATACTAAGAGCTTCAGCTGTTGCATACTAAAATAAGTACAAGATTTGGAGTCCATGTTTGTATGATATTGTGTAAAAACTGCATTCAAGAAACTGATTTCGATGTAACATATTTGTATTGTAAACCATTATGTAATGGTCGTGTGTAAACAGGATATTTTAGATTATCATTATTTGATAATCTACGTAAAGCTTTTTAAACCTTTATTTATGAAATAAAGGTTATGGTTTGTTTTAAAAATGAATGTAGTCTTTGAAAAACGTCTCATATAGAGGTCAAAACCTCGCAACGAAATCAATTAATATGGAACATTTTTAATCAATAAGAACGGGACATTTCAGTTGGTATCCGAGCGTTGGTCTTAGAGAACCAGAAATTTGCATTAGTGTGTCTTATCAAGTTTGTTAGGATGCATTAGTGAGTCTGGACTTCGACCGTGTTTTCTTTAAAAATGATTGCTTAACATTTTTGTTAGAAACTATATATTATTAACATGTATATATTATGTGATATATTAATCTCTTAACATGTTTGATATTGTGTTATAGATGTCTACCTCTAGTACAAATCCCATTGACTCACCTAATAATAACGAAGAGTGAATATATATTGGACTGATTCACAAGTTCCCGAAGAAGAACCGGAAGAAGAATCAGAACCGGAAGAAGAATCAGAACCGGAAGAGGAGGAACCGGAGGAGGAAATAGAACCGGTGGGGGAAATAATAAAACGGTTAAGTAAAAGAAAATCCTCAACCAACCGACCAAGGTTAATTATGGTCAATGGTGTTTCCGCCAAGGAAGCAAAATATTGGGAGGATTACCAATTCTCCGATGAATCGGATTCCGACGAGAATTCCGATGATGTTATAGAAATTACCCCAACTGAATTTAAAAAGGCAAAAGAAAATAATAAGTGAAAGGGCATAAAAATAGAGAAATCTAATTCCAACCCCGATGAACTTTATATGTATCGTCAACCCCCGAAGCCCTTAAGTTGTAACAATGACCCGGGAACCTCTAAACCACCAGGTTTTTCTAAACCGTTGTGTAAAACGACAGCTCGTATTAGGGGAACATCATATATCCCTAGAAACTTGGCAAAACGAACCAAAACCGAAGATGAAGAAACGAGCGAGTCGGAAAAGATAGTTGTATTCGTGTGGTGTAATATATGTAATATAGTGTGCTTATGCTTTATGATATATGTAAAAAAATGCTTGTATTGATAAGTATATTTTTTTTTTATGAATCTAACTCTTGTCTATTTTACAGTATAAAAACACAAAATAGATAGACAACCCAATATTTTAAGAGACCTACCCGGAGACATGATTGATGAAATCTTGTCTAGAGTCGGTCAGAATTCTTCGGCACAACTATTTACGGCGAAATCAGTTTGTAAGACATTTGAAGAACGTTCCAAGAATGTCTTGGTTTATAAGAGACTTTCGTTTGAAAGATGGGGGATATCACAATGGGAAACCCATAAGTTACGATGTGTTTACTTTGACGCGTATATTGCGGGGAACCCAAATGCTATTTTTCGCAACGGGTTAAGAAATTATTTTGACTCAATGTATCCGAATATAGGACTTCATGATTTAGAAAAAGCGGCTAACATGCAACATAAAGAAGCATGCTATGCTTACGGGTTAGTAATGTTCGCTTCTCACCAAAGTGAGAAAAAGAACATCGGGCTACAACTATTAAACAAAACGTTCCCACAAGTGACGGAGTCGGTAATTGGGGTAAGAAATGATGTTTTTAGGTTATTACGAGACTGTTGGTCATTATGTAACCCTCGTCCCTTTGACGACGTTACAATACGCTGTCTTATCAACGGCCATAACGGTTATGTTCCACAAGACCAAGGATGGGAAGTAGTCCTAGTAAAACCAGAATGCATGACTTGTTTCTGGACGTATAAATTACGTGTCTTTATTGCCTTTGCTGAACGACTTGTGTACTAGCTAGAATTATCTTCACAACTATCTTGTATCAAAGTTATTGTGTGCTATATTTCATGCTTTATGTAAAATAAGCGGTATTGTAAGTTTGTAAAATATTGTATAAAAGTTTGAACGCGAAATATAATCAGTTTTTCATATAGAATTGTAGTAGTTGAATTGTATATTAACTACTAAGTATGAACTTAACGGGTAGGTACTACCCGAATTTAAACTTATAAAACGCTAATATGAAGAAAAAGCTTTTATAAATGAGTTCATATTATGCTACGAAATACTATTAACTACTCTTAATATTCTGTATGATTAACTTGTTCCATTTGACTATTTTGAAGGAAATGGCACCGACTACTCGACACACCGTGAATATGAATGAAGAGGAATTCCTTACTTTTCTAGCTTCAAACATAGCCGCAGTACAGGCTGTGCTACATACCAACAATAACCTTGGATCTAACAGTACAGGAAATCGTGTAGGATGCACCTACAAAGAATTCACTGCCTGTAAACCTTTGGAATTTGATGGAACCGAAGGACCGATCGGATTGAAACGGTGGACCGAGAAGGTTGATGTGGTGTTTGCCATAAGTAAGTGTACTGAAGAGGACAAAGTGAAGTACACTACGCATACCTTCACAGGTTCTACGTTAACATGGTGGAATACCTATCTAGAGCAAGTGGGACAAGATGATGCGTACGCACTACCGTGGTCAGCATTCAAGCACTTGATGAACGAAAAGTACCGTCCCAGAACCGAGGTCAATAAGCTCAAGACAGAACTTAGAGGGTTATGAACCCAAGGATTTGATATTACCACGTACGAAAGACGATTCACAGAATTGTGCCTATTGTGTCCGGGAGCGTTCGAAGATGAGGAAGAGAAGATCGACGCGTTTGTGAAAGGATTACCGGAAAGAATCCAAGAAGATATAAGTTCACACGAGCCCGCCTCCGTACAACAGGCATGTAGAATGGCTCACAAACTAGTGAACCAGATTGAGGAAAGAATTAAAGAACAGACGGCTGAAGAGGCCAATGTGAAGCAAGTCAAAAGAAAGTGGGAGGAAAACGGTGATAAGAATCACCAATACAACAACAATAGCAATTACAATAATAATCGCAAAAATTATCCCAACAATCGCAACATCAATCGCAACTACAACAAACGGCCCAACAACAACAACAACAACAACAACAACAACAACAACAACAACAACAACAACAACAACAACAACAACAACAACAACAACAACAACAACAACAACAACAACAGCAACTACAACAATCATCCCAACAACAATAACAACCGCAACAACAACAATCAGAAGCAGCTATGTCAAAGGTGTGAAAAGTATCACTCGGGGTTCTGCACCAAATTTTGCAACAAGTGTAAAAGAAATGGTCATAGTGCGGCTAAGTGTGAGGTCTACGGACCAGGGGTTAACAGAACGAAAGGAACAAATGGTGTCGGAATGAGTAATGGCGGAGCAAGTAGTGTCGGAGCAAGTTATGCCAATGTAGTTTGTTATGAATGTGGAAAACCGGGCCACATTATTAGAAATTGCCCGAACCAGGAGAACACGAATGGACAAGGTCGTGGAAGAGTTTTCAATATTAATGCGGCAGAGGCACAGGAAGACCCGGAGCTTGTCACAGGTACATTTCTTATTGACAATAAATCTACTTACGTTTTATTTGATTCGGGTGCGGATAGAAGCTATATGAGTAGAGATTTTTGTGCTAAATTAAGTTGTCCATTGACGCCGTTGGATAGTAAATTTTTACTCGAATTAGCAAACGGTAAATTAATTTCAGCAGATAATATATGCCGGAATCGAGAAATTAAACTGGGTAGTGAAATATTTAAGATTGATTTGATACCAGTAGAGTTAGGGAGTTTTGATGTAATAGTTGGCATGGACTGGCTAAAGAAGGTGAAAGCAGAGATCGTATGTTATAAAAATGCAATTCGCATTGTACGAGAAGAAGGAGAACCCTTAATGGTGTACGGAGAAAAGGGCAACATGAAGCTACATCTTATTAGTAATTTGAAGGCACAAAAACTAATAAGAAAAGGTTGCTATGCTGTTCTAGTACACGTCGAGAAAGTACAAACTGAAGAAAAGAGCATCAATGATGTTCCCGTCGCAAAAGAATTTCCCGATGTATTTCCGAAAGAATTACCGGGACTACCTCCACATCGATCTGTTGAATTTCAAATAGATCTTGTACCAGAAGCTGCACCAATAGCTCGTGCTCCTTATAGACTCGCACCCAGCGAGATGAAAGAACTGCAAAGCCAACTGCAAGAACTATTAGAACGTGGTTTCATTCGACCAAGCACATCACCATGGGGAGCTCCTGTTTTATTTGTCAAGAAGAAGGATGGTACATTTAGGTTGTGTATTGACTACAGAGAGTTGAACAAACTTACCATCAAAAACCGTTATCCACTACCGAGAATCGACGACTTATTTGATCAACTACAAGGCTCGTCTGTTTATTCAAAGATTGATTTACGTTCCGGGTATCATCAAATGCGGGTGAAAGAAGATGATATTCCAAAGACTGCTTTCAGAACACGTTACGGTCATTACGAGTTTATAGTCATGCCGTTTGGTTTAACTAATGCACCAGCTATGTTCATAGACCTTATGAACCGAGTGTGTGGACCATACCTTGACAAGTTTGTCATTGTTTTCATTGATGACATATTTATTTACTCAAAGAATGACCAAGAACACGGTGAACATTTGAGAAAGGTGTTAGAAGTATTGAGGAAGGAAGAATTGTACGCTAAGTTTTCAAAGTGTGCATTTTGGTTGGAAGAAGTTCAATTCCTCGGTCACATAGTGAACAAAGAAGGTATTAAGGTAGATCCGGCAAAGATGGAAACTGTTGAAAAGTGGGAAACCCCGAAAACTCCGAAACACATACGCCAGTTTTTAGGACTAGCTGGTTACTACAGAAGGTTCATCCAAGACTTTTCCAGAATAGCAAAACCCTTGACTGCATTAACGCATAAAGGGAAGAAATTTGAATGGAAGGATGAACAAGAGAAAGTGTTTCAGTTATTGAAGAAAAAGCTAACTACGGCACCTATATTGTCATTGCCTGAAGGGAATGATGATTTTGTGATTTATTGTGACGCATCAAAGCAAGGTCTGGGTTGTGTATTAATGCAACGAACGAAGGTGATTGCTTATGCATCTAGACAATTGAAGATTCACGAACAAAATTATACGACGCATGATTTGGAATTAGGCGCGGTTGTTTTTGCATTAAAGACTTGGAGGCACTACTTATATGGGGTCAAAAGTATTATATATACCGACCACAAAAGTCTTCAAAACATATTTAATCAGAAACAACTGAATATGAGGCAGCGTAGGTGGATTGAATTGTTGAATGATTACGACTTTGAGATTCGTTACCACCCGAGGAAGGCAAATGTGGTAGCCGACGCCTTGAGCAGAAAGGACAGAGAACCCATTCGAGTAAAATCTATGAATATAATGATTCACTCTAACCTTACTACTCAAATAAAGGTGGCGCAACAAGGAGTTTTAAAAGAGGGAAATTTAAAGGATGAAATACCCAAAGGATCGGAGAAGCATCTTAATATTCGGGAAGACGGAACCCGGTATAGGGCTGAAAGAATTTGGGTACCAAAATTTGGAGATATGAGAGAAATGGTACTTAGAGAAGCTCATAAAATCAGATACTCAATACATCCTGAAATGGGGAAGAAGGATCTTAAGAAACATTTTTGGTGGCCAGGTATGAAAGCCGATATTGCTAAATATGTAGGAGAATGTTTGACGTGTTCTAAGGTTAAAGCTGAACATCAGAAACCATCAGGTCTACTACAACAACCTGAAATCCCGGAATGGAAATGGGAAAACATTACCATGGATTTCATTACTAAATTGCCAAGGACTGCAAGTGGTTATGATACTATTTGGGTAATAGTTGATCATCTCACCAAATCAGCACACTTCCTGCCAATAAGAGAAGATGACAAGATGGAGAAGTTAGCACGACTGTATTTGAAGGAAGTCGTCTCCAGACATGGAATACCAATCTCTATTATCTCTGATAGGGATGGCAGATTTATTTCAAGATTCTGGCAGACATTACAGCAAGCATTAGGAACTCGTCTAGACATGAGTACTACCTATCATCCACAAACTGATGGGCAGAGTGAAATGACGATACAAACGCTTGAAGACATGCTACGAGCTTGTGTTATTGATTTTGGAAACAGTTGGGATCGACATCTACCGTTAGCAGAATTTTGCTACAACAACAGCTACCATTCAAGCATTGAGATGGCGCCGTTTGAAGCACTTTATGGTAGAAAGTGCAGGTCTCCGATTTGTTGAAGTGAAGTGGGGGATAGACAGATTACGGGTCCGGAGATAATACAAGAAACTACCGAGAAAATCATCCAAATTCAACAAAGATTGAAAACCGCCCAGAGTCGACAAAAGAGCTACGCGGACAGTAAAAGAAAAGATATAGAGTTTGAAATTGGAGAAATGGTCATGCTTAAGGTTTTACCTTGGAAAGGCGTTGTTCGATTTGGTAAACGGGGGAAACTAAATCCAAGGTACATTGGACCATTCAAGATTATAGATCGTGTCGGACCAGTAGCTTACCAACTGGAGCTACCTCAACAACTCGCGGCTGTACATAACACTTTCCATGTCTCAAATTTGAAGAAATGTTTTGCTAAAGAAGATCTCACTATTCCGTTGGACGAAATCCAAATCAATGAAAAACTTCAATTCATTGAAGAACCTTTCGAAATAATGGATCGTGAGGTTAAGAGACTTAAACAAAACAAGATACCGATTGTTAAGGTTCGATGGAATGCTCGTAGAGGACCCGAGTTCACCTGGGAGCGTGAAGATCAGATGAAGAAGAAATACCCGCATTTATTTTCCAGAAGATACGTCAACACCTCCAACTGCTTAAAATTTCGGGACGAAATTTATTTAACGGGTAGGTACTGTAGTGACCCGAACTTTTCCATGTTTATATATATATTAAATGAAATTGTTATTTACATGATTAAGTGTTTCCAACATGTTAAGCAATCAAACTTTTTAAGACTTGATTAATTGAAATAGGTTTCATATAGACAATTGACCACCCAAGTTGACCGGTGATTCACGAACGTTAAAACTTGTAAAAACTATACGATGACATATATATGGTTATATATATAGTTAAAATGATTTTATAATAAGTATGTATCTCATTAGGTATTTTAACAATGAGTTATATACATAAAAAAATGAGACTATTAATTTAAGAAACTCGAAAACGATATATATAACGATTATCGTTATTACAACGTCTTACTAGGTACATATGAATCATATTAAGATATTGATACAATTGGTTAATTATGTTAAATTATAAGTAAATATATTATTAAGTGTATTAACAATGAAATACATATGTAAAAATAAGACTACTAACTTAATGATTTCGAAACGAGACATATATGTAACGATTATCGTTGTAACGACATTTAACTGTATATATATCATACTAAGATATATTATATATCATAATATCATGATAATATAACAATTTAACATCTCATTTGTTATAATAAACAATGGGTTAACAACATTCAACAAGATCGTTAACCTAAAGGTTTCAAAACAACATTTACATGTAACGACTAACGATGACTTAACGACTCAGTTAAAATGTATATACATGTAGTGTTTTAATATGTATTCATACACTTTTTAAAGACTTCAAGACACTTATCAAAATACTTCTACTTAACAAAAATACTTACAATTACATCCTCGTTCAGTTTCATCAACAATTCTACTCGTATGCACACGTATTCGTACTCGTACAATACACAGCTTTTAGATGTATGTACTATTGGTATATACAATCCAATGATCAGATATTAGAAGCCCATGTGAGTTACCTAATACATGTGGGAACCATCATTTGGCAACTAGCATGAAATATCTCATAAAATTACAAAAATATGAGTAATCATTCATGACTTATTTACATGAAAACAAAATTACATATCCTTTATATCTAATCCATACACCAACGACCAAAAACACCTACAAACACTTTCATTCTTCAATTTTCTTCATCTAATTGATCTCTCTCAAGTTCTATCTTCAAGTTCTAAGTGTTCTTCATAAATTCCAAAAGTTCTAGTTTCATAAAATCAAGAATACTTCCAAGATTGCAAGTTTACTTCCAAGTTTTCTAAATCCATTCCAAGTAATCATCCAAGATCAAGAAACCTTTGTTACTTACAGTAGGTTATCTTTCTAATACAAGGTAATAATCATATTCAAACTTTAATTCAATTTCTATAACTATAACAATCTTATTTCGAGTGGAAATCTTACTTGAAATTGTTTTCGTGTCATGATTCTGCTTCAAGAACTTTCAAGCCATCCAAGGATCCTTTGAAGCTAGATCTATTTTTCTCATTTCCAGTAGGTTTATCCAAGGAACTTGAGGTAGTAATGATGTTCATAATATCATTCAATTCATACATATAAAGCTATCTTATTCGAAGGTTTAAACTTGTAATCACTAGAACATAGTTTAGTTAATTCTAAACTTGTTCGCAAATAAAAGTTAATCCTTCTAAATTGACTTTTAAAATCAACTAAACACATGTTCTACATCTATATGATATGCTAACTTAATGATTTAAAACCTGGAAACACGAAAAACACCGTAAAACCGAATTTACGCCGTCGTAGTAACACCGCGGGCTGTTTTGGGTTAGTTAATTAAAAACTATGATAAACTTTGATTTAAAAGTTGTTATTCTGGGAAAATGATTTTTATTATGAACATGAAACTATATCCAAAAATTATGGTTAAACTCAAAGTGAAAGTATGTTTTCTAAAATGGTCATCTAGACGTCGTTCTTTCGACTGAAATGACTACCTTTACAAAAACGACTTGTAACTTATTTTTCCGACTATAAACCTATACTTTTTCTGTTTAGATTCATAAAATAGAGTTCAATATGAAACCATAGCAATTTGATTCACTCAAAACGGATTTAAAATGAAGAAGTTATGGGTAAAACAAGATTGGATAATTTTTCTCATTTTAGCTACGTGAAAATTGGTAACAAATCTATTCCAACCATAACTTAATCAACTTGTATTGTATATTATGTAATCTTGAGATACCATAGACACGTATACAATGTTTCGACCTATCTTGTCGACACATCTATATATATTTCGGAACAACCATAGACACTCTATATGTGAATGTTGGAGTTAGCTATACAGGTTTAAGGTTGATTCTAAAATATATATAGTTTGAGTTGTGATAAATACTGAGATACGTATACACTGGGTCGTGGATTGATTCAAGATAATATTTATCGATTTATTTCTGTACATCTAACTGTGGACAACTAGTTGTAGGTTACTAACGAGGACAGCTGACTTAATAAACTTAAAACATCAAAATATATTAAAAGTGTTGTAAATATATTTTGAACATACTTTGATATATATGTATATATTGTTATAGGTTCGTGAATCAACCAGTGGCCAAGTCTTACTTCCCGACGAAGTAAAAATCTGTGAAAGTGAGTTATAGTCCCACTTTTAAAATCTAATATTTTTGGGATGAGAATACATGCAGGTTTTATAAATGATTTACAAAATAGACACAAGTACGTGAAACTACATTCTATGGTTGAATTATCGAAATCGAATATGCCCCTTTTTATTAAGTCTGGTAATCTAAGAATTAGGGAACAGACACCCTAATTGACGCGAGTCCTAAAGATAGATCTATTGGGCCTAACAAACCCCATCCAAAGTACCGGATGCTTTATTACTTCGAAATTTATATCATATCCGAAGGGTGTCCCGGAATGATAGGGATATTCTTATATATGCATCTTGTTAATGTCGGTTACCAGGTGTTCACCATATGAATGATTTTTATCTCTATGTATGGGATGTGTATTGAAATATGAAATCTTGTGGTCTATTGTTACGATTTGATATATATAGGTTAAACCTATAACTCACCAACATTTTTGTTGACGTTTAAAGCATGTTTATTCTCAGGTGAATACTAAGAGCTTCCGCTGTTGTATACTAAAATAAGGACAAGATTTGGAGTTCATGTTTGTATGATATTGTGTAAAAACTGCATTCAAGAAACTGATTTCGATGTAACATATTTGTATTGTAAACCATTATGTAATGGTCGTGTGTAAACAGGATATTTTAGATTATCATTATTTGATAATCTACATAAAGCTTTTTAAACCTTTATTTATGAAATAAAGGTTATGGTTTGTTTTAAAAATGAATGCAGTCTTTGAAAAACGTCTCATATAGAGGTCAAAACCTCGCAACGAAATCATTTAATATGGAATGTTTTTAATCAATAAGAACGGGACATTTCAGCCCTCGGGTAAAGCAATTTCGGTTCCATGATCTAGTCTTTAACTTACGACGAATTTTAGAAATCATTTTTTAAACTTAATGAAATAAAGTAAATTTTGTTTTTAAATTCACACAAAACTCAAATTTAAAAAGCATATTAATTTCATACAAAACCTACAAAACAAAAAAAATTCAGAATGTGGGGAGAAAACTAGTTCTTTAGTGTCTGCTAGCGGAAAAGACCAATCGGATTCCATTCTCGGAACTACACGAGAACAGAACAACTAACTCTAGACAACATTTTTTTCTTAGAACATTTGAATCTCCCCACACTTAGGTAGCTGTGGTGTCGAAATTGTGATTAACTTCATCGTCAGTTTCTTTTGGACCATAATCAACTTGCATATCTGTGACTTTTTCTTTAAGCCATTGGTCGAATTCCTGTGTAATTTCCACAAATTCAACTAGTTTCGCCTTTTCTTTAGGCGATAGATTATATACTAACTGGTTACATAACTTAAAGTTCCCCTTGGTTCTAGCATCGCGAATCCGTTTAATAAGTTTCTTCATTGAACTGTTAATAACGGGGTAATTTAATTTTGTATCAACAACGGGGTTCTTTGTTATCAGGTCATCATTAGGTGTTACTTCATCTTCCCCATACTTAGGTGTTTTATTATTGCTAAGCACTACCGTTGGAGTTGGTAAAACAATATGCTTCTCATCGATCGTTTTTATTGGTTCAACGGTTTTGGTTGGTGGAGATTTAGACTTTCGAATCACAAAGGTGACCGATTTTTCACCATTATTAAGTGTCATTCTTGAAATGTCCCGTTCATATTGAATAAAAACGTTCCATATTAATTGATTTCGTTGCGAGGTTTTGACCTCTATATGAGACGTTTTTCAAAGACTGCGTTCATTTTTAAAACAACCATAACCTTTATTTTATCAATAAAGGTTTTAAAAACATTACGTAGATTATCAAATAATGATAATCTAAAATATACTGTTTACACACGACCATTACACAATGGTTTACAATAGAAATATATTACATCAACATATGTTTCTTGAATGCAGTTTTTACACAATATCATACAAACATGGACTTCAAATCTTGTCCTTATTTTAGTATGCAACAGCGGAAGCTCTTAGTATTCACCTGAGAATAAACATGCTTTAAACGTCAACAAAAATGTTGGTGAGTTATAGGTTTAACCTATATATATCAAATCGTAACAATAGACCACAAGATTTCATATTTCAATACACATCCCATACATAGAGATAAAAATCATTCATATGGTGAACACCTGGTAACCGACATTAACAAGATGCATATATAAGAATATCCCCATCATTCCGGGACACCCTTCGGATATGATATAAATTTCGAAGTACTAAAGCATCCGGTACTTTGGATGGGGTTTGTTAGGCCCAATAGATCTATCTTTAGGATTCGCGTCAATTAGGGTGTCTGTTCCCTAATTCTTAGATTACCAGACTTAATAAAAAGGGGCATATTCGATTTCGATAATTCAACCATAGAATGTAGTTTCACGTATTTGTGTCTATTTTGTAAATCATTTATAAAACCTGCATGTATTCTCATCCCAAAAATATTAGATTTTAAAAGTGGGACTATAACTCACTTTTACAGATATTTCCTTCCTCGGAAATAAGACTTGGCCACGGATCGATTCACGAACCTATACAAATATGTACATATATATCAAAGTATGATCAAAATATAATTACAACTATTTTTATTATGTTTTAAAGATTTGAGTGTATTAAGTCAGCTGTCCTCGTTAGTAACCTACAACTAGTTATCCACAGTTAGATGTACAGAAATAAATCGATATATATTATCTTGAATCAATCCACGACCCAGTGTATACACGTCTCAGGCTAGATCACAACTCAAAATATATATATTTTTGGAATCAACCTCAACCCTGTATAGCTTGTAGTGACCTGAACTTTTCCCTGTTTATATATATTAATTGAGATTGATATTTACATGGTTAAATGTTTCCAACATATTAAGCAATTAAACTTGTTAAGACTTGATTAATTGAAATATGTTTCATATAGACAATTGACCACCCAAGTTGACCGGTGATTCACGAACGTTAAAACTTGTAAAAACTATATGATGACATATATATGGATATATATATATATATATAGTTAACATGATACTATTATAAGTAAACATATCATTAAGTATATTAATAATGAACTACATATGTAAAAACAAGACTACTAACTTAATGATTTTTAAACGAGACATATATGTAACGATTATCGTTGTAAAGACATTTAATGTATATATATCATATTATGAGATATTCATACATGATAATATCATGATAATATCATGATAATATAATAATTTAAAATCTCATTTGATATTATAAACATTGGGTTAACAACTTTTAACAAGATCGTTAACCTAAAGGTTTCAAAACAACACTTACATGTAACGACTAACGATGACTTAACGACTCAGTTAAAATGTATATACATGTAGTGTTTTAATATGTATTTATACACTTTTGAAAGACTTCAATACACTTATCAAAATACTTCTACTTAACAAAAATGCTTACAATTACATCCTCGTTCAGTTTCATCAACAATTCTACTCGTATGCACCCGTATTCGTACTCGTACAATACATAGCTTTTAGATGTATGTACTATTGGTATATACACTCCAATGATCAGCTCTTAGCAGCCCATGTGAGTCACCTAACACATGTGGGAACCATTATTTGGCAACTAGCATGAAATATCTCATAAAATTACAAAAATATGAGTAATCATTCATGACTTATTTACATGAAAACAAAATTACATATCCTTTATATCTAATCCATACACCAACGACTAAAAACACCTACAAACACTTTCATTCTTCAATTTTCTTCATCTAGTTGATATCTCTCAAGTTCTATCTTCAAGTTCTAAGTGTTCTTCATAAATTCTACAAGTTCTAGTTACATAAAATCAAGAATACTTTCAAGTTTGCTAGCTCACTTCCAATCTTGTAAGGTGATCATCCAACCTCAAGAAATCTTTATTTCTTACAGTAGGTTATCATTCTAATACAAGGTAATAATCATATTCAAACTTTGGTTCAATTTCTATAACTATAACAATCTTATTTCAAGTGATGATCTTACTTGAACTTGTTTTCGTGTCATGATTCTGCTTCAAGAACTTCAAGCCATCCAAGGATCCGTTAAAGCTAGATCCATTTTTCTCTTTTCCAGTAGGTTTATCCAAGGAACTTAAGGTAGTAATGATGTTCATAACATCATTCGATTCATACATATAAAGCTATCTTATTCGAAAGTTTAAACTTGTAATCACTAGAATATAGTTTAGTTAATTCTAAACTTGTTCGCAAACAAAAGTTAATCCTTATAACTTGACTTTTAAAATCAACTAAACATATGTTCTATATCTATATGATATGCTAACTTAATGATTTAAAACCTGGAAACACGAAAAACACCGTAAAACCGGATTTACGCCGTCGTAGTAACACCGCGGGCTGTTTTGGGTTAGTTAATTAAAAACTATGATAAACTTTGATTTAAAAGTTGTTATTCTGAGAAAATGATTTTTATTATGAACATGAAACTATATCCAAAAATTATGGTTAAACTCAAAGTGGAAGTATGTTTTCTAAAATGGTCATCTAGACGTCGTTCTTTCGACTGAAATGACTACCTTTACAAAAATTACTTGTAACTTATTTTTCCGACTATAAACCTATACTTTTTTTATTTAGATTCATAAAATAGAGTTCAATATGAAACCATAGCAATTTGATTCACTCAAAACGGATTTAAAATGAAGAAGTTATGGGTAAAACAAGATTGGATAATTTTTCTCATTTTAGCTACGTGAAAATTGGTAACAAATCTATTCCAACCATAACTTAATCAACTTGTATTGTATATTATGTAATCTTGAGATACCATAGACACGTATACAATGTTTCGACCTATCATGTCGACACATCTATATATATTTCGGAACAACCATAGACACTCTATATGTGAATGTTGGAGTTAGCTATACAGGGTTGAGGTTGATTCCAAAATATATATAGTTTGAGTTGTGATCAATACTGAGATACGTATACACTGGGTCGTGGATTGATTCAAGATAATATTTATCGATTTATTTCTGTACATCTAACTGTGGACAACTAGTTGTAGGTTACTAACGAGGACAGCTGACTTAATAAACTTAAAACATCAAAATATATTAAAAGTGTTGTAAATATATTTTGAACATACTTTGATATATATGTATATATTGTTATAGGTTCGTGAATCAACCAGTGGCCAAGTCTTACTTCCCGACGAAGTAAAAATCTGTGAAAGTGAGTTATAGTCCCACTTTTAAAATCTAATATTTTTGGGATGAGAATACATGCAGGTTTTATAAATGATTTACAAAATAGACACAAGTACGTGAAACTACATTCTATGGTTGAATTATCGAAATCGAATATGCCCCTTTTTATTAAGTCTGGTAATCTAAGTATTAGGGAACAGACACCCTAATTGACGCGAATCCTAAAGATAGATCTATTGGGCCTAACAAACCCCATCCAAAGTACCGGATGCTTTAGTACTTTGAAATTTATATCATATCCGAAGGGTGTCCCGGAATGATGGGGATATTCTTATATATGCATCTTGTTAATGTCGGTTACCAGGTGTTCACCATATGAATGATTTTTATCTCTATGTATGGGATGTGTATTGAAATATGAAATCTTGTGGTCTATTATTATGATTTGATATATATAGGTTAAACCTATAACTCACCAACATTTTTGTTGACGTTTTAAGCATGTTTATTCTCAGGTAATTATTAAGAGCTTCCGCTGTCGCATACTTAAATAAGGACGAGATTTGGAGTCCATGCTTGTATGATATTGTGTAAAAACTGCATTCAAGATACTTATTTTGTTGTAACATATTTGTATTGTAAACCATTATGTAATGGTTGTGTGTAAACAGCATATTTTAGATTATCATTATTTGATAATCTACGTAAAGCTTTTTAAACCTTTATTGATGAAATAAAGGTTGCTTTGTTTTAAAATGAATGCAGTCTTTGAAAAACGTCTCATATAGAGGTCAAAACCTCGCAACGAAATCAATTAATATGGAACGTTTTTAATCAATAAGAACGGGACATTTCAGTTGGTATCCAAGCGTTGGTCTTAGAGAACCAAAATTTTGCATTAGTGTGTCTTATCGAGTTTGTTAGGATGCATTAGTAAGTCTGGACTTCGACCGTGTTTACTTGAAAAATGATTGCTTAACAAATTTTGTTGGAAACTATATATTTTTAACATGTGAATATTATGTGATATATTAATCTCTTAACGCGTTTGATATTATGTGATAGATGTCTACCTCTAGAACAAGTCCCATTAACTCACCTAATAATAATGAAGAGTCAAATGTAAATTGGAATGATTCATGGACTGATTCACAAGTTCCCGAAGAGGAACCGGAAGAAGAGTCGGAACCGGAAGAAGAATCGAAACCGGAAGAAGAATCGGAACCGGATGAAGAAATAGAACCGGTGGGGGAAATAATAAAACGGTTAAGTAAAAGAAAATCCTCAACCAACCGACCAAGGTTAATTATGGTCAATGGTGTTTCCGCCAAGGAAGCAAAATATTGGGAGGATTACCAATTCTCCGATGAATCGGATTCCGACGAGAATTCCGATGATGTTATAGAAATTACCCCAACTGAATTTAAAAAGGCAAAAGAAAATAATAAGGGAAAGGGCATAAAAATAAAGAAATCTAATTCCAACTCCGATGAACTTTATATGTATCGTCAACCCCCGAAGTCCTTAAGTTGTAACAATGACCCGGGAACCTCTAAACCACCAGGTTTTTCTAAACCAATGTGGAAAACGATGGCTCGTATTAGGGGAACATCATATATCCCTAGAAACTTGGCAAAACGAACCAAAACCGAAGAATAAGAAACAAACGAGTCAGAATAAGATAGTTATATTCGTGTGGTGTAATATATGTAATATAGTGTGCTTGTGCTTTATGATATATGTAAAAATTGCTTATATTAATAAGTATTTTTTTTATGAATCTAACTCTTGTCTATTTTACAGTATAAAAACACAAAATGGATAGACAACCCAATATTTTAAGAGACCTACCCGGAGACATGATTGATGAAATCTTGTCTAGAGTCGGTCAGAATTCTTCGGCACAACTATTTAAGGCGAGATCAGTTTGTAAGACATTCGAAGAACGTTCCAAGAATGCCTTGGTTTATAAAAGGCTTTCGTTCAAAAGATGGGGGATATCACATTGGCAAATCCATAAGTTACGATGTGTTTACTTTGACGCATATATTGCGGGGAACCCAAATGCTATTTTATGCAATGGGTTAAGAAATTATTTTGACTCAATATATCCGAATATTGGACTTCGTGATTTAGAAAAAGCGGCTAACATGCAACATAAAGAAGCATGTTATGCTTACGGATTAGTAATGTTCGCTTCTCACCAAAGTGAGAACAAGAATATCGGGCTACAACTATTAAACAAAACGTTCCCACAAGTGACGGAGTAGGTAATTGGGGTAAGAAATGAGGTTTTTAGATTGTTACGGGACTGTTGGACATTACGTAACCCTCGTCCCTTTGACGACGTTACAACGCGCTGTCTTATCAACGGCCATAACGGTTATGTTCCACAAGACCAAGGATGGGAAGTAATCCTAGTAAAACCAGAATGCATGACTTGTTTCTGGACGTATGAATTACGTGTCTTTATTGCCTTTGCTGAACGACTTGTGTACTAGCTAGAATTATCTTCACAACCATCTTGTATCAAATTTATTGTGTGCTATATTTCATGCTATATGTAAAATAAGCGGTATTGTAAGTTTGTAAAATATTGTGTAAAAGTTTGAACGCGAAATATTATTATAATCAGTTTTTCATATAGAATTGTAGTAGTTGAATTGTATATTAGCTACTAAGTATGAACTTAACGGGTAGGTACTACCCGAATTTAAACTTATAAAACGCTAATATGAAGAAAAAGCTTTTATAAATGAGTTCATATTATGCTATGAAATACTATTAACTACTCTTAATATTCTGTATGATTAACTTGTTCCATTTGACTATTTTGAAGGAAATGACACCGACTACTCGACACACCGTGAATATGAATGAAGAGGAATTCCGTACTTTTCTAGCTTCAAACATAGCCGCAGTACAGGCTGCGCTACATACCAATAATAACCTTGGATCCAGCAGTACAGGAAATCGTGTAAGATGCACCTACAAAGAATTCACTGCCTGCAAACCTTTGGAATTTGATGGAACCGAAGGACCGATCGGATTGAAACGGTGGACCGAGAAGGTCGAATCGGTGTTTTCCATAAGTAAGTGTACTGAAGAGGACAAAGTGAAGTACGCTACGCATACCTTCACAGGTTCTGCGTTAACATGGTGGAATACCTATCTAGAGCAAGTGGGACAAGACGATGCGTACGCACTACCGTGGTCAGCATTCAAGCACTTGATGAACGAGAAGTACCGTCCCAGAACCGAGGTCAATAAGCTCAAGACAGAACTTAGAGGGTTATGAACCCAAGGATTTAATATTACCACGTACGAAAGACGATTCACAGAGTTTTGCCTATTGTGTCCGGGAGCATTCGAAGATAAGGAAGAGAAGATCGACGCGTTTGTGAAAGGATTACCGGAAAGAATACAAGAAGATATAAGTTCACACGAGCCCGCCTCCATACAACAGGCATGTAGAATGGCTCGCAAACTAGTGAACCAGATTGAAGAAAGAATTAAAGAACGGACTGCTGAAGAGGCCAATGTGAAGCAAGTCAAAAGAAAGTGGGAGGAAAATGGTGATAAGAATCACCAATACAACAACAACAACAATTACAACAATAATCGCAAAAATTATCCCAACAATCACAACATCAATCGCAACTACAACAAACGGCCCAACAACAACAACAACAACAACAGTAACTACAACAATCATCCCAACAACAATAATAACCGCAACAACAACAACAATCAGAAGCAGCTATGCCAAAGGTGTGAAAAGTATCACTCGGGGTTCTGCACCAAATTTTGCAACAAGTGTAAAATAAATGGTCATAGCGCAGCGAAGTGTGAGGTCTACGGACCAGGGGTTAATAGAACGAAAGGAACAAATGGTGTCGGAACGAGTAATGGCGGAGCAAGTAGTGTCGGAGCAAGTTATGCCAATGTAGTTTGTTATAAATGTGGAAAACCGGGCCACATTATTAGAAATTGCCCGAACCAGGAGAACACGAATGGACAAGGCCGCGGAAGAGTTTTCAATATTAATGCGGCAGAGGCACAGGAAGACCCGGAGCTTGTTACGGGTACGTTTCTTATTGACAATAAATCTGCTTACGTTTTATTTGATTCGGGTGCGGATAGAAGCTATATGATTAGAGATTTTTGTGCTAAATTAAGTTGTCCATTGACGCCTTTGGATAGTAAATTTTTACTCGAATTAGCAAATGGTAAATTAATTTCAGCAGATAATATATGTCGGAATCGAGAAATTAAACTGGTTAGTGAAACATTTAAGATTGATTTAATACCAGTAGAGTTAGGGAGTTTTGATGTGATAATCGGTATGGACTGGTTGAAAGAAGTGAAAGCAGAGATCGTTTGTTACAAAAATGCAATTCGCATTATACGAGAAAAAGGAAAACCCTTAATGGTGTACGGAGAAAAGGGCAACATGAAGCTACATCTTATTAGTAATTTGAAGGCACAAAAACTAATAAGAAAAGGTTGCTATGCTGTTCTAGCACACGTCGAGAAAGTACAAACTGAAGAAAAGAGCATCAATGATGTTCCCATTGCAAAAGAATTTCCCAATGTATTTCCGAAAGAATTACCGGGATTACCCCCACATCGATCCGTTGAATTTCAAATAGATCTTGTACCAGGAGCTGCACCAATAGCTCGTGCTCCTTACAGACTCGCACCCAGCGAGATGAAAGAACTGCAAAGCCAATTACAAGAACTTTTAGAGCATGGTTTCATTCGATCAAGCACATCACCGTGGGGAGCTCTTGTTTTGTTTGTCAAGAAGAAAGATGGTACATTCAGGTTGTGTATCGACTACCGAGAGTTGAACAAACTTACCATCAAGAACCGCTACCCACTACCAAGAATCGACGACTTATTTGATCAACTACAAGGCTCGTCTGTTTATTCAAAGATTGACTTACATTCCGGGTATCATCAAATGCGGGTGAAAGAAGATGATATTCCAAAGACTGCTTTCAGAACACGTTACGGTCATTACGAGTTTATGGTCATGCCGTTTGGTTTAACTAATGCACCAGCTGTGTTCATGGACCTTATGAACCGAGTGTGTGGACCATACCTTGACAAATTTGTCATTGTTTTCATTGATGACATACTTATTTACTCAAAGAATGACCAAGAACACGGTGAACATTTGAGAAAGGTGTTAGAAGTATTGAGGAAGGAAGAATTGTACGCTAAGTTTTCAAAGTGTGCATTTTGGTTGGAAGAAGTTCAATTCCTCGGTCACATAGTGAACAAAGAAGGTATTAAGGTGGATCCGGCAAAGATAGAAACTGTTGAAAAGTGGGAAACCCCAAAAATACGCCAGTTTTTAGGACTAGCTGGTTACTACAGAAGGTTCATCCAAGACTTTTCCAGAATAGCAAAACCCTTGACTGCATTAACGCATAAAGGGAAGAAATTTGAATGGAATGATGAACAAGAGAAAGCGTTTCAGTTATTGAAGAAAAAGCTAAATACAGCACCTATATTGTCATTGCCTGAAGGGAATGATGATTTTGTGATTTATTGTGACGCATCAAAGCAAGGTCTCGGTTGTGTATTAATGCAACAAACGAAGGTGATTGCTTATGCGTCTAGACAATTGAAGATTCACGAACAAAATTATACGACGCATGATTTGGAATTAGGCGCGGTTGTTTTTGCATTAAAGACTTGGAGGCACTACTTATATGGGGTCAAAAGTATTATATATACCGACCACAAAAGTCTTCAACACATATTTAATCAGAAACAACTGAATATGAGGCAGCGTAGGTGGATTGAATTGTTGAATGATTACGACTTTGAGATTCGTTACCACCCGGGGAAGGAAAATGTGGTAGCCGATGCCTTGAGCAGGAAGGACAGAGAACCCATTCGAGTAAAATCTATGAATATAATGATTCATAATAACCTTACTACTCAAATAAAGGAGGCGCAACAAGGAGTTTTAAAAGAGGGAAATTTAAAGGATGAAATACCCAAAGGATCGGAGAAGCATCTTAATATTCGGGAAGACGGAACCCGGTATAGGGCTGAAAGGATTTGGGTACCAAAATTTGGAGATATGAGAGAAATGTTACTTAGAGAAGCTCATAAAACCAGATACTCAATACATCCTGGAACGGGGAAGATGTACAAGGATCTCAAGAAACATTTTTGGTGGCCGAGTATGAAAGCCGATGTTGCTAAATACGTAGGAGAATGTTTGACGTGTTCTAAGGTCAAAACTGAGCATCAGAAACCATCAGGTCTACTTCAACAACCCGAAATCCCGGAATGTAAATGGGAAAACATTACCATGGATTTCATCACTAAATTGCCAAGGACTGCAAGTGGTTTTGATACTATTTGGGTAATAGTTGATCGTCTCACCAAATCAGCACACTTCCTGCCAATAAGAGAAGATGACAAGATGGAGAAGTTAGCACGACTGTATTTGAAGGAAGTCGTCTCCAGACATGGAATACCAATCTCTATTATCTCTGATAGGGATGGCAGATTTATTTCAAGATTCTGGCAGACATTACAGCAAGCAATAGGAACTCGTCTAGACATGAGTACTGCCTATCATCCACAAACTGATGGGCAGAGTGAAAGGACGATACAAACGCTTGAAGACATGCTACGAGCATGTGTTATTGATTTCGGAAACAGTTGGGATCGACATCTACCGTTAGCAGAATTTTCCTAAAACAACAGCTACCATTCAAGCATTGAGATGGCGCCGTTTGAAGCACTTTATGGTAGAAAGTGCAGGTCTCCGATTTGTTGGAGTGAAGTGGGGGATAGACAGATTACGGGTCCGGATATTATACAAGAAACTACCGAGAAAATCATCCAAATTCAACAACGATTGAAAACCGCCCAAAGTCGACAAAAGAGCTACGCTGACATTAAAAGAAACGATATAGAATTTGAAATTGGAAAGATGGTCATGCTTAAAGTTGCACCTTGGAAAGGCGTTGTTCGATTTGGTAAACGAGGGAAATTAAATCCAAGGTATATTGGACCATTCAAGATTATTGATCGTGTCGGACCAGTAGCTTACCGACTTGAGTTACCTCAACAACTCGCGGCTGTACATAACACTTTCCACGTCTCGAATTTGAAGAAATATTTTGCTAAAGAAGATCTCACTATTCCGTTGGATGAAATCCAAATTAACGAAAAACTCCAATTCATCGAAGAACCCGTCGAAATAATGGATCGTGAGGTTAAAAGACTTAAGCAAAACAAGATACCAATTGTTAAGGTTCGATGGAATGCTCGTAGAGGACCCATGTTCACCTGGGAGCGTGAAGATCAGATGAAGAAGAAATACCCGCATCTATTTCCAGAAGATTCGTCAACACCTTCAACAGCTTAAAATTTCGGGACGAAATTTATTTAACGGGTAGATACTGTAGTGACCCGAACTTTTCCCTGTTTATATATATTAATTGAGATTGATATTTACATGATTAAATGTTTCCAACATGTTAAGCAATCAAACTTGTTAAGACTTGATTAATTGAAATATGTTTCATATAGACAATTGACCACCCAAGTTGACCGGTGATTCACGAACGTTAAAACTTGTAAAAACTATATGATGACATATATATGGATATATATATAGTTAACATGATACTATGATAAGTAAACATATCATTAAGTATATTAACAATGAACTACATATGTAAAAATAAGACTACTAACTTAATGATTTTTAAACGAGACATATATGTAACGATTATCGTTGTAAAGACATTTAATGTATATATATCATATTAAAAGATATTCATACATGATAATATCATGATAATATAATAATTTAAAATCTCATTTGATATTATAAACATTGGGTTAACAACATTTAACAAGATCGTTAACCTAAAGGTTTCAAAACAACACTTACATGTAACGACTAACGATGACTTAACGACTCAGTTAAAATGTATATACATGTAGTGTTTTAATATGTATTTATACACTTTTGAAAGACTTCAATACACTTATCAAAATACTTCTACTTAACAAAAATGCTTACAATTACATCCTCGTTCAGTTTCATCAACAATTCTACTCGTATGCACCCGTATTCGTACTCGTACAATACACAGCTTTTAGATGTATGTACTATTGGTATATACACTCCAATGATTAGCTCTTAGCAGCCCATGTGAGTCACCTAACACATGTGGGAACCATCATTTGGCAACTAGCATGAAATATCTCATAAAATTACAAAAATATGAGTAATCATTCATGACTTATTTACATGAAAACAAAATTACATATCCTTTATATCTAATCCATACACCAACGACTAAAAACACCTACAAACACTTTCATTCTTCAATTTTATTCATTTAATTGATCTCTCTCAAGTTCTATCTTCAAGTTCTAAGTGTTCTTCATAAATTCTACAAGTTCTAGTTACATAAAATCAAGAATACTTTCAAGTTTGCTAGCTCACTTCCAATCTTGTAAGGTGATCATCCAACCTCAAGAAATCTTTGTTTCTTACAGTAGGTTATCATTCTAATACAAGGTAATAATCATATTCAAACTTTGGTTCAATTTCTATAACTATAACAATCTTATTTTAAGTGATGATCTTACTTGAACTTGTTTTCGTGACATGATTCTGCTTCAAGAACTTCGAGCCATCCAAGGATCCGTTGAAGCTAGATCCATTTTTCCCTTTTCCAGTAGGTTTATCCAAGGAACTTAAGGTAGTAATAATGTTCATAACATCATTCGATGCATACATATAAAGTTATCTTATTCGAAGGTTTAAACTTGTAATCACTAGAACATAGTTTAGTTAATTCTAAACTTGTTCGCAAACAAAAGTTAATCCTTCTAACTTGACTTTTAAAATCAAATAAACACATGTTCTATATATATATGATATGCTAACTTAATGATTTAAAACCTGGAAACACGAAAAACACCGTAAAACCAGATTTACGCCGTCGTAGTAACATCGCGGGCTGTTTTGGGTTAGTTAATTAAAAACTATGATAAACTTTGATTTAAAAGTTGTTATTCTGAGAAAATGATTTTTATTATGAACATGAAACTATATCCAAAAATTATGGTTAAACTCAAAGTGGAAGTATGTTTTCTAAAATGGTCATCTAGACGTCGTTCTTTCGACTGAAATGTCTACCTTTACAAAAATGACTTGTAACTTATTTTTCGGACTATAAACCTATACTTTTTCTGTTTATATTCATAAAATAGAGTTCAATATGAAACCATAGCAATTTGATTCACTCAAAACGGATTTAAAATGAAGAAGTTATGGGTAAAACAAGATTGGATATTAAACAAGATTGGGTAAAACAAGATTGGATATTAAAATGAAGAAGTTGGTAACAAATCTATTCCAACCATAACTTAATCAACTTGTATTGTATATTATGTAATCTTGAGATACCATAGACACGTATACAATGTTTTGACCTATCATGTCGACACATCTATATATATTTCGGAACAACCATAGACACTCTATATGTGAATGTTGGAGTTAGCTATACAGGGTTGAGGTTGATTCCAAAATATATATAGTTTGAGTTGTGATCAATACTGAGATACGTATACACTGGGTCGTGGATTGATTCAAGATAATATTTATCGATTTATTTCTGTACATCTAACTGTGGACAACTAGTTGTAGGTTACTAACGAGGACAGCTGACTTAATAAACTTAAAACATCAAAATATATTAAAAGTGTTGTAAATATATTTTGAACATACTTTGATATATATGTATATATTGTTATAGGTTCGTGAATCAACCAGTGGCCAAGTCTTACTTCCAGACGAAGTAAAAATCTGTGAAAGTGAGTTATAGTCCCACTTTTAAAATCTAATATTTTTGGGATGAGAATACATGCAGGTTTTATAAATGATTTACAAAATAGACACAAGTACGTGAAACTACATTCTATGGTTGAATTATCGAAATCGAATATGCCCCTTTTTATTAAGTCTGGTAATCTAAGAATTAGGGAACAGACACCCTAATTGACGCGAATCCTAAAGATAGATCTATTGGGCCTAACAAACCCCATCCAAAGTACCGGATGCTTTAGTACTTCGAAATTTATATCATATCCGAAGGGTGTCCCGGAATGATGGGGATATTCTTATATATGCATCTTGTTAATGTCGGTTACCAGGTGTTCACCATATGAATGATTTTTATCTCTATGTATGGGATGTGTATTGAAATATGAAATCTTGTGGTCTATTATTATGATTTGATATATATAGGTTAAACCTATAACTCACCAACATTTTTGTTGACGTTTTAAGCATGTTTATTCTCAGGTAATTATTAAGAGCTTCCGCTGTCGCATACTTAAATAAGGACGAGATTTGGAGTCCATGCTTGTATGATATTGTGTAAAAACTGCATTCAAGAAACTTATTTTGTTGTAACATATTTGTATTGTAAACCATTATGTAATGGTTGTGTGTAAACAGGATATTTTAGATTATCATTATTTGATAATCTACATAAAGCTTTTTAAACCTTTATTTATGAAATAAAGGTTATGGTTTGTTTTAAAATGAATGCAGTCTTTGAAAAACGTCTCATATAGAGGTCAAAACCTCGCAACAAAATCAATTAATATGGAACATTTTTAATCAATAAGAATGGGACATTTCATAGCTAACTCCAACATTACTGCATATAGAGTGTCTATGGTTGTTCCAAATAATATATATACATGGGTCGATATGATATGTCAAAACATTTGCATACGTGTCTATGGTATCCCAAGATTACATAATATATTAGAATACATGTATAATACAATATAAGTTAGCTAAGATATGATTTGTATAGATTTGTTAAAGATTTCCCGTAGCTAAAAATATCAAAAATATCCAATCTTGTTTTACACATAACTTCTTCATTTTAAATCCGTTTTAAGTGAATCAAATTGCTATGGTTTCATATTGAACTCTATTTTATGAATCTAAACAGAAAAATTATAGGTTTGTAGTCAGAAATATAAGTTACAAGTCGTTTTTGTAAATGTAGTCATTTCAGTCGAAAGAACGACGTCTAGATGACCATTTTAGAAAACATACTTTCACTTTGAGTTTAACCTTGATTTTTGGATATAGTTTCATGTTCATATGAAAAATCATTTTCCCAGAAGAACAACTTTTAAATCAAAGTTTATCATAGATTTTAATTATCCAAACCAAAACAGCCCCCGGTTTCACTATGACGGCGTATATCCGATTTTATGGTGTTCATCGTGTTTCTAGGTTTTAAATCATTAAGTTAGCATATCATATAGATATAAAACATGTGTTTAGTTGATTTTAAAAGTCAAGTTAGAAGGATTAACTTTTATTTGCGAACAAGTTTAGAATTAACTAAACTATGTTCTAGTGATTACAAGTTTAAACCTTCGAATAAGATAGCTTTATATGTATGAATCGAATGATGTTATGAACATCATTACTACCTCAAGTTTCTGGATAAAACTACTAGAAATGAGAAATATGGATCTAGCTTCAAAGGATCCTTGGATGGCTTGAAAGTTCTTGAAACAGAATCATGACACGAAAACAGTTCAAGTAAGATTTTCACTCGAAATAAGATTGTTATAGTTGTAGAAATTGAATCAAAAGTTTAAATATGAATATTACCTTGAATTAGAAAGATAACCTACTATAAATAACAAAGGTTCCTTGATCTTAGATGATTACTTGGAATGGATTTGAAAGCTTGGAAGTAGACTTGCAAACTTGGAAGTATTCTTGATTTTTATGAAACTATACTTATGGAATTTATGAAAAACACTTAGAACTTGAAGATGGAACTTGAGAGAGATCACTTAGATGAATAAAATTGAAGAATGAAAGTGTTTGTAGGTGTTTTTGGTCGTTGGTATATGGATTAGATATAAAGGATATGTAATTTTGTTTTCATGTAAATAAGTCATGAATGATTACTCATATTTTTGTAATTTTATGAGATTTTTCATGCTAGTTGCCAAATGATGGTTCCCACATGTGTTAAGTGACTCACATGGTTTGTTAAGAGTAGATCATTGGAGTGTATATACCAATAGTACATACATCTAAAAGCTGTGTATTGTATGAGAACGAATACGGGTGCATACGAGTAGAATTGTTGATGAAACTGAACGAGGATGTAATGGTAAGTATTTTTGTTAAGTAGAAGTATTTTGATAAGTGTCTTGAAGTCTTTCAAAAGTGTATGAATACATATTAAAACACTACATGTATATACATTTTAACTGAGTCGTTAAGTCATCGTTAGTCGTTACATGTAAATGTTGATTTGAAACCTTTAAGTTAACGATCTTGTTAAATGTTGTTAACCCAATGTTTATTATATCTAATGAGATGTTAAATTATCATATTATCATGATATTATAATGTATGAATATCTTTTAATATGAGATATACATTAAAATATCGTTACAACGATAATCGTTACATAAAGGCTCGTTTCGTAATTCTTGAGTTAGTAGTCTTGTTTTTACATATGTAGTTCATTGTTAACACACTTAATGATATATTTAAATATCATTTTATCATGTTAAATATAGTGTATCAATATCTTAATATGATACATATGTATTTAGTAGACGTTATCATAACGATAATCGTTATATATATCATTTCGAGTTTCTTAACTTAGTAATCTCATTTCTTATGTATATCACACATTGTTAATATACTTAGTGAGATACTTACTCATCATAATCTTATGTCAACCATATATATATGTCTATATATACCACAACATGTAGTTTTTACAATTTTGTAACGTTCGTGAATCGCCGGTCAACTTGGGTGATCAATTGTCTATATGAAACTTATTTCATTTAATCAAGTCTTAACATGTTTGATTGCTTAACACGTTGGAAACATTTAGTCATGTAAATATCAATCTCAATTAACATATATAAACATGGAAAAGTTCGGGTCACTACAGTACCTACCCGTTAAATAAATTTCGTCCCGAAATTTTAAGTTGTTGAAGGTGTTGACGAATCTTCTAGAAATAGATGCGGGTATTTATTCTTCATCTGATCTCGGGTCCTCTACGAGAATTCCATCGAACCTTAATAATCGGTATCTTGTTTTACTTAAGTCTCTTAACCTCACGATCCATTATTTCGACGGGTTCTTCAATGAATTGAAGTTTTTCATTGATTTGGATTTCGTCCAACGGAATAGTGAGATCTTCTTTAGCAAAACATTTCTTCAAATTCGAGACGTGGAAAGTGTTATGTACAGCCGCGAGTTGTTGAGGTAGCTCCAGTTGGTAAGCTACTGGTCCGACACGATCTATAATCTTGAATGGTCCAATATACCTTGGATTTAGTTTCCCCCGTTTACCAAATCGAACAATGCCTTTCCAAGGTGAAACCTTAAGCATGACCATTTCTCCAATTTCAAACTCTATATCTTTTCTTTTACTGTCCGTGTAGCTCTTTTCTCGACTCTGGGCGGTTTTCAATCGTTGTTGAATTTGGATGATTTTCTCGGTAGTTTCTTGTATTATCTCCGGACCCGTAATCTGTCTATCCCCCACTTCATTCCAACAAATCAGAAACCTGCACTTTCTACCATAAAGTGCCTCAAACGGTGCCATCTCAATACTAGAATGATAACTGTTGTTGTAGGAAAATTCTGCTAACGGTAGGTGTCGATCCCAACTATTTTCGAAATCAATAACACATGCTCGTAGCATGTCTTCAAGCGTTTGTATCGTCCTTTCGCTCTGCCCATCAGTTTATGGATGATAGGCAGTACTCATATCTAGACGAGTCCCCAATGCTTGTTGCAACGTCTGCCAGAACCTTGAAACAAATCTACCATCCCTATCAGAGATAATAGAGACGGGTATCCCAAGTCTGGAGACAACCTCCTTCAAATACAATCGCGCCAACTTCTCCATTTTTTCATCTTCTCTCATTGGCAGGAAGTGTGCTGACTTGGTGAGACGATCAACTATTACCCAAATAGTATCATAACCACTTGCAGTCCTTGGCAATTTAGTAATGAAATCTATAGTAATGTTTTCCCATTTCCATTCCGGGATTTCAGGTTGTTGTAGTAGACCTGATGGTTTCTGATGTTCAGCTTTGACCTTAGAACACGTCAAACATTCTCCTGCATATTTAGCAACATCGGCTTTCATACCCGGCCACCAAAAATGTTTCTTGAGATCCTTGTACATCTTCTCCGTTCCAGGATGTATTGAGTATCTGGTTTTATGAGCTTCTCTAAGTACCATTTCTCTCATATCTCCAAATTTTGGTACCCAAATTCTTTCAGCCCTATACCGGGTTCCATCTTCCCAAATATTAAGATGCTTCTCCGATCCTTTGGGTATTTCATCCTTTAAATTTCCCTCTTTTAAAACTCCTTGTTGCGCCTCCTTTATTTGAGTAGTAAGGTTAGTGTGAATCATTATATTCATACCTTTTACTCGAATGGGTTCTCTGTCCTTTCTACTCAAAGCGTCGGCTACCACATTCGCCTTCCCCGGGTGGTATCGAATCTCAAAATCATAATCATTCAACAGTTCAAACCACCTGCGTTGTCTCATATTCAGTTTCTTCTGATTAAATGTATGTTGGAGACTTTTGTGGTCATTATATATAATACTTTTGACCCCATATAAATAATGCCTCCAAGTCTTTAATGCAAAAACAACATCACCCAATTCCAAATCGTGAGTCGTATAATTTTGCTCGTGAATCTTCAATTGTCTAGACGCATAAGCAATCACCTTCATTCGTTGCATTAATACACAATTGAGACCTTGCTTTGATGCGTCACAATAAATCAAAAAATCATCATTCCCTTCAGGCAATGACAATATAGGTGCCGTAGTTAGCTTTTTCTTCAATAACTGAAACGCCTTCTCTTGTTCATCCTTCCATTCAATTTTCTTCCCTTTATGCGTTAATGTAGTCAAGGGTTTTGCTATTTTGGAGAAATCTTGGATGAATCTTCTGTAGTAACCAGCCAATCCTAAAAATTGACGTATATGCTTCGGAGTTTTTGGGGTTTCCCACTTTTCAACGGTTTCGATCTTTGCCGGGTCCACCTGGATACCTTCTTTGTTCACTATGTGACCGAGGAATTGAACTTCTTCCAACCAAAATGCACACTTTGAAAACTTAGCGTACAGTTTTTCTTTTTTCAATACTTCTAGCACTTTTCTCAAATGTTCTTCATGCTCTTGATCATTCTTTGAGTAAATAATTATGTCATCGATGAAAACAATGACAAACTTGTCAAGATATGGCCCACACACTCGGTTCATAAGGTCCATGAACACAGCTGGTGCGTTAGTCAATCCAAACGGCATAACCATAAACTCGTAATGACCATAACGCGTCCTAAAAGTAGTTTTTGGAATATCATCCTCCTTTACTCGTATTTGATGATATCCAGAATGTAAATCGATCTTCGAATAAACAGACGAGCCTTGTAGTTGATCAAATAAGTCGTCGATTCTCGGTAGTGGATAACGGTTTTTGATGGTAAGTTTATTCAACTCTCTGTAGTCAACACACAACCTAAATGTACCATCCTTCTTCTTGACAAACAAAACAGGAGCTCCCCATGGTGATGTGCTTGGTCAAATGAAACCACGTTCTAATAGTTCTTGCAGTTGGCTTTGCAGTTCTTTCATCTCGCTTGGTGCGAGTCTATAAGGAGCACGAGCTATTGGTGCATCTCCTGGTACAAGATCTATTTGAAATTCAACATATCGATGTGGAGGTAGTCCCGGTAATTCTTTCGGAAATACATTGGGAAATTCTTTTGCGACGGGAACATCATTGATGCTCTATTCTTTAGTTTGTACTTTCTCGACGTGTGCTAGAATAGCATAGCAACCTTTTCTTATTAGTTTTTGTGCCTTCAAATTACTAATAAGATGTAGCTTCGTGTTGCCCTTTTCTCCGTACACCATTAAGGGTTCTCCTTCTTGTCGTACAATGCGAATTGCATTTTTGTAACATACGATCTCTGCTTTCATCTCCTTCAGCCAGTCCATGCCAACTATTACATCAAAACTCCCTAACTCTACTGGTATCAAATCAATCTTAAATATTTCGCTACCCAGTTTAATTTCTTGATTCCGGCATATATAATCTGCTAAAATTAATTTACCGTTTGCTAATTCGAGTAAAAATTTACTATCCAACGGCGTCAATGGACAACTTAATTTAGCACAAAAATCTCTACTCATATAGCTTCTATCCGCACCCGAATCAAATAAAACGTAAGCAGATTTATTGTCAATAAGAAACGTACCCGTAACAAGCTCCGGGTCTTCCTGTGCCTCTGCCGCATTAATATTGAAAACTCTTCCACGGCCTTGTCCATTCGTGTTCTCCTGGTTCGGGCAATTTCTAATTATGTGGCCCTGTTTTCCACATTTATAACAAACTACATTGGCATAACTTGCTCCGACACTACTTGCTCCGCCATTACTCGTTTCGACACCATTTGTTCCTGTTGTTCTGTTAACCCCTGGTCCGTAGACCTCACACTTCGCCGCGTTATGACCATTTCTTTTACACTTGTTGCAAAATTTGGTGCAAAACCCCGAGTGATACTTTTCACACCTTTGGCATAGCAGCTTCTAATTGTTGTTGTTGTTGTTGCGGTTGTTATTGTTGTTGGGATGATTGTTGTAGTTGTTGTTGTTGTTGTGCCATTTGTTGTAGTTGCGATTGATGTTGCGATTGTTGGGATAGTTGTTGTTGTTTTGGTGACTCTTATCACTGTTTTCCTCCCACTTTCTTTTGACTAACTTCACGTTGGCCTCTTCGGCCGCCTGTTCTTTAATTCTTCCCTCAATTTGGTTCACTAGTTTGTGAGTCATTCTACATGCCTTTTGTAAGGAGGCAGGCTCGTGTGAACTTATATCTTCTTGGATTCTCTCCGGTAACCCTTTCACAAACACGTCGATCTTCTCTTCCTCATCTTCGAACGCTTTCGGACACAATAGGCACAATTTTGTGAATCGTCTTTTGTACAAAGTAATATCGAATCCCCGTGTTCGTAACCCTCTAAGTTCTGACTTGAGCTTATTGACCTCAGTTCTGGGACGGTACTTCTCGTTCATCAAGTGCTTGAATGCTGACCACGGTAGCGCGTAAGCAGCATCTTGTCCCACTTGCTCTAGATAGGTATTCCACCATGTTAACGCAATACCTGTGAAGGTATGCGTAGCGTACTTCACTTTGTCTCCTTCAGCACACTTACTTATGGCAAACACCAATTCAACTTTCTCGGTCCACCGTTTCAATCCGATTGGTCCTTCGGTCCCATCAAATTCTGAAGGTTTGCAGGCAGTGAATTCCTTGTAGGAGCATCCTACACGATTTCTTGCGCCGTTAGCTGTATTGCTAGATTCAGATTTATTGTTGGTATGTAGCACGGCCTGTACTGCTGCTATGTTTGAAGCAAGAAAGGCACGAAATTCCTCTTCGCTCATATTCAAGGTGTGTCGAGTAGTCGGTGCCATTTCCTTCAAAATAGTCAAATGAAACAAGTTAATCATACAGAATATTAAGAGTAGTCAATAGTATCTCGTAGCATAATATGAACTCATTTATAAAAGCTTTTTCTTCATATTAGCATTTTATAAGTTTAAATTCGGGTACTACCTACCCGTTAAGTTCATACTTAGTAGCTAATATACAATTCAACTACTACAATTCCATATGAAAAACTTGATTATAATAATATATCACATACAAATATTCTTCAAACTTACAACTTCGCTATATTACATATAACATGAAATATAGTACACTATGATACAGGACAGTTTTGAAGATAAATCTAGTTAATACGCAAGTTGTTCAGCAAAGGAAATAAAGATACGTAATTCATAAGTCCAGAAACAAGTCATGCATTCTGGTTTTACTAAGACGACTTCCTATCCTTGGTCTTGTGGAAAATAACCGTTATGACCATTGGCTAGGCAGCATGTTGTAATGTCTTCAAAAGGACGAGGGTTTTGTAATGTCCAACAGCCCCGTAATAATCTAAAAACCTTGTTTCTCACCCCAACTACTGAATCCGTCACTTGTGGGAAGGTTTTATTTAAAAGTTGCAATCCAATGTTCTTTTTCTCACTTTGGTAAGAAGCGAACATCACTAACTCGTAAGCATAACATGCTTCTTTATGTTGCATGTTAGAAGCTCTTTCTAATTCACGAAATCCTATGTTGGGATATGTTGAGTCAAAATAGGTTCTTAACCCGTAGCGTAAAATTACATTTGGGTTCCCCGCATTTAACGCTTTAAAGAAAATACGGCGTAACTTACGGTCTCCCCAATGTGATATACCCCACCTATCAAAGGAAAGCCTTTTATAAACTAAGGCATTTCTGGAAAGTCTTTCAAATGTTTGACAAGTTAATTTCGCCATAACTAAATGTGCTGATGAATTCTGACCGACTCTAGACAAGATTTCCTCAATCATATCCTCTGGTAGGTCTTCTAAAATATTCGGTTGTCTACCCTTAACATCCATTTTGTTTTTATACTGTAAAATAGACAAGGATTAGATTCGTAAAAGATAATTAACAAACAATACAAGCAATTTTTACATAGAACATAAAAGTACAAGCACACTACAATACATATAATACACAACATGATTACAACCCTCTAATCTGAATCACTGGTTTCTTCTTCTTCGGACTTAGTTCTTTTCCCTAATTTTCTAGGGATATATGATGTTCCTCTAATACGAGCCATCGTTTTACACATTGGTTTAGAAAAACCTGGTGGTTTAGAGGTTCCCGGATTATTGTCACGATATTGAAAATACGGGTGTTGACGGTACATATAAAGTTCATCGGGGTCGGAATCAGATTTCTCTATTTTGATGCCCTTTCCCTTATTACTTTCTTTTGCTTCATTAAATTGGGTCGGGGTAATTTCTATAACATCATCGGAATCCTCATCAGGATCCGATTCATCGGAAAATTGATAATTTTCCCAATATTTTGCTTCCTTAGCGGAAACACCATTGACCATTATTAACTTTGGTCCATTGGTTGAGGATTTTCTTTTATTTGGCCGGTTTTCTGTGTTTCCTACTATTCCCCCCTCCGGAACCTCTTCTTCTTCTTCCGGTTCCTCTTCTTCTGGTTCCTCTTCTTCCGGTTCCTCTTCTTCCGGTTCTTCGGGAACTTGTGAATCTTGCCAATATATATTCGACTCTTCGTTATTATTAGGTGAGTCAATGGGATTTGTGTTAGAGATCTATCACACAATATCAAACATGTAAAGAGATTAATATATCACATAATATTTACATGTTAATAATATATAGTTTCCAACAAAAATGTTAAGCAATCATTTTTTAAAGAGAACACGGTCGAAGTCCAGACTCACTAATGCATCCTAACAAACTCGATAAGTCACACTAATGAAAATTTTCTGGTTCTCTAAGACCAACGCTCGGATACCAACTGAAATGTCCCGTTCATATTGATTATAAACGTTCCATATTAATTGATTTCGTTGCGAGGTTTTGACCTCTATATGAGATGTTTTTCAAAGACTGCATTCATTTTTAAAACAACCATAACCTTTATTTTATCAATAAAGGTTTTAAAAATATTACGTAGATTATCAAATAATGATAATCTAAAATATACTGTTGATAATGCTAAAAACGAACATATATTTCATAGCATTATCCCTCAAGAAAGACAAGCTTTTAGTTGCAACTGTTCTATTTACAAGTGATATTCGTTTAAATAATAAAAGGTGAATACAAAAGACAGATTCGACGAATTGAAGACGCAAACGACCAAAAAGCTCAAAAGTACAAAATACAATCAATGAGGTTCCAATTATTGATAAGAAACGTCTCAAAATTACAAGAGTACACGATTCAAAACGCAAAGTACAAGATATTAAATTGTACGCAAGGACGTTCGAAAATCCGGAACCGGGACCAGAGTCAACTCTCAACGCTCGACGCAACGGACTAAAAATTACAAGTCAACTCAGCACATGAATATAATATAATATATAATTAATTCTTAAAATTAATATATATATTATATTATATTTAAAAACTGTCGGCATAAAAAAACAAAGACTTTTGAGTCTCCCCAGCTGGCCATGCGATCGCATGGCCTGGAGGAAGAAACTCCATGCGATCGCATGGTGCACAGTTCCAGCCCACATGCCTATAAAAATCGAGCTTTGGTGTAACACAAAACACATCTTTTTCTTCTCGTCATTCATACGTAGTATATATTTATATTTATATTTTAATTTTAATTTTAATTTTAATTTATAATAATAAGGGTGTGTTAGCGAATGTTGTAAGGGTGTAAGTCAAAATTCTGTCCGTGTAACGCTACGCTATTTTTAATCATTGTAAGTTATGTTCAACCTTTTTACATTAATGTCTCGTAGCTAAGTTATTATTATGCTTATTTAATCCGAAGTGATCATGATGTTGGGCTAAAAATATTAAAATTGGGTAATTGGGCTTTGTACCATAATTGGGGTTTGGACAAAAGAACGACACTTGTGGAAATTAGACTATGGGCTATTAATGGGCTTTATATTTGTTTAACTAAATGATAGTTTGTTAATTTTAATATAAAGATTTACAATTGAACGTCCCTATAAATAACCATATACACTCGATCGGATACGATGGGCAGGGTATTTATATGTACGAATAATCGTTCATTTAACCGGACACGGGAATGGATTAATAGTCACTAGAATTATTAAAACAGGGGTGAAATTATGTACAAGGACACTTGGCATAATTGATAACAAAGTATTAAAATCTTGGGTTACACTCAGTAGACATCCTGGTGTAATTATTAAACAAAGTAATAAAACCTTGTTACAGTTTAAGTCCCCAATTAGTTGGAATATTTGACTTCGGGTATAAGGATAATTTGACGAGGACACTCGCACTTTTTATTTATGACTGATGGACTGTTATGAACAAAAACCAGGCAGACATATTAAATAATCCAGGACAAAGGACAATTAACCCATGGGCATAAAACTAAAATCAACACGTCAAACATCATGATTACGGAAGTTTAAATAAGCATAATTCTTTTATTTCATATTTAATTTCCTTTATTTTATATTTAATTGCACTTCTAATTATCGCATTTTTATTTATTGTTATTGTATTTAATTGCACTTTTAATTATCGTACTTTTTAATTATCACAAGTTTATTTTATCGCACTTTTATTATTCGCAATTTCATTATCGTTATTTACTTTACGCTTTAAATTAAGTCTTTTATTTATTTAATATATTACATTTGGTTTTAACTGCGACTAAAGTTTTAAAATCGACAAACCGGTCATTAAACGGTAAAAACCCCCTTTATAATAATAATATTACTTATATATATATATTTGTATTTTTATAAATTAAACTAATATAGCGTTAAGCTTTGATTAAAAGATTTTCCCTGTGGAACGAACCGGACTTACTAAAAACTACACTACTGTACGATTAGGTACACTGCCTATAAGTGTTGTAGCAAGGTTTAAGTATATCCATTCTCTAAATAAATAAATATCTTGTGTAAAATTGTATCGTATTTAATAGTATTTCCTTGTAAAATTTAATAGTATTTTATACCCCTTAGCTTTAACATCAAGTATTTTTGGCGCCGCTGCCGGGAAACTTTCTTACTTAAAAGCCGGAAGCGCAACGCTAAAAAGAAAAAAAAAATTTTATTTTTAGTTTACTTTTATTAAAATACGCTTTTGTAAAAATACGTTTTAAATATTCGAAAATATAAAAAGAAAACAAAAATATAAATATTTTTAAGAGTTTGTTAAATATTTAAGTTCTATAAAAGTTTCTTTATCTTTATTTTATAAAATATAAGTTTTATTTAATTTATATAAATATATTACATAAATATATAAAACAGAAAATTCAAAACAGTAAAAAAAAAAAAAACACTCTGGCCTGCTACTGTAGTAGCCCGTAACCTAGCCCAAAACCTCAGCTCATGCGATCGCATGAGCCCGAAGGCATAAACTCATGCGATCGCATGAGAGTGTCTGACACGCCAACTGCAACCCTAAAACTGCATTAATTACGGGTATTATTATTATTATTTAATAAACCCTAATTAGGTTTTATTATTTAATTAGTTATTAGTTTTTAGATTTAATTTTTAGATTTAGTTTAATTAGTTTAATTAAATTTTAAAATTAATAGTTTTATAAAATAAATAATATAAAAATAATATTTTTATAAAAATTGTACTTTTTACAACTTTTAGTATATTTTTATATTTTATTTTTTTAATTGTTTTTAGCGTAATATTTGTATTTTTCGCTCGTATTTAGTTTTAATTCATAGTTTTTGCCATAGTTATTTTTATTTCTAGATTTTTAGGCTTTGCCGTAAAATCCATTAAGTGCTTTTTCTTTAGACTAAGATATAGGTGCTTTAGAATTTTGCGACGCCTTTTTAAGTTTTAGTTCCTTTTTAAGATATTGCCATTTGGGATACAGTTTTACTTGTAAGCTTTAATATTTTTAGACGCCTTTTACCTATGTATCAATTATCATTCCAATTAGTAATCTCAATTTGCGATTATAATTTTAAGTTAGTGATAGTAATAAGGTTGGGTTAGTCAAGTATTTTTAAGTTTTATAAGTCACTCTTTTTCTTTCTTATTTTTTCGATCTTTTCTTTTTCGACGCGCTCTTTTTCGACCTTATTTCTCGCCATTCTAGTTTTAGGACAGAGATTTTTATTCTACTTCTTATCTAAATTTCTTAAAATTACGAAAATTTATTTTAAGTGGTTAAATTGATAGACATCAAAATTTTCTGGTTCGTAGTAATAGTTGAATTTGTACGTGGACCGGGTTATTGGAGCCAAACAGTCCTCAATTATATTGAGACCAAACGAATCCTGCCCCTCTGCTGCATCTTTTGGCTATTCGAAACGTGGGCAAAATCAGAAAAGTCTATTAATTGGATAACTTATATAATTTTTCTTTCCTTTTAAAAACTAATAGGATATTCAGTGAATGCACCGAGCAAGACGTTCACCACCTTTTGTACGTTCACCACCTGTAACTCGATCAAGACATCTAGCAAATATTACCGCCGTTGATTTTTCTTTAGAATCGTCATCCAGTCGACCAAGTACTCCAATTCAAATTTCCGATAATCCATTTTTTGAACCCGACCTCACAATTGAGAATCCGGAGAATATTCAGGGACGATTCATAGATCCTGAACCATTAAATTTTCCTCCGGAACCACCAATCATTCAAACAGAGATTGTTGAGGAACGAACCATTAAATCAGAATCCTCTAGTAATTCCGATTCAACAAATTCAATTATGGAGAATCTGAACCTTTAACTATGGAAGACCGAATGAGAGCTAAACGCACTGGCCAAGGTCACGCAATTACTCATCCAGACATTAATGCGCCAGATTATGAAATCAAAGGACAAATTCTACACATGGTGACTAATCAATGCCAATTTAGTGGTGCGCCGAAGGAAGATCCAAATGAACATCTTCGTACCTTTAATAGGATCTGCACTCTATTTAAAATCCGAGAAGTGGAGGATGAACAGATATATCTCATGTTATTTCCCTGGACTTTAAAGGGAGAAGCCAAAGATTGGTTGGAATCGTTACCTGAAGGGGCGATCGATACATGGGACGTTTTAGTTGAAAAATTTCTTAAACAATTCTTTCCGGCATCTAAAGCCGTAAGACTTCAAGGAGAAATTGTTACGTTCACACAGAAACCGAATGAAACTCTATATGAGGCGTGGACAAGATTTGGAAAGTTATTAAGATGATGTTCTCAACATGGTTTAGACACCTGTCAAATAGTACAAATATTCTACCAAGGATGCGACATCACTACAAGAAAAGACATAGATATAGCAGCTGGTGGTTCCATTATGAAGAAAACCGAAACTGATGCTTACAAAATTATTGATAACACTGCTTCCCACTCACATGAGTGGCACCAAGAAAAAGATATCGTTAGATCATCTAAAGCAGCTAGAGCCGATTCTAGCCATGACTTAGATTCCATTTCCGCAAAGATAGATGCTGTGGAGAGACGAATGGAAAAGATGATTAAAGATATCCACTCAATACGAATTAGTTGTGAGCAGTGTGGAGGACCACATTTGACAAAAGATTGTCTCAGTATTGAATTAACAATGGAACAAAGAGAGAATATTTCATACATAAACCAAAGGCCTGGAAATAATTATCAGAATAATTATCAACCGCCAAGACCGATCTATAATCAAAATCAGAATTATAACCGAAATATTCCATACAACAACCAACAAGGTCCTAGCAATCAACAAGTATATAACAATACTTACAACCAGCAAAGACCTAATTTTCAAAACAAACCACCACAACCCGATGATAAAAAGCCGAATTTAGAAGATATGATGACGAAGCTAGTTGAAACTCAAACGCAGTTTTTCACATCTCAAAAACAAACTAATGAACAAAATGCTTAAGCCTTTAGAAATCAACAAGCTTCTATTCAAAACTTGGAACAAGAAGTAAGTAACCTAGCAAGGTTAATAAGTGAAAGAAAACCGGGAAGTTTACCTAGTGATACAAATGCAAACCCCCGGAATGAAACAGCTAAAGCCATTACCACAAGAAGTGGTACAACACTTAAACCACCTGAAATACCTGTAACTTCTGATGAAGCTATTCCTACTCCACAAGAATCACAACCTGATCAAGATAAGGAAAAAGAACCGCTAGTTGAAAAGGTTAATGAAGATAACACAGTTAAGGCTAAACCTTATGTTAAACCATACCAACCACCACTTCCTTACCCGAGTAAAATGAAGAAAGAGAAACTTGAAGCCGAGCAATCCAAATTCTTGGATATGTTTAAATAGATAAATGTAAATCTTCCTTTCATTGATGTGATTTCAGGAATGCCTAGATATGCTAAATTCTTGAAAGATCTGATCACGAATAGAAAGAAAATGGAAGAACTCTCGGCTGTTACTATGAATGCTAATTGTTCAGCAGTGCTGTTGAATAAGATACCAGAAAAACTATCTGATCCAGGAAGTTTCACAATTCCATGTTTTCTGGGTAGTCTTAGTTCAATAGAAGCATTGGCAGACTTAGGTGCTAGTATAAATTTAATGCCGTATTCACTATACACTAAACTAGACCTTGGAGAATTGAAACCAACAAGAATATGTATACAACTAGCCGATAGATCAATAAAATATCCTAGAGGGATAATGGAGAACATGCTAGTTAAAGTTGGTACTTTAGTATTTCCAGTAGATTTTGTTGTTCTGGACATGGAAGAAGATTCTCAAGTTCCTCTCATATTAGGAAGACCATTCTTAAACACGACTAAAGCAATGATAGACGTGTTCGGTAAGAAATTGACCCTAAGTATAGAGGACGAGAGTGTTACCTTTTCAGTTGATAGCGCAATGCAACAACCGCAATCTGCAGATGATACATGTTATTATATTCAAACTATAGATTCACATGCAAAATTGTTGGAGGAATTTCCAGAATTACAAGGAACAGGAGAATGTTCTTTAGGAGAAGGTAATGAACCAATTGATGAAGATGAAATGTTAGCTACACTTATAGCTAATGGATATGAACCAACAACATAAGAAATTCAAATGCTAAAAGAAGAAGACAGATATCGATACAAATCATCGATAGAAGAACCTCCGAAATTAGAGTTAAAGCCACTTCCAAACCATTTGGAATACGCTTATTTACATGGTGAATCTGAATTACCTGTAATAATATCGTCTTCTCTTACTGAAAATGAGAAATTACAACTCATTTCTGTGTTGAAAGCTCACAAACCAACCATTGCATGGAAGATTCATGATATTAAAGGAAGAAGTCCTTCGTATTGCACACATAAAATCCTTATGGAAGAAGGTCATAAAACGTATGTGCAACGCCAACGAAGACTAAATCCGAATATGCAAGATGTAGTTAAAAAAGAAATTATTAAACTGCTAGACGCAGGTCTAATTTATCCAATTTCTGATAGTCCATGGGTAAGCCCAGTTCAATGCGTGCCTAAGAATGGTGGCATGACTGTCATTACAAATGAAAAAAATGAGCTTATTCCTACTAGGACTGTAACAGGATAGCGTGTATGTATTGATTATAGAAAATTAAATGACGCCACCAGAAAAGATCACTTTCCCTTACCTTTTATTGATCAAATGTTGGAAAGATTAGCCGGAAATAGTTACTATTGTTTTCTTGATGTTTTTCCGGATATTTTCAAATTCCAATAGCACCCGAAGATCAAGAGAAAACCATATTCACGTGCCCTTATAGTACTTTTGCTTACAAATGCATGCCATTTGGACTTTGCAACGCCCCTGCAACCTTTCAAAGGTGTATGATGGCGATTTTTCACGACATGATAGAAGAATGCATGGAAGTTTTCATGGATGACTTTTCAGTCTTCGGTGATACATTTGAATCATGTCTAGCTAATCTTGAACGAATGCTGATTAGATGCGAACAATCAAATCTAGTACTTAATTGGGAGAAATGCCATTTCATGGTTAAAGAAGGCATCGTTCTTGGACATAAAATTTCAAAAGAAGGAATTGAAATGGATAGAGCTAAAGTAGATGTAATTGCTAAACTTCCACATCCCACCAATGTTTGAGGAGTTAGGAGTTTTCTAGGGCATGCTGGTTTTTACCGACGTTTCATAAAAGATTTTTCTAAAATTGCCACTCCTATGAATAAACTCCTAGAAAAGGATGCTCCATTCATCTTTTCAGATGAATGCATCAAATCTTTTAATATTCTTAAAGAGAAACTCACTAATGCGCCGATCATGATAACACCAAATTGGAATCTATCGTTTGAACTAATGTGCGATGCAAGTGATTTTGCAATGGGAGCCGTTTTAGGACAAAGGATTGAAAAACGATTTCAACCTATATATTATGCTAGTAAGACGTTACAAGGAGCACAAAAGAACTATACAACTACTGAAAAAGAACTCCTTGCTATTGTCTTTGCTTTTGACAAATTTCGTTCATATCTCGTTCTAGCAAAAACGGTGGTCTATACCGACCATTCTGCTCTTAGATACCTATTTTCGAAACAAGATGCCAAACCAAGATTAATCCTTTGGATCTTACTCTTACAAGAGTTCGATATTGAAATTCAAGATAAAAGAGGAGCAGAAAATCTCGCCGCTGATCATCTTTTCCGTCTTGAAAATCCCGAATTAGAAGTTCTAAATGAATCGGCCATACAAGACAACTTTCCTGATGAATATCTATTGAAGATAGATTATACTGAAATTCCATGGTTTGCAGACTATGCAAACTACTTAGTATGTGGATTCCTTGAAAAAGGATTATCGTACCAAAAACGAAAGAAATTCTTCAGTGATATAAAACACTATTTCTGGGAAGATCCACATTTGTTTAAAAGTTGTCCCGATGGAATAATACGCCGATGTGTATTCGGAGATGAAGCTAGTAAAATTTTAAACCATTGTCACACAGGACCAACAGGAGGGCATTATGGGCCTCAACTAACAGCAAGAAAAGTTTATGATGCTGGATTCTATTGGCCTACAATTGATGTGGTAGCGTGGGGGTACGAAATAGTATTATATTTTTGATACGAAAAGCGATACAGATTACACAAGTTTTATATATTTATTTACATATGAGATATACCTAAACCTTGCTACAACACTATAGGCAGTGTACCTAATCGTAGAGTAGTATAGTTTTTAGTAAGTCCGGTTCGTTCCACAGGGAGCGGGCTTATTGCACACTATATTTTTAAACAACTATATTTGTACAAAATATATATAATTATATATAATAATATATAAAAGGGGGTTTACCGTTTAATGACCGGTTTGTCGATTTTATTTTTTAAGCGAAGCGTAAAGTAAATGACGATATTTAACTAACAATATAAAATAAATAACAATAATTAAAATGAAAATAAATAAAAGTACGAGGAAATATGAAATAAAATATATTATGCTTATTTAAGCTTCCGTAATCATGATGTTTGACATTTTGATTTTAATTTATTGTCCTGGGTTAATTGTCCTTTGTCCTGGATGTATTTGAAACCTATCTGGTTTTTGTCCATAATAGTTCATCGGTCGAATTATAAACTACTCGGCAAATTTAACCTTATACCCGAAGTCAAATATTCCAACTAACTGGGGATTCGAACTGTAACAAGGTCTTAATACTTTGCTTAATGAATACACCAGGTTATCGACTGCGTGTAACCCAAGGTTTTAATACTTTGTTATCAATTATGCCAAGTGTCCTTGTACATAATTTCACCCCTGTTTTAATAATTCCATAGACTATTAATCCATTCCCGTATCCGGTTAAATGAACGATTATTCGTACATATAAATATCCCGCCCATCGTGTCCGATCGAGTGTATGTGGTTATTTATAGGTACGTCCAATTGTAAATCTTTATATTAAAGTTAACAAACTATCATTTAGTTAAACAAATATAAAGCCCATTAATAGCCCATAGTCTAATTTCCACAAGTGTCGTTCTTTTGTCCAAACCCCAATTATGGTACAAAGCCCAATTACCCCGTCTTTAATATTTAGTCCAACATCATGATTACTTTGGCACAAATAAGCATAATAATAACTTAAGTACGAGACATTAATTTAAAAAGGAGAACATAACTTACATTGAGTATTTATCGCGTAGTGTTACACGGACAGAATTTCGACTTCAAAAACCCGTAAAAGTAACTTTTACATAACCCGAACTAATCTAATATAAAACTACCCTATACTATATATATTATATATATATTTATTTATTATAGAGTATTATTATTATTATTATTATTTATTATATTTTTACTCGGCAGAATGCATGGCCTTTTATAGGAGTTTTGATTTCTAACAGCTCCGCGAGTCGTCGAGTTTTTGGCCTTCAAACTCCGCGAGTTGTGGAGTTTGAAAATCCAGCTCATGATCATTTGTCTCATAGCTTGTCAACATAATTTTTAAATATATATAATATATAAATAATTTATATAATTATTTAAATATTATATTATATTCTTGTACATAGTTGACTTGTAATTTTTGGTCCGTTGCGTCGGGCGTTGATAGTTGACTCATGTCCCGGTTCCGGATTTTCGAACGTCCTTGCGTACAATTTAATATCTTGTACTTTGCGTTTTGTAACTTGTACTCTTGTTATTTTTAGACGTTTCTCATCAATAAATTGAACCTTTTGAATTGTATCTTGTACATTTGAACTTTTTGGACGTTTGTGTCTTCAAATCTTCGTTTTCGCCTTTTGTCTTCGCACTTATTTATTTAAACAATTACAATGAAAATATAATACAATTACATATGAAAACCTATTATTTAGGAGGGATATTGCTATGAAATATATGTTCCTTTTTAGCCTTATCAAACATCCCCACACTTGAGCGTTGCTTGTCCTCAAGCAATACAGAACTTGAAATAAAAACATACATGAATCACTTTTTTATTCTTCACACTTTGTACATCAGTGATTTTGATATGGTGGTATAAACAATGATAGTAACGATAGAACCATGGTTAAAGGTGGGTGTGTCATCCACAGTTGCCTCGGGTTTAGGTCAACGACACTTGCAATCAAATAGCCGATTTACTTTCAGTTTCCAAAGCAAAGTGCACATTTGAAAGGCGGTTTACAGTCCCACATGACTATGAAAATTTAGATCCGTTAGGAAATTGGATCTTTATGAAAACATTTGATCTTTTGAAAATTCAATCTAGCTTTTACCCTAGACAAGTTTTCCGGAATAACCCTTCACCGGTGTTGCAAAATATTTTTGTGGGTTTTGTGGGTTTCAGATTTGAAAATTTTAGCTCAACACTTGTGGTTTTGTGTTACCCACTTGCTAACCTTGTATTAGGAAAGCAACACGTCCAGTTCACTTGCTCCGTATATTACCTTTCGGTAAACTACCGTCCGGTTGTAAAGGAAAGCGTTGAACAAGCAACTGTTAAGGCAATGTCCCCTGACATGCTTTTAATTATGGTCTATAACGTGTCGGACGCAATTACTATCCTTGGTAGGAGCAATAGTAAAGCTCGCCCTTATAATTTTTTGGTCTGGCACAAGGTCCTGTCTTCGACCATGCTATGCAACCACCGTTCTTACGGTTGACACCCAATTTGGTTCAGGTGACCTAATGAATTCCAGGGGAATTCCTAGGATTTTACGTTCAATGGTAATGAACGCATTGAAAATAGGTTTTCAGAAAATAAATCGGTTTTAATTTTGATCAAAATATTTTCTCGTTCAAGCTCGAGTTTAGATATCATTGAATTCCATGAGTTTGAATTCTCAATCTTTAAGGTCAATCTCAAGGATTGAGTAATATCAGGCTTAAAAGCTGATTTTTGACCTTTTAAGGAGATTATCCTTTCTGGGGATCTGATTCATTAGTCTTATCAAGCTAATTTGCACGGTGCCCCCCATTATACGAGATAAATCCTTCTCATGGTTAGGATAAATCTGACCACTTGGCGACCCTGTTTGATGCTGAGGTCCGTGGATTTTCTGCTGATTTTAGAGATGACTTTTCTAGATTTTTCGTCAACCTACAGCTGGTCTGGACGACAACTTCTTGACCTAAATCAAGAAGCGCGTGTCTTTTTCGAAAGACTTTACTTCCTTTTAATGATGGAATTGATTCATCGTGTAGATCCATCTTTTCTTTTCTTTCATCGGGTAAAATAGTTAATTTAGTCCAAAACAAAAGCACCTGCAATAAACTTTACAGAAACATGTGATAGATAGTTTTTAATTGAATAACTTGGTACATTCTCCCTACACTTAGTTTCTTTCTTTGCCTTTTTATTCTCCTTTATTCCATTTTAAATGAATTCAATCGTTTTAGGGTGTTTCTCAATTTATGTCCTTTCCCAGGTAACGATAATTTCGGTATTAACACCTAGTTTTCACCGTTCATAAATATATATAAACATGATTTTAAATTCATTTAGTTGAAAATTTTTCAAATTTTCATAAAATTTGGCAAATAAACCAAGTATAAACCCTAGAGAATTTATAACCCTTCCCCACACTTGAGATCATGCAATGCCCTCATTTGCGTGAAATCAGACTCTAATTATAAATTCATGAGGGTGATTAGTGTAGAAAAGTGATTGAAAATACCCAGTTTGTAATTACAAAGCTTGTCGAATGATAGATGGCGCGCCTCATCGTTCATTCCTTCTTGTTTTATCACACATGCTTTTTTTTTTCTTTCAAAAACGGCTGCTTTTCTGAACTGTTTACTAATATTTGAAAAAGCGTCTTTTACCCTTACTTATTATGCATGTTTATTTAACGAGTTATGCACTAACCCGAACCCCTAATTTAACGTTAAGTGGGGTTAGACTTCCCCACACTTAGCTAACGACATGTGAAGTCGGTAGAATAAGTTCCACGAATTAGAATAGTGAGCCAGTTATTTACATCTCGGGTGGTATAAAATATATAAATGGGTTTAAAGTTTAGACTCGCCCGATTGTCACTACTTAATTCTTTTTTAAGTGTAGCTTTTAGTAAAAGGATATATCTCTTTTCTGGTTCTTGGTCAAATGGATCGATATACACCGACATACATATTATAGGGTGGACAATTTCTAACGTTTCCTTCCTTTTATTCTCAAGATCAAAGTTTTCACCTCTATTACCCAATTGGGTGAAATCCGAGGTTTCATTATCTATTACAGCTCGTAGTTCATCTTCGGTAGATGACTCGTCTATTGAGAATATTGGGTTGGAAGGTTGTGGAATGGTGAATTTCGGGATCGAAGCAAATTCTTCTTCATTAATGGTACTTATCGGTCCCACTATTTTGGTCTCGGGGGTAAAATTTTCAAAGTTATCGTTTTCCGAAGAGTACAAATTTGTCTTCCTTACTTCTTCTTCATCCATAGATGGATCGATGATTTCATCGGTAGAGGCTAATGTGTCGATATGTTGTGAAATTGGTAAAGCCGAATAAAAAGTATCATCGGGATAGTTGGTGATTTCGGAGCTCTCGAATTCATCAAAATTCGATGATATGAGATTTTCTTGCACACGACTCCTCAGATCAACAGGTGTGTAATCTGATAGAGTTTCAGCTTGCCTATTTACAAACTCTCTCATTTGTTCATTTTGAGCATCAAGTTCTTCGAGTTTGATTTTCATATTATCTAATAAATTTTCAGACGCATAATTTTCCTCGTCTACTAGTTGTTGAGTTTGGATATATTCTTGGGAATAATCCCAATTAGAATTGTACTCCTCATAATCATTCCATTCAGGTTCCATGGGTGCGTAATTTTCCATAGGAACGTAATAATAACATTCCCATGTTGAATGATAATCTCCACAAATTTCACAACCAGTTATTGTTTCGTCATTCGTGATTACAAGATTGACTGAACGAATTGTCATCAACACCCGGTTGAGAGTATTGATTAAATTGATTTCGGATGTCATAAAGAGTTTCCAAAATATTCTCGAGATTTTCCATAATGCGCTTATTACCAAATTTTAGCTACAATGTGGTGCATTTACTTAATTATCCTATTAGTTATAAAAATAGAAAAACTTATATAAGTTGTCCAATTAATAGACTTTTCTGCTTTTGCCCACGTTTCGAATAGCCAAAAGATGCAGCAGGGAGCCAGAACCCTTTAAATCGGAAGCTCACAACTCAGCCACTAACAAATCCAACTATTACTACGAATCAGAAAATTATCAACGTCCATTAATTTAACCACTTAAATAATTTTTCTTTCCGTTTGAGATATTAGATAAGTAATAGAGAAAATTTCTAAGTCCTAAAAACTAAAGCGTCGAGAAATAAGAAAGAAAAAGAATGCGTGTCGAAAAACATCGAAAAATAAAAATAAGAAAATAGCGCGTCGTAACTTAAAAGTCTAAAAATTATATCTAAAAAGTTGCGCCTAAAGGTCTAAAGGTAAATGAAATTTTATTCAGAAAACGGCAATTACTTAAAGGCACTAAAATCTATTTAAAACTAAAGCGAAAAACGGCGTCGCAAAATTCCAAAGCGCCTAAATCTTAATCTAAAGAAAAAACACTTAAGGGATTTTACGGCAAAGCCTAAAAGTCTAGAAAATAAAAATAAGCTACGGCAAAATACTAGAACTTAAAACTAAGTACGAGCGATAAAATACAAATATTACGCTAAAACAAATAAAAAGATACAAAATATAAAAATAATCTTAAAGTGGTAAAAAGTACAATTTTTATAAAAATATTATTTTTATATTTTTATTTTATAAAAGTATTAATTTATATATAAATAAAACTAATTAAAATTTAAAATACAATTTAATTAAAAATTAAAACTAATTATATTAAATTAATAAAGTAATTAGGGTTTAAAAATAATAATAAATAATATTACTCCGTAATTAAAGCGAAAATAGGGTTTCTGTCAGCGCGTCAGAGCAGCTCTGCGAGTTGCGGCGTTTTAAGCCTGCAAACTCCGCGAGTCGTGGTGTTTGTATTTTCGGTTTTTTTTTTTTTTTTTAACTTAAGTTTTATATTGTTTTTCTAAAAATATATATATTTATACAAAAATAAATTAAAAATATAGAGTTTCGCTGAATTCCCCGGCAGCGGCGCCAAAAACTTGATGTGGTAGCGTGGGGGTACGAAATAGTATTATATTTTTGATACGAAAAGCGATACAGATTACACAAGTTTTATATATTTATTTACATATGGGATATACCTAAACCTTGCTACAACACTATAGGCAGTGTACCTAATCGTAGAGTAGTATAGTTTTTAGTAAGTCCGGTTCGTTCCACAGGGAGCGGGCTTATTGCACACTATATTTTTAAACAACTATATTTGTACAAAATATATATAATTATATATAATAATATATAAAAGGGGGTTTACCGTTTAATGACCGGTTTGTCGATTTTATTTTTTAAGCGAAGCGTAAAGTAAATGACGATATTTAACTAACAATATAAAATAAATAACAATAATTAAAATGAAAATAAATAAAAGTACGAGGAAATATGAAATAAAATATATTATGCTTATTTAAGCTTCCGTAATCATGATGTTTGACATTTTGATTTTAATTTATTGTCCTGGGTTAATTGTCCTTTGTCCTGGATGTATTTGAAACCTATCTGGTTTTTGTCCATAATAGTTCATCGGTCAAATTATAAACTGCTCGGCAAATTTAACCTTATACCCGAAGTCAAATATTCCAACTAACTGGGGATTCGAACTGTAACAAGGTCTTAATACTTTGCTTAATGAATACACCAGGTTATCGACTGCGTGTAACCCAAGGTTTTAATACTTTGTTATCAATTATGCCAAGTGTCCTTGTACATAATTTCACCCCTGTTTTAATAATTCCATAGACTATTAATCCATTCCCGTATCCGGTTAAATGAACGATTATTCGTACATATAAATATCCCGCCCATCGTGTCCGATCGAGTGTATGTGGTTATTTATAGGTACGTCCAATTGTAAATCTTTATATTAAAATTAACAAACTATCATTTAGTTAAATAAATATAAAGCCCATTAATAGCCCATAGTCTAATTTCCACAAGTGTCGTTCTTTTGTCCAAACCCCAATTATGGTACAAAGCCCAATTACCCCGTCTTTAATATTTAGTCCAACATCATGATTACTTTGGCACAAATAAGCATAATAATAACTTAAGTACTAGACATTAATTTAAAAAGGAGAACATAACTTACATTGAGTATTTATCGCGTAGTGTTACACGGACAGAATTTTGACTTCAAAAACCCGTAAAAATAACTTTTACATAACCCGAACTAATCTAATATAAAACTACCCTATACTATATATATTATATATATATTTATTTATTTATTTATTATAGAGTATTATTATTATTATTATTATTATTTATTATATTTTTACTCGGCAGAATGCATGGCCTTTTATAGGAGTTTTGATTTCTAACAGCTCCGCGAGTCATGGAGTTTTTGGCCTTCAAACTCCGCGAGTCGTGGAGTTTGAAAATCCAGCTCAGGATCCTTTGTCTCATAGCTTGTCGACATAATTTTTAAATATATATAATATATAAATAATTTATATAATTATTTAAATATTATATTATATTCTTGTGCATAGTTGACTTGTAATTTTTGGTCCGTTGCGTCGGGCGTTGATAGTTGACTCATGTCCCGGTTCCGGATTTTCGAACGTCCTTGCGTACAATTTAATATCTTGTACTTTGCGTTTTGTAACTTGTACTCTTGTTATTTTTAGACGTTTCTCATCAATAAATTGAACCTTTTGAATTGTATCTTGTACATTTGAACTTTTTGGACGTTTGTGTCTTCAAATCTTCGTTTTCGCCTTTTGTCTTCGCACTTATTTATTTAAACAATTACAATGAAAATATAATACAATTACATATGAAAACCTATTATTTAGGAGGGATATTGCTATGAAATATATGTTCCTTTTTAGCCTTATCAACAATTTACAAAGACGCACACCTTCTTTGCAAATCCTGTGATGCTTGTCAAAGGACCGGAAAAATAAGTCAACGTGATGAAATGCCACAAAATGTCATTCAAGTATGCGAAGTATTTGACATTTGGAGTTTTGACTTTATGGGTCCATTTCCAAAATCTCATAATAATCTCTACATTCTCGTAGCCATTGATTATGTATCTAAATGGGCGGAAGCACAAGCTCTCCCAACTAACGATGCACGAGTTGTAGTCAACTTTTTAGAACGTCTTTTTGCAAGGTTTGGAACACCGAAAGCTTTAATAAGTGATCGGGGTACTCATTTCTGTAATAATCAACTTGAGAAAGTTCTTAAAAGATATGGAGTAACTCATAAAATCTCCACCGCATATCATCCACAAACAAGTGGACAAGTTGAAAATACCAACAGAGCTTTAAAACGTATTCTAGAGAAAACCGTAGGATCAAATCCGAAGGAATGGTCCATTAAATTGGAGGATGCACTCTGGGCTTTTAGAACAGCCTACAAAACTCCAATTGGAACCACACCTTTTAGACTCGTTTATGGAAAAGCATGTCATCTTCCAGTAGAAATTGAACACAAAGCATTTTGGGCTTTGAAGACATGTAATCTTGATTTACATGAAGCTGGATGTCTACGATTAAATCAACTAAACGAATTAGAAGAATTAAGACATGAAGCATACGAAAATTCGTTAATCTATAAAGAAAGAACGAAGAAATGGCATGATAAAAGAATCAGAAGTTCAAAAGAATTTAAAGAAGGAGACAGAGTTCTTCTTTTCAATTCACAATTCAAGCTATTTCCTGGAAAATTGAAATCAAGATGGTCTGGACCATTCATAGTCAAAAGAGTTTTCCCATACGGAATGATAGAATTAATAAATTCAAATGGAATTGAATTTAAAGTTAATGGTCACAGAGTTAAACATTACATAGATAATCCGATAGAAGTCGACAACGAAGTTAATCACAATTTCGATACCACAGCTAACTAAGTGTGGGGAGAATCAAGTCTTTAAAGGATAATATGTATTTCTGTTAGAGTTAGATTTTCTATTTTCGTGTAGTTCTCGAAAATGGAACCCGAATGGTCTTTCCCTAGCAGACCCTAAAGAACTAGTCTTCTCCCCCCATTCTGAATTTTTATTTTTTTTAGGTTTTTACGAAATGAAGACTTTCTGTGAACTAAACCATGGTCTAATGCTACACGCTTTGATCACTAAACGTAATAATGACACACTTCCGAGTGAAATAGTATCAGTAATCAGAGAAAGATTGGACGGAGTACGAAAAGAATCCAGATGCGAAGATAATAAGTTACAATTTGGTAAAGGAAAATCAAAATCCGCAGCGAAAAGAAGAGCACGACACCTTGAAAGATGTCACAAATGTGGAAAATGGTCACATGGAGGTGAATGTTCAAATAATCAAACCTATTCAAATACCAAATTTGTTACTTTATGCAGAGACGGACCGTTCATATGTTTAGAAGAAAAAACACTGAATGCTCGAGGTTACGCCTATGTAGCTATGGAAAACCAATTAAACCGACTATATTATGAATGAGATAGATCATATAACTAAGAATACTATCTCACAGGTAAGTCTGTACAGTTTTTATTTTTTATTTTTATTTTTAACCTTTTGATAATAAACGCTAATTTGTTCGCTATAAAGTATTAAATTGGTATTGAATAAAATTAGGTTTGGCGACCGAAATTATTGATATCATACAAAAATTTATTACATCACTGCGAAATTTAACGTTTATTCTTAAGGTATAAATATCTTTAATCAATCAACCCAAAATATTTCAAAAATTCGTCATGAGTTAAATTAGGTCATGGAACCGAAATTACTTTACCGAAAAGAGGGGCGCATATTTTTGATAATATTTGATTGATTAAAGTGGGATAAAAGACCAAAAAGATTTTTAATTTTATTTTACCATGTTTTTAAAATTAATATATAAATCTTAAATTAATATTATAAACTTTTTAAATTAATATATTTATAATTGTAAATATTTGAACAATTGATATTTTTAAGTTTGTATGTAAAAAAAACAAAAATATAATATAAGTTTGGTGTGAATTTTTAATTTTTTAAAAATGTGAATTTTTAATTTTATGCATATTTTAAATTTAAGTTGTGTGAATTTAAAAATAAAAATTTACTTTATTTCGCTAAGTTAAAAATATGATTTTTAAAATTCGTCGTGAGTTGAAGACTAGGTCTATGAACCGAAATTGCTTTACCCGAGGGAGGGACGAGAACTTTTATTATCATTATTTTTTAATCTTATTGAATTAAAGTACGCCAAAAACATTAAAAAATCAAAAAATCTTTACTTTTAAAACCGCGCTTTGATTTGACAAATTTTAAAAATTTTGTCAAGGGACAGACTAGGACAACGATCCGAAACGCCCTCGCTCCTAAAGGAAAACAAAATTTTTAGAATTTTATTAATTATATGTTTTAGAAGTTATAAGGTTTTGTAAAAAAAAAAAAGGGGCAAAACACTGTAGCCGGGTCCCATGCGATCGCATGGGAATCACCCTATCCCTCCATGCGATCCCATGGAGGCAAATTCCAGGCCTGATACATACAGACAGCGAGTCTGTCTTCCTCACACCAACACACACACACACAAACACGAAACTCTCTCAAATCTTCACCAAATTTCATCATTTTTCCACCGTAATTCATTATTTTTCTTGCTCTAATCATGCCTAGATTCTCATTCTTCAGCAAAATGGTAAAAATTACACCCCTTAACTCTATAAATTCCTAGTTTTTGTGATAATTCCAATTTTTTACCTAATGCAATTTTGTTAATTTCTAGTGTAATTAGTGTTAAATTGTTAGTATTTTATGCATGTATAACCTATATTGATGCTATTTAACATGATTTGAAGCCAAAAACTTCAAAAATTTTAGAAATCTAGGGTTTGTGTTCTTGAGCAATTTGGGGCTTTTTGATATAAACAGGTTATGGCCGATTTTCGTCATGAATTATTGCTAAATTGAGTAGTGTAACATGTTTAGATAGTTAAATGATCCAAACATTGATCCTAAACATGATTTTTGGAGATTAAAGTGGACTTTTTAAGTCCAAAATTCATGAACTTGATTAATTTAATATATTTGCCATTTGAGACTTGTTTAATTATTAGTAATGAATATTTTGACATGTTATTTGAGTTAAATGCTTATGAACTTTGTATACATTTTCATATGTGCTTATTTGAAAAGTGTAGAATTGTGAAAAATTGTGAAAATGTGTATAAGTTTAATTTTGATTTAACATGTTATAGTAATTGTTTTAAGTTGTTATTTTCATAACACTAATGCATATTTGGATGCACAAATTTTGCGTTTAATGTGTTTTGCAGAAAGCCGATACTGGAGGTTCAGGAGCATCATCATCTAGAAGACCAGCACCAGCACCAGAACCAGAACCAGAAATGCAACACGAACAAGAACCACAACAAGAACCACAACAACAGCCTGATCAGCACATACCTTATTATGATCCGGTACAGTTTGTTGATGAATTCATAGTATTCCCAATGAGGCCGCCAGTAGAATTCCCAACGATTCCTGAGCACACTCTGCATCCTAATCTAAGATTTGATAGGAGATGGAGAGATTACGAGACATATCAAAGGAACGAATTCAAATTGGTAACAAAAAATGTAGAGGTGCCAAGGGTAATCGATTGGGCCCCTTTGGAAACGGCCCATCTAGCTGACCGTGTTAGACAGCTTTTAGTTCAAAGGTATGGCAGTTCTTCTTTTACAGATTGGGAACGTCTTTTCACGATTCGTAGACCTGTATATAAGGAATGGTGTGTTGAGTTAATGAGTACTGTATCACTTGATACAAATATAGTTAGAATAGATGATAGAAGATTTCTTAGGTTTATCCTTGGCGGTAGGATGTATAGAATGTCCATGCTGGACATGGCCAGGGCTTTACAGATATATACTCCTGGTGAGTTGCTACTACCTGATTGTACAAACTTGATTCATTATGGTGAAAGGGTAGATAGCAACTTTGACGCTGACGCCATTTGGAGGCGTATGTCACATTTTGATGTTTTTACATGAGCAGGAGGACACTCCTATACACATATTGACAGAGCCGAGCTTCGTATTATTCATAGATTTTTGGCTAACTCGATTACACAGAGATGTCACAATAAAGAAAAAATTACCTTACATGATTTATTCTACCTAAAGTGTATTCGGGATCCTAGAAGCTTTGTCAATATCCCTTACCGTGTTGCTTTTTATTTATCTAAAATGGTAGAGGGAATGCAGGAAGGGAGTATAATAGGAGGAGGTATTTTTGTTACTCTCATTGGAGAGTATTTAGGTGTTGATAGGAACCAAGGGGGTCCATTACAACTTTGTAGAGAACAGGTTGAGCCCTTAGGATTGAAAGTTTATGTGGGTGCTAAGGTATTGAAAAGTAGACGTAACCAGGCAGTACCCTATGAGGGATCTCATCCTCAGGTAGAGAGAGGCTCAGACGAGGAAATGGAGGAGGCGGAAGACATTAGGGATGTCTTTCGAGATGCTATTCTTGACGTCCACGTTCGTATAGATGAGGAAGCAATGACGAACGCGGCCAGACATAGTATGTATGAGTAGTGGAACTCCGAGCGAGTTTACGAGGATTATAGGCGACGCCAACACGATAGTTGGTTAGTTCATCAGCACCAAATCATGAGCCAGCTATCATATCAGGTACCAAATAACTATGTACCTACTCGACCTGCTCATTTTCCGCCACACAGCCCCGATATCCGACCACCCTTTAACCGGTATGACTATAACCAAGCCTATCAAAATACCTATAACCAACAATGGAACCCACCTGACGAGATGAACTGGAACCCATATCCAGACTGATTTAGTTCCATTTGGTTATTTATATGATTTTTATGTTTTTATCTTTTTTACTTATTCATGTTTAAACTTATGTTATTGAATATACTTATGTAATCTTTATCATTTTTATTATTATTGTGTACTAATATTTCACATTTAGGATTTGAAAGTGAGATATTAAGTCCCATTTCAAATTGCCATGCATGTTTATATTTGTATGTATGTATATTGTAGATTGTACAAAACAGGGTAAAACAGCGCATTTTCAAAGACTGACATTAAGTTCAGCAAAAGCTACTAATTTTGACGACAAGATGACAAATAAATGTGATGTAACAACAGACGGAATGAACAAATGATATGCACCATTTATCATTCAGTAAACAAACGCCAATATGTTTGGAAACTTTGGTAAAATTTAATCATTTCTACGCTAATCACCCTCAATAATTTAAATTGTTACTGATTTCTTATAAATGAGGGCATTGCAAGATCTTAAGTGTGGGAAGGGGTTAAATTCTTTCGGATTTTTAAATTTTTTTTACTTTAAACACTTGGTTACCATTAGAAATACTAGTAAAGTAGTAGTTGTATTAGAATCTAGTGCTCTCTGATAATAAAGAACAGCCCTAGTCTTATATACTGACTACCCAATTCTAGTAAAATTGTTCAAAATTTTCAATTAAATGAACTCAAAATCATGTTTATACATATTTATGAACGATAAAACTAGGTGTTAACACCGAAATTATTGTTACCTCGGAAAGGACATAAATTGAGAAACAAACCAAAATGTTAGAATTCATTTAAAATGGAATAGAGGACAATAAAAAGGAAAATAAAAGCCAAGTGTGGGAAAAATTACCAAGTTATCTTAAATATATGTCACATATTTCTGTAACAAATAATTGAAAATACTTTTGCTTTGGACTAAACTAAACTGTTTTACCCGATGAAAGAAAAGAAGAGATGGATCTACACGATGAATCAATTCCATCGTTAAAAGGAAGTAAAGTCTTTCGAAAAAGACACGCGCTTCTTGATTTAGGTCATGAAGTTGTCGTCCAGACCAGCTGTAGGTTGATGAAAAATCTAGAAAAGTCATCTCTAAAATCAGCAGGAAATCCACGGACCTCAGCATCAAACAGGGTCGCCAAGTGGTCAGACTTATCCTAACCATGAGAGGATCTGTCTTGTAAAATGGGGAGCACACCGTGCAAATTAGCTTGATAAGACTAATAAATCAGACCCCCAGAAAGGATAATCTCCTTAAAGATTAAAAATCAGCTTTTAAGCCTGATATTACTCAATCCTTGAGATTGACCTTAAAGATTGAGAATTACAAACTCATGGAATTCAATGATATCTAAACTCGATCTTGAACGAGAAAATATTTTGATCAAAATTACAAACCGATTTGTTTTCTGAAAACCCATTTTCAATGCGTTCATTACCATTGAACGTAAAATCCTAAGAATTCACCTGGAATCCATTAGGTCACCTGAACCAAATCGGGTGTCAACCGTAAGAACGGTGATTGCTTAGCATGGTCTAAGACAGGACCTTGTGGCTGACCGAAAAATCATAAGGGTGAGCTTTACTATTGCTCCTACCAAGGATAGTAATTGCGTCCGACACGTTATAGACCATAATTAAGAATGTCAGGGGACATTGCCTTAACAGTTGCTTGTTCAACGCTTTCCTTTACAACTGGACGGTAGTTTACCGAAAGGTAATATACGGAGCAAGTATACTGGACGTGTTACTTTCCTAATACAAGGTTAGCAAGTGGGTGACACAAAACCATAAGTTTTGAGCTAAAATTTTCAAATCTAAAACCCACCAAACCCACAAAAAGAATTTGCAAACACCGGTGAAGGGTTATTCCGGAAAACTTATCTAGGGTAAAAGCTAGATTTAATTTTCAAAAAAAAAATCAAATGTTTTCATAAAGATCCAATTTCCTAAAGGATCTAAATTTTCATAAGTCATGTGGGACTGTAAACCATATCGTTACTACCATTGTTTATACCGCCGTATTGAAATCACTGATGTACAAAGTGTGAAGAATAAAGAAGTGATTCTAGTATTTCAAGACTATATTGCTTGAGGACAAGCAAAGCTCAAGTGTGGGAATATTTGATAATGCTAAAAACGAACATATAGTTCATAGCATTATCCCTCAAGAAAGACAAGCTTTTAGTTGCAACTGTTCTATTTACAAGTAATATTCGTTTAAATAATAAAAGGTGAATAAAAAAGACAGATTCGACGAATTGAAGACGCAAACGACCAAAAAGCTCAAAAGTACAAAATACAATCAATGAGGTTCCAATTATTGATAAGAAACGTCTCAAAATTACAAGAGTACACGATTCAAAACGCAAAGTACAAGATATTAAATTGTACGCAAGGACGTTCGAAAATTCGGAACCGGGACCAGAGTCAACTCTCAACGCTCGACGCAACGGACTAAAAATTACAAGCCAACTATGCACATGAATATAATATAATATATAATTAATTCTTAAAATTAATATATATATTATATTATATTTAAAAACCGTCGGCATAAAAAAACAAAGACTTTTGAGTCTCCCCAGCTGGCCATGCGATAGCATGGCCTGGAGGAAGAAACTCCATGCGATCGCATGGTGCACAGTTCCAGCCCACATGCCTATAAAAATCGAGCTTTGGTGTAACACAAAACACATCTTTTTCTTCTCCTCATTCATACGTAGTATATATTTATATTTATATTTATATTTTAATTTTAATTTTAATTTATAATAATAAGGGTGTGTTAGCGAATGTTGTAAGGGTGTAAGTCGAAATTCTGTCCGTGTAATGCTACGCTATTTTTAATCATTGTAAGTTATGTTCAACCTTTTTACATTAATGTATCGTAGCTAAGTTATTATTATGCTTATTTAATCCGAAGTGATCATGATGTTGGGCTAAAAATATTAAAATTGGGTAATTGGGCTTTGTACCATAATTGGGGTTTGGACAAAAGAACGACACTTGTGGAAATTAGACTATGGGATATTAATGGGCTTTATATTTGTTTAACTAAATGATAGTTTGTTAATTTTAATATAAAGATTTACAATTGAACGTCCCTATAAATAACCATATACACTCGATCGGATACGATGGGCAGGGTATTTATATGTACGAATAATCGTTCATTTAACCGGACACGGGAATGGATTAATAGTCACTAGAATTATTAAAACAGGGGTGAAATTATGTACAAGGACACTTGGCATAATTGATAACAAAGTATTAAAACCTTGGGTTACACTCAGTCAACATCCTGGTGTAATTATTAAACAAAGTAATAAAACCTTGTTACAGTTTAAGTCCCCAATTAGTTGGAATATTTGACTTCGGGTATAAGGATAATTTGACGAGGACACTCGCACTTTATATTTATGACTGATGGACTGTTATGGACAAAAACCAGACGGACATATTAAATAATCCAGGACAAAGGACAATTAACCCATGGGCATAAAACTAAAATCAACACGTCAAATATCATGATTACGAAAGTTTAAATAAGCATAATTCTTTTATTTCATATTTAATTTCCTTTATTTTATATTTAATTGCACTTCTAATCATCGCATTTTTATTTATTGTTATTGTATTTAATTGCCCTTTTAATTATCGTACTTTTTAATTATCGCAAGTTTATTTTATCGCACTTTTATTATTCGCAATTTTATTATCGTTATTTACTTTACGCTTTAAATTAAGTCTTTTATTTATTTAATATTTTACATTTGGTTTTAACGGCGACTAAAGTTTTAAAATCGACAAACCGGTCATTAAACGGTAAAAACTCCCCTTTATAATAATAATATTACTTATATATATATTTGTATTTTTATAAATTAAACTAATATAGCGTTAAGCTTTGATTAAAAGATTTTCCCTGTGGAACGAACCGGACTTACTAAAAACTACACTACTGTACGATTAGGTACACTGCCTATAAGTGTTGTAGCAAGGTTTAAGTATATCCATTCTCTAAATAAATAAATTTCTTGTGTAAAATTTTATACCCCTTAGCTTTAACATCAACTGTTTACACACGACCATTACATAATGGTTTACAATAGAAATATATTACATCGACATATGTTTCTTGAATGCAGTTTTTACACAATATCATACAAACATGGACTTCAAATCTTGTCCTTATTTTAGTATGCAACAGCGGAAGCTCTTAGTATTCACCTGAGAATAAACATGCTTTAAACGTCAACAAAAATGTTGGTGAGTTATAGGTTTAACCTATATATATCAAATTGTAACAATAGACCACAAGATTTCATATTTCAAAACACATCCCATATATAGAGATAAAAATCATTCATATGGTGAACACCTGGTAATCGACATTAACAAGATGCATATATAAGAATATCTCCATCATTCCGGGACACCCTTCGGATATGATATAAATTTTGAAGTACTAACGCATCTGGTACTTTGGATGGGGTTTGTTAGGCCCAATAGATCTATCTTTAGGATTCGCGTCAATTAGGGTGTCTGTTCCCTAATTCTTAGATTACCAGACTTAATAAAAAGGGGCATATTCGATTTCGATAATTCAACCATAGAATGTAGTTTCACGTACTTGTGTCTATTTTGTAAATCATTTATAAAACCTGCATGTATTCTCATCCCAAAAATATTAGATTTTAAAAGTGGGACTATAACTCACTTTCACAGATATTTCCTTCCTCGGAAATAAGACTTGGCCACGGATCGATTCACGAACCTATACAAATATGTACATATATATCAAAGTATGATCAAAATATAATTACAACTATTTTTATTATGTTTTAAAGATTTGAGTGTATTAAGTCAGCTGTCCTCGTTAGTAACCTACAACTAGTTGTCCACAGTTAGATGTACAGAAATAAATCGATATATATTATCTTGAATCAATCCACGACCCAGTGTATACACGTCTCAGGCTAGATCACAACTCAAAGTATATATATTTTTGGAGTCAACCTCAACCCTATATAGCTAACTCCAATATTACTGTATATAGAGTGTCTATGGTTGTTCCAAATAATATATATACATGGGTGGATATGATATGTCAAAACATTTGCATACGTGTCTATGGTATCCCAAGATTACATAATATATTAGAATATATGTATAATACAATATAAGTTAGCTAAGATATGATTTGTATAGATTTGTTAAATATTTCCCGTAGCTAAAAAGATCAAAAATATCCAATCTTGTTTTACCCATAACTTCTTCATTTTAAATCCATTTTAAGTGAATCAAATTGCTATGGTTTCATATTGAAATCTATTTTATGAATCTAAACAGAAAAAGTATAGGTTTATAGTTGGAAATATAAGTTACAAGTCGGTTTTGTAAAGGTAGTCATTTCAGTCGAAAGAACGACGTCTAGATGACCATTTTAGAAAACATACTTCCACTTTGAGTTTAACCTTGATTTTTGAATATAGTTTCATGTTCATATGAAAAATCATTTTCCCAAAAGAACAACTTTTAAATCAAAGTTTATCATAGATTTTAATTATCCAAACCAAAACAGACCCCGGTTTCACTATGACGGCGTATATCCGATTTTATGGTGTTCATCGTGTTTCCAGGTTTTAAATCATTAAGTTAGCATATCATATAGATATAGAACATGTGTTTAGTTAATTTTAAAAGTCAAGTTAGAAGGATTAATTTTGTTTGTGAACAATTTTAGAATTAACTAAACTATGTTCTAGTGATTACAAGTTTAAACCTTCGAATAAGATAGCTTTATATGTATGAATCGAATGATGTTATGAACATCATTACTACCTCAAGTTTTCTAGATAAAACTACTGGAAATGAGAAATATAGATCTAGCTTCAAAGGATCCTTGGATGGCTTGAAAGTTCTTGAAACAGAATCATGACACGAAAACAGTTCAAGTAAGATTTTCACTCGAAATAAGATTGTTATAGTTGTAGAAATTGAATCAAAGTTTAAATATGAATATTACCTTGAATTAGAAAGATAACCTACTGTAAATAACAAAAGTTCCTTGATCTTAGATGATTACTTGGAATGGATTTGAAAGCTTGGAAGTAGACTTGCAAACTTGGAAGTATTCTTGATTTTTATGAAACTATACTTATGGAATTTATGAAGAACACTTAGAACTTGAAGATGGAACTTGAGAGAGATCACTTAGATGAAGAAAATTGAAGAATGAAAGTGTTTGTAGGTATTTTTGGTCGTTGGTATATGGATTAGATATAAAAGATATGTAATTTTGTTTTCATGTAAATAAGTCATGAATGATTACTCATATTTTTGTAATTTTATGAGATATTTCATGCTAGTTGCCAAATGATGGTTCCCACATGTGTTAGGTGACTCATATGGGCTGCTAAGAGCTGATCATTGGAGTGTATATACCAATAGTACATACATCTAAAAGCTGTGTATTGTACGAGTACGAATACGGGTGCATACGAGTAGAATTGTTGATGAAACTGAACGAGGATGTAATTGTAAGTATTTTTGTTAAGTAGAAGTATTTTGAAAAGTGTCTTGAATTCTTTCAAAAGTGTATGAATACATATTAAAACACTACATGTATATACATTTTAACTGAGTCGTTAAGTCATCGTTAGTCGTTACATGTAAATGTTGATTTGAAACCTTTAAGTTAACGATGTTGTTAAATGTTGTTAACCCAATGTTTATTATATCTAATGAGATGTTAAATTATTATATTATCATGATATTATGATATATTAATATATCTTAATATGAAATATATACATTTAAATGTCGTTACAACGATAATCGTTACATATATGTCTCGTTTCGAAATCATTAAGTTAGTAGTCTTGTTTTTACATATGTAGTTCATTGTTAAAACACTTAATGATATATTTAAATATCATTTTATCATGTTAAATATAGTGTATCAATATCTTAATATGATACATATGTATTTAGTAGACGTTATCATAACGATAATCGTTATATATATCATTTCGAGTTTCTTAACTTAGTAATCTCATTTTTTATGTATATCACACATTGTTAATATACTTAGTGAGATACCGACTCATCATAATCTCATGTCAACCATATATATATGTCTATATATACCACAACATGTAGTTTTTACAAATTTGTAACGTTCGTGAATCGCCGGTCAACTTGGGTGATCAATTGTCTATATGAAACTTATTTCATTTAATCAAGTCTTAACAAGTTTGATTGCTTAACACGTTAGAAACATTTAGTCATGTAAATATCAATCTCAATTAATATATATAAATATGGAAAAGTTCGGGTCACTACAATTCTACCCTCTCTTACATTGATAAACGCCCAGTGGACGCTAAGAATGGTCGACCTAAAATTAGAGGAATGTTTGAGTCCTCTTCTATGTCAATGACAATGAATTCGACTAGAAAGGTTAAATTACCCACTTGAACGGGTAGGTTGTCAGCAATTCCAATTGGGTGCTTAATGGTTTGATCAAGGAGTCGAACACTCATTTTCGTTGGACTTAACTCACCTACTCCTAATCTCTTATATAATGAAAGAGGTATAACACTCACACTCACACTCACACCTAAATCTGCTAGTGCATCATACATGACACAATCACTAAGTAGACAAGGAACAATAAATTCACCTGGATCACCCACCCTGGGTGGAAGTTTTGGTGGAACTGTCTTCACCGGGTTTATTTTTACGGTTTTTGTTTCTTGCGCTTTCTTATTCTTCTTCTTCTTTCCAGAGGTATCACAAACTTTATTACCTATCACTTGCTCATACTCAACTCCTTTTCTTGGAAACGGGATGGGTGGTCTGTATGGTGCCACCACTGGCTTTACATACTCGGGTGGTGGTGGTGTAACTTCTTCATCGTTACTCACATCTAAAACCTTCCCATCTTCTGGAGCTGGTTTTTCAGAATTTGTTGACACCATATTAACATTCTCATTCCGAGGATTTACTTCGGTATTACTCGGTAGCTTTCCTTGTTCCCTCTTACTCATCAAGCTAGCAAGAGTACCTACGTGTTTTTCTAGATTCAAAATGGAAGCTTGTTGAGTTCTTATGATTGATCTAACCTCTCATTCGTTTGGGTTTGAGATGTAATAAATTGTGTTTGAGATTCCATTAGCTTTGCCATCATTTCTTCTAGATTTGGCCTTTTCTCTTCGGTTTGTTGTGGTGGTTTATATAAGCTAGGTCTTTGTTGATTGAAAGTGTTGTTTTGAGTTGGTTGGTTATTCTGACCTTGTTGATTTTACGAGTTATTGTTGGGTCCATTTGGATTGTAAAGAATGTTTTGTTTTCGATTGAAGTTTGGCCTTGGCGGTTGATAATTATTTTGATAATTATTTCCCGGCCTTTGGTTCATGTAGGAAATATTCTCACGTTGTTCCATCGTTTGCTCGATGTGACAATCTTTCATTAAGTGTGGTCCACCGCATTGCTCACAACTGATTCGTATTGCGTGAATATCTTTATTCATCTTTTCCATTCATCTCTCGAAAGCATCTATTTTTGCGGAAACAGAATCAAAGTCATGGCTAGAATCGGCTCTAGCCGCTTTAGATGTATGAAAGATATCTTTTTCCTGATGCCACTCATGAGAGTGGAAGGCTGTATTATCAATTATCTTGTGAGCTTCGATTGCGGTTTTCTTCATAATGGAACCACCAGCTGCTGTGTCGATGTCTTTTCGTGTGGTGACGTCGACTCCTTTGTAAAATATTTGAACTATTTGATAAGTATCTAGACCATGTTGAGGACATCCTCTCAACATTTTTCCGAATCTTGTCCATGCCTCATATAACGTTTCATTTGGATTTTGCATGAACGTGGCAATTTCTCCTTGAAGTCTCACGGCTTTAGATGCCGGAAAGAATCTTTTAAGAAATTTCTCAACTAAAACATCCCATGTATCAATAGCTCTTTCAGGTAACGATTCTAACTAATCTTTGGCTTCTCCCTTTAAAGTCTACGGAAACAACATGAGATAGATCTGTTCAACCTCAATTTCTCTGATTTTGAATAGAGTACAGATCCTATTAAAGGTTCGAAGATGTTCGTTTGGATCTTCTTTTGGTGTACCACTAAATTGGCACTGATTAGTTACCATATGTAGGATTTGTCCTTTGATTTCATAATCTGGCGCATTAACATCTGGCTTAATAATGGCGTGACCTTGGCCCGTGCGTGTGGCTCTCATTCGGTCTTCCATACTTTGAGGTTCCGTTTCTGCCATATCTGAATTTGTTGAATCCGAATCACTAGAAGATTCTGATTTAATGGTTTGTGGTTCAGGAGGAATGATTAGTGGTTCAGGATCTTGGAATTGTCTTTGAATATCCTCTGGGTTCTCAATTGTGAAGTCGGGTTCAAAAAATGAATTATCGGATTTTTGAATTGGAGTACTTGTTCTACTTGATGATGATTCTAAAGAAAAATCAATGGCGATAATATTGGCTAGATGTCTTGATCGAGTTACAGGTGGTGAACGTATGAAAGGTGGTGAATGTTTTGCTCGGTGCATTCACTGAATATCCTATTAGTTATAAATATAAAAATTATTAAAGTTATCAAATCAATAGACTTTTCTGATTTTGCCCACGTTTCGAATAGTCAATAGATGCAGCAGGTAGCCAGGACCCTTTAAATCGGAAGCCCACAACTCGCCACTAACAAATCCAACTATTACTACGAACCAGAAAATTTTGGATGTCTATCAATTTAATCGCTTAAAATAATTTTTCGTCAAAATTTAAAGATTTTAAAAGTTCTATGTCCTAAAAACTAGAGGTAGAAATGAGAAAGAAAAAGAATGCGTCGAAAAACGTCGAAAAATAAAAAGTCGAAAAACAAACGTCGAAACTTAAAAAGTCTAAAACTAAATCTAAAAAGTTGCGCCTAAAGGTATTAAAGCTTAAAAGGAATTCTAAACGGAAAACGACAATTAATTAATTAGGCACTAAAATCTAAAGACTGCGTCGCAAAATTCTAAAGCACCTAAATCTTAATCTAAAGAAAAAACACTTAAGGGATTTTACAGCAAACCCTAAAATCTAGAAATATAAAATAACTACGGCAAAAACTAAGTTTAGAACTAATTACTACAAACGACAAATATTAAATACTACGAATAAACGAAAAATGATAAAAAAAATACAAAATACAAAAAGAAACTAAGTTGATAAAAATACAATTTTATAAAAATATTATTTTTATATTATAATAAAAATATTATTCTATATATTTAATAATAATTATTAAACTTAATAATACTAATTAAAACTAAAAATAAAACTAAGATAAACTAATTAATATTTTAATTAAACCCTAATTATAATTAATAATTAAATTATAAACCCTAATTCAGCATTTATGGCGTACTAGGTTTGCTGTCAGCAACCCTCATGCGATCGCATGAGAATTAGGCTGATGGATAATGCGATCGCATGATATGAGATACCAAGCCGGATTTTGGGCTTCACAGGCTTCGGCCCAACTAAATTTTAATTTAATTTTTATTTTGATTTTAATTTTCTGATTTTAATTTATAGAAAATATAATTTAAATAAAACTTATATATTTTTAAAAAATAAAAATAAAATATTACTTATTAGTTCTTATAACTTTTAACAAAAGAAATAAAAAATATAAACTTTTTAAATTAAACAATTAAAAATATAGATATATAATTTTTTTGTTTGTTTTGTTTTTTTTTTAAATTTAAAACTTCTATAAATATATTTTTACAAAAATGGCTTAAAACTAATTTTTTTTTTAGAATATAGCGTTTCGCTTTCGGCGTTTACTCCCCGGCAGCGGCGCCAAAAATACTTGATGTGTGCGAGGTGTAGTACGAAATAGATTATATTTTACTACGAAATACTATTAAATACGATACAATTTTACACAAGTTATTTATTTATTTATAGAATGGATATACCTAAACCTTTATAACACCCCAGATTTTTTTTTTTATAATAATATAGCGGAAGACCAATTTAACTAATACATAAGTTAAAAATGTATATATATATATATATATATATATATATATATATATATATATATATATATATATATATATATATATATATATATATATATATATATATATATAATCCGCTTAATGATAACACGTTAATAAATAAATGACCGGGTGTTATATTAAAACGTAAATACAACTTTAATAGAAAAGACGCGACATCAGAGTTTCCGGCTTTGTCAAACATATCTTCCAACATCCCATCTTCGCCCTGATAACTAGCATACAATAAATCCATAACCTGCAGGGAAGATGTGGGGGATTAGCACGAAGCTAAGTTAGTGCAACCAACTACTAGCAATAGTATACAGGAACTTTCATACTAATCATGTCGCAAAGTCTAACACACAAACATCACCCAAGTGCCATCTACAGAGACTCTGGCAGCTCGGCCAAACCATTAACCACCAGCTGATCGGACTGGGGCTTACCAGAAGTTCTTCTACCACCGTGTGTATATATATAATCCACACGCGACGAACGCGTCATTCACATATATATATACACCTCGATTGTCTAGGCTACGACATGAGGAACCCAAGCCGTAGGTTGATCTCTCCTATCGAGGCTACCACACAATAGGGATGCACTGGGCTCCAGCAGACAAGCATCAACTAACATGCAGTTATTACAACGTACTTACTAACCACAATAATAAGTATATCTAACAAGCATGGCAATCATAATATAACATGCTTCTCTATACTATATTCTCCAGTTAGTCCCACTCACCAATACCGACATCACTCGGTAGTCTAATGTCACCGAGTCTTCTCCTCGTCTGTATCACCTGAAAACGATACTCACAAGTTAGTTATAATATTATGATCATCAATATACAAACGGGCAACATAACGGCTAAAAAATCAACACTTGGTAAAATATTACACTGCCAAATACAATCGGTCGACTGTCAGAGACAGTCGGCCGACTGTTAACACTCACTCGGTCGACTATCTAGACACTCGGTCGATGGTTTCTCACAGACACACTCGGCTGATGGTCGAGTCAGTCGGTCGATGGTCGAGTCAGTCGGTCGATGGTCGAGTCAGTCGGTCGATGGTCAAGAGACAGTCAGCCGACTGTGTTTATCTGCAGAAGCTGAAGAGCAAAGTGACGGGTTTCACCCAAATTCAACCAATTCTTGCTCTAGAGCTCGATTACGACCTCAAAACTGACCAAATCAAAGACACTAAATATGTAGAAACATAAACCCACAAGATTTGGACTCAAACAACATTAAATCTAACCTTTTTGACCCAAATTACACACTTTGTAAAAACTAACACAAAACTCCATTTTCTCAAAGATTAAAGCATGAAGGCTTGTGATTCTTACCTTGTTAGAATTAGTAGACAACAAAGAACACGATTCTAAGATCAATTTGAGCCCAAGAACAAGTTTTGATGATTAGGGTTTGGTGAGATGGAGATGAACGTACGGGAGTAATATTTGGGGAAGAATCTAGAAAAATGAAGATAATTCTCCCCGCCTACACACTTAAGGGTTAAAAACCTATACATCACAACACACGGGTATTTATCAGTTATCTGAATTCTTTCGTATCTCATTTGGTGACCCAAATGAAGTCCAAATTAAATAAACAAACCTGTTCTATGACCCTTGTCACAAACTGGTCCTATCCACAACATTAAACAATACAAAATATAAAATTAGAATAAAAGCATATAATAACACCACACAACCTGAGGGTAAAATAGTAATCTAACAGCTAGGCCCGCTTCGAGGGTGTTACAAATCTACCCCCTTAAAGAGATTCCATCCTCGAAATCTACTAAGTCATAGCCAACACGGGTCACAGGTAACAAATACCAACACAATTGGTCACACCGGTAGCTACACCGAAACACATCCTAAGATAACAAGTATTACCAAGGTTCATTAGTTTCCTCATCTGCCATCCTATAAGCGAAAATCATTAATTTAAAAACTCACCGTCACTAAGTCAATGCTAACCCTTTCTATTACGACCAACTCCAATCATGCAACACAACATTCAGATAATTTATTCCGCAATTGTCTATAGCATCACAATTATCGCTTGAAGGGGTAACCAAGAACCAACAATCAACTGTTTAATAAGGGCCGTGCACGTCATCTTTTATCCTAGCGATATGCTAAGAGGATAACGATTAAATAATTCAACACTAGATGCAATCAACATTCATTCAAATACAAGACAACCCAAAAGTATAATATAGACCCATCATCAACTTAATTGACTTCCACAAAAAGTTTCACGTCTAACTGTCACTACACCCCACTTTCTGAAGATACCGATGGTTATACACTGTCAATTTCATTGAATCGGACTGATCCATCAAATTTCGAGATTACCCATAAAGTTAACCCATCAAATCTTATATTCAGTTTATTCTAAGTCATCAGTCTGTTGTCAACGTGTCACATGAAGACGCAACTTAGTTAAGCCCACAATTCTACATCATCAAATCAACAAAGGTTATGGGTATTACAAACCGCCACAACGTGAACTAAGTCAAATCATGTCCTACCGTCATATGCCTTACAAGCTCCGTTCATTCTCGTAGGTCAAAAGTTATCTTATCGGTCTAAGTCAAACACACCATCTGCTAGTCTACTACCCACGGGTCAAGACCCGCTATATGCCGATATGCAAACTTACTTACTTACACTACACGATATCCGAATCGTTCTTCACATTCTGGTCTAGAAAACAGTCTTTACTACTAGCTAAAGAAATTCAATGCTGACAAACTGCCGCTATCTAATAACTGAACAAGTATAATTTTATCTGAATTCCAAACTTGATCTATCAATAATCTTACGAAATACCACGAATATTGCATCTCATGTCTAGGTTTTACACACTAACTCTCGAGTCACTACTAATGACCCACTACATTATATCTGTCAATCATGATTTGAGGTTATTCTCGAGTCACTTTCATCAAATTTCCTAGATCAACTCACTCTAAAACACTGAATAATGGCTATCATTTACCTTAGAATACACAAACTTAGCTAATTTCATCACTACAACATAGCCAAATCAACTCGGATTACACTAATTTACCCAAATTCCGTAATTTAATACTTGTTTCAATCCCGATATTCAAGAATTTTGTTGAAATTCACTTATCTGGTTCAGTGTTCCCCAATTATTCAACGACTAAATCGTTATTCTGATCAACTCAATCATAGTAGATATGATTACCAACCCATGTTAGGACCCTGAAGTTGTATAGTGTTAATGTGAAATATGTAGTGACCCTAACTTTTCCATGTTTATATATATTAATTGAGATTGATATTTACATGATTAAATGTTTCCAACATGTTAAGCAATCAAACTTGTTAAGACTTGATTAATTGAAATATGTTTCATATAGACAATTGACCACCCAAGTTGATCGGTGATTCACGAACGTTAAAACTTGTAAAAACTATATGATGACATATATATGGATATATATATATATAGTTAACATGATACTATGATAAGAAAACATATCATAAAGTATATTAACAATGAACTACATATGTAAAAACAAGACTACTAACTTAATGATTTTTAAACGAGACATATATGTAACGATTATCGCTGTAAAGACATTTAATGTATATATATCATATTAAGAGATATTCATACATGATAATATCATGATAATATAATAATTTAAAATCTCATTTGATATTATAAACATTGGGTTAACAACATTTAACAAGATCGTTAACCTAAAGGTTTCAAAACAACACTTACATGTAACGACTAACGATGACTTAACGACTCAGTTAAAATGTATATACATGTAGTGTTTTAATATGTATTTATACACTTTTGAAAGACTTCAATACACTTATCAAAATACTTCTACTTAACAAAAATGCTTACAATTACATCCTCGTTCAGTTTCATCAACAATTCTACTCGTATGCACCCGTATTCGTACTCGTACAATACACAGCTTTTAGATGTATGTACTATTGGTATATACACTCCAATGATCAGCTCTTAGCAGCCCATGTGAGTCACCTAACACATGTGGGAACCATCATTTGGCAACTAGCATGAAATATCTCATAAAATTACAAAAATATGAGTAATCATTCATGACTTATTTACATGAAAACAAAATTACATATCCTTTATATCTAATCCATACACCAACGACCAAAAACACCTACAAACACTTTCATTCTTCAATTTTCTTCATCTAATTGATCTCTCTCAAGTTCTATCTTCAAGTTCTAAGTGTTCTTCATAAATTCCAAAAGTTCTAGTTTCATAAAATCAAGAATACTTTCAAGTTTGCTAGCTCACTTCCAATCTTGTAAGGTGATCATCCAACCTCAAGAAATCTTTGTTTCTTACAGTAGGTTATCATTCTAATACAAGGTAATAATCATATTCAAACTTTGGTTCAATTTCTATAACTATAACAATCTTATTTCAAGTGATGATCTTACTTGAACTTGTTTTCGTGTCATGATTCTGCTTCAAGAACTTCGAGCCATCCAAGGATCCATTGAAGCAAGATCCATTTTTCTCTTTTCCAGTAGGTTTATCCAAGGAAATTAAGGTAGTAATGATGTTCATAACATCATTCGATTCATACATATAAAGCTATCTTATTCGAAGGTTTAAACTTGTAATCACTAGAACATAGTTTAGTTAATTCTAAACTTGTTCGCAAACAAAAGTTAATCCTTCTAACTTGACTTTTAAAATCAACTAAACACATGTTCTATATCTATATGATATGCTAACTTAATGACTTAAAACCTGGAAACACGAAAAACACCGTAAAACAGGATTTACGCCGTCGTAGTAACACCGCGGGCTGTTTTGGGTTAGTTAATTAAAAACTATGATAAACTTTGATTTAAAAGTTGTTATTCTGATAAAATGATTTTTATTATGAACATGAAACTATATCCAAAAATTATCGTTAAACTCAAAGTGGAAGTATGTTTTCTAAAATGGTCATCTAGACGTCGTTCTTTCGACTGAAATGACTACCTTTACAAAAACGACTTGTAACTTATTTTTCCGACTATAAACCTATACTTTTTCTGTTTAGATTCATAAAATAGAGTTCAATATGAAACCATAGCAATTTGATTCACTCAAAACGAATTTAAAATGAAGAAGTTATGGGTAAAACAAGATTGGATAATTTTTCTCATTTTAGCTACGTGAAAATTGGTAACAAATCTATTCCAACCATAACTTAATCAACTTGTATTGTATATTATGTAATCTTGAGATACCATAGACACGTATACAATGTTTCGACCTATCATGTCGACACATCTATATATATTTCGGAACAACCATAGACACTCTATATGTAAATGTTGGAGTTAGCTATACAGGGTTGAGGTTGATTCCAAAATATATATAGTTTGAGTTGTGATCAATACTGAGATACGTATACACTGGGTCGTGGATTGATTCAAGATAATATTTATCGATTTATTTCTGTACATCTAACTGTGGACAACTAGTTATAGGTTACTAACGAGAACAGCTGACTTAATAAACTTAAAACATCAAAATATATTAAAAGTGTTGTAAATATATTTTGAACATACTTTGATATATATGTATATATTGTTATAGGTTCGTGAATCAACCAGTGGCCAAGTCTTACTTCCCGACGAAGTAAAAATCTGTGAAAGTGAGTTATAGTCCCACTTTTAAAATCTAATATTTTTGGGATGAGAATACATGCAGGTTTTATAAATGATTTACAAAATAGACACAAGTACGTGAAACTACATTCCATGGTTGAATTATCGAAATCGAATATGCCCCTTTTTATTAAGTCTGGTAATCTAAGAATTAGGGAACAGACACCCTAATTGACGCGAATCCTAAAGATAGATCTATTGGGCCTAACAAACCCCATCCAAAGTACCGGATGCTTTAGTACTTCGAAATTTATATCATATCCGAAGGGTGTCCCGGAATGATGGGGATATTCTTATATAAGCATCTTGTTAATGTCGGTTACCAGGTGTTCACCATATGAATGATTTTTATCTCTATGTATGGGATGTGTATTGAAATATGAAATCTTGTGGTCTATTATTATGATTTGATATATATAGGTTAAACCTATAACTCACCAACATTTTTGTTGACGTTTTAAGCATGTTTATTCTCAGGTGATTATTAAGAGCTTCCACTGTCGCATACTTAAATAAGGACGAGATTTGGAGTCCATGCTTGTATGATATTGTGTAAAAACTGCATTCAAGAAACTTATTTTGTTGTAACATATTTGTATTGTAAACCATTATGTAATGGTCGTGTGTAAACAGGATATTTTAGATTATCATTATTTGATAATCTACGTAAAGCTTTTTAAACCTTTATTGATGAAATAAAGGTTATGGTTTGTTTTAAAGTGAATGTAGTCTTTGAAAAACGTCTCATATAGAGGTCAAAACCTCGCAACGAAATCAATTAATATGGAACGTTTTTAATCAATAAGAACGGGACATTTCAGTTGGTATCCGAGCGTTGGTCTTAGAGAACCAGAAAATTTGCATTAGTGTGTCTTATCGAGTTTGTTAGGATGCATTAGTGAGTCTGGACTTCGACCGTGTTTTCTTTAAAAATGATTGCTTAACATTTTTGTTGGAAACTATATATTTTTAACATATGAATATTATGTGATATATTAATCTCTTAACGTGTTTGATATTATGTGATAGATGTCTACCTCTAGAACAAGTCCCATTGACTCACCTAATAATAATGAAGAGTCAAATGTAAATTGGAATGATTTGTGGACTGATTCACAAGTTTCCGAAGAGGAACCGGAAGAAGAGTCGGAACCGGAAGAAGAATCGGAACCGGAAGAAGAATCGGAACCGGATGAAGAAATAGAACCGGTGGGGGAAATAATAAAACGGTTAAGTAAAAGAAAATCCTCAACCAACCGACCAAAGTTAATTATGGTCAATGGTGTTTCCGCCAAGGAAGCAAAATATTGGGAGGATTACCAATTCTCCGATGAATCGGATTCCGACGAGAATTCCGATGATGTTATAGAAATTACCCCAACTGAATTTAAAAAGGCAAAAGAAAATAATAAGGGAAAGGGCATAAAAATAGAGAAATCTAATTCCAACCCCGATGAACTTTATATGTATCGTCAACCCCCGAAGTCCTTAAGTTGTAACAATGACCCGGGAACCTCTAAACCACCAGGTTTTTCTAAACCAATGTGGACAACGACGGCTCGTATTAGGGGAACATCATATATCCCTAGAAACTTGGCAAAACGAACCAAAACCGAAGAAGAAGAAACGAGCGAGTCGGAATAAGATAGTTGTATTCATGTGGTGTAATATATGTAATATAGTGTTCTTATGCTTTATGATATATGTAAAAAAAATTGCTTGTATTAATAAGTATTTTTTTTATGAATCTAACTCTTGTCTATTTTACAGTTTAAAAACACAAAATGGATAGACAACCCAATATTTTAAGAGACCTACCCGGAGACATGATTGATGAAATCTTGTCTAGAGTCGGCCAGAATTCTTCGGCACAACTATTTAAGGCGAGATCAGTTTGTAAGACATTCGAAGAACGTTCCAAGAATGTCTTGGTTTATAAGAGACTTTCGTTTGAAAGATGGGGGATATCACATTGGGAAACCCATAAGTTACGATGTGTTTACTTTGACGCATATATTGCGGGGAACCCAAATGCTATTTTACGCAACGGGTTAAGAAATTATTTTGACTCAATATATCCGAATATTGGACTTCGTGATTTAGAAAAAGCGGCTAACATGCAACATAAAGAAGCATGTTATGCTTACGGATTAGTAATGTTCGCTTCTCACCAAAGTGAGAACAAGAACATCGGGCTACAACTATTAAACAAAACGTTTCCACAAGTGACGGAGTCGGTAATTGGGGTAAGAAATGAGGTTTTTAGATTATTACGGGACTGTTGGACATTACGTAACCCTCGTCCCTTTGATGACGTTACAACACGCTGTCTTATCAACGGCCATAACGGTTATGTTGCACAAGACCAAGGATGGGAAGTAGTCCTAGTAAAACCAGAATGCATGACTTGTTTCTGGACGTATGAATTACGTGTCTTTATTACCTTTGCTGAACGACTTGTGTACTAGCTAGAATTGTCTTCACAACTATCTTGTATCAAAGTTATTGTGTGCTATATTTCATGCTTTATGTAAAATAAGCGGTATTGTAAGTTTGTAAAATATTGTATAAAAGTTTGAACGCGAAATATTATTATAATCAGTTTTTCATATAGAATTGTAGTAGTTGAATTGTATATTAGCTACTAAGTATGAACTTAACGGGTAGGTACTACCCGAATTTAAACTTATAAAACGCTAATATGAAGAAAAAGCTTTTATAAATGAGTTCATATTATGCTACGAAATACTATTAACTACTCTTAATATTCTGTATGATTAACTTGTTCCATTTAACTATTTTGAAGGAAATGGCACCGACTACTCGACACACCGTGAATATGAATGAAGAGGAATTCCGTACTTTTCTAGCTTCAAACATAGCCGCAGTACAGGCTGCGCTACATACCAACAATAACCTTGGATCTAGCAGTACAGGAAATCGTGTAGGATGCACCTACAAAGAATTCACTGCCTGCAAACCTTTGGAATTTGATGGAACCGAAGGACCGATCGGATTGAAACGGTGGACCGAGAAGGTTGAATCGGTGTTTGCCATAAGTAAGTGTACTGAAGAGGACAAAGTGAAGTACGCTACGCATACCTTCACAGGTTCTGCGTTAACATGGTGGAATACCTATCTAGAGCAAGTGGGACAAGATGATGCGTACGCACTACCGTGGTCAGCATTCAAGCACTTGATGAACGAGAAGTACCGTCCCAGAACCGAGGTCAATAAGCTCAAGACAGAACTTAGAGGGTTACGAACCCAAGGATTTGATATTACCACGTACGAAAGACGATTCACAGAATTATGCCTATTGTGTCCGGGAGCATTCGAAGATGAGGAAGAGAAGATCGACGCGTTTGTGAAAGGATTACCGGAAAGAATCCAAGAAGATATAAGTTCACACGAGCCCGCCTCCATACAACAGGCATGTAGAATGGCTCACAAACTAGTGAACCAGATTGAAGAAAGAATTAAAGAACAGACTGCTGAAGAGGCCAATGTGAAGCAAGTCAAAAGAAAGTGGGAGGAAAACGGTGATAAGAATCACCAATACAACAACAACAGCAATTACAACAATAATCGCAACAATTATCCCAACAATCGCAACATCAATCGCAACTACAACAAACGGCCCAACAACAACAACAACAACAACAACAGCAACTACAACAATCATCCCAACAATAATAATAACCGCAACAACAACAACAATCAGAAGCAGCTATGCCAAAGGTGTGAAAAGAATCACTCGGGGTTCTGCACCAAATTTTGCAACAAGTGTAAAAGAAATGGTCATAGCGCGGCGAAGTGTGAGGTCTACGGACCAGGGGTTAATAGAACGAAAGGAACAAATGGTGTCGGAACGAGTAATGGCGGAGCAAGTAGTGTCGGAGCAAGTTATGCCAATGTAGTTTGTTATAAATGTGGAAAACCAGGCCACATTATTAGAAATTGCCCGAACCAGGAGAACACGAATGGACAAGGCCGTGGAAGAGTTTTCAATATTAATGCGGTAGAGGCACAGGAAGACCCGGAGCTTGTTACGGGTACGTTTCTTATTGACAATAAATCTGCTTACGTTTTATTTGATTCGGGTGCGGATAGAAGCTATATGAGTAGAGATTTTTGTGCTAAATTAAGTTGTCCATTGACGCCTTTGGATAGTAAATTTTTACTCGAATTAGCAAATGGTAAATTAATTTCAGCAGATAATATATGTCGGAATCGAGAAATTAAACTGGTTAGCGAAACATTTAAGATTGATTTGATACCAGTAGAGTTAGGGAGTTTTGATGTGATAATCGGTATGGACTGGTTGAAAGAAGTGAAAGCGGAGATCGTTTGTTACAAAAATGCAATTCGCATTATACGAGAAAAAGGAAAACCCTTAATGGTGTACGGAGAAAAGGGCAACACGAAGCTACATCTTATTAGTAATTTGAAGGCACAAAAACTAATAAGAAAAGGTTGCTATGCTGTTCTAGCACACGTCGAGAAAGTACAAACTGAAGAAAAGAGCATCAATGATGTTCCCATTGCAAAAGAATTTCCCGATGTATTTCCGAAAGAATTACCGGGATTACCCCCACATCGATCCGTTGAATTTCAAATAGATCTTGTACCAGGAGCTGCACCAATAGCTCGTGCTCCTTACAGACTCGCACCCAGCGAGATGAAAGAACTACAAAGCCAATTACAAGAACTTTTAGAGCGTGGTTTCATTCGACCAAGCACATCACCGTGGGGAGCTCCTGTTTTGTTTGTCAAGAAGAAAGATGGTACATTCAGGTTGTGTATCGACTACCGAGAGTTGAACAAACTTACCATCAAGAACCGCTACCCACTACCGAGAATCGACGACTTATTTGATCAACTACAAGGCTCGTCTGTTTATTCAAAGATTGACTTACGTTCCGGGTATCATCAAATGCGGGTGAAAGAAGATGATATTCCAAAGACTGCTTTCAGAACACGTTACGGTCATTACGAGTTTATGGTCATGCCGTTTAGTTTAACTAATGCACCAGCTGTGTTCATGGACCTTATGAACCGAGTGTGTGGACCATACCTTGACAAGTTTGTCATTGTTTTCATTGATGACATACTTATTTACTCAAAGAATGACCAAGAACACGGTGAACATTTGAGAAAGGTGTTAGAAGTATTGAGGAAGGAAGAATTGTACGCTAAGTTTTCAAAGTGTGCATTTTGGTTGGAAGAAGTTCAATTCCTCGGTCACATAGTGAACAAAGAAGGTATTAAGGTGGATCCGGCAAAGATAGAAACTGTTGAAAAGTGGGAAACCCCGAAAACTCCGAAACACATACGCCAGTTTTTAGGACTAGCTGGTTACTACAGAAGGTTCATCCAAGACTTTTCCAGAATAGCAAAGCCCTTGACTGCATTAACGCATAAAGGGAAGAAATTTGAATGGAATAATGAACAAGAGAAAGCGTTTCAGTTATTGAAGAAAAAGCTAACTACGGCACCTATATTGTCATTGCCTGAAGGGAATGATGATTTTGTGATTTATTGTGATGCATCAAAGCAAGGTCTCGGTTGTGTATTAATGCAACGAACGAAGGTGATTGCTTATGCGTCTAGACAATTGAAGATTCACGAACAAAATTATACGACGCATGATTTGGAATTAGGCGCGGTTGTTTTTGCATTAAAGACTTGGAGGCACTACTTATATGGGGTCAAAAGTATTATATATACCGACCACAAAAGTCTTCAACACATATTTAATCAAAAACAACTGAATATGAGGCAGCGTAGGTGGATTGAATTATTGAATGATTACGACTTTGAGATTCGTTACCACCCGGGGAAGGCAAATGTGGTAGCCGATGCCTTGAGCAGGAAGGACAGAGAACCCATTCGAGTAAAATCTATGAATATAATGATTCATAATAACATTACTACTCAAATAAAGGAGGCGCAACAAGGAGTTTTAAAAGAGGGAAATTTAAAGGATGAAATACCCAAAGGATCGGAGAAGCATCTTAATATTCGGGAAGACGGAACCCGGTATAGGGCTGAAAGGATTTGGGTACCAAAATTTGGAGATATGAGAGAAATGGTACTTAGAGAAGCTCATAAAACCAGATACTCAATACATCCTGGAACGGGGAAGATGTACAAGGATCTCAAGAAACATTTTTGGTGGCCGGGTATGAAAGCCGATGTTGCTAAATACGTAGGAGAATGTTTGACGTGTTCTAAGGTCAAAGCTGAGCATCAGAAACCATCAGGTCTACTTCAACAACCCGAAATCCCGGAATGGAAATGGGAAAACATTACCATGGATTTCATCACTAAATTGCCAAGGACTGCAAGTGGTTTTGATACTATTTGGGTAATAGTTGATCGTCTCACCAAATCAGCACACTTCCTACCAATAAGAGAAGATGACAAGATGGAGAAGTTAGCACGACTGTATTTGAAGGAAGTCGTCTCCAGACATGGAATACCAATCTCTATTATCTCTGATAGGGATGGCAGATTTATTTCAAGATTCTGGCAGACATTACAGCAAGCATTAGGAACTCGTCTAGACATGAGTACTGCCTATCATCCACAAACTGATGGGCAGAGCGAAAGGACGATACAAACGCTTGAAGACATGCTACGAGCATGTGTTATTGATTTCGGAAACAGTTGGGATCGACATCTACCGTTAGCAGAATTTTCCTACAACAACAGCTACCATTCAAGCATTGAGATGGCGCCGTTTGAAGCACTTTATGGTAGAAAGTGCAGGTCTCCGATTTGTTGGAGTGAAGTGGGGGATAGACAGATTACGGGTCCAGAGATTATACAAGAAACTACCGAGAAGATCATCCAAATTCAACAACGGTTGAAAACCGCCCAAAGTCGACAAAAGAGCTACGCTGACATTAAAAGAAAAGATATAGAATTTGAAATTGGAGAGATGGTCATGCTTAAAGTTGCACCTTGGAAAGGCGTTGTTCGATTTGGTAAACGAGGGAAATTAAATCCAAGGTATATTGGACCATTCAAGATTATTGATCGTGTCGGACCAGTAGCTTACCGACTAGAGTTACCTCAACAACTCGCGGCTGTACATAACACTTTCCACGTCTCGAATTTAAAGAAATGTTTTGCTAAAGAAGATCTCACTATTCCGTTAGATGAAATCCAAATCAACAAAAAACTTCAATTCATCGAAGAACCCGTCGAAATAATGGATCGTGAGGTTAAAAGACTTAAGCAAAACAAGATACCAATTGTTAAGGTTCGATGGAATGCTCGTAGAAGACCCGAGTTCACCTGGGAGCGTGAAGATCAGATGAAGAAGAAATACCCGCATCTATTTCCAGAAGATTCGTCAACACCTTCAACAGCTTAAAATTTCGGGACGAAATTTATTTAACGGGTAGGTACTGTAGTGACCCGAACTTTTCCATGTTTATATATATTAATTGAGATTGATATTTACATGTTTAAATGTTTCCAACATGTTAAGCAATCAAACTTGTTAAGACTTGATTAATTGAAATATGTTTCATATAGACAATTGACCACCCAAGTTGATCGGTGATTCACGAACGTTAAAACTTGTAAAAACTATATGATGACATATATATGGATATATATATATATAGTTAACATGATACTATGATAAGAAAACATATCATAAAGTATATTAACAATGAACTACATATGTAAAAACAAGACTACTAACTTAATGATTTTTAAACGAGACATATATGTAACGATTATCGCTGTAAAGACATTTAATGTATATATATCATATTAAGAGATATTCATACATGATAATATCATGATAATATAATAATTTAAAATCTCATTTGATATTATAAACATTGGGTTAACAACATTTAACAAGATCGTTAACCTAAAGGTTTCAAAACAACACTTACATGTAACGACTAACGATGACTTAACGACTCAGTTAAAATGTATATACATGTAGTGTTTTAATATGTATTTATACACTTTTGAAAGACTTCAATACACTTATCAAAATACTTCTACTTAACAAAAATGCTTACAATTACATCCTCGTTCAGTTTCATCAACAATTCTACTCGTATGCACCCGTATTCGTACTCGTACAATACACAGCTTTTAGATGTATGTACTATTGGTATATACACTCCAATGATCAGCTCTTAGCAGCCCATGTGAGTCACCTAACACATGTGGGAACCATCATTTGGCAACTAGCATGAAATATCTCATAAAATTACAAAAATATGAGTAATCATTCATGACTTATTTACATGAAAACAAAATTACATATCCTTTATATCTAATCCATACACCAACGACCAAAAACACCTACAAACACTTTCATTCTTCAATTTTCTTCATCTAATTGATCTCTCTCAAGTTCTATCTTCAAGTTCTAAGTGTTCTTCATAAATTCCAAAAGTTCTAGTTTCATAAAATCAAGAATACTTTCAAGTTTGCTAGCTCACTTCCAATCTTGTAAGGTGATCATCCAACCTCAAGAAATATTTGTTTCTTACAGTAGGTTATCATTCTAATACAAGGTAATAATCATATTCAAACTTTGGTTCAATTTCTATAACTATAACAATCTTATTTCAAGTGATGATCTTACTTGAACTTGTTTTCGTGTCATGATTCTGCTTCAAGAACTTCGAGCCATCCAAGGATCCATTGAAGCAAGATCCATTTTTCTCTTTTCCAGTAGGTTTATCCAAGGAAATTAAGGTAGTAATGATGTTCATAACATCATTCGATTCATACATATAAAGCTATCTTATTCGAAGGTTTAAACTTGTAATCACTAGAACATAGTTTAGTTAATTCTAAACTTGTTCGCAAACAAAAGTTAATCCTTCTAACTTGACTTTTAAAATCAACTAAACACATGTTCTATATCTATATGATATGCTAACTTAATGACTTAAAACCTGGAAACACGAAAAACACCGTAAAACCGGATTTACGCCGTCGTAGTAACACCGCGGGCTGTTTTGGGTTAGTTAATTAAAAACTATGATAAACTTTGATTTAAAAGTTGTTATTCGGATAAAATGATTTTTATTATGAACATGAAACTATATCCAAAAATTATCGTTAAACTCAAAGTGGAAGTATGTTTTCTAAAATGGTCATCTAGACGTCGTTCTTTCGACTGAAATGACTACCTTTACAAAAACGACTTGTAACTTATTTTTCCGACTATAAACCTATACTTTTTCTGTTTAGATTCATAAAATAGAGTTCAATATGAAACCATAGCAATTTGATTCACTCAAAACGGATTTAAAATGAAGAAGTTATGGGTAAAACAAGATTGGATAATTTTTCTCATTTTAGCTACGTGAAAATTGGTAACAAATCTATTCCAACCATAACTTAATCAACTTGTATTGTATATTATGTAATCTTGAGATACCATAGACACGTATACAATGTTTCGACCTATCATGTCGACACATCTATATATATTTCGGAACAACCATAGACACTCTATATGTGAATGTTGGAGTTAGCTATACAGGGTTGAGGTTGATTCCAAAATATATATAGTTTGAGTTGTGATCAATACTGAGATACGTATACACTGGGTCGTGGATTGATTCAAGATAATATTTATCGATTTATTTCTGTACATCTAACTGTGGACAACTAGTTATAGGTTACTAACGAGAACAGCTGACTTAATAAACTTAAAACATCAAAATATATTAAAAGTGTTGTAAATATATTTTGAACATACTTTGATATATATGTATATATTGTTATAGGTTCGTGAATCAACCAGTGGCCAAGTCTTACTTCCCGACGAAGTAAAAATCTGTGAAAGTGAGTTATAGTCCCACTTTTAAAATCTAATATTTTTGGGATGAGAATACATGCAGGTTTTATAAATGATTTACAAAATAGACACAAGTACGTGAAACTACATTCCATGGTTGAATTATCGAAATCGAATATGCCCCTTTTTATTAAGTCTGGTAATCTAAGAATTAGGGAACAGACACCCTAATTGACGCGAATCCTAAAGATAGATCTATTGGGCCTAACAAACCCCATCCAAAGTACCGGATGCTTTAGTACTTCGAAATTTATATCATATCCGAAGGGTGTCCCGGAATGATGGGGATATTCTTATATATGCATCTTGTTAATGTCGGTTACCAGGTGTTCACCATATGAATGATTTTTATCTCTATGTATGGGATGTGTATTGAAATATGAAATCTTGTGGTCTATTATTATGATTTGATATATATAGGTTAAACCTATAACTCACCAACATTTTTGTTGACGTTTTAAGCATGTTTATTCTCAGGTGATTATTAAGAGCTTCCGCTGTCGCATACTTAAATAAGGACGAGATTTGGAGTCCATGCTTGTATGATATTGTGTAAAAACTGCATTCAAGAAACTTATTTTGTTGTAACATATTTGTATTGTAAACCATTATGTAATGGTCGTGTGTAAACAGGATATTTTAGATTATCATTATTTGATAATCTACGTAAAGCTTTTTAAACCTTTATTGATGAAATAAAGGTTATGGTTTGTTTTAAAATGAATGCAGTCTTTGAAAAACGTCTCATATAGAGGTCAAAACCTCGCAACGAAATCAATTAATATGGAACGTTTTTAATCAATAAGAACGGGACATTTCAAAATAAGCTTAAATGAAGGTTCCTTAGAAGAGGGCTATATAAGGAACCTAAGTAGTCCTAATTAGATAGCCATTGCATTGTAACCGAGTTCTAGAAGCTGTGGAATGTAATTTTACCGATTCTCTCTAATACCGAGTCTCATTCTTATATACCGAATCTCTCTTTATCTTATCATTTCTCTCAATCTCAACATGATCTGACCTATCATTTGGTATCAGAGCTTCCAGGAAGTGATTCTACATCACTATATCGATCCAGAGATTGTAGAATACAGAATCTGAATACTCTCGGTATTTTGAATCACATTCGGTATTATCGAATTTGATAATCTGACGTTCAGATTCTTGTGATAAGTTTAGCGAAGGTGCATTAGGTCTTTTAGAAAGAGTTTCGATCATCATTACAGCTTTTTAACTTCAACTATGGAGAATCAAGTTGATTTTTAGAGTTTGTGGCTAAAACTCTCGGTATTACTTAATTCAAGTTTGATTCTGGATTTTTGTGAAGATTTAAGTATTCAGTTGTGTTCGTGAGGTGTTAAATCATATTTCTGACGGTTCAATTTCTTCAATTCATCAAGTTTTGAAGATTTGATCAACACTCGGTATCGTAGCTGTCATACCGAGTCTGCTTTATTACTTAAATTCATCTTAAGTGTTGCAGATTGTGGTGTGATTGTGATTCTATCACATTCGGTTTGATTATACGTAGCTAATTGGTGTGGTTTGAGAAAGGATTCTGTCATATTTCTAAGTTTTAAACTTAGACTCGGTATTGTCAACTGCTACAGTTGACATTCGGTATCCTATACTTTCGGTATCTTTGATATTTTGTGTGATACTAACTTGTTTCCTTGTGCAGCAAGGTTACAGAATCTAATTCAAAAGGATTGAATTGAGTTTGAACTTCAAATTCATACAGAATCTGACTACCGAGTCAGATACAGAATCTGAGTTTCTGTATCACTTAATCCATTATTTTAAGTGGTTACAGGCTACAATTCTTGTGATTACCGAATCTATACTGAATTTGGGTGTGTCACTTGTATTTCTGATCAGTTTCTTATACAGAATCTGATATACAGAATCTTTACCGAATCTGCTACAGTACCGAATCTGATACAGAATCTGACATTCTGATCAGATTGTTGTGATTTTTCATCTTAGATTTGTGTAATACAGAATCTTTACCGAATCTACCTCATTTTCAAGATGTCTACTCAAGATACTTTGATCATTGGATCAGATTCCCATCCTCCAGTGTTGTTTGATGGCAAGTACACTCAGTGGCTTAACCGTATCACTCAGTACATAGACTATAAGGGTGAGAAAGCAAAGTACATTTGGGCTTCACTGAGAGATGATCCAGTTGTTGATTATCATCCGGATACTGGTATGCCAATTCCAGTCTATGAACTTTCTGGTGATAAGCGTGAGAGAGCTCAGGGTGACATAGAGGCAAAGAATATTGTTATGCAAGCTATCCCGTATGAATTGTTTGAAAATGTTGATAGCAACACAACATCAAAAGATATAAGGGATGAGATCAAACGACAACAAGAAGGTTATGACATGTCAAACGTTACTAAATTGAATAAGGCTCTGGGATTCTATGAAGATTTCAAGCAGGAAACTGATGAACCACTCAAGGATACCTATCGTCATTTCAATGGTGTTCTCAATGAATTGAAAAGGTGCAAGATCATAAAAGTAAATGCTGAAGTCAACATGAAGTTTCTCAAAAAGCTCAATGCTGATTGGCTTCCTTATGGAACCATTGTTCGATCTACTAAAGAGATTGACAAGTTGACTATTCATGAGCTTGTTGGAGTTCTTATGCATTACCAACCTGAAGTGTCTAAACTTTAAGAAGGAAGGAAAGAGTCTTCTCCAGGCGATCCACTTGCCCTAATTGCCAAAAAGAGGAGCAAATCGTTTACGTCTTCCAAAAGCTTGTCCAAGAAAGTGCTTGTTGAAGAATCAACTGATTCAGAAGATTTGAATCTTTCTGATGTTGATGATTTTCACCTTGAATTAGTCAAGATGGCAGCCATGTTCACAAAAGCCTTGAACAAACACAAGTTTAAAGGCAAATCAAGCAATCAACGCAAAAACTCGTCATCTTCCTCATACTACAAGAAAGCTGATCAATCTAAACAACAACATGCTGATGATTCTAAGAAGGAAGATTCAATTTGTTTCAATTGTGGCAAAGCTGGTCATTACTCTCGTGAGTGCAAGATGCCTAAGAAGAAGGACGCAGCTTACTACAAGAAGAAAATGTTGATGGCTAAGATTGTGGAAACTGGGGGAGAGCTAAAACCGGTTGATGATACTTGTTTTAACTGGACTGACGATTCAGATTCAGAGGTGGAACATGCAAATGTTTACAAGGTGACAAAGCTCATAAAAGCTAAGGAAGCAATGGAGAATTCTGACTCAACATCCGATGATGATGAGGTACAATCAACTGAAATCTCACCCGATTTTATAAAAATGCAAAATGACTTGATGAAGAATCTGGTCTCAATGTCAAAAGAAGTCAAAGGCTTAAAATCTGAAAACAAGGTTTTAAAAGATAAAATCAAAATGAATGAGACCAGACCTTCCTCATCCAAATTGCAAACGGATGTGCAACGATTGACTCTCTAACTCAACTCTACGGAAACTGAGTTGGAAGATCTGAAAAAGACAATTCATCCGATTAAAGTTGAAAGAACTGATTATCGTTTAAAATCGGAACGACTTGCAGAAAAAGTTCAATTTTTAGAAAAAGATCTTTCTGATTTGAAAAACCAACATGTACCCACACTTTCAAAACTAAACAAGAAAATCGTTCAATTGGAAAACACCATAATTGAAAAGAACACTGAAATTTCTTTATTGTCAAAAGAATCTTTTCAAATGAAAGCACAACTTGCTCGATATGAGGAAACACTCTATCGAACAGAGCAATCCAAAGCTATCATGGATATGGAACTTTCAAAACAAACGATTTTCATGAATAGACCAAAAACGATTCATGGTGAAAAGTGGGGGTTGGGTTATGAAGATCCGAAAATTTTGGAAGATGCTTCAAAAAGATTCCAGGATTATATCATTCTGATTATTTTCAAGCCGGTTTACCATCGCATTTTGTACATGCTTCTGATGCTGATTTTGATGATATTATTGTGAATCGTAAATCTAGGAAATACCATCAAATTAGCTTAATGTATGAAAAAATCAATGCTAAGATAGGTAAATCGAATCCTGATTTCTTGAAAAATCTTGTTGAAACTGAAAAGAACATGCAACGTGAAGATTATGTGGCTAAGTGTAGACTGGTTTATATCCCAACACTCATGCTAGAGAAATACATTTTAATGCTTGAGAATGAAGTGTTTAACAAACCTAGTTCTAGCATTACTGCAATAGATGAGGTGTTTGATGAACCAATTTTTGATGTGAAACCAATTCTACCAACTTTACCTGCATGTCCAGATGATGTTTTCCGTGAAGACCTAACACATGAACTAACTATTGTAACACCCTAGGCAAATCCCACATCGTCCATGGACATGAGTGATCATGAGATTATAAGGTAATACTCACGCTTAAATGACACAACGCGTTTTGGGATCACAGGCTGAGTAGAAGTGCGAGTACGTTGTGGTTAAGCGTGCTCGAGCGAGAACACTACCAGGATGGGTGACCTCCTGGGAAAGTGCTTCTCGTGTGTGGTCGCCAAGAAAAAGCCGTGCGCCTGCGGGCAAAGCGGACAATATTGTGGTCATGTTAAGCTGGGGTGTTTATCAGAGCTGGTTTAATGCCGTTTATGAGCACCGTTTATGAGCGGGTTAATCATAGAGGGGGTTCTCACAGTGTTACCTGTGACGAAGCATTGCCTCTTACTCCTCGCGGTCCCTATTAGGGTTGGCTGTACGTTGCCGAGAGGCGGGCCGTAAAATTAGTGTCTGAGGTACGCTCAGTGGTCACCAGGCGGTTAGCTGGGAAGGCACTGAGTGGGATGCGTCCCCACTGTTACTACAGAATGGTATCAGATCCACTCATATGCCGTTGGGGGTGGTGGGGCAAACCTCATCGAGGACGATGAGTCCCTAAGGGGGGGTGAATGTAACACCCTAGGCAAATCCCACATCGTCCATGGACATGAGTGATCATGAGATTATAAGGTAATACTCACGCTTAAATGACACAACGCGTTTTGGGATCATAGGCTGAGTAGAAGTGCGAGTACGTTGTGGTTAAGCGTGCTCGGGAGAGAGCACTACCAGGATGGGTGACCCCCTGGGAAAGTGCTTCTCGTGTGTGGTCGCCAAGAAAAAGCCGTGCGCCTGCGGGCAAAGCGGACAATATTGTGGTCATGTTAAGCTGGGGTGTTAAAACTGTCTTCTTTGAGACAGATTCTCTAGGTCAAAATTCTTTAGATGAAAAAGTAGAACCTCAGGATGAACCGAACATTGAACCTTTGATAGATTTTGAAAGTCAACTTGATCCTTTGCATGATTATTACTTGCATTTACCTGCTGTACGTGATTTGAATCGTATAGTAGCTCAACTTGAACAGGAGAATATTGACTTACAACTTAAGTGCCAATCATAAGAACAAATGCTTGCTTTGTGTGATAAATTGCCTTCACTGCCTAAGAAAGAATGTACTTATGCTTTTAAGGAGGGTGAAGTGATAGTTTCTGCTGAAGAATTATGTCTTGAGATTAAAAGCTTAAAACAAAAGATAATTCAACTGAAACAGGCTAACACACTTAAGCAAACGTCTAATGTTGCAACCAATGTGCTTGAATGTACTGGTGGGATTACTAAGAAGGGGAAGGGAACAACAACATCTAAGGATGTAAAACTCATTACTATTCTTAAAAATCCTCTACGTTCTCAATTTGGAAATCATGGTTCGAAAGTTGTTTCTACAACTCAGTATATTGTTAAAAAGGTTCATTCTCCAAATGGTTCTGTGTTAACTAAAAAGATTCCTATGATTCCTATGACAAAAACTTCAAAAGCGAGTCTTTTAAAGAAATCAGTTAAGTCTACAACACACACAAGTTCTAAACCTGATTTAAGTGAGTATGATGCAAAAGAACGTACAATCAAATTGGAAATTCTGCAAAATCAGTCATCTCATGTGTCAACTGAAAAGTTTGGACGTCTAACTAACAAAGGTGTTTTTCGTGTCACAGGTCATAATCCAAACTTGAATTACAAATCTGTATGGGTTCCTAAGTCCACGACTAAGAAAGTAGCAACCAAACCAAAGCAATCTGCTAGTCGGCCTAGGAAATCATCTCATGTTTTTCAATTTTGTCTGTGAACAAAACATCTACTTGGAATAAATTGTGTGTTAAGACTTCTGATAACGATGTACAGATTGATATTGCGTATGATGCTTCATGTAATGTGGTTTTAAATGATGCTTTATTGTCTAAATTGCATGATGCTTTACGTGATTATTTCATCATTGATCCAAAGTTTGTTGTTAATCCAAAGTTTATTGCTGGTACTAACCGAAAAGGACCCAAGAAACTTTGGGTACCTAAACTCTAGGAAATTCACATTTACAGGGTTTCGATGTCTGTGTTTGGTATATCGATTCCGGTTGTTCACGACACATGACGGGCAATAAATCCTTGCTTGTCAACTTCATTGACAAATTCCTAGGAACGGTTACATTCGGAAACGATGAGATTGCAGCAATAACGGGTTACGGAGATTTTGTGCAAAATGGCATAACAATCAAACGGGTTTCATATGTTGAGGGTTTGGGGTGCAGTTTATTTAGTGTGAGCCAATTCTGCGATGGAGATCTCAAAGTTTTGTTTGAACGTCGACAATGCTCGGTGCAATCCACCGAAGGGAATGATCTTCTTGTTGGTAAACGTTGTGCTTCACTATATACTATTAACCTCAATGATGCACCATCACATGCAACCACGTGTTTGGCCACTCGTTCTACCAAAGAAAATTCATGGTTATGGCATCATCGGATGTCACACCTGAATTACAAGGGTATCAATCGACTAGTCTCTAAAGATTTAGTTGATGGTATTCCAACCTTTCAATATGATAAGCATCATGTGTGTCCATCATGTGCGATGGGTAAGCTGAAACGGACTAATCATCCGCTTAAGCAAAACCCCAGTACTTCATCGTCTTTACAATTATTGCATATGGACTTATGTGGACCCATGCGTATTTCTAGCCTCGGTGGCAAGAAACATGTGCTTGTCATTGTTGATGACTATACCCGGTTTACATGGATTTTTCTTTTGCTAACTAATTCAGAAACCCCCGCCATTATCATTGAGTTCATTAAAAAGATTCAATGCTCTTTTAACAAACATGTTAAGAGCATCAGAACTGATAATGGGACGAAATTTAAGAATGACCCGTGTGATAGTTATTTGAAAGACCAAGGCATTGAACATCAGTTCTCTGCTGCTCGGACCCCCCAACAAAATGGAGTAGTCGAATGACGTAATCGTACGTTGTGAGAAGCAGCACGAACGATGCTTGCCTACTCCAAATTACCTCCAAAAATGTGGGGGGAGGCCATTTCAACTGCATGCTATACCCAAAATCATTGTATTGTAAACAAACGTTTTGATAAAACTCCATATGAGTTATTATATGGTAGACGCCCGAAGGTCAAATATTTCTGTGTTTTTGGTTGTATATGCTATGTGCTTAACGATTTTGACAGCCTCGGAAAGTTTGATCCTCATGGCGATCAGGCCATATTTCTTGGTTATTCCTCGAACAAAGTTGCTTATCTTGTTTATCATAAGCGGATAAAGATGATTAAAGAGAGCATTAACGTCAAGTTCGATGAATTTTCGGGAATGGCTTTTGAACAACTCAGTTCAAAACCCGATCCTAACCCGGCTAATACTTCTTCCACGCAAAACTCAATTTTCTCGAAGAAGGGTGTTCCTACGATTATATCAGAGGAACTGGATATCTTGTTTGATAGTCTTTATACTCCTCAACGGGATTCAAATGTTCAAGTCGTACCGGTTACACCATCACAGTCAACTACTGTGGAGACTCTTCAAAGTCTTTTAGATGAAGATTCAACACCAACTGATTCACCTGTTGCTTCTTCATCCTCCCTCCAACCTCCTGTTACAGATAATCTTGAACAAGATCAAGATTCATCATTTGATACAACTCCAGCTGTTTCTCTAGATACTCTATTGAATCTATTAGATAATGTTACATCAGATCAAGCAGATCAACGCTCAACGTCAACAACGGTTGATGTTCCGATGGATACAATTGATGTACAACCTCTTCCACACACCCGATGGACTAAAATTCATCCAATAGATCTTATTATTGGTGACGCATCTGCTCCAGTTTCAACTCGAAGGGCTACTCAGAATATGTGTCTATTCACAGCCTTTCTTAGTAAGATTGAACCAACAACGGTTGCTCAAGCTTTACTAGATCCATACTAGGTAGTTGCAATGCAAGATGAGATCAATCAATTTGAACGATTGAAAGTATGGCGATTAGTTCCAAGACCAACGGGTCAACAACCAATAGGGGTTAAGTGGATTTTCAAGAACAAGAAGGATTCTGATGGAATTGTGGTTCGAAATAAGGCACGTCTTGTGGCCAAAGGATATCGAAAACAAGAGGGCATTGATTATGACGAAACGTTTGCTCCGGTAGCTAGGATTGCGGCAATTCGTCTTTTCCTTGCATTTTCTTCTCATATGAAGTTCACGGTGTTTCAAATGGATGTCAAAACCGCTTTTCTGAATGGTTATCTTCAAGGGGAAGTCTATGTTGATCAACCAGAAGGCTTTGTCGATCCCATTCATCCAAACCACGTTTACTACTTGGAAAAAGCTTTATACGGTCTGAAGCAAGCACCACGTGCATGGTACGAGACCTTAAAAAAAAGTATTTACTGGACAATGGCTTCTGTCGTGGAACGATTGATACAACGCTATTCATCCGTAAAAACCACGATCACATTCTCTTGGTTCAAATTTACATTGATGATATTATTTTTGGTTCCACGTCCCCGGCCTTATGCAAAGAATTTGGTGACCTTATGGCCAGCAAATTCGAAATGAGCATGCTTGACCAGTTAACTTTCTTCTTGGGGTTACAAGTAAAACAATTACCAAATGGAATTTTTATCAGTCAAACAAAGTATATCAATGATATGCTAAAACATTTTAAAATGACTGCTTTAAAACCAATGACAACCCCAATGAGGACTTTACTGGATGCTGATACTAATGGAGAACCCTTTGATATTACGCTTTATCGAAGCATGGTTGGTTCTTTAATGTATCTGACTGCAAGTCGACCTGACATTACACTTGCTGTAACGAGCACATCTGGATCAATTCAGATGTTGGGGAATAGGCTAGTTGGTTGGTCATCCAAAAAGCAGAACTGTGTGTCTTTATCAACAGCTGAGTCTGAGTACATTGCTGCAGCTCACTGTTGTTCACAAGTTTTGTGGATGCAAACTCAACTCTTGGACTATGGCTTTAAGATTTCTAAGACCCCGATCTATTATGATTCACAAAGTGCTATTGTAATAACAAGCAACCCGGTTCAGCATTCTAAAACTAAACACATAGATATTCGTTATCATTTCATTAAGGACTATGTAGAGAAAGGAGATGTAGAGTTATACTTTGTGCCTACTAAAGTGCAATTAGCTGACATGTTCACTAAACCTTTAGATGAACTTAGGCTAAAATTCTTGATCAAAGAGATTGGCATGGTAGAGTATAGTGCTTGATATTCCTTAGATCTGTTGGGACTTATTTTTGGGATCTTGTGTTTAGGGGGAGTAGATACTTTCTAGGGGGAGTAACTAAGTTTTAGTGCTTTAGATAATTTTTCTTTAAGGGACTGCATTTAGATTAATGATAACTTCCTAGATATATTTGTTCAATGGTTACGCAAGGGGGAGGTAACTCATTGATATCCTATTTCAAGGGGGAGTTAATTCATTTTTTTGGGAACATAATCAAAATGCTGATTTACTTTCTTGTATATCACATTTTGAGGGGGAGAAAAAGGGAGAAAATGAGAAAATTATTCAAAAATATTGTTTTTCAAAAGTGAATTCAAAATTTCTTTGTTTTTATCTGAAATAATTCACTATGGCTTGTATACATCTCAGTATGCAACCCGTGTCAACAATTGGTATCACTGAAGATTTGTACTTTGTATAAAATTCAAAGTTCTTTTAAGTACAAATCTTATTTTGAAAAATTGATAAAAAAAATTGGAAAAGATAAAATCCAAAAATATTTAAATTTTACTGAATAAATGCTATTTTTAGCATTTTACCGAGTCTGACAACCAACAGTACAGATTCGGTAAGTTCAAAGTATTCAAAAATTGTCTCACAATTGTTTTTCATGAAAAGATTGAAATGGATTTCAGGAGGAAACATATCAACAAAGATGAAGATGATTTGTGGCTTTAAAGAAAATATCGTATTTCAGAAGTGTTGAATATTACTCGAGTCGGAGTAGAGATAAGCGAAAAGAAAGATGTCATCAGTCAGTTCCACGTTATCAGAGAAGATGAGAAAGAGTACAAGTTCACTGAAACAGATTTTCATAATCTAGATATGCTTGACATCATTCACATCTACAACTACCTCAGTATCATCACTATACGACCTTTTGCTAAGGCTCAAGCTTTGGAAGCTGTGAAAATATACATGATGGAGACAATTGAACTGATGAGACGTGAATATTTTCAAATAGGTCTCGAAGCAAAAAGGAAAAAGATTCAAATTACGTGTCCGAATCAATTTACAGAGGGACTGAAGGATATGAGGATGTTTCAAATGCAATTCAAACCCGAAGGGTTTGTTTTTGTAAATTCTCAAAAAGAAAAGGTGTTCATTCGTACTGAAGAGCTGAACAAATATTCAGATGGAATACTTAAGGCTGCACTGAAGTATCTTAAGATTCATCAAAGCAAGTTCCATGACATTGATATGATAATGGGTCTTGGAGAATTCATAAACCATATAAGAGATCGTCTGAAACTCCGGGTTCGTACAAGACAGTTTGAGATACTTCGTGGACAGAGAAAGAGAAGATATTTCAAGGAAATGGATGAATATCCATTATATGAGGGAGATCCAAGAAAAGCGTGGGGTGTCTGGAAACCTTTTAGGCAAATTTCAGAAAATCAAGTAGAAGTTTCAAAACCAGATGGCACACGATGGAAACTAACGTTTGGACCTCTCAAGATTACAAAATAGGATTATGTTGTAAAGTTCACATTTAACACTAAGGGGAGAATGTTAGGACCCCGAAGTTGTATAGTGTTAATGTGAAATAAGCTTAAATGAAGGTTCCTTAGAAGAGGGCTATATAAGGAACCTAAGTAGTCCTAATTAGATAGCCATTGCATTGTAACTGAGTTCTAGAAGCTGTGGAATGTAATTTTACCGATTCTCTCTAATATCGAGTCTCATTCTTATATACGGATTCTCTCTTTATCTTATCATTTCTCTCAAACTCAACATGATCTGACCTATCAACCCAATTTTAAATCAATTCAATCATTACATCACAAATCTCGAGTAAAGAATAATCGTCCACACATTCTGAAAGTAGATATCTAAGTATTAATTTTCCTCAAGTAACATCAATACACATGCCCAACACTACTACAGTTACATTAGAAAGATCGTCACTTGGTTAAAGTGCTACCAGAACACATAATTAAATACCTAATTCAAATTCGATATTTAAGGGTTTCGTCATAAATCACTTATCTAGGTTGATACTTACCCAAAATTCATCACTTAAAGTATGACTTTATTCATATCATCCTTAAAAGAAACACTTACAAATGCAATATTAACCCAACATTAATCATTCGAACATGGATTTCAAGTTAACAATATCTACTACCACAAGCAATAAACATCCATCTAACCATTAAGTCCGTCAAATGATATCAATACACACGTTTGACACCACTAAAACTATCTCTGCATTGACTTTATTTTGCTTCGAACTTTATCAAAATTCAAAACTAAGGCTTATTCGATCATCAATAGCCTAGGTCCAAATATTGTTCAACTAACATTACTATGTCAGAAAAGGCTACACTCGGTCAACAGTTCATCGAAAATCACATTCATCGTCAAATAACACCCGATCTAACACTCGTTACATCTCTTCCGACCCTCAAAACTACTGTATGATTTACTATAATGTATTTCTGTTGGCCAGACGTAGTACATCATTCTAAATCACACTTTCATTTCGAGTATTTCAGAACAAGATCTTAGTCGAGTTCATCAAAACAACACGGTCTATCTTCTTAAGTCACCGGTAGTTATAAATCTCCACTATATCCTAAACTAATAGATTTTACAATCTAAGGCTATCAAAACTGCAAAAGTCTTGAAAGAAAACACCTAACTCGGTTCTAATTCGATCTTAATTCTACTAAGTCCTCTTTAGTAACCACGTTAGTAACTCTGATCCAACATCCAACAAACTATACCTACTTACTTCGTCTTATTTGCAAATGCTATTATTGTCCGTCCTCGACCTTATATTCAAATCTTCAAAAGACTAAATATTCACAACGGTCACTATCGAACTACCAGATCAATGCTTCTATCTTAACAGTAATATGATCAATGTTCTAATCACGTCTCCCGACCTAGTTAAGATTCATCATAATTCAGCTTGAACTGAATTTCTATTCCCGTTAAGGTCTGATCTACTTCTAAGAAAGTCACTAAACGAACGTCTTACATACTGCATTTAAAGAGTCATATCAATTCACAAAAAAATCAACAACTTCTCAGGACAACTCTACAGGTCCTACTTAGCTAGTCAAATCCTGCAACAGTACATCCAGGCTAATAATACTCCTCACATAACGACAAAACAAGGTTTTCCTATTTTCAGTCAAGACTACATGGAAAACTCCATTCAAACTTATTTCCAAAAGGTTACCACTAACTCACATTAGTCTATGGTAGGAAAACGATTCTTCAAAGTCTTACTACAGCCACAATCATCTAAACCAAAAGTCAACATCATACGTGACACGCAAACCACCTACATATGACAACAACAAACAGGGTCTGGATCCTCTTATGAGAAGACAAGGAAACTACTACTCTATTTTAATCCTTAAGGGCCACTACGTGTGTCCCGTTGATCCATGGGAAAGAATTACATTTCACCTAAGTCCAACACAACAAGTCCCGTCATACTATAATATCATAGGGTCCGTCATCTACTGGTTCAGTCACGGTCGCCCAGCATAAAGACTACACTTCACATAGTTACACAATAGGGTTCGAGACTTTCACTACTCATCAAGGGGTCACTACCCTAATCAGTCTTTATGGGTCACTACGTGTGTCCCAATAGTCAACGGTCAGGAAATGACTTCATATTCGTCTTTTGTTAATACTACAAATCATTCACTTCAATTCTTCTAGTCTAGGCCAACAGTAATCTCACATATAGTACAATAGGCCATATAACAAACAATTCACAATAGCATGACACCATATCACAAAGGTCATATCTATAAAGTCTCATAGAATATAACAGTCAGTCTAAGGGAATAAAATTCCGATAGTGGCAAGGTAGCTCTAGACACAGTCGCCGTAACTGTGTCCGTCAACTATCATCTACTTCTATCTTACAAGTACAATTAATAACAATTACAGTAATGTAACAAGAATGTACCTCTATGAATAAGAAGACATCTTCTGTATCTATCAACACCTCGATCGCACCCGCACCTTTAACCCTCATCAACTCTGCAACTGAATCCTCATCATTGGAGCCATGTCAACTAATACGCGTCAAGTCCTTTATTCAAATCGACATCAAACGCATCCACCGAAGTTCTGTCAGTACTGAGGGTCAACAGGGCACCAGCAGGGTGGAATCGATCTTCATACCTGTCTTAACACAACATCTCACACACAAAGCTTAGTAGATAATCTGTTAGTTTCCGCCAACTAACTCTTCAATACCTACTTCACTCACTTAACCCACCCCAAGATATGTTTGACTCGACACACGGTTTGGGAACATGTCACTTCCGTGCACATGCTGCCAAACCTACGCTCTGATACCAACTTATAACACCCCAAATTTTTTTTTTTTTTTTATAATAACACAGCGGAAGACCAATTTAACTAATACATAAGTTATATATATATATATATATATAATCCGTTTAATGATAACACGTTAATAAATAAACGACCGGGTGTAATATTAAAACGTAAATACAACTTTAATAGAAAAGACGCGACATCAGAGTTTCCGGCTTTGTCAAACATATCTTCCAACATCCCATCTTCGCCCTGATAACTAGCATACAATAAATCCATAACCTGCAGGAAAGATGTGTAACCTGCAGGAAAGATGTGGGGGATTAGCACGAAGCTAAGTGAGTGCAACTAACTACTAGCAATAGTATACAGGAACTGTCATACTAATCATGTCGCAAAGTCTAATACACAAACATCACCCAAGTGCCATCTACAGAGACTCTGGCGGCTCGGCCAAACCATTAACCACCAGCTGATCGGACTGGGGCTTACCAGATGTTCCTCCACCACCGTGTGTATATATATAATCCACACGCGACGAACGCGTCATTCACATATATATACACCTCGATTGTCTAGGCTACGACATGAGGAACCCAACCCGCAGGTTGAACTCTCCTACCGAGGCTACCACACAATAGGGATGCACTAGGCTCCAGCAGACAAGCATAAACTAACATGCAGTCATCACAACGTACTAACTAACCACAATAATAAGTATATCTAACAAGCATGACAATCATAGTATAACATGCTTCTCTATACTATATTCTCCAGTTAGTCCCACTCACCGATACTGATAATGCCAAAAATGAACACATATTTTACAGCATTATTCCCCAAGAAAGACAAGATTTTAGTTGATATTGTTCGATTTACAAGCACTATTCGTTTAAATATTAAAAAGTGAAGATAAAAGGCAGATTCGACAAATTGAAGACGGAAAGGTCCAAAAAGCTAAAAAGTACAAGATTCAATCAAAAAGGTTCAAATTATTGATGAGGAACGTCTCAAAATAACAAGAGTACAAGTTACAAGACGCAAAGTACACGATATAAAATAGTACGCGAGGACGTCCGAAAATCCAGAACCGGGACCTGAGCCTAGAAGAAACGCCCGACGTAACGGACTAAAAATATCTACTCAACTATGCATATAAATATAATATAAATATATAAATAATTATTACAATTATTTATATATTTATTATTATTAAATTATGTCGACAAGCTAGGAGCCAAACGAATGTGAGCTGGAATTCATGGCCATGCGACTCGCATGGTCCTATGCCCATTTTCATGCGACTCGCATGAGGGGCTTTTCCAGGCCACATTCTATTTAAAGCGAGTTCGTGATCCATTTTATGGACACCATAATATATCTTTCTATCTCTCTTTTGTAATACATAAATAAATTTAATTATAATTTTAATTTTAATTAATAATAATAATAAGGTTATGTTAAGGAGTGTTTTGAGTGTATAAGTCGAAATTCTGTCCGTGTAACGCTACGCTATTTTTAATCATTGTAAGTTATGTTCAACCTTTTTACATTAATGTCTCGTAGCTAAGTTATTATTATGCTTATTTAAAACGAAGTAATCATGATGTTGGGCTAATTACTAAAATTGGGTAATTGGGCTTTGTACCATAATTGGGGTTTGGACAAAAGAACGACACTTGTGGAAATTAGACTATGGGCTATTAATGGGCTTTATATTTGTTTAACTAAATGATAATTTGTTAATGTTAATATAAAGATTTACAATTGGGCGTCCCTATAAATTACCATATACACTCAATCGGACACGATGGGTGGGGTATTTATATGTACGAATAATCGTTCATTTAACTGGACACGGGAATGGATTAATAGCCACTAGAATAATTAAAACAGGGGTGAAATTATGTACAAGGACACTTGGTATAATTGATAACAAAATATTAAAACCTTGGGTTGCACTCAGTCGACATCCTGGTGTAATTATTAAACAAAGTATTAAAATCTTGTTACAGTTTAAGTCCCCAATTAGTTGGAATATTTAACTTCGGGTATAAGGATAATTTGACGAGGACACTCGCACTTTATATTTATGACTGATGGACTGTTATGAACAAAAACCAGACGGACATATTAAATAATCCAGGACAAAGGACAATTAACCCATGGTAATAAATTAAAATCAACACGTCAAACATCATGATTACGGAAGTTTAAATAAGCATAATTCTTTTATTATATTTCTCATCGTATCTTTATTTACTGTCATTTTATTACTCGCAATTTTATTTACTGTCATTTTATTTATTGTCATTATTTTACGCACTTTAATTATCGTCATTTATCTTTACGCTTAAAATATAGAATCGACAAACCAGTCATTAAACGGTAAAACCCCCCTTTTATAATAATATTACTACTTATATAATTATATATATTTTGTATAAATATAGTTAAAAATATAGTAAGTATCACCAGCTCCCTGTGGAACGAACCGGACTTACTAAAAACTACACTACTCTACGATTAGGTACACTGCCTATAGTGTTGTAGCAAGGTTTAGGTATATCCCATCCGTAAATTAATAAAACTTGTGTCATATTTTGTAGTATTTTGTATTAAAAATAATACTATTTCGTACCCTCACGCTACATCATCAAGTTTTTGGCGCCGCTGCCGGGGACTCGGCGAAACACTATATTTTTAATTTATATTTGAAAAAAAAAAAAAATTCTGTAAAAAAAAAAACGTAAAAAAAAAATTCTGTAAAAAAAAAAAAAAAACGTAAAAAAAAAAAAAACGTAAAAAAAAAAATTATTTTAAGTTTTATTACCTTTAGATTTTTAGGCTCAGTCACAACTTTTAGTATTAAGTTTAGTTTTGCCATAGTTATTTTCATTTTTAGATTTTTAGGCTTTGCCGTAAAATCCTTTAAGTGCTTATTCCTTAGACTAAGTTTTAGGCGCTTTAGAATTTTGCGACGCCATTTTTCGTGCTATTTTCTTATTTCGTATTTTTCGACGCCTTTTACCTATGTATCAATTACAATTCCAATTAGTGATCTCCATTTGTAGCTTTAATTTTAAGATAGTGATCGTTATAAGGTTGGATTAACCGCGTGTTTACAAACCACTCTTCGTCTTTTTCATTTTTCGACACTTTTCGACGCGCACTCTTTTTCTCTCTTATTTCTCGCCATTCTAGTTTTTAGGACTTAGATTTTTTTCTACTTCTTCTCTAAATTTCTTAAAACTACGAAAATTTATTTTGGTTAAATTGATAGACATCAAAATTTTCTGGTTCGTAGTAATAGTTGGATTTGTACGTGGACCGGGTTATTGGAGCCAAACAGTACTCAATTATATTGAGACCAAACGAATCCTGCCCCTCTGCTGCATCTTTTGGCTATTCGAAACGTGGACAAAATCAGAAAAGTCTATTGATTGGATAACTTATATAATTTTTCTTTCCTTTTTAAAAACTAATAGGATATTCAGTGAATGCACCGAGCAAGACGTTCACCGCCGGTCATACGTTCACCACCTGTAACTCGATCAAGACATCGTTTAACAAATATCGCCGCCGTTGATTTTTCTTTAGAATCGTCATCTAGTCGACCAAGTACTCCAATTCAAATTTCCGATAATCCATCTTTTGAACCCGATTTCACAACTAAGAACCCGGAAGATATTCAAGGACAATTCCAAGATCCTAAACCCCAAACCGTTAAATCAGAATCCTCTAGTGATTCGGATACAACAAATCCAATCATGGAAAATCTAGAACCTCTAAGTATGGAAGAACGAATGAGAGCTAAGCGCACTGGCCAAGGTCACGCCATTATTAAACCAGAAGTTAATGCTCCAGATTATGAAATTAAAGGACAAATTCTACACATGGTAACTAATCAGTGCCAATATAGTGGTACGCCGAATGAAGACCCAAACGAACATCTTCGTACGTTTAATAGGATCTGTACACTATTCAAAATCCGAGAAGTGGAAGACGAAAAAATTTATCTCATGTTATTTTCCTGGACTTTAAAGGGAGAAGCCAAAGATTGGTTAGAATCGTTACCTGAAGGGGCGATTGATACATGGGATGTTTTAGTTGAAAAATTTCTTAAACAATTCTTTCCGGCATCTAAAGCCGTGAGACTTCAAGGAGAAATTGTTACGTTCGCGCAAAAGCCAAATGAAACATTATATGAGGCGTGGACAAGATTCGGAAGGATGTTGAGAGGATGTCCTCAACACGGATTAGATACTTTTCAAATAGTGCAAATCTTCTATAAAGGCGTAGACATCGCTACAAGAAAAGACATCGACATAACAGCTGGTGGTTCCATTATGAAGAAAACCGCAACTGAAGCTTACAAAATTATTGATAACACAGCCTCCCACTCACATGAGTGGCATCAAGAAAAAGATATCTTTCGATCATCTAAAGCGGCTAGAGCCGATTCTAGCCATGACTTTGATTCCGTTTCCGCAAAAATAGATGCTTTCGAAAGACGAATGGAAAAGATGAATAAAGATATTCACGCAATACGAATCAGTTGTGAGCAATGCGGTGGACCACACTTATTGAAAGATTGTCACATTGAACCAACGATGGAACAACGAGAGAATGTTTCTTATATGAACCAAAGGCCTGGAAATAATTATCAAAATAATTATCAACCGCCAAAGTTAAACTTCAATCGAAATCAAAACATTCTTTACAATCCAAACGGACCCAACAACAACTCGTACAACCAACAAGGTCCGAATAACCAACCAACTCAAAACAACACTTTCAATCAACAAAGACCTAGCTTGTATAAACCACCACAACAAACCGAAGAGAAAAAGCCAAATCTAGAAGAAATGATGGCAAAGCTAGTTGAATCTCAAACACAATTTATTACATCTCAAACCCAAACGAATGAGAGGTTTGATCAGTCATTAAGAACTCAACAAGCTTCCATTTTGAATCTAGAAAAACACGTAGGTACTCTTGCTAGCATGATGAGTGAGAGGGAACAAGGAAAGCTACCGAGTAATCCTGAAGTAAATCCTCGGAATGAGAATGTTAATATGGTTTCAACAAATTCTGAAAAACCAGCATCAGAAGATGGGAAGGTTTTAGATGTAAGTAAAAATGAAGAAGTTACACCACCACCACCACCCGAGTATGTAAAGCCAGTGGTGGCACCATACAGACCACCCATCCCGTTTCCAAGAAAAGGAGTTGAGTATGAGCAAGTAATAGGTAATAAAGATTGTGATACCTCTGGAAAGAAGAAGAAGAAAAAGAATAAGAAAGTACAAGAAACAAAAACCGTAAAGATAAACCCGGTGAAGACAGTTCCACCAAAACCTCCTCCTAGGATAGGTGATCCGGGTGAATTTATTGTTCCTTGTCTACTTAGTGATTGTGTCATGTATGATGCACTAGCAGATTTAGGTGCAAGTGTAAGTGTTATGCCTCTTTCATTATATAAGAGATTAGGAGTAGGTAAGTTAAGTCCAACGGATATGAGTGTTCGACTCTTTGATCAAACCATTAAACACCCAGTTGGAATTGTTGACAACCTACCCGTTCAAGTAGGCAATTTAACCTTTCTAGTCGAATTCATTGTCATTAACATAGAAGAGGACCCAAACATTCCTCTAATTTTAGGTCGACCATTCTTAGCGTCCACCAAGGCGTTATTTGATGTAGGAAATGGTAGAATGACACTTAGTAGTGGTGACAAATCGATCACCTTTATGATTCGAAAGTCTAAATCTCCACCAACCAAAACCGTTGAACCAGCAAAAACGATTGGTAAGAACCATGTTGTTTTACCAACTCCAACGGTAATACTTAGCAATAATGAAACGCCTAAGTGTGGGGAAAATGAAGTAACACCTAATGATGACATGATAACAAAGAACCCCGTTGTTGATACGAAATTAAATGATCCCGTTATTAATAGTTCAATGAAGAAACTTATTAAACGGATTCGCGATGCTAAAACCAAGGGGAACTTTAAGTTATGTAACCGGTTAGTATCCAATCTATCACCTAAAGAAAAGGTGAAGCTAGTTGAAATTGTGGATATTACACAGGAATCCGACCAATGGCTTAAAGAGAAAGTCACAGATATGCAAGTTGATTATGGACCAAGAGAAATTGACGATGAAGTTAATCACAATTTTGACACCACAGCTACCTAAGTGTGGGGAGATTCAAATGTTCTAAAAAAGAAAATGCTGTCTAGAGTTAGTTGTTCTGTTCTCGTGTAGTTCCGAGAATGGAATCAGATTGGTCTTTTCCGCTAGCAGACACTAAAGAACTAGTTTTCTCCCTCCATTCTGAATTTTTTTTTGTTTTGTAGGTTTTATATTAAATTAATATGCTTTTTAAAATTTATGTTTTGTGTTTTTTTTTTAAAAACAAAAATTTACTTTATTTCATTAAGTTGAAAAAAAAAATGATTTCTAAAATTCGTCGTGAGTTGAAGACTAGGTCGTTGAGCCGAAATTACTTTACCCGAGGGCGGGGCGAAAAATTTTGTCATCATTATTTTTAATTTTATTGATTTAAAGTATGCAAAAAAAAAAAAAATATATATTTGATTTTATAAATTTTTGAACGTGGGGTAATAAATCCAACTTTAAAAATATGTATATATGTTTGTATTTTATCATGTAAACAACAGGGTAAAACAACGCACTTTCAAAGACTAACATTAAGTTCAGCAAAAGCTACTGATTTTGACGACAAGATGCAAAACAACAAATGTGATATAATAGATGAAGGAATGAACGATGAGGCGAGCCATCTATCATTCGACGAGCTTTGTAATTACAAACTCGGTATTTTTAATCACTTTCCTACACTAATCACCCTCATGAATTTATAATTATAGTCTGATTTCATGCAAATGAGGGCATTGCATGATCTCAAGTGTGGGGAAGGGTTATAAATTCTCTCGGGTTTATACTTGGCTTATTTTCTAAATATTATGAAAATTTTAAAATTTTTTAACTAAATGAATTCAAAATCATGTTTATACATATTTATGAACGATAAAACTAGGTGTTAATGCCAAAATTATCGTTACCTCGGAAAGGACATAAATTGAGAAACACCCTAAAACGATTGAATTCATTTAAAATGGAATAAAGGAGAATAAAAAAAAGCAAAGAAAGAAACTAAGTGTGGGGAGAATGTACCAAGTTATTCAATTAAAAACTATCTATCACATTTTCTGTAAAGTTATTGCAGGTACTTTTGTTTTGGACGATTTTAATCAGTTTTACCCGATTTACTGTAAGAAAGATGGATCTACACGATGAATCAATTCCATCATTTGAAGGAAGTAAAGTCTTCCGAAAAAGACACGCGCTTCTTGATTTAGGTCATGAAGTTGTCGTCCAGACCAGCTGTAGGTTGACGAAAAATCTAGAAAAGTCATCACTAAAATCGGTTGGAAATCCACGGACCTCAGCATCAAACAGGGTCGCCAAGTGGTCAGATTTATCCTAACCATGGGAAGGATTTATCTCGTACAATGGGGAGGCACCGTGCAAATTAGCTTGATAAGACTAATGAATCAGATCCCCAGAAAGGATAATCTCCTTAAAGATTAAAAATCAGCTTTTAAGACTGATATTACTCAATCCTTGAGATTGACCTTAAAGATTGAGAATTCAAACTCATGGAATTCAATGATATCTAAACTCGAGCATGAACGAGAAAATATTTTGATCAAAAATACAAACCGATTTGTTTTCTGAAAAACCATTTTCAATGCGTTCATTACCATTGAACGTAAAATCCTAAGAAATTCACCTGGAATTCATTAGGTCACCTGAACCAAACCGGGTGTCAACCGTAAGAACGGTGGTTGCATAGCATGGTCGGAGACAGGACCTTGTGCCAGACCGAAAAATTATAGGATGATCTTTACTATTGCTCCTACCAAGGATAGTTCTAGCATCCGACACGTTAAAAAGACCATAATCATCTGCATGTCACTGGACATTGCCTTAACAGTTTCTTGTTCATCGCTTTCCTTTACAACCGGACGGTAGTTTATCGAAAGGTAATATACGGAACAAGTAAACTGGATGTGTGCTTTCCGATACAGGGATAGCAGTGGATTACACGAGCCTAAAAGTTTTAGCCAAAATATTGATCCACAGATATATTTTGCAACACCGATGATGGATCAAATCAGAAAACTTGTCTAGGGTAAAATCTAGCTTGAATTTTCAAAAGATCAAATGTTTTCATAAAGATCCAATTTCCTTAAGGATCTAAATTTTTATAGTCATGTGGGACTGTAAACCACCTTTCAAATGTGCACTTTGCTTTGGAAACCGAAAGTAAATCGGCTATTTGATTGCAAGTGTCGTTGACCTAAACCCGAGGCAACTATAAAAGACACACCCACCTTTAAACCACATCGTTACTATCATTGTTTATACCGCTGTATTGAAGTCACTTATGTACAAAGTGTGAAGAATAAAGAAGTGATTCAAGTGTTTCAAGACTATATTGCTTGAGGACAAGCAACGCTTAAGTGTGGGAATATTGATAATGCCAAAAATGAACACATATTTTACAGCATTATTCCCCAAGAAAGACAAGATTTTAGTTGATATTGTTCGATTTACAAGCACTATTCGTTTAAATATTAAAAAGTGAAGATAAAAGGCAGATTCGACAAATTGAAGACGGAAAGGTCCAAAAAGCTAAAAAGTACAAGATTCAATCAAAAAGGTTCAAATTATTGATGAGGAACGTCTCAAAATAACAAGAGTACAAGTTACAAGACGCAAAGTACACGATATAAAATAGTACGCGAGGACGTCCGAAAATCCGGAACCGGGACCTGAGCCTAGAAGAAACGCCCGACGTAACGGACTAAAAATATCTACTCAACTATGCATATAAATATAATATAAATATATAAATAATTATTAAAATTATTTATATATTTATTATTATTAAATTATGTCGACAAGCTAGGAGCCAAACGAATGTGAGCTGGAATTCATGGCCATGCGACTCGCATGGCCCTATGCCCATTTTCATGTGACTCGCATGAGGGGCTTTTCCAGGCCACATTCTATTTAAAGCGAGTTCGTGATCCATTTTATGGACACCATAATATATCTTTCTATCTCTCTTTTGTAATACATAAATAAATTTAATTATAATTTTAATTTTAATTAATAATAATAATAAGGTTATGTTAAGGAGTGTTTTGTGTGTATAAGTCGAAATTCTGTCCGTGTAACGCTACGCTATTTTTAATCATTGTAAGTTATGTTCAACCTTTTTACATTAATGTCTCGTAGCTAAGTTATTATTATGCTTATTTAAAACGAAGTAATCATGATGTTGGGCTAATTACTAAAATTGGGTAATTGGGCTTTGTACCATAATTGGGGTTTGGACAAAAGAACGACACTTGTGGAAATTAGACTATGGGCTATTAATGGGCTTTATATTTGTTTAACTAAATGATAATTTGTTAATGTTAATATAAAGATTTACAATTGGGCGTCCCTATAAATTACCATATATACACTCAATCGGACACGATGGGCGGGGTATTTATATGTACGAATAATCGTTCATTTAACCGGACACGGGAATGGATTAATAGCCACTAGAATAATTAAAACAGGGGTGAAATTATGTACAAGGACACTTGGTATAATTGATAACAAAATATTAAAACCTTGGGTTGCACTCAGTCGACATCCTGGTGTAATTATTAAACAAAGTATTAAAATCTTGTTACAGTTTAAGTCCCCAATTAGTTGGAATATTTAACTTCGGGTATAAGGATAATTTGACGAGGACACTCGCACTTTATATTTATGACTGATGGACTGTTATGGACAAAAACCAGACGGACATATTAAATAATCCAGGACAAAGGACAATTAACCCATGGTAATAAATTAAAATCAACACGTCAAACATCATGATTACGGAAGTTTAAATAAGCATAATTCTTTTATTATATTTCTCATCGTATCTTTATTTACTGTCATTTTATTACTCGCAATTTTATTTACTGTCATTTTATTTATTGTCATTATTTTACGCACTTTAATTATCGTCATTTATCTTTACGCTTAAAATATAGAATCGACAAACCAGTCATTAAACGGTAAAACCCCCCTTTTATAATAATATTACTACTTATATAATTATATATATTTTGTATAAATATAGTTAAAAATATAGTAAGTATCACTAGCTCCCTGTGGAACGAACCGGACTTACTAAAAACTACACTACTCTACGATTAGGTACACTGCCTATAGTGTTGTAGCAAGGTTTAGGTATATCCCATCCGTAAATTAATAAAACTTGTGTCATATTTTGTAGTATTTTGTATTAAAAATAATACTATTTCGTACCCTCACGCTACATCATCAAGTTTTTGGCGCCGCTGCCGGGGACTCGGCGAAACACTATATTTTTAATTTATATTTGAAAAAAAAAAAAATAATTCTGTAAAAAAAAAAAAAAAAAAACGTAAAAAAAAAAAATTATTTTAAGTTTTATTACCTTTAGATTTTTAGGCTCAGTCACAACTTTTAGTATTAAGTTTAGTTTTGCCATAGTTATTTTCATTTTTAGATTTTTAGGCTTTGCCGTAAAATCCTTTAAGTGCTTATTCCTTAGACTAAGTTTTAGGCGCTTTAGAATTTTGCGACGCCATTTTTCGTGCTATTTTCTTATTTCGTATTTTTCGACGCCTTTTACCTATGTATCAATTACAATTCCAATTAGTGATCTCCATTTGTAGCTTTAATTTTAAGATAGTGATCGTTATAAGGTTGGATTAACCGCGTGTTTACAAACCACTCTTCGTCTTTTTCATTTTTCGACACTTTTCGACGCGCACTCTTTTTCTCTCTTATTTCTCGCCATTCTAGTTTTTAGGACTTAGATTTTTTTCTACTTCTTCTCTAAATTTCTTAAAACTACGAAAATTTATTTTAAGTGGTTAAATTGATAGACATCAAAATTTTCTGCTTCGTAGTAATAGTTGGATTTGTACGTGGACCGGGTTATTGGAGCCAAACAGTACTCAATTATATTGAGACCAAACGAATCCTGCCCCTCTGCTGCATCTTTTGGCTATTCGAAACGTGGGCAAAATCAGAAAAGTCTATTGATTGGATAACTTATATAATTTTTCTTTCCTTTTTAAAAACTAATAGGATATTCAGTGAATGCACCGAGCAAGACGTTCACCGCCGGTCATACGTTCACCACCTGTAACTCGATCAAGACATCGTTTAACAAATATCGCCGCCGTTGATTTTTCTTTAGAATCGTCATCTAGTCGACCAAGTACTCCAATTCAAATTTCCGATAATCCATCTTTTGAACCCGATTTCACAACTAAGAACCCGGAAGATATTCAAGGACAATTCCAAGATCCTGAACCCCAAACCGTTAAATCAGAATCCTCTAGTGATTCGGATACAACAAATCCAATCATGGAAAATCTAGAACCTCTAAGTATGGAAGAACGAATGAGAGCTAAGCGCACTGGCCAAGGTCACGCCATTATTAAACCAGAAGTTAATGCTCCAGATTATGAAATTAAAGGACAAATTCTACACATGGTAACTAATCAGTGCCAATATAGTGGTACGCCGAATGAAGACCCAAACGAACATCTTCGTACGTTTAATAGGATCTGTACACTATTCAAAATCCGAGAAGTGGAAGACGAACAAATTTATCTCATGTTATTTCCCTGGACTTTAAAGGGAGAAGCCAAAGATTGGTTAGAATCGTTACCTGAAGGGGCGATTGATACATGGGATGTTTTAGTTGAAAAATTTCTTAAACAATTCTTTCCGGCATCTAAAGCCGTGAGACTTCAAGGAGAAATTGTTACGTTCGCGCAAAAGCCAAATGAAACATTATATGAGGCGTGGACAAGATTCGGAAGGATGTTGAGAGGATGTCCTCAACACGGATTAGATACTTTTCAAATAGTGCAAATCTTCTATAAAGGCGTAGACATCGCTACAAGAAAAGACATCGACATAACAGCTGGTGGTTCCATTATGAAGAAAACCGCAACTGAAGCTTACAAAATTATTGATAACACAGCCTCCCACTCACATGAGTGGCATCAAGAAAAAGATATCTTTCGATCATCTAAAGCGGCTAGAGCCGATTCTAGCGATGACTTTGATTCCGTTTCCGCAAAAATAGATGCTTTCGAAAGACGAATGGAAAAGATGAATAAAGATATTCACGCAATACGAATCAGTTGTGAGCAATGCGGTGGACCACACTTATTGAAAGATTGTCACATTGAACCAACGATGGAACAACGAGAGAATGTTTCCTATATGAACCAAAGGCCTGGAAATAATTATCAAAATAATTATCAACCGCCAAAGTTAAACTTCAATCGAAATCAAAACATTCTTTACAATCCAAACGGACCCAACAACAACTCGTACAACCAACAAGGTCCGAATAACCAACCAACTCAAAACAACACTTTCAATCAACAAAGACCTAGCTTGTATAAACCACCACAACAAACCGAAGAGAAAAAGCCAAATCTAGAAGAAATGATGGCAAAGCTAGTTGAATCTCAAACACAATTTATTACATCTCAAACCCAAACGAATGAGAGGTTTGATCAGTCATTAAGAACTCAACAAGCTTCCATTTTGAATCTAGAAAAACACGTAGGTACTCTTGCTAGCATGATGAGTGAGAGGGAACAAGGAAAGCTACCGAGTAATCCTGAAGTAAATCCTCGGAATGAGAATGTTAATATGGTTTCAACAAATTCTGAAAAACCAGCATCAGAAGATGGGAAGGTTTTAGATGTAAGTAAAAATGAAGAAGTTACACCACCACCACTACCCGAGTATGTAAAGCCAGTGGTGGCACCATACAGACCACCCATCCCGTTTCCAAGAAAAGGAGTTGAGTATGAGCAAGTAATAGGTAATAAAGATTGTGATACCTCTGGAAAGAAGAAGAAGAAAAAGAATAAGAAAGTACAAGAAACAAAAACCGTAAAGATAAACCCGGTGAAGACAGTTCCACCAAAACCTCCTCCTAGGATAGGTGATCCGGGTGAATTTATTGTTCCTTGTCTACTTAGTGATTGTGTCATGTATGATGCACTAGCAGATTTAGGTGCAAGTGTAAGTGTTATGCCTCTTTCATTATATAAGAGATTAGGAGTAGGTAAGTTAAGTCCAACGGATATGAGTGTTCGACTCTTTGATCAAACCATTAAACACCCAGTTGGAATTGTTGACAACCTACCCGTTCAAGTAGGCAATTTAACCTTTCTAGTCGAATTCATTGTCATTAACATAGAAGAGGACCCAAACATTCCTCTAATTTTAGGTCGACCATTCTTAGCGTCCACCAAGGCGTTATTTGATGTAGGAAATGGTAGAATGACACTTAGTAGTGGTGACAAATCGATCACCTTTATGATTCGAAAGTCTAAATCTCCACCAACCAAAACCGTTGAACCAGCAAAAATGATTGGTAAGAACCATGTTGTTTTACCAACTCCAACGGTAATACTTAGCAATAATGAAACGCCTAAGTGTGGGGAAAATGAAGTAACACCTAATGATGACATGATAACAAAGAACCCCGTTGTTGATACGAAATTAAATGATCCCGTTATTAATAGTTCAATGAAGAAACTTATTAAACGGATTCGCGATGCTAAAACCAAGGGGAACTTTAAGTTATGTAACCGGTTAGTATCCAATCTATCACCTAAAGAAAAGGTGAAGCTAGTTGAAATTGTGGATATTACACAGGAATCCGACCAATGGCTTAAAGAGAAAGTCACAGATATGCAAGTTGATTATGGACCAAGAGAAATTGACGATGAAGTTAATCACAATTTTGACACCACAGCTACCTAAGTGTGGGGAGATTCAAATGTTCTAAAAAAGAAAATGCTGTCTAGAGTTAGTTGTTCTGTTCTCGTGTAGTTCCGAGAATGGAATCAGATTGGTCTTTTCCGCTAGCAGACACTAAAGAACTAGTTTTCTCCCTCCATTCTGAATTTTTTTTTGTTTTGTAGGTTTTATATTAAATTAATATGCTTTTTAAAATTTATGTTTTGTAATTTTTTTTAAAAACAAAAATTTACTTTATTTCATTAAGTTGAAAAAAAAAATGATTTCTAAAATTCGTCGTGAGTTGAAGACTAGGTCGTTGAGCCGAAATTACTTTACCCGAGGGCGAGGCGAAAAATTTTTTCATCATTATTTTTAATTTTATTGATTTAAAGTATGCAAAAAAAAAAATATTTGATTTTATAAATTTTTGAACGTGGGGTAATAAATCCAACTTTAAAAATATGTATATATGTTTGTATTTTATCATGTAAACAACAGGGTAAAACAACGCACTTTCAAAGACTAACATTAAGTTCAGCAAAAGCTACTAATTTTGACGACAAGATGCAAAACAACAAATGTGATATAATAGATGAAGGAATGAACGATGAGGCGAGCCATCTATCATTCGACGAGCTTTGTAATTACAAACTGGGTATTTTTAATCACTTTCCTACACTAATCACCCTCATGAATTTATAATTATAGTCTGATTTCATGCAAATGAGGGCATTGCATGATCTCAAGTGTGGGAAAGGGTTATAAATTCTCTCGGGTTTATACTTGGCTTATTTTCTAAATATTATGAAAATTTTAAAATTTTTTAACTAAATGAATTCAAAATCATGTTTATACATATTTATGAACGATAAAACTAGGTGTTAATGCCGAAATTATCGTTACCTCGGAAAGGACATAAATTGAGAAACACCCTAAAACGATTGAATTCATTTAAAATGGAATAAAGGAGAATAAAAAAAAGCAAAGAAAGAAACTAAGTGTGGGGAGAATGTACCAAGTTATTCAATTAAAAACTATCTATCACATTTTCTGTAAAGTTATTGCAGGTACTTTTGTTTTGGACGATTTTAATCAGTTTTACCCGATTTACTGTAAGAAAGATGGATCTACACGATGAATCAATTCCATCATTTGAAGGAAGTAAAGTCTTCCGAAAAAGACACGCGCTTCTTGATTTAGGTCATGAAGTTGTCGTCCAGACCAGCTGTAGGTTGACGAAAAATCTAGAAAAGTCATCACTAAATAAGCCAAAGCCCAATAACCCAGTCTTTAATATTTAGTCCAACATCACGAGTACTTCGGCTTAAATAAGCATAATAATAACTTAGCTACGAGACATTAATTTAAAAAGGTTGAACATAACTTACAATGAGTATTAATCGCGTAGTGTTACACGGATAGAGTTTCGACTTACAAAACCTTAGAACATTCGACACTATAACCTTATTATTATTATTATTATTATTAACTTAATATTAAAATTATACTCCCTCCGTCCCACCAGAAGTGTCCACTTTGACTTTATCCAGTCTTCCTTATTCAACTTTGACTTTACATATTTTTGTTGGTGTTGTATAATATTTGATGAAAGTTATATCAATGAAAACACAATTAAAACTCAATCAATTCATATAATTTTCATCAATTAATATATAACACGAACATACATATTTATAGTCAAAGTTGATAAATAAAGACTGTCAAAAGTCAAAGTGGACACTTCTGGTGGGACGGAGGTAGTAATTAAAATATAAATATAAATATATTGCGAGAGTGAGAGATAGTTGATGACGGTGTACATAATTCGCAGAATTCGTTGCCTTTTTATAGCACCTGATCAGACTTTGGGTACCATTCGATCGCATGGGTTATAGGCTTCCTGGCCATGCGATCGCATGGCCAGCTGGGACAGCTCACATTGCCTTGTCTTCTTGTTTTGCCGACACATTTAAATATAAATATATAATATATATAATTTTATATAATTATATATATATTATATTATATTCATGTGCATAGTTGACTTGTAATTTTAGGTCCGTTGACTTGCGCGTTGATAGTTGGTTCATGTTTCGGTTCCGGATTTTCGAACGTCCTTTCGTATGATTTAATATCTTGTATTTTGCGTTTCGCGGCTTGTACTCTTGTAATTTTTAGACGTTTCTCATCAATAAATTGAACCACTTGGATTGTATCTTGTACGTTTGAGCTTTTTGGTCATTTGCGTCTTCAAATCGTCGAATCTGTCTTTTGTCTTCACCTTTTATTATTTAAACGATAATCACTTTAAAATAGAACAATTGCAACTAAAATCTTGTCTTTCTTGAAGGATAATGCTATGAAATATGTGTTCGTTTTTAGCATTATCAAATATTCCCACACTTGAGCGTTGCTTGTCCTCAAGCAATATAGAACTTGAATATAACTTTACTAGAATCACTTCTTTATTCTTCACACTTTTTACATCAGTGATTTTGATACGGCGGTATGAACAATGATAGTAACATTGTGGTTTACAGTCCCACATGACTATGAAAATTTAGATCCTTTAGGAAATTGGATCTTTATGAAAACATTTAATCTTTTAAAAATTCAATCTAGTTTTTACCCTAGATAAGTTTTTCAGAATAACCCTTCGCCGGTGTTTGCAAAATATTTTTGTGGGTTTTGTGAGTTTCAGATTTGAAAATTTTAGCTCAAAACTTATGGTTTTGTGTCACCCACTTGCTGACCTTGTATTAGGAAAGCAACACGTCCAGTTTACTTGTTCCGTATATTACCTTTCGGTAAACTACCGTCCGGTTGTAAAGGAAAGCGTTGAACAAACAACTGTTAAGGCACTGTCTAATGACATGCTTTTGATTATGGTCTACATCGTGTCGGATGCAATTACTATCCTTTGTAGGAGCAATAGCAAAGATCACCCTATAGTTTTTTGGTCTGGCACAAGGTCCTGTCTTCGACCATGGGTGTTTTGTAAGCAGTTCTAAATGCCCATAATGCCTCATCTAGCTTGGTTGACCAAATCTTAGGGTTATTACTAACCGTCTTTTCCAAAAGCCTTTTCAAAGCGCGATTTGTATTCTCGACTTGACCACTAGTTTGGGGATGGTAAGTGTAGTGACCCGAACTTTTCCATGTTTATATATATTAAATGAAATTGATATTTACATGATTAAGTGTTTCCAACATGTTAAGCAATCAAACTTGTTAAGACTTGATTAATTGAAATAGGTTTCATATAGACAATTGACCACCCAAGTTGACCGGCGATTCACGAACGTTAAAACTTGTAAAAACTATATGATGACATATATATGGATATATATATAGTTAACATGGTATTATGATAAGTATGTATCTCATTAGGTATTTTAACAATGAGTTATATACATAAAAATGAGACTATTGAATTAAGAAACTCGAAAACGATATATATAACGATTATCGTTATAACAACGTCTTACTAATTACATATGAATCATATTAAGATATTGATACACTATATATAAACATGATAAATGATAAGCAAACATATCATTAAGTGTATTAACAATGAACTACATATGTAAAAACAAGACTACTAACTTAAGGATTTCGAAACGAGACATATATGTAAGGATTATCGTTGTAACGACATTTAAATGTATATATATCATATTAAGATATATTAATACATCATAATTTAATGATAATATAATAATTTAACATCTCATTAGATATAATAAACAATGGGTTAACAACATTTAACAAGATCGTTAACTTAAAGGTTTCAAAACAACACTTACATGTAACGACTAACGATGACTTAACGACTCAGTTAAAATGTATATACATGTAGTGTTTTAATATGTATTCATACACTTTTGAAAGACTTCAAGACACTTAGCAAAGTACTTCTAATTAACAAAAATTCTTACAATTACATACTCGTTCATTTTCATCAACAATTCTACTCGTATGCACCCCTATTCGTACTCTTACAATACCCAGCTTCTAAATGTATTTACTATTGGTATATACACTCCAATGATTAGCTCTTAGCAGCCCCTGTGAGTCACCAACACATGTGGGAACCATAATTTAACATCTATCATGAAATATCTAACAAAATTACAAACTAATGGAGCCTATATGACTACCCCATATTCACGTGAATGATGAGTACCACAAACACATTCACTTTGCAATTTTCTTGAATCAAATTACTCCCTCTCAAGTGTTCTTCCTGTGTTCTAAGTGTTCTTAATCATCTTCATCAAAATCTAGCTCAATCTAGTTCATAAATCCATACATAAACCAAGTTACAAAATAACTACTCAAGAACACACCAACAACACTTCCAAGTTTGCTAGCTTACTTTCAATCTTGCAAATCCATTTCAAGTGATCATCTAACCTCAAGAAATATTTCTTATTTATAGAAAGATATCTTTCTAATACAAGTTAGTACTCATATTCAAACTTTGATTCAATTTCTATAACTATAACAATCTTATTTCGAGTGGAAATCTTACTTGAACTTGTTTTCGTGTCATGATTTTGCTTCAAGAACTTTCAAGCCATCCAAGGATCCTTTAAAGCTAGATCTATTTTTCTCATTTCCAGTAGGTTTATCCAAAAACTTGAGGTAGTAATGATGTTTATAACATCATTCGAATCATATATATAAAACTATCTTATTCGAAGGTTTAAACTTGTAATCACTAGAACATAGTTTAGTTAATTCTAAACTTGTTCGCAAACAAAAGTTAATCCTTCTAACTTGGCTTTTAAAATTAACTAGACACATGTTCTATATCTATATGATATGCTAACTTAATGATTTAAAACCTGAAAACACGAAAAACACCGTAAAACCGGATATACGCCGTCGTACTAACACCGCGGGCTGTTTTGGGTTAGTTAATTAAAAACTATGATAAACTTTGATTTAAAAGTTGTCCTTCTGGGAAAATTATTTTTCTTATGAACATGAAACTATATCCAAAAATCATGGTTAAACTCAAGGTGAAAGTATGTTTTACAAAATGGTCATCAAGACGTCGTTCTTTCGACTGAAATGACTACCTCTTATAATATTGACTTGTAACCTGTATTTCCGACTATAAACTTATACTTTTTCTGTTTAGATTCATAAACTTAAGTTCAATATGAAACCATAGCAACTTGAATCACTCAAAACGGATTTAAAACGAAGAAGTTATGGGTAAAACAAGATTGGATAATTTTGCTTGTTGTAGCTACGTGAAAATTGGTAACAAATCTATATTAATCATATCCTAGCTAACTTATATTGTATTATACATGTATTCTAATATATTATGTAATCTTGGGATACCATAGACACGTATACAAATGTTTTGACATATCATATCGACCCATGTATATATATTATTTGGAACAACCATAGACACTCTATATGCAGTAATGTTTGAGTTAGCTATACAGGGTTGAGGTTGATTCCAAAAATATATATACTTTGAGTTGTGATCTAGCCTGAGACGTGTATACACTGGGTCGTGGATTGATTCAAGATAATATATATATCGATTTATTTCTGTACATCTAACTGTGGACAACTAGTTGTAGGTTACTAACGAGGACAGCTGACTTAATAAACTTAAAATAGTAAAACATATTAAAAATGTTGTAAATATATTTTGAACATACTTTGATATATATGTACATATTTGTTATAGGTTCGTGAATCGACCAGTGGCCAAGTCTTACTTCCCGACGAAGTAAAAATATGTGAAAGTGAGTTATAGTTCCACTTTTAAAAATCTAATATTTTGGGATGAGAATACATGCAGTTTTATAAATGTTTTACGAAATAGACACAAGTAAATGAAACTACATTATATGGGTGAATGATCGAAGCCGAATATGCCCCTTTTGCTTGGTAGCCTAAGAATTAGTAAACCGATCTACTAATTGACGCGAATCCTAAAGATAGATCTATTGGGCCTAACAAATCCCATCCAAAGTACCGAATGCTTTAGTACTTCGAATTCATTTTTATCATGTCCGATGGATGTCCCGGAATGATATGGGATATTCTTATATGCATCTTGTTAATGTCGGTTACAAGGTGTTCACCATATGAATTATTTTTATCTCTATGTATGGGTTGTATATTGAAATATGAAATCTTGTGGTCAATTATTACGATTTGATAAATATATAGGTTAAACCTATAACTCACCAACATTTTTGTTGACGTTTAAAGCATGTTTATTCTCAGGTGATTATTAAGAGCTTCCACTGTTGCATGCTAAAATATGGACAAGATTTGGTGTCAGCATGCTTGTATAAGATTGTTTAAAACTGCATTCGAGATTTACTTTGTTGTAACATATTAATATTGTAAACCAATATGTATTGGTAGTGTGTAAGTGTGATATTTTTAGATTATCATTTCTTGATAATCTAGGTGGTGTCCTTTTAACCTGGTCGATAAAATAAAGGTTATGGTTTGTTTAAAAACGAATGCAGTCTTTGAAAAACGTCTCATATAGAGGTCAAAACCTCGCGAAGAGATCAATTAATATGAAACGTTTATAATCGATATGAACGGGACATTTCAGTTGGTATCCGAGCGTTGGTCTTAGAGAACCAGAAATTTGCATTAGTGTGTCTTATCAAGTTTGTTAGGATACATTAGTGAGTTTGGACTTCGACCATTTTTTTTCTTTAAAAACGATTGCTTAACACTTTTGTTGGAAACTATATATTATTAACATGAAAATATTATGTGATATATTAATCTCTTAACATGTTTGATATTGTGTGATAGATGTCTACCTCTAGTACAAATCCCATCGACTCGCCTAATAATAATGAAGAGTCGAATATATTTTTGGGAAGATTCACAAATTTTCGAGGAAGAACCGGAAGAGGAGGAACCGGAAGAAGAGGAATTGGAAGAAGAGGAGGTTCCGGAGGAAGAAATATTAATAACTACAGAAAAACGGTTAAATAAAAGAAAATCTTCAACCAATGGTCCAAAATTAATAATGGTCAATGGTGTTTCCTCAGAGGAAGCAAAATATTGGGAAGATTACCAATTCTCCGATGAATCGGATCCCGATGAGGATTCTGATGATGTTATAGAAATTACCCCGACTCAATTTAATAAAGCAAAAGAAAATAATAAGGGAAAAAGTATAAAAATAGAGAAACCTGATTCCAACCCCGATGAACTTTATATGTATCGGCAACATCTGTATTTCCTAAATTGTAACAATAACCCGGGAACCTCTAAACCACTAGGTTTTTCTAAACCACTGTGGAAAACGACGGCTCGTATTAGAGGAACACCATATATCCCTAGAAAATTAGGAAAACGAACCAAGTCTGAAGAAGAAGAAACCAGTGATTCAGATTAGAGGATTGTAATCATGTTGTGTATTATATGTATTGTAGTGTGCTTTTACTTTCATGTTCTATGTAAAAATTTCTTGTATTGTTTGTTAATTATCTTTTACGAATCTAATCCTTGTCTATTTTACAGTATAAAAACACAAAATGGACGTTAAGGGTAGACAACCGAATATTTTAGAAGACCTGCCAGAGGATATGATTGATGAAATCTTGTCTAGAGTCGGTCAGAATTCATCAGCACAATTAATTATGGTGAAATTAACTTGTCAAACATTTGAAAGACTTTCCAGAAATGCCTTAGTTTATAAAAGGTTTTCCTTTGATAGGTGGGGTATATCACATTGGGGAGACCGTAAGTTACACCGTGTTTTCTTTAAAGCGTTAAATGTGGGGAACCCAAATGCAATTTTACGCTACGGGTTAAGAACCTATTTTGACTCAACATATCCCAACATAGGATTTCGTGAGTTGGAAAGAGCTTCTAACATGCAACATAAAGAAGCATGTTATGCTTACGGGTTAGTAATGTTCGCTTTTTACCAAAGTGAGAAAAAGAACATCGGATTACAACTTTTAAATAAAACCTTCCCACAAGTAACGGATTCAGTAGTTGGGGTGAGAAACAAGGTTTTTAGATTATTACGGGGCTGTTGGACATTACGAAACCCTCATCCTTTTGACGACATTACAACATGCTGCCTAGCCAATGGTAACGGTTACTTTTCACAAGAAAAAGGATGGGAAGTCGTCTTAGTAAAACTAGAATGCATGACTTGTTTCTGGACTTATGAATTACGTGTCTTTATTACCTTTGCTGAATGACTTGCGTATTAACTAGATTTATCTTCAAAACTGTCCTGTATCAAAGTTATTGTGTGCTATATTTCATGTTATATGTAATATAGCGGAATTGTAAGTTTGAAGAATATTTGAATGTGATATATTATTATAATCAGTTTTTCATATGGAATTGTAGTAGTTGAATTGTATATTAGCTACTAAGTATGAACTTAACGGGTAGGTAGTACCCGAATTTAAACTTATAAAACGCTAATATGAAGAAAAAGCTTTTATAAATAAGTTCATATTATGCTACGAAATACTATTGACTACTCTTAATATTCTGTATGATTAACTCGATTCAGTTGGCTATTTTGAAGGAAATAGCACCGACTACTCGACACACCATGAATATGAGCGAAGAGGAATTTTGTACCTTTCTTGCTGCAAACATAGCCGCAGTACAGGCTGCGCTACATACCAACAATAACTCTGAATCTTGCAATGAATCTAACGGCGCAATAAATCGTGTAGGATGCTCCTACAAAGAATTCATTGCCTGCAAACCTTTGGAATTCGATGGAACCGAAGGACCAATTGAATTGAAATGGTGGACCGAGAAGGTCAAATCAGTGTTTGCCATAAGTAAGTGTACTGAAGAGGACAAAGTTAAGTACGCTACGAATACCTTCACAGGTACTGCGTTAACGTGGTGGAACACCTATCTTGAACAGGTAAGACAAAATGGTGCTTATGCACTACCGTGGTCGGCATTCAAGCAATTGATGAACGAGCAGTAACGTCCTAGAAACGAAGTTAATAAGCTCAAGGTAGAGCTTAGAGAGTTACGAACACAAGGGTTCAACATTACCACATATGAACGACGATTCACAGAGTTGTACCTATTGTGTCCGGGAGCGTTCGAAGATGAAAAAGAGAAGATCGACGCATTTGTAAAAGGGTTACCATTAAGGATTCAAGAAGATGTGAGTTCACACGAGCCCGTTTCCATACAAAAGGCAAGTCGAATGGCTCATAAACTCATAAATCAGATTGAGGGAAGAATTAAAGAGCGGGCGGCCGAATAAGCTAACACGAAACAACTCAATAGGAAGTAGGAGGAAAACGGTGACAAGAGTCACCAGTACAATAACAACAACAACAACAACAACCGCAACAACAATCACAACAATAACCGCAATCCTAACAATAACTACAACAAACATCCCAACAACAACTACAACAACCGTTTCAACAACAATAACAATCCCTACAACAACCTCAATAACAACAACGGCAACAAAAACTAAAAACAGCCATGTCAAAGGTGTGAAGAAAATCACCCGGGGTTTTGCACGACATTTTGCAACAGGTGTAAAAGAAATGGTCATAGCGCGACAAAGTGTGAGGTCTACGGACTAGAGTTTTACAGAACTAAAGGAACAAATAGTGTCGGAACAAGTAATGCCGGAACGAATAGTGTCGGAGCAAGTAATACCAACGCTGTTTGTTATAATATGGAAAATCGGGCCACATTATTAGAAATTGCCCGAATCAGGGGAATACAAATGGGCAGGGCCGTGGAAGAGTTTTCAATATTAATGCGGCAGAAGCACAGGAAGACCCGGAGCTTGTTACGGGTACGTTTCTTATTGACGATAAATCTGCTTATGTTTTATTTGATTCGGGTGCAGATAGAAGCTATATGAGTAGAGATTTTTATGCTAAATTAAGTTGCCCATTGACGCCTTTGGATAATAAATTTTTACTTGAATTAGCAAACGGTAAATTAATTTCAGCAGATAATATATGTCGGGATAGAGAAATTAAAATGGGTGATGAAACGTTTAAGATTGATTTAATACCAGTCGAGTTAGGGAGTTTTGATGTATTAATTGGCATGGACTGGTTGAAAAAGGTGAGAGCAGAGGTCATTTGTTACAAAAATGTGATTCGCATTATGCGTGAAAAAGGAAAACCTTTAATGGTGTATGGAGAAAAGAACAACGCGAAGTTAAATCTTATTAGTAGTTTGAAGGCGCAAAAACTAATAAGAAAAGGTTGTTACGTCATTCTAGCACACATCGAGGAAGTTAAACCTAAAGAAAAGAACATCAGTGATGTTCCCGTCGCAAAAGAATTTCCTGATGTATTCCTGAAAGAATTACCGGGATTACCCCCACATCGATCCGTTGAATTTCAAATAGAGCTTGTACCAGGAGCTGCACCAATAGCTCGTGCTCCATACAGACTCGCACCCAGCAAAATGAAAGAATTACAAAGTTAGTTACAGGAACTTTTAGAGCGTGGTTTCATTCCACCAAGTACATCACGATGGGGAGCTCCTGTTCTGTTTGTCAAGAAGAAAGATGGTACATTCAGGTTGTGTATCGACTACCGAGAGTTGAACAAACTTACCACCAAGAACCGTTACCCATTACCGAGAATTGACGACTTATTTGATCAACTACAAGGCTCGTCGGTTTATTCGAAGATCGATTTACGTTCTGGATATCATCAAATGCGGGTGAAGGAGGATGATATTCCGAAGACTGCTTTTAGGACGCGTTACGGTCATTACGAGTTTATGGTTATGCCATTTGGATTGACTAACGCATCAGCGGTGTTCATGGACCTCATGAACCGAGTGTGTGGGCCATATCTTGACAAGGTTATCATTGTTTTCATCTATGATATACTTATTTACTCGAAGAATGATCAAGAGCACGAAGAACATTTGAGAAAAGTGCTAGAGTTGCTTAGAAAAGAAAAATGTACGCTAAGTTTTCAAAGTGTGCATTTTGGTTGGAAGAAGTTCAATTCCTCGGTCATATAGTGAACAAAGAAGGTATTCAGGTGGATCCAGCAAAGATTGAAACCGTTGAAAAGTGGGAAACCCCGAAAATTCTGAAATACATACGTCAATTTTTAGGGCTGGCTGGTTATTACAGGAGATTCATCCAAGATTTTTCCAAAATAGCAAAACCCTTGACCGCATTAACGCATAAAGGGAAGAAATTTGAATGGAAGGATGAACAAGAGAAAGTGTTTCAATTGTTGAAGAAAAAGTTAACTACGGCACCTATATTGTCATTACCTGAAGGGAATGATGATTTTGTGATATATTGTGATGCCTCAAAGCAAGGTCTCGGTTGTGTATTAATGCAACGAACGAATGTAATTGCTTATGCATCTAGAAAATTGAAGATTCACGAGCAGAATTATACGACGCATGATTTGGAATTAGGCACGGTTGTTTTTGCATTAAAGACTTGGAGGCACTACTTATATGGGGTCAAAAGTATTATATATACCGACCACAAAAGTCTTCAACACATATTTAATCAGAAACAACTGAACATGAGGCAGCGCAGGTGGATTGAATTATTGAATGATTACAACTTTGAGATTCGTTACCACCCGGGGAAGGCAAATATGGTAGCCGACGCCTTGAGCAGAAAGGACAGAGAACCCATTCGAGTAAAATCTATGAATATAATGATTCACACTAACCTTACTATTCAAATAAAGGAGGCGCAACAAGGAGTTTTAAAAGAGGGAAATTTAAAGGATGAAATAACCAAAGGATCGGAGAAGCATCTTAATATTCGGGAAGACGGAACCCGGTATAGGGCTGAAAGAATTTGGGTACCAAAATTTGGAGATATGAGAGAAATGGTACTTAGAGAAGCTTATAAAACCAGATACTCAATACATCCTGGCCGGGTATGAAAGCCGATGTTGCTAAATACGTAGGAGAATGTTTGACGTGTTCTAAGGTCAAAGCTGAGCATCAGAAACCATCAGGTCTACTTCAACAACCCAAAATCCCGGAATAGAAATGGGAAAACGTTACCATGGATTTCATCACTAAATTGCCAAGGACTGCAAGTGGTTTTGATACTATTTGGGTAATAGTTGATCGTCTCACCAAATCAGCACACTTCCTGCCAATAAGAGAAGATGACAAGATGGAGAAGTTAGCACGATGGTATTTGAAGGAAGTCGTCTCCAGACATGGAATACCAATCTCTATTATCTCCGATAGGGATGGCAGATTTATTTCAAGATTCTGGCAGACATTACAGCAAGCATTAGGAACTCGTCTAGACATGAGTACTGCATATCATCCACAAACTGATGGGCAGAGCGAAAGGACGATACAAACGCTTGAAGACATGCTCTGAGCATGTGTTATTGATTTCGGAAACAGTTGGGATCGACACCTACCGTTAGCAGAATTTTCCTACAACAATAGCTACCATTCAAGCATTGAGATGGCACCGTTTGAAGCACTCTATGGTAGAAAGTGCAGGTCTCCGATTTTTTGGAGTGAAGTGGGGGATAGACAGATTACGGGTCCAGAGATAATACAAGAAACTACTGAGAAGATCATCCAAATTCAACAACGGTTGAAAACCGCCCAAAGTCGACAAAAGAGCTACGCTGACATTAAAAGAAAAGATATATAATTTGAAATTGGAGAGATGGTAATGCTTAAAGTTGCACCTTGGAAAGGCGTTGTTCGATTTGGTAAACGAGGGAAATTAAATCCAAGGTATATTGGACCATTCAAGATTATTGATCGTGTTGGACCAGTAGCTTACCGACTTGAGTTACCTCAACAACTCGCGGCTGTACATAACACTTTCCACATCTCAAATTTGAAGAAATGTTTTGCTAAAGAAGATCTCACTATTTTGTTAGACGAAATCCAAATCAACGAAAAACTTCAATTCATCGAAGAACCCGTCGAAATAATGGATCGTGAGGTTAAAAGACTTAAGCAAAACATGATACTAATTGTTAAGGTTCGATGTAATGCTCGTAGAGGACCCAAGTTCACCTGGGAACGAGAAGATCAGATAAAGAAGAAATACCCGCACTTATTTCCAGAAGATACGTCAACACCTCCAACTGCTTAAAATTTCGAGACGAAATTTATTTAACGGGTAGGTACTGTAGTGACCCAAACTTTTCCATGTTTATATATATTAAATGAAATTGATATTTACATGATTAAGTGTTTCCAACATGTTAAGCAATCAAACTTGTTAAGACTTGATTAATTGAAATAGGTTTCATATAGACAATTGACCACCCAAGTAGACCGGCGATTCACGAACGTTAAAACTTGTAAAAACTATATGATGGCATATATATGGATATATATATATATATAGTTAACATGATATTATGATAAGTATGTATCTCATTAGGTATTTTAACAGTGAGTTATATACATAAAAATGGGACTATTGAATTAAGAAACTCGAAAACGATATATATAACGATTATCGTTATAACAACGTCTTACTAATTACATATGAATCATATTAAGATATTGATACACTATATATAAACATGATAAATGATAAGTAAACATATCATTAAGTGTATTAACAATGAACTACATATGTAAAAACAAGACTACTAACTTAAGGATTTCGAAGCGAGACATATATGTAACGATTATCGTTGTAACGACATTTAAATGTATATATATCATATTAAGATATATTAATACATCATAATATCATGATAATGTAATAATTTAACATCTCATTAGATAATAAACAATGGGTTAACAACATTTAACAAGATCGTTAACTTAAAGGTTTCAAAACAACACTTACATGTAACGACTAACGATGACTTAACGACTCAGTTAAAATGTATATACATGTAGTGTTTTAATATGTATTCATACACTTTTTAAAGACTTCAAGACACTTATCAAAGTACTTCTACTTAACAAAAATGCTTACAATTACATACTCGTTCATTTTCATCAACAATTATACTCGTATGCACCCGTATTCGTACTCGTACAATACCCAGCTTCTAAATGTATTTACTATCGGTATATACACTCCAATGATCAGAACTTAGCAGCCCCTGTGAGTCACCAACACATGTGGGAACCATCATTTAACATCTATTAGGAAATATTTAACAAAATTACAAACTAATAGAGCCTATATGACTACCCCATATTAACGTGAATGATGATTACCACAAACACATTCACTTTGCAATTTTATTGAATCAAATTACTCTCTCTCAAGTGTTCTTCCTTTGTTCTAAGTGTTCTTCATCATCTTCATCAAAATCTAGCTCAATCTAGTTCATAAATCCATACATAAACCAAGTTACAAAATAACTACTCAAGAACACACCAACAACACTTCCAAGTTTGCTAGCTTACTTTCAATCTTGCAAATCCATTTCAAGTGATCATCTAACCTCAAGAAATATTTCTTATTTACAGTAAGATATCTTTCTAATACAAGGTAGTACTCATATTTAAACTTTGATTCAATTTCTATAACTATAACAATCTTATTTCGAGTGGAAATCTTACTTGCACTTGTTTTCGTGTCATGATTTTGCTTCAAGAACTTTCAAGCCATCCAAATATCCTTTGAAGCTAGATCTATTTTTATCATTTAAAATAGGTTTATCCACAAAACTTGAGGCAGTAATAATGTTCATAACATCATTCGAATCATATATATATAAAACTATCTTATTCAAAGGTTTAAACTTGTAATCACTAGAACATAGTTTAGTTAATTCTAAACTTCTTCGCAAATAAAAGTTAATCCTTATAACTTGACTTTTAAAATCAATTAAATACATGTTCTATATCTATATGATATGCTAACTTAATGATTTAAAACCTGAAAACACGAAAAACACCGTAAAACCGGATATACGCCGTCGTAGTAACACCGCGGGCTGTTTTGGGTTAGTTAATTAAAAACTATGATAAACTTTGATTTAAAAGTTGTTCTTCTGGGAAAATGATTTTTCTTATGAACATGAAACTATATCCAAAAATCATGGTTAAACTCAAGGTGAAAGTATGTTTTTCAAAATGGTCATCAAGACGTCGTTCTTTCGACTGAAATGACTACCTCTTATAATATTGACTTGTAACATATATTTCCCACTATAAACTTATACTTTTTCTGTTTAGATTCATAAACTTAAGTTCAATATGAAACCATAGCAACTTGAATCACTCAAAACGGATTTAAAACGAAGAAGTTATGGGTAAAACAAGATTGGATAATTTTGCTTGTTGTAGCTACGTGAAAATTGGTAACAAATCTATATTAATCATATCCTAGCTAACTTATATTGTATTATATAAGTATTCTAATATATTATGTAATCTTGGGATACCATAGACACGTATACAAATGTTTTGACATATCATATCGACCCATGTATATATATTATTTGGAACAACCATAGACACTCTATATGCAGTAATGTTTAAGTTAGCTATACAGGGTTGAGGTTGATTCCAAAAATATATATACTTTGAGTTGTAATCTAGCCTAAGACGTGTATACACTGGGTCGTGGATTGATTCAAGATAATATATATCGATTTATTTCTGTACATCTAACTGTGGACAACTAGTTGTAGGTTACTAACGAGGACAGCTGACTTAATAAACTTAAAACATTAACACATATTAAAAATGTTGTAAATATATTTTGAACATACTTTGATATATATGTATATATTTGTTATAGGTTCGTGAATCGACCAGTGGCCAAGTCTTATTTCTCGATGAAGTAAAAATCTGTGAAAGTGAGTTATAGTCCCACTTTTAAAAATCTATATTTTTGGGATGAGAATACATGCAGTTTTATAAATGTTTTACGAAATAGACACAAGTAATTGAAACTACATTATATGGGAGAATGCTCGAAGCCGAATATGCCCCTTTTGCTTGGTAGCCTAAGAATTAGTAAACCGATCTACTAATTGACGCGAATCCTAAAGATAGATCTATTGTGTAACGACCCTGCTTTTTCCGTTATCTTTTACCGTTAACTATTTAACGACCGTTAACTGTTATTCGTGCCACGTAATTTCTATGACCTATATTATTATTTTTGTAATAATATATTTTATTATTTGTTAAATGAATATTTGTATTCATATTTTAAATTGCACGTTTCTACGTGTCGCGAATTTCTATCCGGCGAATCTTTTTGGTTTTCAAACCAACGGTCGAGCTTTTAGGATTTTTAAGTCCTAATTATTTTAAATATGATATTTTAATATCATATAATTATATATAGTATTTATATTTATTTTTCATCGCGTATTTGTTATCTCTCCGAATATTTAATCGCGTAGCCGTGTTTTCACGTTTCGGGTTTCGTTCGGGCATTCGGGCCACTAGGAACTTATCATAATGCAAATTGGCCCACAAATGGGGCCCACCCCATACCCATCGGCCAAAAATGTGAGGGGGTATAGCCTCCTTGTTTTTCATTTTTGAGATTTCACTTTAATTTTACATTTTATCACATAACCTAGCCTTTATAATTTTTCTCCCATCTCCTCCCTTTCTCCCTTTGTGAGCTGTCACCTATACCACCACCATCACCATCATTTTACAATAAAATCAAGCTTGGATCATCAATTCATTAGCATGAACGGATTCTACGCGTTCTTCTCTACACGATTACACCTCTTGATTCTTGATTAGGGTATAAACCCTAACCCTAGCTTTTTGATTTTTCATTCATTTTACTGATTTTATATGTTATTTTGATAGTATGATAGTTACATGTTATTGTTTTGATAATTGTATGCGTAGAATTGCTCAAAATCATATGTTTTCGGTTTGATTGAATTGGGACAGCAGGATTTTCGTTCATATCTGATATTATGACTGTTATAAAAGTGAAATTAAAGTATCTATATGAGTTCCTCTCATCAATACACTAATTTTAGACTCCGGATTCATGTCATTTCGATTCCCGGAACTCTAGATATGATTGAAATGGTGTTATGTGGAGATTAAACTATGAAAACGAATTGGACCAGGTTTGGTCCGACTTTGTGACCATTTTTAAAGTCTTTAGGGTGTACTAGTGTGTTAATATTGATGATGGGATGAACTTTCATGTTCGGGTCATCGAAATCCGAGTCACGGATCACCCGTTATGACTAAAACACGTTTTTGAGCGGATTAAAGGACCAAACTGATTAAGAGCTGTAAGTCACGACTTGGTGACTATTCTTGGGATGTTCTTGAGCACACTAATGTGTCGGGTGGGTTGGTTAGGCGAAGATATATATAAGGCTTGCCGAAAACTGATTCTCGGGGCTCAAGCTTTGACCCGATGAACTTTTGATTAAAACTTATGGTTATTAAATAAAACTTATGATATAAATAATAATTTTCATTATTATTAAATTACTTATGATATAAAAAGTAATTATTATAATTTAAGACTTATGATATATATTTATTATATCATTTAATTATTACTTATGATTTAATTAAACTTTTAATCAAACTTATGATTAATAATACTTTTATTATTAATGGAAAATACTTATGATAAGTATTAAAATTATATTATAAAATTATTATAATAAGACTTATAATAAGGATTAATTAATTATTTAATTATTATAAGGCTTAGTTATTATTTAATTATTAAATACTTATGATTTAATAATTATAATTAGAAACTTATGATATGATTAATAATTCATTATTAATTAATAATACTTATGATATGATTTAAATTTTATTATTAATTAATAATACTTATATTATGACTAATATTTAAGTAATTAATTAAATACTTATGTTATATTAAATATATCATTTAAACTTATGTTAACTTTAATAATTTATTTTAATTTAATTAAACTTATGTTATGACATAATTATACATATTTAACTTTAATTAACATTATAACTTATATTATTATTATAACTTATACTTTTAAAATTAATGTTGACTATGTTTGACCGAGGTTGACTTTTGATTGACTTTGACTTTCAGTTGACTTATGTTGACTTTCTAAATAAGGAAACTTTCCTAACTTAAAACTTTCTAAAAATAGAAACTTTCTAAATTTGGAAACTTTCCAAAAATAGAAACTTTCCAAAAATAGAAATTTTCTAAAAATAGAAAGTGTGTGTCCGTACGCTGTTCTGATCAAACCGATGCATGTTGAGTATTGTTTTATGTCTACTTGCAACATGTACAATAGCTATCATACTAAGACTTGACCTAAGTTAGTTATTTATATCGACCTGCTTTATTTATAGGTCAGCGTCGTGATCATTCCTGATCACTTTACTTCGATTGTTGTTCGCTTATTTGTATGGTTACTTCGTTTGCTATTAAGGTGAGTTATAGTCCCATTTTTTTATTTTAAAGCTTTTGGGATGAGAATACATGCAATTTATTTTATATTTTGGACATAAGTGGAAGTTGGTTTAAATTATTCATTGTGGGTTGAACAAAAATATTCCGTAGTCTGGTAACTGTAATCACTGGTTTCTACTGGTGAACGCGAATCATACGGATAGATCTATCGGGTTTGACAACCCCATTTCGAGCTAGTCGCGCTAGCAATTTATAATCAGAATGTTTAATACTTCGTATTTTGTTGTAGATACACTTGTTCGGTGTATATTTTTTTATTGTGTTTGGCAAGGGTAAATAAATGGTTAAGTGGTTACTAGGTGGCACACGGAAAATGGAATAATGTTTTTATATGTTTTCTAGCATATAATTTTGTGATCCAAAAAGGGGTTTTTATGTTTTCAAACATAAATTTTTATGGTTTAAATTAAATATTGTTTGCAATATTAAATCTATAATTCACTCAATATTTTTGTTGACAGTTACTCGCATGTTTTATTCTCAGGTTCAAGATTGATTGCTTTCGCTGTGCTTAGAGAGTCTGCATATTTATGATGGCAGCTTTTGTTAAACAATAACTTGCATTCTATTTTGATACATTTAATAGTGGATGTTGTTGACTTTGTTTTGGTCAACTTTTGGTTAAGTAATAATGTATGGTTTTTCTAAACTTACATATTTTGGTAGATTTTCTTTATAGGAAATCATTTTTAAACAAAGAATACAAGGTTATTTATTAAATTCATATAGAGTTATGATCAAGCTGTGGGACCAAGATAACGATGGTCGTCAAGTGTACTATGACGGATCGTTAAAGTTGGTATCAGAGCATTGGTTGTAGGGAATTATGCTGCATTGATGTCGTTACCCGAGTCGATAGGGTGCATTAGTGAGTCTAGTCTACAGCCCGTCCTATAATGTATTATTATATGTGATTATTTGTATCGTATTGGTATGTATATAGTTATCATACATACATTCCTATTATGTTTTGAATCCGGGAGGAACTCCCATTCCGATTTAAACGTAGTCTCTGACTTGTGCAAACTTATCCTTATAAGAACACCTCGGGTAGTGAAACCGAGGGGTGTCATTCTTGACTTCTAAAATTCTCGACATTTCTATGTCATCTATTATGGTTATGTATATATAATGTTTGAGTTATCTTACGCGAGATGTCATTCTTGACTTCTAAATGCTCGGCATTTTAATGTCAGCTATTATGTTTAGGTATATAACATTCTTGTTATATTACGTGCCTTTGTGCCGTTGTGCCTATGTGCTTTGGTTTTTGAACCGGAAGACGTCATTCTTGACTTTTAGATATTTTTGGCACTCCGAAGACAATTCTATGTCATCGTTACTCCTATTTGTTACTTATGATGTTTTGTCTCTTGTGTTATCTTTAGCACATTGTTTAAGAAAATGTTTTAGAGAAATTGTGTGGAAATCTGAGGTTGATCGAGTGTCCTGACCTCATGTAGTGCTATTGGAATGGAACTATGAATTAGTGAAATATAATGGCGTCAGGCCAACATGATTATATTACGTTAATTCATAAAGAAGTCCCAATATTGTGACATGAGGAATAGAAAGCGAGTCAAAGAAAATTTTTACACTACTCATTCAGAAATTTCGATGTATTACATGGGTAGGGAAGATATTCATTATCTTATTTGTTGATATACGAGAAGCTCGTTTTAACCAGATTATCTATCTCATGCCCTATCCTCCATAACTCGCTTGTTAGCAACTGCTTCGCTCGGGAACAGTATTGGCCCAAGGACTTCTGTCCTGATAATAGTCAAAATAACATTTAACTCATTGGTTTTCATGACCTCGTAACATTTGTTGGTCAAATGTCGCACGACGATTCAAGTCATTTACTCGATCTTTCACGATCTTACTTCAACTTGTAACCTCTGAAATATAGATACTCTGTTTATCATCGGGAGTTTTACACATTTGTCTAATTGGGCGGTTCTCACGGGATTTATGGGTGAATAGAAGTAATGAAATATTTTGTCATGTATACAATTTATAAAAATCATATATGTATATATGAATTCAAATGAATAAATTTACCCTTACATATTTGGTTAGTATATACTAAATTATACCTACAAAATTATTTTAAGACCACTCATTTATTGAGCTGTTTTGACTAAGTCAATTTGTTTTATATAAAATGGTACACGTTGTACATACTTCTAAATTTACTAAGAACTTCGTTCCCTTTATGTTGTCACATCAAACGTTTAAAGCTTTTTCAAAACTCCCTTGATTGATTTTATCAAATTTTCGCATTACTCTACAGAATGTTTGTATCACAGTTCTTCTCAGCCTCCGTCAAAGGATGAAACTTACCATTAAGTTCATTGATAAAAACTCTTGCACCACTTTGGATGCCGGTTTATAAAATTTGTTGGAAAGTCTTTGCGCTCATAAAATTTTCCCTCTTATGGTTGGACATGGCTGAAATGCGGATCGATAAATCAATTTTCTGGGGTACACTCGGTGGTCACCCTATTGTAGAAAAGGCGCTAGGTGGGTTTCTACCCCAATTGTTGTATAGTGGGTATCATGGATATATATTACACTAGACCGTATGAGGAGTTTCTACTCTCAAAATTCGTGGTTAACCGCAACACCCTCGTAAACATCAATCCCATGATTCAATACTTTGAGGTGCACGGAATCATTTTTGGAGATTCATATCACCTGGAGTCAACTATTCTTTATAGTCCACGATTCACGTTTCTTTCCATCCACATATAAATTTAAGAATAAGGATGAATCCTAGATTGACTCGCTCATTGTGCGAGGAAGTTCACTCTTGTTGAAATATCACACCTTTCGTACGTCTTCCTTTCGGAAATGTAATGAAAATTTACTTTGAAGTCCATGATCCTCGTTATCTCCTTTGAGAGAATTGCCCTAAATATCTATGCCACCGATGTGACTACTCCATATATTTCTTCCTTCATTGTTGTAACTATATTTCATTCATCCCAGTTCGTCCCCTTGGGGAGCTCCTGTCCTGTTTGTTAAGAAGAAAGATGGTTCGTTTTGTTCGTGTATGGATTATCGTGAATTAAGCAAGCTCACTGTTAAAAACCGTTACCCTCTTCCTAGAATCGATGATCTGTTCGATCAGCTTCAAGGTTCATCTGTTTATTCTAAGATCGATCTTCGTTCCAGTTATCACCAACTGCGGGCTAAAGAAACTGATATTCAGAAAACCGCTTCCCGTACCCGTTATGGTCACTGCGAATTTCTTGTTATGCTGTCCAGATTGACTAACGCACCTGCTGTGTTCATGGACCTCATGAATCGTGTGTGTAGACCTTATCTGGATAAGTTCGTATTCGTTTTCATCGGTGATATTCTTATCTATTCCAAGAGTGATCAAGAACACGAAGAACATTTGAAGCCGGTCCTTGATTTGTTGAGGACGGAAGAGCTGTACGCTAAGTTCTCTAAGTGCGCGTTCTGGTTGAAAGAAGTTCAATTCCTTGGACACGTTGTTGGTAAGAAGGGAATTTAAGTTGATCCTGCTAAGAATGAGGCGATTGAGAAGTGGAAATTCTAAAAACTCCTACTCAGATTCGTCAGTTCCTAGGTGTGGCAGACTACTATAGAAGGTTCATTCAAGATTTCTCTCGTATAGCAAAACCTCTGACTGCTTTAACGCACAAGGGGAAAAAGTATGAGGGAAAGGATGAACAAGAGACTGCTTTTCAAACTCTGAGGAAGAAGTTGACTACCGCTCCGATATTGTCGCTACCTGAGGGTAATGATGATTTTGTCGTCTATTGTGATGCATCGAGTCAGGGCTTTAGTTGTGTTTTGATGTAACGAAAGAAAGTTATTGCGTACGCGTCACGTCAGTTGAAGATTCACGAGCAGAATTATACAACCCATGATTTAGAGTTGGGAGCTGTTGTGTTTGCGCTTAAGATTTGGAGACATTATCATTATGAGGTCAAAAGTACAGTGTACACTGATCACAAAAGTCTTCAACATGTTCTTGATCAAAAACAGCTAATTTGAGACAGTGAAGATGGATTGAGTTACTGAACGAGTATTATTGTTAACTCCTCTATCATCCGGAAAGGTCCAATGTTGTGGCCAATGCTTTAAGTCGAAAAGAGAGAGTTAAACCTCGTAGGTTTAGAGCCTTGAGTATGACCATTTGAACTACCCTCGCTAGGTAGATTCTTGAGGTACAAAAAGAAGCCTTGAAGGAGGAGAATTTCGTAACGGGAAGGTCCGAGGCTTGAGTAAACAGTTTGGGGTGCGAACCGATGGTACTCGGTATTTTGCAGGACGTCTTTGGGTTCTGGAGTTTGGTGATCTGCGATAACTTGTTTTGGATGAGGCTCATAAGTCTAGGTACTCTATTCATCCTGGTTCAGGAAAGATGTATCATGATCTTAAGGAGTTGTATTGGCGGCCTCATTTGAAGGCTGATGTGGCTACGTATGTGGCTAAGTGTTTGACCTATGCTAAGGTTAAAGCTGAACATCAGAACCGTCAGGACTTTTGGTGCAACCTAAAATTCCCAATTGGAAGTGGGAAGGTATTACGATGGACCTTATTACGAAGTTACCGAGAGTTGTGGGTGGTTATGATACCATTTGGGTGATTGTTGACCGACTCACTAAGTCAACTCATTTCTTGCCAATTAAGGAAACAAATTCAAGAAAGAAGCTTACTCGTTTGTATTTGAAGGAGATGGTTTCGAGACATGGTGTTCCCGTATTGATTATTTCGGACCGAGACAGTTGATTTACATCGAGGTTTTGGCAGTCCTTACAAGATGCTTTGGGAACTAAATTGGATATGAGCACCGCTTATCATCTATAGTCGGATGGTCACAATGAAAGGACCATCCAAAAGTTGGAAGGCATGTTGAGGGCATGCATAATTGATTTTGGTAATGGTTAGGATAGATACTTGCCGTTGGCCAACTTTTCTTATAACAACAAGTTATCATGCAAGTATTAAAGCCGCACCGTTTGAAGCTCTGTATGATAGAAAGTGTAGGTCTCCTATCTATTGGAATGAGGTTGGGGATGCTCAACTCACAGGTCCAGAAATTATTCATGAGACTACCGAGAAGATCGTACAGATTAAGGGAATGTTGAGAACCGCCAGAAGTCGGCGAAAGAGTTATGCTAATAAGAGAAGGAATGATATTGAATTTCAGATTGGTGATCGTGTTATGTTGAGGGTATCACCTTGAAAGGGCGTAATACGTTTTGGTAAAAACGGAAAGTTGAGTCCTCATTTTGTTGGACCGTTTGAGATTATTGAGAGAGTTAGACCGTGTCTTATCGTTTGAAGTTGCCACAAGAACTCAGTGCTGTTCATGACGTTTTTCATGTATCGAATTTAAAGAAGTGTTTGGTCGAGGCCGATAAGACTATTTCTCTGGAGGAGCTTCATATTGTTAAGCAACTACATTTTATTGAGGAACCTGATGAAATTATGGGTCGAGATGTTAAGACTCTCAAGCAGAACAGAACTCCTATTGTTCGAGTTATGTCATGACCCGGAAATTTCTGACCAAATTTAAACTTAATCTTTATATGAGTTCGGGACGATAAGGATAGTCTGTAAAGTTGAGTTTCAAAATTTTTGAACTATTTTATGAAATCATTTGACATTTGATTATTCCCGAAGACTCACGATACGATTGTTTGTAAATAAATATGCATATAACTAAATATATATATATATATAGATAATAAAATGAAATATTATATATTGTAACTTTTAGAATTAATTATGTAAAATAATAATAATATATAAAAAATATTATTCAGAAAGTATATACATATAAATAAAGTGTATAGAATATATATTTAGTGATTTCGAAGTTATTTAGTAAACGACGGTAGCACTCAATTATCTTTCGATGGATATTGAACAAGTTAAATATGAATTTATATGATTGTAAAATAAACGGTGATCCGAAAATGAGTTCTATAAATTTTAGACTTACTAAAGATGTATTTAGGAGCTAGTTATTAAATTTTAACACTTTTTATATTCTTCCCAGAAATGAGAGGGACAGTTGATGTAATTTTTATTTAACAAATTAAGGATCGAATTTTATACCATAATGACTGAAATAAATAGAGATAATTAATATAAAAATATGAGAATTTTTCTGAAGACTTTTAATGTGACTGTTTAACAACGGAGCACTATATCCACTCCGTAATATAATAAAATTTAAGGCTGTCGACATGCACATAGAAACAAAGATGACAACTGTATTTTAAATTTTACTTCCATATTCATCTACACATTTCCTTTACCCTTTATGGTATTATAATTGATTATTATTATATTTATTTATTTATTCATATCGACATATAATCAAACAAATGTGATGGCTTTACTGTATATAACGAGATATTACCTTTTTAAAAGTTTGGTTACTGTTTTTGGTTCTTTAGCACCCACTAAATCCTATCATATATCTATATCTATATTATATAAATATAAATGTGCACATGTATAACTGATATCCATCACCATTATTTTTCTCTACTAACCCACTTGACATCCTCACCCCTTTGCTTGATCATTAACAAACACATCTTTCATCCGTCATTCATCACCACTCATATTATCACCCCCACCACCTCCGGCCACCATCACTGAAGCCATAACCACCTTTTAAGTGTGACAATTAATCAAACTACATAAGAACGATGCATATTTCTAGAGTTACATTGTTATAGATTGAAAACAATTGACGTGGAATATGTTGGGAAGTGACGATGAGGTGATGATAAATGATGAAGACGACCACCATTAACGCACCTGCATCAACCATCTTCCACCACCTTCGGTCACCATCTCAACCACACCACCGTCTTCAACCGAGAACCACCACAACACCACCATGTATCGATCACCAAGAAAATCCTTTAGTTCTCTTCTGTTCAACAACCATCGAACCCTTTCTACCCCAACACTAACTCAAACTCCTTGTTATTGTACTGTTATGCGAAAACCATTTAACCACCATTAAAACACCAAAACCTGCAAATCCTATTCGCTGTATACTTTGTTGCCGATGTTTTTGATTCGGGTGTTACACAATCTGAACCTTGTAGTATTTCTGTCCCACCACCCATTTTTTTTTTCAACATCAATAATCACTATCGGCTCAATCTATTCTGTGTAATCACAAATCGAATCATTTCTTTCTCGTTTATCGAAACCCATTTCCTGTAACAACAATGAAGAATATGATTATTATTACGATGACGATTTGAAAATGATACGATGATGAATATGATGATACGGTTACTATGATGATGATAGCGTGAATAGGTTAGATGATAGGATGATGATCATTAGATGATGATGAACGAGATTAGGGATGATATATGATGAAGTTTAGAAGGGGCATGTCTGCGTTTTTTTTTTCTGATTCAAAAGTTACCAGATCAAACCATCGGCCCGTTCTTTTTGTGTTTTGGGCTTCCTTTAGGCCATTAAAAGCTAAAGAGGGTTTCGGCCCAATATCAAACAGAAAGAAATACGGGTTATATTTTTAACGTGCGTATTAATAATCAGATAAGAGCTTGTAGCTCAGTTGGTTTGATGCGTAAGTATGTTACCGGGAGGTCGCGGGTTCGAGACATTGAGGCACACTTTTTGTTTATTTTCTCATCCTTTTAGGTATAAACCTCATTATTATTATTATTATTATTATTATTATTATTATTATTATTATTATTATTATTATTATTATTATTATTATTATTATTATTATTATTATTATTATTATTATTATTGTTATTATTATTTATTGTTATTATTATCAAGTTAACATTTTAAAAAAATGATGAATATTATTATCATTTTGTTATTTATCATCATTAAGTATTATTAGGATTATTATTAGTATTATTAATATTGATGTAAATATTATTATGATTAGGATTATTACTATTAGCGTTATTATGAAAATAACACAAACTATAATATTTTTTTTAGTATTAGTATCATTTTTAGTATTATTATTATTATTATTATTATTATTATTATTATTATTATTATTATTAACATAAAAGTATCATTATTAACAATATCATTATTTTTATTAGTATTATCATTATTAATAAAGTTATTAATATTATTATTTAGTAAATCATTATTATCAAAACTATCATTTTTTTTAACAGATAAATATTTTGTACATAAAGTATACTTATTACATATACTATAAACTATATATCAAACATATTAATTTTTTTTATTACATACATATAACAAACTTTTGATTTTTTTTAATAACTAAATGTATAGATATTAATTATTTTAAGAATATATACAAAATAAATATATATAACATATAATTTAAGATATAATATATATAAATAAAGTATATGTTTTTGAATAGAATTTAGTATAAATTTATATAACTACAAACACATAAATATTATATAATTAATAGATGAAATTATGTGATTTCCATTATATGTTTTAATAGATATATAACTGATATAGGTTCGTGAATCCGAGGCCAACCTTGCATTGTTCAGTATCGTCGTATGCATATTTTTACTACAAAATATCATATTGTGAGTTTCATTTGCTCCCTTTTTAATTGCTTTTGCAATATATATTTTTGGGCTGAGAATACATGCGCTGCTTTTATAAATGTTTACGAGATAGACACAAGTACTTAAAATATATTTTATGTTGAGTTGTACCACCCTTCATATCTTCCCTAATAGCTTGGTAACTACTATTTACATGTCGTATTGTAAACGTGAATCCTGTTGATAGATCTATCGGGTCTGACAACCCTAACTGGACTGGACGACCTGTATTCAACGGTTGCACAGTTCTTCGTTTCGGTGACTACTCTTGGTACAGTGTAGTGAGATTTCATAATAAAGGGAATATGCGACGTTGATTAAATGTTAAGTATGGTTACCAAGTGCTCAACCACTTAGAATATTTTTATTAAAATGTTTGTGTATATGAAATCTTGTGGTCTATTAAGATATTGAAATGATTGTTATGATAAACCTATGAACTCACCAACCTTTTGGTTGACACTTTTAAGCATGTTTATTCTCAGGTATGAAAGAAATCTTCCACTGTGCATTTGCTCATTTTAGAGATATTACTTGAAGTCGTTCATGGCATATTTAAGTCAACACCTCGCAATGGGACCAAATGTTGATGACTTCGTCCAGGTGGATACGGACGGTTTTTACAGTTGGTATCAGAGCGGTGGTCGTAGTGAACCAGGTCTTGCATTAGTGTGTCTAACTAGGAGTTGTTAGGATGTAATAATGAGTCTGGACTTCGACCTAGTAGTTGTTAGGTTATATTAATGAGTCTAGACTTGAACCTGGTCTGCATGTTAAAAGTTTTTGCTTACCACCATTTGTTGAAAAATATCTACTTATCATTTTCATTCTCGACACGTCTTATTGCAATTATCGCATAGACAGTGTACATACGAATTCACATCCCATCACATTAAATCTTATCTGACACGTTTCCTAAATTTCCTCCATAATTCACGGGATCTTCTGTAATATATATATAGGTATTCTATGTAATTAGAATATCATCCGATATTCGAAAATCATTTCATATCAAAATCTTCTTACTAATCTTGAAAGATGGATCCTACACCTAGTTTGAATTACATTAGTTCCGGAAGCGACTTCGAGATGCGTATTGAAGTAGACTCCGAAGTCAATGAACCCGAAGTGTCTCCACCGTTTAGCTATTTTTATTTTTGGAGGAGATGGGGGTGGGTCAGAGACTTACTCACTCGATGGAGAAACGAAGAAGGCGAACCCTACCGTGAACCAAACTTACCACCTAACCTCAGAGAAAACGATGTACTCACCGGTGAACCTATGCGTAACACTGTTTTCACTCTTCTTGCCAAAATATTCGGCCTCGAAGGTCATATTACTGCAATCTCAGAAAATATTCAACCTCTACTTCCGAATACAAATCAAAGGGGAATATTAGAAGAAGTTAGGGAACTTCGAATTGATAATCAAGATCTATCGAATCAGATGAGTGGGTGGATAGAAATGATAGAGGGTAGGATAGAGACCCTGACAAAAATGGTGCGTGATTTACAAGCTATACTTATTACACAAGAACCATCAACATCAGCACCGTCACCATCAGCAGTACCGACAGCATCAGCAGCACCAGCAGCATAAATAGTACCACCATCCATCAACAGCAACATTCGTATCTCACACCTCAACATCACAATCTGTACCTCGAACATCGACATCATACGCACTATAGATATCAAGGAGTACCATCAACAATGAACGATGAAGTATTGATCCATAACTTCATTAATATTCTGCGAAGAATATGTGGTACCTAATAGTTTTAGAGATTACTTATTCTAGCTCAAACCAAAAATCATATAAGTTTGATATCATATTAACTCATTAAATCTATAATTACATCTGAAGAAAATATATATGTATATATGTTTTCCTTGTAATTAAAAGTTCTTTTGTACAAATTGTTAATGGTGAAAATATTTTAACGGGTAGGTAATACCCGAGGAATATTTAGATTTCACATTAATAAGTTACACTGGACATTCTTCGAATCTGATTCAACGATCAATTACTATCCTGTTTACACCCACAGCTGTACGATTCCGTTCACCACAGAGCAACCATTTTCATTCAATTTCATAATTGGATTTTGACTTATCAGAATCCAACAAGTGGCATAATGAAGAAAACATTGGATAAAATAAAATTTGTTAGAAACAAACGAATTAATTATGAAGAATTTTGTTAAGAATTTACGCTAACTGTTCCTAGCTAACTGTTCCTAGCTAACTGGTTACATTTTATTTATAGCAATTTAATTATCGCAATTTATATTCTCGCAATTTTATTTATCATCATTTAATTTCTGTTATTTATTTTACGCACTTTAAATATCGGGACACGTATACAAGGTTTTGACATATCATATCGACGCATCTATATATATTATTTGGAATAACCATAGACACTCTATATGCAGTAATGATCGAGTTCTCTATACAGGGTTGAGGTTGATTCTATCATAATATATATAGATTGAGTTGTGATCGAGTCTGAGACATGTACACGGGTTACGATACGTATTAATTAAATTCGAATGTTATATATTAACTATATATGAATTATTAAATTGCTAACTGCGGACTTTAAACTGTGGACTGCCAACATTGGACAATTAAAATGAATTAAAATATTGATTATAACATATGAAACTAAAGAATTCTTCAAGTTTGCCACTTGATTTCATCTTAAACCTCATTTGTATCTTGACGATTACAATCTGCGATCAAACCTTTCGTGATTCTTGAAAACACCTCAATCGAGAGGATAAACCAACCGCACTTCATTTAAAAATGAAAAGATTGATGCATATGGTTATGCACCTAAAAACACTCGGAACCTGAGTAAACATTTAACATGCATCTGTGCTAAACCCTTTAGCGTTATTATTACCCAAAATAACTTCACAATTCCTTTTTAAGGTAGCAAATTTTGTCACAGCTCCAACAAGTCAATTTCAACTTTTCGTTCGAAACAACCTTAGTAAAATCTTGATATATCTGCATGCTCATTTATTGTTACCAGAGAACTTTTTATTTTCCACCATACTACCATCATCGTTTAATCATCTAAAAACACAATTCTCCTGAAAACACCTCGGATTGATAATCGACGATTCAGATATGATAGCATTAAATGCCGAGGAAACAACAAAATCGTAGATGGTCTAAACGGCCAGAAGTTTGATAATAAAGAATGGATTGTTGGGAATGCTCGATTAAAAATGTGATACTGAAAAACGGATTGAGCTAACCATGAAGGAGAACAAGGAGAACTATAAAAACCAAACCCTATATTCAAAGAATCCAGGTAATTCTGGACCCGCCGAAATCTTTAGAGAATATCCTGTTCCGAAGTCATGTAAAAATCTTGCGAAATATTTTTCATCAACTTTCGAACTTAGAAATTCCAAAATATCATCACAAATATCTTCGATATTTCTGAAGATATTTTCATAAATATTCTCGTCCGAGATTATATATGTGACAACCCGGAAATTTCCAACCAAATTTAAACTTTAATCTTTATATGTTTCCGACACGATAAGCAATATTTGTTAAATTAAATTTCAAGAATTTTAAACTATGTTCATACATTCATTCAACCTCGACCAAGTTCCAACGATTCACGAACCATTAAACGAATATGATTATATATGCATATGTGTATATATTATAACTTGAAATGTAAACAAAAATATTAGATTAAATACTTTATATGATTATATCTGTTTCAAAATGTTTATCAATGGAATTAGAAGATAAGATCAAATGATTGAATTATCAGATATATTGAATTATGATTACAAGTCTCTGTTGAAAGGCCCACGTTGATTTGAGAAATCTTTCCATTTTAACAATATTCGGAAAATGGTAAAGTGATTTATAAATAAGAATAAATTGTGAATCATTGAGAACTAGACAAAGGATAGTGGAAGATTGAATATCATAAATACTCGATTGATCTATTTAGTTTCAAACGTACAAAAATGTTTTCAGTTTAAAAAGAACTTTATTATTAAAACGTATATAAATATCTAGAACCACTTTTACCAACTCATTACTTAACTAGTATGATAAAGATAACGATATTTATATTTTATTTTATTAAGTATATATAACGATTTAAATTAATATTATATATATTTATACGCGTATTATACGTACATAGATTTATACTTTTTACTATACTTAAACTTTACCTTTACTTTATTTTTACTTTACTTTAACTTTACTAATTCACTTTAATAATTCATACTTTAATAATTCACTTTAATAATTCATGCTTTAATAATTTACTTTAATAATTCATACTTTAATAATTCACTTTAATAATTCATACTTTAATAATTCACTTTAATAATTCATACTTTAATAATTCACTTTAATAATTCAAAAATCTATTATAAATAGAATTCAATAGGTTTCATTATTTCATAGAAACTTGAAAATATTTTTCTCTAAACTCTCTCAATCGATTTACATATATATATTTACTCCGTATTATTTCAAGATATTATTAGTATACATAAAATATTACGACGGAGTGCTGTCCGACTGATTTCGAAGTTGTTTTTCGAGTGGAATAGGATTAAGGAAATTATGGGTTATAGCTATGGAGGTGATTGAGTATGGTTCATGGGTATGCTCGTGAGGTCAATATAGTGTTTATCATTTCCGTTGCGTCTACGTACCTTTCCTGCAATATTGAATCTCAATATTGATACGTGAGTACTCATAATTTAACTTTTACATACTAATAGTGTATCCCTGACTAGTGCTCGAGTATTTAGGATTATGCATGCTTGTACTTTTGATATTGCCCTTAGACAGGTTAGGTTGAATCTTGAATTAGTTACACTTGCGGTTGAGATAAGGTATAAGATATGCATGTCCTTGGAAAGCTAGCGAAAAATTAAGAACTTTTTCTTTAGATATCGAATGGTTTCGATGAACGGATTAGAAGTTATAATCAATTGAATTTTCGATATTTTTATTAAAAAATGATTATTATTACCGTCGTTTTTATCGTCGTTCTAGTTTTATCTTATTATTATCATTATTATTATCTTTATCAATAAAAGAGATTTATCATTAAAAAATGTTATTTTTATTTTATTTTATTATTACTATCGTTATTATCGTTAAAGTTATAATTAGTATTATTATTATTATCCAATTATTATTATTATTATTATTATTATTATTATTGGTATTATTATTATTATTATTAATATTATTATTATCATTATTAATATATATCATTATTTAAAATGGTTATTGTTATTGTTATTGTTATTGTTATTGTTATTATTACTATATTATCATTAAGATAATTATTAGTATTATCGTTAATAATGTCATAGTAACTATCATTATTAATATTAGTGTAATTAAAACAAATATTTGTAACACCTAATTATTTTGATTACTATTATTATCATTATTATGAACACGATATAAAAGATGATTAAAAGCTATTAAACGAAATGATTAGGAAATAATGGGTAAGAGTATCATGATGAAATTAAAATATTATATGATATTGATTTAGATAAAATTATCATTCTTATTATTTTTATCATTACTATTATTATTAAAAGTATCGTTAGTATTAAAACTATCATTTTAACAAAAATTATCATTTTAATAGAAATGTCATTGTTACTATAAAATATCATTATTATTATTATTTTAAATTGAATTATTATTTTAAAGATAATATTAAAAATTATTGTAAATATTAAAGTTATCATAATTAGAATTATCGTTTTATCATAATGTCATCTTGGTAATTATAAATATTGATATTTTTATAATAATAATTATAATTATTATTACAAAATAATACAACTTTTACTTACTAACATTATAGATATTATTTTATCAAATAAATATATGATACAAACATATTTTACTATGTGTAATAACTTACTTTAATAATACCTATCATATTATCTTTATGATATTAAATGAGCCCTATAAATTTTATTACTTAATATATATAAAAGTATATTTTATTATATAAATTTAATATAAAACTTTATTTATTAATAAATAAATTATATTATTTACTCTATTAAATCTTTTAAAAATATAAAATAACGATATTTAAACTATATATTAATCATGTATAGATTTTTGGAAATTATTTTGAGTCAAATTTACTTTTGTTGACTTTTGCATATTAGTCTCGAGCATTAGGATTGTGGTACACTATGACTTGACCTAATTTGTTAGACAAATATTGACCAATACATAAATATATATAATTAATTTAGGTTCGTGAATTCGAGGCCAACCTTGCACTTGTTCAATGACGTTATATATATTTTTACTACGAAATATAGTATGCTGAGTTTCATTTACCTTTTTACCCTTTATATTTTTGGGACTGAGAATACATGCGCTTTTATAAATGTTTGACGAAATAGACACAAGTAATTAAAACTACATTCTATGGTTGAATTATCGAAATCGAATATGCCCCTTTTTATTAAAGTCTGGTAATCTAAGAATTAGGGAACAGACACCCTAATTGACGCGAATCCTAAAGATAGATCTATTGGGCCTAACAAACCCATCCAAAGTACCGGATGCTTTAGTACTTCGAAATGTATATCATGTCCGAAGGAGGATCCCGGAATGATAGGGGATATTCTTATATGTATCTAGTTAATGTCGGTTACCAGGTGTTCACCATATGAATGATTATTTTTGTCTCTATGCATGGGACGTATATTTATGAGAACTGGAAATGAAATTCTTGTGGTCTATTAAAATGATGGAAATAAATGATTATGATAAACTAATGAACTCACCAACCTTTTGGTTGACACTTTAAAGCATGTTTATTCTCAGGTGTTAAAGAAATCTTCCGCTGTGCATTTGCTCATTTTAAAGATATTACTTGGAGTCTTTCATAGCATATTTCGAAGAACGTTGCATTCGAGTCATTGAGTTCATCAAAGATTATTATTAAATCAATTTATAGTTGGATAGTGGATATTATGAAATGGTATGCATGCCTATCAATTTTCGATGTAAAGAAAGATTGTCTTTTAAAAACGAATGCAATGTTTGTATAATGTATCATATAGAGGTCAAATACCTCGCAATGTAATCAACTATTGTGAATCGTTTATAATGTATATGAATGGGTCCTTTCAGTTGGTATCAGAGCGGTGGTCTTAGCGAACCAGGTCTGCATTAGTGTGTCTAACTGATAAGTCGATAGGATGCATTAGTGAGTCTGGACTTCGACCGTGTCTGCATGTCAAAAGTTTTGCTTATCATTTTGTGTCGAATATTAACTACTTATCATCCTCAGGAAATTACCTGCTTATCATTTTTAGTCTAAGACACGTCTTGCTGCATTGATTGCATGAATAGTGTATAGACAAAAATTCATATCTTAGCATATCTGCTAAATCATAACTTATCGTATCTGTTACTTTAAACTTTGCCTGACATGTAATTAGAATACCATCCGTTAGCCAAAATCATTTCATATCAGAAAAAAAAAATTCTTTATCCAATCGTACGAAATGGAATTCGTCATCAGTTCAAGTCACTCAGATTCCGAAATGGAATCCCATTCAACCAATCGTTGGACCAAAGCATGTGGCAAACAAATCACCGAATCTTAACTCATCCAAGAAACAACAATTGAGATAATCCAAGTCCGAGAAGGGCTCGAGACGACCCGTAGTCGCCCAAAAGAGTCATACCAAACTTAGATGAAAACCTCACAAATCCCAGTGTGTAACCGCGTAATATTGAGAAACCGCACCTTGGAAAGGTGAAATCCATTTTAGGAAATCGAGAAAGGCTATATCTGCAATATTGAACCTTTTTGAAACCTTGGGGCGTATTGGAACCGCTTCCTACCGTTTAGAACTTCCGATGCAATTAAGTTTCCGTTTACCCTACTTTTCGTGTAACAAACTTAGAAACGTGTCCTGCGGAACAGGAACGTGCAATCCTGCTAGATACATCAACTATTGATGACAAACTTCTCTTCATAGGGGAAAACCAGTTGAAACTGGAGATCGTAAAACCAAACCTTAATACAACGTAAAACCCTGACTATCCAAATTCATGAGAACACTCAAGGACGTACTTTCACTTATTCATAGCATTGACAACGTAAAGTCTCGAGTAGGAGATATCGACTACTACTTTCAACTAAATTTCGGGACGAAATTTCTTTTGAGGTGTGGATAATGTAACATCCCGCATTTTTCCGTTAAATTATTTTAACGCCCGTCTTTTTCTTTTTAAATAACACCCTTCGTATCTAAATTCGTATCCTTTGTTATGTAACATTTTAAATATTTTCGTTATCGGATTTTAATATCTCCCGTACTCCCGTGTAACTTAAAATAATTCGTTCGGTTATTTTCCGCACCCGATTCAAAGTTGAGGGACCAAACTTGCCAAAGTATCAAACTTTTGACTAGGTCAAAGAGTCAACCTCCTTCATCCCTTTCATTCATCCTCCCTTTTTCCATTTTTGATACTTTCAAACTCTCTCATTTCTCAAACATAAAATCATCATCCAAATCTCACCAAGGAAGTAAACATCAAAACAAAATACATATTTGGAATCCTCTCTTCATCCTCTTCAATTTGATACCAACTTCATCTCATTTGGGTAACTTTCTAAAATCACTAATTTTATGTGTTCTTGAGATTTTTGAGTTATAAAGTTGTTAATTAGTGTCTATGGCTCAAGTCTAGTTTGATTATGTGTTTTGTATGCTTGTTCTTGCTATTTTGGTGTAACTAGTTCATATTGAAAGAATGCTTGCTTAATCTTGAGTTTTAGGTGTTCATATGTTGTTGAATGATGAAAGTTCACGTTTTAATTGTGTTCCTAACATCACTAGCTTCAAATTGGTATGTAGGTTGACATGGATTAGTTTCATATGCAAGATTGTTGAATTTGTGATTTTGGGTTAGGGTTTGATAGAAGTAAATTGAATTTTTGATGCATTAAATGCTTGTTAATGTTACTTGTAAGTGTTAGGTTGTGTTGTATGCTTAATTACCTTCGAAACGGCATATTGTTCATGTAATTTGGTTGCCAAATCATTAAATTGCAATTTTGACTTGTATGCATTGATTATGGAAAATTAATTGCGGTTTTTGGTTGTTTTAAGTGCAAGTTTGATTGATGATATGTGTTTAGTTGCATTCCTCGTCAAAATACCTTTCCAACGATGTATGATAGGCGTTATAAGTGTTTGCGGGTCAAGTTTTGTGTTAAAATTGATTTTGGCTCGTGCATAGTTTTGCAAAACAGAAAAATGTCTGTACAGGTGGTGGCGCGGCGCGCCCCTTACCCGCGCGGCGCGCAGATTATGCTGGACAGATTCTGACCTCTTGGTCCCAATTCACGCGAAATGTTTGACTAGTTACCGACCTTCGATTCACATGAAACTTGTTTTAATATACTTGTATATGAATAATTAGCATAGAAAATTTGTCCGGGACCCGACCCGAACGTGTTGACTTTTTGTTGACTTTGACCGACCAAAGTTTGACTTTTTGTCAAACTTAACCAAATGATTATGCAACCCTCCTAACTTGTTTATATACTTGTACCTTGCATGAAACTTGACAATTTGATTTCACATGCTACATAATCGAGTCGTAACGAGCCATAGGACTAATTGAACATCTTTGACCCTTCGTGACTATCGTTATTGATACAACCTAATTGTTTAGGTCGAGACTAGCATTGTTCTTTGCACGTTTACTTGTTGAAGTACTATTTCACTCTTGCAATCAAAGGTGAGATCATAGTCCCACTTTTACTCTTTTTGAACTTATATTTGGGATGAGAAAACATAAACGATTCTTTTGAACTAAGTGAACACAAGAACGGGAAAACAAACATTCTACATACGAGTTTAGAACAAAAATCCTCAATTCGATTATCATTAGTTACACTTGCCGGGTGTAAGCGAGAACTTATGTTATATGGCCATATGGGTTGACAACCCTCATCTTTGACGGTTCGCTACCGTCTACGGATGAAATATATTTTCGAGAATCAGTGTTTGTTCTAGCACTATGGATGGGGTATACAATGGATGGAATGTTAAGCTTTGATAATTGGGTGCTCGTGAAACAAACTTTTGGAATGTATTACTATTATTTCATTGATGCAAATCTTGTGGTTCACTTGTACTCACTTACTTAAACCTATGATTTCACCAACGTTTTCGTTGACAGATTTCTATGTTTTTCTCAGGTCTTGCACGATATGTGAAACATGCTTCCGCTTACTATTTGATACTTGCATCCGATGTCGAGTATACATGCATTTCATGGAGCGTCTTTTGACTTTACTTTAAACCGTGTCGCCTAGATTTCAATCGTACTTATAACGTTGTAACTTAACTTTTGGTTGAACAATTCTTGTAAACTTTGAAACAATCTTTATTTTGAAATGAAGGCGACATATTTTGGTCAAACGTTATCTTAAAGACTTATAATCAGGTAATGGGACCCACGTAGCCGACGCCGTCACTTGACGATTTGTCGGGGTCGCTACAAGTGGTATCAGAGCCTTGGTTGTAGGGATTTAGAGTTCATTTGTGTCCACCCCGAGTCATAGGGTACATAGGTGAATCTAGACTACAACCGGCATATAGACTTAAGTAGGAATTACTTGACTATTTGTGCATTTATACTCGAACTTTTCTATCATATCTAACTCGTATTCGATCTTGATCTTAACTTGATAAATTTTGTTGACACGCCACCTTGACTTTATAAAGTAATGTTAAATGCACATGTAAATCAGGGTAATATAATTTCCGGGATTATATTACGGTGATTCACATGGACGTTCCGACATTATGACGTAAAGAATTTAAGGCGAGTCAAGGAAAAATTTCCTCTCTATCCTTATTCCATACTCCGGTTAGTATTGTTGAAAATACTAACCAACGATATTCTTGTGTCATGAAGGAACAATGGCTCACCAAGGTCAACACAATACTCCTCTCGAAACCCTAGAACAAGCTCTTCAACGAATGATAACCACCGCCGTGGGTACGGCCGTGGCCGATCACTTTTCTAACAACAACAATCATGGAACCGGTAATTCAAATGAAGGTTGCTCCTACAAGAACTTCATGAAGTACAATCCTCCCACTTTCGATGGAACCGGGGGACCGGTTACTCTCACCCGATGGTTTGAACAAACAGAATCCGTTTTTAGCATAAGCGGTTGTCAGGACCAAGATAAGGTCAAGTTTTCCACCCTCACTCTTACCGGTATCGCTCTCTCATGGTGGAACACGTATGTACAATCAGTGGGTATCGATGAAGCCCTTACACTCTCTTGGACCGAATTAAGAGAAAGAATGATCACCGAATACTTCCCGCGCGATGAGACTCGAAGGCTCGAGCAAGGGCTAAGGAATTTAAGAACGGTCGGGAATGACCTCGGAGCTTATAATCAACGGTTTACCGAACTAGTCTCAATGTGTCCAAATCTCATGAATCCCGAATCCCTAAGAGTCGAACTTTACCTAGATAGCCCCCCTAAGAGCATTCAACACGGGGTAATGGCATCCCAACCCACTAACCTACAAGAGGCTTTAACAATGGCCCGCCATACTTTAGACACGGCGAATGAAATGGAAACGCCGGCACCAATGGTCGAGAACCAATCTAGCGGCAATAAAAGAACATGGGAAGCCTCTCAATCAAGCAACCACAACCACAACAACCTCTCCAAGAAGCCTTTCGCCTCCAACGACAAGAAAGGCTATACCGGAAAACTACCTTTTTGTAACGAATGCCACAAGCATCACTTTGAAGGATGTGGCAGGTTTCGCCACCGGCGCCAAGGACCGTCGCTCGAAAGATGCCCAACGCACACAGAACGGGTGCTTGCTTCGAATGTGGCCAACTGGGTCATTTTAGGAATGTGTGCCCAAATAAGAAAATCAACCCCAACGCACGCCGTTGAACCTTCAACATCGACACCTAGGATGCCCGGAACGACGATGGACTAGTAACGGGTACGTTTCTTCACAACAAACCGTATACTTCATACTTATTCGATTCCATTACCGCTAGACGTTTTATAACCAAGACTTTGACTCGTACCCTTTGCACTCCACTTTTTCCCCTAGACCCTACTTAGGCAATTTAAGTGACCAACGGAAAATATTGTGTGCCTATAAATTTTATTGGAGGATATACGTTAAGACTTTTGACTTGACACCTATAGAACTAGGGAGCTCGAAAACTATTCGTTAAAAAAAAAAAAAAAAAAAAAAAAAAATGTTTCCCCATCATCTTGTATAGATTGTTGTGAACCGAGTAATTTTCGGTTGGAAACCGATACCCTCTTCCTCGTATCCATTACCTCATGATTATTTGCGTGGATCCCGTGTATTCCAAATCGACCTCCGTTCCGGTTATCATCAATTGGGGGTTAAGGGAGACGATGTCTCCTAAGCCACTTTCCGAACTCGCAACGTTAGTTGTAAATCTCTCTTAGTACCGTTTGATTTATTTAGGGTTCGCCCGTATCCATAAACCTCTTGAACCGCGTATGCAAATTCATATAGACTAATCTGTTATCGTATTTATAGATGACATCTTAACTTATTCAAGTAAAGAAGGAAAACGAACAACATCACCATCTTAAGCTCGAACTTTTGAGAAAAGAGCAACTCTATACCAAATTCTCCGAGTGAGAGTTTCTGTTGCACGAAGTCCAATTTTCTAGACCATGATGTTAATGGTCAAGGCATTACAATCAATCTCGAAATCAAGCCACATGTAAGCAGGAAACTCTCCCAACTCAGACTTATATTCGTAAAAATATTAGATCTCACCGGTTGTTACCGAAGATTCATTTCTGACTTTTCTCGTGTCACACTACTTTTAAACTCGTTAACTCACTAAGGAAAACTCTAAACCTCTCCGTGTTCGAACCTTGAGCGTGATCCTTCACACCAACATTTCTAGTTAAAATCGTATAGCAACAGATGGAACTCAGACATGGAAATATTTCTACTTGAACGCCGAAAGGCATATTCTCTCGACTCAAAAATCAACATAACTGAAATTCGTTATTTTGCACGAAGAATTCGATTACTAAATTGTGGATCCGATCAATTTTCTCGTCATCCCGTACAACACTACCTACCTCTGTTATTTCACCGTCACCGTCTGATATTACTGGGATTTAAGATAACACACAATCCAACGATACTTCACTCTTCTTTGACTTAACGCCCTTGTGTTTCCGATAATCGGTCAACTATTATTCAACCCCGAACTATACAACTACGTGTACTACCTCGTTTCTCTTTCAGACTTCAACTTTTGACAACTAGAGGCACGTTATGGCAACCTCGAGATGTAAACTCATCCTATTCTAAGTCCTCATTTCACTACTATCTTTACCGTTCGCATTTCCGTTTAAAGAAACTCCTTGTAACATTTCTCCATGGATAGAGAAACTCCTCATATTACATAAGTATTCGCCACGAGGGTGAATAGTCATAACGAACATTTTTCGAACCCTAACTAACTTGTTCAAATGTATCTTAAGAGATTCTATTCCAACACGGTGTATCTTTGTCAATTATTCCGTATCGAAATACTCGTTTCACTTCTAGTTTTACAAGAAACCTTGGGAACCCGCTTAGACATGAGTACCGCGTACCACCCACAAACTGACGAACCGAGCAAACGAACGATTTACGTCTTGGAAAGACATGTCACAAACTCGTATTGTCACCTTTAGTAGATCCCTCTTACAACAGTAGTTACCACTCGTGTGTTCACACGCACTTTCCAAAACCCTATATGACCGCTAATGTCATACCCCTATTCGTTGGACCAAAGCATGTGGCAAACAAAACACCGAATCTTAACTCATCCAAGAAACAACAATTGAGATAATCCAAGTCCGAGAAGGGCTCGAGACGACCCGTAGTCGCCCAAAAGAGTCATACCAAACTTAGATGAAAACCTCACAAATCCCAGTGTGTAACCGCGTAATATTGAGAAACCGCACCTTGGAAAGGTGAAATCCATTTTAGGAAATCGAGAAAGGCTATATCTGCAATATTGAACCTTTTTGAAACCTTGGGGCGTATTGGAACCGCTTCCTACAGTTTAGAACTTCTGATGCAATTAAGTTTCCGTTTACCCTACTTTTCGTGTAACAAACTTAGAAACGTGTCCTGCGGAACAGGAACGTGCAATCCTGCTAGATACATCAACTATTGATGACAAACTTCTCTTCATAGGGGAAAACCAGTTGAAACTGGAGTTCGTAAAACCAAACCTTAATACAACGTAAAACCCTGACTATCCAAATTCATGAGAACACTCAAGGACGTACTTTCACTTATTCATAGCATTGACAACGTAAAGTCTCGAGTAGGAGATATCGACTACTACTTTCAACTAAATTTCGGGACGAAATTTCTTTTGAGGTGTGGATAATGTAACATCCCGCATTTTTCCGTTAAATTATTTTAACGCCCGTCTTTTTCTTTTTAAATAACACCCTTCGTATCTAAATTCGTATCCTTTGTTATGTAACATTTTAAATATTTTCGTTATCGGATTTTAATATCTCCCGTACTCCCGTGTAACTTAAAATAATTCGTTCGGTTATTTTCCGCACCCGATTCAAAGTTGAGGGACCAAACTTGCCAAAGTATCAAACTTTTGACTAGGTCAAAGAGTCAACCTCCTTCATCCCTTTCATTCATCCTCCCTTTTTCCATTTTTGATACTTTCAAACTCTCTCATTTCTCAAACATAAAATCATCATCCAAATCTCACCAAGGAAGTAAACATCAAAACAAAATACATATTTGGAATCCTCTCTTCATCCTCTTCAATTTGATACCAACTTCATCTCATTTGGGTAACTTTCTAAAATCACTAATTTTATGTGTTCTTGAGATTTTTGAGTTATAAAGTTGTTAATTAGTGTCTATGGCTCAAGTCTAGTTTGATTATGTGTTTTGTATGCTTGTTCTTGCTATTTTGGTGTAACTAGTTCATATTGAAAGAATGCTTGCTTAATCTTGAGTTTTAGGTGTTCATATGTTGTTGAATGATGAAAGTTCACGTTTTAATTGTGTTCCTAACATCACTAGCTTCAAATTGGTATGTAGGTTGACATGGATTAGTTTCATATGCAAGATTGTTGAATTTGTGATTTTGGGTTAGGGTTTGATAGAAGTAAATTGAATTTTTGATGCATTAAATGCTTGTTAATGTTACTTGTAAGTGTTAGGTTGTGTTGTATGCTTAATTACCTTCGAAACGGCATATCGTTCATGCAATTTGGTTGCCAAATCATTAAATTGCAATTTTGACTTGTATGCATTGATTATGGAAAATTAATTGCGGTTTTTGGTTGTTTTAAGTGCAAGTTTGATTGATGATATGTGTTTAGTTGCATTCCTCGTCAAAATACCTTTCCAACGATGTATGATAGGCGTTATAAGTGTTTGCGGGTCAAGTTTTGTGTTAAAATTGATTTTGGCTCGTGCATAGTTTTGCAAAACAGAAAAATGTCTGTACAGGTGGTGGCGCGGCGCGCCCCTTACCCGCGCGGCGCGCAGATTATGCTGGACAGATTCTGACCTCTTGGTCCCAATTCACGCGAAATGTTTGACTAGTTACCGACCTCCGATTCACATGAAACTTGTTTTAATATACTTGTATATGAATAATTAGCATAGAAAATTTGTCCGGGACCCGACCCGAACGTGTTGACTTTTTGTTGACTTTGACCGACCAAAGTTTGACTTTTTGTCAAACTTAACCAAATGATTATGCAACCCTCCTAACTTGTTTATATACTTGTACCTTGCATGAAACTTGACAATTTGATTTCACATGCTACATAATCGAGTCGTAACGAGCCATAGGACTAATTGAACATCTTTGACCCTTCGTGACTATCGTTATTGATACAACCTAATTGTTTAGGTCGAGACTAGCATTGTTCTTTGCACGTTTACTTGTTGAAGTACTATTTCACTCTTGCAATCAAAGGTGAGATCATAGTCCCACTTTTACTCTTTTTGAACTTATATTTGGGATGAGAAAACATAAACGATTCTTTTGAACTAAGTGAACACAAGAACGGGAAAACAAACATTCTACATACGAGTTTAGAACAAAAATCCTCAATTCGATTATCATTAGTTACACTTGCCGGGTGTAAGCGAGAACTTATGTTATATGGCCATATGGGTTGACAACCCTCATCTTTGACGGTTCGCTACCGTCTACGGATGAAATATATTTTCGAGAATCAGTGTTTGTTCTAGCACTATGGATGGGGTATACAATGGATGGAATGTTAAGCTTTGATAATTGGGTGCTCGTGAAACAAACTTTTGGAATGTATTACTATTATTTCATTGATGCAAATCTTGTGGTTCACTTGTACTCACTTACTTAAACCTATGATTTCACCAACGTTTTCGTTGACAGATTTCTATGTTTTTCTCAGGTCTTGCACGATATGTGAAACATGCTTCCGCTTACTATTTGATACTTGCATCCGATGTCGAGTATACATGCATTTCATGGAGCGTCTTTTGACTTTACTTTAAACCGTGTCGCCTAGATTTCAATCGTACTTATAACGTTGTAACTTAACTTTTGGTTGAACAATTCTTGTAAACTTTGAAACAATCTTTATTTTGAAATGAAGGCGACATATTTTGGTCAAACGTTATCTTAAAGACTTATAATCAGGTAATGGGACCCACGTAGCCGACGCCGTCACTTGACGATTTGTCGGGGTCGCTACAGGTTCGTAGCCTCCTCAATCATTGGAGACAAGAAGAAGGTGATCCCTTCCATCCACCACATTGCCCTCTTGACGAAGAACCTGAAGCACTTACCGGCGAACCTGTCCGAAATACCATGTTCTCGCTCATTTCCAGAGTATATCATCACGATTATATATTACATCAAATTTTAGATTTTATTTATTAGCTCGTCCGAACCGACAATCACCCCGGTGTAATAGAAGAAGTCAACGAGCTTCGCGCTCGGGTAGTGGCTTTGGAGAATATGGTACAGAGATTACAAACACCAGCAGCAGCATCAGCAGCATAACTGTAGTGACCCGAACTTTTCCATGTTTATATATATTAATTGAGATTGATATTTACATGATTAAATGTTTCCAACATGTTAAGTAATCAAACTTGTTAAGACTTGATTAATTGAAATATGTTTCATATAGACAATTGACCACCCAAGTTGACCGGCGATTCACGAACGTTAAAACTTGTAAAAACGACATGACGATATATATATATGGATATACATATGGTTAACATGAGATTATGATAAGTAAGTATCTCCATAAGTATATTAACAATGAGTTATATACATATAAACAAGACTACTAACTTAAGGATTTCGAAACGAGACATATATGTAACGATTATCGTTGTAACGACATTTAAATGTATATATATCATATTAAGATATATTAATATATCATAATATCATGATAATATAATAATTTAACATCTCATTAGATATAATAAACAATGGTTAACAACATTAATTGAGATCGTTAACTTAAAGGTTTCAAAACAACACTTACATGTAACGACTAACGATGACTTAACGACTCAGTTAAAATGTATATACATGTAGTGTATTTAGATGTATTAAAATACTTTTGGAAGACTTCAAGACATATATCAAAACACTCATACTTAACAAAAATGGTTACAGTTACTTTTCCATTCTTTTCTTTTATCAAGAATTCTAGTCGTATTCTTACCCGTATTATACACAGCTTCACAACGTACTTACTATGAGTATATACTAATAGGAACTAGCATGGGATTCCACTATTGATTATTTCATGTATGACTAATCAATTTTAACTTCTACCATGAGCTAGTCAACTAACTAGAACTCCTTTTAACCCCACTCACCACTCACCAATTACCACTCATCATTCACTCCATTTCACTTCCAATTCTCTTTCTAATTCTCTCTCAACACACACACACACACACACTATTATGAACGTATTTTTCCAGTAGTTAATCATCATCTTCATCAAAAAATCACTTCAAGAATCAAGCTATAATCATCATAGGAAGAACACTTCAAGAACACTTCAAAAATCCCTTCAATTTTACTAATTTACTTCCAAGCTTTCTAATCCATTCCAAGTAATCATCTAAGATCAAGAAACCTTTGTTATATATAGTAGGTTATCTTTCTTATTCAAGGTAATATTCATATTCAAACTTTGATTCAATTTCTATAACTATAAACTATCTTAATTCGAGTAAAAATCTTACTTGAACTTATTTTTGTGTCATGATCCTACTTCAAGAACTTTCAAGCCATCCAAGATCCTTTGAAGCTAGATCATTTCTTGTCACTTCCAGTAGGTTTACCTACTAAACTTGAGGTAGTAATGATGTTCATAACATCATTCGATTCATATATATAAAACTATCTTATTCGAAGGTTTAAACTCGTAATCACTAGAACATAGTTTAGTTAATTCTAAACTTGTTCGCAAACAAAAGTTAATCCTTCTAACTTGACTTTTAAAATTAACTACACACATGTTCTATATCTATATGATATGCTAACTTAATGATTTAAAACCTGTAAACACGAAAAACACCGTAAAACCGGATTTACGCCGTCGTAGTAACACCGCGGGCTGTTTTGGGTTAGTTAATTAAAAACAATGATAAACTTTGATTTAAAAGTTGTTATTCTGGGAAAATGATTTTTATTATGAATATGAAACTATATCCAAAAATTATGGTTAAACTCAAAGTGGAAGTATGTTTTCTAAAATGGTCATCTAGACGTCGTTCTTTCGACTGAAATGACTACCTTTACAAAAACGACTTGTAACTTATTTTTCCGACTAAAAACCTATACTTTTTCTGTTTAGATTCATAAAATTGAGTTCAATATGAAACCATAGAAATTTGATTCACTCAAAACGGATTTAAAATGAAGAAGTTATGGGTAAAACAAGATTGGATAATTTTTCTCATTTTAGCTACGTGAAAATTGGTAACAAATCTATTCCAACCATAACTTAATCAACTTGTATTGTATATTATGTAATCTTGAGATACCATAGACACGTATACAATGTTTCGACCTATCATGTCGACACATCTATATATATATTTCGGAACAACCATAGACACTCTATATGTGAATGTTGGAGTTAGCTATACAGGGTTGAGGTTGATTCCAAATTATATATAGTTTGAGTTGTGATCAATACTGAGATACGTATACACTGGGTCGTGGATTGATTCAAGAAAATATTTATCGATTTATTTCTGTACATCTAACTGTGGACAACTAGTTATAGGTTACTAACGAGGACAGCTGACTTAATAAACTTAAAACATCAAAATATATTAAAAGTGTTGTAAATATATTTTGAACATACTTTGATATATATGTATATATTGTTATAGGTTCGTGAATCAACCAGTGGCCAAGTCTTACTTCCCGACGAAGTAAAAAATCTGTGAAAGTGAGTTATAGTCCCACTTTTAAAATCTAATATTTTTTGGGATGAGAATACATGCAGGTTTTATAAATGATTTACAAAATAGACACAAGTACGTGAAACTACATTCTATGGTTGAATTATCGAAATCGAATATGCCCCTTTTTATTAAGTCTGGTAATCTAAGAATTAGGGAACAGACACCCTAATTGACGCGAATCCTAAAGATAGATCTATTGGGCCTAACAAACCCCATCCAAAGTACCGGATGCTTTAGTACTTCGAAATTTATATCATATCCGAAGGGTGTCCCGGAATGATGGGGATATTCTTATATATATGCATCTTGTTAATGTCGGTTACCAGGTGTTCACCATATGAATGATTTTTATCTCTATGTATATGATGTGTATTGAAATATGAAATCTTGTGGTCTATTGTTACGATTTGATATATATAGGTTAAACCTATAACTCACCAACATTTTTGTTGACGTTTAAAGCATGTTTATTCTCAGGTGAATACTAAGAGCTTCCGCTGTTGCATTCTAAAATAAGGACAAGATTTGGAGTCCATGTTTGTATGATATTGTGTAAAAACTGCATTCAAGAAACTGATTTCGATGTAACATATTTGTATTGTAAACCATTATGTAATGGTCGTGTGTAAACAGGATATTTTAGATTATCATTATTTGATAATCTACGTAAAGCTTTTTAAACCTTTATTTATGAAATAAAGGTTATGGTTTGTTTTAAAAATGAATGCAGTCTTTGAAAAACGTCTCATATAGAGGTCAAAACCTCGCAACGAAATCAATTAATATGGAACGTTTTTAATCAATAAGAACGGGACATTTCAGTTGGTATCCGAGCGTTGGTCTTAGAGAACCAGAAAATTTGCATTAGTGTGTCTTATCGAGTTTGTTAGGATGCATTAGTAAGTCTGGACTTCGACCGTGTTTTCTTTAAAAATGATTGCTTAACATTTTTGTTGGAAACTATATATTTTTAACATATGAATATTATGTGATATATTAATCTCTTAACGTGTTTGATATTATGTGATAGATGTCTACCTCTAGAACAAGTCCCATTGACTCACCTAATAATAATGAAGAGTAAAATGTAAATTGGAATGATTCGTGGACTGATTCACAAGTTCCCGAAGAGGAACCGGAAGAAGAGTCGGAACCGGAAGAAGAATCGGAACCGGAAGAAGAATCGGAACCGGAAGAAGAAATAGAACCGGTGGGGGAAATAATAAAACGGTTAAGTAAAAGAGAATCCTCAACCAACCGACCAAAGTTAATTATGGTCAATGGTGTTTCCGCCAAGGAAGCAAAATATTGGGAGGATTACCAATTCTCCGATGAATCGGATTCCGACGAGAATTCCGATGATGTTATAAAAATTACCCCAACTGAATTTAAAAAGGCAAAAGAAAATAATAAGGGAAAGGGCATAAAAATAGAGAAATCTTGTAGCGACCCCGACAAATCGTCAAGTGACGGCGTCGACTACGTAGGTCCCATTACCTGGTCATAAGTCTTTAAAACAGACGTTTGACCCAAAATATGTCGCATCCATTCAAGTGTAAAGATTGTTTCAAAGTTTACAAAGATAATTGACCACAAGTTAAGTTACAACGTTATAAGTACAAATGAAAACTATGCGACACAGTTTAAATAAGTTCAAAAGATGCTCCAAAGTGCATGTACACTCGACATCCAAGCAAGTATCAAAAGAGTGCGGAAGCATGTATCACTAAGCATTCATAACCTGAGAAAACATAGAAGAATCTGTCAACGAAAACGTTGGTGAAATCATAGGTTTAGTAAGTATTAAACGTTGTTTTTGAACCACAAGATTTTGTATTTCCATAACGTAGATTATCCAAATCATTTGCATTCCAAAAGTGTTGTTATACGCGAGCACTCAATTATCAAAACTTAACCAACGTTACCCCATCACACAGTGCTAGAACCCGCACTAAAACACAAAAATATATTTCATCCGCATAACGGTAGCGAACCGTCCGAATGAGGGTTTGTTAAACCCGTATGGCCACACAATATAAGTTCTCGCTTACACCCTGCAAGTGTAACTAATGATAATCGAATTGAGGCATTTTTGTTCTAACTCGCACGTGGAATATTTGTTTTCACACTTGTGTTCAAAACATAAAAGTAAGTAGTACAAGATGTAACAAAGTATATGTTTTCTCAGCCCACGATTTAAAAGTATAAAAGTTGTTGAAAAGGTGGGACTATGATCTCACCTCGAGTGCACGAGTATAAAGGTACTTCAACAAGTAAACGTGTGCATGAAAGTTGCTTAGCCTTGACCTAAACAAGTAAGTTATATCAATTAACCGGTTACGACACAAGGTCGGGTGAAATGTGTTCAATTAGTCCTATGGCTCAATACGACTCGATTAAATATAGCATGTGAATCACGTTGTCAAGTTTCATACAAGAAACAAGTATAAAAGCATGTTAGAATGATTGTATAAAAGTTTGGTTAAGTTTGACTAAAAGTCAAACTTGGTCAAAGTCAACGAAAAAGTCAACGCGTTCGGGTCGGGTCCCGGACTATTTTTCTATGCTAAATATTCATATACAAGTATATTAAAACAAGTTTCATGTGAATCGGAGGTCCGTAGGTCATCAAACATTTCACGTGAAATGGGACGAGGAGGTCAGAATCTGACCAGGCACATCTGCGCGCCGCGCGGGGATGGGGCGCGCCGCGCCACCATCTGTGCAGGTCTGTTTCTGTTTTTCACAAGTATGCACGAGCTAAAAACCAAATAACCACATTTTATGATCCGTAAACAATTAGAACATGTATCTTATATCATCGGAAAGGTAATTTGACGAGGAAAACACCTAGACACATTTCATCAAGCAATTCAACACTTACAACAACCCAAAACCGCATTAAACGTTCATAATCAAAGTTTCAAGTTCTAAAAACGCATTTCATGATTCGGGCAACCAATTTACATGTATGATATGCCGTTTCGAAGGTAATCAAACACACATTGCAACTAAACACTTATCAACAACAATTCATAGCATTTGATGCACCAAAAGTTCATATAAAGCTTATCAACCCTAATCCAAAATCACCAAAATCACTAATCAAGTTTATGAAGTTTTACAAATCAACCTACGCATCAAAACGAAGCTAGTGATACTAGTAACACAATTAAAACATGAACTTTAACAATCAAACAACATTTAATCTTCCAAAATGCAAGATTAAGCAAACCCATTTCAAATGTTCAAACTAGTTACTCAAAACAACAAATCGAGCAAGTAAATCATATATTCATGCTAGACACGAGCCATAGACACTAACTAACACCATTTCAAATCAAAAACACGAATTTAGAGAAATCTAGAGTTTTAGAAATGTTACCCAAAATCGATGAAGTTAGTATCAAATCGTAGAGAATGAAGAGAGGATCACGAAAATGTAATTTGTTTTGTTGTAAGCCTCCTAGATCGAATTTAGATGATGATTTTATGAAGTTGGGGTTTGTGTGTGTGTTCTTGCTAGAGAGAAAGAGAGAGAGAGGGAGATGGTTGAATGGTGGTGATTGGGGTGGACTAGTTGACCTAGTCAACTAGTTTGCCCCGTGTCAATTTTAGTCCCTCGAGTTTAGAAGCGGGTGCGGGATTTAACCGATCGAATATTTTTAAAACGCAAGTTAACGAGAGATGTTATAATTAAATAACGAGAATATTATGAACGTTCGTCAACGGAGTCGACGAATTTAAATACGAAAGATATTATTTTAAAAAAAAAAAAGACGGTGTTAAAATAAATTTAACGGAAAAACGCGGGATGTTACATTATCCACACCTCAAAAGAAATTTCGTCCCGAAATTTAGTTGGAAGTAGTAGTCGATATCTCTTACTCGAGACTTTACGTTGTTCATAATATGAATAAGTGTAGGTACGTCCTTGAGTGTTCTCATGAATTTGGATAGTCAGGGTTTTACGTTGTATTAAGGTTTGGTTTTACGATCCCCGATTTCAACTGGTTTTCCTATGAAGAGAAGTTTGTCATCGATAGTTGATGAACCTAGCAGGATTGCACGTTCCTGTTCCACAGGACACGTTTCTAAGTTTGTTACACGAAATGTAGGGTAAACGGAAACTTAATTGAGTCTGAAGTTCCATACGATAGGAAGCGGTTCCAATACGCCCCAAGGTTTCAAAAGGTTCGATATTGCGGATATAGCCTTTCTCGATTTCCCAAATTGGATTACACCTTTCCAAGGTGCGGTTTCTCAATATTACGCGGTTACACACTGGGATTTGTGAGGTTTTCATCTAAGTTTGGTATAACTCTTCTGGCGACAATGGGTTGTCTCGAGCCCTCCTCGGATTTGAATGATTTCAATTGTTGTTTCTTGATGGAGTTCAGATTTCGGTGGTTGATGCTTTGGTTAAATGAACAGGGGTATGACATTAGCGGTCATATAGGGTTTCGGAAAGTGCGCGTGAACACACGAGTGGTAACTACTGTTGTAAGAGTGATCTACTAAAGGTGACAATACGAGTTTGTGACATGTCTTTCCAAGACGTAAATCGTTCGTTTGCTCGGTTCGTCAGTTTGTGGGTGGTACGCGGTACTCATGTCTAAGCGGGTTCCCAAGGTTCCTTGTAAAACTAGAAGTGAAACAAGTATTTCGATACGGAATAATTGACAAAGATACACCGTGTTGGAATAGAATCTCTTAAGATACGTTTGAACAAGTTAGTTAGGGTTCGAAAAAAAATGTTCGTTAGGACTATTCACCCTCATGGCGAATACTTATGTAATATGAGGAGTTTCTCTATCCATAGAGAAATGTTACAAGGAGTTTCTTTAAACGGAAATGCGAACGGTAAAGATAGTAGTGAAATGAGGACTTAGAATAGGATGAGTTTACATCTCGAGGTTGCCATAACGTGCCTCTAGTTGTCAAAAGTTGAAGTCTGAAAGAGAAACGAGGTAGTACACGTAGTTGTATAGTTCGGGGTTGAATAATAGTTGACCGATTATCAGAAACACAAGGGCGTTAAGTCAAAGAAGAGTGAAGTATCGTTGGATTGTGTGTTATTTTAATTTCCAGTAATATCAGACGGTAACGGTGAAATAACAGAGGTATGTAGTGTGGTACGTGATGATGAGAATATTGATCGGATCCACAATTTAGTATTTGAATTCTTCGTGCAAAATAACGAATTTTAGTTATGTCAATTTTTGAGTCGAGAGAGTATGCCTTTCGGCGTTCAAGTAGAAATATTTCCATGTTTGAGTTCCATCTAGTGCTATACGAATTTAGCTAGGAAGGTTGGTGTGAAGAATCACGTTCAAGGCTCAGACAAGAAGAGGTTTAAAGTTGTGTAACACGAGAAAAGTCAGAAATGAATCTTCGGTAACAACCGGTGAGATCTAAGATTTTTACGAATACAAGTCTGAGTTAGGAGAGTTTCCTGATTACATGTGGCTTGATTTCGAGATTGATTGTAATGCCTTGACCATTAACATCATGGTCTAGAAAATTGGACTTCGTTCAACAGAAATTCTCACTCGGAGAATTTGGTATAAAGTTGCTCTTTTCTCAAAAGTTCGAGCGTAAGATGGTGATGTTGTTCGTTTTCCTTCTTTACTTAAATAAGTTAAGATGTCATCTATAAATACGATAACAGATTAGTCTATATGAATTTGTATACGCGGTTCAAGAGGTTTATGGATACGGGCGAGCCCTAAATAAATCAAACGGTACTAAGAGAGTTTTACAACTAACGTTGCGAGTTCGGAAAGTGGCTTAGGAGACATCGTCTCACTTAACCCCCAATTGATGATAACCGGAACGGAGGTCGATTTGGAACATACGGGATTCGTGCAAATAATCATGAGGTCATGGATGCGAGGGAGAGGGTATCGGTTTCCAACCGAAAATTACTCAGTTCACAATAATCTATACAAGATGATGGGGAAACAATTTTTTTTTTTTTTTTTTTTTTTTTTTTACGAATAGGTTCCGAGCTCCCTAGTTCTATAGGTGTCAAGTCAAAAGTCTTAACGTATATCATCCAATAAAATTTATAGGCACACAATATTTTCCGTCGGTCACTTAAATCGTCTAAGTAGTATCTGGGGGAAAGAGGTGGAATATAAAGAGCACGAGTCAAATCCTTGGTTATAAAACGTCTAACGGTACTCGAATCGAATAAGTATGAAATATACGGTTTGTTGTGAGGAAACGTACCCGTGACTAGTCCATCATCGTCTCGGGCATCCTAGGTGTCGATGTCGTAAGTTCAACGGCGCGCGTTGGTTTTTGCTTTATTCTTTGGGCATTCATTCCTAAAATGACCCGATTGGCCGCATTTGTAGCAAATACTCGGCTTTGGTGCGTCGGGCCCCTTTTGAGTGACGGGGGCGGTACTTCCACAATACTTGGCAATATGACCACTACCTTGGCACCGATGGCAAATTAGCTTGCCACATTCACCAAAATGATGCTTGTGGCATTTGTTGCAAAAAGGTCGTGTCCCGGCATAACTTTTCTTGCCGACGGGGGTGAGAGGTTCCTTGGAAAAGTTGTTGTTGTAGTTACTCGATTGGGGGGCTTCCCATTTTCTTTTGTTGTCACCCGACTCATCCTCGGCTTTAGGTGCCGGCACTTCAATCTCGTCTACCGTTTCGATCAATTGACGGGCCATATTCAGGGCCTCTTGGTGATTACTGGGTTTGGATGACATTACTCGTTGTTTGATGCTCTTGGGAAGACCATCCATGTAAAGTTCAACCCTTAGAGGTTCGGGGGTCACGAGGTTTGGGCACATCAAGGATAGCTCAGAAAATCGTTGATTATATGCCTTTAGGTCATTCCCGACCGCTTTTAAAGTTCTTAGTTCGTGTTCGAGCTTACGGGTCTCTTCGCGCGGGAAGTATTCGGTGATCATCTTTTTCTTTAAGTCGGCCCATGAGAGTGTGTGGGCTTCATCGATACCCACCGACAGCACATACGTATTCCACCATGTGAGGGCGATACCGGCAAAAGTGTGGGTGGAATATTTGACTTTGTCTTGGTCCCGACAACCGCTTATGCTAAAAACGGCTTCTGTTTGCTCAAACCATCGGGTGAGCACAACCGGTCCTCCGGTCCCATCGAAGGTGTGAGGTTTGCACCCCATGAAAGTTTTGTAGGAGCAACCCTCGTTTGAATTACCGGTTCCATGGTTGTTGTGGTTGTGGTTGTTATTGATGTCGGAGGAGATACTAGCCATAGCCGCACCTATGGCGGTGGCTATCATACGTTGGAGGGTTTGTTCGGGAGTTTCGGGAGGAGCGCGTCGACGAGCCATTGTTCCTTCATGACACAAGAATATCGTTGGTTAGTATTCTAAATAATACTAACCGCGATATGGAATAAAGATAAAGAGAAAATTATCCTTGACTCGCCTTAAATTCTTTATGTCATAATGTCGGAACGTCCATGTGAATCACCGTAATATAATCCCGGAAATTATATTACCCTGATTCTCATGTGCATTTAACATTACTTCATAAAGTCAAGGTGGCGCGTCAACAAAATTTATTAACGTAAGATCAAGATCGAATACGAGTTAGATATGATAGAAGAGTTCGAGTATAAATGCACAAATAGTCAAGTAATTCCTACTTCAGTCTATATGCCGGTTGTAGTCTAGATTCACCTATGTACCCTATGACTCGGGGTGGACACAAATGAACTCTAAATCCCTACAACCAAGGCTCTGATACCACTTGTAGCGACCCCGACAAATCGTCAAGTGACGGCGTCGACTACGTAGGTCCCATTACCTGGTCATAAGTCTTTAAAACAGACGTTTGACCCAAAATATGTCGCATCCATTCAAGTGTAAAGATTGTTTCAAAGTTTACAAAGATAATTGACCACAAGTTAAGTTACAACGTTATAAGTACAAATGAAAACTATGCGACACAGTTTAAATAAGTTCAAAAGATGCTCCAAAGTGCATGTACACTCGACATCCAAGCAAGTATCAAAAGAGTGCGGAAGCATGTATCACTAAGCATTCATAACCTGAGAAAACATAGAAGAATCTGTCAACGAAAACGTTGGTGAAATCATAGGTTTAGTAAGTATTAAACGTTGTTTTTGAACCACAAGATTTTGTATTTCCATAACGTAGATTATCCAAATCATTTGCATTCCAAAAGTGTTGTTATACGCGAGCACTCAATTATCAAAACTTAACCAACGTTACCCCATCACACAGTGCTAGAACCCGCACTAAAACACAAAAATATATTTCATCCGCATAACGGTAGCGAACCGTCCGAATGAGGGTTTGTTAAACCCGTATGGCCACACAATATAAGTTCTCGCTTACACCCTGCAAGTGTAACTAATGATAATCGAATTGAGGCATTTTTGTTCTAACTCGCACGTGGAATGTTTGTTTTCACACTTGTGTTCAAAACATAAAAGTAAGTAGTACAAGATGTAACAAAGTATATGTTTTCTCAGCCCACGATTTAAAAGTATAAAAGTTGTTGAAAAGGTGGGACTATGATCTCACCTCGAGTGCACGAGTATAAAGGTACTTCAACAAGTAAACGTGTGCATGAAAGTTGCTTAGCCTTGACCTAAACAAGTAAGTTATATCAATTAACCGGTTACGACACAAGGTCGGGTGAAATGTGTTCAATTAGTCCTATGGCTCAATACGACTCGATTAAATATAGCATGTGAATCACGTTGTCAAGTTTCATACAAGAAACAAGTATAAAAGCATGTTAGAATGATTGTATAAAAGTTTGGTTAAGTTTGACTAAAAGTCAAACTTGGTCAAAGTCAACGAAAAAGTCAACGCGTTCGGGTCGGGTCCCGGACTATTTTTCTATGCTAAATATTCATATACAAGTATATTAAAACAAGTTTCATGTGAATCGGAGGTCCGTAGGTCATCAAACATTTCACGTGAAATGGGACGAGGAGGTCAGAATCTGACCAGGCACATCTGCGCGCCGCGCGGGGATGGGGCGCGCCGCGCCACCATCTGTGCAGGTCTGTTTCTGTTTTTCACAAGTATGCACGAGCTAAAAACCAAATAACCACATTTTATGATCTGTAAACAATTAGAACATGTATCTTATATCATCGGAAAGGTAATTTGACGAGGAAAACACCTAGACACATTTCATCAAGCAATTCAACACTTACAACAACCCAAAACCGCATTAAACGTTCATAATCAAAGTTTCAAGTTCTAAAAACGCATTTCATGATTCGGGCAACCAATTTACATGTATGATATGCCGTTTCGAAGGTAATCAAACACACATTGCAACTAAACACTTATCAACAACAATTCATAGCATTTGATGCACCAAAAGTTCATATAAAGCTTATCAACCCTAATCCAAAATCACCAAAATCACTAATCAAGTTTATGAAGTTTTACAAATCAACCTACGCATCAAAACGAAGCTAGTGATACTAGTAACACAATTAAAACATGAACTTTAACAATCAAACAACATTTAATCTTCCAAAATGCAAGATTAAGCAAACCCATTTCAAATGTTCAAACTAGTTACTCAAAACAACAAATCGAGCAAGTAAATCATATATTCATGCTAGACACGAGCCATAGACACTAACTAACACCATTTCAAATCAAAAACACGAATTTAGAGAAATCTAGAGTTTTAGAAATGTTACCCAAAATCGATGAAGTTAGTATCAAATCGTAGAGAATGAAGAGAGGATCACGAAAATGTAATTTGTTTTGTTGTAAGCCTCCTAGATCGAATTTAGATGATGATTTTATGAAGTTGGGGTTTGTGTGTGTGTTCTTGCTAGAGAGAAAGAGAGAGAGAGGGAGATGGTTGAATGGTGGTGATTGGGGTGGACTAGTTGACCTAGTCAACTAGTTTGCCCCGTGTCAATTTTAGTCCCTCGAGTTTAGATGCGGGTGCGGGATTTAACCGATCGAATATTTTTAAAACGCAAGTTAACGAGAGATGTTATAATTAAATAACGAGAATATTATGAACGTTCGTCAACGGAGTCGACGAATTTAAATACGAAAGATATTATTTTAAAAAAAAAAAGACGGTGTTAAAATAAATTTAACGGAAAAACGCGGGATGTTACAAATCTAATTCCAACCCCGATGAACTTTATATGTATCGTCAACCCCCGAAGTCCTTAAGTTGTAACAATGACCCGGGAACCTCTAAACCACCAGGTTTTTCTAAACCAATGTGGACAACGACGGCTCGTATTAGGGGAACATCATATATCCCTAGAAACTTGGCAAAACGAACCAAAACCGAACAAGAAGAAACGAGCGAGTCGGAATAAGATAGTTGTATTCGTGTGGTGTAATATATGTAATATAGTGTGCTTATGCTTTATGATATATGTAAAAATTGCTTGTATTAATAAGTATTTTTTTTATGAATCTAACTCTTGTCTATTTTACAGTATAAAAACACAAAATGGATAGACAACCCAATATTTTAAGAGACCTACCAGGAGACATGATTGATGAAATCTTGTCTAGAGTCGGTCAGAATTCCTCGGCACAACTATTTAAGGCGAGATCAGTTTGTAAGACATTCGAAGAACGTTCCAAGAATGCCTTGGTTTATAAAAGGCTTTCGTTCGAAAGATGGGGGATATCACATTGGGAAATCCATAAGTTACGATGTGTTTACTTTGACGCATATATTGCGGGGAACCCAAATGCTATTTTACGCAACGGGTTAAGAAATTATTTTGACTCAGTATATCCGAATATAGGACTTCGTGATTTAGAAAAAGCGGCTAACATGCAACATAAAGAAGCATGTTATGCTTACGGGTTAGTAATGTTCGCTTCTCACCAAAGTGAGAACAAGAACATCGGGCTACAACTATTAAACAAAACGTTCCCACAAGTGACGGAGTCGGTAATTGGGGTAAGAAATGAGGTTTTTAGGTTATTACGAGACTGTTGGTCATTACGTAACCCTCGTCCCTTTGACGACGTTACAACACGCTGTCTTATCAACGGCCATAACGGTTATGTTCCACAAGACCAAGGATGGGAAGTAGTCCTAGTAAAACCAGAATGCATGACTTGTTTCTGGACGTATGAATTACGTGTCTTTATTGCCTTTGCTGAACGACTTGTGTACTAGCTAAAATTATCTTCACAACTATCTTGTATCAAAGTTATTGTGTGCTATATTTCATGCTTTATGTAAAATAAGCGGTATTGTAAGTTTGTAAAATATTGTATAAAAGTTTGAACCCGAAATATTATTACAATCAGTTTTTCATATAGAATTGTAGTAGTTGAATTGTATATTAGCTACTAAGTATGAACTTAACGGGTAGGTACTACCCAAATTTAAACTTATAAAACGCTAATTTGAAGAAAAAGCTTTTATAAATGAGTTCATATTATGCTACGAAATACTATTAACTACTCTTAATATTCTGTATGATTAACTTGTTCCATTTGACTTTTTTGAAGGAAATGGCACCGACTACTCGACACACCGTGAATATGAATGAAGAGGAATTCCGTACTTTTCTAGCTTCAAACATAGCCGCAGTACAGGCTGCGCTACATACCAACAATAACCTTGGATCTGGCAGTACAGGAAATCGTGTAGGATGCACCTACAAAGAATTCACTGCCTGCAAACCTTTGGAATTTGATGGAACCGAAGGACCGATCGGATTGAAACGGTGGACCGAGAAGGTCGAATCGGTGTTTGCCATAAGTAAGTGTACTGAAGAGGACAAAGTGAAGTACTATAACGACCCTCATTTTTCCATCTATATAATGCCCGAACAAAAGATTTAAGTATAATGAATAAACTCTAAGTACTAATAAAAGGTCGTTATATACATACGAAATTAACGAACGTTAAACGAATAATAAATTTTATTCAACAACGTACGCGTAAGAATTTTTATAAAAAAAAATTTATGTCATAACATGATTACATATAAAATACTTATATTAATTTTGTATTTAGTTAATATATTATACAATTAATAAATACAAGTATATATAAATGTAGTAACATATATAAAACTAATAAAATTATAAAGTAATAATTTAATTAAATAAAAACCACATTTAGTAATTATAATTTTATAAATACCGAATATATATTTATATTTATAAAAATTCGTATTTAATAATTAAATAAAAATAGAAATTTAGTTAGTTAACATTTTTAGAACTATGAAATATATATATATAATATATATATATATATATATATATATATATATATATATATATATATATATATATATATATATATATATATATATATATATATATATATTTTAAAAGTAGTATTTTTTTATATATAAACTAGATCTAGATCCACTTTTATTTATTTTATTCCTACTTTTAACTTTACTTTTATTTATTTATATTTTGAAATGGTGGCATGACTGGCCATAAATACTTTTAATTTTTTTACAAGACACTAGTTATTTTTTTATATAAACTTTTGTATTTTTTTATTTTCTCTTTACCAAAAATTGTAACTATAAATACCATAGCCTAGTTTACAAATTTTGTACACCAAAAACTTGAAGAATTCTCTCTCAAACCTCTGCAAAAATTATTTTTGTAAGTTCTCTATATTATTTTTATAGTTTTTATTTAGTTTTTATCATATTTTTGTGCTAGTTTTATGTTAAATACCAAATAAATACGAAATTAATTATAATAAATAATGTAAATACATGATAATTAGTATTAAGTATCCTAATGACTATAAAAATTATTTTTATGAATTATACATTCGAATTTATATTTATTAAAAATCAAAAACTGATTTTTTTTATATTTGGTATATATAGATATATAATAAATAAATAGTAAACGATTATATATATATGTTTTTACAATTTTCGCTTATCACATATGTTATACAAGTAATTATAAAAATTAATGTTTGATTTAATTGTCATTTTAAATAATTAATTTGTATTTTCTTTTGTTTTGCTACAGTAGCCGAAAACAGTGTTTTTAAAATAAAAAGAGAACTAAATGGTATAATATTTTTATGACTACAATAATTAATAGAAACTACTTTGGAACTATTAAGAAAGTTATAAAAATTATTTTTTTGAATTAATGAATATATATTTCTAGTTAATTTCGAATTTAAACTAATAACAATACAAAAGTTGAATTAAATAGTTAAACTATTAATATAATTATACAAATAATTTTTCTAAGCTTAATATACTAATATAAGCTCACGAAAATTATTGGTTGAATTAATTTAGTTGATTTAATAATTATTACTTTATAAACTTTGATTTATTGCAAACCGAAAAAGAAATTAGCAATAAATACTTTTACACCATAACAAAAATTTATAAAATTTTCCTAAGTTTATTTTGATCAGTAGAACCTAAGAAAAATATAAGATGTGGTGTTAAACTTGTTTACCTATTTATTTTCATTTTAACTATTAAAACAATTATAAAAAGTAATATTTAATACACAAAACTTAATATTAATGTATAGAAAATTTTTATTATGTTTTATACAAGTTACTTACTGTTATGAAATCAATAAAACACTTGTTAGCATCATTAGATAATTATTGGTGCTTATATTGATCTAAAACATAATTTAAACTATATATATATATATATATATATATATATATATATATATATATATATATATATATATATATATATCCTTACATATATATAATATATATATATATTAAACACTTATAAGTAAAGTATATAAAGTGTTGTATTTCTATACGCACCTAAAAACGTATTGGAACGGTATATTAGATGGGTATAGATCTTGATCTTTCTCGAGTGGATGGACGCTTGAAATTCTAGGTGGAGAGTTTGGATTACCGAGTTAAAGGATCCTGTGGCTCAGAAACCTATGACCTGAAAAGGCCATTTTAAATTGAAAGTGTTAGATTGGAAGCTTGTCTAGTATGAAAAGCCTTTCCAAAACGATAAACCTTCTTTAAACTTACTATAATTGAAAATACTTACACTTATCATAATACGGGCAAAACATCTAAACTATTCTCAACTTATTCTTAGGTTGACTTCTCTGTGCTTCGATCATCCATACTTTCTCTTTAAGGAATACTTTCACTCACCGAATTACTAAGGTGACTTTCATAGCCCCACTCTTATTGCTATAGCACTTTTTATACTTACTGGGGTGAGACACATGCTGCTTTTATACTTTAAACAACTTAGACACAAGTACGAACCTAAACTGTACTATGACTAGCTTATGCTACTAAGACCCTACAGTGATATTTTTTAACTGCTTTCAGGATAAGGCATTCTTAATTATTGGGGGTAGGCCTATCGGGAGTAACGTCCCCGATACATTTGACCGCGATGTCTTTGTATTACTTAATAATGATTTAAACGTGGTGATAAGGTACTGCCAACTTATCATCGGGGCAACAAAACAAACGTTTAGTCTAAAATATCACGAATCAGTACTACTTTTGGATCTGTGTGATCTACTTTTATAACAAATCTTGTGGTCTAAGAACAAACGGTCAATCATATTTGTTAAACCTATGAATTTCACTCAACCTTTTTGGTTGACACTTTTAGCATGTTTGTCTCAGGTACTGAATGATCAGGACCTCTATATCTACTGCTTATGTGATGACTTACTTGGCTAGGATCAAGACTTATCGCATATTTACTTTTCTGCATTTGAACAATTTATAATTCTTGTAACGACATTATTAATCCTTCCGCTGCAAAATTTGGTTTTATTCATATAGTATTTGTTCTCGTATTATAATATGTTGGTTTATTTGATATTAGTAACGTTTTTCCAGACCCTATTGGGAGGACGTTACAGATTGGTATCAGAGCATAACCAGGCTGTTATAGAGAACCAGGATTGCATTTTATGTGTGCCTTACTTGTTAGCTAGGGTACCTTAGCGATCTAGGAAACTATAACCTTTCCTGCCTTAGACTTTAAAGCACTTAGGATTACCTTAGAATGTTAAAGCAAAGAGTTCAACCCTACCTCTCATTCTTTACAATCTTAGCTTAAAAATCTAATCAAAATCTCTATCTTAATGTTAGGATGTCAAGCTATCATCAATTAAACAAAATGACTCTTTTCAAACCAGCTGAGAAAGATACTGAAGGATCTTCTACCGAAAAATCAGTTCGAAGCCCACTTTATAGTCCTCCTTCACCACCAATGAACTATAGTCCGAACACTCGTTACAACTCGCGTGGGTCTCCCGAATATTATCCAACCCCGAGAAATGAAAGCAAAGGAAAACATCATGCCAATACTGCTGACTCTCATCAACCGATGAATACTCCCAAATGGAATGCTCTTCAAGACCTCCCTAACTACGATAGTGACTTCTCAGGTTATGAGCCTGAAGAAGAGCCTATTAAAGAATCATCTGAAAACTCATCTCGAAGAGAAAACAACCCGAACCCGCCGCCACTAGAGAAGCCGATCCATTATTTTGTAATAACATGGAAAACGTAAGGGTGAAGTCTGATATCCTCAACCTTCAGCGAAGTTGTGATAAGAATAAAGAGTATAGTAGGCGCCAAGTTGCTCGGATAGAAATGCGTCTAAACAACCTAGAAAAAGAAAACACAATCTTGAAAGAAATCATCAAAGAGTCCTTCGACTCTCAAACTGAAAAACTAGAAAAACTTGTGAAAAATAACATGGACAAAGTAATGGAGACAGTAATGAAAGTGAAGACTGAGGAAGAACGAAATACCCGTTGGGGAAAGCAATCTCTTGCCTACCTCCAAGAACTAGTTGAGTCTAAGATGAAAATAGAGAAAAACCGAATCAATCATCAACTGGCTATCAAGGATTTCAACAACAACTTTGTCAACAGCCGCATCACTAACCTTTACGATAATTTTGAATTCCTCCACGAGAAACAAAAGGAGAAAAATAAAAAGATAGAGAAATTTATGAAGGAAGCTGAGAACGAGAAAAAGAAGAACTAAAACCTATCTTTTGTTTTCCTATTTTCCATTTACCCATCTATGTAAAGGCTTATGCCTAAACTTTTTCCATTCCAAACTCGTGTAATAAAGGCTTATATAATGCCTCGTTTCCAATAATGTTAAGTGTTTATTTAAGCATATTGTCTTATTCACCTATGTGTGTTGTGCAAATGTTATAGATCATGATTGTAAACTTATAACATCTTGATTCTTCAACTAATAATGTATTTATGTTTTGAAGATCAATGGCTCACTCAACTCGTGGTAACAACAACAACAACAACAACAATCTTATACCAAATGTCACTCTTTCTACGGAGCAATTTCAATTGCTGCTAGCGGCCGCCCAAGGCAATAACAATAACAACAACAATCATAATGTTCCTTCTAAAACTTGCTCCTATAAAGATTTTAAGAACTGTAGCCCACCCACTTTTAGTGGAAAAGAAGAAGCCGTAGAACTGGTCCGATGGTTTGAAAAGCTAGAATCAATCTTTCGTATCTGTAACTGCGGAGATAATGATCGAGTGAAGTTTTCCACAAGTTCACTCACTGGCAATGCTATGACATGGTGGACTGCTCATGCCAAATCTGTGGGAATAGATAATGCTAATACTACCCCATGGGATGAACTCAAAGGCATGATGATCACTAAGTTTTGCCCAAGAAGTCAAGTCCAAAAGCTCGAAGCTGAGTACTGGGAACTCAGAGTTAAAGGAACCGATATCGAAAGCTATACCAATCGTTTTTTGGAGCTTTCTACCTTATGTCCTGAAATGTTCCCAACTGAAGCCCGCAGGATAGAGCGGTATATCGAGGGTCTACCCGAGGATGTTCAAGGGAATGTGATTTCTGCCGAGAAGGTTACTGTGGATGCTGTGATCCACATGGCACAGAGTTTAATGATGGCTAAACGTAGGAGAGTTTCGGCTAATAAACAAGTCGAAGTTAAAAACGGTGACAATAAGAGGAAATTTGAACCATCTCAGGGTTCAGCTCAAAATGTTAAAAAGAAACCGGGAAATGGTACGAGACCCGGTTATCAGGGTACTAGTCCGTTTTGTTCTAAATGTGAAAGGCATCATCCGGGAAAGTGCACTGCTGTGTGTACAATATGTAAGAAGATAGGCCATGCTGCAAAGACTTGTAGAACCCTACCTCAGAATAGAGCCATTGTTCCGGCTAGAGCTCCTCCAACATGCTATACTTGTGGTGAAAAGGGGCATATTAGCCCAAATTGTCCAAAGAAGAAAAATACTCCAGCTACTGGAGCAAATGCTACTGCCAAAGGTCGTGCTTTTGTGATTACTGCTGCAGAAGCCAGTGATGAGGATGAGGTCATTACCGGTACGTACCTCGTCAATAATTATTATGCCACTATTTTATTTGATACGGGAGCCGATAAGAGTTATGTGTCAAATGAGTTTTGCACCCTTTTTACTGAAAAGCCCCAAACCCTACAAACCAGACGATTAGTAGAAGTGGCTAATGGGAAGTTAATGAAAGTTGATAAAATATATAAAAACTGCAACCTAATTGTAGCCAATAAGGAATTCAAGATAGACCTTTTGCCGGTCGAGCTAGGTAGTTTCGATGTAGTGGTTGGAATGGATTGGTTAGGTCCATTGAGAGCAGCCATCATGTGTTTCGATAAGACCGTTCAAATTCCGTTAGGAAGTGGAGAAACTCTTATTATCCAAGGCAAACGGAGTTGTTCCAATCTTAATATCATCTCATGTCTTAAAGCCCGTAAGTACCTTGTGAAAGGTTACTCCGCCATACTAGCTCACGTTAAAATGATCGAATTCGAAGAAACGCGTATTGAAAATGTCCCGGTTGTTAAAGATTTTCCCGATGTGTTTCCCGAAAATCTCCCTGGTCTTCCACCGCCTCGTCAAGTTGAATTTCAAATCGATTTATCTCCAGGTGCTGCACCCATTGCTAAAGCACCGTATCGTTTAGCACCTTCCGAAATGAAGGAACTTTCTAACCAACTCCAAGAACTTTTGGATCTAGGTTTTATTCGTCCAAGTTCGTCCCCGTGGGGAGCTCCTGTCTTATTTGTCAAAAAGAAGGATGGTACATTGAGAATGTGTATTGATTACCGAGAGCTCAACAAGCTTACCATAAAGAATCGTTACCCGTTACCTCGCATTGATGATCTATTCGACCAACTTCAAAGGTCAAGCGTTTATTCTAAGATTGATTTAAGATCCGGTTATCACCAGCTCAGAGTCAAGGAGTCTGACATTCCTAAGACTGCATTCCACACCCGATACGGACATTACGAATTTTGTGTTATGCCTTTCGGTTTAACCAATGCTCCAGCTGTATTTATGGATCTTATGAACCGTGTTTGCAAGCCTTACCTTGATAAATTCGTTATTGTTTTTATCGACGACATCTTGATCTATTCTAAAAGCGAGAAAGAACATGAGCAACATTTACGATTGATTCTTGAACTCTTAAGAAAAGAAAAACTCTACGCAAAATTTTCTAAGTGTGAGTTTTGGCTTAGAACCATACAATTCCTTGGACATGTTGTAGATAGTAATGGAATACATGTCGATCCCGCTAAAATCACCGCTGTTCAGAATTGGGAAGTGCCAAAGACTGCGAAGCATATTCGCCAATTTTTGGGACTTGCCGGTTACTACCGAAGATTTATTAAAGATTTTTCTCTTCTTGCAAAGCCTCTCACCAAGTTAACTCACAAAGGGAAGAAATTCGAGTGGTCCGAAGAACAAGAGTCTGCATTTAAGATTCTGAAAGAGAAGTTGACCACTGCTCCGATCTTATCTTTACCTGAAGGTTCCGACGATTTTGTTGTCTACTGCGATGCCTCGAAACAAAGGTTCGGTTGTGTTTTAATGCAACGCAAGAAGGTTATCGCTTATGCCTCCCGACAATTAAAGAAACATGAAGTTAATTACACCACACACGATTTGGAGTTAGGTGTTGTGGTATTCGCTCTGAAGATGTGGCGACATTATCTATACTGTACTAAGTTTACGATATTCACCGACCATAAGAGTCTTCAGCATGTCTTTAATCAGAAACAGCTAAACATGAGACAGAGACGATGGCTCGAATTGTTAAATGATTATGATTGTGAACTAAAGTATCATCCAGGAAAGGCAAATGTAGTTGCCGATGCTCTAAGTCGAAAGGACGAAGTTAGGCGTGTTCGTGCCTTGAATCTTAAGATCAAATCGAATCTCATCTCTCGAATCTGCGAAGTTCAAGTTGAAGCTATCAAACCTACACTTATCGAAGGAGAAGGACCTATAAATTTCGAAAACCAACTTCAAGTTAAGTCCAATGGTACAAGATACTTTGGTAATCGAATTTGGGTTCCTCGTTATGGTAATCTCCGTGAACTAGTCTTGGATGAAGCACATAAGACTAGGTATTCTATTCATCCCGGTTCTAGTAAAATGTATCAGGATGTGAAAGAGTTCTACTGGTGGCCCAACATGAAAGGCGACATTGCTACTTATGTGAGTAAGTGTCTTACTTGTTCGAAAGTCAAAGCCGAGCACCAAAAGCCTTCTAGCCTTCTAACTCAACCCGAGATTCCACAGTGGAAGTGGGATGGTATAGCTATGGACTTTATCACAAAATTTCCTAAGACTGCAAATGGCAATGATACGATTTGGGTCATAGTTGATCGTCTCACTAAGTCTGCACATTTCATACCAATCAAAGAGACTGACAGAATGGAAAAGTTAGCTCGACTCTATGTTAAAGAGATTGTTACTCGTCATGGTGTCCCTACTTCTATTATCTCGGATCGTGATAGTCGATTTACTTCCAATTTCTGGAAATCCTTGCAAGCGTCTCTTGGAACTCGACTTGACATGAGTACAGCTTATCATCCGCAAACGGATGGTCAAAGTGAACGAACTATCCAAACTTTGGAGGATATGCTACGAGCATGTGTTATCGATTTCGGTAAAGGGTGGGATAAACACCTACCTTTAGTCGAGTTTTCTTACAACAACAGCTATCACTCTAGTATTAAAGCTGCACCATTCGAAGCTTTATACGGTCACAAATGTAGATCTCCGTTGTGTTGGGATGAACTCGAGGACAGACAATTAACTGGTCCTAAACTTATTCATGAAACTTCCGAAAAGATCGTGCAAATCAAGAAGCGTTTAGAAACCGCTCGTAGTCGACAAAAGAGTTATGCCGACCCTCACCGAAAACCGTTAGAATTCCAAGTTGGAGATAACGTTATGTTAAAAGTATCTCCTTGGAAAGGTGTTATCCGCTTCGGTAAACGAAATAAACTCAGTCCGCGTTATGTTGGACCTTTCAAAGTTATTCAAAGAATCGGTCCCGTTGCGTATCGATTAGAACTTCCAGCTGAACTAAGTCAAGTACATGATGTGTTTCATATCTCAAATCTGAAAAAGTGTCTCGCCGAAGATACTCTTGTTATTCCTTTGGATGATATCCGCATTGATGAGCAAATGCACTTTGTCGAAGAACCTATAGAGATTATGAAAGAAGAGGTCAAACAGATTCGTAAGAGCAACATACCTATTGTTAAAGTCCGTTGGAATTCGCGTAGAGGCCCCGAATATACCTGGGAACGCAAAGACCAAATGATACGAAAATACCCCCATCTCTTCCCAACTGTTGATGAAGCAGACGGGAACTCCACTTAAAACTTCGGGACGAAGTTTTCATTAACGGGGAGGTACTATAACGACCCTCATTTTTCCATCTATATAATGCCCGAACAAAAGATTTAAGTATAATGAATAAACTCTAAGTACTAATAAAAGGTCGTTATATACATACGAAATTAACGAACGTTAAACGAATAATAAATTTTATTCAACAACGTACGCGTAAGAATTTTTATAAAAAAAAATTTATGTCATAACATGATTACATATAAAATACTTATATTAATTTTGTATTTAGTTAATATATTATACAATTAATAAATACAAGTATATATAAATGTAGTAACATATATAAAACTAATAAAATTATAAAGTAATAATTTAATTAAATAAAAACCACATTTAGTAATTATAATTTTATAAATACCGAATATATATTTATATTTATAAAAATTCGTATTTAATAATTAAATAAAAATAGAAATTTAGTTAGTTAACATTTTTAGAACTATGAAATATATATATATATATATATATATATATATATATATATATATATATATATATATATATATATATATTTTTAAAAGTAGTATTTTTTTATATATAAACTAGATCTAGATCCACTTTTATTTATTTTATTCCTACTTTTAACTTTACTTTTATTTATTTATATTTTGAAATGGTGGCATGACTGGCCATAAATACTTTTAATTTTTTTACAAGACACTAGTTATTTTTTTATATAAACTTTTGTATTTTTTTATTTTCTCTTTACCAAAAATTGTAACTATAAATACCATAGCCTAGTTCACAAATTTTGTACACCAAAAACTTGAAGAATTCTCTCTCAAACCTCTGCAAAAATTATTTTTGTAAGTTCTCTATATTATTTTTATAGTTTTTATTTAGTTTTTATCATATTTTTGTGCTAGTTTTATGTTAAATACCAAATAAATACGAAATTAATTATAATAAATAATGTAAATACATGATAATTAGTATTAAGTATCCTAATGACTATAAAAATTATTTTTATGAATTATACATTCGAATTTATATTTATTAAAAATCAAAAACTGATTTTTTTTATATTTGGTATATATAGATATATAATAAATAAATAGTAAACGATTATATATATATGTTTTTACAATTTTCGCTTATCACATATGTTATACAAGTAATTATAAAAAATAATGTTTGATTTAATTGTCATTTTAAATAATTAATTTGTATTTTCTTTTGTTTTGCTACAGTAGCCGAAAACAGTGTTTTTAAAATGAAAAGAGAACTAAATGGTATAATATTTTTATGACTACAATAATTAATAGAAACTACTTTGGAACTATTAATAAAGTTATAAAAATTATTTTTTTGAATTAATGAATATATATTTCTAGTTAATTTCGAATTTAAACTAATAACAATACAAAAGTTGAATTAAATAGTTAAACTATTAATATAATTATACAAATAATTTTTCTAAGCTTAATATACTAATATAAGCTCACGAAAATTATTGGTTGAATTAATTTAGTTGATTTAATAATTATTACTTTATAAACTTTGATTTATTGCAAACCGAAAAAGAAATTAGCAATAAATACTTTTACACCATAACAAAAATTTATAAAATTTTCCTAAGTTTATTTTGATCAGTAGAACCTAAGAAAAATATAAGATGTGGTGTTAAACTTGTTTACCTATTTATTTTCATTTTAACTATTAAAACAATTATAAAAAGTAATATTTAATACACAAAACTTAATATTAATGTATAGAAAATTTTTATTATGTTTTATACAAGTTACTTACTGTTATGAAATCAATAAAACACTTGTTAGCATCATTAGATAATTATTGGTGCTTATATTGATCTAAAACATAATTTAAACTATATATATATATATATATATATATATATATATATATATATATATATATATATATATATATATATATATATATATATATATATATGTATCCTTACATATATATAATATATATATATTAAACACTTATAAGTAAAGTATATAAAGTGTTGTATTTCTATACGCACCTAAAAACGTATTGGAACGGTATATTAGATGGGTATAGATCTTGATCTTTCTCGAGTGGATGGACGCTCGAAAGTCTAGGCGGAGAGTTTGGATTACCGAGTTAAAGGATCCTGTGGCTCAGAAACCTATGACCTGAAAAGGCCATTTTAAATTGAAAGTGTTAGATTGGAAGCTTGTCTAGTATGAAAAGCCTTTCCAAAACGATAAACCTTCTTTAAACTTACTATAAAAGAAAATACTTACACTTATCATAATACAGGCAAAACATCTAAACTATTCTCAACTTATTCTTAGGTTGACTTCTCTGTGCTTCGATCATCCATACTTTCTCTTTAAGGAATACTTTCACTCACCGAATTACTAAGGTGACTTTCATAGCCCCACTCTTATTGCTATAGCACTTTTTATACTTACTGGGGTGAGACACATGCTGCTTTTATACTTTAAACAACTTAGACACAAGTACGAACCTAAACTGTACTATGACTAGCTTATGCTACTAAGACCCTACAGTGATATTTTTTAATTGCTTTCAGGATAAGGCATTCTTAATTATTGGGGGTAGGCCTATCGGGAGTAACGTCCCCGATACATTTGACCGCGATGTCTTTGTATTACTTAATAATGATTTAAACATGGTGATAAGGTACTGCCAACTTATCATCGGGGCAACAAAACAAACGTTTAGTCTAAAATATCATGAATCAGTACTACTTTTGGATCTGTGTGATCTACTTTTATAACAAATCTTGTGGTCTAAGAACAAACGGTCAATCATATTTGTTAAACCTATGAATTTCACTCAACCTTTTTGGTTGACACTTTTAGCATGTTTGTCTCAGGTACTGAATGATCAGGACCTCTATATCTACTGCTTATGTGATGACTTACTTGGCTAGGATCAAGACTTATCGCATATTTACTTTTCTGCATTTGAACAATTTATAATTCTTGTAACGACATTATTAATCCTTCCGCTGCAAAATTTGGTTTTATTCATATAGTATTTGTTCTCGTATTATAATATGTTGGTTTATTTGATATTAGTAACGTTTCTTCCAGACCCTATTGGGAGGACGTTACAAGTACGCTACGCATACCTTCACAGGTTCTGCGTTAACATGGTGGAATACCTATCTAGAGCAAGTGGGATAAGATGATACGTACGCACTACCATGGTCAGCATTCAAGCACTTGATGAACGAGAAGTACCGTCCCAGAACCGAGGTCAATAAGCTCAAGACAGAACTTAGAGGGTTACGAACCAAAGGATTTGATATTACCACGTACGAAAGACGATTCACAGAATTGTGCCTATTGTGTCCGGGAGCATTCGAAGATGAGGAAGAGAAGATCGACGCGTTTGTGAAAGGATTACCGGAAAGAATCCAAGAAGATATAAGTTCACACGAGCCCGCCTCCATACAACAGGCATGTAGAATGGCTCATAAACTAGTGAACCAGATTGAAGAAAGAATTAAAGAATAGACTGCTGAAGAGGCCAATGTGAAGCAAGTCAAAAGAAAGTGGGAGGAAAACGGTGATAAGAATCACCAATACAAAAACAACAGCAATTACAACAATAATCGCAACAATTATCCCAACAATCGCAACATCAATCGCAACTACAACAAACGGCCCAACAACAACAACAACAACAACAACAGCAACTACAACAATCATCCCAACAACAATAATAACCGCAACAACAACAACAATCAGAAGCAGCTATGCCAAAGGTGTGAAAAGTATCACTCGGGGTTCTGCACCAAATTTTGCAACAAGTGTAAAAGAAATGGTCATAGCGTAGCGAAGTGTGAGGTCTACGGACCAGGGGTTAATAGAACGAAAGGAACAAATGGTGTCGGAACGAGTAATGGCGGAGCAAGTAGTGTCGGAGCAAGTTATGCCAATGTAGTTTGTTATAAATGTGGAAAACCGGGCCACATTATTAGAAATTGCCTGAACCAGGAGAACACGAATGGACAAGGCCGCGGAAGAGTTTTCAATATTAATGCGGCAGAGGCACAGGAAGACCCGGAGCTTGTTACGGGTACGTTTCTTATTGACAATAAATCTGCTTACGTTTTATTTGATTCGGGTGCGGATAGAAGCTATATAAGTAGAGATTTTTGTGCTAAATTAAGTTGTCCATTGACGCCTTTGGATAGTAAATTTTTACTCGAATTAGCAAATGGTAAATTAATTTTAGCAGATAATATATGTCGGAATCGAGAAATTAAACTAGTTAGCGAAACATTTAAGATTGATTTGATACCAGTAGAGTTAGGGAGTTTTGATGTGATAATTGGTATGGACTGGTTGAAAGAAGTGAAAGCAGAGATCGTTTGTTACAAAAATGCAATTCGCATTATACGAGAAAAAGTAAAACCCTTAATGGTGTACGGAGAAAAGGGCAACACGAAGCTACATATTATTAGTAATTTGAAGGCACAAAAACTAATAAGAAAAGGTTGCTATGCTGTTCTAGCACACGTCGAGAAAGTACAAACTGAAGAAAAGAGCATCAATGATGTTTCCATTGCAAAAGAATTTCCCGATGTATTTCAGAAAGAATTACCGGGATTACCCCCACAGCGATCCGTTGAATTTCAAATAGATCTTGTACCAGGAGCTGCACCAATAGCTTGTGCTCCTTACAGACTCGCACCCAGCGAGATGAAAGAACTGCAAAGCCAATTACAAGAACTTTTAGAGCGTGGTTTCATTCGACCAAGCACATCACCGTGGGGAGCTCCTGTTTTGTTTGTCAAGAAGAAAGATGGTACATTCAGGTTGTGTATCGACTACCGAGAGTTGAACAAACTTACCATCAAGAACCGCTACACACTACCGAGAATCGATGACTTATTTGATCAACTACAAGGCTCGTCTGTTTATTCAAAGATTGACTTACGTTCCGGGTATCATCAAATGCGGGTGAAAGAAGATGATATTCCAAAGACTGCTTTCAGAACACGTTACGGTCATTACGAGTTTATGGTCATGCCGTTTGGTTTAACTAATGCACCAGCTGTGTTCATGGACCTTATGAACCGAGTGTCTGGACCATACCTTGACAAGTTTGTCATTGTTTTCATTGATGACATACTTATTTACTCAAAGAATGACCAAGAATACGGTGAACATTTGAGAAAGATGTTAGAAGTATTGAGGAAGGAAGAATTATACGCTAAGTTTTCAAAGTGTGCATTTTGGTTGGAAGAAGTTCAATTCCTCGGTCACATAGTGAACAAAGAAGGTATTAAGGTGGATCCGGCAAAGATAGAAACTGTTGAAAAGTGGGAAACCCCGAAAACTCCGAAACACATACGCCAGTTTTTAGGACTAGCTGGTTACTACAGAAGGTTCATCCAAGACTTTTCCAGAATACCAAAACCCTTGACTGCATTAACGCATAAAGGGAAGAAATTTGAATGGAATGATGAACAAGAGAAAGCGTTTCAGTTATTGAAGAAAAAGCTAACTACGGCACCTATATTGTCATTGCCTGAAGGGAATGATGATTTTGTGATTTATTGTGACGCATCAAAGCAAGGTCTCGGTTGTGTATTAATGCAATGAACGAAGGTGATTGCTTATGCGTCTAGACAATTGAAGATTCACGAACAAAATTATACGACGCATGATTTGGAATTAGGCGCGGTTGTTTTTGCATTAAAGACTTGGAGGCACTACTTATATGGGGTCAAAAGTATTATATATACCGACCACAAAAGTCTTCAACACATATTTAATCAGAAACAACTGAATATGAGGCAGCGTAGGTGGATTGAATTATTGAATGATTACGACTTTGAGATTCGTTACCACCCGGGGAAGGCAAATGTGGTAGCCGATGCCTTGAGCAGGAAGGACAGAGAACTCATTCGAGTAAAATCTATGAATATAATGATTCATAATAACCTTACTACTCAAATAAAGGAGGCGCAACAAGGAGTTTTAAAAGAGGGAAATTTAAAGGAAGAAATACCCAAAGGATCGGAGAAACATCTTGATATTCGGGAAGACGGAACCCGGTATAGGGCTGAAAGGATTTGGGTACCAAAATTTGGAGATATGAGAGAAATGGTACTTAGAGAAGCTCATAAAACCAGATACTCAATACATCCTGGAATGGGGAAGATGTACAAGGATCTCAGGAAATATTTTTGGTGGCCGGGTATGAAAGCCGATGTTGCTAAATACGTAGGAGAATGTTTGACGTGTTCTAAGGTCAAAGCTGAGCATCAGAAACCATCAGGTCTACTTCAACAACCCGAAATCCCGGAATGGAAATGGGAAAACATTACCATGGATTTCATCACTAAATTGCCAAGGACAGCAAGTGGTTTTGATACTATTTGGGTAATAGTTGATTGTCTCACCAAATCAGCACATTTCCTGCCAATAAGAGAAGATGACAAGATAGAGAAGTTAGCACGACTGTATTTGAAGGAAGTCATCTCCAGACTTGGAATACCAATCTCTATTATCTCTGATAGGGATGGCAGATTTATTTCAAGATTCTGGCAGACATTACAGCAAGCATTAGGAACTCGTATAGACATGAGTACTGCCTATCATCCACAAACTGATGGGCAGAGCGAAAGGACGATACAAATGCTTGAAGACATGCTACGAGCATGTGTTATTGATTTCGGAAACAGTTGGGATCGACATCTACCATTAGCAGAATTTTCCTATAACAACAGCTACCATTCAAGCATTGAGATGGCGCCGTTTGAAGCACTTTATGGTAGAAAGTGCAGGTCTCCGATTTGTTGGAGTGAAGTGGGGGATAGACAGATTACGGGTTCGGAGATTATACAAGAAACTACCGAGAAGATAATCCAAATTCAACAACGGTTAAAAACCGCCCAAAGTCGACAAAAGAGCTACGCTGACATTAAAAGAAAAGATATAGAATTTGAAATTGGAGAGATGGTCATGCTTAAAGTTGCACCTTGGAAAGGCGTTGTTCGATTTGGTAAACGAGGGAAATTAAATCCAAGGTATATTGGACCATTCAAGATTATTGATCGTGTCGGACCAGTAGCTTACCGACTTGAGTTACCTCAACAACTCGCGGCTGTACATAACACTTTCCACGTCTCGAATTTGAAGAAATGTTTTGCTAAAGAAGATCTCACTATTCCGTTAGATGAAATCCAAATCAACGAAAAACTCCAATTCATCGAAGAACCCGTCGAAATAATGGATCGTGAGGTTAAAAGACTTAAGCAAAACAAGATACCAATTGTTAAGGTTCGATGGAATGCTCGTAGAGGACCCGAGTTCACCTGGGAGCGTGAAGATCAGATGAAGAAGAAATACCCGCATCTATTTCCAGAAGATTGGTCAACACCTTCAACAGCTTAAAATTTCGGGACGAAATTTATTTAACGGGTAGGTACTGTATTGACCCGAACTTTTCCATGTTTATATATATTAATTGAGATTGATATTTACATGATTAAATGTTTCCAACATGTTAAGTAATCAAACTTGTTAAGACTTGATTAATTGAAATATGTTTCATATAGACAATTGACCACCCAAGTTGACCGGCGATTCACGAACGTTAAAACTTGTAAAAACGACATGACGATATATATATGGATATACATATGGTTAACATGAGATTATGATAAGTAAGTATCTCCATAAGTATATTAACAATGAGTTATATACATATAAACAAGACTACTAACTTTAGGATTTCGAAACGAGACATATATGTAACGATTATCGTTGTAACGACATTTAAATGTATATATATCATATTAAGATATATTAATATATCATAATATCATGATAATATAATAATTTAACATCTCATTAGATATAATAAACAATGGGTTAACAACATTAATTGAGATCGTTAACTTAAAGGTTTCAAAACAACACTTACATGTAACGACTAACGATGACTTAACGACTCAGTTAAAATGTATATACATGTAGTGTATTTAGATGTATTAAAATACTTTTGGAAGACTTCAAGACATATATCAAAACAGTCATACTTAACGAAAATGGTTACAGTTACTTTTCCATTCTTTTCTTTCATCAAGAATTCTAGTCGTATTCTTACCCGTATTATACACAGCTTCAAAACGTACTTACTATGAGTATATACCAATAGGAACTAGCATGGAATTCCACTCTTGATTATGTCATGTATGACTAATCAATTTTAACTTCTACCATGAGCTAGTCAACTAACTAGAACTCCTTTTAACCCCACTCACCACTCACTAATTACCACTCATCATTCACTCCATTTCACTTCCAATTCTCTTTCTAATTCTCTCTCAACACACACACACACACTATTATGAACGTATTTTTCCAGTAGTTAATCATCATCTTCATCAAAAAATACTTCAAGAATCAAGCTATAATCATCATAGGAAGAACACTTCAAGAACACTTCAAAAATCCCTTCAAGTTTACTAATTTACTTCCAAGCTTTCTAATCCATTCCAAGTAATCATCTAAGATCAAGAAACCTTTTTTATATATAGTAGGTTATCTTTCTTATTCAAGGTAATATTCATATTCAAACTTTGATTCAATTTCTATAACTATAAACTATCTTAATTCGAGTAAAAATCTTACTTGAACTTGTTTTTGTGTCACGATCCAACTTCAAGAACTTTCAAGCCATCCAAGATCCTTTGAAGCTAGATCATTTCTTGTCACTTCCAGTAGGTTTACCTACTAAACTTGAGGTAGTAATGATGTTCATAACATCATTCGATTCATATATATAAAACTATCTTATTCGAAGGTTTAAACTCGTAATCACTAGAACATAGTTTAGTTAATTCTAAACTTGTTCGCAAACAAAAGTTAATCCTTCTAACTTGACTTTTAAAATTAAATACACACATGATCTATATCTATATGATATTCTAACTTAATGATTTAAAACCTGGAAACACGAAAAACACCGTAAAACTGGATTTACGCCGTCGTAGTAACACCGCGGGCTGTTTTGGGTTAGTTAATTAAAAACTATGATAAACTTTGATTTAAAAGTTGTTATTCTGGGAAAATGATTTTTATTATGAATATGAAACTATATCCAAAAATTATGGTTAAACTCAAAGTGGAAGTATGTTTTCTAAAATGGTCATCTAGACGTCGTTCTTTCGACTGAAATGACTACCTTTACAAAAACTACTTGTAACTTATTTTTCCGACTAAAAACCTATACTTTTTCTGTTTAGATTCATAAAATAGAGTTCAATATGAAACCATAGAAATTTGATTCACTCAAAACGGATTTAAAATGAAGAAGTTATGGGTAAAACAAGATTGGATAATTTTTCTCATTTTAGCTACGTGAAAATTGGTAACAAATCTATTCCAACCATAACTTAATCAACTTGTATTGTATATTGTGTAATCTTGAGATACCATAGACACGTATACAATGTTTCGACCTATCATGTCGACACATCTATATATATTTCGGAACAACCATAGACACTCTATATGTGAATGTTGGAGTTAGCTATACAGGGTTGAGGTTGATTCCAAAATATATATAGTTTGAGTTGTGATCAATACTGAGATACATATACACTGGGTCGTGGATTGATTCAAGATAATATTTATCGATTTATTTCTGTACATCTAACTGTGGACAACTAGTTGTAGGTTACTAACGAGGACAGCTGACTTAATAAACTTAAAACATCAAAATATATTAAAAGTGTTGTAAATATATTTTGAACATACTTTGATATATATGTATATATTGTTATAGGTTCGTGAATCAACCAGTGGCCAAGTCTTACTTCCCGACGAAGTAAAAAATCTGTGAAAGTGAGTTATAGTCCCACTTTTAAAATCTAATATTTTTTGGGATGAGAATACATGCAGGTTTTATAAATGATTTACAAAATAGACACAAGTACGTGAAACTACATTCTATGGTTGAATTATCGAAATCGAATATGCCCCTTTTTATTAAGTCTGGTAATCTAAGAATTAGGGAACAGACACCCTAATTGACGCGAATCCTAAAGATAGATCTATTGGGCCTAACAAACCCCATCCAAAGTACCGGATGCTTTAGTACTTCGAAATTTATATCATATCCGAAGGGTGTCCCAGAATGATGGGGATATTCTTATATATATGCATCTTGTTAATGTCGCTTACCAGGTGTTCACCATATGAATGATTTTTATCTTTATGTATGGGATGTGTATTGAAATATGAAATCTTGTGGTCTATTGTTACGATTTGATATATATAGGTTAAACCTATAACTCACCAACATTTTTGTTGACGTTTAAAGCATGTTTATTCTCAGGTGAATACTAAGAGCTTCCGCTGTTGCATACTAAAATAAGGATAAGATTTGGAGTCCATGTTTGTATGATATTGTGTAAAAACTGCATTCAAGAAACTGATTTCGATGTAACATATTTGTATTGTAAACCATTATGTAATGGTCGTGTGTAAACAGGATATTTTAGATTATCATTATTTGATAATCTACGTAAAGCTTTTTAAACCTTTATTTATGAAATAAAGGTTATGGTTTGTTTTAAAAATGAATGCAGTCTTTGAAAAACGTCTCATATAGAGGTCAAAACCTCGCAACGAAATCAATTAATATGGAACGTTTTTAATCAATAAGAACGGGACATTTCAATAACCAGTACCACCATCATCAACGCCAACAGTACCATTACCACCTCCAACCACAACCGCGTCGTAAACCTCAACTTCACAATCTGTCCCACGAGCATCAACGTCATACGCACCATAGATACCAAGGAGTACCAACAACAATAACTGACGAAGTATTAATTCATAACTTCATTGGAGAAACATTCCTCGGCGATTATGTAATCTCTAAAGTCTTAGAGATTATCTAATCTAGCCTTAACCATAAATCAGTTAAGCGAACCAAAATGATAGAAGGAAGAGTAGAAACCCTGACAAAAATAGTGTGTGATTAACAAGCTAAACTTGCTTTACCAACAGCATCAACAGTACCGTCAGCGTTACCAGCATCGTCAGTACAGTCAACATCCGAATCAACAACACCGATAACATCACAAACTCCGTCAGTTCAAGAATCACTGTGGACATCATTACGAATCAATAACGTGTATATTGTATCAACGAGTTATGAAGAATAACTCATTCCCTCTGAATAAATTATATGTATATTATATATATATATATATATATATATATATATATATATATATATATACATATATATATATATATACATATATATATATATATATATATATATATTTTGAAATAAATCTTTCCGTGCTAAGCTATTGTGTGTGAATCTTAACTACTCGGTTAATTCATATTACAAATATGCAATAATGTACGTCCTTCGGCCGCAACTTAACCAGCGTTAACTACAATCTCTGTTGCAATTCAACAAATTCCAATTCATAATAAATCAAGTATATATTTGATTTTACTCTTTCATCATCGATGTACCCGAAACTTTTCAGATAACATCATTCGTACTTTGCGAAATTCACAAGAATTTCACAAACCGAACATCATACATCAACAAATAACGAAGTATTGATTCATAATTTCAATGTCATTAAAGAAATACTGCGTAAAAGTTATGTACTTTTTAAAGCCTTTAGGGATTATTCAATTCTAGTTTCAACCGTAAATCAAATGAGTTTAATTTAACATTAACTCATTAAATCTATGTTACATCTGATGAAAATATACATATATATATATATATATATATATATATATATATATATATATATATATATATATATATATATTTTCATAAAGACTGTAATAAAATTCTTTTGTACAAAATATTAATTGTGAAATTTATTTTTTTAACGGGTAGGTAATACCCGAGAGATATATAAATTCACAAATAATATGTTACATTCTTCGAATCTGATTCAGCAAATCATCCATTATACTCCCTACTTTCACAACAATATACATTCTTTTATAGAAGTTAAAACAACCATACTCATTCAAAATTTAATTACATATTCTGATTTTGAAATCTCAAAATTCAACTCGAGATATGACCAAAATCATCACTCTTAGATCCTTACATCTTTCACAAGCTATATTTTGACTTCAAAACTGTGTTAGAACATCAAATGTATGTTAACGATTACAATCTGTGTTCAAACCCTTCGAAAATTTCTGAAGACACTTCGAATGATGAGCAATTGAGATGATGATCCAACCACATGTTACCCACAGTTATGTACCCGAAAAAAACTCTTGAAACCAAAGTAAAAGTTTAAACAACGTATCCGCGTCAGATTCTTTGGCATTTATTAACAAAAATAACTTTGCGACTCCTATTCAAAGTAGCCAGTTTTGTCACAGCTCCAGCAAGTCAACTTCGACTTTTCAGTCAGACTAACTTTATTATAACCTTGATATATACACCATCGTTACCAGGGAACCTTTTACATTCCCCCACATTATTAGCAGATGTACCAACAACTTCATTACCCTTTGACTTTAGCCTCTCCAAAAAGTCATTATAATTATTTATTGAAACCCCATCATTTACTCATTCGCATCTTGTAATGAGAATTGCCATACGAATCATTGGGAATTAGCAATCAGTATTTTGAAATCTCGCAGCATGTCTACGCCAACAGTTATATGTGTATATATAACGTCTATCTTCTGGACTTAATTTGAATGTGAAGTTTCTGAAAAACACTCCGAACTACGAATTGGTTCTCCGAAAATGGAAAAAAAATGCTGATGAAGCAGCAAAAACTATAAATGACTTTAAACGGTAAAAGCTGGATGATAATGATGAAGTGTGCTGGCAAAGCGCAGAAAAAGAGAAGTTATGGAACTGGAAAACGGATTGAGCAAAGTAGGAAGGAGGCTGTGGACAAATTACAAAGACTGAACATGACTTCAAAGGATCCAAATGATTCAGTACCTACAGAAGTCATTAACGAATACCTTGCTCCTGACTCTAAACCCATGCGGACAATATTCTTCATCATCCTCTGATATTAGAAATTCTAAAATATCATCATATCTTTCATTATAAATATCCTCCATATTTCTGAAGATATTTTCTTAATTTTTCTTATTTGAAATCATTTACCTCTTCGCGCTATCTATATTACATCATAAAAGAAACTATTTTAGTTTCTAAATTCTGAAACATTGAAGTTTAAAATAGGAATATTTTGAAGTAGTGTTGGGAACTGAAGCATGAATTAGTATAATATAATGACACTTGATCAACGTGATTATATTACAGTAAGTCATGCTGAGTTTCTAAATGGAACGTGATGATTCACAGATCATAACATCATCATGTGCCATGTTATACGACTCTTGTATTCTATTTAACCTCTAAAATATCAAGAAAATATTTCTTGATGATTCGGCCTTTTCCAAGGTATTCTAGTAATTTGACAAGTCAAGATCATGCCATCACAATTTCCTTCCTAGAACATTAACAATGTTCATTCCGAAATTCATATCTGTGAATTCTGGACCATTACAAGCGGTGCTTAATCGCAAGAAGAAGAAACGAAAGGACAAAACTCCGAAATAGAAATTGGGGTATAAATTGCAGCAAATAAAAGAGAGCATTAAATGTGAATGATAATGATTATAGAAGACAGAAGCAGAGACTTTGAAATATAAGGGAACATATAAAGCCCAACGATAAACCATAAATTATAAACCATATATATCGATGTATATACCAATATAAAGACACGGGAGAACTAGAAACACTATAAACCCAAGAGTATAGTAGAAGTAAATAGATTCTTCTGGCGGTAGATGAAAAAGAAGAATGACCGATATGAAAGTTAGAAGTATATCGAGAATCAGAACTGGATGGAGCATATTGATGAATACTTTAAAATATGAGTTGAGGGGGAAAGAATAGAAGGAGATGAAACATGACTAGGAACTTAGAAATCAACAGATTTAACTCACACAATGGCGGAATAAGCAAATCAAACCCTCTAGTGAATAGGTTAAGTTTTTTTTATATTAATTTAGTCAAACCACAACTAAATCAAGTGTGATTAGATCAACACCTAGAGCTATTATTCACCACCTGGGTGATTTGGACTGAGAGAGAATCGGAGGAGCTCACTAGATATGAGTGTGTGTAACAAATGAGAGGCTTAACCTAAAATGAAGAACATAAGTCTTTATATACCTCTGCTATTGACTCACCCATGGTAAAGTGATTTATAAATAAGAATAAATTGTGAATCATTGAGAACTAGACAAAGGATAGTGGAAGATTGAATCTCATAAAGACTCGATTGATCTATTTAGTTTCAAACGTACAAAAACGTTTTCAGTTTAAAAAGAACTTTATTATTAAAACGTATATAAATATCTAGAACCACTTTTGACAACTCATTACTTTACTAGTATGATAAAGATAACGATATTTATATTTTATTTTATTAAGTATATATAACGATTTAAATTAATATTATATATATTTATACGCGTATTATACGTACATAGTTTTATACTTTTACTATACTTAAACTTTACCTTTACTTTATTTTTACTTTACTTTAACTTTAATAATTCACTTTAATAATTTATACTTTAATAATTCACTTTAATAATTCATACTTTAATAATTTACTTTAATAATTCATACTTTAATAATTCACTTTAATAATTCATACTTTAATAATTCACTTTAATAATTCATACTTTAATAATTCACTTTAATAATTCAAAAATCTATTATAAATAGAATTCAATAGGTTTCATTATTTCATAGAAACTTGAAAATATTTTTCTCTAAACTCTCTCAATCGATTTACATATATATATTTACTCCGTATTATTTCAAGATATTATTAGTATACATAAAATATTACGACGGAGTGCTGTCCGAGTGATTTCGAAGTTGTTTTTCGAGTGGGATAGGATTAAGGAAATTATAGGTTATAGCTATGGAGGTGATTGAGTATGGTTCATGGGTATGCTCGTGAGGTCAATATAGTGTTTATCATTTCCGTTGCGTCTGCGTACCTTTCCTGCAATATTGAATCTCAATATTGATACGTGTGTACTCATAATTTAACTTTTACATACTAATAGTGTATCCCTGACTAGTGCTCGAGTATTTAGGATTATGCATGCTTGTACTTTTGATATTGCCCTTAGACAGGTTAGGTTGAATCTTGAATTAGTTACACTTGCGGTTGAGATAAGGTATAAGATATGCATGTCCTTGGAAAGCTAGCGAAAAATTAAGAAATTTTCCTTTAGATATTCAATGGTTTCGATGAACGGATTAGAAGTTATAATCAATTGAATTTTCGATAATTTTATTAAAAAATGATTATTATTATCATCGTTTTTATCGTCGTTGTAGTTTTATCTTATTATTATCATTATTATTATCTTTATCAATAAAAGGGATTTATCATTAAAAAATGTTATTTTTATTTTATTTTATTATTACTATCGTTATTATCGTTAAAGTTATAATTAGTATTATTATTATTATCATTATTAATATATATCATTATTTAAAAATGGTTATTGTTATTGTTATTATTATTATTACTATATTATCATTAAGATAATTATTAGTATTATCGTTAATAATGTCATAGTAACTATCATTATTAATATTAGTGTAATTAAAACAAATATTTGTAACACCTAATTATTTTGATTACTATTATTATCATTATTATAAACACGATATAAAAGACGATTAAAAGCTATTAAATGAAACGATTAGGAAATAATGGGTAAGAGTATCATGATGAAATTAAAATATTATATGATATTGATTTAGATAAAATTATCATTCTTATTATTTTTATCATTACTATTATTATTAAAAGTATCGTTAGTATTAAAAGTATCATTTTAACAAAAATTATCATTTTAATAGAAATGTCATTATTACTATAAAATATCATTACTATTATTATTTTAAATAGAATTATTATTTTAAAGATAATATTAAAAATTATTGTAAATATTAAAGTTATCATAATTAGAATTATCGTTTTATCATAATGTCATCTTGGTAATTATAAATATTGATATTTTTATAATAATAATTATTATTACAAAATAATACAACTTTTACTTACTAACATTATAGATATTATTTTATCAAATAAATATGTGATACAAACATATTTTACTATATGTAATAACTTACTTTAATAATACCTATCATATTATCTTTATGATATTAAATGAACCCTATAAATTTTATTACTTAATATATATAAAAGTATATTTTATTATATAAATTTAATATAAAACTTTATTTATTAATAAATAAATTATATTATTTACTCTATTAAATCTTTTAAAAATATTAAAAAATTTAAAACGACGATATTTAAACTATATATTAATTATGTATAGATTTTTGGAAATTATTTTGAGTCAAATTTACTTTTGTTGACTTTTGCATATTAGTCTCGAGCATTAGGATTGTGGTACACTATGACTTGACCTAATTTGTTAGACAAATATTGACCAACACATAAATATATATAATTAATTTAGGTTCGTGAATTCGAGGCCAACCTTGCACTTGTTCAATGACGTTATATGTATTTTTACTACGAAATACAGTATGGTGAATTTCATTTACCTTTTTACCCTTTATATTTTTGGGACTGAGAATACATGCGCTTTTATAAATGTTTGATGAAATAGACACAGGTAATTGAAACTACATTCTATGGTTGAATTATCGAAATCGAATATGCCCCTTTTTATTAAAGTCTGGTAATCTAAGAATTAGGGAACAGACACCCTAATTGACGCGAATCCTAAAGATAGATCTATTGGGACTAACAAACCCCATTCAAAGTACCGGATGCTTTAGTACTTCGAAATGTATATCATGTCCGAAGGAGGATCCCGGAATGATAGGGGATATTCTTATATGTATCTAGTTAATGTCGGTTACCAGGTGTTCACCATATGAATGATTATTTTTGTCTCTATGCATGGGACGTATATTTATGAGAACTGGAAATGAAATTCTTGTGGTCTATTAAAATGATGGAAATAAATGATTATGATAAACTAATGAACTCACCAACCTTTTGGTTGACACTTTAAAGCATGTTTATTCTCAGGTGTTAAAGAAATCTTCCGCTGTGCATTTGCTCATTTTAAAGATATTACTTGGAGTCTTTCATAGCATATTTCGAAGAACGTTGCATTCGAGTCATTGAGTTCATCAAAGATTATCATTAAATCAATTTATAGTTGGATAGTGGATATTATGAAATGGTATGCATGCCTGTCAATTTTCGATGTAAAGAAAGATTGTCTTTTAAAAACGAATGCAATGTTTGTATAATGTATCATATAGAGGTCAAATACCTCACAATGTAATCAACTATTGTGAATCGTTTATAATGTATATGAACAGGTCCTTTCAATATACCTCTTCGTGCTACTTGTATTCCATTATATTGGAAACTTTTGCAAAATCTAAGTATAAATTATGAATGAATTGTGGAGAAGTGTTGGAAATTGAAGCACGGGTTAGTATAATATAATGACACTGGCCAACGTGATTATATTACAGTAAGTCATGCTGAGTTTCTAATGGAACGTGATGATTCACAGAACATAACGTCATCATGTGTCATGTTACATAACTCTTTCATTCTGCTTAACTTCTGAATATATCAAGAAAGTATATTCTTGATAGTTCCATCCTCAGGGATTCTGGTAATGTGACAAATCAAATCATGCTAATACATTCCTTTCTGCTTAAAATACTATAATCATTTGAAACTCCATACTTACGAATTCTGGACCATTATTCGCTTGAGTTAAAGTCGGGAAGAGAAAACAAAAGCACAGAGCTTCGAAATATAAGGAAGAATATAAAGCTCGATAACAACACATAAATTACAAACCATGTATATCAATGTTTATCGCAACATAAAGATACAGAAGAATCAAAAACACTATAACACCAAGGGCAAAGTAGAAGAAAGCAGATTCCTCCGGTGAAAGTTGGAAAAGGAGAATGATTGTTGCGATAGTAAGGATGAGGACAAGGATCAGAACTGGATTAAACATTTTCACAATCTTTTGAATTTGGGAATTGAGTATAGACGTGGTGAAAAATTAATGGAACGGAGAAAGTGAATTTATAATGGAATATCTGACAGAGCAATCGAGGCAGATTACCGTATTTAATTAAAGAGATCTTAATTTTCCTTTATTCTCTGAAGAATCAAATCTTTTAGATTTCGAAGATCTTCTTTTAAGCCCCTTGAATTCTGGAATTCAACCAATACAATGTCAAAGGATAAGACGCACCTTACTTTCTAAATTCAAACAAGACAACGTCAAAAGTTAAGACAAACTTGACTTTCCTCATTTCACCCTTTTATGATAGCTTCAGTCGTACGCTTCGAGTAATTAAATTATTTTATTCATGATACTCAATGTTAACAAAATTCTATTTTAACTTGTACGCGTCATGAAAACATTCTTATTGTTAGCCATGACGACCTCGATCAAATTTCGGGACGAAATTTCTTTAACAGGTAGGTACTGTCATGACCCGAAAATTTCTAACCAAATTTAAACTTAATCTTTATATGAGTTCGGGACGATAAGGAAAGTCTGTAAAGTTGAGTTTCAAAATTTTTGAACTATTTTATGAAATCATTTGACATTTGATTATTCCCGAAGACTCACGATACGATTGTTTGTAAATAAATATGCATATAACTAAATATATATATATATATATAGATAATAAAATGAAATATTATATATTGTAACTTTTAGAATTAATTATGTAAAATAATAATAATATATAAAAAATATTATCAGAAAGTATATACATATAAATAAAGTGTATAGAATATATATTTAGTGATTTCGAAGTTATTTAGTAAATGATGGTAGCACTCAATTATCTTTCGATGGATATTGAACAAGTTAAATATGAATTTATATGATTTTAAAATAAACGGTGATCCGAAAATGAGTTCTATAAATTTTAGACTTACTAAAGATGTATTTAGGAGCTAGTTATTAAATTTTAACACTTTTTATATTTCTTCCCAGAAATGAGAGGGACAGTTGATGTAATTTTTATTTAACAAATTAAGGATCGAATTTTATACCATAATGACTGAAATAAATAGAGATAATTAATATAAAAATATGAGAATTTTTCTGAAGACTTTTAATGTCACTGTTTAACAACGGAGCACTATATCCACTCCGTAATATAATAAAATTTAAGGCTGTCGACATGCACATAGAAACAAAGATGACAACTGTATTTTAAATTTTACTTCCATATTCATCTACACATTTCCTTTACCCTTTATGGTATTATAATTGATTATTATTATATTTATTTATTCATAGCGACATATAATCAAACAAATGTGATGGCTTTACTGTATATAACGAGATATTACCTTTTTAAAAGTTTGGTTACTGTTTTTGGTTCTTTAGCACCCACTAAATCCTATCATATATCTATATCTATATCTATATTATATAAATATAAATGTGCACATGTATAACTGATATCCATCACCATTATTTTTCTCTACTAACCCACTTGACATCCTCACCCCTTTGCTTGATCATTGACAAACACATCTTTCATCCGTCATTCATCACCACTCATATTATCACCCCCACCACCTCCGGCCGCCATCACTGAAGCCATAACCACCTTTTAAGTGTGACAATTAATCAAACTACATAAGAACGATGCATATTTCTAGAGTTACATTGTTATAGATTGAAAACGATTGACGTGGAATATGTTGGGAAGTGACGATGAGGTGATGATAAATGATGAAGACGACCACCATTAACACACCTGCATCAACCTTCTTCCACCACCTCCGGTCACCATCTCAACCACACCACCGTCTTCAACCGAGAACCACCACAACACCACCATGTATCGATCACCAAGAAAATCCTTTAGTTCTCTTCTGTTCAACAACCACCGAACCCTTTTTACCCTAACACTAACTCAAACTCCTTGTTATTGTACTGTTATGCGAAAACCATTTAACCACCATTAAAACACCAAAACCTGCAAATCCTATTCGATGTATACTTTGTTGCTGATGTTTTCGGTTCGGGTGGTTACACAATCTGAACCTTGTAGTATTTCTGTCCCACCACCCATTTTTTTCTTTAACATCGATAATCACTATCAGCTCAATCTATTCTGTGTAATCACAAATCGAATCATTTCTTTCTCGTTTATCGAAACCCATTTCCTGTAACAACAATGAAGAATATGATTATTATTACGATGACGATTTGAAAATGATACGATGATGAATATGATGATACGGTTACTATGATGATGATAGCGTGAATAGGTTAGGTGATAGGATGATGATCATTGGATGATGATGAACGAGATTAGGGATGATATATGATGAAGTTTAGAAGGGGCATGTCTGCGTTTTTTTTTTCTGATTCGAAAGTTACCAGATCAAACCATCGGCCCGTTTTTTTGTGTTTTGGGCTTCCTTTAGGCCATTAAAATCTAAAGAGGGTTTCGGCCCAATATCAAACAGAAAGAAATACGGGTTATATTTGTAACGTGCGTATTAATAATCAGATAAGAGCTTGTAGCTCAGTTGGTTTGATGCGTAAGTATGTTACCGGGAGGTTGCGGGTTCGAGACATGGAGGCGCCATTTTTGTTTATTTTCTCATCCTTTTAGGTATAAACCTTATTATTATTATTATTATTATTATTATTATTATTATTATTATTATTATTATTATTATTATTATTATTATTATTGTTATTATTATTTATTGTTATTATTATCATGTTAACATTTTAAAAAAAAATGATGAATATTATTATCATTTTGTTATTTATCATCATTAAGTATTATTAGGATTATTATTAGTATTGTTAATATTGATGTAAATATTATTATGATTAGGATTATTACTATTAGCGTTATTATGAAAATAACACAAACTATAATATATTTTTTATAGTATTAGTATCATTTTTAGTATTATTATTATTATTATTAACATAAAAGTATCATTATTAACAATATCATTATTTTTATTAGTATTATCATTATTAATAAATTTATTAATATTATTATTTAGTAAATCATTATTATCAAAACTATCATTTTTTTTAACAGATAAATATTTTGTACATAAAGTATTCTTATTACATATACTATAAACTATATATCAAACATATTAAATTTTTTTATTACATACATATAACAAACTTTTGATTTTTTTTTAATAACTAAATGTATAGATATTAATTATTTTAAGAATATATACAAAATAAATATATATAACATATAATTTAAGATATAATATATATATAAATAAAGTATATGTTTTTGAATAGAATTTAGTATAAATTTATATAACTACAAACACATAAATATTATATAATTAATAGATGAAATTATGTGATTTCCATTATATGTTTTAATAGATATATAACTGATATAGGTTTGTCAATACGAGTCCAACCTTACATTGTTCAGTATCGTTGTATGCATATTTTTACTATAAAATATCGTATTGTGAGTTTCATTTGCTCCCTTTTTAATTGCTTTTGCAATATATATTTTTGGGCTGAGAATACATGCGCTGCTTTTATAAATGTTTACGAGATAGACACAAGTACTTAAAATATATTCTACGTTGAGTTGTACCACCCTGCATATCTTCCCTAATAACTTGGTAACTACTATTTACATGTGGTATTGTAAACGCGAATCCTGTTGATAGATCTATCGGGTCTAACAACCCCCAACCGGACTGGACTACCAGTATTCAACGGTTGCACAGTACTTCGTTTCGGTGAATACTCTTGGTACAGTGTAGTGAGATTTCATAATAAAGGGAATATGCGACGTTGATTAAATGTTAAGTATGGTTACCAAGTGCTCAACCACTTAGAATATTTTTATTAAAACGTTTGTGTATATGAAATCTTGTGGTCTATTAATATATTGAAATGATTGTTATGATAAACCTATGAACTCACCAACCTTTTAGTTGACACTTTTAAGCATGTTTATTGTCAGGTATGAAAGAAACCTTCCGCTGTGCATTTGCTCATTTTAGAGATATTACTTGGAATCGTTCATGGCATATTTAAGTCAACGCCTCGCAATGGGACCAAATGTTGATGACTTCGTCCAGGTGGATACGGACGGGTTGTTACAAGTTAGATGGAACGCCAGACACGGTCCCGGGTTCACTTGGGAGTGTGAAGAGCAGATGAGGTAGAAGTACCTGCATTTGTTCTCAGATGTCGAGTCAACCCCTGCACCTGCTTAAATTTCGGGACAAAATTTTCGTAACGGGAAGGTACTGTAACGACCCTGCTTTTTTCGTTATCTTTTACCGTTAACAATTTAATGACCGTTAACTGTTATTCGTGCCACGTCATTTCTATGACCTATATTATTATTTTTGTAATAATATATTTTATTATTTGTTAAATGAATATTTGTATTCATATTTTAAATTGCACGTTTCTACGTGTCGCGGATTTCTATCCGGCGAATCTTTTTGGTTTTCAAACCAACGGTCAAGCTTTTAGGATTTTTAAGTCCTAATTATTTTAAATATGATATTTTAATATCATATGATTATATATAGTATTTATATTTATTTTTCGTCGCGTATTTGTTATCTCTCCGAATATTTAATTGTGTAGCCGTGTTTTCGCGTTTCGGGTTTCGTTCAGGCATTCGGGCCACTAGGAACTTATCATAATGCAAATTGGCCAACAAATGGGGCCCACCCCATACCCATCAGCCGAAAATGTGAGGGGGTATAGCCTCCTTGTTTTTCATTTTTGAGATTTCACTTTCATTTTACATTTTATCACATAACCTAGCCTTTATAATTTTTCTCCCATCTCCTCCCTTTCTCCCTTTGTGAGCCGTCACCTATACCACCACCATCACCATCATTTTACAATAAAATCAAGCTTGGATCATCAATTCATTAGCATGAACGGATTCTACGCGTTCTTCTCTACACGATTACACCTCTTGATTCTTGATTAGGGTATAAACCCTAACCCTAGCTTTTTGATTTTTCATTCATTTTACTGATTTTATATGTTATTTTGATAGTATGATAGTTACATGTTATTGTTTGGATAATTGTATGCGTAGAATTGCTCAAAATCATATGTTTTCGGTTTGATTAAATTGGGACAGCAGACTTTTCGTTCATTTCTGATATTTTGACTGTTATAAAAGTGAAATTAAAGTATCTATATGAGTTCCTCTCATCAAGACACTAATTTTAGACTCCGGATTCATGTCATTTCGATTCCCGAAACTCTAGATATGATTGAAATGGTGTTATGTGGAGATTAAACTATGAAAACGAATTGGAACAGGTTTGGTCCGACTTTTTGACCATTTTTAGAGTTCTTAGGGTGTACTAGTGTGTTAAGATTGATGATGGGATGAACTTTCATGTTCGGGTCATCGAAATCCGAGTCACGGATCACCCGTTATGACTAAAACACGTTTTTGAGCGGATTAAAGGTCCAAACTGATTAAGAGCTGTAAGTCATGACTTGGTGACTGTTCTTGGGATGTTCTTGAGCACACTAATGTGTCGGGTGGGTTGGTTAGGCGAAGATATATATAAGGCTTGCCGAAAACTGATTCCCGGGGCTCAAGCTATGACCCGATGAACTTTTGATTAAAACTTATGGTTATTAAATAAAACTTATGATATAAATAATAATTTTCATTATTATTAAATTACTTATGATATAAAAAGTAATTATTATAATTTAAGACTTATGATATATATTTATTATATCATTTAATTATTACTTATGATTTAATTAAACTTTTAATTAAACTTATGATTAATAATACTTTTATTATTAATGGAAAATACTTATGATAAGTATTAAACTTATATTATAAAATTATTATAATAAGACTTATAATAAGGATTAATTAATTATTTAATTATTATAAGGCTTAGTTATTATTTAATTATAATTTAATTATTAAATACTTATGATTTAATAATTATAATTAGAAACTTATGATATGATTAATAATTCATTATTAATTAATAGTACTTATGATATGATTTAAATTTTATTATTAATATTAATTAATAATACTTATATTATGACTAATATTTAAGTAATTAATTAAATACTTATGTTATATTAAATATATCATTTAAACTTATGTTAACTTTAATAATTCATTTTAATTTAATTAAACTTATGTTATGACATAATTATACATATTTAACTTTAATTAACATTATAACTTATATTATTATTATAAATTATACTTTTAAAATTAATGTTGACTATGTTTGACTGAGGTTGACTTTTGAGTTGACTTTCAGTTGACTTTGACTTTCAGTTGACTTTTATTGACTTTCTAAATAAGGAAACTTTCCTAACTTAAAACTTTCTAAAAATAGAAACTTTCTAAATTTGGAAACTTTCCAAAAATAGAAACTTTCCAAAAATAAAAACTTTCTAAAAATAGAAAGTGTGTGTCCATACGCTGTTCCGATCAAACCGATGCATGTTGAGTATTTTTCTATGTCTACTTGCAACATGTACAATAGCTATCATACTAAGACTTGACCTAAGTTAGTTATTTATATCGACCTGCTTTATTTATAGGTCGGCGTCGTGATCATTCCTGATCACTTTACTTCGATTGCTGTTCGCATATTTGTATGGTTACTTCGTTTGCTATTAAGGTGAGTTATAGTCCCATTTATCTATTTTAAAGCTTTTGGGATGAGAATACATGCAATTTATTTTATATTTGGGACATAAGTGGAAGTTGGTTTAAATTATTCATTATGGGTTGAACAAAAATATTCCCTAGTCTGGTAACTGTAATCACTGGTTTCTACTGGTGAACGCGAATCATACGGATAGATCTATCGGGTTTGACAACCCCATTTCGAGCTAGTCGCGCTAGCAATTTATAATCGGAATGTTTAGTACTTCGTATTTTGTTGTAGATACACTTGTTCGGTGTATATTTTTTTATTGTGTTTGGCAAGAGTAAATAAATGGTTAATGAAATGTCCCGTTCTTATTGATTAAAAACGTTCCATATTAATTGATTTCGTTGCGAGGTTTTGATCTCTATATGAGACGTTTTTCAAAGACTGCATTCATTTTTAAAACAAACCATAACCTTTATTTCATAAATAAAGGTTTAAAAAGCTTTACGTAGATTATCAAATAATGATAATCTAAAATATCCTGTTTACACACGACCATTACATAATGGTTTACAATACAAATATGTTACATCGAAATCATTTTCTTGAATGCAGTTTTTACGCAGTATCATACAAACATGGACTCCAAATCTTGTCCTTATTTTAGTATGCAACAGCGGAAGCTCTTAGTATTCACCTGAGAATAAACATGCTTTAAACGTCAACAAAAATGTTGGTGAGTTATAGGTTTAACCTATATATATCAAATCGTAACAATAGACCACAAGATTTCATATTTCAATATACATCCCATACATAGAGATAAAAATCATTCATATGGTGAACACCTGGTAACCGACATTAACAAGATGCATATATAAGAATATCCCCATCATTCCGGGACACCCTTCGGATATGATATAAATTTGCAAGTACTAAAGCATCCGGTACTTTAGATGGGGTTTGTTAGGCCCAATAGATCTATCTTTAGGATTCGCGTCAATTAGGGTGTCTGTTCCCTAATTCTTAGATTACCAGACTTAATAAAAGGGGCATATTCGATTTCGATAATTCAACCATAGAATGTAGTTTCACGTACTTGTGTCTATTTTGTAAATCATTTATAAAACCTGCATGTATTCTCATCCCAAAAATATTAGATTTTAAAAGTGGGACTATAACTCACTTTCACAGATTTTTACTTCGTCGGGAAGTAAGACTTGGCCACTAGTTGATTCACGAACCTATAATATATATATATATATATATATATATATATATATATATATATATATATATATATATATATATATATATATATATCAAAGGATGTTCAAAATATATTTACAACACTTTTAATATATTTTGATGTTTTAAGTTTATTAAGGCAGCTGTCCTCGTTAGTAACCTACAACTAGTTGTCCACAGTTAGATGTACAGAAATAAATCGATAAATATTATCTTGAATCAATCCACGACCCAGTGTATACGTATCTCAGTATTGATCACAACTCAAACTATATATATTTTGGAATCAACCTCAACCCTGTATAGCTAACTCCAACATTCACATATAGTGTAGTGACCCGAACTTTTCCATGTTTATATATATTAATTGAGATTGATATTTACATGATTAAATGTTTCCAACATGTTAAGCAATCAAACTTGTTAAGACTTGATTAATTGGAATATGTTTCATATAGACAATTGACCACCCAAGTTGACCGGTGATTCACGAACGTTAAAACTTGTAAAAACTATACGATGACATATATATGGTTATATATATAGTTAACATGTTTTTATTATAAGTATGTATCTCATTAGGTATTTTAACAATGAGTTATATACATAAAAATGAGACTATTAATTTAAGAAACTCGAAAACGATATATATAACGATTATCGTTATAACAACGTCTTACTAGGTACATATGAATCATATTAAGATATTGATACACTTGGTTAATTATGTTAAATGATAAGTAAATATATTATTAAGTGTATTAACAATGAAATACATATGTAAAAATAAGACTACTAACTTAATGATTTCGAAACGAGACATATATGTAACGATTATCGTTGTAACGACATTTAACTGTATATACATCATACTAAGATATATTATATATCATAATATCATGATAATATAATAATTTAACATCTCATTTGTTATAATAAATAATGGGTTAACAACATTCAACAAGATCGTTAACCTAAAGGTTTCAAAACAACATTTACATGTAACGACTAACGATGACTTAACGACTCAGTTAAAATGTATATACATGTAGTGTTTTAATATGTATTCATACACTTTTGAAAGACTTCAAGACACTTATCAAAATACTTCTACTTAACAAAAATGCTTACAATTACATCCTCGTTCAGTTTCATCAACAATTCTACTCGTATGCACCCGTATTCGTACTCGTACAATACACAGCTTTTAGATGTATGTACTATTGGTATACACACTCCAATGATCAGCTCTTAGCAGCCCATGTGAGTCACCTAACACATGTGGGAACCATCATTTGGCAACTAGCATGAAATATCTTATAAAATTACAAAAATATGAGTAATCATTCATGACTTATTTACATGAAAACAAAATTACATATCCTTTATATCTAATCCATACACCAACGACCAAAAACACCTACAAACACTTTAATTCTTCAATTTTCTTCATCTAATTGATCTCTCTCAAGTTCTATCTGCAAGTTCTAAGTGTTCTTCATATATTTTACAAGTTCTAGTTACATAAAATCAAGAATACTTTCAAGTTTGCTAGCTCACTTCCAATCTTGTAAGGTGATCATCCAACCTCAAGAAATCTTTGTTTCTTATAGTAGATTATCATTCTAATACAAGGTAATAATAATATTCAAACTTTGGTTCAATTTCTATAACTATAACAATCTTATTTCAAGTGATGATCTTACTTGAACTTGTTTTCGTGTCATGATTCTGCTTCAAGAACTTCGAGACATCCAAGGATCCGTTGAAGCTAGATCCATTTTTCTATTTTCCAGTAGGTTTATCCAAGGAACTTAAGGTAGTAATGATGTTCATAACATCATTCGATTCATACATATAAAGCTATCTTATTCGAAGGTTTAAACTTGTAATCACTAGAACATAGTTTAGTTAATTCTAAACTTGTTCGCAAACAAAAGTTAATCCTTCTAACTTGACTTTTAAAATCAACTAAACACATGTTCTATATCTATATGATATGCTAACTTAATGATTTAAAACCTGGAAACACGAAAAACACCGTAAAACCGGATTTACGCCGTCGTAGTAACACCGCGGGCTGTTTTGGTTTAGTTAATTAAAAACTATGATAAACTTTGATTTAAAAGTTGATATTCTGAAAAAATGATTTTTATTATGAACATGAAACTATATCCAAAAATTATGGTTAAACTTAAAGTGGAAGTATGTTTTCTAAAATGGTCATCTAGACGTCGTTCTTTCGACTGAAATGACTACCTTTATAAAAATGACTTGTAACTTATTTTTCCGACTATAAACCTATAATTTTTCTGTTTAGATTCATAAAATAGAGTTCAATATGAAACCATAGCAATTTGATTCACTCAAAACGGATTTAAAATGAAGAAGTTATGGGTAAAACAAGATTGGATAATTTTTCTCATTTTAGCTACGTGAAAATTGGTAACAAATCTATTCCAACCATAACTTAATCAACTTGTATTGTATATTATGTAATCTTGAGATACCATAGGCACGTATACAATGTTTCGACCTATCATGTCGACACATCTATATATATTTCGGAACAACCATAGACACTCTATATGTGAATGTTGGAGTTAGCTATACAGGGTTGAGGTTGATTCCAAAATATATATAGTTTGAGTTGTGATCAATACTGAGATACGTATACACTGAGTCGTGGATTGATTCAAGATAATATTTATCGATTTATTTCTGTACATCTAACTGTGGACAACTAGTTGTAGGTTACTAACGAGGACAGCTGACTTAATAAATTTAAAACATCAAAATATATTAAAAGTGTTGTAAATATATTTTGAACATACTTTGATATATATGTATATATTGTTATAGGTTCGTGAATCAACCAGTGGCCAAGTCTTACTTCCCGACGAAGTAAAAATCTGTGAAAGTGAGTTATAGTCCCACTTTTAAAATCTAATATTTTTGGGATGAGAATACATGCAGGTTTTATAAATGATTTACAAAATAGACACAAGTATGTGAAACTACATTCTATGGTTGAATTATCGAAATCGAATATGCCCCTTTTTATTAAGTCTGGTAATCTAAGAATTAGGGAACAGACACCCTAATTGACGCGAATCCTAAAGATAGATCTATTGGGCCTAACAAACCCCATCTAAAGTACCGGATGCTTTAGTACTTCGAAATTTATATCATATCCGAAGGGTGTCCCGGAATGATGGGGATATTCTTATATATGCATCTTGTTAATGTCGGTTACCAGGTGTTCACCATATGAATGATTTTTATCTCTATGTATGGGATGTGTATTGAAATATGAAATCTTGTGGTCTATTATTATGATTTGATATATATAGGTTAAACCTATAACTCACCAACATTTTTGTTGACGTTTTAAGCATGTTTATTCTCAGGTAATTATTAAGAGCTTCCGCTGTCGCATACTTAAATAAGGACGAGATTTGGAGTCCATGCTTGTATGATATTGTGTAAAAACTGCATTCAAGAAACTTATTTTGTTGTAACATATTTGTATTGTAAACCATTATGTAATGGTCGTGTGTAAACAGGATATTTTAGATTATCATTATTTGATAATCTACGTAAAGCTTTTTAAACCTTTATTGATGAAATAAAGGTTATGGTTTGTTTTAAAATGAATGCAGTCTTTGAAAAACGTCTCATATAGAGGTCAAAACCTCGCAACGAAATCAATTAATATGGAACGTTTTTAATCAATAAGAACGGGACATTTCAGTTGGTATCCGAGCGTTGGTCTTAGAGAACCAGAATTTTGCATTAGTGTGTCTTATCGAGTTTGTTAGGATGCATTAGTGAGTTTGGACTTCGACCGTGTTTACTTGAAAAATGATTGCTTAACAAATTTTGTTGAAAACTATATATTTTTAACATGTGAATATTATGTGATATATTAATCTCTTAACGCGTTTGATATTATGTGATAGATGTCTACCTCTAGAACAAGTCCCATTGACTCACCTAATAATAATGAAGAGTCAAATGTAAATTGGAATGATTCGTGGACTGATTCACAAGTTCCCGAAGAGGAACCGGAAGAAGAGTCGGAACCGGAAGAAGAATCGGAACCGGAAGAAGAATCGGAACCGGATGAAGAAATAGAACCGATGGGGGAAATAATAAAACGATTAAGTAAAAGAAAATCTTCAACCAACCGACCAAGGTTAATTATGGTCAATGGTGTTTCCGCCAAGGAAGCAAAATATTGGGAGGATTACCAATTCTCCGATGAATCGGATTCCGACGAGAATTCCGATGATGTTATAGAAATTACCCCAACTGAATTTAAAATGGCAAAAGAAAATAATAAGGGAAAGGGCATAAAAATAAAGAAATCGAAATCCAACCCCGATGAACTTTATATGTATCGTCAACCCCCGAAGTCCTTAAGTTGTAACAATGACCCGGGAACCTCTAAACCACCAGGTTTTTCTAAACCAATGTGGAAAACGAAGGCTCGTATTAGGGGAACATCATATATCCCTAGAAACTTGGTAAAACGAACCAAAACCGAAGAAGAAGAAACAAGCGAGTCGGAATAAGATAGTTGTATTCGTGTGGTGTAATATATGTAATAACTCTTGTCTATTTTACAGTATAAAAACACAAAATGGATAGACAACCCAATATTTTAAGAGACCTACCCGGAGACATGATTGATGAAATCTTGTCTAGAGTCGGTCAGAATTCTTCGGCACAACTATTTAAGGCGAGATTAGTTTGTAAGACATTCGAAGAACGTTCCAAGAATGCCTTGGTTTATAAAAGGCTTTCGTTTGAAAGATGGGGGATATCACATTGGGAAATCCATAAGTTACGATGTGTTTACTTTGACACATATATTGCGGGGAACCCAAATGCTATTTTACGTAATGGGTTAAGAAATTATTTTGACTCAATATATCCGAATATCGGACTTCGTGATTTAGAAAAAGCGGCTAACATGCAACATAAAGAAGCATGTTATGCTTACGGATTAGTAATGTTCGCTTCTCACCAAAGTGAGAACAAGAACATCGGGCTACAACTATTAAACAAAACGTTCCCACAAGTGACGGAGTCGGTAATTGGGGTAAGAAATGAGGTTTTTAGATTGTTACGGGACTGTTGGACATTACGTAACCCTCGTCCCTTTGACGACGTTACAGCACGATGTCTTATCAACGGCCATAACGGTTATGTTCCACAAGACCAAGGATGGGAAGTAATCCTAGTAAAACCAAAATGCATGACTTGTTTCTGGACGTATGAATTACGTGTCTTTATTGCCTTTGCTGAACGACTTGTGTACTAGCTAGAATTATCTTCACAACCATCTTGTATCAAATTTATTGTGTGCTATATTTCATGCTATATGTAAAATAAGTGGTATTGTAAGTTTGTAAAATATTGTGTAAAAGTTTGAACGCGAAATATTATTATAATCAGTTTTTCATATAGAATTGTAGTAGTTGAATTGTATATTAGCTACTAAGTATGAACTTAACGGGTAGGTACTACCCGAATTTAAACTTATAAAACGCTAATATGAAGAAAAAGCTTTTATAAATGAGTTCATATTATGCTACGAAATACTATTAACTACTCTTAATATTCTGTATGATTAACTTGTTCCATTTAACTATTTTGAAGGAAATGGCACCGACTACTCGACACACCGTGAATATGAATGAAGAGGAATTCCGTACTTTTCTAGCTTCAAACATAGCCGCAGTACAGGCTGCGCTACATACCAACAATAACCTTGGATCTAGCAGTACAGGAAATCGTGTAGGATGCACCTACAAAGAATTCACTGCCTGCAAACCTTTGGAATTTGATGGAACCGAAGGACCGGTCGGATTGAAACGGTGGACCGAGAAGGTCGAATCGGTGTTTGCCATAAGTAAGTGTACTAAAGAGGACAAAGTGAAGTACGCTACGCATACCTTCACAGGTTCTGCGTTAACATGGTGGAATACCTATCTAGAGCAAGTGGGACAAGACGATGCGTACGCACTACCGTGGTCAGCATTCAAGCACTTGATGAACGAGAAATACCGTCCCAGAACCGAGGTCAATAAGCTCAAGACAGAACTTAGAGGGTTACGAACCCAAGGATTTGATATTACCACGTACGAAAGACGATTCACAGAATTGTGCCTATTGTGTCCGGGAGCATTCGAAGATAAGGAAGAGAAGATCGACGCGTTTGTGAAAGGATTACCGGAAAGAATCCAAGAAGATATAAGTTTACACGAGCCCGCCTCCATACAACAGGCATGTAGAATGGCTCACAAACTAGTGAACCAGATTGAAGAAAGAATTAAAGAACAGACTGCTGAAGAGGCCAATGTGAAGCAAGTCAAAAGAAAGTGGGAGGAAAACGGTGATAAGAATCACCAATACAACAACAACAGCAATTACAACAATAATCGCAACAATTATCCCAACAATCGCAACATCAATCGCAACAACAACAAACGGCCCAACAACAACAACAACAACAACAACAACAACTACAACAATCATCCCAACAACAATAATAACCGCAACAACAACAACAATCAGAAGCAGCTATGCCAAAGGTGTGAAAAGTATCACTCGGGGTTCTGCACCAAATTTTGCAACAAGTGTAAAAGAAATGGTCATAGCGCGGCGAAGTGTGAGGTCTACGGACCAGGGGTTAATAGAACGAAAGGAACAAATGGTGTCGGAACGAGTAATGGCGGAGCAAGTAGTGTCGGAGCTAGTTATGCCAATGTAGTTTGTTATAAATGTGGAAAATCGGGCCACATTATTAGAAATTTCCCGAACCAGGAGAACACGAATGGACAAGGCCGCGGAAGAGTTTTCAATATTAATGCGGCAGAGGCACAGGAAGACCCGAAGCTTGTTACGGGTACGTTTCTTATTGACAATAAATCTGCTTACGTTTTATTTGATTCGGGTGCGGATAGAAGCTATATGAGTAGAGATTTTTGTGCTAAATTAAGTTGTCCATTGACGCCTTTGGATAGTAAATTTTTACTCGAATTAGCAAATGGTAAATTAATTTCAGCAGATAATATATGTCGGAATCGAGAAATTAAACTGGTTAGCGAAACATTTAAGATTGATTTGATACCAGTAGAGTTAGGGAGTTTTGATGTGATAATCGGTATGGACTGGTTGAAAGAAGTGAAAGCAGAGATCGTTTGTTACAAAAATGCAATTCGCATTATACGAGAAAAAGGAAAACCCTTAATGGTGTACGGAGAAAAGGGCAACACGAAGCTACATCTTATTAGTAATTTGAAGGCACAAAAACTAATAAGAAAAGGTTGCTATGCTGTTATAGCACACGTTGAGAAAGTACAAACTGAAGAAAAGAGCATCAATGATGTTCCCATTGCAAAAGAATTTCCCGATGTATTTCCGAAAGAATTACCGGGATTACCCCCACATCGATCCGTTGAATTTCAAATAGATCTTGTACCAGGAGCTGCACCAATAGCTCGTGCTCCTTACAGACTCGCACCCAGCGAGATGAAAGAACTGCAAAGCCAATTACAAGAACTTTTAGAGCGTGGTTTCATTCGACCAAGCACATCACCGTGGGGAGCTCCTGTTTTGTTTGTCAAGAAGAAAGATGGTACATTCAGGTTGTGTATCGACTACCGAGAGTTGAACAAACTTACCATCAAGAACCACTACCCACTACCGAGAATCGATGACTTATTTGATCAACTACAAGGCTCGTCTGTTTATTCAAAGATTGACTTACGTTCCGGGTATCATCAAATGCGGGTGAAAGAAGATGATATTCCAAAGACTGCTTTCAGAACACGTTACGGTCATTACGAGTTTATGGTCATGCCGTTTGGTTTAACTAATGCACCAGCTGTGTTCATGGACCTTATGAACCGAGTGTGTGGACCATACCTTGACAAGTTTGTCATTGTTTTCATTGATAACATACTTATTTACTCAAAGAATGACCAAGAACACAGTGAACATTTGAGAAAGGTGTTAGAAGTATTGAGGAAGGAAGAATTGTACGCTAAGTTTTCAAAGTGTGCATTTTGGTTGGAAGAAGTTCAATTCCTCGGTCACATAGTGAACAAAGAAGGTATTAAGGTGGATCCGGCAAAGATAGAAACTGTTGAAAAGTGGGAAACCCCGAAAACTCCGAAACACATACGCCAGTTTTTAGGACTAGCTGGTTACTACAGAAGGTTCATCCAAGACTTTTCCAGAATAGCAAAACCCTTGACTGCATTAACGCATAAAGGGAAGAAATTTGAATGGAATGATGAACAAGAGAAAGCGTTTCAGTTATTGAAGAAAAAGCTAACTACGGCACCTATATTGTCATTGCCTGAAGGGAATGATGATTTTGTGATTTATTGTGACGCATCAAAGCAAGGTCTCGGTTGTGTATTAATGCAACGAACGAAGGTGATTGCTTATGCGTCTAGACAATTGAAGATTCACGAACAAAATTATACGATGCATGATTTGGAATTAGGCGCGGTTGTTTTTGCATTAAAGACTTGGAGGCACTACTTATATGGGGTCAAAAGTATTATATATACCGACCACAAAAGTCTTCAACACATATTTAATCAGAAACAACTGAATATGAGGCAGCGTAGGTGGATTGAATTATTGAATGATTACGACTTTGAGATTCGTTACCACCCGGGGAAGGCAAATGTGGTAGCCGATGCCTTGAGCAGGAAGGACAGAGAACCCATTCGAGTAAAATCTATGAATATAATGATTCATAATAACCTTACTACTCAAATAAAGGAGGCGCAACAAGGAGTTTTAAAAGAGGGAAATTTAAAGGATGAAATACCCAAAGGATCGGAGAAGCATCTTAATATTCGGGAAGACGGAACCCGGTATAGGGCTGAAAGGATTTGGGTACCAAAATTTAGAGATATGAGAGAAATGGTACTTAGAGAAGCTCATAAAACCAGATACTCAATACATCCTGGAACGGGGAAGATGTACAAGGATCTCAAGAAACATTTTTGGTGGCCGGGTATGAAAGCCGATGTTGCTAAATACGTAGGAGAATGTTTGACGTGTTCTAAGGTCAAAGCTGAGCATCAGAAACCATCAGGTCTACTTCAACAACCCGAAATCCCGAAATGGAAATGGGAAAACATTACCATGGATTTCATCACTAAATTGCCAAGGACTGCAAGTGGTTTTGATACTATTTGGGTAATAGTTGATCGTCTCACCAAATCAGCACACTTCCTGCCAATAAGAGAAGATGACAAGATGGAGAAGTTAGCACGACTGTATTTGAAGGAAGTCGTCTCCAGACATGGAATACCAATCTCTATTATCTCTGATAGGGATGGCAGATTTATTTCAAGATTCTGGCAGACATTACAGCAAGCATTAGGAACTCGTCTAGACATGAGTACTGCCTATCATCCACAAACTGATGGGCAGAGCGAAAGGATGATACAAACACTTGAAGACATGCTACGAGCATGTGTTATTGATTTCGGAAACAGTTGGGATCGACATCTACCGTTAGCAGAATTTTCCTACAACAACAGCTACCATTCAAGCATTGAGATGGCGCCGTTTGAAGCACTTTATGGTAGAAAGTGCAGGTCTCCGATTTGTTGGAGTGAAGTGGGGGATAGACAGATTACGGGTCCGGAGATTATACAAGAAACTACCGAAAAGATCATCTAAATTCAACAACGGTTGAAAACCGCCCAAAGTTGATAAAAGAGCTACGCTGATATTAAAAGAAAAGATATAGAATTTGAAATTGGAGAGATGGTCATGCATAAAGTTGCACCTTGGAAAGGCGTTGTTCGATTTGGTAAACGAGGGAAATTAAATCCAAGGTATATTGGACCATTCAAGATTATTGATCGTGTCGGACCAGTAGCTTACCGACTTGATTTACCTCAACAACTCGCGGCTGTACATAACACTTTCCACGTCTCGAATTTGAAGAAATTTTTTGCTAAAGAAGATCTCACTATTCCGTTAGATGAAATCCAAATCAACGAAAAACTTCAATTCATCGAAGAACCCGTCGAAATAATGGATCGTGAGGTTAAAAGACTTAAGCAAAACAAGATACCAATTGTTAAGGTTCGATGGAATGCTCGTAGAGGACCCGAGTTTACCTGGGAGCGTGAAGATCAGATGAAGAAGAAATACCCGCATCTATTTCCAGAAGATTCGTCAACACCTTCAACAGCTTAAAATTTCGGGACGAAATTTATTTAACGGGTAGGTACTGTAGTGACCCGAACTTTTCCATGTTTATATATATTAATTGAGATTGATATTTACATGATTAAATGTTTCCAACATGTTAAGCAATCAAACTTGTTAAGACTTGATTAATTGAAATATGTTTCATATAGACAATTGACCACCCAAGTTGACCGGTGATTCACGAACGTTAAAACTTGTAAAAACTATACGATGACATATATATGGTTATATACATAGTTAACATGTTTTTATTATAAGTATGTATCTCATTAGGTATTTTAACAATGAGTTATATACATAAAAATGAGACTATTAATTTAAGAAACTCGAAAACGATATATATAACGATTATCGTTATAACAACGTCTTACTAGGTACATATTATTCATATTAAGATATTGATACACTTGGTTAATTATGTTAAATGATAAGTAAATATATTATTAAGTGTATTAACAATGAAAAACATATGTAAAAATAAGACTACTAACTTAATGATTTCGAAACGAGACATATATGTAACGATTATCGTTGTAACGACATTTAACTATATATACATCATACTAAGATATATTATATATCATAATATCATGATAATATAATAATTTAACATCTCATTTGTTATAATAAACAATGGGTTAACAACATTCAACAAGATCGTTAACCTAAAGGTTTCAAAACAACATTTACATGTAACGACTAACGATGACTTAACGACTCAGTTAAAATGTATATACATGTAGTGTTTTAATATGTATTCATACACTTTTTAAAGACTTCAAGACACTTATCAAAATACTTCTAATTAACAAAAATGCTTACAATTACATCCTCGTTCAGTTTCATCAACAATTCTACTCGTATGCACCCGTATTCGTACTCGTACAATACACAGCTTTTAGATGTATGTACTATTGGTATATACACCCCAATGATCAGCTCTTAGCAGCCCATGTGAGTCACCTAACACATGTGGGAACCATCATTTGGCAACTAGCATGAAATATCTTATAAAATTACAAAAATATGAGTAATCATTCATGACTTATTTACATGAAAACAAAATTACATATCCTTTATATCTAATCCATACACCAACGACCAAAAACACCTACAAACACTTTCATTCTTTAATTTTCTTCATCTAATTGATCTCTCTCAAGTTCTATCTTCAAGTTCTAAGTGTTCTTCATATATTTTACAAGTTCTAGTTACATAAAATCAAGAATACTTTCAAGTTTGCTAGCTCACTTCCAATCTTGTAAGGTGATCATCCAACCTCAAGAAATCTTTGTTTCTTACAGTAGATTATCATTCTAATACAAGGTAATAATCATATTCAAACTTTGGTTCAATTTCTATAACTATAACAATCTTATTTCAAGTGATGATCTTACTTGAACTTGTTTTCGTGTCATGATTCTGCTTCAAGAACTTCGAGACATCCAAGGATCCGTTGAAGCTAGATCCATTTTTCTCTTTTCCAGTAGGTTTATCCAAGGAACTTAAGGTAGTAATGATGTTCATAACATCATTCGATTCATACATATAAAGCTATCTTATTCGAAGGTTTAAACTTGTAATCACTAGAACATAGTTTAGTTAATTCTAAACTTGTTCGCAAACAAAAGTTAATCCTTCTAACTTGACTTTTAAAATCAACTAAACACATGTTCTATATCTATATGATATGTTAAAACCTGGAAACACGAAAAACACCGTAAAACCAGATTTACGCCGTCGTAGTAACACCGCGGGCTGTTTTGGTTTAGTTAATTAAAAACTATGATAAACTTTGATTTAAAAGTTGTTATTATGAAAAAATGATTTTTATTATGAACATGAAACTATATCCAAAAATTATGGTTAAACTTAAAGTGGAAGTATGTTTTCTAAAATGGTCATCTAGACGTCGTTCTTTCGACTGAAATGACTACCTTTATAAAAATGACTTGTAACTTATTTTTCCGACTATAAACCTATACTTTTTCTGTTTAGATTCATAAAATAGAGTTCAAGATGAAACCATAGCAATTTGATTCACTCAAAACGGATTTAAAATGAAGAAGTTATGGGTAAAACAAGATTGGATAATTTTTCTCATTTTAGCTACGTGAAAATTGGTAACAAATCTATTCCAACCATAACTTAATCAACTTGTATTGTATATTATGTAATCTTGAGATACCATAGGCACGTATACAATGTTTCGACCTATCATGTCGACACATCTATATATATTTCGGAACAACCATAGACACTCTATATGTGAATGTTGGAGTTAGCTATACAGGGTTGAGGTTGATTCCAAAATATATATAGTTTGAGTTGTGATCAATACTGGGATGCGTATACACTGGGTCGTGGATTGATTCAAGATAATATTTATCGATTTATTTCTGTACATCTAACTGTGGACAACTAGTTGTAGGTTACTAACGAGGACAGCTGACTTAATAAACTTAAAACATCAAAATATATTAAAAGTGTTGTAAATATATTTTGAACATACTTTGATATATATGTATATATTGTTATAGGTTCGTGAATCAACCAGTGGCCAAGTCTTACTTCCCAACGAAGTAAAAATCTGTGAAAGTGAGTTATAGTCCCACTTTTAAAATCTAATATTTTTGGGATGAGAATACATGCAGGTTTTATAAATGATTTACAAAATAGACACAAGTATGTGAAACTACATTCTATGGTTGAATTATCGAAATCGAATATGCCCCTTTTTATTAAGTCTGGTAATCTAAGAATTAGGGAACATACACCCTAATTGACGCGAATCCTAAAGATAGATCTATTGGGCCTAACAAACCCCATCCAAAGTACCGGATGCTTTAGTACTTCGAAATTTATATGATATCCGAAGGGTGTCCCGGAATGATGGGGATATTCTTATATATGCATCTTGTTAATGTCGGTTACCAGGTGTTCACCATATGAATGATTTTTATCTCTATGTATGGGATGTGTATTGAAATATGAAATTTTGTGGTCTATTATTATGATTTGATATATATAGGTTAAACCTATAACTCACCAACATTTTTGTTGACGTTTTAAGCATGTTTATTCTCAGGTAATTATTAAGAGCTTCCGCTGTCGCATACTTAAATAAGGACGAGATTTGGAGTCCATGCTTGTATGATATTGTGTAAAAACTGCATTCAAGAAACTTATTTTGTTGTAACATATTTGTATTGTAAATCATTATGTAATGGTCGTGTGTAAACAGGATATTTTAGATTATCATTATTTGATAATCTACGTAAAGTTTTTTAAACCTTTATTGATGAAATAAAGGTTATGGTTTGTTTTAAAATGAATGCAGTCTTTGAAAAACGTCTCATATAGAGGTCAAAACCTCGCAACGAAATCAATTAATATGGAACGTTTTTAATCAATAAGAACGGGACATTTCATATAGAGTGTCTATGGTTGTTCCGAAATATATATAGATGTGTCGACATGATAGGTCGAAACATTGTATACGTGTCTATGGTATCTCAAGATTACATAATATACCATACAAGTTGATTAAGTTATGGTTGGAATAGATTTGTTACCAATTTTCACGTAGCTAAAATGAGAAAAATTATCCAATCTTGTTTTACCCATAACTTCTTCATTTTAAATCCGTTTTGAGTGAATCAAATTGCTATGGTTTCATATTGAACTCTATTTTATGAATCTAAATAGAAAAAGTATAGGTTTATAGTCAGAAAAATAAGTTACAAGTCATTTTTGTAAAGGTAGTCATTTCAGTCGAAAGAACGACGTCTAGATGACCATTTTAGAAAACATACTTCCACTTTGAGTTTAACCATAATTTTTGGATATAGTTTCATGTTCATAATAAAAATTATTTTCTCAGAATAACAACTTTTAAATCAAATTTTATCATAGTTTTTAATTAACTAACCCAAAACAGCCCGCGGTGTTACTACGACGGCGTAAATCCGGTTTTACGGTGTTTTTCGTGTTTCCAGGTTTTAAATCATTAAGTTAGCATATCATATAGATATAGAACATGTGTTTAGTTGATTTTAAAAGTCAAGTTAGAAGGATTAACTTTTGTTTGCGAACAAGTTTAGAATTAACTAAACTATGTTCTAGTGATTACAAGTTTAAACCTTCGAATAAGATAGCTTTATATGTATGAATCGAATGATGTTATGAACATCATTACTACCTTAAGTTCCTTGGATAAACCTACTGGAAAATAGAAAAATGGATCTAGCTTCAACGGATCCTTGGATGGCTCGAAGTTCTTGAAGCAGAATCATGACACGAAAACAAGTTCAAGTAAGATCATCACTTGAAATAAGATTGTTATAGTTATAGAAATTGAACCAAAGTTTGAATATGATTATTACCTTGTATTAGAATGATAACCTACTGTAAGAAACAAAGATTTCTTGAGGTTGGATGATCACCTTACAAGATTGGAAGTGAGCTAGCAAACTTGAAAGTATTCTTGATTTTATGTAACTAGAACTTGTAGAATTTATGAAGAACACTTAGAACTTGAAGATAGAACTTGAGAGAGATCAATTAGATGAATAAAATTGAAGAATGAAAGTGTTTGTAGGTGTTTTTGGTCGTTGGTGTATGGATTAGATATAAAGGATATGTAATTTTGTTTTCATGTAAATAAGTCATGAATGATTACTCATATTTTTGTAATTTTATGAGATATTTCATGCTAGTTGCCAAATGATGGTTCCCACATGTCTTAGGTGACTCACATGGGCTGCTAAGAGCTGATCATTGGAGTGTATATACCAATAGTACATACATCTAAAAGCTGTGTATTGTACAAGTACGAATACGGGTGCATACGAGTAGAATTGTTGATGAAACTGAACGAGGATGTAATTGTAAGCATTTTTGTTAAGTAGAATTATTTTGATAAGTGTATTGAAGTCTTTCAAAAGTGTATAAATACATATTAAAACACTACATGTATATACATTTTAACTGAGTCGTTAAGTCATCGTTAGTCGTTACATGTAAGTGTTGTTTTGAAACCTTTAGGTTAACGATCTTGTTAAATGTTGTTAACCCAATGTTTATAATATCAAATGAAATTTTAAATTATTATATTATCATGATATTATCATGTATGAATATCTCTTAATATGATATATATACATTAAATGTCTTTACAACGATAATCGTTACATATATGTCTCGTTTAAAAATCATTAAGTTAGTAGTCTTGTTTTTACATATGTAGTTCATTGTTAATATACTTAATGATATGTTTACTTATCATAGTATCATGTTAACTATATATATATCCATATATATGTCATCATATAGTTTTTACAAGTTTTAACGTTCGTAAATCACCGGTCAACTTGGGTGGTCAATTGTCTATATGAACATATTTCAATTAATCAAGTCTTAACAAGTTTGATTGCTTAACATGTTGAAAACATTTAATCATGTAAATATCAATCTCAATTAATATATATAAACATGGAAAAGTTTGGGTCACTACAGTTAAGTGGTTACCAGGTGGCTCACGGAAAATGGAGTAATGTTTTTATATGTTTTCTAGCATATAATTTTGTGGTCCAAAAAGGGGTTTTTAAGTTTTCAAACATAAATTTTTATGGTTTAAATTAAATATTGTTTGCAATATTAAACCTATAATTCACTCAACATTTTTGTTGACAGTTATTCGCATATTTTATTCTCAGGTTCATGATTGATTGCTTCCGCTGTGCTTAGAGAGTCTGCATATTTATGATGGCAGCTTTTGTTAAACAATAACTTGCATTCTATTTTGATACATTTAATAGTGGATGTTGTTGCTTTGTTTTCGTCAACTTTTGGTTAAGTAATAATGTATGATTTTTCTAAACTTACATATTTTGGTACATTTCCTTTATAGGAAATTATTTTTAAACAAAGAATGCAAGGTTATTTATTAAATTCATATAGAGTTATGATCAAGCTGTGGGACCAAGATAACGATGGTCGTCAAGTGTACTATGACGGATCGTTTTCACATCCGATGGTTTTGGTAAGTCTTTTATCACACTAAATTTAGCTTTGTCTACCTTGATTCCCGCTTTAGAAATTTTATTTCCCAAAACTACCCCTTCGTTGACCATGAAGTGGCATTTTTCCCAATTAAGAACCAAATTTGCACTTCCACAACGTTTTAACATTTTATCAAGATTTTTAAGACAATGGTCGAATGAATCTACGAATACCGAAAAGTCATCCATGAATACCTCCATAGTATCCTCAACCATATTCGAGAAAATAGCAAGCATGCATCGTTGAAATTGTAACATCCTCAATCGGGTCTAGCTGTAAGATTACTATATTGCCCTTAAGTTAGTATTGTGTTACTATATGCATTTATTTTTATTTAATATTTATTATTATTTATTGATGTGGTTAGGACCAGTTTGTGACAAGGGTCACAGAACAGGTTTGCTTATTTATTTATTTTGAACTTCATTTGGGTCGCCAAATGATGTACGAAAGTTATTAGATAACTGATAAATACCCGTGTATGATGGGGTATTGTGTTTGGCCTTAATATATAAGCTAGAATCAGCTCACTTCTAGCATTTTCTTGAAATTTCTTCACAACTCCTACCTACACTCTCCCACCCATCAAACCATAATCTCTTGAAATCTTGATTGAGTCCAAATTGAGTTTAGCAATCAATTGTTACTGATTTTTGTGATTCAAACAAGGTATAAATCTCTTGATTTCGTGTAGTAAGCTGTGATTAAAATCATTTTTAGTTAGGTTTTTGGTAAAGGTGCATTTTTGGTCAAAACTTGTGATTTTGATGTTGGTTTGGTGTAAAACGTTGTGGTTTATGTTTCTTTAGTTGCTATAAACATTTTCTAAGCTTCGTTTGGTGTCAAAACATGTAGAAATCAAGATTTGAGTGATTTTGGTGCGAAACCCGTCAGTTTCTGCTGTTGTAGCTCGATGAGTACAACCGCACGGTTGCAGGTTACAACAGCACGGTTGCGTGGTGTAACCGTACGGATGCAAGTGCAACCGTACGGATGCAGCATGTTGTGTAATCGGGCCAAAAACTTGCAACCGGATGGAGGCTGTAATCATACAGATGCGTGTGCAACCGTACAGATGTAGATCAGTGATGCATTATAGTGAAATTTAGCTGTTTCCTAGCCGTTATGCTGCCCGTTTATTTATTGATGATCAGGATGTAAATTTTGAAAATGCATAAGTGTTAAGTAGAAATTTTTAGCGAACGCTTTTTGATACAAAAATTTCTGTATTGTGTTGTTTGGTGTTAATGGACAGCAACTAACTTGATTTGCCTTATGTTCAGGTGATAAGGATAAGGAAGCTGCTCAGTAGTAGATTATCTGAGCTGGTTGCTGGTATTTGGTGAGTGGGACTAACTGGAGTATATAGTATAGAGTAGCATGTTATATTATGATTTCCATGTTTGTTAGATATACTTGCTACTATAGTTAGTTAGTATGTTGTGATGACTGCATGTTAGTTGATGCTTGTCTGTTGGAGCCCAGTGCGTCCCTATTGTGTGGTAGCCTCAGTAGGAGAGATCAACCTGCGGGTTGGGTTCCTCATGTGGTAGCCTAGACAATCGAGGTGTATATATATGTGAATGACGTGTCCGTCACGTGTGGATTATATATATACACACGGTGGTGGAGAAACTTCTGGTAAGCCCCAGTCCAATCAGCTGGTGGTTAATGGTTTGGCCGAGCTGCCAGAGTCTTTGTAGACGGCACTTGGGTGATGTTTGTGTGTTAGCTTTTGTGACATGATTAGTATGACGGTTCCTGTATACTATTGCCTGTAGTTAGTCATACTCACTTAGCTTCGTGCTAATTCCCCTCCATCTCCTCCCTGCAGGTTGTTAGCTTTTGTAAATGATGCATTTTGGGGAGAAGACGGGCATGGTGATGTTATGTTTGACTATGAAGAAACTCTGATGTGTCTTTTCCGTTAAAACTAAATTTTGGTTGTAATGTCACGTGACACTAGAATTATTGTTTAATATTAGCTGTTAAATGATTTGGATATGTAATTAAATATGTATATGTTATGGTAATGGTTAAATTAATACTAATGCTTCCGCCACGTTAAAAAAAAATTAATTTTAGCAGTGTCTCAGAAATGTTCCGGGGCATTGCATAGCCCAAAAGGCATCCTTTGATACGCAAATGTATCATAGGGACATGTAAAGGTCGTCTTTTCTTGATCCTCGGGGTCTATCGGGAATTGAAAGTATCCCGAAAACCCGTCAAGAAAGCAATAAAATTCTCTCCCGCTCAAATGTTCGATCATTTAATCGATGTAAGGGAGTGGGAAATGGTCTTTTCATGTGGCATCATTTAATCATCTATAGTCAATGCATACGCGCCATCCCGTGATGGTTCGGGTCGGGACAAGTTCATTTTGGTCGTTTAAGATCACCGTGGTTCCACCCTTTTTGGACACCATTTGGACGGGGCTCACCCATGGCGAGTCGAATATTGGATAAATAAGCCCCGCGTCCAATAGTTTGATCACTTCCTTTTTGATAACCTCCTTCATGTTTGGGTTAAGTGATGTGGTAGCGTGGGGGTACGTGATAGTACTATATTTTACTACGAAATACGTTACAAATTACACAAGTTTTAATTATTTACAGATGGGATATACCTAAACCTTGCTACAACACTATAGGCAGTGTACCTAATCGTAGAGTAGTATAGTTTTTAGTAAGTCCGGTTCGTTCCACAGGGAGCGGGCTTATTGCACACTATATTTTTAAACAATTATATTTGTACAAAATATATTATATTGATAATATATAAAAGGGGGTTTACCGTTTAATGACTGGTTTGTCGATTTTATATTTTAAGTTACAATTAAAACCTAATGCAAAATATAAATGACGATAATTAAAGTAGCGAAAAATAAATGACAATAAATAAATGACGTTAAATAAAATAGCGAGTAAATAAAAGTACGATGAAATATGAAATAAAATATATTATGCTTATTTAAACTTCCGTAACCATGATGGTTGACGTGTTGATTTTAATTTTATGCCCATGGGTTAATTGTCCTTTGTCCTGGATTATTTAATATGTCCGTCTGGTTTTTGTCCATAACAGTCCATCGGTCATAAATTTAAAGTGCGAGTGTCCTCGTCAAATTATCCTTATACCCGAAGTCAAATATTCCAACTAATTGGGGACTTAAACTGTAACAAGATTTTAATACTTTGTTTAATGATTACACCAGGTTATCGACTGCGTGTAACCCAAGGTTTTAATACTTTGTTATCAATTATTCCAAGTGTCCTTTTACATAATTTCACCCCTGTTTTAATAATTCTAGTGACTATTAATCCATTCCCGTGTCCGGTTAAATGAACGATTATTCGTACGTATAAATATCCCGCCCATCGTGTCCGATCGAGTGTATATGGTTATTTATAGGGACGTCTAATTGTAAATCTTTATATTAAAATTAACAAACTATCATTTAGTTAAACAAATATAAAGCCCATTAATAGCCCATAGTCTAATTTCCACAAGTGTCGTTCTTTTGTCCAAACCCCAATTATGGTACAAAGCCCAATTACCCAATTTTAATATTTTTAGCCCAACATCATGATTACTTCGTCTTAAATAAGCATAATAATAACTTAAGTACGAGACATTAATTTAAAAAGGAGAACATAGCTTACATTGATTATTTATCGCGTAGTGTTACACGGACAGAGCTCCAACTTTAAAACCCGTAAAATAACCTTTACATAACCCGAACTAATCTAATATAAAACTACCCTATACTATATATATATTATATATATATATATATATTTATTTATTTATTACAGAGTATTATTATTATCTTTTTTTTATGGCCAAAACTCGTTGCCTTTTATAGATGTGGTCTGATCCTGAGGCCCATGCGATCGCATGAGATTTGTGCTTCCAGGCCATGCGATCGCATGGCCAGCTGGAACCAGCCACATTTGCTTGTTTTCTTCTTTGTCGACATAATATATAAATATATATAATATATATATAATTTATATAATTATATATATATTATATTATATTCTTGTGCATAGTAGACTTGTAATTTTTGGTCCGTTGCGTCGGGCGTTGATAGTTGACTCTGGTCCCGGTTCCGGATTTTCGAACGTCCTTTCGTATAATTTAATATCTTGTACTTTGCGTTCCGAAACTTGTACTCTTGTCATTTTTAGATGTTTCTTATCAATAATTTGAACCACTTAGATTGTATCTTGTACATTTGAGCTTTTTGGTCATTTGCGTCTTCAAATCGTCGTTTTCGCCTTTTGTCTTCGCACTTATTTAATATAAACGATTACAACTTAAAATAGGACAATTATAACTAAATAATTTACATATTGGGAGGATATTGCTACTAAATATATGTTCATTTGGAGCACTATCAAATATCCCCACACTTGAACGTTGCTTGTCCTCAAGCAATACATAACTTGAAATAAAATCACACTTCACTCGAATCACTTTTTTATTCTCACACTTTATACATCAGTGATTTTTATACGGCGGTATAAACAACGATAGTAACGATGTGGTTTACAGTCCCACATGACTATAAAAATTTAGATCCTTAAGGAAATTGGATCTTTATGAAAACATTTGATCTTTTGAAAATTCATTCTAGCTTTTACCCTAGATAAGTTTTCCGGAATACCCCTTCACCGGTGTTTGCAAAATATTTTTGTGGGTTTTGTGGGTTTCAGATTTGAAAATTTTAGCTCAAAACTTATGGTTTTGTGTCACCCACTTGCTAACCTTGTATTGGGAAAGCAACACGTCCAGTATACTTGCTCCGTATATTACCTTTCGGCAAACTACCGTTCGGTTGTAAAGGAAAGCGTTGAACAAGCAACTGTTAAGGCAATGTCTAATGACATGCATTTGTTCATGGTCTAAAACGTGTCGGATGCAATTACTATCCTTTGTAGGAGCAATAGTAAAGATCATCCTATGATTTTTCGGTCTGGCACAAGGTCCTGTCTCCGACCATGCTATGCAACCACCGTTCTTACGGTTGACACCCGATTTGGTTCAGGTGACCTAATGAATTCTAGGTGAATTCCTAGGATTTTACGTTCAATGGTAATGAACGCATTAAAAATGGGTTTTTAGAAAACAAATCGGTTTTAATTTGATCAAAATATTTTCTCGTTCAAGCTCGAGTTTAGATATCATCGAATTCCATGAGTTTGTAATTCTCAATCTTTAAGGTCAATCTCAAGGATTGAGTAATATCAGTCTTAAAAGCTGATTTTTAATCTTTAAGGAGATTATCCTTTCTGGGGATTTGATTCATTAGTCTTATCAAGCTAATTTGCACGGTGCCCCCCCATTTTGCGAGACAGATCCTCTCATGGTTAGGATAAGTTTGACCACTTGGCGACCCTGTTTGATGCTGAGGTCCGTGGATTTCCTGCTGATTTTAGTGATGACTTTTCTAGGTTTTTCGTCAACCTACAGCTGGTCTGGACGACAACTTCTTGACCTAAATCAAGAAGCGCGTGTCTTTTTCGGAAGACTTTACTTCCTTTTAATGATGGAATTGATTCATCGTGTAGATCCATCTTTCTTACAGTAAATCGGGTAAACCAGTTAATTTAGTCCAAAATAAAAGCACCTGCAATAACTTTACAAAAACATGTGATAGATAGTTTTTAATTGAATAACTTGGTACATTCTCCCCACACTTAGTTTCTTTTTTTTGTCTTTTTATTCTCCTTTATTCCATTTTAAATGAATTCAAGTGTTTTAGGGTGTTTCTCAATTTATGTCCTTTCCGAGGTAACGATAATTTCGGCATTAACACCTAGTTTTATCGTTCATAAATATGTATAAACATGATTTTGAATTCATTTAGTTGAAAAATTTTAAAATTTCACAGTATTTAGAAAATAAGCCAAGTATAAACCCGAGAGAATTTATAACCCTTCCCCACACTTGAGATCATGCAATGCCCTCATTTGCATGAAATCAGACTCTAATTATAAATTCATGAGGGTGATTAGTGTAGAAAAGTGATTAATAATACCCAGTTTGTAATTACAAAGCTCGTCGAATGATAGATGGTGCACCTCATCGTTCATTCCTTCTTGTTTTATCACACATATTTTTCTTCAAAAACGGTTGCTTTTCTGAACTGTTTGCTAATTTTTGAAAATGCGACTTTTACCCTAATCGTGCATTTTTATTAACGAGTTATGCACTAACCCGAACCCCTAATTTAACGTTAAGTGGGGTTAGACTTCCCCACACTTAGCTGACGACATGTGAAGTCGGTAGAATAAGTTCCACGAATTAAAATAGTGAGCCAGTTATTTACATCTCGGGTGGTATAAAATATATTAATGGGTTTAAAGTTTAAACCCACCCGATCTTCACTACTTAATTTTTTTTAAGTGTAGCTTTTAGTAAATGGATATGTCTCTTTTCTGGTTCTTGGTCAAATGGATCGATATACACCGACATACATATTTTTATAGGGTGGATAATTCCTAACATTTCCTTCTTTTTATTCTCGGGATCAAAGTTTTCACCTCTATTACCCAATTGGGTGAAATCCGAGGTGTCATTATCTATTACAGCCCGTAGTTCATCTTCAGTAGATGACTCGTCTATTGAGAATATTGGGTTGGAAGGTTGTTGAATAGTGAATTTCGGGATCGAAGTAAATTCTTCTTCATTAACGGTCCTTATCAGTCCCTCCATTTTGGTCTTGGGGGTAAAATTTTCAACGTTATCGTTTTTCCAAGAGTACCAATTTGTCACCCTTACTTCTTCTTCTTCATCCATTAATGGATCGTTGATTTCGTCTGTAGAGGCTAATGTGTCGATATGTTGTGAAATTGGTAAAGCTGAATAAAAAGTATCATCGGGATAATTGGTGATTTCGGAGCTCTCGAATTCATCAAAATTCAATGATATGAGATTTTCTTGCACAATACTCCTCAGATCAACAGGTGTGTAATCCGATAGAGTTTCAGCTTGCCGATTTACAAACTCTCTCATTTGTTCATTTTGAGCATCGAGTTCTTCGAGTTTGATTTTCATATTGTCTAAAAGATTTTCAGACACATAATTTTTCTCGCCTTCTGGTTGTTGAGTTTGGATATATTCTTGGGAATAATCCCAATTTGAATTGTATTCTTCATAATCGTTCCATTCAGGTTCCGTGGGTGCGTAATTTTCCATAGGAACGTAATAATAACATTCCCATGTTGAGTGATAATCTCCACAGATTTCACAACCAGTTATTGTTTCGTCATTCGTGATCCAAGATTGACCGAACGAATTTTCATCAACATCCGTTTGAGAGTATTGATTAAATTGATTTCGGATGTCATAAAGAGTTTCCAAAATATTCTCGAGATTTTCCATAATGCGCTTATTACCAAATTTTAGCTACAATGTGGTGCATTTACTTAATTATCCTATTAGTTATAAAAAAAATTACATAAGTTATCAAATTAATAAACTTTTCTGCTTTTGCCCACGTTTCGAATAGCCAATAGATGCAGCAGGGAGCCAGAACCCTTTAAATCGGAAGCTCACAACTCAGCCACTAACAAATCCAACTATTACTACGAAGCAGAAAATTTGGATGTCTATCAATTTAACCGCTTAAAATAATTTTTTTGTTTTTGAAATTTTAGAGAAGAAATAGAAAATTCTATGTCCTAAAAACTAGATCCTCGAGAAATAAGAAAGAAAAAGAGCGCGTCGAAAAAGGTCGAAAAATAAAAATGTCGAAAAATAATAGGCGTCGAAAAATAAAAATAAGAAAGTAGTGCGTCGAAACTTAAAAAGGAACTAAAAACTAAGAATTAAAAGTTGCGTCTAAAAATATTAAAGCTTAAAAGAAAAACTATATCCCAAATGGCAATAACTTAAGAAGGTACTAAAATATAAAAACGGCGTCGCAAAATTCTAAAGCACCTAAATCTTAGTCTAAAGAAAAAGCACTTTAAGGGATTTTACGGCAAAGCCTAAAAATCTAGAAAAAAATAACTACGGCAAAAACTATATCTTAAAACTAAATACGGGCAAAAAATACAAAAATTACGCTAAAACAAATAAAAAGGTACAAAATATAAAAATAATCTTAAAGTTGTAAAAAGTACAATTTTTATAAAAATATTATTTTTATATTATTTATTTTATAAAAGTATTAGTTTTATAATTTATTAAAACTAATTAAACTAAAAATACAAATTAATTAAATAAAACTAAAACTAATAATTAAATAAACTAACCTAATTAGGGTTATAATAATAATAATTATAAATTAATTAAAACCCTAAACTGTCGGCTGAGGTTACCAGGCCTGTCAACTCAAGCCATGCGATCGCATGGTTTGGAAGTTAAAATCTCATGCGATCGCATGAGGTAGGGTTTCGGGCCAGGAGCTGGGCTGCTACAGTGTTCGGGACCGAGAGTTTTTTTTTTTCTGTTTTCTAATTTTCTGTTTTTATATAAATACAAAATATTTAAATAAAACTTATATTTTTATAAACTAAAATAAAAATAAAGAAACTTTATAAAACTTTTAAAAAACTCTTAAAAATATATAAATTTTTGTTTTTCTTTTTATATTTTTGGTTTTTTTTTTATATAGTTTTTCTAAAAATGATATACAAATATATTTATAAAATATAGTGTTTCACCGAATCCCCGGCAGCGGCGCCAAAAACTTGATGTGGTAGCGTGGGGGTACGTGATAGTACTATATTTTACTACGAAATACGTTACAAATTACACAAGTTTTAATTATTTACAGATGGGATATACCTAAACCATGCTACAACACTATAGGCAGTGTACCTAATCGTAGAGTAGTATAGTTTTTAGTAAGTCCGGTTCGTTCCACAGGGAGCGGGCTTATTGCACACTATATTTTTAAACAATTATATTTGTACAAAATATATTATATTGATAATATATAAAAGGGGGTTTACCGTTTAATGACTGTTTGTCGATTTTATATTTTAAGTTACAATTAAAACCTAATGCAAAATATAAATGACGATAATTAAAGTAGCGAAAAATAAATGACAATAAATAAATGACGTTAAATAAAATAGCGAGTAAATAAAAGTACGATGAAATATGAAATAAAATATATTATACTTATTTAAACTTCCGTAACCATGATGGTTGACGTGTTGATTTTAATTTTATGCCCATGGGTTAATTGTCCTTTGTCCTGGATTATTTAATATGTCCGTCTGGTTTTTGTCCATAACAGTCCATCGGTCATAAATTTAAAGTGCGAGTGTCCTCGTCAAATTATCCTTATACCCGAAGTCAAATATTCCAACTAATTGGGGACTTAAACTGTAACAAGATTTTAATACTTTGTTTAATGATTACACCAGGTTATCGACTGCGTGTAACCCAAGGTTTTAATACTTTGTTATCAATTATTCCAAGTGTCCTTTTACATAATTTCACCCCTGTTTTAATAATTCTAGTGACTATTAATCCATTCCCGTGTCCGGTTAAATGAACGATTATTCGTACGTATAAATATCCCGCCCATCGTGTCCGATCGAGTGTATATGGTTATTTATAGGGACGTCTAATTGTAAATCTTTATATTAAAATTAACAAACTATCATTTAGTTAAACAAATATAAAGCCCATTAATAGCCCATAGTCTAATTTCCACAAGTGTCGTTCTTTTGTCCAAACCCCAATTATGGTACAAAGCCCAATTACCCAATTTTAATATTTTTAGCCCAACATCATGATTACTTCGTCTTAAATAAGCATAATAATAACTTAAGTACGAGACATTAATTTAAAAAGGAGAACATAGCTTACATTGATTATTTATCGCGTAGTGTTACACGGACAGAGCTCCGACTTTAAAACCCGTAAAATAACCTTTACATAACCCGAACTAATCTAATATAAAACTACCCTATACTATATATATATTATATATATATATATATATATATATATATATATATATATATATATATATATATATATATATATATATATATATATTTATTTATTTATTACAGAGTATTATTATTATCTTTTTTTTATGGCCAAAAACTCGTTGCCTTTTATAGATGTGGTCTGATCCTGAGGCCCATGCGATCGCATGAGATTTGTGCTTCCAGGCCATGCGATCGCATGGCCAGCTGGAACCAGCCACATTTGCTTGTTTTCTTCTTTGTCGACATAATATATAAATATATATAATATATATATAATTTATATAATTATATATATATTATATTATATTCTTGTGCATAGTAGACTTGTAATTTTTGGTCCGTTGCGTCGGGCGTTGATAGTTGACTCTGGTCCCGGTTCCGGATTTTCGAACGTCCTTTCGTATAATTTAATATCTTGTACTTTGCGTTCCGAAACTTGTACTCTTGTCATTTTTAGATGTTTCTTATCAATAATTTGAACCACTTAGATTGTATCTTGTACATTTGAGCTTTTTGGTCATTTGCGTCTTCAAATCGTCGTTTTCGCCTTTTGTCTTCGCACTTATTTAATATAAACGATTACAACTTAAAATAGGACAATTATAACTAAATAATTTACATATTGGGAGGATATTGCTACTAAATATATGTTCATTTGGAGCACTATCATTAAGTCTTCATTGTCTTTGGACAACCGGTTTATAGTTCTCCTCCATGAGGATTTTGTGCGTGTAATATGATGGATTGATCCCCGAGATATTCGTGGTCTTCCATGCTATGGCCTTATGGTGAGACTTAAGTAATGAGACAAGTCGGGTCTTTTGGTCTTGGGTGAGTTTCGAAGAAATAATCACTGGAAGTTGGTTTTCTTCCTTAAGATAAGCATATTCAAGATATTCGGGGAGCTCTTTAAGCTTAAGAGTAGGAGACTCCTCCCATGAAGACTTGATTCGAAATCTATCTTCATGAGGGATAGACTCAAATGGTTCTTCCCGAATGATCTCATTTTCACTTTCAAATTCATCAACATTAACATTCATCAATTCCTTAAAATCGGCCTCTAAATCCACAATTCCATTATCACAAGTTTGGTCGAATCCCGTGGTATCAACCTTTAAAAGCTTTTCAAGTTCGTTATGCACATAAAGGTCAATGTGGTCAAAGGCATAGCACTCATCAACATCGGTGTTACTCGGTTGCTTCATATCTTTCCAGATATTGATGGTCACACGCTCTTCACCAACTCCAATGTTGAGTTGGTTGCGTTGCACTAAGATTATGGTGTCGGCGGTCGCCAAAAATGGTCTACCTAATATGAGGGGGACTTGAAGGTCCTCCATCATCTCCATGATAACAAAATCAACCGGGAACACCAAGGTGTCAATACTAACCAAGATGTCCTCGGTGATGCCAATAGCGGTATCAAATGAATGGTTGGCCAATCTTATTCTAATTCGAGTCGGTTTAAGAGGCCCAAGACCGAGTCTCTTTTAAAGTGAATGGGGCATTAGGTTAATCTTGCACCGAAGTCGGCTAGTGCATTGAACACTTTCGATTCACCGAACTTACAAGGGAAAACAAATTTTCCCTGATCTCCTAACTTCTTAGGAATCCTTGGCCTCGATGCAAGAATCTTGTTACACTCTTCTTCAATAAAGAAAGAAGTTTCGTCATGGTATTTACCCCTTTGAGATATTAGCTCCTTGATGAACCGACCGTAGTTTGGCATTCCTTTAAGCACATCGGTTATAGGAAAGTTAACCGAGACATTTTTCATCATTTCTTGAAACTTTTTGTATTGAGCAGCCAACTTGTCCTTCCTCAAAGCTTTTGGATATGGCACCGGTCTTGTAACCCTTGAAGACTCATCACCCTTTTTCTTACCCGATTCATCATTACCCGTACCCTCGGTTGAGTTGACCTTTTCTTTACCCTTCTCCTTACTAACCTCTGTTTCTTCTTCAATAAAACTTGGTAGTGGTTCATGGGTTATAAAGGGTTGTGGATGGGGATCTTCAATCCCTTGTGTGGTTAAACCGCTTCGAGTGGTTATGGTGTTGACATTTTCATTTCAGTTTGGGTAGTTAGGGTTTTGGTTGGTGTCGTCGATAGGAATCACTCTTGTGTTGTTGTTTTGTTGTTTTAGTTGTGTTAACGGTTATTGTTGATCGGGTTAACTTGAGTGTTTGAAGGTAAAGTTCCTTGTGGTCTTTAGGCAACTTGATTTGAAAGTCTTCCAACGGCACTCTCAAGGTTTTGAAATGAAGCTTGTTGGTTTCGTATTTGTTGCTTCAAGAGCTCGTTCTCTTTCATTAGGAAAGCTTCGGTTGATTCTACCTTCTTGATGTAGTTTTGCATGAGTTCTTCTAAACTTTTTGAAGGTTGGCATTGTTGAATGTTTTGTTGAGGTTGTTGATTGTAACCTTGGTTATTTTGTGGTTGACTATAACCTTGGTTGTTTTGATAATTCGAATTGGCTTGGCTGTTATAAGGTTGATTGTTCTAAGGTTGTTGGTTTTGGTATTGAAAGTTGGTGTTCCGGTTTTGGTTGTAGTTGTTGTTGTAACCTTGGTTGCTGTTTTCGTTTGTGAATCCGGATGGTGTATGGGTTTGGTTGTTGAATGACACTTATTTTTGATTATGATTGTAGCAGCCTTTGTTTGATGTTCCACCCCGTTGATAGTTTTGATTACTCACGTAGTTCACATGAACATCCGAATTCATGGGAATGTCATCTAGATCAACATGATTGCATTGAGTAATTTGAGGACAATTCTTTGTGAGGTGTGGACCCTCGCATCGTTGACAACCCACTTGCATTGCGACTATCGTTTGTTGAATATTTTTCAACTCTTTCCCATACGTTTGAAATTGATTGTTCAAGCTTGCAAGCGTCACTTGCCCATTATCACTCTCGATTTGTGCTACACTATTCCTTGTCAAATCTCGCGGTGAAGGTGCCCATTCGTATGTGTTAACCGTGATGTCTTCCAATAAGATTTCGGCCGCATTTGGTGATTTATACATAAATACCCCACCGGATGAAGAATCAAGATATTGCTTCGTTAAAGCATTACAACCCCGATAAAATGTGTTGATGTACTCCTTTTTTGTCAAACCGTGTGGTGGGCAAGCTCTTAACATTTTCTTGAATCGTACACAGGCATCATACAAAGATTCATCACCCCGTTGGGTGAACCCATTAATCTCCATTTGAAGTCATTCTACTTTTGATGGTGAAAAGAAGTGATTGATAAACTCATTGGTTGAATCTTGAAAAGTTCTTATGGAATCAGATGGTAATCTCCTTAACCAAATCTTCGCTTCCCCTTCAAGTGTAAAAGGGAATGCCCTTAACTTAAAAGCGTCATCGGTGACATCTTTGTATTTGTAGATATCACAAAGATCATTAAAATGTTGGATGTGTTCGAACGAATTTTCGTCTATCATCCCTTGAAAGTATGTATCTTTGATCAACGTGAAAAAGTTACCCTCAATCTTCCAATTTTCCGCTTCGATTGGTGGTTTTGAAATAGCCGGTGCTATCATTGTTGGTGCAACTAATTTAGCGTTCCACATCGGCGTGTCGTTCGGATCATTCAATAACTCTTGATTAATCAGTGGACCATGGTTGATTGGATTACCCTCTTCATTGAGAATCGGTTGACCGTTAGGATCCATGTCTTCTAAACAAAATGGCAAAGCTTCGAAATTTTTCCTTAATACCCTTTCTTCTCTACGATTATAAACCCCGTGCACGTGTTTTTCCGGATCAGAGAATGGATGTGTGAACTCTTGATCCTTGTGAGACCTTGTTTTCATATATCAAAGGCACCTATCCTTCAATCACAACACAAACACAAACGGTTTTCCAAACAAAAAATATATATATATTTATAAAACACGAAAAGTAACTTTTGCAAGGGTAAACCCTTACGAAAGGATCGAACAATTAAAAGTTTAAACCAAATATTCAACTAAGCTAACCGCTCCCCGGCAGCGGCGCCAAGAAAGTTTGATGGTGTTGTGCAACGTACATCTTTTACCCTCTAAATTTATATATGATTCAAACACTACAAATAAGCACACACCACTAACGAGCACTTAGCACCCGATTATTATAGCACTTTAATGTAAGTATTCTTATCAAGTTCGTCCCAAGAGAGCGGTGTAAGTCGGATATTTGCAACTATCGATTGTCCTAGAGTTTGTTTGATTGGGGGGGGAGGGGGTTGATTGATATTAACTAACAACTAAAACTTGCACAATTAAACAAACTTAAACTTAACAAGTAAACTTGTAGCAAGAAACAAGTAACGAAGTATTAAGACTTAAATCAAATTAACTAAGAAGTGTTCACTTATCTAATCCTCTCTATTCTTGGCTTGCCCCGTTTTGCTTATTTTGCTATCTCATTCGTTGTTGAACTATTAAACATTTAACATCACTACCAAACCTCAAATCAAATAACACTCCGCGAATTGACATAAGCATTGTATTCTAGGATCGAGTTAAGCATGATTTGGTCATTGAGATTGAGCTTGGGTTCAAATCACTTAAAACCCTCAACTATCGAAATCACTTAAGATAATCGGCACTACTATGTTGACTAAAGGCCAATTGAAAACCAACTTAGATCAAGAACACATTCACTTGCAATTCCTAAGCTAGTTATCTAGATCACCTAAGGTGTTGAAGCACACATTGATTCACTTCTCAAATCACTAAGAGAGCTACTCAACATATGTAATAAAAGTCAAGCCTAAAACAAACTCATTGCAATGGATCTGTAGCTAATTTAACAACACATGTTCATGTAATTCATTCAAACAACATTATTCAATCGATTTTGGGGCAAACACTAGCGTTAGAGATTCATAGATAAGCAAACACAAGAGATTTATCCAATCATGGCTAAGATCAAACTAATAATAAGCATAGAAACATAAACAATCATCATCTTAAAGTTATTACAAGAAATAGATTCAAAATATGTAAAGTAAAGTGGAGATTACAACCCAAAATGTAAAGAAGATGAAGATCTAAGCTAAACAATGATGGATCTTGAGCTAGCTTCCTTCAATCCACCCTTAAACACCAATGGATGATGAAATTAGGGTTTTGTATGTGAAATTCGGACCTAAGACAGCTGCTCTCTAAAGATGCATATGAGAAATGACATAGTCTCGTCCCTTTTATAGTGCTGAAAATCTAGGCTGAAACAGCGACAGGAGTGCGGCTTTTGGCTTAGGAGCGGCGCTTTTGGCTTTAACGAAGAGTGGTGCTTTTGATCAGGAACGCCGCTTTTGGCTCAAATCAGGGGCGACGCTTTTATTGTAGGAGCGACGCTTTTGGCTGAATAGGAGCGGCGCTTCTGGCATTAGGATTTTGCTCATTGATGAAAAATGGAGCTGAAATGTGCATAAGAACGTCGCTTTTGCAGTTGGTGCGGCGCTTCTGCTCCACAGGAGCGACGCTCTAAGTTGAGGAGCGGCGCTTTTTGAGCTGATTCTGCACTTTCCAATTCCTTAGCCAATTTTGCCCAAGATTTGGTCAATTTTACACCAAATCAAGTGCTTAGCCCTTAAATTACCATTTAGCTCAATAACATACAAAATAGGCTCCAAGATCGTCAAAAATTGAACAAAGTGAGGAAGATATCGCGAGATAAAATATATATAAATGGAGCGATATCACCCTCATCCTCGGCCACGTACTTGACCACGACCTCGTTGACTCTGTTAATGAGTTTTTTCACTGCTCTCTTCCTTGGAAGACAGTTTTGCTTGTAAATATTGCTCCAAAAGGCTCCTTATTTTTCTTATTGAACCTCTCTTCATGGGCTTGTAATGAACCCATGAGTTCATCGATAGTCATGGATTCTAGATCTTTAGATTCTTCGATGGCTACGACTATATAGTCGAATTTTGAATCTAATGATCTAAGAATCTTCTCAATGACTCTTGCACTAAATTATTTGGATAAAATTTTGAATCTTCTTAAAGATAGAGTTTGAACTAGTTTCGGATAATAAGTCTCGGAGATTAAGTCACTAAATTATTTGGATAAAAATTTTATTTATATTTATAATTTTTATTAACTAATATATTTAATTGATTTTAATCTTCATTATTTTTATCAATTTTAATTTCATTTATTAATAGCCGAATTTTATTATTTTTTTTATTAAATTCAGTTTTTATTTTATTTATTAATATTTATTTAATTTTGATTATTTTATCAAATGTACACACTAGTCCTTGTACATTTTAAACATATTTATCTATTCGTTATTTGTTCGTAATAATGATGTTTTAAGATTATAGAAAGTTGGTAAATAAATTACCCGAGTCTCGTTGGTTTCACATAATCTAGTCTCGATTACTTAACTTGATGAGATTAAAGTTACTTTGGTTAGCCTAGGACTCATCTCCTAAGTTTAAGTTTCGCTAAATTCTTTACAGTCGTTAGCTAAATATAAATATAAAGGAAAAAGTCAGGTTGTTACAACAACTTATTTTGCAATAGGAATCTTTGTCGTTTCATAAAAATATACATGATTTTCTTTTTAAAGAGTTTGAAAAAGACAATAAATAAAACTAAAAAAAGATGCTAGCTGGCGAGCGACGCAGGCACTCACGCACACAAACGGATACGCGCGCACACGCTTTCACACACACACACACACACATATATATCCAGTTTTTAACTCGTATAATATACGACCGTTTTTATATAAAATAGTTATAAGATTAATTATACTTTTCTTAAATAAATTGAAGTATTAGTTTTGAATTAAAAGATGTAATATAAAAAAAACAATAAAAAGGATAAAACTAAAAAACAAGTCACACTTAATATGACAGATCCAGGCCAATACTATATGAAAACTTATCGAAACCACCAATTTTAGCCAACACTATTTGCGATATAGGGTGTGTTTGGGCACACAAGCTTCTAGGAGTTTAAGCTTATTTGTTTTCATAAGCTCCACCTTCTAGCCTTGTTTGGCAGACAAATATTCCTTAGCTTATAAAAAAAATAAGTTCTAGAAAAATAAGCTAGTTGAAGAAGCTTATGGAAATAAGCTAGAGAGCTTATGGAGTCAAATTACATTATTAGCCCCTATATCATTATTTCTAATTTATTTTTTTATCCTTTTATGTCATTTTACATACATAAGCTCTAGATACTTCACCAAACACTTATAAAACATAAACTTCAGCTTTCAGCTTAAAAAATAAGCTCCAGCTCTAGCTACAAACTAGTTTCATCCAAACAGATCCATAAACTAAACAAGTGCACAAGTAAACAGTAACATATTTTCAAATTATTAACATATCTCTTACACCTAAAAATTACTATATATACTTTCATAATCCTTATTGTCGTTTTATGTGTATATTTGTTGTTTGTTACTATTCATTGGGGATAGTTATGTAAATCTAGAATTACTTAAAATAGTTATAAGTTATTAGATGTAAAATTTGTAAAGTTAATATTGTTAGATTAATGGTGCCTTTGATAAAACAGACTGACTAATAAGTATTAAGTTAAATAATTCAAAATTTAAATAACTAAATGATTCTGAATGAAAGTGATTCTAAATAAAAATAATGTGTTTGAGACTCCCTCTGTTAATAAAAATAATAATAAAAAAAAATCTCATTTGACTTTTCAAAGTCTCTCTCCTTGAATTTTGACTTTAAATTATTTTATTTGTGTTATAAAATACTTGATGAAAATTATATCAATACATGTAAAACTCAATCCATCCACATAATTATAATCAAATATTATATCATACAAACAAAAAATTATCAGTCAAAGTTGAAAAAAAAAACCTTAAAAGTCAAACTGTGATAACTTTTATGGAAAAGAGGGAGTAATATTTATGAATCAACAATTTGAATAAGTTAAAATTAACTTATTAACGTTTTAAATAAATGCAAAATTAAATATGCTTGTTTGATAAGTGTTCGTGATATACATTAAGTATGGTATTACAGAAAATTTAAGTACTTAATTATTAATTCTGAATGATTCAGCATTGAGTGTCATCGTGATATGTCATTTAAATATGAGAAATACATTGAATTATTTAGTTAAGAGGTAAAAGAACACGCTCTGACCCATTTTTTTTTTTTAAGTCCACCACTTTTTTCATGAACTACGTAAAATACCTTTTATAAATCCACCACTTTTTCAAGAACTACCCAAAATAAATTGTTAATTTCTTATTTACAACACAAAGTTACCATATATAAATCCACCACTTTTATAAGTTAATTTCTTATTTATTTATAACATAGAAGTTACCATAAATAAAAAGGGTTAAAGCTACTCAGTAGCTATATACTTTTTTTTTTCGACGTAGACTATATACCCAGAAAAATACCATGTAGGCCATAAATTTTGAAAAAATGTGTTAATGTAAACCAGCTTAACTTGTTGACCTGATAAATAAGGTAGTTCGTTTGACTTTTTTTCGAAATTTTGACTTCGAAATTCGGATTTATTTCTTCGATTTAAGATCTGTAAATTAACAGATAGTTTCACAAAGAGATTTCGATCACATATGTAGAACATTTCTCCATAACCTCTCAGATTAATCCGGAGCTTAAATTGGGCACGGTTTCGGTGAAAGATGAAATCGAGATCAAACTCTATGAATTTGTTGTTGATTATCAGTTCTGATGGTGTACAAAACTTCGTTTGATGTTATGATTCACTAATCTGAAGTCAATTTGTTGAGATAATCATCCTTGATCAATTTTGTAGATTGAGTTTAGAAAAAATATATTTTTTTTTGTTCAAATGTAGGCTATATACCCAAAAAAAATACTAATGTAGGTCACACACTTTCAAAAAGTATATCGATGTAAACAAAAGGTAACATGTTTAGCCGGTAATATGTTACCTTTTGTTTACATCGATATACTTTTTAAAAGTATGTGACCTACATTAGTATTTTTTTGGATATATAGTCTACATCGAAACAATATATATATATATATATATATATATATATATATATATATATATATATATATATATATATATATATATATATATATATATATATATATATATATATATATATATATATATATATATATATATATATATATATATATATATATATATATACACGACTACTGTTTAGCCTTAACCTTAAATAAAAATTTATATCAAATTTAAATAAAACTAAAAATCGTTGTTAAAAAATGAAATATTTATAATTTTGCAATTAATTCTATTGTGTTTAATACTTAGATATAATATTAATTAATAAGCTTATTAAATTAAAAGTGGTAGATTTCGAATAATTGACTGACCAAAAAACACGGAGAAGATCTTTGCCATATATATATCTAATCAGATATGACTACTACAAAAACTACTTTAGAAACCGGTTTTTAACACTTTAGAAACCGGTTTTAAAACCGCTTTATATTGGGTGGGGTTTATAAAGTTAACAAGAAACCGGTTTCTATTACTAAGTTTTAAAGACCATTTTTTTATAAGCTAACCGGTTTTTATAACTCTTTAAAAACCAATAGCACACCTTTATTAACCGGTTTCTAAAATTACATGTAATGCTGCATCTGTTATTTGGCATTTGATGATATATCTTCTATAGTTTCTATTAAAATTCTAAAATGATAACATCATAAATAAGTTTTTCTCCTTCGTTAAAAAAAATCAAAAATAAAAAGAAAAAAATCTAAGCCATCTTGATGATGTCATTAACATTAATTAAATAAATTAAAAAAAATAATAAACAAAAACGCAAACCCGTGTTTATATTTTTGTCGTGAATTACAATTATTACTTATTAGGGTTCTTAATTTCGATGTCCAGTTTGGAATACTACTCCCACGTCGTTCGTTTAATTCCGATGGTCTGCAACTCGGTAAAAATCTAACTGCCCTGTTCTCAATCCATTTTGATTATATGTTTTGATCTTCGGTTTATTGCTTATAGATGAGAAAATATTACTTGCATATATAAGGGTTCATTAATTTTGTGTTATAGGAACACACTCTATGAATGGATCACATCATAGAATCATATATGGAAGATGATTTACTTATTTAGTGATCATTCGTAACTGCTATTAGTACACTATCTGAAAGCTGAATAAAAGTGTAATAACTATCATTATGCTAACTTGATGACCATACATGTGTTTGCTGGAATCGTATCTCAAGTACGTGTTTTAACCCGTATCATTTAAAGCATTTGTTCTTAATGTTTATAAGACTTATTTGTTCTTAATCGTTTATAGTACGATTACTATTTTCGGGTTGTTGTGAATTGAACCATCAGTTAGGTTCATATGTAACAGAGAGTGCTATCCATTGGATGAGATATCATAATGCCTGTGTTATGAAGGGTTCAACAACACCGTATCACTATACGATCTTATGTGCTTTTTTAAGTTATAAGGTGATATTCTTATTTATTTTTCGTAACTATGTTGGGGTTGTTGTGTCTTAAACCGATCAGCACTAACTTTACTCAATCTTTTAGTCTGCATATTTAAACTCCGACTTATCAATATTCTGCCATTTTGTTAATGTTATATGATGTTAAATCATAAGTGTGTATGTTTGCTTGTGGTTGATTCTATGCATGAATAAGTATTACAATGGATGTTTGTTTTAAATATTTCAAAATGAATTCACTGCACAAACAGGTGATCATACATCACAAACTTTCTAGGTAAAAAATTATCATTATATTAATGCAGTATATAGTCTTTATCTTGAGATCATTCTGTTCAGATTTTATGTTACAAACCTGCAAAGTTTAAGGTATAATGTTACTTGATAGTATTAGTGGTTTATTTATGTTAATAGTATTTAGCAACATAGAATTTGCTCTACACTTTTTTGAACAACCATTTGTACCAATGATGGACAATTTTTTATTAAGTAGGTCCATTGAACCAATAGTTGATGAAGTGGTCAATTTGGTTTTTGCTTTTCATCTAAATGGTCAAATAGGTAAACTTAAATGTATCAAAAATGATAACACGTTGAATAGGTTGAGCGGTTCAAATGTGTCTTTTTGTAATAAGAATATGTTTTTTTCAAAAGTATAATAGTAATCTGTCAAGTATGTAATCTCATATGTGAATTACCTATTGGTTTTCACTGTAGTGACCCGAACTTTTCCATGTTTATATATATTAATTGAGATTGATATTTACATGATTAAATGTTTCTAACATGTTAAGCAATCAAACTTGTTAAGACTTGATTAATTGAAATATGTTTCATATAGACAATTGACCACCCAAGTTGACCGGTGATTCATGAACGTTAAAACTTGTAAAAACTATATGATGACATATATATGGATATATATATATAGTTAACATGATACTATGATAATTAAACATATCATTAAGTATATTTACAATGAACTACATATGTAAAAACAAGACTACTAACTTAATGATTTTTAAACGAGACATATATGTAACGATTATCGTTGTAAAGACATTTAATGTATATATATATATATCATATTAAGAGATATTCATACATGATAATATCATGATAATATAATAATTTAAAATCTCATTTGATATTATAAACATTGGGTTAACAACATTTAACAAGATCGTTAACCTAAAGGTTTCAAAACAACACTTACATATAACGACTAACGATGACTTAACGACTCAGTTAAAATGTATATACATGTAGTGTTTTAATATGTATTTATACACTTTTGAAAGACTTCACTACACTTATCAAAATACTTCTACTTAACAAAAATGCTTACAATTACATCCTCGTTCAGTTTCATCAACAATTCTACTCGTATACACCCGTATTCGTACTCGTACAATACACAGCTTTTAGATGTATGTACTATTGGTATATACACTCCAATGATCAGCTCTTAGCAGCCCATGTGAGTCACCTAACACATGTGGGAACCATAATTTGGCAACTAGCAAGAAATATCTCATAAAATTACAAAAATATGAGTAATCATTCATGACTTATTTACATGAAAACAAAATTACATATCCTTTATATCTAATCCATACACCAACGACCAAAAACACCTACAAACACTTTCATTCTTCAATTTTCTTCATCTAATTGATCTCTCTCAAGTTCTATCTTCAAGTTCTAAGTGTTCTTCATATATTTTACAAGTTCTAGTTACATAAAATCAAGAATACTTTCAAGTTTGCTAGCTCACTTCCAATCTTGTAAGGTGATCATCCAACCTCAAGAAATCTTTATTTCTTACAGTAGGTTATCATTCTAATATAAGGTAATAATCATATTCAAACTTTGGTTCAATTTCTATAACTATAACAATCTTATTTCAAGTGATGATCTTACTTGAACTTGTTTTCGTGTCATGATTCTGCTTCAAGAACTTCGAGCCATCCAAGGATCCGTTGAAGCTAGATCCATTTTTCTCTTTTCCAGTAGGTTTATCCAAGGAACTGAAGGTAGTAATGATGTTCATAACATCGTTCGATTCATACATATAAAGCTATCTTATTCGAAGGTTTAAACTTGTAATCACTAGAACATAGTTTAGTTAATTCTAAACTTGTTCGCAAATAAAAGTTAATCCTTCTAACTTGACTTTTAAAATTAACTAAACACATGTTCTATATCTATATGATATGCTAACTTAATGATTTAAAACCTGGAAACACGAAAAACACCTTAAAACCGGATTTACGCCGTCGTAGTAACACCGCGGGCTGTTTTGGGTTAGTTAATTAAAAACTATGATAAACTTTGATTTAAAAGTTGTTATTCTGAGAAAATGATTTTTATTATGAACATGAAACTATATCCAAAAATTATGGTTAAACTCAAAGTGGAAGTATGTTTTCTAAAATGGTCATCTAGACGTCGTTCTTTCGACTGAAATGACTACCTTTACAAAAATGACTTGTAACTTATTTTTCCAACTATAAACCTATACTTTTTCTGTTTAGATTCATAAAATAGAGTTCAATATGAAACCATAGCAATTTGATTCACTCAAAACGGATTTAAAATGAAGAAGTTATGGGTAAAACAAGATTGGATAATTTTTCTCATTTTAGCTACGTGAAAATTGGTAACAAATCTATTCCAACCATAACTTAATCAACTTGTATTGTATATTATGTAATCTTGAGATACCATAGACACGTATACAATGTTTCGACCTATCATGTCGACACATCTATATATATTTCGGAACAACCATAGACACTCTATATGTGAATGTTGGAGTTAGCTATACAGGGTTGAGGTTGATTCCAAAATATATATAGTTTGAGTTGTGATCAATACTGAGATACGTATACACTGGGTCGTGGATTGATTCAAGATAATATTTATCGATTTATTTCTGTACATCTAACTGTGGACAACTAGTTGTAGGTTACTAACAAGGACAGCTGACTTACTAAACTTAAAACATCAAAATATATTAAAAGTGTTGTAAATATATTTTGAACATACTTTGATATATATGTATATATTGTTATAGGTTCGTGAATCAACTAGTGGCCAAGTCTTACTTCCCGACGAAGTAAAAATCTGTGAAAGTGAGTTATAGTCCCACTTTTAAAATCTAATATTTTTGGGATGAGAATACATGCAATTTTTATAAATGATTTACAAAATAGACACAAGTACGTGAAACTACATTCTATGGTTGAATTATCGAAATCGAATATGCCCCTTTTTATTAAGTCTGGTAATCTAAGAATTAGGGAACAGACACCCTAATTGACGTGAATCCTAAAGATAGATCTATTGGGCCTAACAAACCCCATCCAAAGTACCGGATGTTTTAGTACTTCGAAATTTATATCATATCCGAAGGGTGTCCCGGAATGATGGGGATATTCTTATATATGCATCTTGTTAATGTCGGTTACCAGGTGTTCACCATATGAATGATTTTTATCTCTATGTATGGGATGTGTATTGAAATATGAAATCTTGTGGTCTATTATTATGATTTGATATATATAGGTTAAACCTATAACTCACCAACATTTTTGTTGACGTTTTAAGCATGTTTATTCTCAGGTGATTATTAAGAGCTTCCGCTGTCGCATACTTAAATAAGGACGAGATTTGGAGTCCATGCTTGTATGATATTGTGTAAAAACTGCATTCAAGAAACTTATTTTGTTGTAACATATTTGTATTGTAAACCATTATGTAATGGTCGCGTGTAAACAGGATATTTTAGATTATCATTATTTGATAATCTACGTAAAGCTTTTTAAAAACCTTTATCTATGAAATAAAGGTTATGGTTTGTTTTAAAAATGAATGCAGTCTTTGAAAAATGTCTCATATAGAGGTCAAAACCTCGCAACGAAATCAATTAACATGGAACGTTTTTAATCAATAAGAACGGGACATTTCAGTTAGTATCAGAGCGTTGGTCTTAGAGAACCAGAATTTTGCATTAGTGTGTCTTATCGAGTTTGTTAGGATGCATTAGTGAGTCTGGACTTCGACCGTGTTTACTTGAAAAATGATTGCTTAACAAATTTTGTTGGAAACTATATATTTTTAACATGTGAATATTATGTGATATATTAATCTCTTAACGCGTTTGATATTATGTGATAGATGTCTACCTCTAGAACAAGTCCCATTGACTCACCTAATAATAATGAAGAGTCAAATGTAAATTGGAATGATTCGTGGACTGATTCACAAGTTCCCGAAGAGGAACCGGAAGAAGAGTCGGAACCGGAAGAAGAATCGGAACCGGAAGAAGAATCGGAACCGGATGAAGAAATAGAACCGGTGGGGGAAATAATAAAACGGTTAAGTAAAAGAAAATCCTCAACCAACCGACCAAGGTTAATTATGGTCAATGGTGTTTCCGCCAAGGAAGCAAAATATTGGGAGGATTACCAATTCTCCGATGAATCGGATTCCGACGAGAATTCCGATGATGTTATAGAAATTACCCCAACTGAATTTAAAAAGGCAAAAGAAAATAATAAGGGAAAGGGCATAAAAATAGAGAAATCTAATTCCAACCCCGATGAACTTTATATGTATCGTCAACCCCCGAAGTCCTTAAGTTGTAACAATGACCCGGGAACCTCTAAACCACCAGGTTTTTCTAAACCAATGTGGATCACGACGGCTCGTATTAGGGGAACATCATATATCCCTAGAAACTTGGCAAAACGAACCAAAACCGAAGAAGAAGAAACGAGCGAGTCGGAATAAGATAGTTGTATTCGTGTGGTGTAATATATGTAATATAGTGTGCTTATGCTTTATGATATATGTAAAAATTGCTTGTATTAATAAGTATTTTTTTATGAATCTAACTCTTGTCTATTTTACAGTTTAAAAACACAATATGGATAGACAACCCAATATTTTAAGAGACCTACCCGGAGACATGATTGATGAAATCTTGTCTAGAGTCGGTCAGAATTCCTCGGCACAACTATTTAAGGCGAGATCAGTTTGTAAGATATTCAAAGAACGTTCCAAGAATGTCTTGGTTTATAAGAGACTTTCGTTTGAAAGATGGGGGATATCACATTGGGAAACCCATAAGTTACGATGTGTTTACTTTGACGCATATATTGCGGGGAACCCAAATGCTATTTTACGCAACGGGTTAAGAAATTATTTTGACTCAATGTATCCGAATATAGGATTTCATTATTTAGAAAAAGCAGCTAACATGCAACATAAAGAAGCATGCTATGCTTACGGGTTAGTAATGTTCGCTTCTCACCAAAGTGAGAAAAAGAACATCGGGCTATAGCTATTAAACAAAACGTTTCCACAAGTGACGGAGTCGGTAATTGGGGTAAGAAATGAGGTTTTTAGATTGTTACGGGACTGTTGGACATTACGTAACCCTCGTCCCTTTGACGACGTTACAACACGCTGTCTTATCAACGGCCATAACGGTTATGTTCCACAAGACCAAGGATGGGAAGTAGTCCTAGTAAAACCAGAATGCATGACTTGTTTCTGGACGTATGAATTACGTGTCTTTATTGCCTTTGCTGAACGACTTGTGTACTAGCTAGAATTATCTTCACAACTATCTTGTATCAAAGTTATTGTGTGCTATATTTCATGCTTTATGTAAAATAAGCGGTATTGTAAGTTTGTAAAATATTGTGTAAAAGTTTGAACGCGAAATATTATTATAATCAGTTTTTCATATAGAATTGTAGTAGTTGAATTGTATATTAGCTACTAAGTATGAACTTAACGGGTAGGTACTACCCGAATTTAAACTTATAAAACGCTAATATGAAGAAAAAGCTTTTATAAATGAGTTCATATTATGCTACAAAATACTATTAACTACTCTTAATATTCTGTATGATTAACTTGTTCCATTTAACTATTTTGAAGGAAATGGCACCGACTACTCGACACACCGTGAATATGAATGAAGAGGAATTTCGTACTTTTCTAGCTTCAAACATAGCCGCAGTACAGGCTGCGCTACATACCAACAATAACATTGGATCTAGCAGTACAGGAAATCGTGTAGGATGCACCTACAAAGAATTCACTGCCTGCAAACCTTTGGAATTTGATGGAACCGAAGGACCGATCGGATTGAAACGGTGGACCGAGAAGGTCGAATCGGTGTTTGCCATAAGTAAGTGTACTGAAGAGGACAAAGTGAAGTACGCTACACATACCTTCACAGGTTCTGCGTTAACATGGTGGAATACCTATCTAGAGCAAGTGGGACAAGACGATGCGTACGCACTACCGTGGTCAGCATTCAAGCACTTGATGAACGAGAAGTACCGTCCCAGAACCGAGGTCAATAAACTCAAGACAGAACTTAGAGGGTTACGAACCCAAGGATTTGATATTACCACGTACGAAAGACGATTCACAGAATTGTGCCTATTGTGTCCGGGAGCATTCGAAGATGAGGAAGAGAAGATCGACGCGTTTGTGAAAGGATTACCGGAAAGAATCCAAGAAGATATAAGTTCACACGAGCCCGCCTCCATACAACAGGCATGTAGAATGGCTCACAAACTAGTGAACCAGATTGAAGAAAGAATTAAAGAACAGACTGCTGAAGAGGCCAATGTGAAGCAAGTCAAAAGAAAGTGGGAGGAAAACGGTGATAAGAATCGCCAATACAGCAACAACAGCAATTACAACAATAATCGCAACAATTATCCCAACAATCGCAACTACAACAAACGGCCCAACAACAACAACAACAACAACAGCAACTACAACAATCATCCCAACAACAATAATAACCGCAACAGCAACAACAATCAGAAGCAGCTATGCCAAAGGTGTGAAAAGTATCACTCGGGGTTCTGCACCAAATTTTGCAACAAGTGTAAAAGAAATGGTCATAGCGCGGCGAAGTGTGAGGTCTACGGACCAGGGGTTAATAGAACGAAAGGAACAAATGGTGTCGGAACGAGTAATGGCGGAGCAAGTAGTGTCGGAGCAAGTTATGCCAATGTAGTTTGTTATAAATGTGGAAAACCGGGCCACATTATTAGAAATTGCCCGAACCAGGAGAACACGAATGGACAAGGCCGCAGAAGAGTTATCAATATTAATGCGGCAGAGGCACAGGAAGACCCGGAGCTTGTTACTGGTACGTTTCTTATTGACAATAAATCTGCTTACGTTTTATTTGATTCGGGTGCGGATAGAAGCTATATGAGTAGAGATTTTTGTGCTAAATTAAGTTGTCCATTGACGCCTTTGGATAGTAAATTTTAACTCGAATTATCAAATGGTAAATTAATTTCAGCAGATAATATATGTCGGAATCGAGAAATTAAACTGGTTAGCGAAACATTTAAGATTGATTTGATACCAGTAGAGTTAGGGAGTTTTGATGTGATAATCGGTATGGACTGGTTGAAAGAAGTGAAAGCAGAGATCGTTTGTTACAAAAATGCAATTCGCATTATACGAGAAAAAGGAAAACCCTTAATGGTGTACGGAGAAAAGGGCAACACGAAGCTACATCTTATTAGTAATTTGAAGGCACAAAAACTAATAAGAAAAGGTTGCTATGCTGTTCTAGCACACGTCGAGAAAGTACAAACTGAAGAAAAGAGCATCAATGATGTTCCCATTGCAAAAGAATTTCCCGATGTATTTTCGAAAGAATTACCGGGATTACCCCCACATCGATCCGTTGAATTTCAAATAGATCTTGTACCAGGAGCTGCACCAATAGCTCGTGCTCCTTACAGACTCGCACCCAGCGAGATGAAAGAACTACAAAGCCAATTACAAGAACTTTTAGAGCGTGGTTTCATTCGACCAAGCACATCACCGTGGGGAGCTCCTGTTTTGTTTGTCAAGAAGAAAGATGGTACATTCAGGTTGTGTATCGACTACCGAGAGTTGAACAAACTTACCATCAAGAACCGCTACCCACTACCGAGAATCGATGACTTATTTGATCAACTACAAGGCTCGTCTGTTTATTCAAAGATTGACTTACATTCCGGGTATCATCAAATGCGGGTGAAAGAAGATGATATTCCAAAGACTGCTTTCAGAACACGTTACGGTCATTACGAGTTTATGGTCATGCCGTTTGGTTTAACTAATGCACCAGCTGTGTTCATGGACCTTATGAACCGAGTGTGTGGACCATACCTTGACAAGTTTGTCATTGTTTTCATTGATGACATACTTATTTACTCAAAGAATGACCAAGAACACGGTGAACATTTGAGAAAGGTGTTAGAAGTATTGAGGAAGGAAGAATTGTACGCTAAGTTTTCAAAGTGTGCATTTTGGTTGGAAGAAGTTCAATTCCTCGGTCACATAGTGAACAAAGAAGGTATTAAGGTGGATCCGGCAAAGATAGAAACTGTTGAAAAGTGGGAAACCCCGAAAACTCCGAAACACATACGCCAGTTTTTAGGACTAGCTGGTTACTACAGAAGGTTCATCCAAGACTTTTCCAGAATAGCAAAACCCTTGACTGCATTAACGCATAAAGGGAAGAAATTTGAATGGAATGATGAACAAGAGAAAGCGTTTCAGTTATTGAAGAAAAAGCTAACTACGGCACCTATATTGTCATTGCCTGAAGGGAATGATGATTTTGTGATTTATTGTGACGCATCAAAGCAAGGTCTCGGTTGTGTATTAATGCAACGAACGAAGGTGATTGCTTATACGTCTAGACAATTGAAGATTCACGAACAAAATTATACGACGCATGATTTGGAATTAGGCGCAGTTGTTTTTGCATTAAAGACTTGGAGGCACTACTTATATGGGGTCAAAATTATTATATATACCGACCACAAAAGTCTTCAACATATATTTAATCAGAAACAACTGAATATGAGGCAGCGTAGGTGGATTGAATTGTTGAATGATTACGACTTTGAGATTCGTTACCACCCGGGGAAGGCAAATGTGGTAGCCGATGCATTGAGCAGGAAGGACAGAGAACCCATTCGAGTAAAATCTATTAATATAATGATTCATAATAACCTTACTACTCAAATAAAGGAGGCGCAACAAGGAGTTTTAAAAGAGGGAAATTTAAAGGATGAAATACCCAAAGGATCGGAGAAGCATCTTAATATTCGGGAAGACGGAACCCGGTATAGGGCTGAAAGGATTTGGGTACCAAAATTTGGAGAGATGAGAGAAATGGTACTTAGAGAAGCTCATAAAACCAGATACTCAATACATCCTGGAACGGGGAAGATGTACAAGGATCTCAAGAAACATTTTTGGTGGCCGGGTATGAAAGTCGATGTTGCTAAATACGTAGGAGAATGTTTGACGTGTTCTAAGGTCAAAGCTGAGCATCAGAAACCATCAGGTCTACTTCAACAACCCGAAATCCCGAAATGGAAATGGGAAAACATTACCATGGATTTCATCACTAAATTGCCAAGGACTGCAAGTGGTTTTGATACTATTTGGGTAATAGTTGATCGTCTCACCAAATCAGCACACTTCCTACCAATAAGAGAAGATGACAAGATGGAGAAGTTAGCACGACTGTATTTGAAGGAAGTCGTCTCCAGACATGGAATACCAATCTCTATTATCTCTGATAGGGATGGCAGATTTATTTCAAGATTCTGGCAGACATTACAGCAAGCATTAGGAACTTGTCTAGACATGAGTACTGCCTATCATCCACAAACTGATGGGCAGAGTGAAAGGACGATACAAACGCTTGAAGACATGCTACGAGCGTGTGTTATTGATTTCGGAAACAGTTGGGATCGACATCTACCGTTAGCAGAATTTTCCTACAACAACAGCTACCATTCAAGCATTGAGATGGCGCCGTTTGAAGCACTTTATGGTAGAAAGTGCAGGTCTCCGATTTGTTGGAGTGAAGTGGGGGATAGACAGATTACGGGTCCGGAGATTATACAAGAAACTACCGAGAAGATCATCCAAATTCAACAACGGTTGAAAACCGCCCAAAGTCGACAAAAGAGCTACGCTGACATTAAAAGAAAAGATATAGAATTTGAAATTGGAGAGATGGTCATGGTTAAAGTTGCACCTTGGAAAGGCGTTGTTCGATTTGGTAAACGAGGGAAATTAAATCCAAGGTATATTGGACCATTCAAGATTATTGATCGTGTCGGACCAGTAGCTTACCAACTAGAGTTACCTCAACAACTCGCGGCTGTACATAACACTTTCCACGTCTCAAATTTGAAGAAATGTTTTGCTAAAGAAGATCTCACTATTCTGTTAGATGAAATCCAAATCAACGAAAAACTTCAATTCATCGAAGAACCCGTCGAAATAATGGATCGTGAGGTTAAAAGACTTAAGCAAAACAAGATACCAATTGTTAAGGTTCGAAGGAATGCTCGTAGAAGACCCGAGTTCACCTGGGAGCGTGAAGATCAGATGAAGAAGAAATACCCGCATCTATTTCCAGAAGATTCGTCAACACCTTCAACAGCTTAAAATTTCGGGACGAAATTTATTTAACGGGTAGGTACTGTAGTGACCCGAACTTTTCCATGTTTATATATATTAATTGAGATTGATATTTATATGATTAAATGTTTCCAACATGTTAAGCAATCAAACTTGTTAAGACTTGATTAATTGAAATATGTTTCATATAGACAATTGACCACCCAAGTTGACCGGTGATTCACGAACGTTAAAACTTGTAAAAACTATATGATGACATATATATGGATATATATATAGTTAACATGATACTATGATAATTAAACATATCATTAAGTATATTTACAATGAACTACATATGTAAAAACAAGACTACTAACTTAATGATTTTTAAACGAGACATATATGTAACGATTATCGTTGTAAAGACATTTAATGTATATATATCATATTAAGAGATATTCATACATGATAATATCATGATAATATAATAATTTAAAATCTCATTTGATATTATAAACATTGGGTTAACAACATTTAACAAGATCGTTAACCTAAAGGTTTCAAAACAACACTTACATATAACGACTAACGATGACTTAACGACTCAGTTAAAATGTATATACATGTAGTGTTTTAATATGTATTTATACACTTTTGAAAGACTTCAATACACTTATCAAAATACTTCTACTTAACAAAAATGCTTACAATTACATCCTCGTTCAGTTTCATCAACAATTCTACTCGTATGCACCCGTATTCGTACTCGTACAATACACAGCTTTTAGATGTATGTACTATTGGTATATACACTCCAATGATCAGCTCTTAGCAGCCCATGTGAGTCACCTAACACATGTGGGAACCATCATTTGGCAACTAGCAAGAAATATCTCATAAAATTACAAAAATATGAGTAATCATTCATGACTTATTTACATGAAAACAAAATTACATATCCTTTATATCTAATCCATACACCAACGACCAAAAACACCTACAAACACTTTCATTCTTCAATTTTCTTCATCTAATTGATCTCTCTCAAGTTCTATCTTCAAGTTCTAAGTGTTTTCATATATTTTACAAGTTCTAGTTACATAAAATCAAGAATACTTTCAAGTTTGCTAGCTCACTTCCAATCTTGTAAGGTGATCATCCAACCTCAAGAAATCTTTGTTTCTTACAGTAGGTTATCATTCTAATACAAGGTAATAATCATATTCAAACTTTGGTTCAATTTCTATAACTATAACAATCTTATTTCAAGTGATGATCTTACTTGAACTTGTTTTCGTGTCATGATTCTGCTTCAAGAACTTCGAGCCATCCAAGGATCCGTTGAAGCTAGATCCATTTTTCTATTTTCTAGTAGGTTTATCCAAGGAACTTAAGGTAGTAATGATGTTCATAACATCATTCGATTCATACATATAAAGCTATCTTATTCGAAGGTTTAAACTTGCAATCACTAGAACATAGTTTAGTTAATTCTAAACTTGTTCGCAAATAAAAGTTAATCCTTCTAAATTGACTTTTAAAATCAACTAAACACATGTTTTATATCTATATGATATGCTAACTTAATGATTTAAAACCTGGAAACACGAAAAACACCGTAAAACCGGATTTACGCCGTCGTAGTAACACCGCGGGCTGTTTTGGGTTAGTTAATTAAAAACTATGATAAACTTTGATTTAAAAGTTGTTATTCTGAGAAAATGATTTTTATTATGAACATGAAACTATATTCAAAAATTATGGTTAAACTCAAAGTGGAAGTATGTTTTCTAAAATGGTCATCTAGACGTCGTTCTTTCGACTGAAATGACTACCTTTACAAAAATGACTTGTAACTTATTTTTCCAACTATAAACCTATACTTTTTCTGTTTAGATTCATAAAATAGAGTTCAATATGAAACCATAGCAATTTGATTCACTCAAAACGGATTTAAAATGAAGAAGTTATGGGTAAAACAAGATTGGATAATTTTTCTCATTTTAGCTACGTGAAAATTGGTAACAAATCTATTCCAACCATAACTTAATCAACTTGTATTGTATATTATGTAATCTTGAGATACCATAGACACGTATACAATGTTTCGACCTATCATGTCTACACATCTATATATATTTCGGAACAACCATAGACACTCTATATGTGAATGTTGGAGTTAGCTATACAGGGTTGAGGTTGATTCCAAAATATATATAGTTTGAGTTGTGATCAATACTGAGATACGTATACACTGGGTCGTGGATTGATTCAAGATAATATTTATCGATTTATTTCTGTACATCTAACTGTGGACAACTAGTTGTAGGTTACTAACAAGGACAGCTGACTTAATAAACTTAAAACATCAAAATATATTAAAAGTGTTGTAAATATATTTTGAACATACTTTGATATATATGTATATATTGTTATAGGTTCGTGAATCAACCAGTGGCCAAGTCTTACTTCCCGACGAAGTAAAAATCTGTGAAAGTGAGTTATAGTCCCACTTTTAAAATCTAATATTTTTGGGATGAGAATACATGCAATTTTTATAAATGATTTACAAAATAGACACAAGTACGTGAAACTACATTCTATGGTTGAATTATTGAAATCGAATATGCCCCTTTTTATTAAGTCTGGTAATCTAAGAATTAGGGAACAGACACCCTAATTGACGCGAATCCTAAAGATAGATCTATTGGGCCTAACAAACCCCATCCAAAGTACCGGATGCTTTAGTACTTCGAAATTTATATCATATCCGAAGGGTGTCCCGGAATGATGGGGATATTCTTATATATGCATCTTGTTAATGTCGGTTACCAGGTGTTCACCATATGAATGATTTTTATCTCTATGTATGGGATGTGTATTGAAATATGAAATCTTGTGGTCTATTATTATGATTTGATATATATAGGTTAAACCTATAACTCACCAACATTTTTGTTGACGTTTTAAGCATGTTTATTCTCAGGTGATTATTAAGAGCTTCCGCTGTCGCATACTTAAATAAGGACGAGATTTGGAGTCCATGCTTGTATGATATTGTGTAAAAACTGCATTCAAGAAACTTATTTTGTTGTAACATATTTGTATTGTAAACCATTATGTAATGGTCGCGTGTAAACAAGATATTTTAGATTATCATTATTTGATAATCTACGTAAAGCTTTTTAAAAACCTTTATCTATGAAATAAAGGTTATGGTTTGTTTTAAAAATGAATGCAGTCTTTGAAAAATGTCTCATATAGAGGTCAAAACCTCGCAACGAAATCAATTAATATGGAACGTTTTTAATCAATAAGAACGGGACATTTCATTCACCAATTGTTAAAAGTCAGGATATGGATAGCACACCGCTTGCTAATATTAAGTTGGAAAAACATTTGTCAACAACTGCCTCAAACTTCAGTTACCCACCAACTTATACTCTAGATGATGTTCAGAAGTTACCGAGGTATGTGTACAATGTCACTTCATTACATATTTTGCTGAATTTAATTTAAAGACATTTATTCATAAAGTTTTAGCCCGCTTAATAACGTTTATATGTTTTATATCACTTTCTGCACATAGGCACATACGTGTGTTATACGAGGGGAAGTTTATTCAGGTTTTTTGAAGATGATGGTTGGGTTGGATATGCTTGCAAGAAATGTAACACAAAGGCGGTTCCAAAGTGTTGTGTTGATGATGATTATGATTGTGCAAGCTGTGGTCTTCTAAAGGATGTGTTCCCTAGGTAATCATACTTATTTAAAGCAAATTTGTTTTTTTATTACATTCATCTTTCAAGTGGAAACTAATAATTACACATCATTAGATTCATCTTTCAATTGGACTCTAATTACCATAATTAGATGTGAACAAAACTACGAGTAGTAGGTTGCAATTTTGAACCATTTGCTTTTAAGTGTGCGGTTTTGGAGAACTAACAGTGGTTTATCTGGGCTGGTTATGGTTAGCAATTAAATTAGCCTACTATCATGTGTTTTGTAAGAGAAAATGGTTCTGGATACCATATAAAGTTCGTTATCACCGATTGTTGTTCAGAACTTCGGTGGTTATTTGGGCCATTTTTAGAGAAAATATCAGTTCGTAGCATTTTATTAAGCAAACGTCACAAAACGAAATTGTTTTCAATGTGTTTTGAATATGATGGAACTATTAGTTTCAACTTTGGTGATAAATGGAGCATTGATATTGAATTCACCCCATTAAAGTTAAACTCAACACAGTAAGTTGCAAAATAGATAGCCTTAGGTCCTCAACCTCATTCTCAACATTTTTTTGGTTGTGCTGGTAGCTTTCTTATTGTCTTATTGACTTGTCTTTGTTGTCTTTAATCGATTCGGGCACATCTTTCACCTATCTGGTTGACCCACATTATACAAGGTAGACACAATGAGCAATGTATAAATATAAATGCTCATTTAAATGATCATAGGGTTCCATATGAAAACTGGTATGGTATGAGGTAATACTTGATTTCTTATCCTTACTTTTAGTATTGACTTTTTACATCATTATAGTTTTCATGCTAGAGACAAGTTCTTGATGTAACAGGGCAATTTTGGTGCAGGGCATAACAAGAAAGGGTCAGCTTGACCACAAAAGTATTAACTCTCAACTTCTAATATCAATCTCAGTTTTTGAATAACGATAATAAAACAGTATTCACTAATCATTTAAATTCTGGCTATAACAGTTTCAAAGTTGTATAAATAATAGATAGAGAATGGCTTTTCAACATGTTCCACCCATTTAAATGGTTGAATAGGAGAATAAGCTTGATTCGTGATTTGAAGGTTTAGATATAGAATTATAAACTGGTTGAAGACTGATTAGTTTCCATAGAGTTTGAGATTTTGTGTGAAAGCAATAATAGTTGTCTGTTTTTTTTTTTGACGATTTTTCGTTGGCTTCGAGGTTTCTATTAAAAACAAATAGCTATATGCTAAATGAGCTGCAAAACCTTTCTACTTAAACAAAAAGTTTTCAACTTTAACTTTCTAAAGTTAAGATGTATAGAGACGTGTCAACTTGCAGGAAAGAACGTACAAAACCGACTATTATTATATCAAGTTAGGTATATGCTCTTCTAACATTTTGTTGATTTCGATTGTTGTTATTCAGATAGTTTGAATTTCACTGATAACCCTAATTGATTTAGTCGTAGAGGTTTGATGTATAATAATTATATTATCTATATTATTGTTTTGTCATTTGATCATTTGTAGATGCTAACAGTGGAAGTGGTTATAGTATTCTCTTTAGCTTGAAGACACAGCAATATGAATATTGTTCCTCTTTATATAGGTAAACATTAAATACGAAAATATCGGGTATTAATTAATGGTGGCAGTTTAGAGTTTAGCCCATTTTACTCTAACCTGTCAAATAAATATAATGTAGTTAAAAATTCAAATTTTCGAACGTATGGTAACTTTTGACTACCGTAAAAGTATGTAACATACACCCTGCATACTTTTTAACTGTTGTAACTTAATTTACAACAAGCTTGAATACATATATCAGTTTTAAGCGGTACAGGCTTGCAAGTTTCTCCATGACAAATGGTGCCCGAAGTTTCTTGTGATCATCGCACTAATGAGGGTGGCATTACACCAAATTCTTCTTGCAGGAGCTCCTGATAACGTTCAGCCAGGTAATTCATTTTAAGTATACTCATTACCATGTTATGTACGATGAAATTGGAATCACTTTGATTCCTCATCCGTTATGTTAGTTTTATACAGATATCTCTTCCTTCTCTTATTTCTAAATTTATTGTTATTTGTGTATGTGAAGGTTTTGGTTTTGAATTTTGCTATGTACAGAAATTTGTCATGTTTAGAAAACATCAAAATGCATTACATGCTTGCTGTGCAAATAATACAAATTACAAAGATGAATTTGATGTTCAAAGTAGATTCCTTTTAGTTATGTGGGTTTTTGATTTCTTTTATATGCTTGAAAGACCGGAAGACTATGAACTGAATGACCAGAAGAATATGAAATGATTTTAGTTATGTGTTTTTGTGATTTCTTTTCTATATTTTATTTTCAGGGTTTGTATTAATGATTTGGAGGTTGAAGTCTGAACTATGTTTGGTTATGAGAAGAAGATACCAAATATTGCTCTCAAGATGAGTTTTGAGGTATGTGATCTTCAAATTCATCCAATTATTAAACAATTACTAAATTTTTATTTTTTTAATCTGGGTTCAACGGATGCTTTTATCATTAAACTATATCTTTGTGACATGATCAATAATAGATTTTGAAGCTGTCCTCGAAGCTTATTGAGCTACAAGTTCACACTTTTAGAAAAATCACAAGAAAAGGTTGAGAGAGTCATTTGTGCGTCGTTATTATGTAAATATAAAGGTTGAGATAGTAGTTATAATCTATTACAATAGATTTTCATTTGATATTATATTTGAGTTTGAAGTGATGAAAGTCATATTCTTGTAGTATTTTTTCTTATTTTTTTTAAATGTCTTTTATATAAACCCGTGATTTTACGGGTCTTTTCGCTAGTTATTATTATTATATTTTATATTTTATATTTATATATATATATATATATATATATATATATATATATATATATATATACGGGTCTTTTCACTAGTTATTATTATTATATTTTATATTTTATATTTATATATATATATATATATATATATATATATATATATATATATATATATATATATATATATATATATATATATATATATATATATATATAGTGGACCAATCCATGGATAAGCACTAAATGGGGCACAAACTGGATAAGTAAAATTTTAAATTTTAAAAAAAAAAAAAAAAATGATCCTTTAATATGCAAATAGAAGAAAACGAAAAAATTTTAAAAAGTTTTTTAACAAAATCGTTCGAAAATCGATGATGAATGGTAAACATCGATGATGAATGGTAAAAATTGATGATGAATGGTAAAATTAACCATTCATCTGGTTAATTATCATTCATTTTTGTTCGCAATGAATGATAAAATTAATCAATGCTAAAAAAAGCAGATGAATGGTTAATTTAATCATTCATCTGTTTATGATGAATGATAAAAAAAACAGATGAATGGTTAATTTAACCATTCATCTGGTTTTTTTTAGCATTGATTAATTTTATCATTCATCGTAAACAAGATGAATGATAAATTAACCTGATGAATGGTTAATTTTACCATTCATCATCGATTTTTGAAAGATTTTGAACTTTTTTTTTATGAAAAAAATTGATTAGAGGTGCGTTTTAATGCAGATTTATGAATGTAAAAAAAAATTCAAAAAAAAAAAATTTTATTTTACTTATCCCGTTTGTACTCCTTTTAAGCTTATCCATGGATCGTGCCGCTATATATATATATATATATATATATATATATATATATATATATATATATATATATATATATATATATATATATATATATATATATATATATATATATATATATATATATATATATAGAATATTTAATTTATATTTATTTATACACAATGTCAGAAGCTAAACTGAAATTAAACTATTTACACATTCTGCAAAATTTGTGAACAAAAACAAATCATCATCCATCATCCATATATATCATAAATTAAAATAATAACGTAAACCGTTCCAGGGTCATTCTAGTACACAAAACAACTTCTTAAAACAACTTCTTAGATGAACAAAAGTACTACATATTACAAGTCTTCAAAAAATGAGAGAGCCAGTAACCAACAACATTGTTTATGTCTTTCACTTCCAACGATTTTGCCTCCCAAGGGATCTGTTACATACATTAAAAATATATAAGAATCGTTACGTAACAAAGGAAAAGGTGGTTTGATTTGTTCTTTACATATCGGCCTAAAAGATTTAATAAACTCTTACCACTTGCGGAAAGTTTTTTTGATGAGTTTTGATAAACTCTTGCATCCACCACATCATATAGTAGCCACACTCCCAATCTCCATCTTGTTGGTGGTACTAATTTTAGAAGAACATATATACACATTAATAAATAACACACATCAACTTATACGCAAATAGATTAAGGGTGCCGGTATTAAGCCTAACAAATCATACCATACCAAAGTTGACCCAAAACTGAAAGAATATGACCAAAGCATACACCTATAGTGTGTATGTACGTATACAACTAGATAATTAACCTCGGGAAAAATCCAGCGAGTATCTTTTAGTATTCTAAAATCAAAGTATTCAATAGCAGTGTGTTAGAATTTATAAACAAATTCACTTTTTATTCATATAAATAATAATTAAAACTTACAGTTGCAATGGTTTTCCGAGTGAGTAGCTATTCTCGTCGTTCATTTCCTGCCTTTTTGACTTGAGCGAATCTAATATGTACACCGTGTTGTTGCGGGGACATATTATGAACAAAGATCAATGATTGCTAATAAAATTTTTTAGCTATTTTAGTATACCCAATTAGATACATAAAATTTGAAAGAAAAAAAATGTAGCTTACGGTACTTACTTTTTAATGAAGGGTGCAAGAAAAAATGTTATATCCTTTTCGCAAGAGTTGATCACATTGTGAAGATAATCAGTGACCTTAAACATATCAGTATCACATTGAATACCTGCAATATCATATGGGTTCAAGAACTCACATCTATATCCAGTCTTCTTTCGAAAATTCTTATGTAACGACCTACAAGAGTGTTATAAAAAAAATATAAAGATTTATTAGAAAAAACAGGACTATCCATTTATTGATGTATGAAATGATAAAAAAATGTACTCACATAGTAAAATAAGTTATAATAGATAAATCGAGCCACCCGTTTGTTAGCAGACACATAAGATCATCTGAAGTAACAGCAAAATGCTTACACACACTATGCCCAAAGACCTCCTCAACAGAAAGAGCAACACCCGACCTAGGATTTGATCGTTCCATCCAACGGTCAAAGAAATCACAAATATACAGAGGTTTTTTATTGTATATCATTTTTCGATGTTTTTCCAAATCCTGTAAATCAAGTTGATGGTTTGAATTACCGAGTTTCAATAACAAAGCATATAGAGGAGGTAGGTAAAAGGATTTATCAGTTAAAGAATCCAAATTATATAATCAACTAAGTTTCTCTTCGTAGCATAACAATTTAAATAAACACAATTATGCATCCAGTCATACACATACCAAATTAGAACATAAGTTATATATCTTGAAGTTTACCGGGTATGAATTAGATACACTCTTATTAGGCTTTGTTGATGACTTAGTAGATGTTCCCCCGTCTACCAATGTTGAGGTTGACTTTACTTTTGCGGAGAAGGCCTATTACCAATTTTAAATAGTTGCACGTGAGTACGTATCAGTGAAATACTAGTAACATAAATCGTTCATACTAACATACCTTAGAAAATCGTATTCTAGCTTTTGGCCACTCGATGAAAGTAGTTCGTGCATCAATCAGCTTTTCGATACCTTCCAATGGAGATGGAACTTCTAAATCTTCATATTCTTTAATCACCTTGTCAACGTATTCTTTTATGTAACCTGGTGATAGTGGCTTCTCACGAAGTAGATTACCATTTACACTCATAACTGGATATACTCTCGCAGTAGCACAAACAATTTGCTTTGAAACATTGGGGCAAATCAAAAGACAATTGGTGGGCCCCTAAATACAATACATAACACATGATATATTTAGTGAGCATTTGTACTAAGAACATATATGTAATATTTATTTATTAAATTAAATATAACACTAATAATTACCTCTAACGTATCTAACGGTTCCAGGTAAGTAGCTGAAGCATAATCTGTTTTTAATTTACTTGCTTTGAGAATTCGTGATATTTCTTCTTGTGTAGATGTGCACTTCGTAGGCACCTACAATAACGTATGTAACATGTAGTATATTTTTTATAAATAAAAAACGTGTAATAAATATAAGTACATATATAATGAAAAATTACCACTTTTTTGGTCAACTGATCGAGGTGCGAATTGGAATCCTGATTACTTCTATTACATCTCGAGCTAATTACTGCTATGTCATCTTCTATAGAAGTTAATCCTCCATCCCTTGACTTCAGTGCATCAACTTCCGCCGTTGACTTCAATGCATCAACTTCCGCTCTCAATTGTGCATATAGACTCTTATAATCTGCAAGTTCTTCTTCTACTTGTTCATATCTACCCTCAACCTCTTCAAGTTCTTCATCTACCTCCCTTACTGTACGCCGTTTCTTCCTTTTCATCTTATCTCCCCCTGGTATGGCCTTCCTCATACCAACGGTGTATCCAACTCCCCTTGTGGGAGCCCAATATTTCTTGCACCTTTCAGATAATCTGTAAAAAATGTAGTCACCTCTTCTGAAAGATATCCCTCAATAATACTCCCCTCTGGTCGAGAATGATTTCGTACATATCCTTTCAAGACACCCATATACCTCTCAAATGGATACATATACCGTAAGAATACATGACCACATGCCTTTATTTCATATATAATATGAGATACAAGGTGAACCATAATATCGAAAAATGAAGGAGGGAAGTACATTTCAAGCTGGCAAAGAGTGATGATAATATCTTTTTGATACATATCCAGCACCTTGGGATCAATCACTTTCGAATGAATCATGTTAAAAAATAAGCAAAGCTTTGTGATAGTGTGTCGGACACCGTTTGGAAGTATGTCACTAATTGCGATAGGAATCATTTGTGTCATCAAAACATGACAACCGTGAGACTTCATTCCGAGTAATCTATTATCTTTTAATGACACCAACCTTTTAATGTTAGCAGAATACCCAGATGGGACCTTAATTCCATGCAAAGTTTGACAAAATTTTGCTTTTTCGGTTTTTGAAAGGGTGTAACAAGCTGGTGGGAGAAACTTTTTATTTCCTCTATAGTCGGGTTTAAGCTCCGTTCGAATTTTCATTTCCTCAAAGTCCTTTCGAACATTAATCCTGTCTTTTGTTTTTCCAAGAATTTTCAATAACAACCCTATTAAACTATCACATACATTTTTTTCGATATGCATAACATCAATGCAATGGCGGACCTGCAAATGTTTCCAATATGGCAACTTCCAGAAAATAGACCTTTTTTCCAATTTCCTTTTTCCCGACTTACATTTTTTTACCAAATACGGTGTTTATGTGTTCTACTTTTGAGAATACAGTTTCACCATCCAAAGGTGGTCGCAAGGTTCATTTTTCACACTTACCATCAAACAACTCCTTTTTTCTACCGTATGGGTGATTCTTAGGAAGTCCTTTACGATTCCCCATGTAAACTGGTTTCTTACAGTTTGTCAACCATATAGATGATGTCTCATCTTCACAAAGGGGACATGCCTTATACCCTTTCGTTGAATATCCCGATAAATTTTGGTAGGCTGGAAAGTCATTGATTGTGCGAAAAATGATAGCCCTTAAATTGAAATTCTCACGTTTATACGAATCATACACTTTAACGCCGGGAGACCACAATGTTTTTAAGTCATCAATTAACGGAGCCAGATAAATGTCAATATCGTTCCCAGGTTGTTTTGGACCCTGGATCAACAATGACATCATGAGGTACTTTCGTTTCATGCATAACCAAGGTGGAAGATTATAAATACACAAAAGAACTGGCCAAGTGCTGTGACGGCTGCTCATGTTACCAAAAGGATTAATTCCTTCAGTACTAAGACCAAATCGTATATTTCTAATCTCATCTCCAAAATCTTCAATATCATCAATATTCCTCCATTGAGGAGAATCAGCAACATGTCGTAATTTACCATCATTTTTACGCTCGTCGGCATTCCAACGCAACAATTTTGCATCTTTAGCATTTGAAAATAATCTTTTTAATCTTGGTATGATAGGTAAATACCACAAGACTTTAGCTAGAGGCCCATTTTTCTTCACATCACTGCTAATTTATGTTTCCCTTTTTGACTTATACCTCGATGTACCACAGCTCGCACATTTATGCAGGTCTTTATACTCATTTCTATACAACATCCAATCATTTGGACATGCATGTATTCTTTCGACTTGCAATCCCATTGGGCACAACATTTTTTTTGCTTGGTATAATGAAACGGGCAACTCATTATCATCGGGTAGCATTTCATGTAACAATTTCAAAAGTTTAGTGAAACTTGTATCACTCCAACCATTATTTGTTTTTAAGTTCAACAATCTCAACACAGCTGAAAGTTTGGTAAATTTCGTACACCCGGTATATAATGGTTTTTCAGAGTCGACAAACATTTGTTGAAATTTATCATAATTGTTTTCATCAATATTACCATCCACATCATGTAACACATCATCAAGATTATCTATATAATCATACATGTCGGAATCGAAATCAATATTCACGTCATTGTCATTATTAGCATTGTGATCATTATTACACTCACCATCGATTGGGTTATCACTTAAGAGTTCTCCATGCCATGACCAACAAGTATAGTCTTCCACAAATCCATCTACTATAAGATGTTGAGTAATTACACTACTATCAACATAACTGTCGAAATTTTGACAGTTTTTACAAGGGCAAGAAATTTTCCGTTGCCTTTATCTACTCGATCAGCTTCTGCAACTTCCATAAAATTATTCAACTCTGCGAGATATTCTGAAGTATGACGTGGTATCTCGTACATCCATGTATATCGATCCATCTGAGAGTATAAAAAAAATTAATATAAGGCACAAAAAGGTGTAAAAGTTTTCGATTGTTTTTTACAATTAATTAAATTTTAAGCTAGCTTAATCAATGATTTCATGTACGATTAATTTTTTACTTATTATGTCAAGTGACATGAATTGTCTCGTGATATAATATATAAAATATTATTATTAATTATATTATAATATATATATATATATATATATATATATATATATATATATATATATATATATATATATATATATATATATATATTATATAAACACTATAAGAAAAATGCTCATTTGTGACGATCTTTTAGTGACGACTCAATATTTGGTCACTAATAATGTTATTTAGTTACCATTAAAAAAGTGGTCACTAAATTTTGGTCACTAAACGATATTAGTGACCAAACAAATGGTCACTATAGTGACCAATTTTGGTATTTTGGTCTCTAAAAATATTTTGTGACGGATCTATAGTGACGGGAAGTGACCAACCTATTTTAGTCACTAATTTGATTTAGTGACCATATTAGTGTAATTAGTGATCAATAGCTTTCGTCACTAAAGCTCATTTTTCTTGTAGTGAAATTATGTTTATATTTATTTATAGTATTATGAATTATAATAATAATAAATAATATAATAATGATATATAATATATAGTACAGTATATAGTAATACATATTGAACCATGGATGTAACAAATAAAAAAGATATAATAACGTGAATTTTAGCTTTGCAATATGTATACTGATGGGCACTTCCGTAATTTGATCAAAACATATTAGTAAATCTAAAACCACGATTTGGTGCAGTAACAACATGCCTACTTCTCCAATTTGCGATTTGATGCTTTCATATCATAAATAATTGATTTTAAAAGTTGTTTTACTAAACACTATAAACTAATTATTTACAGCATCAAAACGTAATAATCAAATAATCACCTTTAAATAGGGATGACAAAAAGACCCGTACCCGATAGAAAAAACCCGATACCCGAAATTTGTGGGCCGGGTTTGCAGGTCCGCGGGCCGGGTATGGGATTGGTTTAAAATTTTACCGGGTTCGTGTTTGGGGATGGTTTTAGATACAAACCCGATTACCCGGCCCGTATACTCAAAATAAGACCCGAAACCGTATACCCGTCCCGTTAAAATTTTAATATATATATATATATATATATATATATATATATATATATATATATATATATATATATATATATATATATATATATATATATATATATATATATATATATATACTAGGCTTTAAGGCCCGTGCGTTGCACGGGTGGGTAAAAAACTTTGCAAAAACATAAGTTGTGATTATATATTAAAGAGTGTTGCAAAACTTCCTTGTAGAGTTCGTGTATTCAACAATTGTTAAATAAAAAAAATGAATAGTTCATTATCAGAAAATGCATAATGTCAATGTCATAGGAGTTCACAAACGTTATATGCATGAGTTCACAAACATATAGTATAGAAGTTCACAAACGTTATAAACCTCTAAAAAGTCTACAAATATTAAAATATAAAGCCTTTGAATGAAAAAAAAACTCTTTTTTTACTGATAACATTTGTATCGAAAACATTAATACTAAATACTAACGCATATATTATGAACCCGTCCATTAAAACCATTTTAACTTCAATTGAGAATTAATCGATAAACATAAAACTAGAGCCCGTAAAACATCAAACATAAGCCCGTGAATAATTACTTTAAAATAAATCGTTAATAATAATATTTTATGTACATCTTTAATTGTATATGCTTTTGGATGTTAATAATATATAATTTCAAGCCATGTCATCTAATTATATTAGGATAAAATATGATACGAGTAAATTTTTAGGTCACATATATCTAGCAAATAAATAGGATTAATATGTTTTGGTAACTAACTAATAGGTTAGACGTGCAATGTATTATGCGGAAAATATATAATATAATATATATAGAATTTAAATTTAAATAGGATTAACATGTTATCCTAACTAACTCGTTTGATTATTATTCAATTTTAATGATTTTAATGACATACGGAGTAATAATATATAATATATAAAATATATAATCTATACATCCTATACATATAACAATCCATAAATAACTTTCAACCACAATCAAGAATAACTTTGATATATATATATATATATATATATATATATATATATATATATATATATATATATATATATATATATATATATATATATATATATATATATATATATTATTCTATCATATATTTATATTTGTTTATATTTTTGGCGAAAAGTATATCTTTATTATAAATGGTACAAAATGTCCAATTTAATTCGTTTTCATTTGAAATCAGTAGTGTTAGAATGTTTGTGTAGCAAATTTAGTCGAGAATGTGGCCAGTGAAGCCGGCATGTTCTATGGACTTTGTTGAAGCCCACATCTTAAGTGGATTTTGTTAGATCACCATTACATGTTGTATGTAAATTGTACATATATTTGTACACTGTATCATTTTTAATAAATGAATAAAGTTATCAAAAAATGTTTTAAATGAAGACTCGACTATCCGTGAAAACAGGTTTACCCGATCGTTAGTACATTAATGGGAGTCCGAATACCCGCGGGAAAATCCGAAACCCGATAGTTAGTATGTAAGTGGGACCCGCCGGGTTTGAGACCGGGTTTGGGACCGAGTTTCTTAATCGGGTTTGGGACTGGGATTACATATACCCGGCCCGATGCCATCCCTACCTTTAAATTTTATTCCCAAACACATATCATCAGTTTAATCACTTAAGAATATGATATATCAATGAAATTGAAATTTAGATACCTTTCGTAGATCTCAAACTAATCGCTTAATCACGTACTCTAGAAAAAATAGTCTTCCTGTCTTTTTACGGTCCACCTAAACAACGAACCAATTAAGTTAAATATACATACTTCTATTTTCATAAATAGTATATACATATTCATATGTATTAATATATATACATAATAATTAATAATATATATAAAAAAAATAACTAACATTCAACGAGTCTATTCCGTTCTTATTAATGGAAGCCCGACCCGTGAGTTTTCTATTAAACGTGGCTTAAGACAAGGAGACCCGCTCAATCCGTTCTTGTTCATTATTGTTATGGAAGGTCTTCACTTAGCTTTCCAACGTGCCATGGAAAGTAACATTATTCTTGGAATTAGCATCGGTAGCAATAATATGAAATTGTCTCATTTTTTCTATGCGGACGATGTTATTATAATCGCAGATTGGTGCTTGCTAGAATTAAAAAGAATCCTTATTATCCTAGAGGTTTTCTTTTTGGTCTCGGGACTCCGGATAAATGTTTCCAAATCTCATCTTTTCGGTATTGGTGTTCACGATAGTGAGGTAATTTCTTTTGCTAATGCTACAGGCACTAGAATTGGTACGTTTCCATCGAATTATCTTGGGATTCCTATTGGTTTAAATATGAAATTAAAATCTAGTTGGGAGTCGTTGGTCGATAAGTTCCGATCTAGATTATCTTCATGGAAAGCTAGTCTCATTTCAGTAGGTGGTCGTTTGACTTTAGTGAAATCGGTTTTGGGTAGCATCGCCATTTACTATATGTCATTATTCAAATGTCCAGAAACGGTTTTAAAAAAGATTGAATCTATTCGAGCTAATTTTTTTTAGGGTGGTAACGGTGACGCTAAGAAATTATCTTGGGTTAAGTGGGATAAAGTCCTAGCTTCTTTCGACAAAGGTGGCCTCAATGTTGGAAGTTTAAAAGCTTTTAATTTAGCTTTGATTAACAAATGGAGGTGGCGTTTTATTTCCAATTCGGACGAATTGTGGGCAAAGGTTATTATTTCTATTTATGGTAATAATGTTCTAAGTCCCACTTCCAATTGCACAAGTATGTGGGGAAATATCATCTTAGCTTGTTCCAAAACTACGAGGGACAGTATGTTGCCTTCGGATATATTTAAGATGGATATTGCTAATGGTTGCAACACTAGTTTTTGGCACGATGTTTGGTGTGGTAATAAATCTTTAGCCTCTCAATTTAATCGTATTTTCCATTTGGATTTGGGTCAAGATGATAGCATTACCGATAAATACAGTAATGGCGATTGGCAATTCATTTGGTCCAGAGATTCGATTGGTAGCCGAAATATTGATATGGTTAATGATCTTCGTAGTATGTTGAATGATTTCATTCTTACGGACCGCGATGATCGTTGGTTGTGTACTTTGAGTAATGATGGTCTGTACACAGTTAAAGTTGCGAGAGATTATATAGATCGTTCCAAGTTTCCAGATTCTGGTATTTCTACTACATGGTTTAAGTACTTGCCTAGAAAAGTTAACGTTTTTTTGTGGCGTTTTAGACTTGATGCTCTTGCCGTTCGTTGGAATCTATCCGCAAAAGGTATAGACATTAATTCTATCATTTGTCCTTTATGTTCTAATGGGGTCGAAACCCGGGATCATTTATTTTTTAATTGTTCGGTGACGAGAAATGTTTGGCTCAAGATCAGGGTTTGGTTAGATTGTAACATGCCTTGTTTTTCTTCATGGGATTCTTTTTTAGTTTGGATCGAGGGGGTTCGTTTATCTACTTCGTGTCAAAGTCGGATCGTGGCAATCATGTGTGCTTCGTTATAGGTTTTATGGCGATATCGTAACGGTGTTGTTTTTAACGAGTCGTTTTGTAATCTTAGTAGTTTGTTTGATGTTATTAGATTACTTACTTTTCGTTGGATTAAATATAGGAGTCATTTAGTTTCAAATTGGAACTTATGGCTTGCTATGCCTTTATAATCCTCTCTTAGCGTCTTGCTAGGGAGCGTTTGTTTTGAGTTTTATATATTCTTGACCGTTAAAAAAAAACATTCAACGAGTCTAGTTTCATACCTCAAACTGCAAATGAAAATTTTACGAGAATAAATTTATTGATCGAAGATATATGATTTTTTCCCAATGAATACACGTATATATAAAGTCTAATAAGTATACAAGTCTAATGATGATAAGTATAGACTATTAAAAAAGACTCCATAATTAGTTAGAGCACAGGGAGTCGTTCGGAGTTAAATCTCAGTGTTAAATTTAATACCGGATTTAACACTCAGGCCAAAACAGGGGAAATGGTTCAGTGTTAAATCTCAGTGTTAAATCATTATTTAAATTATTATTTAACTTATTTTTATATACTTTTATCTATTATTTATTTAATATAATTATAATTATAAATTATAAATTATAAAGTATAATTATAAATATTTATTTAAAGAAAATTCAGCCCAAAATATCTCTATTTATATTTGGCCCAACTTTAAACCTATCTATTTATATTTATATTTACTCCGTCCATCGTCTTCTTCACGCAGTCTTCTTCTACCTGCAAAACAAATAAATTACAGCAGCAACAACAAAGAAAAAAAACAAGAAAAAGAAAAAAAAAGAAAAAAAAGGAAAAGAAGAAGAAAAAAATTTAACAGTGAGGCTAAAACCACCGTCGCCTGGCTAATGCTGGTCACCGTGTAATCCATTTAACGGTGGTTTAACGGCGGGGCGGAGTGGTGTTGGCCACCGTCCCCACCGTTAAATCCCTATAACGGTGAAAAATTGATCTGACTCCTGGTGCTCTTAGGACTTGGTATTTGAACTTATCTAAAATTGGAAGAGTAGGTTTTGCATATAGATATCTGATAACAAGATAATATTGAGTATAGTAATTTAAATTTATTATTTGCTTGTTTGAGGAATTTGAAGGATTAATATGCAAGGTACAACATATAACTATATGGTCAAATTCATTTGAGCCTTCGGGGTCACACACATATACACCGAGACGTCAAATAAAATATATATATGATGCATATATATTACTCAGGTAACAAAATAGTAAATCGAAATTAATTCATTTACTATTCATATGAATAGTAAATGAAACGAAATTAATTAATTTACTATTCACATGAAAATGACATGATAGAAATTATTAATTATAAGTTACATAACATACCCCTAAAGTATTTGAGAAATTCGTCTTTTTTAAATATATAAGATTTTCAAAATCAACTTGGTTGGTGAATGATTGTACTCCGTATCTTTAAAAACGCGTATCAAAAGATTGGTTTACTTTGGCTATATATATATATATATATATATATATATATATATATATATATATATATATATATATATATATATATATATATATATATATATATATATATATATATATATATTATTATTTGATATTCATTCATTCTGTGAGATAAGTGACACACCAAAAGCACCTTGTTTCTTTAATTTGGTCTTATCCCATTTCTTTCTTTAAGAACCGAACAAAAATACACCCTTGAATCATTGTTTTAATTTTCTTAAATAAAACAAACAAGTTCATGTTCCTTGTGCTCATAATTCGGGAATGATACAAGGAAACGAAGATGAATCAACATACGGAGTATTACTATTTTATTGTTTCAATAAATTAATCAAAGGTTGATTAATTTGTTACTTGAGTATGTACTACCATCCATTGACGTTGTTTGAAGTGTAGTGTGGACTATCCAAAGAGACGGTCATACTTTTGATCGTAAGTTTCTCTCCGTCTCATCAATTTCTTCAAGAAAGGTATATCGTTAACTCCTCTTTTGTTTTATATTCATGACAATTATTATGGTGTAATTGGATCTTTGTGATCGTTAATCATGTGCATGTTTTATTAAATTTAAATATATGAATATTTATTTTTGTAAATGGTTTATAAAATAATAATTGATTATTATTTTAACTATCCGCTGCGTTAATCTGATTTAAAAGTACACACGATTTTCCAACAATGGTATCCGAGCCGCTTTTACACCATCTTAATTGTCGCGTGATTTTCTTTAGATTTAGCTTTGTGCGGAATTGGTAAAAGTCGAAACCTTTTTGGTTTTTAAAGTCAATGCGGTTGATTTAGACTTAACCTCATGACGCACAAATATGATTGAAAGAATATCACTATTTTAAATTGTAGATTTAATTGTTATGGCTTGAATATTTATTATAATTGTTGATTGTTATATTCCATGGTTATACACATGAATTATAACCATGGACAAGCCATATATAGGTTTTAATAATGTAGTTATTAAAACTGTGATTGCATACATAGCCCGTAATCCCCCGACCTATGTGTTTGATTATATGTGATTGTTGTGATTACGACAATATTATGTCATGTTGATTATTTTATTAGAAAGGCCATTTTGAAGCCAAAGTTGTATTATATTTATTTTATATTTTCTTAGTATTGTATTTAGATTTATTTAAATTTGTAAAAGTGCTAGATTAGTTGTATTTTTTAATTTTAAATAAATGTAACAAGATGAAGATTGAAGATAAAATACAACATGGAGTTTGGCTTAGAAAATGGAGGATGGATCAAGTTAACAACGATGGTGTTCGTTAAAGTTTTCACTTGGTTCTTGGATCAAGTGGGAGCTATGATACTGTCCTTAGTTTGACCTCTTGATCTCAAGTCGGCTCATGGGATCAAGCATAGGATTTTTGGGCTAGGCTATGTGTGTGTGATGCATGGTTGTGTTTTATTTTCGTATTCATATATAATTGTTGATTAATATATATGCATAATGTTTTTGATGAAAACATCAAATAAAACCGGTAACGAGTTTCAAAGATTAAAATTGATGATTTTAAAAAGTTAAACTCTAAACGAGTTTAAAGTTAAATAATTTTGAGACTCAAATTATATATATGTTTTTGATGGAAACATTAACTAAAACTCTAAACGAGTTTCAAAGATTAAAATTGATGATTTTAAAATATGTTAAACTCTAACGAGTTTAATGTTAAATAATTTTGAAACTCAGATAATATATATGGATGACATCTTTTAAAACTATTTTAAAACGATAAACGTTTGTGTATTTGTTATTTTTGTGCTAGAAATTAAATAACAAACCCGACACATAAGCACGATTGACATATATATAATTGGTTAAAATATTATTTTTTTTAACTAATAGTGTAGCTAATTTTGTGTGCATGCATTATTCGTTGGCACGAACGTTTTCTAAAATACCCGTCAAATTTAAGTCATGTCATCCAATGAGCTTGCAAACACTCCTCGTTATTTTTCTGATCTAGTGAGACTAGGCTGAATTATAGCCACGAGGTGGATTTTTCGATCTAGTGAGACTAGCGTGAATTTTCACTGTTTTCAAATTGGACGACTTAATCGTATTCACGGTGAGACCTGAGTTCAAGGCAAGGATGGGACAAACATGCCATTAGATAATAGTGGTTTGTTGGACTACATATATCTCTAGGTCCCATAAAGATCTAAGAGTTGTACTTGTAATGCAATTGGTACCCGCTACCTACCAATAGACTCCATAACTGCTAGCTGATCAACAGATGTGGCTATGGAACCTCTATGTGGATCTTAGGCTTTCGTAAATTAATTGTTTTTTAAAAATATGATAAAAACTTGGGTAGTTAATTTATTAAAGTTCAATATCGAAAATAGTAAATTGAATCTTATATCTGTTGTAGATGTCAAATAATCAAAACGTAAACCAAAACACACTTCCTTCTTTGTTGGAGAAGGATAAACTCAATGTTCAAACTTCCTAGACTGGCACTGCAACCTGAGAATTGTTCTCAAGCATGAATGGAAGTTGAACAAAATTAGAACCCTTATCCGATCCACCTATTTGCGCAGGTCCTGCTGCTAAGCAAAATGCTTATCGGAAGGTGTTCGATGATCAGGAAGAAATAGGATTGAAGGGTGAAAAAGAATAAGCCGAATACTTTGTGAAAGGAAAATGACAAATCATTTGCTAGGAAAAATATTCCACCTTCCAAGAAAGAAAGCCCAACAAAAGACGCCGAATGTTTCCATTGTGGAAAGGTTGGCAATTGGAGGAGGAAGTTGTCCTATCTTCCAATCTGAGCTGAGAAAAGGTAACGCTGGTGAGACTAGAAAATCAGGTATATTCCATATATAGTTATATACTTCTTCTAGTGATTCCTAGATCTTTGTTAACTGGTTGTGGCCTTCACACCTATAACAATATGAAGGGAATGAGAAGAAGTAATAGACTGAAGAAAGACACATTAGATTTGCAAGTAGGTAAGGGGGATCAAGCTTTTGTTAAAGCTATTGGTACCTCTGAACTTACTTCTCTAAGTGGTCTTATTGTTTTGTTGGAACAATAGCATTATGCTCTCAATACTGCGAGCGACATAGTTTGAAAGATGCTAGTTTTGAACTTGCATTTACACACTTAGGTATTTCAGTTTCTAAAGATAATATAATTATCATAGTACCTATCCACGTGATGGTATTTTTGAAATTGATATGCATAGTGTAATTTCAAATGAGAATTATGTGTATACCTACATCGCCAAAGTCTTCAAGCAAGACTTGAATAAGACCTATCTATGACATTGTCATATTGGTCATATAAACAAACAATGCGTTTCAAAACTCCAATCTAATTTACTTTTGGAATTAATTGACTCTGAGTCATTTGATGTATGCGAGTCATGTTTATGTGAAAAGATGACAAATGCTTCTTTCTCCGATTTAGGTAAAAGAGCTAAAGATCTTTTAGGACTAATACATACTGTTGTATGTAGCCCTTTAAGAACAATGTATAGATTTAGTTAATTTTACTTCATTACATTTACTGATGAGTACAGTAGCTATGATTATGTTCGCTTGCTGAAACATAAACATAAAGCTATTTTATGTAGCGACCCGACAAAATCGTCATTGACGGCGCCGTTAACTTAGGTCCCGTTGCGTGGTCATAGTCCCTATATGAGACGCGTTTGACCAAAATTATGTCGCATTCATTTGAAACGTACAAGACTTGAAAAGTTTAGTTTACCAAACGGATCGACAACAAGTTTAAGTTTACAAAATATGTAAAGTATAAATAAAAAAATTTGCGACATAATTAGTTTAAAACCACGGTTACTATAAATAGCGTAAGTATGTATGCTTTAAGTTTGAATCCAAAGGTGCCATCACTAGCGTATGCATGTATGCTTGACTCCAAGCAAGTAATCAAAGTGTGCGGAAGCATGTATCAAGTAGCCAAGTATGAACCTGAGAAACATATAGAAAACTGTCAACGAAAAATGTTGGTGAAATCATAGGTGTATTTGTAAATGTATGTTTTTGAACCACAAGATTTAGTATAAACCGATTATCAAGCGTATACATCTCAAAAGATGTGTTTGTATCACGAGCATCCAATTATCAAAGCTTAACTGAATCTTACCTCTGCATATAGTGTTAGAACCTACACTATTTACCGAAAATATGTTTCATTAATCCGAATGAGGGTTTGTCAAACCCGTATGGCCACACAGCATAAGTTCAGGCTTACACCCTACAAGTGTAACTGATGATAATTGGACTTGAGGATTTTTGTTCTAACTCGTACGTATCTTTGCTTTCGTATTTGTGTTCAAAGTATAAGAGTATAAACCGTATAAAATGTATACAAAGTATATGTTTCTCAGCCCACGATTTAAAAGTATAAAAGTTATTGAAAAGGTGGGACTATGATCTCACCTCGAGTGCACGAGTATAAAAGTACTTCACAAAGTAAACGTGTGCATAAAAGTTGCTTAGTCTTGACCTAAACAAGTAAGTTGTATCAATTAACCAGTTACGATACAAGGTCGGGCGAAATGTGTTCAATTAGTCCTATGGCTCGTTACGACTCGATTATATAGCATGTGAATCACGTTGTCAAGTTTCATGCAAGAATCAAGTATAAAATAAGATTAGAACGATTGCATAAGTGTTTTGTTAAGTTTGACTAAAAGTCAAACTTTGGTCAAAGTCATCGAAAAAGTCAACATGTTCGGGTCGGGTCTCGGACAATTTTTCTGAGCTAATAAATCATATATAAGCATGTTAGAACAAGTTACATGTTAATCGGAGGTGCGTAGCATAGTTGGAATTAAACGAAAAAGTGCAAAGTTGATCAGCCCCTGAACAAGGCAAATGTCGCGCCACGATATATGGTGGCCGCGCCGCGACAATGGGCGTGATCTGGTGCCTGGTCTGTTTCAAATGATCAAGTCTCGAATCAAACTTCATTCAAACACATTTTATGAACCGAAAACACTTACAACACGTATCTATATCGTTGGAAAGGTAATTTAACGAGGAATACAACTAAACACTTTTCATCAATCAAGTTCATCATTTACAAAAACAAAAACCTCGTCGAATGATCGTTAAAAGTTCATAATTAAAGTTTCAAGTTCGTAAAACGCATTTTATGATTCGGGAACTTACTACACACATATAATATGCCGTTTCGTAGGTAATTACGCATACAATATAACTAAACACTTACAAATAACATTACAAAGCATTTAATGCATCGAATGTTCGTTTTAAGATCTATCAAACCCTAACCAAGAATCACAAAATCAATAATCATGTTAATATAAGGTTTTCATGTCATCCAACATACCAAAACGAAGCTAATGATGCTAGTAACACCTTTAACACACAAGGTTTAACATCTAACAACACTTAATCAAAAAAAATCAAGGATTTAATAAACCCATTTCAAGTGTTCATGCTAGTTACTCAAAACAAACAAATCGAGCAAACTAATCACATATTCATGTTAGACTCGAGCCATAGACCTTAACTAACACCATTTCAAGTCTATAAATCTAATTAGAGAAATCTAGAGTTTTAGAAATGTTACCCAAACGAGATAAAATTGGTACCAAAATGTAGAGGATGAAGAGATGATCACGAATATGTAATTTATTTTGTTGTAAGCCTCCTAGATCGAATTTAGATGATGAATGAATGATTTGGGCGTTTGAGTTCAAAAATGGTAGTAGAGAAAAGAGAGAAAGAGATGAGAGGTGGGGGTGAAATGAATGGGTGGTGGAAAGTGGATTGACTAGTTGACCTAGTCAACTAGTTTGCCCACTTGGCAACTTCAGTCCCTCAAGTTTCAAAGCGGGTGCGTGAATTAACCGAACGAATATTTTAAAAATGCTAGAGTAACCTGGAGATGTTATAACTAAATAATGGAAATATTTAGAACGTTAGTCAACGAGAGGTACGAATTTAGATAACGGAAGATATTATCTATAAAAAAAAGACGGTGTTAAAATAAATTTAACGAAAAAACGCGGGATGTTACATTACCTACACCTTAAAAGAAATTTCGTTCCGAAATTTAGTTGGAAGTAGTAGTTGTCGTTTCTTCCTTGAAATCTTGCGTTGCCAATTCTATGAATAAATGAGGGTACTTCCTTGGGCATTTCAAAGAACTTCGACAGTCGGGATTTTTACGTTGTTTTAGAGTTTGGTTTCATTATTAATAATGTCAACCGTTTCTCCTATGAAGTGAAGTTTGTCATCGATAGTAAGCTCATAGAAAAGGATAACAAGTTCTTGTTCGCAAGATACGTCTTTAAGTTTGATACACAGAATGTAGGGTGAACGGAATTTGTTTGAGTTGAGAATTCAAAACGGTAAGTAACGGGCCCAATACGCCCCAAGATTTCAAAAGGATTAATGTATCGCGGATTTAGCTTCCTACGTTTCCCGAAACGGATTACACCTCCTTAAGGTGCGACTTTTAATGTTACGCGATTTCCCACTTGGAATTCGAGAGGTTTACGTCTAACATTTGCATGGCTCTTTTGGCGACTACGGATCGTCTTGGGCCTCTCTTGGATTTGAACGATCTTAACGGTTATTTCATGAATGAGTTCGATTCCGGTGGTTTGATTGTTGCCTACGTCGGCCCAACAAATTGTAGAACGATAATTGCGGTCATATAAAGTTTCAAAAAGGTGCGGCGTTAATACATGAAAGAAAAATTTTGTAGTAAGAGAATTTGACTAAAGGAAAGTACTTTTCCTCAAGTAAATTTGAAGTCGATAACACGAATTCGTATTATGGTTTCCAAGGTTTGAATCGTATGTTTGTTTGGTCTTTCGAGATGTGGTTGATGTGTTGTACTCATGTTTAAACGTGGTCCCGAGGCTTTTTGTAAAGCACCCCGAAATTTAGAAGTGAACGAGGATCTCGATCCGAAACGAGGTACAGTTCTTTTAAGATACATTTGAACAAGCTTGTTAGGACCCGAAAACGTTTGTTGGAGCAAGTCTCTGTTTCTCAAGAATTTCGCGCCGCGGAAGATTTTTCGGTTTTCGAAAACGTTCGTTAGAACTATTCTCCCTTATGGTGAATACTAGTATAATGTGAAGAGTCTCTCTCTCTCCATTGAGAATTTAGATAAAAGATTTCCTTATACGGAAGTACGAGTGTAATGCGAGAGAAGTTTCTGCCTCGATGTGAGCATATCAAGCATGTTGTAATTCGTCGATAAAACTGTGCGAAAACGAGATAGTATACACGTGTAACATACGTCTGATGTTGAAAGAATTTGCCATTCATTTGGAAGCATAAATATGGTTCGACAATAATCGAAGATGTGTCCCGGGTATGGTTGTTATCAGTATTCTCGGAGTTTTCGGATGTTCAAACAAGAAAAATGAAGTCATGTACATGGCACATGGTGGTGATTAGGTTGATCGAGTCCAATCACCATCACGAGTCATTAGAACTTTGGTATGACTTACCGTAATACAACCACGTTGATATAGTGTCGTTATATTACGCTAACTCATACCTCTATTCCCACATCACTCCATAGATTCAAGTTCATGTAATCGTGAAGTTTTAAAATGAACAAAGTGTAACGACGTCTCTAACGTGACTCGTATTGAATCGAAAGAATTAGTGCAACTCTAAAGAAGCGTTCCCCGAGGGAAGTGTATAAATGATTGTTCACGTCAATGCGGTTCAAGTCAAACAATAATGTATTCCGGTACGAGAAGTGTAACGAATCATGATAACGAGTAGTACGTAACCGTAATGATAAATAGTGATGACGATACTCACCTAGAGTAGTGATGGTAGTAACAAGAAGTGGTAGATAATAAGGAACACCAGTGTGACACCGATAGTAAGTTGAAACAGTGGCGAATAATAATCTGGGAGATAGAGTTCCCGAACAAGTATGACTAATGAAGTTGTCATCATCGTCCTTACGCGTATGAATCTTAACTTTATGTGTGTTACCCGAAAGTGGTAGATTACAGATTCGTATGATGAAAACTTGGTACCATTAAGAAGTTTGCCTAAGAGTGATTAAAGTATAATGTACAAGTAGTCAAGTAAGTGCTATCTATAGCAAATGTATGTCAGAATGCAATGGCTAACTATCCGGTTGTAGTCTAGATTCACTAATGCATCCTAATGACTCTGTCAGACACACTAATGCATATCCTAGTTCCCTACAACCAACGCTCTGATACCATCTGTAGTGACCCGACAAAATCTTCATTGACGGTGCCGTTAACTTAGGTCCCATTGCGTGGTCATAGTCCCTATATGAGACGCGTTTGATCAAAATTATGTCGCATTCATTTGAAACGTACAAGACTTGAAAAGTTTAGTTTACCAAACGGATCGACAACAAGTTTAAGTTTACAAAATATGTAAAGTATAAATGAAAAAATTTGCGACATAATTAGTTTAAAACCACGGTTACTATAAATAGCGTAAGTATGTATGCTTTAAGTTTGAATCCAAAGGTGCTATCACTAGCGTATGCATGTATGCTTGACTCCAAGCAAGTATTCAAAGTGTGCGGAAGCATGTATCAAGTAGCCAAGTATGAACCTGAGAAACATATAGAAAACTGTCAACGAAAAACGTTGGTGAAATCATAGGTGTATTTGTAAAAGTATGTTTTTGAACCACAAGATTTAGTATAAACCGATTATCAAGTGTATACATCTCAAAAGATGTGTTTGTATCACGAGCATCCAATTATCAAAGCTTAACTGAATCTTACCTCTGCATATAGTGTTAGAACCTACACTATTTGCAAAAAATACGTTTCATTCATCCGAATGAGGGTTTCTCAAACCCGTATGGCCACACAACATAAGTTCACGCTTACACCCTACAAGTGTAACTGATGATAATTGGTATTGAGGATTTTTGTTCTAACTCGTACGTATCTTTGCTTTCGTATTTGTGTTCAAAGTATAAGAGTATAAACCGTATAAAATGTATACAAAGTATATGTTTCTCAGCCCACGATTTAAAAGTATAAAAGTTATTGAAAAGGTGGGACTATGATCTTACCTCGAGTGCACGAGTATAAAAGTACTTCACAAAGTAAACGTGTGCATGATGAAATGTCCCGTTCTTATTGATTAAAAACGTTCCATATTAATTGATTTCGTTGCGAGGTTTTGACCTCTATATGAGACGTTTTTCAAATACTGCATTCATTTTTAAAACAAACCATAACCTTTATTTCATAAATAAAGGTTTAAAAAGCTTTACGTAGATTATCAAATAATGATAATCTAAAATATCCTGTTTACACACGACCATTACATAATGGTTTACAATACAAATATGTTACATCGAAATCAGTTTCTTGAATGCAGTTTTTACACAATATCATACAAACATGGACTCCAAATCTTGTCCTTATTTTAGTATGCAACAGCGGAAGCTCTTAGTATTCACCTGAGAATAAACATGCTTTAAACGTCAACAAAAATGTTGGTGAGTTATATGTTTAACCTATATATATCAAATCGTAACAATAGACCACAAGATTTCATATTTCAATACACATCCCATACATAGAGATAAAAATCATTCATATGGTGAACACCTGGTAACCGACATTAACAAGATGCATATATAAGAATATCCCCATCATTCCGGGACACCCTTCGGATATGATATAAATTTCGAAGTACTAAAGCATCCGGTACTTTGGATAGGGTTTGTTAGGCCCAATAGATCTATCTTTAGGATTCGCGTCAATTAGGGTGTCTGTTCCCTAATTCTTAGATTACCAGACTTAATAAAAAGGGGCATATTCGATTTTGATAATTCAACCATAGAATGTAGTTTCACGTACTTGTGTCTATTTTGTAAATCATTTATAAAACCTGCATGTATTCTCATCCCAAAAATATTAGATTTTAAAAGTGGGACTATAACTCACTTTCACAGATTTTTACTTCGTCGGGAAGTAAGACTTGGCCACTGGTTGATTCACGAACCTATAACAATATATACATATATATCAAAGTATGTTCAAAATATATTTACAACTCAAACTATATATATTTTGGAATCAACCTCAACCCTGTATAGCTAACTCCAACATTCACATATAGAGTGTCTATGGTTGTTCCGAAATATATATAGATGTGTCGACATGATAGGTCGAAACATTGTATACGTGTCTATGGTATCTCAAGATTACATAATATACAATACAAGTTGATTAAGTTATGGTTGGAATAGATTTGTTACCAATTTTCACGTAGCTAAAAGGAGAAAAATTATCCAATCTTGTTTTACCCATAACTTCTTCATTTTAAATCCATTTTGAGTGAATCAAATTACTATAGTTTCATATTGAACTCTATTTTATGAATCGAAACAGAAAATTATAGGTTTATAGTCCAAAAAATAAGTTACAAGTCATTTTTGTAAAGGTAGTCATTTCAGTCGAAAGAACGACGTCTAGATGACCATTTTAAAAAACATACTTCCACTTTGAGTTTAACCATAATTTTTGGATATAGTTCCATGTTCATAATAAAAATCATTTTCCCAGAACAACAACTTTTAAATCAAAGTTTATCATAGTTTTTAATTAACTAACCCAAAACAGCCCGCGGTGTTACTACGACGGCGTAAATCCGGTTTTACGGTGTTTTTCGTGTTTTCAGGTTTTAAATCATTAAGTTAGCATATCATATAGATATAGAACATGTGTTTAGTTGATTTTAAAAGTCAAGTTAGAAGGATTAACTTTTATTTGCGAACAAGTTTAGAATTAACTAAACTATGTTCTAGTGATTACAAGTTTAAACCTTCGAATAAGATAGCTTTATATGTATGAATCGAATGATGTTATGAACATCATTACTACCTTAAGTTCCTTGGATAAACCTACTGGAAATGAAAAAAATTGATATAGCTTCAAAGGATCCTTGGATGGCTTGAAAGTTCTTGAAGCAGAATCATGACACGAAAACAATTTCAAGTAAGATTTCCACTCGAAATAAGATTGTTATAGTTATAGAAATTGAATTAAAGTTTGAATATGATTATTAAGTTGTATTAGAAAGATAATCTATTGTAAGTAACAAAGGTTTCTTGATCTTGGATGATAACTTGGAATGGATTTAGAAAACTTGGAAGTAAACTTGCAATCTTGGAAGTATTCTTGATTTTATGAAACTAGAACTTTTGGAATTTATGAAGAACAATTAGAACTTAAAGATAGAACTTGAGAGAGATCAATTAGATGAAGAAAATTGAAGAATGAAAGTGTTTGTAGGTGTTTTTGGTCGTTGGTGTATGGATTAGATATAAAGGATATGTAATTTTGTTTTCATGTAAATAAGTCATGAATGATTACTCTCTCATATTTTTGTAATTTTATGAGATATTTCATGCTAGTTGCCAAATGATGGTTCCCACATGTGTTAGGTGACTCACATGGGCTGCTAAGAGCTGATCATTGGAGTGTATATACCAATAGTACATACATCTAAAAGCTGTGTATTGTACGAGTACGAATACGGGTGCATACGAGTAGAATTGTTGATGAAACTGAACGAGGATGTAATTGTAAGCATTTTTGTTAAGTAGAAGTATTTTGATAAGTGTCTTGAAGTCTTTCAAAAGTGTATGAATACATATTAAAACACTACATGTATATACATTTTAACTGAGTCGTTAAGTCATCGTTAGTCGTTACATGTAAATGTTGTTTTGAAACCTTTAGGTTAACGATCTTGTTGAATGTTGTTAACCCATTGTTTATTATAACAAATGAGATGTTAAATTGTTATATTATCATGATATTATGATATATAATATATCTTAGTATGATGTATATACAGTTAAATGTCGTTACAACGATAATCGTTACATATATGTCTCGTTTCGAAATCATTAAGTTAGTAGTCTTATTTTTACATATGTATTTCATTGTCAATACACTTAATAATATATTTACTTATCATTTAACATAGTTAACCAAGTGTATCAATATCTTAATATGATTCATATGTACCTAGTAAGACGTTGTTATAACGATAATCGTTATATATTTCGTTTTCGAGTTTCTTAAATTAATAGTCTCATTTTTATGTATATAACTCATTGTTAAAATACCTAATGAGATACATACTTATAATAAAATCATGTTAACTATATATATAACCATATATATGTCATCGTATAGTTTTTACAAGTTTTAACGTTCGTGAATCACCGGTCAACTTGGGTGGTCAATTATCTATATGAAACCTATTTCAATTAATCAAGTCTTAACAAGTTTGATTGCTTAACATGTTGGAAACACTTAATCATGTAAATAACAATTTTATTTAATATATATATAAACATGGAAAAGTTCGAGTCACTACAGTACCTACCCGTTAAATAAATTTCTTCCCGAAATTTTAAGCAGTTGGAGGTGTTGAGGTATCTTCTGGAAATAAATGCGGGTATTTCTTCTTCATCTGATCTTCTCGTTCCCAGGTGAACTCGGGTCCTCTACGAGCATTCCTTCGAACCTTAACAATTGGTATCTTGTTTTGCTTAAGTCTTTTAACCTCACGATCCATTATTTCGACGGGTTCTTCGATAAATTGAAGTTTTTCGTTGATTTGGATTTCATCTAACGGAATAGTGAGATCTTCTTTAGCAAAACATTTCTTCAAATTCGAGACGTGAAAAGTGTTATATACAGCCGCGAGTTGTTGAGGTAACTCAAGTCGGTAAGCTACTGGTCCGACACGATCAATAATTTTGAATGGTTCAATATACCTTGGATTTAATTTCCCTCGTTTACCAAATCGAACAACGCCTTTCCAAGGTGCAACTTTAAGCATGACCATCTCTCCAATTTCAAATTCTATATCTTTTCTTTTAATGTCAGCGTAGCTCTTTTGTCGACTTTGGGCGATTTTCAACCGTTGTTGAATTTGGATGATCTTCTCGGTAGTTTCTTGCATTATCTCCGGACCCGTAATCTGTCTATCCCCCACTTCACTCCAACAAATCGGAGACCTGCACTTTCTATCATAAAGTGCTTCAAACGGCGCCATCTCAATGCTTGAATGGTAGCTGTTGTTGTAGGAAAATTCTGCTAACGGTAGATGTCGATCCCAACTGTTTCCGAAATCAATAACACATGCTCGTAGCATGTCTTCAAGCGTTTGTATTGTCCTTTCGCTCTGCCCATCAGTTTTTGGATGATAGGCAGTACTCATGTCTAGACGAGTTTCTAATGCTTGCTGTAATGTCTGCCAGAATCTTGAAATAAATCTGCCATCCCTATCAGAGATAATAGAGATTGGTATTCCATGTCTGGAGACGACTTCCTTCAAATACAGTCGTGCTAACTTCTCCATCTTGTCATCTTCTCTTATTGGCAGGAAGTGTGCTAACTTGGTGAGACGATCAACTATTACCCAAATAGTATCATAACCACTTGCAGTCCTTGGCAATTTAGTAATGAAATCCATGGTAATGTTTTCCCATTTCCATTCCGGGATTTCAGGTTGTTGTAGTAGACCTGATGGTTTCTGATGTTCAGCTTTGACCTTAGAACACGTCAAACATTCTCCTACATATTTAGCAATATCGGCTTTCATACCTGGCCACCAAAAATGTTTCTTAAGATCCTTGTACATCTTCCCCGTTCCAGGATGTATTGAGTATCTGGTTTTATGAGCTTCTCTAAGTACCATTTCTCTCATATCTCCAAATTTTGGTACCCAAATTCTTTCAGCCCTATACCGGGTTCCGTCTTCCCGAATATTAAGATGCTTCTCCGATCCTTTGGGTATTTCATCCTTTAAATTTCCCTCTTTTAAAACTCCTTGTTGCGCCTCCTTTATTTGAGTAGTAAGGTTAGTGTGAATCATTATATTCATAGATTTTACTCGAATGGGTTCTCTGTGCTTTCTGCTCAAGGCGTCGGCTACCACATTTGCCTTCCCCGGGTGGTAACGAATCTCAAAGTCGTAATCATTCAACAATTCAATCCACCTACGCTGCCTCATATTCAGTTGTTTCTGATTAAATATGTGTTGAAGACTTTTGTGGTCGGTATATATAATACTTTTGACCCCATATAAGTAGTGCCTCCAAGTCTTTAATGCAAAAACAACCGCGCCTAATTCCAAATCATGCGTCATATAATTTTGCTCGTGAATCTTCAATTATCTAGACGCATAAGAAATCACCTTCGTCCGTTGCATTAATACACAACCGAGACCTTGCTTTGATGCGTCACAATAATTCACAAAATCATCATTCCCTTTAGGTAATGACAATATAGGTGCCGTAGTTAGCTTTTTCTTTAATAATTGAAACGCCTTCTCTTGTTCATCCTTCCATTTAAATTTCTTCCCTTTATGCATTAATGCAGTCAGGGGTTTTGCTATTTTGGAGAAATCTTGGATGAATCTTCTGTAGTAACCAGCCAATCCTAAAAATTGACGTATATGCTTCGGAGTTTTTGGGATTTCCCACTTTTCAACGGTTTCGATCTTTGCCGGGTCCACCTGGATACCTTCTTTGTTCACTATGTGACCGAGGAATTGAACTTCTTCCAACCAAAATGCACACTTTGAAAACTTAGCGACAGTTTTTCTTTCCTCAATACTTCTAGCACTTTTCTCAAATGTTCTTCGTGCTCTTGATCATTCTTTGAGTAAATAAGTATGTCATCAATGAAAACAATGACAAACTTGTCAAGATATGGCCCACACACTCGGTTCATAAGGTCCATGAACATAGCTGGTGCGTTAGTCAATCCAAACGGCATAACCATAAACTCGTAATGACCATAACGCGTCCTAAAAGCAGTTTTTGGAATATCATCCTCCTTTAATCGCATTTGATGATATCCAGAACGTAAATCGATCATCGAATAAACCGACGAGTCTTGTAGTTGATCAAATAAGTTGTCAATTCTCGGCAGTGGATAACGGTTTTTGATGGTAAGTTTGTTCAACTCTCTGTAGTCAATACACAACCTAAATGTACCATCCTTCTTCTTGACAAACAAAACAGGAGCTTCCCATGGTGATGTGCTTGGTCGAATGAAATCACGTTCTAATAGTTCTTGCAGTTGGCTTTGCAGTTCTTTCATCTCGCTGGGTACGAGTCTATAAGGAGCACGAGCTATTGGTGCAGCTCCTGGCACAAGATCTATTTGAAATTCAACGGATCGATGTGGGGGTAATCCCGGTAATTCTTTCGGAAATACATCGGGAAATTCTTTTACGACGGGAACATCATTGATGCTCTTTTCTTCAGTTTGTACTTTCTCGACGTGTGCTAGAACAGCATAGCAACCTTTTCTTATTAGTTTTTGTGCCTTCAAATTACTAATAAGATGTAGCTTTGTGTTACCCTTTTCTCCGTACACCATTAAAGGTTTTCCTTTTTCTCGTATAATGCGAATTGCATTTTTGTAACAAACGATCTCTGCTTTCACTTCTTTCAACCAGTCCATACCGATTATCACATCAAAACTCCCTAACTCTACTGGTATCAAGTCAATCTTAAATGTTTCACTAACCAGTTTAATTTCTCGATTCCGACATATATTATCTGCTGAAATTAATTTACCATTTGCTAATTCGAGTAAAAATTTACTATCCAACGGCGTCAATGGACAACTTAATTTAGCACAAAAATCTCTACTCATATAGCTTCTATCCGCACCCGAATCAAATAAAACGTAAGCAGATTTATTGTCAATAAGAAACGTACTCGTAACAAGCTCCGGGTCTTCCTGTGCCTCTGCCGCATTAATATTGAAAACTCTTCCGCGGCCTTGTCCATTCATGTTCTCCTGGTTCGGGCAATTTCTAATAATGTGGCCTGGTTTTCCACATTTATAACAAACTACATTGGCATAACTTGCTCCGACACTACTTGCTCCACCATTACTCGTTCCGACACCATTGGTTCCTTTCGTTCTGTTAATCCCTGGTCCGTAGACCTCACACTTCGCAGCGCTATGACCATTTCTTTTACACTTGTTGCAAAATTTAGTGCAGAACCCCGAGTGATACTTTTCACACCTTTGGCATAGCTGCTTTTGATTATTATTGTTGTTGCGGTTGTTATTGTTGTTAAGATGATTGTTGTAGTTGCTGTTGTTGTTGTTGTTGTTGTTGTTGTTGTTGTTGTTGTTGTTGTTGGGCCGTTTGTTGTAGTTGCGATTGATGTTGCGATTGTTGGGATAATTGTTGCGATTATTGTTGTAATTGCTGTTGTTGTTGTATTGGTGATTCTTATCACTGTTTTCCTCCCACTTTCTTTTGACTTACTTCACATTGGCTTCTTCAGCCGTCTGTTCTTTAATTCTTTCCTCAATCTGGTTCACTAGTTTGTGAGCCATGCTACATGCCTGTTGTATGGAGGCGGGCTCGTGTGAACTTATATCTTCTTGGATTCTTTCCGATAATCCTTTCACAAACGCGTCGATCTTCTCTTCCTCATCTTCGAACGCTCCCGGACACAATAGGCACGATTCTGTGAATCGTCTTTCGTACGTGGTAATATCAAATCCTTGGGTTCGTAACCCTCTAAGTTCTGTCTTGAGCTTATTGACCTCAGTTCTGGGACGGTACTTCTCGTTCATCAAGTGCTTGAATGCTGACCACGGTAGTGCGTACGCATTATCTTGTCCCACTTGCTCTAGATAGGTATTCCACCATGTTAACGCAGAACCTGTGAAGGTATGCGTAGCGTACTTCACTTTGTCCTCTTCAGTACACTTACTTATGGCAAACACTGATTCGACCTTCTCGGTCCACCGTTTCAATCCGATCGGTCCTTCGGTTCCATCAAATTCCAAAGGTTTGCAGGCAGTGAATTCTTTGTAGGTGCATCCTACACGATTTCCTGTACTGCTAGATCCAAGGTTATTGTTGGTATGTAGTGTAGCCTGTACTGCGGCTATGTTTGAAGCTAGAAAAGTACGGAATTCCTCTTCATTCATATTCACGGTGTGTCGAGTAGTCGGTGCCATTTCCTTCAAAATAGTCAAATGGAACAAGTTAATCATACAGAATATTAAGAGTAGTTAATAGTATTTTGTAGCATAATATGAACTCATTTATAAAAGCTTTTTCTTCATATTAGCATTTTATAAGTTTAAATTCGGGTAGTACCTACCCGTTAAGTTCATACTTAGTAGCTAATATACAATTCAACTACTACAATTCTATATGAAAAACTGATTATAATAATATTTCGCGTTTAAACTTTTATACAATATTTTACAAACTTACAATACCGCTTATTTTACATAAAGCATGAAATATAGCACACAATAACTTTGATACAAGATAGTTGTGAAGATAATTCTAGCTAGTACACAAGTCGTTCAGCAAAGGCAATAAAGACACGTAATTCATACGTCCAGAAACAAGTCATGCATTCTGGTTTTACTAGGACTACTTCCCATCCTTGGTCTTGTGGAACATAACCGTTATGGCCGTTGATAAGACAGCGTGTTGTAACGTCGTCAAAGGGACGAGGGTTACGTAATGACCAACAGTCTCGTAATAACCTAAAAACCTCATTTCTTACCCCAATTACCGACTCCGTCACTTGTGGGAACGTTTTGTTTAATAGCTGTAGCCCGATGTTCTTTTTCTCACTTTAGTGAGAAGCGAACATTACTAACCCGTAAGCATAGCATGCTTCTTTATGTTGCATGTTAGCCGCTTTTTCTAAATCATGAAGTCCAATATTCGGATACATTGAGTCAAAATAATTTCTTAACCCGTTGCGTAAAATAGCATTTGGGTTCCTCGCAATATATGCGTCAAAGTAAACACATCGTAACTTATGGGTTTCCCAATGTGATATCCTCCATCTTTCAAACGAAAGTCTCTTATAAACCAAGACATTCTTGGAACGTTCTTCAAATGTCTTACAAACTGATCTCGCCTTAAATAGTTGTACCGAGGAATTCTGACCGACTCTAGACAAGATTTCATCAATCATGTCTCCGGGTAGGTCTATTAAAATATTGAGTTGTCTATCCATTTTGTGTTTTTAAACTGTAAAATAGACAAGAGTTAGATTCATAAAAAAAATACTTATTAATACAAGCAATTTTTACATATATCATAAAGCATAAGCACACTATATTACATATATTACACCACACGAATACAACTATCTTATTCCGACTCGCTCGTTTCTTCTTCTTCGGTTTTGGTTTGTTTTGCCAAGTTTCTAGGGATATATGATGTTCCCCTAATACTAGCTGTCGTTTTCCACAACGGTTTAGAAAAACCTGGTGGTTTAGAGGTTCCCGGGTCATTGTTACAACTTAAGGACTTTGGGGGTTGACGATACATATAAAGTTCATCGGAGTTGGAATTAGATTTCTCTATTTTTATGCCCTTTCCCTTATTATTTTCTTTTGTTTTTTTAAATTCAGTTGGGGTAATTTCTATAACATCATCGGAATTCTCGTCGGAATCTGATTCATCGGAGAATTGGTAATCCTCCCAATATTTTGCTTCCTTGGCGGAAACACCATTGACCATAATTAACCTTGGTCGGTTGGTTGAGGATTTTCTTTTACTTAACCGTTTTATTATTTCCCCCACCGGTTCTATTTCCTCCTCCGGTTCCTCCTCTTCCGGTTCTGTTTCTTCTTCCGGTTCCTCTTCGAGAACTTGTGAATCAGTCCAATATATATTCGACTCTTCGTTATTATTAGGTGAGTCAATGGGATTTGTGCTAGAGGTAGACATCTATCACACAATATCAAACATGTTAAGAGATTAATATATCACATAATATATACATGTTAATAATATATAGTTTCCAACAAAAATGTTAAGCAATCATTTTTAAAGAAAACACGGTCGAAGTCCAGACTCACTAATGCATCCTAACAAACTCGATAAGACACACTAATGCAAATTTTCTGGTTCTCTAAGACCAACGCTCGGATACCAACTGAAATGTCCCGTTCTTATTGATTAAAAACGTTCCATATTAATTGATTTCTTTGCGAGGTTTTGACCTCTATATGAGACGTTTTTCAAATACTGCATTCATTTTTAAAACAAACCATAACCTTTATTTCATAAATAAAGGTTTAAAAAGCTTTACGTAGATTATCAAATAATGATAATCTAAAATATCCTGTTTACACACGGCCATTACATAATGGTTTACAATACAAATATGTTACATCGAAATCAGTTTCTTGAATGCAGTTTTTACACAATATCATACAAACATGGACTCCAAATCTTGTTCTTATTTTAGTATGCAACAGCGGAAGCTCTTAGTATTCACCTGAGAATAAACATGCTTTAAACGTCAACAAAAATGTTGGTAAGTTATAGGTTTAACCTATATATATCAAATCGTAACAATAGACCACAAGATTTCATATTTCAATACACATCCCATACATAGAGATAAAAATCATTCATATGGTGAACACCTGGTAACCAAAATTAACAAGATGCATATATAAGAATATCCCCATCATTCCGGGACACCCTTCGGATATGATATAAATTTCGAAGTACTAAAGCATCCGGTACTTTGGATGGGGTTTGTTAGGCCCAATAGATCTATCTTTAGGATTCGCGTCAATTAGAGTGTCTGTTCCCTAATTCTTAGATTACCAGACTTAATAAAAAGGGGCATATTCGATTTCGATAATTCAACCATAGAATGTAGTTTCACGTACTTGTGTCTATTTTGTAAATCATTTATAAAACCTGCATGTATTCTCATCCCAAAAATATTAGATTTTAAAAGTGGGACTATAACTCACTTTCACAGATTTTTACTTCGTCGGGAAGTAAGACTTGGCCACTAGTTGATTCACGAACCTATAACAATATATACATATATATCAAAGTATGTTCAAAATATATTTACAACACTTTTAATATATTTTGATGTTTTAAGTTTATTAAGTCAGCTGTCCTCGTTAGTAACCTACAACTAGTTGTCCACAGTTAGATGTACAGAAATAAATCGATAAATATTATCTTGAATCAATCCACGACCCAGTGTATACGTATCTCAGTATTGATCACAACTCAAACTATATATATTTTGGAATCAACCTCAACCCTGTATAGCTAACTCCAACATTCACATATAGAGTGTCTATGGTTGTTCCGAAATATATATAGATGTGTCGACATGATAGGTCGAAACATTGTATACGTGTCTATGGTATCTCAAGATTACATAATATACAATACAAGTTGATTAAGTTATGGTTGGAATAGATTTGTTACCAATTTTCACGTAGCTAAAATGAGAAAAATTATCCAATCTTGTTTTACCCATAACTTCTTCATTTTAAATCCGTTTTGAGTGAATCAAATTACTATGGTTTCATATTGACCTCTATTTTATGAATCTAAATAGAAAAAGTATAGGTTTATAGTCAGAAAAATAAGTTACAAGTCATTTTTGTAAAGGTAGACATTTCAGTCGAAAGAACGACGTCTAGATGACCATTTTAGAAAACATACTTCCACTTTGAGTTTAACCATAATTTTTGGATATAGTTTCATGTTCATAATAAAAATCATTTTCCCAGAATAACAACTTTTAAATCAAAGTTTATCATAGTTTTTAATTAACTAACCCAAAACAGCCCGCGGTGTTATTACGACGGCGTAAATCCGGTTTTACGGTGTTTTTCGTGTTTCCAGGTTTTAAATCATTAAGTTAGAATATCATATAGATATAGAACATGTGTTTAGTTGATTTTAAAAGTCAAGTTATAAGGATTAACTTTTATTTGCGAACAAGTTTAGAATTAACTAAACGATGTTCTAGTGATTACAAGTTTAAACCTTCGAATAAGATAGCTTTATATGTATGAATCGAATGATGTTATGAACATCATTACTACCTTAAGTTCCTTGGATAAACCTACTGAAAATGAGAAAAATAGATCTAGCTTCAAAGGATCTTTGGATGGCTTGAAAGTTCTTGAAGCAGAATCATGACACGAAAACAATTTCAAGTAAGATTGTTATAGTTATAGAAATTGAATTAAAGTTTGAATATGATTATTACCTTGTATTAGAAAGATAACCTACTGTAAGTAACAAAGGTTTCCTGATCTTGGATGATTACTTGGAATGGATTTAGAAAACTTGGAAGTAAACTTGCAATCTTGGAAGTATTCTTGATTTTATGAAACTAGAACTTTTGGAATTTATGAAGAACAATTAGAACTTAAAGATAGAACTTGAGAGAGATCAATTAGATGAAGAAAATTGAAGAATGAAAGTGTTTGTAGGTGTTTTTGGTCGTTGGTGTATGGATTAGATATAAAGGATATGTAATTTTGTTTTCATGTAAATAAGTCATGAATGATTACTCATATTTTTGTAATTTTATGAGATATTTCATGCTAGTTGTCAAATGATGATTCCCACATGTGTTAGGTGACTCACATGGGCTGCTAAGAGCTGATCATTGGAGTGCATATACCAATAGTACATACATCTAAAAGCTGTGTATTGTACGAGTACGAATACGGGTGCATACGAGTAGAATTGTTGATGAAACTGAACGAGGATGTAATTGTAAGCATTTTTGTTAAGTAGAAGTATTCTGATAAGTGTCTTGAAGTCTTTCAAAAGTGTATGAATACATATTAAAACACTACATGTATATACATTTTAACTGAGTCGTTAAGTCATCGTTAGTCGTTACATGTAAATGTTGTTTTGAAACCTTTAGGTTAACGATCTTGTTGAATGTTGTTAACCCATTGTTTATTATAACAAATGAGATGTTAAATTGTTATATTATCATGATATTATGATATATAATATATCTTAGTATGATGTATATACAGTTAAATGTCGTTACAACGATAATCGTTACATATATGTCTCGTTTCGAAATCATTAAGTTAGTAGTCTTATTTTTACTTATGTATTTCATTGTCAATACACTTAATAATATATTTACTTATCATTTAACATAGTTAACCAAGTGTATCAATATCTTAATATGATTCATATGTACCTAGTAAGACGTTGTTATAACGATAATAGTTATATATATCGTTTTCGAGTTTCTTAAATTAATAGTCTCATTTTTATGTATATAACTCATTGTTAAAATACCTAATGAGATACATACTTATAATAAAATCATGTTAACTATATATATAACCATATATATGTCATCGTATATTTTTTACAAGTTTTAACGTTCGTGAATCACCGGTCAACTTGGGTGGTCAATTATCTATATGAAACCTATTTCAATTAATCAAGTCTTAACAAGTTTGATTGCTTAACATGTTGGAAACACTTAATCATGTAAATAACAATTTTATTTAATATATATATAAACATGGAAAAGTTCGGGTCACTACACATGAAAGTTGTTTAGTCTTGACCTTAACAAGTAAGTTGTATCAAGTAACCAGTTGCGACACAAGGTCGGGCGAAATGTGTTCAATTAGCTCTATGGCTCGTTACGACTCGATTATATAGCATGTGAATCACGTTGTCAATTTTCATGCAAGAATCAAGTATAAAATAAGATTAGAACGATTGCATAAGTGTTTTGTTAAGTTTGACTAAAAGTCAAACTTTGGTCAAAGTCAACGAAAAAGTCAACATGTTCGGGTCGTGTCTCGGACAATTTTTCTGAGCTAATAAATCATATATAAGCATGTTAGAACAAGTTACATGTTAATTGGAAGTGCGTAGCATAGTTGGAATTAAACGAAAATGTGCAAAGTTGATCAGCCCCTGAACAAGGCAAATGTCGCGCCGCGACATATGGTGGCCACGCCGCGACAATGGGTGTGATCTGGTGCCTGGTCTGTTTCAAATGATCAAGTCTCGAATCAAACTTCATTCAAACACATTTTATGAACCGAAAACACTTACAATACGTATCTTATATCGTTGGAAAGGTAATTTAACGAGGAATACAACTAAACACTTTTCATCAATCAAGTTCATCATTTACAAAAACAAAAACCTCATCGAATGATCGTTAAAAGTTCATAATCAAAGTTTCAAATTCGTAAAACGCATTTTATAATTCGGGAACTTACTACACACATATAATATGCCGTTTCGTAGGTAATTACGCATACAATACAACTAAACACTTACAAATAACATTGCAAAGCATTTAATGCATCGAATGTTCATTTTAAGATCTATCAAACCATAACCAAGAATCACAAAATCAATAATCATGTTAATGTAAGGTTTTCATGTCATCCAACATACCAAAACGAAGCTAATGATGCTAGTAACACCTTTAACACACATGGTTTAACATCTAACAACACTTAATCAACCAAAATCAAGGATTTAACAAACCCATTTCAAGTGTTCATGCTAGTTACTCAAAACAAACAAATCGAGCAAACTAATCACATATTCATGTTAGACTCGAGCCATAGACCCTAACTAACACCATTTCAAGTCTATAAATCGAATTAGAAAAATCTAGAGTTTTAGAAATGTTATTCAAACGAGATGAAATTGGTACCAAAATGTAGAGGATGAAGAGAAGATCACGAATATGTAATTTGTTTTGTTGTAAGCCTCCTAGATCGAATTTAGATGATGAATGAATGATTTGGGTGTTTAAGTTCAAAAATGGAAGTAGAGAAAAGAGAGAAAGAGATGAGAGGTGGGGGTGAAATAAATGGGTGATGGAAAGTGGGTTGACTAGTTGACCTAGTCAACTAGTTTGCCCACTTGGCAACTTCGGTCCCTCAAGTTTCAAAGCGGGTGCGTGAATTAACCGAACGAATATTTTAAAAACGCTAGAGTAACCTGTAGATGTTATAACCAAATAACGGAAATATTTAGAACGTTAGTCAACTAAAGGTACGAATTTAGATAACGGAAGATATTATCTATAAAAAAAAGACGGTGTTAAAATAAATTTAACGGAAAACCCGGGATGTTACATTACCTACACCTTTAAAGAAATTTCGTCCCGAAATTTAGTTGGAAGTAGTAGTTGTCGTTTCTTCCTTGAAATCTTGCGTTGCCAATTCTACGAATAAATGAGGGTACTTCCTTGGGCATTTCAACGAACTTCGACAGTCAGGATTTTTACGTTGTTTTAGAGTTTGGTTTCATTATTCATAATGTCAACCGTTTCTCCTATCAAGTGAAGTTTGTCATCGATAGTAAGCTCATCGAAAAGGATAACAAGTTCTTGTTCGCAAGACACATCTTTAAGTTTGATACACAGAATGTAGGGTGAACGGAATTTGTTTGAGTTGGGAATTCGAAACGGTAAGTAACGGGCCCAATACGCCCCAAGATTTCAAAAGGATTAATGTATCACGAATTTAGCTTCCTACGTTTCCCGAAACGGATTACACCTCCTCAAGGTGCGACTTTTAACGTTACGCGGTTTCCCACTTGGAATTCGAGAGGTTTACGTCTAACATTTGCATGGCTCTTTTGGCGACTACGGATCGTCTTGGGCCTCTCTTGGATTTGAACGATCTTAACGGTTATTTCATGAATGAGTTCGATTCCGGTGGTTTGATTGTTGCCTACGTCGGCCCAACAAATTGTAGAACGATAATTGCGGTCATATAAAGTTTCGAAAAGGTGGGGCGTTAATACATGAAAGAAAAATTTTGTAGTAAGAGAATTTGACTAAAGGCAAGTACTTTTCCTCAAGTAAATTTGAAGTCGATAACACGAATTCGTATTATGGTTTCTAAGGTTTGAATCGTATGTTTGTTTGGTCTTTCGAGATGTGGTTGATGTGTTGTACTCATGTTTAAACGTGGACCCGAGGCTTTTTGTAAAGCACCCCGAAATTTAGAAGTGAACGAGGATCTCGATCCGAAACGAGGTACAGTTCTTTTAAGATACATTTGAACAAGCTTGTTAGGACCCGAAAACATTTGTTGGAACAAGTTTCTGTTTCTCAAGAATTTCGCGCCGCGGAAGATTTATCGGTTTTCAAAAACGTTCGTTAGGACTATTCTCCCTCGTGGTGAATACTAGTATAATGTGAAGAGTCTCTCTCTCCATTGAGAATTTAGATAAAAGATTTCCTTATACGGAAGTACGAGTGTAATGCGAGAGAAGTTTTCGCCTCGATGTGAGCATATCAAGCATGTTGTAGTTCGTCGATAAAACTGTGCGAAAACGAGATAGTATAAACGTGTAACATACGTCTGATGTTGAAAGAATTTGCCATTCATTTGGAAGCATAAATATGGTTCGACAATAATCGAAGATGTGTCCCGGGTATGGTTGTTATCAGTATTCTCGTAGTTTTCGAATGTTCAAACAAGAAAAATGAAGTCATGTACATGGCACATGGTGGTGATTAGGTTGATCGAGTCCAATCACCATCACGAGTCATTAGAACTTTGGTATGACTTACCGTAATACAACCACGTTGATCGAGTGTCGTTATATTACGCTAACTCATACCTCCATTCCCACATCACTCCATAGATTCAAGTTCGTGTAATCGTGAAGTTTTAAAATGAACAAAGTGTAACGACGTCTCTAATGTGACTCGTATTGAATCGAAAGAATTAGTGCAACTCTAAAGAAGCGTTCCACTAGGGGATTGTATAAATGATTGTTCACGTCAATGCAGTTCAAGTCAAACAATAATGTATTCCGGTACGAGAAGTGTAACGAATCATGATAACGAGTAGTACATAACCGTAATGATAAATAGTAATGACGATCCGTACCTAGAGTAGTGATGATAGTAACAAGAAGTGGTAGATAGTAAGGAACACCAGTGTGACACCGATAATAAGTTGAAACGGTGGCGAATAACAATCTGGGAGACAGAGTTCCCGAACAAGTATGACTAATGAAGTCGTCGCCGTCGTCCTTACGCGTATGAATCTTAAGTTTACGTGTGTTACCCTAAAGTGGTAGATTACAGATTCGTATGATGAAAACTTGGTACCATTAAGAAGTTTGCCTAAGAGTGATTCAAGTATAATGCACAAGTAGTCAAGTAAGTGTTATCTATAGCAAATGTATGTCAGAATGCAATGGCTAACTATCCGGTTGTAGTCTAGATTCACTAATGCATCCTAACGACTCTGTCAGACACACTAATGCATATCCTAGTTCCCTACAACCAACGCTATGATGCCATTTGTAGCGACCCGACAAAATCGTCATTGACGGCGCCGTTAACTTAGGTCCCGTTCCGTGGTCATAGTCCCTATATGAGACGCGTTTGACTAAAATTATGTCGCATTCATTTGAAACGTACAAGACTTGAAAAGTTTAGTTTACCAAATGGATCGACAACAAGTTTAAGTTTACAAAATATGTAAAGTATAAATGAAAAAATTTGCGACATAATTAGTTTAAAACCATGGTTACTATAAATAGCATAAGTATGTATGCTTTAAGTTTGAATCCAAAGGTGCTATCACTAGCGTATGCATGTATGCTTGACTCCAAGCAAGTAATCAAAGTGTGCGGAAGCATGTATCAAGTAGCCAAGTATGAACCTGAGAAACATATATAAAGCTGTCAACGAAAAACGTTGGTGAAATCATAGGTGTATTTGTAAAAGTATGTTTTTGAACCACAAGATTTAGTATAAACCGATTATCAAGCATATACATCTCAAAAGATGTGTTTGTATCACGAGCATCCAATTATCAAAGCTTAACTGAATCTTACCTCTGCATATAGTGTTAGAACCTACACTATTTCCCAAAAATACGTTTCATTCATCCGAATGAGGGTTTGTCAAACCCGTATGGCCACACAACATAAGTTCACGCTTACACCTTACAAGTGTAACTGATGATAATTGGACTTGAGGATTTTTGTTCTAACTCGTACGTATCTTTGCTTTCGTATTTGTGTTCAAAGTATAAGAGTATAAACTGTATAAAATGTATACAAAGTATATGTTTCTCAGCCCACGTTTTAAAAGTATAAAAGTTATTGAAAAGGTGGGACTATGATCTCACCTCGAGTGCACGAGTATAAAAGTACTTCACAAAGTAAACGTGTGCATGGAAGTTGCTTAGTCTTGACCTAAACAAGTAAGTTGTATCAATTAACCAGTTACGACACAAGGTCGGGCGAAATGTGTTCAATTAGTCCTATGGCTCGTTCCGACTCGATTATATAGCATGTGAATCACGTTGTCAAGTTTCATGCAAGAATCAAGTATAAAATAAGATTAGAACGATTGCATAAGTGTTTTGTTAAGTTTAACTAAAAGTCAAACTTTGGTCAAAGTCAACGAAAAAGTCAACATGTTCGGGTCGGGTCTCGGACAATTTTTCTGAGCTAATAAATCATATATAAGCATGTTAGAACAAGTTACATGTTAATCGGAGGTGCGTAGCATAGTTGGAATTAAACGAAAAAGTGCAAAGTTGATCAGCCCCTGAACAAGGCAAATGTCGCGCCGCGACAATGGGTGTGATCTGGTGCCTGGTCTATTTCAAATGATCAAGTCTCGAATCAAACTTCATTCAAACACATTTTATGAACCGAAAACACTTACAACACGTATCTTATATCATTGAAAAGGTAATTTAATGAGGAATACAACTAAACACTTTTCATCAATCAAGTTAATCATTTACAAAAACAAAAATCTCATCGAATGATCGTTAAAAGTTCATAATCAAAGTTTCAAGTTCGTAAAACGCATTTTATGATTCGGGAACTTACTACACATATATAATATGCCGTTTCGTAGGTAATTACGCATACAATACAACTAAACACTTACAGATAACATTGCAAAGCATTAAGTGCTTCGAATGTTCGTTTTAAGATCTATCAAACCCTAACCAAGAATCACAAAATCAATAATCATGTTAATGTAAGGTTTTCATGTCATCCAACATACCAAAACGAAGCTAATGATGGTAGTAACACCTTTAACACACAAGGTTTAACATCTAACAACACTTAATCAACCAAAATCAAGGATTTAACAAACCCATTTCAAGTGTTCATGATACTTACTCAAAACAAACAAATCGAGCAAACTAATCACATATTCATGTTACACTCGAGCCATAGACCCTAACTAACACCATTTCAAGTCTATAAATCGAATTAGAGAAATCTAGAGTTTTAGAAATGTTACCCAAATGAGATGAAATTGGTACCAAAATGTAGAGGATGAAGAGAGGATCACAAATATGTAATTTGTTTTGTTGTAAGCCTCCTAGATCGAATTTAGATGATGAATGAATGATTTGGGTGTTTGAGTTCAAAAATGGAAGTAGAGAAAAGAGAGAAAGAGATGAGAGGTGGGAGTGAAATGAATGGGTGGTGGAAAGTGGGTTGACTAGTTAACCTAGTCAACTAGTTTTCCCACTTGGCAACTTCGGTCCCTCAAGTTTCAAAGCGGGTGCGTGAATTAACCGAATGAATATTTTAAAAACGCTAGAGTAACCTGGAGATGTTATAACCAAATAACAGAAATATTTAGAACGTTAGTCAACGAAAGGTACGAATTTAGATAACGAAAGATATTATCTATAAAAAAAGACGGTGTTAAAATAAATTTAACGAAAAAACGCGGGATGTTACATTTTAACATTCAAAAGTATTCCAAAATAAAGTAGATAATCAGCTTGGAAAGACCATTAAAGCACTTCGCTCCGATGGAGTAAGTAAGTTTATGAGTCAAGAGTTTTTTGGACCACCTAAAGAATTTGTGGGATTGTCTCATAGTTCACTCTACCTTACACACCACAACACGATGGTGTGTCTGAGTAAGAGGAATCAAACTTTACTTGATATAGTTTGATGTATGATGAGTCTGATTTCTCTACTACCGTCTTTTAGGGATATGCATGAGAGTCTGCTGCAGGCATACTCAATGTGATTCCAAATATGAAGGTATAAAAGACACCATATGAGTTATGGCATGGGAAGAATCCCAAGTTGTCTTATCTGAAAGTCTGGGGTTGTAAAGCGTACGTGAAGCATGACACTTCAAATAAATTAGAACCAAGAACTATCTAATGTTACTTTGTACGATACATAAAGGAAACAATGGGTTACTACTTTTACTACCAAGCTGAAGACAATGTGTTTTCTGCTCGGTCTGCTGAATTCCTGGAAAGAGATCTTCTCTTACAAGAAGTCAGTGGGAGTAAAGTAGATCTTGAAGAAATTCAAGTACTTTAAAGTAACATACCTTCAGTAAGCACTAGCAATCCACACGTTGAAACTGAGTGCACTGTTGATGAGCCAGAACATGTTACACCTGTACTTTATAGATCTAGTAGAACTCATTGCCTTATGATGTTTAATTATCTGATTAATTCAGATAAACCTCAACTAAGGGATTATGATGAACCCTCTAGCTGCATGAGGCCATATCAGATCCTGAATTTGAAAATGACTAGATTCTATGAATACAGATATGCAGTCCATGAAGGATAATCAAGTATGAGACTTGATTGATCTTCTACCCAATTGTAAGACAATGAGGTAAAAATGGGTCTTCAAAGGAAGACTGATATGGACGGTAATGTAAACATTTTTAAAGCTTGATAGGTGACAAAAGGTTATGATGAAAGTTTTTCACCAGTCGCGAGCCTTAAAACAATTAGGATACTTATTTCCATGTATACTTTTCATGATAATAAAATATGGCTAATGGAAGTCAAAACTGCTTTTCTAAATGGCGACCTAAGCGAGGACGTATATATGGTTCAGCCGGAAGAGTTTATGAATCCTAAGCATCCTAATAAAGTATGCAAGCTTCTAAAATCCATTTATAGATTAAAGCAAGCATCCAGGAGCTAGAATCTTAAGTTTAATGAGAAAATCAAAGTGTTTAATTTTTCTCAAAACCAAGATAAGCCCTGAGTTTACATTAGAGCTAGTGGGAGCAAAGTAGTCTTATTGATCTTATATTTTGATGACATATTACGTATTAGAAATAACATTCCAACTTGCAAGATGTCAAGTCTTGACTTGGAAAATGTATTTCCATAAAGGATCTTGATGAAGCTACTTATATTATTGGAATGAGGATCTATACAATAGATTCAATTGGCTTATTGGTTTGAATCAAAGTACATACATTATCTTGCAGAGATTTAGCATGCAAAACTCCAAGCATGGAGCTTTGCCAATGTAAAAGGGCATAACTGTAGCGACCCCGACAAATCGTCAAGTGACGGCGTCGGCTACGTGGGTCCCATTACCTGATTATAAGTCTTTAAGATAACGTTTGACCAAAATATGTCGCCTTCATTTCAAAATAAAGATTGTTTCAAAGTTTACAAGAATTGTTCAACCAAAAGTTAAGTTACAACGTTATAAGTACGATTGAAGTCTAGGCGACACGGTCTAAAGTAAAGTCAAAAGACGCTCCATGAAATGCATGTATACTCGACATCGGATGCAAGTATCAAATAGTAAGCGGAAGCATGTTTCACATATCGTGCAAGACCTGAGAAAAACATAGAAATCTGTCAACGAAAACGTTGGTGAAATCATAGGTTTAAGTAAGTAAGTACAAGTGAACCACAAGATTTGCATCAATGAAATAATAGTAATACATTCCAAAAGTTTGTTTCACGAGCACCCAATTATCAAAGCTTAACATTCCTTCCATTGTATACCCCATCACTTAGTGCTAGAACAAACACTGATTCTCGAAAATATATTTCATCCGTAGACGGTAGCGAACCGTCAAGATGAGGGTTGTCAACCCATATGGCCATATAACATAAGTTCTCGCTTACACCCGGCAAGTGTAACTAATGATAATCGAATTGAGGATTTTGTTCTAAACTCGTATGTAGAATGTTTGTTTTCCCGTTCTTGTGTTCACTTAGTTCAAAAGAATCGTTTATGTTTTCTCATCCCAATATAAGTTCAAAAAGAGTAAAAGTGGGACTATGATCTCACCTTGAGTGCAAGAGTTAATAAAGTACTTCAACAAGTAGACGCGTGCAAAGACAAAGCTAGTCTTGACCTAAACATATAGGTTATATCAATAACGGTAAACACAAACGGTCAAAGATGTTCAATTAGTCCTATGGCTCGTTACGACTCGATTATATTAGCATGTGAATCAAATTGTCAAGTTTCATGCAAGATACTAGTAAATAATCATGTTAGAAAGGTTGCATAAGTATTTGGTTAAGTTTGACAAAAAGTCAAACTTGGTCAAAGTCAACGAAAAGTCAACACGTTCGGGTCGGGTCCCGAACTATTTTTCTAAGCTTAGAAGTCATATATGAGCATGTTGGCCAAGTTACATGTTAATCGGAGGTGCGTAGCATAGCAAACATTTTTCGAAGTTTGACAAAATAGGTCAGAATCTGACCACGGCATATGCCGCGCCGCGGCCAGATGTGTCGCGCCGCGACATAACACGTGGTCTGGCACCTGGTCAGTTTCAAGGTTCAAGTCTTGGTCAAAACTTCAAATAACCATAAAACGCAAACCGTAAACAACTAGAAGACGTATCTTATACCGTTGGAAAGCTCTTTTGACAAGGAACACAACTAAGCACTTATCATCAAACGACAACATCATTTACAATAGCCGAAAACTCATCAAGTGATCATTAAACGTTCATTTCAAGGTTTCAAGTTCATCAAATGCAATTTGAGTTTCGGGAAACCAATTCACACATATGATATGCCGTTTTGAAGGTAATGAAACATACATTACAACTAAACACTAATAATTAACATTCCATGGCATTCAAGCATCCAAAAATTCATGTCAAGAACTATCAAACCCTAGTCAAACATCACAAAATCAATATTCATGTTTTTGAAGTTTTCTTAATCAACCTACGCATCAAAACGAAGCTAGTGATACTAGTAACACAATTAAAACATGCACTTTAACAATCTAACAACATTAACTCATCCAAAATCAAGGATTAAGCACACCCATTTCAAGTTCATGCTAGTTACTCCAAAAACAACAAATCGAGCAAACCAAACATATATTCATGTTAGACTCGAGCCATAGACACTAACTAACACCATTTCAAATCAAAAACACGAATTTAGAGAAATCTAGATTTTTAGAAATGTTACCCAAACGAGATGAAGTTGGTATCAAATTGTAGAGGATGAAGAGAGGATTCCAAATATGTAATCGGATTTGTTGTGAGCTTCCAAGATTGAATTTAGATGATGAATGAATGGAATGGGTTTGTGTGTGTGTTCTTGAGATGGAGAGAAAAGGGATGAGGGAGATGATGGAAATGGATGAAATGGGTTGACTAGTTGACCTAGTCAACTAGTTTGCCCATTTGGCAACTCCGGTCCCTCGAGTTTCAAAGCGGGTGCGGGATTTAACCGATCGAATATTTTTAAAACGCAAGTTAACAAGAGATGTTATAATTAAATGACGGAATTATTATGAACGTTAGTCAACGGAAACTACGAATTTAAATAACGAAAGGTATTATTTAAAAGAAAAAAGACGGTGTTAAAAATAAATTTAACGGAAAAACGCGGGATGTTACATTATCCACAACTCAAAAGAAATTTCGTCCCGAAATTTAGTTGGAAGTAGTAGTCGATATCTCTTACTCGAGACTTTACGTTGTCAATGCTATGAATAAGTGAAAGTACGTTCTTGAGGGTTCTCATGAATTTGGATAGTCAGGGTTTTACGTTGCATTAAGGTTCGGTTTTTACGATCCCCAGTTTCAACTGGTTTTCCTATGAAGAGAAGTTTGTCATCGATAGTTGATGTATCCAGCAGGATTGCACGTTCCTGTTCCGCAGGACACGTTTCTAAGTTTGTTGCACGAAATGTAGGGTAAACGGAAACTTAATTGAGTCGGAAGTTCTAAACGGTAGGGAGCGGTTCCAATACGCCCCAAGGTTTCAAAAGGGTTAACAATGTCGCGGGTTTAACTTTCCCTGATTCCCAAAACGGATTACACCCTTCCAAGGTGCGGGTTCTCAATATTACGCGGTTACACACTGGGATTTGTGAGGTTCTCCTATAAGTTTGGTATAACTCTTCTGGCAACAATGGGTTGTCTCGAGCCCTTCTCGGACTTGAACGATCTCAATTGTTGTTTCTTGATGGAGTTCAGATTTCGGTGGTTGATGCTTTGGTTAAATGAACAGGGGTATGACATTAGCGGTCATATAAGGTTTCGAAAAGTGCGCGTGAACACACGAGTGGTAACTACTGTTGTAAGAGTGATCTACTAAAGGTGACAATACGAGTTTGTGAGATGTCTTTCCAAGACGTAAATCGTTCGTTTGCTCGGTTCGTCAGTTTGTGGGTGGTACGCGGTACTCATGTCTAAGCGGGTTCCCAAGGTTTCTTGTAAAACTAGAAGTGAAACGAGTATTTCGATACAGAATAATTGACAAAGATACACCGTGTTGGAATAGAATCTCTTAAGATACGTTTAAACAAGTTAGTTAGGGTTCGAGAAATGTTCGTTAGGACTATTCACCCTCGTGGCGAATACTTATGTAATATGAGGAGTTTCTCTATCCATGGAGAAATGTTACAAGGAGTTTCTTTAAACGGAAATGCGAACGGTAAAGATAGTAGTGAAATGAGGACTTAGAATAGGATGAGTTTACATCTCGAGGTTGCTATAACGTGCCTCTAGTTGTCAAAAGTTGAAGTCTGAAAGAGAAACGAGGTAGTACACGTAGTTGTATAGTTCGGGGTTGAATAATAGTTGACCGATTATCAGAAACACAAGGGCGTTAAGTCAAAGAAGAGTGAAGTATCGTTGGATTGTGTGTTATCTTAATTTCCAGTAATATCAGACGGTAACGGTGAAATAGCAGAGCTATGTATCGTGGTACGCGATAACGAGAAGATTGATCGGATCCATAAATAAGTATTCAAATTCTCCGTGTAAAATAACGAATTTCAGCTTCCTTGATTTCGAGTCGAGAGGGGTTGCCTTTCAGGCGTTCACGTAGAAGTATTTCTATATTTGAGTTCCATTTTGTGCCACACGAATTTATCTAGTAAGGTTGGTGTGAAAAAAAAAAAAATAAATCACGTTCAAAGTCCGGACACGAAAAATGTTTAATTCTTTCCCTTAGTACGTTAACGAGGTTAAAGGACGAGCGATACGGGAAAAATTGGAAATTAATCTTTGGTAATAATCGCGAGATCCAAAATTTTACGAATACAAGTCGGAGTCGTGAGGGTTTCTCCAAAATTAATTAATTAATTAATTAATTAATTTTTTTTTTTTTTTTTTTTTACCTTGACCACTAATAACATGGTTTAGAATTTGGACTTTGTTTAACCAAAATTCTCACTTGGAGAATTCGGCATAGAGTTGCTCTTTTCTCAAGAGTTCGAGCGTAAGACGGAGACGTTGTCCGTTTTTCCTTTCCGCTTGAATAGCTTAAAACATCAATTATAAGTACGGTAACGGATTTGTCTAGATAAGTTTGCATACGCGGTTCCGGAGGTCTATGAATACGGGCGGAGCCTTAGTTAAACTGAACGGCACTAAAAGAAATTTATAACTATCGTAGCGAGTTCGGAAAGCGGTTTAGGAGACATCTTCTCCCTTAACCCTCAATTGATGATAACCAGAATGAAGGTCGATTTTAGAATATACGCGAGATCCGTGTAACAGTTCAAGAGGTTGTTGATACGGGAAAGAGGATATCGGTTCTTAAACGGAAATCATTTAGTTCACTAGAATCACATATATGTGGGGAAAACATTCTCTTCCTAACGTATAGGTTTTGGGCTCCCTAGTTCTATAGATGTCAAATCAAAGTTCAAATTACCTACCCAATAAGTCTAACGTACTCCCTCCGATAAAATTTATCGATACGCAATGGTTTCCCGTTGGTCACTTGAATGGCGTAAGTAATATCTAGGGGGAGGGGTGGAGTGCAAAGAGTAGGCTCCAAAGCCTTGGATACAAAACATTTATCGATACCCGAATCGGATAAACATGAAACATAAGAGTCGTTGAGAAGGAACGTACCCGTAACTAATTGTCGTTCCGGGAATCCTATGTGTTAAGGTTGAAAGCTCATTCGCGTACATTAGGGTGGGCGTTCTTCTTGGGACATGCATTCTTAAAATGACCCAGTTGTCCACATTCAAAACAAGCACCCCTTCTGCGTGCACTGGGCACCTTTTTAGCGACGGGGGCGGCACCCTTACAACTATGGGCCACATGGCCACTTCTTTGACACTTGATGCAAAATGGTCCGCCACATTTTCCATAATGATGTTTGTGGCACGTGTTGCAAAAAGGTCGTGTTCCAGCATAATTTTTCCTGCCGCCGGGGGTGAAAGGCTTCTTGGTGGAGTCGTTGTGGTTGTGGTTGCTTGATGGAGAGGCTTCCTGTTTTCTTTTGTTGTTAACTGGTTGGGCCTCGGCCGTTGGTGCCAGCGCTTCAATTTCATCCACCGTTTTTATAAATCGGCGGGCTATCATCACAGCCTCTTGTAGGTCGGCGGGTCTTAATGGCATTACCCCGTGTGGAATGCTCTTAGGGAGGCCATCCATGTAAAACTCAACTCCTTGGGGCCCGGGAGCCCGGAGGTTTGGACAAATGGAGGTTAGTTCGGCAAACCGTTGATTATAAGCTTCGAGGTCATCTCGGGCTATTTTTAAATTTCTTGGCCCCTGTTCGAGCCTTCGAGTCTCTTCGCGCGGGAAGTATTCGGTGATCATTCTTTCTCTTAATTCGGCCCAAGAGAGTGTAAGGGCTTCATCGATACCCACTGATTGTACGTACTTGTTCCACCACGAGAGAGCAATGCCGGTGAAAGTGAGGGTGGAAAACTTGACCTTATCTTGGTCCCGACAACCGCTTATACTAAAAACGGCTTCTGTTTGTTCGAACCATCGGGTGAGAGCAACCGGTCCTTCGGTTCCATTGAAAGTGGGAGGATTGTACTTCATGAAGTTTTTGTAGGAGCACCCCCCGTTTGAATTACCGACCCCATGATTGTTGTTGTTGTTGGAGAAGTGACCGGCCACTGCCTCTCCCACAGCGGTGGCTATCATTCGTTGAAGAGCTTGTTCGAGAGTTTCGGGAGGGGTATTGTGTTGACCTTGGTGAGCCATTGTTCCTTCATGACACAAGAATACCGTTGTTTAGTATTATCAATAATACTAATCGTGATGTGGAAATCAAGATAAAGAGGAAATTTTTCCTTGACTCGCCTTAAATTCTTTATGTCATAATGTCGGAACGTCCATGTGAATCACCGTAATATAATCCCGGAAATTATATTACCCTGATTTACATGTGCATTTAACATTACTTTATAAAGTCAAGATGGCGCGTCAACAAAATTTATCAACGTAAGATCAAGATCGAATACGAGTTAGATATGATAGAAGAGTTCGAGTATAAATGCACAAATAGTCAAGTAATTCCTACTTCAATCTATATGCCGGTTGTAGTCTAGATTCACCTATGTACCCTATGACTCGGGGTGAACACAAATGAACTCTAAATCCCTACAACCAAGGCTCTGATACCACCTGTAGCGACCCCGACAAATCGTCAAGTGACGGCGTCGGCTACGTGGGTCCCATTACCTGATTATAAGTCTTTAAGATAACGTTTGACCAAAATATGTCGCCTTCATTTCAAAATAAAGATTGTTTCAAAGTTTACAAGAATTGTTCAACCAAAAGTTAAGTTACAACGTTATAAGTACGATTGAAGTCTAGGCGACACGGTCTAAAGTAAAGTCAAAAGACGCTCCATGAAATGCATGTATACTCGACATCGGATGCAAGTATCAAATAGTAAGCGGAAGAATGTTTCACATATCGTGCAAGACCTGAGAAAAACATAGAAATCTGTCAACGAAAACGTTGGTGAAATCATAGGTTTAAGTAAGTAAGTACAAGTGAACCACAAGATTTGCATCAATGAAATAATAGTAATACATTCCAAAAGTTTGTTTCACGAGCACCCAATTATCAAAGCTTAACATTCCTTCCATTGTATACCCCATCACTTAGTGCTAGAACAAACACTGATTCTCGAAAATATATTTCATCCGTAGACGGTAGCGAACCGTCAAGATGAGGGTTGTCAACCCATATGGCCATATAACATAAGTTCTCGCTTACACCCGGCAAGTGTAACTAATGATAATCGAATTGAGGATTTTGTTCTAAACTCGTATGTAGAATGTTTGTTTTCCCGTTCTTGTGTTCACTTAGTTCAAAAGAATCGTTTATGTTTTCTCATCCCAATATAAGTTCAAAAAGAGTAAAAGTGGGACTATGATCTCACCTTGAGTGCAAGAGTTAATAAAGTACTTCAACAAGTAGACGCGTGCAAAGACAAAGCTAGTCTTGACCTAAACATATAGGTTATATCAATAACGGTAAACACAAACGGTCAAAGATGTTCAATTAGTCCTATGGCTCGTTACGACTCGATTATATTAGCATGTGAATCAAATTGTCAAGTTTCATGCAAGATACTAGTAAATAATCATGTTAGAAAGGTTGCATAAGTATTTGGTTAAGTTTGAAAAAAAGTCAAACTTGGTCAAAGTCAACGAAAAGTCAACACGTTCGGGTCGGGTCCCGAACTATTTTTCTAAGCTTAGAAGTCATATATGAGCATGTTGGCCAAGTTACATGTTAATCGGAGGTGCGTAGCATAGCAAACATTTTTCGAAGTTTGACAAAATAGGTCAGAATCTGACCACGGCATATGCCGCGCCGCGGCCAGATGTGTCGCGCCGCGACATAACACGTGGTCTGGCACCTGGTCAGTTTCAAGGTTCAAGTCTTGGTCAAAACTTCAAATAACCATAAAACGCAAACCGTAAACAACTAGAAGACGTATCTTATACCGTTGGAAAGCTCTTTTGACAAGGAACACAACTAAGCACTTATCATCAAATGACAACATCATTTACAATAGCCGAAAACTCATCAAGTGATCATTAAACGTTCATTTCAAGGTTTCAAGTTCATCAAATGCAATTTGAGTTTCGGGAAACCAATTCACACATATGATATGCCGTTTTGAAGGTAATGAAACATACATTACAACTAAACACTAATAATTAACATTCCATGGCATTCAAGCATCCAAAAATTCATGTCAAGAACTATCAAACCCTAGTCAAACATCACAAAATCAATATTCATGTTTTTGAAGTTTTCTTAATCAACCTACGCATCAAAACGAAGCTAGTGATACTAGTAACACAATTAAAACATGCACTTTAACAATCTAACAACATTAACTCATCCAAAATCAAGGATTAAGCACACCCATTTCAAGTTCATGCTAGTTACTCCAAAAACAACAAATCGAGCAAACCAAACATATATTCATGTTAGACTCGAGCCATAGACACTAACTAACACCATTTCAAATCAAAAACACGAATTTAGAGAAATCTAGAGTTTTAGAAATGTTACCCAAACGAGATGAAGTTGGTATCAAATTGTAGAGGATGAAGAGAGGATTCCAAATATGTAATCGGATTTGTTGTGAGCTTCCAAGATTGAATTTAGATGATGAATGAATGGAATGGGTTTGTGTGTGTGTTCTTGAGATGGAGAGAAAAGGGATGAGGGAGATGATGGAAATGGATGAAATGGGTTGACTAGTTGACCTAGTCAACTAGTTTGCCCATTTGGCAACTCCGGTCCCTCGAGTTTCAAAGCGGGTGCGGGATTTAACCGATCGAATATTTTTAAAACGCAAGTTAACAAGAGATGTTATAATTAAATGACGGAATTATTATGAACGTTAGTCAACGGAAACTACGAATTTAAATAACGAAAGGTATTATTTAAAAGAAAAAAGAAGGTGTTAAAAATAAATTTAACGGAAAAACGCGGGATGTTACAATAACCGTGAGAAAGTCTCAAAACTCCTATCACAGCAGATGAGATGAGACAAATGAAATGTATCACATATGCTTCGGCTATATGATCTATTATGTATGCCATGATATGTACTATACTCGATGTTTCATTAGTTTTAAGTTTGACGAGTCATTGTCAACATAATCCAGGTGAAGTACATTGGATTGTTGTTAAAAATATTCTTTAGTATTTGCAGAGTACTAATGATATGTTCTTGGTTTACGGTGGTTTGGAAGAAGAGTTAAGTATTAAGTTTTATACTGATTCTAGTTTCCAAACAGATCAAGATGATTCTCAATCCATTCACGTTATTACTTTGTCATAATGGGCAAGACAGTTGATTGGAAGAGCTCTAGGCAGAGCACTATTGAACAATCTACAAAAGTAGAATACATTATTGACTGAGAAGCTGCTCAGAAAGCTGTCTGGATAAGGAAGTTTGTTGTTGTACTCAGAGTAGTACACACTATTAAATCTTCTATAAAATGTAATGTAATAGTTCGAGTATTAATATACTTTCGAAAAAATCACATATACATAAAAGTTTCTGGCACATTCTTCAAAAGTTTGACTACGTTCATGAAGTCGTTAAGAAGAATGATATTATTATTCTTAAGGTTCATACAGATGATACTGTGGCTGACCCGTTCACGAAGCCCATAATGCACAACAAGCATGATGATCATTCTAGTAATACTGGACTTCGTTATGCTGCTGATCTTTTTCATTTGTAATTTAGTATTTGGATATTTTTGAAACATTAAGCAGTTTTATATTATTGAATTGATATATAGTTGGTATGATCGTTTTCATTTATATCACTGTGTTCTATATTAGCATGTTTAATCAATGAATAATTGTTGATTATTCAAAATCTCCATAATCGGTCATGTTATGGGAATAACATGAATTAAGATTAATGTGAAATTTTGGTTATATTCATTGATGATGAATAGTTAACTTGTTGAGACCAAAATTCATATGTATTCATTAATGATGAATATTGGAATGACCCAACCATGAGATGTCACTACATGGAACGTAGTCAGTAGTGAATCTTTTAGTGATTATGTCTTTGTGTCCTTAGACTTGAGATGCACGCCCGTCTTGATGAGTGTAGCATTGTACTTTGATATGGTTAAACGTTGTCCTGAATAAGGCTGTTATAAAGGCCATTATTGGGTATAATGTAAAGCCCGTGATAGACACGTGTATGCAATATAGGATTTGTTCCTCTAAAATGTTTGGAGTTAGATACTTTTTGAGCTCCTCGATGAATGAATAAGATATTTGTGTGACCACACCCAGATGTAATTAAGATGATACTTAATTAATTTGGTGATCTAATTCAGTTCTAAGATCGAGAAATAAAATTGTTAAACAAAAGAGAATAACCGATGATCCATATCTCAAGTTTAACTAAAGTATCTGAAACAAAAGGACGAATGACATTTAACACTTACCATAAACAGTTTCGAGAAACTACCCTCACGTGAATTTGGGGACAATGACGTGTTGTTAGACGCTTACCATTGTTTATATAGTTACTTGGTGTTGTGCCATGCACAAGTGGGGGTCTGAAGGATTAATGTGCAAGGTACAACATATAACTATATGGCCAAATTCATTTGAGCCTTCGGGGTCACACACATATACACCGAGACGTCAATTAAAATATATATATGATGTATATATATTACTCAAATAACAAAATAGTAAATCGAAATTAATTCATTTACTATTCGTATGAATAGTAAATGAAACGAAATTAATTAATTTACTATTCACATGAAAGTGGCATGATAGAAATTATTAATTATAAGTTACATAACATACCCCTAAAGTATTTGAGAAATACCACTTTTTAAATATATAAGATTTTCAAAATCAACTTGATTGGTGAATGATTATACTCCGTATCTTTAAAAACGCGTATCAAAAGATTGGTTTACTTTGGCTATATATATATTATTTGATATTCATTCATTTGGTGAGATAAGTGACACAGGAAAAGCACCTTGTTGCTTTAATTTGGTCTTATCCCATTTCTTTCTTTAAGAACCGAACAAAAATACACCCTTGAATCATTGTTTTAATTTTCTTAAATAAAACAAACAAGTTCATGTTCCTTGTGCTCATAATTCGGGAATGATACAAGGAAACGAAGATGAATCAACATACGGAGTATTACTATTTTATTGTTTCAATAAATTAATCAAAGGTTGATTAATTTGTTACTTGAGTATGTACTAGCATCCATTGACGTTGTTTGAAATGTAGTGTGGACTATCCAAAGAGACGGTCATATTTTTGATCGTAACTTTCTCTCCGTCTCGTCAATTTCTCCAAGAAAGGTATATCGTTAACTCCTCTTTTGTTTTATATTCATGACAATTATTATGGTATAATTGGATCTTTGTGATCGTTAATCATGTGCATGTTTTATTAAATTTAAATATATGAATATTTAATTTTGTAAATGGTTTATAAAATAATAATTGATTATTATTTTAACTATCCGCTGCGTTAATCTGATTTAAAAGTACACACGATTTTCCAACAGAATTGTTTGAGGAATATAATTAAATTAAAGGTATACGTGAGAAATTGTGTTCATGTAACTAGCGGAAATAAAATTGTTGATTTTTTTAGGCACCGGTTTAGCTTAAATATGTGGTGGTCTCTAAAATTAGGCATAGAAACCTGTTTATTAAAAAAACCGCTTCCTTTAACTTGAAGGAAAAGAGACCGGCTAATTACTTTGTAACCACTTTCTTTATAACTCTTTAGAAACCATTTTTTTAAAAAAAATCACCAAAACCGGTTTTTATTGAGAGTTTCTATTGTATTTTCTGTAGTAGTGTATTCGTGTATTAGATTTGTAGAAATCTTTGATACCTTTCAATACAAGTAATTATTGGTTAACAAAGCAGTATGTATATAGTCCTACAAGGTAAGGTACTACTAGTAATTCATTAATTAGTTTGATAACAATTTTAAGAGTTAAAAAACGATGAGTGATCAACACGAGCTTAACTCCAGCATGCGAAATGTACCACGACTTGCTAGAAGATGTATACGGTATGTTGGCTCGTACTCCAGCAGCAAACTTGGTAGAATATATTGACGGTGTAGTGATTCTACATTATAATACACACTGTCTCACATGGGCTATTGATCCTCAGCCTCATTCATATACATGGAATCGACAGTATAATTTTCACCCCAACATGCGAAATCATCTACCAACAAACTTGGTAGAAATTGTAATATGTCAATTGGCTCGATATCCCCCACCAAACTTGGTAGAGTATATAGACGGCTTGTTGATTTTTCGTTACAACACACACTATAAAATATTTCCGATCAATAATGGTTCTGGTTTATCTGAAAAGCAGATGCTAAAGCATCTACGAGTGAGCACAACGAAAGGAGATGCAGGTATGTGTGCAATCTGTTTGAATGATTACGAAGAAAACGAGAACACGAAGATGTATCACGTCAGGATCCGTTGCTCAAACCGAATCACGCCAACGTTATGGAAGTTCCTGGATCGTGTAAAATAAGAGTAGTACCAAACGCAGCACCTTCTGATTTCATAATCAAAAATGGGAAAATTGGCTATGGAGATTCCGTGTGGTCAGAAATTAATACAGACACAAAGGGCTTCGACAGGAAAGTCATTTCGATCCAATTCATTCTTGGGCCATGCTCCTACGGTCCGCTTACCGAGGAATAGAAAGAAGGATGGATTGCAGTGTGGACATCGTTATCATGTTGATTGCATTAAACAATGGTTGTCAAAGAAGAATCTTTGCCCCATGTGTAGGGCTACAACATTGCCCGTAGATAGGGACGGATCCACCTCAGTGGAAGAGGATTTAAATTTTATAAATCTATTTTCATGTGGGTTTACTTATATAATATAATATGTTGATGATGATGTTTTATGTTAGAGTGGATGTGCATTATGCATGTTATATAGTATTTTGTTTATAATCGGTTTAACATCTTATCAATTGAACGACTTTGCCACTCGAGTTTTTATGATCGTTGCTTAAAAATATATATGTTTTGTGGATCAGTTATATGTCTTGGATTAGTAAAACTGTATTATTCTTTACCTTACGTGTCTGCCCATTTATATTACGTAACCATCGAAAAAATTGCGCATATATATGGACTTGTAACCTATCTCTTTAGACGTATTATATTGCAAAACTTATAACCAGTAATCAATTAACACAAACCTCACTAACTGACAAATCATCTTTGAAAGAATTTTGTATCGCAACTCCTCGTCACCATCAATGCTATCCCGTAGACTAAACGAATTATCTGTCACATTCTTCTTTTCTACCTTAACCTTTGACTTACTTTTTGCACCATAATTCTTCACCCCCGCCTACGAAATTTACTTGAATGAGAAAACCCATCTCCAACAAAAACCATCACATTTTGTGTTCGGACAAATAGGTTTGTGCTTTAGATAAGGGGGAATAAAGTTGTTTATGTATTTTTGTGATATACTGATATGGAGTAACTAGTTTAGCTTGATAAAAAAGTAAATCCTTGTTCGTTGAAGTGTTGCTAACACTATCTACGCCAACTCTGTTCTTTATCCCCATAAATGTTTGATATTATTCATAACTTGATTCTTCGATGATATACTCGATTGACCTAGTTTTACCCGGGATATGTTATTTTGTGTATATGAAATTTTGCTCATGTGGTTTGTATGAAATTGTATTTCGAGGCTTAACCTTTGTTTTAGCATTTCAAGTTCTTATGGTTTCATTGTCTTTTTTAAATGCTATTTTATTTATTTAGGAAAATAGTTTACCACGCTTTTTAAATGTGTCAAAGGACAGATTATAGAAAAAACACGTATCAATTCAAATAATTAACTAACCAAAAAACACGGAGAGGATCTTTTGCATATTCATCTAATCGGATATTGACCAAACACCATTGTTTATCCCGTTTCCAAACCCCCCGCAAGCACCAAACTTCTCCGATTCAACCCGATGCATCTTGTTTATTATTCAACCGCTCTAACCCGAGAGAAAAACACCCTTCTGATCTTCCATAACAAAACCACATCTTCGAAAACATAGCTAGTATCGCTCGAAGTTTCCGAGACAAGACCATCTCACACTCGCGTCATCAAACCCGAAAAACTTCATCCTGAAAAATGCCCAGATTCGAAAAATCATATCTTAAGATCTAACGGTCAGATCAGCCTTAAATTTTTTTACCACGTGTAGATCAGTAAGTCTACTATCCACACACCAAAAATCAAGTCGATCCAATGGTTAACGAACCCGCTACTAATTTTCTACTACAACAGCTCCTGGAACTCTGAATTTGAAAGTTCAATCATTCTTTCGCACGGGATCGCGAAGAACAAGAACTCAGATCCGACACCCAGATCTCCCGAAAAATCTCTCCGCAACGAACCCATCGAACCCGACCTTGACTTCGTAACCCTTCACTAACCATCACTATCATAATACAATTCGTCGACTAATTGCATCATAAAAGCCATGATCAGACTAACCTTGGTGTGATCAATCTTCATAGATACATAGACATACCCCAAGATTACCGCGAACAACTAAATCACAATGTCTCGATACATGTTGCAAACAAATCCTTAAGCCTGTTGTTTTAATAACCTTGATGAAAAAACCGATTCATCAACCATTTCGAAAACACTTGCTTTGAATTCGCCATCATGCCCGAACTCGTAACCTTGAAGATCTTGATACCACTTGTTAGGATTTAGGACCCAACACGGCAGGTGATTTATACTAATCACCATACCTACGAACGACAAACGAATAATAAAGAACAACGATAAATAAAAGCATAAAACGACACAGGATTTAACATGGTTATATTCAACTCCAAAACACAGAGAAGGGTTTAGTCCACGGGCATAAACCAGAGATTTTTCACTATTAATTTCATGCACACATTGTATGGGTTACATAGGGTGTTTATATAGGCAAATCTAACGAGCAAGAAAACTCAATTCTAAATTTCTCCCGTCAGAACCATTCTCGCGACCGCGATGAAATTCTGGTGGTCGCGAGTTTTGTTTTCTCAGCACAGTTGTGATTCTTGCGACCATAACTCTAAACTCGCGGTCACAAATTTCACAAATTTAGCAAACCTTGTTTAATTCGAACTTCGCACTCCAACAGGTCCACATAATCACATCCAGCTCAATTTATACCCCCCAAGGCCCCAACTCCAGTACATCTATTCCAATATATATTTGATCATTATCACCCAAACTATAAATTGAACCAAAACTATAGCAGTGCATCTGTTGCAATATATATTTGATTGTCATGTTACTTAAGAACTACGTGTCATGTGTATATGTTCATATTATTGGCAATATTTGGTTACTTTTACTTGCAGGGATGAAATGTAGGTTAATATGTAGTCAACAGAGGTTGAACTCTTGACCTCCCTTAAATGTGGCAGACCACCAACCGCTTAAACACGTCACAACTTCAGTTTATAGTGTCATTCTGTAGCAACACATTTTTAAACCAAGAAAAATACATTATAATTATGGAAGAACTGAAATAATGTACCCCCAAATTCAGTAGAGGTTGAACTTGTAGTCCTTGACCCGTCCACAACCACCACACCTAAATTAGAGTATGCAGCTGATACAACAAATAAAAATTTTACATTAATTTAGAACATGTAAACAATTAAAACCTTATCTTAATCAAAGGCAGAAAAACGATCGCAAATTTCAACTACAAACAAAACTCCTTCGCCAACCTGAAAACAATAAATACATGATCAATTATAACCATCTCAACAAAGCTATTCATATAGTTTTCAAGTCATACTTAACATCCATATGTTTAAACTATACATGATTTTTTTCAGTAACAAAAATAAAATGTATTATCTAAGTGAACACTAAAAAGGAACTGCAAATATCAACTCAGTTATAATAATAATAATAATAATAATAATAATAATAATAATAATAATAATAATAATAATCATAATCATAATAATAATAATAATAATAATAATAATAATAATAATAATAATAATAATAATAATAATAATAATAATAATAATAATAATAATAATAATAATAATAATAATAATAATAATAAGACAAAATTGCCCATTTCGTCCTTGTATTTCTCACTTTTTGCTGTTTCATCCCTGTATTTTATTTTCCGCATTCTTAATCCTTAAAGCATTTTAAAGTCCAAATTTCACCACTCACCCCAACGAAGGTTAATCGAGTCCGTTAAAACTATTCATATGGACTATTCACATAATCTTTAACGAATTGAATTACAAAAATAAGGTGGGTAATTTCCTTTGGTAATCAGTAGTATTATATAAACGAATTTAACTCGTAATAGGGCATGCATCAAATTGTAACTGCACTTGGCCAAGCGAACATGACAATACCAAAATTATACTTTCTTGGGTAACATATTTATTCGTATTTATATTGTTTCATACTTTCATAACTCATAGCTTCTTCCATAGATTTTTTTAACTTCCCATATTTATTTATTTATTTATTTTTTCTTTATTTTGGTTTGAAGAAACTATATGATAACTTTTTTGATAGATACTGAAGAATTCAATGGAAATGTTCTGAAGAAAGCAAATAACATTAAGCGAAGGATTAATTCTTCTGAGCAAGAAAACTAGTTTGTTGACTATATGACTGGTGTTACTTCATCCTGACCAGGTTCGTAACCTTATATAGTACAAAAATGTATGTATAACGGTATATACAAACACACCGTGTGTAGTCTTTCACAAGAACTTATCAGTACTACTATGTGTTTGAAATAATTCAACATATCAAGCAGGAAAATTGATAAAAACGTGGGAGAAGATTTGGAAAAAAAAATTGTGGTCTCTCACACACAGGAATTGAGCTATCATCAATCGCATATTCTTGTCATACGGGTTGCAGATTGACTTATCTTACCTGCTTATTATGACTCACAAAGTATCATCAAATGATGTGGATATTCTAACTTTGGCAATTTGAAGATGTTGTACTTTAATCCTCGGTGCTGCTTCTGGTTAATTTTCGCACATATCTTATGTTATATATTGTTTTTGACATTGATATATATAATATGTTTTGTCAGATCTTTCATAATATACCCTAAGGTACATTCACTAATTATTACCTTATTAGAAGATTTTATTTCCCTATTAATAGTTTTAACGGACTCAGTTAACTTTCATTAAGGTGAGAGATGAAATTGGGACTTTAAACGCTTTTAAGGATGAAAAATGTAAAAAATAAAATACAATGATAAAACAGGCAAAAAGTAAAAAACACATGGACGAAACGGGCAAAAGTGAGAACTCAGTTTAATATTTGTCCCATGACTCCATGAGAACCAATCACAGACACCTCCTTATTTTATACGGTCCATAATTCAAACCATGGAGCCAATAAGCCCACCTCCTTATTTTATATAGTCCATGATTAGAACCACATTAAAGCCCAAAAATTAATTACGCAGATCTTTTAATCAAAAATACAAATACAATTAAACATACCAAAAACACGAATTAGTAGCTAATTTTAAATAATTATGTGATCTTTCACATGTATTTAATCCGATATTTATGCATTAGATTTATAGAAATCGTAATTAATACTACCTTGCAATACAAGTAATTGCTGGTTAACGAATTAGTATATATACAACCTACCAATTCAGTAATAGGTATTCAAAAACAATGCATCCGTATGATTATTGTCGCAGGTACGGTCTACCACCAAAATTCAGAGAATTCATGTACAGTTGCAACAACCAATTTTACCTGTTACCGGGGGTAGAATATAGAGACGGTATATTGATTCACCGTTCACGTAGTCCCTCACTCGCGATAGGTCATGGTTGGCCTATTATTAATCCTGATTCAGCAAGAGTAGAAGAAGACAAATTCTTGGATACCAATAATAATGCGGCTGTGGTTTACCCAAAAAGCAATACTAAAGCATCTTCTACAAGTGATCACAATTAAAGGCTACAATTTGTTTGAATGATTTTCATGAAAACGACAACATAGGTAAATTGCCATGTGGGCTAGATAATTGCGGTCTAGATATTTTGTCTTTCGTACGAATGTATGCTATACGATTTTTTTTTTATCGGTTTAGAATACTAGTTTTTGAGATTTTTGTCAACTTTGCTAGTTGAATAGTTTTTTTTATTGTTGATTAAACTTTATATGTTTTGTCGATCGGCTATATGCTCTTTAATTGGAAAGCTATAATCTTTTATTACTTAATTATGATACTTGTTGCTATTGATATGTAGAAAAATAAATAAAAAAAGATCTTTATATATACTTTATTTTCTTTTCTAATTGTCTGCCCATTTGTTATCTCTGTTTTTTGTTACTCGAGTTTGGATCAATTATACTTTTGTACTAAGTAACCATCTCAAAAGCAAATCATTGTAAAGTTGTAACTAATATGGACTTTTAACCTACCTCTTGAGTCATATGCAAAATTTATAACCGGTGACTTAACTATATATGTATTCGAGTGCTACAAATCATAGAGTTACATAACCATGGGGGTGGTGGTGGCATGGTAAGACCCTGACCTTCCAATATGAAGGTCAAGGGTTCAAAGGCAACCACAAAAGTTATTCTTCCTCGGTCACGGAGGTTCGCCAAAATTAGTCAGTGTATCCAGGTTAAGAAAAAAACAAATAGAGTTACATACCACATTCCTGATCTAATTCTTCTTATCTAAGCCCTCTGCCCTCCGTTAAATACAAAGGAAAAGCACTTATTACCAGTAGGATGATAATTATCAAATTGCAAATTGATAATTATGTTAGAAATTAGGATGCACGTAGTGTACCAATTTGCAATTATGGGTTATAACACACATTGTGTCACACTAAAGATAGGTCTTGGTTGGACTATATATCGTAATTTGTGGGATCATCCCAACTTGCCAAATAGAACAAGACTAGAAGAAGACACGTTCTTTGATAATAGCGTTAATAGAGTCATCCATACAAGATACTACCTTGCCTCTTTTTCTATAAGCAGCTGTAACTGTTTGAACATTACAAAATCGATTAAAAGAATACGAAACCTATGGTATAAAATCAACATCAGTTTAAATTCAACAATATATCTAAAACCCTAATTGTAGAAAAAGATATTAAAAGTCGGTTTACAAATGTTGCATCGGATGATTTATGCAAATAACACTGACCTGGGTATACATTACCACAATAATACATAATTTATAATTAATCTATTTTTTTACCAGCAAAATTTATTTATTCATAGAATAAAAAGCAACCTCCCTAGCGAGAAACTAGGAAGGCGCCAATGAAAATTACAACGGCTTCAAGAGCCGTTCCAGCATATCTTATTTTTGCCTCTATTACATATCCAATTAAAAGGCATAATACGAATACAGTCAAAAAGATCATTCTTCTTCAACGGGTAGACGCCATAGATACCAAAGCAAAGCCACCACGATCACGTACATTCTCTGTTTCAATTCGGAAGTTGAATGCCATCCATTATACCAAGACAACTAATCGGCCCATGATCAATAGATTCAACAAGATAGTTGCATAACACACAATTGATCTGTTGAATCTCAATACCCCTACTCGACAAATTCAACCTCGTAGGCAACCTATTCAAACTTAACCTCCAAACGAAGACATTTAACTTACGTGGGAGTAATTTGTACCAATTAGTTTGCAACTCTGAATGAGTGAGAATAATATTATCAATATGTAACCGAGTGCAGTGCTCCATACCTTATACAAACCGTCATCTACTATATTCCAACACCAAGTCTGCTTCATTAGACAAAGAAATGTTACCTATCTCGGACACCGTCTTTACGGGTTGCTCCCTATTCCTGCACCCTATGTCTGACGGATTCCAAGCCCAACACCAATTACCGTCCACTAGTCTTTCCGATAACTTGCAGTTGTTGTCGATTTCCAAGTGGTATAGTCTGTTGAACAACACATTTAAACAGCCTTAACCCGTCTAGTTATCATTCCAAAAAAGTGTATTACACCCATCACCAACTTTTCTTAGTAAAGCATTTGCTGGAACAATGCCTTTAGAGATGTCTTTATGATAAAGTAATACAATATTGGCCCCAATACCGTTTCCTTGAATCTGTCAACCCCCATGCCCAATACAAGGCCCATAAACAGACCGCACCACTTCATCCCATTTAGCGTCCGGAATTTTAACAAATCGCCAAATCCATTTGAATAGGAGAGCGTGATTATAAGCCCGCAAACTACCAATGCCCAAACCACCACTTTCACGCGACGATAACACTTGATTCCAATTGACCCAATGCATTTTATTGTTACCGTCGCTGCTTCCCCAAAAGAAATTGGCTCTAATTTTCTCTAATTCGTTGATAACTCCTTCCGGGCATTTAAATAACGAGAGAAAATAAATCCCAATACTCCCCAGGACTTACTTTGAGAGCGTTAATCTACCACCTATAGATAAAAGATTAGATTTCCATCCGGAAAGTCTCTTCATAAAACGATCCACCAATGGTTTCCAATTTGCTTTGCGATTCATATTAACACCTGTAGGAAGGCCCAAATAATTAAAAAGAAAACTACCACGAACACAACCCACATCTCGTGCAAAATCATCAACCTCTATTTCGGGAACGCCCAAACCATATAAATTGGACTTATGAACATTAATTCTAAGGCCCGAATAACCAAAGAATTCATTAAAAGCACAAATAATGTTATCCAAACATGGTTTGTTCCATTCGGATATAATAAATAGCATCGTCAACATATAAAAGATGAGATACCTTTTATCAAATTATGACCCAGCGAAGCACCCTGAATGAGGTATTGATCGATTTTATGCTTCATCAACAAGTTTAGGCCTTCCATTACAATTAAAAATAAGAAATGGCTTACCGGATCACCTTGTCAAAGACCGCGTTGCACTTCATATTTAAGTGTGGGACTCGTGTTAATGAGAATGGATGTTCTAGCCGATCTCAAACACATTTTCACCCAATTTCTCCATTTTGTACCAAAACCCAATATACGAAGCATGTGATCCAAGAAGTTCCAATTCACCGTGTCGTAGGCCTTCTTAAAATCAATCTTAAGATTCATCAATTTGTGATTCAATGAATTATACCTATTACTAGTCTCATTTAGAATCATTGGCCCGTCTAGAATTTAGTGTGTAGGAGCTGTTCGGATCTTTGGATCGATGTTCTAGCGAATTCGTGACGTTCAGGTGTCGATTTAGTCGAACCAATCAAGAATGATTGATTAGATCGAAGCCTAGAGTCGTTAATTCGACTTGGTGGGTTTTTGGGACTGCTTGTGGTAGAGAGAAAACACCAGGAACGGTTTTAGGGTTATGGAGCGATTAACCTACAAATGAAGCATACATCCTCCTTATATACTTGTCTTGATGGACAGGCCCGTCTCGCTTTTATTTGGCCAGTATGATAGAACTGGGGACTTAAAATATGCACCAACAAACTCCCCCTAGGACCTAGTTCTATCAACATTCTTTCTTTACTCGAATTTGTACACCAGCAAACTATCTTGAGGATCAATATACTCCCCCTTGGATGTGGCTTTACATTTAATTTCACGAGACTTTCCCGTATGCACCAATAAACTCCCTTAACTGGCACATATATTCTCTCTTCATCTTTATCTTCGTCATATTCCAATGATAATCGCAAGCCGATACAATCATCATGAAATACGATTACTTGAACCTTTAAGAAAAATCTATGTCGATACTCGGAGACTTATTCTCAGCAATCTTCAAAGCTCAACAGTCATCAGATTAACCCTAACTTATGACTGTTATGACTTCAGGTTCTTCAATCTCTTCAAATCTTCTTAGAAGCAGCGGAATTTAAGATTTGACTTTGTTTGGCCCATAAATAATCAGACGATTCTGATTACCCCACAGTAACTTCAATATCTTTCTAAAGCTTCATAACCTGCACATGTAAACATCACAAAGTACAATGACATATATAATCATGAGCACGTTAGACATAATCAATCCCTCGTTTCTTTACAACGTAAACATTATAAACATCGAGACGATTAATTAAGCAGCTTTATTCATTTCTCTCACGTACGCCATTCCTTCACTTCATCAGAACTCCAGAAGCTCCAACTTTAACTTCTTCTTGCAGTTATCGTGGATCGTACGTATATCAACTTTAACAAAATGTTGATCATATAAAACATTTAGTTCAAAAACACACACTGGTTTAACCTTTTTGACTCAACATTTTTCACAAACATACAAACTTCACATCACGTTGTAAACATTCAAAAACTCTTGAATTTTCAAATAGAAAAGCAAATTTTGAATTTCAACCATCAAAAACATTTTTTGCCTTTCACACAAACTCAGCTTCAGGCTAATACGTCAATTTGAAATCACATGAGTAACCAAAAAATAAATAAGACAGAAAATATTTTTTGGATTTTCTAAAATTTATGCTAAAAGACACTAAAAATATTTTTGTATTTTTCATAGTATGAATGCATGTATGAAAAGCAGATGCAATTACACTAAATTAATAACATGCAATTTAACAGAAACAAAATCACATATTTTTGCGAGATGTTGATCTTAACATGGAATCAATACTAAACTATAGTAGCAAATCATCATCGTTCAATTCTTAAGATTAAGTACCTACAGATTAAAACTCTGATTATAGATATCAAGTCACATTAAACTTTCATATTCTTTCCTCATAGACATTTTGATGATCACGTTGAATAATTACTTTAACATATTGCTATGTTAGATTAGATCGTAGAATCAGTCCTCATTTGAGATCGCACGATGTATCAGGTAGTCAATTGAGCACTAAAGTCCAGACGCTGTCCGTTATCACTAGCACATACTTTTGATCTAATTGATCTGGAGGTACTCTCACAGTATTTTGAATATTCCTGTCAGCCTTGGGCTTCTACCTCAATCTATACCTTCGATTTAGATGGCTCGGGTAGATCTCATAGTATTTTGAATATTCTGAGATGTGCATACACAAACTCTATAAACCCCATGCTTTTCATCTGTAATAGCATAACTTAGAGTACATATCTGTTAATATATTTCTAGCTTCTTGTCTTAATGGGTATATCATATATCACAGGCACAAGGATGCCCGGCAGTTCAATGTGAACCCCTGGATCAACAATCCAAGCCACGCGAGAGCGGCACACTATGAATGATTTGAGATTTGAGCACATATCTTCTTTAACTATGGGACTCTCCTCATTATATTTCTTCTTGATTGATTTTGACTTGAATACTTCATCTTTGAACATTTGAATATTGTTTTCATCTTGTTGAAACTTGACTTGAACTTTATGCAGATGCTCGTTGACTTCATAATTACTTTAGATGCTCAAAGCATTCATAGGTGTTCTCCCTTAAAGACAAGGACGGCCCGTGATGGTCGGATATACTTTTAGACATTATTTTTGAAATATATTTATGTCTATGTAATCTAACCTTTCTATGTTTAGATTCAAGCATTACGAGCCGATAGAATTTGATATACAATATCTGTACAAAATATCCTCACCTTGTATTGATCACATGAATATCCCAATTAGTCGTTAGACTCAATGGTAGAGAAAATTTTGATTATTGCTTGGGGATATTCATCGCCAAATATGTCTAGTATAAATCTCAATAGGGAATACCCTCACCTTCTGTTGATTTCCTGAACAATTATTTCTAGAATATGCACACGTGATAATTAGGTGACTACCGTTCAACCGCTGTAAATCTTTCCATGATTTCCTCATCAAGATATTTACATGATTATGAGTGTGATCATCTCATTCTATGATTGAGTCATAAGGCTTAATAGTACTTGATATGAATAATCACTGATTTAATCTATACTACTTACAATACAAGCCAAACGATAAACATGCAAGTTCAGTAATACAGTCATCTCCCCAACAAGTTTGCCTTTCTCTTGTGTAACAGTTCATAACATGTTTTACCATGTCTCTTCACCACTAGAACTCTGTTCATCACGTAGCATGCAGTACTCACGGCTTCACCCCAGAAAACAATTGGAAGACACGAATCTGCTAGCATTGTTCTTGCGGTCTCAATTAGAGTCCTGTTCTTTCTTTCAGCAACACCGTTTGATTGAGGTGTATAAGCATGACTGAACTGTTGTTGTATCCCCTTCTCATTACAGAACAGCAGCATCTGATTGTTCTTAAATTCTGTACCATTATCAGTACGAATCTTTCTAACCTTCAACTTATACAAACTTTCGAGCTTCAGAATCAAAATTTTAATATGATCGAAAGTATCTGACTTGTGTTTCAACATTACGACCCACGAAAACCGGGAATACTCATCTGTAACCACCAAGCATTAAGACTCTCCGGTGAGAGTTTTACAGTTAACTGGACCAAAGAGATCCATGTGTAACAGTTCCAAAGTAATATTAACAGAATGATGCTTTTTGGTAGTATGTGACTTTCTAGTCTGCTTCCCCTGTTTACATGGAATACATACTTCAGGAATATGAAAACTGTAACGACCCGGATTTTTCCGATCGTTTTATACTTATGAGATTAATATTTACATAAAATAAACCTTACCAACATGATAAGCAATCCAAACTGTTGAGACTTATGTTTTTGAAAAGAGTTTCACACAACGTTTGACCGTACAATTTGACCGATGATATCACGAACTATATAACACACGATAATTATACGATTATGTATATGTACATATCTATACATATTTAACATGATTTAAGGATGGTTTAACATTTCATTGTGAACTAACAACAATGAGTTATAAGTATACTTTGAGACCACTAACTTAAGTTTTCAAAACGATAACTATATGTAACATTCTTTGACATATATACTTACAATATATAATGTGTTGGTGATCTATGTCACCAATATGATTTAAGTGTAATGGGATTAATTTGTAACCAAAATAATCTTGATAAATCTCGAACAAGTTTGGGGAAGTGTGGAGTGCACACTTGTTTGAACTTATCTTGATTATGACGGGGGTTCGGGGGCAGCGCCCCCGATAAGCGGGGTCCAAGGGGTGGCAACCCCTGGCGGGGTCCAAGGGGCAGAGCCCCTGGCTGGAATTTTATTTTGGCCCGGTTTGACCCAAAAATAAAAGCCCAGTTTTGAGCCTCTTTTACAGTTATAAACCCGCCCATATTTGAATTCTCGTTCCGATTCCTCAAAATTTCTACAAGTATATCTAGGGTATATGTAACCGTATCATACCCAGATTCTATACGTATTTACTATTGGTATATACCAACAATAAACTTCAATGATCAGCCACTAGACATGATGTTACATGTGGGAACCAGCCATTTAACCTCATGTGTGACTTTTGTGCAAGAAAACAAACTAAATCTCCTATATATCCATCCCATAATCATGCTATTTTGCACACACACACACATACAATTTCATTTCCAATTTTCTTTCAAGTTAATTCACTCCCTAATCTCTCTTCATTTACCTACTCAAGAACGTATCAATATAGTCATCCGATTTTAAGGAGATTACTTCCAATCTTTCAATCCCACTCCACCACTCTTTTGATTCCAAGATTTTTCTTACCTTTTCCAGTAGCTTTGTCCAAGTAACTTGAGGTAGTAACCTTATTCATAACCTTATTCAATTCATATTTATATAGCTATCTTATTTTGTGTTATAAAATTTTAACAACAAGAACATAGTTTGAGTGATTTCAAACTTGTTCGCAAACTAAATAGATCCTTCTAATTTGATTTTTAATAAAACACTTCAAGACCTGTAATATATCATATTATGACAAAATCGGATTAATCATATCTTGGCTAATTAACATAATATTTAATATATATTTACTTATGATTTGATTTTATATATTTCAGGACCACCCGTAAACAACACGAGAAGATTAATCATAAGATATCATGATTGTACGCAACAAGTTATTTGACAACACGGTACTTTATGTACGCAACACGTCATTTGACAACATGGTACCATGGGTCAAGATTAATTCTGATCAATACGAATACGATGGGGTCTTTATTTATTTTATTTAAGCAACTAATTGTGGACCACTAACATCGGACTGCTAACTATGGACTAAGAAAATATTAAAAGTATTAAAAGTATATATATATATATATATATATATATATATATATATATATATATATATATATATATATATATATATATATATATATATATATATATATATATATATGTAATGATTACTTGAAAAGAAAATATGTTGATATATTATATATATGGTTAGGTTCGTGATATCTATCGGAGACCAAGTCGAGTTAAATACCTTCAAGACAAAAGTGAGTATATAGTCCCATTTTTAAACTCTAAATATTTCGGGATGAGAAGACATGCATTTTATGATTTACGTTATGGACACAAGTGATTAAAAATATATATTCTACGTTGAGTTGTACCACTGGCATACTTCCCTGTAACTTGGTAACTACTATTTACATGAGGTATTGTAAACGCGAATCCTGTTGATAGATCTATCGGGCCTGACAACCCCAACCGGACTGGACGACCAGTATTCAACGGTTGCACAGTACTTCGTTTCGGTGACTACACTTGGTACGGTGTAGTAAGATTTCATAATAAAGGGAATATGCGACGTTGATTAAATGTTAAGTATGGTTATCAAGTGTTCAACAACTTAGAATATTTTTATTAAAACGTTTATATATGAAATCTTGTGGTCTATATTCATAACGCTGCCGGCATTAAACCTATATCTCACCAACTTTATGTTGAGGTTTTAAGCATGTTTATTCTCAGGTGATAACTAAAAGCTTCCGCTGCAACATGTTGAATTTAAGCAAGATCTTGAGTATGCATATTTGTGTCAAAAATAAAACTGCATATCGGAGGATTTGTAATGTAAAATATGTTGGAGGTCGTATTGTTATTATCACATGTAAAGTTTGTAAGTCTAAGATTATCGCTAAACGATAATCATTATTAAATTGTCTAAACCTTGTATTTGTAATAAAAGCTATGGTTTGTATTGTAAAAACGAATGCAGTTTTTGAAAAATGTCGCATATAGAGGTCAATACCTCGCGATGAAATTATATGTTATTGTATTCGTCCTTATGGTTAAGGCCGGGTTATGACAAAAACTCTTAACATTCACACCATCAACTAATCCATTGTGGACTAGATTATTCATCTTCCTTAGACTCAGATGACCCATACGCTTGTGCCAAATAATCAACTCCTGTTCAGTAGCTTTAGAAACAAAGGCCTGATGGCCTGAAGCTGCTTTAACATGAGCCTTACGCATATCAAGGATATAGAGATCCTTGCATCTTGGAGCTGTCATCAGAATCATGTCTTCCGGAATTACAAACTCTTTTCTCAAAATATAACAAAACTTATCATCAAAAGCAATTGAATACTTTTTGTCAGCAACTTGTGAAACTGAAAGCAAATTGTTCGACATCTGCTCTACATAATTAACTTTATCAAAGCTGACGTTCTCATTAGAAATAACACCCTGAGCAGTAATAAATCCTCCTTCACTACCTGCAAAAGAAACTGGTCCTCCATCTACTGTTTTCACATTAGACAACAAAGACAAGTTCCCTGTCATGTGCCTGGACGCCCCACTATCAACAATCCAAGTAATGCAGCGTGGATTATAGGCGACCTGCACATTAAAGTAAGAGGATTAGTTAGAAAGGGCCACCCATGCCCTAATGGCAGTGGGTTTCCCATCAACACCAACAACTGGCAACTCCACCTATTGTCCTTTAGATCCAGAAGGACCTTCAGGATGTTGAACACTCTTAACATCTGATTTAGGTTTCCAAACTGTGTTATTCGGTAATAGTTTTCTATAATAATCATTAGTTTGAAAAACCTTTTTATCATTTGTTTGCACTGAAAAAGAATTAAACACTGGTGAAGGTGATCTCCTATTAAAGAACCGATTTGGACTAAGATCAACCTTCCTTCTTGGTGTCTGTAGAATGGGTCTGCAATTCATAGCCCTGTGTCCCAACCTCCCACAATTAAAGCAGTTAACATTATCAAAATCATGAGAATTAAACACTTTGCGTCTAATTGGTGAAAACTGTCTTCTAGGTGGTTCAGTATGTTGTCTGGTCGTAGGGGATGACGAGACTTGTTGCTTAACAGTCTGTCGACGACCAGGCGGAACATACTTGGACACACTCCCAGATTTGGAACTTGCCTCTGTTGGTGATTGTTCTACCTTAGGACCTGATTTATTTATCCTGCCCTAAGTGACAAACTTAGGTGAAACTCCCTGAGTGTTCTTCTTCTTATTCTGTTTGGGAGTCACAGTTTTCTTAGGCTGAGCCTTTTGACTCTCAGTCATCTTACTAGCATTAACTGGATTTTTCAGAACTTTGTAGATGAACTATGGACCTTAGATCAAACGTATTAACCTAGATTAATGGCGGAAACGATAACTAGGTCGATCTAACCAACAAATAGTTGATATAATTGATGCCTAGAGCCTTGTATTCGGTTGGGGATTAGTCTGGGATGATAAACACAGAATGATATGACGGCTAAAGGGTTTGTGGTGTGTAACATTGCAATGAACCACAAAACCCGTATATATATATATATATCTTCAGTGACCATCGACCGGTGGTCTGTGACCTATGGCCGATGGTGAGAGTCCCTCGACCGATGGTCCCTACCATCGATCGATGGTCTGAGCAGCCAACCAACTGCTCTTAACCATTTCACGACATTATACTAAGCAATTCAAAAACAAAGTATTAATGATGATGTTCATACATGACTGAAATACGAAATACAAAACTAATAGAACTTATTACATAATAGAACTCGGGATTATGCACCAACAAACTCCCCCTAAGACCTAGTTCTATTTCAAAAATCTTCAGTCATCATTTACTTCATTCGTACGGATCGATTACCATGTTGTTCAAGTAGCACAGCTTAGCTACTTTCACATACTGTTCAGCCTGTACCCTGTTCTCACGACGATAGAGCATACGGTTGTAATACAATGTGAAAATATCAGCCTCGGTACAGTTTCTTAACCAAATCGGATCCAACACACGAATGCAATCAATATCATCTTCTTTCAACTTATCCAAAACAATCACAGCTTCTTCAGAACGATCATCATAAAACCACCATCTGAATCTCTGACTCCAATTCTGCGGAAACTTCCTTAAAGGTACCTTCGTCATAGTCTTTGCTCGCTTATACTTCACAATCCTTCGAGATTCACCAGTTCTAGGATTAACTTTGAAACTAATCCTAGGAAATTGTGGTCTAAAACCTTCCCAATTCTTTGAATTAAAAGCAATTCGAATCTTCTTCACCAGCAATGAAGATCGATCACCAAATCTACAATATGACATTCTTAACCTGGCAATCTGCATTAGCTCAAAATACGGCAGTGATTTGAATCCATGACCATGTTTAATATAATCAACACCAAACTCTCTCTTAATCGCAAACATGTTGAATTCTTCAATGTACGCCCAGGCAAGAATTCTTCCTTTCGCACTCTTTCTCAAATTAATCATCTTCAAATACTTTGGCTCAAGCTTCGATTTATCACAGTACTTTCTGATTCTCAATATATCATGCCAATCAGCTTCTAACTTCTCGACAACTTCATCATTATACTTAACCGGCAAGAAACCTTCAGGCAAAACCTCTGTCCTTTCCTTCTCTTTACACATTCTATTCAAAATCTCATCACCAGTTCTAAACAACTCTTCAAAACCCGAAAGATCCTCATTCTCATCATTTTGATATGTAGGAAAATCTTCATGAGTAACATCCTCAACTAAATCATCAACATCTCGATCATCAAGATCTTCAGAAATCTCAGGCCCAAAAGAATCATCCTCTGATGGAGGATCATCGGACTGTGCGTCAGCAGCTTTAGCTTCTTCTTGCTCTAGACGCACCATTTCATCCAGCTCAGCTCTAGTGAAGTTGTGAGGAATCTCTCCCTCTTCTAAATCATCATAAACAACAGAATGCTTGAGCTCATTCTGTTTAGAAAAGAAATCACTAAAACTATAATAAATTTTAAGAGGAATTACTGACAGTGTTGTAGCTTTAGAGGAACCAGGTGCCTCCACCATTTGATTATCAGTCTCTCCCTCAGGCAATTCAATTAAATCAAACTTTTCTTCCCAAGCTGTAACCTTTGCTAGAGCAGATTCAGCCAACTTCCTAGCTTGAGAAGCCTCTCTTTTCACATCAGTCAATAACAACGACTGATCACCAACCTTCTTCTGAAGCAATTCAACTTGCATACTTAACCGAGTAACGTCCTCGGACTTCACACGATTCTCTTCCTTCAAATTCTCAACCTTCTCATCCATTTCCTTTCTCAACCTCAAGTTGTCAGCCATCGCTTGAATATATAAATCATTCAAATTCTGAAGAGTAGATGAGCTAACACCTCCTTCTGCCCCTGTACGCGGTGGAGCACTAGGAATTGGAGTAGAAACCGTCTCTTGAGAAACCTGTTGAACCACGGGTGGTGACTGTTGCGTTGACGGACGTTGTTGTTGTGAAGTTTGTTGTCCTTGAGTCTGAGCGGGCGGTGTTCCTTGGGTAGCACCAGCAGCAGATCTACCACCATCTTTATAAACCAACTTGAACCTTCTTTTCAATTTTAACTTAGTTGAAACCTGAGAACTCTCATCTTCAACCATTCTTTTTTTTATCCCCTTGTGGCTTCTTCACCAACATCAGGATTAATATCACCAATCTCATCAACTAAACCTTCTGTACCTGAACCACCTGCAGCTTGAGTATTCACAAGTTAATCAACTTCTTCATCACTGTTAGCTACCTCAAAATCAGGCTCTCGATCAGATAAACTGTTATCGTTTCTCCACTTCTTTCCTGGTGGACACCGATAATCCTCTCGAGCAAGATGACACACCAGCTTGCCATCACTAGCACTTTTCATCTGATTCAATCGGTTGAACATAAGATCTGTCATGTGTTTCAAATCAATGGCATCTTTCCTCAATCTTGGCAAATCAACAGTTTGCTGGTTGATCATAATTTGTAGGAACCTTGGATAAATCAGATATGATTTGCTCGTCACATTCTCCATTAGTAGATCAAAGATAACTCCTGAGAAATTGAAATCAGCCTTCAAAACCAAAGCAACAAACATTCCTTGATAGATCTCGCTCAGTTCATCAAACCCTCCTTGCAAGGACTTAAACACCTCAGCACAACAAGTGACAAATATCTATACGGTGGTGTGAATCCACTTCTCTTAATCGTTGCTCTCGTAATATCACCAGAATACTTGCATCTTAACACACATCCAGTAATCTTTGTCTTTGACAACTTCTTTGGCATATTCTCATCGTCCTCAAACAAGAAAGTGTTTCGAATTGTATCTTCAGAAATCTAAATCTCCTGACCACAAACATTACTTATAATTACCTTCCTGTCATCTACAGTCTTAACTCTTGCACGTTCCCAGAACTCTCTCTGATGTGAGTAATATGCTGTACACGGCATAGAGATAGCTGCAAATACTCTTGAACGTTTCAGAAACTCAATTACCCCCTTGTACTTACCAGCATTAGGACCTTTCTCATTTAGACATGCAGTGAGATTAGAGCCACTGTTAGCTTTCAATCCTAGAAGATTAATAGAAAATGGACCTCCCGATGATTCAGTATCGGATTCATGTGCAATGTTTTCTGGATCAGCTTGAACACCTGACATTATGAAAATAACTGCAAACACAATTCAAATCAGCATCACAAAGACAATATCACAGAATGATCATCACAGAAGATATTACATTATAAAGATTAATTGATCAGGATCTCAGTTACACGATTACATGTCCGAAGTAGAATTAATACAGACATAGAATAGTGTATTAATGCTAACAAGCTAGCATTATCAAATTACATAACAAGCTGAAAATAAACAAACACATAAACATAAATTCAGAATCATTCATCCCATAATGGAATCCTCTGGCACTAGCTTTTCCTCATGTTGAATTACACCAAGTTTCTCAAACAAGGTATATAGTAAGGCTGCGTATGGAAATGGTTCTTCCATCTCAAGAAAATCTTTCATCACATGAATGAGAAAATGGCCCATATTCACTTGAATACCTTCTAGCAGGCAATACAAAAGCATAGCTTCAGTACCAGACAACAAATTATCACCTTCTTTCCTAAAGGTCACATTCCTTTTGATGATTCTCAAGTGTATCTCATGTTGTTGTGATACCTCATCATCACTAATTTCAACCCTACCTGCATTAACTACTTTCCCTGGCTTGCATAACCTTGCAACTATGTCAGATAGTCTGAATCTATTGGGAATCTTTCGAATATCTTTGCTAGGATACAAAATTTTAACCCCAGTGTACATGACATTCAATAGGTTTGAAAATTCCTCCATAGTCCACTTAAACTGATGGTCAAATAGGCCTGAGTGCACAAACTTCTTCTTACCATCTTCTAAGGCAACATTGGCATAAAATTCCCACAGTAATTCAGGACAAAAGTAATCTCCAATGTCTAAAAATGCTTGACATCCAATTTGTTCCCAAAGACTATAGGTCTGTCGAGTAGCAATGACCTTTTGTTCCACTAAGATGGGTCGTCCTCTAGCTAGAATTCTCCTACGGTCAATGTTAAACATCCATTGCCCAACAAAGGATCTACCTGACATCCTAATACATACTACAAGCACTAGCATTAGAGAGACATAACAGCAAATACCAGAGACCAAAAATTCAATTAAATTCAATATAAAAATCTACCATCGATTCAATCAAGTGACCATCGGTCGATGGACTGGACCATCGGTCTGATGGTCTAGACCTACGGCAGTTGGTCTAAAGCACATCTACAAACCGATCAATTTAGGACCTATGACCGAGTGAAGTGTCATCCGGCCGAGTGTGATACACCATCGGTCGATGGTCAAAGACCATCGGCCGGAGGTAGTTCATCAGATCTGTTTGATTAAAAAACCCCAATTCGATCAATCTGTGGTTTTTGGTTTGGATTTTGGTCACAATAGATGCTAAATAGGTCGATTAACACAATTATATCAACTATTTCACCAGATAACGAGCAAAAATCAATCGATTGAAAAATCTAACTTCGAACACAAAATTAAAGAATTAAACTAAACGAAATCGAGTTAGATTACCTCGTTTGTGGTGCTAGAATCACAGTAAAAAGGTGAGTAAAACATACGGACAAAAACTCTTTTCCTTTCAACTTGAAAATTAGGGTAAAATCGATCACAAGTGCATAAAGTGACCGACCCGTTTGACTCAGGGTCTTTTTATACCCTGTCAGAGACCATCGGCCGATGGTCTAATCCTTCGGCCCGAGGGTCTTGACACTCGGCCGAGTGTCTTTGTCCATCGGCCGGATGTAATTACAGTCGGCCGATGGTCTGTGCTTTTGAAAAACTTTAAAACTTAACCCTTTTCATATTCAAACAATACTTCTTTTATCACATTTACTCCCCCTGGGACTGATCTCCGCAGTATAAATCAAACACACTTTGTTCCTTTAAGCTCTAAACAACTTGTTTTCAAATTTAATGAAAAACATTGGATTCCTTTCACAGTAAACCTTTCCGAGAACTGAGTTGTTTGGCTTAAACCATAAACAGAAATGCTCATGCAACTAATCTATAAATGCAAACTATCTCAGATATGCATGCTCATGCAAATACACAAAGCAAATAACTGTACAAGACCCAGTGTGTCATGATTAGCAATATTATAACAGACGTAATCAGTAACATTTAACCTTTTATATCTGTAGTGAATTAACTTCTAACATCAGTTTCATTAAACATTACCATTAACAAATGCATGATGTTATCCACATAAGAACAAGAAAAACTGCTTATCATGAATCACACTTCAAGGAGTATAGCACATCTTTTTGTGAGTTGATATATCAAATTGATTAAATCTTTTGATTCGGGGATCAGAACTGAACTACATTGACATGTTTTTCACAGTTCATTAACTTATTTGATAAAGCATATACAGAACAACTTTCAAATATATCAGTAAACATTTATCAACTTTCACCCCAGACTTCGATGATCATGTTATATCAATTACCTTAACACTTTTCAATGTTAGACTTTGATCACGAAGTCAGTCCTCATTTGAGATCGCACGATGTTTCAGGTAGAACAATTGAGCACAACATGTTGACGCTGTCCTCTTATCACATCAATGTACTTTCAATTTGATTGAACAGAACCATCTCACGATGTTTCTAGCAACCCTGTCAGCCATGAGCTTCTACCTTAAACTTACACTTTTCGTTTCAGATAACCTTGTGAATCTCAAATTTATTGCATACTTTGAAAAGACGCATACCGGCCGCTATAAACCCCATACTTAAACGGAAATCGTATGATGTATGATGTTGGATGGATGGTAGTGATATATATATTTGAGTGATGGAACGCTAAGATATCCTCCAGAAGATATTCTTTCTATCCAGGTCAATAGGCACAATCCCATACCACAGACAAAAGAAGTACAGATCACCAAATGTAAGTTGAACTGAATGATTTAAGTTCTCTATATCTGATGATCTGATAAATTCTCCCCTTCGGATGTAGATAACTAAAATGTTCATAATAAGTCTCCGATTAGAATATATGCTGTCGCAGTCATAGAAAACCGAGGAATCTCTGAAGCTTTGTTCAATTCTTGATCCATGATTCTCTTGCAGCTAGGTGGCGCATCAAATTATTTACAACCTTAAATGAATAAACATAAACAAACCATTACTTGCAAATTTTTTTTTTTTTTTTTTTTTTTGATTTTCTGATGTTGCCTTTTCTCTATAAATAAAACAAACAAAATAAATAAGTAAATACAACTATACAAGATGATGATGCACTACTGTCTTTGACGTTAGTAGTAACTGCACGGAAAACCAATCTTCTGATATTGAAATCTAGAACCCGATGACATTGCAATATACACATCATTCTATGTCTGTGATACAAGACTGCACTTCTCAACCCTTCAAGAGAAAACACCTCCCTTTGGGTATCCGATATGCACGTTGTTGGATTTCGGTCCAAGTAATAAAGGTAAATAGAAACAAGTATGCATCCTAGACAAAGTATGCTCACCTTCGGGACTCACAAAATTATCCTTTTGCTACCGAGTATAAATCGTAGTAGGGGAGACCTCAACCGTCTGTTGAGTTTCTGAACAACCATTTCTCAGTACATATTCAGTGATAAGTAGGTGACTACCCTCAACCGCTGTAAACCTTTCCATGATTTCCTTGTCATGATATTTACGCTTTGTTCGTGTGATCATCTCTATCTAGAATTAGGCCAATAAAGTCTACTAACACATTATCAATCATTCTATATTACTTTTATTTCATAACTTACATGTCAGTTCAGTATTGCAATCACTTCCCACAAACTTAACAAGCAACTCATTTTTGTGTTTTTCATTTTATCATTTTTTTGTATTTTCGGATGTGGCCATTTTCTCCCCCTAAAATACTAAAACCGAAAATGTTTTTGGCTTTTGGATTTTATGCAATTCGAAAATAAAATACAATGCAGAAATTTAAACTGCCTAACATGCAAATTTAAACAAATATAATAAAGAAAACATGAAAAGAGTTGGTTACTCATTTGACGTTTCGTTTCTGGGACGATATCAGACTAATTTTTGACACCAAATTACGTTACTCAACGCATTCTACACTGAATTGTGTAGAATCAAACAACATACGTTTCATTCCGGGTTGCATACAGAAGTATATACAAGCCATTCTCCTGGTTAGTTACGTGCGTACCGCCCCATTGTCGACAATCCATGTACTATCAACAAGGTTAAACAAACATGGCGACCTGCACAAGCTCAAAAGCAAAATTAGTTCAAAATGGGAACCCAAGCCCGAATGGCAGTAGGATTCCCGTCGACACCAACAACCTGAAGATCCACCCATTTTCCAGTGGATCCTAACGGTGTCATATTCACATCACTATCACTAGTACTACAACCTCCCCCAGATTTAGATCTCCAGACACGACGCTTACATGGCGACCGTTTATGATAAAATGGTGTTTCATTAATGTTCGTGGAAATCTTAGCAGTTGAAGTAAAAACACGGTTTTTAATAGGTGAGGTTGAACAATTTTTGGAAAATTTATTATACTTCCATTTTGACTTAGAAGAATTTTCATTAAACGTCTGATTCAGGTCAACCTTCCTATGTGGTGTTTGCAAGTAGTTCGGACATTTCAAAGCAACATGTCCATATTCTCCACAATCAAAACATGTCCTATGGTCTACAAACTTTCTAGGACGGTGAGTCCTTCTCTCTTTGAAAACAAATTCCTGATTAGCCTTTCGTCTATGTGGTGGAATGTACGCACTTTTGAGATTTGGAGTCTTTAAGGACACATCGGGAATAGTTTGATACTCTAGTTCCTCTTTCTTAGGAGAAGTAACAGGTTTGGTCGTTGGATTGAGATCAGACTTAACCTTTGAATTCGATTTAGACTTAGAGGATGATCATATACATAGCATTGTATATGTATATTTTATTTGCTAAAAGCCGAAGGCAGAACTACGCGAATTATAAGGCAAAGCTGTACAATATTCGTTGAAAATGAGTACCGCGGTTATGTTTTTGCATTAATACAAGACCGCGGTTTAATCCGCAGAGTTTCCGCGGATATTTATGTAACTCTCAGACCGCGGATATTTCGAATCCTATAAGTAGAGAGCTTGGCCTCTCATTTATAGGTTGTTGATTCTCTGCCATTTTGCCTAAGCCTTTGTAATTTCCACTTGTGATCTTGCCCAAGGGAATTTTTACATTGCTAAAAGGTGAATTAAGCTAATTAACAATCAAGACCGGGTCGGGGTGGTTGATCACTTGATAGTTAAAGTGAAAGACGATCATCGGGACCCAAAATAATCATCAAACATCTCATCCTCCATTACAATCTTATTGTACTCAATCCGTGATTAAGAAACATCATTAATTATGGATTGATCAATTGGCGCCATCTGTGGGACACGTTTTTTGAATTAAAACTGAAAATTTTTTGTTTTATGCCGTCAAAACAATTAATTCGACGGTTTAATTTAAATCGTGTTTTTGTTGTGATGATTTGTAGGTGCATACATCTAAAATCGGCGGTGAATTGTTCGATTGCTTAGAATTATGAGTAATATTGGAAACGATAGTGATACAGTGATCGCTGTGCGAGCGAATGCCCAAAAAAGAGGAAAAAAGCGAAAGTTAGCTAAAATGCATCATAATTGGCAATTTGCGCCAATTAGTTTCCCGAAAATACAGAGCGATGATTTTTCTGAAATGCCGATAATGATATCGTGCAAAATCGCGGAAGCTGATATCACAGTCATGAAAGTCCATGTCGACAATGGCAGTAGCGTTGATGTTATTTACGAACAATGCTTCGCTCAATTGCCAGAAAGTATTAAAACAAACCTGCAAACTACCGCAGTTTCACTAACCGGTTTTGCAGGAGAATCTTCATTACCTATAGGTGTTTTGTCATTAAACATCGAGTTAGCTGATGTTAATGACGACGCTTTGGTGCGGCAAGCACGATTAGATTTTTATGTTATGCGAGCCTCTTCTCGCTATAACATGCTGTTGGGAAGAACCGCTATAAGTAAATTTGGGATTGTACCGTCTACAATTCATGGCATGATTAAGTTTCCAACGTATAAGGGAATTGCCACAATATGTTCAATGAGCATTATGCCTATTTGTGGGGCTGTTAACGTAAAAACCACAGGGCAAGAACCTGTTGATGGTGCAGATGCTATGGAAATAATTAATCCCGCATATCCAGATCAGAAAATCAAAGTAGGACGTAATGTTAGTGCGGATACTAGAAAACAAATCGTGCAATTACTTGTCTAATATATGGATGTTTTTGCCTGGTGCGAAAACGATATGACTGGTGTTCCGCGTCATATTGCAGAACATAGGCTTAATGTGAATCCAGCTCTAAAACCTGTAGTGCAAAAGCGAAGGGGTATGGCCCCAGACCGCGTAAAATGGTTGTGTGAAGAAGTAACAAAATTGGTGAGAGCCGGAATTTTGTGCGAAGTTCAATACCAATCATGGATTGCAAATCCAGTATTGGTAAAGAAACCTGATGGTTCTTGGAGAATGTGTATTGATTACAAAGATTTGAATAAAGCGTGCCCGAAGGATAACTATCCGCTTCCAGAAATTGATCTGAAGGTGGAATCTTTACATGCTTTTCCGTATAAATGTTTTTTGGACGCGGCAAGAGGTTATCATCAGATTCCTATGGCGCAAGAAGACGCAGATAAAACCGCATTTCATACGGGCAAAGGCATATATTGTTATATCATGATGCCTTTCGGTTTAATCAATGCCGGCACGACATATCAACGGTTGATTGATACCGCGTTTGATAAACAAATAGGGCGTAATCTTGAAGCTTATGTAGATGATTTAGTTATCAAAAGCACGACGCAAGAGCGAATCATTGAAGATATGCGTGAAACATTTGACAGACTGCGAAAAATAAACATGAAGCTTAATCCGCTAAAATGTAGTTTTGGCGAAACGGAAGGGAAATTTTTGGGATATCTTGTTACAGAACAGGGTATTCAAGCTAATCCAAAAAAGATCGCGGCTATAGAAAATATGACCGCACCGAAAACGGTAAAAGAAGTGCAAAGTTTGACGGGAAGGCTAGCCGTATTAACGCGTTTCTTGTCTAAAGCCGCGGAAAGGCAGTTGCCATTTTTCAAAACCTTAAAAGGTTGTTTGAAGCAAAAGAATTTTGTGTGGTCCAGCGAAGCAGAATCCGCGTTTCAGGAGATGAAAAAGTTGTTAAAAACTTTGCCTACACTAACAGCGCCGGTTAATGGCGAAACTCTTTATCTTTATATCTCAGTAGCAAACGAAGCTTTTGGCTCAGTTTTGATCGCGGAAAGGAACAAAATACAAAAGCCAGTGTATTTTGTTAGTAAAGCCCTTACGGGGAGTGAAATAAACTATGCGCCGATTGAAAAGTTTGTCTATGCGCTCATTTTAACAACGTGAAGGCTACGAAGATATTTTCAAGGGCATCCCGTGCATGTATTAACTAATCTACCAATCAGGCAAGTCTTAACAAAGCCAGAGATATCTGGTAGACTCGCATTATGGGCGGTAGAATTAGGTGCTTATCAAATATCTTACCTTCCGCGTAGCGCTGAAAAAGGGCAAGTTATGGCGGATTATCTCGCTGAACTATCTGGAGAGTTGGAGGTGATTAATGAGCGAACCGCTCTAAAACCTGAACATGGTGAAACTTGGGATTTATTTACTGATGGTGCTTCGTGCGCAGAAGGTGCAGGTGCGGGATTAGTTTTGGTAAGTTCAAGCGGTGAAGAGCATATTTATGCTCTGCGGTTTAATTTTGACGTAACAAATAATGAGGCAGAGTATGAGGCATTGCTTGCAGGTTTAAATATTGCACGGAAAATGAATATTGTTAAGTTACGTGCATTTACGGATTCACAGCTAGTAGCGAATCAGTTTAATGGATCTTTTGACGCACATGATTCCTCTATGCAGAAATACTTGCAGTTGTTGAAAGAAATGGCAGTGCGATTTGAACATTTCGAACTCGCGCAAGTGCCAAGAAGTCAAAACAAAAAGGCGGATGCGTTGAGAAAATTGGCTGCTTTAACGTTCTCGCACTTTCAAAAGCAAGTATGGGTTGAGGAATTACCGAGTAAATCAATAGATAGTGACTTAATGGTTGCATCTGTTACAGAAGAACAGCAAAATTGGATGGACCCAATTTTACAATATATTCGCAGTGATATTCTGCCAGATGATGGTCGTGAAGCCCGCTTAGTAAGAGAGCGAGCACCGATGTATATCATCCAAGATGATATTTTATATCGCAAATCATACTGCGGACCAATGATGCGATGTGTTGGCCCAATCGAGGCAGAAATGATTGTTGAAGAAGTACATAATGGTACTTGTGCGCTGCATTCAGGCTACAAAACTATCGTAGCAAAAATTATGCGAATGGGATACTTTTGGCCATCCCTATACCGCGATGTAGCAAAAATTGTTAAATGCTGTAAAAGTTGCCAAAGGCATGCTCCGCAGAATCGAATACCGCGGCACGATATGATTCCTGTTAATTCACCATGGCCGTTTAATAAATGAGCTATTGACATTGTAGGGCCATTTCCTGCAGGCCTTGGAAATGTTAAATTCCTGATTGTCGCGATTGATTACTTCACCAAATGGGTTGAAGCTAAGGCGGTTCGCACTATTACTGGTATGCAAGTGCGAAATTTTGTATGGGAATACATTGTTTGAGATTTGGCATTCTGCGAGAATTGGTTAGTGATAATGGTGCTCAAATAGCGAAAGATCCTTTTAAGACATGGTGCACTGATTTAAATATTATACAAAAGTTTACGTCAGTGGCGCACCCGCAAGCCAATGGGCTGTGTGAAGTAACTAACCGTGATATTGTGAGCGGTATTAAAAAGAGGTTATGTGAAAGGCGAACTGGTTGGGTAGATGAATTACCCAATGTGTTATGGGCACATCGCATTACTTTCAAAAAGAGTACAGGTGAAACACCTTTTAGTTTGGTATATGGTTCTGAGGCAGTTATCCCCGCAGAAATTCTGGTACCAACGCATCGAATTGCTAACTTTGATGGTGAAGCAAATGATACTGCGTTGAGCGAAAATCTAAATTTCATAGAATAGCGGAGATTAATGGCTGCTATTAGAGAAGCGAATAATAAGCAGCAAATTGCAAAGTATTATAACAAAAGAGTGCGTGCTTTGTCTTTCGCTATAGGCGAATGGGTGCTACGAAACAATGAAGCAAGCAGAGCAGAAAAGCTTGGCAAGTTGGGTCCTAATTGGGAAGGCCCTTATCAAATTGTGGCAATTAATGCCGCCGCAGATATGGAAGGGCGAGTTTTACCTAATGCGTGGCATGCTGTTTTGTTAAAGCGATATTATGCATAGTTTTGTGAAAACTATCAGATGTATATGTATAACGTGCGAAATTGGATACAAAGCATATGGCTGATGTACTTATTAAGTGTTCTTGTTTTTAATTTTTTGCAAGTCTTGATCACACTTGACGAAATTTCAAAAATAAACACTTCTAAAAGTATGCGAAAAGTTTATATATGAAATGCGAATAATTATGAAATATTTTAAAGATTGTTTCATAATGATAATAGTATTTTGCAGTGTTCAAATAGCAAAGTGATGAAATTGCCCACTTTTGCATGCGAATTATTGCGAAAGGAATTTTTAAATCCTAAGTGTTTGATTTTGCCAATGCTTAGATGCTTCGCAATGCTAATTAATTGCCTAAGGATCGTTTCGGCGGACTTAGAAGATTCATAACGTATAAGCATATACGCATACAGATTGTTTCGCAAAAGTACGCATTTATTATGTGCACAATAATATATGTTGGAAATTGCAAAGGACAAGTTTGTGTTATGAATATTGATAATGAAAGCGCTATAAAAATAGAAGTACTTGCAAAATATGAAACAGCGAAATTTTATTAATAATACCGCAGAGGCAGCTGCGTGCTGTTATACAAAGTGCGTGCTAATCCTTGGTTAAGTCAAGCTTGATGATGTCATCTGCAGTGACATCTTCTTGCTCACTTATTGCGGCTATCTTGGGGAGGGGAATTTCGGCTATGCCCTGCTGAGCAACCGCGTATGCTGATTTCGCGTCTTCTAGTGAGCAAAGGCGATCAGCTATTGCAGATGGTAGCGGGTCTGGCAGTGGGCAGCGAATAGCAATCTCATCCATAAATTCAACCCTCTCGCATAGCCTTAATGCGGCGGCAAATGTTGAAAAATTTACAGAAACAGGCTTGGAATTGAGAATCTTTCTAGCCAGTTCAGGGAGATGTTGGCGAACCTTGGTGAACTCAAGTTCCGCAGAGGCTTTAGCAGCAAGAGCGTTGTCTCGCTCTGTCGTTAGCTTCGTCACATCCTCTGACAATGCTTTAATGGTGTCTTGCAGTTGTTTTTCTTTCTCAGTCGCAGCAGAAACCTGCTGTTTCAAGTCATCAACGGTAGTTTTGGCTGCGGTGAGCTCATGGGAGAGATCAACACAGCGTTTTTCGCTGTTTTCAGCTTTGATCTTCTCAGCATTATACTTCAGTTGTTCAGCTTCAAGAACATTGAAAAATTGTTCCTGACGGCATATAACGTCATATGCTGAATTGAAGCACATGTAGAAATTTTGAACAAAACTATTATGCGCGTCTAGCGCAGAGAGTTTAGAGAACTCGCGGCGAAGCTCGCCGGGGATTGCTAACTTCATCTGTTGCCGTTGATCCAGGGCAGCAGCAGCTGAAGCATAAGTGTATCCTACTAAACCGTCAATCCGCACTCCATAAGAGTCAGGTGGAGTGTGGAACAATTCAGAGATTTGATCAAGAGTGTTCGGGCTAGCAAAGATAGGATCACCAGAAGAATCGCCTGCAAAATAACATTGTTGGTTAGTCGGCGAAATAAAACTAATGTATATTTTGTGTATGCAATAACAATCCGCAATATACCAGTTTGCTGGTCCCCTTCCGATATAACAGGATTGTCGTGAGGGGGGGTCTCCTGTTGTTTATGTCTTTTGTTTTGCGAAGACGGCGGTGTTTGTAACGGCCGCTTGGTAGAGCTCGGCTTTGTGGAGGGAGATTTGGAGGTTAAATCGACGACTGGAATGGGTTGTTTTTCTTTTGATGATGATGATTTAGCTTCCGGGCTTGTTAATAGTTTGGTGATCAAAGTTTTTGGATCAGCCTTCCTATCTAACTCGTTAATCTTCATATCAAATTAAATACGAGCTGCACGTAATAACTAAAATGAAAAAGGTTGATTGACAAATTGAGAAATTTTCTAATACTTCGGAAAAATGAGAAATGAATTTGTGATTTCAGGTCACAATATATATAGGCGACGGGGTTAATTATGTTAATTAACCGTTGTGACAACTCAAACGGTAACTTTTTCCTATAACGTTAACTAGGTTAATGCGAAATTCTTCAATGCGAATATTGGCTGCGATAACTGCGAATTTTTAGAGTTTATCATGATACATTTGTTTCGCAATATGTATCATAATAAACTGGGGGGACTTGATCATATACATAGCATTGTATATGTATATTTTATTTGCTAAAAGCCGAAGGCAGAACTACGCGAATTATAAGGCAAAGCTGTGCAATATTCGCTGAAAATGAGTACCGCGGTTATTTTTTTGTATTAATACAAGACCGCGGTTTAATCCGCTGAGTTTCCGCGGATATTTATGTAACTCGCAGACCGCGGATATTTTGAATCCTATAAATAGAGAGCTTGGCCTCTCATTTATAGGTTGTTGATTCTCTGCCATTTTGCCTAAGCCTTTGTAATTTCCACTTGTGATCTTGCTCAAGGGATTTTTACATTGCTAAAAGGTGAATTAAGCTAATTAACAATCAAGACCGGGTCGGGGTGGTTGATCACTTGATAGTTAAAGTGAAAGACGATCATCGGGGCCCAAAATAATCATCAAACATCCCATCCTCCATTACAATCTTATTGCACTCAATCCGTGATTAAGTAACATCATTAATTATGGATTGATCAGAGGACTTGGATTTAGTAGCTCTACTTGGTTTTGACTCAGGTCTATCAACAAGTTTTGACACAATCTCCTCAATTGTCTTATCATTAGTAAGAACTTCGTCAACAAACTTAGGCACACTGCTAGTCTTATGACCCTCACTCTTAGAAAGTTCTTCAGGTGGTGGAGTAAGAACATACTCATTTTTTGAGTTCAGTCATTTCTCATACTTAACAGGTGTTTGAAATACAAGCTTCTCCTTAGGATTCCTAGACTTCTCAACTTTTCTTGATTTTGGTTTCTTACTAGCACTAACCCTACAAGCATTCTCAGGATTTTTCTGCATGGTGATGGGTTTAGTCACAGGTCGGAATGGTTTGCTGTCCTTCTCAGTGTCGATATCAGTATCGGACTCTGTCTCATAAATAACTTCTAAAGGTTTCTTAACCTCTACCTTCTCACTCTTATCCTTAAGGTCAATGGGTGTCTCCTTAGACTCACCGTATTGCTGTTCAACAATATCATCCTTACACTTCTCACTAGGTTTATTAAGATATTCATGCATAAGAGGAGGTGCACACTCGTTGTAACTAACACCTTTCTGTTTATCATCCTTAGGAGGATTAGAGGTCTGTAGCACATACTTTGATCTCTGCCAATTGTCAATCCTAGCCTTTTCAGTTTCATATTTAATCTTAAAAGATTCCTTTTCTTCCTTAAGGCTCTCTATCTGATTCAAATACATGGCAATGGCTTTCTGATCATCTATAATAGTTGACTTTAAGTGACCTACTTGATTCTCTAAAGACTTAATAACATCAACATATTCTTTCTGTTTATTAAGATAGAAAAGTGCATCATCATAGTTCTTCTTATTAGTCTGATTCTCTAAACTCAGATTCTTAAGTTCAAGTCTAAGTTTAGGACAGGTTTCACAAGCAACAGGTATCTCATTAAGCTTAGAAATAACACATTCAAGTCTATCAATTTCCTGTTCAAAATCAACACATTTAGAACAAACAGAAGTAGGTTCATTACATACCTTATCATTACTCGACGTGTTGGCCATGAATGCACAGTCGGTAGTCAAGTTCGAGACCTCAATTTCTGACTCTGACCTAGAACTGTCTGACACTATCCCCAGCTTCTCAATACTATCAGCAACAGCATTCACAACCTGCTCTTCTTCCCTAGCCGGATTTTCAATCTCAGTAGCAGCATCACCATGATCACTTGAAGATTCATCTTTAAAACAAACACTAACCATCTCAACCTCATTCTTAAACCCGGATGCAGACACATCGATTATCTTAGAATCTTGAAGTATATTCCGTCTAGTACATTGCTCCAGTTCCTTCTCTCTCAACTTGGATATAAACGAATTAAGAGTAAGAACATTGTTGCATGCCCATGCTCTTGATTCAATCTGCTCAATATATGCATCCCATTTCCAAAGCAATCCTTCCTTGAGAACTTTTACAGCCTTAGCTTGCGTCACCTCAATTCCACAACTTTTCATCTCGGATATTAGATGACAATACCTCGTTATTGTGTCTTCTAAACTCTCAGTACTCAGTGCTTTAAAATTTTTCCATTCATGTTTCAAAGCTTTTTCCTTATTTTTCTCCTTTCCGTTAACCATTGCAATGAATATCGCGAAATATTGATAAAAACTACGAAATTTTGACTTTTTGGTCAAAGTCAACTGTCAACTCGGGTCAAAGACAGCAAAGATTCTGAAAAGTTGGACTTGATCCTCCTATTATTAATTAATCGAATTATGGTTTTTTTTTTTTTAAAAAAACAAAAATTAATTAATTGTGAATTATTCTTTGAAAAATGGGTCCTGATGAAATCAAAATAAAGTACTCTGTAAATGTAAACTTGGTTTTCTTTTTGACTCCTTGCACACGTAGACCCACACACAATACTTTTCTTTTCTTTCTTCAACATCTGCACTCTTATATTCCTTTTCAAAATTGCATAAACCAACACACCCTTATTTTCCTTTCTTGCTTTTATTGATTTAATCTCCTGTTTTTTTTTTTCTTTTTGGTTCTTCGTGACAATACAAAACCCCAAAAAAAAAAAAAATGGTTGGCTCTTTCACGCAACACAAACGCCAACACAGCTTACGATATTATTACTCTCTGAATCACAGTCGGCCGACGGAAGGGGGACAATCGGTCGATGGAGATAGACAATCGGTCGAGGGTTACACAGTCGGTCGAAGGAGTAGGACAATCGGTCGATGGTGATGTTCTAAGTCGGTCGATTGAAAGCTGACACTCGGTCGAGGGAGGCTAGACAATCGGTCGAGTGAAACAAGACACTCGTCGAGAGAGTGTGACAATCGGTCGAGGGAAGAGGACAGGCGACCGATCGAGTTCTTGGTGAATTTGCAGAAACCGGCGGCGGGCAGCGGTGGTGTGTGGTGGTTCAATGGCGGTTTTGACTCAAAATGAGGAATTAGACAACGAAAAATTGCAGAAAGGTATGTCGTTTGATTTAAAACACTTCTACAATTTTAGATTTTCCAAAAACCTATTAGATCTAACAAACCCGATGGATTTTAAAGACGAAAATTTTGAATAAAAAACAAAGATTTCTCAATGATTACGAGATGAAAATCGATTCTGTAAATTGAAACGTGTTTGTATGATGACAAGGAACATATATCACGAATCAATTCGAACAATAACACTCAAAAATCGAGTTTTTCAATTTTAGAACCAAAAACTTGAAAAATACCCAAAAATCAATTTTTTTAAACAAACTCAAAAACGAAATCACGCTATGAACGATCGATCCTACAACCATACGCTCTGATACCACTGTGTAGGAGCTGTTCGGATCTTCAGATCGATGTTCTAGCGAATTCGTGACGTTTGGGTGTCAATTTAGTCGAACCAATCAAGAATGATTGATTAGATCGAAGCCTAGAGTCGTTAATTCGACTTGGTGGGTTTTTGGGACTGCTTGTGGTAGAGAGAAAACACCAGGAACGGTTTTAGGGTTATGGAGCGATTAACCTACAAATGAAGCATACATCCTCCTTATATACTTGTCCTGATGGACATGCCCGTCTCGCTTTTATTTGGCCCGTATGATAGAACTGGGGACTTAAAATATGCACCAACATAGTGACCCGCAATGAAAGCCGTTTTCTACTTACAAATAATTTTATCAATCACCTTAGAAATACGATTCGCCAAAATTTTTGTAATAACTTATATTGAACCCCAATTAATGAAATAGGGTGGTAGTCTTTGCAAGATGTAGGATATGCAATTTTTGGAATGAGGGTGATGAACGCGGACAGAGAACCTTTTGGCATACGATAGTCACAAAATACCTGAACAGCCGACGACACAAAATCGGATTTTATGATCTCCGAATAAGCTTTAATAAACGCGAATGAATACTCGTCGGGACCCGGAGCTTTATAACTACCGCACTCCCAAACGACTTCCCGAATTTCCTCCTCAATAATCTTTTTCGAGCAATAAATTATCATTAGAGTTCAAACAATTTTGAGGAATAAACTCAGGAACATTATGAGCATGGTCACCCCTTTTGAACTTGTTCTTGAAAAAATCTAGAAACGTATTTTTTTAATGAGATACGGGTCTGTCACCCATTCCCCATCAATATTAATACCACGCACCATTTGCTTGTTATCCGAAGCTTTAGCTTACCATGGAAAAACTTATTCTCGTCTCCCATTTAACTCTAATTTTTGACACAAATCACATCTTTTCGTTAACTGTGAGTCCGTAGCAGTACCATTTTCAATCAAAATTTCAATATCGTTGATACGATCCATCACTTCTTTTTGGCTCGTGGACTGTGTAGATCTTCTTTTTCTTGCCCAAGACTTTATTTTATCTTTTACAAACTTGTACTTGTCGTGAAAGGTTACAAAATCACCATCATTGCTATCGTTAATTGCTCCACGAACAACATCATCAAACTCAAGAACATTTAGCCAAGAGTTATAAAACCTGAAAGGTAAAGGACTTGTTTAACATTATGAAAAAGTAAAGGGATATGATCACAGCAACCGCGGTTAAGAGCAACAAGTTTGGAATCCGGGAACATGTTGATCATGTTTGATGATATTAACACCCTATCGATCCGACTCATTTTTGTGGCCGCTTTGTTGAACCAAGTAAACCTTCTACCATCCAAGGCAACATCAGTGAGCCCGGTATCACTAATAAAGGTATTAAAATTCATAGCTTCTTCCCGATGAAATACAGAACTAAACCTTTTCCTTTCGTCTCGCACCACGTTCATATCCCCAAAAAATATGTATTCACCTGCATGATCTGACATAAACGATCTATGAAATGACCCGTCCTAATCCATCCGGACGAAGTCCATATCGATTCACAACAGTTGATTACATCGCGAGGTACTTGACCTCTATATGATACATTTTACAAACATTCCATTCATTTTTGAAAAGACAATCTTTCATTTCATCGAAAGTTGACGACATGCATACCATTTTATAATATATCTACTATAATTGACTTAATAATAATCTTGATGAACTCAACGACTCGAATGCAACGTCTTTTGAAATATGTCATGAATGACTCCAAGTAATATCTTTAAAATGAGCAATTGCACAGCGGAAGACTTCTTTCATACTTGAGAATAAACATGCTTTCAAGTGTCAACCAAAAGGTTGGTGAGTTCATTAGTTTAACATAAATAACCATTTCATAATTTTAATAGACCACAAGATTTCATATTTCCACTTCTCGTAAACATACGTCCCATGCATAGAGACAAAAATATCATTCATATGGATTGAACACCTGGTAATCGACATTCACAATATGCATATAAGAATATCCCCATAATTCCGGGATATAATTCCGGGATCCTCCATCGGACATGATATAAATTTCAAAGTACTAAAGCATCCGGTACTTTGGATGGGGCTTGTTGGGCCCGATAGATCTATCTTTAGAGTTCGCATCAATTAGGGTGTCTGTTCCCTAATTCTTAGATTACCAGACTTAATAATAAGGGCATATTCGATTTCGATAATTCAACCATAGAATGTAGTTTCACGTACTTGTGTCTATTTCGTAAAACAGTTATAAAAGCAGCGCATGTATTCTCAGTCCCAAAAATATATATTGCAAAAGCATTTAAAAAGGGATTAATGAAACTCACCTAATGTATTTTGTAGAAAAAATACATATGATTATATTGAACAAATGCAGGGTTGGCCTTGGATTCACAAACCTATATCATTTGTATATTCATTAATATATATAATCGTAATCGAATATATATATATATATATATATATATATATATATATATATATATATATATATATATATATATATATATATATATATATATATATATATATATGTTTCTTGTATTCATTTTTGTTATATAAAAATATTAAATTTTTGTTAGGTTTATATATATTAATATATCTTTATATAAATCATTTGTTTGTTAAAAAAATTATAGGATTTATAGTAATACTAAAATTTTTATTTGTAATGATAAAGTAATAATAATGATAATACTTAATATTAATAATAATAATAATATTTATGATTCCATTAATGATGTTAATAATGATAATAATACTTATGTCATTAATAATAATAATAAAAAATATTAATTTTAATATGAATGATAAATAAGTAATAATGTTTTTAGTAATAGCTATAACGATCTACAATAACAATACTGTTTTTAATCTTTATAATAATAATGATAGTATTAATATTTATGTCAAAAATAGTAATACTTATATTGATATTAATCATAATAATAACTTTTGGTGATAATACTAGTACTAGTAAAAAATGATATTATTATTAATGATAGTAACAATACTACTAGTAAGTCATAATGATAACATAACAATACAAGTAATAATAATAAGAATTAATAGTAACAATAATAATACTAATACTAATAATAATAATAATAATAATAATAATAATAATAATAATAATAATAATAATAATAATAATAATAATAATAATAATAATAATAATAATAATAATAATAAAAAGAATAATAATAATGAAATTTTGAAGCTACCTTCAAGAGAAATCGTCCTAAAAATAAACCGCCCCATCAGGGACTCGAACCCGCGACCTACTGAATACCCGCAAACACTCCTTACCACTCAGCCATTTATGTCTTTATGAAATTATTCAAATCGTTTATTTATTTAACCTTTATCTAACAGTTTCACTAGTTCTTCTTCTTCTTCTTCACGAATTTTAACCGAATCAGTTTAAATCAAATCCTAATTTCGTTTTATGACTCATTTAAGACATTTAAACCAAAACATAACCAATCCATAAAGAGTGTTTGTGTTTATTAGCAATGAAAAAAGAAAAAAATAAATAAATAATGGAACAGAGGTCTTTCTGCTCGACGCAGGTACATCAAAAAAAAAATTGATTTAGCAATTGGTAATGATTTAGGTAAAAGTTATAAAATGAAAAAGGTTTTAAATTTAACATATAATCTTTCTGCATATTCAATTTAATCCAAAACATTCAAATATTTACAAATTTCACTATGAACACGAATTTTGACTTTTGTTTCAAAAACCTTGACTTCGAAAATTAAGAATCAAATGAAAAAATTAAAGGATGAAATCTTACAGATAGTTGATATAGATGATTCCTAACGTCTTCACATTTATAGATTTTTATAATTGAATCAATTTCCAATTTTTGCCAAAAAGTGAAACCTTCAGAAGAACTCACGGTTTCTTTAAAAAAAATTAATTTTTCTGTTATTCAATCATGAGTTGTAGAAGATGAGTTTTAATAAGGGATTAGTTAGTGTTATGCAGTATTAGAATTGATTGGAAATTGTTTGTATTATGAAATGGGTGGACACTTTGTACCAAATGAAACAGGGATGAAGAAAATAAGAAACCGATATAATTCTTTAATCGAATTCGTACTACTTCAGTGACTTTAACAATCAACTAAACAATTCAGCTTATGATTAGGATAAATAACAGAATAAGTATTTTTCTGTAGGTATATATATATATATATATATATATATATATATATATATATATATATATATATATATATATATATATATATATATTTATGTAACTGTATTATGTATAAATAATTGTGTATATAATCGTATTATGTATAAATATATATATATGTATTTAGGTATAACTGATTTATATATCTATCTATATCTATCTGTTTATATATCTTTATTTATATAACTAAAATTTATTTATGTATTTGTATTTATATATATATCTATTTTTTAACTATATATACTAAATATATAAGGAAACTTAATATCATTTAATATACAAACCTTAAATATTACTTTTAATAGTAATGAACTAATAAGATTAACAATAATAGGAATAATAAGGATAATCATATTAATAATATTAGTAATACAATTTATTAATCAGTTAATATTTAATACTTTTATATAACAACATATATTAAATATTTATTATTTATTCCTTACAATATAATTATAATTATTTATAAAAATCATATATATTTATATTTACACAATTGTTCGTGAATCGTCGGGATTAGTCAAAGGTCAAATGAATGTATGACATCAGTTCATACTTTATCGGACTTTACTTATCGTGTCGGAACCATATAAAGTTTAAGTTTAAATTTGGTCGGAAATTCCCGGGTCATCACAGTACCTACCCGTTAAAGAAATTTCGTCCCGAAATTTGAGTAAGGTGGTCATGGCTAACAATAAAAATGTTTTCATGACAATATGAGTTGATAAATAGAGGTTTATCATTATTGAATAATAATGATAAAATAATTTGATTATTCTAAGAATACGAGTGAAGCTATCGCAAAAGAGTGAATTGAAGAAAATAAGATTTTCCTTAGCTTTTGACGTAATTAGGGTTGAATTCCGGAATTCAAGGGATTTAGAGAAAATCTTCGAAATCTAAAAGATTTGATTCTTCAGTGGGTAAGGAAATTAAGATCTCTATAATTAAATACGGTGATCTGCCTCGATTAATCTGTCTGATATTTCCATTATAAATTTACCTTTTCCGTTCCATTTGCTTTCAACACTTCTATACTAAATTCCCAAATTCAAAAGATTATGACAATGCTTAACCCTGTTCTGATCCTTGTTCTTATTCTAACTATCGCAATGATCGTTCTTATTTTCCCACTCCCAGCTGAAGAATCTGTTTATTTCTATTATGCTCTAGGGATTATTGTATTTATAATCCTCCCGTGTCTTTATATTGCCATACGTACTGATATCCACGGTTTGTAATTTCGGTGTTGTCATTGGGCTTTATATTTTCTCTTATATTTTGGATCTCTTTGCCTTTTTTATTATCGTCTCGACCTCTAATAAAACGAGCAACGGTCCAGAATTCATATATATGAATTTCGAAATGAACATAGTTAATGTTCTAAGAAAGAAATGGTAATAGCACGATCTTGATTCGTCAAATTACCAGAATATCCAGGAAAGATAGAACTATCAAGAAAATATATTCTTGATATGTTTATATATCAGATAAAATGTAAGAGTCGTGTAACATGACACATGATGATGTTATAATCTGTGAATCATCATGTCCCATTTAAAAACTCAGCATGACTTAATGTAATATAATCACGTTGATCAAGTGTCATTATATTATACTAACTCATGCATCAGTTCCCAACATTACTTCAGTAACATTCATATTTTAAGCTTGAAGTTTACAGAATATAGAAACTAACAGTTTCTATATGATGTAATACTGATAGCACGAAGATATTAATGATTTTAAATAAGAATAAATATAAAAATATCTTCAGAAATATGGAGGATTTTTATAATGAAAGACACGATAATATCTTTGAATTTCTAATATCGAAGGATGGTGAAGAAAATTTGTCCGCAAGAGTTTGGAGTCAGAAGCAAGGTATTCGCTAAAGATTTCAGCAGGCATTGAATCATTTGGATTCTTTTGAAGTCAAACTTATTCTTTGTGATTTGTCCACGGCTTCCTTCATAGTTTCGCATAATCCGCTTTTCGGTACTAAATTTTCTATTGAATGTTTCCAACATAATGATACACAGGAAGCACGAAGAGGTATATAATTTCGGACGAGGATATTTATGAAAATATCCTCAAAAATATCGAAGATATTGATGATGATATTTTGGAATTTCTAAGTTCGATGGTTGATTAGGAAGATTTTTCGCAAGATTTTAACATGAGTACAGAGCAAGATATTCGTTGAAGGTTTCATCGAATCCAGAATTATCTGGATTCTTTGAATATATGGTATGGTCCTTGTATTTGTCCTTGGTCTCCTTCGTGGTTAGCTCAATCCGTTTTCCAGTTCCAACTTTTCTGAGCTTTTCCAACATACTATTCTTTATCATCAAACTTTCGATGATTATGGTCGTTTACGGTTGTCTATGGTTTCTGCTGCTTCATTCAGCTTTTTCAACATTCAGAGTATTGATTTGTGACTGAGTGCTTTTCAGAATTCCAGAAGGAGAGATCATAATTCTAAGAGATAAATGTCATACATATAACTGTTGATGTAGATATGCTGTGAGTTTTTAAAGTACTGATTGCTGATTCCCGGTAATTGGTATGGCAGTTCTTGTCACAAAATGCGGATGAGTATATGATAGAGTTTCAATGAATAAATATAATGATTTGTCAGAGTGATTTAAGCCAAGAAGTAACGAGGTTGCTGGTATGTCTGCTGGTATTATGGTGGAATATAAAAGAATTCTCCGGTATCAAAAGGGTAATCGTATATATCAGGATTATAGTAAGGCTACTTCGAATGAAAATTTGAAGTTGACTTGCTGGAGCTGTGACAAAATTGGCTACCTTGAAAAGGGATCGCAAAGTTATTTTTGCTAATAAATGCCAAAGGATCTGACGCGGCTACATGTTAAACTTTACTCAGTTGTCGAGAGTTTCTCATATGCATAACTATTTGCATAAATCTTTCTCTTCCGTAGATGAAGTGCGGTTGATTCATCCTATCGATTGAGGTGTTTTCAAGAATCATGAAAGGTTTGAACGCAGAATGTAATCGTGAAGATACAAATGAGGTTTAAGACAAAATCAAGTGGCAAACTTGAAGAATTGTTTAGTTTCATATGTTATATTCAATATTTTAATTCATTTTAATTGTCTCATGTTATTAGTCCATAGTCGATAGTCCACAGTCGACAGTCCAATAATTCATATATAGTTTAATATATAATATTCGAATTAATTAATACGTATCGTGACCCGTATACGTCTCAGACTCGATCACAACTCAAACTATATATATTATTGTAGAATCAACCGCAACCCTGTATAGAGAACTCGATCATTACTGCATATAGAGTGTCTATGGTTATTCCAAATAATATATATAGATGCGTCGATATGATATGTCAAAACCTTGTATACGTGTCCCGATATTTAAAGTGCGTAAAATAAATAACAGAAATTAAATGACGATAAATAAAGTGCGTAAAGTAAATAACAGAAATTAAATGACGATAAATAAAATTGCGAGAATGTAAATTGCGATAAAATAAATTGCGATAAATAAAATATAATCAGTTAGCTAGGAACAGTTAGCTAGGATTTTGTTAGCGTGGATTCTTAACAAAATTTATCATAGTTAATTTGTTTGTTTCTAATAAATTTTATTTTGTCCAATGTTTTCTTCATTATGCCACTTGTTGGATTCTGATAGATCAAAATTCAAGTATGAAATTGAATGAAAATGGTTATTCTGTGGTGAACGGATACGTATTTCGGTAGATGTAAGTAGAATAGTAAATGACTGTTGAATCAGATTTGAAGAATGTACAGTGTAACTTATTAATGTGAAATTTAAATATTCCTCGGGTATTACCTACTCGTTGAAATATTTTCACCATTATTAGTTTGTACAAAAGAATTTTAATTACAATCTTTATGAAAATATACTTACATATATATTTTCTTCAGATGTAATCATGAATTTAATGGGTCAATATGATATTAGACTCATTTGATTTACCGTTAGAATATGAATATATAATCTCTTAAAATATTAAAGATTATATAATCACCATGTCGAACGAAGATAAATAATGTAAAATGATTCGTAGAATGATGATTATGCTCGAGGTACAGAATGAGATATTGGGGCATGTGATGTTGAAACTTGTGTTGTTGGTGATACTGTTGATGCCGGTGATGTTGTTGAAGCTGGTACGTTTTGCACCATATTCTCCAAATTGATTACTCGATCTCGAAGTTCGTTGACTTCTTGTATTACTCCGGAATAATTCTCGGTCAGAACGAGCAGAAGAATAAGGTTTCAAATTGTGGATAGAATATAATCATGTCGAGCTACTCTGGAAATGAGGGTGAAGATGGTGTTTCGAATTGGTTTGCCAGTGAATGTTTCAAGTTCTTCGTCCAGCGAACAATATGGTGGGTGAAAGGGATCGATTCTTCTTGTCTCCAATGATTAAGTAGACTACGAACTAATCATATGAATTGGGGATGGTTGGTTAGTTGATTCATTCTGGTGACGCTGCTTTCGGAGCTTAGGTGAACGTCCACGTCGGAATAGCTGTCGGAATAACTATCAGAATAGTTATCGGAATTCGAGGGACTCGAACTGGTTGAAGGATTCATCCTGTACGATCAGATGAAGGATTTTCAATAAGAATTAGATTATAGGATGTAGATTAGTACCCTGCAATACATAATTTACATATGCATATATAATACTAAAATCCCATAAGTTACGTAGGAATCTACGGAAGCTGTCAGGCAAAGATAACAATAACAGGTATGCTAAGATATGAAGTAGCAGATACGTTAAGATATGAATTTTTTTTCTATACACTATTCATGCAATCATTGCAGTAAGATGTGTCTAGACTAAGAATGATAAGCAAGTAATTTCCTAAGGATGATAAGCAGATGATTTCCGACAAAAATGATAATCAAAACTTTTAACATGCAGACACGGTCGAAGTCCAGACTCACTATTGCATCCTAACGATTTATCAGTTAGACACACTAATGTAGACCTGGTTCGCTAAGACCATCGCTCTGATACCAACTGAAAGGACCCGTCCTAATCCATCCGGACGAAGTCCATATCGATTATAAATGATTCACAACAGTTGATTACATCGCGAGGTACTTGACCTCTATATGATACATTTTACAAACATTGCATTCATTTTTGAAAAGACAATCTTTCATTTCATCGAAAGTTGACGGCATGCATACCATTTTATAATATATCTACTATAATTGACTTAATAATAATCTTGATGAACTCAACGACTCGAATGCAACGTCTTTTGAAATATGTCATGAATGACTCCAAGTAATATCTTTAAAATGAGCAATTGCACAACGGAAGACTTCTTTCATACCTGAGAATAAACATGCTTTCAAGTGTCAACCAAAAGGTTGGTGAGTTCATTAGTTTAACATAAATAACCATTTCATAATTTTAATAGACCACAAGATTTCATATTTCCACTTCTCGTAAACATACGTCCCATGCATAGAGACAAAAATATCATTCATATGGATTGAACACCTGGTAATCGACATTCACAATATGCATATAAGAATATCCCCATCATTCCGGGATCCTTCATCGGACATGATATAAATTTCGAAGTACTAAAGCATCCAGTACTTTAGATAGGGTTTGTTGGGCCCGATAGATCTATCTTTAGAGTTCGCATCAATTAGGGTGTCTGTTCCCTAATTCTTAGATTACCAGACTTAATAATAAGGGCATATTCGATTTCGATAATTCAACCATAGAATGTAGTTTCACGTACTTGTGTCTATTTCGTAAAACAGTTATAAAAGCAGCGCATTTATTCTCAGTCCCAAAAATATATATTGCAAAAGCATTTAAAAAGGGATTAATGAAACTCACCTAATGTATTTTGTAGTAAAAATACATATGATTATATTGAACAAATGCAGGGTTGGCCTCGGATTCACAAACCTATATCATTTGTATATTCATTAATATATATAATCGCAATCGAATATATATATATATATATATATATATATATATATATGTATATATATATATATATATATATATATATATATATATATATATATAAATTTATTAGTTATATTCTTTTTATATTAATAATATATATATATGTTTCTTGTATTCATTTTTGTTATATAAAAATATTAAATTTTTGTTAGGTTTATATATATTAATATATCTTTATATAAATATATAAATCATTTGTTTGTTAAAAAAATATAGGATTTATAGTAATACTAAAATTTTTATTTGTAATGATAAAGTAATAATAATGATAATACTTAATATTAATAAAAATAATAATATTTATGATTCCATTAATGATGTTAATAATGATAATAATACTTATGTCAATAATAATAATAATAATAAAAATATTAATTTTAATATGAATGATAAATAAGTAATAATGTTTTTAGTAATAGATATAACGATCTACAATAACAATACTGTTTTTAATCTTTATAATAATAATGATAGTATTAATATTTATGTCAAAAATAGTAATACTTATATTGATATTAATCATAATAATGACATTTGGTGATAATACTAGTACTAGTAAAAAAAATGATATTATTATTAATGATAGTAACAATACTACTAGTAAGTCATAATGATAACATAACAATACAAGTAATAATAATAAGAATTAATAATAACAATAATAGTAATAATAATAATAATAATAATAATAATAATAATAATAATAATAATAATAATAATAATAATAATAATAATAATAATAATAATAATAATAATAATAATAATAATAATAAAAAGAATAATAATAATGAAATTTTGAAGCTACCTTCAAGAGAAATCGTCCTAAAAATAAACCGCCCCATCAGGGACTCGAACCCGCGACCTACTGAATACCCGCAAACACTCCTTACCACTCATCCATTTATGTCTTTCTGAAATTATTCAAATCGTTTATTTATTTAACCTTTATCTAATAGTTTCACTAGTACTTCTTCTTCTTCAGGAATTTTAACCGAATCAGTTTAAATCAAATCCTAATTTCGTTTTATGACACATTTAAGACATTTAAACCAAAACATAACCAATCCATAAAGAGTGTTTGTGTTTATTAGCAATGAAAAAAGAAAAATAAATAAATAATGGAACAGAGGTCTTTCTGCTCGACTGAAATGTCCCGTTCATATTGATTATAAACGTTCCATATTAATTGATTTCGTTGCGAGGTTTTAACCTCTATATGAGACGTTTTTCAAAGACTGCATTCATTTTTAAAACAAACCATAACCTTTATTTCATAAATAAAGGTTTAAAAAGCTTTACGTAGATTATCAAATAAATATAATCTAAAATATCCTGTTTACACACGACCATTACATAATGGTTTACAATACAAATATGTTACATCGAAATCAGTTTCTTGAATGCAGTTTTTACACAATATCATACAAACATGGACTCCAAATCTTGTCCTTATTTTAGTATGCAACAGCGGAAGCTCTTAGTATTCACCTGAGAATAAACATGCTTTAAACGTCAACAAAAATGTTGGTGAGTTATAGGTTTAACCTATATATATCAAATCGTAACAATAGACCACAAGATTTCATATTTCAATACACATCCCATACATAGAGATAAAAATCATTCATATGGTGAACACCTGGTAACCGACATTAACAAGATGCATATATAAGAATATCCCCATCATTCCGGGACACCCTTCGGATATGATATAAATTTCGAAGTACTAAAGCATCCGGTACTTTGGATGGGGTTTGTTAGGCCCAATAGATCTATCTTTAGGATTCGCGTCAATTAGGGTGTCTGTTCCCTAATTCTTAGATTACCAGACTTAATAAAAAGGGGCATATTCGATTTCGATAATTCAACCATAGAATGTAGTTTCAAGTGCTTGTGTCTATTTTGTAAATCATTTATAAAACCTGCATGTATTCTCATCCCAAAAATATTAGATTTTAAAAGTGGGACTATAACTCACTTTCACAGATTTTTACTTCGTCGGGAAGTAAGACTTGGCCACTGGTTGATTCACGAACCTATAACAATATATACATATATATCAAAGTATGTTCAAAATATATTTACAATACTTTTAATACATTTTGATGTTTTAAGTTTATTAAGTCAGCTGTCCTCGTTAGTAACCTACAACTAGTTGTCCACAGTTAGATGTACAGAAATAAATCGATAAATATTATCTTGAATCAATCCACGACCCAGTGTATACGTATCTCAGTATTGATCACAACTCAAACTATATATATTTTGGAATCAACCTCAACCCTGTATAGCTAACTCCAACATTCACATATAGAGTGTCTATGGTTGTTCCGAAATATATATAGATGTGTCGACATGATAGGTTGAAATATTGTATACGTGTCTATGGTATCTCAAGATTACATAATATACAATACAAGTTGATTAAGTTATGGTTGGAATAGATTTGTTACCAATTTTCACGTAGCTAAAATGAGAAAAATTATCCAATCTTGTCTTACCCATAACTTCTTCATTTTAAATCCGTTTTGAGTGAATCAAATTGCTATGGTTTCATATTGAACTCTATTTTATGAATATAAACAGAAAAATTATAGGTTTATAGTCGGAAAAATAAGTTACAAGTCGTTTTTGTAAAGGTAGTCATTTCAGTCGAAAGAACGACGTCTAGATGACCATTTTAGAAAACATACTTCCACTTTGAGTTTAACCATAATTTTTGGATATAGTTTCATGTTCATAATAAAAATAATTTTCCCAGAATAACAACTTTTAAATCAAAGTTTATCATAGTTTTTAATTAACTAACCCAAAACAGCCCGCGGTGTTACTACGACGGCGTAAATCCGGTTTTACGGTATTTTTCGTGTTTCCAGGTTTTAAATCATTAAGTTAGCATATCATATAGATATAGAACATGTGTTTAGTTGATTTTAAAAGTCAAGTTAGAAGGATTAACTTTTATTTGCGAACAAGTTTAGAATTAACTAAACTATGTTCTAGTGATTACAAGTTTAAACCTTCGAATAAGATAGCTTTATATGTATGAATTGAATGATGTTATGAACATCATTACTACCTAAAGTTCCTTGGATAAACCTACTGGAAATGATAAAAATAGATCTAGCTTCAAAGGATCCTTGGATGGCTTGAAAGTTCTTGAAGCAGAATCATGACACGAAAACAATTTCAAGTAAGATTTCCACTCGAAATAGGATTGTTATAGTTATAGAAATTGAATTAAAGTTTGAATATGATTATTACCTTGTATTAGAAATATAACCTACTGTAAGTAACAAAGGTTTCTTGATCTTGGATGATTACTTGGAATGGATTTAGAAAACTTGGAAGTAAACTTGCAATCTTGGAAGTATTCTTGATTTTATGAAACTAGAACTTTTGGAATTTATGAAGAACACTTAGAACTTGAAGATAGAACTTGAGAGAGATCAATTAGATGAAGAAAATTGAAGAATGAAAGTGTTTGTAGGTGTTTTTCGTCGTTGGTGTATGGATTAGATATAAAGGATATGTAATTTTGTTTTCATGTAAATAAGTCATGAATGATTACTCATATTTTTGTAATTTTATGAGATATTTCATGCTAGTTGCCAAATGATGGTTCCCACATGTGTTAGGTGACTCACATGGGCTGCTAAGAGCTGATCATTGGAGTGTATATACCAATAGTACATACATCTAAAAGCTGTGTATTGTACGAGTACGAATACGGGTGCATACGAGTAGAATTGTTGATGAAACTGAACGAGGATGTAATTGTAAGCATTTTTGGTAAGTAGAAGTATTTTGATATGTGTCTTGAAGTCTTTCAAAAGTGTATGAATACAAATTAAAACACTACATGTATATACATTTTAACTGAGTCGTTAAGTCATCGTTAGTCGTTACATGTAAGTGTTGTTTTGAAACCATTTGGTTAACGATGTTGTTAAATGTTGTTAACCCAATGTTATAATATCAAATGAGATTTTAAATTATTATATTATCATGATAATATGATGTATTAATATCTCTTAATATGATATATATACATTAAATGTCGTTACAACGATAATCGTTACATATATGTCTCGTTTCAAAATCATTAAGTTAGTAGTCTTGCTTTTACATATGTAGTTCATTATTAATATACTTAATGATATGTTTACTTATCATAATATCATGTTAACTATATATATATATATATATCCATATATATATATATATATATATATATATATATATATATATATATATATATATATATATATATATATATATATATATATATATATATATATATATATATATATATATATATGTCATCATATAGTTTTTACAAGTTTTAACGTTCGTGAATCACCGGTCAACTTGGGTGGTCAATTGTCTATATGAAATCTATTTCAATTAATCAAGTCTTAACAAGTTTAATTGCTTAACATGTTGGAAACACTTAATCATGTAAATAACAATTTCATTTAATATATATAAACATCAAAAGTTCGGGTCACTACAGTACCTACCCGTTAAATAAATTTCGTCCCAAAATTTTAAGCAGTTGGAGGTGTTGACGTATCTTCTGGAAATAAATGCGGGTATTTCTTCTTCATCTGATCTTCACGCTCCCTGGTGAACTCGGGTCCTCTACGAGCATTCCATTGAACCTTAACAATCGGTATCTTGTTTTGTTTAAGTCTCTTAACCTCACGATCCATTATTTCGACGGGTTCTTCAATGAATTGAAGTTTTTCATTGATTTGGATTTCGTCCAACGGAATAGTGAGATCTTCTTTAGCAAAACATTTCTTCAAATTTAAGACGTGGAAAGTGTTATGTACAGCTGCGAGTTGTTGAGGTAGCTCCAGTTGGTAAGCTACTGGTCCGACACGATCTATAATCTTGAATGGTCCAATGTACCTTGGATTTAGTTTCCCCCGTTTACCAAATCGAACAACACCTTTCCAAGGTGAAACCTTAAGTATGACCATTTCTCCAATTTCAAACTCTATATCTTTTCTTTTACTGTCCGCGTAGCTCTTTTGTCGACTCTGGGCGGTTTTCAATCTTTGTTGAATTTGGATGATTTTCTCGGTAGTTTCTTGTATTATCTCCGGACCCGTAATCTGTCTATCCCCCACTTCATTCCAACAAATCGGAGACCTGCACTTTCTACCATAAAGTGCCTCAAACGGCGCCATCTCAATACTAGAATGATAACTGTTGTTGTAGGAAAATTCTGCTAATGGTAGGTGTCGATCCCAACTGTTTCCGAAATCAATAACACATGCTCGTAGCATGTCTTCAATCGTTTGTATCGTCCTTTCGCTCTGCCCATCAGTTTGTAGATGATAGGCAGTACTCATGTCTAGACGAGTTCCCAATGCTTGCTGTAATGTCTGCCAGAATCTTGAAATAAATTTGCCATCCCTATCAGAGATAATAGAGATTGGTATTCCATGTCTGGAGACGACTTCCTTCAAATACAGTCGTGCTAACTTCTCCATCTTGTCATCTTCTCTTATTGGCAGGAAGTGTGCTGACTTGGTGAGACGATCAACTATTACCCAAATAGTATCATAACCACTTGCAGTCCTTGGCAATTTAGTGATGAAATCCATGGTAATGTTTACCCATTTCCATTCCGGGATTTCGGGTTGTTGAAGTAGACCTGATGGTTTCTGATGCTCAGCTTTGACCTTAGAACACGTCAAACATTCTCCTACGTATTTAGCAACATCGGCTTTCATACCCGGCCACCAAAAATATTTCTTGAGATCCTTGTACATCTTCTCCGTTCCAGGATGTATTGAGTATCTGGTTTTATGAGCTTCTCTAAGTACCATTTCTCTCATATCTCCAAATTTTGGTACCCAAATTCTTTCAGCCCTATACCGGGTTCCGTCTTCCCGAATATTAAGATGCTTCTCCGATCCTTTGGGTATTTCATCCTTTAAATTTCCCTCTTTTAAAACTCCTTGTTGCGTCTCCTTTATTTGAGTAGTAAGGTTAGTGTGAATCATTATATTCATAGATTTTACTCGAATGGGTTCTCTGTCCTTTCTGCTCAAGGCGTCGGCTACCACATTTGCCTTCCCCGAGTGGTAACGAATCTCAAAGTCGTAATCATTCAACAATTCAATCCACCTACGCTGCCTCATATTCAGTTGTTTCTGATTAAATATGTGTTGAAGACTTTTGTGGTCGGTATATATAATACTTTTGACCCCATATAAGTAGTGCCTCCAAGTCTTTAATGCAAAAACAACCGTGCCTAATTCCAAATCATGCGTCGTATAATTTTGTTCGTGAATCTTCAATTGTCTAGACGCATAAGCAATCACCTTCGTTCATTGTATTAATACACAACCGAGACCTTGCTTTGATGCGTCACAATAAATCACAAAATCATCATTCCCTTCAGGCAATGACAATATAGGTGCCGTAGTTAGCTTTTTCTTCAATAACTGGAACACTTTCTCATGTTTATCCTTCTATTCAAATTTCTTCCCTTTATGCGTTAATGCAGACAAGGGTTTTGCTATTCTGGAAAAGTCTTGGATGAACCTTCTGTATTAACCAGCTAGTCCTAAAAACTGGCGTATGTGTTTCGGAGTTTTTGGGGTTTCCCACTTTTCAACAGTTTCAATCTTTGCCGAATCTACCTTAATACCTTCTTTGTTCACTATGTGACCGAGGAATTGAACTTCTTCCAACCAAAATGCACACTTTGAAAACTTAGCGTACAGTTTTTCTTTCCTCAATACTTCTAGCACTTTTCTCAAATGTTCTTCGTGCTCTTGATCATTCTTTGAGTAAATAAGTATGTCATCGATGAAAACAATGACAAACTTGTCAAGATATGGCCCACACACTCGGTTCATAAGGTCCATGAACACAGCTGGTGCGTTAGTCAATCCAAACGGCATAACCATAAACTCGTAATGACCATAACGCGTCCTAAAAGCAGTTTTTGGAATATCATCCTCCTTTACTCGCATTTGATGATATCCAGAACGTAAATCGATCTTCGAATAAACCGACGAGCCTTGTAGTTGATCAAATAAGTCGTCAATTCTCGGCAGTGAATAACGGTTTTTGATGGTAAGTTTGTTCAACTCTCTGTAGTCAATACACAACCTAAATGTACCATCCTTCTTCTTGACAAACAAAACAGGTGCTCCCCATGGTGATGTGCTTGGTCGAATGAAACCACGTTCTAATAGTTCTTGCAGTTGGCTTTGCAGTTCTTTCATCTCGCTGGGTGCGAGCCTATAAGGAGCACGAGCTATTGGTGCAGCTCCTGGTACAAGATCTATTTGAAATTCAACAGATCGATGTGGAGGTAGTCCCGGTAATTCTTTCGGAAATACATCGGGAAATTCTTTTGCGACGGGAACATCATTGATGCTCTTTTCTTCAGTTTGTACTTTCTTGAAGTGTGCTAGAACAGCATAGCAACCTTTTCTTATTAGTTTTTGTGCCTTCAAATTACTAATAAGATGTAGCTTCATGTTGCCCTTTTCTCCGTACACCATTAAGGGTTCTCCTTCTTCTCGTACAATGCGAATTGCATTTTTATAACATACGATCTCTGCTTTCACCTTCTTCAGCCAGTCCATGCCAACTATTACATCAAAACTCCCTAACTCTACTGGTATCAAATGAATCTTAAATATTTCGCTACCCAGTTTAATTTCTCGATTTTGGCATATATTATCTGCTGAAATTAATTTACCGTTTGCTAATTCGAGTAAAAATTTACTATCCAACGGCGTCAATGGACAACTTAATTTAGCACAAAAATCTCTACTCATATACCTTCTATCTGCACCCGAATCAAATAAAACGTAAGCAGATTTATTGTCAATAAGAAACGTACCCGTAACAAGCTCCAGGTCTTCCTGTGCCTCTGCCGCATTAATATTGAAAACTCTCCCGTGGCCTTGTCCATTCGTGTTCTCCTGGTTCGGGCAATTTCTAATAATGTGGCCCGGTTTTCCACATTTATAACAAACTACATTGGCATAACTTGCTCCGACACTACTTGCTCCGCCATTACTCGTTCTGACACCATTTGTTCCTTTCGTTCTGTTAACCCCTGGTCCATAGACCTCACACTTCGCCGCGCTATGACCATTTCTTTTACACTTGTTGCAAAATTTGGTGCAGAACCCCGAGTGATACTTTTCACACCTTTGGCATAGATGCTTCTGATTGTTGTTGTTGTTGTTGTTGTTGTTGTTGTGGTTGTTATTGTTGTTGGGATGATTGTTGTAGTTGTTGTTGTTGTTGTTGTTATTGTTGTTGTTGTTGTTGGGCCGTTTGTTGTAGTTGTTATTGATGTTGTGATTTTTGGGATAATTGTTGCGATTATTATTGTAATTGCTGTTGTTGTTGTATTGGTGATTCTTATCACCGTTTTCCTCCCACTTTCTTTTGACTTGCTTTACATTGGCCTCTTTAGCTGTCTGTTCTTTAATTCTTTCCTCAATCTGGTTCACTAGTTTGTGAGCCATTCTACATGCCTGTTGTATGGAGGCGGGCTCGTGTGAACTTATATCTTCTTGGATTCTTTCCGGTAATCCTTTCACAAATGCGTCGATCTTCTCTTCCTCATCTTCGAACGCTCCCGGACACAATAGGCACAATTCTGTGAATCATCTTTCGTTCGTGGTAATATCAAATCCTTGGGTTCGTAACCCTCTAAGTTCTGTCTTGAGCTTATTGACCTCGGTTCTGGGACGGTACTTCTCGTTCATCAAGTGCTTGAATGCTGACCACGGTAGTGCGTACGCATCATCTTGTCCCACTTGCTCTAGATAGGTATTCCACCATGTTAACGCAGAACCTGTGAAGGTATGCGTAGCGTACTTCACTTTGTCCTCTTCAGTACACTTACTTATGGCAAACACCGATTCGACCTTCTCGGTCCACCGTTTCAATCCGATCGGTCCTTCGGTTCCATCAAATTCCAAAGGTTTGCAGGCAGTGAATTCTTTGTAGGTGCATCCTACACGATTTCCTGTACTGCTAGATCCAAGGTTATTGTTGGTATGTAGCGCAGCCTGTACTGCGGCTATGTTTGAAGCTAGAAAAGTACGGAATTCCTCTTCATTCATATTCACGGTGTGTCGAGTAGTCGGTGCCATTTCCTTCAAAATAGTCAAATGGAACAAGTTAATCATACAGAATATTAAGAGTAGTTAATAGTATTTCGTAGCATAATATGAACTCATTTATAAAAGCTTTTTCTTCATATTAGCGTTTTATAAGTTTAAATTCGGGTAGTACCTACCCGTTAAGTTCATACTTAGTAGCTAATATACAATTCAACTACTACAATTCTATATGAAAAACTGATTATAATAATATTTCGCGTTCAAACTTTTATACAATATTTTACAAACTTACAATACCGCTTATTTTACATAAAGCATGAAATATAGCACACAATAACTTTGATACAAGATAGTTGTGAAGATAATTCTAGCTAGTACACAAGTCGTTCAGCAAAGGCAATAAAGACACGTAATTCATACGTCCAGAAACAAGTCATGCATTCTGGTTTTACTAGGACTACTTCCCATCCTTGGTCTTGTGGAACATAACCGTTATGGCCGTTGATAAGACAGCGTGTTGTAACGTCGTCAAAGGGACGAGGGTTACGTAATATCCAACAGTCCGGTAACAATCGAAAAACCTCATTTCTTACCCCAATTACTGACTCCGTCACTTGTGGGAACGTTTTGTTTAATAGTTGTAGCCCGATGTTCTTTTTCTCACTTTGGTGAGAAGCGAACATTACTAACTCATAAGCATAGCATGCTTCTTTATGTTGCATGTTAGCCGATTTTTCTAAATCATGAAGTCCTATATTCGGATACATTGAGTCAAAATAATTTCTTAACCCGTTGTGTAAAATAGCATTTGGGTTCCCCGCAATATATGCGTCAAAGTAAACACATCGTAACTTATGGGTTTCCCAATGTGATATCCCCCATATTTCAAACGAAAGTCTCTTATAAACCAAGACATTCTTGGAACGTTCTTCGAATGTCTTACAAACTGATTTCGCCGTAAATAGTTGTGCCGAAGAATTCTGACCGACTCTAGACAAGATTTCATCAATCATGTCTCCGGGTAGGTCTCTTAAAATAATGGGTTGTCTATCCATTTTGTGTTTTTATACTGTAAAATAGACAAGAGTTAGATTCATAAAAAAAAATACTTATTAATACAAGCAATTTTTACATATATCATAAAGCATAAGCACCCTATATTACATATATTACACCACACGAATACAACTATCTTATTCCGACTCTCTCGTTTCTTCTTCTTCGGTTTTGGTTCGTTTTACCAAGTTTCTAGGGATATATGATGTTCCCCTAATACGAGCTGTCGTTTTCCACAACGGTTTAGAAAAACCTGGTGGTTTAGAGGTTCCCGGGTCATTGTTACAACTTAAGGGCTTCGGAGGTTGACGATACATATAAAGTTCATCGGGGTTGGAATTAGATTTCTCTATTTTTATGCCCTTTCCCTTATTATTTTCTTTTGCCTTTTTAAATTCAGTTGGGGTAATTTCCATAACATCATCGAAATTTTCGTCGGAATCCGATTCATCGGAGAATTGGTAATCCTCCCAATACTTTGCTTCCTTGGCGGAAACACCATTGACCATAATTAACTTTGGTCGGTTGGTTGAGGATTTTCTTCTACTTAACCGTTTTATTATTTCCCCCACTGGTTCTATTTCATCTTCCGGTTCCGATTCTTCTTCCGGTTCCGATTCTTCTTCCGGTTCCGACTCTTCTTCCGGTTCCTCTTCGGGAACTTGTGAATCAGTCCACGAATCATTCCAATTTACATTTGACTCTTCATTATTATTAGGTGAGTCAATGGGACTTGTTCCAGAGGTAGACATCTATCACATAATATCAAACGCGTTAAGAGATTAATATATCACATAATATTCACATGTTAAAAATATATAGTTTCCAACAAAATTTGTTAAGCAATCATTTTTCAAGTAAACACGGTCGAAGTCCAGACTCACTAATGCATCCTAACAAACTCGATAAGACACACTAATGCAAAATTCTGGTTCTCTAAGACCAACGCTCGGATACCAACTGAAATGTCCCGTTCATATTGATTATAAACGTTCCATATTAATTGATTTCGTTGCGAGGTTTTGACCTCTATATGAGACGTTTTTCAAAGACTGCATTCATTTTTAAAACAAACCATAACCTTTATTTCATAAATAAAGGTTTAAAAAGCTTTACGTAGATTATCAAAAAATGATAATCTGAAATATCCTGTTTACACACGACCATTACATAATGGTTTACAATACAAATATGTTACATCGAAATCAGTTTCTTGAATGCAGTTTTTACACAATATCATACAAACATGGACTCCAAATCTTGTCCTTATTTTAGTATGCAACAGCGGAAGCTCTTAGTATTCACCTGAGAATAAACATGCTTTAAACGTCAACAAAAATGTTGGTGAGTTATAGGTTTAACCTATATATATCAAATCGTAACAATAGACCACAAGATTTCATATTTCAATACACATCCCATACATAGAGATAAAAATCATTCATATGGTGAACACCTGGTAACCGACATTAACAAGATGCATATATAAGAATATCCCCATCATTCTAGGACACCCTTCGGATATGATATAAATTTCGAAGTACTAAAGCATCCGGTACTTTGGATGGGGTTTGTTAGGCCCAATAGATCTATCTTTAGGATTCGCGTTAATTAAGGTGTCTGTTCCCTAATTCTTAGATTACCAGACTTAATAAAAAGGGGCATATTTGATTTCAATAATTCAACCATAGAATGTAGTTTCACGTACTTGTGTCTATTTTGTAAATCATTTATAAAACCTGCATGTATTCTCATCCCAAAAATATTAGATTTTAAAAGTGGGACTATAACTCACTTTCACAGATTTTTACTTTGTCGGGAAGTAAGACTTGGCCACTGGTTGATTCACGAACCTATAACAATATATACATATATATCAAAGTATGTTCAAAATATATTTACAATACTTTTAATACATTTTGATGTTTTAAGTTTATTAAGTCAGCTGTCCTCGTTAGTAACCTACAACTAGTTGTCCACAGTTAGATGTACAGAAATAAATCGATAAATATTATCTTGAATCAATCCACGACCCAGTGTATACGTATCTCAGTATTGATCACAACTCAAACTATATATATTTTGGAATCAACCTCAACCCTGTATAGCTAACTCCAACATTCAAATATAGAGTGTCTATGGTTGTTCCGAAATATATATAGATGTGTTGACATGATAGGTCGAAACATTGTATACGTGTCTATGGTATCTCAAGATTACATAATATACAATACAAGTTGATTAAGTTATGGTTGGAATAGATTTGTTACCAATTTTCACGTAGTTAAAATGAGAAAAATTATCCAATCTTGTTTTACCCATAACTTCTTCATTTTAAATCCGTTTTGAGTGAATCAAATTGCTATGGTTTCATATTGAACTCTATTTTATGAATCTAAACAGAAAAAGTATAGGTTTATAGTCGGAAAAATAAGTTACAAGTCGTTTTTGTAAAGGTAGTCATTTCAGTCGAAAGAACGACGTCTAGATGACCATTTTAGAAAACATACTTCCACTTTGAGTTTAACCATAATTTTTGGATATAGTTTCATGTTCATAATAAAAATCATTTTCCCAGAATAACAACTTTTAAATCAAAGTTTATCATAGTTTTTAATTAACTAACCCAAAACAGCCCGCGGTGTTACTACGACGGCGTAAATCCGGTTTTACGGTGTTTTTCGTGTTTCCAGGTTTTAAATCATTAAGTTAGCATATCATATAGATATAGAACATGTGTTAAGTTGATTTTAAAAGTCAAGTTAGAAGGATTAACTTTTATTTGCGAACAAGTTTAGAATTAACTAAACTATGTTATAGTGATTACAAGTTTAAACCTTCGAATAAGATAGCTTTATATGTATGAATTGAATGATGTTATGAACATCATTACTACCTCAAGTTCCTTGGATAAACCTACTGGAAATGAGAAAAATAGATCTAGCTTCAAAGGATCCTTGGATGGCTTGAAAGTTCTTGAAGCAGAATCATGACACGAAAACAATTTCAAGTAAGATTTCCACTCGAAATAAGATTGTTATAGTTATAGAAATTGAATTAAAGTTTGAATATTATTATTACCTTGTATTAGAAAGATAACCTACTGTAAGTAACAAAGGTTTCTTGATCTTGGATGATTACTTGGAATGGATTTAGAAAACTTGGAAGTAAACTTGCAATCTTGGAAGTATTCTTGATTTTATGAAACTAGAACTTTTGGAATTTATGAAGAACACTTAGAACTTGAAGATAGAACTTGAGAGAGATCAATTAGATGAAGAAAATTGAAGAATGAAAGTGTTTGTAGGTGTTTTTGGTCGTTGGTGTATGGATTAGATATAAAGGATATGTAATTTTGTTTTCATGTAAATAAGTCATGAATGATTACTCATATTTTTGTAATTTTATGAGATATTTCATGTTAGTTTCCAAATGATGGTTCCCACATGTGTTAGGTGACTCACATGGGCTGCTAAGAGCTGATCATTGGAGTTTATATACCAATAGTACATACATCTAAAAGCTGTGTATTGTACGAGTACGAATACGGGTGCATACGAGTAGAATTGTTGATGAAACTGAACGAGGATGTAATTGTAAGCATTTTTATTAAGTAGAAGTATTTTGATAAGTGTCTTGAAGTCTTTCAAAAGTGTATGAATACATATTAAAACACTACATGTATATACATTTTAACTGAGTCGTTAAGTCATCGTTAGTCGTTACATGTAAGTGTTGTTTTGAAACCTTTCGGTTAACGATCTTGTTAAATGTTGTTAACCCAATGTTTATAATATCAAATGATATTTTAAATTATTATATTATCATGATAATATGATGTATGAATATATCTTAATATGATATATATACATTAAATGTCGTTACAACGATAATCGTTACATATATGTCTCGTTTCAAAATCATTAAGTTAGTAGTCTTGCTTTTACATATGTAGTTCATTGTTAATATACTTAATGATATGTTTACTTATCATAATATCATGTTAACTATATATATATATATATATATCCATATATATATATATATATATGTCATCATATAGTTTTTACAAGTTTTAACGTTCGTGAATCACCGGTCAACTTGGGTGGTCAATTGTCTATATGAAATCTATTTCAATTAATAAAATCTTAACAAATTTGATTGCTTAACATGTTGGAAACACTTAATCATGTAAATAAAAATTTCATTTAATATATATAAACATCGAAAAGTTCGGGTCACTACAGAATAAGTATTTTTCTGTAGGTATATATATATATATATATATTTATGTAACTGTATTATGTATAAATAATTGTGTATATAATCGTATTATGTATATATATATATATATATATATATATATATATATATATATATATATATATATATATATATATATATATATATATATATATATATATATATATATATATATATATATATATATATATATATATATATATATATATATATGTATTTAGGTATAACTGATTTATATATCTATCTATATCTATCTGTTTATATATCTTTATTTATATAACTAAAATTTATTTATGTATTTGTATTTATATATATCTATTTTTTTAACTATATATATTAAATATATAAGGAAACTTAATATCATTTAATATACAAACCTTAAATATTACTTTTAATAGTAATGAACTAATAAGATTAACAATAATAGGAATAATAAGGATAATCATATTAATAATATTAGTAATACAATTTATTAATCAGTTAATATTTAATACTTTTATATAACAACATATATTAAATATTTATTATTTATTCCTTACAATATAATTATAATTATTTATAAAAATCATATATATTTATATTTACACAATTGTTCATGAATCGTCGGGATTAGTCAAAGGTCAAATGAATGTATGACATCAGTTCATACTTTATCGGACTTTGCTTATCGTGTCGGAACCATATAAAGTTTAAGTTTAAATTTGGTCGGAAATTCACGGGTCATCACAATCTGAGTCCAATCCATAACAACACCTTTGCGTTTTAACTTTGAGGTCCATATGCATTAACCATATAGAAAACCGAATCGGAAGTCACCCATTTGCCTTCACAATCACGTAATTATCGTCGCACCAAATACTTTCTTTAATGAAATGACCCGGGTCCCAAATTGAAATAATACCCCCAGACATACATCGAGATAGGCTACACGCGTAATCAAATGCAAAATTTCCCTACATTGTCTTAATACGAAAGAGCTCCAACCGATGCATCTTGTAGAAAAAGATATTAAAAGTCAGTTTACATATGTTGCATCGGATGATTTATGCAAATAACAATGACCAAGGGCATACGTTACAACAATAATACACAATTTATAATTGATCTATTCTTAAAAACCAAATAGATAAAGCAAACGAACACAGGTAAGGCATAGAGCATAGGTTACAACCATGATTGGGAACCATAAGTTACAACACACGGGTATTTACCAGTTATCTGATAACTTTCGCACTTAATTTGACTGCCCTAACGGAGTCCAAATTAAATAAATGAACATGTTCTGTGACCCTTGTCACAAACTGGTCTTAACCAAATAATAAAATAATATAAACTATTCAATTAAAATAAAAGCATAATTAACCACACAATTATGTCTAAGGGCAAAATAGTTATCTTACATCTAAGCCCTGTCTGAGGATGTTACATAAGTAATCTAACATATTCGAGCTAAGGAGTTTTTGGTCTGTAACTCATGCATACGTAGTTTAAATGCTCGTGTCTATATCGTAAAAAAAAAAAAATTCAAAACAACATGTATTCTCATCCCAAAAGTTTACAACAGTAAAGTGGGACTGTGAACTCACCTTAAAGCGCTCAGCTAGGTGTTCGACAAATGAATCATAAGCTGTCGTAACTTGACCCGTGTACTCAACCTAATGATATGTGTCGGTCAATAACTATGTTCATGTATTCTAAGTCATGTCATGTCATGCATATAGTCTTAAATGCACAAGTTTGACCAACAATCAACCCATTTCATGTTTAATGAAATGTAATTAGAAAAAGTTTCTATTTCTAGAATTCATTGCGTGAGATGTTTAACTTAAATTAAAAGTAGGCCAACTTTAACCTTTGAATCAGAAAATTTACCCCTTTAATTTAGTTTATTAATTAAGATAATGTTCCATACTTGTAATAGAAAGTCAACGAAAAGTCAACCCAAAAAGTCAACTCTTTCGTGAAGGTCAACGTTTCTCCATTCCAAAATAATAGTCGACTCTTTTAATAACCAAGTCCAAATTTGAAACTCATTTCATTATATAAACGCCAACATTTATAATAATTAAAATACTATATGTTCTATAATATAAAACTCGTACGCATTTGTTTTAAAGGTTCGACCAAATGGTCAACAAAAATCAACTCAATAATCAACCTAGGTCAGTTAGTCAACACTGACTAAAAATTTGTTTTAAAACAATTGTCAAACTCAATCAATGTTAAGAACCAAAATACATATTAGTTTTGAACTCATTCCAAACACAATAACCACGGCAGTAACTTTAGGAATTTTTAGAAAAAATATCCACAGCTCAAATTAACACGTAGCCAGTGCCAAAAGTTTCGTATTTTAAGTATTTACTGTAAAACATGGAAACTCAAATCTAATACACAATGGTCGCACTAAACCAATATATTAACGTAAGTTCGTCGGTATTCAATCAGATTTTAATATATCTTATAAATTCATAAGTAAATTAATAAAAATCGTATTGATATGAATCTGAAGTCTACCAGGAAAAAGAAAGCGAACGGGGTGCCACTTGGAACTCCTTCACATTTTCTAGAATGCGTTTAGGCTTGAACAAAGGTGGGTTATGGTGAAAAATCGGTGGGATGGACTAGAGCTGCTGGTTGTGCGCTGTACATAAGAGGAGGAGGAAGAAAGAATGACTTTTAGGTTTAGGTTAATGATTAATGAGAATTTTATCAAATTAATTCCCTAGTTAAGTGAAGTTACAAATTGCCCCCTCTATATTAGCTTAGGCCGATCGGCCCCTAGTCTTGGAGCCCAAGAAATACGTTTTTTTTTGTTTTTACAAAATGACATGCAACGTCTTGCCGTCTCCCGTTAGCGGTTCGATTAAATAGCTGGAGCTGGTAGCTGAAGCTTATTTTTTAAGCTTGAATTTAAAACTTATTAATTTTAATAAGTATTTGATAAAGTAGTTGGAGTTAGAGCTTATAGTTGTAAATTGACGAAAAATGACAACATAATATATATTAAATAATTGTTCAAATGATAGTTATGTACTTTAACATATCATAAGCTAGGAGCTTATTTTTCAACCTTATTGGGAGGAGCTTATTTTTAAAGCTCTACTTTTTCATAAGCTCTACTTTTTTGAATTACCAAACACAGCTTTAAAATCATAAACTCTATTTTTTTTAAAACTCCTATAAGCTTATAAAATAGATCATCCAAACACGCTCCATAAGTTTAGGACTGAGAGTGTATAATAGTAAAAATTTGTGAGTATTAGCATGAGACATACAATTCTTAGCTAACAGAGAAATTGAATGGTGAGATCATCACTAATAAGGTTGATCTAATGGCTGAGATTTAGTTTCACAAAATGTATTAATTAATTATGATTTTCTTTTAATAGGTAAAAATAATATAAAAGATAAAATATGTTTTTGATGCATTCACAAGCACTGGCGGAACTTAATGTAACGACCCGACTTTTTCGACTTATATTTTTGTACTCTATACTTTCACGAATTTGCGTATATGTGCGTACTGAGCTATTTTATGCTCTGGGATCTTTATTCATGATTAATTACTTCCGTTAATATCTTACAACGTGTTATTAAGTGCGTAATCACTTAACTTGATCCTCGAATGCTTTTACGATCGCTAGTGTCACTTGTCATTTAAAACGAGCTATGTACTTTGTACACGTTAAACTTTTGTCATAATTGGAATATTATGACTACGTAATACTAATTGTTATTTTCTAATGACAATTACTTGGCTTATTGGTTGCTTAATTACGCTTCGTAATTTACTAATGCACACTAGTTAGTCTTATTGGACTTTTTACCTTAATGGACTTAGACTCAACCTACTCTAGTTAATGGACCATTAAATTAGTCCAACTTTAATGGATTTATGATCTATTAAGATGTAGGACAAAAATTCATTAAGATGAGCCAACATACTGAAATGTCTCGTTCTTATTGATTAAAAACGTTCCATATTAATTGATTTCGTTGCGAGGTTTTGACCTCTATATGAGACGTTTTTCAAAGACTGCATTCATTTTAAAACAAACCATAATCTTTATTTCATCAATAAAGGTTTAAAAAGCTTTACGTAGATTATCAAATAATGATAATCTAAAATATCCTGTTTACACACGACCATTACATAATGGTTTACAATACAAATATGTTACAACAAAATAAGTTTCTTGAATGCTGTTTTTACACAATATCATACAAGCATGGACTCCAAATCTCGTCCTTATTTAAGTATGCGACAGCGGAAGCTCTTAATAATCACCTGAGAATAAACATGCTTAAAACGTCAACAAAAATGTTGGTGAGTTATAGGTTTAACCTATATATATATCAAATCATAATAATAGACCACAAGATTTCGTATTTCAATACACATCCCATACATAGAGATAAAAATCATTCATATGGTGAACACCTGGTAACCGACATTAACAAGATGCATATATAAGAATATCCCCATCATTCCGGGACACCCTTCGGATATGATATAAATTTCGAAGTACTAAAGCATCCGGTACTTTGGATGGGGTTTGTTAGGCCCAATAGATCTATCTTTAGGATTCGCGTTAGTTATGGTGTCTGTTCCCTAATTCTTAGATTACCAGACTTAATAAAAAGGGGCATATTCGATTTCGATAATTCAACCATAGAATGTAGTTTCACGTACTTGTGTCTATTTTGTAAATCATTTATAAAACCTGCATGTATTCTCATCCCAAAAATATTAGATTTTAAAAGTGGGACTATAACTCACTTTCACAGATTTTTACTTCGTCGGGAAGTAAGACTTGGCCACTGGTTGATTCACGAACCTATAACAATATATACATATATATCAAAGTATGTTCAAAATATATTTGCAACACTTTTAATATATTTTGATGTTTTAAGTTTATTAAGTCAGCTGTCCTCGTTAGTAACCTACAACTAGTTGTCCACAGTTAGATGTACAGAAATAAATCGATAAATATTATCTTGAATCAATCCACGACCCAGTGTATACGTATCTCAGTATTGATCACAACTCAAACTATATATATTTTGGAATCAACCTCAACCCTGTATAGCTAACTCCAACATTCACATATAGAGTGTCTATGGTTGTTCCGAAATATATATAGATGTGTCGACATGATATGTCGAAACATTGTATACGTGTCTATGGTATCTCAAGATTACATAATATACAATACAAGTTGATTAAGTTATGGTTGGAATAGATTTGTTACCAATTTTCACGTAGCTAAAATGAGAAAAATTATCCAATCTTGTTTTACCCATAACTTCTTCATTTTATATCCGTTTTGAGTGAATCAAATTGCTATGGTTTCATATTGAACTCTATTTTATGAATCTAAACAGAAAAAGTATAGGTTTATAGTCGGAAAAATAAGTTACAAGTCGTTTTTGTAAAGGTAGTCATTTCAGTCGAAAGAACGACGTCTAGATGACCATTTTAGAAAACATACTTCCACTTTGAGTTTAACCATAATTTTTGGATATAGTTTCATGTTCATAATAAAAATAATTTTCTCAGAATAACAACTTTTAAATCAAAGTTTATCATAGTTTTTAATTAACTAACCCAAAACAGCCCGCGGTGTTACTACTACGGCGTAAATCCGGTTTTACGGTGTTTTTTGTGTTTCCAGGTTTTAAATCATTAAGTTAGCATATCATATAGATATAGAACATGTGTTTAGTTGATTTTAAAAGTCAAGTTAGAAGGATTAACTTTTGTTTGCGAACAAGTTTAGAATTAACTAAACTATGTTCTAGTGATTACAAGTTTAAACCTTCGAATAAGATAGCTTTATATGTATGAATCGAATGATGTTATGAACATCATTACTACCTTAAGTTCCTTGGATAAACCTACTGGAAAAGAGAAAAATGGATCTAGCTTCAACGGATCCTTGGATGGCTCGAAGTTCTTGAAGCAGAATCATGACACGAAAACAAGTTCAAGTAAGATCATCACTTGAAATAAGATTGTTATAGTTATAGAAATTGAACCAAAATTTGAATATGATTATTACCTTTTATTATAATGATAACCTACTGTAAGAAACAAAGATTTCTTGAGGTTGGATGATCACCTTACAAGATTGGAAGTGAGCTAGCAAACTTGAAAGTATTCTTGAATTTATGTAACTAGAACTTGTAGAATATATGAAGAACACTTAGAACTTGAAGATAGAACTTGAGAGAGATCAATTAGATGAAGAAAATTGAAGAATGAAAGTGTTTGTAGGTGTTTTTGGTCGTTGGTGTATGGATTAGATATAAAGGATATGTAATTTTGTTTTCATGTAAATAAGTCATGAATGATTACTCATATTTTTGTAATTTTATGAGATATTTCATGCTAGTTGCCAAATGATGGTTCCCACATGTGTTAGGTGACTCACATGGGCTGCTAAGAGCTGATCATTGGAGTGTATATACCAATAGTACATACATCTAAAAGTTGTGTATTGTACGAGTACGAATACGGGTGCATACGAGTAGAATTGTTGATGAAACTGAACGAGGATGTAATTGTAAGCATTTTTGTTAAGTAGAAGTATTTTAATAAGTGTATTGAAGTCTTTCAAAAGTGTATAAATACATATTAAAACACTACATGTATATACATTTTAACTTAGTCGTTAAGTCATCGTTAGTCGTTACATGTAAGTGTTGTTTTGAAACCTTTAGGTTAACGATCTTCTTAAATGTTGTTAACCCAATGTTTATAATATCAAATGAGATTTTAAATTATTATATTATCATGATATTATCATGTATGAATATCTCTTAATAGGATATATATACATTAAATGTCTTTACAACGATAATCGTTACATATATGTCTCGTTTAAAAATCATTAAGTTAGTAGTCTTGTTTTTACATATGTAGTTCATTGTTAATATACTTAATGATATGTTTACTTATCATAGTATCATGTTAACTATATATATATATATATATATATATATATATATATATATATATATATATATATATATATATATCCATATATATGTCATCATATAGTTTTTACAAGTTTTAACGTTCGTGAATCACCGGTCAACTTGGGTGGTCAATTGTCTATATGAAACATATTTCAATTAATCAAGTCTTAACAAGTTTGATTTCTTAACATGTTGGAAACATTTAATCATGTAAATATCAATCTCAATTAATATATATAAACATGGAAAAATTCGGGTCACTACAGTACCTACCCGTTAAATAAATTTCGTCCCGAAATTTTAAGCTGTTGAAGGTGTTGACGAATCTTCTGGAAATAGATGCGTGTATTTCTTCTTCATCTGATCTTCACACTCCTAGATGAACTCGGGTCCTCTACAAGCATTCCATCGAACCTTAACAATTGGTATCTTGTTTTGCTTAAGTCTTTTAACCTCACGATCCATTATTTCGACGGGTTCTTCGATGAATTGAAGTTTTTCGTTGATTTGGATTTCATCTAACGGAATAGTGAGATCTTCTTTAGCAAAACATTTCTTCAAATTCGAGACGTGAAAAGTGTTATGTACAGCCGCGAGTTGTTGAGGTAACTCAAGTCGGTAAGCTACTGGTCCAACACGATCAATAATCTTGAATGGTCCAATATACCTTGGATTTAATTTCCATCATTTACCAAATCGAACAACGCCTTTCCAAGGTGCAACTTTAAGCATGACCATCTCTCCAATTTCAAATTCTATATCTTTTCTTTTAATGTCAGCGTAGCTCTTTTGTCGACTTTGGACGGTTTTCAACCGTTGTTGAATTTAGATGATCTTCTCGGTAGTTTCTTGTATAATCTCCGGACCCGTAATCTGTCTATCCCCCACTTCACACCAACAAATCGGAGACCTGCACTTTCTACCATAAAGTGCTTCAAACGGCGCCATCTCAATGCTTGAATGGTAGCTGTTGTTGTAGGAAAATTCTGCTAACGGTAGATGTCGATCCCAACTGTTTCCGAAATCAATAACACATGATCGTAGCATGTCTTCAAGCGTTTGTATCGTCCTTTCACTCTGCCCATCAGTTTGTGGATGATAGGCAGTACTCATGTCTAGACGAGTTCCTAATGCTTGTTGTAATGTCTGCCAGAATCTTGAAATAAATCTGCCATCCCTATCAGAGATAATAGAGATTGGTATTCCATGTCTGGAGATGACTTCCTTCAAATACAGTCGTGCTAACTTCTCCATCTTGTCATCTTCTCTTATTGGCAGGAAGTGTGCTGATTTGGTGAGACGATCAACTATTACCCAAATAGTATCAAAACCACTTGCAGTCCTTGGCAATTTAGTGATGAAATCCATGGTAATGTTTTCCCATTTCCATTTCGGGATTTCGGGTTGTTGAAGTAGACCTGATGGTTTCTGATGCTCAGCTTTGACCTTAGAACACGTCAAACATTCTCCTACGTATTTAGCAACATCGGCTTTCATACCCGGCCACCAAAAATGTTTCTTGAGATCCTTGTACATCTTCCCCGTTCCAGGATGTATTGAGTATCTGGTTTTATGAGCTTCTCTAAGTACCATTTCTCTCATATCTCCAAATTTTGGTACCCAAATCCTTTCAGCCCTATACCGGGTTCCGTCTTCCCAAATATTAAGATGCTTCTCCGATCCTTTGGGTATTTCATCCTTTAAATTTCCCTCTTTTAAAACTCCTTGTTGCGCCTCCTTTATTTGAGTAGTAAGGTTATTATGAATCATTATATTCATAGATTTTACTCGAATGGGTTCTCTGTCCTTCCTGCTCAAGGCATCGGCTACAACATTTGCCTTCCCCGGGTGGTAACGAATCTCAAAGTCGTAATCATTCAATAATTCAATCCACCTACGCTGCCTCATATTCAGTTGTTTCTGATTAAATATGTGTTGAAGACTTTTGTGGTCAGTATATATAATACTTTTGACCCCATATAAGTAGTGCCTCCAAGTCTTTAATGCAAAAACAACCGCGCCTAATTCCAAATCATGCGTCGTATAATTTTGTTCATGAATCTTCAATTGTCTAGACGCATAAGCAATCACATTCGTTCGTTGCATTAATACACAACCGAGACCTTTCTTTGATGCGTCACAATAAATCACAAAATCATCATTCCCTTCAGGCAATGACAATATAGGTGCCGTAGTTAGCTTTTTCTTCAATAACTGAAACTCTTTCTCTTGTTCATCATTCCATTCAAATTTCTTCCCTTTATGCGTTAATGAAGTCAAGGGTTTTGCTATTCTGGAAAAGTCTTGGATGAACCTTCTGTAGTAACCAGCTAGTCCTAAAAATTGGCATATGTGTTTCGTAGTTTTCGGGGTTTCCCACTTTTCAACAGTTTCTATCTTTGCCGGATCCACCTTAATACCTTCTTTGTTCACTATGTGACCGAGGAATTGAACTTCTTCCAACCAAAATGCACACTTTGAAAACTTAGCGTACAATTCTTCCTTCCTTAATACTTCTAACACCTTTCTCAAATGTTCACCGTGTTCTTGGTCATTCTTTGAGTAAATAAGTATGTCATCAATGAAAACAATGACAAACTTGTCAAGGTATGGTCCACACACTCGGTTCATAAGGTCCATGAACACAGCTGGTGCATTAGTTAAACCAAACGGCATGACCATAAACTCATAATGACCGTAACGTGTTCTGAAAGCATTCTTTGGAATATCATCTTCTTTCACCCGCATTTGATGATACCCAGAACGTAAGTCAATCTTTGAATAAACAGACGAGCCTTGTAGTTGATCAAATAAGTCGTCGATTCTCGGTAGTGGGTAGCGGTTCTTGATGGTAAGTTTGTTCAACTCTTGGTAGTCGATACACAACCTGAATGTATCATCTTTCTTCTTGACAAACAAAACAGGAGCTCCCCACGGTGATGTGCTTGGTCGAATGAAACCACGCTCTAAAAGTTCTTGTAATTGGCTTTGCAGTTCTTTCATCTCGCTGGGTGCGAGTCTGTAAGGAGCACGAGCTATTGGTGCAGCTCCTGGTACAAGATCTATTTGAAATTCAACGGATCGATGTGGGGGTAATCCCGGTAATTCTTTCGGAAATACATCGGGAAATTCTTTTGCAATGGGAACATCATTGATGCTCTTTTCTTCAGTTTGTACTTTCTCGACGTGTGCTAGAACAGCATAGCAACCTTTTCTTATTAGTTTTTGTGCCTTCAAATTACTAATAAGATGTAGCTTCGTGTTGCCCTTTTCTCCGTACACCATTAAGGGTTTTCCTTTTTCTCGTATAATGCGAATTGCATTTTTGTAACAAATGATCTCTGCTTTCACTTCTTTTAACCAGTCCATACCGATTATCACATCAAAACTCCCTAACTCTACTGGTATCAAATCAATCTTAAATGTTTCGCTAACTAATTTAATTTCTCGATTCCGACATATATTATCTGCTGAAATTAATTTACCATTTGCTAATTCGAGTAAAAATTTACTATCCAAAGGCGTCAATGGACAACTTAATTTAGCACAAAAATCTCTACTCATATAGCTTCTATCCGCACCCTAATCAAATAAAACTTAAGCAGATTTATTGTCAATAAGAAACGTACCCGTAACAAGCTTCGGGTCTTCCTGTGCCTCTGCCGCATTAATATTGAAAACTCTTCCGCGGCCTTGTCCATTCGTGTTCTCCTGGTTCGGGAAATTTCTAATAACGTGGCCCGATTTTCCACATTTATAACAAACTACATTGGCATAACTTGCTCCGACACTACTTGCTCCGCCATTACTCGTTCCGACACCATTTGTTCCTTTCGTTCTGTTAACCCCTAGTCCATAGACCTCACACTTCGCCGCGCTATGACCATTTCTTTTACACTTGTTGCAAAATTTGGTGCAGAACCCCAAGTGATACTTTTCACACCTTTGGCATAGCTGCTTCTGATTGTTGTTGTTGTTACGGTTATTATTGTTGTTGGGATGATTGTTGTAGTTGCTGTTGTTGTTGTTGTTGTTGGGCCGTTTGTCGTAGTTGCGATTGATGTTGCGATTGTTGGGATAGTTGTTGCGATTATTGTTGTAATTGCTGTTGTTGTTGTATTGGTGATTCTTATCACCGTTTTCCTCCCACTTTCTTTTGACTTGCTTCACATTGGCCTCTTCAGCAGTCTGTTCTTTAATTCTTTCTTCAATCTGGTTCACTAGTTTGTGAGCCATTCTACATGCCTGTTGTATAGAGGCGGGCTCGTGTGAACTTATATCTTCTTGGATTCTTTCCGGTAATCCTTTCACAAACGCGTCGATCTTCTCTTCCTCATCTTCGAACGCTCCCGGACACAATAGGCATAATTCTGTGAATCGCCTTTCGTACGTGGTAATATCAAATCCTTGGGTTCGTAACCCTCTAAGTTCTGTCTTGAGCTTATTGACCTCGGTTCTGGGACGGTACTTCTCGTTCATCAAGTGCTTGAATGCTGACCATGGTAGTGCGTACCCATCGTCTTGTCCCACTTGCTCTAGATAGGTATTCCACCATGTTAACGCAGAACCTGTGAAGGTATGCGTAGCGTACTTCACTTTGTCCTCTTCAGTACACTTACTTATGGCAAACACCGATTCGACCTTCTCGGTCCACCGTTTCAATCCGATCGGTCCTTCGGTTCCATCAAATTCCAAAGGTTTGTAGGCAGTGAATTCTTTGTAGGTGCATCCTACACGATTTTCTGTACTGCTAGATCCAAGATTATTGTTGGTATGTAGCGCAGCCTGTACTGCGGCTATGTTTGAAGCTAGAAAAGTACGGAATTCCTCTTCATTCATATTCACGGTGTGTCGAGTAGTCGGTGCCATTTCCTTCAAAATACTCAAATGGAACAAGTTAATCATACATAATATTAAGAGTAGTTAATAGTATCTCGTAGCATAATATGAACTCATTTATAAAATCTTTTTCTTCATATTAGCATTTTATAAGTTTAAATTCGGGTAGTACCTACCCGTTAAGTTCATACTTAGTAGCTAATATACAATTCAACTACTACAATTCTATATGAAAAACTGATTATAATAATATTTCGCGTTCAAACTTTTATACAATATTTTACAAACTTACAATACCGCTTATTTTACATAAAGCATGAAATATAGCACACAATAACTTTGATACAAGATAGTTGTGAAGATAAATCTAGCTAGTACACAAGTCATTCAGTAAAGGAAATAAAGACACGTAATTCATACTTCCAGAAACAAGTCATGCATTCTGGTTTTACTAGGACTACTTCCCATCCTTGGTCTTGTGGAACATAATCGTTATGGCCGTTGATAAGACAGCGTGTTGTAACTTCGTCAAAGGGACGAAGGTTACGTAATGACCAACAGTCTCGTAACAACCTAAAAACCTCATTTCTTACCCCAATTACCGACTCCGTCACTTGTGGGAACGTTTTGTTTAATAGTTGTAGTCCGATGTTCTTGTTCTCACTTTGGTGAGAAGTGAACATTACTAATCCGTAAGCATAACATGCTTCTTTATGTTGCATGTTAGCCGCTTTTTCTAAATCACGAAGTCCAATATTCGGATATATTGAGTCAAAATAATTTCTTAACCCATTGCGTAAAATAGCATTTGGGTTCCCCGCAATATATGCGTCAAAGTAAACACATCGTAACTTATGGATTTCCCAATGTGATATCCCCCATCTTTCGAACGAAAGCCTTTTATAAACCAAGGCATTCTTGGAACGTTCTTCGAATGTCTTACAAACTGATCTCGCCTTAAATAGTTGTGCTGAAGAATTCTGACCGACTCTAGACAAGATTTCATCAATCATGTCTCCGGGTAGGTCTCTTAAAATATTGGGTTGTCTATCCATTTTGTGTTTTTATACTGTAAAATAGACAAGAGTTAGATTCATAAAAAAAATACTTATTAATACAAGCAATTTTTACATATATCATAAAGCATAAGCACACTATATTACATATATTACACCACACGAATACAACTATCTTATTCCGACTCACTTGTTTCTTCTTCTTCAGTTTTGGTTCGTTTTGCCAAGTTTCTAGGGATATATGATGTTCCCCTAATACGAGCCGTCGTTTTCCACATTGGTTTAGAAAAACCTGGTGGTTTAGAGGTTCCCGGGTCATTGTTACAACTTAAGGACTTCGGGGATTGACGATACATATAAAGTTCATCGGGGTTGGAATTAGATTTTCTCTATTTTTATGCCCTTTTCCTTATTATTTTCTTTTGCCTTTTTAAATTCAGTTGGGGTAATTTCTATAACATCATCGGAATTCTCGTCGGAATCCGATTCATCGGAAAATTGGTAATCCTCCCAATATTTTGCTTCCTTGGCGGAAACACCATTGACCATAATTAACCTTGGTCGGTTGGTTGAGGATTATCTTTTACTTAACCGTTTTATTATTTCCCCCACCGGTTCTATTTCTTCATCCGGTTCCGATTCTTCTTCCGGTTCCGATTCTTCTTCCGGTTCCGGTTCCTCTTCGGGAACTTGTGAATCAGTCCACGAATCATTCCAATTTACATTTGACTCTTCATTATTATTAGGTGAGTCAATGGGACTTGTTCTAGAGGTAGACATCTATCACATAATATCAAACGCGTTAAGAGATTAATATATCACATAATATTCACATGTTAAAAATATATAGCTTCCAACAAAATTTGTTAAGCAATCATTTTTCAAGTAAACACGGTCGAAGTCCAGACTCACTAATGCATCCTAACAAACTCGATAAGACACACTAATGCCAAATTCTGGTTCTCTAAGACCAACGCTCGGACACCAACTGAAATGTCCCGTTCTTATTGATTAAAAACGTTCCATATTAATTGATTTCGTTGCGAGGTTTTGACCTCTATATGAGACGTTTTTCAAAGACTGCATTCATTTTAAAACAAACCATAACCTTTATTTCATCAATAAAGGTTTAAAAAGCTTTACGTAGATTATCAAATAATGATAATCTAAAATATCCTGTTTACACACGACCATTACATAATGGTTTACAATACAAATATGTTACAACAAAATAAGTTTCTTGAATGCAGTTTTTACACAATATCATACAAGCATGGACTCCAAATCTCGTCCTTATTTAAGTATGCGACAGCGGAAGCTCTTAATAATCACCTGAGAATAAACATGCTTAAAACGTCAACAAAAATGTTGGTGAGTTATAGGTTTAACCTATATATATCAAATCATAATAATAGACCACAAGATTTCATATTTCAATACACATCCCATACATAGAGATAAAAATCATTCATATGGTGAACACCTGGTAACCGACATTAACAAGATACATATATAAGAATATCCCCATCATTCCGGGACACCCTTCGGATATGATATAAATTTCGAAGTACTAAAGCATCCGGTACTTTGGATGGGGTTTGTTAGGCCCAATAGATCTATCTTTAGGATTCGCGTCAATTAGGGTGTCTGTTCCCTAATTCTTAGATTACCAGACTTAATAAAAAGGGGCATATTTGATTTCGATAATTCAACCATAGAATGTAGTTTCACGTACTTGTGTCTATTTTGTAAATCATTTATAAAACCTGCATGTATTCTCATCCCAAAAATATTAGATTTTAAAAGTGGGACTATAACTCACTTTCATAGATTTTTACTTCGTCGGGAAGTAAGACTTGGCCACTGGTTGATTCACGAACCTATAACAATATATACATATATATCAAAGTATGTTCAAAATATATTTGCAACACTTTTAATATATTTTGATGTTTTAAGTTTATTAAGTCAGCTGTCCTCGTTAGTAACCTACAACTAGTTGTCCACAGTTAGATGTACAGAAATAAATCGATAAATATTATCTTGAATCAATCCATGACCCAGTGTATACGTATCTCAGTATTGATCACAACTCAAACTATATATATTTTGGAATCAACCTCAACCCTGTATAGCTAACTCCAACATTCACATATAGAGTGTCTATGGTTGTTCCGAAATATATATAGATGTGTCGACATGATAGGTCGAAACATTGTATACGTGTCTATGGTATCTCAAGATTACATAATATACAATACAAGTTGATTAAGTTATGGTTGGAATAGATTTGTTACCAATTTTCACGTAGCTAAAATGAGAAAAATTATCCAATCTTGTTTTACCCATAACTTCTTCATTTTATATCCGTTTTGAGTGAATCAAATTGATATGGTTTCATATTGAACTCTATTTTATGAATCTAAACAGAAAAAGTATAGGTTTATAGTCGGAAAAATAAGTTACAAGTCATTTTTGTAAAGGTAGTCATTTCAGTCGAAAGAACGACGTCTAGATGACCATTTTAGAAAACATACTTCCACTTTGAGTTTAACTATAATTTTTGGATATAGTTTCATGTTCATAATAAAAATCATTTTCTCAGAATAACAACTTTTAAATCAAAGTTTATCATAGTTTTTAATTAACTAACCCAAAACAGCCCGCGGTGTTACTACGACGGCGTAAATCCGGTTTTACGGTGTTTTTCGTCTTTCCAGGTTTTAAATCATTAAGTTAGCATATCATATAGATATAGAACATGTGTTTAGTTGATTTTAAAAGTCAATTTAGAAGGATTAACTATTGTTTGTGAACAAGTTTAGAATTAACTAAACTATGTTCTAGTGATTACAAGTTTAAACCTTCGAATAAGATAGCTTTATATGTATAAATCGAATGATGTTATGAACATCATTACTACCTTAAGTTCCTTGGATAAACCTACTAGAAAAGATAAAAATGGATCTAGCTTCAACGGATCCTTGGATGGCTCGAAGTTCTTGGAGCAGAATCATGACACGAAAACAAGTTCAAGTAAGATCATCACTTGAAATAAGATTGTTATAGTTATAGAAATTGAACCAAAATTTGAATATGATTATTAACTTGTATTAGAATGATAACCTACTGTAAGAAACAAAGATTTCTTGAGGTTGGATGATCACCTTACAAGATTGGAAGTGAGCTAGCAAACTTGAAAGTATTCTTGAATTTATGTAACTAGAACTTGTAGAATATATGAAGAACACTTAGAACTTGAAGATAGAACTTGAGAGAGATCAATTAGATGAAGAAAATTGAAGAATGAAAGTGTTTGTAGGTGTTTTTGGTCGTTGGTGTATGGATTAGATATAAAGGATATGTAATTTTGTTTTCATGTAAATAAGTCATGAATGATTACTCATATTTTTGTAATTTTATGAGATATTTCATGCTAGTTGCCAAATGATGGTTCCCACATGTGTTAGGTGACTCACATGGGCTGCTAAGAGCTGATCATTGGAGTGTATATACCAATAGTACATACATCTAAAAGTTGTGTATTGTACGAGTACGAATACGAGTGCATACGAGTAGAATTGTTGATGAAACTGAACGAGGATGTAATTGTAAGCATTTTTGTTAAGTAGAAGTATTTTGATAAGTGTATTGAAGTCTTTCAAAAGTGTATAAATACATATTAAAACACTACATGTATATACATTTTAACTGAGTCGTTAAGTCATCGTTAGTCGTTACATGTAAGTGTTGTTTGAAACCTTTAGGTTAACGATCTTGTTAAATGTTGTTAACCCAATGTTTATAATATCAAATGAGATTTTAAATTATTATATTATCATGATATTATCATGTATGAATATCTCTTAATATGATATATATACATTAAATGTCTTTACAACGATAATCGTTACATATATGTCTCGTTTAAAAATCATTAAGTTAGTAGTCTTGTTTTTACATATGTAGTTCATTGTTAATATACTTAATGATATGTTTACTTATCATAGTATCATGTTAACTATATATATATCCATATATATGTCATCATATAGTTTTTACAAGTTTTAACGTTCGTGAATCACCGGTCAACTTGGGTGGTCAATTGTCTATATGAAACATATTTCAATTAATCAAGTGTTAACAAGTTTGATTGCTTAACATGTTAGAAACATTTAATCATGTAAATATCAATCTCAATTAATATATATAAACATGGAAAAATTCGGGTCACTACACATACTAGCATTTTTGTTAATCATTACTACACATGTTGCATGGGATCCCAACAACAAGCACCACCTTTAGACCACCACCATGCAAAAAGAAAAAAAGTTGTCCCCTTGTCCCCTCCCATAACCTACGGCCACCTAGCACCACCACCACCACTATAAATATCAAGCCTCGTTCTTCCATTTCACACTTGATCTCATTCTAATTTTACACACACTTGCTCTCTAATTTTCTCTCTAGTCTTTCTCACACTAAAATTGTAAGTTCTTGAATTTTATTTCTTCTTATTTTTCTTCTTTAATTTCGACATCATCATCATCATCATCATCAAAGGATCAAGCTTTTTAGCTTTTTGATCTTGTTATATCTTGTAGATTCAAACTTTGATTTGAATCCTTCAAGAACATGAAAGATTCAAGCTTTTTAGCTTTGAATCTTCATTACTTTGTTGGATCTAAGTTTTGAAGCTTAAGATCACTTTATTTTGTTAAAAGATCAAAACTTGTGTTTATGATCTTTATGTAACTTGTAGATCTAGCTTTTTACTTTAAAGATCTTCAAGAACATTAAAGATCCAAGCTTTCTAGCTTAGGGTTTCATTATTTTGTTTAGATTTTACCAAATCTTAGCTTTCTAGCTTATGGTCTCATTACTTTTACCAAATCTTAGCTTTCTAGCTTATGGTCCCATTAATCTTGTAAAAATCCAAGCTTTCTAGCTTAGGGTTTCTTAACACTTGAGATCTAAGTTATTATTGTAGATCTCACTTACTTGGAACCTTTTATGATTTTTATGGTGATAAAAATCAAGTCTTCATCATCTCATATGATGAAGATGCATAAACTTGTGTCAAAAGGACAAAGGTTGAAGCTTTATTGTATTTATACAATAAAGAGACAACTTTGATGTTTAAAACTTATAGAAAGTTAGCTTTTACTTTTAGTTATGTGTTGATGGTTAAAACTTGGTCATAATGATGATAAAACATCAAAGAGTTGTACACTTGAGGCTTATACGCATCAAGGATGAGAACCGTGATGAGCATCAAACACCAAGAAACCTACCAGAGCACTTGTTTCTATTTTTCAGGGTCTGATTTTCAGATTTTTCGATTTGAGTAGATGACTTTTCGTTCAAGACTTGCCTAAATCCGATATACGGTTTAGGATTTATAGCCTTCCGAAAATCACTACGCCTTTGTAATGACGTGACTGAAATTTCTGACCTACTCGTGCTTGAACCGTCGCCACGGTCAAACGACATCAATTTAGGATCTGAAAATTGGAAAGCGGTAAGAGGACACATAAACGGAGCCTTGGCCACTGGCTGCGCATCATTTCAGTTTGTATAGAGGTCACAGCAGCTGTCCGAAGTCGGCCCTTTGTTCCGATCTCTATTCTTGTTGAAAACTTACTTTATCTTTTACGTAAGATGATGACGATGATGATACTTAAGACTTAACTTATTTACTTTTAAACTTTTGGGGATGATTTACTGACTTAGTAACCATTGACTTAGGTTGAGGACCTTTTGGATCGACCAACTTACTTGTTTGGACCAACTTACTACTTGCTTACATTTTGTATCGACTTTTACCGCATTGTTCACTGTGAGTTATAGCTCCCTTTTTACTTTAACTATTTTTGGGACTGAGAATACATGCGATTTTTATGTTTTACATACTAGACATGAGTACTGAAACTTTATATATGTGTGGGTGACATAATGGCACCAAGATTCCCCTTAGCTCGGTCACGTTTAACTATTGGTTTATGAACCGGTAGACGCGAATCTTAGATATGGATCCATAGGGTTTGACATCCCCACTCGGGCTAGTCGCGCTAGCATTTAACGGTGTTTAATACTTCATAAACATATGCACTCGCCAAGTGTACTTTTAGGGGGTGATATATTACTTGTTAAGTTAGTTACCGGGTGCCCATGGATAAGCATATACTTTATCATACGGATTTGAGATACTGTTTTGAATACGAAATCTCGTGGACTACATTATATTGCTATTTACAATAAAAATATAGCTCACCAACATTCGTGTTGACATTTTAAAGCATGTATTTCTCAGGTGCTTAGACATTGTTGCTTTCGCGGTTAGACTTGCTGTATTAGTCTTGGTGCTATAGACTTGCTGTTACAGACTCGCTATGTTAGAATTCCGCTGCATTGTTTAGAGATGTCTCAATCATGGAACTTTTACTTTGCATTCACAACTTATGTTTCATTTGAACAATGGTTTTGTAATGACCTTTGTGTCAGGTACTTATGTTAATGCTTTCTATTCGTAGAAGCACGTTATCCTTGTAAAACATTTGACGTTGGTAAAGACGTCATCTTTTGTAAAACATTTGACGTTGGTAAAGACGTCATCTTTTGTAAAACATTTGACGTTGGTAAAAACGTTACCTTTTCACGAATGCAAAACTTGTTTTAAAACAGCATATAGTGTTGTAACCGTGTAAAGATCATGTTGTTGATGATCCGTACACGTTGATTTTGTACGGGGCGTCACATTTGGTATCAGAGCATTGGTTGTAGGGAATTAGGTTGTATTAGTGTGTCTTGACCGAGTCGAGTAGGATTCACTAATAGGACTAATCTACAACTTGCTCGTTTACTTGTTTCTGCGGAACTGCTGCATGCTACTGCTTACTTTTACTGCTATATGATCTTGCTGTATGCTATTGCTTATTCTCGCTACTGCATGCTACTATCTGCTTTTGATTGCATGTTACTTCGGTACGATACTGTTATTATTGCCATGCTATGTACTGCTATAGATGATCTAGGCTGCTGTTTCTTGCTACATGTCTACTATTTGCTGTACCGACATGGAAAATTTATCTTTCCTAGTTCAGATGTTTTTCTGCACCCTTTTCCCACTCGTCTAACCCTAAGAACTAGTAATGTAATCCACCTGTTACTACCGTTCCACCATTCCAGAGATCGAAACATTACTTCACGCAATCTAGGAAGAGTACCCCTCGGATTACACGCCCACTAAAGTTGATCCTCGGAGGAGGAGATATGTGAGGACTTGTCGGAGTAACCGCACCTCGCCCCACCCCCGAGCTTACCCTAATTAGCCACGTACAACGTATGAACATTATAAGGTTGTTCAGTTTCCGTAAGTTGACCCATATCCCGTACGCTTTCATGACCGTCACTTATCTCTTTCATCCTTCACCACTACTCGATGATCTAACGACACTTCTGGACTTAGGTCCCTAACACTCTTTGGCACTGGAGAAGTCGGGAAGGCATCTCCTTTCACAAGGTCAGAGTGTCTTCTACTAATGCTCAGCCATACCCAAAGACTTGGGAGTCGCCTCAAGACATATCATATTACTATTTGCTACACGTACAACTCAACACAAGACCCAGATTGAATTTCTAGAAAGGAACCTAAGGACGTTACCTGAACCCGAACATTTTGAAGAAATTTCAGGACATTTAGGCATTGATGCATGACCTACGAAATCTACGCACCCACACCGAGAAGCCGTGAGATTAATTATGTAGATTTTGTTTGAGATAGCATAGATAAAGCACCGTTAGATGAAATTGAGTAGAACTTGAAGTGATTACGTTACATTGACCATATGGAGTGATATTGGAATAAACGTATGATTTAGAACAATATAATGACACCCGGCCAGCATGATTATATTGAAGTAAATCATGCAGAAGTTCCAATGTTACTACATAAGGAATATGAAGTGGTTCAAAGAAAATTTTGGTAGGAACCACTTGAGTATACGCATTATGGTCTGTTAGAGGTAGGGATATGGAGACTCGCATGGATCCTGATTTTAGTTATGGTACGTTTCGTCACAACATTTTATTGTCTTGAAGTTGTTTAATACTAGAGCGATAGAAACCTTATATCTAAGAACCTTAGTGTTATGACTAATAAGCCATTAACAACCATGAGAGTTAAGTATTCTATAGGATAAGCTAATGGTAAGCTGGCAGAGATAGAGGAATAATTTAAGGTAGTACCCTAAAATTAACAGGTGGGTTATTTGGAGATGACCTCATGTCAACAAAACTTGGAACTTTTAAAGTAGTAGTTGGAAAGGATTAGTTACCTACGCACAAGGAGATGTTATTTGAGAAGATTGATAGAATTTTTCACGATAGTATAATAAGGTTTGGTTGGAATGAACCTTAAGATTAACCTAACACCCATCAATTTGGGAAACTTGATGTAATAGTTGGAATGGACTGGCTTTCAAGGATGAAAGCAAAAGTTATTTATAGTGAGAAGATTATTCGTATACCTCGTGAGAATGGTGAGCCATTAATAGTTAAGGGGAGAGAAGTAGCCCGAAGCTGAACCTTATTAGTTGCATGAAGGCACAAAAGGTCATGAGAAAAGGGCGTTTTGCTATTTTGGCACATGTGAAGAAATTGGAGACTGAGGAGAATATTGCTCAAGAACGCTTGAACATTCTCGTCTCTAGAATTCGAGGTTAAAGAGACCGGACTCCGATATTTTGCCGGAAGAATTTGGGTACCTAGTTGTAAGGATTTACGAGGCCTTATTCTAGACGAGACCCATAAGTCACAGTATTCGATTCATCTCGGAGCTGGTAAGATGTACCACTGTCTCAAGGAACAATATTGGTGGCCGAACCTTAAAAAGGACATTGCTACTTATGTTGGGAAGTGTCTGACTAGTTTCAAGGTCAAAGCCGAACACCAAAAGCCATCTGGGTTACTTCAACAACCCGAAATCCCACAATGGAAATAGGAAGGAATAACAATGAATTTCATCATGAAGCTACCGAAAATGATAGGCGGTTATGACCCTATCTGGGTTATTGTTGACCGTCTCACCAAAACTGCTCACTTTCTAGCCATGAAGGAAACCGATACAATGGACAAACTTGCACAACGATACAGGAAATTGTATCTCGTCACTTCAGCAATTCAAATTCTATATTAAAGACTACCCAAGAATCTTATTTAATACTCATTCTTACGCGACTCTAAATCCTAACTTATTCCGATAGATTTCTTATTTGATGATAATCACACCATCATCCTTCTTACTTCGATATTAGTCATACCAGTTCAAACCTTTTTTTTTTTCAAAATCAATGGGTGGTTAATTCTCATCCTCATACTCTCCCATTCATATCTCACTTATAAGTAACAGCTTCACACTTAAGCATTTTTAGTTGAAGGACTTATACCCTACTAATAGTCAACAACCACATTTAAAATCAATAGTTTTCATTACCTCGTAACATTGCTGCTCAAATATCACCCGAAGTTTTCAAAAATCTTTTATTCGAGCCTCATCAATCTTTTTCCAACTCGTAACCTCCGAAATATGAAAATTTTGTTTGCCAAAATTTTACACACTATTTTACTGTGTAATCCTCTCAAAGTTTTATAAAAATAAATTTATTTTATTGCCATTCGTACAAATTTTAGAAAACGTATATGTTATATATAATAAAGTAAATAATTACTTATTTTTGACTAGTACATATGAAATTTTACTTTCACTTTTACAAATCAATTCTTTTATTCAAAAGACATTTTACTTAGAATAGTACATGTTGTACATAACTCTAGTTTACTAAGAACTTCGTTTCTTTTCTTACATTGTCACCTTAAACGATTCCTATAAAATTTTCATTGCTTGTTATATAAAATTTTTCGTGTTATTCGTATCCAAGTCATCATGAAGACTTTATAACTATCGAAATCGAGAGATTCATGTGTGAGTATGTGTGTGATAAAGGCACTTACTGCCACGTCATTCAGAGCCTTTGTGAAATGTCCCGTTCATATTGATTATAAACGTTCCATATTAATTGATTTCGTTGCGAGGTTTTGACCTCTATATGAGACGTTTTTCAAAGACTGCATTCATTTTTAAAACAACCATAACCTTTATTTTATCAATAAAGGTTTTAAAAGCATTACGTAGATTATCAAATAATGATAATCTAAAATATACTTTTTACACATGACCATTACATAATGGTTTACAATAGAAATATATTACATCGACATATGTTTCTTGAATGCAGTTTTTACATAACATCATACAAACATGGACTCCAAATCTTGTCCTTATTTTAGTATGCAACAGCGGAAGCTCTTAGTATTCACCTGAGAATAAACATGCTTTAAACGTCAACAAAAATGTTGGTGAGTTATAGGTTTAACCTATATATATCAAATCGTAACAATAGACCACAAGATTTCATATTTCAATACACATCCCATACATAGAGATAAAAATCATTCATATGGTGAACACATGGTAACCGACATTAACAAGATGCATATATAAGAATATCCCCATCATTCCGGGACACCCTTCGGATATGATATAAATTTCGAAGTACTAAAGCATCCGGTACTTTGGATGGGGTTTGTTAGGCCCAATAGATCTATCTTTAGGATTCGCGTCAATTAGGGTGTCCGTTCCCTAATTCTTAGATTTCCAGACTTAATAAAAAGGGGCATATTCGATTTCGATAATTCAACCATAGAATGTAGTTTCACGCACTTGTGTCTATTTTGTAAGTCATTTATAAAACCTGCATGTATTCTCATCCCAAAAATATTAGATTTTAAAAGTGGGACTATAACTCACTTTCACAGATATTTCCTTCCTCGAAAATAAGACTTGGCCATGGATCGATTCACGAACCTATACAAATATATACATATATATCAAAGTATGATCAAAATATAATTACAACCATTTTTATTATGTTTTAAAGATTTGAGTGTATTAAGTCAGCTGTCCTCGTTAATAACCTACAACTAGTTGTCCACAGTTAGATGTACAGAAATAAATCGATATATATTATCTTGAATCAATCCACGACCCAGTGTATACACGTCTCAGGCTAGATCAAAACTCAAAGTATATATATTTTTGGAATCAACCTCAACCCTGTATAGCTAACTCCAACATTACTGCATATAGAGTGTCTATGGTTGTTCCAAATAATATATATACATGGGTCGATATGATATGTCAAAACATTTGAATACGTGTCTATGGTATCCCAAGATTACATAATATATTAGAATACATGTATAATACAATATAAGTTAGCTAGGATATGATTTGTATATTTTTGTTAAACATTTCCCGTAGCTAAAAAGATCAAAAGTATCCAATCTTGTTTTACCCATAACTTCTTCATTTTAAATCCGTTTTGAGTGAATCAAATTGCTATGATTTCATATTAAACTCTAATTTAAGAATCTAAACAGAAAAAGTATAGGTTTATAGTCTGAAATTTAAGTTACATGTCAATTACTAAAGAGGTAGTCATTTCCGTCGAAAGAACGACATCTTGATGACCATTTTGAAAAACATACTTTCACTTTAAGTTTAACCAAGATTTTTAGATATAGTTTCATGTTCATATGAAAAATCATTTTCCCAAAAGAACAACTTTTAAATCAAAGTTTATCATAGTTTTTAATTATCCAAACCAAAACAGCCCCCGATTTCACTACGACGGCGTATATCCGATTTTATGGTGTTCATCGTGTTTCCAGGTTTTAAATCATTAAGTTAGCATATCATATAGATATAGAACATGTGTTTAGTTGATTTTAAAAGTCAAATTAGAAGGATTAACTTTTGTTTGCGAACATGTTTAGAATTAACTAAACTATGTTCTAGTGATTACAAGTTTAAACCTTCGAATAAGATAGCTTTATATGTATGAATCGAATGATGTTATGAACATCATTACTACCTCAAGTTTTCTGGATAAAACTACTGGAAATGAGAAAAATGGATCTAGCTTCAAAGGATCCTTGGATGGCTTGAAAGTTCTTGAAGCATAATCATGACACGAAAATAGTTCAAGTAAGATTTTCACTCGAAATAAGATTGTTATAGTTGTAGAAATTGAATCAAAGTTTAAATATGAATATTACCTTGAATTAGAAAGATAACCTACTATAAATAACAAAGGTTCATTGATCTTAGATGATTACTTGGAATGGATTAGAAAGCTTGGAAGTAGACTTGCAAACTTGGAAGTATTCTTGATTTTTATTAAACTATACTTATGGAATTTATGAAGAACACTTAGAACTTGAAGATGGAACTTGAGAGAGATCAATTAGATGAAGAAAATTGAAGAATGAAAGTGTTTGTAGGTGTTTTTGGTCGTTGGTATATGGATTAGATATAAAGGATATGTAATTTTGTTTTCATGTAAATAAGTCATGAATGATTACTAATATTTTTGTAATTTTATGAGATATTTCATGCTAGTTGCCAAATGATGGTTCCCACATGTATTAGGTGACTCACATGGGCTGCTAAGAGATAATCATTGGAGTGTATATACCAATAGTACATACATCTAAAAGCTGTGTATTGTACGAGTACGAATACGGGTGCAAACGAGTAGAATTGTTGATGAAACTGAACGAGGATGTAATTGTAAGCATTTTTGTTAAGTAGAAGTACTTTGATATGTGTCTTGAAGTCTTTCAAAAGTGTAAGAATACATATCAAAACACAACATGTATATACATTCTAATGGAGTCGTTAAGTCTTCGTTAGTCGTTACATGTAAGTGTTGTTTTGAAACCTTTAAGTTAACGATCTCAATTAATGTTGTTAACCCAATGTTTATTATATCAAATGAGATGTTAAATTATTATGTTATCATGATATTATGATGTATGAATATCTCTAAATATGATATATACATTAAAATATCGTTACAACGATAATCGTTACATATAAGTCTCGTTTCGTAATTCTTGAGTTAGTAGTCTTGTTTTTACATATGTAGTTCATTATTAACACACTTAATGATATATTTAAATATCATTTTATCATGTTAAATATAGCGTATCAATATCTTAATATGATACATATGTATTTAGTAGACGTTATCATAACGATAATCGTTATATATATCATTTCGAGTTTCTTAACTTAGTAATCTCATTTCTTATGTATATCACACAATGTTAATATACTTAGTGAGATACTTACTCATCATAATCTCATGTCAACCATATATATATGTCTATATATACCACAACATGTAGTTTTTACAAATTTGTAATGTTCATGAATCGCCGGTCAACTTGGGTGATCAATTGTCTATATGAAACTTATTTCATTTAATCAAGTCTTAACAAGTTTGATTACTTAACACATTGGAAACATTTAGTCATGTAAATACAATCTCAATTAATATATATAAACATGGAAAAGTTCAGGTCACTACAGTACCTACTCGTTAAATAAATTTCGTCCCGAAATTTTAAGCTGTTGAAGGTGTTGACGAATCTTCTGGAAATAGATGCGGGTATTTCTTCTTCATCTGATCTTCACGCTCCCAGGTGAACTCGGGTCCTCTACGAGCATTCCATCGAACCTTAACAATCAGTATCTTGTTTTGCTTAAGTCTCTTAACCTCACGATCCATTATTTCGACGGGTTCTTCAATGAATTGAAGTTTTTCATTGATTTGGATTTCGTCCAATGGAATAGTGAGATCTTCTTTAGCAAAACATTTCTTCAAATTCGAGATGTGGAAAGTGTTATGTACAACCCCAATTTGTTGAGGTAGCTCCAGTTGGTAAGCTACTGGTCCGACACGATCTATAATCTTGAATGGTCCAATGTACCTTGGATTTAGTTTCCCCCGTTTACCAAATCGAACAACGCCTTTCCAAGGTGAAACCTTAAGCATGACCATTTCTCCAATTTCAAACTCTATATCTTTTCTTTTACTGTCCGCGTAGCTCTTTTGTCGACTCTGGGCGGTTTTCAATCGTTGTTGAATTTGGATGATTTTCTCGGTAGTTTCTTGTATTTTCTCCGGACCCGTAATCTGTCTATCCCCCACTTCATTCCAACAAATCAGAGACCTACACTTTCTACCATAAAGTGCCTCAAATGGCGCCATCTCAATACTAGAATGATAACTGTTGTTGTAGGAAAATTCTGCTAACGGTAGGTGTCGATCCCAACTGTTTTCGAAATCAATAACACATGCTCGTAGCATGTCTTCAAGCGTTTGTATCGTTCTTCGATCTGCCCATCAGTTTGTGGATGATAGGCAGTACTCATATCTAGATGAGTCCCCAATGCTTGTTGCAACGTCTGCCAGAACCTTGAAACAAATCTACCATCCCTATCAGAGATAATAGAGACGGGTATTCCATGTCTGGAGACAACCTTCAAATACAATCGCGCCAACTTCTCTATTTTGTCATCTTCTCTCATTGGCAGGAAGTGTGCTGACTTGGTGAGACGATCAACTATTACCCAAATAGTATCATAACCACTTGCAGTCCTTGGCAATTTAGTAATGAAATCCATGGTAATGTTTTCCCATTTCCATTCAGGAATTTCAGGTTGTTGTAGTAGACCTGATGGTTTCTGATGTTCAGCTTTGACATTAGAACACGTCAAACATTCTCCTACATATTTAGCAATATCGGCTTTCATACCCAGCCACCAAAAGTGTTTCTTGAGATCTTTATACATCTTCCCCGCTCCGGGATGTATTGAATATCTAGTTTTATGTGCTTCCTTAAGTACCATTTCTCTCACATCTCCAAACCTTGGTACCCAAATTCTATCAGCCCTATATCGAGTTCCGTCTTCCAAATATTAAGATGTTTCTCTGATCCTTTGGGTATCTCATTCTTCAACTTTCCTTCTTTTACAACCCCCTGTTGCGCCTCCTTTACTTGAGTAGTAAGGTTAGTACGAATAATTATATTCATAGCTTTTACCCGTATAGGTTCTCTGTCCTTTCTACTCATAGCATCAGCTACCACATTCGCCTTCCCCGGGTGGTATCGAATCTCAAAATCATAATCATTCAACAGTTCAATCCAACTGCGTTGTCTCATATTCAGTTGCTTCTGATTAAATATATGTTGGAGACTTTTGTGGTCGGTATATATAATACTTTTGACCCCTTATAAATAATGCCTCCAAGTCTTTAATGCAAAAACAACAGCACCCAATTCTAAATCGTGAGTCGTATAATTTTGCTCGTGAATCTTTAATTGTCTAGACGCATAAGCAATCACCTTCGTTCGTTGCATTAATACACAAACGAGACCTTTCTTTGATGCGTCACAATAAATCACAAAATCATCATTCCCTTCAGGCAATGACAATATAGGTGCCGTAGTTAGCTTTTTCTTCAATAACTGAAACGCCTTCTCTTGTTCATCCTTCCATTCAAATTTCTTCCCTTTATGCGTTAATGCAGTCAAGAGTTTTGCTATTTTGGAGAAATCTTGGATGAATCTTCTGTAGTAACCAGCCAATCCTAAAAATTGACGTATATGCTTCGAAGTTTTTGGGGTTTCCCACTTTTCAACGGTTTCGATCTTTGCCGGGTCCACCTGGATACCTTCTTTGTTCACTATGTGACCGAGGAATTGAACTTCTTCCAACCAAAATGCACACTTTGAAAACTTAGCGTACAGTTTTTCTTTCCTCAATACTTCTAGCACTTTTCTCAAATGTTCTTCGTGCACTTGATGTGACGACCCGGAAATTTCCGACCAAATTTAAACTTAACCTTTATATGTTTCCTACACGATAAGCAGAATTTGTAATGTTGAATCTTAAAAAGTTTGGAACTACATTCATGTAATCAATTACCCTTTGACCGTGTTCGACGATTCACGAACAATTATGTGTATATAGATATGTATATATAATATGTAATATTAACTGAAAACATTAACAAAGTATTAGATATATGATACTTTACATGAACATATTTGTTTCGATATATTTATCGACAGAATTAAGAGATAATATCAAATGATTGAATTATCAGATACATTATGATATGATTACGGGCCTATGTTATGAGGTCCAATGTGATTTAAGAAATCTATTCTTTTTGACAACTCATTACTTAACCAGTATGATAAAGATAACGATATTTATATTTTATTTTATTAAATAGATATAACGATTTAAATTAATATTATATATTTTTATACGCTTATTATACGTACATAGTTTTATACTTTTACTATACTTTAACTTTACCTTTACTTTACTTTTACTTTACTTTAACTTTAATAATTCATACTTTAATAATTCACTTTAATAATTCATACTTTAATAATTCACTTTAATAATTCATACTTTAATAATTCACTTTAATAATTCATACTTTAATAATTCACTTTAATAATTCATACTTTAATAATTCATTTTAATAATTCAAAAATCTATTATAAATAAAATTCAATAGGTTTCATTATTTCATAGAAACTTGAAAATATATTTCTCTAAACTCTCTCAATCGAATTACATATATATTTACTTAGTACTATTTCAAGATATTATTAGTATACATAAAATACTACGACGGAGTTATATTCAGACGATTTCAAAATAAGTTTTCAAATGGGATATAGCTAAGGAAATTATGGGTTATAGCTATGAAGGTTATGGGTATTGATCGAGGGTATTGCTCGTGAGGTCAACCTAACGTTTATCATTTTCGTTGCGTCTACGTACTTTCCTGCAATATTGAATCACAATATTGATACGTGAGCATTCATATCTTATCTTTTATATATTAATAGTGTATCCCTGACTAGTGCTCGAGTATATAAGATTATGCATGTTTGTATGCTTAGTTTCGTCGTTAAATAGTTTATGATAAATCACGAATTTGATACATATGCTACTGAGATAAGTTATATGATATGCATGTCATTGAAAAGCTAAAGAAAAAAATTAATAACTTTTCATTTAGAAATCGTGTGGTTTCAATGAACGGATTAAAAGATATGGTCAACTGAATTATCATTAATTTTAATATTATTATTAAAACGATTATTATAACTGTTATCAGTTGATGTTATTACTAAAATTATCTTTATTACTAAAAATTAATATTTTTATTGAAACTATCATTTTATTATTTTTATCATTATTATTATTATCAATAATATTTTATCAAATAAATATGCGTACAAAGATATTTTTACCACACGTAATGTAATTACATTAATAATACATACCACTATATTTTTATGATATTAAGTGAATTTTATAAATTTTATTACTTGAGATATATAAAAGTATATTTTTATCATATATGAATTTTAATATAAATTTTTATTTATTAATAAATGGCTTGTATTATTTAGTATAATAAGATCTGATAAATATATTTAAATATATAAAACTACTATATATAAGTTATATAATAAACATGTATAGATTTTGAAAGTCATTTTGGGTCAAGTTGACTTTTGTTGACTTTTACATGTCGGTCTCGAGCATTAGGATTGTGATACACTACGACTTGACCTAAATTGTTAGACAGATATTGACCAACATATAAATATTTATACTTAATATAGGTTCGTGAATCCGAGACAAACCCTGCACTTGTTCAGTGCCGTCATATACATAATTGCTACAAAATACAGTATTGTGAGTTTCACTTGCTCCCTTTTTATATATATTTTTGGGCTGAGAATATATGCGCTGATTTATAAATGTTTTACGAAATAGGCACAAGTACTAAAACTAATTTGATGTGGGTTTAAACTAGAAATATACCCTTAGCTTGGTAACATTAAACTACTTGTCTATGTACGGTAGGCGCGAATCCTAAAGATAGATCTATTGGGTCTGACAAACCCCATCCTGACTATGGGATGCTTTAGTACTTTGAGGTTATTTTAAACACACCTGATCTGGTGTACTTCAGAGGGTAAAACATGAACGTTAAGGCTTGTTACCGGGTGCCTACAACTTATAGAATACTTTTATACACTTGCGAGTGTATGGATATTTATAGAAACTGAAATCTTGTGGTCTATTACTGATAATGCTAAAAACAAACATATATTTCATAGCATTATTCCTCAAGAAAGACAAGCTTTTAGTTGCAATTGTTCTATTTACAAGTGATATTCGTTTAAATAAAAAAAGGTGAAGACAAAAGACAGATTCGACGAATTGAAGACGCAAACGACCAAAAAGCTCAAAAGTACAAAAGACAATAAAAAAGGTTCCAATTATTGATAAGAAACGTCTCGAAATTACAAGAGTACAAGATTCAAAACGCAAAGTACAAAATATAAAATTGTACGCAAGGACGTTCGAAAATCCGGAACCGGGACCAGAGTCAACTCTTAACGCTCGACGCAACGGACTAAAAATTACAAGTTAACTAGGCATATAAATATAATATAATATATAATTAATTATATTAATTATATATATATTATATATATATATTATAAAACCGTCGGCAGAGAAAGACTCCAAGGGTGTGAGCTGTAAATTCATTCTCCGCGACTCGCGGAGTTTGAAGAGGATTTTGCCGCGAGTCGCGGAGCCCCAAAATTCGACTTTTCCTATAAAAGCAACCGAATTCTGATCGCAATTCATAATCTTTTTCTTCTCTTATCATACGTAAACGATATATATATATATATAATTTATATTTTAATTTTAATTTTAATTATAATTCTAATAATAAGGGTATGTTAGCGAATATTGTAAGGGTGTAAGTCGAAATTCTGTCCATGTAACGCTACGCTATTTTTAAATCATTGTAAGTTATGTTCAACCTTTTTATATTAATGTCTCGTAGCTAAGTTATTATTATGCTTATTTAAAACGAAGTAATCATGATGTTGGGCTAATTACTAAAATTGGGTAATTGGGCTTTGTACCATAATTGGGGTTTGGACAAAAGAACGACACTTGTGGAAATTAGACTATGGGCTATTAATGGGCTTTATATTTGTTTAACTAAATGATAGTTTGTTAATGTTAATATAAAGATTTACAATTGGGCGTCCCTATAAATTACCATATACACTCAATCGGACACGATGAGCGGGGTATTTATATGTACGAATAATCGTTCATTTAACCGGACACGGGAATGGATTAATAGCCACTAGAATAATTAAAACAGGGGTGAAATTACATTCAAGGGTAATTGGTGTAATAGTTAACAAAGTAGTAAAACCTTGGTTTACACGCAGTCGATAACCTGTTGTATTCATTAAACAAAGTATTAAAACCTTGTTACAATTCGAATCCCCAATTAGTTGGAATATTTAACTTCGGGTATAAGAATAATTTGATGAGGACACTCGCACTTTATATTTATGACTGATGGACTGTTATGGACAAAAACCAGACGGACATATTAAATAATCCAGGACAAAGGACAATTAACCCATGGGCATAAAACTAAAATCAACACGTCAAACATCATGATTACGGAAGTTTAAATAAGCATAATTCTTTTATTTCATATTTAATTTCCTTTATTTTATATTTAATTGCACTTCTAATTATCGCATTTTTTATTGTTATTATATTTAATTGCATTTTTTTATCGTACTTTTTAATTATCGCAAGTTTATTTTATCGCACTTTTATTATTCGCAATTTCATTATCGTTATTTACTTTACGCTTTAAATTAAGTCTTTTATTTATTTAATATTTTACATTAGGTTTTAACTGCAACTAAAGTCTTAAAATCGACAAACCGGTCATTAAACGGTAAAAACCCCCCTTTATAATAATAATATTACTTATATATATGTTTGTATTTTTATAAAAGTAAACTAATATAGCGTTACGCTTTGTTTAAAGATTTCCCTGTGGAACGAACCGGACTTACTGAAAACTACACTACTGTACGATTAGGTACACTGCCTATAAGTGTTGTAGCAAGGTTTAAGTATATCCATTCTATAAATAAATAAATATCTTGTGTAAAATTGTATCGTATTTAATAGTTTTTCCTAGTAAAATATAAACTATTTTGTATACACCTCGCATAACATCAATTACTATTACAGAAATGATGGATTATGATAAACTAATGAACTCACCAACCTTTTGGTTGACACTTTAAAGCATGTTTATTCTCAGGTATTAAAGAAATCTTCCGATGTGCATTAGCTCATTTTAAGGATATTACTTGGAGTCATTCAAGACATACTTTGAAAGACGTTGCATTCGAGTAGTTGAGTTCATCAAGATTAATATTAAGTCAATTATAGTTGGATGTAATATGAAATGGTATGCATGCCGTCAGTTTTTGATGTAAAGAAAGTTTGTCTTTTAAAAACGAATGCAATGTTTGTAAAACGTATCATATAGAGGTCAAATACCTCGCGATGTAATCAACTATTGTGAATCGTTTATAATGTATATGAACGGGTCCTTTCAGTTGGTATCAGAGCGGTGGTCTTAGCGAACCAGGTCTTGCATTAGTGTGTCTAACTGATAGTTGTTAAGATGCATTAGTGAGTCTGGACTTCGACCGTGTCTGCATGTCAAAATTTTTGCTTATCATTTTTAGTCGAAAATCATCTACTTACCATCTTTAGGAAATTACCTGCTTATCATTCTTAAGTCTAGATGCGTTTTCCCACATTTATTGCATAATAGTGTATAGACGAATTCTTATCTTAGCATATCTGTTACTGTGAATTTGACTGACATCTTTCAAAGATTCCTCATTTAATTTATGGGATTTTGGTATTATATATACATATGTAAATTATGTATTGAAGAATACCAAATCTAAATTCTACAGTCTATTTCATACCAAAAAAATTCTTTCCCTGATCATACAAGATGGATCCCTCAACCAGTTCGAGTTCCTCGGATTCCGACAGCTATGCCGATATGGATTTCCACATGAGCTCCGAAAGCAGCGTGACCGGAATGAATCAACCAATTAGCCATCATCTATTCTGGATGAATTGGGGATGGGTTCGTAATCTACTTAACCATTGGAGACAAGAAGAAGGCGATCCCTTTCATCCACCACATTGCCCTCTTGGCAATGAACCTGAAGCACTTACCGGCAAACCTGTCCGAAACACCATTTTCTCTCTCATTTCCAGAGTATCTCGTCATGATTGTATACTACATCAAATTCTAGATCTTATTTATCCGCTCGTCCGAATCGACAATTACCCCGGTGTAATAGAAGAAGTCAACGAGCTTCGCGCTCGAGTAGTGGCTTTGGAGAATATGGTGCAAAGGTTACAAACACCAGCAGCAGCACCAACAGTATAACCAGTACCACCATCAACAGTACCATTACCACCACCAACAACAACCGCATCGCAAACCTCAACTTCACAATCTGTCCCACGAGCATCGACGTCATACGCCATGTAGATACCAAGGAATACCACAACGATGAAGTATTGATTCATAACTTCATTGGGGAAACATTCTACGGCGATTATGTAATTTCTAAAGTTTAGAAATTATCTATCCTCGCCTTAACCATAAATCAAATGAGTTTAATTTAATATTAACTCATTAAATCAATATTACATCTGAAGAAATATACACATATATATTTCAATAAAGACTGTAATAAAATTCTTTTGTACAAAATATTAATTGTGTATTTTTTTAACGGGTAGGTAATACCCGAGAGATATATAAATTCACAATTAATATGTTACATTCTTCGAATCTGATTCAGCAAATCATCCATTATACTCCCTACTTTCACAACAATATACATTCTTTTATAAAAATCAAAACAACCATATTCATTCAAAATCTAATTACATATTCTGATTTTGAAATCTCAGAATTCGATTCAAGATATAACCAAAATCGTCACTCTTAGATTCCTACATCTTTCAAAACTATACTTTGACTTCAAAACTGTCCTAGAACCTCATTTCTATTCATGGAACTCACAAAAATATTTGTATCATTCAAAATCTTAGAACATCATATGTATATTAACAATTACAATATGTGTTCAAACACTTCGAAATTCCTAAAGACATGCGAGATGATGATCCAACCACATATTACCCACTGTCATGCATCTGAAAAGCTCTCGAAACCAAAGTTATAGTTTAACACGTATCTATGTCAGATCCTTTGATATTTATTACCAAATATAATTTTTCAATCTCTTTCCAAAATAGACTGTTTTGTCACAACTCCAGCAAATCACCTTCATTTGTTTATACGAATAAACCTTATTATAACAATTACCCCTTCATCATTGTTACCGGGGAACCTTTCATATCTCGCCACATTAGCAGTAAACTTATGAACAACTTCATTAACCTTCGACTTAAGCCTCTTCGAAAAGCCACTATACTTATTCATTAAAACCCCATCATGTATTCACCTACATCCTGTAACAATAATTGTCACACCAACTACTGGGAATTAGCAATCAGTATTTTGAATTTCGCGACAATTTTACGTCAAAAGTTATACATATAACGTCTATCTCCAAGACTTACATACTTCGAACGTGAATTTTCTGAAAAACATCCCAAACCATGAACTAGTTCTCCGAAATTGGAAAAATGCTGATGAAGCAGCAAAAACTGTAAACGACTTTAACAGTCAAAAGTTTGATGATAAAGAATAGTATGGTGGTAAAGCTGAGAAAAAGAGAAGGTTTGAAACTGGAAAACGGATTGAGCAGACCATGAAGGAGGCTGTGGACAAATCACAAAGACTAAACCTGCCTTTAAAGGATCCAAATGATTCAGTGTCTACTGAAATCGTTAGCAAACAACTTACTTCTTATTCTAAACCTTCACAGACAAATCTTCTTCATCATCCATATTATCGTATCTTTTATTATAATATCTTCGATATTCCTGAAGATATTTTCACAACTATTCTTATCTGAAATCTTTTATCTCTTCGCAATATCTGCGTTACAACATAAAAACAAACTGTGTTTGTTTCTAAATTCTAAAAAAAAAAAATTTGAATTTAAAATAGGAATGTTTTTGAAGTAGTGTTGGGAACTGAAGCATGAGTTAGTATAATATAATGACACTTGATCAACGTGATTATATTACAGTAAGTCATGCTGAGTTTCTAATGGAACGTGATGATTCACAGAACATACTGTCATCATGTACTGTTTACACGACTCTTACATTCTACCCAATTTTCAAACATATTAAGAACATATCATCATGATAGCTCTATATTTTCGGATATTCTGGTAATTTGCCAAATCAAGATCGTGCCATTACGATTTTCTTCTTGGAACATTAACTATGTTCATCCAAAAATTCATATCTACGAATTCTGGACCATTATCCGCTTGACTTAAGGTCGGAAAGAGAAAACGAAAGCATGAAGCTCCGAAATATAATGGAGAATATAAAGCCCGATAACAACCCCGAAATTACAAACCTTGTATATCAATGCGTATAGAAATATAAAGACACGGGAGAATGAAAAACACAATAACCCCAAGGTAATGGTAGAAGAAAATAACTTCCTCCGGTGGTAGATGAAAAAGAAGAATGACATATATGAAAGTTAAGAGTAAATCAAGAATCAATACTGGATGAAGCATATTAACGAATGCTTTAAAGTATGAATTGGGGAGAAAGACTAGAAGGTGTGAGATGTGGAAATAAAGAAACGAAGGGGGTGGAATTATAGTAAAATATCAGACAGAGAAATCGAGACAGATTATCGCATTTAATCAAAGAAGATCCTGATTTCCTTAATCGCCGAAGAACCAAATCTTATTGCAAAGATTTTCTTTAAATCCCATGAATTCCGAAAATCAATCATAACTACGTCATCGGTTAAAACAAATATACGTTTACTCATTTCACTCTCTTGCGATAGCTTCACTTATACTCTTCGCGTAATCAAAATATTTTATCTATATTACTCAATGATGATAAAACTCTATTTATCAACTCATATTCATCATGAAAACATTTTTATAGTTAGCCATGACGACCTCGATCAAATTTCGGGACGAAATTTCTTTAACGGGTAGGTACTGTGACGACCCGGAAATTTCCGACCAAATTTAAACTTAAACTTTATATGTTTCCTACACGATAAGCAGAATTTGTAATGTTGAATCTTAAAAAGTTTGGAACTACATTCATGTAATCAATTACCCTTTGACCGTGTTCGATGATTCACGAACAATTATGTGTATATAGATATGTATATATAATATGTAATATTAACTGAAAACATTAACAAAGTATTAGATATATGATACTTTACATGAACATATTTGTTTCGATATGACAGAATTAAGAGATAATATCAAATGATTAAATTATCAGATACATTATGATATGATTACGGGCCTATGTTATGAGGTCCACTGAAAGGATCCGAAACTAATCATCCGGACGATGTCCATATTGATTACAAACGAATTACAACAGTTGATAACATCGCGAGGTACTTGACCTCTATATGATACATTTTACAAACGTTGCATTTATTCTTAAAAGGCAATCTATCTTTACATAAAAAAATTAATAAACTCGTCAAACATTTCTCGATATCCAAATGACCTAAACTGTCATTTACTTAATAAATGTCTTTAATGATCTTCAATGACTCGAATGCAACGTTCTTGTATCATGGCTTAAATGGTCCCAACTAGTATCCTTAATATGAGCTAACGCACAGCGGAAGTCTTAATTCATACCTGAGAATAACATGCTTTAAAACGTCAACATAAAGTTGGTGAGATATATAGGTTTGATGCTAGCAGCGATATAACGATGGACCACAAGATTTCATATATAAACATTTTAATAAAAATATTCTAAGTGGTTGAGCACTTGGTAACCATACTTAACAATTAATCACGTCGCATATTCCCTTTAATATGAAATCTTACTACACTGTACCAAGTGTAGTCACGAAACGAAGTACTGTGCAACCGTTGAATACTGGTCGTCCAGTCCGGTTGGGGTTGTCAGGCCCGATAGATCTATCAACAGGATTCGCGTTTACAATACCGCTGTAAATATTAGTTACCAAGCTACAGGGAAGTATGCCAGTGGTACAACTCAACGTAGAATATATTTTTTAGTTACTTGTGTCCATAATGTAAAACATAAAATACATGTATTCTCATCCCGAAATATTTAGAGTTTAAAAGTGGGACTATATACTCACTTTCGTCTTGAAGATATATATATAATTTGACTTGGTCTCCGGTTGATATCACGAACCTATCCATATATAATATATCAATACCTTTTCTTTTTTTAAACAAACGTCACATATATATACTTGTTATACTTTTAATACTTTGAATAATTCCTTAGTCCGTAGTTAGCAGTTCGTTGTTAGTAATTCAATTTTAATGGTTCATATTTAGATGTTTAATAAAACCCCAATGAAATAAATAAAACCCTCATCGTATATGTATTGGTCGAGATTAATCTTGACCCACGGTACCGGTGTTGTCAAATGACGTGTTGCGTACATAAAGTACCGGTGTTGTCAAATGACGTGTTGCGTACAATCATGGGATCTTATGATTAATCTTCTCGTATTGTTTACGGGTGATCCTGAACCATATAAAATTGAATTATGAGTACATATATATAAAATATCATGTTATTTTAGAAAGATGTGATTTTATTTAATTTTTCCCAATTAATCCCGAAGTTAAACAAGTCTTGGATAACCAATTTTGTTTCGGTCATAGTTTCTTCGTTACAAATCCGTTTTCGTTGATTCAACTTGCCATCTCCTTGGATTGAGTCCCTCTTTAAGACTATGAACTGAAAATACCTTGGTTTGTATTCAAAATCACACGGCATAGGTGAAACTTTAGTGAAACTTATGAAGTTAAACATTTTCCTTTATTTAAACAACCTTAAATGATTATTTTTCTAAAAATACTTATACTTTGAATTAAATCATGAAATTTTTATGTGTTATCATATTCATAGTAAAAATCATTTTTCCAGAACATAAACCTCCAACTCAAAGTTTAAGATAGTTTTTAATTATCCAACCCAAAACAGTCCCCGGTGGCACTCCGACGTCGTAAAAACAGTTTTTAAGATATTCTTTGAAAAACCAAATTATACCTTGTTAAATTTGCATATATTTAAGTTATATTACAGGTCTTGAAGTATTTTAAAAGTTAAGTTAGAAGGATCTATTTAGTTTGCAAACAAGTTTGAAAACATTCAAACTATGTTCTTGTTGTTAAACTTTTATACCACAAAATAAGATAGCTATATATATATGAATCGAATAAGGTTATGAACATAGATACTACCTCAAGTTCCTTGGACAAGGTTTCTGTAAAAGAGGAGTAAGAAGCTAGAATCAAAAGGGTGATGGAAGTGGATGAAAGATTGGAAGTAAGTTTGTGTTCTTGGAAGGATTTCTTGAAGTGTTTTTGTATGGTTTTCTTATGGTGTTTAAGTAAGGTTTTTGAAGCTAGATCTTCATGGAACTTTGCTGAATGTTTATGGAGTTTAATGTTCTTGAGAGTGTGGGTGTTTTTAGCTAGAGAATGGAAGTAAAAATGAAACAAAATGAGGATACATATATACTCCTAAAAAAATGTTTATGTAGTAGACATGGACAAATTTTTAGTTTGTATATTTGTAATTAGTCTTACAATCATTCAAAAGTAATTACCTTATACATAAGGCATGAACAAGGGCTGGTTAGGTGGTGATTTGATGTGTATATACCAATAGTAAATACGTATAGAAGCTAGGTATGATACGAGTACAAATACTCTAGATATACGTATAGAAATTTTGTGAAAAATGGAATGAGGATTCAAATATAGCTATCTTTTGTGAATACACTTATATGATTTTATGTATTTAAGTCTTTAAAAGTGATTAAATACATTACTTATACGATATATGTATAAACATTATAAGTCTTAAGTATTTATGTCAAATAACGTTACGTATAGTTATCGTTTTGAAAACTTAAGTTAGTAGTTTCAAAATATACTTATAACTTATTGTTATTAATACAAAATGAGATATTAAAACATTCATTAATCATGTTAAATATGTATATATACATATATATACACAAACGTATAATTATCATATATTGTATAGTTCGTGATATCATCGGTCAAACTAGACGGTCAAACGTTGTGTAAAACTCTTTTCGGAAACATAAATCTCAACAATTTGGATTGCTTATCATGTTGGTAAGGTTTAATTTATGTAAATATTAATCTTATAAGTATAGAATGATCGAAAAAGTGCGGGTCAACTTTAGGGTTTTTGCTTATCGTGTCGGAACCATATAGAGATTAGAGTTTAAATTTGGTCGGAAATTTCTGGGTCGTTACAGTACCCATCCGTTAAAGAAATTTCGTCCTCGAAATTTGGTAGAGGTTGTCATAAACAACAATAGGAATGTTTTCATGACGAATATGAGGTAATAATGAAATTTTATCATTATTGAAAGATTTAGATAAAACGATTTGGTTATGTGAGACGCACGAGCGAAGCTATCACAAAAGAGTGAAATGAGTAAATATAGAATTGTTGTAACCGATGACGTGATTATGATCGATTTCCGGGATTTAAGGGTTTTAAAGAAAATCTTATGTAATAAGATTTAGTTTTGGGGCGATCAGGATCTTCTTTGATTTAACGCGGCAATCTGTTTTGATTTCTTTGTCGAATATTTCACTATAAGTTTACCTCCTTCCCTTTCTTTCTTCCCACATCTTCTATTCTTTCTCTTTAGTTCCTACTTTAAGACATTCGCTAATATGCTCCATCCCATTCTAACCCTTGTTATATTTCTAACTTTCATATCTTTCATTCTTCTTTTTCATCTATCACCAGAAGAATCTATTCTCTTTTATCCTTTCCTTGGAATTATAATGTTTTTAATTCTCCCGTGCCTTTACGTTGCAATACGTATTGATATGCACGGTTTGTAGTTTCGGGGTTGTTGTTAGGTTTTATACCTTCCCTTATATTTCGATGTTCCTACTCCCGTCCCTTAAAATCATTGTCATCCACAGTTAATGCTCTCTCTTATTTGCTGTGGTTTATGTTCCTATTTCTATTCTGAAGTTTTGTCCCTTCATTTCTTCTTCCCGTCCTCGAGCCAAGCGAACAATGGTCCGAAATTCGTAGGTAGGAAATTTGGAATGAACCTTGCTATTGGTTTTAGAATGAAATTGTAATGGCACGATCTTGATTCGTTAAATTACTCGAATATTCCGAAAAAAAAAAATAGAACTATCAAGGTGATACGTTCTAATATGTTTGAAGACTTGATAGAATGTAAGAGCCGTGTAACATGGCACATGATGACGGTACTGTGAATCATCACATTCCATTAGAAACTTAACATGACTTACTGTAATATAATGAAGTTGATCAAGTTTCATTATATTATACTAATTCATGTATCAGTTCCCAACACTACTTCAAAACATTCATATTTTTAAACTTAGAGATTTCAGAATTTAGTAACTAACACAGTTTCTTTTATATTGTAGCGCAGATGTTACGGAGAGTTAAATGATCGCATATAGGAATAGTTGTAAAAATATCTCCAGAAATATGAAAAATATGTATAACGAATGAAGATATCTTATAATATCTAAGATAAAATGATGGTGAAGAATATCATCTTGAAAAGTTTAGAATAAGGAGCAGTGTTCTTACTAACGGTTTCAGCAGGCACTGGATCATTTGGATCCTTTGAAGGCAGGTTCTGTTTTCATGATTTGTTCACGGCCTCCTTCATACTTTGCTCAATCCGTTTTCCAGTTCCAAACCTTCTCTTTTTCTCAGCTTTACCACCATACCATTCTTTATCATCAATCTTTTGATTGTTAAAGTCGTTTACAGTTTTTGCTGCTTCATCAGCATTTCAAGAGCTACTTCATAGTTCAGGGTGTTTTCAGAAATCATGAAAGGATTTGAATGCGAATTGTAATCGTCAAGTTACGAATGAGGTTTAAGATAAAATCAAGTGGCAAACTTGAAGAATTGTTTAGTTTCATATGTTACAATCAACATTTTAATTCATTTTAATTGTCCAATGTTTTCTTCTTTATGCCACTTGTTGGATTCTGGTAGGTCAAAATCCGAATATGAAATTTGATTGAAAATGGTTATTCTGGGGTGAGCGGATACGAATATCGGTGGTTGTAAGTTAGATAATAGATAACCGTTGAATCAGATTCAAGAATGTACAATAAAACTTATTAATGTGAATTCTAAATATTCCTCGGGTACTACCCACCCGTTAAAATATTTTCATCATTAATAGTTTGTACGAAGGAATTTTTAATTACTATCTTTATGAAAATATACTTGCATATATATTTTCTTCAGAGATAATCATAGATTTAATGAGTCAATAAGATATTAAACTCATTTGATTTATCGTTAATTCTAGATTACATAATCTCTAAGACTTTAGAAATTACATAATCGTCATACGATACGTAAAGCGAAGATAATCGATGTAGAACGATATATAGAACGAAGATCATACTCGAAGTACAGATATTGAGTCGTGTGATGTTGATATATCGAGATACAGATTGTGATGTTGAGATTGTGATTGGGGTGATAAAGGTACTGTCGGCGTTGACGATGGTAGTACGGATTATGCTGCTGGTGCTGCTGTTGGTGTTTGTAACCTTCGCACCATATTCTCCAAAACCACTACCCGAGCACGGAGTTCGTTGACTTCTTCTATTATACCGGGATGATTGATGGTTGGAACGAGCGAATGAACAAGATTTGAAATATGGGATAGTATGTAATCATGACGAGATACTCTAGAAATGAGCGAGAAAATGGTGTTTCGAATGGGTTCGCCGGTAAGTGCTTCAGGTTCATCGTTAAGAGGGCAATTTGGTGGATGAAATGGATCACCTTCTTCTTGCCTCCAAAAATTTAGTATATTACGAACCCATCCCCAGTTCATCCAGAATAGATGATGGGAAATTGGTTGATCCATTCCGGTGACGCTGTTCTCGGAGCTCGAATGGAAATCCATGTCGGCGTAGCTATCGAAGTCGGAGGAATTCGAACTGGATGAAGAATTCATCTTGTATAGTTGGAGAAATGAATTTTTTTGGTTTGGAATAGATTATAGGAGCTGGGTTTGGTACTCTTCAATACATAATTTTCATATGTATATATAATACCGAAATCCCGTGAATTACGGAGAATCTTTGAAATTCGTCGGGCAATGTTTATAGTAATAGATACGCTAGGATATGAATTTTGTCTATACACTATCGATGCACTAGATGCAGTAAGACGTGTCTAGACTAAAGAATGATAAGCAGGCAACTCCCTAAGGATGATAAGCAGATGGTTTCCGACTAGAAATGATAAGCAAAACTTTTTAGCAGGTAGATACGGTCAAAGTCCAGACTCACTAATGTATCCTAACAACTACCAGTTACACACACTAATGCAAGGCCTGGTTCACTAAGACCAACGCTCTGATACCAACTGAAAGGATCCGAAACTAATCATCCGGACGATGTCCATATTGATTACAAACGAATTACAACAGTTGATAACATCGCGAGGTACTTGACCTCTATATGATACATTTTACAAACGTTGCATTTATTCTTAAAAGGCAATCTATCTTTACATAAAAAAATTAATAAACTCGTCAAACATTTCTCGATATCCAAATGACCTAAACTGTCATTTACTTAATAAATGTCTTTAATGATCTTCAATGACTCGAATGCAACGTTCTTGTATCATGGCTTAAATGGTCCCAACTAGTATCCTTAATATGAGCTAACGCACAGTGGAAGTCTTAATTCATACCTGAGAATAACATGCTTTAAAACGTCAACATAAAGTTGGTGAGATATATAGGTTTGATGCTAGCAGCGATATAACGATGGACCACAAGATTTCATATATAAACATTTTAATAAAAATATTCTAAGTGGTTGAGCACTTGGTAACCATACTTAACAATTAATCACGTCGCATATTCCCTTTAATATGAAATCTTACTACACTGTACCAAGTGTAGTCACGAAACGAAGTACTGTGCAACCGTTGAATACTGGTCGTCCAGTCCGGTTGGGGTTGTCAGGCCCGATAGATCTATCAACAGGATTCGCGTTTACAATACCGCTGTAAATATTAGTTACCAAGCTACAGGGAAGTATGCCAGTGGTACAACTCAACGTAGAATATATTTTTCAGTTACTTGTGTCCATAATGTAAAACATAAAATACATGTATTCTCATCCCGAAATATTTAGAGTTTAAAAGTGGGACTATATACTCACTTTCGTCTTGAAGATATATATATAATTTGACTTGGTCTCCGGTTGATATCACGAACCTATCCATATATAATATATCAATACCTTTTCTTTTTTTAAACAAACGTCACATATATATACTTGTTATACTTTTAATACTTTGAATAATTCCTTAGTCCGTAGTTAGCAGTTCGTTGTTAGTAATTCAATTTTAATGGTTCATATTTAGATGTTTAATAAAACCCCAATGAAATAAATAAAAACCTCATCGTATATGTATTGGTCGAGATTAATCTTGACCCACGGTACCGGTGTTGTCAAATGACGTGTTGCGTACATAAAGTACCGGTGTTGTCAAATGACGTGTTGCGTACAATCATGGGATCTTATGATTAATCTTCTCGTATTGTTTACGGGTGATCCTGAACCATATAAAATTGAATTATGAGTACATATATATAAAATATCATGTTATTTTAGAAAGATGTGATTTTATTTAATTTTTCCCAATTAATCCCGAAGTTAAACAAGTCTTGGATAACCAATTTTGTTTCGGTCATAGTTTCTTCGTTACAAATCCGTTTTCGTTGATTCAACTTGCCATCTCCTTGGATTGAGTCCCTCTTTAAGACTATGAACTGAAAATACCTTGGTTTGTATTCAAAATCACACGGCATAGGTGAAACTTTAGTGAAACTTATGAAGTTAAACATTTTCCTTTATTTAAACAACCTTAAATGATTATTTTTCTAAAAATACTTATACTTTGAATTAAATCATGAAATTTTTATGTGTTATCATATTCATAGTAAAAATCATTTTTCCAGAACATAAACCTCCAACTCAAAGTTTAAGATAGTTTTTAATTATCCAACCCAAAACAGTCCCCGGTGGCACTCCGACGTCGTAAAAACAGTTTTTAAGATATTCTTTGAAAAACCAAATTATACCTTGTTAAATTTGCATATATTTAAGTTATATTACAGGTCTTGAAGTATTTTAAAAGTTAAGTTAAAAGGATCTATTTAGTTTGCAAACAAGTTTGAAAACATTCAAACTATGTTCTTGTTGTTAAACTTTTATACCACAAAATAAGATAGCTATATATATATGAATCGAATAAGGTTATGAACATAGATACTACCTCAAGTTCCTTGGACAAGGTTTCTGTAAAAGAGGAGTAAGAAGCTAGAATCAAAAGGGTGATGGAAGTGGATGAAAGATTGGAAGTAAGTTTGTGTTCTTGGAAGGATTTCTTGAAGTGTTTTTGTATGGTTTTCTTATGGTGTTTAAGTAAGGTTTTTGAAGCTAGATCTTCATGGAACTTTGCTGAATGTTTATGGAGTTTAATGTTCTTGAGAGTGTGGGTGTTTTTAGCTAGAGAATGGAAGTAAAAATGAAACAAAATGAGGATACATATATACTCCTAAAAAAATGTTTATGTAGTAGACATGGACAAATTTTTAGTTTGTATATTTGTAATTAGTCTTACAATCATTCAAAAGTAATTACCTTATACATAAGGCATGAACAAGGGCTGGTTAGGTGGTGATTTGATGTGTATATACCAATAGTAAATACGTATAGAAGCTAGGTATGATACGAGTACAAATACTCTAGATATACGTATAGAAATTTTGTGAAAAATGGAATGAGGATTCAAATATAGCTATCTTTTGTGAATACACTTATATGATTTTATGTATTTAAGTCTTTAAAAGTGATTAAATACATTACTTATACGATATATGTATAAACATTATAAGTCTTAAGTATTTATGTCAAATAACGTTACGTATAGTTATCGTTTTGAAAACTTAAGTTAGTAGTTTCAAAATATACTTATAACTTATTGTTATTAATACAAAATGAGATATTAAAACATTCATTAATCATGTTAAATATGTATATATACATATATATACACAAACGTATAATTATCATATATTGTATAGTTCGTGATATCATCGGTCAAACTAGACGGTCAAACGTTGTGTAAAACTCTTTTCGGAAACATAAATCTCAACAATTTGGATTGCTTATCATGTTGGTAAGGTTTAATTTATGTAAATATTAATCTTATAAGTATAGAATGATCGAAAAAGTGCGGGTCAACTTTAGGGTTTTTGCTTATCGTGTCGGAACCATATAGAGATTAGAGTTTAAATTTGGTCGGAAATTTCTGGGTCGTTACATCCACTGTGATTTAAGAAATCTATTCTTTTTGACAACTCATTACTTAACCAGTATGATAAAGATAACGATATTTATATTTTATTTTATTAAATATATATAACGATTTAAATTAATATTATATATTTTTATACGCGTATTATACGTACATAGTTTTATACTTTTACTATACTTTAACTTTACCTTTACTTTACTTTTACTTTACTTTAACTTTAATAATTCACTTTAATAATTCATACTTTAATAATTCACTTTAATAATTCATACTTTAATAATTCACTTTAATAATTCATACTTTAATAATTCACTTTAATAATTCATACTTTAATAATTCACTTTAATAATTCATACTTTAATAATTCACTTTAATAATTCAAAAATCTATTATAAATAGAATTCAATAGGTTTCATTATTTCATAGAAACTTGAAAATATATTTCTCTAAACTCTCTAAATCGAATTACATATATATTTACTTAGTACTATTTCAAGATATTATTAGTATACATAAAATACTACGACGGAGTTATATTCAGACGATTTCAAAATAAGTTTTCAAATGGGATATAGCTAAGGAAATTATGGGTTATAGCTATGAAGGTTATGGGTATTGATCGAGGGTATTGCTCGTGAGGTCAACCTAACGTTTATCATTTTCGTTGCGTCTACGTACTTTCCTGCAATATTGAATCACAATATTGATACGTGAGTATTCATATCTTATCTTTTATATATTAATAGTGTATCCCTGACTAGTGCTCGAGTATATAAGATTATGCATGTTTGTATGCTTAGTTTCGTCGTTAAATAGTTTATGATAAATCAAGAATTTGATACATATGCTACTGAGATAAGTTATATGATATGCATGTCATTGAAAAGCTAAAGAAAAAAATTAATAACTTTTCATTTAGAAATCGTGTGGTTTCAATGAACGGATTAAAAGATATGGTCAACTGAATTATCATTAATTTTAATATTATTATTAAAATGATTATTATAACTGTTATCAGTTGATGTTATTACTAAAATTATCTTTATTACTAAAAATTAATATTTTTATTGAAACTATCATTTTATTATTTTTATCATTATTATTATTATCAATAATATTTTATCAAATAAATATGCGTACAAAGATATTTTTACCACACGTAATGTAATTACATTAATAATACATACCACTATATTTTTATGATATTAAGTGAATTTTATAAATTTTATTACTTGAGATATATAAAAGTATATTTTTATCATATATGAATTTTAATATAAATTTTTATTTATTAATAAATGGCTTGTATTATTTAGTATAATAAGATCTGATAAATATATTTAAATATATAAAACTACTATATATAAGTTATATAATAAACATGTATAGATTTTGAAAGTCATTTTGGGTCAAGTTGACTTTTGTTGACTTTTGCATGTCGGACTCGAGCATTAGGATTGTAATACACTACGACTTGACCTAAATTGTTAGATAGATATTGACCAACATATAAATATATATACTTAATATAGGTTCGTGAATCCGAGACAAACCCTGCACTTGTTCAGTGCCGTCATATACATAATTGCTACAAAATACAGTATTGTGAGTTTCACTTGCTCCCTTTTTATATATATTTTTGGGCTGAGAATACATGCGCTGATTTATAAATGTTTTACGAAATAGGCACAAGTACTAAAACTAATTCTATGTGGGTTTAAACCAGAAATATACCCTTAGCTTGGTAACATTAAACTACTTGTCTATGTACGGTAGGCGCGAATCCTAAAGATAGATCTATTGGGTCTGACAAACCCCATCCTGACTATGGGATGCTTTAGTACTTCGAGGTTATTTTAAACACACCTGATCTGGTGTACTTCAGAGGGTAAAACATGAACGTTAAGGCTTGTTACCGGGTGCCTACAACTTATAGAATACTTTTATACACTTGCGAGTGTACGGATATTTATAGAAACTGAAATCTTGTGGTCTATTACTATTACTATTACGGAAATGATGGATTATGATAAACTAATGAACTCACCAACCTTTTGGTTGACACTTTAAAGCATGTTTATTCTCTGGTATTAAAGAAATCTTCCGCTGTGCATTAGCTCATTTTAAGGATATTACTTGGAGTCATTCAAGACATACTTTGAAAGACGTTGCATTCGAGTAGTTGAGTTCATCAAGATTAATATTAAGTCAATTATAGTTGGATGTAATATGAAATGGTATGCATGCCGTCAATTTTTGATGTAAAGAAAGTTTGTCTTTTAAAAACGAATGCAATGTTTGTAAAACGTATCATATAGAGGTCAAATACCTCGCGATGTAATCAACTATTGTGAATCGTTTATAATGTATATGAACGGGTCCTTTCACTTGATCATTTTTTGAGTAAATAAGTATGTCATCGATGAAAACAATGACAAACTTGTCAAGATATGGCCCACACACTCGGTTCATAAGGTCCATGAACACAGCTGGTGCGTTAGTCAATCCAAACGGCATAACCATAAACTCGTAATGACCATAACGTGTCCTAAAAGCAGTTTTTGGAATATCATCCTCCTTTACTTGCATTTGATGATATCCAGAACGTAAATCGATTTTCGAATAAACCGACGAGCCTTGTAGTTGATCAAATAAGTCGTCAATTCTCGGCAGTGGATAACGGTTTTTGATGGTAAGTTTATTCAACTCTCTGTTTTCAATACACAACCTAAATGTACCATCCTTCTTCTTGACAAACAAAATAGGAGCTCCCCATGGTGATGTGCTTGGTCGAATGAAACCACGTTCTAATAGTTCTTGCAGTTGGCTTTGCAGTTCTTTCATCTCGCTGGGTGCGAGTCTGTAGTGACCCGAACTTTTCCATGTTTATATATATATATTAAATGAAATTGTTATTTACATGATTAAGTGTTTCCAACATGTTAAGCAATCAAACTTGTTAAGACTTGATTAATTGAAATAGGTGTCATATAGACAATTGACCACCCAAGTTGACCGGTGATTCACGAACGTTAAAACTTGTAAAAACTATACGATGACATATATATGGTTATATATACAGTTAACATGATTGTATTATAAGTATGTATCTCATTAGGTATTTTAACAATGAGTTATATACATAAAAATGAGACTATTAATTTAAGAAACTCGAAAACGATATATATAACGATTATCGTTATAACAACATCTTACTAGGTACATATGAATCATATTAAGATATTGATACACTTGGTTAATTATGTTAAATGATAAGTAAATATATTATTAAGTGTATTAACAATGTAATACATATGTAAAAATAAGACTACTAACTTAATGATTTCGAAACGAGACATATATGTAACGATTATCGTTGTAACGACATTTAACTGTATATACATCATACTAAGATATATTATATATCATAATATCATGATAATATAACAATTTAACATCTCATTTGTTATAATAAACAATGGGTTAACAACATTCAACAAGATCGTTAACCTAAAGGTTTCAAAACAACATTTACATGTAACGACTAACGATGACTTAACGACTCAGTTAAAATGTATATACATGTAGTGTTTTAATATGTATTCATACACTTTTGAAAGACTTCAAGACACTTATCAAAATACTTCTACTTAACAAAAATGCTTACAATTACATCCTCGTTCAGTTTCATCAACAATTCTACTCGTATGCACCAGTATTCGTACTCGTACAATACATAGCTTTTAGATGTATGTACTATTGGTATATACACTCCAATGATCAGCTCTTAGCAGCCCATGTGAGTCACCTAACATATGTGGGAACCATCATTTGGCAACTAGCCTGAAATATCTCATAAAATTACAAAAATATGAGTAATCATTCATGACTTATTTACATGAAAACAAAATTACATATCCTTTATATCTAATCCATACACCAACGACCAAAAACACCTACAAACACTTTCATTCTTCAATTTTCTTCATCTAATTGATCTCTCTCAAGTTCTATCTTCAAGTTCTAAGTGTTCTTCATAAATTCCAAAAGTTCTAGTTTCATAAAATCAAGAATACTTCCAAGATTGCAAGTTTACTTCCAAGTTTTCTAAATCCATTCCAAGTAATCATCCAAGATCAAGAAACCTTTGTTACTTACAGTAGGTTATCTTTCTAATACAAGGTAATAATCTTATTTCGAGTGGAAATCTTACTTGAAATTGTTTTCGTATCATGATTCTGCTTCAAGAACTTTCAAGCCATCCAAGGATCCTTTGAAGCTAGATCTATTTTTCTCATTTCCAGTAGGTTTATCCAAGGAACTTGAGGTAGTAATGATGTTCATAACATCATTCGATTCATACATATAAAGCTATCTTATTCGAAGGTTTAAACTTGTAATCACTAGAACATAGTTTAGTTAATTCTAAACTTGTTCGCAAATAAAAGTTAATCCTTCTAACTTGACTTTTAAAATCAACTAAACACTTGTTATATATCTATATGATATGCTAACTTAATGATTTAAAACCTGGAAACACGAAAAACACCGTAAAACCGGATTTACGCCGTCGTAGTAACACCGCGGGCTGTTTTGGGTTAGTTAATTAAAAACTATGATAAACTTTTATTTAAAAGTTGTTATTCTGAGAAAATGATTTTTATTATGAACATGAAACTATATCCAAAAATTATGGTTAAACTCAAAGTGGAAGTATGTTTTCTAAAATGGTCATCTAGACGTCGTTCTTTCGACTGAAATGACTACCTTTACAAAAACGACTTGTAACTTATTTTTCCGACTATAAACCTATACTTTTTCTGTTTAGATTCATAAAATAGAGTTCAATATGAAACCATAGCAATTTGATTCACTCAAAACGGATTTAAAATGAAGAAGTTATGGGTAAAACAAGATTGGATAATTTTTCTCATTTTAGCTACGTGAAAATTGGTAACAAATCTATTCCAACCATAACTTAATCAACTTGTATTGTATATTCTGTAATCTTGAGATACCATAAACACGTATACAATGTTTCGACCTATCATGTCGACACATCTATATATATTTCGGAACAACCATAGACACTCTATATGTGAATGTTGGAGTTAGCTATACAGGGTTGAGGTTGATTCCAAAATATATATAGTTTGAGTTGTGATCAATACTGAGATACGTATACACTGGGTCGTGGATTGATTCAAGATAATATTTATCGATTTATTTCTGTACATCTAACTGTGGACAACTAGTTGTAGGTTACTAACGAGGACAGCTGACTTAATAAACTTAAAACATCAAAATATATTAAAAGTATTGTAAATATATTTTGAACATACTTTGATATATATGTATATATTGTTATAGGTTCGTGAATTAACTAGTGGCCAAGTCTTACTTCCCGATGAAGTAAAAATCTGTGAAAGTGAGTTATAGTCCCACTTTCAAAATCTAATATTTTTGGGATGAGAATACATGCAGGTTTTATAAATGATTTACAAAATAGACACAAGTACGTGAAACTACATTCTATGGTTGAATTATCGAAATCGAATATGCCCCTTTTTATTAAGTCTGGTAATCTAAAAATTAGGGAACAGACACCCTAATTGACGCGAACCCTAAAGATAGATCTATTGGGCCTAACAAACCCCATCCAAAGTACCGGATGCTTTAGTACTTCGAAATTTATATCATATCCGAAGGGTGTCCCGGAATGATGCGGATATTCTTATATATGCATCTTGTTAATGTCGGTTACCAGGTGTTCACCATATGAATGATTTTTATCTCTATGTATGGGATGTGTATTGAAATATGAAATCTTGTGGTCTATTGTTATGATTTGATATATATAGGTTAAACCTATAACTCACCAACATTTTTGTTGACGTTTAAAGCATGTTTATTCTCAGGTGAATACTAAGAGCTTCCGTTGTTGCATACTAAAATAAGGACAAGATTTGGAGTCCATGTTTGTATGATATTGTGTAAAAACTGCATTCAAGAAACTGATTTCGATGTAACATATTTGTATTGTAAACCATTATGTAATGGTCGTGTGTAAACAGGATATTTTAGATTATCATTATTTGATAATCTACGTAAAGCTTTTTAAACCTTTATTTATGAAATAAAGGTTATGGTTTGTTTTAAAAATGAATGCAGTCTTTGAAAAACGTCTCATATAGAGGTCAAAACCTCGCAACGAAATCAATTAATATGGAACGTTTTTAATCAATAAGAACGGGACATTTCAGTTGGTATCCGAGCGTTGGTCTTAGAGAACCAGAAAATTTGCATTAGTGTGTCTTATTGAGTTTGTTAGGATGCATTAGTGAGTCTGGACTTCGACCGTGTTTTCTTTAAAAATGATTGCTTAACATTTTTGTTGGAAACTATATATTATTAACATGTATATATTATGTGATATATTAATCTCTTAACATGTTTGATATTATGTGATAGATGTCTACCTCTAGCACAAATCCCATTGACTCACCTAATAATAACGAAGAGTCGAATATATATTGGACTGATTCACAAGTTCCCGAAGAGGAACCGGAAGAAGAATCAGAACCGGAAGAAGAATCAGAACCGGAAGAGGAGGAACCGGAGGAGGAAATAGAACCGGTGGGGGAAATAATAAAACGGTTAAGTAAAAGAAAATCCTCAACCAACCGACCAAGGTTAATTATGGTCAATGGTGTTTCCGCCAAGGAAGCAAAATATTGGGAGGATTACCAATTCTCCGATGAATCGGATTCCGACGAGAATTCTGATGATGTTATAGAAATTACCCCAACTGAATTTAAAAAGGCAAAAGAAAATAATAAGGGAAAGGGCATAAAAATAGAGAAAATCTAATTCCAACCCCGATGAACTTTATATGTATCGTCAACCCCCGAAGTCCTTAAGTTGTAACAATGACCCGAGAACCTCTAAACCACCAGGTTTTTCTAAACCAATGTGGAAAACGACGGCTCGTATTAGGGGAACATCATATATCCCTAGAAACTTGGCAAAACGAACCAAAACCGAAGAAGAAGAAACAAGCGAGTTGGAATAAGATAGTTGTATTTGTGTGGTGTAATATATGTAATATAGTGTGCTTATGCTTTATGATATATGTAAAAATTGCTTGTATTAATAAGTATTTTTTTATGAATCTAACTCTTGTCTATTTTACAGTTTAAAAACACAAAATGGATAGACAACCCAATATTTTAAGAGACCTACCCGGAGACATGATTGATGAAATCTTGTCTAGAGTCGGTCAGAATTTCTCGGCCCAACTATTTAAGGCGAGATCAGTTTGTAAGACATTCGAAGAACGTTCCAAGAATGTCTTGGTTTATAAGAGACTTTCGTTTGAAAGATGGGGGATATCACATTGGGAAACCCATAAGTTATGATGTATTTACTTTGACGCATATATTGCGGGGAACCCAAATGCTATTTTACGCAACGGGTTAAGAAATTATTTTGACTCAATGTATCCGAATATAGGACTTCTTGATTTAGAAAAAGCGGCTAAGATGCAACATAAAGAAACATGCTATGCTTACGGGTTAGTAATGTTCGCTTCTCAACAAAGTGAGAAAAAGAATATCGGGCTACAGCTATTAAACAAAACGTTCCCACAAGTAACGGAGTCGGTAATTGGGGTAAGAAATAAGGTTTTTAGGTTATTACGAGACTATTGGTCATTACGTAACCCTCGTCCCTTTGATGACGTTACAACACGCTGTCTTATCAACGGCCATAACGGTTATGTTCCACAAGACCAAGGATGGGAAGCAGTCCTAGTAAAACCAGAATGCATGACTTGTTTCTGGACGTATGAATTACGTGTCTTTATTGCCTTTACTGAACGACTTGTGTACTAGCTAGAATTATCTTCACAACTATCTTGTATCAAAATTATTGTGTGCTATATTTCACGCTTTATGTAAAATAAGCAGTATTGTAAGTTTGTAAAATATTGTATAAAAGTTTGAACGCGAAATATTATTATAATCAGTTTTTCATATAGAATTGTAGTAGTTGAATTGTATATTAGCTACTAAGTATGAACTTAACGGGTAGGTACTATCCGAATTTAAACTTATAAAACGCTAATATGAAGAAAAAGCTTTTATAAATGAGTTCATATTATGCTACGAAATACTATTAACTACTCTTAATATTCTGTATGATTAACTTGTTCCATTTGACTATTTTGAAGGAAATGGCACCGAATACTCGACACACCGTGAATATGAATGAAGAGGAATTCCGTACTTTTCTAGCTTCAAACATAGCCGCAGTATAGGCTGCGCTACATACCAACAATAACCTTGGATCTAGCAGTACAGGAAATCGTGTAGGATGCACCTACAAAGAATTCATTGCCTACAAGCCTTTGGAATTTGATGGAACCGAAGGACCGATCGGATTGAAACGGTGGACCGAGAAGTTCGAATCGGTGTTTGCCATAAGTAAGTGTACTGAAGAGGACAAAGTGAAGTACGCTACGCATACCTTCACAGGTTCTGCATTAACATGGTGGAATACCTATCTAGAGCAAGTGGGATAAGATGATGCTTACGCACTACCGTGGTCAGCATTCAAGCACTTGATGAACGAGAAGTACCGTCCCAGAACCGAGGTCAATAAGCTCAAGATAGAACTTAGAGGGTTACGAACCCAAGGATTTGATATTACCACGTACGAAAGAAGATTCACAGAATTGTGCCTATTGTGTCTGGGAGCATTCGAAGATGAGGAAGAGAAGATCGACGCGTTTGTGAAAGGATTACCGGAAAGAATCCAAGAAGATATAAGTTCACACGAGCCCGCCTCCATACAACAGGCATGTAGAATGGCTCACAAACTAGTGAACCAGATTGAGGAAAGAATTAAAGAACAGACGGCTGAAGAGGCCAATGTGAAGCAAGTCAAAAGAAAGTGGGAGGAAAACGGTGATAAGAATCACCAATACAACAACAACAGCAATTACAATAATAATCGCAACAATTATCCCAACAATCGCAACATCAATCGCAACTACAACAAACGGCCCAACAACAACAACAACAACAACAACAACAACAGCAACTACAACAATCGTCCCAACAACAATAACAATCGCAACAACAACAACAATCAGAAGCAGCTATGCCAAAGGTGTGAAAAGTATCACTCATGGTTCTGCACCAAATTTTGCAACAAGTGTAAAAGAAATGGTCATAGCGCGGCGAAGTGTGAGGTATATGGACCAGGGGTTAACATAACGAAAGGAACAAATGGTGTCGGAACGAGTAATGGCGGAGCAAGTAGTGTCGGAGCAAGTTATGCCAATGTAGTTTGTTATAAATGTGGAAAACCGGGCCACATTATTAGAAATTACCCGAACCAGGAGAACACGAATGGATAAGGCCGCGGAAGAGTTTTCAATATTAATGCGGCAGAGGTACAGGAAGACCCGGAGCTTGTTACAGGTACGTTTCTTATTGACAATAAATCTGCTTACATTTTATTTGATTCGGGTGCGGATAGAAGCTACATGAGTAGAGATTTTTGTGCTAAATTAAGTTGTCCATTGACGCCGTTGAATAGTAAATTTTTACTCGAATTAGCAAATGGTAAATTAATTTCAGCAGATAATATATGTCAGAATCGAGAAATTAAACTGGTTAGCGAAACATTTAAGATTGACTTGATACCAGTAGAGTTGGGGAGTTTTGATGTGATTATAGGTATGGACTGGTTGAAAGAAGTGAAAGCAGAGATCGTTTGTTACAAAAATGCAATTCGCATTATACGAGAAAAAGGAAAACCCTTAATGGTGTACAGAGAAAAGGGCAACACGAAGCTACATCTTATTAGTAATTTGAAGGCACAAAAACTAATAAGAAAAGGTTGCTATGCTGTTCTAGCACACGTCGAGAAAGTACAAACTGAAGAAAAGAGCATCAATGATGTTCCCGTCGCAAAAGAATTTCCCGATGTATTTCTGAAAGAATTACCGGGATTACCCCCACATCGATCCGTTGAATTTCAAATAGATCTTGTACCAGGAGCTGCACCAATAGCTCGTGCTCCTTACAGACTTGCACCCAGTGAGATGAAAGAACTGCAAAGCCAATTACAAGAACTTTTAGAGCGTGGTTTCATTCGACCAAGCACATCACCGTGGGGATCTCCGATTTTGTTTGTCAAGAAGAAAGATGGTACATTCAGGTTGTGTATCGACTACCGAGAGTTAAACAAACTTACCATCAAGAACCGCTACCCACTACCGAGAATCGACGACTTATTTGATCAACTACAAGGCTCGTCTCTTTATTCAAAGATTGACTTACGTTCCGGGTATCATCAAATGCGGGTGAAAGAAGATGATATTCCAAAGACTGCTTTCAGAACACGTTACGTTCATTACGAGTTTATGGTCATGCCGTTTGGTTTAACTAATGCACCAGCTGTGTTCATGGACCTTATGAACCGAGTGTGTGGACCATACCTTAACAAGTTTGTCATTGTTTTCATTGATGACATACTTATTTACTCAAAGAATGACCAAGAACACGGTGAACATTTGAGAATGGTGTTAGAAGTATTGAGGAAGGAAGAATTGTACGCTAAATTTTCAAAGTGTGCATTTTGGTTGGAAGAAGTTCAATTCCTCGGTCACATAGTGAACAAAAAAGGTATTAAGGTGGATACGGCAAAGATAGAAACTGTTGAAAAGTGGGAAACCCCGAAAACTCCGAAACACATGCGCCAGTTTTTAGGACTAGCTGGTTACTACAGAAGGTTCATCCAAGACTTTTCCTGAATAGCAAAACCCTTGACTGCATTAACGCATAAAGGGAAGAAATTTGAATGGAAGTATGAACAAGAGAAAGTGTTTCAGTTATTGAAGAAAAAGCTAACTACGGCACCTATATTGTCATTGCCTGAAGGGAATGATGATTTTGTGATTTATTGTGACACATCAAAGCAAGGTCTCGATTGTGTATTAATGCAACGAACGAAGGTGATTGCTTATGCATCTAGATAATTGAAGATTCACGAGCAAAATTATACGACGCATGATTTGGAATTAGGCGTGGTTGTTTTTGCATTAAAGACTTGGAGGCACTACTTATATGGGGTCAAAAGTATTATATATACCGACCACAAAAGTCTTCAACACATATTTAATCAGAAACAACTGAATATGAGGCAGCGTAGGTGGATTGAATTGTTGAATGATTACGACTTTGAGATTCGTTACCACCCGGGGAAGGCAAATGTGGTAGCCGACAACTTGAGCAGGAACGACAGAGAACCCATTCGAGTAAAATCTATGAATATAATGATTCACAATAACCTTACTACTCAAATAAAGGAGGCGCAACAAGGAGTTTTAAAAGAGGGAAATTTAAAGGATGAAATACCCAAAGGATCGGAGAAGCATCTTAATATTCGGGAAGACGGAACCCCGTATAGGGTTGAAAGGATTTGGGTAACAAAATTTGGAGATATGAGAGAAATGGTACTTAGAGAAGCTCATAAAACCAGATACTCAATACATCCTGGAATGGGGAAGATGTACAAGGATCTCAAGAAACATTTTTGGTGGCCGGGTATGAAAGCCGATGTTGCTAAATACGTAGGAGAATGTTTGACATGTTCTAAGGTCAAAGCTGAGCATCAGAAACCATCAGGTCTACTTCAACAACCCGAAATCCCGGAATGGAAATGGGAAAACATTACCATGGATTTCATCACTAAATTGCCAAGGACTGCAAGTGGTTTTGATACTATTTGGGTAATAGTTGATCGTCTCACCAAATCAGCACAATTCCTGCCAATAAGAGAAGATGACAAGATGGAGAAGTTAGCATGACTGTATTTGAAGGAAGTCATCTCCAGACATGGAATACCAATCTCTATTATCTCTGATAGGGATGGCAGATTTATTTCAAGATTCTGGCAGATATTACAGCAAGCATTAGGAACTCGTCTAGACATGAGTACTGCCTATCATCCACAAACTGATGGGCAGAGCGAAAGGACGATACAAACGCTTGAAGACATGCTACGAGCATGTGTTATTGATTTCGGAAACAGTTGGGATCGACATCTACCGTTAGCAGAATTTTCCTACAACAACAGCTACCATTCAAGCATTGAGATGGCGCCGTTTGAAGCACTTTATGGTAGAAAGTGCAGGTCTCCGATTTGTTGGAGTGAAGTGGGGGATAGACAGATTACAGGTCCGGAGATAATACAAGAAACTACCGAGAAGATCATCCAAATTCAACAACGGTTGAAAACCGCCCAAAGTCGACAAAAGAGCTACGCTGACATTAAAAGAAAAGATATAGAATTTGAAATTGGAGAGATGGTCATGCTTAAAGTTGCACCTTGGAAAGGCGTTGTTCGATTTGGTAAACGAGGGAAATTAAAACCAAGGTATATTGGACCATTCAAGATTATTGATCGTGTCGGACCAGTAGCTTACCGACTTGAGTTACCTCAACAACTCGCGGCTGTACATAACACTTTCCACGTCTCGAATTTGAAGAAATGTTTTGCTAAAGAAGATCTCACTATTCCGTTAGATGAAATCCAAATCAACGAAAAACTTCAATTTATCGAAGAACCCGTCGAAATAATGGATCGTGAGGTTAAAAGACTTAAGCAAAACAAGATACCAATTGTTAAGGTTCGATGGAATGCTCGTAGAGGACCCGAGTTCACCTGGGAACGAGAAGATCAGATGAAGAAGAAATACCCGCATTTATTTCCAGAAGATACGTCAACACGTCCAACTGCTTAAAATTTCGGGACGAAATTTATTTAACGGGTAGGTACTGTAGTGACCCGAACTTTTCCATGTTTATATATATATATTAAATGAAATTGTTATTTACATGATTAAGTGTTTCCAACATGTTAAGCAATTAAACTTGTTAAGACTTGATTAATTGAAATAGGTTTCATATAGACAATTGACCACCCAAGTTGACCGGTGATTCACGAACGTTAAAACTTGTAAAAACTATACGATGAAATATATATGGTTATATATATAGTTAACATGATTTTATTATAAGTATGTATCTCATTAGGTATTTTAACAATGAGTTATATACATAAAAATGAGACTATTAATTTAAGAAACTCGAAAACGATATATATAACGATTATCGTTATAACAACGTCTTACTAGGTACATATGAATCATATTAAGATATTGATACACTTGGTTAATTATGTTAAATGATAAGTAAATATATTATTAAGTGTATTAAGAATGAAATACATATGTAAAAATAAGACTACTAACTTAATGATTTCGAAACGAGACATATATGTAACGATTATCGTTGTAACGACATTTAACTGTATATACATCATACTAAGATATATTATATATCATAATATCATGATAATATAAAAATTTAACATCTCATTTGTTATAATAAACAATGGGTTAACAACATTCAACAAGATCGTTAACCTAAAGGTTTCAAAACAACATTTACATGTAACGACTAACGATGACTTAACGACTCAGTTAAAATGTATATACATGTAGTGTTTTAATATGTATTCATACACTTTTGAAAGACTTCAACACACTTATCAAAATACTTCTACTTAAGAAAAATGCTTACAATTACATCCTCGTTCAGTTTCATCAACAATTCTACTCGTATGCACCCGTATTCGTACTCGTACAATACACAGCTTTTAGATGTATGTACTATTGGTATATACACTCCAATGATCAGCTCTTAGCAGCCCATGTGAGTCACCTAACACATGTGGGAACCATCATTTGGCAACTAACATGAAATATCTCATAAAATTACAAAAATATGAGTAATCATTCATGACTTATTTACATGAAAACAAAATTACATATCCTTTATATCTAATCCATACACCAACGACCAAAAACACCTACAAACACTTTCATTCTTCAATTTTCTTCATCTAATTGATCTCTCTCAAGTTCTATCTTCAAGTTCTAAGTGTTCTTCATAAATTCCAAAAGTTCTAGTTTCATAAAATCAAGAATACTTCCAAGATTGCAAGTTTACTTCCAAGTTTTCTAAATCCATTCCAAGTAATCATCCAAGATCAAGAAACCTTTGTTACTTACAGTAGGTTATCTTTCTAATACAAGGTAATAATCATATTCAAACTTTAATTCAATTTCTATAACTATAACAATCTTATTTCGAGTGGAAATCTTACTTGAAATTGTTTTCGTGTCATGATTCTGCTTCAAGAACTTTCAAGCCATCCAAGGATCCTTTGAAGCTAGATCTATTTTTCTCATTTCCAGTAGGTTTATCCAAGGAACTTGAGATAGTAATGATGTTCATAACATCATTCGATTCATACATATAAAGCTATCTTATTCGAAGGTTTAAACTTGTAATCACTAGAACATAGTTTAGTTAATTCTAAACTTGTTCGCAAATAAAAGTTAATCCTTCTAACTTGACTTTTAAAATCAACTAAACACATGTTCTATATCTATATGATATGCTAACTTAATGATTTAAAACCTGGAAACACGAAAAACACCGTAAAACCGGATTTACGCCGTCGTAGTAACACCGCGGGCTGTTTTGGGTTAGTTAATTAAAAACTATGATAAACTTTGATTTAAAAGTTGTTATTCTGAGAAAATGATTTTTATTATGAACATGAAACTATATCCAAAAATTATGGTTAAACTCAAAGTGGAAGTATGTTTTCTAAAATGGTCATCTAGAAGTCGTTCTTTCGACTGAAATGACTACCTTTACAAAAACGACTTGTAACTTATTTTTCCGAGTATAAACCTATACTTTTTCTGTTTATATTCATAAAATAGAGTTCAATATGAAACCATAGCAATTTGATTCACTCAAAACGGATTTAAAATGAAGAAGTTATGGGTAAAACAAGATTGGATAATTTTTCTCATTTTAGCTACGTGAAAATTGGTAACAAATCTATTCCAACCATAACTTAATCAACTTGTATTGTATATTATGTAATCTTGAGATACCATAGACACGTATACAATGTTTCGACCTATCATGTCGACACATCTATATATATTTCGGAACAACCGTAGACACTCTATATGTGAATGTTGGAGTTAGCTATACAGGGTTGAGGTTGATTTCAAAATATATATAGTTTGAGTTGTGATCAATACTGAGATACGTATACACTGGGTCGTGGATTGATTTAAGATAATATTTATCGATTTATTTCTGTACATCTAACTGTGGAAAAATAGTTGTAGGTTACTAACGAGGACAGCTGACTTAATAAACTTAAAACATCAAAATATATTAAAAGTGTTGTAAATATGTTTTGAACATACTTTGATATATATGTATATATTGTTATATTTTCGTGAATCAACCAGTGGCCAAGTCTTACTTCCCGACGAAGTAAAAATCTGTGAAAGTGAGTTATAGTCCCACTTTTAAAATCTAATATTTTTGGGATGAGAATACATGCAGGTTTTATAAATGATTTACAAAATAGACACAAGTACGTGAAACTACATTCTATGGTTGAATTATCGAAATCGAATATGCCCCTTTTTATTAAGTCTGGTAATCTAAGAATTAGGGAACATACACCCTAATTGACGCGAATCCTAAAGATAGATCTATTGGGCCTAACAAACCCCATCCAAAGTACAGGATGCTTTAGTACTTTGAAATTTATATCATATCCGAAGGGTGTACCGGAATGATGGGGATATTCTTATATATGCATCTTGTTAATGTCAGTTACCAGGTGTTCACCATATGAATGATTTTTATCTCTATGTATGGGATGTGTATTGAAATATGAAATCTTGTGGTCTATTGTTATGATTTGATATATATAGGTTAAACCTATAACTCACCAACATTTTTGTTGACGTTTAAAGCATGTTTATTCTCAGGTGAATACTAAAATAAGGACAAGATTTGGAGTCCATGTTTGTATGATATTGTGTAAAAACTGCATTCAAGAAACTGATTTCGATGTAACATATTTGTATTGTAAACCATTATGTAATGGTCGTGTGTAAACAGGATATTTTAGATTATCATTATTTGATAATCTACGTAAAGCTTTTTAAACCTTTATTTATGAAATAAAGGTTATGGTTTGTTTTAAAAATGAATGCAGTCTTTGAAAAACGTCTCATATAGAGGTCAAAACCTCGCAACGAAATCAATTAATATGGAACGTTTTTAATCAATAAGAACGGGACATTTCAGAGTCTGTAAGGAGCACGAGCGATTGGTGCAGCTCCTGGTACAAGATCTATTTGAAATTCAATAGATCGATGTGGAGGTAGTCCCAGTAATTCTTTCAGAAATACATCGGGAAATTATTTTGCGACGCGAACATCATTGATGCTCTTTTCTTCCGTTTGTACTTTCTCGACGTGTGCTAGAACAGCAAAGCAACCTTTTCTTATTAGTTTTTGTGCCTTAAAATTACTAATAAGATGTAGCTTCGTGAAACGACCCGTCCTAATCCTCCTGGACGAAGTCATCAACATTTGGTCCCATTACGATGATCGACTCCAAGTAATGTCCTTAAAATGAGCAAATGCACAGCGGAAGACTTAATTCGTACCTGAGAATAAACATGCTTAAAAGTGTCAACCAAAAGGTTGGTGAGTTCATAGGTTTATCATAATAATCATTTCAATATGTTAATAGACCACAAGATTTTATAATCATAAACATAATACACTCGCAAGAGTATGTAAAGCATTCTAAGTGGTTGAGCACTTGGTAACCATACTTAACATTTAATCAACATCGCATATTCCCTTTATTATGAAATCTCACTACACCGTACCAAGTGTAGTCACGAAACGAAGTACTGTGCAACCGTTGAATACTGGTCGTCCAGTCCGGTTGGGGTTGTCAGGCCCGATAGATCTATCAACAGGATTCGCGTTTACAATACCCATGTAAATAGTAGTTACCAAGCTACAGGGAAATATGCCAGTGGTACAACTCAACGTAGAATATATTTTTAAGTACTTGTGTCTATTTTGTAAACATTTATAAAAGCAGCGCATGTATTCTCAGCCCAAAAATATATATTGCAAAAGCAATTAAAAAGGGAGCAAATAAAACTCACCGTACTGTATTTTGTAGTAAAAATACATATAACGTCATTTAACAAGTATAGGGTTGGCTTCGGATTCATGAACCTATATCAGATATATATATTAATACATATAATTGTAATCGAACAAATTTATTCTTAATTTATATATCTTATATATTTAATTTTGTAATAAATGTATTCTTAAAAAAATATATCTTTGTTATAAAAATATTGTTAATATGGAAGTGATAATAATAACATTTTATTATATTAATATAGATGTTAATAATTAATAATAAATTAATAATAATACTAATCATAATAATAATAATATTAATAATCTTAATAATATTAGTAATAATATTAATGATAATATTAATACTTAATAATTCATTTAAATCATATCTTAATTATAATTTTTAATCATTCTCATTTTAATATTTGTATTTATACTTTTTATTTTTATGTTTATAACCTTATTAAAACTCCTACTTTTATAATCTTAATTATATTATTAATGATAATATGTATAAATCAATATTAGTATAATAATAATAATAATAATAATAATAATAATAATAATAATAATAATAATAATAATAATAATAATAATAATAATAATAATAATAATAATAATAATAATAATAATAATAGAACTACCTTTAAAAGGGAAATCTTCCAAAAAGAAAACAAAGTGTCTCAATCCGGACTCAAACTTGAGACCTCTCGTTCACACAAACAACACCCTTAGCCACTCCTCCAATTCTGTTTATCTAGGATTATAGGATTCTAATATTTATTTAGCTCGATTCTCATCTGTTTCCCTTATTTAAATCTATTTGAATTATTTATATCTCGAATTAACTAGTTTCATTTCTTCCTTCTCATCTTCATAAAACTAATCCACCCGAAAACCAAAATAGGATCTCGGCCCAAAAAATATTTACGGCCCAACAATTTACATAATAGGATTTCAGTCCAATAAAACCATCGTGGCCCAATCATAAAACGAATCCCAGTCATTTTTCTTCCACACAAAAAATTACGTGTCTCGGTAAAAAAAATTAACGATATCAGCAGAAAAATATTGTTTCGGTTCAGCTTCATATTCATCATGTATCATCATCATCATCATCATTGTAGCATTTAACAACAGTAAAGTAGTTCAAATAATTAAGCATTCGATGAGTTCTTGTTTTTGGGTTGTAACAGTGAATTTGCAGGTTTGTGATGGGAGATTTCGAGCAGAAAAAAAAATAAGAGAAATAGATGAAACAGTTTCAGTTGGTTTCATGGTGGTTCTTGATTGAAAACATGAAGTAGCAGGTGGCGGTGGTTTATGTATTTGAGGTGGTGATCGGTGGAAAGTGGTGGAGATGATGGGTGATAGTTGTTATTGTTGGTCGTTTACGGTTTCTAGTAATGGAAAACAGAAATCAAATAGTTGCAGGGCTCTGTTTTGGGCTGGAAACAAACCAGGCAGCAGCCTTTAGCTGTATTCGAGCAATCAAAACAGAAAGTTAGAGGTTGTTTTCAATCAGAGAGAGATAAAGAGTAAGAGAGAGAGAGAGAGAGAGAGAGATTAGGGTGGCGGTTTAGGGTGTAGTTCATGGTGGTTTGAGGTGGTGGCGAGGGTGGTGGTAGTCGGTGGTGCTCACGGTGTTGGAGGAGATGGAGAAGATGAGTAAGGTTGTGTTGCTTGATCAAAATTTATCTAACTCATATACATATATATAAATGTAATCATATATAATATGATATAATATTAATTAATGATAAAGTAATAATAAATATAATATAATAACCTATGAAATATAAACGTGTGAAAGAAAATATCCATCTCAATTATGTTGCCGACAGTTGGTTCGGAGTGGTATATCGTGTCCATTACTAAACAGATAATATATAAAAGTGTTCCTAAAAATCTCAAATTTTTAGATTAAACATATTTAATTATTCCACTCATTAATTGTTTGAAACCTGATCAAAAAAGTTCAGTATTTATTTATTTTATGTACCAAATAATATGTACGGAGTATTAATATTCAAACTAAAAAGGTAAAAATATTTTTTTGTCAAAACTAAAATCTTCGTAATCAATTTACAGTTCAACTTTTATTTTAATCATTAATGAACAAGTATTATCTCTATATTAAAACTAACCAAACATCAACTGAGTGTTACTGACGTTTGCCAATTAAGCTCGAAAACATTCATTTTCCATTTACTCTCTTTTTATATATAATTAGTTTTAAATAACAAGTTTTATCACATAAATATATATTATATATTTTTAAACAAATAGATTTAATATTATTTTATATATTTCCATGTAGTATTTATATATACATTCATATACACACACATATATATGTATCTATTTACAAATAGTTGTTCGTGAATTGTCGAAAACAGTCGAAAGGTAATTGCATTCATAAAATAGTTCAAAATCTTTGAAACTCAATCTAACAAACTTTGCTTATCATGTTGAACATACAATATCGTATCGAGAGTTTATTTTAAAATTAGACGAAATTTTCCGGGTCGTGACAGTACCTACCCATTAAAGAAATGAGGTCGTCATGGCTAACAATAAAAATGTTTTCATGACGAATATGAGTTATAATTAGAGTTTTATCATTATTGATTAATATAGATAAAACGATTTGATCATGTGAAGCGTACGAGTGAAGCTATCACAAAAGAGTGAAAAGTTTCGTCTTAATTTTTGACGTAGTCATGGTGGATTTCCGGAATTCAAGGAATTTAAAGAAATCTTCTAATCAGAAAGAAAATGTAATAACACGATTTATTAGCAACTGTTGGAATTACGGAAGAACATAAATATCAAAGGAAATATTTCCGTGATATGTATAGAGCTTAAATAGAATGAAAGAGTTGTGTAACATGGCACATGATGAGGGTGTAATCTACTGTGAATCATCATCACATTTCATTAGAAACTCAGCATGACTTACTATAATATAATCACGTTGGCCAAATGTCATTATATTATACTAACTCATGCTCAAATTCTTAACACTTCTCCAGAATTCATTCGTATTTAAACTTAGATTTTACAGAAGTTTTCAATTTAATGGAATACAGATAACACGAAGAAGTAGATAATTTCGGACAAGAATATTTATGAAAATATCTTCAGAAATATCGAAGATATTTATGATGATATTTTGGAATTTCTAAGTTCGGAGGTTGATAAAGAAAATTCTTCCTCTAGAATTTAGAATAAATAAGGAGCAAAATATTCGCTAAAGAGTTCATCAGATACAGAATCATCCGGATTCTTTAAGTACAGGTTGGTGATTTGTCCACAGTCTCCTTCATAGTTTTGCATAATCCGCTTTTCGGTACTAAATTTTCTATCGAGCGTTCCCAACACTCCATTCTTTATCATCAAACTCTTGGCCGTTTAAACCATCTACAATTTTTCTGTTTCCTCTGTATTTAATGCAGCCATATCTGAATCGTCGGTTATCATTTCGAGGTGTTTTCAGGAGAATTGTGTTTTTAGATGATTAAACACTGATGGTAATATGGTGGAATATAAAAGGTTCCCCGGTAGCAATAAAGAACACGCATATATATCAAAGTTATAATAAGATTGTATCGAATGAAAAGTCAAAGTTGACTTGCTGGAGCTGTGACAAAATTGGCAACTTTGAAAAGGAGTCATAAGGTTGTTTTTGCTAATAAATGATAAAGAATTCAATGCGGTAAGTGTTAAACTATAACTTTGGGTTCAAGAGTTTTTCAGGTGCATAACTATATGCATAAATCTTTTCTTCTGTAGATGAAGTGTGGTTGGTTCAACTTCTCGATTGAGGTGTTTTCAAGAATCATGAAAAGATTTGAACGCGGATTGTAACTCTCGAGGTACAAATGAGATTTAAGATGAAATCAAGTGGCAAACTTGAAGAATTGTTTAGTTTCATATGTTATAATCAATATTTTAATTCATTTTAATTGTCCAATGTTAGTAGTCCAATAGTCCAATAGTCCAATAGTTCATATATAGTTTAATATATAATATTCGAATTAATTAATACGCATCATGACCCGTGTACCGGTCTCAGTATTGATCACAACTCAAACTATATATATATATATATTTTAGAATCAACCTCAACCCTGTATAGCTAACTCCGTCATTTGCATATAGAGTGTCTATGGTTGTTCCAAGATAGATATATAGATGGGTCAATATGATATGTCGAAACCTTGTATACGTGTCCCATTATTTAAAGTGTATAAATAAATAACAGAAATTAAATAACGATAAATAAAATGTGTAAAGTAAATAACAAAAATTAAATAACGATAAATTAAATGAGTAAAGTAAATAACAGAATTTAAATGACGATAAATAAAATTGCGATAATTAAATTGCGATAAATAAAATGTAATCGGTTAGCTAGGAACAGTTAGCTGGAACAGTTAGCGTGGATTCTTAACAAAATTTCAATTAGTTAATTCGTTTGTTTCTAACAAATTTTATTTTGTCCAATATTTCCTTCATTATGCCACTTGTTAGATTTTGATAAGTCAAAATCCAAATATGAAATTGAATGAAAAGGGTTATTATGTGGTGAACAGATATGTATATCGGTGAATGTAAGTAGGATAGTAAATGACTGTTGAATCAGATTCGAAGAATGTACAGTGTAACTTATTAATGTGAAATCTAAATATTCCTCGGGTATTACCTACCCGTTAAAATATTTTCACCATTAACAATTTGTACAAAATAATTTTTAATTACAATCTTTTTGAAAATATATATACATATATATTTTCTTCAGATGTAATCATGGATTTAATGAGTCAATATGATATTAAACTCATTTGATTTACCATTAGAACAAGAATATATAATCTCTAAAACATTAGAGATTACATAATCGCCATGTCGAACAAAGATAAATGAGGTATAACGTTACGTAGAATGAAGATAATCGATGTAGAACGATATGTAGAACGAAGATAAAGTAGATAGAACGATACGTTGAACGATGATTATGCTCGAGGTACAGAATGAGATGTTGAGGCAGGGATTATTGAAACTTGGGTTATTGGTGGTACTGGTATCGTTGGTGCTTAAGCGGGTGATGTTACTAGTGTTGGTGATACTGTCGGTGCTTGCAAATTGTGTACCGTGCTCTCTAAAGTTAATACTCGAGCTCGGAGTTCTCTGACTTCTTCTACTAACCCTGGTTGGTTATCAGTGTGAGGTAAAGGTCAAATATCTTCTCTAGTTCCATTAATGGTAGTCTCAAGTCAAAAAATTCTTGCAAAAGGGTATAAACGGTGTTGCGAACGGGTTCGCCGGTGAGCGGGTCAAGTACTCCAAGGTTAGGTGGTAGATTTGGTTCATGATATGGAGTACCTTCTTCCCTTCTTCATAGGGTGAGTATGTCGCGAACCCACCCCCATTTTCTCCAGTAATCACGGTAGTTGATTGGTTGGTGTGCTCCTGTCACGGTGTCTTCGGAGTCAGAGGAACTTGGTTGATTCGTAGAGGCCATCTTACGCGATCTCAGAAAAGATTTTTGGTATGAAGAGTTTAGTGACAGCGATTGATAGTTGGATGGTATTCTTAATGCATCATATGCATAGATATATATAGTACCAGATTCCCCTAAATTACGGAGTAATTTACGGAAGATATCAGGCAAAGTCTATCGTAATAGATATGCTAAGATATAATTTAGCAGATACGCTAAGATATGAGTTTTGTCTATACACTAATCATGCAGTCAATGCAGTAAGATGTGTCTAGACTAAGAATAATGAGTAGGTAATTTCCTAAAGATGATAAGCAGATGATTTCCGACAAAAATGATAAGCAAAACTTTTGACATGCAGACACGGTCGAAGTCCAGATCCACTAATGCATCTAAACAACTATCAATTAGACACATTAATGCAAGACCTATTTCGCTAAGACCACCGCTCTGATACCAACTGAAACGACCCGTCCTAATCCTCCTGGACGAAGTCATCAACATTTGGTCCCATTACGATGATCGACTCCAAGTAATGTCCTTAAAATGAGCAAATGCACAGCGGAAGACTTAATTCGTACCTGAGAATAAACATGCTTAAAAGTGTCAACCAAAAGGTTGGTGAGTTCATAGGTTTATCATAATAATCATTTCAATATGTTAATAGACCACAAGATTTTATAATCATAAACATAATACACTCGCAAGAGTATGTAAAGCATTCTAAGTGGTTGAGCACTTGGTAACCATACTTAACATTTAATCAACGTCGCATATTCCCTTTATTATGAAATCTCACTACACCGTACCAAGTGTAGTCACGAAACGAAGTACTGTGCAACTGTTGAATACTGGTCATCCAGTCTGGTTGGGGTTGTCAGGCCCGATAGATCTATCAACAGGATTCGCGTTTACAATACCCATGTAAATAGTAGTTACCAAGCTACAGGGAAATATGCCAGTGGTACAACTCAACGTAGAATATATTTTTAAGTACTTGTGTCTATTTTGTAAACATTTATAAAAGCAGCGCATGTATTCTCAGCCCAAAAATATATATTGCAAAAGCAATTAAAAAGGGAGCAAATGAAACTCACTATACTGTATTTTGTAGTAAAAATACATATAACATCATATAACACGTATAGGGTTGGCCTCGGATTCATGAACCTATATCAGATATATATATTAATACATATAATTGTAATTGAACAAATTTATTCTTAATTTATATATCTTATATATTTAATTTTGTAATAAATGTATTCTTAAAAAAATATATCTTTGTTATAAAAATATTGTTAATATGGAAGTGATAATAATAACATTTTATTATATTAATATAGATGTTAATAATTAATAATAAATTAATAATAATACTAATCATAATAATAATAATATTAATAATCTTAATAATATTAGTAATAATATTAATGATAATATTAATACTTAATAATTCATTTAAATCATATCTTAATTATAATTTTTAATCATTCTCATTTTAATATTTGTATTTATACTTTTTATTTTTATGTTTATAACCTTATTAAAACTCCTACTTTTATAATCTTAATTATATTATTAATGATAATATGTATAAATCAATATTAGTATAATAATAATAATAATAATAATAATAATAATAATAATAATAATAATAATAATAATAATAATAATAATAATAATAATAATAATAATAATAATAATAATAATAATAATAATAATAATAATAATAGAACTACCTTTAAAAGGGAAATCTTCCAAAAAGAAAACAAAGTGTCTCAATCCGGACTCAAACTTGAGACCTCTCGTTCACACAAACAACACCCTTAGCCACTCCTCCAATTCTGTTTATCTAGGATTATAGGATTCTAATATTTATTTAGCTCAATTCTCATCTATTTCCCTTATTTAAATCTATTTGAATTATTTATATCTCGAATTAACTAGTTTCATTTCTTCCTTCTCATCTTCATAAAACTAATCCACCCGAAAACCAAAATAGGATCTCGGCCCAAAAAATATTTACGGCCCAACAATTTACATAATAGTATTTCAGTCCAATAAAACCATCGTGGCCCAATCATAAAACGAATCCCAGTCGTTTTTCTTCCACACAAAAAATTACGTGTCTCGGTAAAAAAAAAAATTAACGATATCAGCAGAAAAATATTGTTTCGGTTCAGCTTCATATTCATCATGTATCATCATCATCATCATCATCATTATAGCATTTAACAACAGTAAAGTAGTTCAAATAATTAAGCATTCGATGAGTTCTTGTTTTTGGGTTGTAACAGTGAATTTGCAGGTTTGTGATGGGAGATTTCGAGCAGAAAAAAAAGAAAAGAGAAATAGATGAAACAGTTTCAGTTGGTTTCATGGTGGTTCTTGAATGAAAACACGAAGTAGAAGGTGGCGGTGGTTTATGTATTTGAGGTGGTGATCGGTGGAAAGTGGTGGAGATGATGGGTGATAGTTGTTATTGTTGGTCGTTTACGGTTTCTAGTAATGGAAAACAGAAATCAAATAGTTGCAGGGCTGTGTTTTGGGCTGGAAACAAACTAGGCAGCAGCCTTTAGCTATATTCGAGCAATCAAAACAGAAAGTTAGAGGTTGTTTTCAATCAGAGAGAGATAAAGAGTAAGAGAGAGAGAGATTAGGGTGGCGGTTTAGGGTGTAGTTCATGGTGGTTTGAGGTGGTGGCGAGGGTGGTGGTAGTCGGTGGTGCTCACGGTGTTGGAGGAGATGGAGAAGATGAGTAAGGTTGTGTTGCTTGATCAAAATTTATCTAACTCATATACATATATATAAATGTAATCATATATAATATGATATAATATTAATTAATGATAAAGTAATAATAAATATAATATAATAACCTATGAAATATAAACGTGTGAAAGAAAATATCCATCTCAATTATGTTGCCGACAGTTGGTTCGGAGTGGTATATCGTGTCCATTACTAAACAGTTAATATATAAAAGTGTTCCTAAAAATCTCAAATTTTTATATTAAACATATTTAATTATTCCACTCATTAATTGTTTGAAACCTGATCAAAAAAGTTCAGTATTTATTTATTTTATGTACCAAATAATAAGTACGGAGTATTAATATTCAAACTAAAAAGGTAAAAATATTTTTTTGTCAAAACTAAAATCTTCGTAATCAATTTACAGTTCAACTTTTATTTTAATCATTAATGAACAAGTATTATCTCTATATTAAAACTAACCAAACATCAACTGAGTGTTACTGACGTTTGCCAATTAAGCTCGAAAACATTCATTTTCCATTTACTTTCTTTTTATATATAATTAGTTTTAAATAACAAGTTTTATCACATAAATATATATTATATATTTTTAAACAAATAGATTTAATATTATTTTATATATTTCCATGTAGTATTTATATATACATTCATATACACACACATATATATGTATCTATTTACAAATAGTTGTTCGTGAATCGTCGAAAACAGTCGAAAGGTAATTGCATTCATAAAATAGTTCAAAATCTTTGAGACTCAATCTAACAAACTTTGCTTATCGTGTTGAACATACAATATCGTATCGAGAGTTTGGTTTAAAATTAGTCGAAATTTTCCGGGTCGTGACAGTACCTACCCGTTAAAGAAATGAGGTCGTCATGGCTAACAATAAAAATGTTTTCATGACGAATATGAGTTGATAATTAGAGTTTTATCATTATTGATTAATATAGATAAAACGATTTGATCATGTGAAGCGTACGAGTGAAGCTATCACAAAAGAGTGAAAAGTTTCGTCTTAATTTTTGACTTAGTCATGGTGGATTTCCGGAATTCAAGGAATTTAAAGAAATCTTCTAATCAGAAAGAAAATGTAATAACACGATTTATTAGCAACTGTTGGAATTACGAAAGAACATAAATATCAAAGGAAATATTTCCGTGATATGTATAGAGCTTAAATAGAATGAAAGAGTCGTGTAACATGGCACATGATGAGGGTGTAATCTACTGTGAATCATCATCACATTTCATTAGAAACTCAGCATGACTTACTATAATATAATCACGTTGGCCAAATGTCATTATATTATACTAACTCATGCTCAAATTCTTAACACTTCTCCAGAATTCATTCGTATTTATACTTAGATTTTACAGAAGTTTTCAATTTAATGGAATACAGATAACACGAAGAAGTAGATAATTTCGGACAAGAATATTTATGAAAATATCTTCAAAAATATCGAAGATATTTATGATGATATTTTGGAATTTCTAAGTTCGGAGGTTGATAAAGAAAATTCTTCCTCTAGAATTTAGAATAAATAAGGAGCAAGATATTCGCTAAAGAGTTCATCAGATACAGAATCATCCGGATTCTTTAAGTACAGGTTGGTGATTTGTCCACAGTCTCCTTCATAGTTTTGCATAATCCGTTTTTTGGTACTAAATTTTCTATCGAGCGTTCCCAAAACTCCATTCTTTATCATCAAACTCTTGGCCGTTTAAACCATCTACAATTTTTCTGTTTCCTCTGTATTTAATGCAGCCATATCTGAATCGTCGGTTATCATTTCGAGGTGTTTTCAGGAGAATTGTGTTTTTAGATGATTAAACGCTGATGGTAATATGGTGGAATATAAAAGGTTCCCCGGTAGCAATAAAGAGCACGCATATATATATCAAAGTTATAATAAGATTGTATCGAATGAAAATTCGAAGTTGACTTGCTGGAGCTGTGACAAAATTGGCTACTTTGAAAAGGAGTCATAAGGTTGTTTTTGCTAATAAATGATAAAGAATTCATTGCGGTACGTGTTAAACTATAACTTTGGGTTCGAGAGTTTTTCAGGTGCATAACTATATGCATAAATCTTTTCTTCCGTAGATGAAGTGCGGTTGGTTCAACTTCTCGATTGAGGTGTTTTCAAGAATCATGAAAAGATTTGAACGCGGATTGTAACTCTCGAGGTACAAATGAGATTTAAGATGAAATCAAGTGGAAAACTTGAAGAATTGTTTAGTTTCATATGTTATAATCAATATTTTAATTCATTTTAATTGTCCAATGTTAGTAGTCCAATAGTCCAATAGTTCATATATAGATTAATATATAATATTCGAATTAATTAATACGCATCGTGACCCGTGTACCGGTCTCAGTATTGATCACAACTCAAACAATATATATATTTTGGAATCAACCTCAACCCTGTATAGCTAACTCCGTCATTTGCATATAGAGTGTCTACGGTTGTTCCAAGATAGATATATAGATGGGTCAATATGATATGTCGAAACCTTGTATACGTGTCCCATTATTTAAAGTGTATAAATAAATAACATAAATTAAATAACGATAAATAAAATGCGTAAAGTAAATAACAGAAATTAAATAACGATAAATTAAATGCGTAAAGTAAATAACAGAATTTAAATGACGATAAATAAAATTGCGATAATTAAATTGCGATAAATAAAATGTAATCAGTTAGCTAGGAACAGTTAGCTGGAACAGTTAGCGTGGATTCTTAACAAAATTTCAATTAGTTAATTCGTTTGTTTCTAACAAATTTTATTTTGTCCAATGTTTCCTTCATTATGCCACTTGTTAGATTTTGATAAGTCAAAATCCAAATATGAAATTGAATGAAAAGGGTTATTATGCGGTGAACAGATACGTATATCGGTGAATGTAAGTAGGATAGTAAATGACTGTTGAATCAGATTCGAAGAATATACAGTGTAACTTATTAATGTGAAATCTAAATATTCCTCGGGTATTACCTACCCGTTAAAATATTTTCACCATTAACAATTTGTACAAAAGAATTTTTAATTACAATCTTTATGAAAATATATATACATATATATTTTCTTCAGATGTAATCATGGATTTAATGAGTCAATATGATATTAAACTCATTTAATTTACCATTAGAACAAGAATATATAATCTCTAAAACATTAGAGATTACATAATCGCCATGTCGAACGAAGATAAATGAGGTAGAACGTTACGTAGAACGAAGATAATCGATGTAGAACGATATGTAGAACGAAGATAAAGTAGATAGAACGATAGGTTGAACGATGATTATGCTCGAGGTACAGAATGAGATGTTGAGGCAGGGATTGTTGAAACTTGGGTTATTGGTGGTATCGGTACCGTTGGTGCTGAAGCGGGTGATGTTACTGGTGTTGGTGATACTGCTGGTGCTTGCAAATTGTGTACCGTGCTCTCTAAAGTTAATACTCGAGCTCGGAGTTCTCTAACTTCTTCTACTAACCCTGGTTGGTTATCAGTGTGAGGTAAAGGTCGAATATCTTCTCTAGTTCCGTTAATGGTAGTCTCAAGTCTAAAAATTCTTGCAAAAAGGGTATAAACGGTGTTGCGAACGGGTTCGCCGGTTAGCGGGTCAAGTACTCCAAGGTTAGGTGGTAGATTTGGTTCATGATATGGCTTACCTTATTCACTTCTCCATAGGGTGAGTATGTCGCGAACCCACCCCCATTTTCTCCAGTAATCACGATAGTTGATTGGTTGGTGTGCTCCTGTCACGCTGTCTTCAGAGTCAGAGGAACTTGGTCGATTCGTAGAGGCCATCTTACGCGATCTCAGAAAATATTTTTGGTATGAAGAGTTTAGTGACAGCAATTGATAGTTGGATGGTATTCTCAATGCATCATATGCATAGATATATATAGTACCAGATTCCCCTAAATTACGGAGTAATTTACGGAAGATATCAGGCAAAGTCTATCGTAATAGATACGCTAAGATATAATTTAGCAGATACACTAAGATATAAGTTTTGTCTATACACTAATCATGCAGTCAATGCAGTAAGATGTGTCTAGACTAAGAATAATGAGTAGGTAATTTCCTAAAGATGATAAGCAGATGATTTTCGACAAAAATGATAAGCAAAACTTTTGACATGCAGACACGGTCGAAGTCCAGATCCACTAATGCATCTAAACAACTATCAATTAGACACATTAATGCAAGACCTGTTTCGCTAAGACCACCACTCTGATACCAACTGAAACGACCCATCCTAATCCTCCTGGATGAAGTCATCAACATTTGGTCCCATTACGATGATCGACTCCAAGTAATGTCCTTAAAATGAGCAAATGCACAGCGGAAGACTTAATTCGTACCTGAGAATAAACATGCTTAAAAGTTTCAACCAAAAGGTTGGTGAGTTCATAGGTTTATCATAATAATCATTTCAATAAGTTAATAGACCACAAGATTTTATAATCATAAACATAATACACTCGCAAGAGTATGTAAAGCATTCTAAGTGGTTGAGCACTTGGTAACCATACTTAACATTTAATCAACGTCGCATATTCCCTTTATTATGAAATCTCACTATACCGTACCAAGTGTAGTCACGAAACGAAGTACTGTGCAACCGTTGAATACTGGTCGTCCAGTCCGGTTGGGGTTGTCAGGCCCGATAGATCTATCAACAGGATTCGCGTTTACAATACCCATGTAAATAGTAGTTACCAAGCTACAAGGAAATATGCCAGTGGTACAACTCAACGTAGAATATATTTTTAAGTACTTGTGTCTATTTTGTAAACATTTATAAAAGCAGCCCATGTATTCTCAGCCCAAAAATATATATTGCAAAAGCAATTAAAAAGGGAGCAAATGAAACTCACCGTACTGTATTTTGTAGTAAAAATACATATAACGTCATTTAACAAGTATAGGGTTGGCCTCGGATTCATGAACCTGTATCAGATATATATTAATACATATAATTGTAATCGAACAAATTTATTCTTAATTTATATATCTTATATATTTAATTTTGTAATAAATGTATTCTTAAAAAATATATCTTTGTTATAAAAATATTGTTAATATGGAAGTGATAATAATAACATTTTATTATATTAATATAGATGTTAATAATTAATAATAAATTAATAATAATACTAATCATAATAATAATAATCTTAATAATCTTAATAATATTAGTAATAATATTAATGATAATATTAATACTTAATAATTCATTTAAATCATATCTTAATTATAATTTTTAATCATTCTCATTTTAATATTTGTATTTATACTTTTTATTTTTATGTTTATAACCTTATTAAAACTCCTACTTTTATAATCTTAATTATATTATTAATGATAATATGTATAAATCAATATTAGTATAATAATAATAATAATAATAATAATAATAATAATAATAATAATAATAATAATAATAATAATAATAATAATAATAATAATAATAATAATAATAATAATAATAATAATAATAATAGAACTACCTTTAAAAGGGAAATCTTCCAAAAAGAAAACAAAGTGTCTCAATCCGGACTCAATCTTGAGACCTCTCGTTCACACAAACAACACCCTTAGCCACTCCTCCAATTCTGTTTATCTAGGATTATAGGATTCTAATATTTATTTAGCTCGATTCTCATCTGTTTCCCTTATTTAAATCTATTTGAATTATTTATATCTCGAATTAACTAGTTTCATTTCTTCCTTCTCATCTTCATAAAACTAATCCACCCGAAAACCAAAATAGGATCTCGGCCCAAAAAATATTTACGGCCCAACAATTTACATAATAGGATTTCAGTCCAATAAAACCATCGTGGCCCAATCATAAAACGAATCCCAGTCATTTTTCTTCCACAAAAAAAATTACGTGTCTTGGTAAAAAAAAATTAACGATATCAGCAGAAAAATATTGTTTCGGTTCAGCTTCATATTCATCATGTATCATCATCATCATCATCATCATTGTAGAATTTAACAAAAGTAAAGTAGTTCAAATAATTAAGCATTCGATGAGTTCTTGTTTTTGGGTTGTAACAGTGAATTTGCAGGTTTGTGATGGGAGATTTCGAGCAGAAAAAAAATATAAGAGAAATAGATGAAACAATTTCAGTTGGTTTCATGGTGGTTCTTGAATGAAAACACGAAGTAGCAGGTGGCGGTGGTTTATGTATTTGAGGTGGTGATCGGTGGAAAGTGGTGGAGATGATGGGTGATAGTTGTTATTGTTGGTCGTTTACGGTTTCTAGTAATGGAAAACAGAAATCAAATAGTTGCAGGGTTGTGTTTTGGGCTGGAAACAAACCAGGCAGCAGCCTTTAGCTGTATTCGAGCAATCAAAACAGAAAGTTAGAGGTTGTTTTCAATCAGAGAGAGATAAAGAGTAAGAGAGAGAGAGAGAGAGAGAGAGAGAGATTAGGGTGGCGGTTTAGGGTGTAGTTCACGGTGGTTTGAGGTGGTGGCGAGGGTGGTGGTAGTCGGTGGTGCTCACGGTGTTGGAGGAGATGGAGAAGATGAGTAAGGTTGTGTTGCTTGATCAAAATTTATCTAACTCATATACATATATATAAATGTAATCATATATAATATGATATAATATTAATTAATGATAAAGTAATAATAAATATAATATAATAACCTATGAAATATAAACGTGTGAAAGAAAATATCCATCTCAATTATGTTGCCGACAGTTGGTTCGGAGTGGTATATCGTGTCCATTACTAAACAGTTAATATATAAAAGTGTTCCTAAAAATCTCAAATTTTTAGATTAAACATATTTAATTATTCCACTCATTAATTGTTTGAAACCTGATCAAAAAAGTTCAGTATTTATTTATTTTATGTACCAAATAATATGTACGGAATATTAATATTCAAACTAAAAAGGTAAAAATATTTTTTTGTCAAAACTAAAATCTTCGTAATCAATTTACAGTTCAACTTTTATTTTAATCATTAATGAACAAGTATTATCTCTATATTAAAACTAACCAAACATCAACTGAGTGTTACTGACGTTTGCCAATTAAGCTCGAAAACATTCATTTTCCATTTACTCTCTTTTTATATATAATTAGTTTTAAATAACAAGTTTTATCACATAAATACATATTATATATTTTTAAACAAATAGATTTAATATTATTTTATATATTTCCATGTAGTATTTATATATACATTCATATACACACACATATATATGTATCTATTTACAAATAGTTGTTCGTGAATCGTCGAAAACAGTCGAAAGGTAATTGCATTCATAAAATAGTTCAAAATCTTTGAGACTCAATCTAACAAACTTTGCTTATCGTGTTGAACATACAATATCGTATCGAGAGTTTGGTTTAAAATTAGTCGAAATTTTCCGGGTCGTGACACTTCGTGTTGCCCTCTTCTCCGTACACGATTAAGGGTTCTCCTTCTTCTCGTACAATGCAAATTGCATTTTTGTAACATATGATCTCTGCTTTCATCTCCTTCAGCCAGTCCATGCCAACTATTACATCAAAACTCCCTAACTCTACTGGTATCAAATCAATCTTAAATATTTCGCTACCCAGTTTAATTTCTCGATTCCGGCATATATAATCTGCTGAAATTAATTTACCGTTTGCTAATTCGAGTAAAAATTTACTATCCAACGGCGTCAATGGACAACTTAATTTAGCACAAAAATCTCTACTCATATAGCTTCTATCCGCACCCGAATCAAATAAAACGTAAGCAGATTTATTGTCAATAAGAAACGTACTCGTAACAAGTTTCGGGTCTTCCTGTGCCTCTGCCGCATTAATATTGAAAACTCTTCCGTGGCCTTGTCCATTCGTGATCTCCTGGTTCGGGCAATTTCTAATAATGTGGCCCGGTTTCCACATTTATAACAAACTACATTGGCATAACTTGCTTCGAAACTACTTGCTCTGCCATTACTCGTTCCGACACCATTTGTTCCTTTCGTTCTGTTAACCCCTGGTCCGTAGACCTCACACTTCACCGCGCTATGACCATTTCTTTTACACTTGTTGCAAAATTTAGTGCAGAACCCCGAGTAATACTTTTCACACCTTTGGCATAGCTACTTCTGATTGTTGTTTTTGTTGTTGCGGTTGTTATTGTTGTTGGGATGATTGTTGTAGTTATTGTTGTTGTTGTTGTTATGTTTGTTGTAGTTGCAATTGATGTTGCGATTGTTGGGATAGTTGTTGTTGTATTGGTGACTCTTATCACCATTTTCCTCCCACTTTCTTTTGACTAGCTTCACGTTGGCCTCTTCGGCCGCCTGTTCTTTAATTCTTCCCTCAATCTGGTTCACTAGTTTGTGAGCCATTCTACATGCCTTTTGTATGGAGGCAGGCTCGTGTGAACTTATATCTTCTTGGATTCTCTCCGGTAACCCTTTCACAAATGCGTCGATCTTTTCTTCCTCATCTTCGAACGCTCTCGGACACAATAGGCACAATTCTGTGAATCGTCTTTCGTACGAAGTAATATCGAATCCCTGTGTTCGTAACCCTCTATGTTCTGACTTGAGCTTATTGACCTCGGTTCTGGGACGGTACTTCTCGTTCATCAAGTGCTTGAATGCTGACCACGGTAGCGCGTAAGCAGCATCTTGTCCCACTTGCTCTAGATAGGTATTCCACCATGTTAATGCAATACCTGTGAAGGTATGCGTAGCGTACTTCACTTTTTCTCCTTCAGCACATTTACTTATGGCAAACACCGATTCAACTTTCTCGGTCCACCGTTTCAATCCAATTGGTCCTTCGGTCCCATCAAATTCTGAAGGTTTGCAGGCAGTGAATTTCTTGTAGGAGCATCCTACACGATTTCTTGCGCCGTTAGCTGTATTTCTAGATTCAGAGTTATTGTTGGTATGTAGCGCGGCCTGTACTGCGGCTATGTTTGAAGCAAGAAAGGCACGAAATTCCTCTTCGCTCATATTCAAGGTGTGTCGAGTAGTCGGTGCCATTTCCTTCAAAATAGTCAAATGAAACAAGTTAATCATACAGAATATTTAGAGTAGTCAATAGTATCTCGTAGCATAATATGAACTCATTTATAAAAGCTTTTTCTTCATATTAGCGTTTTATAAGTTTAAATTCAGGTACTACCTACCCGTTAAGTTCATACTTAGTAGCTAATATACAATTCAACTACTACAGTTCCATATGAAAAACTGATTATAATAATATATCACATACAAATATTCTTCAAACTTACAACTTCGCTATATTACATATAACATGAAATATAGTACACTATGATACATGACAGTTTTGAAGATAAATCTAGTTAATACGTAAGTTGTTCAGCAAAGGAAATAAAGACACGTAATTCATAAGTCCAGAAACAAGTCATGCATTCTGGTTTTACTAAGACGACTTCTCATCCTTGGTCTTGTGGAAAATAACTGTTATGACCATTGGCTAGGCAGCATGTTGTAATGTTGTCAAAAGGACGAGGGTTTCGTAATGTCCAACAGCCCCGTAATAATCTAAAAACCTTGTTTCTCACCCCAACTACTGAATCCGTCACTTGTGGGAAAGTTTTATTTAAATGCTGCAATCCGATGTTCTTTTTCTCACTTTGGTAAGAAGCGAACATCACTAACCCGTAAGCATAACATGCTTCTTTATGTTGCATGTTAGAAGCTCTTTCTAATTCACGAAATCCTATGTTGGGATATGTTGAGTCAAAATAGGTTCTTAACCCGTAGCGTAAAATTGCATTTGGGTTCCCCGCATTTAATGCTTTAAAGAAAACACGGCGTAACTTAAAGTCTCCCCAATATGATATACCCCACCTATCAAAGGAAAGCCTTTTATAAACTAAGGCATTTCTAGAAAGTCTTTCAAATGTTTGAAAAGTTAATTTTGCCATAACTAAATGTGCTGATGAATTCTGACCGACTCTAGACAAGATTTCCTCATTCATATCCTCTGGTAGGTCTTCTAAAATATTCGGTTGTCTACCCTTAACGTACATTTTGTTTTTATACTTTAAAATAGATAAGGATTAGATTCGTAATAACAAACAATACAAGCAATTTTTACATAGAACATAAAAGTACAAGCACACTACAATACATTTATTACACAACATGCTCACACCCCTTTAATCTGAATCACTGATTTCTTCTTCTTCGGACTTGGTTCTTTTTCCTAATTTTCTAGGGATATATGATGTTCCTCTAATACGAGCTGTCGTTTTCCACATTGGTTTAGAAAAACCTGGTGGTTTAGAGGTTCCCGGGTTATTGTCACGATATTGAAAATACGGGTGTTGACGATACATATAAAGTTCATCGGGGTCGAAATCAGATTTCTCTATTTTGATGCCTTTTCCCTTATTATTTTCTTTTGCCTCATTAAATTGGGTGGGGGTAATTTCTATAACATCATCGGAATCCTCATCAGGATCCGATTCATCGGAAAATTGGTAATTTTCCCAATATTTTGCTTCCTTAGAGGAAACACCCTTGACCATTATTAACTTTGGTCCATTGGTTGAGAATTTTCTTTTATTTGACCGGTTTTCTGTGGTTCCTACTATTCCCCCCTCCGGAACCTCTTCTTCTTCCGGTTCCTCTTCTTCTGGTTCCTCTTCTTCCGGTTCCTCTTCTTCCGGTTCCGTTTCCTCTTCTTCCGGTTCTTCGGGAACTTGTGAATCTTGCCAATATATATTCGACTCTTTGTTATTATTAGGTGAGTCAATGGGATTTGTGCTAGAGGTAGACATCTATCACACAATATCAAACATATTAAGAGATTAATATATCACATAATATTTACATGTTAATAATATATAGTTTCCAACAAAAATATTAAGCAATCATTTTTAAAGAAAACATCGGTCGAAGTCCAGACTCACTAATGCATCCTAACAAACTCGATAAGACACACTAATGAAAATTTTCTGGTTCTCTAAGACCAACGCTCGGATACCAACTGAAATGTCCCGTTCATATTGATTATAAACGTTCCATATTAATTGATTTCGTTGCGAGGTTTTGACCTCTATATGAGACGTTTTTCAAAGACTGCATTCATTTTTAAAACAACCATAACCTTTATTTTATCAATAAAGGTTTTAAAAGCATTACGTAGATTATCAAATAATGATAATCTAAAATATACTGTTTACACATGACCATTACATAATGGTTTACAATCGAAATATATTACATCGACATATGTTTCTTGAATGCAGTTTTTACATAATATCATACAAACATGGACTCCAAATCTTGTCCTTATTTTAGTATGCAACAGCGGAAGCTCTTAGTATTCACCTGAGAATAAACATGCTTTAAACGTCAACAAAAATGTTGGTGAGTTATAGGTTTAACCTATATATATATCAAATCGTAACAATAGACCACAAGATTTCATATTTCAATACACATCCCATACATAGAGATAAAAATCATTCATATGATGAACACCTGGTAACCGACATTAACAAGATGCATATATAAGAATATCCCCATCATTCCGGGACACCCTTCGGATATAATATAAATTTCGAAGTACTAAAGCATCCGGTACTTTGGATGGGGTTTGTTAGGCCTAATAGATCTATCTTTAGGATTCACGTCAATTAGGGTGTCTGTTCCCTAATTCTTAGATTACCAGACTTAATAAAAAGGGGCATATTCGATTTCGATAATTCAACCATAGAATGTAGTTTCACGTACTTGTGTTTATTTTGTAAATCATTTATAAAACCAGCATGTATTCTCATCCCAAAAATATTAGATTTTAAAAGTGGGACTATAACTCACTTTCACAGATATTTCCTTCCTCGGAAATAAGACTTGGCCACGGATCGATTCACGAACCTATACAAATATGTACATATATATCAAAGTATGATCAAAATATAATTACAACCATTTTTATTATGTTTTAAAGATTTGAGTGTATTAAGTCAGCTGTCCTCGTTAATAACCTACAACTAGTTGTCCACAGTTAGATGTACAGAAATAAATCGATATATATTATCTTGAATCAATCCACTACCCAGTGTATACACGTTTCAGGTTAGATCACAACTCAAAGTATATATATTTTTGGAATCAACCTCAACCCTGTATAGCTAACTCCAACATTACTGCATATAGAGTGTCTATGGTTGTTCCAAATAATATATATACATGGGTCGATATGATATGTCAAAACATTTGCATACGTGTCTATGGTATCCCAAGATTACATAATATATTAGAATACATGTATAATATAATATAAGTTAGCTAGGATATGATTTGTATAGATTTGTTAAACGTTTCCCGTAGCTAAAAAGATCAAAAATATCCAATCTTGTTTTACCCATAACTTCTTCATTTTAAATCCGTTTTGAGTGAATCAAATTGCTATGGTTTCATATTGAACTCTAATTTAAGAATCCAAATATAAAAAGTATAGGTTTATAGTCAGAAATTTAAGTTACATGTCAATTACTAAAGAGGTAGTCATTTTCGTCGAAAGAACGACATCTTGATGACCATTTTGAAAAACATACTTTCACTTTGAGTTTAACCAAGATTTTTGGATATAGTTTCATGTTCATATGAAAAATTATTTTCCCATAAGAACAACTTTTAAATCAAAGTTTATCATAGTTTTTAATTACCCAAACCAAAACAGCCCCCGGTTTCACTACGACGGCGTATATCCGATTTTATTTTGTTCATCGTGTTTCCAGGCTTTAAATCATTAAGTTAGCATATCATATAGATATATAACATGTGTTTAGTTGATTTTAAAAGTCAAGTTAGAAGGAATAACTTTTGTTTGCGAACAAGTTTAGAATTAACTAAACTATGTTCTAGTGATTACAAGTTTAAACCTTCGAATAAGATAGCTTTATATGTATGAATCGAATGATGTTATGAACATCATTACTACCTCAAGTTTTCTGGATAAAACTACTGGAAATGAGAAAAATAGATTTAGCTTCAAAGGATCCTTGGATGGCTTGAAAGTTCTTGAAGCATAATCATGACACGAAACAGTTCAAGTAAGATTTTCACTCGAAATAAGATTGTTATAGTTGTAGAAATTGAATCGAAGTTTGAATATGAATATTACCTTGAATTAGAAAGATAACCTACTGTAAATAAAAAAGGTTCCTTGATCTTAGATGATTACTTGGAATGGATTAGAAAGCTTGGAAGTAGACTTGCAAACTTGGAAGTATTCTTGATTTTTATTAAACCATACTTATGGAATTTATGAAGAACACTTAGAACTTGAAGATGGAACTTGAGAGAGATCAATTAGATGAAGAAAATTGAAGAATGAAAGTATTTGTAGGAGTTTTTGGTCGTTGGTATATGGATTAGATATAAAGGATATGTAATTTTGTTTTCATGTAAATAAGTCATGACTGATTACTAATATTTTTGTAATTTTATGAGATATTTCATGCTAGTTGCCAAATGATGGTTCCCACATGTGTTAGGTGACTCACATGGGCTGCTAAGAGATGATCATTGGAGTGTATATACCAATAGTACATACATCTAAAAGCTGTGTATTGTACGAGTACGAATACGGGTGCAAACGAGTAAAATTGTTGATGAAACTGAACGAGGATGTAATTGTAAGCATTTTTGTTAAGTAGAAGTACTTTGATATTTGTCTTGAAGTCTTTCAAAAGTGTAAGAATACATATCAAAACACAACATGTATATACATTCTAATGGAGTCGTTAAGTCTTCGTTAGTCGTTACATGTAAGTGTTGTTTTGAAACCTTTAAGTTAACGATCTCAATTAATGTTGTTAACCCAATGTTTATTATATCAAATGAGATGTTAAATTTTTATGTTATCATGATATTATGATGTATGAATATCTCTTAATATGATATATACATTAAAATATCGTTACAACGATAATCGTTACATATAAGTCTCGTTTCGTAATTCTTGAGTTAGTAGTCTTATTTTTACATATGTAGTTCATTGTTAACACAATTAATGATATATTTAAATATCATTTTATCATGTTAAATATAGTGTATCAATATCTTAATATGATACATATGTATTTAGTAGACGTTATCATAACGATAATCGTTATATATATCATTTCGAGTTTCTTAACTTAGTAATCTCATTTCTTATGTATATCATATAATGTTAATATACTTAATGAGATACTTACTCATCATAATCTCATGTTAACCATATATATATATGTCTATATATACCACAACATGTAGTTTTTTCAAATTTGTAATGTTCGTGAATCGCCGGTCAACTTGGGTGATCAATTGTCTATATGAAACTTATTTCATTTAATCAAGTTTTAATAAGTTTGATTGCTTAACATGTTGGAAACATTTATTCATGTAAATATCAATCTCAATTAATATATATAAACATGGAAAAGTTCGGGTCACTACAGTACCTACCCGTTAAATAAATTTCGTCCCGAAATTTTAAGCTGTTGAAGGTGTTGACGAATCTTCTGGAAATAGATGCGGGTATTTCTTCTTCATCTGATCTTTACGCTCCCAGGTGAACTCGGGTCCTCTACGAGCATTCCATCGAACCTTAACAATCAGTATCTTGTTTTGCTTAAGTCTCTTAACCTCACGATCCATTATTTTGACGGGTTCTTCAATGAATTGAAGTTTTTCATTGATTTGGATTTCGTCCAAAGGAATAGTGAGATCTTCTTTAGCAAAACATTTCTTCAAATTCGAGACATGGAAAGTGTTATGTACAACCGCGAGTTGTTGAGGTAGCTCCAGTTGGTAAGCTACTGGTCCGACATGATCTATAATCTTGAATGGTCCAATGTACCTTGGATTTAGTTTCCCCCGTTTACCAAATTGAACAACGCCTTTCCAAGGTGAAACCTTAAGCATGACCATTTCTCCAATTTTAAACTCTATATCTTTTCTTTTACTGTCCGCGTAGCTCTTTTGTCGACTCTGGGCGGTTTTCAATCGCTGTTGAATTTGGATGATTTTCTCGGTAGTTTCTTGTATTTTCTCCGGACCCGTAATCTGTCTATCCCACACTTCATTCCAACAAATCAGAGACCTGCACTTTCTACCATAAAGTGCCTCAAACGGCGCCATCTCAATACTAGAATGATAACTGTTGTTGTAGGAAAATTTTGCTAACGGTAGGTGTCGATCCCAACTGTTTCCAAAATCAATAACACATGCTCGTAGCATGTCTTCAAGCGTTTGTATCGTTCTTTCGATCTGCCCATCAGTTTGTGGATGATAGGCAGTACTCATGTCTAGACGAGTCCCCAATGCTTGTTGCAACGTCTGCCAGAACCTTGAAACAAATCTACCATCCCTATCAGAGATAATAGAGACGGGTATTCCATGTCTGGAGACAACCTCCTTCAAATACAATCGCGCCAACTTCTCTATTTTGTCATCTTCTCTCATTGGCAGGAAGTGTGCTGACTTGGTGAGACGATCAACTATTACCCAAATAGTATCATAACCACTTGCAGTCCTTGGCAATTTAGTAATGAAATCCATGGTAATGTTTTCCCATTTCCATTCCGGAATTTCAGGTTGTTGTAGTAGACCTGATAATTTCTGATGTTCAGCTTTGACCTTAGAACACGTCAAACATTCTCCTACATATTTAGCAATATCGGCTTTCATACCCAGCCACCAAAAGTGTTTCTTGAGATCTTTATACATCTTCCCCACTCCGGGATGTATTGATTATCTGGTTTTATGTGCTTCCTTAAGTACCATTTCTCTCACATCTCCAAACCTTGGTACCCAAATTCTATCAGCCCTATATAGAGTTCCGTCTTCCCAAATATTAAGATGTTTCTCTGATCCTTTGGGTATCTCATTCTTCAACTTTCCTTATTTTACAACCCCCTTTTGCGCCTCCTTTATTTGAGTAGTAAGGTTAGTACGAATAATTATATTCATAGCTTTTACCCGTATAGGTTCTCTGTCCTTTCTACTCATAGCATCAGCTACCACATTCGCCTTCCCCAGGTGGTATCGAATCTCAAAATCATAATCATTCAATAGTTCAATCCACCTGCGTTGTCTCATATTCAGTTGCTTCTGATTAAATATATGTTGGAGACTTTTGTGGTCGGTATATATAATACTTTTGACCCCTTATAAATAATGCCTCCAAGTCTTTAATGCAAAAACAACAGCACCCAATTCCAAATCGTGAGTCGTATAATTTTGCTCGTGAATCTTCAATTGTCTAGACGCATAAGCAATCACCTTCGTTCGTTGCATTAATACACAACTGAGACCTTGCTTTGATGCATCACAATAAATCACAAAATCATCATTCCCTTCAGGCAATGACAATATAGGTGCCGTAGTTAACTTTTTCTTCAATAACTGAAACACCTTCTCTTGTTCATCCTTCCATTCAAATTTCTTCCCTTTATGCGTTAATGCAGTCAAGGGTTTTGCTATTTTGGAGAAATCTTGGATGAATCTTCTGTAGTAACCAGCCAATCCTAAAAATTGACTTACATGCTTCGGAGTTTTTGGGGTTTCCCACTTTTCAACGGTTTCGATCTTTGCCGGGTCCACCTGGATACCTTCTTTGTTCACTATGTGACCGAGGAATTGAACTTCTTCCAACCAAAATGCACATTTTGAAAACTTAGCGTACAGTTTTTCTTTCCTCAATACTTCTAGCACTTTTCTCAAATGTTCTTCGTGCCCTTGATCATTCATTGAGTAAATAAGTATGTCATCGATGAAAATAATGACAAACTTGTCAAGATATGGCCCACACACTCGGTTCATAAGGTCCATGAACACAGCTGGTGCATTAGTCAATCCAAACGGCATAACCATAAACTCGTAATGACCATAACGCATCCTAAAAGCAGTTTTTGGAATATCATCCTCCTTTACTCGCATTTGATGATATCCAGAACGTAAATCGATTTTCGAATAAACCGACGAGCCTTGTAGTTGATCAAATAAGTCGTCAATTCTTGGCAGTGGATAACGGTTTTTGATGGTAAGTTTATTCAACTTTCTATAGTCAATACACAACCTAAATGTACCATCCTTCTTCTTGACAAACAAAACAGGAGCTCCCCATGGTGATGTGCTTGGTCGAATGAAACCACGTTCTAATAGTTCTTGCAGTTGGCTTTGCAGTTCTTTCATCTCGCTGGGTGCGAGTCTGTAAGGAGCACGAGCTATTGGTGCAGCTCCTGGTACAAGATCTATTTGAAATTCAACAGATCGATGTGGAGGTAGTCCCAGTAATTCTTTCGAAAATACATCGGGAAATTATTTTGCGACGCGAACATCATTGATGCTCTTTTCTTCAGTTTGTACTTTCTCGACGTGTGCTAGAACAGCATAGCAACCTTTTTTTATTAGTTTTTGTGCCTTCAAATTACTAATAAGATGTAGCTTCGTGTTTCCCTCTTCTCCGTACACCATTAAGGGTTCTCCTTCTTCTCGTACAATGCGAATTGCATTTTTGTAACATACGATCTCTGCTTTCATCTCCTTCAGCCAGTCCATGCCAACTATTACATCAAAACTCCCTAACTCTACTGGTATCAAATCAATCTTAAATATTTCGCTACCCAGTTTAATTTCTCGATTCCGGCATATATAATCTGCTGAAATTAATTTACCGTTTACTAATTCGAGTAAAAATTTACTATCCAACGGCGTCAATGGACAACTTAATTTAGCACAAAAATCTCTACTCATATAGCTTCTATCCGCACCCGAATCTAATAAAACGTAAGCAGATTTATTGTCAATAAGAAACGTACCCGTAACAAGTTCTGGGTCTTCCTGTGCCTCTGCCGCATTAATATTGAAAACTCTTCCGCGGCCTTGTCCATTCGTGTTCTCCTGGTTCAGGCAATTTCTAATAATGTGGCCCGGTTTTCCACATTTATAACAAACTACATTGGCATAACTTGCTCCGACACTACTTGCTCCGCCATTACTCGTTCCGACACCATTTGTTCCTTTTGTTCTGTTAACCCCTGGTCCGTAGACCTCACACTTTACCACGCTATGACCATTTCTTTTACACTTGTTGCAAAATTTAGTGCAGAACCCCGAGTGATACTTTTCACACCTTTGGCATAGCTGCTTCTAATTGTTGTTGTTGTTGTGGTTGTTATTGTTGTTGGGATGATTGTTGTAGTTATCGTTGTTGTTGTTGTTGTTGTTGTTGTTGTTGTTGTTGTTGTTGTTGTGCTGTTTGTTGTAGTTGCGATTGATGTTGCGATTGTTGGGATAGTTGTTGTTGTATTTGTGATGACCCGGGAATTTCCGACCAAATTTTTAACTTAATCTTTATTGATTTCGACACGATAAGCAAAGTCTGTAATGTTGTGTTTATATAATCAATTACCTTTTGACCATTCTCGACGATTCACGAACAATTGTTTGTAAATAAATATATAGATATAAATCTAAATTACAAGTATACATAGATATTAATACGAATTAATAAAATGAACTCCAATCAATTGGAATTATTAATGTAAAAATAAAATATAGAACAAATAAGTTGCTAGTAGAATATATATATATTTATATACATGAATTATGAACATAAATAATATTATATGTATTGTAAATCATAAATATTAAATATTTAATATAAGTTATTATATAATATATATTATATAATTAGTGACTAGGATGAAATTCATAAATTATAATAATTTGAATTACAAGTTTGAATAGAATCGTTATGTTAATATTATTAACACTAGTTACATTATAAACACTAATATGAATATTTGAATAATTAATAAAATATATATATGAATATGTAAAACCTGATATGTACGAGTAAAATTAATATTATTGACATTATTATTATTATTATCACTTTATTTAAAAATCATGACTACCATTATTTTTTTTTTTCATTATCACTAGTAATACTAATAGTATTATTTTTATTATTTTTATTAAAATAATACAACTTGTTATATTTATCATGAATGCTATTAATAATGCTGGTTATTAATATTAAAAATATTACTATTAATATATTTAACTGTATTACTATTTATTGTTAAATAAATTGTTATTAATATAATTATTATTATTATTTATTATATAATATATAATGTAAATATAAAGATAGTAGTGGGATCTTATTTTTTTTTTCAACATCTGCTTTATTTTTTTTTTTGTTTCTTCTTCAACCCGTGAGCATACCTTTCCATATCAGTTGGTACAAATCAAATCCTAAACTGTTACTGTCATATTACCCAAGTAATTACATATATTATATACTGCAAATTGATGAACTCGATATTAAAGAAAACCCTGTATTTTTTTCCTCTGTCGTTAAACCTTTTTAAGCATGAACACAATTTCTATGAATCTTCAAAAAGTGTTAATGCAGTTTTGTTAGGATTTTCACACTCAATGTTTCTGCAAAGTTTCATCCATCAATTTTTAATATCGAATAAGAATTTTCAAGTCAAAGTTTTGATATCAAAATGTCAAATGATTTTCTATGAACAAATTCGAGTAATAGGTTACGATTCTGATCCAATTGATGATTCTCGTGTATTCCATTGTCGATTTGAAAGATAGTTTATGAAGATTTCGAAGTCTAAAAACGTTGCAATGTCGAAATCAAATTTTTTTTTCTCTCTGTGTTACCGTCGCTGCTCAGCAGCTTTATTTTTTATTTTTATTTTGCTTTTAAAACAATGATATCATAATTAGCTAAAACTTGTTTCGTTTACGTTTTTAAATCTAAACTTTTAAGTTGTTGATTGTATTTAATCTATAAGTATTGATCGAGTTCCAATTTGATGAGGAAGAAGATGAACACTAGTCACAGTTTATATGTTTGGGTGTGAGATAAATATCAGAAAGAGCATCGATGGAGCAGTGGTCTAGGGTGTTTTCGGGTAGACGTGAGGTCGTCGGTTCGAGCCCGACTCGGGACAGTTTTTTTTTTATGGCTTAATGAGGTAGTTTCCTAATTTAATGATTATTATTATTGTTGTTATGACCATTATTATTATTATTATTAATATTATTATTATTAAGGTTATTATAATTATCATAACTAATAAAGTAGTAATTATCATTATTATTATTTTTAGTTACACTTATAGTTATTATTATAACAATTGCTAGGTTTATTTATTATTATCACTATCATGATGAAAAGTAATATTACTATCATTAATAATAGTATTATTATTATTAAAACAATTACCATTAGTAGTAAAATTATAGTCAGTATTATTATTATTAACATAGGTATCATTATTAACAATATCGTTATTAATAGTATTATCATTATTAGTCTTAGTAATAAAAATGTTATCTTTAAAATTATTATTATTATCATTGTTATTATTATAATTGTTTTAACAACTAATATATGTATTATCAGGAGAACATAAATACCATGATTAATATTAGAATTAGTATCACTTTTAGTATTATTATTATTATTATTATTATTATTATTATTATTATTATTATTATTATTATTATTATTATTATTATTATTATTATTATTATTATTATTATTATTATTATTATTATTATTATTATTATTATCAGTAACATAGGTATTATTATATATAGTAGCATTAATATCATTAATATAATCATTAGTATTATTAAATTTATTATTATTATTATTATTATTATTATTATTATTATTATTATTATTATTATTATTATTATTATTATTATTATTATTATTATTATTATTATTATTATCATCATTCTTACTAAAATTATTATTTTGTTATCACTAAATATATTAAACTTATCTAAATAACAAGTATATTATTAATAACCAAATATATATATAATTGCTCAATTACGATTATATGTTTTAATATATATATATGAATAATATAGGTTCGTGAATTCGAGGCCAACCCTACGTTTGTTCAATGTCGTTATATATATTTTTACTACAAAATACATTAGGTGAGTTTCATTTGCCTTTTTACCCTTTATATTTTTGGGCTGAGAATACATGCAAAATTTTTATAAATGTTTTACGAAATATGAAATGTCCCGTTCTTATTGATTAAAAACGTTCCATATTAATTGATTTCGTTGCGAGGTTTTGACCTCTATATGAGACGTTTTTCAAAGACTGCATTCATTTTAAAACAAACCATAACCTTTATTTCATCAATAAAGGTTTAAAAAGCTTTACGTAGATTATCAAATAATGATAATCTAAAATATCATGTTTACACACGACCATTACATAATGGTTTACAATACAAATATGTTACAACAAAATAAGTTTCTTAAATGCAGTTTTTATACAATATCATACAAGCATGGACTCCAAATCTCGTCCTTATTTAAGTATGCGACAGCGGAAGCTCTTAATAATCACCTGAGAATAAACATACTTAAAACGTCAACAAAAATGTTGGTGAGTTATAGGTTTAACCTATAGATATCAATTCATAATAATAGACCACAAGATTTTATATTTCAATACACATCCCATACATAGAGATAAAAATCATTCATATGGTGAACACCTGGTAACCGACATTAACAAGATGCATATATAAGAATATCCCCATCATTCCGGGACACCCTTCGGATATGATATAAATTTCGAAGTACTAAAGCATCCAGTACTTTGGATGGGGCTTGTTGGGCCCGATAGATCTATCTTTAGGATTCGCGTCAATTAGGGTGTCTGTTCCCTAATTCTTAGATTACCAGACTTAATAAAAAGGGCATATTCGATTTCGATAATTCAACCATAGAATGTAGTTTCACGTACTTGTGTCTATTTTGTAAATCATTTATAAAACCTGCATGTATTCTCATCCCAAAAATATTAGATTTTAAAAGTGGGACTATAACTCACTTTCACAGATTTTTACTTCGTCGGGAAGTAAGACTTGGCCACTAGTTGATTCACGAACCTATAACAATATATACATATATATCAAAGTATGTTCAAAATATATTTACAACACTTTTAATATATTTTGATGTTTTAAGTTTATTAAGTCAGCTGTCCTCGTTAGTAACCTACAACTAGTTGTCCACAGTTAGATGTACAGAAATAAATCGATAAATATTATCTTGAATCAATCCACGACCCAGTGTATACGTATCTCAGTATTGATCACAACTCAAACTATATATATTTTGGAATCAACCTCAACCCTGTATAGCTAACTCCAACATTCACATATAGAGTGTCTATGGTTGTTCCGAAATATATATAGATGTGTCGACATGATAGGTCGAAACATTGTATACGTGTCTATGGTATCTCAAGATTACATAATATACAATACAAGTTGATTAAGTTATGGTTGGAATAGATTTGTTACCAATTTTCACGTAGCTAAAATGAGAAAAATTATCCAATCTTGTTTTACCCATAACTTCTTCATTTTAAATCCGTTTTGAGTGAATCAAATTGCTATGATTTCATATTGAACTCTATTTTATGAATCTAAACAGAAAAGTATAGGTTTATAATCGGAAAAATAAGTTACAAGTCGTTTTTGTAAAGGTAGTCATTTCAGTCGAAAGAACGACGTCTAGATGACCATTTTAGAAAACATACTTCCACTTTGAGTTTAATGATAATTTTTGGATATAGTTTCATGTTCATAATAAAAATCATTTTCTCAGAATAACAACTTTAAAATCAAAGTTTATCATAGTTTTTAATTAACTAACCCAAAACAGCCCGCGGTGTTACTACGACGGCGTAAATCCGGTTTTACGGTATTTTTCGTGTTTCCAGGTTTTAAATCATTAAGTTAGCATATCATATAGATATAGAACATGTGTTTAGTTGATTTTAAAAGTCAAGTTAGAAGGATTAACTTTTGTTTGCGAACAAGTTTAGAATTAACTAAACTATGTTCTAGTGATTACAAGTTTAAACCTTCGAATAAGATAGCTTTATATGTATGAATCGAATGATGTTATGAACATCATTACTACCTTAATTTCCTTGGATAAACCTACTGGAAAAGAGAAAAATGGATCTAGCTTCAATGGATCCTTGGATGGCTCGAAGTTCTTGAAGCAGAATCATGACACGAAAACAAGTTCAAGTAAGATCATCACTTGAAATAAGATTGTTATAGTTATAGAAATTGAACCAAAGTTTGAATATGATTATTACCTTGTATTAGAATGATAACCTACTGTAAGAAACAAAGATTTCTTGAGGTTGGATGATCACCTTACAAGATTGGAAGTGAGCTAGCAAACTTGAAAGTATTCTTGATTTTATGAAACTAGAACTTTTGGAATTTATGAAGAACACTTAGAACTTGAAGATAGAACTTGAGAGAGATCAATTAGATGAAGAAAATTGAAGAATGAAAGTGTTTGTAGGTGTTTTTGGTCGTTGGTGTATGGATTAGATATAAAGGATATGTAATTTTGTTTTCATGTAAATAAGTCATGAATGATTACTCATATTTTTGTAATTTTATGAGATATTTCATGCTAGTTGCCAAATGATGGTTCCCACATGTGTTAGGTGACTCACATGGGCTGCTAAGAGCTGATCATTGGAGTGTATATACCAATAGTACATACATCTAAAAGCTGTGTATTGTACGAGTACGAATACGGGTGCATACGAGTAGAATTGTTGATGAAACTGAACGAGGATGTAATTGTAAGCATTTTTGTTAAGTAGAAGTATTTTGATAAGTGTATTGAAGTCTTTCAAAAGTGTATAAATACATATTAAAACACTACATGTATATACATTTTAACTGAGTCGTTAAGTCATCGTTAGTCGTTACATGTAAGTGTTGTTTTGAAACCTTTAGGTTAACGATCTTGTTAAATGTTGTTAACCCAATGTTTATAATATCAAATGAGATTTTAAATTATTATATTATCATGATATTATCATGTATGAATATCTCTTAATATGATATATATACATTAAATGTCTTTACAACGATAATCGTTACATATATGTCTCGTTTAAAAATCATTAAGTTAGTAGTCTTGTTTTTACATATGTAGTTCATTGTTAATATACTTTATGATATGTTTTATTATCATAGTATCATGTTAACTATATATATATATATATATATCCATATATATGTCATCATATAGTTTTTACAAGTTTTAACGTTCGTGAATCACCGATCAACTTGGGTGGTCAATTGTCTATATGAAACATATTTCAATTAATCAAGTCTTAACAAGTTTGATTGCTTAACATGTTGGAAACATTTAATCATGTAAATATAAATCTCAATTAATATATATAAACATGGAAAAGTTCGGGTCACTACAGTACCTACCCGTTAAATAAATTTCGTCCCGAAATTTTAAGCTGTTGAAGGTGTTGACGAATCTTCTGGAAATAGATGCGGGTATTTCTTCTTCATCTGATCTTCACACTCCCAGGTGAACTCGGGTCCTCTACGAGCATTCCATCGAACCTTAACAATTGGTATCTTGTTTTGCTTAAGTCTTTTAACCTCACGATCCATTATTTCGACGGGTTCTTCGATGAATTGAAGTTTTTCGTTGATTTGGATTTCATCTAACGGAATAGTGAGATCTTCTTTAGCAAAACATTTCTTTAAATTCGAGACGTGGAAAGTGTTATGTACAGCCGCGAGTTGTTGAGGTAACTCTAGTCGGTAAGCTACTGGTCCGACACGATCAATAATCTTGAATGGTCCAATATACCTTGGATTTAATTTCCCTCGTTTACCAAATCGAACAACGCCTTTCCAAGGTGCAACTTTAAGCATGACCATCTCTCCAATTTCAAATTCTATATCTTTTCTTTTAATGTCAGCGTAGCTCTTTTGTCGACTTTGGGCGGTTTTCAACCGTTGTTGAATTTGGATGATCTTCTCGGTAGTTTCTTGTATAATCTCCGGACCCGTAATCTGTCTATCCCCCACTTCACTCCAACAAATCGGAGACCTGCACTTTCTACCATAAAGTGCTTCAAACGGCGCCATCTCAATGCTTGAATGGTAGCTGTTGTTGTAGGAAAATTCTGCTAACGGTAGATGTCGATCCCAACTGTTTCCGAAATCAATAACACATGCTCGTAGCATGTCTTCAAGCGTTTGTATCGTCCTTTCACTCTGTCCATCAGTTTGTGGATGATAGGCAGTACTCATGTCTAGACGAGTTCCTAATGCTTGCTGTAATGTCTGCCAGAATCTTGAAATAAATCTGCCATCCCTATCAGAGATAATAGAGATTGGTATTCCATGTCTGGAGACGACTTCCTTCAAATACAGTCGTGCTAACTTCTCCATCTTGTCATCTTCTCTTATTGGTAGGAAGTGTGCTGATTTGGTGAGACGATAAACTATTACCCAAATAGTATCAAAACCACTTGCAGTCCTTGGCAATTTAGTGATGAAATCCATGGTAATGTTTTCCCATTTCCATTCCGGGATTTCGGGTTGTTGAAGTAGACCTGATGGTTTCTGATGCTCAGCTTTGACCTTAGAACACGTCAAACATTCTCCTACGTATTTAGCAACATCGGCTTTCATACCCGGCCACCAAAAATGTTTCTTGAGATCCTTGTACATCTTCCCCGTTCCAGGATGTATTGAGTATCTGGTTTTATGAGCTTCTCTAAGTACCATTTCTCTCATATCTCCAAATTTTGGTACCCAAATCCTTTCAGCCCTATACCGGGTTCCGTCTTCCCGAATATTAAGATGCTTCTCCGATCCTTTGGGTATTTCATCCTTTAAATTTCCCTCTTTTAAAACTCCTTGTTGCGCCTCCTTTATTTGAGTAGTAATGTTATTATGAATCATTATATTCATAGATTTTACTCGAATGGGTTCTCTGTCCTTCCTGCTCAAGGCATCGGCTACCACATTTGCCTTCCCCGGGTGGTAACGAATCTCAAAGTCGTAATCATTCAATAATTCAATCCACCTACGCTGCCTCATATTCAGTTGTTTCTGATTAAATATGTGTTGAAGACTTTTGTGGTCGGTATATATAATACTTTTGACCCCATATAAGTAGTGCCTCCAAGTCTTTAATGCAAAAACAACCGCGCCTAATTCCAAATCATGCGTCGTATAATTTTGTTCGTGAATCTTCAATTGTCTAGACGCATAAGCAATCACCTTCGTTCGTTGCATTAATACACAACCGAGACCTTGCTTTGATGCATCACAATAAATCACAAAATCATCATTCCCTTCAGGCAATGACAATATAGGTGCCGTAGTTAGCTTTTTCTTCAATAACTGAAACGCTTTCTCTTGTTCATCATTCCATTCAAATTTCTTCCCTTTATGCGTTAATGCAGTCAAGGGTTTTGCTATTCTGGAAAAGTCTTGGATGAACCTTCTGTAGTAACCAGCTAGTCCTAAAAACTGGCGTATGTGTTTCGGAGTTTTCGGGGTTTCCCACTTTTCAACAGTTTCTATCTTTGCCGGATCCACCTTAATACCTTCTTTGTTCACTATGTGACCGAGGAATTGAACTTCTTCCAACCAAAATGCACACTTTGAAAACTTAGCGTACAATTCTTCCTTCCTCAATACTTCTAACACCTTTCTCAAATGTTCACCGTGTTCTTGGTCATTCTTTGAGTAAATAAGTATGTCATCAATGAAAACAATGACAAACTTGTCAAGGTATGGTCCACACACTCGGTTCATAAGGTCCATGAACACAGCTGGTGCATTAGTTAAACCAAACGGCATGACCATAAACTCGTAATGACCGTAACGTGTTCTGAAAGCAGTCTTTGGAATATCATCTTCTTTCACCCGCATTTGATGATACCCGGAACGTAAGTCAATCTTTGAATAAACAGATGAGCCTTGTAGTTGATCAAATAAGTCGTATATTCTCGGTAGTGGGTAGCGGTTCTTGATGGTAAGTTTGTTCAACTCTCGGTAGTCGATACACAACCTGAATGTACCATCTTTCTTCTTGACAAACAAAACAGGAGCTCCCCACGGTGATGTGCTTGGTCGAATGAAACCACGCTCTAAAAGTTCTTGTAATTGGCTTTGCAGTTCTTTCATCTCGCTGGGTGCGAGTCTGTAAGGAGCACGAGCTATTGGTGCAGCTCCTGGTACAAGATCTATTTGAAATTCAACGGATCGATGTGGGGGTAATCCCGGTAATTCTTTCGGAAATACATCGGGAAATTCTTTTGCAATGGGAACATCATTGATGCTCTTTTCTTCAGTTTGTACTTTCTCGACGTGTGCTAGAACAGCATAGCAACCTTTTCTTATTAGTTTTTGTGCCTTCAAATTACTAATAAGATGTAGCTTCGTGTTGCCCTTTTCTCCGTACACCATTAAGGGTTTTCCTTTTTCTCGTATAATGCGAATTGCATTTTTGTAACAAACGATCTCCGCTTTCACTTCTTTCAACCAGTCCATACCGATTATCACATCAAAACTCCCTAACTCTACTGGTATCAAATCAATCTTAAATGTTTTGCTAACCAGTTTAATTTCTCGATTCCGACATATATTATCTGCTGAAATTAATTTACCATTTGCTAATTCGAGTAAAAATTTACTATCCAAAGGCGTCAATGGACAACTTAATTTAGCACAAAAATCTCTACTCATATAGCTTCTATCCGCACCCGAATCAAATAAAACGTAAGCAGATTTATTGTCAATAAGAAACGTACCCGTAACAAGCTCCGGGTCTTCCTGTGCCTCTACCGCATTAATATTGAAAACTCTTCCACGGCCTTGTCCATTCGTGTTCTCCTGGTTCGGGCAATTTCTAATAATGTGGCCTGGTTTTCCACATTTATAACAAACTACATTGGCATAACTTGCTCCGACACTACTTGCTCCGCCATTACTCGTTCCGACACCATTTGTTCCTTTCGTTCTATTAACCCCTGGTCCGTAGACCTCACACTTCGCCGCGCTATGACCATTTCTTTTACACTTGTTGCAAAATTTGGTGCAGAACCCCGAGTGATTCTTTTCACACCTTTGGCATAGCTGCTTCTGATTGTTGTTGTTGTTGCGGTTATTATTGTTGTTGGGATGATTGTTGTAGTTGCTGTTGTTGTTGTTGTTGTTGTTGTTGTTGTTGTTGTTGTTGTTGTTGTTGGGCCGTTTGTTGTAGTTGCGATTGATGTTGCGATTGTTGGGATAATTGTTGCGATTATTGTTGTAATTGCTGTTGTTTTTGTATTGGTGATTCTTATCACCGTTTTCCTCCCACTTTCTTTTGACTTGCTTCACATTGGCCTCTTCAGCAGTCTGTTCTTTAATTCTTTCTTCAATCTGGTTCACTAGTTTGTGAGCCATTCTACATGCCTGTTGTATGGAGGCGGGCTCGTGTGAACTTATATCTTCTTGGATTCTTTCCGGTAATCCTTTCACAAACGCGTCGATCTTCTCTTCCTCATCTTCGAATGCTCCCGGACACAATAGGCACAATTCTGTGAATCGTCTTTCGTACGTGGTAATATCAAATACTTGGGTTCGTAACCCTCTAAGTTCTGTCTTGAGCTTATTGACCTCGGTTCTGGGACGGTACTTCTCGTTCATCAAGTGCTTGAATGCTGACCACGGTAGTGCGTACGCATCATCTTGTCCCACTTGCTCTAGATAGGTATTCCACCATGTTAACGCAGAACCTGTGAAGGTATGCGTAGCGTACTTCACTTTGTCCTCTTCAGTACACTTACTTATGGCAAACACCGATTCAACCTTCTCGGTCCACCGTTTCAATCCGATCGGTCCTTCGGTTCCATCAAATTCCAAAGGTTTGCAGGCAGTGAATTCTTTGTAGGTGCATCCTACACGATTTCCTGTACTGCTAGATCCAAGGTTATTGTTAGTATGTAGCGCAGCCTGTACTGCGGCTATGTTTGAAGCTAGAAAAGTACGGAATTCCTCTTCATTCATATTCACGGTGTGTCGAGTAGTCGGTGCCATTTCCTTCAAAATAGTTAAATGGAACAAGTTAATCATACAGAATATTAAGAGTAGTTAATAGTATTTCGTAGCATAATATGAACTCATTTATAAAAGCTTTTTCTTCATATTAGCGTTTTATAAGTTTAAATTCGGGTAGTACCTACCCATTAAGTTCATACTTAGTAGCTAATATACAATTCAACTACTACAATTCTATATGAAAAACTGATTATAATAATATTTCGCGTTCAAACTTTTATACAATATTTTACAAACTTACAATACCGCTTATTTTACATAAAGCATGAAATATAGCACACAATAACTTTGATACAAGATAGTTGTGAAGACAATTCTAGCTAGTACACAAGTCGTTCAGCAAAGGCAATAAAGACACGTAATTCATACGTCCAGAAACAAGTCATGCATTCTGGTTTTACTAGGACTACTTCCCATCCTTGGTCTTGTGCAACATAACCGTTATGGCCGTTGATAAGACAGCGTGTTGTAACGTCATCAAAGGGACGAGGGTTACGTAATGTCCAACAGTCCCGTAATAATCTAAAAACCTCATTTCTTACCCCAATTACCGACTCCGTCACTTGTGGAAATGTTTTGTTTAATAGTTGTAGCCCGATGTTCTTGTTCTCACTTTGGTGAGAAGCGAACATTACTAATCCGTAAGCATAACATGCTTCTTTATGTTGCATGTTAGCCGCTTTTTCTAAATCACGAAGTCCAATATTCGGATATATTGAGTCAAAATAATTTCTTAACCCGTTGCGTAAAATAGCATTTGGGTTCCCCGCAATATATGCGTCAAAGTAAACACATCGTAACTTATGGGTTTCCCAATGTGATATCCCCCATCTTTCAAACGAAAGTCTCTTATAAACCAAGACATTCTTGGAACGTTCTTCGAATGTCTTACAAACTGATCTCGCCTTAAATAGTTGTGCCGAAGAATTCTGGCCGACTCTAGACAAGATTTCATCAATCATGTCTCCGGGTAGGTCTCTTAAAATATTGGGTTGTCTATCCATTTTGTGTTTTTAAACTGTAAAATAGACAAGAGTTAGATTCATAAAAAAATACTTATTAATACAAGCAATTTTTACATATATCATAAAGCATAAGAACACTATATTACATATATTACACCACACGAATACAACTATCTTATTCCGACTCGCTCGTTTCTTCTTCTTCTTCGGTTTTGGTTCGTTTTGCCAAGTTTCTAGGGATATATGATGTTCCCCTAATACGAGCCGTCGTTGTCCACATTGGTTTAGAAAAACCTGGTGGTTTAGAGGTTCCCGGGTCATTGTTACAACTTAAGGACTTCGGGGGTTGACGATACATATAAAGTTCATCGGGGTTGGAATTAGATTTCTCTATTTTTATGCCCTTTCCCTTATTATTTTCTTTTGCCTTTTTAAATTCAGTTGGGGTAATTTCTATAACATCATCGGAATTCTCGTCGGAATCCGATTCATCGGAGAATTGGTAATCCTCCCAATATTTTGCTTCCTTGGCGGAAACACCATTGACCATAATTAACTTTGGTCGGTTGGTTGAGGATTTTCTTTTACTTAACTGTTTTATTATTTCCCCCACCGGTTCTATTTCTTCATCCGGTTCCGATTCTTCTTCCGGTTCCGATTCTTCTTCCGGTTCTGACTCTTCTTCCGGTTCCTCTTCGGGAACTTGTGAATCAGTCCACAAATCATTCCAATTTACATTTGACTCTTCATTATTATTAGGTGAGTCAATGGGACTTGTTCTAGAGGTAGACATCTATCACATAATATCAAACACGTTAAAAGATTAATATATCACATAATATTCATATGTTAAAAATATATAGTTTCCAACAAAAATGTTAAGCAATCATTTTTAAAGAAAACACGGTCGAAGTCCAGACTCACTAATGCATCCTAACAAACTCGATAAGACACACTAATGCAAATTTTCTGGTTCTCTAAGACCAACGCTCTGATACCAACTGAAATGTCCCGTTCTTATTGATTAAAAACGTTCCATATTAATTGATTTCGTTGCGAGGTTTTGACCTCTATATGAGACGTTTTTCAAAGACTGCATTCATTTTAAAACAAACCATAACCTTTATTTCATCAATAAAGGTTTAAAAAGCTTTACGTAGATTATCAAATAATGATAATCTAAAATATCATGTTTACACACGACCATTACATAATGGTTTACAATACAAATATGTTACAACAAAATAAGTTTCTTAAATGCAGTTTTTATACAATATCATACAAGCATGGACTCCAAATCTCGTCCTTATTTAAGTATGCGACAGCGGAAGCTCTTAATAATCACCTGAGAATAAACATACTTAAAACGTCAACAAAAATGTTGGTGAGTTATAGGTTTAACCTATAGATATCAATTCATAATAATAGACCACAAGATTTTATATTTCAATACACATCCCATACATAGAGATAAAAATCATTCATATGGTGAACACCTGGTAACCGACATTAACAAGATGCATATATAAGAATATCCCCATCATTCCGGGACACCCTTCGGATATGATATAAATTTCGAAGTACTAAAGCATCCAGTACTTTGGATGGGGCTTGTTGGGCCCGATAGATCTATCTTTAGGATTCGCGTCAATTAGGGTGTCTGTTCCCTAATTCTTAGATTACCAGACTTAATAAAAAGGGCATATTCGATTTCGATAATTCAACCATAGAATGTAGTTTCACGTACTTGTGTCTATTTTGTAAATCATTTATAAAACCTGCATGTATTCTCATCCCAAAAATATTAGATTTTAAAAGTGGGACTATAACTCACTTTCACAGATTTTTACTTCGTCGGGAAGTAAGACTTGGCCACTAGTTGATTCACGAACCTATAACAATATATACATATATATCAAAGTATGTTCAAAATATATTTACAACACTTTTAATATATTTTGATGTTTTAAGTTTATTAAGTCAGCTGTCCTCGTTAGTAACCTACAACTAGTTGTTCACAGTTAGATGTACAGAAATAAATCGATAAATATTATCTTGAATCAATCCATGACCCAGTGTATACGTATCTCAGTATTGATCACAACTCAAACTATATATATTTTGGAATCAACCTCAACCCTGTATAGCTAACTCCAACATTCACATATAGAGTGTCTATGGTTGTTCCGAAATATATATAGATGTGTCGACATGATAGGTCGAAACATTGTATACGTGTCTATGGTATCTCAAGATTACATAATATACAATACAAGTTGATTAAGTTATGGTTGGAATAGATTTGTTACCAATTTTCACGTAGCTAAAATGAGAAAAATTATCCAATCTTGTTTTACCCATAACTTCTTCATTTTAAATCCGTTTTGAGTGAATCAAATTGCTATGGTTTCATATTGAACTCTATTTTATGAATCTAAACAGAAAAGTATAGGTTTATAATCGGAAAAATAAGTTACAAGTCGTTTTTGTAAAGGTAGTCATTTCAGTCGAAAGAACGACGTCTAGATGACCATTTTAGAAAACATACTTCCACTTTGAGTTTAATCATAATTTTTGGATATAGTTTCATGTTCATAATAAAAATCATTTTCTCAGAATAACAACTTTAAAATCAAAGTTTATCATAGTTTTTAATTAACTAACCCAAAACAGCCCGCGGTGTTACTACGACGGCGTAAATCCGGTTTTACGGTGTTTTTCGTGTTTCCAGGTTTTAAATCATTAAGTTAGCATATCATATAGATATAGAACATGTGTTTAGTTGATTTTAAAAGTCAAGTTAGAAGGATTAACTTTTGTTTGCGAACAAGTTTAGAATTAACTAAACTATGTTCTAGTGATTACAAGTTTAAACCTTCGAATAAGATAGCTTTATATGTATGAATCGAATGATGTTATGAACATCATTACTACCTTAATTTCCTTGGATAAACCTACTGGAAAAGAGAAAAATGGATCTAGCTTCAATGGATCCTTGGATGGCTCGAAGTTCTTGAAGCAGAATCATGACACGAAAACAAGTTCAAGTAAGATCATCACTTGAAATAAGATTGTTATAGTTATAGAAATTGAACCAAAGTTTGAATATGATTATTACCTTGTATTAGAATGATAACCTACTGTAAGAAACAAAGATTTCTTGAGGTTGGATGATCACCTTACAAGATTGGAAGTGAGCTAGCAAACTTGAAAGTATTCTTGATTTTATGAAACTAGAACTTTTGGAATTTATGAAGAACACTTAGAACTTGAAGATAGAACTTGAGAGAGATCAATTAGATGAAGAAAATTGAAGAATGAAAGTGTTTGTAGGTGTTTTTGGTCGTTGGTGTATGGATTAGATATAAAGGATATGTAATTTTGTTTTCATGTAAATAAGTCATGAATGATTACTCATATTTTTGTAATTTTATGAGATATTTCATGCTAGTTGCCAAATGATGGTTCCCACATGTGTTAGGTGACTCACATGGGCTGCTAAGAGCTGATCATTGGAGTGTATATACCAATAGTACATACATCTAAAAGCTGTGTATTGTACGAGTACGAATACGGGTGCATACGAGTAGAATTGTTGATGAAACTGAACGAGGATGTAATTGTAAGCATTTTTGTTAAGTAGAAGTATTTTGATAAGTGTATTGAAGTCTTTCAAAAGTGTATAAATACATATTAAAACACTACATGTATATACATTTTAACTGAGTCGTTAAGTCATCGTTAGTCGTTACATGTAAGTGTTGTTTTGAAACCTTTAGGTTAACGATCTTGTTAAATGTTGTTAACCCAATGTTTATAATATCAAATGAGATTTTAAATTATTATATTATCATGATATTATCATGTATGAATATCTCTTAATATGATATATATACATTAAATGTCTTTACAACGATAATCGTTACATATATGTCTCGTTTAAAAATCATTAAGTTAGTAGTCTTGTTTTTACATATGTAGTTCATTGTTAATATACTTTATGATATGTTTTATTATCATAGTATCATGTTAACTATATATATATATATATATCCATATATATGTCATCATATAGTTTTTACAAGTTTTAACGTTCGTGAATCACCGATCAACTTGGGTGGTCAATTGTCTATATGAAACATATTTCAATTAATCAAGTCTTAACAAGTTTGATTGCTTAACATGTTGGAAACATTTAATCATGTAAATATAAATCTCAATTAATATATATAAACATGGAAAAGTTCGGGTCACTACAAAATAGACACAAGTAATCAAAACTTCATTATATGATTGAATGATCGAAATCGAATATGCCCCTTTTTATTAAGTCTGGTAATCTAAGAATTAGGGAACAGACACCCTAATTGACGCGAACTCTAAAGATAGATCGATCGGGCCCAACAAGCCCCATCCAAAGTACCGGATGCTTTAGTACTTCGAAATTTATATCATGTCCGAAGGAGGATCCCGAAATGATGGGGATATTCTTATATACACATTATGAATGTCGGTTACCAGGTGTTCAATCCATATGAATGATATTTTTGTCTCTATGTATGGGACGTATGCTTATGAGAAATGGAAATATGAAATCTTGTGGTCTATTGAAATTATGAAATGATTACTTATGTTAAACTAATGAACTCACCAACCTTTTGGTTGACACTTTAAAGCATGTTTATTCTCAGGTATTAAAGAAACCTTCCGCTGTGCATTTTCTCATTCTAGAGATATTACTTGGAGTCATTCATGACATATTTCAAAAGACGTTGCATTCGAGTCATTGAGTTCATCAAGATTATTATTAAGTCAATTATAGTTGGATATATTATGAGATGGCATGCATGTCGTCAACTTTCGATGTAATGGAAGATTGTCTTTTCAAAAACGAATGCAATGTTTGTAAAAATGTATCATATAGAGGTCAAGTACCTCGCGATGAAATCAACTGTTATGAATCATTTATAATCGATATGGACTTCGTCCGGGTGGATTAGGACGGGTCCTTTCAGTTGGTATCAGAGCGGTGGTCTTAGCGAACCATGTCTGCATTAGTGTGTCTAACTGATAAGTTGTTAGGATGCATTAGTGAGTCTGGACTTCGACCGTGTCTGCATGTCAAAAGTTTTGCTTATCATTTTGTGTCAAAAATTACCTGCTTATCATTCTTAGAGAATCACTTGCTTATCATTCTTAGTCTAGACACGTTTTACTACATTGACTGCATGAATAGTGTATAGACAAAATTCATATCTTAGCGTATCTGCTACTTCATATCTTAGCGTATCTGTTACTGTAACTTTGTCTGACAACTCCCGTAGATTTCTCCGTAACTTATGGGATTTTAGTATTATATATGCATATGTAAATTATGTATTGCAGGGTACTAATCTACATACTATAATCTATTTCTTATCGAAAATCCTTCATCTGATCGTACGAGATGAATCCTGCAACCAGTTCGAGTCCCTCAGATTCCGATAGCTATTCCGATAGTTATTCCGACAGCTATTCCGACATAGATGTTCACCTAAGCTCCGAAAACAGCGTCATCGGCATGAATCAACCAATCAGCCATTATCAATTCATCTGATGGGTTCGTAGTCGACTTAATTAATGGAAACGCGCAGAAGGCAATCCCTTCCACCAACCGAATTCACCTCTTGACAATGAATCTGAAGCGTTTACCGGCGAACCTGTTCGAGACACCATTTTCAGTCTCATTTCCAGGGTAACTCGACAAGATTATATTCTATCCACAATTCTGAACCTTATTCATCCGCTCGTTCCGACCGACAATCATCCTGAAGTAATAAGTCAACGAACTTCGCGCTCGAATAATCAATTCAGAGATTATGGTGCAAAATGTACCAGCTTCAGCAACATCACCGGCACCAACAGTACCATCAATAACAGCACCAGTACCATCAACAATCCATGATTCAATATCATCATCTATACTTTGAGTATGATCTTCGTTCTACGTATCGTTCTACCTCATTTATCTTCGTTCGACATGACGAATATGTAATCTCTAAAGTTTTAGAGATTATTTATTCTAGTTCCAACCGAAAAGCAAATGAGTTTAATATCATATTAACTCATTAAATTCATGAATACATCTGAAGAAAATATATATGTATATATGTTTTCATAAAGATTGTAATTAAAAATTCTTTTGTACAAACTGTTAATGATGAAAATATTTTAACGGGTAGGTAATACCCGAAGAATATTTAAGATTTCACATTTATAAGTTACACTGTACACTCTTCGAACCCGATTCAACGGTCATTTACTATCCTACTTACATCTACAGATATACGTATCCGTTCACCACAGAATAACCATATTCATCCAATTTCATATTTGGATTTTGATTTATCAGAATCCAACAAGTGGCATAATGAAGAAATAATGGACACAATAAAAATTGATTAGAAACAGACTAATTGACAATATGAAATTTTGTTAAGAAACCACGCTAACAAAATCCTAGCTAACTGTTCCTAGCTAACTGTTAATTCCATATTACATTTTATTTATCGCAATTTATTTTATCGCAATTTTAATTCTCGCAATTTTATTTATCTTTATTTAATTTCTGTTATTTACTTTACGCATTTTATTTATCGTCATTTAATTTCTGTATTTATTTTACGCACTTTAAATATCGGGACACGTATACAAAGTTTTGACATATCATATCGACACATCTATATATATTATTTGGAATCACCATAGACACTCTATATGCAGTAATGATCGAGTTCTCTATACAGGGTTGAGGTTGATTCTATAATAATATATATACTTTGAGTTGTGATCGAGTCTGAGACGTATACGGGTCACGACACGTATTAATTAATTCGAATATTGTATATTAAACTATATATGAATTATTGGACTGTTACTGTGGACTATCGACTGTGGACTAATAACATTGGACAATTAAAATGAATTAAAATATTGATTATAATATATGAAACTAAACAATTCTTCAAGTTGCCACTTGATTTCGTCTTAAACATCATTTGTATCTTCACGATTACAATCTGCGTTCAAACCTTTCATGATTTTTGAAAACACCTCAATCGATAGGATGAATCAACCGCACTCCATCTATGGAAGGAAAGATTTATGCATATAGTTATGCACCAGAGAAACTCTCGGCAACTGAGTAAAAGTTTAACACGTAGCCGCGTCAGATCCTTTGGCATTTATTAGCAAAAATAACTTTACGATCCCTTTTCAAAGTAGCCAATTTTTTCCCAGCTCCAGCAAGTCAACTTCGACTTTTCATTCGAATTAACCTTACTATAATCCTGATATATACGATTACCCTTTTGATACCGGAGAATTCTTTTATATTCCACTATATTACCAGTAGACGTACTAGCAACCTCGTTGCTCCTTGGCTCAAATCTCTCTAACAAATCATTATATTTATATTTATTCATTGAAACCCTATCATATACTCATCCGCATATTGTAACGAGAGCTGCCATAACAATTACCGGGAATCATCAATCAGTACTTTGAAAACTCACAGCATATCTACATCAACAGTTATATGTATGACATTTATCTCTTAGAATTATGATCTCTCATTCTGAAATTCTGAAAAGCACCCAGTCACAAATCAATACTCTGAATGTTGAAAAAGTTGAATGAAGCAGCAGAAACCATAGACAACCGTAAATGACTTTAATCAGCGGAAGTTTGATGATAAAGAATAATATGTTGGAAAAGCTCAGAAACGTTGGAACTGGAAAACGGATAGAGTTAACCACGAAGGAGACCAAGGACAAATACAAGGACCATACCCGATATTCAAAGAATCCAGATAATTCTGGATCCGTTGAAATCTTTAGAGAATATCTTGCTCCGAAGTCATGTTAAAATCTTGCAGAAAATCTTTCTCCATCAACCATCGAACTTAGAAATTCCAAAATATCATCATCAATATCTTCGATATTTCTGAGGATATTTTCATAAATATTCTCGTTCGAAATTATATACCTCTTCGTGCTTCCTGTGTATCATTATATTGGAAACATTCAATAGAAAATTTAGTACCGAAAAGCAGATTATGCGAAACTATGAAGAAAGCCGTGGACAAATCACAAAGAATAAGTTTGACTTCAAAGAATCCAAATGATTCTGTTTCTGATGAAATCTTTAGCGAATACCTTGCTTCCGAATCTAAACCCTTACGGATAAATCTTCTTCATCATCCATCGATATTAAAAATTCCAAGATATCATCGTATCTTTCATTATAAATATCCTCCATATTTCTGAAGATATTTTCATAACTAATCATATCTGAAATCATTAATCTCTTCGTGCTATCAGTGTTACATTATATAGAAACTGTTAGTTTCTATATTCTGTAAACTTTCGAGTTTAAAATACAAATGTTTTGAAGTAGTGTTGGGAACTGATGCATGAGTTAGTATAATATAATGACACTTGATCAACGTGATTATATTACAGTAAGTCATGCTGAGTTTCTTAATGGAACGCGATGATTCACAGATTATAACATCATCATGTGCCATGTTACATAACTCTTTCATTGTGCTTAACTTCTGAACATATCAAGAAAATATATTCTTGATAGTTCTATTCTCAGTGTTTCAGATAATTTGACAAAACAAATCGTGCTACTACCTTTCCTTTCTACCTTGTATATTATGATAATTTGAAACTCTATATCTACAAATTCTGGACCATTATTCGCTTGACTTGAAGTCGGGAAGAGAAAACAAAAGCATAGAGCTTTGAAATATAAGGGAGAATAAAAAGCCCGTTAACAACACATAAATTACAAACCGTGTATATCAATGTTTATCGCAACATAAAGACACGGGAGAATTAAAAACATTATAATCCCGAGGGCGAAGTAGAAGAAAGCAGATTCCTCTGGTGGAAGTTGAAAAATGAGAATGATTTTTGCGATAATAAGGATGAGGACAAGGATCAGAACTGGATTAAGCATTCTCAGAATCCTTTGAATATATAAAACAAGAAGGAAAGTATAGAAATGGTGAGAATAATGGAACGAAAGAGTTTAATTTATAATGGAAATATCAGACATAGAAATCGAAGCAGATCACCGCATTTAATTCGAGAGATTTTAATTTCCTTATTCGCCGAAGAATCAGATCTTAAAGATCTTCAAGATTTTCTTTTAAATCCCTTGAATTCCAGAATTCAAACCTGACTACGTCAAAAGTTAAAAACAAATCTTTGTTTCTCATTTCATTCGTTTGTGAATAGCTTCATTCGTACTCTTCGAATAATCGAATTATTTTTTATCCATATTACTCAATGATGATAAAACTCAAGTTATCAACTCATATTCGTCATGAAAACATTTTTATTGTTAGCCATGACCACCTCTCTCAAATTTCGGGACGAAATTTCTTTAACGGGTAGGTACTGTGATGACCCGGGAATTTCCGACCAAATTTTTAACTTAATCTTTATTGATTTCGACACGATAAGCAAAGTCTGTAATGTTGTGTTTATATAATCAATTACCTTTTGACCATTCTCGACGATTCACGAACAATTGTTTGTAAATAAATATATAGATATAAATCTAAATTACAAGTATACATAGATATTAATACGAATTAATAAAATGAACTCCAAACAATTGGAATTATTAATGTAAAAATAAAATATAGAACAAATAAGTTGCTAGTAGAATATATATATATTTATATACATGAATTATGAACATAAATAATATTATATGTATTGTAAATCATAAATATTAAATATTTAATATAAGTTATTATATAATATATATTATATAATTAATGACTAGGATGAAATTCATAAATTATAATAATTTGAATTACAAGTTTGAATAGAATCGTTATGTTAATATTATTAACACTAGTTACATTATAAACACTAACATGAATATTTGAATAATTAATAAAATATATATATGAATATGTAAAACCTGATATGTACGAGTAAAATTAATATTATTGACATTATTATTATTATTATCACTTTATTTAAAAATCATGACTACCATTATTTTTTTTTTCATTATCACTAGTAATACTAATAGTATTATTTTTATTATTTTTATTAAAATAATACAACTTGTTATATTTATCATGAATGCTATTAATAATACTGGTTATTAATATTAAAAATATTACTATTAATATATTTAACTGTATTACTATTTATTGTTAAATAAATTGTTATTAATATAATAATAATTATTATTTATTATATAATATATAATGTAAATATAAAGATAGTAGTGGGATCTTATTTTTTTTTCAACATCTGCTTTATTTTTTTTTTGTTTCTTCTTCAACCCGTGAGCATACCTTTCCATATCAGTTGGTACAAATCAAATCATAAACTGTTACTGTCATATTACCCAAGTAATTACATATATTATATACTGCAAATTGATGAACTCGATATTAAAGAAAACCCTGTATTTTTTTTCCTCTGTCGTTAAACCTTTTTAAGCATGAACACAATTTCTATGAATCTTCAAAAAGTGTTAATGCAGTTTTGTTAGGATTCTCACACTCAATGGTTCTGCAAAGTTTCATCCATCAATTTCTAATATCGAATAAGAATTTTCAAGCCAAAGTTTTGATATCAAAAAGTCAAATGATTTTCTATGAACAAATTCGAGTAATAGGTTACGATTCTGATGCAATTGATGATTCTCATGTATTCCATTGTCGATTTGAAAGATAGTTTATGAAGATTTCGAGGTCTAAAAATGTTGCAATGTCGAAATCAAATTTTTTTTCTCTCTCTGTGTTACCGTCGCTGCTCAGCAGCTTTATTTTTTATTTTTATTTTGCTTTTAAAACAATGATATCATAATTAGCTAAAACTTGTTTCGTTTACGTTTTTAAATCTAAACTTTTAAGTTGTTGATTGTATTTAATCTATAAGTATTGATCGAGTTCCAATTTGATGAGGAAGAAGATGAACACTAGTCACAGTTTATATGTTTGGGTGTGGGATAAATATTAGAAAGAGCATCGATGGAGCAGTGGTCTAGGGTGTTTTCGGGTAGACGTGAGGTCGTGGATTCGAGCCCGACTCGGGACAGTTTTTTTTTTATGGCTTAATGAGGTAGTTTCCTAATTTAATGATTATTATTATTGTTGTTATGATCATTATTATTATTATTAATATTATTATCATTATTAAGGTTATTATAATTATCATAACTAATAAAGTAGTAATTATCATTATTATTATTTTTAGCTACACTTATAGTTATTATTATAACAATTGCTAGGTTTATTTATTATTATCACTATCATGATGAAAAGTAATATTACTATCATTAATAATAGTATTATTATTATTAAAACTATTACCATTAGTAGTAAAATTATAGTCAGTATTATTATTATTAACATAGGTATCATTATTAACAATATCGTTATTAATAGTATTATCATTATTAGTCTTGGTAATAAAAATGTTATCTTTAGAATTATTATTATTATCATTGTTATTATTATAATTGTTTTAACAACTAATATATGTATTATCAGGAGAACATAAATACCATGATTAATATTAGAATTAGTATCACTTTTAGTATTATTATTATTATTATTATTATTATTATTATTATTATTATTATTATTATTATTATTATTATTATTATTATCAGTAACATAGGTATTATTATATATAGTAGCATTAATATCATTAATATAATCATTAGTATAATTAAATTTATTATTATTATTATTATTATTATTATTATTATTATTATTATCATCATTCTTACTAAAATTATTATTTTGTTATCACTAAATATATTAAACTTATCTAAATAACAAGTATATTATTAATAACCAAATATATATATAATTGCTCGATTACGATTATATGTTTTAATATATATATATATATATATATATATATATATATATATATATATATATATATATATATATATATATATATATATATATATATGAATAATATAGGTTCGTGAATTCGAGGCCAACCCTACGTTTGTTCAATATCGTTATATGTATTTTTACTACAAAATACATTAGGTGAGTTTCATTTGCCTTTTTACCCTTTATATTTTTGGGCTGAGAATACATGCGAAATTTTTATAAATGTTTTACGAAATAGACACAAGTAATCGAAACTACATTATATGATTGAATGATCGAAATCGAATATACCCCTTTTTATTAAGTCTGGTAATCTAAGAATTAGGGAACAGACACCCTAATTGACGCGAACTCTAAAGATAGATCTATCGAGCCCAACAAGCCCCATCCAAAGTACTGGATGCTTTAGTACTTCGAAATTTATATCATGTCCGAAGGAGGATCCCGAAATGATGGGGATATTCTTATATACACATTGTGAATGTCGGTTACCAGGTGTTCAATCCATATGAATGATATTTTTGTCTCTATGTATGGGACGTATGCTTATGAGAAATGGAAATATGAAATCTTGTGGTCTATTGAAATTATGAAATGATTACTTATGTTAAACTAATGAACTCACCAACCTTTTGGTTGACACTTTAAAGCATGTTTATTCTCAGGTATTAAAGAAACCTTCCGCTGTGCATTTGCTCATTCTAGAGATATTACTTGGAGTCATTCATGACATATTTCAAAAGACGTTGCATTCGAGTCGTTGAGTTCATCAATATTATTATTAAGTCAATTATAGTTGGATATATTATGAGATGGCATGCATGTCGTCAACTTTCGATGTAATGGAAGATTGTCTTTTCAAAAACGAATGCAATGTTTGTAAAAATGTATCATATAGAGGTCAAGTACCTCGCGATGTAATCAACTGTTATGAATCGTTTATAATCGATATGGACTTCGTCCGGGTGGATTAGGACGGGTCCTTTCAGTATTGGTGACTCTTATCACCGTTTTCCTCCCACTTTCTTTTGACTAGCTTCACGTTGGCCTCTTCGGCCGCCTGTTCTTTAATTCTTCCCTCAATCTGGTTCACTAGTTTGTGAGCCATTCTACATGCCTTTTGTATGGAGGCAGGCTCGTGTGAACTTATATCTTCTTGGATTCTCTCCGGTAACCCTTTCACAAATGCGTCGATCTTTTCTTCCTCATTTTCGAACGCTCTCGGACACAATAGGCACAATTCTGTGAATCGTCTTTCGTACGAAGTAATATCGAATCCCTGTGTTCGTAACCCTCTAAGTTCTGACTTGAGCTTATTGACCTCGGTTCTGGGACGGTACTTCTCGTTCATCAAGTGCTTGAATGCTGACCACGGTAGCGCGTAAGCAGCATCTTGTCCCATTTGCTCTAGATAGGTATTCCACCATGTTAATGTAATACCTGTGAAGGTATGCGTAGCGTACTTCACTTTGTCTCCTTCAGCACATTTACTTATGGCAAACACCGATTCAACTTTCTCGGTCCACCGTTTCAATCCGATTGGTCCTTCGGTCCCATCAAATTCTGAAGGTTTGCAGGCAGTGAATTCCTTGTAGGAGCATCCTACACGATTTCTTGCGCCTTTAGCTGTATTGCTAGATTCAGAGTTATTGTTGGTATGTAGCGTGGCCTGTACTGCCGCTATGTTTGAAGCAAGAAAGGCACGAAATTCCTCTTCGCTCATATTCAAGGTGTATCGAGTAGTCGGTGCCATTTCCTTCAAAATAGTCAAATGAAACAAGTTAATCATACAGAATATTAAGAGTAGTCAATAGTATCTCGTAGCATAATATGAACTCATTTATAAAAGCTTTTTCTTCATATTAGCGTTTTATAAGTTTAAATTCGGGTACTACCTACCCGTTAAGTTCATACTTAGTAGCTAATATACAATTCAACTACTACAATTCCATATGAAAAACTGATTATAATAATATATCACATAAAAATATTCTTCAAACTTACAACTTCGCTATATTACATATAACATGAAATATAGTACACTATGATACAGGACAGTTTTGAAGATAAATCTAGTTAATACGCAAGTTGTTCAGCAAAGGAAATAAAGACACGTAATTCATAAGTCCAGAAACAAGTCATGCATTCTGGTTTTACTAAGACGACTTCCCATCCTTGGTCTTGTGGAAAATAACCGTTATGACCATTGGCTAGGCAGCATGTTGTAATGTTGTCAAAAGGACGAGGGTTTCGTAATGTCCAACAGCCCCGTAATAATCTAAAAACCTTGTTTCTCACCCCAACTACTGAATCCGTCACTTGTGGGAAAGTTTTATTTAAAAGCTGCAATTCGATGTTCTTTTTCTCACTTTGGTAAGAATCGAACATCACTAACCCGTAAGCATAACATGCTTCTTTATGTTGCATGTTAGAAGCTCTTTCTAATTCATGAAATCCTAAGTTGGGATATGTTGAGTCAAAATAGGTTCTTAACCCATAGCGTAAAATTGCATTTGGGTTCCCCGCATTTAACGCTTTAAAGAAAACACGGCGTAACTTAAAGTCTCCCCAATATGATATACCCCACCTATCAAAGGAAAGCCTTTTATAAACTAAGGCATTTCTGGAAAGTCTTTCAAATGTTTGACAAGTTAATTTCGCCATAACTAAATGTGTTGATGAATTCTGACCGACTCTAGACAAGATTTCCTCAATCATATCCTCTGGTAGGTCTTCTAAAATATTCGGTTGTCTACCCTTAACGTACATTTTGTTTTTATACTTTAAAATAGACAAGGATTAGATTCGTAATAACAAACAATACAAGCAATTTTTACATAGAACATAAAAGTTCAAGCACACTACAATACATTTATTACACAACATGCTCACACCCCTCTAATCTGAATCACTGATTTCTTCTTCTTCGGACTTGGTTCTTTTTCCTAATTTTCTAGGGATATATGATGTTCCTCTAATACGAGCCGTCATTTTCCACATTGGTTTAGAAAAACCTGGTGGTTTAGAGGTTCCCGGGTTATTGTCACGATATTGAAAATATGGGTGTTGACAATACATATAAAGTTCATCGGGGTCAAAATCAGATTTCTCTATTTTGATGCCTTTTCCCTTATTATTTTATTTTGCCTCATTAAATTGGGTGGGGGTAATTTCTATAACATCATCGGAATCCTCATCAGGATCCGATTCATCGAAAAATTGGTAATTTTCCCAATATTTTGCTTCCTTAGCGGAAACACCCTTGACCATTATTAACTTTGGTCCATTGGTTGAGAATTTTCTTTTATTTGACCTATTTTCTGTGGTTCCTACTATTCCCCCCTCCGGAACCTCTTCTTCTTCCGGTTCCTCTTCTTCTGGTTCCTCTTCTTCCGGTTCCTCTTCTTCCGGTTCCGTTTCCTCTTCTTCCGGTTCTTCGGGAACTTGTGAATCTTGCCAATATATATTCGACTCTTTGTTATTATTAGGTGAGTCAATGGGATTTGTACTAGAGGTAGACATCTATCACATAATATCAAACATGTCAAGAGATTAATATATCACATAATATTTACATGTTAATAATATATAGTTTCCAACAAAAATATTAAGCAATCATTTTTAAAGAAAACACGGTCGAAGTCCAGACTCACTAATGCATCCTAACAAACTCGATAAGACACACTAATGAAAATTTTCTGGTTCTCTAAGATCAATGCTCGGATACCAACTGAAATGTCCCGTTCATATTGATTATAAACGTTCCATATTAATTGATTTTGTTGCGAGGTTTTGACCTCTATATGAGACGTTTTTCAAAGACTGCATTCATTTTTAAAATAACCATAACCTTTATTTTATCTATAAAGGTTTTAAAAGCATTACGTAGATTATCAAATAATGATAATCTAAAATATATTGTTTACACATGACCATTACATAATGGTTTACAATAGAAATATATTACATCGACATATGTTTCTTGAATGCAGTTTTTACACAATATCATACAAACATGGACTCCAAATCTTGTCCTTATTTTAGTATGCAACAGCAGAAGCTCTTAGTATTCACCTGAGAATAAACATGCTTTAAACGTCAACAAAAATGTTGGTGAATTATAGGTTTAACCTATATATATATCAAATCGTAACAATAGACCACAAGATTTCATATTTCAATACACATCCCATACATAGAGATAAAAATCATTCATATGATGAACACCTGGTAACCAACATTAACAAGATGCATATATAAGAATATCCCCATCATTCCAGGACACCCTTCGGATATGATATAAATTTTGAAGTACTAAAGTATCCGGTACTTTGGATGGGGTTTGTTAGGCCTAATAGATCTATCTTTAGGATTCACGTCAATTATGGTGTCTGTTCCCTAATTCTTAGATTACCAGACTTAATAAAAAGGGGCATATTCGATTTCGATAATTCAACCATAGAATGTAGTTTCACGTACTTGTGTTTATTTTGTAAATCATTTATAAAACCAGCATGTATTCTCATCCCAAAAATATTAGATTTTAAAAGTGGGACTATAACTCACTTTCACAGATATTTCCTTCCTCGGAAATAAGACTTGGCCACGGATCGATTCACGAACCTATACAAATATGTACATATATATCAAAGTATGATCAAAATATAATTACAACCATTTTTATTATGTTTTAAAGATTTGAGTGTATTAAGTCAGCTGTCCTCGTTAATAACCTACAACTAGTTGTCCACAGTTAGATGTACAGAAATAAATCGATATATATTATCTTGAATCAATCCACGACCCAGTGTATACACGTCTCAGGCTAGATCACAACTCAAAGTATATATATTTTTGGAATCAACCTCAACCCTGTATAGCTAACTCCAACATTACTGCATATAGAGTGTCTATGGTTGTTCCAAATAATATATATACATGGGTCGATATGATATGTCAAAACATTTGCATACGTGTCTATGGTATCCCAAGATTACATAATATATTAGAATACATGTATAATATAATATAAGTTAGCTAGGATATGATTTGTATAGATTTGTTAAACATTTCCCGTAGCTAAAAAGATCAAAAATATCCAATCTTGTTTTACCCATAACTTCTTCATTTTAAATCCATTTTGAGTGAATCAAATTGCTATGGTTTCATATTGAACTCTAATTTAAGAATCAAAATAGAAAAAGTATAGGTTTATAGTCGGAAATTTAAGTTACATGTCAATTACTAAAGAGGTAGTCATTTCCGTCGAAAGAACGACATCTTGATGACCATTTTGAAAAACATACTTTCACTTTGAGTTTAACCAAGATTTTTGGATATAGTTTCATGTTCATATGAAAAATCAATTTTCCAGAAGAACAACTTTTAAATCAAAGTTTATCATAGTTTTTAATTATCCAAACCAAAACAGCCCCCGGTTTCACTACGACGACGTATATCCGATTTTATGGTGTTCATCGTGTTTCCAGGCTTTAAATCATTAAGTTAGCATATCATATAGATATAGAACATGTGTTTAGTTGATTTTAAAAGTCAAGTTAGAAGGATTAACTTTTGTTTGCGAACAAGTTTAGAATTAACTAAACTATGTTCTAGTGATTACAAGTTTAAACCTTCGAATAAGATAGCTTTATATGTATGAATCGAATGATGTTATGAGCATCATTACTACCTCAAGTTTTCTGGATAAAACTACTGGAAATGAGAAAAATAGATCTAGCTTCAAAGGATCCTTGGATGGTTTGAAAGTTCTTGAAGCATAATCATGACACGAAAACAGTTCAAGTAAGATTTTCACTCGAAATAAGATTGTTATAGTTGTAGAAATTGAATCAAAGTTTGAATATGAATATTACCTTGAATTAGAAAGATAAACTACTGTAAATAACAAAGGTTCCTTGATCTTATATGATTACTTGGAATGGATTAGAGAGCTTGGAAGTAGACTTGCAAACTTGGAAGTATTCTTGATTTTTATTAAACTATACTTATGGAATTTATGAAGAACACTTAGAACTTGAAGATGAAACTTTAGAGAGATCAATTAGATGAAGAAAATTGAAGAATGAAAGTGTTTGTAGGTGTTTTTGGTCGTTGGTATATGGATTAGATATAAAGGATATGTAATTTTGTTTTCATGTAAATAAGTCATGAATGATTACTAATATTTTTGTAATTTTATGAGATATTTCATGCTAGTTGCCAAATGATGATTCACACATGTGTTAGGTGACTCACATGGGCTGCTAAGAGATGATCATTGGAGTGTATATACCAATAGTACATACATCTAAAAGCTGTGTATTGTATGAGTACGAATACGGGTGCAAACGAGTAGAATTGTTGATGAAACTGAACGAGAATGTAATTGTAAGCATTTTTGTTAAGTAGAAGTACTTTGATATGTGTCTTGAAGTCTTTCAAAAGTGTAAGAATACATATCAAAACACAACATGTATATACATTCTAATGGAGTCGTTAAGTCTTCGTTAGTCGTTACATGTAAGTGTTGTTTCGAAACCTTTAAGTTAACAATCTCAATTAATGTTGTTAATCCAATGTTTATTATATCAAATGAGATGTTAAATTATTATGTTATCATGATATTATGATGTATGAATATCTCTTAATATGATATATACATTAAAATATCGTTACAACGATAATCGTTACATATAAGTCTCGTTTCGTAATTCTTGAGTTAGTAGTCTTGTTTTTACATATGTAGTTCATTGTTAACACACTTAATGATATATTTAAATATCATTTTATCATGTTAAATATAGTGTATCAATAGACTATATTCATGCATGTGCATGGAATGCAAATATAGTGGGTTTAAAGACCATAAAAGAAGCATAATCCATAGACTTCGGCTCTAGATACCATTGTTGGAATTTAATGAGTTTCAAAACAACATGTTCATTTAGTTTACACAGTCATAAAACCAATTTTAAGATAGTTAATACAAGCGAAAGCATTAATAGAACAAGTGTATTTGTAAAGCCATTTTGTTAAATTCCACATTAATATCAAGTCATGAATCATATGCTTACAAATATAACAAGATTAGAAGAGTGTTTATACCTCCTCAATGATGGATTTAGTGCTGAATTTGGACAGCAGCAAGTTTGGAAGATGATGATGAAAGCAAGCTCCAAAACTATGAAACCTCAAGAGATAATACCCCAAACTTTGCCCAACACCTTTAAGTTTAGTTAGGATTTGATTACACTAGATAATGAGCTTTTAATTAAACTCAAACTCCCTCTTTTTACCTCAATAAATTCGACCAGCTGCAGCAGGAAAAATGAGAGGGGTTTTTATTATTACTTGATAGTTTTGAATGCATGTAGAAGTCAAGCCTTGATTCAAGATACAAGCATGCACTTAAGGACTTGTGTCATCTTAAAATTAACAAACGAAAGAAGCATGGGTGTTGAGTCTTGGGGCACCAAAAAACCGTCCACCACATGGGTTCTCAAAGAGGATTTTATTTTATAAAACATGTTATTTATATACATGTAATAAAACCTATGTTATTTGTTAAGTTACTTTCATTTTATAAACCATTTTATAAAATATAACACAACATAATTATTTAAACTTGTAAATAATTAAATCCTTATCATATAAATTATCCAAATAATTTATCTCAAGTAATAATATTTTAGAAAACCGATTTTCTAAAATCCAAGTGTCGTGTATTCATTTAATGATCCATTCATCAAGATTAAATACGATTAAGGTGTCGGTAAGCTTGTTATTGGGTATGACCCGACTTGGATCATAATATATTGGCCACATTAATTAAATATGTCTCTCAGGCATACGAAAAACCTTCAATCTCCCACTTGCACGAGAAACATAAGAAATTAATGCAAGTGATGGATACCACCTAACGACTGTCCATCACCCCCAATATGTTATGACTTTGTGCCATTCAATAACATCATTCCTTTCGAGTTCCCATCTCGAACATGAATAGGTGAATCTTTCATCACATCCTTTTGTCTTAGATGTCATGTTAAATCCAAGAGACATAGAGTGATCACTCTCTTCTAGATTTAACTTTATTAGGCCTTAAACATCTGACTCTTAACGAATAAGAGGGACAAATTCCATCTTGACTACATACGTCCTAAATATATATAACTTGCATTATACCTGAGCTCTTCCTTATGAACTGCCATATTTCAGAATAGCGAAGGAAAGAATCAAGGCAGAATACTTGGTAAATATCCGAACCCAATATGTATCTCAGGTCAGAGGATACAATGATATTCGCCTTTACTCAAGATTACATGTGATCAACCACAAAGGCTCCATTTAGTAAATCTTGAGGGCGGGTCTTCCAATATTTATATTCCACAAATATCTATGAACCTTGGTTGCAACCTTGCCCCACATTCATCCCGTGAATGTATACCAATCCAAGTTCATAATAGTCTAAACCTCACACTTGTTCCCACAAATGTGATCGACTACGGAATTTAGAATAATTACTTATTCATGGATAAAATATGCAAAATAGAAACATAACTCAAAATAAATCAATACCATAATTATATTAATGAGTTTGAACAAATTTTATTCCGATATAATACTTAAAACAGATCATGACCAATCACTAGAATATCTAAGCCCTAATGCACAAACATGTCCTGTATGTTTTGATCCATGTAAGAGCTTCGTGAGAGGATCCGCTATATTAAGATCTGTGTGAACTTTGCGAATACATATCTTTCCTTTTTCAACTTCATCCCTTATGTAGTTGAATCTCCGCTCAATGTGACGGGTCTTTTGGTGAGCACGAGGTTCTTTGATTTGAGCAATCGCACCCTCGTTGTCACAAAAGATCTCAAGAGAGTCCTGAATGGAAGGGACTACTCCTAAGTCGTCGATGAATTTCTTCATCCATGCAGCTTCCTGAGCTGCCAATGATGCGGCTATGTACTCCGACTCTGTAGTGGATAATGCAACAACATCCTGTTTTGAACTCTTCCAAGAGACCGTACCTCCATTTAACGTGAAGACATAAACGGACTGTGATCGAGAATCATCTCGATCAGTTTGGAAACTCGCGTCTACGTAACCCTTTGCAGCAAGTTCCTCCTCACCAGATCTATATATTAGAAACATATCCTTAGTCCTCCTAAGGTATTTCAATATACTTTTAACCACAATCCAATGACTGTTTCCTGGATTATTCTGGTATCTACTTGTCAAGCTTAGGGCGCATGATACATCCGGTCTAGTGCATATCATTGCATACATGATTGACCCAATAGCAGATGCATAAGGGACTCTCTTCATTCTCTCTTGTTCATCTTTTGTGGTAGGGCACTGAGATGAACTGAGAGGCGTTCCTCTTTGAATGGGTACCAAACCACTCTTAGAGTTCTCCATCTTGAACCTTTTCAAGACCTTTTCAATGTATGCACTTTGATTCAAACCTATCAGTTTCTTGGATCTATCCCTGTAGATCCCAATCCCCAAAACGTATTGTGCTTCTCCAAGATCCTTAATGGAGAAGCATTTACTTAGCCAAGTTTTAACTCCTTGCATTGCCGAAATATCATTTCCAAATAACAATATATCATCCACATATAGTACAAGGAACATGATAGTGCTCCCACTAGCCTTCTTGTATACACAAGCTTCATCACCATTTTTGATGAAGCCAAATTTCTCGGCCTCCTTATTAAAATGATGATTCCACATTCTAGATGCTTGTTTCAATCCGTAGATTGACTTCTTTAACTTGCATACCCTTTTAGGATATTTTGGATCAACAAAATCTTCAGGCTGAACCATATAGACATCTTCCACAAGATATCCATTTAGGAAAGCGGTCTTGACATCCATTTGCCTTATTTCATAATCATAATGAGCAGCAATGGCAAATAATATCCTAATAGACTTTAGCATTGCCACAGGAGAAAAAGTTTCATCATAGTCAACCCCTTGAGTTTGAGTGAAACCTTTTGCTACAAGTCTAGCTTTATATGTATCCAAGTTTCCATGTATGTCGGTTTTCATTTTGAAAAGCCATTTACAATCAACTAGCCTTGAGCCAGTAGGTTGTGCAACAAGTTCCCAAACTTGGTTGTCATACATGGATTGCATCTCAGCGTTCATGGCTTCCTGCCATTTATCCTTATCAATCCTTGATAAAGCATCTTGGTAGTTTGTTGGTTCATCCAAATTAACCACATAGCAACCATCCATGAGAAACCCATATCTCTCAGGAGGATTACTAATCCTACCAGATCTGCGAACGTCTTGTGTATTTTGATCATCCATTTGATCACTCTCAACATTTTCATGTTGAGTGCTAGCGTCAACCAATTGTGTATCATCTACTTGATCTTGAACCTCTTCAAGATCTATCTTCCTTTCACTATTTCCTTCCATTAGGAACTTAGTTTCAAGGAATTCAGCCTTCCGAGCAACAAATACATTCTGTTCGGAAGGATCATAGAAATAATATCCCATATTATCCTTGGGATATCCTATGAAGATACACTTTGTGGATCGAGCATTTAACTTATTAGGGTTGTAACGCTTAGGGTAAGCTTCACATCCCCATACCTTTAAGTATGATAGAGATGGAGGTTTTCCAAACCACATCTCATGAGGAGTTCGTTCCACTTTCTTGGTTGGGGACATATTTAGAATACGAGCCGCGGAGCATAGACAATAACCCCAAAATGATAGAGGTAACGAGCTTCTAGCCATCATAGATCGAACCATATCCATTAGGGTTCGGTTCCTCCTTTCGGAAACTCCATTAAGTTGGGGTGTTCCAGGAGGAGTGAGTTGCAAGATAATCCCACAACTTTTAAGATGATCTTGGAAAGCATCGCTTAGGTATTCACCTCCTCTATCGGTATGAAGTACCTTTATTGTCTTATTGAGTTGATTTTGTACTTCGTTTTGATATTCCTTGAATGCTTCAAAAGTTTCGTCCTTGTGTCTTAATAAGTAGACATATCCGAAACGACTGAAGTCTTCAATGAAAGTAACGAAGTATCTTTCACCATTCCTAGTTATGGACTTAAAGGGTCCACACACATCCGAATGTATTAATCCCAATAAGTCCTTAGCTTTTTCATAGGTCCCTTTGAAAGGTGCTTTAGTCATTTTGCCTTGTAAACAAGATTCACATACATCAAACGAGTCTAGTTCATTTGATTTCAAAAGTCCATTCTTTTAAAGTGTATGCATTTGGTTAGTGTTTATGTGACCAAGGCGACAATGCCATAAGTAGGAATCACTCAAGTCCCTTTTGAGTTTCTTGGTGTTTGCATGGAACATTGAGCTATTGTATGATGTGTCATCATGAACCAATTCATAAATACCATTCAAAGGCGAAGCCTTAAAATAGAACACATTATTTAAAGAAACATGGATATCATCATTAATGAAATTAAGATTAAAACCATATTGTTTCAAACGGGATACAGAAATAATGTTTCGAGATAAATCGGGTGCATACAAAACATTTTTCAAAGTAAGTCCCAAACCACTTGGAAGCTTCAAAATAAAGTCTCCTTGAGCTACTACTTGCACCTTAGCTCCATTTCCCATGAAGAGACTTGATGTTCCCGCTTCTCGATCACTTCTTTTGAACACCTGCAAAGTATTGCAAATATGAGTTCCACATCCTGTGTCTAATACCCATGTATTAGAAGAAGTAATACTAAGCTCAATGTATACCATATATACATTACCTGAGGTTTTCCCTACATCCCTTTTTTCTTTCAACTCCTTAAGGTAGACCGGGCAGTTGCGTTTCCAGTGACCCATTTCACCGCAACCAAAGCACGAATCTTCCTTGGGGTTAGCCTTTCCGGCAACCTTTTGCTTCTTGTTGTTGTTGGTTGGGGTAACCATCTTCCCCTTTCCCTTGCCCTTGCCTTGGTAGGTGGGTCCTTTCCTCTTAGCCACCTTCGACTTAGAAGTGTTATTGTTTTTTGGACCCGCCTTCATTGATCGTAAACACGGGTGAAGCCCTTTTACCCATGCTTGCTTCTGCCGTTTTAAGCATGGCATGTAATTCGCCAATGCTCTTATCCCATCCATTCATGTTGTAATTCATTACAAATGTGTCAAACCTCTTTGACAAGGAATTAAGGATAAGGTCCGTGGCTAATTCATTAGACACATTGCAGTTTAGACGGTTTGCTCGATCAATTAGGATTTTCATCTTAAGGACATAAGATGAAACGGATTGGGAGTCGTCCATCTGACATGCATGAAGTGCTCGGACCGTTTCAAAGTGCTCGACACGAGCTTGTTGAAGGAACATCTCCTTCAACTGTGTGATCATGTCATATGCACTATGATGTTCAAAATCCTTTTGGAGTTCGGGTATCATAGTCTGAAGCATGAGGCAAGAAACTTGCAATGAATCGGTGCAATATTTCTCCCAATAAGCCATGCCTTCCGTATCATCCTCGTCCGGTTGATCGGGAATGGGGTCTTCCAACACATACGCCCTATCCTCAAGTTTGAGAATAATTCTTAGATTCCGGAACCAATCCATGAAGTTCGTATGGTTGAGTTTTTCCTTTTCGAGGATTGACCTCAACGATAGGTTGTTAAAGTTGATTGGTGCGTTTGGAATGTTGTTGTTATTGGCGGCCATCTACAAAATTTAACAAAGTTGTTTAAGTATTATTTTTAATTTAACAATCAATACCCTTTAAATCCAATTGATATTTATTGAATTATAGAATCCAACGGTAAACCAAATTTCGGTTAGGTGACCTTTATCCCGTCATTTGATTTAGCTAGGTAGTCATTATATGACAATTGCAATCCTTTTGCAACTTCTAAGTTTTAGGATCATGCAATCCTTTTGCATGGCATATTATCCCATCAACGCCTATTTGTTCATCATGCTTCAGTGACCCTAAGTTCATGATTTCCAAATCAAGTCGTCCTACTTGTGTAAACGTGTAAACTTAACATACAAGTGGTTAGGTGACCTTTATCCCACAAGCATGCGAATTTCACCTTAATCATATTAGTTTGTTCATGACGGTTAGGTGACCTTTATCCCATCATGAGTTCCCTAATATGTCTAAGTGTCACACAAAAGGATGGCGTTTAACTTGTTTACCTTGTATAAGGGATTTTAACTTTCCATTATTTCTAGTTTGAGAAAACTTTTATGCCATACACCAACATGCATTTAGTGTATGGTACTTATGAAAATCCATTTTCATGTCATGTAATAATGCCAATTTTATTACTTTGATATAAACCTTTTTATATGTGCAATCCGTTTCTAGTTCTTAATAACCATTTATTAATGTCCTTTTAGCCATTTCAATTTAACCGAATAAATTGTAGTTTGGTAAATTTCATGTTGTTAATAATATAACCAATTAAATTGTAGTTTTGCTTGTTGTTAACTTGTATGATAACTTGTTGTAGTAACATACACAATCCACAATCATACAAGAAATTAAAACAACCACGCATGCAAAACAAATGTTCACAATCAAGCCTTTTGATAGACATTTTGTTTAGGCGAAAACAAAATGCCACCGGTCAATGGGTGAAACACAAAGTAAGAGGTTTTAACCTCCCACTTAACCTTGCATCCACATGCTTCTTGTGTTCTTCCTTGTGATCTTCATGCATCTTCATCTTGTTACAAAATATATCCTAATACATTTTGTCTAGAAAACGAAAATACAACCTAATCTATTTTACATGCCAAATATAAAATAAATTACATAACCAAATGAATATTATTACAAACCAATTGAATGAATAATTACAACCATATTGAAATTAACAAATCAACCAAACAAACATTCATTCAACCACAAGGTCTTGACTATGATTGTGAACAACAACATATGAACAAATATGACCAATTTTCAAGTTCCAAACCCTCTTGGAACCTCCAAGAATTCGGCCACCATATCAAACCCACCCAAACCCGAACATTTTTACATTCCATATTCATGCATGTGCATGGAATGCAAATATAGTGGGTTTAAAGACCATAAAAGAAGCATAATCCATAGACTTCGGCTCTAGATACCATTGTTGGAATTTAATGAGTTTCAAAACAACATGTTCATTTAGTTTACACAATCATAAAACCAATTTTAAGATAGTTAATACAAGCGGAAGCATTAATAGAACAAGTGCATTTGTAAAGCCATTTTGTTAAATTCCACATTAATATCAAGTCATGAATCATATGCTTACAAATATAACAAGATTAGAAGAGTGTTTATACCTCCTCAATGATGGATTTAGTGCTGAATTTGGACAGCAGCAAGTTTGGAAGATGATGATGAAAGCAAGCTCCAAAACTATGAAACCTCAAGAGATAATACCCCAAACTTTGCCCAACACCTTGAAGTTTAGTTAGGATTTGATTACACTAGATAATGAGCTTTTAATTAAACTCAAACTCCCTCTTTTTACCTTAATAAATTCGGCCAGCTGCAGCAGGAAAAATGAGAGGGGTTTTTATTATTACTTGATAGTTTTGAATGCATGTAGAAGTCAAGCCTTGATTCAAGATACAAGCATGCACTTAAGGACTTGTGTCATCTTAAAATTAACAAAAGAAAGAAGCATGGGTGTTGAGTCTTGGGGCACCAAAAAACCGTCCACCACATGGGTTCTCAAAGAGGATTTTATTTTATAAAACATGTTATTTATATACATGTAATAAAACCCATGTTATTTGTTAAGTTACTTTCATTTTATAAACTATTTTATAAAATATAACACAACATAATTATTTAAACCTGTAAATAATTAAATCCTTATCATATAAATTATCCAAATAATTTATCTCAAGTAATAATATTTTAGAAAACCGATTTTCTAAAATCCAAGTGTCGCGTATTCATTTAATGATCCATTCATCAAGATTAAATATGATTAAGGTGTCGGTAAGCTTGTTATTAGGTATGACCCGACTTGGATCATAATATATTGGCCACATTAATTAAATATGTCTCTCGGGCATACGAAAAACCTTCAGTTCCCACATGTGTTAGGTGACTCAAATGGGCTACTAAGAGCTGATCATTGGAGTGTATATACCAATAGTACATACATCTAAAAGCTGAGTATTGTACGAGTACGAATACGGGTGCATACGAGTAGAATTGTTGATGAAACTGAACGAGGATGTAATTGTAAGCATTTTTGTTAAGTATAAGTACTTTGATATGTGTCTTGAAGTCTTTCAAAAGTGTAAGAATACATATCAAAACACAACATGTATATACATTCTAATGGAGTCGTTAAGTCTTCGTTAGTCGTTACATGTAAGTGTTGTTTTGAAACCTTTAAGTTAATGATCTCAATTAATGTTGTTAACCCAATGTTTATTATATCAAATGAGATGTTAAATTATTATGTTATCATGATATTATGATGTATGAATATCTCTTAATATGATATATACATTAAAATATGGTTACAACGATAATCGTTACATATAAGTCTCGTTTCGTAATTCTTGAGTTAGTAGTCTTGTTTTTACATATGTAGTTCATTGTTAACACACTTAATAATATATTTAAATATCATTTTATCATGTTAAATATAGTGTATCAATATCTTAATATGATACATATGTATTTAGTAGACGTTATCATAACGATAATCGTTATATATATCATTTCGAGTTTCTTAACTTAGTAATCTCATTTCTTATGTATATCACACATTGTTAATATACTTAGTGAGATAGTTACTCATCATAATCTCATGTCAACTATATATATATATATGTCTATATATACCACAACATGTAGTTTTTACAAATTTATAACGTTCGTGAATCGCCGGTCAACTTGGGTGATCAATTGTCTATATGAAACTTATTTCATTTAATCAAGTCTTAAAAAGTTTGATTGCTTAACACGTTGGAAACATTTAGTCATGTAAATATCAATCTCAATTAATATATATAAACATGGAAAAGTTCGGGTCACTACACTTTGGGCATCCACTAACACTTAAACCATTCAAAATTATTGCGTTACCCCAGGGATCTTATTTGCCACACCTGTTGGAGCCATGCTCTTTCTTACATAACTCTGAGTCCTGACTTATTCTAAGAGATTCTCGTTTAGTGATATTAACACCATCAGTATTCCGACTTTAATATTAGTCATAACCTGTTTGACATTTTGCAAGTCAAGAAGCGATTAACTTCTCTTCCTCATGCTCTATCCTTCATACCTCACTTTTTAGCAACGGCTTCGCACGTGAAAATTTTTGGCCCAAAGACCTATGTCCTGATAATTATCAAAACTACATTAAATTCATTAGTTTTCATTACCTAGTACCATGTCACCCGATAATTCAAAGATTTTTCACTCGATCTTTTTCAACTCGTAACCTCTGAAATACGAAAAACTATGTTTATCAGAAATTTTTACACGTTGTTTATTTGTGCGGTCCTCACAAGATTTATGGACAAATGAAAGTAATAAAAATTTTCTGTCACTTATGCGATTTATAAAATCATATATGTATGTATATAAGCAAGTTAATAAATTTCCTTTACTATTTTAGTTAGTACATACTAAGTGGTACATTCAAATTCTTTAAAAATCGCTCCTTTATTGAGTTGTTTAACTTAAGTCAAATAGTTTTGTGCAAAATGGTACACGTTGTACATACTTCTAAATTTACTAAGAACTTCGTTCCGTTTATGTTGTCACATCAAATGTTTAAAGGTTTTTCAAAACTTCCTTGGTTGATTTTATTAAAGGTTTTCGTATTAGTCTACACCATGTATGGATCACACTTCTTCTCGTCCTCCGTTTTGGGGATGAAGCTTACCATAAAGTTCTTTGTTAAAAACTCTTGAGCCACTTTGGATGGCAGTTTTATAAAATTTGTTAGGAAGTCTTTTCGCTCATAAAATTTTCCTTTTAAGTTTAGACATGGCAAAAATGCGGGCCGATAATTCAGTTTTCTGAGGTACACTCAGTGGTCACCCCATTGTAGGAAAGGCACTAGGTGGGTTTCTACTCTCAATATTTCACGGCTAATCGCAACACCCTCGTAAACATCCTCTCTATGAATCAGTATGTTGAGGTACAAGAAATCATTTTTGAGATTCTTTTCACTTGGAGTAAACCATTCTTTATGACCAAGGGTTCACGTATCTTCTCATCCGCGCATCCCCTTAAGTATAAGGATAAATTCAGATCAACTCGCTCGTTGTATTAAGAGTTCACTCTCGTTCAAAGATCACACCTTTCGTGTGATTTTCTTTCGGAAATATAATGAAAAATACCTTAAAAATCTATGAATCTTGTTAACCTCTTGGAAGGGACTGCTTAAAACATCTATAACACTAATGTGGTTATTCTATCTATTTCTACCTTCGTTGGTTGCAACTATATGTTGTTCTAGTCGATGTTAGCCCTAACTTCAGCATGTAACTGACAGCATATAGTTACATTATGGAACTGTGCTTTACTTCCATCTCAGGATAAGTTCACATGCAGTATGTTGAACTGGGTGATATCATTCATTGCTCGTTCTGACCATCCTGAAGACGCTATAAATAATTATGGCTTGCATTGCATGTAAGTCTGATTAGACACTTTCAACTAAAATTTCAATCCATTTATTCAAATCAAATGTTTCTTAAATATCGGGTTCTTTATGCCTATGGTCTCCTTTCGAAATTAAGGGGTTAGTAAAATTCGTGGCTAACACTATCCAGACATCAAATCACATGGTTGTGATCACTATGTTTTCCATTCTATCTGTTAGCTTTATATTACGACATAAGCGCTCAATGTTTAGATGAGTTTGGTAACATTCATGATGCATTTCATGCATCCAGCTTACTGAAGATGCCTTTAAGACTAAAAACATCATCTTTCCTTTTGTGGATATATATTCAGATGACATATTCATGTTAACAAGAAACAAAATCATTTAAGGTCAAGAGACTTAATTAATGGCATATACCTATTCTTACTTTTATACGCCCAAGTACCTTTCAAGGTAAATAGCTCACTTCTGAGCCCACGAGTCTCTCGGAATTTTGATACGATCCTTCTTCTTCAAATTCGGTACCGTTGTTGGTCCCTCCTCAAAATTTTGGGACGAAATTTTCTTTAACGGGTGGGTAATGTAACGACCCAACTTTTTCGACTTATATTTTTGTGCTCTATACTTTCACGAATTTGCGTATATGTGCGTACTGAGCTAGTTTATGCTCTGGGATCTTTATTCATGATTAATTACTTTCGTTAATATCTTACAACGTGTTATTAAGTGCGTAATCACTTAACTTGATCCTCAAATGCTTTTACGATAACTAGTGTCACTTGTCATTTAAAACGAGCTATGTACTTTGTACACGTTAAACTTTTGTCATAATTGGAATATTACAACTACGTAATACTAATTGTTATTTTCTAATGACACTTACTTGGCTTATTGGTTGCTTAATTACGCTTAGTAATTTACTAATACACACTAGTTAGTCTTATTGGACTTTTTACCTTAATGGACTTAGACCCACCCTACTCTAGTTAATGGACCATTAAATTAGCCCAACTTTAATGGATTTAAGATCCATTAAGATGTAGTACAAAAACCCATTAAGATGAGCTAACATACTAGCATTTTTGTTAACCATTACTACACATGTTGCATGGGATCCCAACAACAAGTGCCACCTTTAGACCAACACCATGCAAAAAGCAAAAAGTTGTCCCCTTGTCCCCTCCCATAACCTACGGCCACCTAGCACCACCACCACTATAAATATCAAGCCTCATTCTTCCATTTCACACTTGATCTCTGATATGGCCGAAACGGATGGTTTTAATTGCGCGGTGTCGTTAGGCCGCGGCTCGTCAGGATCAGCCACTCGTGGGAGAGGGTACTGTTTTAAATTTATATATAGCGGGGACTAGATCTTACTACTCCTTATAAGTAAGGGAAGTATGACCTAGAGTCGTATTTTTGAGATATCAGTAACATCGAACCTATATTGTAGCCTAAGATAGTTAGGGAGTAGTGAATATTTATTTTGGGATTTTCTAATTTAAGATAGATAAAGTAAATGCGATAAAATTTGTAATTCAGATAAGGTTAAAGTAAGTGCATACTATGACTTCATCAGTTATTCTGCCGAGATTATGGAATGCTGGCTCATGAATAGGCAGAGACCTTGTATTCATTACACTGGTCCTAAACGCCCCTGTCATAAGACATGTCACTGGGTACTGCGTTAGGCTTGAAGATTCTGAATAGACAGCAACGTCCCTTACCCCCGACGCCCGTGCAGTCTGACTACAGGCATACACATTCAGACGGCTCATCCAATTGAGCAACTCGGTTGGGTGACGTATTAACATTCCAAAATGGTCTAAACTTTCTTAAGCATAATAGAATACATGGTTTACCATATCCGAGAGACATGATGTGTTTCAATGCTTTCGTTAATGATTGGTAAAAGATAGTTAGGCCCTTAAAAAGAGTTCAACCATAAAGAACACCATGGCCAAGTCAAGTCTGACTTCCATGAACACGTTCGGTTATCCTAACGGTCCAATCCTTTATGTGTCTAAACAAACAGTTCCTTAATTAACTAAGAATCCCTCAAGCGGGGTGCAATGCTTGAGACCGCGTTATGGTGCAGTGTACTGGTCAACACTAACCGTGTTCCATGGCCTTACTTAGCAGAGGTACAACTTACAACAACCGCTGCGCTTCAGCTTGCACGTACGAAGTTTATATGCTTGGTGACTACATCAGCATGGTCTAGGATCAACAATGTACTAGGGGTCTAGTCAGATGTTTCACTACGAAAGAGTCCTCAGTCGGAATCCAAAGCTTGATAGACTTACTACAACCGGTGTGCCTCAGTCGATCTTACGTTGTATCTGATAGACTTCTCTTACCAAGGGGTGACACAGATATTGTACTCTGAATCGGGGTTCGCGACTTCCCAATAACAGAGCCTATAACTACGTTCTATTAGTTGGAAAAGCGATTGAGTTTAAAGCATAATCGGAAAGCATTTCGACAACATACACAGACCATAATATTATTTTGGCATTATAGCTGCTTACATCATAGCATACACTAAAGATAACTACTCGCTAATCATGGCAATAATATCATAAAATATTATATAAGATAAAGGATAGAAGTACCGGTAGATTAAATGAGTTCCGAATACAAAAGTGACAACTTCAAGACTCCAGACCGCTCCTAATACAATCTTCAGCGTTCGCCTCCGGGTACTTAATTTCCCGCTCAGAGGTGAGAAGGCCTTGAAAGTATGACTAGTATTGTACAAGAGAGAGAAAGAAGTGAATTGAAGTGTGTGTTAGAATGAATGATAAAGACCCTTTAAATAGACTTGAAAATTGCCAAATACGCCTGGCAGGCCGTTTGGCAGGCCGTATGGCAGGCCGTATTTGGCAGACCGTATGCAAGGCAGGCCGTTTGGTGGCTCGTGTGGTGGCATGTATATGGCAGGCCGTTTCCATACTGGCAGGCCGTATGGCAGGCCGTATGGCAGGTCGTATGGCTTGCTGGTCAGCCTGAATTCCCTGGATCGTAACTTGATTTCTTGTCTTTCACCGTTTTTGCTCTAGAATCTTCGTTTTAGCTCCGATTCTCTTGATTCTTTTTGCACCACCTTTGTAATTACTTGTTCTTCAATTCTAACCAACGAAGTGGGTATTTTGCCGACAAAGTTCGAATCTTTCTTGTTTTTGGGCCTTAATACCGGGGTGAAAACGTGACTTTTTAGCCGATATCAAATATCCCACACTTAGACTTTGCTTGTCCTCAAGCAAACTCTCATTTTAAAGAATCTTTTCGACATTTCTTTTCTAATACCCTAAGCAATTTGCTTTTATTATAAGAGCAAAAAGATAAGGTGAGTCATCTATGTTAGGATTGAAATTATCTTTGCAAGCATGCGAGGAGGTTACATGATATAGGCTAGCTTTCACGGGTCACTCAAATCACTCAAGTGTTTAGGATTCCCTATAGATCTAAGAAATGAATACGATCATAGCCAGTCATGCTGCACCCATCGTCATAGGCTTGATAAAGACTCAAATCCTTGCTGCTAACGCGAGAACGGTAGTAATCTCAGCTTTATGGGTTATTTGTCAATGATGGAAAGGAATTTTGGAGTGGTAGTGAAGTTGTTTTTGAAGGGTGAGATAAAAGGGTAATGTAGTCTTTATACAGACTTTTATTCGGATAGATAGGAGTGCTGAAGTATTTTGAGAAGCACTTCTAAACTTTTTCTTCATTGATAATCATTTTCGGTCGAGTTCTCTTCGGCATTTCTCTTATTTAGTTCTGCTCCTTCATAAAATTTTTTTTTTTGAGACTTCATCTCGAGGAACTTTTTGCCGGTAAACTTTTTCAAGACCTTTGCCATGATACTTGAGAGCTTTATAACATTGGGTTTTCGGAAGGAATCTCATTTTCTAGGTTTTCTGAGAAATAGTAAAGGTGATATGGATGTGGTGGTGGAGTAGAAGTAGTGGAGGTGTGGAAGGCTTATGTTTGACAAATGGGTAGCTATTTTGATTACAACCGAACCACGCTTTGCTGCTTGGAGATGTAGATCTAAAGCAAGTTCTAATTCTGAGTACAGACATCGGCACTCTCAATGGAAAATAGTAAAGCATTAAAGATGAATGCTAGTCTTATTTGTGGAGCCTCATCATAATCAATTTAGGTCGATAATGCCTTAGTCATGCAATGCTCTATTAGAGATTTCAATCTGACAAGATTTCCACCTTACTTAAGCCTTATTTTTATTGAAAAACGTTTTAGGTTTTCAAAAATACTTTTTCGAAAAGGGTTTCTTTTGCAGAAAATTTTAAATTTGGCTTAAGGACTTGGAATCTTCGTAATGGTTTATTATGATATAGCATAAAAAGATACCAACATCCCACACTTAGACGAACATTGTCCTCAATGTTCCTAGTGTATCCCACACTTAGGAGTTTTAGTTAAAGATTTGGGAGTGTTTGTCTAGTGTTTTAATCGGGTGTTATCCCACACTTAGTGATAAGCTAGGATACGGTATGGTTTGAATCTTGAGCTAGTAGAAAAAAGAAAGAAATACCCCTAACAGATGCGGCTGGCTTCCTTGCTTCTTTATCGGCTCATTTTTCATCCTTTATTCTTCTACTCTACTTTATTGCACGGGTTGCCTCCCGAGAAGCGCTTTTGTTTAAGGTCGTTAGCTCGACCGTAGTGATTCTTCAAAAAGCAAACATTCCTCGTTGATGGTTGTGATCTTGGTCTTCTTGAGGGAATGTGAGTCTTGGTGGATAAGTTCTGAGAAAGTGTCGGACCAATAGTGGTAACAAGTTCGGTACTTCTCTTGAAGATCTTCTGAACGATAAGTAGTGCACAGTTTCGGCTCTTGATAAGTCTTGAAGGCCGATGAGTATATGATCCACCGCTTTGCTGGTTGAACCATGAATGTCAATCATGGTTGCAGTGCTGGTGTTGATGATTTCTCTGACGGGATGCTCATTTCGGAGGTCTTCAAACAATGTCAGAAACTGTATCTTTAGAATTTCGAAGTCTTCGGAACGGTGATCTCTACAGTAAGAGTCTGTAGCTTTGCATAGATTAGTTAAGAGATGAGGCTGGAAAGAAGTCAACAGCAATCCTGATTCGAGTATTAATTTCACCATCTTTGAGTATATCTCTCGACATCCAGCTTTAAATATGAAACTAGGATCTGTGGATTTGTGGAAGATATGTGATAGCTACTTCGTAACATAGGTGGCAATGTTGACCCGATCTGGTTCAAGATGAGAGAACGGATTGTTTCGTCTTGCTTCCTCCATAACAGCGTCTTGTAACTCTTTGATAATCAGATCAGCGTGGTGATCAATTGTTACGTAAATCACTAGTCTGTCTGGTGTGCTTTCGAAATTATCTCTATCCAGAAGAGCGAAAAAACTGTGAATATCCTCGATCATTTGCAAATCAGAGTGATAAGTCGGGCGGCCCTTGGAAAGATCCATATGCTTCCGGATGAGAGTCAGTAGTGCTCGTTCGTTTCGTGAGAACGGAAGTGCAGATCTGACTAAGGTGTTATAAACCCTAGAGTAAATGATCTTCTGATCTCGACAGAATCTTGTTTTGAGAATAGTGCAAACTACTGAGTTATGCTCTCGTTGCCTTTCTTCGTGATAGATATGATCGTGAAGAGAGTTGATAAAGTCTTGAATGCGTTCTTCTAGGATTTCAACATCATTGTCTTTTCTTCGGCGATAGAGGTGGTGCTCTTCTCTGATAGCCATGATTCGTTCTGTTAAGCGTAGCGAAAAATCAATGGTTGACTTTCGGATGGCTTCGAGAATGTCTTCAAATTCATCGGTATCATTGATGAAGGTAATCATGTCTGCATGTGTGGATATAACCGGAATTTGATCTGAAGAAGAGTCCGGCTCCCCTTGATCTACTTCGGTTGGAGAGTGTGAGTTAGTCAGAATGTCTTCGTGATGCTCTTCCTCGTCATCATCGGTATCCGGTTCCTCTGAGGATGCGTCTGATGAACGGGTTTCTTCAGTATTCTGATTCTCCACTTTGATACTTACAGGATCAATTTCTATATCCTTAACCTCAGCCTTGTCGTTCTTCTTTTTGAAGCGAATGATTAAACTGTGATCTGCCGTTTCAAGCCTTATTATTTCTTCATGACGCTCAGTGCTCGGAACGGGTGTTGTCGCAGTTTCTTTTACGTCTTCCATTTCCTCTTCCTCTTCAGATTCCTCCTTTTCATCTATTTCTTCGCTGGGATCCTCTTCTTCCATTTTTGGGTCGTCTATAGACTGTGATTCGACACCCATCTCGATATCGTCTGCTGGTGGTAATGACTCATCATCGGAAGTGATCCGTCTGGTGGATATAGCAAACATCTCTGCCTGTCCAGAAAGATCGGTTGGTCGGTCAATTTTGAAGGTAACGTGTAGTGACCCGGAAAATTTCGACTAATTTTAAACCAAACTCTCGATATGATATTACATTTTTGACACGATAAGCAAAGTCTGTAAGATTGAGTCTCAAAAACTTTGAACGATGTTCATGTATTCATTTACCCTTTGACCATTTTCGACAAATCACGAACAATTAATATTAAATAGATATGAGTATATGAATATATGTGTGTGTATATATATATATATATATATATATATATATATATATATATATATATATATATATATATATATATATATATATATATATATATATATATATATATATATATATATATTATAACTTGATAACTTGAAGATGATTAACAATATTCTAAATATAAATATTATTATAAGAATGAGTAAAATCATAATTTAGTTATGATTTGAATATTATTAAATATTATTATTAAAATTATCATTATTAATATGATTACTAAAAATTATTATTTTTATATATTAACAGTAATATAATTACTAATATTATTATTAACATTGTTAGTGATATCATTATTATCAAAATTATCAATTTTTTTTAAATAATGTTATTGTTGTTAAAATACAAACTTATTATTATTTTTGTTAATATTAAAGGTATTACTATTATTAATAATTATATTTATTAAATGTAATATATATAAAATACTGAATCTGTTTTCTGTCCCTTTCACTTTTAATCTTTCTTTTCCAATCTCTGATTTTCACTTTTAATCTCTCTTTTCCAATCTCTGATTTTTCTTAATGTCGATCTCATCTTAGATACAAAACAAAATCTGGTAAACATCACGATCCAACTTTTCTTATTTTCTTCATTCTGTTATGTCATTCTAACTTTATGATTTCACAAAAATCTACAAATCATTGTTTTCATCCGTAATACTTTCAATAATGAATCATAGGTCACTGTGTTTAATTGATTTACATGTTGACTTAATAACACCTTTCCATCAATTTCCATCTTTATTTATCTTTCTTTTCTATATACATATTCAATGATCATATCTATCATTCACCAACTTCTTCTTAATTCGGTAGATTTCAACAAACATAACTATGAACACCAACAAAACTCACCACATAAACTAATTATATTACATGTTTCTTGTCGAAGACAACTATGACAAACATCATCTTATCGTTCAAACAACCACAAACTACCCTTTAACTATCATCACTGATTATCATCAAACAAATAATCGATCATTGCTGCAATTCTGTTTCTATTTTTGGGTTTGATCAAACAACCAATAACTATACTAAGACACGTTTCTTGTTGCTGCATCTATATACTTTTCTGTTAAAACTACGTTACAAACTGAACTACTACTTACTTGGTTCCGATTTTTATCAAGCACAAATCACTTCCACCATTTGAAACCATTGAACAACTTGCTGTCACCATCACCTTGTAACCATTAACCACCGAGACTTTCATCACTCCACCATCACCACCTTAACATACCCACTTCGATCACCTTGTCATCGTTAGCATTCGAAAGTTCATAGACACAAACCAGAGAGACACCTACCAAATCCTTCTCGCCATCTCTCTCATCTATCCCTCTCTTCAAAATTGATTAGGAAACCATAGCCACCACAGAAACCACTTTCTTTCTTGATATTCCCTTGTGAACTCAAACTCATAACCATTTGATCACTCACTTGTCACCATCGTTATTTTCCTTTTCTTTTTATTTTCAATCAATCACACTTTCTATATATTTATGTATATATAAACATAAAGATTATATACATAAACACATAGAAAACCCTCACCCGCCATCACTCTCGATCACCTTCGATTCACCTTGATCATCCTAGTTAACCACCAACATAAAATGTTAACAACCTAATGTGTTTACCTGCTTCACTTCGAACAACAAAATGGCTGTGCTTCCTTATATATTTTTCTTTCCAATCGTGACATGTATCATGGATAGTTATAATAATAGATAAAGCAATTATGAGTGGGAAACATGTATGATCACTACTACTTTAGCCATCTTAATATTATATTAGTGTATGGCCGACAAAGTGAAATGGGATATAGAGATGTTATGATAGACATGTTGTTACTACAAGTGTCCTTGATCGATGCTTCATGTAACACCCAAACAGCTACGTAGTTATTTTATTCAGGGCAAATAGTGTAATTTAAACTGCAGGCCGTTAATTTGTGTTTTAATGGGCTGTAAGAATGATGTGGGCCATGGCCTGTATAGGCTGACTGGTGGACCGAGGGCCTGCTTAGAGATTTTGCTTGGGCTGGGATCCGTTCTACTGCTGGGCCGAGTAATTGCTTAGCTTATTGGGCCAAAACTCACACAATTGTTTCAAAATTAATATGATGATAACAAGTTGTGATGGTAATATTGTGATGATTATCGGAGTATTAGGATGATTTTATGATTATGATCATGATTTTTGTGAAACGATAAAATGTTAAAGTTAATAATAATGATACGTATGATATTGATAACGAAGATCGTGAGGATACCGTTAAAACATTTACGAATGATAATGATGAAGTTATGAGTGAATTGATGAAAAATGAGAGTGATTATGAAGAAGAAGAAAAACTGAACATGGATAAAACGATTTGAAATCATAATTAATCCAGGAAGAATAAGATGGAGTAATGGTTATGCGTTGTATCGGGTTAGCGGGAGGTCGCGGGTTCGAGCCCGGGCACATGCATTTATGTTTTTAGAAAAGCTTTAAAGGTAGTTTTCAATATTATTATTATTACCATTATTATTATGAACATAAGTATTATTATTATTAAAAATTATTATCATTATTATTATTATCATTATTTTTATTACTAGTATTATCATTATTATTATTTTACAACAAATAAATATTATGCATATAAAATCATACTTATAATAATATTACATATAATAAACATATATTTTTATATAAACATTCATATATAACAAATGATGTATTTTAAATCATATATAAATATTAATATAACTATATAAATATTAGTTATTTTTAAAGATACATACAAATTAAATATATATAATATATAATTTAAGATATAATAAATTTGTTCGATTACAAATATATGTGTTAATATATATAATTGATATAGGTTCGTGAATCCGAGGTCAACCCTACTTTTGTTCAATGTCGTCTTATGTATTTTTACTACAAAATACAGTATGGTGAGTTCATTTGCTCCCTTTTACTCTTTACATTTTTGGGACTGAGAATACATGCGCTGTTTTTACAACTGCTTTATTAAATTCCTTTGAAATATATTTTGAACTGCGAATACATGAAATGCTTTTATAAATGTTTGACGAGATAGACACAAGCAAAACATTCCTCGAATGAATTATTATGCAGACAGAAGTTCTGCGGATTATTATTGAATTATGTGGACATGATAATTGCCACCATTGAATTATGTGGATATGATAATTGCCACCAATTGATATGAATGTTATGTATCGAGAGAATGATTTTATACACAGGTTATGTGTATATTATTTTTGTGCACAAGATATGTGTATGGTTACTAAGATTTATGAAAGATGATTTCGTACACGAGAAAGGTGTACTGTATTTAAAAGATATCGCATGTGCATTACAGGTGAGTATAGGATTCGGGCCCATTTGTACCATGCAGGATTTAAATCTTGTGGTCTATCAAAATGATGAATTTTATTGTTTTATGATAAACCTATGAACTCACCAACCTTTTGGTTGACACTTGAAAGCATGTTTATTCTCAGGTACGAAAGAAATCTTCTGCTGGGCATTTGCTCATTTTAGAGATATTACTTGGAGTCATTCATGACATATTTCAAAAGACGTTGCATTCGAGTCGTTGAGTTCATCAAGATTATTATTAAGTCAATTATAGTTTAATATATTATGAAATGGTATGCATGTCATCAACTTTCGATGAAATGAAAGTTTGTGTTTTAAAAACTAATGCAATGTTTGTAAAATGTATCATATAGAGGTCAAGTACCTCGCAATGTAATCAACTATTGTGAATCATTTGTAATCGATATGGACTTCATCCAGATAGATTAGGACGGGTCTCTACAGTTGGTATCAGAGCGGAGGTCTTAGCGAACCAGGTCTTGCATTAGTGAGTCTAATTGATAGTCGTTAGGATGCATTAGTGAGTCTGGACTTCGACCGTGTCTGCATGTCAAAACTTTTGCTTATCATTTCTAGTCAGAAATCATCTGCTTATCCTTCTTAGGAAATTACCTACTTATCATTCTTAGTCTAGACACATCTTACTGCATTGATTGCATAAATAGTGTATAGACAAAACTCATATCTTAGCGTATCCGCTAATTCATATCTTAGCATTTCTATTACTGTAAACTCTGCCTGACATACTCCGTATATTCCTCCGTAACTTATGGGATTTTAGTATTATATATGCATATGTAACTTATGTATTGCAGGGTACTAATCTACATCTTATAATCTGTTTCTTATCGAAAATCCTTCAGCTGATCGTACGAGATGAATCCCTCAACCAGTTCGAGTCCCTCAGATTCCGATAGCTATTCCGATAGTTATTCCGACAGCTATTCTGATATGGATTTCCACTCGAACTCCGAAAGCAGTATAACCAGAATGAATCAACCAATCAGTCAGCGTCAATTCATCTGATGGGTTCATAGTCGACTTAATCCATGGAGACGCGAAGAAGGCGATCCTTTCCATCAACCAAGTTCACCTCTTGGTGAAGAACCTGAAGCACTTACCGGCGAACCCGTCCGAAACACCATTTTCACACTCATTTCCAGGATACCACGCAATGATATTATGATATCAAAAAAATTCAAAACCTTATTCACCCGCTCGTTCCTTCTGACAATCATCCCAGAGTAATCGAAGAAGTCAACGAGCTTCGCGCTCGAGTAATCAATTTGGAGAACATGGTGCAAAACTTACCAGCTTCAGCAACATCACTGACACCAACAGTTCCATCAGTAACAGCACCTGTATCATCAACAATCCTTGCCTCAATATCACATTCTGTACCACGAGCATAATCATCGTTCTAAGTATCGTTCTATATATTTTATCTTCGTTCAACATGGCGATTATGTAATCTCTAATGTTTTATAGATTATGTATCTTAGTTCTAACGGTAAATTAAATGAGATTAATACTATATTAACTCATTAAATCTATAATTACATCTGAAGAAAATATATATTTAAGTATGTTTTCATAAAGATTGTAATTAAAAATTCTTTTGTACAAACTGTTAATGGTGAAAATATTTTAACGGGTAGGTAATACCCGAGAAATATTTAGATTTCACATTAATAAGTTACACTGTACACTTTCGAATCTGATTCAATGGTCATTTAATATCCTATTTACAACCACCGATATACCGCAGAATAACCCTTTTCATTCAATTTCATATTTGGATTCTGGTCTATCAGAATCCAACAAGAGGCATAATGAAGAAAATATTGGACAAAAATAAAAATTTGTTAGAAACAAACAAATTAACCATGAGAAAATTTTGTTAAGAATCCACGCTAACTGTTCCTAGCTAATTGTTCCTAGCTAACTGATTATATTTTATTTATCGTAATTTAATTATCGCAATTTACATTCTCGCAATTTTATTTATCGTCATTTAATTTCTGTTATTTATTTTTACGCACTATAAATATCGGGACACGTATACAAGGTTTTGACATATCATATCCACGCATATATATATATATATATATATATATATATATATATATATATATATATATATATATATATATATTATTTGGAATAACCATAGACACTCTATATGCAGTAATGATCGAGTTCTCTATACAGGGTTGAGGTTGATTCTATAATAATATATATACTTTGAGTTGTGATCGAGTCTGAGACATGTACACGGGTCACGATACGTATTAATTAATTCGAATATTATAAACTGTATATGAATTATTGAATTAGTAACTGTGGATTGCTAACTGTGGACTACCCACTTTGGACAATCAAAATGATTTAAAAATATTGATTATAACATATGAAACTAAACGATTCTTCAAGTTTGCCACTTGATTTCATCTTAAACCTCATTTGTATCTTGACGATTACAATCTGTGTTCAAACCTTTCATGATTCTTGAAAACACCTCAATCGATAGGATGAATCAACCGCACTTCATCTACGGAAGGAAAGATTTATGCATATAGTTATGCACCTGAAAAACTCTCGGAAACTGAGTAAACGTTTAACACGTAGTTGTGCTAATTCCTTTAGCGTTATTATTACCGAAAATAACTTTGCAACTCCTGTTCATGATAGCCAATTTTGTCACAGCTCCAGAAAGTCAACTTCGACTTTTCGTTCGAAACAACCATATTGTAACCTTGATATATATGCGTGCTCTTTCATTGTTACCGGAGAACCTTTTATATTCTACCATATTACCATCAGCGTTTAATCATCTAAAAACATAATTTTCTTGAAACCACCTCGGATTGATAATCGATGATTCAGATATCGTAGCATTAAATGCGGAAGAAAACAGAAAAATTGTAGATGGTCTAAACGGCCAAAAGTTTGATGATAAAGAATGGAATGTTGGGAACGCTCAATAGAAAATTTAGTACCGAAAAGCGAATTATGCGAAACTATGAAGGAAGCCGTGGACAAATCACAAAGACTAAACTTGCCTTCAAAGAATCCAAATAATTCAGTGCCTGCTGAAGTCTTTAGCGAATATCTTGCTCCTTACTCTAAACCCTTGCGGATAATATTCTTCATCATCCTCTGATGTTAGAAATTCTAAGATATCATCGTATCTTTCATTATAAATATCCTCCCTATTTCTGAAGATATTTTTATAACTATTCTTATCTGAAATCATAAATCTCTTCGTGCTATCAGTATTACATCATATAGAAACTGTTAGTTTCTATATTCTGTAAACTTTTGAGCTTAAAATATAAATGTTATGGAAGTAATGTTGAGAACTGATGCATGAGTTAGCATAATATAATAACACTTGATCAACGTGATTATATTACAGTAATTCATGCTGAGTTTCTAAATGGAACATGATGATTCACAGATTAAAACGTCATCATGTGTCATGTTACATAACTCTTTCATTCTGATTAACTTCTGAACATATCAAGAAACTATATTCTTGATAGTTCTATTCTCAGTTATTCTGGTAATTTGACAAATAAAATTGTGCGATTACGTTCCTTCTTGTTTAGAACATTAAGTTTATTCGAAACTCCATATTTACGAATTCTGGACTGTTACTCGCGTTATTAGAGTCGAGAAGAGAATAAAAAGGCAAAGAGCTTCGAGGTATAAGGGAAAATATAAAGCCCAATGACAACACCGAAATTACAAACCGTGTATATCAATGCGTATAGCAATATAAAGACACGGGAGAATGAAAAACACTATAACCCCAAGGTAATGGTAAAAGAAAATAACTTCCTCCGACGGTAGATGAAAAAGAAGAATGACAGATATGAAAGTTGGGAGTATATCAAGAATCAGAACTGGATGAAGCGTATTGATGAATGCTTTAAAGTATGAATCAAGGGAGAAAGAATAGAAGATGTGAGATATGTAAATAAGGAAACGGATGGGGTGGATTTATAGTCGAAAATATGACAGAGCAATCAAAACAGATGATCGCATTTAAAGCGGATCCTAATTCCCTTGATTACCGAAGAATCAAATCTTATTACGAAAATTTTCTCCGAATCTCTTGAACTTGGAAATCAATCCTATCTACGTCAAAAGATATGACGAATCTGCCTTTACTCATTTCACTCTCTTGCGATAGCTTCACTTATACTCTTCACGTAATCAAATTGTTTTATCTATATTACTCAATAATGATAAAACCCTATTCATCAACTTATATTCGTCATGAAAACATTTTTATTGTTAGCCATGATGACCACACTCAAATTTCGGGACGAAATTTCTTTAACGGGTAGGTACTGTAGTGACCCGGAAAATTTCGACTAATTTTAAACCAAGCTCTCGATATGATATTACATTTTTGACACGATAAGCAAAGTCTGTAAGATTGAGTCTCAAAAACTTTGAACAGTGTTCATGTATTCATTTACCCTTCGACCATTTTCGACAAATCATGAACAATTAATATTAAATAGATATGAGTATATGAATATATGTGTGTGTATATATATATTATAACTTGATAACTTGAAGATGATTAACAATATTCTAAATATAAATATTATTATAAGAATGAGTAAAATCATAATTTAGTTATGATTTGAATATTATTAAATATTATTATTAAAATTATCATTATTAATATGATTACTAAAAATTATTATTTTTTATATATTAACAGTAATATAATTACTAATATTATTATTAACATTGTTAGTGATATCATTATTATCAAAATTATCAATTTTTTTAAATAATGTTATTGTTGTTAAAATACAAACTTATTATTATTTTTGTTAATATTAAAGGTATTACTATTATTAATAATTATATTTATTAAATGTAATATATTTAAAATACTGAATCTGTTTTCTGTCCCTTTCACTATTAATCTTTCTTTTCCAATCTCTGATTTTCACTTTTAATCTCTCTTTTCCAATCTCTGATTTTTCCTAATGTCGATCTCATCTTAGATACAAAACAAATCTGGTAAACATCACGATCCAACTTTTCTTATTTTCTTCATTCTGTTATGTCATTCTAACTTTATGATTTCACAAAAATCTACAAATCATTGTTTTCATCCGTAATACTTTCAATAATGAATCATAGGTCACTGTGTTATAGGTCACTGTGTTTAATTGATTTACATGTTGACTTAATAACACCTTTCCATCAATTTCCATCTTTATTTATCTTTCTTTTCTATATACATATTCAATGATCATATCTATCATTCACCAACTTCTTCTTAATTCGGTAGATTTCAACAAACATAACTATGAACACCAACGAAACTCACCACATAAAATAATTATATTACATGTTTCTTGTCGAAGACAACCATGACAAACATCATCTTATGGGTCAAACAACCACAAACTACCCTTTAACTATCATCACTGATTATCATCAAACAAACAATCGATCATTGCTGCAGTTCTGTTTCTATTTTTGGGTTTGATCAAACAACCAATAACTATACTAAGACACGTTTCTTGTTGCTGCATCTATATACTTTTCTGTTAAAACTACGTTACAAACTGAACTACTACTTACTTGGTTCCGATTTTTATCAAGCACAAATCACTTCCACCATTTGAAACCACTGAACAACTTGCTGTCACCATCACCTTGTAACCATTAACCACCGAGACTTTCATCACTCCACCATCACCACCTTAACACACCCACTTCGATCACCTTGTCATTGTTAGCATTTGAAAGTTCATAGACACAAACCAGAGAGACACCTACTAAATCCTTCTCGCCATCTCTCTCATCTATCCCTCTCTTCAAAATTGATTAGGAAACCATAGCCACCACAGAAACCACTTTCTTTCTTGATATTCCCTTGTGAACTCAAACTCATAACCATTTGATCACTCACTTGTCACCATCGTTATTTTCCTTTTCTTTTTATTTTCAATCAATCACACTTTCTATATATTTATGTATATATAAACATAAAGATTATATACATAAACACATAGAAAACCCTCACCCGCCATCACTCTCGATCACCTTCGATTCACCTTGATCATCCTAGTGAACCACCAACATAAAATGTTAACAACCTAATGTGTTTACCTGCTTCACTTCGAACAACAAAATGGCTGTGCTTCCTTATATATTTTTCTTTCCAATCGTGACATGTATCATGGATAGTTATAATAATAGATAAAGCAATTATGAGTGGGAAACATGTATGATTACTACTACTTTAGCCATCTTAATATTATATTAGTGTATGGCTGACAAAGTGAAATGGGATATAGAGATGTTATGATAGATACATGTTGTTACTACAAGTGTCCTTGATCGATGCTTCATGTAACACCCAAATAACTACGTAGATATTTTATTCAGGGCAAATAGTGTAATTTAAACTGCAGGCCGTTAATTTATGTTTTAATGGGCTGTAAGAATGATGTGGGCCGTGGCCTGTATAGGCTGACTGGTGGACCGAGGGCCTGCTTAGAGATTTTGCTTGGGCTGGGATCCGTTCTACTGCTGGGTCGAGTAATTGCTTAGCTTATTGGGCCGAAATTCTCACAATTGTTTCAAAATTAATATGATGATAACACGTTGTGATGGTAATATTGTGATGATTATCGGAGTATTAGGATGATTTTATGATTATGATCATGATTTTTGTGAAACGATAAAATGTTAAAGTTAATAATAATGATACGTATGATATTGATAACGAAGATCGTGAGGATACCGTTAAAACAATTACGAATGATAATGATGAAGTTATGAGTGAATTGATGAAAAATGATAGTGATTATGAAGAAGAAGAAAAACTAAACATGAATAAAACGATTTGAAATCATAATTAATCCAGGAAGAACAAGATGGAGTAATGGTTATGCGTTGTATCGGGTTAGCGGGAGGTCGCGGGTTCGAGCCCGGGCACATGCATTTATTTTTTTAGAAAAGCTTTAAAGGTAGTTTTCAATATTATTATTATTATTATTATTATTATTACCATTATTATTATGAACATAAGTATTATTATTATTAAAAATTATTATCATTATTACTATTATCATTATTTTTATTACTAGTATTATCATTATTATTATTTTACAACAAATAAATATTATGCATATAAAATCATACTTATAATAATATTACATATAATAAACATATATTTTTATATAAACATTCATATATAACAAATGATGTATTTTAAATCATATATAAATATTAATATAACTATATAAATATTAGTTATTTTTAAAGATACATACAAATTAAATATATATAATATATAATTTAAGATATAATAAATTTGTTCGATTACAAATATATGTGTTAATATATATAATTGATATAGGTTCGTGAATCCGAGGTCAACCCTACTTTTGTTCAATGTCGTCATATGTATTTTTACTACAAAATACAGTATGGTGAGTTCATTTGCTCCCTTTTACTCTTTACATTTTTGGGACTGAGAATACATGCGCTGTTTTTACAACTGCTTTATTAAATGCCTTTGAAATATATTTTGAACTGCGAATACATGAAATGCTTTTATAAATGTTTGACGAGATAGACACAAGCAAAACATTCTTTGAATGAATTATTATGCAGACAAAAGTTCTGCGGATTATTATTGAATTATGTGGACATGATAAATGCCACCAGTGAATTATGTGGACATGATAATTGCTACCATTGAATTATGTGGATATGATAATTGCCACCAATTGATATGAATGTTATGTATCAAGAGAATGATTTTATACACAGGTTATGTGTATATTATTTTTTGCACAAGATATGTGTACGGTTACTAAGATTTATGAAAGATGATTTCGTACACGAGAAAGGTGTACTGTATTTAAAAGATATCGCATGTGCATTACAGGTGGGTATAGGATTCGGGCCCATTTGTACCATGCAGGATTTAAATCTTGTGGTCTATCAAAATGATGAATTTTATTGTTTTATGATAAACTTATGAACTCACCAACCTTTTGGTTGACACTTGAAAGCATGTTTATTCTCAGGTACGAAAGAAATCTTCCGCTGGGCATTTGCTCATTTTAGAGATATTACTTGGAGTCATTCATGACATATTTCAAAAGACGTTGCATTCGAGTCGTTGAGTTCATCAAGATTATTATTATGTCAATTATAGTTGAATATATTATGAAATGGTATGCATGTCGTCAACTTTCGATGAAATGAAAGTTTGTCTTTTAAAAACGAATGCAATGTTTGTAAAATGTGTCATATAGAGGTCAAGTACCTCGCAATGTAATCAACTATTGTGAATCGTTTGTAATCGATATGGACTTCGTCCAGATGGATTAGAACGGGTCTCTACATAACGCTCTCCCCATGTGATCGTAAGATCATGGTTTGATTGTACACATCAATGACAGTCCTAGCCGTATTCATGAAAGGTCTTCCTAACACTATTAGGGTGTGTAGGTCTTCCTTAATATCCATTACTACGAAATCCATAGGATACAAGAATTTGTCGACTTTCACTAAGACGTTCTTAACTATGCCCTTAGGATATTGAATTGTATGATCGGCAAGTTGGATTGTCATTTTGGTTGGTGACAAATCTCCTAACTTTAATCTCTTGTAGAGAGAGTAGGGGATTAGGTTGATACTTGCTCCTAAATCTACTAGCGCATGAATGGTTCCAGATTGGTAGATTGAAAACGGGAAAATGAATCGACCTGTATCTCCTAGCTTAGGTGGTAGAGAGTTTCTGAGTAATGCAGAGCATTCTTCACTCAGTGGAATTTTGTTAGAGTCTGGTATCCTCTCCTTTGTAGATAGAAGCCTTCGGATGTATCTCTTCTGGTTGGGAACTTTGGACATGGTGTCTAGGAATCTGCCATCAAGTTTGAAGGAATCAAGCTTGGATGGTTCTTCTTGTAGCCTTCCAGGATAAGGTACGCGAACTGGAGTTTCAGGGGTCAGCTTCTGAGTATATGTCGATTTGTTCTTGAGCCTAGTTGACCTTCTCCGTGGTTCTTCCTCTGGGATTACGGAATCCATTTTCTTTGCTTCTTCTATGTGGGGATTCTGGATAGTATTACTTGGCAATCTTCCCTGCGGTCGGGTTTCAAGGCGTTGTGATAACTGTCCGAGCTGCGTTTCTAAACTTTTGAGCAGAGCCAATTGATTTCTCATTAGTATCTCCGTCTGATCTTGTCTGGTTGCAGTTCTCTGATTTAACTGTTGTTGTCCCTGGATGAACTGAGTTAACTGATCTTCAGCTCCGAGAGTAGGATTAGCTGCTTTTGTAATTTGGGTGGTAGGGGAATTCTCCTCAACTGGGGGACCAGTGAGTGGAAGTGGTTGATCGTAGGTCAATTGAGATTGTTGGGCTGGATAAGGTGGATAGCGATAGCGGAAAGGTTGATTGCTTCACTGAAATTGATTAACCCTTGGTGGTTGATTGAATCCGGGATTTGGTGGACGAGCTGGATATTGAACGTAACAGACTGAACCGTCAGGGTTTTCGTACTCAACTTGATAGTCTTTAGTAGGTTGCGAGTTGGTACAATTAACACAAGCCTGAGCTTGGTTAACCTGCTGCAGTTGCGTCTTCAATTCTCCGAGTTGCTTTGCAAGATATTCCATCTTATCTGTGAGGGATTTGATGGCCTCCGTTTGATTGTTAAGTGCAGAGAGTGGGGCAGATGATAAAGTTGTTTCACCACTGTTCCAGTCATGATGATGCATCGTCATGTTCTCGAGCAATTCCCATGCTTCATCTGCGGTTTGGTTCATCAGATTCCCTTGAGCTGCTGCATCGATCGTCGTCCTACAATTTACCGTAAGACCATTGTAGAAGGTACAAATTTGGGCTGACCATTCTAACTGGTGATTAGGGCATTTCTTCAGCAGGGTTTTGAAACGCTCCCATGCAGTGTAAAGAGATTCATCATAACTTTGTTTGAAGTTAATGATGTCATTCTTCAGTTTGGTTTGTTCAGAAGGAGGGAAATATTTGGTTAGGAATTTAGTCGCCATCTCTGTCCATGACGTGATGGAATCTTTTTCCAGTCCTTCAAACCAAGTTTGAGCATGATGAGTAAGAGAATAGGGGAACAAGTATAGCCGGACTATATCTTTTCCTATCCCTGGCTATTTATAGGAGTTCGAAAGAGATATTAATTTATCAAGGTGAGAATTAGGATCGTCATTCGGTAATCCATGAAATTGACAGCTATTCTGAATGAGCTGGATGATGTAATGTTTTAACTCGAACGAGTGTCCTTGAATCTCTGGAAATCTGATTGGTCCTCCTCGACCTTCAATCGAGGGTTTGGTGTTTTCTGCTAAAGTAACGCGTAACGCCATTTGGTTTTTGATTCGTGCTTCCTTGCGTGCTTTAGAGATTATTGCGTCTGGATCAGGTACGAATAACAACGGCCCTGGTCTAGATCGGGTTTGGGTCATACACTAGGTATGCCTTTTTGTTTTTAATTTTGGCAAATAAGCTAAATTATAATAAGCTAAACTAAACTAATCTAATTCTAAGGTAATCTAATTTAATCTAAGGCAATCTAAGGTAATCTAAGGTGGTCTAATCTAAGGTAAACTAGAGTAATCTAAAGTAATCTAATCTAATTAACTAACTATCCTATGGTGGAATATGTTTTTGGTTCTGGCTACTGATTCCCTGGTATTTCGGTAACAAAGTTCCGCACAAACTATTCAACAAACCAAGAGGCCAGGCCAACTATAGAGAGGCAGGATCCTTTTGGTCCCAATATAATTGGCGACTGTTCGGAAAATCCAATAACCAAGTCCGTGTATAATTGTCTTTCTTAGACACCACTAAATGCTTGCGAATAAGTTTGATTGAAAACAGTATTGCCTGATACTAGTTCCCCGGCAGCGGCGCAAAAAACTAGTAGGACTCCTGATATGGCCGAAACGGACGGTTTTAATTGCGCGGTGTCGTTAGGCCGCGGATCGCCAGGATCAGCCACTCGTGGGAGAGGGTACTGTTTTAAATTTATATTTAGCGGGGCCTAAATCTTACTACTCCTTATAAGTAAGGGAAGTATGACCTAGAGTCGTATTTTTGAGATATCAGTAACATCGAACCTATATTGTAGCCTAAGATAGTTAGGGAGTAGTGAATATTTATTTTGGGATTTTCTAATTTAAGATAGATAAAGTAAATGCGATAAAATTTGTAATTCAGATAAGGTTAAAGTAAGTGCATACTATGACTTCATCAGTTATTCTGCCGAGATTATGGAATGCTGGCTCATGAATAGGTAGAGGCCTTGTATTCATTACACTGGTCCTAAACGCCCCTGTCATAAGACATGTCACTGGGTACTGCGTTAGGCTTGAAGATTCTGAATAGACAGCAACGTCCCTTACCCCCGACGCCCTTGCAGTCTGCCTACAGGCATACACGTTCAGACGGCTCATCCAATTGAGCGACTCGGTTGGGTGACGTATTAACATTCCAAAATGGTCTAAACTTTCTTAAGCATAATAGAATACATGGTTTACCATATCCGAGAGACGTGATGTGTTTCAATGCTTTCGTTAATGATTGGTAAAAGATAGTTAGGCCCTTAAAAAGAGTTCAAAAATAAAGAACAACATGGCCAAGTCAAGTCTGACTTCCATGAACACGTTCGGTTATCCTAATGGTCCAATCCTTTATGTGTCTAAAGAAACAGTTCCTTAATTAACTAAGAATCCCTCAAGCGGGTTGCAATGCTTGAGACCGCGTTATGGTGCAGTGTACTGGTCAACACTAACCGTGTTCCATGGCCTTACTTAGCAGAGGTACAGCTTACAAAAACCGCTGCGCTTCAGCGTGCACGTACGAAGTTTATATGCTTGGTGACTACACTAGCATGGTCTAGGACCGACAATGTACTAGGGGTCTAGTCAGATGTTTCACTACAAAAGAGTCCTCAGTCGGAATCCAAAGCTTGATAGACTTACTACAACCGGTGTGCCTCAGTCGATCTTACGTTGTATCCGATAGACTTCTCTTACCAAGGGGTGACACAGATAGTGTACTCTGAATCGGAGTTCGCGACTTCCCAATAACAGAGCCTATAACTACGTTCTATTAGTTGGAAAAGCGATTGAGTTTAAAGCATAATCGGAAAGCATTTCGACAACATACACAGACCATAATATTATTTCGGCATTATAACTGCTTACATCATAGCATACACTAAAGATAACTACTCACTAATCATGGCAATAATATCATAAAACATTATATAAGATAAAGGATAGAAGTACCAGTAGATTAAACGAGTTTCGAATACAAAAGTGACAACTTCAAGACTCCAGACCGCTCCTAATACAATCTTCAGCATTCGCCTCCGGGTACTTAATTTCCCGCTCGGAGGTGAGAAGGCCTTGAAAGTATGACTAGTATTATACAAGAGAGAGAAATAAGTGAATTGAAGTGTGTGTTGGAATGAATGACAAAGACCCTTTAAATAGACTTGAAAATTGCCAAATACGCCTGGCAGGCCATTTGGCAGGCCGTATGGCAGGCCGTATGCAAGGCAGGCCGTTTGGTGGCTCGTGTGGTGGAACGTATATGGCAGGCCATTTCCATATTGGCAGGCCGTATGGCAGGCCGTATGGCTTGCTGGTCAGCCTGAATTCCCTGGATCGTAACTTTATTTCTTGTCTTTCACCGTTTTCGCTCTAGAATCTTCGTTTTAGCTCCGATTCTCTTGATTCTTTTTGCACCGCCTTCGTAATTACTTGTTCTTCAATTCTAACCAGCGAAGTGGTATTTTGCCAACAAAGTTCGAATCTTTCTTGTTTTTGGGCCTTAATACCGGGGTGAAAACGTGACTTTTTAGCCGATATCAATCTCATTCTCATTTTACACCCACTTGCTCTCTAATTTTCTCTCTAGTCTTTCTCACACTAAAATTGTAAGTTCTTGAATTTTATTTCTTCTTCTTTTTCTTCTTTAATTTCGACATCATCATCATCATCAAAGGATCAAGCTTTTTAGATTTTTGATCTTGTTATATCTTGTAAATTCAAACTTTGATTTGAATCCTTTAAGAACATGAAAGATTCAAGCTTTTTAGCTTTGAATCTTCATTACTTTGTTGGATCTTAGTTTTGAAGCTTAAGATCACTTTATTTTATTAAAAGATCAAAACTTATGTTTATGATCTTCATGTAACTTGTAGATCTAGCTTTTTGCTTTAAGGATCTTCAAGAACATTAAAGATTCAAGCTTTCTAGCTTAGGGTTTCATTATTTTGTTTAGATCTAAGATTTTTAAGTTTATGATCTCATTACTTTTACTAGATCTTAGCTTTCTAGCTTATGATCTCATTAATCTTGTAAAAATCCAAGCTTTCTAGCTTAGGGTTTCTTAACACTTGAGATCTAAGTTATTATTGTAGATCTCACTTACTTGGAACCTTTTATGATTTTTATGGTGATAAAAATCAAGTCTTCATCATCTCATATGATGAAGATGCATAAACTTGTATCAAAAGGACAAAGGTTGAAGCTTTATTGTGTTTATACAATAAAGAGACAACTTTGATGTTCAAAACTTATAGAAAGTTAGCTTTTACTTTTAGTTGTGTGTTGATGGTTAAAACTTGATCATAATGATGCTAAAACATCAAAGAGTTATACATTTAAGGCTTATACGCATCAAGGATGAGAACCGTGATGAGCATCAAACACCAAGAAACCCACCGGAGCACTTATTTCTGTTTTTCAGGGTGTGATCAGACTCCTGGGACTTATGGAAAGTTGATTTTCAGATAGTTTGGTTTGAGTAGATGACTTTTCGTTCAAGACTCGCCTAAATCCGATATACGGTTTAGGATTTATAGCCTTCCGAAAATCACTAAGCCTTTGTAACGACGTGACTGAAATTTCTGACCTACTCGCGTTTGAACCGTCGCCACGGTCAAACGACATCGAGTTAGGATCTGAAAATTGGACAGCGGTAAGAGGACTCACAAACGGAGCCTTTGCCACTGGCCGCGCGTCATTTCAGTTTGTATAGAGGTCGCAGCAGATGTCCGAAGTCAGCCCTTTGTTTCGATCTCTATTTCTATTGAAAACTTACTTTATCTTTTTCGTAAGATGATGATGATGATGATACTTAAGACTTAACTTATTTACTTTTATACTTTTAGGGACGATTTACTGACTTAGTAACCATTGACTTAGGTTGAGGACCTTTTGGATCGACCAAATTACTTGTTTGGACCGACTTACTACTTGCTTACATTTCGTATCGACTTTTACCACATTGTTCACTGTGAGTTATAGCTCCCTTTTTTACTTTAACTATTTTTGGGACTGAGAATAAATGCTTTTTTTATGTTTTACATACTAGACACGAGTACTTAAACTTTATATATGTGTGGGTGACATAACGGCACAAAGATTCCCCTTAGCTCTGTAACGTTTAACTATTGATTTATGAACCGGTAGACGCGAATCTTAGATATGGATCCATAGGGTTTGACATCCCCACTCGAGCTAGTCGCGCTAGCATTTAATGGGTGTTTAATACTTTGTAAACATACGTACTTGCGCTAGCTATATAATCTCTAAATATATCAAGAAAATATATTTCTTGATGATTCGGTCTTTTCCGGATATTCTGGTAATTTGACAAGTCAGATTGTGCCATTACCGTTTCTTTCTTAGAAAATTAATTATGTTTATTCTGAAATTCATACCTACGAATTCTGGACCATTATTCGCTTGACTTAAGGTCGAGAAGAGAAAACGAAAGCATGAAGCTCCGAAATATAATGGAGAACATAAAGCCCGATAACAACCCCGAAATTACAAACCGTGTATATCAATGCGTATAGCAATATAAAGATACGGGAGAATGAAAAACACTATAACCCCAAGGTAATAGTAGAAGAAAATAACCTCCTCTGGTGGCAGATGAAAAAGAAGAATGAATGATATGATAGCCAAGAAAATATCAAGAATCAGAACTGGATGAAGCATTTTCACAAATCTTTTGTAAGTATGAAATAAGAAAGAAGATTATAGGAGTGGTGAAAATAAATGAAACGGAAGAGGTCAATTTATAGCAAAATATCAGACATAGCAATCAAGGCAGATTACGCATTTAATCAAAGGAAATCTTAATTTCCTTAAAATCCAAAGAATCAAATCTTATTTAGATTATGAAGATTTTCTATTCCTTAAATTCCGGAAATCAATCGTTATTACATCAAGAGATAAGACGCATCTCTATTCTCCATTTCACTCGATTACGATAACTTCTCTCATATGCTTCGAGTAATTGGATTGCTTTATCCATATTATTCAACGATGATAAAACTCTATTTATCGACTCATATACGTCATGAAAACATTTTTATTGTTAGCCATGACGACCTCACTCAAATTTCGGGACGAAATTTCTTTAACGGGTAGGTACTGTGATGACCCGGAAATTTCTGATCAAATTTAAACTTAATCTTTGTATGATTAACATTTCTGACGCGATAAGCAAAGTCTGTAAAACTGAAACTAAAAATTTTTGAACTACTTTCATATATTCAAATACCTTTCGGTTGTTTTCGATGATTCGCGAACAATTATATGTAAATAGATACATATATACTATAACTTGAAAAGGTAACAATGTATTAATTGTTTGATACCGTACATTAAACTTATTGGTTTAAATATCTATTTGAATATATATTATAAGTTGAAATATTTATTATTAAAATTTATTTATAAATAACTTCCAATGTGTATTTAAAAACTGATTTATGTATATTAAAAAGATATATACATATATATAATTTCAAGTTATTTAGTAAACGATAGTAACATTCGTTTATTGATTCGTTTGATATTTAAATAAGTTAACTAAAGCATTTAAGATGAACCAGTAAAACACTAATTTGCTACAGTATTTTCAAATTGCTACAGTACCCAAAATGCTACAGTGTTTTCGAAAATCACTATTTGCTACAGTGAATTGCTACAGTACCCAAAATGCTACACTATTTCAAAATGTAAATGTATATAATATATATTAACAAATAGCGAGACGATGATTTATAAAAGTAAATGACCAAAACACTCAAATGTATAAGTTATACCTCGAGTGGTATAGTTTATGGATGATTTAAGACTATATTTTGACAAAGGTACGATTCACGAAACGTAAAGTACAAGTTTTCTCAGTATACGAAAGGACGTTCGAAAAACCGGAACCGGGACATAAGTCGAGTGACGACGTACGACTTATTGGAACGAAAATTACAAGTCAACTATGCACGTGAATTTAATATAATATATAATTAATTATATAAATTATATATATTATATATAAATATAATATTATGTCGACAGAGATAAAAACAAACGAACCAGGCTGGTGACAGTTGGCCATGCGATCGCATGGCCGTATGCCTATAAAACCATGCGATCGCATGGTGGGTGATGGTGGCTCAAATCTATAAATTCGCCCGATTTTGTTTCAGTTCTTCATTTTCTTTTATATTTATCTCTGTATTATTATTATTATTATTATTATTATTATTATTATTATTATTATTATTATTATTATTATTATTATTATTATTATTATTATTATATTATTATTATTATTAAGATTATTATTATTATTAATCTTAATATTTTTAGTAATATTATACATAAAATATTACGACGAGGTTATGAGCGTGTCACTTTCAAAATAGTTTTCGAGCGGGATAGAGCTAAGGAAATTATGGGTTATTGCCAAGGAGGTTATGGGTAATGTTCGGGGGTATATTTATGAATCAAACATAGTGTTTATCATCTCTGTTGTGTCTACGTACTTTCCTACAATATTGAATCTTAATATTGATACGTTGAGATCTACGGTTATTTGGTAATCCGAGTTTCGATCACATTTTGGTGAACGACTTTATATGCTGCTAAGGTGAGTTTCATTTGCTCCCTTTTTAATTGCTTTTGCAATATATATTTTTGGGCTGAGAATACATGCAATTTATTTTAAACGCAATGGATACAAGTACATACTTAATTCTACACTGAGTTTGAACCGAAAATCCCTTAGCTTTAGTAACTAGTAGCTGCCAGTACATAGGATATGGACTGGTGGGCGCGAATAACAGTATATGGATCCATAGGGCTTGACATCCCCGTCCGAGCTAGAGCGCTAGCCTTTTAACGAACGTGTGTTATTTGAGTTTAGGGCACGTTGGTTTGCGTGTATTAAAACGAATGGGGTATTTATCATTATAACGTTAAAGCTTAGTTACCAGGGTGCTCTGTTACGTAGAATCTATTGACAAACTTTTGATAAACGTTTCTGGATGAAACAACTAAAATCTTGTGATCCACCTTTATATACAGATTATGCGAAACATACAAACTATGAACTCACCAACCTTTGTGTTGACACTTGTTAGCATGTTTATTCTCAGGTTTCCTAGAAGTCTTCCGCTGTTTGCTTATATGATAGACAAGCTATGTGCATGGAGTCTTACATGGCATATTTTTCAAGAAAACGTTGCATTCACCAAATCATCACCATGTATCTTATTTTGACTGCATTGTCAACGGAAGTACTGTTGTAAACTATTATTTACAGTGATTGTCTATATGTAGAAATCATCAGATGTCGAAAACCTTTGATTTAAATATTCATATTTGGTTTGCCTTTTCAAAAGAATGCAATGTTTATAAAACGTATCATATAGAGGTCAAATACCTCGCAATGAAATCGATGAATGACGTGTTCATCCATATGGATTTGGAGCGATCGTCACATATACCGTTAGTTCACGTGGTTTATCTAAATATTTATCGTCAGTCCCTATCTTTTAACAGCTATACGCCTATACCACTAGTCCCTGTGCTTTTAAGAATGCTCATTGTTGATACATTTTCTAACTTGTGTTAACTAAGTCTGTTAAGTGTTGATGTGTACTGGTTACATGATGGGCTTACTTGTAGCACAATTTGAAATCACAATCCTTTTCGAGTTTCAAATTAAAAAACACTATCCTTTTTAGACATTTGGAAAAATCATATTATCTTCTTAGATAATTTTAGTAACTTATTTTACATTTTCGAACCATTTGTCATGATAATAAGAATTATCATATTAATAATAATAGTAATAGTAATAACTAGTTGATTAAACTCGCCCGTTGCGGAGGGACTAACACATTTTCTTTTGTATTATCAGTTTATTTGTCTAGAGTTGTAATCCCTTAAATCCAATAATTTGTTTGAAATTCAACGAATCAATCAGAGCGCGACATGTGGCGCGACAATCACATATGATTGGAAAAAAAAATTTAAAAAAAGAATTTTTCTTATAATTTTTTTTTTTGAAAAAGTTTTTTAAATTTTTTCTTGAAATTTTTTTGTTTTTTTTATATTTAGCATTTCAAATCCAATCACATTTGATTGTAAAACCCAATCACATGTGATTGTAAAACACAATCAAATGTGATTCTTCATGCCAAATCCAATCACATGTGATTGAGAAAAAAAATTCAAAATTTCTTTTTCAAAAAAAAAATTTCAACCGGAAACAGACTTAAATTCGGTGATATGATTAACTTTGTTAGCGTTTCGTGATCATATCTTCAAAATTTCAGACTTTAATTCAGTGATTTGATCAAGTTTTGATCAAAAACTTGGTGTTTAAAGATTTTAGCACAAATTTACTGAAATTCGTCATTTTACAAAAAAAAAAAAAATTCAATCACATGTGATTGAATTTGACATGCAGAATCACATGCGATTGGGTTTTACAATCACATGTGATTGGCATGCAGAATCACATGTGATTTACTGCATTTCAAATCAAATCACATGTGATTGAAAAAAAAAATTCAAAAAATTAAAAAAAAAATTTCGAAAAAAGAACAAAAAAGTTAATTTTTTTTTTAAAAAAAATTTTTGAAAATTTTTTTTTTTTTTAATTTTTTTCAATCACATGTGATTATCGTGCCACGTGTCACACTCGATTGATCATTTGGATCTCAACTTAAAAATTGATTTCATTTGAATATTCCTCTGTATAATATTCTTTGAAATTAAATAATATAGTACCTAAATACCGGCATATAATTTTAATAATTTTTAAAATCCCATATATTATCCTAAAATAGAATAACCATAATAAACAATTTAATCAAATAATCAAAAACCCAAAACTAAATTGAATAAATTCGTAATAGAAAATTGATTTTAATAGGGTTTATTGATGATAAGCAATGTAATCAAAAAATACATAATTGAAATGACTGGATTCGTAGTGATAAAAAGCATGATTAATTACACAATTTATAGATAAGGATAATTTATAGATGAAGATAAAAATACCTGATAATGGAATTCATATGTATGCTAAAATTTAATCATTGTTGAGAAGATGATACAATTGAGTCGATGAGGTAAATTAGGGTTCTGAATTAGTTGTGTAACGACCCGGCTTTTTCGACTTGCTTTTGTGCTTTGTGCCTTCACGAAACTGCGTATATGTGCGTACTGAGCTAGTTTATGCTCTGGGATCTTATTTAATGGTTAATTACTTTCATTAATACCTTACAACATGCTATTAAGTGTGTAATCACTTAAATTGATCCCCGAATGCTTTTACGACCGTTGGTGTCACTTGACGTTTGAAACGAGCTATGTACTTGGTACACATTTAACTTTGGTCATAATCAGAATATTATGACTACGTAATACTAATTGTTATTTTATAATAACAATTACTTGGGTTTTTAGATGCTTAATTACGCTTAGTAATTTACTAGAACACACTAGTTAGTCTTGTTGGACTTTCTACCTTGTTGGACTTTAGCCCACCCTACTCTAGCTAGTGGACTATTTAATTAGCCCAATTATTAATGGATTATAACCCATTTATATGTAAGACAAATGTCTATTTATAAGAGCCAACATACTAGCATTTTTGTTAACTATTATCACTAATGTTGCATGGGATCCCAACATAAGCACCAACTTTAGACAACCATTAACCAAAAAGCAAAAGTTGTCCCCCACTTGTCCCCCCCAAAACCAACGGCCATGAGGGCCTCCCCACACCCATTCCCACTATAAATACAAGCCTTAGCTCACCCATTTCACACTTGATCTCATTCACAATGTACACACACTTACTCTCTTATTTTCTCTCTAGTCTTTCTCACTCTAAAAAGTGTAAGTATTAAATTTTCTTTCTCTTCTTCTTCTTCTCCTAGTCACGAAATCATCATCATCATCATGTAAGATCAAGCTCTTTAGCTTTTTGATCTTGTTATATCTTGTAGATTCAAACTTGGATTTGAATCCTTCAAGAACATGGAGGATTCAAGCTTTCTAGCTTTGAATCTTCACTTATATTGTTAGATCTAAATCTTTTAGCTTATAATCTCTTTATTTTGTTGTAAAGATCAAAACTTGTGTTTATGGTCTTCATGTAACTTGAAGACCTAGCTTCATGCTTCAAGGATCTTCAAGAACATTCAAGATTCAAGCTTTCTATATTTGAATCTTCATTACTTTTGTTAGATCTAAGCTTTCTAGTTTATGGTCTCTTTATTTTGTTATAAAGATCTAAACTTGTGTTTATGATCTTCATGTAACTTGAAGATCTAAGCTTTATGCTTCAAGATCTTCAAGAACACCAAAGATTCAAGCTTTCTAGCTTTGTAATCTCATAACTTGTGTGAAAAGGATCTAAGCTCTCTAGCTTAGGGTTCCATTACTTTTTTTGATCAAGTTTATGTTCATACTTGTTTGATTGAATGAAAGTTTATAGCTTTAGTTGTAAATAGAACTTGTATTTGTGTTAAGACTAAGAATATGATGTAACCTTGGTTCATCATCCTTCTAAAACTCTTAAGTGAGTTGTATTCTTACTTGGTCTTAACATTTTGTGTGTTGATGGTTGAATCTTGGTCAAAGTGATGCTAACACATCAATGAGTTGTACACTTGAAGCTTACACGCATCAAGGATGAGAACCGTGATGAGCATCAAGCACCAAGAAACCCACCGGAGCACTTGTTTACTCTTTTTCAGGGTCTGATCAGACTCCCAGACTTCTGAAAAATTGATTTTCAGATAGTTCGTTTCGAGTAGATGACTTTTCATTTAGGCCTCGCCTAAATCCGATATACATTTTAGGATTTATAGCCTTCCGAAAGTCACTACGCCTTTGTAACGACGTGCTGAAAATTCTGACCTACTCGCACTTAAACCGTCGCCACAGTCAAACGAAGACGAGTTAGGTTCTAAAAATTGGTCAGCAGTTAGAGGACTCACATACGGATCCTTGGCCACTGACTACGAGTCTTTTCTATTTGTATAGAGGTCGTACCAGCTGATCGAAGTCAGCCTTTTGTTTCGATCTCTATTCTTGTTAAACTTACTTAGCTTTTATGAATGATAAATGGTGATGGTGATGATGATGATGACACTTAAACTTAAATTATGCACTTTTAAACTTATGGGGACAACATACTGACCTAGTGACCTTTGACTTAGGTTGACGACCTTTCGGACCAACTTACTATTTGCATACGTTTCATATCAACTTTTACTGCTTATTCACTGTGAGTTATAGCATCCCTTATTACTTTTTACTATTTTTGGGACTGAGAATACATGCGCTTTTTACGTTTTACATACTAGACACGAGTACTTAAACTTTATATATGTGTGGGTTACAAAACGGCACAAAGATTCCCTTAGCTCGGTAACGTTTAATCATTGGTTTCATAACCGTGAACGCGAATCTTAAATATAGATTCATAGGGTTTGGCAACCCCACTCGGGCTAGTCGTGCTAGTAGACAACAGGTGTTTAATACTTTGAGGACAAACGCACTCTCCAAGTTCACTTTTAGGGGGTGATATACATACGTTAAGTGTAGTTACCGGGTGTCCACGGTTAAGCATATACTTTTCATACTGATTTAAACTGCTGGTTGAAGTACTGAAAACTCGTGGTCTACATTACATTACTGATTACAAACAAACTATAGCTCACCAACATTCGTGTTGACTTTTTAAGCTTGTATTTCTCAGGTGCTTAGAGGTTGTTGCTTCCGATGTTAGACTCGCTGTTTTGGTGTTATAGACTTGCTGTTACGGACCTTCTGTGTTAGATTTCCGCTGCATTACTTAGAGATGTCGCAATCATGAAACTTTTATTTTGCATTCGTAATTTATGATATTTTTAAACAATGGCTTTGTAACAACCTTTGGGTCACATACTTATGTTAACACTTCTATTCATAGGAAGCACGTTATCTTTTGTAAAACGCTATCTTTTTATGAATGCAAAACTGGTTTTCAAACAGCATATAGTGTTTGACCTTGTAATGATCCTGTTGTTGATGAACCATACACGATGGTTTTGTACGGGGCGTCACATTTGGTATCAGAGCATTGGTTGTAGGGAATTAGGTTGCATTAGTGAGTCTCGACCGAGTCAAGTAGGAATCGCTAATAAGACTAATCTACAACTTGCTTGTTTACTTGTTTCTGCGAAACTGCTGCATGCTACTGTATTATATTATTGCATGTTACTGCTTATTACTACTGTATGCTATTGCTTACTTCTACTGCTATATGAACTTGCTGCATGCTACTGCTTACTTTCGCTATTGCATGCTACTATCTGCTTTTAGATGCATGATACTTCTGCTTAATACTGTTATTACTGTCATGCTATGTACTGTTGTAGATGCTCTAGGCTGCGGTAGTTACTATGCCTGATTACGTGCTTGCTACCCGTCTGCTTTTTGCTGTACCGACTTGGAGAATTTATATTTCCTAGTTTAGATGTTTTTCTGAACCCTTTTCCGCTCGTCTAACCCTAAGGATTAGTATTGTAATCCACCTGTTACTACCATTCCACCGTTCCAGAGATCGAAACATTACTTCACGCAATCTAGGAGGAGTACCCCTCGGAATACACGCCCACTAAGGTTGATCCTCAGAGAAGGAGATATGCGAGGACTTGTCAGAGTAACCGCACCCCGAGCTCACCCTAATTAGCCACGTACAGCGTATGAACATTAGAAGGATGTTCAGTTTCTGTAAGATGACTCGTATCCCGTACACTTTCATGACCGTCACTTACTCTTCCATTCTCCACCACTACTCGATGATCTAACGACACTTCTAGACTTAGGTCCCTAACACTCATAGGCATTGGAGAAGTCAGGAAGGCATCTCCTTTCACAAGGTCATAGTGTTTTCCACTGATGCTCAGCCACACCTAAAGACTTGGGAGTCACCTCAAAACATATCGTATTACTACTTGCTACACGTACAACTCGACACGAGACCCAGATTGAGTTTCTAGAAAGGAACCTAACGACATTACCTGAACCCGAACATTTTGAAGAAATTTCGGGACATTTAGGCATTGATGCATGACCTACGGAACCTACGCACCCACACCAAAAAACCGTGAGATTAATTATGTAGAATTTGTTTTGGGATAGCATAGATAGAGCACTGTTAGATGAAATTGAGTAGAACTTGAAGTGATCACGTTACATTGACCATATGGAGTGATATTGGAATGAACGTACGATTTAGTACAATATAATGACTCCAGGACAGCGTGAATATATTGAAATGAATCATGCAGAAGTCCCAATGTTACTAGATAAGGAATATGAAGTGATTCAAAGAAAATTTTGGTAGGAACCACTTGAGTATACGCATTATGGTCTGTTAGAGGTAGGAATAACCACTAAGCCCAAATACTGTACAAGAAGGGCCTTGATTGCAGAATTGATAACCCAAAAATCTGTTATAGATATAGACACCCTGGATACTTAAGGAAAAAGTTCTCAAATAGGAAAAACCTTGGACTTACCTGCGGTAGAGCAATCATTATCCCAGCTATGGAAACTCGCATAGATCCTGATTTTAGTTAGGGTACGTTTCGTCACAACGTTTTATTGTCTCGGAGTTGTTTAGTACTAGAGTGATAGAAACCTTATATCTAAGAGCCTTAGTGTTATGACTAATAAGCCATTAACAACCATGAGATTTAGGTATTCTATAGGACAAGCTAATGGTAAGCTGGCAGAGATAGAGGAATAATTTAAGGTAGTACCTTAAAATTAATAGGTGGGTCATCTGGGGATGACCTCACGTCAATAAAACTTGGAAATTTTAAAGTTGTAGTTGGAAAGAATTAGTTACCTACGCACAAACAGATGTTATTTGAAAAGATTGATAGAATTTTTCACGGTAGTATAATAAGATTTGGTTGGAATGAAACCTAAGATTAACCCAACACCCATCAACTTGGGAAGCTTGATGTAAAAAGTTGGAATGGACTTTAAGATTAACCTGATACTCATCAAGTTAGGAATCTTTGATGAAATAGTTGGAACGGACTGGCTTTCAAGAATGAAAGCGAAAGTTATTTATAGTGAGAAGATTATTCGTATACCTCACGAGAATGGTGAGCCATTGATAGTTTACGAGGAGAGAAGTAGCCCGAAGTTGAACCTTATTAGTTGCATGACAACAACCCGAAATCCTACAATGGAAATGGGAAGGAATGACAATGGATTTCATCACAAAGCTACTGAAAACGGTAGGCGGTTATGATACTATCTGGGTTATCGTTGACTGCCTCACCAAATCTGCTCACTTTCTAGCCATTAAAGAAACTGATGCAATGGATAAACTTACACAACGATACATAAAGGAAATTGTATCCCGTCACTTCAGCAATTCAATTCTATATTAAGGACTACCCAAAAATCTTATTTGATACTCATTCTTACGCGACTCTAAATCCTAACTTATCCCGAGAGATTTCTTATTCGATGATAATTACACAATCATCCTTCCTACTTCGATATTAGTCATACCAGTTCGAAATTTTCCAAAATTGATGGGTGGTTAATTCTCATCCTCATACTCTCCCATTCGTATCTCACTTATAAGCAACAACTTCACACTTAAGCATTTTTGGTCAAAGGACTTATGCCCTACTAATAGTCATCAACCACATTTAAATTCAACAGTTTTCATTACCTCGTAACATTTTTGCTCGAATATCACCCGAAATTTTCAAAATCTTTTACTCAATCCTCATCAATCTTTTTCCAACTTGTAACCTCCGAGGTATGAAAATTTTGTTTGCCAAAATTTTACTCACACTATTTTACTGTGCGATCCTCTCAAAGTTTTATAAAAATAAATTTATTTGCCATTCGTGCAAATTTTTGAAATCGTATACTTTTGTAACAGACTGAAACCGGGGTTAGAAGTAAGATTTCTTAATTGCTCTTAGGTTTATATTTGTGTTTAAAATATGCTTTTATTTTAATAATATGTTTATTATTAATTGAATATGTGGTTAAGACCAGTTTGTGACAAGGGTCACAGAAATGGTTCGTTTGTTTAATTTGGATTCCGTTAGGGCCTCCTAATGAGGTACGAAAGATATCAGATAACTGATAAATACCCGTGTGTTGTGGGGTATGGGTTTTAATACCCACTTAAGAGTGTAAACTGCTTCTATCTTCTCATTTCTAGATTTATCTCAAAACAAGTACGTACCTAACTTCATTTCCTCTCAAACCCTAAATTAATCCAAGCTAGAAATTGGATTGTAAGGCTTTAAGGATTGATTCATATCATCTTTGTGATGATTAATCCAGGTTTGTTTACTTGAATTCATGTGTTAATTCTTAAAGAAATTGGGTTTGGGTGTAAAGTGGGTTTTAAGCATTTTTGACCTTGAATCTTCATGTTTTGTGTTTGTTATGCTTAATTGATGTTAGAAATAGTTGTTATATAGTTTATATGATGTTTTTCAAGTGGTTTTGAGGTTAGAACTTGCAAAAATCGAGTTTTTGGGTCAAAAACGCGAAAAACATCGTGCAGGAGCTGTTCTTCAGCTCCCCCATGTGTGACAGGTCACTCGTACGAGTGACCACACTTTTGAGGTTTAACCACGCGTGTAAGGACTCACTCATACGAGTGAGGCCTCAGTCACACGTGTGAGCACAGGGTCAGATTTGTAGAAACTTATTTTGGTCATAACTTTCAAATCGTAACTCCGTTTTTGATGAATCAAGTATCGTTGGAATTGTAATGAAAAATCCTTTCCAATGGTAGAATTTTTAGAAGCTATATAAGAATGTATTTGGGTCAGAAATAGAGATATTAGCGTGTGTGTCTAGTGTGCATGCGTTAATATGTTATTATGGGTTTAATTCTTGATATAGGCTTATGAATGATTGAATATATGATGAATATAGTTGAAAAATATTATTACATGTTGTTATTGATGTTATTTTTCACTCACATGAGTGAGCTTTCACTCACACGAGTGAGCTTTCACTCGTACGGTTGAGGCGGTCAACCGCATAGTGAACCGCACGAGTGAGTGGTTACTTGAACTGTTATATTTGCTAGTTGGATGGTACAGTTGAGATATGACTCGTACGGGTCATATTTCACTCGTGTGGCCAACCGTACGGATCTACTGTTGTCTAATTAGATATTTGGCCAAGGACTAAACGTACGAGTGAGGTGTCAACCGCACGGTTGAGGTTCCTCAAATGTGCGGGTGAGTGTCACTCGTACGGTTGAATGGTCAGGTGGTTAAGTGTTCAAGTGTTTATATATTGATGTTATTGTCTTGTTGCTGGGATGATATCAAGACATAATTACTGACTTGGTTATGTTTATTCTCAGGTGGAAAGGATAAAGAGAAAGCTCAGTAGTTAGAATCTGAGCTGTTGCTGGTAATTGGTGAGCGGGTCTATCTTCGAATAGAGTTTAAGTAGCAAATCATGCTACTGTGGATTCCTCTGATTACCTTGTGTAGTGTAGTGATTGCCATGCTAGATAGATAGTTGCATGCTATGTGATCTATATATATTGTATATGTGCACTGTGTTTGACACCAGCCATGCCTAGGGCGGTTGGGGGCTTTCAACCATGCCTAGGGTAGTTGAAGTTCGTGTGAGGTCAACCATTCCAAGGGAGGTTGAGTCCAAGTCCTACAGTCTGTTAGTATCGCATAGAAGAATGCATGTATTGCGTTTGGATAGTTATGCAGAGACTTGGTAGGAAGGACTATCGGTAGACTCTAGTTCGATCGGCTAGGAGTCGTGTGCCCGTACAAGCCGCCGAGCCTCATATTTGTGATGACCCGGGAATTTCCGACCAAATTTAAACCTGAAATCTTATTTGATTTCGATACGATAAGCAAAGTCTGTAATGATTGAGTCTCAAAGTTTTTGAACTATTTCATATATCCATTTGACCTTCGACTGTTCTCGACGATTCACGAACATTTTTGTATAGATAACATATATACATATATATAAATATAATTATAAATATAAATGTATAAATTTACATTTTGAAATAATAAAAATATAATATAGTTAATTGGATTCATAAAGTAAAATAATAATTAGAATAAATAAGCTAATATGAAGATGAATGTATATATATAGAGATATATATAGATATATATGACCACACATATATTATTATAAATTTATATATAATTTCTATTTATAATTATTAACATGTTGTAATCTTTAAATATACCATAAACGTTATTATATAATATAGTGTAAAGTAAATATATTATATGTATTACAAGTTAAAAATTAAAATTTCTATATTAATATTATTAACATTAATTTATTATAATAACTGTATCATTAAAAGCACGAATATATGAAATTCGATAAGTATAAGTTATTATATTATTAATATTGTTAATACCATTAATAAATTTATAACTAATAATATTAGTAGTACTAATAATAATATTAATTTTTTTTTTATGATCTTTATTAAAATCAATGTTAGAAATATTTCTTTTATCAATAAATAGTATATAGATATGAAAATTGATATACAAATTGATATAGTATTGTTAATATTATTAATAATATTATTGTACGCATTTTATTGTAATTACTATCATTATCATTAGTAATATTATTATTATTATTATTATATCACTGTAAATTGTATTATTATATGTATAATATTAGGAATACTATTATTGTAGTTATATTTAAATTTATTAATAATATTAATTATAATCTAAAATATATATATATATATATATATATATATATATATATATATATATATATATATATATATATATATATATATATATATATATATATATATATATATAAAGAGAGATACATGTATAGTAATATATAGTTACAAATAAATATATAAAGCTATATTTATTAGGAAATCAGTATTTTTATTTATTTATCATTATTATTTATTATTAATGTGATTATTATTATTATTAATATATTTATTAATTATATAATCTATAAATTAAGTTAAAAGGGAAACAAATCTGTTATGCATACACATCATACAGTGATCGAGCTTTATCATTTTTTGTTGCTATCTAAAATCATTAGAAGTCGATCTCAATCCACAGAAACCTTTCAAAATTTGTTAACTCTCGTTTTCTATTGTTATATTAATTTATTTTTTTTTGCCGAACCATAAATCAGTCGACCTCTTTAAATAATCCACCTCTTATTGAAATGCAATGGAATTCTTTTCTGCTACATCTGTAATATTTATCCTTAATTTTATAAGTCTGTTAAGCGTATTATTATTTTTCTTTATCACAGCGTATACCTCTGCCTTGTAACTTTTTGTCAAAAATGTGAAATCGAATGGTTTTACAAAAAGTAAAAATACAGAAGCGTTAGGAATCATCCACTCAACCTAACTGCAAAGTTTCAGATTTCAATTCAACATATTCATCACGAATTTTCGAGTCAAAGTTAGGATTTTAAAAGTCAACCAAAGTGTTCATCTTAAAATTCGAAGTTGTTTTGATGCTATTGGATCAATTGATGATTCATAAAGATTACATGAATGATTTAGCAACTATTTCATATTATAAACTTTGTCCAATTCAACCTCAAATGTGAAATCAATTTTTTTTTTTTTTTGAAAAGGCCGAAGGCAAGCAGAAGCTGCACCAGTTTTTTTTTATTTTTTTTTCTTTTCTTTTATTCAATTTATATTAACTAATCATGTATGTGTTGAATTTTATAACTTAAAGTCGATTTTTGTAAACTAATATTAAGTTGAGAGGGCATGAGTTCGAGTTTGATATTGAAAGGTAGAAGATGAAGTTTATTATCAGAAAGAAATACGGGTTTAAATATAAGGGTATTCCATATTAATCAGGAGATCAGTATTGGAGTATTGGTTATGGGGAGTTAGGGGTGAGCGAGAGGTCACGGGTTCGAGCTCGGTTCCGTGCATTCTTTTTTATAAAAGCTCCTAAGGTAGTCTTTTTATTTTATTTTATCTCATTATAATTATTTTTATTATTATTAATATTGATATTACAATTATTATTGTTATTGTATAATTGTTACTATTACTATTATTATTATTAGTTATTATTATGATAATTGTTGTTACTCCTAAAATGTTAGAAGTATTATTATTATTAATCACATTAAGAGTTATTATTATTGTATTTATTAATGTAAGTATTATAATTACAACTAGGATTATTATTATTATTGTTATTGAGGTTGATTCCAAAATATATATAGTTTGAGTTGTGATCAATACTGAGATACGTATACACTGGGTCGTGGATTGATTCAAGATAATATTTATCGATTTATTTCTGTACATCTAACTGTGGACAACTAGTTGTAGGTTACTAACGAGGACAGCTGACTTAATAAACTTAAAACATCAAAATATATTAAAAGTGTTGTAAATATATTTTAAACATACTTTGATATATATGTATATATTGTTATAGGTTCGTGAATCAACCAGTGGCCAAGTCTTACTTCCCGACAAAGTAAAAATCTGTGAAAGTGAGTTATAGTCCCACTTTTAAAATCTAATATTTTTGGGATGAGAATACATGCAGGTTTTATAAATGATTTACAAAATAGACACAAGTACGTGAAACTACATTCTATGGTTGAATTATCGAAATCGAATATGCCCCTTTTTATTAAGTCTGGTAATCTAAGAATTAGGGAACAGACATCCTAATTGACGCGAATCCTAAAGATAGATCTATTGGGCCTAACAAACCCCATCCAAAATACCGGATGCTTTAGTACTTCGAAATTTATATCATATCCGAAGGGTGTCCCGGAATGATGGGGATATTCTTATATATATGCATCTTGTTAATGTCGGTTACCAGGTGTTCACCATATGAATAATTTTTATCTCTATGTATGGGATGTGTATTGAAATATGAAATCTTGTGGTCTATTGTTACGATTTGATATATATAGGTTAAACCTATAACTCACCACCATTTTTGTTGACGTTTAAAGCATGTTTATTCTCAGGTGAATATTAAGAGCTTCCGCTGTTGCATACTAAAATAAGGACAAGATTTGGAGTCCATGTTTGTATGATATTGTGTAAAAACTGCATTCAAGAAACTGATTTCGATGTAACATATTTGTATTGTAAACCATTATGTAATGGTCGTGTGTAAACAGGATATTTTAGATTATCATTATTTGATAATCTACGTAAAGCTTTTTAAACCTTTATTTATGAAATAAAGGTTATGGTTTGTTTTAAAAATGAATGCAGTCTTTGAAAAAACGTCTCATATAGAGGTCAAAACCTCGCAACGAAATCAATTTATATGGAACGTTTTTAATCAATAAGAACGGGACATTTCAGTTGGTATCCGAGCGTTGGTCTTAGAGAACCAGAAAATTTGCATTAGTGTGTCTTATCGAATTTGTTAGGATGCATTAGTGAGTCTGGACTTCGACCGTGTTTTCTTTAAAAATGATTGCTTAACATTTTTGTTGGAAACTATATATTTTTAACATATGAATATTATGTGATATATTAATCTCTTAACGTGTTTGATATTATGTGATAGATGTCTACCTCTAGAACAAGTCCCATTGACTCACCTAATAATAATGAAGAGTCAAATGTAAATTGGAATGATTCGTGGACTGATTCACAAGTTCCCGAAGAGGAACCGGAAGAAGAGTCGGAACCGGAAGAAGAATCGGAACCGGAAGAAGAATCGGAACCGGAAGAAGAAATAGAACCGGTGGGGGAAATAATAAAACGGTTAAGTAAAAGAGAATCCTCAACTAACCGACCAAGGTTAATTATGGTCAATGGTGTTTCCGCCAAGGAAGCAAAATATTGGGAGGATTACCAATTCTCCGATGAATCGGATTCCGACGAGAATTCCGATGATGTTATAGAAATTACCCCAACTGAATTTAAAAAGGCAAAAGAAAATAATAAGGGAAAGGGCATAAAAATAGAGAAATCTAATTCCAACCCCGATGAACTTTATATGTATCGTCAACCCCCGAAGTCCTTAAGTTGTAACAATGACCCGGGAACCTCTAAACCACCAGGTTTTTCTAAACCAATGTGGACAACGACGGCTCGCATTAGGGGAACATCATATATCCCTAGAAACTTGGCAAAACGAACCAAAACCGAACAAGAAGAAACGAGCGAGTCGGAATAAGATAGTTGTACTCGTGTGGTGTAATATATGTAATATAGTGTGCTTATGCTTTATGATATATGTAAAAATTGCTTGTATTAATAAGTATTTTTTTTATGAATCTAACTCTTGTCTATTTTACAGTATAAAAACACAAAATGGATAGACAACCCAATATTTTAAGAGACCTACCCGGAGACATGATTGATGAAATCTTGTCTAGAGTCGGTCAGAATTCCTCGGCACAACTATTTAAGGCGAGATCAGTTTGTAAGACATTCGAAGAACGTTCCAAGAATGCCTTGGTTTATAAAAGGCTTTCGTTCGAAAGATGGGGGATATCACATTGGGAAATCCATAAGTTACGATGTGTTTACTTTGACGCATATATTGCGGGGAACCCAAATGCTATTTTACGCAACGGGTTAAGAAATTATTTTGACTCAGTATATCCGAATATAGGACTTCGTGATTTAGAAAAAGCGGCTAACATGCAACATAAAGAAGCATGTTATGCTTACGGGTTAGTAATGTTCGCTTCTCACCAAAGTGAGAACAAGAACATCGGGCTACAACTATTAAACAAAACGTTCCCACAAGTGACGGAGTCGGTAATTGGGGTAAGAAATGAGGTTTTTTGGTTATTACGAGACTGTTGGTCATTACGTAACCCTCGTCCCTTTGACGACGTTACAACACGTTGTCTTATCAACGGCCATAACGGTTATGTTCCACAAGACCATGGATGGGAAGTAGTCCTAGTAAAACCAGAATGCATGACTTGTTTCTGGACGTATGAATTACGTGTCTTTATTGCCTTTGCTGAACGACTTGTGTACTAGCTAGAATTATCTTCACAACTATCTTGTATCAAAGTTATTGTGTGCTATATTTCATGCTTTATGTAAAATAAGCATTATTGTAAGTTTGTAAAATATTGTATAAAAGTTTGAACGCGAAATATTATTACAATCAGTTTTTCATATAGAATTGTAGTAGTTGAATTGTATATTAGCTACTAAGTATGAACTTAACGGGTAGGTACTACCCGAATTTAAACTTATAAAACGCTAATATGAAGAAAAAGCTTTTATAAATGAGTTCATATTATGCTACGAAATACTATTAACTACTCTTAATATTCTGTATGATTAACTTGTTCCATTTGACTATTTTGAAGGAAATGGCACCGACTACTCGACACACCGTGAATATGAATGAAGAGGAATTCCGTACTTTTCTAGCTTCAAACATAGCCGCAGTACAGGCTGCGCTACATACCAACAATAACCTTGGATCTGGCAGTACAGGAAATCGTGTAGGATGCACCTACAAAGAATTCACTGCCTGCAAACCTTTGGAATTTGATGGAACCGAAGGACCGATCGGATTGAAACGGTGGACCGAGAAGGTCGAATCGGTGTTTGCCATAAGTAAGTGTACTGAAGAGGACAAAGTGAAGTACGCTACGCATACCTTCACAGGTTCTGCGTTAACATGGTGGAATACCTATCTAGAGCAAGTGGGACAAGATGATGCGTACGCACTACCGTGGTCAGCATTCAAGCACTTGATGAACGAGAAGTACCGTCCCAGAATCGAGGTCAATAAGCTCAAGCCAGAACTTAGAGGGTTACGAACCCAAGGATTTGATATTACCACGTACAAAAGACGATTCACAGAATTGTGCCTATTGTGTCCGGGAGCATTCGAAGATGAGGAAGGGAAGATCGACGCATTTGTGAAAGGATTACCGGAAAGAATCCAAGAAGATATAAGTTCACACGAGCCCGCCTCCATACAACAGGCATGTAGAATGGCTCACAAACTAGTGAACCAGATTGAAGAAAGAATTAAAGAACAAACTGCTGAAGAGGCCAATGTGAAGCAAGTTAAAAGAAAGTGGGAGGAAAACGGTGATAAGAATCACCAATACAACAACAACAGCAATTACAACAATAATCGCAACAATTATCCCAACAATCGCAACATCAATCGCAACTACAACAAACGGCCCAACAACAACAACAACAACAACAACAGCAACTACAACAATCATCCCAACAACAATAATAACCGCAACAACAACAACAATCAGAAGCAGCTATGCCAAAGGTGTGAAAAGTATCACTCGAGGTTCTGCACCAAATTTTGCAACAAGTGTAAAAGAAATGGTCATAGCGCAGCGAACTGTGAGGTCTACGGACCAGGGGTTAATAGAACGAAAGGAACAAATGGTGTCGGAACGAGTAATGGCGGAGCAAGTAGTGTCGGAGCAAGTTATGCCAATGTAGTTTGTTATATATGTGGAAAACCGGGCCACATTATTAGAAATTTCCCGAACCAGGAGAACACGAATGGACAAGGCTGCGGAAGAGTTTTCAATATTAATGCGGCAGAGGCACAGGAAGACCCGGAGCTTGTTACGGGTACGTTTCTTATTGACAATAAATCTGCTTACGTTTTATTTGATTCGGGTGCGGATAGAAACTATATGAGTAGAGATTTTTGTGCTAAATTAAGTTGTCCATTGACGCCTTTGGATAGTAAATTTTTACTCAAATTAGCAAATGGTAAATTAATTTCAGCAGATAATATATGTCGGAATCGAGAAATTAAACTGGTTAGCGAAACATTTAAGATTGATTTGATACCAGTAGAGTTAGGGAGTTTTGATGTGATAATCGGTATGGACTGGTTGAAAGAAGTGAAAGCAGAGATCGTTTGTTACAAAAATGCAATTCGCATTATACGAGAAAAAGGAAAACCCTTAATGGTGTACGGAGAAAAGGGCAACACGAAGCTACATATTATTAGTAATTTGAAGGCACAAAAACTAATAAGAAAAAGTTGCTATGCTGTTCTAGCACACGTCGAGAAAGTACAAACTGAAGAAAAGAGCATCAATGATGTTCCCATTGCAAAAGAATTTCCCGATGTATTTCCGAAAGAATTACCGGGATTACCCCCACAGCGATCCGTTGAATTTCAAATAGATCTTGTACCAGGAGCTGCACCAATAGCTCGTGCTCCTTACAGACTCGCACCCAGCGAGATGAAAGAACTGCAAAGCCAATTACAAGGACTTTAAGAGCGTGGTTTCATTCGACCAAGCACATCACCGTGGGGAGCTCCTGTTTTGTTTGTCAAGAAGAAAGATGGTACATTCAGGTTGTGTATCGACTACCGAGAGTTGAACAAACTTACCATCAAGAACCGCTACCCACTACCGAGAATCGACGACTTATTTGATCAACTACAAGGCTCGTCTGTTTATTCAAAGATTGACTTACGTTCCGGGTATCATCAAATGCGGGTGAAAGAAGATGATATTCCAAAGACTGCTTTCAGAACACGTTACGGTCATTACGAGTTTATGGTCATGCCGTTTGGTTTAACTAATGCACCAGCTGTGTTCATGGACCTTATGAACCGAGTGTGTGGACCATACCTTGACAAGTTTGTCATTGTTTTCATTGATGACATACTTATTTACTCAAAAATGACCAAGAACACGGTGAACATTTGAGAAAGGTGTTAGAAGTATTGAGGAAGGAAGAATTGTACGCTAAGTTTTCAAAGTGTGCATTTTGGTTGGAAGAAGTTCAATTCCTCGGTTACATAGTGAACAAAGAAGGTATTAAGGTGGATCCGGCAAAGATAGAAACTGTTGAAAAGTGGGAAACCCCGAAAACTCCGAAACACATACGCCAGTTTTTAGGACTAGCTGGTTACTACAGAAGGTTCATCCAAGACTTTTCCAGAATAGCAAAACCCTTGACTGCATTAACGCATAAAGGGAAGAAATTTGAATGGAATGATGAACAAGAGAAAGCGTTTCAGTTATTGAAGAAAAAGCTAACTACGGCACCTATATTGTCATTGCCTGAAGGGAATGATGATTTTGTGATTTATTGTGACGCATCAAAGCAAGGTCTCGGTTGTGTATTAATGCAACGAACGAAGGTGATTGCTTATGCGTCTAGACAATTGAAGATTCACGAACAAAATTATACGACGCATGATTTGGAATTAGGCGCGGTTGTTTTTGCATTAAAGACTTGGAGGCACTACTTATATGGGGTCAAAAGTATTATATATACCGACCACAAAAGTCTTCAACACATATTTAATCAGAAACAACTGAATATGAGGCAGCGTAGGTGGATTGAATTATTGAATGATTACGACTTTGAGATTCGTTACCACCCGGAGAAGGCAAATGTGGTAGCCGATGCCTTAAGCAGGAAGGACAGAGAACCCATTCGAGTAAAATCTATGAATATAATGATTCATAATAACCTTACTACTCAAATAAAGGAGGCGCAACAAGGAGTTTTAAAAGAGGGAAATTTAAAGGATGAAATACCCAAAGGATCGGAGAAACATCTTAATATTCGGGAAGACGGAACCCGGTATAGGGCTGAAAGGATTTGGGTACCAAAATTTGGAGATATGAGAGAAATGGTACTTAGAGAAGCTCATAAAACCAGATACTCAATACATCCTGGAACGGGGAAGATGTACAAGGATCTCAGGAAATATTTTTGGTGGCCGGGTATGAAAGCCGATGTTACTAAATACGTAGGAAAATGTTTGACGTGTTCTAAGGTCAAAGCTGAGCATCAGAAACCATCAGGTCTACTTCAACAACCCGAAATCCCGGAATGGAAATGGGAAAACATTACCATGGATTTCATCACTAAATTGCCAAGGACTGCAAGTGGTTTTGATACTATTTGGGTAATAGTTGATCGTCTCACCAAATCAGCACATTTCCTGCCAATAAGAGAAGATGACAAGATGGAGAAGTTAGCATGACTGTATTTGAAGGAAGTCGTCTCCAGACATGGAATACCAATCTCTATTATCTCTGATAGGGATGGCAGATTTATTTCAAGATTCTGGCAGACATTACAGCAAGCATTAGGAACTCGTCTAGACATGAGTACTGCCTATCATCCACAAACTGATGGACAGAGCGAAAGGACGATACAAACGCTTGAAGACATGCTACGAGCATGTGTTATTGATTTCGGAAACAGTTGGGATCGACATCTACCATTAGCAGAATTTTCCTACAACAACAGCTACCATTCAAGCATTGAGATGGCGCCGTTTGAAGCACTTTATGGTAGAAAGTGCAGGTCTCCGATTTGTTGGAATGAAGTGGGGGATAGACAGATTACGGGTTCGGAGATTATACAAGAAACTACCGAGAATATCATCCAAATTCAACAACGGTTGAAAACCGCTCAAAGTCGACAAAAGAGCTACGTTGACATTAAAAGAAAAGATATAGAATTTGAAATTGGAGAGATGGTCATGCTTAAAGTTGCACCTTGGAAAGGCGTTGTTCGATTTGGTAAACGAGGGAAATTAAATCCAAGGTATATTGGACCATTCAAGATTATTGATCGTGTCGGACCAGTAGCTTACCGACTTGAGTTACCTCAACAACTCGCGGCTGTACATAACACTTTCCACGTCTCGAATTTGAAGAAATGTTTTGCTAAAGAAGATCTCACTATTCCGTTAGATGAAATCCAAATCAACAAAAAACTCCAATTCATCGAAGAACCCGTCGAAATAATGGATCGTGAGGTTAAAAGACTTAAGCAAAACAAGATACCAATTATTAAGGTTCGATGGAATGCTCGTAGAGGACCCGAGTTCACCTGGGAGCGTGAAGATCAGATGAAGAAGAAATACCCACATCTATTTCCAGAAGATTCGTCAACACCTTCAACAGCTTAAAATTTCGGGACGAAATTTATTTAACGGGTAGGTACTGTAGTGACCCGAACTTTTCCATGTTTATATATATTAATTGAGATTGATATTTATATGATTAAATGTTTCCAACATGTTAAGCAATCAAACTTGTTAAGACTTGATTAATTGAAATATGTTTCATATAGACAATTGACCACCCAAGTTGACCGGCGATTCACGAACGTTAAAACTTGTAAAAACGACATGACGATATATATATGGATATACATATGGTTAACATGAGATTATGATAAGTAAGTATCTCCATAAGTATATTAACAATGAGTTATATACATATAAACAAGACTACTAACTTAAGGATTTCGAAACGAGACATATATGTAACGATTATCGTTGTAACGACATTTAAATGTATATATATCATATTAAGATATATTAATATATCATAATATCATGATAATATAATAATTTAACATCTCATTAGATATAATAAACAATGGGTTAACAACATTAATTGAGATCGTTAACTTAAAGGTTTCAAAACAACACTTACATGTAACGACTAACGATAACTTAACGACTCAGTTAAAATGTATATACATGTAGTGTATTTAGATGTATTAAAATACTTTTGGAAGATTTCAAGACATATATCAAAACACTCATACTTAACGAAAATGGTTACAGTTACTTTTCCATTCTTTTCTTTCATCAAGAATTCTAGTCGTATTCTTACCCGTATTATACACAGCTTCAAAATGTACTTACTATGAGTATATACCAATAGGAACTAGCATGGGATTCCACTCTTGATTATGTCATGTATGACTAATCAATTTTAACTTCTACCATGAGCTAGTCAACTAACTAGAACTCCTTTTAACCCCACTCACCACTCACCAATTACTACTCATCATTCACTCCATTTCACTTCCAATTCTCTTTCTAATTCTCTCTCAACACACATACACTATTATGAACGTATTTTTCCAGTAGTTAATCATCATCTTCATCAAAAATAACTTCAAGAATCAAGCTATAATCATCATAGGAAGAACACTTCAAGAACACTTCAAAAATCCCTTCAAGTTTACTAATTTACTTCCAAGCTTTCTAATCCATTCCAAGTAATCATCTAAGATCAAGAAACCTTTGTTATATACAGTAGGTTATCTTTCTTATTCAAGGTAATATTCATATTCAAACTTTGATTCAATTTCTATAACTATAAACTATCTTAATTCGAGTAAAAATCTTACTTGAACTTGTTTTTGTGTCATGATCCTACTTCAAGAACTTTCAAGCCATCCAAGATCCTTTGAAGCTAGATTATTTCTTGTCACTTCCAGTAGGTTTACCTACTAAACTTGAGGTAGTAATGATGTTCATAACATCATTCAATTTATATATATAAAACTATCTTATTCGAAGGTTTAAACTCGTAATCACTAGAACATAGTTTAGTTAATTCTAAACTTGTTCGCAAACAAAAGTTAATCCTTCTAACTTGACTTTTAAAATTAACTACACACATGTTCTATATCTATATGATATGCTAACTTAATGATTTAAAACCTGGAAACATGAAAAACACCGTAAAACCGGATTTACGCCGTCGTAGTAACACCGCGGGCTGTTTTGGGTTAGTTAATTAAAAACTATGATAAACTTTGATTTAAAAGTTGTTATTCTTAGAAAATGATTTTTATTATGAACATGAAACTATATCCAAAAATTATGGTTAAACTCAAAGTGGAAGTATGTTTTCTAAAATGGTCATCTAGACGTCGTTCTTTCGACTGAAATGACTACCTTTACAAAAACGACTTGTAACTTATTTTTCCGACTATAAACCTATACTTTTCTGTTTAGATTCATAAAATAGAGTTCAATATGAAACCATAGCAATTTGATTCACTCAAAACGGATTTAAAATGAAGAAGTTATGGGTAAAACAAGATTGGATAATTTTTCTCATTTTAGCTACGTGAAAATTGGTAACAAATCTATTCCAACCATAACTTAATCAACTTGTATTGTATATTATGTAATCTTGAGATACCATAGACACATATACAATGTTTCGACCTATCATGTTGACACATCTATATATATTTCGGAACAACCATAGACACTCTATATGTAAATGTTGGAGTTAGCTATACAGGGTTGAGGTTGATTCCAAAATATATATAGTTTGAGTTGTGATCAATACTGAGATACGTATACACTGGGTCGTGGATTGATTCAAGATAATATTTATCGCTTTATTTCTGTACATCTAACTGTGGACAACTAGTTGTAGGTTACTAACGAGGACAGCTGACTTAATAAACTTAAAACATCAAAATATATTAAAAGTGTTGTAAATATATTTTAAACATACTTTGATATATATGTATATATTGTTATAGGTTCGTGAATCAACCAGTGGCCAAGATAGATCTATTGGGCCTAACAGACACCCTAATTGACGCGAATCCTAAAGATAGATCTATTGGGCCTAACAAACCCCATCCAAAGTACCGGATGCTTTAGTACTTCGAAATTTATATCATATCCGAAGGGTGTCCCGGAATGATGGGGATATTCTTAAATATGCATCTTGTTAATGTCGGTTACCAGGTGTTCACCATATGAATGATTTTTATCTCTATGTATGGGATGTGTATTGAAATATGAAATCTTGTGGTCTATTGTTACGATTTGATATATATAGGTTAAACCTATAACTCACCAACATTTTTGTTGACGTTTAAAGAATGTTTATTCTCAGGTGAATACTAAGAGCTTCCGCTGTTGCATACTAAAATAAGGACAATATTTGGAGTCCATGTTTGTATGATATTGTGTAAAAACTGCATTCAAGAAACTGATTTCGATGTAACATACTTGTATTGTAAACCATTATGTAATGGTCGTGTGTAAACAGGATATTTTAGATTATCATTATTTGATAATCTACGTAAAGCTTTTTAAACCTTTATTTATGAAATAAAGGTTATGGTTTGTTTTAAAAATGAATACAGTCTTTGAAAAAACGTCTCATATAGAGGTCAAAACCTCGCAACGAAATCAATTAATATGGAACGTTTTTAATCAATAAGAACGGGACATTTCATTACTAAAATTATTATTCTTACTAGTAATATCATTAAGGAGTATTATTATTAATATTATCATTAATAATAAAAAGACTGTTATTATTATTATTATTATTATTATTATTATTATTATTATTATTATTACTATTATTAGTAAGTATTATGTATTTTATTATTTACATCATCATTATTATCAAACTTTCCGTTTCATTTAAAAACTACTGTTATTATTATTACTAAGATTACCATTAGTAAAAAGATTATCATAACTGTTAATGATTTTATTGTCAAGTTAAATATTACTATAACTATCATTTACAGTAAAATTAATTTTTACAAGTATTATTATTAATATCATGGTTATTGCAAAAGAAATTGGAATTTTATAAACATAAGTGTATCATTAATGTTATTATCATTATTTTTACTAATATTAAATTAGGGTAAATAGAACTACTGTTTCGATAAACAAATGAAGTACATACATAAACATATATATATTTTACACACATAACATAACATAATTAATATTTTATACACGAAACGAACATATAAAACATATATATATTATTAACCTAAAAATGATATAACTAATACATTTATATATATATATATGTATATATATATATATATATATATATATATATATATATATATATATATATATATATATATATATATATATGTGTGTGTATGTATATATATATATATATATATGTATGTATATATATATATATGTATGTATATATATATATATATATATATATATATATATATATGTATATATATATATATATATATGTATATATATATATATGATCAAATACAAATTATGAATATTAATAAATATACAAATGATATAGGTTCGTGAATCTGAGGCCAACCCTACATTTGTTCAATATCGTAATATGTATTTTTACTACAAAATACATTAGGTGAGTTTCATTATTCCCTTTTTATATATATTTTTGGGCTGAGAATACATGCGCAATTTTTTATAAATGTTTTACGAAATAGACACAAGTAATCGAAACTACATTATATGGTTGAATGATCGAAATCGAATATGCCCATATTTAGTCTGGTAATCTAAGAATTAGGGAACAGACACCCTAATTGACGCGAATCCTAAAGATAGATCTATTGGGCCCAACAAGCCCCATCCAAAGTACCGGATGCTTTAGTGCTTCGAAACTTATATCATGTCCGAAGGAGGATCCCGGAATGATGGGGATATTCTTATATGCATATTGTGAATGTCAGTTACCAGGTGTTCAATCCATATGAATGATATTTTTGTCTCTATGCACGGGACGTATGTTTATGAGAAATGGAAATATGAAATCTTGTGGTCTATTAAAATTATGAAATGATTATTTATGTTAAACTAATGAACTCACCAACCTTTTGGTTGAAACTTGAAAGCATGTTTATTCTCAGGTACGAAAGAAATTTTCCGCTGTGCATTTAATCATTTTAAAGATATTACTTGGAGTCATTCATGACATATTTCAAAAGACGTTGCATTCGATTCGTTGAGTTTATCAAGATCATTATTAAGTCAATTATAGTTGGATATATTATGAAATGGTATGCATGTCTGTCAACTTCTGATGTAATGAACGATTGTCTTTTCAAAACGAATGCAATGTTTGTAAAATGTATCATATAGAGGTCAAGTACCTCTCGATGTAATCAACTGTTGGGAATCATTTATAATCGATATGGACTTCGTCCGGATGGATTAGGACGGGTCCTTTCAGTTGGTATCAGAGCGGTGGTCTTAGTGAACCATGTCTGCATTAGTGTGTCTAACTGATAAGTCGTTAGGATGCATTAGTGAGTCTGGACTTCGACCGTGTCTGCATGTCAAAAGTTTTGCTTATCATTTCATGTCGAAAATTTCCTGCTTATCATTCTTAAGGAATCACTTGTTATCATTCTTAGTCTAAACACGTTTTACTGCATTGACTGCATGAATAGTGTATAGACAAAATTCATATCTTAGCGTATCTGCTACTTTATATCTTAGCGTATCTGTTACTGTAACTTTGCCTGACAACTTCCGTAGATTCCTCCGTAACTTATGGGATTTTAGTATTATATACGCATATGTAAATTATGTATTGCAGGATACTAATCTACATCCTATAATCTATTTCTTATCGAAAATCCTTCATCTGATCGTACGAGATGAATCCTGCAACCAGTTCGAGTCCCTCAGATTCCGATAGCTATTCTGATAGTTATTTCGACAGCTATTCAGACATAGATGTTCACCTAAGCTCCGAAAACAGCGTCATCGGCATGAATCAACCAATCAGCCAGTATCAATTCATCTGACGGGTTCGTAGTCGACTTAATTAATGAAAATGCGCAGAAGGCAATCCCTTCCACCAACCGAATTCACCTCTTGACAATGAACCTGAAGCGTTTACCGGTGAACCTGTTCGAGACGCCATTTTCAGTCTCATTTCCAGGGTAACTCGATAAGATTATATTCTATCCACAGTTTTGAACCTTATTCATCCGCTCATTCCGACCGACAATCATCCTGGAGTAATAAGTCAATGAACTTCGCGCTCGAATAATCAATTCGGAGAATATGGTGCAAAATGTACCAGCTTCAGCAACATCACCGGCACCAACAGTACCATCAATAATAGCATCGGTACCATCAACAAACCATGCCTCAACATCTCATTCTATACCTCGAGTATAATCATCGTTCTACGTATCGTTCTGCATCAATTATCTTCGTCTTCATGATAATTAAGTAATCTCTAAATGTTTTAGAGATTATGTATTCTAGTTCTAATGGTAAACCAAATGAGTTAATATCATATTAACTCAATGAATCCATGATTACATTTGAAGAAAATATATATGTATATATGTTTTCATAAAGATTGTAATTAAAATTTCTTTCGTACAAAGTGTTAATTGTGAAAATATTTTAATGGGTAGGTAATACCCGAGGAATATTTAGATTTCTCAATAATAAGTTACACTGTACATCCTTCGAAGCTGATTCAACAGTCTTTTACTATCCTACTTACATTCACCGATATACGAATCTGTTCACCACAAAATAACCATTTCCATTTAATTTCATATTTGGATTTTAATTTATCAGAATCCAACAAGTGGCATAATGAAGAAAACATGTGACAAAATAAAATTTGTTAGAAACAAACAAATTAACTATGAGAAATTCTGTTAAGAATCCACGCTAACTGTTCCAAGCTAATTGTTCCCAGCTAACTAATTACACTTTATTTATCGCAATTTAATTATCGCAATTTACATTCTCGCAATTTTAGTTATCGTCATTTAATTCCTGTTATTTACTTTACGCATTTTATTTATCGTCATTTAATTTCTGTATTTATTTTACGCACTTTATGTATCGGGACACGTATACAAGATTTTGACATATCATATCGACGCATCTATATATATTATTTGGAATCACCATAGACACTCTATATGCAGTAATGATCAAGTTCTCTATACAGGGTTGAGGTTGATTCTCAAATAATATATATAATTTGAGTTGTGATCGAGTCTGAGACCTGTACACGGGTCACGATATGTATTAATTAATTCGAATATTATATATTAAGCTATATATGAATTATTGAATTGCAAACTGTGGACTATCAACCGTGGACTACCAACATTGGACAATTAAAATGAATTAAAATATTGACTATAACATATGAAACTAAACAATTCTTCAAGTTTCCACTTGATTTCATCTTAAACCTCATTTGTATCCTGACGATTACAATCTGCGTTCAAACCTTTCATGATTCTTGAAAACACCTCAATCGATAGGATGAATCAACCGCACTTCATCTACGGAAGGAAAGATTTATGCATATAGTTATGCACCTGAGAAACTCTCAGCAACTGAGTAAAAGTTTAACACGTAGCCGCGTCAGATCCTTTGACATTTATTAGCAAAAATAATTTTTGCTATCCCTTTTCAAGGTAGCCAATTTTGTCACAGCTCCAGCAAGTCAACTTCGACTTTTCATTCGAAGTAGCCTTACTATAATCCTGATATATACGATTACCCTTTTGATACCGGAGAATTCTTTTATATTCCACCATATTACCAGCAGACATACCAGCAACCTCGTTACTTCTTGGCTTAAATCTCCCTGACGAATCATTATATTTATTCATTGAAACCCTATCATATACTCATCCACATCTTGTAACGAGAACTGCCATACCAATTACCGGGAATCAGCAATCAATACTTTGAAAACTCACAGCATATCTACATCAACAGTTATATGCATGACATTTATCTCTTAGAATTATGATCTCTCCTTCTGGAATTCTGAAAAGCACTCAGTCACAAATCAATACTCTGAATGTTGAAAAAGCTGAATGAAGCAGCAGAAACCATAGACAACCGTAAACGACCATAATCATCGAAAGTTTGATGATAAAGAATAGTATGTTGGAAAAGCTCAGAAAAGTTAGAACTGGAAAACGGATTGAGCTAACCACGAAGGAGACCGAGGATAAATACAAGGACCATACCATATATTCAAAGAATCCAGGTAATTCTGGATCCGATGAAACCTTCAAAGAATATCTTGCTCCGGTGTCATGTTAAAAATCTTGCGGAAAAATCTTTCTCCATCAACCGTTGAACTTAGAAATTTCAAAATATCATCATCAATATCTTCGATATTTTGAGGATATTTTCATAAATATTCTCGTCCGAAATTATATACCTCTTCGTGCTTCCTGTGTATCAGTATATTGGAAACATTCAATAGTAAATTTAGTACCGAAAAGCGGATTATGCGAAACTATGAAGGAAGCCGTGGACAAATCACAAAGAATAAGTTTGACTTAAAAAAAAAAAATCCAAAAGATTCAATGCGTGCTGAAGTCTTTAGCGAATATTTTGCTCCTTACTCTAAAACCCTAACGGATAAATCTTTTTCATCATCCATTGATATTAGAAATTCCAAGTTATCATCGTAGCTTTCATTATAAATATCCTCCATATTCTGAAGATATTTTCATAACTATTCTTATCTGAAATTATTAAGCTCTTCCTGATATCAGTGTTACATCATATAGAAACTGTTAGTTTCTATATTCTGTAAACTTTCAAGTTTAAAAATATGAATGTTATTGAAGTAATGTTGGGAACTGATGCATGAGTTAGTATAATATAATGACACTTGATCAATGTGATTATATTACAGTAAGTCACGCTGAGTTTCTAAATGGAACATGATGATTCACAGATTATAACGTCATCATGTGACATGTTACATAACTCTTTCATTCTGATTAACTTCTGAACATATCAAGAAAATATATTCTTGATAGTTCTATTCTCAGTGACTCTGGTAATTTGACAAATCAAATCGTGTTATTACGTTCTTTCTTGTTTAGAACATTATATTCATTCGAAACTCCATACTTACGAATTCTGGACCATTACAAGAGGTGTCCAATCGTAAAAAGAAGAAACGAAGGGACAAAGCTCCAAAAGAAATAGAAATTGGAGTATAAATCGCAGCAAAGAGGAAGGAGTATTAACTGTGGATGACAATGATTATAGAAAACAGATATAGGGACATTGAAATATAAGGAAAGATATAAAGCCCGATAACAACACCAAAATTACAAACTGTATATATCAATGTTTATCGCAACATAAAGACACGGGAGAATTATAAGTACTATAACCCCAAGGGCAAAGTAGAAGTAAGCAGATTCCTCTGGTGGAAGTTGGAAAAGAAGAATAATTGTTGCGATAATAAGGATGAGGACAAGGATCAGAACTGGATTAAGCATTATTATAATATTTTGGATATATGAACTGAGAAAGAAGGCATAGAAGTGGTGGAAACTAATGGAACGGAAAAGGTAAATTTATAAGGGAAATATCAGACGGAGAAATCGAGGCAGATCACAGTATTTAATTATAGAGATCTTAATTTTCCTACTCGCCGAAGAATCAAATCTTTTAGATTTCGAAGATTTTCTTTAAATCCCTTGAATTTCGGAATTCAAACGTGGCCACGTCAAAGGTAAGACGCACCTTATTTTCTAAGTTCAACCATGACTAGCCAAAAGTTATGATGAAACTTGTCTTTCTCATTTCACTATTTAGTGATAGCTTTATTCGCACCCTTCGAGTAATTGAATTATCTTATTCATATTACTTAATGGTGATAAAACTCTATTTATCAACTCATATGAGTCATGAAAACATTTTTATTGTTAACCATGACGACCACACTCAAATTTCGGGACGAAATTTCTTTAACGGGTAGGTACTGTGATGACCCGGGAATTTCCGACCAAATTTAAACCTGAAATCTTATTTGATTTCGATACGATAAGAAAAGTCTGTAATGATTGAGTCTCAAAGTTTTTGAACTATTTCATATATCCATTTGACCTTCGACTGTTCTCGACGATTCACGAACATTTTTGTATAGATAACATATATACATAAATATAAATATAATTATAAATATAAATGTATAAATTTACATTTTGAAATAATAAAAATATAATATAGTTAATTGGATTCATAAAGTAAAATAATAATTAGAATAAATAAGCTAATATGAAGATGAATGTATATATATAGAGATATATATATAGATATATATGAACACACATATATTATTATGAATTTATATATAATTTCTATTTATAATTATTAACATGTTGTAATCTTTAAATATACCATAAACGTTATTATATAATATAGTGTAAAGTAAATATATTATATGTATTACAAGTTAAAAATTAAAATTTCAATATTAATATTATTAACATTAATTTATTATAATAACTGTATCATTAAAAGCACGAATATATGAAATTCGATAAGTATAAGTTATTATATTATTAATATTGTTAATACCATTAATAAATTTATAACTAATAATATTAGTAGTACTAATAATAATATTAATTTTTTTTATGATCTTTATTAAAATCAATGTTAGAAATATTTCTTTTATCAATAAATAGTATATAGATATGAAAATTGATATACAAATTGATATAGTATTGTTAATATTATTAATAATATTATTGTACGCATTTTATTGTAATTACTATCATTATCATTAGTAATATTATTATTATTATTATATCACTGTAAATTGTATTATTATATGTATAATATTAGGAATACTATTATTGTAGTTATATTTAAATTTATTAATAATATTAATTATAATCTAAAATATATATATATATATATATATATATATATATATATATATATATATATATATATATATATTTATATATATAAAAAGAGAGATACATATATAGTAATATATAGTTAAAAATAAATATATACAGCTATATTTATTAGGAAATCAGTATTTTTATTTATTTATCATTATTATTTATTATTAATGTGATTATTATTAGTATTAATATATTTATTAATTATATAATCTATAAATAAAGTTAAAAGGGAAACAAATCTGTTATGCATACACATCATACAGTGATCGAGCTTTATCAGTTTTTGTTGCTATCTGAAATTATTAGAAGTCGATCTCAATCCACAGAAACCTTCTAAAATTTGTTAACTCTCGTTTTCTATTGTTATATTATTATTTTTTGCTGAACCATAAATCAGTCGACCTCTTTAAATAATCCACCTCTTATTGAAATGCAATGGAATTCTTTTCTGCTACATCTGTAATATTTATCCTTAATTTTATAAGTCTGTTAAGCGTATTATTTTTTTTCTTTATCACAGCGTATACCTCTGCCTTGTAACTTTTTGTCAAAAATTTGAAATCGAATGGTTTTCCAAAAAGTAAAAATACAGAAGCGTTAGGAATCATCCACTCAACCTAACTGCAAAGTTTCAGATTTCAATTCAACATATTCATCACGAATTTTCGAGTCAAAGTTAGGATTTTAAAAGTCAACCAAAATGTTCATCTTAAAATTCGAAGTTGTTTTGATGTTATTGGATCAATTGATGATTCATAAAGATTACATGAACGATTTAGCAACTATTTCATATTATAAACTTTGTCCAATTCAACCTCAAATGTGAAATCAATTTTTTTTTTTTTTGAAAAGGCCGACGGCAAGCAGAAGCTGCACCAGTTTTTTTTTATTTTTTTTTCTTTTCTTTTATTCAATTTATATTAACTAATCATGTATGTGTTGAATTTTATAACTTAAAGTCGATTTTTGTAAACTAATATTAAGTTGAGAGGGCATGAGTTCGAGTTTGATATTGAAAGGTAGAAGATGAAGTTTATTATCAGAAAGAAATACGGGTTTAAATATAAGGGTATTCCATATTAATCAGGAGATCAGTATTGGAGTATTGGTTATGGGGAGTTAGGGGTGAGCGAGAGGTCACGGGTTCGAGCCCGGTTCCGTGCATTCTTTTTTATAAAAGCTCCTAAGGTAGTCTTTTTATTTTATTTTATCTCATTATAATTATTGTTATTATTATTAATATTGATATTACAATTATTATTGTTATTGTATTATTGTTACTATTACTATTATTATTAGTAGTTATTATTATGATAATTGTTGTTACTCCTAAAATGTTAGAAGTATTATTATTATTAATCACATTAAGAGTTATTATTATTGTATTTATTAATGTAAGTATTATAATTACAACTAGGATTATTATTATTATTGTTATTACTAATATTATTATTCTTACTAGTAATATCATTAAGGAGTATTATTATTAATATTATCATTAATAATAAAAAGACTGTTGTTATTATTATTATTATTATTATTATTACTATTATTAGTAAGTATTATGTATTTTATTATTTACATCATCATTATTATCAAACTTTCCGTTTCATTTAAAAACTACTGTTATTATTATTACTAAGATTACCATTAGTAAAAAGATTGTTGATAATGCTAAAAACGAACATATATTTCATAGCATTATTCCTCAAGAAAGACAAGCTTTTAGTTGCAATGGTTCTATTTACAAGTGATATTCGTTTAAATAATAAAAGGTGAAGACAAAAGACAGATTCGACGAATTGAAGACGCAAACGACCAAAAAGCTCAAAAGTACAAAAGACAATCAAAAAGGTTCCAATTATTGATAAAAAAACGTCTCGAAATTACAAGAGTACAAGATTCAAAATGCAAAGTACAAGATATTAAATTGTACGCAAGGACGTTCGAAAATCCGGAACCGGGTCCAGAGTCAACTCTTAACGCTCGACGCAACGGACTAAAAATTACAAGTTAACTATGTATATAAATATAATATAATATATAATTAATTATATTAATTATATATATATTATATTTATAAATAAAAACCGTCGGCAGAGAAAGACTCCAAGGGACTGAGCTGTAATTTCATTCTCCGCGACTCGCGGAGTTTGAAGGCAAAAATACCGCGAGTCGCGGAGCCCCAAAATGAAATTCTGCCTATAAAGCCAACCGAATTCTGATCGTAAAAATAATCTTTTTTCTCCTCATTCATACGATATATTTATATTTATAATTTATATTTTAATTTTAATTTTAATTATAATTCTAATAATAAGGGTATGTTAGCGAATGTTGTAAGGGTGTAAGTCGAAATTCTGTCCGTGTAACGCTACGCTATTTTTAATCATTGTAAGTTATGTTCAACCTTTTTACATTAATGTCTCGTAGCTAAGTTATTATTATGCTTATTTAAAACGAAGTAATCATGATGTTGGGCTAATTACTAAAATTGGGTAATTGGGCTTTGTACCATAATTGGGGTTTGGACAAAAGAACGACACTTGTGGAAATTAGACTATGAGCTATTAATGGGCTTTATATTTGTTTAACTAAATGATAGTTTATTAATGTTAATATAAAGATTTACAATTGGGCGTCCCTATAAATTACCATATACACTCGATCGGACACGATGGGCGGGGTATTTATATGTACGAATAATCGTTCATTTAACCGGACACGGAAATGGATTAATAGTTAATAAACTTGTTGAAACAGGGGTGAATTACATTCAAGGGTAATTGGTGTAATTGTTAACAAAGTAGTAAAACCTTGGTTTACACGCAGTCGATAACCTGGTGTATTCATTAAACAAAGTATTAAAACCTTGTTACAATTCGAATCCCCAATTAGTTGGAATATTTAACTTCGGGTATAAGAATAATTTGACGAGGACACTCGCACTTTATTTTTACGACTGATGGACTGTTATGGACAAAAACCAGACGGACATATTAAATAATCCAGGACAAAGGACAATTAACCCATGGGCATAAAACTAAAATCAACACGTCAAACATCATGATTACGGAAGTTTAAATAAGCATAATTCTTTTATTTCATATTTAAATTCCTTTATTTTATATTTAATTGCACTTCTAATTATCGCATTTTTATTATTATTGTATTTAATTGCACTTTTAATTATCGTACTTTTTAATTATCGCAAGTTTATTTTATCGCACTTTTAGTATTCGCAATTTCATTATCGTTATTTACTTTATGCTTTAAATTAAGTCTTTTATTTATTTAATATTTTACATTAGGTTTTAACTACGACTAAAGTTTTAAAATTGATAAACCGGTCATTAAACGGTAAAAACCCCCCTTTATAATAAAATTACTTAGATATATGTTTGTATTTTTATAAAAGTAAATTTATATAGCGTTGAGCTTTGTTTAAAAAAGATTCCCTGTGGAACGAACCGGACTTACTAAAAACTACACTACTGTACGATTAGGTACACTGCTTATAAGTGTTGTAGCAAGGTTTAAGTATATCCATTCTATAAATAAATAAATATCTTGTGTAAAATTGTATCGTATTTAATAGTATTTTCGCACTAAAAATAATACTATTTTGTATACATCCCCTACGACATCAAGTATTTTTGGCGCCGCTGCCGGGGAACTTTCTAAACGCCGGAAGCGCAACGCTAATATAAAAAAAAAGATTTTTAGTTAACTTTTATTAAAATTCATTTTTGTAAAAATACGTTTTAATTATTCAAAAATATAAAAAAGAAAAACAAAAATATAAGTATTTTTAAGATTTTGTTAAATATTTAAGTTTTATAAGTTTCTTTATTTTTATTTTAGTTTATAAAAATATAAGTTTTATTTAAATATCTTTTATTTATATAAAAACAGAAAACAGAAAATAAAAAAAAATAAATAAAAAAAAACGCGTAAATTAAAACTGCTCCAGAGTTGAATTTCTGAACCCCGCGACTCGCGGGGTTTGAAGCATTAAATACCGCAAGTCGCGGAGATAACCTGACACGCCGACAGAAGCCCTAATTCAGCATTAATTACGGATTATTATTAATTATTATTATTATTAACCCTAATTATTATTATTATTATAATTAAGTTTATTTTTAATTTAAGTTTTATTTAATTTATATATTTTAGTTAAATTAGTTTAATTAAATTGTAAAATTAGTAGTTTTATTAAATAAATAATATAAAAATAATATTTTTATAAAAATTGTACTTTTTACAACTTTTTGTATATTTTTATATTTTGTCCCTTTTTAATCGTTTTAGCGTAATATTTGTATTTTTAGCTCATATTTAATTTTAAACTTAGTTTTTGCCATAGTCATTTTTACTCCTAGATTTTTAGGCTTTGCCGTAGAATTCCTTAAGTGCTTTTTCTTTAGACTAAGATTTAGGTACTTTAGAATTTTGCGACGCCTTTTTAAGTTTCAGTTTCTTTTTAAGTTATTTCCATTTGGGATTTAGTTTTTTCTGTAAGCTTTAATATTTTTAGACACCTTTTACTATGTATCAATTATCATTCCAATTAGTAATTTCAATTTGCGATTATAATTTTAAGTTAGTTGTAGTAATAAGATTAGGTTAGTCAAGTATTTTTAAGTTTTATAAGTTTCTTTTATTTTTTTTTCGTCACCTTTTATTTTTCAACCATTTTTCTTTTTCGACCTTTTGCGACGAACTCTTTTTCTTTCTTATTTCTCGCTATTCTAGTTTTAGGACATAGATTTTTATTCTACTTCTTATCTAAATTTCTTAAAATTACGAAAATTTATTTTGAGTGGTTAAGTTGATAGACATCAAAATTTTCTGGTTCGTAGTAATAGTTGGATTTGTACGTGGACCGGGTTATTGGAGCCAAACAGTCCTCAATTATATTGAGACCAAACGAATCCTGCCCCTCTGCTGCATCTTTTGGCTATTCGAAACGTGGGCAAAATCAGAAAAGTCTATTGATTGGATAACTTATATAATTTTTCTTTCCTTTTTAAAAACTAATAGGATATTCAGTGAATGCACCGAGCAAGACGTTCACCACCTTTTGTACGTTCACCACCTGTAACTAGATCAAGACATTTAGCAAATATAACCGCCGTTGATTTTTCTTTAGAATCGTCATCCAGTCGACCAAGTACTTCAGTTCAAATTTCCGATAATCCATTTTTTGAACCCGACCTCACAATTGAGAATCCGGAGAATATTCAGGAACGGTTCGTAGATCCTGAACCATTAAACTTTCCTCCGGAGCCACCAATCATTCAAACAGAGATTGTTGAGGAACGAACCATTAAATCAGAATCATCTATTGATACCGATTCAACAAATTCAATTATGGAAAATCTGGAACCTTTAAGTATGGAAGACCGAATGAGAGCTAAACGCACTGGCCAAGGTCACGCAATTACTCATCCAGACATTAATGCGCCAGATTATGAAATCAAAGGACAAATTCTACACATGGTGACTAATCAATGCCAATTTAGTGGTGCGCCGAAGGAAGATCCAATTGAACATCTACGTACCTTTAATAGGATCTGCACACTATTTAAAATCCGAGAAGTGGAGGATGAACAGATATATCTCATGTTATTTCCCTGGACTTTAAAGGGAGAAGCCAAAGATTGGTTGGAATCGTTACCTGAAGGGGCGATTGATACATGGGATGTTTTAGTTGACAAATTTCTAAAACAATTCTTTCCTGCATCTAAAGCCGTAAGACTTCAAGCAGAAATTGTTACGTTTACACAGAAGCCAAATGAAACTCTATATGAGGCGTGGACAAGATATGGAAAGTTGTTAAGAGGATGTCCGCAACATGGTTTAGACACCTGTCAAATAGTACAAATATTCTACCAAGGATGCGACATCACTACAAGGAAAGACATAGATATAGCAGCTGGTGGTTCTATTATGAAGAAAACTGAAACTGATGCTTACAAAATTATTGATAACACTGCTTCCCACTCACATGAGTGGCACCAAGAAAAAGATATCATTAGATCATCTAAAGCAGCTAGAGCCGATTCTAGCCATGACTTAGATTCCATTTCCGCAAAGATAGATGCTGTGGAGAGACGAATGGAAAAGATGACTAAAGATATTCACTCAATACGAATTAGTTGTGAGCAGTGTGGAGGACCACATTTGACAAAAGATTGTCTCAGTATTGAATTAACAATGGAACAAAGAGAGAATATTTCATACATAAACCAAAGGCCTGAAAATAATTATCAGAATAATTATCAACCGCCAAGACCGATTTACAATCAAAACCAGAATTATAACAGAAATATTCCATACAACAACCAACAAGGTCCTAGCAATCAACAAATATCCAATAATACTTACAACCAGCAAAGACCTAATTTTCAAAACAAACCACCACAACAAACCGATGATAAAAAGCCGAATTTAGAAGATATGATGACGAAGCTAGTTGAAAATCAAACGCAGTTTTTCACATCTCAAAAACAAACCAATGAACAAAATGCTCAAGCATTTAGAAATCAACAAGCTTCTATTCAAAATCTGGAACAAGAAGTAAGTAACCTAGCAAGGTTAATAGGTGAAAGAAAACCGGGAAGTCTACCTAGTGATACAAATGCTAACCCCCGGAGTGAAACAGCTAAAGCCATTACCACAAGAAGTGGTACAACACTTAAACCACCTGAAATACCTGTAACTTCTGATGAAGCTATTCCTACTCCACAAGAACCACAACCTGATCAAGATAAGGAAAAAGAACCGGTAGTTGAAAAGGTTAATGAAGATAACACAGTTAAGGATAAACCTTATGTTAAACCATACCAACCACCACTTCCTTACCCGAGTAAAATGAAGAAAGAAAAACTTGAAGCCGAGCAATCCAAATTTTTGGATATGTTTAAACAGATAAATGTAAATCTTCCTTTCATTGATGTGATTTCAGGAATGCCTAGATATGCTAAATTCTTGAAAGATCTAATCTCAAATAGAAAGAAAATGGAAGAACTCTCGGCTGTTACTATGAATGCTAATTGTTCAGCAGTGCTGTTGAATAAGATACCAGAAAAACTATCTGATCCAGGAAGTTTCACAATTCCATGTTTTCTGGGTAGTCTTAGTTCAATAGAAGCATTGGCAGACTTAGGTGCTAGTATAAATCTAATGCCGTATTCACTATACACTAAACTAGACCTTGGAGAATTGAAACCAACCAGAATAAGCATACAACTAGCCGATAGATCAATAAAATATCCTAGAGGGATAATGGAGAACATGCTAGTTAAAGTTGGTACTTTAGTATTTCCAGTAGATTTTGTTGTTTTGGACATGGAAGAAGATTCTCAAGTTCCTCTCATATTAGGAAGACCATTCTTAAACACGGCTAAAGCAATGATAGACGTGTTCGGTAAGAAACTGACCCTAAGTATAGAGGATGAGAGTGTTACCTTTTCAGTTGATAGAGCAATGCAACAACCACAATCTGCAGATGATACATGTTATTATATTCAAACTATAGATGCACATGCAGAATTATTAAAAGAATTTCCAGAATTACAAGGAACAGGAGAATGTTCTTTAGGAGAAGGTAATGAACCAATTGATGAAGCTGAAATGTTAGCTACACTTATAGCTAATGGATATGAACCAACAACAGAAGAAATTCAAATGCTAAAAGAAGAAGACAGATATCGATATAAATCATCGATAGAAGAACCTCCGAAATTAGAGTTAAAGCCACTTCCAAACCATTTGGAATACGCTTATTTACATGGTGAATCTGAATTACCTGTAATAATATCGTCTTCTCTTACTGAAAATGAGAAATCGCAACTCATTTCTGTGTTGAAAGCTCATAAACCAGCTATTGCATGGAAGATTCATGATATTAAAGGAATAAGTCCTTCGTATTGCACACATAAAATTCTTATGGAAGAAGGTCATAAAACGTATGTGCAACGCCAACGAAGACTAAATCCTAATATGCAAGATGTAGTTAAGAAAGAGATTATTAAACTGCTAGATGCAGGTCTAATTTATCCAATCTCTAATAGTCCATGGGTAAGCCCAGTTCAATGCGTGCCTAAGAAGGGTGGCATGACTGTCATTACAAATGAGAAAAATGAGCTTATTCCTACTAGGACTGTAACAGGATGGCGTGTGTGTATTGATTATAGAAAATTAAATGACGCCACCAGAAAAGATCACTTTCCCTTACCTTTTATAGATCAAATGTTGGAAAGATTAGCCGGAAATAGTTACTATTGTTTTCTAGATGGATTTTTCGGATATTTTCAAATTCCAATAGCACCCGAGGATCAAGAGAAAACCACATTCACGTGCCCTTATGGTACTTTTGCTTACAAACGCATGCCATTTGGACTTTGTAACGCCCCTGCAACCTTTCAAAGGTGTATGATGGCGATTTTTCATGACATGATAGAAGAATGCATGGAAGTATTCATGGATGACTTTTCAGTCTTCGGTGATACATTTAAATCATGTCTAGTTAATCTGGAACGAATGCTAATTAGATGCGAAAAATCAAATCTAGTACTTAATTGGGAGAAATGCCATTTCATGGTTAAAAAAGGCATCGTTCTTGGACATAAAATTTCAAAAGAAGGAATTGAAGTGGATAGAGCTAAAGTAGATGTAATTGCTAAACTTCCACATCCCACAAATGTTAGAGGAGTTAGGAGTTTTCTAGGGCATGCCGGTTTTTACCGACGTTTCATAAAAGATTTTTCTAAAATTGCCACTCCTATGAATAAACTCCTAGAAAAGGATGCTCCATTCATCTTTTCAGATGAGTGTATCAAATCTTTTAATATTCTTAAAGAGAAACTCACTAATGCGCCGATCATGATAACACCAAATTAGAATCTACCATTTGAACTAATGTGCGATGCAAGTAATTTTGCACTGGGAGCCGTTTTAGGACAAAGGATTGAAAAACGATTTCAACCTATATATTATGCTAGTAAGACATTACAAGGAGCACAAACGAACTATAAAACTACTGAAAAAGAACTCCTTGCTATTGTCTTTGCTTTTGACAAATTTCGATCATATCTCGTTCTAGCAAAAACGGTGGTCTATACCGACCATTCTACTCTTAGATACCTATTTTCAAAACAAGATGCTAAACCAAGATTAATCCGTTGGATCTTACTCTTACAAGAGTTTGATATTGAAATCCGAGATAAAGGAGGAGCAGAAAATCTCGCCGCTGATCATCTTTCTCGTCTTGAAAATCCCGAGTTAGAAGTTCTAAATGAATTGGCCATACAAGACAACTTTCCTGATGAATATCTATTGAAGATTGACTATAAAGAAATCCCATGGTTTGCAGACTATGCAAACTACTTAGTTTGTGAATTCCTTGAAAAAGGATTATCGTACCAAAGACGAAAGAAATTCTTCAGTGATATAAAACACTATTTTTGGGAAGATCCACATCTGTTTAAAAGTTGTCCCGATGGAATAATACGCCGATGTGTATTTGAAGATGAAGCTAGTAAAATATTAAACCATTGTCACACAGGACCAACAGGAGGGCATTATGGGCCTCAACTAACAGCAAGAAAAGTTTATGAAGCTGGATTCTATTGGCCTACAATTTACAAAGACGCACACCTTCTTTGCAAATCCTGTGATGCTTGTCAAAGGGCCGGAAAAATAAGTCAACGTGATGAAATGCCACAAAATGTCATCCAAGTATGTGAAGTATTTGACATTTGGGGTATTGATTTTATGGGTCCATTTCCAAAATCTCATAATAATCTATATATACTCGTAGCCATTGATTATGTATCTAAATGGGCGGAAGCACAAGCTCTCCCAACTAACGATGCACGAGTTGTAGTCAACTTTTTAAAACGTCTTTTTGCAAGGTTTGGAACACCGAAAGCTTTAATAAGTGATCGGGGTACTCATTTCTGTAATAATCAACTTGAGAAAGTTCTTAAAAGATATGGAGTAACTCATAAAATCTCCACCGCATATCATCCACAAACAAGTGGACAAGTTGAAAATACCAACCGACCTTTAAAACGTATTTTAGAGAAAACCGTAGGATCAAATCCGAAGGAATGGTCCATTAAATTGGAGGATGCACTCTGGGCTTTTAGAACAGCCTACAAAACTCCAATTGGAACCACACCTTTTAGACTTGTTTATGGAAAAGCATGTCATCTTCCAGTAGAAATTGAACACAAAGCATTTTGGGCTTTGAAGACATGTAATCTTGATTTACATGAAGCCGGACGTCTACGATTAAGTCAACTAAACGAATTAGAAGAATTAAGACATGAAGCATACGAAAATTCGTTAATATATAAAGAAAGAACGAAGAAATGGCATGATAAAAGAATCAGAAGTTCAAAAGAATTTAAAGAAGGAGACAGAGTTCTTCTTTTCAATTCACGATTCAAGCTATTTCCTGGAAAATTGAAATCAAGATGGTCTGGACCATTCATAGTCAAAAGAGTTTTCCCATACGGAACGATAGAATTAATAAATTCAAATGGGATTGAATTTAAAGTTAATGGTCACAGAGTTAAACATTACATACATGGTCCGATGGAAGTCGACAACGAAGTTAATCATAATTTCGACACCACAGCTAACTAAGTGTGGGGAGAATCAAGTCTTTAAAGGATAATATGTATTTCTGTTAGAGTTAGATTGTCTGTTTTCGTGTAGTTCTCGAAAATGGAACCCGAATGGTCTTTCCCTAGCAGACCCTAAAGAACTAGTCTTCTCCCCCCATTCTGAATTTTTATTTTTTTTAGGTTTTTACAAAATGAAGACTGCCTGTGAACTAAACCATGGTCTAATGCTACACGCTTTGATCACTAAACGTAATAATGACATACTACCGAGTGAATTAGTATCAGTAATCAGAGAAAGAATGGACGGAGTTAGAAAAGAATCCAGATGCGAAGATAATAAGTTACAATTTGGTAAAGGAAAATCAAAATCCGCAGTGAAAAGAAGAGCACGACACCTAGAACGATGTCACAAATGCGGAAAATGGTCACATGGAGGTAAATGTTCAAATAATCAAACCTATTCAAATACCGAATTTGTTACTTTATGCAGAGACGGACCGTTCATATGTTCAGAAGAAAAGACACTGAATGCTCGAGGTTACGCCTATGTAGCCATGGAAAATCAATTAAACCGACTATCTTATGAATGGGATAGATCATATAACTAAGAAATCTATTCCACAGGTATGTCTGTACAGTTTTTATTTTTATTTTTATTTTTAACCTTTTGATAATAAACGCTAATTTGTTCGCTAAAAATTATTAAATTGGTATTAAATAAAATTAGGTTTGGCGACCGAAATTATTGATATCATTCAAAAATTTATTACATCACTGCGAAATTTAACGTTTATTCTTAAGGTATAAATATCTTTAATCAATCAACACAAAATATTTCAAAAATTCGTCATGAGTTAAATTAGGTCTTGGAACCGAAATTACTTTACCGAAAAGAGGGGCGCATATTTTTGATAATATTTGATTGATTAAAGTGGGATAAAAAGACAAAAAGATTTTTAATTTTATTCTTACCATGTTTTTAATATTAATATTTAAATCTTAAATTAATATTGTAAACTTTGTAAAAACAATATATTTAAAATTGTAAATATTTGAAAAATTAATATAAGTTTGATATGAATTTATAAATTTTTAAATTAAATTTGGTGTGAATTTTTAATTTTTAAAATATAAATTTTTAATTTTATGCATTTCAAATTTTAAGTTTGGTGTGAATTTTTAATATAAATTTTGAATTTTTTTTTAAGTTGTGTGAATTTAAAAACAAAAATTTACTTTATCTCATTAAGTTAAAAATATGATTTTTAAAATTCGTCGTAAGTTGAAGACTAGGTCTTTGAACCGAAATTACTTTACCCGAGAGAGGGACGAGAACTTTTATTATCATTATTTTTAATCTCATTGAATTAAAGTATGCCAAAAACATTAAAAAAAACCCCAAAAATCTTAGCTTTTAAAACAATCGCTACAAAAAGACAAATTTTAAAATTTTGTCGAGGGACGGACTAGGACATCGATCCGAAACGACCTCGTCCTAAATAACAAGGGAAACAAAATTTTAAAATTAATTACTTAATTGTTTTAATAATTTAATGATTATAAAAAAAAAAAATATATCAAACTCCGCGACTCGCGGAGTTTGAAGAGTATTTCACCGCGAGTCGCGGAGGGACCAATTTACAGAAAAAAAATAAAGAGCTGGAACAGATCAGTCCCAACTCCACAACTCAAAAACACAGCTGCGAAATACTCCGAAAAACCACCCAAAAACACCCCAAAAATCACAATTTTTAACCGTTAATCATCAAATCTTTTGCTAAAATCATGTTGAGAAGGATGCTATCTAAGAATTACTCAAAAAAAACGACTGAAAGGGGTGAATCTTCATCCCAAGCCCGCAATGCTCCTGCTGAGAATTTGGAATAACAGGAGGTGGATAACTCATACAAGCAGGATATACCTCATCCAGTCATGACCTTTTCTGATATACACTTGGAAGAGTTGCACCCGAACCTGAGATTTGATAGACTTTGGATAGATTATCCAAAATATCAAAGGGGTTTGCATACTCTTCATTCTAAGGTTGTTGAGGTACCGAGGGTCATAGAATGGGGACCCTTAGAAGCTGTAGAATTGGCCGGGCCAATTAGGGAATTACTTGTACAGAGGTATGGTAATTCTTCTTTTAATGACTGGGTACATTTATTCACCATGCGTAGACCTGTATATAAAGTATGGTGTGAAGAATTATTATGTAGTATAGAGTTGAATGATCGGGTAGCTAGTTTAACTGATCGTTCTTTTATTAGATTTTTGTTAGGCGTTTCGATGCGCCACATGTCTTTACTGGACATGGCTCAGGCTTTACGTATATATACGCCTGAGGAGTTAGCGTCTGCCGATTGTAGAGGATTGATACTAAACGGTAGAAAGATAGATGAAAATTTTGATACACACGGTGTGTGGAGTCAAATGACAAGCCATCACCGTTTCAAAGGGGAAATTACTCTTATTTGGATATAGATAGAGCCGAATTAAGAGTGATACATAGGTTTTTAGCTAATTCGATTACACAAAGGGGTAAGAACAAGGAAAAAGTAAATGAACAGGATTTGTTTTACCATATGTGTATTCGAGACCCACAAAGCACTATAAGTATACCATATTGTGTGGGTTATTATTTATCAGCTATGGTTCGGGGGATGCGACCGCATAGCATAATAGGAGGTGGTATTTTTATTACTTTGATTGGTGAATATCTCGGTGTGGATATAAGTCGGGGGGGATTATTAGTAGAAGAACCAGAACCCCACGATACTATAGGTTTAAATGTATACCATGGTGCGAAAGTTTTGAAGAGGCGAAATAACGCCGCAGTACGATACCATGGTAGACATCCACAGGTGGAGAGAAACCAACAACAAGGTAATGTAGGAGGGGGGAATGAGATGCAAGAAATGCAAAGGTTTATAGCTTCTCAGGAATACGAAAATGCTAGACAGAGAGCATTTGAAGATTGGCAAGTTCATCAGAACCAAATCATAGCTCATTGCCAACATATAGGTAGAAACTATATTCCTACACCGAAACCCATCTTCCCTCCCTGGTCTATAGAGATGCAGCCACCGTATCCTACGTATGACCCTGCCGAAGCATTCTATAGCACCAATGGTTATAGCTGGAACCCCTATTGGTACCAATATCATCCTTAGTTTACTTATTATTTTTATTTATTTTGTAATTTGTAATTATTGATACGTTTAATACTTTTGTTAATATTGTAATCATTTTTATAATTATCTAACTTTTATTCTTAGATTTTAATAATTTTTGAATGTGGGGTAATATACCAAACTTCAAAAATATGTATATATGTTTGCAGTTTATCTTATGTACACAACAGGGTAAAACAACGCATTTTCAAAGACTGGCATTAAGTTCAGCAAAAGCAACTAATTTTGATGACAAGATGCAAAATATATGTGAAATAACAACAAGACGGAATGAACAAATGATGTGCACCATTTATCATTCAGCAAACAAACGCCAATATATTTGGAAACTTTGGTAAAATTTAATCATTTTCACACAAATCACCCTCAATAATTTAAATTGTTACTGATTTCTTGCAAATGAGGGCATTGCAAGATCTTAAGTGTGGGAAGGGGTTAAATTCTTTCGGATTTTAAAAATTTTTTACTTTATACACTTGGTTACCATTAAAAATACTAGTAAAGCAGTAGTTGTATTAGAATCTAGTGCTCTCTGATAATAAAGAACAGCCCTAGTCTTATATACTGACTACCCAATTCTAGTAAAATTTTTCAAAATTTTCAATTAAATGAATTCAAAATCATGTTTATACATATTTATGAACGATAAAACTAGGTTTTAACACCGAAATTATTGTTACCTAAGAAAGGACATAAATTGAGAAACAAACTAAAATGTTAAAATTCATTTAAAATGGAATAGAGGACGATAAAAAGGAAAATAAAAGCCAAGTGTGGGAAAATTTACCAAGTTATCTTAAACATATGTCACATATATCTGTAACAAATAACTGAAAATACTTTTGCTTTGGACTAAACTAAACTGTTTTACCCGATGAAAGAAAAGAAGAGATGGATCTACACGATGAATCAATTCCATCATTAAAAGGAAGTAAAGTCTTCCGAAAAAGACACGCGCTTCTTGATTTAGGTCATGAAGTTGTCGTCCAGACCAGCTGTAGGTTGACAAAAAATCTAGAAAAGTCATCACTAAAATTAGCAGGAAATCCACGGACCTCAGCATTAAATAGGGTCGCCAAGTGGTCAGATTTATCCTAACCATGAGAAGGATTTATCTCGTACAATGGGGGGGCACCATGCAAATTAGCTGGATAAGACTAATGAATCAGACCCCCAGAAAGGATAATCTAATTTTAAAGATTAAAAATCAGCTTTTAAGACTGATATTACTCAATCCTTGAGATTGACTTTAAAGATTGAGAATTACAAACTCATGGAATTCAATGATATCTAAACTCGAGCTTGAACGAGAAAATATTTTGATCAAAATTACAAACCGATTTGTTTTCTGAAAACCCTATTTTCAATGCGTTCATTACCATTGAACGTAAAAACCTAGGAATTCACCTGGAATTCATTAGGTCACCTGAACTAAATCGGGTGTCAACCGTAAGAACGGTGGTTGCATAGTGGTCAAAGACAGGACCTTGTGCCATACCGAAAAATTATAAGGGTGAGCTTTACTATTGCTCCTACCAAGGATAGTAATTGCGTCCGACACGTTATAGACCATAATTAAAAGCATGTCAGGGGACATTGCCTTAACAGTTGCTTGTTCAACGCTTTCCTTTACAACCGGACGGTAGTTTACGGAAAGGTAATATACGGGACAAGTAAACTGGACGTGTTGCTTTCCAAATACAAGGTTAGCAAGTGGGTGACACAAAACCATAAGTTTTGAGCTAAAATTTTCAAATCTGAAACCCACCAAACCCACAAAAATATTTTGCAAACACCGGTAAAGGGTTATTCCGGAAAACTTATCTAGGGTAAAAACTAGATTTAATTTTCAAAAGATCAAATGTTTTCTTAAAGATCCAATTTCCTTAATGGATCTAAATTTTTATAGTCATGTGGGACTGTAAACCATATCGTTACTACCATTGTTTATACCGCCGTATAGAAAATCACTGATGTACAAAGTGTGAAGAATAAAGAAGTGATTCTAGTATTTCAAGACGATATTGTTTGAGGACAAGCAACGCTCAAGTGTGGGAATATTTGATAATGCTAAAAACGAACATATATTTCATAGCATTATTCCTCAAGAAAGACAAGCTTTTAGTTGCAATGGTTCTATTTACAAGTGATATTCGTTTAAATAATAAAAGGTGAAGACAAAAGACAGATTCGACGAATTGAAGACGCAAACGACCAAAAAGCTCAAAAGTACAAAAGACAATCAAAAAGGTTCCAATTATTGATAAAAAACGTCTCGAAATTACAAGAGTACAAGATTCAAAACGCAAAGTACAAGATATTAAATTGTACGCAAGGACGTTCGAAAATCCGGAACCGGGTCCAGAGTCAACTCTTAACGCTCGACGCAATGGACTAAAAATTACAAGTTAACTATGTATATAAATATAATATAATATATAATTAATTATATTAATTATATATATATATATTATATTTATAAATAAAAACCATCGGCAGAGAAAGACTCCAAGGGACTGAGCTGTAATTTCATTCTCCGCGACTCGCGGAGTTTGAAGGCAAAAATGCCGCGAGTCGCGGAGCCCCAAAATGAAATTCTGCCTATAAAGCCAACCGAATTCTGATCGTAAAAATAATCTTTTTTCTCCTCATTCATACGATATATTTATATTTATAATTTATATTTTAATTTTAATTTTAATTATAATTCTAATAATAAGGGTATGTTAGCGAATGTTGTAAGGGTGTAAGTCGAAATTCTGTCCGTGTAACGCTACGCTATTTTTAATCATTGTAAGTTATGTTCAACCTTTTTACATTAATGTCTCGTAGCTAAGTTATTATTATGCTTATTTAAAACGAAGTAATCATGATGTTGGGCTAATTACTAAAATTGGGTAATTGGGCTTTGTACCATAATTGGAGTTTGGACAAAAGAACGACACTTGTGGAAATTAGACTATGAGCTATTAATGGGCTTTATATTTGTTTAACTAAATAATAGTTTGTTAATGTTAATATAAAGATTTACAATTGGGCGTCCCTATAAATTACCATATACACTCGATCGGACACGATGGGCGGGGTATTTATATGTACGAATAATCGTTCATTTAACCGGACACGGAAATGGATTAATAGTTAATAAACTTGTTGAAACAGGGGTGAATTACATTCAAGGGTAATTGGTGTAATTGTTAACAAAGTAGTAAAACCTTGGTTTACACGCAGTCGATAACCTGGTGTATTCATTAAACAAAGTATTAAAACCTTGTTACAATTCGAATCCCCAATTAGTTGGAATATTTAACTTCGGGTATAAGAATAATTTGACGAGGACACTCGCACTTTATATTTTTGACTGACGGACTGTTATGGACAAAAACCAGATGGACATATTAAATAATCCAGGACAAAGGACAATTAACCCATGGGCATAAAACTAAAATCAACACGTCAAACATCATGATTACGGAAGTTTAAATAAGCATAATTCTTTTATTTCATATTTAAATTCCTTTATTTTATATTTAATTGCACTTCTAATTATCGCATTTTTATTATTATTGTATTTAATTGCACTTTTAATTATCGTACTTTTTAATTATCGCAAGTTTATTTTATCGCACTTTTAGTATTCGCAATTTCATTATCGTTATTTACTTTATGCTTTAAATTAAGTCTTTTATTTATTTAATATTTTACATTAGGTTTTAACTACGACTAAAGTTTTAAAATCGACAAACCGGTCATTAAACGGTAAAAACCCCCCTTTATAATAAAATTACTTAGATATATGTTTGTATTTTTATAAAAGTAAATTTATATAGCGTTGAGCTTTGTTTAAAAAAGATTCCCTGTGGAACGAACCGGACTTACTAAAAACTACACTACTGTACGATTAGGTACACTGCCTATAAGTGTTGTAGCAAGGTTTAAGTATATCCATTCTATAAATAAATAAATATCTTGTGTAAAATTGTATCGTATTTAATAGTATTTTCGCACTAAAAATAATACTATTTTGTATACACCCCCTACGACATCAATTGTCATAACTATTAATGATTTTATTGTCAAGTTAAATATTACTATAACTATCATTTACAGTAAAATTAATTTTTACAAGTATTATTATTAATATCATGGTTATTGCAAAAGAAATTGGAATTTTATTAACATAAGTGTATCATTAATGTTATTATCATTATTTTTACTAATATTAAATTTGGGTAAATAGAACTACTGTTTCGATAAACAAATGAAGTACATACATAAACATATATATATTTTACACACATAACATAACATAATTAATATTTTATACACGAAACGAACATATAAAACATATATATATTATTAACCTAAAAATGATATAACTAATACGTATATATATATATATATATATATATATATATATATATATATATATATATATATATATATATATATATATATATATATATATATATATATATATATATATATATATGTGTGTGTGTGATCAAATACAAATTATGAATATTAATAAATATACAAATGATATAGGTTCGTGAATCCGAGGCCAACCCTACATTTGTTCAATATCGTAATATGTATTTTTACTACAAAATACATTAGGTGAGTTTCATTATTCCCTTTTTATATATATTTTTAGGCTGAGAATATATGCGCAATTTTTTATAAATGTTTTACGAAATAGACACAAGTAATCGAAACTACATTATATGGTTGAATGATCGAAATCGAATATGCCCCTATTTAGTCTGGTAATCTAAGAATTAGGGAACAGACACCCTAATTGACGCGAATCCTAAAGATAGATCTATTGGGTCCAACAAGCCACATCCAAAGTACCGGATGCTTTAGTGCTTCGAAACTTATATCATGTCCGAAGGAGGATCCCGGAATGATGGGGATATTCTTATATGCATATTGTGAATGTCGGTTACCAGGTGTTCAATCCATATGAATGATATTTTTGTCTCTATGCACGGGACGTATGTTTATGAGAAATGGAAATATGAAATCTTGTGGTCTATTAAAATTATGAAATGATTATTTATGTTAAACTAATGAATTCACCAACCTTTTGGTTGACACTTGAAAGCATGTTTATTCTTAGGTACGAAAGAAATCTTCCGCTGTGCATTTGATCATTTTAAAGATATTACTTGGAGTCATTCATGACATATTTCAAAAGACGTTGCATTCGAGTCGTTGAGTTTATCAAGATCATTATTAAGTCAATTATAGTTGGATATATTATGAAATGATATGCATGTCTGTCAACTTCTGATGTAATGAAAGATTGTCTTTTCAAAACGAATGCAATGTTTGTAAAATGTATCATATAGAGGTCAAGTACCTCGCGATGTAATCAACTCTTGGGAATCGTTTATAATCGATATGGACTTTGTCCGGATGGATTAGGACGGGTCCTTTCAATATTGTCGTTGTTTGTATGCTTGATGGTTGTAAGCATGTTAGTTGACTGTTGTATGATGGATTGCTTAAGCTTAATCTGAGGATAGATTCCATTCACTTAGCAGTGCGCTAACCCCCCACATTCCTTCCCCTGCAGGTTTAGCTACTGCTGATGGGATCGGGCTATGATGTAGAAGACATGTTTGACTTGGAACTCTGATGTCAGCTTTTGTAACCGAGTTTGTAATAACGTGATGTTTCACGAGGTGTATATAAAATACTATTAAATTTTAGCAGGAAATACTATTAAATACGATACATTTTTACACAAGATATTTATTTATTTAGAGAACGGATATACTTAAACCTTGCTACAACACTTATAGGCAGTGTACCTAATCGTACAGTAGTGTAGTTTTTAGTAAGTCCGGTTCGTTCCACAGGGAATCTTTTTAAACAAAGCTTAACGCTATATTAGTTTACTTTTATAAAAATACAAATATATATATATATATATAAGTAATATTATTATTATAAAGGGGAGTTTTTACCGTTTAATGACCGGTTTGTCGATTTTAAAACTTTAGTCGCAGTTAAAACCAAATGTAAAATATTAAAAATAAATACAAGACTTAAATTAAAGCATAAAGTAAATAACGATAATGAAATTGCGAATAATAAAAGTGCGATAAAATAAACTTGCGATAATTAAAAAGTACGATAATTAAAAGTGCAATTAAATACAATAACAATAAAAATGCGATAATTAGAAGTGCAATTAAATATAAAATAAAGGAAATTAAATATGAAATAAAAGAATTATGCTTATTTAAACTTCCGTAATCATGATGTTTGACGTATTGATTTTAGTTTTATGCCCATGGGTTAATTGTCCTTTGTCCTGGATTATTTAATATGTCCGTCTGGTTTTGTCCATAACAGTCCATCAGTCATAAATATAAAGTGCGAGTATCCTCGTCAAATTATCCTTATACCCGAAGTTAAATATTCCAACTAATTGGGGATTTAAACTGTAACAAGATTTTAATACTTTGTTTAATAATTACACCAGGATGTCGACTGAGTGTAACCCAAGGTTTTAATATTTTGTTATCAATTATACCAAGTGTCCTTTGTACATAATTTCACCCCTGTTTTAATTATTCTAGTGGCTATTAATCCATTCCCGTGTCCGGTTAAATGAACGATTATTCGTACATATAAATACCCCGCCCATCGTGTCCGATTGAGTGTATATGGTAATTTATAGGGACGCCCAATTGTAAATCTTTATATTAACATTAACAAACTATCATTTAGTTAAACAAATATAAAGCCCATTAATAGCCCATAGTCTAATTTCCACAAGTGTCGTTCTTTTGTCCAAACCCCAATTATGATACAAAGCCCAATTACCCAATTTTAGTAATTAGCCCAACATCATGATTACTTCGGATTAAATAAGCATAATAATAACTTAGCTACGAGACATTAATATAAAAAGGTTGAACATAACTTACAATGATTAAAAATAGCGTAGCGTTACACGGACAGAATTTCGACTTACACCCTTACAACATTCGCTAACATACCCTTATTATTAGAATTAAAATTAAAATATAAATTATAAATATATATATATATATTTTACGATATAGATAGAGAGATGGATGGATATTTTGTGTGAATTTTTACGATCAGAATGCGCGAGCTTTATAGGGATTTTTGACTTTTGGGGCTCCGCGACTCGCGGCCCTTTTGGCCTTCAAACTCCGCGAGTCGCGGAGTTTGCAATTACAGCTCACTCTGGTTTGGAGTCTTTCTTGCCGACGGTTTTTATTATTTATTATAATATATAAATAATTATAAGAATTATTTAAATATTATATTATATTTATGTGCATAGTTGACTTGTAATTTTTAGTCCGTTGCGTCGAGCGTTGAGAGTTGACTCTGGTCCCGGTTCCGAATTTTCGAACGTCCTTGCGTACAATTTTATATTTTGTACTTTGCGTTTTGAATCTTGTACTCTTGTAATTTCGAGACATTTCTTATCAATAATTGGAACCTCTTTGATTGTCTTTTGTACTTTTGAGCTTTTTGGTCGTTTGCGTCTTCAATTCGTTGAATCTGTCTTTTGTCTTCACCTTTTATTATTTAAACGAATATCACTTTTAAATAGAACAATTGCAACTAAAAGCTTGTCTTTCTTGAGGAATAATGCTATGAAATATATGTTCGTTTTTAGCATTATCAAATATTCCCACACTTGAGCGTTGCTTGTCCTCAAGCAATATCGTCTTGAAATACTAGAATCACTTCTTTATTCTTCACACTTTGTACATCAGTGATTTTCTATACGGCGGTATAAACAATGGTAGTAACGATATGGTTTACAGTCCCACATGACTATAAAAATTTAGATCCATTAAGGAAATTGGATCTTTATGAAAACATTTGATCTTTTGAAAATTAAATCTAGTTTTTACCCTAGATAAGTTTTCCGGAATAACCCTTTACCGGTGTTTGCAAAATATTTTTGTGGGTTTGGTGGGTTTCAGATTTGAAAATTTTAGCTCAAAACTTATGGTTTTGTGTCACCCACTTGCTAACCTTGTATTTGGAAAGCAACACGTCCAGTTCACTTGTCCCGTATATTACCTTTCGGTAAACTACCGTCCGGTTGTAAAGGAAAGCGTTGAACAAGCAACTGTTAAGGCAATGTCCCCTGACATGCTTTTAATTATGGTCTATAACGTGTCGGACGCAATTACTATCCTTGGTAGGAGCAATAGTAAAGCTCACCCTTATGATTTTTCGGTATGGCACAAGGTCCTGTCTTTGACCACTATGCAACCACCGTTCTTACGGTTGACACCCGATTTAGTTCAGGTGACCTAATGAATTCCAGGTGAATTCCTAGGATTTTACGTTCAATGGTAATGAACGCATTGAAAATAGGGTTTTCAGAAAACAAATCGGTTTGTAATTTTGATCAAAATATTTTCTCGTTCAAGCTTGAGTTTAGATATCATTGAATTCCATGAGTTTGTAATTCTCAATCTTTAAGGTCAATCTCAAGGATTGAGTGATATCAGTCTTAAAAGCTGATTTTTAATCTTTAAGGAGATTATCCTTTCTGGGGATCTGATTCATTAGTCTTATCCAGCTAATTTGCATGGTGCCCCCCATTGTACAAGATAAATCCTTCTCATGGTTAGGATAAATCTGACCACTTGGCGACCCTGTTTAATGCTGAGGTTCGTGGATTTCCTGCTGATTTTAGTGATGACTTTTCTAGATTTTTCGTCAACCTACAGCTGGTCTGGACGACAACTTCATGACCTAAATCAAGAAGCGCGTTTCTTTTTCGGAAGACTTTACTTCCTTTTAATGATGGAATTGATTCATCGTGTGGATCCATCTATTCTTTTCTTTCATCGGGTAAAATAGTTTAGTTTAGTCCAAAGCAAAAGTATTTTCAGTTATTTGTTACAGATATATGTGACATATGTTTAAGATAACTTGGTAAATTTTCCCACACTTGGCTTTTATTTTCCTTTTTATCGTCCTCTATTCCATTTTAAATGAATTTTAACATTTTAGTTTGTTTCTCAATTTATGTCCTTTCCGAGGTAACAATAATTTCGGTGTTAAAACCTAGTTTTATCGTTCATAAATATGTATAAACATGATTTTGAGTTCATTTAATTGAAAATTTTGAAAAATTTTACTAGAATGGGTAGTCAGTATATAAGACTAGGGCTGTTCTTTTTTATCAGAGAGCACTAGATTCTAATACAACTACTGCTTTACTAGTATTTTTAATGGTAACCAAGTGTATAAAGTAAAAAGTTTTAAAATCCGAAAGAATTTAACCCCTTCCCACACTTAAGATCTTGCAATGCCCTCATTTGCAAGAAATCAGTAATAATTTAAATTATTGAGGGTGATTTGTGTGAAAATGATTAAATTTTTACCAAAGTTTCCAAATATATTGGCGTTTGTTTGCTGAATGATAAATGGTGCACATCATTTGTTCATTCCGTCTTGTTGTTATTTCACATATATTGTGCATCTTGTCGTCAAAATTAGTTGCTTTTGCTGAACTTAATGCCAGCCTTTGAAAATGCGTTGTTTTACCATGTTGTGTACATAAGATAAACTGCAAACATATATACATATTTTTGAAGTTTGGTATATTTCCCCACATTCAAAAATTATTAAAATCTAAGAATAAAAGTTAGACAATTATAAAAACTATTACAATATTAACAAAAGTATTAAACGTATCAATCATTACAAATTACAAAATAAAAAAAAAAATAAGTAGACTAGGGATGATATTGGTACCAATAGGGGTTCCAGGCATAACCATAGGTGCTATAGAATGCTTCGGCAGGGTTATACGTAGGATACGGTGGCTGCATCTCTATAGACCAGGGAGGGAAGATGGGTTTCGGTGTAGGAATATAGTTTCTACCTATATGTTGGCAATGAGCTATGATTTGGTTCTGATGAACTTGCCAATCCTCAAATGCTCTCTGTCTAGCATTTTCGTACTCCTGAGAAGCTATAAACCTCTGCATTTCTTGCATCTCATTCCCCCCTCCTACATTACCTTGCTGTTGGTTTCTCTCAACCTGTGGATGTCTACCATGGTATGGTACTGCGGCGTTATTTCGCCTCTTCAAAACTTTCGCACCATGGTATACATTTAAACCTATAGTATCGCGGGGTTCTGGTTCTTCTACTAATAATCCCCCCCGACTTATATCCACACCGAGATATTCACCAATCAAAGTAATAAAAATACCACCTCCTATTATGCTATGCGGTCGCATCCCCCGAACCATAGCTGATAAATAATAACCCACACAATATGGTATACTTACAGCGCTTTGTGGGTCTCGAATACACATATGGTAAAACAAATCTTGTTCATTTACCTTTTCCTTGTTCTTACCCCTTTGTGCAATCGAATTAGCTAAAAACCTATGAATCACTCTTAATTCGGCTCTATCTATATCCAAATAAGAGTAATTTCCCCCTTTGAATCGGTGATGGCTTGTCATTTGACTCCATACACCGTGTGTATCAAAATTTTCATCTATCTTTCTACCGTTTAGTATCAACCCTCTACAATCAGCAGATGCTAACTCCTCAGGCGTATATATACGTAAAGCCTGAGCCATGTCTAGTAAAGACATGTGGCGCATCGAACCGCCTAACAAAAATCTAATAAAAGAACGATCGGTTAAACTAGCTACCCGATCATTCAACTCTATACTACACAACAATTCTTCACACCATACTTTATATACAGGTCTACGCATGGTGAATAAATGTACCCAGTCATTAAAAGTAGAATTACCATACCTCTGTACAAGTAATTCCCTAATTGGCCCGGCCAATTCTACAGCTTCTAAGGGTCCCCATTCTATGACCCTCGGTACCTCAACAACCTTAGAATGAAGAGTATGCAAACCCCTTTGATATTTTGGATAATCTATCCAAAGTCTGTCAAATCTCAGGTTCGGGTGCAACTCTTCCAAGTGCATATCAGAAAAGGTCATGACTGGATGAGGTATATCCTGCTTGTAGTAGTTATCCACCTCCTGTTGTTCCGCATTCTCAACAGGAGCATTGCTAGCTTGGGATGAAGATTCACCCCTTTCAGTCTGCAAAACACATCAAACACAATTTTTGTGCATCCAAACATGCATTAGTGTCAGCAAAATCATCAATCAAAATAATTACAATGACATGATTAATTTATATCAAACTTAAGCTCATTTTCATATTTTCATCAAATCTACACTTTTTCAAATAAGCATATACGAAAATGTTCGCCAAGTTCATAAGCATTCAACTCAAATAACATGTCAAAATAATCATTACTAGCAATTAAACAAGTCTCAAATGGCATTATCTTTCAAAAATCAAGTTCATGAATTTTAGACTTGAAAAAGTCCACTTTAATTCTCAAAATCATGTTTAGGCTCAAAGTTTGGATCATTTAACTACCTAGACATGTTACACTACTTAATTTAGCAACAATTCATGACAAAAATCGGCCATAACCTGTTTATATCAAAAAGCCCCAAATTTGCTCAAGAACACAAACCCTAGATTACTCAAAATTTGAAGTTTAAGGCTTCTAATCATGTTAAACAGCATCAATCTAGGTTATACAAGCATAATACATAAACAATTTAAGCCTAATTACACTAAAAAGCATCAAAATCAAATTGGGGAAAAAATTGCTCAAGAACACCAAATTTCTGATTAAATGGTGTTTAGGTGTAGAAATTTACCGTTTTTCTTGAGTAATTCCTAGATAGCATCCTTCTCAACATGATTTTAGTAAAAAATTTGGTGATTAACGGTTAAAAATTGTGAATTTGGGGTGTATTTTTCGGGTTTTTGTGGAGTATGTTCGCAGTTTTTTTTTTCTGTGGGTTTTGTGGACTGAGCTGTTTTAGCTATATTTTTTTTGTAATCCGACCCCTCCGCGACTCGCAGCATTTAAGCCTTCAAACTCCGCGAGTCGCGGAGTTTGGTATTTTTTTTTTTTTTTATAATCTTTTTTTTTATAATCTTTAACTTATTAAAACAATTAATTAATTAATTTTAAAATTTTGTTTCCTTTGTTATTTAGGACGAGGTCGTTTCGGATCGATGTCCTAGTCCGTCCTTCGACAAAATTTTAAAATTTGTCTTTTTGTAGCGATTGTTTTAAAAGCTAAGATTTTTGGGTTTTTTAATGTTTTTGGCATACTTTAATTCAATAAGATTAAAAATAATGATAATAAAATTTCTCGTCCCTCCCTCGGGTAAAGCAATTTCGGTTCAAAGACCTAGTCTTCAACTTACGACGAATTTTAAAAATCATATTTTTAACTTAATGAGATAAAGTAAATTTTTGTTTTTAAATTCACACAACTTAAATATAAAATTCAAAATTAATATTAAAAATTCACACCAAACTTAAAATTTAAAATGCATAAAATTAAAAATTCATAAAATAAAAAATTCACACCAATCTTAATTTTAGAAATTCATATTATAAATTCACACCAAACTTATATTAATTTTTCAAATATTTACAATTTTAAATATATTGTTTTTACAAAGTTTACAATATTAATTTAAGATTTAAATATTAATTTTAAAAACATGGTAAAAATAAAATTAAAAATCTTTTTGGCTTTTTATCCCACTTTAATTAATCAAATATTATCAAAAATATGCGCCCCTCTTTTCGGTAAAGTAATTTCGGTTCCAAGACCTAATTTAACTCATGACGAATTTTTGAAATATTTTGAGTTGATTGATTAAAGATATTTATACCTTAAGAATAAACGTTAAATTTCGCAGTGATGTAATAAATTTTTGAATGATATCAATAATTTCGGTCGCCAAACCTAATTTTATTCAATACCAATTTAATACTTTTTAGCGAACAAATTAGCGTTTATTATCAAAAGGTTAAAAATAAAAAAAATAAAATAAAAACTGTACAAACATACCTGTGAAATAGATTTCTTAGTTATATGATCTATCCCATTCATAAGATAGTCGGTTTAATTGGTTTTCCATAGCTACATAGGCGTAACCTCGAGCATTCAGTGTCTTTTCTTCTAAACATATGAACGGTCCGTCTCTGCATAAAGTAACAAATTCGGTATTTGAATAGGTTTGATTATTTGAACATTTACCTCCATGTGACCATTTTCCGCATTTGTGACATCTTTCTAGGTGTCGTGCTCTTCTTTTCGCTGCGGATTTTGATTTTCCTTTACCAAATTGTAACTTATTATCTTCGCATCTGGATTCTTTTCTAACTCCGTCCATTCTTTCTCTGATTACTGATACTAATTCACTTGGTAGTATGTCATTATTACGTTTAGTGATCAAAGCGTGTAGCATTAGACCATGGTTTAGTTCACAGGCAGTCTTCATTTCGTAAAAACCTAAAAAAAATAAAAATTCAGAATGGGGGGAGAAGACTAGTTCTTTAGGGTCTGCTAGGGAAAGACCATTCGGGTTCCATTTTCGAGAACTACACGAAAACAGACAATCTAACTCTAACAGAAATACATATTATCCTTTAAAGACTTGATTCTCCCCACACTTAGTTAGCTGTGGTGTCGAAATTATGATTAACTTCGTTGTCAACTTCCATCGGACCATGTATGTAATGTTTAACTCTGTGACCATTAACTTTAAATTCAATCCCATTTGAATTTATTAATTCTATCGTTCCGTATGGGAAAACTCTTTTGACTATGAATGGTCCAGACCATCTTGATTTCAATTTTCCAGGAAATATCTTGAATCGTGAATTGAAAAGAAGAACTCTGTCTCCTTCTTTAAATTCTTTTGAACTTCTGATTCTTTTATCATGCCATTTCTTCGTTCTTTCCTTATAGATTAATGAATTTTCGTATGCTTCATGTCTTAATTCTTCTAATTCGTTTAGTTGACTTAATCGTAGACGTCCAGCTTCATGTAAATCAAGATTACATGTCTTCAAAGCCCAAAATGCTTTGTGTTCAATTTCTACTGGAAGATGACATGCTTTTCCATAAACAAGTCTAAAAGGTGTGGTTCCAATTGGAGTTTTGTAGGCTGTTCTAAAAGCCCAGAGTGCATCCTCTAATTTAATGGACCATTCCTTCGGATTTGATCCTACGGTTTTCTCTAGAATACGTTTTAAAGCTCGGTTGGTATTTTCAACTTGTCCACTTGTTTGTGGATGATATGCGGTGGAGATTTTGTGAGTTACTCCATATCTTTTAAGAACTTTCTCAAGTTGATTATTACAGAAATGAGTACCCCGATCACTTATTAAAGCTTTCGGTGTTCCAAACCTTGCAAAAAGTCGTTTTAAAAAGTTGACTACAACTCGTGCATCGTTAGTTGGGAGAGCTTGTGCTTCCGCCCATTTAGATACATAATCAATGGCTACGAGTATATATAGATTATTATGAGATTTTGGAAATGGGCCCATAAAGTCAATACCCCAAATGTCAAATACTTCACATACTTGGATGACATTTTGTGGCATTTCATCACGTTGACTTATTTTTCCGGTCCTTTGACAAGCATCACAGGATTTGCAAAGAAGGTGTGCATCTTTGTAAATTGTAGGCCAATAGAATCCAGCTTCATAAACTTTTCTTGCTGTTAGTTGAGGCCCATAATGCCCTCCTGTTGGTCTTGTGTGACAATGGTTTAATATTTTACTAGCTTCATCTCCAAATACACATCGGCGTATTATTCCATCGGGACAACTTTTAAACAGATGTGGATCTTCCCAAAAATAGTGTTTTATATCACTGAAGAATTTCTTTCGTCTTTGGTACGATAATCCTTTTTCAAGGAATCCACAAACTAAGTAGTTTGCATAGTCTGCAAACCATGGAATTTCTTTATAATCTATCTTCAATAGATATTCATCAGGAAAGTTGTCTTGTATGGCCGATTCATTTAGAACTTCTAATTCGGGATTTTCAAGACGAGAAAGATGATCAGCGGTGAGATTTTCTGCTCCTCTTTTATCTCGGATTTCAATATCAAATTCTTGTAAGAGTAAGATCCAACGGATTAATCTTGGTTTAGCATCTTGTTTTGAAAATAAGTATCTAAGAGCAGAATGGTCGGTATAGACCACCGTTTTTGCTAGAACGAGATATGATCGAAATTTGTCAAAAGCAAAGACAATAGCAAGGAGTTCTTTTTCAGTAGTTGTATAGTTCGTTTGTGCTCCTTGTAACGTCTTACTAGCATAATATATAGGTTGAAATCGTTTTTCAATCCTTTGTCCTAAAACGGCTCCCATTGCAAAATCACTTGCATCGCACATTAGTTCAAATGGTAGATTCCAATTTGGTGTTATCATGATCGGCGCATTAGTGAGTTTCTCTTTAAGAATATTAAAAGATTTGATACACTCATCTGAAAAGATGAATGGAGCATCCTTTTCTAGGAGTTTATTCATAGGAGTGGCAATTTTAGAAAAATCTTTTATGAAACGTCGGTAAAAACCGGCATACCCTAGAAAACTCCTAACTCCTCTAACATTGGTGGGATGTGGAAGTTTAGCAATTACATCTACTTTAGCTCTATCCACTTCAATTCCTTCTTTTGAAATTTTATGACCAAGAACGATGCCTTCTTTAACCATGAAATGGCATTTCTCCCAATTAAGTACTAGATTTGATTGTTCGCATCTAAGAAGCATTCGTTCCAGATTAACTAGACATGATTCAAATGTATCACCGAAGACTGAAAAGTCATCCATGAATACTTCCATGCATTCTTCTATCATGTCGTGAAAAATCGCCATCATACACCTTTGAAAGGTTGCAGGGGCGTTGCAAAGTCCAAATGGCATGCGTTTGTAAGCAAAAGTACCATAAGGGCACGTGAATGTGGTTTTCTCTTGATCTTCGGGTGCTATTGGAATTTGAAAATATCCGGAAAATCCATCTAGGAAACAATAGTAACTATTTCCGGCTAATCTTTCCAACATTTGATCTATGAAAGGTAAGGGAAAGTGATCTTTTCTGGTGGCGTCATTTAATTTTCTATAATCAATACACACACGCCATCCTGTTACAGTCCTAGTAGGAATAAGCTCATTTTTCTCATTTGTAATGACAGTCATGCCACCCTTCTTAGGCACGCATTGAACTGGGCTTACCCATGGACTATCAGAGATTGGATAAATTAGACCTGCGTCTAGCAGTTTAATAATCTCTTTCTTAACTACATCTTGCATATTAGGATTTAGTCTTCGTTGGCGTTGCACATACGTTTTATGACCTTCTTCCATAAGGATTTTATGTGTGCAATACGAAGGACTTATTCCTTTAATATCATGAATCTTCCATGCAATGGCTGGTTTATGAGCTTTCAACACAGAAATGAGTTGTGATTTCTCATTTTCAGTAAGAGAAGACGATATTATTACAGGTAATTCAGATTCACCATGTAAATAAGCGTATTCCAAATGGTTTGGAAGTGGCTTTAACTCTAATTTCGGAGGTTCTTCTATCGATGATTTGTATCGATATTTGTCTTCTTCTTTTAGCATTTGAATTTCTTCTGTTGTTGGTTCATATCCATTAGCTATAAGTGTAGCTAACATTTCAGCTTCATCAATTGGTTCATTACCTTCTCCTAAAGAACATTCTCCTGTTCCTTGTAATTCTGGAAATTCTTCTAATAATTCTGCATGTGCATCTATAGTTTGAATATAATAACATGTATCATCTGCAGATTGTGGTTGTTGCATTGCTCTATCAACTGAAAAGGTAACACTCTCATCCTCTATACTTAGGGTTAGTTTCTTACCGAACACGTCTATCATTGCTTTAGCCGTGTTTAAGAATGGTCTTCCTAATATGAGAGGAACTTGAGAATCTTCTTCCATGTCCAGAACAACAAAATCTACTGGAAATACTAAAGTACCAACTTTAACTAGCATGTTCTCCATTATCCCTCTAGGATATTTTATTGATCTATCGGCTAGTTGTATGCTTATTCTGGTTGGTTTCAATTCTCCAAGGTCTAGTTTAGCGTATAGTGAATACGGCATTAGATTTATACTAGCACCTAAGTCTGCCAATGCTTCTATTGAACTAAGACTACCCAGAAAACATGGAATTGTGAAACTTCCTGGATCAGATAGTTTTTCTGGTATCTTATTCAACAGCACTGCTGAACAATTAGCATTCATAGTAACAGCCGAGAGTTCTTCCATTTTCTTTCTATTTGAAATTAGATCTTTCAAGAATTTAGCATATCTAGGCATTCCTGAAATCACATCAATGAAAGGAAGATTTACATTTATCTGTTTAAACATATCCAAGAATTTGGATTGCTCGGCTTCAAGTTTCTCTTTCTTCATTTTACTCGGGTAAGGAAGTGGTGGTTGGTATGGTTTAACATAAGGTTTATCCTTAACTGTGTTATCTTCATTAACCTTTTCAACTACCGGTTCTTTTTCCTTATCTTGATCAGGTTATGGTTCTTGTGGCGTAGGAATAGCTTCATCAGAAGTTACAGGTATTTCCGGTGGTTTAAGTGTTGTACCACTTCTTGTGGTAATAGCTTTAGCTGTTTCATTCCGGGGGTTAGCATTTGTATCACTAGGTAGACTTCCTGGTTTTCTTTCACCTATTAACCTTGCTAGGTTACTTACTTCTTGTTCCAGATTTTGAATAGAAGCTTGTTGATTTCTAAATGCTTGAGCATTTTGTTCATTGGTTTGTTTTTGAGATGTGAAAAACTGCGTTTGAGTTTCAACTAGCTTCGTCATCATATCTTCTAAATTCGGCTTTTTATCATCGGTTTGTTGTGGTGGCTTGTTTTGAAAATTAGGTCTTTGCTGATTGTAAGTATTATTGGATACTTGTTGATTGCTAGGACCTTGTTGGTTGTTGTATGGAATATTTCGGTTATAATTCTGGTTTTGATTGTAAATCGGTCTTGGCGGTTGATAATTATTCTGATAATTATTTCCAGGCCTTTGGTTTATGTATGAAATATTCTCTCTTTGTTCCATTGTTAATTCAATACTGAGACAATCATTTGTCAAATGTGGTCCTCCACACTGCTCACAACTAATTCGTATTGAGTGAATATCTTTAGTCATCTTTTCCATTCGTCTCTCCACAGCATCTATCTTTGCGGAAATGGAATCTAAGTCATGGCTAGAATCGGCTCTAGCTGCTTTAGATGATCTAACGATATCTTTTTCTTGGTGCCACTCATGTGAGTGGGAAGCAGTGTTATCAATAATTTTGTAAGCATCAGTTTCGGTTTTCTTCATAATAGAACCACCAGCTGCTATATCTATGTCTTTCCTTGTAGTGATGTCGCATCCTTGGTAGAATATTTGTACTATTTGACAGGTGTCTAAACCATGTTGCGGACATCCTCTTAATAACTTTCCATATCTTGTCCACGCCTCATATAGAGTTTCATTCGGTTTCTGTGTGAACGTAACAATTTCTGCTTGAAGTCTTACGGCTTTAGATGCCGGAAAGAATTGTTTAAGAAATTTGTCAACTAAAACGTCTCATGTATCGATCGCCCCTTCAGGTAACGATTCCAACCAATCTTTGGCTTCTCCCTTTAAAGTCCAGGGAAATAACATGAGATATATCTGTTCATCCTCCACTTCTCGGATTTTAAATAGTGTGCAGATCCTATTAAAGGTACGTAAATGTTCATTTGGATCTTCCTTCGGCGCACCACTAAATTGGCATTGATTAGTCACCATGTGTAGAATTTGTCCTTTGATTTCATAATCTGGCGCATTAATGTATGGATGAGTAATTGCGTGACCTTGGCCAGTGCGTTTAGCTCTCATTCGGTCTTCCATACTTAAAGGTTCCAGATTCTCCATAATTGAATTTGTTGAATCGGAATCACTAGAGGATTCTGATTTAATGGTTCGTTCCTCAACAATCTCTGTTTGAATGATTGGTGGTTCCGGAGGAAAGTTTAGTGGTTCAGGATCTACGAATCGTTCCTGAATATTCTCCGGATTCTCAATTGTGAGGTCGGTTTCAAAAAATGGATTATCGGAAATTTGAACTGAAGTACTTGGTCGACTGGATGACGATTCTAAAGAAAAATCAACGGCGGTTATATTTGCTAAATGTCTTGATCTAGTTACAGGTGGTGAACGTACAAAAGGTGGTGATCGTCTTGCTCGGTGCATTCACTGAATATCCTATTAGTTTTTAAAAGGAAAGAAAAATTATAATAAGTTATCCAATCAATAGACTTTTCTGATTTTGCCCACGTTTCGAATAGCCAAAAGATGCAGCAGAGGGGCAGGATTCGTTTGGTCTCAATATAATTGAGGACTGTTTGGCTCCAATAACCCGGTCCACGTACAAATCCAACTATTACTACGAACCAGAAAATTTTGATGTCTATCAACTTAACCACTTAAAATAAATTTTCGTAATTTTAAGAAATTTAGATAAGAAGTAGAATAAAAATCTATGTCCTAAAACTAGAATAGCGAGAAATAAGAAAGAAAAAGAGTTCGTCGGAAAAGGTCGAAAAAGAAAAATGGTTGAAAAATAAAAGGTGACGGAAAAATAAAAGAAACTTATAACACTTAAAAACACTTGACTAACCTAACCTTATTACTATAACTAACTTAAAATTATAATCGCAAATTGAGATTACTAATTGAAATGATAATTGATATATAGGTAAAAGTTGTCTAAAAATATTAAAGCTTACAGGAAAAACTATATCCCAAATGGAAATAACTTAAAAAGAAACTAAAACTTAAAAAGGCGTCGCAAAATTCTAAAGCACCTAAATCTTAGTCTAAATAAAAAAACACTTAAGGAATTCTACGGCAAAGCCTAAAAATCTAGAAGTAAAAATAACTATGGCAAAAACTAAGTTTAAAACTAAATATGAGCTAAATATACAAATATTACGTTAAAACGATTAAAAAGGGACAAAATATAAAAATATACAAAAAGTTATAAAAAGTACAATTTTTATAAAAATATTATTTTTATATTATTTATTTAATAAAACTACTAATTTTATAATTTAATTAAACTAATTTAAACAAAATATACAAAATAATAATAAAAACTAAAAACTAATTAAAAACTAAAAACATAATTAGGGTTTTAATTAATAAATAATAATAATAATAACTCTGTAATTAATGATGTTTAGGGTTTCTGTCGGTGTCAGAATTTCTCCGCGAGTCGCGGTAATCAATGCAGCAAACCCCGCGAGTCGCGGGGTTCACAAATTCAACTCTGGTACAGATTGAATTTGACGCGTTTTTCTTTATTTATTTATTTTTTTTTATTTTCTATTTTTAATTTTTTCTGTTTAAAAAAAAATATGTGTATAATAAAAACTTATATTTAAAACTTAAATAAAAATAGAATTACTTTATAATTTTAATAAATAAAATGCTTAAAACTAGATTTATATATATATATTTTTTTTATGTTTTTAAATAAAAACAAAATACTTAAATAAAACCTATGTTTTTATAAAATAAAAATAAAGAAACTTTATAAAACTTAAATATTTAACAAAATCTTAAAAATACATAAATTTTTTTTTTTTTATTAGCGTTGCTCTTCCGGCTTTTAAGAGACTCCCCGGCAGCGGCGCCAAAAATACTTGATGTTTCGCGAGGTGTATATAAAATACTATTAAATTTTAGCAGGAAATACTATTAAATACGATACATTTTTACACAAGATATTTATTTATTTAGAGAACGGATATACTTAAACCTTGCTACAACACTTATAGGCAGTGTACCTAATCGTACAGTAGTGTAGTTTTTAGTAAGTCCGGTTCGTTCCACAGGAAATCTTTTTAAACAAAGCTTAACGCTATATTAGTTTACTTTTATAAAAATACAAATATATATATATATATATATATATATATATATATATATATATATATATATAAGTAATATTATTATTATAAAGGAGGGTTTTTACCGTTTAATGACCGGTTTGTCGATTTTAAAACTTTAGTCGCAGTTAAAACCAAATGTAAAATATTAAAAATAAATACAAGACTTAAATTAAAACATAAAGTAAATAACGATAATGAAATTGCGAATAATAAAAGTGCGATAAAATAAACTTGCGATAATTAAAAAGTACGATAATTAAAAGTGCAATTAAATACAATAACAATAAAAATGCGATAATTAGAAGTGCAATTAAATATAAAATAAAGGAAATTAAATATGAAATAAAAGAATTATGCTTATTTAAACTTCCGTAATCATGATGTTTGACGTATTGATTTTAGTTTTATGCCCATGGGTTAATTGTCCTTTGTCCTGGATTATTTAATATGTCCGTCTGGTTTTTGTCCATAACAGTCCATCAGTCATAAATATAAAGTGCGAGTATCCTCGTCAAATTATCCTTATACCCGAAGTTAAATATTCCAACTAATTGGGGATTTAAACTTTAACAAGATTTTAATACTTTGTTTAATAATTACACCAGGATGTCGACTGAGTGTAACCCAAGGTTTTAATATTTTGTTATCAATTATACCAAGTGTCCTTTGTACATAATTTCACCCCTGTTTTAATTATTCTAGTGGCTATTAATCCATTCCCGTGTCCGGTTAAATGAACGATTATTCGTACATATAAATACCCCGCCCATCGTGTCCGATTGAGTGTATATGGTAATTTATAGGGACGCTCAATTGTAAATCTTTATATTAACATTAACAAACTATCATTTAGTTAAACAAATATAAAGCCCATTAATAGCCCATAGTCTAATTTCCACAAGTGTCGTTCTTTTGTCCAAACCCCAATTATGATACAAAGCCTAATTACCCAATTTTAGTAATTAGCCCAACATCATGATTACTTCGGATTAAATAAGCATAATAATAACTTAGCTACGAGACATTAATATAAAAAGGTTGAACATAACTTACAATGATTAAAAATAGCGTAGCGTTACACGGACAGAATTTCGACTTACACCCTTACAACATTCGCTAACATACCCTTATTATTAGAATTAAAATTAAAATATAAATTATAAATATATATATATTTTTTACGATATAGATAGAGAGATGGATGGATATTTTGTGTGAATTTTTACGATCAGAATGCGCGAGCTTTATAGGGATTTTCGACTTTTGGGGCTCCGCGACTCGCGGCCCTTTTGGCCTTCAAAATCCGCGAGTCACGGAGTTTGCAATTACAGCTCACTCTGGTTTGGAGTCTTTCTTGCCGACGGTTTTTATTATTTATTATAATATATAAATAATTATAAGAATTATTTAAATATTATATTATATTTATGTGCATAGTTGACTTGTAATTTTTAGTCCGTTGCGTCGAGCGTTGAGAGTTGACTCTGGTCCCGGTTCCGGATTTTCGAACGTCCTTGCGTACAATTTTATATTTTGTACTTTGCGTTTTGAATCTTGTACTCTTGTAATTTCGAGACGTTTCTTATCAATAATTGGAACCTCTTTGATTGTCTTTTGTACTTTTGAGCTTTTTGGTCGTTTGCGTCTTCAATTCGTCGAATCTGTCTTTTGTCTTCACCTTTTATTATTTAAACGAATATCACTTTTAAATAGAACAATTGCAACTAAAAGCTTGTCTTTCTTGAGGAATAATGCTATGAAATATATGTTCGTTTTTAGCATTATCATAACGTAACACCGTTTGTTAAAGTTAAACTTAAGCTTTGTACTAATGTAATTAATGTGGTGTTTTATTAACTAAGACTTCCGCTGTGTTATAACAAAAAATGGCCGGTGTTACAACGTTATATAAAATAAAGTAAATAATTACTTCTTTTTGACTAATACATATGAAATTTTACTTTCACTTTTACAAATCAAATCTTTTATTCAAAAGACATTTTACCTTGAATGATACGTGTTGTACATAACCCTAGTTTGCTAAGAACTTCGTTTCTTTTCTTACATTGTCACCTTAAACGATTTCTATAAAATTTTCGTTGATTGTCATATAAAATTTTCGTTGCTCATTCGTATCCAAGTTATCATGAAGACTGACAATTGTTGAAATTAAGAGATTCATGTGTGTGTATGTGATGAAGGCACTTACTACCACGTCATGCAGAGCCTACGGGCATCCACTAACACTTAAACCATTCAAAATTATTGCAATTACCCCAGGGATCTTATTTGCCGCACCTGTTGGAGCGATGCTCTTTCTTACATAACTCTAAGTCCTGACTTATTCCAGGGGAATTCCCATTTAGTGATATTAACACCATCAGTATTCCGACTTCAATGTTAGTCATAACCTGTCTGGCATTTTGCAAAGTCAAGAAGCGATTAATTTCTCGTCCTCATGGTCTATCCCTCATACCCCACTTTTTAGCAACGGCTTCACACGTGAACAATTTTGGTCCAAAGACTTGTGTCCTGATAATTATCAAAACTGCATTTAATTCATTAAGTTTTCAATACTTAGTGACATGTCACCCGATGATTCAAAGACTTTTCACTCGATCTTTTTCAACTCTTAACCCCTGAAATACGAAAAACTATGTTTATCAAAAAATTTACACTTTGTTTATTTGTTTGGTCCTCACGAGATTTATGGATAAATGAAAGTAATAAAACTTTTCTATCACTTATGCGATTTCTAAAATCATATATGTATGTATATATGCAAGTTAATAAATTTACCTTCACTTATTCTGGGTTAGTACCTACTAAGTTATGCCTGCAAATTATTTAAAAATCGCTCCTTTATCGAGTTATTTAACTTAAGTCAAATAGTTTTGTGCAAAATGGTACACGTTGTACATACTTCAAAATTTACTAGGAACTTCGTTCCGTTTATGTTGTCACATCAAACGTTTAAAGGTTTTTTTTCAAAACTTCCGTGGTTGACTTTATTAAAGGTTTTCACATTGGACTACACCATGTATGGATCACACTTTTTCTCGCCCTCCGTTAGGGATGAAGCTTACTATTAATATCTTTGTTAAAAACTCTTGAGCCACTTTGAATGGCAATTTTACAAAATTTGTTAAGAAGTCCTTGCGCTCATGAAATGTTCCTTTTAAGGTTAGACATGGCAAAAACGCGGGCCGATAAATCAGTTTTTGGGGGTACACTCAGTGGTCGCCCTATCGTAGGAAAGGTACTGGGCGGGTTTCTACTCTCAATATTTCACGTCTAATCGCAACACCCTCGTAAACATCATCTTTATGAATCAGTATAATCATTCTGGAGATTCTTTTCACTTGGAGTAAACCATTCTTTATGACCAAGAGTTCACGTATCTTCTCATCCACGCATCCCCTTAAGTATAAGGATAAATTCAGAACGAACCGCTCGAAGAGTTCACTCTCGTTCAAAGGTCACACCTTTCGTGCGATTTTCTTTCGAAAATATAATATAAGATACTTTGAGAATCTATGAATCTTGTTGTCCTCTTGGAAGGAGACTGCTTAAAACATTTACGACACTGATGTGGATACTCTACATAGTTCTTCCTTCGTTGATTGCAACTATATGTTGTTCTACTTAATGTTAACCCTAACTTCAACATGTAATTGAAAGAATAAAGTTACGTTATGGAATTGTTCTTTCATTCCATTCAAGGATAAGATCACATGCATCATGGAAAACTGGGTGATATCTTTCATTGTTCGTTCAGACCGCCCTAAAGACACTATACATAATTATGGCTGGCATTGCATGTAAGTCTGATTTGTCACTCTCAACTAAAAATTTCAAATTCATTTATTCAAATGAAACGTTTCTTAAATATCGGGTTCTTTATGCTTATGGTCTCCTTCCGAAATTAAGGGGGTTAGTAAAATCCGTGACTGACACTATCCAGACATCAAATCGCATGGTTGTGATCACCATGCTCTCTATTCTATCTGTCAGCTTTATATTGCGACATAAGCGCTCAACATTTTAGAGGAGTTTGGTAACATTCATAATGCATTTCACACATCCAGCTTACTGAAGATGCCTGTAAGGCTAAAAATATCATCTTTCCTTTTACGGATATATATTCAGAGGACATGCTCATGTTAACAAAAAACGAAATCAATTTGTTGATCTCTTAGGACAAGAGACTTAATTAATGGCATATACCTATTCTTACTTTTATACGCCAAAGTACCTTTCAAGGAAATTAACTCACTTCTGAGCCCTCGAGCCTCTCGAAACTTCGATACGCTCCTTCTTATTCAAAAACGGTACCATTTTTGGTCACTCCTCAAAATTTCGGGATGAAATTTTCTTTAACAGGTGGATAATGTAACGACCCAGCTTTTTCGACTTGCTTTTGTGCTTTGTGCCTTCACGAAACTGCGTATATGTGCGTACTGAGCTAGTTTATGCTCTGGGATCTTATTTAATGGTTAATTACTTTCATTAATACCTTACAACGTGCTATTAAGTGTGTAATCACTTAACTTGATCCCCGAATGCTTTTACGACTGTTGGTGTCACTTGACGTTTGAAACGAGCTATGTACTTGGTACACGTTTAACTTTGGTCATAATCGGAATATTATGACTACGTAATACTAATTGTTATTTTATAATAACAATTACTTGGTTTTTTGGATGCTTAATTACGCTTAGTAATTTACTAGAACACACTAGTTAGTCTTGTTGGACTTTCTATCTTGTTGGACTTTAGCCCACCCTACTCTAGCTAGTGGACTATTTAATTAGCCCAATTATTAATGGATTATGACCCATTTATATGTAAGACAAATGCCCATTTATAAGAGCCAACATACTAGCATTTTTGTTAACCATTATCACTAATGTTGCATGGGATCCCAACATAAGCACCAACTTTAGACAACCATTAACCAAAAAGCAAAAGTTGTCCCCCCATTTGTCCCCCCCCCCCCCAAACCAACGGCCATGAGGGCCTCCCCACACCCATTTCCACTATAAATACAAGCCTTAGCTCACCCATTTCACAATTGATCTCATTCACAATTTACACACACTTACTCTCTAATTTTCTCTCTAGTCTTTCTCACTCTAAAAAGTGTAAGTATTAAATTTTCTTTCTCTTCTTCTTCTTCTCCTAGTCACGAAATCATCATCATCATGTAAGATCAAGCTCTTTAGCTTTTTGATCTTGTTATATCTTGTAGATTCAAACTTGGATTTAAATCCTTCAAGAACATGGAAGATTCAAGCTTTCTAGCTTTGAATCTTCACTTATATTGTTAGATCTAAATCTTTTAGCTTATAATCTCTTTATTTTGTTGTAAAGATAAAAACTTGTGTTTGTGGTCTTCATGTAACTTGAAGATCTAGCTTCATGCTTCAAGGATCTTCAAGAACATTCAAGATTCAAGCCTTCTAGCTTTGAATCTTCATTACTTTTGTTAGATCTAAGCTTTCTAGCTTATGGTCTCTTTATTTTGTTATAAAGATATAAACTTGGGTTTATGATCTTCATTTAACTTGAAGATCTAAGCTTTATGCTTCAAGATCTTCAAGAACACCAAAGATTCAAGCTTTCTAGCTTTGTAATCTCATAACTTGTGTGAAAAGGATCCAAGCTCTCTAGCTTAGGGTTCCATTACATTTTTTGATCAAGTTTATGTTCATACTTGTTTGATTGAATGAAAGTTTGTAGCTTTAGTTGTAAATAGAACTTGTATTTGTGTTAAGACTAAGAATATGATGTAACCTTGGTTCATCATCTTTCTAAAACTCTTAAGTGAGTTGTATTCTTACTTGGTCTTAACATTTTATGTGTTGATGGTTGAATCTTGGTCAAAGTGATGCTAACACATCAATGAGTTGTACACTTGAAGCTTACACACATCAAGGATGAGAACCGTGATGAGCTTCAAGCACCAAGAAACCCACCGATGCATTTGTTTGCTGTTTTTCGGGGTCTGAACAGACTCCTGGACTTCTATAAATTAATTTTCAAATAGTTCGTTTCGATTAGATGACTTTTCGTTTAGGCCTCGCCCAAATCCGATATACGGTTTAGGATTTATAGCCTTTCGAAAGTCACTACGCCTTTGTAACGACGTGCTGAAAATTCCGACCTACTCGCACTTAAACCATCGCCACGGTCAAACGAAGACGAGTTAGGTTCTGAAAATTGGTCAGCGGTTAGAGGACTCACATACGGAGCCTTGGCCACTGACTACGCGTCTTTTCGATTTGTATAGAGGTCGTACCAGCTGATCGAAGTCAGCCTTTTGTTTTGATCTCTATTCTTGTTAAACTTACTTAGCTTTTATGAATGATGAATGATGATGATGATGATGATGATGATGACACTCAAACATAATTTATGCACTTTTAAACTTATGGGGAAAACATACTGACCTAGTGACCTTTGACTTAGGTTGACGACCTTTCGGACCGACTTACTACTTGCATACGCTTCATATCAACTTTTACTGATTATTCACTGTGAGTTATAGCATCCCTTATTACTTTTTACTATTTTTGGGACTGAGAATACATGCGCTTTTTACGTTTTACATACTAAACACGAGTACTTAAACTTTATATATGTGTGGGTTACAAAACGGCACAAAGATTCCCCTTAGCTCGGTAACGTTTAATCATTGGTTTCCTAACCGTGAACGCGAATCTTAGATATGTATCCATAGGGTTTGACAACCCCACTCAGGCTAGTCGCGCTAGCAGACAACGGGTGTTTAATACTTCGAGGACAAACGCACTCGTCAAGTGCACTTTTAGGGGGTGATATACATACGTTAAGTCTAGTTACAGGGTGCCCACGGTTAAGCATATACTTTTCATACTGATTTAAACTGCTGGTTGAAGCACTGAAAACTCGTGGTCTACATTACATTACTGATTACAAACAAACTATAGCTCACCAACATTCGTATTGACTTTTTAAGCGTGTATTTCTCAGGTGCTTAGACGTTGTTGCTTCCGCTGTTAGACTCGCTGTCTTGGTGTTATAGACTTGCTGTTACGGACCTACTGTGTTAGATTTCTGTTGTATTACTTAGAGATGTCGCAATCATGAAACTTTTATTTTGCATTCGTAACTTATGATATTTTCAAACAATGGCTTTGTAACGACATTTGGGTCACATACTTATGTTAACGCTTCTATTCATAGGAAGCACGTTATTTTTAGTAAAACGCTATCTTTTTATGAATGCAAAACTGATTTTCCAACAGCATATAGTGTTTGACCTTGTAATGATCATGTTGTTGATGAACCGTACACGATGATTTTGTACGGGGCGTCACAAGTTGATAATGTAATTGAAATTTAAACGAATATGATCGGATGCAGGTTTGATGATGAGATGAATTAATTTAAACGAACATCGTATGATTGTACGCTTGATGATTACAACAATTTTCAAAACCCCTAAATAACATTTTGATGGTGTTTCTTTTTTTTCAAATGGGAGGAAACATGTTTTAATTTGGGTGTGTTTTCAAATGGTTGGGAAATAGGCGGTGGACCCCTAATTTGTTAGTGTTATTCCGCCCAAAATTTTAGAAAGGTAATTTAGTCATTAAATAACTACTAAAGGTGATTATAAGGTCATAATGTTGATTAGAAAATTTGGATGGTGTAGATTATAGATGTTAATAATAATGGATGGCTAGGATTAGTGTTTTAAATTTTAGATGATCTATTATTGGTTTTGTTATTATCATATATAAAGAGATTTTATTTATTTAGGAAAATAGTTTACCACGCTTTTTAAATGTGTCAAAGGACATATTATAGAAAAAACACGTATCAATTCAAATATTTAACTAACCAAAAAAACACGGAGAGGATCTTTTGCATATTCATCTAATCGGATAGATTTATAGAAATATTTAATTTAATTCTGTACAAGTAATTATTATTTAACAAAGCAGTATATATATATATATATATATATATATATATATATATATATATATATATATATATATATATATATATATATATATATATATATATATATATAACGTACAGGAATTTAAGGAGGTAGGATGATTGGATCTCTTCTACGTGGGCCACCAGTAGATTTCTTCATCTTCTTCTTTTGAGATAGCACTTCAGGAAACAGTGCAGGCAAGTCTTCTGGCTTGAGTACATGAATTTAAGGAGGTAGGATGATTGAATCTCTTCTACGTGAGCCACCAGTAGATTTCTTCATCTTCTTCTTTTGAGATAGCACTTCATCTACAATCATTAATTACTGGTGCATTACCATGCTTTGCTGCCTTGTTAAGTAGATCTTGTAACTCAAGACTCAGTATCTTCTTTACTGTCTCATTTTCCAATGAAGTACTGCAGCATTTCCATCCATTCATTAAGTCCAAACACCCTCAGATCTCTATAATCTACCTTCTCATGAACATGATTATCTCTGCTGATACTGAAGGTTCTCTGTGTCCCTCTATGACATATGATGATCTTGTCAGGATTAGATCTCCTGGTTATCACATCAGCATATTTTCTCCTGAGATGCTTATCAGATAATTCCATTGATCGTTCAGTCTCCAGTGGACTCACTTCAGGTGCCTTTTCAGCAGCTTCAAGCTTATCTAGAGCCTTGTCCTGTGCTTTAGTAATGAATTTTGCTAATTTGATTGATTTTGCTTCTTGAATTCTACATCAGCCAATTTTGCTTCTTGTTCTGAAGCCTTACTCTTTCAAAATTCATTAGTTTGTCGAATTTAGGTTAACTATTAAAATTTAGAAAATGATGAATTATCACGAGCTTCACCCCAACATGCGACATATACCACCAGACTTGATAGGATATGTATACGGTATGTTGGCTAGTACTCCAACAGCAAACTTGGTTGAATATATAGACGGTGTAGTGATTCTACATTATAATACACACTATCTCACATGGGCGATTAATCCTCATCCCGATTCATATACATGGAATCGAAAATATAATTTTCACCCCAACATGCTAAATCTACCAACAAATTTGGTAGTATTTGTAATATGTCAATTGGCTCTATATCCACCACCAAACTTGGTAGAGTATATAGACGGCATATTGATTTTTCGTTACAACAGATACCATACAATTAAGTTTCTTGATCAATAATCGTTTAGGTTTATCCGAAAAGCAGATGCTTAAGTATCTACGAGTGAGCATAACAAACGTTGCAGGTATTTGTGCAATTTGTTTGAATGATTACGAATAAAACGAGAACACTGGTGGATTGCCGCATGGGCATCGTCATCACGTTGATTGCATTAAACGATGGTTGTCAAAGAAGAATCTTTGCCCCATGTGTAGGGCTATAGCATTGCCTGTGGAGAGGAGCTGGACATCCGCCTCCAACCACTTAAATTTAAAAAATATATTTTTATGTGGGTTTATTGAAAAGGAAATCTTATATTGATGAAAAGAAGTTGTAGGTTTCATCTGAATGAATGGAGGTTGGGATGAGATAGAAAATGAGTGGCAGAGTTTTTATATTGGTCTCCCAATCGGTCAAAAGATGAATAATAGTCGGGATTGGAAGGCAATAATTGACAAATTTTACTTGAGGTTATCGGATTGGAACCGTAAAACCATGTCATTTGGTGGACTCCTTACCCTAATCAAATCGGTGCTTAGTAGTCTTCTCTTATATGTCTTCTCCTTATTCCGTGTTCCAACGAATGTCATTAACACACTCGAAGGTTTGAGACGTAAATTCTTTGGGGCGAGCCGGGAGATATCTCAAAAATCTCATGGGTTAAATTGGAAATTGTTCTTTTAACTTATGCGCGGGGGGTTGAACATCGGGTCTCTTAAAGCAAAATATTTTGCTTTCCTAGGAAAATGGTGGTGGCGATTTAGAATTGAAAAAATGCACTTTGGACAAAGGTAATTCGTTGTATCTTTGGGAGGGATGGCAGGTTGGTTGTTTGGATCAAAACCAAAACTTATTTACAAAATCAACTTGAAACAACATTCGCCTAATTGGTTAGGAAATCAATAATCTTGGTTTTGAGTTTACTAACTCATTTGCGAAAATTGTAAGCAAAGGCGATTGTACTCTCTTTTGGAAGGACAAATGGCTTGGCTATTTAATTCTTAGTGAAAAATTCGAAAGGCTTTTCAGACTTGCGGGAATTAAAAATGTTTTGGTCATGGATAGGCTAGTGAAGAATGATAGTCTTTGGACTGCTGACTGGGATTGAATTCGAATGCCGAAACGTAGAACCCAGGCTAAATTTGATGAACTCCAACATCTTCTTGGTGAATTCAGGTTCGGGTGTAAGGATGAAGATTATTGGATATGTAATTTACACCCTTCTGGGATTTTATCCACTTCTATACTTGCTGAGAGGATTGATGGCAACATTCTATAATTGCCTTCAAACCCTACCCTAAGGAAACCATGTGCAACAACTTAGTATCACAAAAAATTGGTATCTTTGTTTGGCGTGCGCTTTTATGAAGAATTGTCGTTCGAGTAAAGCTAGATAAATGTGGAATTGACCTTAATTCATTGGGATGTCTCGTTTGTGATGGCAACATTGAAAACGTTGATCATATCCTTCTTAAATGTTCGTTTGCAAAAGATTTATGAGATATGGTCTATCGTTGGTGGAACTTGGACAACGGAACACACTTCAACTTGGAAGAGAAATTCAGTGGGAAAAGAAGCAGCGTTTTGTCGGGTGGGATCTCGAAATTATGGCAAGCTATTGAGTGGATTTCGGGTTATACTATTTGGCAAAATAGAAACGCTACTATATTTCAAAAGAAAAAAGGGAATGGTCCGATGGCGCTCAATGAGATTCAATTAAAATCGTTCGAATGTATTTCAAATAGATCAAATAAAATCAAACTTGATTGGAATCAGTGGCTTTTAAATCCGTCTTCGTTTGATGACCATGGTTGACCTACTGAACTCTTGTTGATCTTTGTCTCTTCTCAGCTTTTCAGTTTGTTCTTTGCTCTATGTTTTCTTTCTTGAGTTGTACAGTTATGTCATGTAATGCTTGGTATGCTTTTCCCATACTTAGCTTGTATCTTCCTATTTTAATAATAATAATAATAATAATAATAATAATAATTCATGTTTGCTTTTCAAAAAAAATAACATTAAAACATTTAACAAATATAATGATATCGACTGTTGCAATTTTAGTAACTCTATAACACTAACAAATACGGATAATGGCCATTGTCTCCGTTTTATAGTTTCAATTTACCAAACCTTTAGATATAAGGTTTTGTTTACCGTTTAAATGATACTCCGTATTTTTGAAAAAAAAAAAAAAAAAAGAATTTTCTATTGTTTGATCTTGATGCTTATGTTTAAATTTTGAAAAAATCTTTAAAATTAATGGGAAATATGACAAAATTTAATTTAATCAAAATTTACGATAACATTTAATCGGATACGATGTACCATCTTCCCTAGACATAATATATATCGAAAATCAGTCAAGGAAATTTTTTTAAGAAAATACACATATACGAGTAATTATTAAAAAGAAAAGAGTTTGACGAAGACACTCCATTCGAAGTTTCCGTTTTTTCTTCTTTTTTTTAAATTTTTTTTAAAGACAATATGAAACTTTACTAAGTTATAACCCGCGACTTCGCGGGATTATGCAAAAGAAATTCCTACAAAGAAATTCTTGATTTCATGTAAAAGAAATTCCTACAAAGAAGTAAACAGTCGTTCACCATCACATTCTTCGGTATATGTATCCAAATTGAATATGTACTATTTATTATACACTAAAAAAATGTTACATTTTGAAGCAATACCAATAGGGTACATGTGGCAAATGCTTATTTGGTTTCTATGTTACATCAACCTCGTAATAATATAACATCTAAAAAGAGGAATAGCCGAATAGATAATGAGAGATGCCCAATATCTACAAAACAACTCAAACCTCAAAAATCAAACAAAAGTTGCTCACCTTGACCAACAATATCCTCCATCCCGTCTAAAAGAAGATTGTCATTGAAATAACATAAAATATATATTGTCACTGAAATAACATAACTTTATATCTCAAAAGAAGATAGTCACTCAAATAACATATGGAAGGAATTAATTTGTGAGGTGACCATTTTAGCGATGTGAGAAGGATTATCTCGACCTAAGTTGGCAGCCGCATAGTCTTTGGCACACAGAGCACTACTTAATGATTTTTCTTATAATTTAAGATCACTTCACAATTCATGGATCTCACCAGTTATATACTTATGTCACATTAGTGACCTCCTCACCTTGTATTTATGGCACCAATGCTATATCGATCATAATTAGAATTTTGTAGCTCCTCCAATTGTTGCTCACATTCTATCACCCAGTCAACTCTTGATGATAAATAGTAGCAAAGTTGAGAACTATCAAGTCAGCTTCTACATCTCATTTTAGAACCTATAACACAACTATGGAACCATTCATAAAAATTTAAAGCAAACCACACCACATAAAGGAGGTAGAGTATGGCAATTTTCAAATTAAATTGTCCAGTCGTCCATCTCAAATTCGTCCATTTTTCCTAATGAGATAAAATTCTTCAAATGTCAACCCATATCGGATCACTTGTAGGCATTAAAAAATCGTTTCACAATCAAAACGAAAGAATTACATTCAAATTTAAAGCTATTATATCAAACATTGATATTATATACAGAGTAATAGATAGCAAAAGAAAATTTGAAAGATGTTATCTCCATCTTTTTGAATAAATGTTTATGTAATGGGTCAAAACATTTTGTACAGATTGACCCACAACCTTTTTGACCATTGTTTAGTTTTATAATTTTTTTTTTTTTTTTTTTTGCAAAGCCAAGAAATATATATATTTATAAACTTAACAGAGACATGCACATTGCATTTGCGGATGCCTCCGTTACACACAGAAAGCCCGAAACTTTACAGCTAAAAACACACTATGTATGGCTTAACTAAGTACAGTTACTAAATCGATACAGTTTTAACCTATGCCCGATCGAAAGTTCCCATATGAACCTGGATTTATCAACCATTGATGCCACTCGATATTAAGCTTTTTACCTCTCTTGGATATCCATTCGAAGCTCTTAATTTGGATGTCGTTAACAAGTGTATCCCTTGAACGTGTCTCATTGCGAAAAACCTTTAGGTTCCTATTCTTCCATATTAGATACCCACAAACCCATTTAACCGCTTGCCATAGAAACATTGATTTTACCCCGGCTATAGTGCCCTCGTGATCATTGAAAACATCATTGACACTAGTAAGTGTGAAGTCTCCAAGACCCCACCAATGAAAAACCCGATCCCAAATCTCAATCGCATATTTGCAAAGAACAATGGCGTGGTCAATTGATTCCAAATCCTTGTCGCATACGGGACATCTAACCGTATGTAAGTCAATCCCTCGCCTATCAAGTTCTACTCTTACCGGTAACCGTCTTCTTTTGGTCCTCCAAATGAAAATTCCGATTGATTGTGGAAGCAATCTGTTGATTTCGGTTTCTCTTGCCTCCCCAGACGCCTCACAAAGTTGCAAGTCCAAGATGTTTGTTAATGTTTTGGTGTGAAATTTTCCATCTTCGCTAGACGACCACTCCCACCCAGTTCTTGACCCTAACCTATGAAACTGGTTCCTGACTTGAAGCTGCAGATGTTCGACCTCAACTCCATTTCTGTCGAGAGGTGGCCTGCTCCATTGCCAAGTGAAAACTTGAGTACCGTTGTTACACAACACTCTGTCATTTATTTTAGCATCTTTGACTTCCTCCAAGTGGTATAGTCGCGGATATTTATCTCTTAAACGTTGTTCACCGACCCAAAGATCCTCCCAAAATAGCACGTCCAAACCTTCATCAATATTTCTTACAAACGAATTGTTAAAATTGTAGCCACGTTTTGTCATTTCCATGCCAATCTTAATGACATCTTTCCATGGTGAGTAACCAACCCCAACCCGACCATTAGGAGATGACCCCAACCCGCCCTCCCGACCGTAGATACTTTGAATTATTTTAACCCAAAAGGCATTGGTTTCGGTACGAAACCTCCACCACCATTTTCCCAAGAGTGCCCAATTTTTTGCTTTTAGCGACCCTATGTTTAACCCTCCCTCCCCATATGGAAGTAAAATATCATTCCACTTAACCCAAGACATTTTATTTCCCTCACCCGACCCGTCCCAAAAAAAGATATGACGCAAACCTTCAAGCAAATGTAAGATGCTAGCCGGTGCCCAGAAAGTCGAGAAGAAGTACAACGGTAAACTGTTTAGAACCGACTTGATAAGCGTCAAACGCCCCCCGAATGATACCGTTCTAGATTTCCAATCCAAGAATCGTTTATGGAATTTTTTAATCACCGGATCCCAATCTTTACTTTTATTCACTTTTGCCCCTACCGGTACCCCGAGATAAGTGAAGGGAAGTTTGCCGGAGCTACACTTGAGTTGCTTAGCCATTGACTCTATTTCATCCGTCACCACATTAATCCCGTAAAGACAACTTTTCTCAAAGTTCATTTTAAGGCCCGAAACGTCTTCAAAGCAAAGTAATAGTTTTATACAATTAAAAATGTTCCGTTTAGACCATTCTCCAATAAAGATGGTGTCATCCGCGTATTGGAGGTGGGTTAACGGAATCTTATCTTTACCTACTTTCACCCCCGACATGAGACCCTTTACCCTAGCTTCTTGAGCAAGAACATTTAGACGTTCACTAGCTATAATGAAAAGAAAAGGTGAAAGAGGGTCACCTTGTCTAATACCACGTTGAAGTTTGAATTCTTCGGTTGGAGATCCATTGACAAGGATGGATATAGATGCGGATTTAAGGCACGATTCAATCCATTTAACCCATTTAGCCCCGAATCCCATTCGACTCAACATTGATAGTAAGAAATTCCAATTCACGCTATCAAACGCCTTAGCGAAATCCTCTTTGAAGATGAAACTTCTAGCCCTACTCCTTTTTAAATCACAAACACTTTCATTTAGAACCAATATCCCGTCTAAAATGGAACGCTCCGAAAGAAAAGCACTTTGTTCAATTCCAATAAGACGAGGTAAGACCCTTCGGATTCTATTAGCAAGTAACTTGGCGATTACCTTATAGTAGTTATTTATCAAACTTATTGGCCGATAGTCACCAAGTTCTGTTGGGTCAATGCACTTCTGGATTAGTGTCATAAAAGAAGCGTTGCAACCATTCGAAATCTCACCCTTTTCCCAAAACCACTCAATCGCCACAAGAAGGTCACGCTTGATTAGATTCCAATATTTTTTAAAAAATTTAAAATTAAAGTCGTCGGGTCCCGGAGCCTTCGACCCATCACACCCTTTCACCGCCTCCCAAATCTCCTGTTCATCAAAACTGACCTCTAAAAGGTTTGCCTCTTCAACTGTTAATTCGATTCCGGGTCCGTTTGGAATGACAGGTCTGTCCCCATTGGTTTCATGAAATAGATTTTGAAAATAATTATGTACCTCTTTTTTGACCAGTTTCGGATCGTCCTCCCACTTGCCATGGATATGCAGGCCTCTGATTGCGTTTTTGCTATTTCTTCTTTTGCATAAGGAGTGAAAATATTTGGTGTTTTCCTCCCCCTCGGTGATCCACTTGCATCTCGACTTTTGCTTCATCATATTTGTTTTTATTTTATCCTTTTCAAGCCATATTCTCCTAGCTTCCAGCCACTTAGATCTTTCATTGTCGTCGATATCCCTGTCGTTTGCAATTTGTTCCTAATTACTTGCCTCCTTTTTCGCCGATTCAATCTCAGAATCCAAATTACCATAAACAATTATACTTCAGTTCTTGAGAGCCGTCCTTACGTTTTTGAGTTTCAAACGAAAGATGATATCCGGACGTGTTGCCTTCACCTGAGTATCCCATGCTTCTGAAATAACGTTACCTGCATCAGGATGTTTGAGCCACGAGTCAAAAACCTTTACGGGCTTGGGCCCGTAATCTATGACTTTGGATCTTAGCAGCAAAGGGCAGTGATCTGAGAGTTTTCTATCGAGAACCAAAACTGATAGTTCACTCCATATATTTAGGACCGAACCAGAGACTAAAACCCTATCCAACTTGCTGAATTTCTTCCCATTATCACAGATTCTGGTGTACTTTTTGCCAACTAAAGGAACATCAACTAACCCTGCTTTATCAATAAATTTGTTAAAACGAGTAGCTCTTCGTTGATTGAATTCACAATTCCTTCGTTCTTCCATCCTCCGAACCTCGTTAAAATCTCCACACAATATCCAGTTTTCATTGTCGAATTTCATAAGGTTCTCCAAACTGTCGAAAAACACTCGCTTTTTATTATCATCGTGAGGACCATATACGTTCACTACAATTGTATCTCGATCGTGTCCTTTGAATTTTCCTTTAGCCGCTAGGTAATATTCACCCTCCACAGTTTGATCAACATTAAACATACTAGGATCCCATATCAGTAACGACCCCCCCGACCTGCCATTAGCCGCCTTCTGAGTAAAATTATAATTCGGGGAACCCCAAAAGAACTCAATGAATTTTTCATCAATAGACTCGCACATTGTTTCTTGTACTACCATAATATAAGGTTTTGAACTATCACAGAGGTTGCGAAGCCAACCTAACATCCCTTTCTTTTTAAAACCTCGAATATTGACTGAAAGAAGTATCATAATAACACAGACTATCGAACGAGAAGGATGATTCAATGTTTCTGACCTCCCCAATGAAGGCCCAACAATTCACCAAATCCCTGGTGATTCACCGTATCTTCGCTTCCTTGAGAATGAGAATTGATGCAATTGATGGGTACTTTCTGTTTGCCCTTGTTCACCAAGCTTCCACCTCCACTTTTTGATCCGTACTTGCTATTTTTAGACTTAGAGACTGATTTAGAAGTTGAAATTGAAGATGGGAACTTTCTCTTTTTTCTCTTCAGCAGGTGGATTTTCCTTGCAAAATTCTTCAGATGTAAAAACCTAGAAGATACATGCCATCTTGCTGCTTTCTTCCAAATTGAATCAAGTGATCGACTACTGTATCTTGTCTTCGAGCTCACATCACCTGTAGAAAGTAAATTAGGTAGATTAATTTGGGATTTAACATTCCTCTTTGATAATTTGGTTCTAAACTTGTGACCCGTGATTTTGGTTGAGTTATCACTGCGAAATTCAACAGGGATCCCCAATTCTGCCGAATCAATATCAGTGGGCTCTAATCCTTTATTGCACTCTTTAGGTTCGTGATCCACCTTGTCTGTTTTGTTAAGCCCAATAGGCCCATCAGGCTTCTTGACAGTGTCCCCAATATTAGTTGCTAACCCACCGTTTCGGGTTCTCGGCCCACTTGGTCCTGGGCATATGTTGGGCCCAACGTCAACTTCTATCCCTGGCCCACTTCTAATACCATTGTTGTTTGAACTGTTTGTCTCCTCGATATCCTTCCTGACCTTCCACGCCACATTCTCATCATTAATGTCTGACACTTCGTTCAACCCATCAGCCGCATCTTTACTCCTTTTAAGATTATCATCATTAAATGTATCCCCAACCCTAGAGAAAGCCTCACTGGTTTTAAAGCATTTGGACCTTTGATCTTCCACCCTTGTGTTAGGGTTTATCATCGGATTTAGCTCGGCCACCGGTTGCTAGACGGATTCCGGTGGTTTATCATTAATCGGCATGGCCTCATTGTTTATGGAACAATTTTCTGTTTCCCATTCACTTACATCATCTTCATCTTTTTCGATCTGGAAAATATCACGTTGAACCTCGTATACATTGACATAGAAAATGTTACCCTTATATTTGAGGCTTACCTCTTCCTTGACGATTTTTGGGGACATGATTTTAACCAAGACTTTGCCACTGGAAAGATTTTGATCTCCCTGAAGGACACAATTTTGAAGTTCATAGACTTTTCCCCACCAGGATGCAATCTTATGAAAAGTTTTTTCTTTCCATATGGGTACCGGAACACCGAAGATTGATAGCCAGGTCAATCTCCCTGGATTTTTGGTTGTCGCCCTCCATCTTTTTAAATCCAAGATCCATTTTCTAATCCCATGCTCTTCATCTTAAAGTAGTTTCTTTGCTAGCTCTTCGGATCCACACATCAACATAACCTCCAAACCCCCGATGAATTTAATGTCGATGTTACGTAGTCCTTCGATGTCACATATTGACCTGAGTTGAGATAGTACCTCTAGATTCTTTGCCTCTCGTATTATCGCGTTTTTAAGGCACACTGTGTTGTCTTCATCATCTTCTATGATGATCACACGTTCAGTTTCTCCCCTTATTTCAGGTTTGTGTTTTGGTAATGGAGGGAATTCTTCATTTTGGTTATCTTTCCTAACCCATCTCATCCCTGCCACTTCATTGTAACCTCTATTATCAGTGAAAGTGTTGAAGTTTGCCTGCGTTTTTGGGTTGTTGTTTCTTGTCGGAGCTGAATTACTCTTCACCTTTTCTTTTCCATCACTGTTTCTGTCGAATGCCTTGTAAGCTCTTAAATGCCACTCATCGATTGTCAAGTTGTTGAGTCTTCGTAGGAAAACTGTCTCATCATGTACCCCTTCAAAACGTATGAATGCAAATCTTTGCCCGTTTCTTAGACGTTTTTTAGGGATGAATACATCTCTTATTCCCCCTTGTGGTTTGAAAAACTTCCAGAAATCCGGTACAATCCACGATTCCGTGAAGTTGAAAATCATGAACGACATCACTCTTGGATTGTTTGGTCTACCTAGCCGACCCTGAAACCCGTTACCGTTGTACTCCCCTTGCTCGCCTGCAACCGAATGCTCTCCATTTGCCCTAGATTTGTTTCGTTTCTTTGTTACAGTTTCCCACCCCTTTTCGTTTTCTCTCTCCCTCTCTTTGTTTTCTCTCTCTCTCTCTCCATTGTCCGTTTAGTTTTATAATTAGTTAATGTGTTAGATATGCGGTGAAGATTTGATTCATAAAATTAACAATAAAAATAAATTTCTTTGATAAAATAATCTAATGGGTTTTAAACATATGAATATACTTTGGGTGACTTGCAAAACTGTTTTAAATGTTTCCTTTCTAGTTAGATCGATTAGATTGACCCATTGGAGATACCAGCATAAACTATTTAGCGCATTTTATATTTTTATATGTACATGGGTTAAAAATTGCCACATTTAACATAATGTATCGCTCTTACATAAAGGGACCTTACCGTAAAGGGACCTTACCGCATACGTCCCTCACGTAACTTTGAAAACACGGGTAACCATTTGCAACGACATCAAGATCATCAAGGCTGAAGTTGTAATGTTTTTAAAGAGCCAAATATAAGTACCTGAAATAAGAGGAACGCATTACAAGCAGCTGGAAACAACCCGTTAGTATTAGTGACGTCATATATTCGTAAGAATTACATACCTTTTGCAGTAATTCTAGGCTATTGTTGAGCCACACATATTTCTTAAGTTTTATTGGTGTACCTTTCGCATTGTCTGAGTATTAAATACATAGAAGCTGTAGCGAATGAAATGCAACAATTAAATGGCACGAAAAAGTATAAAATCATAGACATAAGCACAAACAGTTGAAGTGCAATACTTAATACTTTAATCGATTACCATCTAATAAAAAATCAAAGGCATATCCTGGATACGAATGAAACATAAAACAAAACCTGCAAGTAATCGAGAAGAATCAAAGTTCTTGTTAAGTAATGCGATATGAAACAATGTAAGAATTTGCAATCAGTCGTTTAAAATCAAAGACATGTACATCTTAATTCTTAATATGAAATTAACCATTTAAACTGAACACAAAACCAATCAAAATTCCTACCTGTAATGCGATTTGAAACCCTAAACAAAGAATGATAATATCAATGTAAGGTTATGATACATAAAACTAACAGGAAAACGTCAGCTCATCTTAATAATACATTTTCATAATTGTTCTCAGCAATAACAGGTAAACATTGATTAAGAAAACATTGATAAGGAAGTATATCTTTATATGACAATATAAATATATAAACAAACTAATGAAGATACTGAATATATTGTTCATTTATCCATCATATCTAGCTGCATTTGCACACGATATAATCTTTATATGAAAGAAAAGAAGACGTATATGCCACTTTATTAACACCTAAAATTGATCATACCTTTGTAATTACATCAACTATACGATAACCATTCGGGTAATTAGTGCAAGCAATGTGTAGTGCAATAGTCGCCTATTCTTAATTAGCATACTAAATAGCTAATATCAAACAATACTGCTTCTTGTTGTAAGACACTTTTCAACTACAATTTTATCAAACATTTGGCGCGCATCATATGGGTGGCAATTAAAAGACATAATCTCGCTACACATTTTGTCGAAAGTTGTTGGTATCATGAAAAAACAAATATATGGAGATGAAGTATGAATCAACCCGATTTTACAAACACAAACACTAAACCTACAACCTGAAAAAAGTATCATAAAAAGTTAATGGCCATCTATAACGACCGTAGGACGAAAACAACTCAACAAAATCGGATATTTGTAGCAAAACCAAATCGAATCTCAATCAACATTCAACATTATAATCTAGATGAATAGAGTTACAAACAAAATGGATATTACCTGCTTGCCATACCAAACCCGCGATATTAAGTGTTTGACTTCCAAACCGCAGTATAAAATCAACGAAACAACCACCTGTGGCCAAAAACAAGTAATGGGGTGAGAAGCTAAATCATTTCAAAACATGAAATCCAAACATTGATAGTACCTGTTTCAAACCATAATCGTCAAAATATTATTAATATCAAATGCAAAAGTTAATGGGGTGAGGAGCTAAATCATTTCAAAAAGGACGAAAAAACTTAAAACGCACATACCTTTCGTATACACATCTAAATTCATGATGTTTGATGAGTAATTTTCTCCGTAGAGCTTGAGAAGCTGATCGACCATGTCTATTCCTGTTGTTGTTGGCATCACCTCAAGTGTATACTATCGAGAAGACAACATACAGAATGACCGTCACTAAGCAAATTCAGAAACAAACTTTACGACACGCACAAAATGAATAAGTTATTTATTGAGAACTGTAAATATCACAAGCAAGACTAACCCATGTTAAGGATTAAATACCATTGTCTAAAATACAAAAAACTGAAGTAATGCAAGTATTTGATGCTCCCACTTTCTTTGAGCTGCAACGAAGCTACACGATAGTTGGGTCTCTATAAATACCTTATGCATATACCATTTTAATGAATTACTTTTTTTATCTCCACTGAAGCTACACGATAGTTGGATCTTGTTGGAAATAGGAGGTTATGTATATTATTAGTGGAAGAGTGGATTGATGATTTTTAGAAGTTAGATTGATCTTGAAAGCTTTTCTTTTATTGCTTATTGCTTGCTTTGCTTGATTACAAATGAGGGGTGAAGCCCTCTATTTATACTACTCAATGGAGTAGTCTAGATCACTCCATCATCTACTACTATCTAGATATTTCCTAGTATTTCTAGACCTAGATATTTTACAAGATTATTCTACACACATTCTACACACTTTCACTACTACATATTACAAGAAGCTTCTACATAATGGGCTATAATCTTGATCCAAAATATTTGTATACTTGCAAGCCCAAATCCAAAACAAATAGCCCACAATCAAGTTTAGTTTCCAACAGCCCCCCTTAAACTTGATTTCGTCACTCCGAGCATATTCCGTAATCTCTGAAAAGTCTCGTGTTTTAGAGGCTTTGTGAAAATATCAGCAACTTGGTCGAATGACTTCGTGTACTTTATCTGCACCTCTTTATTTGTAACACACTCCCTGATGAAATGGTATTTCGTATCGATGTGCTTGCTTCGATCATGGAAGACTGGATTCTTTGCTAGAGCAATCGCAGACTTGTTATCCACATATATCTCCGTAGCTTCCTTTTGAAAAAACTTAAGCTCATTTAGTAACTTCCTGAGCCATATTGCATGACAGGTGCACGATGTTGCTGCTACAAACTCGGCTTCACACGTTGACAGAGTCACAATGGGTTGCTTCTTCGAGCTCCATGTGAACGCCGTATCTCCCATATAGAACACGAAACCACTCGTACTCTTACGATCATCTATGTCTCCAGCCCAATCACTATCACTGTATCCAACTAGCTTGAAGTGCTCAGAAGGCGAATAAAACAGGCCATAGTCAATCGTACCTTTGATGTAGCGAAGTATCCTCTTGGCCGCCTTCAAGTGATTTATTGTAGGTGCTTCCATGTATCGACTTACTAGTCCAACTCCGTAGAGAATATCTGGCCTCGTGCAGGTTAGGTACCTCAAACTTCCAACCAAACTCTTGTATTGTGTTGGGTCCACCAAGTATCCTTCATCATCTTTTGACAATTTGAGATTGCAATCCACCGGTGTATTCATTGACTTGCAGTCATTCATCTTAAACTTCTTGAGCACCTCATTCGCATAACCTTCTTGGGATATGAATATTCCTTCTTTCTTTTGTTTTACCTCGATCCCAAGATAGTAAGCCATAAGTCCAATGTCGGTCATCTCGAACTCCCGAACCATTGCTTTCTTGAACTCCTCAAACATTTTGGGATTACTACCGGTGAATATCAAGTCATCCACGTATAGGCACACAATCATAACATCTCCATCATTGCTAACTTTGGTGTAGAGGGCATGCTCATGGGGGCATTTCGTAAAGTCATTCTGTTGGAAATACTTGTCTATCCTGCTATTCCATGCCCGAGGCGCTTGCTTCAACCCGTATAAGGCCTTTTTCAATTTTAGCACCTTATTCTCTTGGCCTTTCACGATGTATCCCAAAGGTTGTTCTATATAGACTTCTTCTTCTAAGTGGCCATTAAGGAACGCAGATTTGACATCCATTTGATAAATCTTCCAATTATTTTGAGCCGCAAGTGAGATTATCAATCTTATAGTTTCTAGACGAGCGACGGGAGCAAATACCTCGTCATAGTCTATGCCGGCTTGTTGACTATATCCCTTCGCCACCAACCTTGCCTTATATCTTTCAACTTCTCCTTTGGAATTCTTCTTGGCCTTGTACACCCATTTTACACCAATAGCCTTATGTCCCTTTGGTAGTGTGGCAAGATCCCACGTATTATTCTTCTCGATTGCTTGAATCTCTTCGTCCATAGCAAGTTTCCACTTTTGGCTTTTTGTTGCGTCTTCATAACTTATTGGCTCACAATCGGCAATAAGGCAGAACAATGATAGATCCTCCATAGGCTGGGTTACCTCATACAACTCCCTAATGCTCCTTGTGTGATGTTGTAGCCTACTTGATTCTCCTCCTGATGTTGGTGTCACTTCATTAGGTGTAGTGGTTGGAGTACGTGGAGAGTGCGGAGATGGTGTACTAGAAGGTTCTTGAACTTCTAGATATTCTTCGTTCCTTGCAGTACTTTCGAATGGATAAGGGAGAAAGTCGTAGTTCTCCTCTTCGGGAACATTCCAATCCCATGTTGCTTCTTCATCGAACACCACATCTCGACTTGAGATTATTTTACCGGTCTTGGGATTGTATAACTTGTAACCCTTCGAACTTGAGTCATAGCCCACGAATATGAGTTTCTCGCTTTTATCATCGAGCTTCGTCCTCTTCTGATCTGGCACATGAGCATATGCCACACTTCCGAACACTCGAAGGTGTGAGATGCCTGGCTTCCTTCCACTCCAAGCTTCAATGGGCGTTTTGTTCTTGACGCTTCTAGTGGGCGAGCGATTTGCTAGATAGATCGCACAGTCCACTGCCTCAGCCCAAAACTCCTTAGGCATCCTTTTACTCTTTAACATACTCCGAGCCATATCAAGAATGGTCCTATTTTTTCTTTCCGCAACACCATTTTGTTGAGGTGAATACGGAAGTGTTAGAGGACGTCGTAACCCATTGTTGTCGCAAAATTCCTTGAATTCCTTGGATGTGAACTCTCCTCCACGATCGGATCTCATCGCCTTTATGGTGAGACCACTTTGATTCTCCACAAATGCTTTAAACTTCTTGAACATTTCAAAAGCTTCCGACTTCTCTTTTAGAAAATAGACCCATGTCTTTCGACTAAAATCATCAATGAATAGAAGAAAATATCTATTTTTACCAAAAGACGGTGGGCTTATGGGTCCACACACATCCGTGTGAATAAGTTCTAGAGGTTTCTTCGCTCTACTAGAAGCTTCTGTTGGAAAACTGTTTCGGAAGTGCTTTCCTAGAAGGCATCCTTCACATATTTGATCCGGATGATTAATTGGAGGCAAACCCTTCACCATTCCTTTACTTGATAATAATTTTAACCCTCCAAAATTTAAGTGCCCGTATCTCATGTGCCAAAGCCAAGAATTATCTTTGAAACATGCTTTTAAACATCTTGGAATGTCATGTTGAATATTTAGCATGAACATCCTATTCGTTGACATTGGCACCTTAGCAATCAAACCTCCTTTTTGGTCTCTTAAAGAAAGAGTACGATTTATCATGTGAATATCATAGCCTTTCTCTAAGAGTTGTCCAATACTCAGTATATTCGTCTTCATATTAGGCACATAATACACGTTAGAGATAAATTGATGCCTTCCATTTTTCAAGCGGATGAGAATCTTACCTTTGCCTTTAACCGGGACTTTAGAGGAATCTCCGAAGGTGATATTTCCACTAATTACCTCGTCTAACTCCACAAACATGTTTTTGTCACCGCACATATGGTTGCTTGCACCCGTGTCGAGATACCACAAATTTGATTCTCCGTTATCTTCACCTTTGCATGCTAGTAACAAAGTGTTTTTCACGGCTTCGGTATCTTCTTGCACTAAATTTGCTCTTTCTTGCACGTAATTGTCTGACTTCTCGCATTCCGAAGCATAATGGCCAAATTTATGACAATTATAGCATTTGGTTTGAGAATTGTCATACCTTGGCCTTCTACTTGTGTAGCCTCTCCCGCGACCTCTTGTCGGGTGAAAATTTTGACTTCTTTCTTCATTTCTGTAAGAACTATAACCTCCACGTTTGATATATCCTTGTCCTCGTCCTCGGCCACGTACTTGACCACGACCTCGTTGACTCGGTTGATGAGTCTTTTCACTACTCTCTTCCTTGAAAGACAGTTTTGCTTGTAAAGCTTGCTCCAAAGGCTCCTTATTTTTCTTATTGAACCTCTCTTCATGGGCTTGTAGTGAACCCATGAGTTCATCTATAGTCATTGATTCTAGATCTTTAGATTCTTCGATGGCTACGACTATATAGTCGAATTTCGAATCTAATGATCTAAGAATCTTCTCATTGACTCTTACATCGCTTAGAGTTTCACCATTCCTCTTTAATTGATTGACAATCGCCAAGACTCTTGTAAAATAATCGGAAATTGATTCTGAGTCTTTCTTATTTAAGGATTCGAACTCACCTCGTAGTGTTTGTAGTCGAACCTTTTTCACCTTTTCAACTCCCTTGTGAGAATTCTCCAAGATCTCCCATGCTTTCTTGGCGGTGGTTGCACTTGCAATTTTCTCAAAAGCTCCATCATCTACACTTTGTTGGATGATGGAAAGAGCCTTTTGATCGTTCGTCTTCATTAATTTTTTCTCCTTGCCGAGAGGACCTTTTTCTGCAGGTTCCTCATAGCCTTCCTCCACAATCTCCCATAAGTCTTGTCCACCTAGGAAGGTCTTCATTTGGATGCTCCATCGATCATAATTATCCTTTGTGAGGCGAGGAAATGTGATGACATTGTTGGCCATCATCTTGTCGAACCAAGCTCTTGATACCAATTTGTTGGAAATAGGAGGTTATGTATATTATTAGTGGAAGAGTGGATTGATGATTTTTAGAAGTTAGATTGATCTTGAAAGCTTTTCTTTTATTGCTTATTGCTTGCTTTGCTTGATTACAAATGAGGGGTGAAGCCCTCTATTTATACTACTCAATGGAGTAGTCTAGATCACTCCATCATCTACTACTATCTAGATATTTCCTAGTATTTCTAGACCTAGATATTTTACAAGATTATTCTACACACATTCTACACACTTTCACTACTACATATTACAAGAAGCTTCTACATAATGGGCTATAATCTTGATCCAAAATATTTGTATACTTGCAAGCCCAAATCTAAAACAAATAGCCCACAATCAAGTTTAGTTTCCAACAGATCTCACATCGATAGTACTGTTGGAGGTGACAAAGTGCTCATATCAATGATGATAACACAATAATATTATGTTGACTTTGACTGGTAAAGCTTGTTAAACTGCTCCTATCAACGATGACTTGCATTTTCTTAGTTATGCATTACCAATAAAAAGATTAAAGCATACAAAAAAATTACTAAAAAGCCCTTAATGATAAGTTTACAAAAAATTCTTAAAGATTACTGTTAAAAATTTTTGGGGACATTTTGAGAAAAAAACCATGATTTGATGATGGCACAAGTAAAATGGAGTGTGAAATTATCATCTCCCGCCAAATAACAATAACCTCATCCGATACTTAATTTGACTCACTATAAGCTATACATATACCACAATGAGAAGACCCCGGGGTCGGTTGCGATACAGTTTGCTTAAGGCTCGGGTTTAGTTAGCTTTTGCTCTTTGTTGAGTGTTAGGGTTGTTCACTGCCTCCGAGCCTTATAGCGCTTTTGTCTCGTTGTATCTTTTGTTAGACTTTTTCATCTATTGATGTAAAAGATTTTTTTAATGTTATCGTTATTTTAGTCAAAAAATAAAAAAATAATAAAATAAAATAAAATACCACAATGAGAAGACCCATTACAAGAAACATAAAACGACCCCACTGGAAATATAATACAGAACAAGTTATACCAAATAATTTTTTACAACATTACTTAGTGACCGCGTTGCACTTCAACCAACTAGTCTGTTTGATATGCAGCCATGTAGAATATAGATTTAAAAATTTTAAAATTGTAAAGCCTAGATAATTGAAAAATTAGCAGGTGTCCAAGGCCATGGATTGAAAATTGCAGGGTCTTTGATATTTGATAAGTGGAGTATTAATAAGTATATAACATACTAGACAAAACTAAACAATTAAGCGCTGAATGGTTCATAATTTGAATAATTCAAAGGTTCTGAATGATGATGATGTTATTTCTTAATGACAATAACCTGTTTGATAATAATTTTTAACGAATAATATGAATGATGTAAAATAACCTTATTAACATTAATAAAAACTACAATATAGTTGTTTAATAAATGATTTTGATATAATTCAAATAGAAAATTATATAAAGTTTAGGTGTTTAATGGTTAAGAGAGAATTGTAGCTCTGAAAGCACCATATGTTATTAAGAGGCCAGAAAAAAAAACGCGCTGAATACTAAATGGTTTAGTATTAAGCGTTGAAACCAAATGATTTATGGGTTAAAATCATTAAATCGATTCATGGCTACGTGTTTGAAAAAACTTCGGCTACTTGTAGTAGCACTTGGAGCAATATCGTCACTTGTTGTCTTTCATGTTTAAGAGATAGGCTTCTTCCGAATGACTTTTTTAAAATGGCTCTCCGGAATGGTGAGTCCATCCGTTTTTGGCACGATTTATGGATAGGCAATGAGCCGTTAGCCTCACGTTTTAACAAGGCTCTTCCATTTAGATTCCGACCCAAACGGATCTGTTGGCTCTAAAGTTGTTAATGGTTCGTGGGTGTTTAATTGGAATAGAGATTTTGTCGGTGGTAGAAATGAACAATCTCTTAGTGCACTCATTGAATCGTTGGGCTCCCCTACGCTTGCTGACAAACATGACGAATGGACATGTAGCTCGAGTAAAGACGGGATGTTCTTTGTTAAACATTCTCGGTTACTTATCGACCGAAGGCGTCACCCTTCTGCTCAGGTTGGTACTTTGTGGTTCAGTTTTATCCCTCGTAAAGTGAATATTTTCTTTGTGGCGTTTCCGTTTAGATCGTATTCTCGTTCGTAGGAACCTTTCCGCGAAAGGAATAGATGTTGATTCCATTGTTTGCCCGGTTTGTAACGATGAAATAGAGACGAGGGATCATCTTTTTTTCGGTTGCAATGTAGCGCGTGATCTTTGGCATAAAATTTCGATTGTGCTCGGTTGCGGTTTGCCTCATTTATCTTCGTGGGAGTCGTTCGTGGTTTGGTTAGAAGGCGTTAATTTACCGGTCACCTTAAAGAATCGGATTGTTGCTGTTACGATTACTACTTTATGGGCTCTATGACGATTCAGAAACGGCATTGTTTTTCATGATTCATTTTGTTCTAAAAGTAGTTTATTCGATGTAATTAGACTTTTTTTCTTTTCGTTGGATTAAAAATAGAGGTCATTTAGTTTCCAATTGGAACTTATGGCTTTCTATGCCCTTGTAATTATCCCTTAGCGCCTTGTTAGGGATCGTTTGATATATATATATATATATATATATATATATATATATATATATATATATATATATATATATATATATATATATATATATATATATATATTGGTAGGATCAAGAGGGAAGTAACCAATCGGGAGGAAGCGGGGGGAAGCAAAAACTTTTTTTTTCTTTTCGTTTTTTGAAAATACTTTGTTCACGAACATTATAGATGAGATGAAAATATGAACATTTAGTAGAGACACTTTGTGATAAATGTTTTTATTTTGGCGAGAAAACGCTCGAAGAAGTAATATATAACAATTATCGTGTTTTTCGAGCGTATGTTGAGGTTTTAGCTATTGGGGTTTAGATATTAGGGTTTAGATATTAGGGTTTATAGGGTTTAGATATTGGGGTTTGGAAATTTAGGGTTTAGGGTTTAGATTTAGGATTTAGATTGAGTTTTTAACACGAACGGTTTAGAGTTTAGGGTTTAGGGTTTAGGGTTTGGTGTTTTGGGTTTATGGAATAAACCCAAAACACCAAACCCTAAACCCTAAATCCTAAACCCTAAACTCTAAATCGGGCTAAATTTTACTTCACAAAATATGAAGAAAAAAAACGTTTATATTGTTCACGAACAATATTATCTTGAATGTTATTTTTGTCGATCGTTTTCAATAATAACATTCATCACGAAGTGTCTCTTCTAAATGTTCATATTTTCGTGTAATCCTGATGCCGGAAAAAAAAAATTCCAAAAAAAGTAAAAATTTTTGCTTCCCCCCGCTTCCCCCCGATTGGTTACTTCCTCATTGATCCTGCCCCTATATATATATATATATATATATATATATATATATATATATATATATATATATATATATATATATATATATATATATATATATATATATATATAGTGGTAGGATCAAGAGGGAAGTAACCAATCGGGGGGAAGCAAAAACTTTTTTTTTTCTTTCGTTTTTTGGAAAAACTTTGTTCACGAACATTATAGATGAGATGAAAATATGAACATTTAGTAGAGACACTTTGTGATAAATGTTTTTATTTTGGCGGAAAAACGCTCGAAAAAGTAATATATAACAATTATCGTATTTTTCGAGCGTATATTGAGGTTTAAGCTATTGAGGTTTAGATATTAGGGTTTAGATATTAGGGTTTATAGTGTTTAGATATTGTGGTTTAGAAATTTAGGGTTTGGGTTTAGATTTAGGGTTTAGATTTAGGATTTAGATTGAGTTTTTAACACGAACGGTTTAGAGTTTAGGGTTTAGGGTTTAGGGTTTAGGGTTTAGTGTTTTGGGTTTAGGGAATAAACCCAAAACACCAAACCCTAAACCCTAAACCCTAAACTCTAAAAAGGGCTAAATTTTACTTCACAAAACATGAAGAAAAAAAACGTTCATATTCTTCACGAACAATATTATCTTGAATGTTATTTTTGTCGATCGTTTTCCCGCCTAAATAATAACATTCATCACGAAGTGTCTCTTCTAAATGTTCATATTTTCGTGTGACCTTGATGTCGGAAAAAAAAATTTCCAAAAAAAACGAATTTTTTTTTTTTTTTGCTTTCCCCCGCTTCCCCCCGATTGGTTACTTCCCCATTGATCCTGCCCATATATATATATATATATATATATATATATATATATATATATATATATATATATATATATATATATATATATATATATATATATATATATATATATATATATATATATATATAGTGAAAGGATCCCTAGAGAACTAGAGTATGTATAGAACCCATAGAACTCATAGATTGAACTTCAATCTATGTGGAGATTGAGCTTCAATCTTGGAAAAAAAATACAATCTGAAAAAAAAAACTGCAAAAAAAAGCGAATCTGCACAGAAAAAAAAGTGAATCTGCAAAAAAAAAAAAACTGCAAAAAAACGTCAATCTGCACAAAAAAAAAGTCAAATCTGCACAGAAAAAAGTCGATCTGCAAAAAAAAAACTGCAAAAAAAAAACGCAGATTGACTCAATCTGCATAAAAAAAACTGAAAAAAAGTCGATCTGTAAAAAAAAAAAAAAAAACTGGAAAAAATCGTCAATCTGCACGCAGATTGACTGAATCTGCAAAAAAAAAAATCTGAACAGAAAAAAAAAATCTGCAAAAAAAAAAAATAAATATGTGAATCTGCACGCAGATTTAGTGAATCTGCACGAGTTCCATGAGTTCTCTACTACCATGAGTTCTCCATGGATCCTCACCCTATATATATATATATATATATATATATATATATATATATATATATATATATATATATATGTTGGTTCATAGACTGTTAATGATGTAGTTGTCAATACGATATAAGGAATACTCCAATAATGTTTGTACTCGCATACAGGCGATATTCTTCGTTGAAGCAATTGGTGCTCTGGAACCTAGGAAAAGTGCACTTGAAAAGATGATTTTGAGGAGGAAAAAAAGATGAGGATGATCAACTCATGGTTACTGATTGGGTGATGATATGTACACAATCATTTTTTACATATACATAATCAAACATGCTTTACAGTGTTGTGAAGTACAAGACTGTCACTACAACAAATTTATCAATTGTTCACGCATATTTTTACACACTTGTAAGAAAGTGTGAGCTTTTTGTCAAATTCCTCACACTTATAAATATGTATAAGTTTGTTACATTTATAAATGTTGAATGTTATTCAAATTTCACACTTAAAATTGTAGGAAAAGTTTGTTCACACTTATTAGTGTGTACAAACACAAATTTAATCACATTTAAAAATGTGAGTAAAATTTGTTACACCTCATTTCTTCACACAAAGGGGAGCGTGAACAAATCTAGTGCGACAAAATTAGCTTAACACTCTTAAGTATGGTTATATTTATTATTATACACACAAATTAGTATGAACTTTTTTCCCCACACTTTTATGTGTAAAACTATAACGGTATTCTACACTTATAAATGTAATACATTTACACACATTTACAAGTGTGAGGAATTTAACAAAAAAGTACACACTTTTTAAAAGTGTGTAAATTTATGCGTGGTTAATTAGCAAATTTGTTGTAGTGTGTAAAGCATAATTGGTTGTGTATGTGTAAAAAATGGTTGTGTACATACCACTTCCGTTATTGATGTTGTTGGGGATCACGAAAAGGTTTGGAATTTAGATATTTCTGCAGTCACTTATATATGATTTGGTCTCTGCGTTTGACTTTCGCAAGTCAACTGCTATCACTACAACAAATTTGCTAATTAACCCCGCATAAATTTACACACTTTTAAAAAGTGTGTACTTTTTTGTTAAATTCCTCACATTTGTAAATGTGCGTAAATGTATTACATTTATAAATGTAGATAAATATTATAGTTTCACACATAAAAGTGTGAGAAAAAAAGTTCACACTAATTTGTGTGTATAATTATAAATATAACCACACTTAAGAGTGTTAAGTTAATTTTGTCGCACTAGATTTGTTCACGCTCCCCCTTGTGTGAAGAAATGAGGTGTAACAAATTTTACTCACATTTTTAAATGTGATTAAATTTGTGTTTGTATACACTAATAAGTGTGAACAAACTTTCCTACAATTTTAAGTGTGAAATTTGAATAACATTCAACATTTATAAATGTAACAAACTTATACATATTTATAAGTGTGAGGAATTTGACAAAAAGCTCACACTTTCTTACAAGTGTGTAAAAATATGTGTGAATAATTGATAAATTTGTTGTAGTGTATACTTGGATTATTCTAATGTGGTGGCTGTATTTGTTTATATATTATTTATTATATTCATGATAACATGTCGTTAATTGTGTTACAGATAACCGGCCAATGACTCAAGGAAAAAAATAGGACTGCCACAATGTGCAAACAACAAATGAAGTTGTAAACTGCCTATGTGTAATCGTTATGTTGCATGTAGCAAAGCAACAAGGAGTAATGTGTAAAATGTTTCTAAAAAACCTATGTATAATCGTTATCTATTATTTACAATGATTTTGTACATGGTTGGCCGCCGCAACGCGCGGCTAACCATATGCTTATTAACATAAAAAGATGATTTATTACCTAATAGTGATTAGGGATGAATATAGACCTTTGGATCAAAGAGTATGTGGAAGTCATTTTTTGATCTAATGGTTAAGATGGAGGTTTTAGAAATATTTATTATTTAATAAAAACTCTCTTTTAAGGTATAGTAGGATATGATAGAATAGGATATGATATGATAGCCTAAATAAATTACATAAATAATCATTAATTCAATACCGTGATTAAGATAAACATGCCTAATCCAAAACCAATTATTTAATAAAATAATAACACGAAATTACAATATGCCTAATTGTATATGTGTAATAAATAACTATCGGAACAAGATAATAACTATCGGAACATGGTTATAGAACTACTATTTAAGAAGTAGAAAACAAATAATTGCGATGTACAAAATTAATCTACATATATCATTTATTACTTTAACTAATAATCGATGTAAGTTTAATATTATTTACTCTTCTTAATTTTGATTTTAATTTTGATTAGAATTAAAAGAAAACAATATTATTATAACAGTTGATTCTACCATTTTCATGGCGTCTATTATTATTTTTATTTTAGTATTTTTTTTAAACTTTTTCCTACTTAAAGGTCGGAGGTCCTCTCGGAAGCAATCTCTTTATCCGTTGAATAAGGAGAGTGATGACTTTCTCTACTCTTGAGAGTGTTTTCACTCTGGGTGGAGAAATGACTTGTCTTTATTCTCGGATAGGGGAAGGATTGTCTACATCTCACCTCCCCCATACACCACTCATGTGGTATTAGGTTACGTTGTTGTTGTTGTTGTAATATTATTATAACAGATCTATCGGTATTGATTTCTTTTTATTTACTTATTATATACTATATTTATTTATTTAAGTTACAATTTATGTTTTTATGTTGGCTCTATTTGAGTCAACAGCAGGCGTTGATTTATTGGTGTCTTGACTATCGTTTAGAGTCCAAATTGAATTCCATGCAGTTTTGAAATTCATGAAAATTTAATTCTACCATTTTCATGGCGTCTCAATTTTATTTTAATTTTATTCTACTTAAAAAAAAAAATTCTACTTATTGGCCGGAGGTCCATTCGGAAGCAATCTCTTTATCCGTCGAATAGAGAGAGAGATGACTTTCTCTACTTATGAGTCACTTTGGGTGGAGAAATGACTTGTTTTTATTCTCGGATAGAGGAAGGATTGTCTACATCTCATCTCTCTCATACACCACTCATGTGGTATTGGGTTTTGTTGTTGTTGTTTATGTTTTTATGATGCCATATAAAACTTTATACGTACTCCAATAAAAGAAACATATATTATGCTTACATGATGCTTAAGCTATAAATTAAGTTTTCACTGTCGATATATTCGTCTGGTATTAGATAAGTTTGCTCAGTCGTTCTCATCGGTTAACAGGTAAAAACAACTTTAAACATGCTCATGTTTGAAGTTTTATTGATAAATTGTCAATTGTAGTTAAATTGTTATTTGGTAATCCTTATAAATATTTAGAGATCTATGTTTACTCTGCTTCGTTTGAGATTTTGACATAATGTAATTAGTTTGTACAAAAAACATATACAATTAAAGATGTACATAAATCGTTATTATTATTAACGGTCAGTTTTAAAATAACTTTTTACGAACTCGTGTTTATTGTTTTACTGACTGTCAATTTAAATTATATTGGTTCTAACGGACGGGCTCATAATTTATGTGTTAGTAACAGAGCATAACCTATGCGTTGATATTTAATACTAATGTTTTCGATACAAAAGTTATCAATAATAAAGGGACTTTTTTCGTTGTAAATGTATTATGCATTTGATAAGTATAACTATAAATACTAACGTCACCGAATGCTAATTTATACAACTACCGTGCAATGCACGGGCAGGGGCGGCCCTAGTGGGTGACAAAGGGTGCGACCACACCGGGCATCAAAAATTTGGGGGCATCAAATTTTCGGTTCATGCGATGTTATATTAGACAATTTTCGAATGAATTATGTAATTGTGATGACTATATTATGCCTTAAGTAAAGATTCAGCTTTATTCAAGTTGATTTAAAAAATCAAGCTTTGTTAGGTTAGTTTTAATGGAGTTTCAACGAGCGAAGAAGACAAGTACAAAGAAGGCTAGGGTGAGGTCCACATATCTAAGAGAACGTTCCATGCTTTTGATTTATTTACTTTTTTTTTAACTAAAACCCCCTAGAGTTAGTTAAAGTTTACACATACCCCCTTAAAGTTACTAACATTATAATTTTATTTCGAAACAATTACCTAGAAAAGTCAATATTTTTTGGCGGCGTTTAAAGTTGGATACTCTTCCTTTCCGTTGGAATCTATCTACGAGAGGGTTGGAGATATTTGGAGTGTCTGATTTGTCATCAAGGAATTGAATGTCAAAAACACCTATTCTTCGAATGTGGAGTTTCTAATGAGGTATGACACAGTACTTGAACTTGGATCGACTCGGGTATGCCTATATTCAATACGTTGGTGGATGTTCAAGAATGGCTCGATGGGTTACAAATGTCTACTGCCAAACTACTTCGGATTAGAGTTATCGTCATCACGGTTTTTTGGGTCCTTTGAAGATTTCGAAACGGGATTGTTTTCAATGATATTGTTATACGTAGGATTAGTATTTTAGATGTTATTAAATTGTACTCCTTTAGATGGCTAAAAAATCGAGGTCATGTAGTTTCAAACTGGAACTCGTGGCTTCAAATGCCTTTGTAATTCTCTCTTAGCGTCTTGCTAGGGAGCATTTTTGTTTCAATATATATCCTCTTTTGCTGTTTAAAAAAAACATTATAATTTTATTTCAACTTTCATATATGGAGCCCATATATATATTTAAGGAACACTAATTTTTTTTATATAATTATCTACATCCTATCCTACTATACCTTAAAAGAGAGTCTTTATTATGTAATAAATATTTCTGAAACCTCCATCTTAACCATTAGATCAAAAAATGACTTCCACATACCCTTTGATCCAAAGGTTTATATTCATCCCTAATCACTATTAGGTAATAAATCATCTTTTTATGTTAACAAGCATATGGTTAGCCGCGCGTTGCGGCGGCCAACCATGTACAAAAGCATTGTAAATAATAGTTAACGATTATACATAGGTTTTTTAGAAACATTTTACACATTGCTCCTATTGCTACAGGCAACATAACGATTACACATAGGCAGTTTACAACTTCATTTGTTGTTTGCACATTAGGGATGACAATGGATACCCGATCCAGTGGATATCCATCCGATCCACCCGATTATTCGTGGATATGGACGATCTAAATGGATATGGATATGGATGAAAAAATTTCATCCATGGATGAACCCGCTTCCACCCGAAATAACTAAATATATAAATTTATCACTCAAATTAGTATCATTTATGTAGTGATATTTCATTAATTATATTCATATTCATCTTTCGTTATATTTTCTCTAAAAATATAACTTTATTCTTATATTTTGTTTTGTTTAATTTAAATGTATTTATCGTAATTTGGTGGTTTAAATGTGATTTCATGTAACTAAAAGTAAGCAACTTACATGTCGATATCTTTACACATTTATTAGGCTATTTATTGAATATTTGTTATATAGATTAGTAAAAATGTGACTTTCGGTCGCATAAACTATTAAAAATATTACTTTTGATCGTATATAATGAACCACCGCTTATAATTATTAAAAATAAGAAAAATTTAAACGGATATGGATAATTATCCATTAACCCGCTTCACCCGACGGATATGGATATGGATGGATGAAAACTAAAAAAATTAAATGGATATGGATATGGATACTGCCTCACCCGATCCATATCCGATCCATTGCCATCCCTATTGCACATTGTGGCAGTCCTATTTTTTTCCTTGAGTCCTTGGCAGGTTATCTGTAACACAATTAACGACATGTTATCAGGAATATAAGAAATAATATATAAACAAATACAGCCACCACATTAGAATAATCCAAGTATAGCAGTTGACTTGCGAAAGTCAAACGCAGTGACCAAATCATATATAAGTGACTGCAGAAATATCGAAAATCCAAACCTTTTTGTGATCCCCAACAACATCAGTAAGGGAAGTGATATGTACACAACCATTTTTTACACATACACAACCAATTATGCTTTACAGTGTTGTACTGTACAACACTGTAAAGCATGTTTGGTTGTGTATGTGTAAAAAATAGTTGTGTACATATCATCACCCAATCAGTAACCATGAGTTGGTCATCCTCATCTTTTCTTCCTCCTCAAAATCATCTTTTCAAGTGCACTTTTCCTAGTATAACGACTCTCATTTTTCCATTCTATATTTCTCATTTTTCCATTCAATACTTTTCCTTATTAAATGCCCAATAAAACAATTAAACTTAATAATTAAACTTTAATCGATAAAAGTTAAGCGTTAAGAATTATAAAATACGATAATTCACTTTGTACAAGTTAATAAAAATAATAAGTTAATAAACTTTTGGTGAGTAAATAAATAACTATAAAGACTTGTGTAATTAAAATAAATAAACTTGGATAATTAAGGTTTATTAAGCTAAATTAAAGTACGAGGACTTAAGTGAAAAATGTAAACCCTAACCCACAAAAACCCTAGCCGATTTTGAAGGGTAAAATACCCCTTTTACCCCTCTAAATTTCGGCCCTAATGAGCCCTCCTAACCCCTTCTCCAAGTTAAACTTGTTCCCTAAGTAATTCCTTATTAAAACTTAATTCTAGAATCCTCCTATCCTCCCTATAAATAGAGACCTAGCCTAACTCATTCGATGTACCAAATCATAATTATATCTCTCTCCAAAATCTCTCCCCTCTCTCTCTAAATTTCGGCCAAAAACCGAAATCCACCACCACCCATTGAAATCCTTGAGGATTTCCAAGTAATCTTCAAGTGTTCTTCGCGTTCTTCATGTTCTTCAAGAATCTTCAAGGTGTTCTTCAAGATATTAAAGGCTTTGATCTTCCATCTTCATCAAGTTCTTCTTTTCTTTGTTAAGCTTCTTGGATCTTCAAAGGTATAACATAAACCCTAAACTATTTTCATAAACTTTGATCTTTGTTAATTCGTATGCATATTATAAACATGTAATACACAAGTAATTACATAAACACCTAGATCTTTACATGTAAAAAAAAATATAAATATATACATATACATATACATGTCGACTAGAAAAAAAAAAGGAAGAAACTTTGATGTTTAAAACCCTAGATACAATTAGGAGATTTGTTAGTGCTTAATTAAGGAAACAAAATAACTATATATACATATACATATATATCGACACATATACATATATACATGTAAAATAAATAAATTTTTGTGCACATATATAT